>NC_090660.1:81825286-84225286 GCF_013368605.1 Nyctibius grandis
TAGAAAGAAATTGGGAATTTAATAACATTTTTTAATGAGGCCCTTCATACCCCTTCCATATCCCGTATCTCCCCCAACATTCTGTTTATGCAGAGTATAAATGAAGGGGTTTTGTTTGTTCATTTTTTTGGGAAAAAAGGTCATTTTCTGCTGGGGTTAATGGTAGATTAATGGTAAGAGTTAGAGAAGGGAAAAAGAAATGACTTACACGAGACTGCTTTATAAGTGCTTGTACTAGAGACCTTATTCTAAAGGATTTATATTAGTGGGATGTCATATGCAGTGAGGAATAAAACACGTACTTAATGTGGGTAAAAGCACCGAAATAAAATAGAGGGAAAGATTACATCAAGCTTGTAATTTTTTTTTTCTGATAATAGCTAAGTTTGCAAAGTACTTGAGGAAAACAAGATTAGATCATAAGGATTTAGACTAGCTACAGTTAAATGCTTGCGAATGAACCTTTCAGTTTCAGTAACTTTTAAAGGATTAATTTATATTTGACATATGTATACATATGCTTAAATGCACAGATGCATGCAGGATTAAAAACTGAAAATATAGCCAAGAGAAAATGATAGGCCAGTTTACTTAAATGACATAAACTAAATTCCTTTGAAAAAGTACCAAAAATCTGATTTTTGCTTTTAAAAAACATCTACAATTATTGGGTTAAGTGGGCTTATTTTCCCCAAGAAAATGTAGCCAAATATTTCTTGTTGAAGCTGAAAGGCAAAAAAAGCTTTAGATAATAACATCGCCCACTGCAGAGAGATCTTGAATTCTAGATGTGGTTTTAAAACTAAGGTCTAGAAGCTGATTAAGGACCAGAATCCCTGACTGAGTTTCTGATGAACATTTTGCATATGGAGTGAAATATTCAGTCTCTGCATAATTACAAAGTACAGGCATCAGACAAGAAAAATGCCTTTGAGAGATCTACTTTATCTCTTTGTGAGAGCAAGGTTATATTTGTAAACTGGCAGTTGCAAGGGTTTTAACAAATCTAATTTTGAGGGTACCCATTGATAGGATGCAGACTGTTTCTCTCGAAAAAATATTCCATGGCCTAAAAGGAAAATTTTGCTGATTTGTTGACATCCACAAATCTCTCCCACTTTCTCTCTCAGGTGCACTCTCTTTACACATATGTTTACCTTTACATTTATATCCAAATTTTAAGAGTGAAAAGAGAAAAGAGGTAAAAAACATACAGAGTTTAAAAAGATTTTAAAAGCCCAAACTTGCATACAAATAAAGACAAATGGATTCAAATGTTTTTTGAACATTTGACTCATAGAAGGGGGCATCATTTTACATTGGAAGTGTAATAATTTCTTATCTTTAATGAAAGACCATATTTATTTATTTATTTACTTGAAGAAGCAAAGTTCCTAGTTTGGTATAAGGTCAAAATTGTACATTCAAATCAAATCAGTCATGAAATTTAAATTATCTCATATATAAAGTCTTGCAAAAATTGTGTGCAGTTGTGAAATTTTCATCTACTCTGAAATCTGTTCTTAATATTCTGCTAGTCAATTCCCTGATGTTACTCTTGAATTTAAATGTTTCAAGGAACTACTTCTAACACAGTAAGTACATTGTCTTTTTAAAATATGCAATTTTACTCTTTTGTTTATGTAAAGAAAAATGTGATTTCTAGCTTGAGTAATTAAATTTGGCCTATATATGTATTTCCCTTGGCGTTTACTAGGTACATTATTTTTTCCTGATTACCTTAATTTAACATGTGAGGCCACACACTGTAAAAAGAACCTAAACGTACATCCACAGAAGCAGCATATTTTTAAATACATATAGATAATATATTGCATTTTATTTTTAGGTTTTACAACATTGCACCCATGATCATTTAGGCTTGTATAGTTAGGTATAATAATCAATATATACACTATCTGTGCATTCTCTTCTATTTTTATTCTATCATAAAGGTTTCAGAGACCTTTTTTACCATGTGCCATCATTACTGGTTTTGTTCTTTGATGCTTTCCACTTTTCCAGTTGTCCCTTCTATCCTCATTAAGTTTGATTTTCTTGGAAATTCCATACAAAGTGCACTGTGAAAACCTCATACCGTGCTATGTTTGCAGTTTGATGTTAAAGAGCATTAGACCTGCTCTTTGTGTTACAGAGCAGGTGTTACAAATCTTGTCATGGGGCTCCTGATATGCAAACTCCTGGCTATGTCCTCAGACACATAGTTTTGCTGCTTGTTTTTGGGCTGCCAACTTCAAGATTTTCTTCTCAAAAATCTTCTCAAAAAGAAATCTGAAAATATAAAGGTTAGCTGTTTTCACCACGTTCTTTTGGCAGAGTTGTTTCATAAAGTCTCTGACACTTAACTATATTTTGTTTTTCATTCTCTGTACGTTATTGTGTAAATTTGTTGAGAAAGACCAGGTAAAAGTGAGATCCTTTGAATGCACCTTGAAGATGTAAGTTGCTATCCAGTATTTCTGCTTCTTTCCAATAGTGCCAGTGTTCTCTGGGAACATGATGTAAAAACCAGCCCAAAATGCAAATGAGTAGGTGCATTTAATGCATACTTACCCAAAATTTCATTTGAATTGTTTAGTGTTTAAGAAAGCTGACACACAATAAATATGTGAACTTTTTAATGCTTCTCAGAAAGCACTGATTGATTATATTTTGTAGGACAATAAGCATGTTAATTAGACATGGGACTGTTGACAGCACTATAAAATTGACTGTCATGTAGGCATGTTCCACATGCAGTGTACTCAGTGGTGTCAATACCAATGTAGCATTCCTCTTGGCGTAAGTGAGCTTGAAAGTTATATGCTTTATGTAGACATAATCACCTGGAAGTCATACAGATGTTAACTGACAGAAGGGAATTCTGCAACATTAAACATGAGATACTCCTTCAAGAGCAATAGACAAATACCAGTAAGCTCTGTTTCAGCTCCTAACATGTGTTCAGGCACTTCAAGGCAGCATCTGCTCTCCATATCAATGACTAAAATGACACTTCCATTTTCTGATAATTAATGTAATTTCTGTAGGGTCTAGTATAAACTCATCATAAGAACAGCTCCATGCTAAGCAGTTGATTGTCATCCATATTAATGGGGGAATTTTCAGTGATATGGGATTTTCTAAAGCTTAAATAAGAGATGTCAAAACATCCAATCCAAGAGAAACAAATGCATGTCATCACGGTATAGGTTGCTAAGCTAATCACTCTAAAGAAAACTTATATCAACTCCAGATGCTTATCTGCTTCTTACTTGTATGGGAAAGAATGATGATATTTTGGCAGCAAGAGCAATTTTGTCTAAATTATTGAGGGTATTTTTGAATTATAGTCTTTATTTTCCTAATAGTAATGACAGTAGAGTTCCCTTATTCTGCTCATTAAGGAGTAAATAGATATAACAATCCAAATGATACTCAAACTCTAATCTATCTTTGTTCCTCTCAAAATAAACTATTATGGAAATGAAATGTAAGACCTGCTGAACTGACTGAGCTAATAGACATTTTCCTAACAGATTATTTCATTTCTTGAAGCACTTAGATTTCATCTAGGAAAAGAATGTATATTGCAAATGTCATAGGCAAAATGTTTTCTGTTCCAGTTTCAGCACCAAGGAATAGGTAGGCTGCTTCTGCTATGACCAAATCTACTTTCTAAACAACAATGAAAAGCCATTTTCACAAATAACGTCATTATTAGTATTAGCTAGAACCCAGATGTATTAAACGTCAGCTTTGCTGACAGTACTTATTTTTTGTTAGAGAATTCTGGAGATTGGGCAAAAGCATTTCTCTGAAAATAGGGGCTGAAATAGTTCATTCTTATAGACTAAAGAGCTGTATTTTTCAGTAGATATGTTTTGCGTTGCTGTTTGTTTTGATTGGGTATGACAATGTGCAAAATAGTAAGGGGATCAAAACTGATGCCTGCCTTTCTAACATCTAAAAGCATATAAATATTTTGACACAAGGAGATTAGATTTTAAAATGCTAAGCACTCCAGCAAAATGGATTAGCCTTTAGTAAGGGAAGCTTCAAATTGCCAGTGCCAGGGGGTTAATGGAAAGCAGTGTGTCATATTTCCTGATTTACCCTTTCACTATCTTGTCCAAAACACCTGGGTAATGTGTTACTCATAAATTATGATTCAATAAGCATACTTTGAGTTTCAACTCTTATTCTTTTCAAAAGTTTTGAATAAACTGTATGGAAATGCTGGTTATGTGGAGAAGTACTCTGCTTTGGTTAGTGATACAGAAATACCCTATGGGCAGAATGAACATAAGGTAGACTAGATCAACCTTTTTGATAACTTCAGAGTACTTGAAGATCTAGAGATACTCTAACATTTTCACAGTGAGCTGATGGGAACACATGTATTAATTTTAAATGAATTCTTTATCTATACTGTTACAGGTTGCTGGAAACACAGAAACGTTTTGTGAGAGATTATAAGTTTGAAAAGTACAGTAAGATTTATTGTTTCCGTCAACACTTAGAGTTTACAAAAACGTGTGACATAATTCCTAGGTGATGTATGTCTAATTTAGATTACGCCATCTCTCTGACACTCTCTGACTGCAGTCTTCAGCACTGATAGCAGATGAGCCATGAAAGATGACCAGCTTGCAGTGGATTTACCTTACCCCTTCCCAGCTTTGCAGGTAGCTGTGAATGCTGTGCTGCCATGGCTGAACCACCTCAGTTATCCAGGTCATCACAAAGCAGCTGAAGTAGGTAGTGTGAATGCATCTCTAACCATGCTGCTTCAAAATCTCTGTCACTTCTGAATATCTATTATATGGTTGTGTGATGTACTTTAATGTGGTCTAGTATTGAGAAATTATTAATCTCAATTTGTGGTATATGTGTTTCTCTTAATGGACTGATTCCCTCTCTCTCAAAAGTGGGTTATGATGAGCTGGAATGAAAGTATTAAAACATCTACATCTTAAGAAATGTTCACAAGCTGCTCCTGGCCCTTGCCTAATGGTCCACCCATTTGAGAGACGAGGAGTATTGTATCTTGACCATGGTAGATTGCCCTTGGCACAGCAAGGCTTTGTCAGGGGGAGGGTTGTGTCTCCCTCTTTCTATATCTGACCGTGTGCCAAATGCTAAGGATTCCTAAGGGCCCCATAATTAGTAAGGGATAATCAGATTCTGCTTTGTGTCAGCTGATGACCCTACTCTCCCCTTCCTCTTCCCTAGGAGACTTTCTGCCTCTCTCCCCTCACCCTGATTCCCTCATCCTTTGCCAATGCCCCATTCTACCACTTAATAGATGGTATATTCTTTCCAGATATAACACCAAAGAAGGAATATGTAAATGGAGCAAGGGAGTATTTTGATCCAGAAAAGTCATCAGGATGAGAATCCCAGGAACACATTTGCCAGAGACACAGATGGTGTTGTTACCACCAAGTGGAGTGTCTTGTAAGTCAATGAACAATTACTATGAATGAAATCACTTGCCATTTCCATCTTGACAGACCATGTTACTCAGATCCTTTAACAGAAGGCTTTTAGCTGGCTATTTGGTACTAATATATAGTACACAGAATTTATATATAATATTTCTAACTGCTCTTTCACTTTCTTTCTTATTTGATAGATTTTTAGAAGTCAATGTCACTTTTTTACTTTCTGATTTCCTTTCGATTCTGCTTCTTTCTAGAATGAAGTCACGATATTTTTCTTCCATGTTGGACTTTCTATCCTTTCTCAATTTCCTCTGCAGCTCTTCCAAGAAAAAAATCAGACTCTTTTCTTGATGATGAATTGCCTATATCTGCTCTGTCTCTTCAAAGAGCTTTGCAGTATTGAATGTACCTCTCAAAAGATATGCCAAACAAACAGGCTTTTAAGAAGTGAATTTAATAGTAGACACAAAGAATGCTGTCAGTCTCAATCACAATAAAATGAATGGGATTTTGGTCATTAGTTTTCTATAAGGACACTATTTTGCCCTGGAAAACAAAAAGTTCTGATCCAATACCCATCAATGGAAGAAACTGTATTGATTGTGTTCAAAATGAAACAGCAGTTCACTGTTTCAGCTGCTGCTCACAAAAATGTCTAAATCCAAAGGTTTGTTTTACCATGGAATTTTTGTTTCAAAACATTCTTTGTTTTGTATTTTATTTTCATACAAAGGCTATGTTGATTATTTTTTTCTGTTTTTTCATTATTAATGTGTCATGTAATATATCAGGCAACATCATGTTATTAATCCATTCGTACAGCATCCGTGTCACAATATTAGTTCTTAAACAGCCCTATTTTACGTTCTGATTATTCTCCTGCTGTAATACTTCCTCTTGTACATATCAGTTTGAGAGCTCCGTAGCTCACTTACACATGAAGATTGCTGAGCTAATAGAAAAGGGTAAAACCTGGGAACATAGGAGCACATGGGTTGAAAGGAAAGCTAGAATGCCCTCAGTATCAGTGCCACTGAACCTCCCCCAGCCTGTAATGTTTAGTAATTTAAAAGTTGCATAGCATGATAGTGTTAGTTAGTTTATTAAATCTAAATGTGTCTTATCATGACTGGACATTATTTTTTCCTCAGTATCCTGCAGCAAACCCTTTCCTTTATGTATATATTGCATATAAATTTTGTGGCTATATGCTGTAAGTTTCCACCATTAGGTATAGAATAAGAATCCCCTCATCAAAGAGCTTTCCCATATCAATTTTTCTGATTGATTTTAGAGATAAATCCTTTATGGTGATATAGAAAGTGAGAACACATCACCCTGTTGACAAGAAAGGCTCAGTATATTTAGTGAAGATACATAACTGCACCAGGGACTCAACCTCAGTGATGGCGCAGATACCAGTACGTGCTCTAGATACCTACAGATACTAAACACAACTAGATTGGATTTTGCATTTTTTCTGCTTTTAGTAGTGACCTACTTTCTCTGCCATTTAGCTCATAGGAGCTCAAAATTCATATTCTGTCTTAGCCTTTATTATATTTACAATATGATACTGAAAGCTTTATCAGACACTGTAAAATATTTTTGTAATGTTTCATATTTATTAAAACAGAGCACTTGTTTTTTTCAGTTGTCTTAGGATTTTTGTAGCACAATCAGCTCTAGTCGTTCTGTTTTGTAATCTTTTTAACTTCAACTTCTTTTATTTTTTCCTTTTCTTTCATCTTTTCTGCCTCTGGAACATTACTTACATAAAATTTAAAATGTGTAATACATCTACTGTACAGTACACATCACCTTTTATTGGGCTTATACCTTACTGTGTTTTCTTTGATGCTACATAGGAAATCCTTGTTTACTTTTTTAAAGCACTTTAAAAGGTTTTTCTGCCTCATGCTTCATGGGATTTCTAAGAACATTTCAAATAAAAACAGCAGATCTCATATTTCACTTTTTTTTTTTTTTCCCAATTCTGGCCAGCCTGAGGATATTTTTTAAAGAATGGTGAATAGATTGAGGCTATGATTGAGAAGTCTTCGTCCTTACCCTGTGGAGACGCACAAAACTCCACCAGATCACTCTGATCTTTTTCTGAA
The DNA here is from genome assembly GCF_013368605.1 of Nyctibius grandis. NCBI lineage: Eukaryota > Metazoa > Chordata > Aves > Nyctibiiformes > Nyctibiidae > Nyctibius > Nyctibius grandis. The sequence goes on from NC_090660.1 coordinate 81,832,854, forward strand.
GTATTGGAGAAAAGTCTTTTTTTTTGTAATACAATTTCTGACCCTACAAAGTCATACATAATTCAGTACACAGAGGAAAGAACTGGTGACCAGAACTTGTTTTAGAGATTCTCAGTAACAACATATGTAACAAGATAACTTTTTGAACTTTAGTCTTAAAACCGAAAGCATGTATCGCATATTATCCTTAAATTTTTTTTTGTTCCCTTTCTTTTTGACAAACTGTGCTTCCATATACCTAGATGGAAACCCTCCAGTTTCTTAAGCCTCAGTGTAACTGTGGAGAAGCACTGCAGCTACCATCCCTGCAGATAGTAGCAGGGCTCTGCTCTCCTCTGTCATCATCTTCCTTACGTACTTTGTAGTGTTCAGGGAGAAAATTAATATTGAAGGAAGCTATGACTTACAGGCTAGAGGCCAACATTCCCTGTAGACATTTCTCAAAGCCTAGGACCAGTTTGTGCTGTATCTTATCCAGTTTGATTAGGGCCTCTCAGAACCACTATCTTGGATACCAGAGGAAAGACTTTTCCTCAGCACCACAGACATCTGAGGCTGGATTCAATGTTCAGCAACAGTGAACCCTGAGGGTGATGTAAATGATGGAGATCAGCTGGCTTTGGATAATATGAATAATGGTTTTAAGCAAAAGCTGTTATTTTCCTGGGATCACATGAGACCTGTGTCAGTGTTTAAAGCAAAGCATAGCAGAAATTGTGAATAAAGCAAAACAGAAATAGAAATGGAATTATGGAATGGTTTTCATTGTGCTCAACATAGAAAAATTGATATTTTGTGTCAAACGCAGAAAATTTTATTGTAATTATCTGTCATGATGATGCAAATGGTCTGTGCTGACTACGGTATTCAGACTTGCATCAAGTTATCCTGTTCCTCACATCCATGTTCCAACATGATGAAAGTCTACAGTGTAGGCAGAAATTCAGAAAAATGAGATGCACATTATAACCCCATGGAGATTAAATTTATCCTGAAAAGTAATCACAGACCATAACATTATTTATAGATAGTCTGCATGTGACCCTAATAAAAGAAAGTTACAGTATAGGCAGAAAAAATTTTGCTTTAAATTAGAGCTCAAAGGTCAGCGTGATGTCCCAGTTTTAAATGGAGGAGATGGGAAACTGTTATCATAGTAATTTTGAGGGTTTGAGTTAAAGGCAAATGAAACTAGCACCTCAGGATTTTTACTGAGATTACTAAATTGTGCTCGATGGTGACAAAGATTATCCAGGACTTGGTGTCTTTGACTTCAACACTTTTGAGTAGCACTGGGACTGCAGCTGTAGTAATGAAGGATAAATGAAAGTGAAGTTCAAAATTAGGATTTTTTCATAGTACATGAGGTGTGTAACATCTGTTGAAAGGAGTCACAGCAATAAGGTTTGGTAAGTATTTGTATGCCATGTGTCACCAAATATTGCTGAGATTAAATGGAGGAATCCCTCTACGTACGTTTAGCAGCTGATCACTAGCAACATCACCATGGCTGTTAAGATGTTTTTCTTATAGAGGGGAGTCATTGTTAAGTTAAATACAGGGTACTTCATCTAGGAAAGCATGTAACTACATGTCTACCTTTCAAAATTCACAGCTTGTTCATACAGAATCAAGGCCTCAATGCACATTTATTCAAAACTCCTCTGAAATCATGCAGCACTGGCACCTTGTTTTGATAAAAATCTATACATGTCAAGGCTTCAGAGCTTCAAAGCATGAGTGTATGGTTTTAGGTTAAGTTTGCATCACTCCCACAGTGCACATGAAACCCATTCTACCGCCATTGGCAAGTGCAAGTTACCAATCATTCTATTTCATATGGGGGCATAGGAGTAGGCATGTGTGTTTAAAGCTCGAACAATAATTCTGCTTTTGACAGCCTTAGTACAAGTGTAGCTGGAGTACTGTGTCCAGTTTTAGCACATTTTTCCATGAGGCATGGGCCATTTACGCGAGACACAAAATAATGATCAGAGGTCTCAAAAATTGTGTGTGAGGCAATGTTAGAAGAAATGGGTTTGTTCATTTCAGAGAACATGTCAGGAAGAATGTAGTGGTTTCCATATGCAGGACTTTGGACATATAATAGTCAATTTGAAGAAAACAAAACATAGGTTATAAACTAAGAAATCAAAAAGGTAGTTAAATACTAAAATAAATTGACCAGGAAGGTTGTGGAATCTTCTGCCATTTAAGGTTTTAAAAGACAAGCTGGATAGATGTCCCTCAGGAGTGTGTTGGGTGTATATCTGGGCGAAGAGGTGTGAAATAGCAATTTGCTCCCCAAAATGACATATAGGTATGAAGAAGAGCTCAAGCTGAAAAGCTGTGTGATTTTGTGCCAAGCCAAATTTCAGCAAATTCAGCTTTGGGTGGCTGGGCTGTTAGTTAAGTGATGATGCAGTAATGCTTGGGGAAGCAGAGGGAGCACAGAGACCATGGTATACCTAAGGGACAGGTAGAGACTGGCAGTGTGGTACAACAGTTGAGATAGGCTTAGGCTACGAAAAGAAAGCAGCAGCAGTGAGTTTTGGCTACAAAAAGTGAAGGGCTGTTGGACTAGGTTGCATCCCAAGGTCTTATCTAATTCTATGATGCCTGAACAGTTTCCATTAAAAAAAAGAAAAACTTTGGGAAATTCAATTGGAACTGTACTAGTCAAACATTAATATCGTGTTTCCTTTCATTTGAAATTGTCAAGAAATGGAGCTTTATAGAGCACTGCTATTTATGATGTTTCTTTTCAATAAATATTTTAAAAGTGAAAACCAGGCTGTTAAGCCTGAAAAATTATGTATGAAAATTATTAAGTTTTCTAGTTTTTTTTTTCATTCCATATCCTCAGAAAAATAAATTCTACCAAGAAGTAGGCTTGCATAAATAAGGACTTTTGGCAAAAAAATAGGTTGGCTTCCTTTTTAATCTAAGCTGTTGATCCCTACAGATATGTCCACAAGTACTAATAGCAAGGGCAAGACACATTAAGTAGGTTGTTGGAGTAGTTTCCCAAAGTAATTTTGCTTTAGTCTGGCCTGAAGCCAAACAGAAATTTATCAAATAGATTAAATGCTAGCATTTCAGACCTCAGTCCTAAATGGGAAATAAAGGTTCCACAGAAAACTGGAAAGTTCATCTGTAAATGGTGACTACTTAAATATGCAGTATGCCCGCAGGCGCCCTTTAATATAGCTATAATTAAGATATGTGGAGGAAAATGTATATTCACTCTTTCAGCAATAAGTGGATTAATATTCAGTTGACGTTTTCAATAAGTAGTATTGGTCAGTGTCAAGGAATAAGCAGTAGACAGACCTCTTTAAATCTAAAACCAAATCTACTTCAAAACTAAAACCAGATCTACCAAAACATTGTGAGATCAGATAAGCTCCTCAAATTTTGATTTTTTTTCTCTGAATTTTTACACACTTCTCATTTCTTGCCATTTCTTTTCTCAAGCATACCAGGTATTTCTTTTTCTTCTGTTCCTGTTCTGATCTCCATCATTCTTAGATGAAGCTATTTGTTTGCTTTGCAGCCACTTCTTTGGCCATTAAAAATTGCTACCAGAAATTCCTGCTCGCTGTGGTTGTGGGTGTCTTTTGGGAATGATGCACCTTGTGAGTTATTCCTGGGAGTGTCACTAAGGATAATTCTTCTTCCCCTCCAGATTTGCTCAGAGTTGGCTTTGGAAGTCCATACTTCCCAAACCGAGGACTCCAGTCCTTGTTGGCCTCATAGCATCTCCCCCACTGTTTTTTCCTGTCCCCAGAACTGGGTGCTACTCTTTTGACAGTGCTGAAAAACCTGTCAGGTTTCGTTCTTCTACAGTCCAGAAAATTAAGCTTAATACTCTCTGCAGATTTAGGTTCTGAATCTCATCCTGCCAGCTATCATTCTTCATCTTTTTGGATTCCTTTTCCTCTCTATTTCTTTTCTGCTTGTGCCTTTCTGATTCCGTCTGTCTTTATTGGAGCTGTTTTTTTTTCTGGCATCTGATTTCCTTTTCTTGCATCCTATTAATATTCTGATTTGCCCAGTGAGTCTGGGAGAGTAAGGATCTTCAAACTGCATCTGATCTTAAAGCAGGGAGAAAACAGAAGTGATGAAGGCAAATCTGACAGATTGAAGAGATCATAGTACCAGGATATTATGAAATACAAAGAACCAGTGAAAAATATTGAGATGGCATACTAAAAATATGCCTGAGTGATGACGTTTATCAGAAATTCCTCTTGGAGCCAAGTCAGCTAGTACTGAAATTGATTTTGCTCCAGAGGAAACTGGAATAGACAACTTTCAACCCTAACATAGAAAATTCATTGGAGATTTGGTGGAAAACCACATCTATTGCAATTGTTTCAGCAGTGCTGATAATGGATTTAGTCCCATCTCCCTTAACAATTAAGCCATTTTCAGGTCGAGCTGAGGAGGATAAGCAGATCCCACAGCTGATGCAACAATGAGCAATTTTCAGGTACCTCCATACTGTTGTGGGACAGTCCTCAGCCAAAACCTGAAAAGTATTATCAAGCAAGTTCTAGATATTTCTGTCTATGTTAAGACTTGTCCTTTTGTAATCTATTACTGACACTAGTGTACCTTTTTCTGTAACCTAAAATAAAAAAAGTATAGTATTCTCTATGAATGATTCCAACAGCTGTTGGTTAAAGAAAGGTTTACACTTAGGTTTCAGCTATATTTTAAACAGACATTCCCATTCCTATTTAAAACGCATTCTAATTTAGGCTATTGAAAACCATAATTTAAAACTTCCTTGAAATGAAGTATTTAATCCCACGTCATAAATAATGTTTTATGTTCTGCTGCTTTCTTGTTTTATGTTATTCTGGCTGGTTTTGGTTGGGTTTTGTTTTTTTTTTTTTTGTAGTCCTTTGCAGTTTTTAGCAGTCATAACAAAGGAATTTGTCTAAACCAATGTCACTGTTATTATTATAGTTGTTGCCAGCGCTTGCAGTTGCAAAGCTTTATCCTGTGTCTCATTTACATATGTGTAATAACATATCATGAAGTGTCTGTGATATATGGATATACACCTGTATCGTCTGCTGACAAACAACCTGCACTTAAGATATTTCTTCTCTATCATAAAGAGGCTGATTTCAGAAACTGTAAAAATCCCATAAACATTCTCACAGAAGTATCTCTGAGAGGCTGCTTTATTTTTATGTTCTACCTCATATGAGGCAGAAGCTTAGGTTTCCTTTGCTCTCTTCTGTTTGTATTGTGATCTGTCATTGATACTATGTTGTGAATTAGGATGTCTGCTATGTAACATCAGTCAGAACGCAGTGTGTTAATAAGAGAAGTAAAATGCGAGTTTGCAGTTCAGGGAGCAGTTTCTCTGAATCGGAGACTTGCTGTTAATTCGCAAAGGCAGTGAATTCTGAAGGTACGTTTTGTGCCAAAGTATATGGAGAAAATGTAGGTAATCTGGACATGTTACAAATGCAGACAAATCGCTGCAAGTATATAAATAAAATAAGAGGATCACTAATTATTTAAATGATGGAAGAGACTTTGATCCATACAAAAAAGAAAAATGCAAAGATTCAAACCTTCAGCTACTGTGAAACATCTTGTCTTTACTGATCTTGTTTGAAAGGGTTTCCTTTGCATATTGTGAAGAGAGAAACTAGTTCAGAGAGGTTTTAGTTTCATTCTTAAGACTTCATTTTGCCATTGCATATGTGCTACTGGACCAATACTGGAATTATAAGCATTTGGGGAATTAATATCATAAATGACGTGTAACATAAGACGTCCTGCACCGCAGGCAATGGGGTCAGTCACCATGAGAATGCTATAAATTTCATGGCAGTCCTGGTCTTCCTTTTTCCAGAATGAAGCATGAGGTTTTGTTCACACATACTTCCACGTTTAGTAAGGGAGCAGTGATGAATAATTGCAAGTGAGGCACTCAGGGGCTTCTCATTTCAGCTGATGTTTGAACAAGGTAGCTCCACAATGTTTTGCTACAGGTTAGAATAGAAGGTGCAACGATTGCTCTGCCAATGAAAAAGACATTCATGGTTATCTGGCTATTAATTAGGCCTAGATAATATCATAGGAGTAATTTAGATGGAGCTCAGTGACAATCGAGATGAAGAGATGTTCAGAAAGATTTAAGTCCTTAATTTTTTGTTCTGGGAGAAAGAGACTTGTCACTTAGAGGGTGTTTTCATGCCTTTGTGTAACAAATTGTGTACCTACAGTGCTTATGGGCAAATATTAATAGACACGCGAGGCGTTTCTGGGTGTATATGCGTGTGAACTTAATTTGAACAGGCAATTAAATACATGCAAAGAGGACCAGCAAAGGCTTTTGGATCCAATGACAGTTTTTAATTCCCTAAATATACCATTGCTGTTGCGGAAATACAGAGGAATTGGCAAGGTTAATCGGTTTAGAGATCGAACAAAAAGTTTCTGCTTGAAATGTGAGCCTTTGGATCAGCTGTCTGCATGGCCAGGCTGTGAAGTCATAAATTCTAATTGCTCTTCCTCCTATGGAGTTTATAGAAGACCTAATCCCAATTTCTTTATGCACCAAAATGTCTAATGATTTCTGTACAAGTGGGTGTGCAGAGAATGCACAATCAGACCAGAAATGATTATACACTGTTGGATTTTGCTACTGTTTTCTGTGCTACAAACTGACGCTTGATTTAATTCAACCTGGAAAAATCATGTGGCTGAATTGATTAGCTTTGCATTTTTCTGGAACTCTACGTTGCATTGTGTTCTCTCCATTTCTATCAGCTCAAATACTACAATGCAGTTTTGTCAAGGTTTCTTTGAGATGCCATTTCTCGAGGACCAAGTTAATAAGTCATGCTAAGAAAAAGAGGGGAAAAGAAGAGTAACCATTTGAGTAACCATAGAATTCTGTCCTAAATTCTGGTCTTATAACCATTGTTTACAGGAATATTTTAGGTTTTCCCTGCACTATAAAAATATTTCAAAAGGAAGTCTTTCCTGCATTTAGATTTATGAGTTCTTGTTTATGTGACTGCTTTCATACTTGTGCTATCACCGTTCCTCTTTGGATTGCTTTTTCTGGGCACTTGTCACGTACAGAGAAATTGTGTACAGTTTATAAGAATAAAGCAGATATATTGCAGATAACACACATAATGGAGAGCTGGAGTTAGTGAACCGTTAGCCTAAGCATCCCCATCCTGCGTAAGGGGTGTAATGTGTTTTTATCTGGCCAGGTCATCAGCCAGGTGCGGAGGGGTCCATGCCTACTGCTCCCTGAAATAGCTTTGTTGAGTCACCATCTACAATTCCCTGATTTTTTTCTTTAGAATTTTTTTGCCTTTTCACATCACTTTTTTACCTCTTGAGCCCTTGGGCTTGTCACAGTGCTATGTGGGACCATGGCTTCCACTGCCCCATCCAAGAGCAGGGCAGCCCAGGGGGCAACAGGGCAGCCCCAGCCCCAGGCATCATGCACCTCCACAGCTCTCCCTCACAACTTAGCAGCCTCCTCAGAGGTCAGAGCCAAGGCTGCACAGCAGGGTCACACTGAAATGGATCTTGGACCACAGAGAGCTGAACACCTAGGAAAGGGGGAGATCGCTGTGCAGACCTCCAGGTCATCGGCAGGTGACAGCTCTGATCTTCATCCTTGCCACCTGCCCTTGAAACTTGCTTGTGATAATAACCATTTTTGAAAGTGGGGCCAGTTTAGGGGGCAACAGCTAGAAAAATGAAGTATGACATACCCCACTGTAATATTTAGCCATTCTGGCACTTCCTTCATCTAGACTGGAGGAAATGCCATGGTGAACCCTTTCCTGCCTCCCTCCCACTGGAAGCAGGGATCTGTGGAGAGAAGATTGCTGTATGTGCACCTTGTCCTGACCCAGAGGGAGGATTACATCTGGAGCCAGGTATTGGGGGGCACGTCTGACAACACGATCCACAGGCCCCAGCCATCTGACTTAGAACACACTTTGCTCCAGCGTGCAGGCTTGCAAGTAACCACAGGTGGGTATTTTTCTTTTGTACATCTAATATTGTAGAAGTGGCTTTGCATATTAATGTACAGCAGCTGCTGTTTTCAATCTCTCTTCCTCTCTGTATTTGTATGCCAACATCTTTAGAATTTCTTAGTTATCTTTTACCATTTTTTTTCTTTCTTTGTTAGGAGCATTCATATTTTATGAAAAACTAAGTAACATTGCCTATTACTGAGGTTGCCAAGCATTCTCCTTGATACATGCCTTTTTTCAGTTACTTATTACTCAGCCAGACTCTAGCTGTTCGTGATAAATTTTTCCATGCCAATTTCTGCCTCCAGCTGAATCTTTGCATTGTAATGTTTCAAGCTTTTCTGAGAATGATGCTAGGGGAAAATAAGTTGTTTTGTCCATATGATTCAGAAGTTTTTCTTTGAAATACTCAAACACGTTTTGTTTGGATGAGCAGGAAGAGAAGAGGAAGAAGCAGAAGGAAAGACTGCAAGATATCAGATATGAGTCTTTTGCTTCCTGTAAAAATCTGCTGGACCAGGAGTGGAGGACAGAGACCCAGATTTTGGAATGTGAACTCTTGCAAAAGTGTATCAGACTGGCAGGAGAATAGCCAAAGACTGTGGGTGTGAAGCTGGACCAAGGAAAAGAGGAGCAAAATGTGTCAGATCAGACAGAGACCTGGAACAAATAGACCTGGGATTACCCAAGTGAGTATTTGGAGACAGGCAGCTAGGAGAAGCAGGGTGTTTAGGCAAGGATCCTGAGTCCTGGGAGACTCATTGTGAGGCTGGGATCATGGCAGCTGGGGTTCAGCACAAGAACTGCCTTGTGGGGTTTCACTGTATGATCACCCACTACTTTTCCATAGCATCCCAGTGTCATTCATTGTGCAGAAGGGATCTCTCCAAGAAATTCTGCAGTTCTGTTTGGTAAAGGAGAATCTTGTTTGGAGGATGCTAATCTCCCCACTTTATTTATGTATTTATTTTGCATAAGCTGGAAACAGTCACAAATGCCACACAAATTGTGCAGAATCTTGCAATCCAAATTTTCTGCAGTACAAACAAGTTAATGTAACAAACTGAAAACAAGCTATACCTCCTAATGTCATCCAGAGCCTGAGGCAACATTACAACTGCTGTTCAAAATGAAGATGGGGCTAGAAATCAATCTAAACCAATTGTAAGATTCTAATTAGACTTAATTATGGACACGAACAAAAAAAGGATTTTATTTTTTTTCTTTTCACAATTCTCTCATGCTTCCTTTGCCTTCTCAGAGCTATTTCCCTTTTTACTATTTTATTCTTTTGCCTTCTGTTTAAATACAGAGACTGATTTAACTAGCTAAGATTTCATCTTTTGTAACAGTACTGTGACCCATGACCAGAAGGGTAGCTAGCAGCACTGACTTAAAGAACCTGACTCTGGCATCTGCCAGGTCTTGAAGGGGCTGATAAGGCTGTGTGATGTGTTTGCCTTTCTCTAGCAGTGAGTTTGCAAGTAGGAGTCTGCAGCTCCAACTGAAAACGTTTTTTTCTTTTTTTCTTTCCTCTTCTGTGCATGTTTTCCTTGTCCTTTCTTCTTTAAACTGTGACACTTCTAGAAATAACAGAATTAATTTCTTTTTTTTTCCCCCTATAAAGATTAGTATATCTGTAAATTGATCAAGCAGTAAATTTTCTTTCTAAAAGCTCTTTACAGTAAAAATAAGAGAATAAGAGATACTATTAAAAAGAAAACCCTTGGTAAACAAGTACTCTAAAGCCTCTGTATTCATTACTTGAGCATTATGCAACAGTCTAATGCTGTACTGTCATATGGTCATTTTATACCTTTGACCTTTTAGTCCCATTTAGTCCTTCAAAATTAGAAAGCTCACTGCAGGAAGAGGAGGAATAGCAGTTAGTTAAATCAATTGAATGGTGCTCTGAAAATTTGGATTTTTGTTCCCAGCTTTGTCAATTGACACTTCCAATTAATCAAGAGATTAAAAAAATGCTTTTCATTTACTGCATGGTGTTATGACCTGGTCGCAACTAGTTCATAAATCCCTTGGAGTAAATTAAGGTGAAATGACACCAAATAACTGGTATGAAATTAAGAACAATTTATTAATACAGGGAAAGTGGCGTGGTTGTTTCTTGGGTTTCTAAAGGCAATGAGAAAGGAGAGAAAAGGAAAAAGAAAAAGAGAAAGAGAAAGAGGATAGAGACAATGAGAGAGAGGGAAAGACAGATCACTACCCTTGGATCCAGTGATGTAAGTTGTCTGTAGAGTTGGTAAGTTGCTTGCAGGGTTGCTCCTCCGGTAAATCTCTTGCAGGATCGGTCCTCAGGTGGCAGGCGGGAGCGCGTGCCAGCATCCCAAGTGAGAAGGTCTAAATACTTTAGGTCATTTGCATGCGAGATAGGAGAGGGTGGTAACATCCCTCTTGTCTCCTCCCTCTGCTCGCTTCTCATGCCAATAGGGACGCCTGCGCTTTGTAGTCTTAGATTGTTCTTGAAATGAGTCCGTGGTCCCCCAAGGGGTGTCTGGTGGTCGTGATCCCCCCTAGTTGTGGTGTCCGCTGTATGACCCTGCTTCTACACAAGGGTGGCTGATGCCTTGCAAAGTTGTTGCACATGTAGGCTGGCCCCAAGGAAAAGATACCATCCGGCCTCCCCAGGACTTATCTCTTCCTCCAGCCAGAGTTGTGAATCACAACAATTAAGGCACAGCAGGGGTATTGTTCTGTTCCCAAGGCCCTTATCTCTTGCCAGACTTGCAGGCCTCTGTAGTACCCATCCCCTCCTCCAGCCAGAGTTGTCAAACAAGTTGTTCAAGGCATACAAACTCTGTCCGTCACACATAGTCGTCGGTTTCTAGATGTTTGACTTTATATTCTAATGGCTGATCTGCACAAGTGCTCAGTGTCTCCAGTGCAATTGAAAGTAACCTGAACTGATGTTTGAACATTTAAACATTCTACATAATATTAAATTGCTTTGAAAAATCGTGTCCTAGTTTGGATTCTGTTCTTCTGTTCTACATTTTCTTAGTGGCAGGAATGAAGCTAATATTATTTCCTCTATCTCAGATTCATTCATATTGATAATGACTGATAACAATGACAGTGATTATTCTGGCCCAATAGTAATTTTGTGCTGCAGATGAGATGGATCAGTGGACTATGACTTTTTCTTAGAGAATGTGTCCATATTTCAATGGCAGTCACCAGCATCACCTTTCTTAATGACCCCGGCAGCCAAGTGACACACTAAATTGGCCTAGAGCAGGTCTTTTTTATTTTCTCGATTTGCAGATCCCCAAACATTTTCCAGCAGAAGCACAGATCTGTGGAGTGAATCGAAGCGTCCTGACAAGAAGAATTTTCTCTTCTTTGCTTACCCTTCATGGACTCATTAAAAATTTTTCACAGTCTGGTAGAGGTCTCTGGGCCGCAGGTTAAAAAAAACTTCATAGGCACTGAGCTTTCTGTCTCAGCTCTCTGCAGACATGGAGTTTTCACTGCTGTTATCTGCATTATACAGATTCTGGAGAAAAAGGGATATTTCTATGTACAGCCCTTCCTCCTGGACATTAAATCCACTTAAATATCTCCGTCTTTAAACTGCATTTTCAGTAAGATGGATGACTTTTATGTTCATTTAGTGCATCTGGCTGTCCCATTAGAAAGAGAAGCATGTAAAATGAGTGGTGGGAATTCTACACAGGATACAAGAATCAACATGCATGAATATAGCTTGATATATATGTAGTGGAACAGCATTCATTCAAATATGGTCCCCAGTGTCCATCCTGCTCACTACACATATGAAAAGATGGAATGCTAGGAAGAGATACTAATACTGTATTAGCTGAAATGGCAGTCCCATTTAGCCATCAACTGCAAACCTACCTGGAAACCACAAATGTACTTTAAATAATGCTACAAGGGAAATAAAGAGAAATGAAAAAGCTATTGGTGCTACTAATTTGAGAAAGGATTAAAAGGCTAGTTAAACAGCTCTATTTTGCAGTCTCATTTTAAATTATTCATTGTGCCGGACATGCAGAAAGAATGACAAAGCATAGGGGATATGGTTTAATTAGCCTAAAACTTTATTAACTTCATTCATCTGGGAGCTATCTGGCAGTAACTTGTGCGGTATAGGTTATCATGCCCTTTTCACTCATTATGACCTATTTAAAGGGGATTGTCTTCAGCCTCATCCCCATTCTCACCCACTGGTACTGGCTCATTGCAGTTGCAAGCAAGTTTAGTGGCCTCTTAGTCCACATATGTTTTACTTTTGTCAGTCATATCCCTTGCCACACTGTCTACTGCAACCTTCAAAATTCAGTTACATGCTCTTTATTCTGCTCTGGGGAAAGGTATGGCACTTATGCTAAAATGTTACAGTCTCCTCAGCGTTATGCTAACCTCTTACAAAGTCTCAGCCTCACAAGGTGCACAAAAAGCAGTACATCGGACTGTCCCCAGATGCCAGATTGTAGAAATGGCATAGACAGTCTCCCCTGCCTCAGCTGGGATTGCTCACCAAAATTTCTTACCTGTATCCAGTACCTTGGTCACACACATACCCTTACAATAACCCCCAGGCCTCTGAAGAGGGTGCAGGTAATAATATTAATCATTCACTGTGTTCAGGTCTCATTTCTGATGGTGAGGAGAGTGAACAGGTTCATATATGCCATGTGCACACTTGTTTCTCTGTTGTGTTCAGGGTAGCTTTGCCTCAGTCCTAAACCAAAATGCACAAGCAGTACTGTAAGACTGTCCAGAACTAGATTTAACCATAAGGAATGAGATGCTCATTTTCAGCCTCTTTCAGCTAAATATAATTCCTGAGTACTTCAGCTAGCATAAAGCCTTTAATGGAAACCTCTTTAGTATTCTGTTTACCTTCCCTGCTTTGTATTTGATAACTCAAGGTCAAAAGACTGCTCCACTCCTGTGCTTTCACTCTCCAAACCTCCACGTGTCTAATCCTTGCAGAGACAGTTTCCTTTTCTCTGCTGTAAACAGTTCACAAATGCCACCTGGACTGTGGTTGACTGTAGAGAAAACACATTGTTATTCTGGAATATCTAAACTAACCAGGGACAACAGATGCTCTTTAAAGAATACTAGGAAAATTCTTTTGATTTTACTAATTAACTGGCAATTTAAAATGGCTGTTTTCCATTTCCATTTTAAGTCTGTTCATAGTCATTTCTGATTGAGCCTTTGCTTCACTTGAGATTTTCTTCCTGAGCAAGTAATTTGAAGGGTCTGCTTAGCCTTTTACAAGCTTTCCCCTGAAGTTCTGACACGGAATTGGGAAGATTTTCTATAGTATACAGCAAAGCTCCTCCGAATAGTCAGTGCTGACCTGAAGGAGGAGTAAGGAAATTCATATTCACTGGGGAGATGAAAATCACTCAAAGTGCAGGCAACCTAAAAGCATCAGGCAGCCCAGAAATCTTTTGAGTTTTATTCTTCTTAGGTAATAGGTCTCAGATTTCCTTCTAACTCATCGAACTGAAATTCATAGAGAAACGTATTAAATATGAGCGACTATAAACATTCAACTTGTGTCTCTGCCAACTGTCAGGAAGCTAACCGTAAGTTGTTTGGATTTCCTCATTACTATTCACAAGTTGCCAGATATTTGCTATGTACATGTTATTCTGAGCGTGGAATGGAACACTTGAAGTACTTGATACTTTATGTTTGAACTCCATGATTTTTGCTTGACTATGATGGATTTACCATGAATATTGAGAATGTTGTTCTTACTCAGTGTGCTAGCAAGAAAAAAAAAAGGTAAACTGAAAAAATTGCTTCTTACATTGTATTTTATGAATTGATGTATTTTCACTAGGTAGAATAGAATAGAATTAGATTAGAATAGAATAGAATAGAATAGAATAGAATAGAATAGAATAGAATAGAATAGAATAGAATAGAATAGAATAGAGTTTTTCATTTGGAAGAGACATACAATGATCATCTCGTCCAACTGTCTGACCAATTCAGGGCTGACCAAAAGTTAAAGCATGTTTTCAAGGGCATTATCCAAATGTCTCTTAAACACTGACAGGCTTGGGACATCGACCACCTCTCCAGGAAGCCTGTTCCAGTGTTTGACCACCCTCTTAGTAAAGAAATGCTTCCTAATGTCCAGTCTAAACTCCCCTGGTGCAGCTTTGAACCACTCCCATGCGTCCCATCACTGGATACCAGGGAGAAGAGATCAGCACCTCCCTCTCCATGTCCCCTTCTCGGGAAGCTGCAGAGAGCAATGAGGTCACTCTCAGCCTCCTTTTCTCCAAACTAGACAAGCCTAAAGTCCTTAGCCACTCCTCATAGGACATGCCTTACAGACCTTTCACCAGCTTTGTTGCCCTCCTCTGGACGCATTCAAGGACCTTCACATCCTTCTTAAACGGTGGGGCCCAGAACTGCACATAGTACTCCAGGTGAGGCCACACCGATGCTGAATACAGCGGGATAATTGCCTCTTGTGACCGGCTGGTTATGCTGTTTTTGATGCACCCCAGGATGTGGTTTGCCCTTTTGGCTGTCGGGGCACACTGCTGACTCACGTTGAGCCTGCTGTTGACCAGCACCCCCAGATCTCTTTCTGCAGGGCTGCTCTCCAGCCACTCCTCTCCCAGTTTATACTTGTGCCTGGCATTACTCCATCCTAGGTGCAGGATCTGCATTTTGACTTGTTAAATTTCATCCCATTAATTATTGCCCAATGCTCCAATCTACCTACATCACCCTGCAAGGTATCTTGTCCCTCAAGAGAGTCAACAGCACCTCCCCGTTTGGTATCATCAGGCACATGAAAGTAAAAATCTAAGGACAAATAAATATCTGGCAGGTAAAGTTTGAAGAAAAAAGCTTTAATTGCTGCTGTGATAGGACATAAAAAAAGTAGGTAGAGGTGGCTTTTGGTATTTTTTTTCCAAACCAGGAGAGTATTAGCAATACACAGTATTTGAAGTTGCTAGGATAATTGCAGGTAACATCTTAATATTAGAGATTCCTTTGAACATCTTGATTCTAGCCGCATCAAAAGCCACATGTATCAAATACAATATTACTGCTCAGTAGACTCTCTCTAAGGACTCTCAAATGTCAAAAAACAAAAGAAGGCATTGTCTCTATATGATGCTTCATACGAGTTAGCTTCTAGCAGATGAGTACTTTAATGAGATGTTAAGAGAATTTGGGTTATTTTAGACATTTTCTTTCTATGGAATAAACAGAATCAACCATCAATATTGCATAGCTGAATGTTACACTTTTTTCTGGGCAATGGCGTCCCTCAAGGGGCTGTCCTGGATCTGTCCTCAAACGTGTACAATTCCATGAAATCTAAATTAGTGACTGACTACCTCGTTCTGAAATACTGAACACATCTGAGATGAGGAAACTGCAAAGCCAGTGAATACAAAGTGGGAGCAATGTTTTACCAACTAGTGAGCCTTAAGCATTTGCCTTTAGGCATTTCAGTAGAGCAAAACTGTGTTTATGTAGCCTTTTTGAATACCAGGTTTGACTTACAGCTCACATGGACAACAAATCTATCAAATCTGGTTTCAAAATGTATTTGTTCTGAGTTTCAAAAAGGCTGTGTGATTTTGTTGAAAATCCCAAAACATCACTTGATTGCATAATACGGATGAGGATATCTGACACCCATGGCAGTCTCTTCGTCTAGAGTGGCAGTGCCTGCTGAACGTCGTGTTTATGAAATCCTCAGTGTATAGCAACAAGAAAAACACAAGATGCTTGAATATACCAGGCAGAATTATTTTGATATAGAAAGATTGACTCACTGAAGAAGATATCTTCAAGCATTTGAAGGAAAAAAAGGGTACAAAAAAAAGGAAGATTCGGCACTTAGTATTCATGAGCAGACTTGTGCAAATAACAGGTCTTTTGGTTCAGTGGCCTTCCAGAAATGTATATACATTAAATTTCTTGGGGTCTACTGAACATACTCAGTCCTTATTTTCTTTTTAAAATGCACTTTTATATTTCTGTTTGTCAAAACTGAGATATTTTGTTTTTTCCACTTCTAATCCCTCTATTTTCTGCCTGAGACTATTAATCAAATAATATCAACAACAGTGTTATTGTTCCAAAACTAGTTTTTAGCCTTTTTCTTTTTTTCAGAGTACACTTTGAACAACTCTACTTATGAATATTGTGTGCATAGGGAAAAAATGAATATTTAAACTGGTGCTTTTATAAGGAAAAAATAAGAATACCAAAACCTATGGATCTTGAAATGGTAAACCATATACATTCAAACCATATTCATGCTAAAGCATGGTCTAGATCTAATGCATTCTCCAGCATGTGACAAAGTCTATAAGCTAGGTCGAATCAACAGCAACTTTCCAATGATTTTATGGCGCTTGGCCTTGGAAAGACGCAGGCAGAGACTAACTAGGAATTACAGGGAAGTAAAATATTTCATAATATTTGTTGGTGTATGGACTGTAAGGAAACAGATATCACACAAAAAAGTAGATTTTGTAAGTGATTGCTACAAAATTAGGGTTTTTAGCATGGAATACCCAAGTTCTTTAGTAACGATAAAGAATGTTATTTATATTGGAGAGTAAGAATGTGTAAATTTGTAGCATCAGCAGAATTTTAACATATCTCTGCCTTACTTCAATAAAAAGTCAACACTACCTGTCACATCTATCAAGTCATTATAAAACAAAGGCCTACAGGGGTAATAATTCCTTGGACAGAAATGCTGGGCCATAGAAAACGCAGACAAGTATAGCTACTCAGGTCATAGAGCATATAGAGTCTGTTGTCTGCAACAGATGTTTGAAATTATTAACTGAAAAATTCATCAGTGGTGGAAGCCATTATGGAAAAATATAGAGTACTTGAAGCTAAGATAATTCAGTCTAAAATAGTCTAAAATGTCTGAGAACTGGAGAGAAAGGACATGCTTGCATAAAGTCAACAAAACCCTCTGAAAAGCTATTTTGTGCAAAGTATGTTCATACGTACCGATGACTCACAAACTGATAATGTTGATGTGAAAAATACACAGGATCAAAAAAATTAAGTTTGGAAGGGACCTTTGGTGGGTAGGTGTCCTCTAGTCCAACCACCTTCTCAAAGCAGGGCCAATTTCAATGGAGGATGAGATTGTCCAGGGTCTTGTCCAGCTGAGTCTTGAATGGAGACCACACAACCTCTTGGCATCTTGTTCCAGACAGGACAAGAATTTTCCAAGGATGAGAAAAGGAAGTTACTCAGAATGAAATGAGACAAAGTAGAACAGCAAAATTCCCTTCTTACTTCAAGCATGACTCAGCTAGCAGAAATGATTTGGTTTCCTTTTTGGGAGGCGAGGTGTATCAGTAAATGCTCCAGGCAGGCACACAGGAAAACAAGTATTGATAGTTCCAGTGGGTGGTGCTTCAGAGCATTGGGATATTTTAGAGTTAATAACACTGCTTGCAGAGCACTAAGAGGAACTCCCTCTAGGTATTTCACGGAACAGGAGGCACTTCCCCCAACTTTTGTTAACAGTATTGTATCTCATGAAAAGTGCATCAGATATGTTGGATTTGTTAATTTGTAATTCTGTGTCACCACAGTGACAGGCATTTGTACAAAATAGATCATCACTGTAGTTGTAGGTGCTAATTGGGTGTTCAGATGCCTTTCTAGCTAATTTGATTGTATCTGTGATAGGGTTTTTGTGTAAATAGAGCTTAGAAAAACTGTATTTAGTGATTATATTTTATTTCATATATCTATACAAAATGTAGTACTTTGGGAGATATACAGATGGGCTAGAGCTCGTATCCTTTCCCTATTTGCCTAAAAAATGGTCCTTTTTGGCTTTCCCGGTACCAATCGCCTAGCCTCACTTTGTGGCTTATTTATATCTCTTACCCTTCACACTCATGGTAAGAAGAAGAATTAAAAAAATAGGAAGAGGAACAGGAATATACAAAGCTCTCAATGGCTAAAAGTCTAACATTGCAACGGGATATCCACGTGGCACCTAAACTTATGTACAGCTATGAAGAAAAAGGTAGGATCCTAAAATCCCTTTAAAAATAGTGGATGGAGGTAGGTGCGTTATGGAACATGACTCAGAGTTCTTAAGTGAGCTATTAGAGGTTATTCTTTACTCAGTTTTAAAGTGTCTTTCAAAAGGAGGTAGTGGGAACACTTTTCCTGAGATAAATGATACATTATCAGTTCCTCCATTAGTATACACTGCCAGTCCTTCGTTAGTATTAATTTGTCCCTACGCTTTTAACTGTACTATTATTTACTTAGGTCTTTTATCTTCCCACTTCTCTTTATCGTATTCTGTGCTCAGTATCATCATCAGTGATATCAGCATAGCCCAAGGAGTAAGCATGCTCCTGGTTTTAAACATAATTCATTATTTTTGTATGTGATTGTCTTTGCTTTTTATTTATTGGCAAACTGAATCCTGTGCATATCCCCTTTCTGATTAGTACAGAATAAATGAGAAGGATAAATGACAGCATTTGACTTTGCCCATTGAAACAGTGACACAGGGTAAGACATAGGAATGGATAAACAGCTGTTTGAAATTAGACACTGTGCGTGTGAAAATGAAGATGTGTCAGCTGGGGAATAGAGCAGGGTCAGGTCTCAGACCTCTGCTACCTTTAATGGGACCAACTTGCTTGTGAGAGGAAACTGGAAGAATATTAAGCGGAGCGTGGAACAAATAAAAGGTTTTGGAGAACTGCTTTGAAAAATGAGTGCTTTCTGGCTGATGAAAGTACTCCTCAGTTGCATAATACTGCTACGTCCAGTGGCTCAAAGCAACACAATTACAGCAGGAGTGGTATTGTACCAGGGACAGAAGATAAATGAAGTATTGATTTCAGAACCAGCAGACTACCACAAAAGGGACATACAATATTTCCATGGGGCCAGATCCTCACTTGCTGTAATTTGGTATTGCTCCATTGAAGTCAAGCTGATTTATGCCAGCTGTAGCTCTGGCCAGGTATATTTATAACAGGGAAGCATAAATAAAAGTCATGCTCAGAATGCCTGGTAGGAGTTGGTTTCCCAAAACAGGATGATGAATACACAGGCATTACAGTTCATCTGTTCTTTCAACTTACTGCAGTGCTCATCTTCAGATAATTTCTGATCTGGCTTTAGCCTTTCTGAATAACTCTTTCCCTTGCTTCCTAGAGTCCTTCCTGTCTCAGCCTGATTTTCCTGCAGAGGTATAAAGACAATTGCTAACCTGTCCCCTGCAAGCTCTCCTGCATCATACCATTCTTTTCCTTTGGCCCCATGAAAATGTTCATTGCAATGGGCAATTTTGAGGTTCCTTCATACCTGCCATAATGTGCCACCACAAGGAGGGTGGCCAGTGTTGAAACATCAGGTATGCGCCTTGTGTGGATCAATGACTGCCAGAAATATAGGATGGATCAATCTTGTCTGCATTCTCAGAAAGAGGTGAATCTTGGAAATAAATCACTTCATTCTAGTGGTTTCAAGAAGGTCCTGCTATGAATGCAAGCAGTGTGCTCACAGACCATCTCACAATGCATCGATGCACCACCAGGACAGAGCACTGTGGGATACTCCTCAGAAATCTACGTGCTTGTACCTGCAAAAAAGTCCATGCTGTGTGTGCGTCAATTTTTTGGATGAAGTAAGGAGCACCTAATGATTCTTGGAGGAACTGTCAAACAAAAGCTATGTGACAAATGAATCCCTATACTCTGTCAGACTTTTTATTATTGCAGTGCTATTCTTTACATTTTGAAGGCCAGCAAGAGTGCTGCTGATGTTCCTATTGCTCTGCAGTTTAGGTAACTTTCATATTTACTTCCCAAAGGTCTGCATGTAGTGTTTCATGTTTGCACTATAGGGATTAGCTGAGACAATGTAGACTGCCTGAGAGTCTTCTTTGGTCACTTTTGGCATTGATTGACCTAAACAAGAACATAGACAACATTCTCATTTTTTATTTTTCTTTTTTTTTAGCGGAGAAGGTGTTCCAAGCTCTTTTAGTATAAGTCCAAACTTGTCTAAATATAGAGGAGTGTAAAAATCCAGAGGAATACATCTCTTTGAAATATTTCTATTAATTTTTCTCCGAGAGAATCTTGGACAATCTCTTTGAGGTTTCTTTTTATGTAGGCTTCTAAGTGACCTTGACGCATAATGTACGCTTGTGTGTAATTTCATTCTGACTACGCTTGATTTTCTCTTGATTTACATCATTGTAAGTGAGATGAAAATTAAACATCAGGTTACTGAGGATTAAAGTACATTTGTGACACTGTTCAAAATATTTAGACATGCTGCAGAGAATGTATTTTTTGAAAAATTGGAGAATTCTCTCTGTCACAGTTTAAAGTTAAAACAGTTTTAATGAAAAATAATAATGAAAAAGAGTATAATAATAATAATGGAAATAATTAAATATATACAAATATACACAAAACCAAGATCGAGCTCCCCCGATGTCGGTCATGTCACCCCTGGCACTGCAGGGCAGGCTCCGGGAAGGCCCAGGCTGGGCCCAGCGACGGACGGGAACTGGATTCAGGGATGCACGGATCGGGATCGGGGGCAGCAGGAAAACGGACAGAGTCCTCTTCGGACATCAGCCATAGCAGAAGGGGGTGAGACCCTCGTGATCCCCCCGCATTATACTGAGAATGACGTGTATGGGATGGAATACCTCGTTGGTCAATTTTGGCTCGCCCGTCCTGTCTGCTCCTCCCTGGAGGTGTGACCCTCCTGCAGCTCTTCACTCGTAATCAGTGAGGAATTTAGCAGTGACCTTGGTTTCTCCAGGAATAAGTACAGCAAGAGCCTTTCTGCATAACATCCCTACCGGTGCCTCAGTGCTAACTATAACATTTGAGCATTATCAGTTCTGGAAGCAGACACTGTCTGCAAAACATTGTTAGTTTCAGAAAGTGCGGTTCCTTAGAAGAAACTTAGCTGAAAGTAAAAATCACTGAAAGGAAAAATCACTGAAAGGAAAATTGGTCTGTTTTAGGCCAAACCAGGACACTGCCATAGTTGTACATGTGTAATAATCTTAGGTAATTGGTGAGTGAGATTAAAAAACATTCCCAGTAGATAAAATTGCTTTAAAATGAGTTATTAAAAGTCCAGGATTTTTGATTTGTTATAATAATTTGAATTTAACTGCATATCAACTTGAATAACACATGCTTCTTGAATATTATGTTAATGTATTTTAGTCAATCTATTGATTGAATACTATTCACAAAGGTCTTAAACCAGAGCAGATCAAAGAAAACAAAACTTTGCTGACTTTTTTCCAATGTCATGAGCCTTTTTGTTTCTATATTTGAAAAAAAACAGTCCTGTTAGTCGACTTTAATGTACAATATGTAGAGGAATCTACCTAACCCAAACATTAAAGATTCTATTACTGTATAAAACAGAACCATAAATCTGAAAGCCTATATTGATTGGTTAGCAAATATTTCCCCATAAAAACCGCAAGTCTTTTGATTTGTTTCTAATCAATGTACATATGTGTTAGGTACAAGGCCCACTAGGGCATACTAAGAAGAAAAGAGAAAAAAGTTCACAGAATCACAGAATCACAGAATCACAAAATGTTAGGGATTGGAAGGGACCTCGAAAGATCATCTAGTCCAATCCCCCTGACGGAGCAGGATTACCTAGACCATATCACACAGGAACGCGTCCAGGCGGTTTTGAATGTCTCCAGAGAAGGAGACTCCACAACCTCTCTGGGCAGCCTGTTCCAGTGTTCAGTCACCCTCACCGTAAAGAAGTTTTTCCTCATATTTAAGTGGAACCTCCTGTTTTCCAGCTTGCACCCATTGCCCCTTGTCCTGTCAAGGGACGTCACTGAGAAGAGCCTGGCTCCATCCTCATGACACTTGCCCTTTACATATTTATAAACATTAACGAGGTCACCCCTCAGTCTCCTCTTCTCCAAGCTAAAGAGACCCAGCTCCCTCAGCCTCTCCTCATAAGGGACATGTTCCACTCCCTTAATTATCTTCGTGGCTCTGCGCTGGACTCTCTCTAGCAGTTCCCTGTCCTTCTTGAACTGAGGGGCCCAGAACTGGACACAATACTCCAGATGCGGCCTCACCAGGGCAGAGTAGAGGGGGAGGAGAACCTCTCTCGACCTGCTGACCACACCCCTTCTAATACACCCCAGGATGCCATTGGCCTTCTTGGCCACAAGGGCACATTGCTGGCTCATGGTCATCCTGCTGTCCACTAGGACCCCCAGGTCCCTTTTCCCTACGCTGGTCTCCAACAGGTCTGCCCCCAACTTGTACTGGTACATGGGGTTGTTCTTGCCCAGGTGCAGGACTCTACACTTGCCCTTATTATATTTCATTTAATTTCTCCCCGCCCAACTCTCCAGCCTGTCCAGGTCTCTCTGAATGGCTGCGCAGCCTTCCGGTGTGTCAGCCACTCCTCCCAGTTTTGTGTCATCAGCGAACTTGCTGACAGCGCACTCTAATCCCTCATCCAAGTCATTAATGAATATATTGAATAGAACTGGTCCCAGAACCGACCCTTGCGGGACTCCGCTAGACACAGGCCTCCAACTGGACTCTGTCCCATTGACCACCACTGTCTGGCTTCTTTCCTTCAGCCAGTTCACAATCCTCACTACCCGATCATCCAGACCACACTTCCCCAGTTTAGCTGCGAGGATGCTGTGGGAGACCGTGTCAAACGCTTTACTGAAATCGAGATAGACCACATCCACAGCTTTACCATCATCTATCCACCGGGTAACATCCTCATAAAAGGCTATCAAGTTGGTTGAGCATGACTTCCCGTTGGTGAAGCCATGCTGAGTGCCCCTAATGATCCCCCTATCCTTGATGTGTCTAGAGACAGCACCAAGAACAAGTTATTCCATCACCTTTCTGGGGATGGAGGTGAGGCTGACTGGTCTATAGTTACCCGGGTCCTCCTTCTTGCCCTTTTTGAAGACTGGAGTGACATTCGCTTTCCTCCAGTCCTCAGGCACCTCTCCCGTTGCCCACGACTTAGCAAAGATGATGGAGAGTGGCCTAGCAATGACTTCCGTCAGCTCCCTCAGCACCCGCGGGTGCATCCCATCAGGGCCCATGGATTTATGGACGTCCAGATTGCTTAATTGGTCCCTGACCCAGCCCTCATCAACCAAGACAGATTCCTCCTCTATCCTGACTTCTTCTGAGGCCGCAGGGGTCCGGGGCTCCTCAGGACAGCCTCCAACAGTATAGACAGAGGCAAAGAAGGCATTCAGTAACTCCGCCTTCTTTTTATCCTCTGTCTCCAGGGCCCCCACCTCATTCATCAGTGGGCCTACATTGCCTCTAGTGTTGGTTTTACCTGCAATGTATTTGAAGAAGCCCTTTCTGTTGTCCTTGACCTCTCTTGCAAGGTTTAATTCCAAGGAGGCCTTAGCTTTCCTAGTTGCCTCCCTACATCCTCTGACAACAGACTTATATTCCTCCCAAGTGGCCAGCCCCTCCTTCCATGATCTGTACACCCTCTTCTTCCACTTGAGTTTGCCCAGCAGTTCCCTGTTTAACCATGCAGGTCTCCTGGTACCCTTCCTTGACTTCCTACCTGCTGGGATGCTCTGATCTTGAGCTTGGAAGAAGCAGTCCTTGAATGCTAACCAACTATCTTGGGCCCCCTTACCTTCTAGTACCCTGTCCCATGGGATTTCCCCTAGCAGTTGCTTGAAAAGGCCAAAGTTGGCCCTCCTGAAGTTCAAGGTTGCGATTCTGCTAGCTATTCTGGTCCTGCCACATGAGATCCTGAACTCTACCATCTCATGGTCACTACAACCAAGGCTGCCCTCAACCTTCACCTCTTCAACCAGTCCCTCCTTGTTAGTGAGGATAAGATCCAGCAGCGCTCCTTTCCTAGTTGGCTCATCCACCATTTGCATCAGAAAGTTATCATCAATGCACTGGAGGAACCTCCTGGACTGAGGATGGCTGTCTGAGTAGGCCTCCCAGCAAATATCAGGGTAGTTGAAATCCCCCATGACAACCAGACCCTGTAATTGCGAGACTGCTCTCAGCTGCCTGTAGAAGGCCTCATCACCCTCCTCATCCTGATCCAGTGGCCTGTAATAGACACCCACAACAGTATCACCCCTGCCAGCCTGCCCCTTAATTCGCACCCACAAACTCTCAACTCGCTCCTGATCCGCCTCTGGACAGAACTCAATACATTCTAGCTGCTCACTCACATAAAGAGCAACTCCACCACCTCTCCTTAGCGGCCTGTCTTTCCTGAACAAGACATAGCCATCCATGACCACATTCCAGTCATGCGAGGTGTCCCACCAAGTCTCTGTGATTGCCACTAGATCATAGTCCCCCGACCGAACACAGATTTCTAACTCCTCCTGTTTATTCCCCATGCTGCGTGCATTGGTGTACAGGCATTTCAGGGAGCGAGCTGAGCACACCGATTTCACCCCAGGGGGATGGGAGGCCTCCTGGTCTACCTCAACACTAGAGCGTTGTCCCAGTGGTGCAAGCCCAGCTACTACCCCATCCCCCTTCGAAACTAGTTTAAAGCTCTCCAAATGAGCCCTGCTAATTCCTGTCCCAGAACCCTTTTGCCCCTACGACATAAGCCTTTCCCATGTATTACTGTCACGCCTGTTGTCTTATAAAACCAGCCATTATCAAAGAACCCAAAGCCCTGCCTGTAACACCAGTCTCGTAGCCAGGCATTTATAGAGAGAATCCTACTATTCCATCCCATGTCATCACCTGAAAATGGAAGGAGGGAGGAGAAAACAACTTGTGCCCCAGACTCGTTCACTAACCGTCCTTGTAGTCTTTCTTCATCCCCCTCAGACTACGGTATGCAGCTTCTTCCCCACCTGTCTTGAAGATCAGCAGGGGGTAGTAGTCTGTGGCCTTCACCAGGTTGGGGAGTTTCCTGGTGATATCCCTGATTCGGGCTCCAGGCTTCAGTCCGCTATTTTAAGGGACAAAAAGTCTTACAACTCCATAAATGAATTCAGAACAATATTTTGTGATTAACAAGCAGTTACTTGCTGTGAAGAGGGGATGGGAGAGAAACTCTGATACAAAATCTTTTTTTCTTCTTTTCTTTTCCCTCCTGCTTTGCACATCAAATGGAAATTTGGCCCGCTGGATTTCCTAATTTTTCTCTGCTTAACCAGATAACTGTTGTGGGGGCTTCCATTGTTTTTTAAGAGTGTGAAAAACTTACATCCTCATAGATTATTTTCATTTTGCTTAGAGTAAATCCTTAGAAACTTCTCTGGTGCAAGAGGACTGAACACATAAAATGCAATGTTTTCCAGTGTTTCTCTAATTCGTTGAACCATGGAAGAGGACTCCACACTCTTTTTGGCATGGTGCATGCTTTCCTGGGGGAAATAGAAGAGGAAAAATGAATGAGCATACACAGAATGGGATCATGCAAGTGAAATCTCACCTTTAAGGAGAGGGCAGGAAAAAATAACTTTGTCATAGCCATTTATTCTTAATGGTTCTGATTCGTTTAATGAAGGAGGAGAAATCCTTCTTTCATGATGAACTGGCTTAACAGTAGAGGT
This sequence comes from Nyctibius grandis, assembly GCF_013368605.1. NCBI lineage: Eukaryota > Metazoa > Chordata > Aves > Nyctibiiformes > Nyctibiidae > Nyctibius > Nyctibius grandis. The sequence continues at coordinate 81,858,513 of NC_090660.1, forward strand.
TGTGAAGTTCCACAGCACAGAGCCGACCATGAGGAAGCAATAAATTGGCTCAGCTGCTTCCTGCCAAAATCTGTATCTGGTGCTTGGCCATAGTCTACTACTGATCAGAGAAAAACTGTTAAAATTAATCCTGAACTTTTTGAAAAGTCAGTGGCAATAGATGCCCCTTAAACAATGGAAATATGAAACATGGTGAAACCTTTTTCACCAAAATAAAAAATGGAAATCCTGGGTATTGATGTCATTTAAAAACCCAGAGTGCTCTGAAGGCCCACTTGCAGCAGAACACTTCACAAACGGAGAGTAATCGCTGAATACATAAAGTAAGCCAAACCTTTTCTGCCTTCAGTGAAGGAAAAGTTACTTTTCCACCTAGCTATTTTTTCACAAAGACATGCACATGTAACTAGGATCCAAAAAATAATTTTGTGGGTTTTTTTTTTAGAAAAATAGCTCAGTTTTTGAGAAATATGTCTCACAAACATGAAAGCCAGAAAATTTCATTTACTGCTTTTAATCATGTTGATAACTTTCTCATCTGAAAATGATTCCAGGTAATATTTTTATTTATTGATTTCCTATACAATCAGGATTAAGCATTGTGGAATGGAGGTACTCATAATATGACCTGAAAGAAGAACTTACAGTGATAAAAAATTAAACAGCTTGGTATTTTATTACTATTTATAATTTATATGGTATCAAAGGTGTCCATAAAGCTTTGCAAACAGGTGGAAGGATATGTAGGAGCTAACAAACTAATTTAAACAGATAAAACAGTATAAATGATAAAATATACAGGCAGAGCTGAAGAGGGAGGATGTTTTATTACTAATTGATGGATGTGACATGAATCCTCAAATCCAAAAGCCTTCATGACCTATCCACATCCAATCTATCATCTCCTAGGCAGTACTAAGAGGTTAGCTCCTACCTTTCACTGGCCTAGGATATCAGCTACTGTCATTGACTAGTTACATTTTCAGACAAGTATTTTTCTGCTCTCTCCTATTTTACTTGTCATTTGAAAGAGTTCCTTGTAAATATAGGCAAAGAAGTTCTCCTTTAAATGTCTCTCCAAATGTTACCTGGCAGTGATGCCCTGGAAAACACTGTAAAAAAATGTGTCTGCTTCTGGGCTGAGACTTTTATTTACAATGTTGACAGTAGATGTCTTGCTTTTTTGGAATCTATTGGCTTTTTTCTTTAAAACTTGCAGAAGATGATAAGCTTTGGAGACAGGCACTATAATTTTATTATGTGTTTGCCCAACAATGTTTTGTTTCACGGCTAGAATTTGGTCCAAAGAAAATTCAAAAAATAAATAGACCTTATATTTACCAGTGAGTTTTAAGGATGGAGTAGAAGAAGAAAAAAGAGGGGGAAAAAATAAGTCAGAAAAACCACTGAGTAGTGGTCCTGTGTCATAGTTTTAAAAAATCTAACTCTGTTAGAAGGAGTATAGTTTTCTCCCAAAATTTCCCCTTGTGACTCTTTCATTGCAGGCAATCTCCCTGCAGTCTTCTCCATGCCTCTCTTCCCATTTAGGATGAGTGCATGCATCCAGCATAGATGCTGTCCTGAAAAGCAAGGTGTGATATTGTTCATATAACCTGGGAAAGTCTGGGACTTTCTCTGCCAGAGCAAGAAACCGGACATAGATTTTTGTACCTGCTATGTTATACTAGTGAAACTCCACTTTCTCTCAGGGTCTGTAATTTATAGTTGCATGTGAAAGAGGTAAGTCTCAACCTCTGCAACTCATGCAATGCTCTAACTACACTCTAGGTAAGAAGAAAGACATAGGAGCAGAGCCATGCAGCACTGAGGAGAAGTGGTCTGGAGTTCACATGTGAAAAACATGACACAGGTAGACTGGAGGAAAAATGACATCCTCTGGTGCTTGGATCTTGGCTGGCTTCTTGAGAAGCAAAGAGGCCGGAAAGAGGAAACATGATGAACAGCAAGCTGGACAAGGGGTAAGATGATTGTGTATGAGAAAGGAACTCACCAGAAGGAGAGATGGCTTTTAAGGTATGTTGTATGAAAGATGCAACAGAGCTAAATTTTTTGGCTATTCAGGGTCAAGTTATCCACAAGAGGAGACAGAGAATGTGGAGGTGGTAAAGGAAGTTAGTCATGGTAAGAGAAAAAGGGAATATAAGGTTGTAATCCAAAACACTGTGTGTTTATCCCACTTGCATTGTGAAAGGTATATTTTGGCACCACAGTATTGCTAGGTTCTGAGTTACCCCTGAGACATTTATATTACATATGCCCTTTAAAATACTATTCCTAAGAAGCAATCCACAGACAATCCTGGTGTGTGAGTTCCCTCCCAAGGTGGCTGCGAATCCAGTAAATTTCTCTGCTCGTGTTCCTGGGCCTTTGTCAGTGATATGGGAATAATGGGGTGATGTGAATTGCAGGGGGAGAGGGAGCAGGCAGTGTCAGAACTCAGATACTGAGGTATTCAGCAAACGAAAAATTTGAAGTAAACTTCTACTTGTCTATATCTGCAGATAATGCATACTGCTGAAAGTTAAAGGTGTTTTCTTATGTATTAATAGAAAATCTATGAATATCCTTATGAAAAAAACTTACTCTTGGGTTACCGAGAGTCTGACTAGCTATTATGTCATTGTAAAATGGCTTGTGAAGTCAAGAAAGATATCTGAGAGTCACCAGAACAGAAACTACGGCTACAGGAGAAGGACTGAAAGAAGCCAAATGGTAATATGTTAATTCTTGAATGTGATCCTAACCTACACACTGCATGCAACAAATCCTGCCTGCCTGCAGCTTGCATCTGACATGCCTGAGGCAGTGCTCCCTGAGAAGGACTGCAGAACTGGCTGCACTGGTTCTGCCTCTGTCAGAAATGTGTCTTTCTTAGTGACAATTACATGAAAAGCTCATATATTCTGCTCTGTAATCTCAACGTGCTGTTGTAGCCTTTGGGAAAGGTTGTGGTATAGTGTGAATCCTGGCCAATACTTAGTGTTGGGTTTAGACTAGGCTAGGCTAGGATGGCAGCAATTCCAGATCTTTGTATCCACTCAGTTGTGTCACTAGTCTGTTGCTGACTCTGTCCAAGGGTCCAGAAGCATAAGAAGATAGAAAAGGCTTCATTTTTTTTGTAATTTATGATAGGAAAACAGATCTTTTCATGGGACTGTTTAAAATTCTGAAAGCATATGTATTTCTCTCTATAAGTACAGCTTGGAGTAATATGGAAATTTTTTTTCATTTAACTTGCATATTTCTCTCTAATTATTTCTTGTTGATCTGCCAGTACTCTGGGGTTTCTAGTGCTCTGGAGTCTACAGCCTTCTGTCATTCTATATACATACAACTTCAGTGCCTCGTAAAAAAGCATCTCATTGAGGTTTAAGAGTCTGGCAATCATTTACATATATCTTTGCAGCTTTACTCTCCACTGCTCCTTCTTTGTCTGTCATATTGATTTTGTATTTGCAGTCACCCATTGGCCTTGAGTAGGATGAATGATTATGTATTGTTTACATTGCAGTAATGCCTCAAGGCAATGACAACTCAGTCAGAGAGCTGGGCCCTGTACAAACATCCAGCTGGATGGATAAACTCTAAAAGAACAGTCTGACAGAAAAACAACTGTCAGAACAGGTAAATAGAATGAACTATCTTACACAAACAAATGGCAGGATAAAGTCCCCTTGGTTTTATTATAATAAAGACAAAGTCAATGCTGATATAGTGAAATGGTGAGAGTTTAAGAAGGTAATGATTTTAATGAACTTTAGAAAGGAAAATAAGCTAGATTTTAACATTGCCTCGTTAAAGGAGCACAGAACTACAAGAGATTGGCTGTTGCACCGAGTCTTGTCCTTGGCCATGTCTCCTCACTGCCCCAGTCAAGGCAACTGTGGCACTGTAACCTCTTTGGCTATGTGAGATGCCTATCTTTTAGTAAGTAAACATGAAATCACTGGAGAGGACTAATTTTTTTTTTCTCTGCGGGAAGAAAAATACCCCCATGAAATTCCTACATGTGTACTTTGGGGCCTTCTAAGTTGCATGATCTCTGTGTGCCATGACTGTGAAAATTACTCCAAAAATGAGTTGCAGCTCACAGCTGCCCATGTCAGCTGGGATATGGAGCAGAAGAAACATGTTATACTAGCTTCTCTGTGGCTTCTCTACTTCCCTTTTAACTTCAAGTTTGTCTGCAAAGAGATCTGTCTGGTTTAGGTCTTAGTTATCTGAGAAGACACATTTTCTTCCCTGTGTAATACTGCAGCCATTAAGATAGCCTGCCAAGGGAGCAATCTCTGGATTGGACTGTCTTGAGACCAGCATCTGACTTTCACCTACATAACTGGCTTCCTCTGCTGATCAAGTGGATTCCACATCACATCAGTGTGCCTGAAAGACAAGGGCTTTACTCAGTATCTGATGCCACAAATGATGTTGCTGCATGGGTATAATTATGCATGTGTTCGCCAATATTAAAAATGCATATATATATATATATATGTATTATAGAATCATAGAACAGCTTGGGTTGTAAGGGACCTTAAAGAACATCTAGTTCCAACCCCCCTGCCACAGGCAGGGATATCTTTCCACTAGACCAGGTTGCTCAAAGCCCCATCCAACCTGGCCTTGAACACTGCCAGGGAGGGGACATCCATAGCTTCTCCAGGCAACCTGTTCCAGTGTCTCACCGCCCTCACAGGAAAGAATTTCTTCCTAATATCTAATCTAAATCTACCCACTTTCAGTTTAATCCATTCCCCCTCGTCCTATCACTACATGCACTTGTAAAAAGTCCCTCCGCAGCTTTTCTGTAGCCCCCTTCAGGTACTGGAAGGCTGCTAGAAGGTCTCCCTGGAGCCTTCTCTTCTCCAGGCTGAAGAGCCCAACTCTCTCAGGCTCTCTTCATAGGAGAGGTGCTCCAGCCCTCTGATCATCTTCGTGGCCCTCCTCTGGACTCGTTCCAACAGCTCCATGTCTTTCTTATGTTGGGGGCCCCAGAGCTGGGTGCAGTACTCCACGTGGGGTCTCACGAGAGCGGAGTAGAGGGGCAGAATCACCTCCCTCGACCTGCTGACCACTCTGCTTTTGATGCATCCCAGGATATGGTTGGATTTCTGGGCTGCAAGCACACACTGCTGGCTCATGTTGAGCTTCTCATCACCCATCAACCCAAGTCCTTCTCCTCAGGGCTGCTCTCAATCCATTCTCCACCCAACCCGTATTTGTGCTTGGGACTGCCCCGACCCACATGCAGGACCTTACACTTGGCCTTATTGAACTTCACGTGGTTCGCACAGACCCAGCTCTCAGTCGTCTCAAGGTCCCTCTGGATGGCATCCCTTCCCTCCAGTGTGTCGAGCACACCGCACAGCTTGGTGTCGTCAGCAAATTTGCTAAGGGAGCACTCAATCCCACTGTCCATGTCACTGACAAAGATGTTAAACAGCGCTGGTCCCAATACTGACCCCTGAGGAATGCCACTCGTCAGTGGTCTCCACATGTCATGCCCGACTTCAGTTGATATTCAGGGCACAGCCAAAAGACATGCTCACAGTCTCAGCTGAGCAGAAGGATGAACAAACTGTAAAGCCGGTTCATGACAATTTTGTTGCTGCCCTCTACAGCTCCCAGTGACCATCAGGCTGCACAATTCCCCCCACCCACTGCAGTCTCAGACTTCAGACAGCAGAAAAAAGCCGTGCCCCACAGAAACTAACCCTGCTTGTATGAGGGTCTTTGCCCTTTGTAGTTTCTGGTAGCCTGCATTTGGATGGTTTCTTGAAGAGTCTTTCCCAATGACCAGAACTGCCAGAAGGAAATTTCCTTGTAGTGCATCAACCACCTTTTGCAGGCCAGTTTGTGGAAGAAAAACGTGGCCCTAAAACGTGCTCTGATACCGAACAAAGCAAGGGCAACCTGTAGTGCTTAATTTTTTAAAATGCTTTTTGCTTTCTTTGTGTGTCACTAATCTTTATCAAGCCGCCCTTCTGCTTGTGGGTGAATCATCTGAGATGTGATTACGAGGCAGAGACCTCACTGAATGCTATGCTGCATTTTACCATCAGTTTTGTTTGATTCCTAACTTAAAGACTGCCGGCCGGGGGAATATAATTTTGGCATTTACTTCAGATTTGTCCTTCATAGTTAGTTTAGCTGATAAAGCATTCAAGCTTGCCCTGGAGAACATAACTAACAGGAAAGCAACAGCATAAAGGCTGCTAGTGGTAGCAAACTCACTGCTGTTTGTCTGTTAACTGCTAATAACATAATATTGACACATGTCAACATTTTGGAGGACAGGGGCTGGTAAGTGACTTCTGACTCTGTAAACACAATTACATGCATATTTGATGCTCTTCTAGTCTAGTTGGGAAAATTTTCTCTCTTAAATTGTCAATTTTTCTTACTCATTAAATCATAGTGATTTTTGCCAATGTGAAGATTTCTGCATCTAACTTTCAGGAATTTATCTGAACACCACATCTTGGTGTGGAAAATCAGTCATCATGTTCAGATCACTTTTCTGCAACTGTCATTCCAAGGACATGGTAATTTCCCCAGCTAGTTCAAGTTAAAAAAAAATCTAGTTATTGAAAAATAGTGGATGTAGAAAAACATGTACATAGTTTCTGTATATTCTAAAACCTAAATTGCCTAGAGCTGCCCTGATTTCGAGCTCATGAGTCATCTAAGCTCAAGCTGTAGAAATTCCAGAGGGCATGTTGTTAAATAATGCATGAGTGATGTAATTTTTCTGTGTATCTAATTAGCAAAATGCTGCAGGAAAGAATTAGGGAAAAGAACCTAAACCAATCCTGGTCCTATCTATCTCCTTACTCTTTTTTTTTTTTCTTTTAGAACTGTCACATCCAAAGAATTAATTCATAAGTGATAAGATAAAAAAACCTCTGCTAAATTACAGCATGACAATCTCTCTCTCAAGTGATGAGAAAAATTCTGAGAATGCTTTCTTCTTCAAGTCCTATACCTGATTATGTCTTGCATTTTCTCCTTTCCCAGACTGTGGGTGTGTATATATGAATATGTGTATCCAGTTAACATAAAATTATATACATATAGGGAGACTGGGAGAGATCTCTCTAGCAAGAAGAAACTATATCATATGTCTTCCACAAAATAAAAAATTAAAAAAAAAGAAAAAAATTACCTCTTGGTCTCAAAGTTATTAAAGCCTTTTTATTAGCTCTAGCATGGTATGGTATTTGAGTAAGCAATGAGGTTATGCAAATAATAATCTTCTTTTATCTAGAGGTATGCATCTGTAATTAAAAATGTCAGTCACCTTATCTTGTAAACAGTCTGTTCTTAGTACACAAATAAGGGATCTGGTGCAGATGTGTCTGTCTATGCCAGAGCGCCAATATATCATTTTTGCTGCATCTAAAGCCTGCAATTTCATGCTTAGCACTTGGCATTGTAACCATGGTTATCTCCAGTTAGATGCAGAATACAGGGGCTTCAGCAGATGGGTTTTTTGCTTAGACCTATGGCAATCAAAACACAGAAAAAGACCAGAATTCTAAATATATATGTATAGAATATGATACATGTAACTATTATTTACTACATGATACATGAGGTTTAGACTTTACTGGGGATGCTTTTTCTGAAATTTCTTTACAAGCCAAGAGGACTGCTAAGTCATACGTAACAGAAATGGACCTCTTTTTCTGTGAAAGTTTTCCCTATGCAAAGACTAGAAGCCAGAAGTCTGGTGTTTCTATACGTGTAAGGTTAAAGTGACACAGTATCTGTAAGCAAGTACACTTTCAAAGGATTGGCTACTTTATTTTTAATTTGATCTTTAAAAAATCTAGCATGCTATGTCTAAATTTTTGGAAAGTAATAGAGGTTCACAGCTTTCATATTAGCCTAGAATTTTCTACATTTTTGTGGGGCTCCATATGGCAGAGTTTGTTGATCAGAAAGAATTTACGGGAGGATAAATGAAGCAGATGACCAGTGCATCTTTGCAGGTTGAAATAAATTATGAAGATACTGAGGAGTGTGCATGATTGTGACTTTTTCTTTCTGAACACTGAGTGGTTATACGCATGGTCTTAAAGTTTTGATTTCTCAAGTGCATAGAATTTTCTGTAAGCTCAATATTTTCTGCATAAAAGTGTAATATTATCAATCCTTATGCTGGAAGAATTTTCTTTTTAAATTGCAGAAAGTTTGTACAGGCTTGAGTGGGCTGGGCATTTTCATTAGGAGTCACCAGGTACTGTGCTGTAGACAGTATACATTTGCCATGCAGCAGCTAGAGAATACTGGTTGTTGGGAACAGAATGGAGTCAAACTCAGATGAATTCTCCAAGCCTCCCAGGCAGCTCTGCTGAAGAAGATTCTTTTTTCAGAGCATCCTTCCAAAGTAAAATTGGATTATGCTCTTAAATGGCAATATCTACTGCAAGGAAGAAAGCTGGGTTGAGCATTAGCTCAGCCTTTCAGACAAAAACATTTACTCCATATCTGTTATTTTTATTCATTTGTTGGGGCACTGACCTGGTAAATGGAGGTTACTCTGAAAATTGTACTTAATAACTGCTGCTGTTATTCTCCATACCCTATACTGAATGAGTGCCCTACTGTGACAGCGTACTCAGACTTACTGAGACCCAGAGTCTGCAGTATAGAAACACGTCCCCAGAGAAAAGAGTGAACTCCAGAAGCATTTGGGACCCCTGGCATCAGTCTGCCACTGAACTTGTGCAGAGAGATGGAGAGTGTGTGCTGCCTCCAAGCAAATGAAGGCACTTGTCAGCATTCAAAATAGCTGGCAATGTAGCATGCATTTAATATCCACAGGTCTGAGGAGGCAGCATACAGTGTGGGGAAGAGCTAAGTAAGAGCTGCAGCACTGGAAGAGACACGGAAAGGCATTAGACTAGCTGGAGCTGATCCACTTGCAAGCATGCATGAAAAAAATCAATAAGTACTTTACCTGAGGCCAAAGACAAAGAGTAGTTGTGGTGTCTGGAAGGGAAATGTGGCACTCAGTTAAAAGCCCTGCTTAAAGAAACCAAGTAGGGTAATTTTACTGCTTCAGGTTTCTTCTTAGGGCTAAATATTGAGGGACAGAGTTTGAATTTAACGCAGTGCCAGGAACAAGTGGAAATGCCAACTACAGAAGACAGAGAGACAGGTTCTGCCACATCTTGGTTAAATGCAAAACCCTATAGGGAAATGGGGAATTCTTTTCAGGTTTGAATACTTTCCTTTTAAATGTGGCACATCCAGCATGTCCAGCCCCACTGTGTATTTCTGGAGATGTTCAATATCTTTATAGATGATCTAGACGTAGGGATTGAGTGCACCCTCAGCAAATTTGCAGATGACACCAGTCTGGGTGGGAGTGTCGATCTGCTGGAGGGTAGGAAGGCCCTACAGAGGGATCTGGACAGGTTAGATAGATGGGCGGAGACCAACGGCATGAGGCTCAACAAGAACAAGTGCCGGGTCTTACACTTGGGCCACAACAACCCCATGCAGCACTACAGGCTGGGGGAAGAGTGGTTAGAAAGCGGCCCGGTGGAAAGAGACCTGGGGGTGCTGATCGACAGCCGGCTAAACATGAGCCAGCAGTGTGCCCAGGTGGCCAAGAAGGCCAATGGCATCCTGGCCTCTATTAGGAATAGTGTAGCCAGCCAGTCTAGGGAAGTGATCGTCCCTCTGTACTCGGCACTGGTGAGGCCGCACCTTGAGTATTGTGTCCAGTTCTGGGCCCTGCACTTCAAGAAAGATGTTGAGGTGTTGGAGCGAGTCCAGAGGAGGGCGACCAAGCTGGTGAAGGGTCTGGAGGGTCTGACCTACGAGGAACAGCTGAGGGAGCTGGGGTTGTTTAGCCTGGAGAAGAGGAGGCTCCGAGGTGACCTTATTGCAGTCTATACCTACCTGAAGGGAGGTTGTAGTGAAGTGGGAGTTGGCCTCTTCTCCCAGGCAACTAGCGATAGGACAAGAGGACACAGCCTCAAGCTTCGCCAGGGGAGGTTCAGGTTGGACATTAGGAAGAATTTCTTTTCAGAAAGGGTTATTAGACATTGGAATGGTCTGCCCAGGGAGGTGGTGGAGTCACCATCTCTGGATGTGTTTAAGAAAAGACTGGATGTGGCACTTAGGGCCATGGTCTAGTTGACAGGGTGGCGTCAGGGCAACGGTTGGACTCGATGATCCCTGAGGTCTCTTCCAACCTGGTTGATTCTGTGATTCTATGAGTCTGTTATTCGTGCTATGGTACGAAAGCTACAGGCTGCCTTCGTGCTGAACCCTTTATGCTAAACAGTGCAGTGTTAAACTATCAAAAAGCTGGTTCCTTCTTCAAAGAGCATACAGACCTAAGACAAAGTATAACAGTAGATCTCACAAAATACGGAGAGGACAACAATGGGAAGGGGAAAGAGAAGGGTTCCATGTAGAGCACAATGGAAGTCTTCAGGATTCCACAAGGATCACATTTTCCTCATTCATTTATTAAGCCATGTGGATCTCCTCTGTAAGTGTGTTGCTAAGTATCTGCTTACCCTTAGAAAATGCAAACTGTGATCTCTGTTTTACCTCATTTGAAAATTTAAATGATGTAGGATTTTCATTATAAAACTCAGTAGGTTTTAAAGTAAGCAATAAAATTACACATTTTATCTTGAGTCCAATGGTCAATATGTCTTGAAGCCAAACAGTCAAATTTTTGGGTTAGATTAAGGTAAATCTTGGTGAAACTTTATGTAGTGAACCAGGTCTGGACTGTGCTTTTGTGTTCAAATACTGAAATCAGTTACAACTACCTCTTTCATTCAGCCTGTCTGCAATGGCAAGAGGGTGCTGGCGCTTTCAGATGAATTTTGCTTTGAATTTTTGGATTTATCTGAACACAAAATTCAAAGCATAACTCAGAGTATGTGAGATCAAATAAATCAAAAGCCAAAAGACTGTATGAATCCCTGTGACATGAAATAACTTAAGTTTTGCACAGATCTACTTACTATCTAAAAATAGTTTAGTCTCATCTCTATCCAGAATCTCCTGTGATATCAGAAGGAGTGATAGAAAACCAAGAGACACCTGAGAAGCTAAGTCAGTGGCTTGAAAGGAAGGCAAGGAAAAAGAGAAACTGTAAGTGTGATGTGAACTTTGTCCCTCCTTCAAATGGCATTTAAGTGCAGTGACTGTTGCTGTTTTCTGTAAATGGAATATCATGCACACTCCTAAAGCTGTACACGTGCCCTCTGCAAGTCATTGAGTTTGTATGTGCTATTCAGTAGCAGACTAGACTTCTCTTCCTTTAAAAAAAGAGAACAAAAAATTTTCTGGAAATATGGCAGAACAAAAAAAAAAGAATGAAGGAGAAATGTTTACTAATTTTAATAATAAGAGCTCTCTTCCATAGTCAGTTCAGTACTGAAGCTGTTGCTATGTGAAATAGCTTAATTTCCCTGTGAATCTGAGGCAGTCACCATCAAATTATTAATCTTTTTCTCTGCTAGGTAATCCTTCAGCTGTTGTTGTTTATGTAGCAGCCTAAATTACATTTGCTGCCTTGCAAGCGAGAAGACTGGTCACCTGCCTGAAGGGGCTGCAGCCTGAATCCACCATGCACCAAGGAGAGACGACAGGGGGACCAAGACAGAAAAAAGAGATGGCTTCGATAGCCAAGTCCTGATGTCCAAATGCAAGAAATACTTCCGTTTCTTCAAGTTGATTTCTTTCGTCCCTTTTATTATCTCTCTGAATATATTTTAGTTGTGTAAGCAGTCCCTCATTTCTTTATTTTTGCCATTTTCCCTCAGGTTTGGCCAACAGTTAGGCACTTGTAGAACTTTAAGACAGCTGACTATTGTCACGCTTAAAGCTGGACCATGTGTAAATATTTGCAGGGTCAGGACCTTTTTTCAGACATTCATCTTTTTAATTCTATTACAGCCAGTGGAACTGATTTCTCAATAATTGTTATAAAATGTTTCTAATACTTTCTATTTTGCACTATTAACTAATTCCCACTCCTGTTTTGACTGACTAGTAATCTGTCCTAGTCTCTGTAGTTTACAAAGAACAATCTCTTCATTTATCATAATTTTGCTATGAATATACCCTACCTCAAAAATCGTAATCAGTCTTATTAAGTTTGTCCCTCCGGACAGACCTTCTGGTGTTTTTTTGTTTGGTTGGTTTGTTTTGTTTTTTAAATTATGAATAAAATATCCGAAATCATACTCCAAATGCTGTATAAGCCAGATTTTTATTTTATTTAATTTTGCCATCTGTTGTATTTTCAACCTCTCCCAGTTCTGTAACACCAGGGAACTTTTTAGTGTTCTGCTACCCTTTCAAGTAATCGATGGCTTTATTAACTAGTCGTCAGTGACAGGAAAACCTCTGCTATTCAACAAGCAGACTATATTTTTAGCTTTGCACACAAAATTCTGTACACTACAATGAGACCTTACATACATTAATCACTGTAATTGTAAAATGAGCAATTTCACATTCATTATCAGTCTGTACATTCAGATGTAAAACATCTCAGGACTTAGGTCTTTACTTGCCGTGCAGCTAATAAGATGCCTGATATTTTTGAGGATTCTAAATAGCCATTAAAATGTGGAAAAATATTTATTGAAGACCATATGCAACTGTACAATCCATTGGGAAACATGAAAAACAGTTTTTCGTCCTTAGCTACATCATAGTCATCTCAAATTTGTGTATGAAGTAAGGCAATTTAATGCTTACCTTATGTTGCAAACCACGAGAAGTTAAAGCCACAAAGCAATGTGATATACAGACAAATTCCTCAGATAATTTTTTATTTTACTGCTTATATTGAAAATTAGCCAAAGACATTTCCTGTGGAAAAGCAGCAATCATAACTTAGGATTTGTGGGTTTATGACCAGCTGGAAAATTTGGTTAATGTAGCCAGACTGCTAATTGTCCAGCAAATATCTTAGACCTTGATCCTTATTGCTATGGTAATCCTTTTACTATAACATTAAATCAATTAATTTTTTTTTCATGCAATTATATTTCTATTAGATCACTATGGGTTTTCAAAGTACTGTTCAGATAACTGCATTTTTGTGTATACCCAAAGAATTCCTGACTGTGCTGCCTTTTTAAATAGAAAAGGCAGCACCAATGAAACATTAAGGGTACACCATGAAACATTGTTCTCTGATATAGTGTAGGGAGGTTAGCAACCCAGAGAGCCCCAGCTCAGGTGAGGGGCAGGTCTGTTGTGAGCCAGGCAGCTTGTGGCTCTGTGCCACAGCACTGGAGCCTGCAGATCTTGGGATGATGCTGGGGCAACACTACTGCACTGAGCAATACATCACTGCAGTTCAGTGGTGCTAAATGTAATACTCCCATGCTAATAGCAGCCAGCAGCTCTGGGTCCCAGAAAACATCTTTTTTTCTTTTTTTTTTTTTTTTTGAACAGAAAGGCTGCAGAATTTCAGTTCCATGATAGTAGTCAATTTATTTTTTGTACTCTTTGAAGTGAAAATTATCTGGAAAATGAAAGTTTATTGAAAAATGGAAATTTTCCCACCAGTTCTGGTTTACATAATTCAGATTCTACTGAGATATCACCTGTTCTCAGATATCTTCTTAAAACCATGCATCTTGGAAGGAGCTGGGCTGCTATACCAGTATTGTTGCATTGTTACTTTCTTTGAAAAGCCTCACATGTCAAAGCCTGTACTTCCCCCTTTAAACTTAAGCAGGTTGAGGGTAAGTGAGTGGTCAATCTTGCACAATCAATCAGTTAAAAGAGTAAGAGTAGATATAGTTATTTCTGTAAGAAAACAGCAAAGTCCTGACTTGACCAGTCAGCAATAGAGTGTAACCGGCTTGAGGATGGAAGCTAACCTAATAGTCAGAGCTGAGCATATTCATCATGTTTCCCTAACTTAGAATGGTTCAAACATTTTAATTTTGTTTTTTTTCTTCATTTCTGGAAGCAGCAAAAAGGCAAATGGATTCTGGAAGAGGCGAGAGCTGAGTAGCTCTATTGCCTTTGTACAGAAAATCCAAAAGCTTGAAATCCCTCTGCAGATGGGCACTGTACAAGGATAATCTTTTACCAAATGGATTAACTAACATAGCTAGTTAATGGCTACCTTATGCTGCTAACTATATGAAAACAAAAATTTGAAGTGAGGTGATATATAGACAAAGCCTTCAGACAATTTTGACTACCATTACCTTGGATTAACTCTTATACCAGAGGATTAACCTCTGAACCTGTAAATAGGGCCTAATGAAGGCCAGCAAATGTTAGGAGAAAAAAGTATTTTTGTCTTATTTTACAGGTGGGGGACTAAAACCATAGGAAGTGACCATCACATCCTCCAGAAAGAATAGATAAATCCTGTTTCAGGGCTTGAGGATTGAGCTTCTCCCTGGTGACCATCCTGACCTGTGATTAATCCCAGATGTCAAAGAATTGGATTTGATGATACTCATAGGTCCCTTCCAACTCAGGATATTCTGATTCTACGTGCGTAGTAGGTGTTTGAACCATGTAACTGATAGTGAAATAGTATTAAGGTTGATCACTAACCTACCAAAGTGATCTCATGTTTTTCTCAAGGGTGTGCAAAACAAATGTAGCAAGCCCAGGAACTGATCTCCTGTGTCTTTAGCCTCAGCATGGCAAGCATAAAACCAATTTTTTCACTTTCTGAAATTTTCTGCAGAATGGAAAATTTGATAGTTATTTGTTCTTTTTTCTGTGTCTCTACCAAATTGCACTGCTAATTATTAGTCAAGGGCCCCTGTGCACTTGAGATAGATATTTGTTTCAAAATAAAGGCCTGTATTAAAAGGAGCCATGGTGCAGCAGTGCCAGCACACCTTGAACAAAACAAATGGTGCCAACTAACATGCTGAGCAACTTACTTGCCTATTGCTGACAGCAGCAAGGGAAAACTTGGAAATACCTATTAGTAAATGAAGCACTTTGATAGCTTAGGGAAATAAATTAACTCAAAGATTAATATGTACTTTTTCTTTGCTATACTGGACATTGAAAGTGAGTGTTATATGTAAATCCTATTTATTTAAGTCCTCAGAGCCCTTTCTAAATGGTATAATCAGTGCCATGTTATCACTAATTCTGATGTTAAGTTCATACATCAGAGTGATATACTATTAAATTATTTTCTAGTTAAAATGTATTTGTGCCTATGAACCTGTGTTGGATAATATCAACACATTTCCAGTTCTGCCGTAGTTAGTAAGTTCAGATATTGATGTACAATTCATCACAGAAAGACTGAATTTCTTAATTACATCCTTGTGGGGATGTAGATACAAAAGGATAAAGGTCCTATCTTAGTGTATCTATTTCCCCACGGGGAAGGAGACTATACTGTTCTCCAGTACATGGACATACACAGTTGTGTTACAGATGTGCTGACACCAAGGAAGGGTGTAGAAAATCACATTCCTAACAGAAATGGTACTGCTACAACCACTGTATGTATGCCAGACTCCACTGACAACATCTTTTTCCTCATTCCCATAATAACATTAATAATAGTGAAGTCCTTTGGAACTAATGTGGCATATGAGTGTAATTCTGAAGGACAAGCACCTCACTGGCTGAAGATAATTTGCGACAAGGTGATCAGGGCAAATGGCTGCGTTAACAGCAGTGCAAGTAAATGCTATGGATAGAAATGGATATGTCTTCCCTGCTCTTGATATTATGTCACTCAGACATAGGCTAACTTACAGTATCAATGGGCTATTTCAAAGGTTATCAAAACTTTGTCATGAATGTAAATGTTCTTCTGGATCCATAATCTTTTTTAGAAGGCGTATTTGTGAAGGCTTTGACGTTTTTAGTTATGCTCTAGTTCTTTTTCTGAAACTCCAGATAAACTGTCTACAGTACATTTACCCCATTTTAGTGATGGGGAAAAGAATTAGGGAGAGAGAGACCTTTCAAAGTGCTTTTGCTATTTTATGTATTTTTATTTGTTACCTGTCATAATTTGTCTTACCAAAGGAAAAATCCCAGTGTTTTCAGTCTTTCTTCAGAGAAGTTACTTACGTGTTTTTGTGCCCTTAACCCCTACTATCGTACTTCTCCGAGTCCACTTTTATTCCATGGTATTCCATCTTTTTGGACAGTACAAAGCAAGGCATTTCAGATCATACTGCAACTCTGAAACACCTACTTGTACTGTGCCTTTGCCTGCAATGTTTTCTGTTCTACTCCATTCATCTGAGAACTCACCCTTTTGAAATGTGATTTCCTATTAAATGGACATCTCTAGTGGGCTAGCAGCTGAGTCCACCATTTTCTAAACTGCTTCTGTTAATGTAAAACAGTAAGTGCAAAAGTAATTCAACTTACCTCTCCAATTGTTGAAAGTGTCTGTATCTCTGGAAATCACTATTCTGAGAAGACTCTTTGAACTAGAAAGGATAGCAGATGGGCTTGTATGGCAATTGCGTATCATCTTCTGTGATACAGTAGCCATAGGCTGTACTTACACTTATAGCAATGAAGAGAGTACAAGTGTTCTAAGACTCATTTCAGCTAATTACACCTGCTATAGGTAAAATGCTCCACTGTGGTTAAAGAAGACCCCACTGACATACACTGATCTCCTGACAAAGGTGTTTGGGATTGACACGAGATCAAATGACTGTAACTTCTGTTTCTTCTAAGGATCCTCTGAAGTTACACTGAGAGATAGGAAACGCCTTACATGTTCCATTGCTCAACTCTTTTATATGTTATTCCATTAATTATATCCTCAGAGAGGATATAAACTGCAGAAATCTAGCTCCAAATTCCCATTATTGTTTGAATGATGGTTATTGGATGACACTGTTTAGAAATGGCATGGGAAGCTTCTAATTATTCTACATGAGGCTCAGAAATTTTCCCGAGTTTCCTTTGTGGTGTTTTGCTAAACAGTGTGATGTAGGTTAACACAGGCTAAATGCTGCAATCTGGACTCATTCAAAATTAAGCAAAATGAATCCTTGTCCCTGGATTAAGGGAGATGGAAAACTTGAGTTTGGTGACCGCATTAGTGAACTGCTATCTATACACATTAGGGTTTTTTTGTTGACTATACGGTAAACCTAAGCAATGATTATATTAGTTGCTAATCTTTTAGATAGATACCTTTACCTGAGATGGAAATCCATGGAAGCCAATTGAAAATTTTCTAATGATATCACTGGAATTTAAGTCACACCTTGACAGACAGACAGACAGAACAAGAAAAAGAAATTATGCTTGTTCGCTAACTTCCTCATTTGAAATTTCTGAAGTCATTGAGTCGTTGTCCTGATGAGATACAATGAAAACATACCAAGTTCCTGAAAAAATCATGGTTAATACTTGCCATGCCAGAGCTGGAACTGAAAGTTGACTGAAACTAAAAGCACATTGATATATATCAGGGAACACAGTAGTTCAGTTTTACTAAGGGAGGTCATACTTACTGCATACTTACTGCATAGGAAGGGATGTGCACACATCCGAAAAAACCTCTTCCCATCCCATCCCACCTACCTTCAAGGAAAAGATTAAGATTTAGGGAAATAATTCTGAACCAAAACTGGATAAGTTTTCTTGCTGAACATTGCCAGATTTTCCAGTATCAGAGTGTAAAGATGGGTAAGATGAGACACCATGACCTTCGCCCAGTTGTAGCTCAGACAGAGCAGCACACACATTACAGCTGATGAGGTGCAAAGCATTGTACCTGACCTCACCTGAGAACAGAAATGATGCCACTTAGGCTTTTTTTTTTTACAGTGTATGCACCATATTGAAAGGCAGGGTGGTGTGGTTCATAAAGGAACAAATTAAAGGAAAACTTTAAAGGAGGCTAGCAAATGTGATGTCCATCTACAAGAAGGGCTGGAAGGAGGATCCAGGGAACTACAGCCCTGTCAGTCTGACCTTGGTGCCAGGGAAGGTTATGGAGTAGATTGCCTTGGGTGCCATCATGCTGCACATACAGGACAACCAGGTGAACAGGCCCAGTCAACACGGGTTTATGAAAGGCAGGTCCTGCTTGACTAACCTGATCTCCTTCTATGACAAGGTGACCCACTTAGTGGATGAGGGAAAGGCTGTGGATATTGTCTACCTAGATGTTAGTAAAGACTTTGACACCGTCTCCCACAGCATTCTCCTGGAGAAACTGCCTGCTCATGGCTTGGATGGATGTATTCTTCGCTGGGTAAAAAACTGACCGGATGGCCAGACCCAGAGTTGTGGCGAATGGAGTTAAATCCAGTTGGTGGCCGGTCACAAGTGGTGTTCCCCAGGGCTCAGTGTTGGTGTCAGTTCTGTTCAATATCTTTATCAATGATCTGGATGAGGGGATCGAGTGCACCCTCAGTAAGTTTACAGATGACACCAAGCTGGGCAGGAGTGTTGATCTGCTTGAGGGTAGGAAGGCTCTGCAGAGGGATGTGGACAGGCTGGATTGATGGGCTGAGGCCAACTGTATGAGATTCAACAAGGTCAAGTGTTGGGTCCTGCACTTGGGTCACAACAACCGCATGCAACTCTACAGGCTTGGGGAAGAGTGGCTGGAAAGCTGCCTGGCAGAAAAGGACCTGGGCATGTTGATCGATAGCCGGCTGAATATGAGCCAGCAGTGTGCCTAGGTGGCCAAGAAGACCAACAGCATCCTGACTTGCATCAAAAATAGTGTGTCTAGGAGGACTAGGGAAGTGATCATCCTCCTACACTGGCCACTGGTGAGGCCTCACCTTGAATACTGTGTTCAGTTCTGTGCCCCTCACAACAAGAAAGACATTGAGGTGCTGGAGTGAGTCCAAAGAAGGGCAACAAAGCTGGTGAAGGGTCTAGAGCACAAGTCTGATGAGGAGCAGCTGATGGAACTGAGGTTGTTTAGTCTGGAGAAGAGGAGGCTGAGGGGAGACCTTATCACTCTCTACAAGTACCTGAAAGAAGGTTGTAGTGAGGCAGATGTTGGTCTCTTCTCCCAAGTAACAAATGATAGGACAAGAGGAAATGGTCTCAAGTTGTGCCAGGGAAGTTTTGGATTGGTTATTAGGAAAAATTTCTTCACTGAAATGGTTGTCAAGCATTGGAACAGGCTGCCCAGGGAAGTGGTGGAGTCACCACCCCTGGAGGTATTTAAAAAATGTATACATTGTGCTTATGGACATGGTTTAATTGTGGACCTGGCAGTGCTAGGTTAATGATTGGACTTGATGATCTTAAAGTTTTTTTTTAACCTAAACCGTTCTATGATTCTATGAACCAAGTTGAAAGGAAAAGTATTTGGGGGTCGGCGTTTAGAAATATATTTCAATGGAGTTGGGAAATATTGAAGATCTGGGGACGTGGGCTTTAGTGGTGGTGGGAAGACAGCTAAGGTAACTGTTGATCCTCTTCCAATGACAGCTGTTGCGTACAGATACTCTTTCTGTAACAGTCTGATTGCTGGGAATAAGAGAGAGGGAGTCCCTGAAGAAACTGGGAATGAGTTTGGGAGTCCTAAATGTAGTGCTGTAAAGCAACCACCTGACTTCCCTAGGCTCTAAAGGTTGTGGGAAAATGGCACCATAGCAAAATCATGGAGGAAGGCAGCAGATTAAGGATAGCCCTTCAAGTGGAAGAAGTTAAGGAAGGACTTTTGAGAAGATTTTTTTCAAATAATTTATGATCTGAGTGGCCCAGGTTAGCAAAATCTGATTAAACTGTAAATCTGTCACTGCTGTTTCGCCCCATGTATTCGGGACACTTCTTTCTTACTTTTTTCCTTACTGTCTGTCTGGTTACACCTGCAGACAGAGTTAAGGAAAATTGGAGAATATTAATTCTTTTATGCGTTTAGACCTGCAAAAACCATTTGGTTATGGCCTTTAGCTATTCAGCTTGTCTGCCTTTGTATATTTTTCCTCCCTATCTTTATTATCATTTCTCCCAAAAGGATTGCCTGGTTGTGTGTTGTTGTGGTTTTTTTTTTTTTTAAATTTTTTTTTTTTCCCCTCCAGATTTTTACTGCTTTACTGTGATGTTATAAATCTGATTCTTTTTTTTTTTTTTCTGTGTTGCTGTTCTAGCAATAACATTTTTTTCCTCATGTGAGGTGTGCATTAATGTTTCATATTTTTTTCCCTAGCATTACTCCTTCTTTAGTAAATGGGTTGTAAAAAACATATCATTTTCATTTCAGATGCCAGGAGTGAGTTGACAAAGTAGACTTTCTGCATACCCTGCTGCTGTCTGGAAGGTAAAGAACAATAATCTTTTTTTACACCACACGAAGCAGGTGGTAGTCTTTTGCAACCAGAAAGATCTGAAAACTTTGTGAAAATGGTGCTGTTTAATACTTTCCCATGGCAAAGGTTAGCTCCTACATGTGCATGCTGGTTGAATAATACATTTTTCTATTAAAGCAATATGATTCAGAATGATTTTGTAGCTGATGAGAATGTAGGAAATGTACAGTTTGCCACTGAATTTATTAGTGACACATGCCACAGTCCTACCTGGGTGCTGCATATCACAAAATACAGAGAGGCATGCATAGTCTGTTTGAAGGCTGTTTATTGCTAAGGTGCAAACATTTAAGAGAGCAGTAAAGGGCATATTATGACACAGACTTTCAGGCATATTAAGTCTAGTTGGAGAAATATGATACAGTTATATTGCTGGTAATGCACAAAGAGGCTACAGACATCCTGTGTGCTAGACAATGTGGATTTGAAAATATGGAAGTAAAGATTGATTCAGTGAATGCTTAGTAGTAACATACGCAGTCTAGCAGGAAGGCTTGCTAAGTTGAATTAAAAAAATGCAGAATTTATTGCAACCATTGTGGACTTTGGGAAACAACATGACCTTGTCATTACAATACCTTCCTGATATCCATCTGATAGGAAAATGGAATTTCTCTTTTAGTTCAGGAGCAGTTATATATGACTATATTTCCTTCCTGACAAATAAAACTGAAATGGAAGAAGAAACGTTTTACCTATGGGCACCTCATTCTTATTAATTCCTGGTTAATGTTTGTCAGCATCAGAAAATATATTGTAAAAAATGTCATCAAAAATAAATTCACTTGGAAGGTATTTAATTTTCCCCTGCCATACTGCTGGCTTCATATGTGCTCTTTATCAATCAGAAGAGGAATCTAAATTCTTCATAAAGCAGAAGGAAACTCACCTGTTTTCTGAGGTTAAAAATAGGTATTTTTCTCAAGCATTTTCATTGTGAGGCCTATATTCAGAATGACAGATATGGATAAATTGAAGAAATTCTCAGCAACTATAACTTTAAAAATATTGCCAAAGCTGTGTTGTTTCACATTTAAAAAAAGTGTTTGTATACTGATTAAGCACTTAGGTTTTATTTTTTCACTGACTTGGCCAATCTTTCTGAAGTAAAACCCAGAGTAGGAGGGCAAATACCTACTATGTACTTCCTTGAAACAAATTCGTATGTGGGGTGAATGGAGGTGAGAGCTGCTCTTAAAATCACAAAAAAGAAATGAGACTGAGAGCTGGGCATGTAATGGAGACACAAGCAGGAGAGCAAGAACTAAATGAGCTAGGAAATCAAAAGACAGCATGAGCATCACAAGAGCTCTTCAGATTTCACAGTGACTCAGAAGTTGAAAGCCTCATAACCTATAAGCAGAGGAATGAGAGAACAAGAAGACTCCTCTCCCTCCTTTGTTGTGCTACATAAACTCATTGGACTACATAATTTAAAAAAACAACACCTAAACAAAAGCCAATTGAACAAAAAAGCCTACCTGATGAAAACAAATACTACCTACTTAGCAACAAATGGAATAAAAGCAAAGGAAATCTTGAACTGAGCGTGAGAGTCACTGCCTCAGATCTGCTTCTTGATATGTAGTTTGAATTATGCCTGGTTCCTGGAACAGGACCCATTGTGGGCTTGACTTTAAAGTGCCAGCCCAGCTCTGGAATTATTTCTGACATGTTGAAATACCTATCACAGCTTATCATAAGCAAGGGTTTATGGCTTTCAGAATCCACACTAGAAAAATAGATGCTTTGTATCTTCTGCTGCTCCATAAAGAGAAGCATTGAGTAGGGAAGTAATTAAATATTCAGCATCTCAAGCACTATGTGCAATATTAGACTAAGCAGGTAAAGCAGCTCAGCATGGATAACAGTAGAGAGGGCATGCAGTACAAGAATATACACAAAAAATAAAATCTCAATGCAGCAGGATAATTGTATGCAGATCTGCAAGAATTTCACAGTTATCTCCTTTTAAATCTATAATATATATAACACTATTTTCCTTTAAAACCAACAAAAGTGTAACAAAACTGTTAAATGGGCTCTTCAAATTTGAATTGTGTTATTGCTTGCTTTGATAAGAGAAATTAAAAGTTTTACTGGAAAAATTGACAGATAAGCAAAATGAGGCCCCCATGGGTTTTAAAAACTTAAAGAGAACTGAAAAATTCAATTACAACTTTATGATACCATTTGTTTATACAATTTATATAATAATATCAAAGCCTTGGAACTGGTCTTTTCTGGGATAAGTTTTAAGCTTACAGAAATATATTTTCTTCATCAATATGTCTGATCTCTTGACTAGGTTTGTGCTGTACCCAAGGGAGGAATAGGAAGTCAGGACACAAACTCCACATTTCAAGGTATCAGTCCAAGGACTACTGTTACTTCTGTGTAGTCCCAATGATACTGAAGGTGAGCTTCAGGTATTGCCTTCATATGTTCCCAGATATAGAATCATTTAGGTTGGAAAAGACCTTTAAGATTGAGTCCAATATCTAGCCCTATGCTCTTTCTTATTTCCATTATATCAGAAAGGAAGAATAACAAGGAACCTGTCAGTCTGGTTTTAAGTTTTAGAGGATTTCTTCTGGAGGATGTACCAGACAAATCACATTTTGTACCTACGACTTTGAGAGATGCTGCATCTTATTCACTTCCAGTCAAGAAGACACAGATGAGACACCAGCTTCTTTGGCATCATACATTTAAGAACCTAAGGTCCTTACTCATTTAACACAGAAATGTAGGTGCCTTCTTCTCCACTCACCTGCAAATATGATGCAGAGAGCACCTACTTTAGCAACTCAGAATTAGATGAAGCAAAAAACTTCTCACACAAGTTGAGATGCTGAGCTGAGCCCATGGATATACTCCATCTTGTGAAGAGAAGTCAAGCCACAAAGATGCTCACTGTTATCTGCAGGATCTATTGCTTTAAGTAAAATTCCTTATTGTCACAGCTCAGCAAGCCTTGAGGCAATGTTTCCCTACAGTTTGATATTAACTACAAAAATCAAGAGAAAGCAACTCAAGCACATTTTAGAAGTTCTCCTTCCCAGTTCCTGTGCAAGTGGCTGCTTACCAGAAATAACCCTTGGCGGGTGGTGTTCTGGGTCCATTCAGCTTTTCAGTACTTTTGATCTGCTCCTTCTTCTGAGGCAGAAAAAATTACAATAACTTTTTCAATTTTAATTTTTTAAAAAATGGGTTTTTTTTGATGTTACAGTGTTGTCTCCATTTAGCCTGTACCCAGGGCTAAACAATAAGCAGTTGTTCTCTCACCCAATGTCCCTTCCCCAACTGAGGAAGGGAATTGGGAAAAAGAGGGAGACTCATGGGTTAAATTTAAATAGATTTAATTAAATAAACAAACCCATAATAACAGAAATACAAAACACACAGAATTATACTTAGCCCACAGAGTTGCAGCAAGTCTCTCCAAGGATAGCAATCATTGAGAAGAAGGAAAAAAGAATAAAGAAGAGCAAAAAGAGCACCACTCCTCCCCAGCAAGCTTTCCCTTTTATAATGAACCTGACGTTAATGTTATAGAATACACCCGTGGGCCAGCCTGGGTCAGCTGCCCTGGATTTAACTGCTAATGGCCTTGATCACCATGGCTGGCCACAAACTGAAACAAAATCTAATAGAAACATGATTCTATAAATTTTATCCCCATGAAACCAGGACAAGTGTTTTCACAAGTTTTGTATTTTTAAGAAAACTTTCTATATTTTAAAGCAAAATTTACTGGGAAAACCGCTCTACTTCCTCTTAAGCTACATTTCTCTTCTTGCCTTGTCTTGTGCATTGCTACTGTGCAAGATCCTACTTTCCTGCACGTTGAGTCACAAATAGTTCAGGGGCCTCTTGGTGACAAAGCGTTTGGAAGACTGCAAGATGTTTAAAAACTGAAATGTTAACATTTTGGGAAAAGAGTTTTCTGATTTATCAACCTGAAGATGAAGAGTGCTGCTTGTATCATAAAGCTCTGCAGAAACACAAAAAATAAAACCCATACCTTTACAGATAGTCAAACACACAAGTGCAGAGCAAGCACAGATTTCAAATTCACAATTCCTGTATTTTTTTATAAATTATTTTGACTAATAAAGTAGTTATCTCAACGGAGATTGAAGCTTACTGCAACATCTAATCCATTTTTTCCCACAGAATCCACTAATGTAAGTGTATCCATTGAGTAAACATTTTTAAACCTGTCACCTGCTTATAACCTCACAAGTTCTTTTGAATTACATGCATGCAGTAATTATCTCTCCATCTTCAGCCACAGTCTGTTTCCATCCTCTAAAGGTCTGACAGTATATTTGTAGTGCAGCTATAGTGTTGTCTTTAGCTATTTCGGGATTTTACATGACCATATGTCATTGATATTGCTGAGCACATTTTCCATAACATGGGGGATGGTGGTCTGTGGTTAAAAAGAATTATTTTGGCAGTGTTAATTGATGGGACTGCAAATATTTTACGGTCTAAACTACGACCCTGATATGAGTTTTTCCAGAGCAGTATAGTCCTACATGGCAGGAATCTCTTTTATATATGACGAAAATACATCATGTTAGAAAATGTATCAGCTGCTTGTGGTTAACACTAGAAGCACTGACATGTTTTCTATTATGATGCATTTTCCCATTATAGGGAAGTGATATATTGTATTATTTAAAATCCATATTAAGGACAAGAATACAGACCGCCAGAATAAGAATCAGCTGTAGATGCTGTATGAAGTTAATCTCTTGATCTATGCTCAGGTGCTCTACCAAGTGAAGACAACTCCATCACAGGAGGCATAGAACTGCCTCCTGTGTGTTTTTAGCTTCCATATATTCATTTTGCCTCACAGCTGAAAATTAGATACTGCAGGTCTCAGATGATGTAAAGGCCACTAACTGGAAGTATGCAATGAATAATAGTGTTTACAATTGTAGCCGGACAATAGACCAGTTTTGGAACGTACCTATTGTTTTTCAGATAGGATTCAGTTAGTTAGAATGGCACAAATCGTCAATAATTATTTATACTCTGCAATCCTGACTATTCAAATGAAATGGATTGCGGTCTGTGCATAATCTAGCAAGCAACTAATCTTCACATTTTTGCAAGTAGTATGTATGTGTCTTGCAATGTGACATTCTTGTACTGCACTGTAATCATAGGGAGGTATTTTATCTTTCCTGTATATTCCTGAAAATGACGAAAGAAGGACACTAAAGTAAATGATTTTCTGGCTGGTTTCACTCAAAAGCTCCTGTGGAATCCTCTGATAGCTTGAAAAGAACTTAATAAAAAGTTGGAAAATGAGAGACTGAATAGGATAAGTAATAAGAACCAAGGTGAAGAGAAACCTTGAAAGATAAATCTAGTGAAGTGTACTGGGCTTCGACAGAATCCCTTGAATTAGACCACTCCTGAACTACTTCAGCTGAATGTGGGCCCTGGCGTGCAATTTGCAGTGATACCAAATTGATAGAAATTGTTTTTCTATAAAGCACCTTGGAGTGTTAGCTTTGATTAATCAGAGGCAATTATCACAGCTAACAAAGCATAGCTACAAACACAGAGAAACTGCAGTCACGACAAAGTTCACCGCCTTCTTGCACCTAGACCTATGAAATTCCACAGGAATGTGATCTGATATGCAGGCCAATTTTTTGTATACTATTGTTGCATGTGTATTTTCTAAGCACCACAGTTATCAAGTGTTTTCTTTAAAACTAGATTATCTCAGTCTCAAACACCTCTGCACTTGGCAATTTTGAAATAACTTGACTAGCTTTCTGTAAACAGCAAGTAACAAGATGTATAGGTTTTGTAGTGGACCTGGACCATTGCTAGGGTCCTAAACCAACTTATAGATCTGGGGTAAATCAGTGCCAAACTGAATTAAAAATGAATTCTCTTAGATGAACAGTTTCTGGTATTCCAGGGGCCAGACTTCCAGTGAACTATTTCATCCTTTTGCTCATTTTGCTGCTTTAAAAAATTTCAGGCTAAATATCACCTGGTATAGAGGAGTAGGTTTGATTCATAGTCTCTACTGAGTTTACTTGCAGTGACTTCAGAGGTTGCTGTCCCCATCTGGGGGAAAAGTAACCCCTTTACCTCAGCTAACTCTGCCAGGGAACGGTGAATGAAGATCCTGCCCCCTCCATGCTAAACTTAAAGATGCTTGCAAATAAATTGAACTCATTGATAGCCTCTATAAACACAGCAAGTTATGGGTTGTGGCAAGTCAGGGTTGAACAGGAGACTTATTCAGGCAGCTCTGCAACAGGAGCTGTGATGTCCGCCAAAAGGATCAGTGGTCAGAAAATCCTTATAGCTGCTAGGTCTGGATTGTTTCAGGGCCAGAAGGGTGACCTGAATTCTTATTGCTTGTGTTCAAGAGAACAATTACATCACTTGAAATGCAGGCTGATAAAGTTCACTTGAGCTGTGCTTGTGACCACTCTCTGCATGTTCAAAACCAGCCACTGAATTGCAAGATGTAATATAATCACTGTTTTTTAAAGTATTATTGCCTGCATTTCATCTTTTCCCAGGTAGTGTCATAAACATTTATTTTCATGGGTAGTAGGGGTGGAATTTTTTTATAGATTTTTACCATAAATCACAACTAGACCCTCCAAAACAAATAAGAGAGTAATTGATTCCTTATGAAAGCTATCACAGCTGCTCACCTTGAAGACCTATTTCTTTCTTTTCCTAAGTGCTGTTGGAAATAATCCAAATATACTGGAAGTTATGCTTTCTATTTTGCAGTGAAGAAATGGAGGTATAGGGACATTAAGAATATAGCTCAGAAAATACTTTCAGAGTTGCAGAATTGATCCCTGGTGTACATGGCTGTCATGGTGCAATCCAGAATCGTAGGCAAGGAGTCTATGTGCCCCATGCTCATCATGGGGTGGCCCGAGCTCCTCCTAATGGTGACAAAATTCCAAGAGCTACATAGAGGAAATGCTTATCCTGGGGAGTGAACCTTGAACTCTGACTCTGAGCATTGAGAACTTGCTGTCCCCTGCAGTGAAGAAGCTCTGCTCAATGCTGAGCACCTGTTTAAGAACAACCAGTATCTTGTGGTGATGCTTGCCTTTTGCATAGCAGAAACAGGGAAAGAAGGGGGGCATAGCTTCACCCCCTCTTGGTCTTAGGATGTCCTTTGCCTCCTCTGAGAGCGTCCTACTGCAACAAGATGCCGACAAAAGTGGCAAGGGGGGTGTTATCCCTCCCTCCCCTTTGCTTCAGCTGTGCCACTGGAAAGACAGGGGTGGATGAAAGATCACAGCACCAAAGCCAAAGAGTGCAGGAAGAGACCATGACTGCATCCTACACAGGTGATGGTGGAAATGAGAACCCAACAGTCCCCACTGCTGTCCTCTTTGGTAAAGGCAGCCTTCACCTTCACCATCACTGCCTTCTTTTCTTTCTCCTTACCTCTCACTGCTGTTAGGCAAGGGAGTCTCCTAAGTCTGATTTCTGCCTCAGAGAGCTTGCAACATTCACATTTCACAGTCCTGGACCTTCTCCTTTTTACTAGTGTTTTTGGGTTTGATTTTTGGGTGTATTTTTTTTGGTTGTTGTTTTTTTGTTTCTTTTTGTGATTCTTTTTTCCTGCACCATGCTTCACCTTTAAAATTAAGAGCTGAACTTAGATTAGGGACTGCAACCTTCTTGCCTGTGGTGCTGTCCTTCCTTCTGTCCAGCAGCAAGCCATCAGCCATACTGCACTGTCCTCTGTGGAGAAGGTTTCAAGAGAAGAAGGAAAGCCTCATGCCTACCAGCTCTGCTGGGACAAACAGTGAAGCAGGGCTTTTAAGGCAAAATGAGTAGTATGTTTTTTGTTTTGATTTATTTTTCTGCGTGGTGGTTATGCTCTGAGGCTAATCTCTATTGTATTATGAATCATACGTACCTCTAGCAGTGATGGCCAAGGAAATGTTGGCTGTCGCAGTAAACTGTGCAAAATGAAATAGCATGAAGCAAGTGCTGAGAAAAAAGATGCAGAGGTTTCGTTTCTTATCAAAAGGTATTGCTATCTCTGTAGAAAATTGATTCCTTCAACAATTGAATCTACAAAAATGTGTTAGGAAAACAGAAAAAAATCCTCCTTTAAAAGCAAAAGCAGTTATTTTGACAGGTTTGCAAGTTTCATTTTTCCTAAAAATGCGGTTGCAAATGAATATACTTTTAAAATCACAGAGAAAGCAAACACAAGAAAGGTTTGGGATCCAAAAAAAAAAAATTGGGGAGTCTAGCTCTGCTAGCCCCATTGGTTATGGCTTAGCGACGTGCATTATGCTAATACAGCAACATGCCTTTTAAAACCCAATTAAATACCTGACCTAAAGATTAAGTAGGGCCATCTTAATATAGCACATGAAAGGAATGCCCTGTGTTGCAGGCTAAGATCATGAGGAATACGAGGAACTACTCTGGGTTTAATTTTCCAATGCTTATTCCAAAAATAAATAGATTTGTGGGAACAAATAAAGGAAAATGAAAGTCAGAACTGATGACCTTTAAAGTCTCTGCTTTAAATACAATTGTCCCTTATCTGCAGTTCTCTAAGGAACAGATAAAAATATGCAAAATGTTAATGACACATGACAGACTTTTAAAATTTTTTTACTGTCTTCCTTCTTTATACTAAAATTATAGCTTTAGTATTTCTTTCTAGATAGGAAGACAAAGCATTTTCTATTTTTTTTATATTACCTTTCATTCAATTTCAATTTACCTTCTACAAGTGAAAGAGTGAAGTACATTTATAACATGATGACATAAGAAAATGCAGACAATATGAAAGGATATGTGCTCAATATTATAATATTTTTACAGGTAGCTTTCTCCACTTCAGAAAAACTACTTGCTGCTGTTACATTGCTCCATTTGTGATATAGGATGAGAACTGTTTGGGATGGGATGCTGCTTGCAGCTCAGGCAGTTGGGATAGATGCCGTCATTTAATTTAATTATATAAGCTTTCAGCCCTGAAACTGTAGGCTGCTGGTGTAAACAGTTGATCAAATCAAAACACCGTCTTGGACAATAAGGAAACAAAGAAAATAGCTTTATCTGCTTATTGTTTTTTAAAACATCCTTGTGCTAAAGGAAAAAAAAAAAACAACAGAAAAAAGAAAAGACAGGAATGTTGGAGGCTCTTTTTAGAAGGGAATTTTCTTGTCATGAAAACGTTGTCAGCTAATAGATGAATAGGTCAGTTGAGCCAGCTCTTTGAAAATTCATGTGACACTGGTTATCAAGTGAAAGTGGATAAGCAATTTACAGAACATAATTTACTCTTTGAACATTAGTTTTACATTGAGGCAATATCCATGATCAGACTACAAATACTTTGGTTAGAATTACTGCATTTGGGGATAGATCTTTTATGAGCTGATCGCAAATAATCCTACTGCAGGTATATGTGTCTCCTAGTTTTGAAATTCAGTGTTTGGTTCCCATCAAAGCTTTTGAATATCCCAACTAAGTTTAACCCAGAAAAAAAAGGGCTGGAAGCCAAAAGGATATTAATTAATAGTATCATAGATTCATAGAATGGTTTGGGTTGGAAGGGACCTTAAAGAACTTCTAGTTCCAAGCCCCCTGCCATGGGTAGGGACACCTTCCACTAAACCAGGTTGCTCAAAGCCCCATTCAACCTGGCCTTGAAACACTGCCAGGGAGGGGGCAGCCACAACTTCTCTGGGCAACCTGTTCCAGTGTCTCACCAGCCTCACAGGAAAAAAATTCTTCCTAATATCAAATCTAAATCTACCCTCTTTCAGTTTAAAACTGCTACCCCTCGTCCTATCGCTACATGCACTTGTAAAAAGTCCCTCTCCAGCTTTCCTGTAGGCCCTTTTCAGGTACTGGAAGGCTGCTAGAAGGTCTCCCTGGAGCCTTCTCTTCTCCAGGCTGAAGAGCCCCAACTCTCTCAGCCTGTCTTCATAGAGGAGATGCTCCAGCCCTCTGATCATCTTCGTGGCCCTCCTCTGGACTCGCTCTAACAGCTCCATGTCCTTCATATGTTGGGGGCCCCAGAGCTGAACACAATACTCCAGGTGGGGTCTCACGAGAGTGAAGTAAAGGGGCAGAATCAACTTCCTTGATCTGCTGGCCACGCTGCTTTTGATGCAGCCCAGGATACAGTCGGCCTTCTGGGCTGCAAGTGCACATTGCCGGCTCATGTAATTCTCTGGGTTAAATCTGTTTAGGAATGGTACTGCACAAAAAGGATTAAAGATTTCTGGAAAGCTTATATCCCTTTTCCTTTTCTGAGCCCCTTAACTTTGTCCTCTGTGATACCATTAGCCAAACTGTACTCCTAAAAAGATTTGGGTTTGATTTGCTTCTAGAGTTTTAGACAAGATGTCTAGTGTTTATTGTTTTCGTACTGCATGCAATTCACGAAGACCAAGTTAAATTTCCATCTCATTCTAACTTTTTTTGTTGGAAATTCTGAGAAACCAAGCCCAACAAAAATACTGCAGTTGTGATTTCTTGCATTTCTGTGTAATGATATTCCTGCACATAATGAGTATCAATGCTGCAATTTTGAATTACAAGAGGACAACTTGACTCCAATAAAAGTCAGTTTTCACTTTTGTTTATAATTTCTAGATTGTTGTTCTGTCTCTTTACAAATGACCAAGGAAATGTTTTCATTGGGGTGATTCTGTTCTTTGCTTACCTTTCCTGATCACCACAGTTGTAGTTTTGGCCAGATTTCACACCAAAATGCAAGGATACTTCCACGCCTCCGAGGAAGCAGGTCTCATTCAGCACAGAGAATCTCACTCTCATATTGGACCAGGTCTGCTGGGACTCCAGCTACCAGCTGTCTGGGGATGACAGGCCAAATCTTGTATCACACACTGAGTTCTTCTGGTACTTATTTGACTGTAGTGACACAGTGAGACTGTAATGGTCATGTTTGGCCCTACTTATTGGAGTCCTCACTGTTAGGTTATTCTGTATTCTGCCAGGTTCAGAAAAGGAAAATAAGGGAAAAAAAATACTGTGAGAGACATTTACACTGCCTAATTTTATACATCTATCTCTGTTCTGCATCTCCCTCAGAAGGCTCTTTTTTTCTTTCTAGTGCTTGCATATGACTTTAGGTCTGTAGCTACAGAAGCTCTGAAAAGCGCTTATGTTAGACAATTAAAGGAAATGTGAATTTTCCCTTAGGCTTATGACAGATGTCCCCAGAATTTGTTTTTACTGTTGAACCAAGATCTCCTTTAACATTGGTGCTTACGTAAGATTCAGCTTTTTGACTAAACAAATCTTATATTTTGCCATTTGAATTCTGTCATAGCCAAATAAATTCCAGTTGCTGATAAAAGGGTTTGAGCATTTGGGTTCATATTAAAAACAAAGGGAAAAGCATCCAGAAATGATTTGGGCTTTAACCCACCTATGTAATTTAATATGGATTAAACCCTCTGTTGCAAACAAATAGACTTCTATAGGAGTGATGGTACTTATGGATTCAATCTATTATGCAGTGTTAAATTTACTGAAAATTTCCCGAATTATTCCATGGAATTCAAAACGGCACAGACATAATTAAGACTGGTTCCAAAATCTGGAAGTTGGACTACAGTAGATAGAATTTTCCATGACAGAATTTTCAGGATTGATTGTTATAGGTTTCAGTTATAGGTTGATTTTACTGTGTGTCCCATAAACAAGATCTTGCAATAGAAAGATTTCAACAGCTTCAGCTTTAGAGTTCAGCATTTCTGTTTGTTAAATGAACTCAACCAAGATTCTTCCTCTGCTCTTTGTCCTGTGTCCCTCCTTCTGCAAGTTTCTGTGCTATATTTTAAAGGCTTAGAAGGTGAAGAGAAACTTACAGAATGAGTTTCCAATAACAGGAGATTGGAAAATGACTAAGGCAAATCTGAGTAATAAAATAAGCCACTGATTTTCCACTGTCAGGCACTGACAGCTGATGCATGTTCAATGCGTGGTGAGTACTGCCAGTTCCACCAGGCTGTCTCCATGTCATTGCTCATAACTCTATATTCTGTTGTTTTGGTCTGAGACATGGACAATAGCTTTGTCCTATGAAAAGCAAATATTCCCTGTGCTTCGTGTCTTCAGAATAACAGGAGACACTGGTCAAAATAAGGATGGTCTAAGTGAAGGCTGAAATAAATTCTCTAAGATTTTATTTTACTAAGCCTCAAGATGAATAATGATTTGCCTGTTCATGTGTGGTCACCTTCTTGTTCTTGCTGCTAATAATCACACCTGTGGTACTAAACAATTTATATAGCCAGTAATATATCAGCCCAGCAAACAAATATGAATCAGTGAACATGCTGAAAATTCTGTCTGAAATGCCCTTCCTCCACAAAGTCAACAAAGCATAACACATCAAAATAAAGGTCAGCACAACTCCAATTTAAACATTGCTAGTTGTCTTTGATTGGCTGTGACTTTGAGTCACATTTATCAGTGTTAGCCACTGAAATGATCTCTGTATTTCCAAACTGTTTCTAATTTGTTCCACTGCAGTCCTTAAAAAGGAAGACAATAATTTTTCCCTCTTCCCTTTGTTCACCATCTTTTGCTTTCTCCAAATACAGTGTCCAAATGTACTCTTCAGGATTCCAGAAGCAGACAGAAATCTGCATGAGCATTACTGCTACTACTACTACTTATTATTATTATTAGTAGTAGTGTTAGTATTACTACTACCACTACTACTATCGTTGCTATTACTATTATTATTATTATTTCTGGATTTTTAAGTTACTCTCAGATACACAATAACAGAGGTGAGGAAAATAGCAGAGAATTCTAAAGACCACTGCTCCCAAATATTAGAGTTTTCTTAACCAGAACCATCAGGAAAGGCTAAAATCGGGAGCTTTATGAAGTTTTTTGCCATTTTACTGTTAGGCAGCTAAGGACAATGGGACTGAACATCTACAGTATGTGCTTTTAGCTTAAGGGCCAGTAAAACTGATTAAAAGGGTAAGAACAGGAAATGCTATGAGCTGAAGAGAAAGAAAGAGACAATAAAGATAAAGAGATTTGGTAGGAAGCCAACCGCCTTTTGCTAGTTCACATAAAATGGAAGCTGCCATTAGCTGAAGAACTTTCCTGAGTGGATCAAAAGGCACGAAGGTGTTCATTGTTGTCCAATTTGTTTGATGAAGTATTCATAGTACAGCTAAGGGCAAGATTTTCATCCAGTTTAATCAACAGGAACATTGGCATTGTCTGCAATAGGAGCGCTAATGACCTGGTTTGCCTACACAATGTATATTTCTCTGTGCAACATGAATATTCACAGGTTTCAAGCCCATTTGCAGCTCTCTTTTCCATCCATTTGATGATTCAATTTCCAACACATTGTCATCTAGTGACATTTAAAATGCTGTATGGTATCTGAGGCACCCAAAAAGGGCTGGTACATATGTCACAGGACTTAAGGGGACCTGTGCCTCCTGAACTGGCAACAGCTGGCCAGGTTGATTGCCCTAGGGCATCTCAAATGATGCTAGATGACTATATTTAGGCAAATGTTTCACCTCAGATTTGCTGACCATAGGCTTCCAGTCTTCTTCTTCTGCTAAGTTGGCTTGCCACTTGATTTAAGTCACAAAAATTAGTGAGGAGTTAATTTTGTGCACAAAGAAATGTGCAAGGCAGAGTACTGCTCTAAGCACTTGGTGGTGATGGTTCCATCTCCTTTTATTGCCATTATTAGCTCTTCCAAAGTGAACAGATTATAAAGGTCATCAATCTGTCTCTTCCAGTGTGAACTGACGACGTGTTTGAACTACCTTGCAGTGCAAAACCAGAAGCAAAGCACTTACTCTCTTGACATTTGTTCTCTAACCCAAATTACCTTTCCTTTCTCTTGCAGGGCCATCATACTTCTCATTCGGTTATGCATGCGTTTTGGCAATAGTGTGAGAGCTCTTCCTTTGGTGTTTGTCAAGGGTCCATGTCAGTAGCAGTACGGACACACCCTTTGCTGCTGTATCTTGACATATGCCCAATGAAATCACCTAGTATATTAGCTCGTTGTTTTACTCTTGAATTAAAAGAAACAGCAAAAGAAAGAATCTTTGGTTTTAGCGGGTAGCTGAAGCGGATAATGTCTTTGGAAAGGAAACATAGGCCTCTGTTTTTGTGCTTCTTGGAATTCTGTATTTGCCTTAGCAGCTCAGCTTAAAGGAGAGAGCAGGTTGGTAAACATCACTTGCATAGTTTGGTAAGGTCAACAGCAAGACTAAATATCTCTTGAAGTGTACAATTCAAACATGAAATCATTGATTACCACAGACTTAGTGTGAATCTTTCTTCCCACCAGAATTATAATGTGGTTTGACAGTTAAACACACATTTGTTTTTAAGTCTGAAATTCATAGTTGAATAAAGCTTGAATATAAAGATGGAATGTTTTCAAGCGTGTATAAAAGCAAAACTCTGAATCCCTACTCTGTGGCCTCAGATGCCTAATAAAGGTCGGGAGCTGGAAATAATATAGATGAGTAGAGTGATTGACTTACAGGGAGTTGTTTAAGGAGCTGAATGTTGATAACTTGGCCAGATAACTTAGCAGGGTAAGGTAGCAGTCTCCAAGTACTTGAACAGTATAACCATGAAAAAATGCAAGGGATTACTAAGGCTGACTAAAAGGATTACTAAAAGGATATAAAAATCACCATACCAGACAGTAATTAATAGCACTGTTTCCAGGGCATTTTGTACACAAGCACTTTTATAATGAATTAAACCTTATGACATCCATATGATAAAATGAAAAAGAAAGATACCCCTCTTTATAGCTGAGGATGGCTTAAACAATTACAGGCAATTCCAGTTATTCAAGGTTACTCAACACGTCTTTAGACAATCCAGGTAGAACTTAGGTTCTTTTTTTTTTTTTTTTTTAAGAAGAGAATAAGGTCTGAAGCAATAGAAAGAAAACAGCCAAAGGAATTCTAGAAAATATTTTCCAAATGTAAGATCCATTGTTCTGAGCAATAATCTTTACAGGGAAACAGTAAGAGATGCAGCATTGGAGTCCAAACTCTGGAGGATATATTGCAGAAAGCAATCTTGTGCTGACATTGGCATTGACTGCATGATTTAATGTTGTGATTTTTTTTCCCTCCTATCTCAAATATCTGTTATTTTAAATTTAAAAAGAACTATCTCACAGGATTCATGCAATTTACCTCATAAAAAGAGAAACTTTGAGCAAGACTATAAATATACCTCTGAGTTTTTATGACATCAAGCTGCCTTGATTTACTGCAGTGTCTCTGCAACCCTATGCAGTACTGCTTGTAATTCAAGGCTGCTCATTATAATACATAACAAACATTTTACTTTTTTGTCTTCACTGTGTGTGAGATGTTTAATTAATATGAATCCAAGAGGAATCCCGGCATTTTTTTTGTGTATATGCTAGTTATTTTTAAGCTTGTCTTAACTCCTGTAGGGTCTGCTTTCAGGGCTATTTAGAGAATTTCCCAAAGACGTCTGTACTGCTTTGTCTGCCTCAGTACTAAAGCTTAATGTTTTTGCTTTTCCTGTCTAAATGTTGTTGCCTGGACTACCCAGATAATTTGACAATTTTTAAGAAACAAACATTTTGCAGTTTCCTTTGCTGATGAAACTGTGATAGTTGTATTGCAGTTTGTATAATTTACTGTGATATAAACACATGCTTTAGACTGCATAACACTTGGCCACAGATGATTTCCTTCTTGATATGAAAATATGACCAATTAACATAGGGTATTATTGATCACACAATTAGTTATTTCAATCTATTAGGGCATTTTTAAATGAAAATCTTAGCTAATGCTGCAGTCCAGTATATCTCTGATGATCTCAGTATGATGATCTCAGTAGGGTGATGCATATTTTGATTTACATCATTCCATAATTCTCATCTGAGTTACATCTGCACAAATGCATTTACTTCACGGGAGCTATGCTGGAATAACTGAAGAAAAAAAGTGTGACTAATATTTCTCATAAAAAGGAATAAATGGCCAATGGTCCATGAAAGTGCCAAGTGGACATTTGAATACTCTCTGCCTTGCTGTTTAGCATTTATATGAAGATTGTGGAAGTCATTCTGATCCCAGTTGGCATTAGTTTTTGCTTTGTTAATAATAGAGCTCATTTCAATATCTGGGTTTCAGGCACGAAACTAATCTTTACTTTTTTGGAGAAACAATTTCATGATATAATTTTAGGTCTGCCATTTGCATGCTATAATAGTTTTAACTTCCAAACTGAGAAACTGCATGGCTTGTTTAAATATCTGATATGGTATAGCTATAGTGAAGTCTCCTTTGACTGACACGTCAGTCAATCCATACCTTAAGACTGCAAAGTTTAGTCTAATAAGAGACTGAGATTTCTTATATCAACATCTGTGACTAGTATTTTACATAATCTCTTGTTATCTGGGAAACTCCATCCCACCCAGCTGCAGATATGATTATTCATAGAATCATAGGATCATAGAAAGGTTTAGATTGGAAGAGACCTTTAAAGATCATCTAGTCCAACCCCCTTGCCATTGGCAGGGACATGTTTCACTAGATTGAGTTGCTCAAAGCCCCATCCAATCTGAGCTTGAACACTTCTCATGATGGGGCGTCAATAAATCTGTCACGGTTTAAAGCTGGGCCAGCTATTAAACCTGTGGCAGATGCTCTCTGTTAACCCTCCCCCGCCCCAAAGGGAAAGGGAAAGGGAAAAGGGAGAGAGGCTTCCGGGTTGGAAAGTTAAAACAGTTTTAATAAACTATAATAATGAAAAAAGAGTATAATAACAATAATAGAAATAATCAAATATATACAAATATATATACAAAACCAAGATTGAGCTCCCCTGAAGTCAGCCACGTCACCACCGGCACTGCAGGGCAGGCTCCGGGAAGGCCCAGGCTGGGCCTAGCGACGGTCGAGAGCTGGATTCAGGGATGCACTGATCGGGATCGGGGGCAGCAGGAAAACAGACGGAGTCCTCCTTGGACACCGGCCATAGCAGAAAGAGAGCGAGACCCTCGTGATCCCCCCGCTTTATACCGAGAATGACGTGTATGGGATGGAATACCCTCGTTGGTCAATTTTGGGTCACCTGCCCTGTCCGCTCCCCCCTGCAGCTGCGACCCCCCTTTGGCTCTTCACTTGTAAGCAGTGAGGAATTCAGCAGTGACCTTGTTTCTCTCAAGAACAAATACAGCAAGAGCCTTACTGCACAACATCCCTACCGGTACCTCAGCGATAACTACAAACTTCGAGCGTTATCAGTCCTGGAAGCAGACACTGTCTGCAAAAACATGCAGTTAGTTTCAGAAAGTGCAGTTACTTAGAGGAGACTTAGCTGAAAGTAAAAATCACTGAAAGGAAAATCAGCCTGGTTTAGGCCAAACCAGGACATTCCACCCCTTATTCCATACCATTCACGTCATACTCAGATCACCACTAACTTTTCATTTTAAAATATATACAGATAACATTAGTTTATGATTCATCTCTATACAAAAAAAAAGTTCATCAAGTTCATTTAGTTCAGGATTGTGGGTTTCCATCTGGCTAGGAGTCTCCCAGGGTAGGAGAGATGGTATGAGCTTTGTCACAGTTCGTGCCCACGGGTTGCAGGTTAAAGATGTCAGTCTCGAGGAGGTTACTGGATGCCACTTGCAGCTAGCTCCAATCTCATCACCACTGCTTCAACCTGAAAGACACTTATGAACACTGTTAGTATTATGCAGCAATTAACATCATGCAGTTCAGAATTAAGTATTCTCACTCAAGATCAGATCACCTTCAGGGACACATCGGACTCCACCATCCTGCAGCATCACCCACCAAGTACATCCAGGTCCTTGAGCAAAAGCAATCCCATGAATGGGTTTACCTTTGCCTGTAGCAGGAAGAACCCAAACAGTTTTTCCCAACAGATTCCTTTCATGCACCACAGGGACTTTATCCCCTTCTACGGTATGTAAAAGATCTGACTGAGCAGGGCCAGCTCGGTTGATAGATCCTCTGGTATTAACTAGCCAGGTAGCTTGTGCCAAATGCTTATCCCAGTTTTTAAAGGTTCCACCCCCCATTGCTTTTAGGGTAGTTTTTAACAGCCCATTATACCGTTCAACTTTCCCAGATGCTGGTGCATCATAGGGGATGTGATATACCCATTCGATGCCACGCTCTTTGGCCCAGTTATCTATGAGACTGTTTTTGAAATGAGTCCCATTGTCCGACTCAATTCTCTCTGGTGTGCCATGTCGCCACAAGATTTGCTTTTCGAGGCCCAGGATAGTGTTCCGGGCAGTGGCATGGGGCACAGGGTATGTTTCCAGCCATCCGGTGGTTGCCTCCACCATGGTAAGCACATAACGTTTACCCTGGTGGGTTTGAGCGAGTGTGATATAGTCAATCTGCCAGGCCTCCCCATATTTATATTTCAACCACCGCCCCCCATACCACAGAGGTTTTAACCGTTTGGCTTGCTTAATTGCGGCGCATGTTTCACAATCATGGATAACCTGTGCAATAGAGTCCATAGTTAAGTCCACCCCTCGGTCACGAGCCCATCTGTATGTTGCATCTCTCCCTTGATGACCTGAAGTGTCATGAGCCCACCGAGCTAAAAATAGTTCACCTTTATGTTCCCAGTCCAAATCTATTTGGAACACTTTAGCAGCCTGATCTGCTTGTTGGTTGTTTCGATGTTCCTCAGTTGCCCGACTTTTAGGTACGTGAGCATCTACATGACGTACCTTCACGACTAGTTTCTCTAGCCGAGCAGCAATATCTTGCCACAGTTCAGCAGCCCAAATCGGTTTACCTTTACGCTGCCAGTTGCTTCGCTTCCACTGCTTTAACCACCCCCACAAGGCATTTGCCACCATCCATGAGTCAGTATAAAGATACAGCCTTGGCCACTTTTCTCGTTCAGCAATGTCTAAAGCCAGTTGGATGGCTTTTACCTCTGCAAATTGACTTGATTCACCTTGTCCTTCTGTGGCTTCTGTGACTCGTCGTATAGGACTCCATACAGCAGCTTTCCACTTCCGATGCTTTCCTACAAGACGGCAGGATCCATCGGTGAACAGGGCATACTGCTTCTCATCCTCTGGTAGTTTGTCCATGCCGTCTGTTCATGTCCTCCCCGTAATCACGCAGGGTAAACCACAGGATACCTCGTGACGTGTTCCGTTTCCTTTGAGCCGGTCCAGTAGGAGGGCTTTTCCTCCTAAAGGCTGCAACGCGGGCCTGTGTAGGTTATCTCTACGTCCGAGTCCGAGTCCTCCTGT
This sequence comes from Nyctibius grandis, assembly GCF_013368605.1. Classification (NCBI taxonomy): domain Eukaryota; kingdom Metazoa; phylum Chordata; class Aves; order Nyctibiiformes; family Nyctibiidae; genus Nyctibius; species Nyctibius grandis. The sequence goes on from NC_090660.1 coordinate 81,898,203, forward strand.
GATTGTTCTGCTTTAGAAGGATCTTTCTTGTGTGATGGGTCTGCTTTAAAAAGACGATCAAGGAAACCCCCATCTGTGTCAGGCCCTGACTCTGACTGAGAAGGGCCCTCACCTGGGTCCTGTGCTGGCTCTGCCTTAGAAGGCTCTGAGTCATCATCCTTCACTTTACTAGCTGATTTCTTTCGGTGTTTTCTCCTGGTTACAGGGGCAGCATGATACCTACCGCTGTTGCTGCACTGACATCTAATCACATAGCACACCAGTAACACATTCAGGACACACACAAATAACAACATGCCCTGTTCGAATTTTGTAGGGATCAGCTTGGCAAAAAAGGAGCAGATACTATCAAAATCAGTTAAACGACGCCCGGCTAGCCCCACGTTGGGCGCCAATAAATCTGTCACGGTTTAAAGCTGGGCCGGCTATTAAACCGCGGCAGATGCTCTCTGTTATCCCCCCCCTCCCCCCAGAAGTCTCTCTCCCTTTTCCCTTTCCCTTTCCCTTTGGGGGGAGGGGGGGGATAACAGAGAGCATCTGCCGCAGGTTTAATAGCCGGCCCAGCTTTAAACCGTGACAGGCATCCACAACTTCTCTGGGCAACCTGTTCCAGTGTCTTACCATCCTCATCCTAAAAGATTTCTTCTTTATTTCCATAGAAATTTAGAATTGTTTAGGTTGGAAAAGACATTTAAGATTGTCAAATCCAACCGTTACCCTAGCACTGCCAAGTCCACCACTAAACAATATTCCTAAGCACCACATCTACATGTCTTTTAAACACCTCCAGGGATGATGACTCCACCACTTCCCTGGGCAGCCTGTTCCAATGCTTGACAACCCTTTCAGTGAAGAATTTTTTCCTTATATCCAATCTAAACCTCCCCTAGTGCAACTTGAGGCCATTTTCCTTTTGTCCTATAGCTTCTTACTTGGGAGAAGAGACTGACATCCACCTTGTTACAACCTCCTTTCAGGTAGTTGTAGAAATCCAATCTAAACCTGCCCTCTTTCAGTTTAAGATCATTACCCTTTGTCCTATCACTACAGGCCATGGTAAAAAGTCTCTCTTCATCTTTCTTGTAAGTCCCTCTATTGGGTTTATGCAGCAAGGTTTTGGTAGTGGGCAGGCTGCAGGGATAACTTCTGTAAGAAGACATCAGAAGCTGTCCCCATGTTGAATGGAGCCAGTTCCAGCTGTCCCCAAGATGGACCTGTGACTGGCCAAAGCTGAGCCAATCAATCAGCAATGTTGGTAGCACCTCTGTGATAACATATTTAAGAAGGAGTAAAAACTGCTGCACAATAGCAGCTGGGAGACAGGAGTGAAAAAAATGAGTGAAACAACTCTGCAGACACCAAGGTCAGTGAACAAGGAGGGGAGGAGGTGCTCCAGGCACCAGAGCAGAGATTCCCCTGCAGCCCCTGGTGCAGACCATGCTGGGGCAGGCTGTCCCCCTGCAGCCCATGGAGGTCCACATGCAGATGTCCACCTGCAGCCTGTGGGAGGACCCTGTGCCAGAGCAGGTGGGTGTGTCCTGAAGGAAGCTGTAACCCCATGGAGAGCCCACACAGGAGCAGGCTCCTGGCAGGCACTGTGGCCCTGTGGAGAGAAGACCACGCTGGAGTGGTCTTACAGGGGACGCATGCTGGAGCAGTCTGTTCCTGAAGGACTGCACCCTGTGGAAAGGACCCATGCTGGAGCAGTTCATGGAGGACTGTCTCCTGTGGGAGGGACCCCATGCTGCAGCAAGGAAAGAGCATGAGGAGGAAGGAGTGGCAGAGACAACACATCATGAACTGACCACAATCTCCCTGTCCCCCTGCACTGCGCAGAGGAAGGAGGTAGAGAAGTTGGGGTGAAGTCGAGCTTGTGAAGAAGGGAGGGGTGGGGAAGGTGCTTTAAGATTTGTTCTTATTTCTCATTATTGTGGTCTGATTTGATTGGCAATAAATGAAATTAATTTCCCCAAACTGAGTCTGTTTTGCCCATGACAGTAACTGCTGAGTGATCTCCCTATCCTAATCTTGACCCATGAGCCTTTCATTGTATTTTCTCCCCCTGTCCGGTAGAGGAGGGGGAGTGACAGAGCGGCTTGGTGGACACATGGCAGCCAGCCAAGGTCAAACCATCACATCCTTCTTTAAGTATTGAAAGGCCGCAATAATGTCTCCCCAGAGCCTTCTCTTCCAGGCTGAACAACCCCAAATCTCTCAGCCTTTCTGATCAGAGCGTGTTCCAGACCTCTGGTCATTTTCATGGCCCTCCCCTGGACCTGCTCTAACATGTACATCTCTTTCTTGTGCTGGGGCCCCCAGAGCTGAACACAGTACTCCAGGTGGGGTCTCATGAGAGTGGAGTAGAGTGGGAGAATCACCTCCCTTGACCTGCTGGCCACACTTCTTTTTATGCAGCCCAGGATACGACTGGCTTTATGGGTTGCAAACAAATATTGCTGGCTCATATCCAATATTTCATCACCCAGTATCCCCAAGTCCTTCTCTGCAAGGCTGCTCTCAATCAATTCATCCCACAGTCTGTATTGATATTGGGGATTGTTCAACCCAGGTGCAGCACCTTGCGCTTGGCCTTTTTGAACTGCATGAATTTTGCATGGCTCCACTCTTCAAGCCTGTCAAAGTCCCTCTGGATGGCATCTGTCATGATTTAACCCCATCCGGCAACTAAGCACCACACAGCTGCTCGCTCACTCGTCCCTGGTGGGATGGAGGAGAGAATCAGAAAGATAATAGTGAGAAAACTCATGAGTTGAGGTAAAGACAGTTTAATAGGTAAAGCAAAAGGTGTGTGTGCAAACAAAGCAAAACAAGGAAATAATTCACTGCCCATCAGCAGGCAGGTGTTCAGCCATCTCCAGGAAAGCAGGGCTACATCATACGTAAAGGTTACTTGGGAAGAGAAATACCATCACTCTAAATGTGTCCCCTCAGTGTATATACTAAGCATAACGTTGTATGGTATGGAATATCCCATTGGCTGGTTTGCGTCAGCTGTCCTGGCTATGCTCCCTCCCAGCTTCTTGTGCACCTCTGTGATGGCAGAGCATGGGAAGCTGAAAAGCCCTTGACCTAGGATATGCACTACTTAGCAACAACTAAAACATCAGTGTGTTATCAACTTTGTTCTTATAATAAATCCAAAACACAACACTGTACCAGCTACTAGGAAGAAAATTAACTGTATCCCAGACAAAACCAGGACAGCATCTCTTCCCTTAAGTCTATCAACCGCACCACTCAGCTTGGTGCCATCTACAAACTTGCTGAGAGTACACTCAATCCCACTAGGTAATTGATGAAGATAATGAACAGTATTGGTCCCAGTACAGAGCCTTGAGGGACACCACTTTTTACTGGTTTCTGCTTGGACATTGAGCCGTTGACTGTAACTCTTTGGATATGGTCATTCAGCCAATTCCTTATCCATCTAACAATTCATCCATCAGACCCATATCTCTCCAATTTAGAAGTAAGGATGTTGTATGGGACAGTGTTAAAGACCTTACAGAAGTCAAGGTAGATGACATCAGCTGCTCTCCCCTTATCCACCAATGCAGTCACTCCATTGCAGGAGGTCACTAGATTCATCAGGCATAACTTACCCTTGGTGCAGCCGTGTCTCTAATCACCTCTCTGTCTTTCATATGTTTTGATATGTCTCATATGATTCATTGGCAATAAAAGTGCTTGCTGAAGTATGAAATCTTTGATCCTTGGATGACATCAAATAGAGATAAATATTTTAAACTTGTGAAGTTATAGATATTAAAAAAAAGGCAGCAAACTGAGTTGATGGTGAGACAGTATGTTTAAATGAGTTAGTAACTTCCAGATGGAGACAATTATTTCAGGGAAAGCAATGTGCGCTACAGTTTCAGTTATCAAAGCTAGATTGCCTAGAACACTGTGGACATTGCTAGACACTACTATCAGACACAAGGTAAGGCTGGGCAAGCATAATAAGCCACCATTTACATGTGACAGGCCTTTTTTATTGCCTTACCCCTCTATTTCCTACACTTGTTCTTCCCTGAATTACTGAAATCTCTCCTTTTCCTGCCTTGGGTTCCTCCCCAAAACATCCCATAAAGGAGTCCTGTGCAATCCTAAAATGCTCTTCCCTTGCATCCCATCATGTGTCCCATGCCCAGGCAGCAAACTCCATTAATCTGAAAGATGATCTGGAGAGCTGCTTCTAATGACTCATGGTGATGGGTTTCATGCCTGGACACTAGGGCTGAGGATATTCTGGGGTAGCCCTGGAAGGGGCCCAGGCAATGTCTTAATTCCTTAGAGGTCCTTATTTTGGGTTCCCACCTGCTATTTTGCTCCTGTGTTTCTCTGGGCTTGTCAAGATGGGCTGTTGATGGCCTGATGGCTCCTGTGTTGGGCCTAAGAGTAGCTGGGGCAGGGTGTGATTTCGGCTCTCCCACCTCCCCCATTGTCTCTCTGTGCTCATTTGAGGGTGTGCAAATGAGCTTTTATCACATAACACTCTCATGTTATACCATGAGTATACCCATAAATGTGGTTTTGTTTAGTCTCTTCGATGGCTAAAAAGGAAGAAGAATGAGCCTAAGGACTGAGCAGTGTCCAGACAAGTAGAAGCCTAAAGTCTAATTCTCTCTTCCTCTGTGACTGAGGATAATTGAATCAGTCTTCAATTATCAGTGTCTCAGTTTCTAAAAGGAATATGAGAAGACATACCAGAATCCCAGGGCGATTCTGAAGATAGGCACATAAAAATCTGGATGATATTAAAGTATCAAAACAATGGAGTTCAGTTAAGTTTCAACAGTCAAAGATCAATTGCCAAATACTCTGATGATTGTTATTGATATTGTGGTAGCCTGTAGCATTTTATGTTTTTTGTACTTGTTAGGTTTTTGAAGTATTTTTATCTATTGAGGAGTTTTATCTATGTCTCGGAAAACTATTCATAGCAGTAGTAGAGAAACACACTCAATATTTACAAAAATGTTGTCTTTTCTCATAGCATGCCTTGCAATTATAAATGTTTTCTCTTTCTTACAAAGTACAAAGTTCTGCAAGCTAAAAGCATGCAACACAAAGAGCCAAGGGACCTGCAAGATACTATTAATTGAGGTGTATAACCTCACTGTTCCCTTGTCCATTTATGCCATTAAATAACAGGCTTGTCTTACAGGGAAATGAAAAAAGGTGCTATGGCCAACCCCAACAACACATCTTGTTCTGTAGCTAAATTACTCAACATCAATCATTTAACATCCTGCTGTGGAATTCAGTCTAGGTATAATTGTGGTTTCTCACTTGCTTTCAGTTAGAAAGAATTCCATTGTTCAGTTAATGGACTTGAGAAAAACATTGTGACCACTCTAAAAATAAAACATCCACTATTCAAATCTGTTATGAAGCAACATAGTCTCTGGACATAAAACGACCATCCATAATGATTTACCCTTGTAAACGCATTACTCCATACATACCCTAATTCTTTTAAAATGCAGTTTACGTAGGAATTGTACAGAAGTATTTAATGTCAAATGATGTTTTTCAAGTGGTCCTTTTACTCTTGATCATTTTTGCTCAGAGAAGTGTCTGAATGCTATTAATTTCAAACATGATTTGTCCTCATGAAAAATATTGAAACAATTCTATAATTTATTATTAGTTGAAATTTTTTGAAATTTCAGTTTTATTGTGAATGTTGATATCAGACTTACAGTTTTAGGCAACAAAAATACTCTCTTTGCCATCATCAAAGGCAATCTCCAGTCAAACTTCCAGTATCACTTTTTTAGCAGTGGACCTCTAAAGTTGCATTGCTAAAAGAAGAGGAGAGAGGGGGGAAAAAAAAACAGGGAAAAATATTTCTTCTTTGTAGCTTACATCTTTTAATTCTCTGTATTTAGACTGCTGGCAAGAAGGACACCATTATAAACCCTGAAGGATATATTTGCAGTCCATGTGTACATTTATTCATTAAAGATGAGACTAAGATAACCAGCTCAGTTTTCATGAGCCTCCAAATAGAGTATCATGAGATGACCAAAATTTGAATGAGTAAGCCAGTTAGGAAATCACTTTGAGGAGAGCCCCATTATGTGTATTCTGAATCATAAAGTCTCCATCCCATCCCATCCCATCCCATCCCATCCCATCCCATCCCATCCCATCCCAACAAATACATAGGATAAATGTTAATTATAACAGGAATGCTAAAATTCCACTGGGCAGAGATACCTGTTATTCCCAAAGTGACTATCAGCTGTAGTTAGCTCTAATCACAAACAGGAGAGGGTTTTACCTGCTTCTGGTAAAAAAGTACCATCTAGCTGTGGAAATGGGGCAAAGATCCTATTTCCTGTGTGTCCACCTCATTGTATTGGACCCATTTGTCTTAAAATACCAGTTCATCTGCTCAGGTGGCATCAGATCACCAGATAAGAAATTTCTTATCTCTTAAATGGACACAGCCTTTCCAGAGAGCATCTTTAGGTACTACTTGCGGAGACTCATTTATGTCTTTCTCTCTCTGTGCGATAGAGGAGGGAATAGAGGAAATCAGAAATAGGTAAATCTATAATCCTGTAGCTTGGTATAAGTTTACATTAATTACAAGGCTGCATTTATAAGCTGTTCTGTTGAGACATTTTATCACTTTGAAGCCAAATAAAACATTCCACACATTTTTTTTGAACAAGATAAGATAAAAGCAACCTATTCTAACTCTGTCATTATCCAGCTCAGGACACTTCCATCTCAGCTAAACTTTGAATGTTATCACTGAAAAGCTTATTCTTCTTTAGGTTACATCTTTTTAATTGATTTTACTGTATTTCACATCTATGTATTTTTCAGTTCTTTTCAAGTTTCTTCATTTTCTATTCCTATTATCCCCTCATTCATCAGATCTCTTTGTATTCCCACATAGAGATCAGAGTTTTAAAGACACGTTTCTCCAGATCTTTGCACTTGCATTAGCATATAGTCAAATGGTACTGAGAGATCTCGTTATTACTATTTCATACTGCTCATTGCCATGAGACTAATTTCTTCTCTCATGGAACTTCAAACAATCCATCAACAATCCTGTCTCTTTATATTTAGATCAAATGTTGAGGATTTGTATAAACAATAATTAATAACTCAAAACATTAATTACAAAGGTTGTTTTGTGAAAATTGTACTTGGACTTTAATGTAGTATCTAACCTCAAATGGCACAACAGGCCACATTCAAAGTTGATGTTATTGAGTACGATTCTGCTGAGCTAAATTAAGCTGAATCTATTTATACAGGAACTCAATCTAATCTGAAGCTGAAATGTGAACATGAAAATACATCAGATAAAGCACTGGTGTCCTGTTAACAAAGCTTGATGGCAAGAGTTCATTTAATGTTCTAGATACACATCACAAACATTGCCAAAACCAAATCTAATTAGATATGTGAAGAATTCCTATAGATCTGTTCTCACTTACTGAAATGTGATAAATGAGAGTAGATCTATGTCAATTTGCTATATTAGTTTTTAAGCTGGCTTCAGAATGCTGCATTCTGAAGTACAAAAATCCAACAACTGTGGATGTCTGTAGAATAATAAACACCTCATTTTCTGTACCAAGTCATTATTGAGATCTTTATTAAGATTAGTGTATATTTGGATTGAGCCCTTTTCTGTGTATTGTACATGTATTTAAGTCTGAAAAATACAAAGAAGGAGTTTTATGTATATATATACAAGCTTTGTAGAAAGCACAGTCATTTGGCTATATCTGATTATCCCATGTAATTAATTAAAACTAAATACTGGCTCATATTCATCACTTATCAGAAGTTCATTTGAATAACAAAGGAGATAAAATACGAAACTGCATCATGAAACAGAATGGGCATTCAGTCTGGAAAATATAAGTATTCATTAGGCCCATATTAGGTCATGGCTGCTGAAGGTTATTTAAAATGCAGAAGAATTTGAATGAATAACAAAGTATTTTTGGAAGCTGATGTTACAAATCAAGATAATTGTTCTTCTAAATAAATGAAACTACAAGTTCCACAGACCTTAGTGTATAACTCAAGCTTCATCCAATTTGAATTTGTTTCTGGAGATAGCATTTATTTTTTAATGAATGATCACTTTCCAAATGGTTTTTAAAAAACATGCACACAACAAAGAGTGGCAGACCTCTAATAAGGCATGAAGTGTGTGTGTGTATGTGTGTGTGTGTTGACTTAAAAAATGAATGGGCTCACAACACTGCTTGAAGCCTATCTTGGGAGGATTCACCTCTTGAGGAGGTCAAAAACTGAAGTATTCTGGCCAAAAATCAATTCACTCTGTAGGAATGGCTAGGGACTAACTATATATTGCAAAGTTGTTCACAGAGAAAAACAAAACTCATGCCTTTGATGGAGGTATTAGTTTGTGATGGACTTGCATGTCATTTTATCCTCTGCCTGCCTGAAAAATGATGACTTTCTGGTTGTAAATGCTGGGAACTTTGTGGAAGCAGGGAAGTGACAACTTCAGCTGCAAATACTGCACTGTTTGAATTATAGCACAGCTTCGTGAATGTAGCCCAAAAGAAATATGAGAATTTATATTTCCATTGTCAATTATTTGATTGACAAATTATAAATACAGTTCAGGAATATTGGGATAGCTATAGTGAAAAGAGGTACAAATATAGAGTCTAAGGCAAAACCAGCCAATTTTGGTGTCTGTCTAGTATATATGTAAGTAAGTAAGTATGCATGTATGTATCTATCTATCTGTCTATCTATCTTATCTCATTTCATTATATGCATTTCAGCAAGAGTTATCCCTAGTTGTTTCCTTGTCCAAACTAAACCAGAAGATTGGCTATTTTTCTTCCCTTGTGTAGTTTTTAGAAGCAGGAAAGAGTCTGTTCCTGCAGATAGTTGTCTCCACAGTGGTCCAGAGTTGAAGTTACCTTTTTGTATCTGGCTGGTATAGCTCGTTAGATAAAAAGGAATCTTTTCTCCTCTAAAATGGTCTCAGCTGCCTCCTCCACTCTGTCTAGTAGACAGAGCAAAGAGTACTCTTTCTTTCCCCTCATCTGGAATCACTAAATTTCTTTTGACTTATTTAGTGTACAAAGATGCCTCTGGTTCATAAGGCTTGGTTACTCTGCAAAAATGTAGGAGTGTAGGTATTTACTGCTCCTTTTATTTAAAGATTCTTAAATAACATTACTGTTTTTATTGATATTTCTTCTTGCCTTGAACTGCCTTGCAATGCACGTCTACTGCTTCCCCCGTACCTTTGTTTTACCTCAGTAGGATATTTCATGTCGCAGAACTACGTGTTTGTAATCATGAATTTTCTCAGCATTTCTATCATCTAATTTTCTGAAACACAATAGTAAAGTATTTTAAATTGTATACATTTAAAAATAGAGATTTATAATCACCTTATTAGAGATACAGCATTCATCCCTCTTTAAATGCTCAAACACCACAACAGTGAAATTGTGAAAGGAGGCTTTTGTAACACAACTCTGCCTTCTGTTAGAGATCAAAAAGTAGTTTTCATATGAGACATAGCAGACTATTGCAATTATTTGGTTTATTAGCTGCTTTGTCTTAAACATTTCTTCCATGGTAACAAAAGTAAATGAGTTTATGTTTACTGGAATATATTAATCTGCTTTAATTACTTCAAATAAAATAATAATGGTAATTTGCACCGATATTACTGCAAGCATTAGTTGCCAATTTGATTTTGGTTAATAAATTAAAGTTGTGTATGAGCTCTGGGAGAAACAGTATTTGAGAATTTTGTTTTCTCTATCCACTTGTTTCATGAACACACACAATTCCCTTAGACATCAATAATTTTAAATTAAATGTTTTCCTTATTGGTACCCTGCTGACTTTTAGTCTCTGCTACCCCCAAATGAAATGTCAAAATATAGCCAAGTCTCTTTGGTTCAATCTAGTGCCAAAAAATAAAAGTTTAAAAATTGTACTCTAAAAAAGTGGTTTTATTCACATCTTTGCATTGAAAGACATTTTAAAAAATACTGAAAATTCTTTCACATGCTGCCACAGAGATTATCATTACTGTTGCCGCTTGTCTGCGGCAAGCTCCGTTCGGTTGCTGGCTGGCCTGAGGCTATCCGCACCCCAGGGCCATTGAGCACTGACACCAATGTGAGGATGCAACAAATGGCATTTATTTAACTGCGCAACAGCCTTATATAGTCGTCTTGTCCCGTATGAACTCGCACGATACTTGCACTTCCTGCTCCTTTTGCCACGCCTACCTTCTGTTACAGCCCGAGATTTTCCGGTCACCGTACCCTAATCTACCTACATTTCCCCCTCCCCATGCTTCAAGTCATGCAAAGTAAAGCGTATCGCTGATTCTGGAGCCTTGCGTCAAAGCGTAAGCGTAGCTGGCGGATACAACATCCCGAGCCCAGGTTCTCCAGTAAGATTCCCCTGCAACTCCTGAGATGCAAAGCAAAAGCAAGCTAATCATGAGCGCATCGTTCAAAGCTTTTGTTTCACTCAGCAACGGTCGCCATTCCTCATCTTTCTTGGCGCCCCGCCGCTTTACCAGACTCTCTGTACTGTCATGACTCCTCACGTCTGAAGGTCAAGGCTGGTGCTGTTTCGGCTTCCCCCACAGGTACTCTCAAACCCGGTTCCCTGTGTCTCACAGAGCCCAGTCAGAGAATCCCAGCCTTGGTTACCCATAAATCCTGCTCTCTGTTGTTGTGCCACAAAGGTTGTATTGATCATTCGTTGCACAGTTTTCTGCAAACATGCAAACAAACAGGGTAACACAAGTAGGATAATGCCTATTATAAACATTCCCATAAGCAGACTCTATCTACAAAACATGCAGTTTACTTCAGAACATACTGTTATTCTCTATTATTCTAGCTGAAAGGAAAATTACTGACAGGAAAGCTGATTCTGTTTAAAGGTAACACAGATCAGGCCTTTTAGAGCCTACTCTGAGGCCTACTCTTGCTAAACCATTGCTAAACCATCCGGTATCAATTTCCCCCTTTGGAAGTAGTTAGATTTATTATCTCACTACTTCCATACACTATTCTCAATGATTGCCTCAACACAACCCACGCAGATCCCTATGATAATTATAATCACAACTATATAAACTATTCCCTCTAATAATGTGGCTAACCATCCTTTTAGAGACAATCCACCGTACTCCTGCGCCTGTAGAGACAGAAACATAACCTCGACCCATTAGTAATAGTTCCCCTGGTCCCAACCATTCGTTAGTACCTGGTTCCCTATACCACACTTTGCCTTTGTTTTGCACATAGCTTGTTCCCTGTCAAACTGCCTCCCAATGTATTACAATTGGGGGTCGCTCCTTATCTCCTGCTAAAGTTAAATGGTTAAGTACATAAACAGCTTTTGCAAGTCTCTCAGAAGGTTCAGTTTCCTCTCCCCCTTTTTGTTTTTGCAGAAGCTGTTTCAATGTATTATGAGCATGTTCCACAATCGCCTGACCAGTAGGCGAATGAGGAATCCCAGTGACATGTGTAATATCCCATAGATTCCTTTCTGATAGGTAAATAGATAGCATCTGAGTCTAGTCCGGTAATGTCTGTAATTCTTTTATGCACTTTGACAAGCAATTGTGCTATTGCTTCCACTCTGGTACAAATTGTTGTTTTAGGATGAAAAACCAAAGAGTCCACTCGCGCATTGCCTTCTGCAATAAACCCAGGCAAATTAGTATGATTTCTTACATGTAAAACATAAAACAATGCAGTTCGGATTTGAATTTCTTGCCACAGAGCTTGCAGCAATTCAAAAACTCACTGATTACACATATGCTCTATAACAGATCTATCCAATTGCTTTATAATGCCAGCTACATATGCTGAATCAGTAATCAAATTAAAGGGAATGGGAAAATTCTGAAATATTTTTAATACAGCTCGTAATTCTACCACTTGAGGTGAACCCTTTTGTTGTACTACCATAGATTCCCACTTGCCATCAGAATACCAGACAAGGCCCACCTTGCCTGTGTTCCCAGATCCATCCGTAAAAATGGTAATTCCATCCACAGGAGTGTCTGCGCACCACACTGCTGTGGCAATTGGAAGTTCCACACTCAATTTTATAACAGGATGGGAGGGCAAGTGGTAAACAACCTGTCCCGAGAAATTCTCCATAGCTGTTTGCAAAGCAAAGCTATTAGCCATACACCACTCAAAATATTGAGCTGCAATAGGAACGGTTAGTGATGCAGGATCTCTGGCCACAAGCTCCCGACATCGCATCCGTCCTTTGATGAATAATCTGTGCCAATAGCTCTGTAACGAATCTGATCATTCTGAATTCCATTGACCAATTATTGCATACGGAATTTGCCTATCATACAAAGTGATAATTTGTATTTCCTGATTCAAATCAATACGATGTACAAATTTGGAATGTAGCCTGCTTTCTATTTCTGTAATCAGTTGCTGTACCTCTGAAGTAGTGTGTCGTGGCGCTGTTAAAATTGTGTCCCCTGCTAACAATTGGAATAGAGGCTGCAATTGTGACGACGTAAGCCCCAAGTACGGCCGTCGTGGCGCTGTTAAAATTGTGTCCCCTGCTAACAATTGGAATAGAGGCTGCAATTGTGACGACGTAAGCCCCAAGTACGGCCGCAGCCATAACTTGAGCCTTATGTTCCACAGTACCCACTTTTGCACATGCCTTTATCATAGCATTCAAATCTGTTTTTCCAGGTAAAGCTTCAATGATCTTTTGACAATCAGCATTAGCATTATCCCTGTTTGCCACAGGTCCAAGGCTTGGCAGCCGCGCAGGTTAACCCTGCGTGGAAACACCAGTCCTGCGCTCCCTGCGGTTCGGGCTGTGAGTTAACTGCTTAGGCCTGGAACTGGTTGGGAAGATTCATTTGTGTCAGCATACAGTTCCCCCCCCACGTTCTTTCTCCAGTTTCCCTGTATTCTGCAGCTGGTTGTTATCAGCTGAGCCTGAGCATTATACTGAGACCTGCACAGCTTCACAAAATGCCCTAGCTTCCCACAGCAATGACACATCAAAACAGAGTTATCTCTCCCACTCAGCTTCAACTTCTTAAGGCAGTTTTTCTTAAACTGACCTTCCTGTTCGCATGTATAACAACGATGAACTACCCTAATTGCCACCGCGAAAGTTTTTGCTAAATACTCCATCTGAAATGTGATGGTTCCTACTTTCTCACAAGCATCCATTAGCTCAGTTAAGGTGGCATTACGATTTGCCATCCCTGCAACAACTTTTCTGCAGTCCTCACCTGTGTTGTCTTTCGCTAACTATAGTGGTAATGCTTCTTTTACAATTTTCCAATCTAACAGTTGCCAAATATTTCTTCCCTCAGGACCCGCACCCACAATCACCGGATATGCTTGTGGAATTATAACTCCTTCTAATAACGCATCTTGAATGACCCCTTTCCATTTCACTCCTCCCTCACCTCCCCCCACTTCCCCTGTATACGCGGGCGGACGCTGACCCTCTCCCTCACCTCCCACATTACCAGATGGACGCAAACCTCCCCCCCCGCCCTGATCTAAAGGTGGAGCAGGGAGTTGTAAAGGAGGTTGAGGTGGCCCTAATACTTGTCCTGAACACAGAGGGGCGTTTTGGGGGAGACATAGTCACGTGTCCCGAGGCGCTGGCTGAACGATGCTGCTGCAATTCGGTCTTTAATTCTTCCAGTCGTCTACCAAGCTCTGTCATGTCAAGTTTGTGTCCATTTCGTGATGGTAACAGTCCTTTAAGTCCTTGTGACTCTGGTACTGCTGACTCCGTAAATGGCGAATCCGGTAAAGGTGGGTACAAAGCATGTTTACCCTCCTTCTTGTCCTCCTGCTCAGCCTCACCCGTAGAGAGATCAATGAGAGGGAGGGGGTTTCGGAGGGGGTTTCTGCCAAGTCTCCTGTTCAGCGTCTGAATCAATTAGTTCAAATCGAGTTTGTGTTTTAGGGCGCACTACCGTTTCTAATGGATCTGTATCTATTTTACTCACTCCCCGCTCCTCAGCTTTTTTCGGAGCTGTCCGTACCCACGGTGATAAAGGAGCTGCCACCGGTACAGCTACCGGGGCCGTGGGAGGTGTTGGTCCCGCAAACAGTGAGGGGGTAGTAGGCGCCTGTGGTCCTAAAGCCATAAAAGCTGTATGTGTGACTTCTCTCTCTGCTTTTATTCCTTTTAACGCTTCACTAACCAGCCTCCATGTAGCAGACAATTTAAAGGCTTCCTTATCACCACTTGACACCGCATTCCAGAGAGAGTCACCAATCTTCTCCCATAAAGGCACTTCAAAGACATCATTAAAGGTTGTAAAATGTCCTTTATCTTTTGCCCAAAACAGTAACTGCTTTAACGCAGCTTCGTCATATTTAATTCCTCTCTCAGAGAGTATATGTTGGAGGAGTTTCACCACTGTCACTTCTGTCTTGGTCAGGGTAGACCCCATGTAAACACGTCCGAGCCGCATCCCATGTCGCCCGGTCCTCCTGCGCAGACCGTAGCAGCCACAAGATAACTCCCCATGTTTTTAATTCTTTGGCAGAACCTGCTGCCATAGCTCGCTCAGCGAGCTGCATCGAGCACCACTCCCAGGTATTTGGCTGTAAACAAACAGCCGGTCCTGCCATCGCCCCCCCCTTTAACGAGACGGTCCACACACTGGGCTACGTCTTTCGATTTCACAGAAATCTTAAATTCCCCGCCCAGTAACGAAATCACCTTTATCAAGGTTTCCATGGTTCGCGAACCCACTCCGACCGCCTGCGGTCCGCCAGTCCAGCAATCACGTCGGGGTCACCACTTGTTGCCGCTTGTCTGCGGCAAGCTCTGTTCGGTTGCTGGCTGGCCTGAGGCTATCCACACCCCAGGGCCATTGAGCACTGACACCAATGTGAGGATGCAACAAATGGCATTTATTTAACTGCGCAACAGCCTTATATAGTCGTCTTGTCCCGTACGAACTCGCACGATACTTGCACTTCCTGCTCCTTTCGCCACGCCTACCTTCTGTTACAGCCCGAGATTTTCCGGTCGCCGTACCCTAATCTACCTACAATTACCTATAAAATGTCAGTAGATGATCATTTTTTGTTACTCAGAAAGACTCTCACCTGTAAATTAAAATAATGTTGTTGGTCTGGAATGATCTATCTAATATTTTTGTTTAAATTATAAATCATATAATATGAAGAATTAACTTAAATAGTATATTGAAGTAGGTGAGTAATTTTATGAAGGAAATTAAGAGCGCGTAGTATTGTTTTGGGGAGATGCACTATTTTTTCCAATGCATTCTAGTCTTGCTGAATGCTGAAAGATCTTAATTATGAACAAAACACAATAAAAGCGCTAAAAAAAACCTAGTGAAGTTTCTCTTTCTCTGGTCTGTGATGAACAAAAAAGGCTGGGAAAAAATCTCATTAGGAACATTTTATATTTCTAGAAAATTCTCAAGTCAAAAATACTTTTTGAAATAAGAAATAACAGGCAAGCAATAATTGGGAAATAAGTTGTAGAGATTTTTAAATAGTTAAAAAAACTAAAGAAGAAGTTCCATCTTCGTTATACTTTATATAGCCTCCTTATTTAATATCAAAGTGTGGGGTAGTAAATGTCCCACTGTCTTTTAAGCGAACACTCCCTTTAAAAGAAAACTCAGGGATCAGGCTTTCACCGGGATGCTCAGGTTTCTCCAGACGTTCTGCCTTGTGGAAAGCATTCATAGATTTGCTGTTTGGAAATCCTATCTGCATGGGGGAAAAAAAGGAAGTAGAAAGCACTTGAGACACTTGCCCATGATTTCTGGATGTCCCACAGAGTGACTGGAGCAGTTGCAGAGATGTCCAGAAATTCCAGATTTTTCACTGTTGAGGATGTGTTAGTCCTATTGTGTGGAGGGAACCTGAGAATAGCACAGCTAGTCTGATGCATTTAGGATGTGTCTAACTTTCTGAGCATGAGGACGTCGGAGGTGTTGGTCTAAGGCTTCCACAGTACCTTTGTCTTATCTTTTTTTCTCAAAGAGGGTATTTCTTTTCTTAGAACAGTATTTTTGTGAATATGATTTTTTCAGCATCTTGAAACTTTATACGTAAGGAAGTCTTTTTGTGATATTTGTTGACTACTCATTTACCACTTAGACTGAGGAGTAAAAAAGAAAGATAATAAAATAGACGCACAGAACAAAACTAAAACACTTAGAAATATCCTGTAAAGTACTTCTTGTACCCACAGTGATATTGAGTGGCAGAAGAGAATCTCAGTCCATAATTTTTATGTCCTCTTCAAAACTTCAGATTATTAAATTTAAAATAAAACTTATCCTAATGAAGATTATTTTTGAATAAATTTCGAGATAATCTTTAACCTATAAACTAAGTTTGTACTAAAAACCCATGTATACTAGTGTTTAACTTAATGAACCAAAAGCATTTACATTTGATGGACCTACGTCACACAGTTGTGAGGTAGGTAAGTACAGTTTAGCCAGTTCTAGTTTAGAAAATTACAGCAACAAGCAGTTGAATAAAATCACAATGGTTGTCTGCAAATCTGTCATAATCTTGGAAATGAAGCACAAAGATATGTCTATACTGGTACACAGGGCCAGACATGAGCCTGAGTACTGGTGTGACATCTTTTTGTTTGTCCCAATATTAGTGGGATTGCTTGCATAACTAATTTGAGACCTTGATGGTTAAATCATTCAACTATTACATTATTTTCAGTTATTATTATGTTATTATTGTTATTATTATTAGTCTTTGACCTAAATTGTGCTTTCAGTAAAATCATATCTACCTAGCCCAATGACTTTTCAAAGTCTCTACCCATAGCCAATTAAGCTATTAACAGGCCTAATATGCATTTAAAATCTTGATACCTGTAAGATGCAACACTCTCCCATCCTTCACAGAAAGTGCATGTGAAGCTTAAGGAACTAAATTTTCAAAAAGTTGTATTCAGAAGGCAAAGATTAGCAAGTTGCTGCATATTCATCATGGTTTGTGAATTGTTCTCCTGAGAACCGATGTGTTATTTCAAGTGCTGAGTTAACTAAAAATGTGATTGTTTATCACACATTTATTTTAGTGATTGTGCTGAGAAGTACTGAGGCTGGTTAAAATTCTACTACACCTCACACAGAAGAAATAGCTTTAGTATTACCCAGTCCTCCCACTTCCTGCAATAGATGCATTAAAAGCATTGAGAAGCTATAAATTAGTCACACAGTCGCTTGATATTGCTAAAGTATATTATTAATTTGGGAAAAACTATTTTAAAAGATGAAACATCACAACCTCTTGTTTATTCTACTTTTGAATCAGTATAAAGAAATGAAGCCAGCAGATAATTTAGTGACATCCACTGCTTAATTTAGAAAGAAGGTGCAACGCTCATGCAAAACAGCTATCCTTATGCAAAGAGATATGTGAAAAAGGAGAATCATACGTTTTGAACACTTTCTTTAAGATGTGATTTTCTTTTCAGCAACAAATCTGATGTTGCCTTTCTGAAAGTATTATAAATATGCAATATTTTGCAGTAATCTGCTCTGCCTATTTTGAAGCTTGCATCCTGCACCTTAAAGTTGTCAGTCTTACCAGTTTGGACTTAGCACAGTAGAAGAATACTTTTTGTGTTCATTATATTCTGAACTACCTGAACTACAGGTAGTACAACACTCTTTTCCTGGCCCTTAGCGAATATCCTGACAACTGGTTACAATTCAGCATGTTAGATTTTCTTCCAGACCCATGACTACTATTTTTTTGGCCACATTTTTTGGCAGTATATGGTTAATATTCCTGTTCAGACTCCCCTATAGCCTCAGTGTTCTGTGTCTTATTTAAATTATATTTAACAAAACCTACTGTGCAGAAGATGGATTATGGCAATCCTATGATTTCGGAATGAAAATACCCGTGACATCTCTTTGTGCTGTGAAGGACTCTCTCCTTTCTGCATATGAATTGCTATAGATTTTATTTAGGGATTAGTTAGAAATCTCTCTAGAATATCACTCCTAGGGGTCTTTCAGATCAAGTGAGATTTGGGGTCTCTACTCTTTGGTGGCAGCAGGCAGGGGACAATGTCTATGAGTAACTGAGTAAGCTGCTACTTATGCTTGGACATCAAAATTACACAGAATTCTCTTTTTAAGTATCAAAATAGACTTTGTGCATCCTGCCCTAAGTGACATTCCCAAGGCTGTGAAGAATGTGTGGTGAAGAAAAGCTCAGCTCAGCTCAGCTCAGCTAATTCTTTCTCCTCAGGCCAGGCCCTTTCTTCATATTTCCAGTGTTAATGCAGCAGTAATTGCCTGAGGGATGATGTTTGCATTGATGCAAATATCTTTAAGGTATTTTTTCCCTCTGTTCTTTTGTATCAGCCTGAAAGACTGAGAATGACTGAACCAGTTCAACCAGTTCAACCCATCTATGTTGAGATGGAAGGACTACTATTAGTTGGCTACAGTATGCCATTAGCAAGATCTCCATCCTCTAATATCTCAGTATCAAATATATATAGCTTCAGCAAGCAATGCACTTGGTCTTGGTAGGTTTCCATTAATAAACCCTAAATGTCTTCTCTTTGCATCACTTTCCCTCTTCTCCCTCTTATTCCCCCTTTTCTTGCCCTCCCCCCTGACACATACATGCACATTCTTAAGAACATCCCAGCATTTTGACTGAGACAGCTGGACCTGAATAGTGTCAACAATTTCAAATAAGACAAACAGAGGGGAAAGCATGCATCAAGAATCACATTCCTGAATTGCATAAGCTTTTAAACAAATGAGAAAATCGGCAGAAAACTGAAGCATGAAATTTAATGCTCTTAAGAGTTTTGATTGTATAGAGCTTGAGGATGGTGAAGAAAGGGTTGAGTGTTTATGGGTAAGAATGAGGGGGAAGGCCAACAAGGCAGATATCATGATGGGAGTCTGTTGTAGACTACCCAACCAGGATGAAGAAGCAGATGCAATGTTATATAAACAGCTAGAAGAAGTCTCACGATCGCTAGCCCTTGTTCTCATGGGGGACTTCAACTTACCAGATGTCTGCTGGAAATAGAATACAGCAGAGAGGAAAGAGTCCAGAAGGTTCCTGCAGTGTGTAGAAGATAGCCTCCTGACACAGCTGGTGAGGGACTCAACTAGGGAAGGTGCCCCTCTGGACCTGCTGTTTGTGAACAGAGAAGGACTTGTGAGTGATGTGATGGTTGGAGGATGTCTTGGGCATAGTGATCATGAAATGATAAGAGTTTTTGTTTCTCAGAAAAGTAAGGAGAGGGGTCAGCAGAACTGCTACCTTAGAATTCCAGAGGGCAGACTGTGGGCTTTTTAGGAGCCTGTATGACAGAGTCCCTTGGGAGGCAGTCCTGAAGGGCAAAGGAGTCCAGGAAGGCTGGACATTCTTCAAGAAGGAAATCTTAAAGGCACAGGAGCATGCCGTCCCCATGTGCCAAAAGACGAGCCAGCGGGGAAGAAGACCAGTGTGGCTGAACAGAGAGCTTTGGGTGAAACTCAGGAAAAAAAAGAGAGTTTATGACTTTCAGAAGAAGGGGCAGGCAACTCAGGAGGACTACAAAGATGTCGTGAGGTTATGCAGAGAGAAAATTAGAAGGGCCAAAGCCCAACTAGAACTTAATCTGACTACTACCATAAGACACAATAAAAAATGTTTCTATAAATACATTAGCAACAAGAGGAGAGCCAAGGAGAGTCTCCATCCTTTATTGGATGTGGGGGAAAACATAATGACAAAGGTTGAGGAAAAGGCTGAGGTGCTTAATGCCTTCTTTGCCTCAGCCTTTAATAGCAAGACCAGATGTTCTCTGCGTACCCAGCCCCCTGACAGGCACAGGGAGCAGAACAAAGCCCCCATAATCCAAAGGGAAATGGTTAGCAACCTGCTACACCACTTAGACACACACAGGTTTATGGGGCCATATGCAATCCACCCAAGGGTACTGAGAGAGCTGGCGGAAGTGCTCACCAAGCCACTTTCCATCATTTATCAGCAGCCCTGGCTAACCGGGGAGGTCCCAGGTGACTGGAAATTAGCAAATGTGATGCACATCTATAAGAAGGGCTAAAAGGAGGATCCAGGGAACTACATCCCTGTCAGTCTGACCTTGGTGCCAGGGAATGTTATGGAGCAGATCATCTTCAGTGCCATCATGTGGCACGTACAGTATAACTGAGCAGTCAGGCACAATCAGCATGGGTTTATGAAAGGCAGGTCCTGCTTGACTAACCTGATTGCCTTCTATGACAATGTGACCCACTTACTGGATGAGGGAAAGGCTGTGCCTGTTGTCTACCTAGACTTTAGTAAAGCCTTTGACACCATCTACCACAGCATCCTCCTCAAGAAATTGGCTGCTCATGGCTTTGACGGGCATATGCTTTGCTGGGTAAAAATCTGGCTTGGTGGCCAAGCCCGAAGTGTTGTGGTGAATGGAATTAAATCCAGGTGGCAGTCAATCACAAGTGGTGTTCCCCAGGGGTAGGTACTGGGGACAGTTCTCTTTAATATCTCTATCAGTGATCTGGATGAGGGGATTGAGGGCACCCTCAATAAGTTTGCAGATGACACCAAGTTGGGCAGGAGCGTTGATCTGCTTGAGGGTAGGAAGGCTCTGCAGAGGGATGTGGACAGACTGTATTGATGGGCTGAGGCCAACTGAATGAGGTTCAACAAGGTCAAGTGTTGGGTCCTGCACTTGGGTCACAACAACCGCATGCAACTCTATAGGCTTAGGGAAGAGTGGCTGGAAAGCTGCCTGGCAGAAAAGGACCTGGGCATGTTGATCGATGGCTGTCTGAATATGAGCGAGCAGTGTGTCCAGGTGGCCAAGAAGACCAACAGCGTCCTGACTTGTATCAGAAATAGTATGGCCAGCAGGACTAGGGAAGTGATCATCCTCCTACACTGGCTACTGGTGAGGCCGCGTCTTGAATACTGTGTTCAGTTCTGGGCCCTCACAACAAGAAAGACATTGAGATGCTGGAGCGAGTCCAGAGAAGGGCAACGAAGCTGGTGAAGGGTCTAGAGCACAAGTCTGATGAGGAGCAGCTGATGGAACTGAGGTTGTTTAGTCTGGAGAAAAGGAGGCTGAGGGGAGACTTTATCGCTTTCTACAACTACCTGAAAGGAGGTTGTAGTGAAGCAGATGTTGGTCTCTTCTCCCAAGTAACAAATGATAGGACAAGAGGAAATGGTCTCAAGTTGTGTCAGGGGAGGTTTAGGTTGGATATTAGGAAAAATTTCTTCACTGAAGATTATCAAACGTTGGAACAGGCTTCCCAGGGAAGTGGTTGAGTCACCATCCCTGGAGGTATTTAAAAACCGTGTAGTTGTGGTGCTTAAGGATACTGTTTAGTGGTGGACATGGCAGTGCTAGGTTAATGGTTGGACTTGATGAACTTAAAGGTTCCAACCTAAACGATTCTATGATTCTATGAAGTGGAAGGAAATATTTTGATTTTATTGTCAGTTCCTCATGGTACTTAGCAGAAGAAGAGGAAGAGGTCTAAAAGTAAACTGCTGTATTAAGGTTACAGAAAATGTGTAAGAAAGAATGACTGGCATCAAGCTTGTTCTAGAAAAATAAATAAATAAATATGGCCATTAAGGAAGATGGGTGCAGTCATCAGAAAACCTCTGACATTAACTTTTATGAAGCAGTTAAAATTCTCACTGCAGCTCCAGATTTGCATATGAACTATGACCAATCATTCACTCTGAAAACAATATGAGATAAACTTACAGCTTAGCTTGTGTTCTGTATGGCTCAATACAAATGAATCAAACAATATGCAATAAATTTCACAGACTGTTAAGTTTTAGTTCTGGTGATGTAAATCACGGATGGGATCATATTACAGAGAGATACACTATTGGGTTGATGAAACAAGTAAAGTAGAAAGCCAGATCTTATTCTGAGTAGACAGGCTTCAGTAGAGTGAAAAACACGGTAGAGAGATAAAGAGTTGTGATAAAAACAAAAGCTTATTGCCTTAAAGAAACTCCCATAAATAACAGCTGTGAAACTACCTGTTTAATGCATCTGAGAGAGACTGCAGAACTTAATCAGTGAGCTCTACTCAGTGATCGAAAATGCTGAGAGAGAGCTGCTGGAGTAACAGTCCAGAAGTATAGCTGTTATGATTTCTTTCAAGCTCAACTAGTTCTGTCATGTGAAAACAGAAGTGTTTTATTTTCTGGTCTTGAAACAGTTATGGATTTTGATTTCATGTCAATATTTGCTCTCTCTTTTGCTCAGGATCAGAAGAAGATCAAGCATGTCATGAAGGAAAATGGGCTTCTATTTCCACTATATGCAACTAAGCTCTTGTGATGATTCTCCTGTTTGCTTATATTTACATGGAATTCTGAAATAATGCACATTCCACAGTAAATTTGGAGTTTTCAATCAGCTACTGATTCTGTGGATATCATTTGTGTGAATTTTGTTATGACTTTTCTTCTTAACATAATCTTTTCTATACACATCTGCATAAAGTACCCACCTTAATTTCTTCTTTTGCATTTCCTCAGTTTTCTTGCCACATTAGATTTGTCTTCCAGAAAGCATCTCTTTGGGGAAGAGTCTTTCCTTGACACCTATCTCTTTTTAGATGCTGAAAGTAAAGTAAGCAATCATCATCATCACAGACACCACTTGAAGAGCCTTTGCACACACTAACTTCCAAATATCCACTTATGATAAAGTATGTAAGGGATTTGATTTTTTTTTTTTTTTTGGGGGAGGGAGGGCGGTGTTTTCTGTTCTAGGGTCATCAGACCTGTATGATTCAGTAACTGAGCTAGAAAAATAAGGAAAATATTCCTTCAGGAGTTTTTTCAATGATTTTGATTAGTGATAGTGTACACTTCAGTACTTCCGATTCCAGGTTGGAACAAAACGAAAGACTAGTAAAATTTTACATTTTGCACGAGTAATTTTGACCAGTAATGAAGAATATTTCTGTTCCAAGTTCTATGCGTGGAGTACACCTCATTTATAATCTACTTATGCTGTGTTATAAGGTTGGCTGTACTTACTGAAAGATTACTGTTCTGTAAGATTAATCTTTTGAGGAAGAGAGGGCAAACGATTCTTTTAAATCTAATTAGTGACATGAGACCTCTGCAGACCAAGCATGAAAGACTGTTGGTAGGCTTCAAAAGCAAGAAGTTCACAATCACCCAGGCCTTGCAAAGAAATGGTGGCTCATTGAAGATGAAGGTTGTTGTGAAACACGTTGACGCAAAGGTTAAATTTTGGTCTTTTCCTGCTTATCTCTGAGGAAGAGAACTTCACTTCAGCTGGAGGACTAATGTCTCCATAAGCACAGTGAAAACAAAGCACAGAATTGGAAGAAAGTGACTTAAAATTATAACTAAGTTTCAGAAGGATATCAAGCTCAGTTCTGATTACACCACCTTCTTCTATGGTTCTTCTCTAAATCCAGCCTTCAAAATATTTCTCTAGATAAAATTATTGAACAAACTCAACCAGAATTCAAAAAGTATTTTGCTTATGCAGAAAAGTAATTTTTGGCCATTTTTAGTGTTCAAAAACAAAACCAGAAATCTCAGATGTAGTGCCAAGAGGTGTTCAGACAAAGGTAAGAGGCATGCTGTTATGAGGCAAGATAGAAAAGATATGAGGAACACAGGATCTGAGGAAGAGCAAACTAAAAAAAACCTTCATAGTATATAGCTATAGCTAGCTTATGGCATTTATGAATTTAACCTGATTGTGTATGCAGATATTTGAACATAAGACAATTTTTATCACTCAGACTCTTAGATAGATATCCTCTGCTCTGTTAATGTTAGCTGAGCAAGAGGTAGTTCATTTATTTCTGCCAGAAGAAATTGTTACTTCATTGTGTTTCTGGTAGATTGTGGCTGGGTTCTTCCTCAGCAACAGGTGAGGGGAACGCTAGCAACAACGTGTGCCCTCTCATACTGCCCACAGAAAGAGCATCGACACTGTGATAGCCCATTTTATTCAATATTTGGATTATTCAATTATTATTATATTATTTTATTAAATTCATAACATATTATTAAATTAATATTATTATATTCAATTATTGACTATATTTGGAATGTGAGTCCAAAGGGACAGGACCTCACAGAACTCCCTGTATTGGACTGGAACTCACTAAATAAACTATGTGGATTGCTTTAGCAGAGATTACTTTCAAACTTCACAGTACTTTTCTGTCTTGACAATTCATCCTTGCCTCCCTTCCAAACACAAATTTTACATAACATTTTCAAAAGTGTCTGAGCTATGTGAAGATCTAAGTCCCAGTGCTACTGATTTTAAATGCAATTTTGGCTCCTAAATCACTTAGGAGATTTTGATAAAAACCTGCCTTTTTCTTCGAGGAGTTTGTGAGTTGTATTTTACTACCAAAACAAAAAGAAAATTAATAAGACTTGCAGTTTAAAACAAAAAAATAAACCCCTGAAATAACACCTGAGAATTTGTATGGCAGGGCTAGATCTCATTATTTCAGCCATTCTTGCTGTTTTTGCTTTTCAGTCCTCAAGTTCATTTAATGCAGTTGGAGTATGAGACAAAAAAATTTGTGTGTGATTTTCTAATTTACCAGTTCACCAGTGCAGACTTCATAGACTCGCTGCCTTCATAGTAATGGAGTGGAATTCAATATATATTGTATCTTCTCTTAAAAGGAATATAAATAGCATGAAAACTGTATTTTGCTTGTTTCTGATGCTCGGATTTCAAAATTCTGCACACTAGGATAGATAGCATCAGTCCACACAAAGTAACATAGCTCCTTATGTACTGTTTCAGAAGAAATATATAGTATGGCAAGACTCCTTCTGGATTTAAAACTAGGTAAAGTGTTTTTTTAAAAAGAATATGAATGAATGCAAGACTATTGATAAATGTCTACAGAGAAGCACCTTGCAAGAACGCACTCTGATTTGGTTCAGCACATTTATTGATCTTATATATGTCAGATAACGAACAGGTCCTAGAGAAAAATACGGGCACAGGATCTCCCACCCCAAATGAGTTCAGTGCACAGTGTACTTGTGAGTGAGGCAGCAGGTAAATGCTCCTGGTACTACAGTTTGCATGTACTCCAGGATACTAGCAAGAGCGTGCAATCAGGTAGTACCCTTGCCATGAAGGTTAGTGAGTTCTTCTAGCATCTGTTATTGGTTTTATGAGCTAAAAGGATTATCTAAATAGAAAGATGGATCAAGGGAGAGAAGAAATCAAGCAGAAGGGCAGAGAAACCTAGAAAGATGCATTGCTGTGGCAAGAAAATTGAGGGAAGGGGAACAGTACAAATAAACGAGAAACCACCAGACAGCATGAGCATTTGGATGTGCAGGGATATAAAAACTGAAGAAAACTGGTATCTTTAGTTCTGCTGAGTTTGTTTCCGCATGGGATTTATTTTGGGAGTAAGATGCCAAAATGTAGGCATCTACATGCAAGTATCTGTATGTGCCTGGATGTCTAAGATGTCATTATATTTAATGGAGATCTAGTTAACAAAATCAGTGGAGCCTGGAGAACTGTTACATATAGCAACACTGGACAGAGACATGACCTGCACTTGCTGGCTGGACCACGTGGGATGCAGCAGGGTGATCAAGCTGGCTCTGCATACCTTGGTGGGCAGCTCAGCTGAGTTGTCTGTGTCTTTGTGTATGTCTGGCTTCTTACTTCTTTCTCATGAGAGTTACCTGGATAACAGAGGTATATGCCATCTCCACTTCATTCTGTCTCAGGGGAGCAGAGTCATGTTTGGTTGATCTCTGTCTTACTTTTTTTTTTTCCTTACAGTGTTTCTGGAAACTAGATGTGCTTTGGTTTCTGAGATAAGGTTGCATTTCTGAGAAATCTAAAGATTTTTATGGAAATATTTTTCTCTTGTCCAAACCATTTTGTTTCTTCATTATTTCCAAGGATTCTAATACTGGGAAGTTTATTTTTTTCTATTCCTGCACCTTTACTCCTAAGAAAACAATGTAAATATGTCAACAGTGGTGTTAGGTAAAAGGTTGGACTCGATGATCCCAGAGGTCTCTTCCAACCTAGTTGATTCTGTGATTCTGTGTATAAAAGAACATTCTGTTTTCAGGATTGAAACATTTACTTTGAAGAGCAAAGCAATCAAACTAAAAGCATGAATTGGGAAAATTTTCCATTTTTTCCAACAATTAGGATGACCATTTTTTGCAGCTGACTCACAAAATGAAAATGAAAATTGCTAGTGGTGATGTTTTTCAAGTGACTGCCCCCTTTTGGAAAAGTTTTTGGGTTTCTGAAAGAGTAAGGTGTAGGTAGCTAGAGTAAATTTGGCTCCTAAAATATCCAGGCTCCCAAAATACACTCCAAAATCTCTAGGGTACAAACTTATCATAAACATATATACTGGTATCTTTCTGCCCAGAAATATCATAGGTTAGTTCCGCTTAGATCAGAGATCACAACTTCACTCATATCAGATTTTATCCCTCCTACCTTCTCATCCATCTCTACTCCCAGCCTAAAAACGAAACGGAATGGAACGAAACTAAACCAAACCAAACCAAACCAAAACTGTTTAACGTCATTTTCCAGGCTTAGATTTTAGACCTGGATGCTCTAAGAAAATATAGAGAATACAGACACATATGCGAAGGCTCTGATTAACCAACCTGAGGTGAACAGAAGCTCGTTTGTGTCCCACAATGGTATAAGGCAATGATTCAGTTTTGCACAGTGATCAAAATACCCCAGAGGAAAACGCATTAAAATGCTGCGTTGCAATGCTCTTCATCAAGAAAGCTGTTAAATGTACATTTGAAGTTCTTAATAATCTGCAGTGTGGAAGTCCCCTAAGACCTTTGCAATAATCACAATTCATTGTAAAGTTTTACTTCAGTTGTAGTCTGGGATAAAGCTTTAATTAAAAGACAAATGCAAGAGCTAGACTGACGTCATTAGAATAAATATTTTCAGGGTGATGGCAGGGTGGGAATAAGGGTATTTCAAAAAAAACCAATACCATATGAAACAAATGGAAACTCAACATTAGTAATGGACAGGAGTGAGGTCTAATATGTTGTGACATGACTGACTTAATGGAATCTCCATTGCTTAAGTGATTTCAACTCAAGATTACCAAGACAAGCAGTATTATACTACAGCACGAAGTTAGCAAGTGACAGACAATATTATGTGGATTTTTATACCTCCATTGCCATTTCTAATGAGTAAGCAAAGAAGCAATGCCATTATTTTCAAAACATCATAGGAAAAAATGGAAAAAGACCATATTCATCTTTTTTTACTCCCATGAGAGTCATAGGGGCACCATCAGAAAAAGTAAAGTAAGCAATGGTTAATTTATGTGTTTAGAAATAGGCTCTGACTTTGGGAAATTATTCCATACATTCAAGTGCCTACTAATTGCAGTAGCAGTGGCTTATTTCAGCAAATCAGGATCACAGAATCACAGAATCACAGAATGTTAGGGATTGGAAGGGACCTCGAAAGATCATCTAGTCCAATCCCCCTGCCGGAGCAGGATTACCTAGACCATATCACACAGGAACGCGTCCAGGCGGGTTCTGAATGTCTCCAGAGAAGGAGACTCCACAACCTCTCTGGGCAGCCTGTTCCAGTGTTCAGTCACCCTCACCGTAAAGAAGTTTTTCCTCATATTTATGTGGAACCTCCTGTGTTCCAGCTTGCACCCATTGCCCCTTGTCCTGTCAAGGGATGTCACTGAGAAGAGCCTGGCTCCATCCTCATGACACTTGCCCTTTACATATTTATAAACATTAATGAGGTCACCCCTCAGTCTCCTCTTCTCTAAGCTAAAGAGACCCAGCTCCCTCAGCCTCTCCTCATAAGGGAGATGTTCCACTCCCTTAATCATCTTCGTGGCTCTGCGCTGGACTCTCTCTAGCAGTTCCCTGTCCTTCTTGAACTGAGGGGCCCAGAACCGGACACAATATTCCAGATGCGGCCTCACCAGGGCAGAGTAGAGGGGGAGGAGAACCTCTCTCGACCTGCTGACCACACCCCTTCTAATACACCCCAGGATGCCATTGGCCTTCTTGGCCACAAGGGCACACTGCTGGCTCATGGTCATCCTGTTGTCCACTAGGACCCCCAGGTCCCTTTCCCCTACGCTGGTCTCCAACAGGTCTGTCCCCAACTTGTATGATTTCGTACTGCATATTGAAATCTTCACTACTACCTCAACTCCTACTCTCTTAAGCATCAGAAATGTTTGTTTTAAAACTCTTCAGGTACATGCTTTTTCTGCTCAATAACATCAGTTTCAATGATGGTTGCAGTGGCAGAGGGTTAATAACAGTATCATGGTACTCTGCAGTTCACTGGTTTGGCCTTCTATCTCCTGGTTTATCTACCCTAATTATTATCCTGTAATAAAATGAAAAGCCATTATTATTGCTTAATGTAAGTACACTTAAATTTATCATTAGTAGTGTGCTTGGTAAGGTTAAATCATGAGGTCTTTGATGCTAACTTCAAAAATTACATCTCTGATTTAACTAGAATAAATGAGATGGTTGTTTCTCTCTAATTAAAGGCAAAAATGTATCTATAGTACTTGGCAATTTTCTGTCACTTAACACTGTATTACTGCAGCATTTATTACTTTCATTATATTATAATTACAATTACCTTACATTTACTAAGGGGCCTATCCTCAGAAACGTAAGCTCCCTGAAGAAAAGAATCACGTTTGTTTGAAACCAAAAGGAAGCCTATGTACCAAACTGAAGGTGAAGTTCATGAACCTGTTAGATATTTCATCGGCAGAGCCCATTAGTCCTTTTCTCTGTGTACAGAGTTGGGGTGATATTGACAGCAGCTATAAACATCCTCACTGACTGCACTCACGGGCCCTGTTTGCAAGGACACAACTGCAGGTGCTTTTCAACAAGTGAAGTGGCTCCTTTTGTTTGATCCCTGAATTTTGGGATCCTTTGTCAGTGTAGTGGACAGAGTGTATTTCCATTTCTTGTCTCTTTTTCAGGCAGAGAGTGACAAGAAATACCTGGTGACTGGCAAACAGAAAGGGAACTCCAGCTGGTTTTACTCCTGGAGGGAATGAAAGCAGCATGGCATGGATGGGGCACCTGCTGAGATGAAAGTTTAAGAGAAAGAAGAGTTACCTTGGAGTGAACAGTGAGTTCTAACCTGGCTAAATGGGACAAGAAGGATCTCCCATTTATATTTTTTTTTTGGTGCAAAACTACTGTAATTTCTTCTTTCTTCTTCTTTCCTGACTCATGTGTATTCATATTCTTTCCATTTTGACTCAAAACATTAGCACAATCATGCTTTACTCACATGAAAATAGATTGAAGACTTAAAAGCCTGAATAATTATTATAAGATTTTTTTTTTTTAATGGGGCATTTGATTGCACAACATGGAGTTCATGCTGTCTTAGTTTCTTAACTCAATGGAGAGAAACAATTTAATGCAATCTAACTATTACTGTGCAAATTGTGAATATTCACAATCTACAAAAAAAGAGCTTTGGTTTATTAGTTCTTCAAGAAACCTGTGAAAATTTCAAAGTCCTTATTCCCCAACACATACAGAAAATGATAATTACTATGAATTATTCAGTTCTTGCTTGCAGTGGGAAGGAAATGCTTATAAAAGGTGAAGTGACTACTTCTGTTTGTAGATCAAATACAGACAGAAGCAGTCAATACAAACTGCTCAATGAGTGAGTAATATAATTATACTTAGAGCAAATAATTCAGAAAATAATTATTCTACTGTTCGAACAAAACAGTGGGTCAATTCATCTGTGTAAGGTCATATTTTGTGAGTAATATGCTTTCAAAACATTCAGAGCACAGCACAGAAGGCATCTGTAGCCTCACAAATGTTTCCCTACTTGTTATTGTTGTAATTTATCATCAGATCCTGCTGTTTTGCTAAGATCTCTTCCTATGCCATTGAAATCAAAGGAAGCTTTGATTTTAACGGGAACAGGATCAAGGTTTAGCCACTCAACATGTCCTTGAGCCAAAACAAAACTTCCAAGGAGGTTAATGTTGAGAGTGCTGTTTTGATTGCATAATGGTGCCAACAGACAAGATAGAAAAAATCATTGGGCTGCAGTGAAATTGAAAGTGTACGTGTCTATTTTAAACTGCTAATACTTCATATAACCTACTGTGCTGAACAGTCACAAAATGAACCTATGCAGTGGCTGAATTGCTGTCCATAAAGCAAAAGCAAGCAATAGAATGTTATTCCATTTCTAGAATATAGTTGTCTCTATGTTATTGCAGCAATAGTGAAAAATTCGCAGTACCCCAGCACTGAGATGCTGCATTTTGGGAATCATTTACAGATATATTATTCTAAAACAGCATTTTCTGTGAAACAGTGAGATGCATTCTTTACAAAATTAAATTATTCAGCAAGGTGATCAAAGATTTACTCCCGGGGTAGACTGATCCACCACTACAGTGGCAAATACTGAGTAAAACCATAATCTTTCAAAGGATTAAAGTACTGGGACTTAACCTTTAAATTAAATTCCTGTATAAGCATATTTACTGCATCCTCAGGAGGTGTCTGTGTCTTGAGATGGCATAGCATTCTTTAGGATCTGATTTTAGCACATGAATTCTCCTGAAGGGGTACAATTCTGCAAGTAGAAAAGCTACAGAAGCTTATCCTGTTAAATTCCAGGAAAAACATTAATATTCTGCCAAGAAGTTTTAAAAAATATGGGGATTTCCTAAACAGTTTGAAGGTGTTCACAATATAAATTTTCTTTTTAAACTGCATTTTTTTAATTCTGTTCTTGAGAAAGCATGATTCCCCTTTTAAAATAAGTTTGGGAAAAACATTTCCAGTAATATATACCAGTTTTAGGACTGACGCTGAAGTATGTTCCTTTTTATTTCTTCCTTTTTATGCCATAACTGAGAATTGGGAGAGACTGTCCTCACAGAAAAATGAATGTGATCCTCTGCACTGCCATATTGCTCAAAACTCAAGAGAAAATCTGAATCTAGTTTCAGATACAACACTGAATTTTGCAATTTAATTTATCATTACACTGAGCCAAACACTCATTCATTATGGTGAGTCAGTCTCTATATTTACTGGTCAGCTGGAAGTTATATTAAATAAATGTATTCATTTACAGCCACAGTTACACAGAATCACAGAATCACAGAATCACAGAATGTTAGGGATTGGAAGGGACCTCGAAAGATCATCTAATCCAATCCCCCTGCCGGGGCAGGATTGCCTAGACCATATCACACAGGAACGCGTCCAGGCGGGTTTTGAATGTCTCCAGAGAAGGAGACTCCACAACCTCTCTGGGCAGCCTGTTCCAGTGTTCAGTCACCCTCACCGTAAAGAAGTTTTTCCTCATATTTATGTGGAACCTCCTGTGTTCCAGCTTGCACCCATTGCCCCTTGTCCTGTCAAGGGATGTCACTGAGAAGAGCCTGGCTCTATCCTCATGACGCTTGCCCTTTACATATTTATAAACATTAATGAGGTCACCCCTCAGTCTCCTCTTCTCTAAGCTAAAGAGACCCAGCTCCCTCAGCCTCTCACAGAATCACAGAATCACAGAATGTTAGGGATTGGAAGGGACCTCGAAAGATCATCCAGTCCAATCCCCCTGCCGGGGCAGGATTGCCTAGACCATATCACACAGGAACGCGTCCAGGCGGGTTTTGAATGTCTCCAGAGAAAGAGACTCCACAACCTCTCTGGGCAGCCTGTTCCAGTGTTCGGTCACCCTCACCGTAAAGAAGTTTTTCCTCATATTTATGTGGAACCTCCTGTGTTCCAGCTTGCACCCATTGCCCCTTGTCCTGTCAAGGGATGTCACTGAGAAGAGCCTGGCTCCATCCTCATGACACTTGCCCTTTACATATTCAAAAACATTAATGAGGTCACCCCTCAGTCTCCTCTTCTCCAAGCTAAAGAGACCCAGCTCCCTCAGCCTCTCCTCATAAGGGAGATGTTCTACTCCCTTAATCATCTTCGTGGCTCTGCGCTGGACTCTCTCTAGCAGTTCCCTGTCCTTCTTGAACTGAGGGGCCCAGAACTGGACACAATACTCCAGATGCGGCCTCACCAGGGCAGAGTAGAGGGGGAGGAGAACCTCTCTCGACCTGCTGACCACACCCCTTCTAATACACCTAAGGATGCCATTGACCTTCTTGGCCACAAGGGCACACTGCTGGCTCATGGTCATCCTGCTGTCCACTAGGACCCCCAGGTCCCTTTCCCCTACGCTGCTCTCCAACAGCTCTGCCCCCAAATTGTACTGGTACATGGGGTTGTTCTTGCCCAGATGCAGGACTCTACACTTGCCCTTGTTATAGTTCATTAAATTTCTCCCCGCCCAACTCTCCAGCCTGTCCAGGTCTCTCTGAATGGCTGCGCAGCCTTCCGGCACGTCAGCCACTCCTCCCAGTTTGGTGTCATCAGCGAACTTGCTGACTGTGCACTCTAATCCCTCATCCAAGTCATTAATGAATATATTGAATAGAACTGGTCCCAGTACTGACCCTTGAGGGACTCCGCTAGACACAGACCTCCAACTGGACTCTGTCCCATTGACCACCACTCTCTGGCTTCTTTCCTTCAGCCAGTTCATAATCCACCTCACTATCCGATCATCCAGACCACACTTCCCCAGTTTAGCTGCAAGGATGCTGTGGGAGACTGTGTCAAACGCTTTACTGAAATCAAGATAGACCACATCCACAGCTTTACCATCATCTATCCACCGGGTAACATCCTCATAAAAGGCTATCAAATTGGTTGAGCATGACTTCCCGTTGGTGAAGCCATGCTGAGTGGCCCTAATGATCCCCCTATCCTTGATGTGCCTAGAGACAGCACCAAGAACAAGTAGTTCCATCACCTTTCCGGGGATGGAGGTGAGGCTGACCGGTCTATAGTTACCCGGGTCCTCCTTCTTGCCCTTTCTGAAGACTGGAGTGACATTCGCTTTCCTCCAGTCCTCAGGCACCTCTCCCGTTGCCCACGACTTAGCAAAGATGATGGAGAGTGGCCTAGCAATGACTTCCGCCAGCTCCCTCAGCACCCACGGGTGCATCCCATCAGGGCCCATGGATTTATGGACGTCCAGGTTGCTTAATTGGTCCCTGACCCAGCCCTCATCAACCAAGACAGATTCCTCCTCTATCCTGAGTTCTTCTGGGGCCTCAGGGGTCCGGGGCTCCTCAGGACAGCCTCCAGCAGTATAGACAGAGGCAAAGAAGGCATTCAGTAACTCCGCCTTCTTTTTATCCTCTGTCTCCAGGGCCCCCACCTCATTCATCAGTGGGCCTACATTGCCTCTAGTGTTGGCTTTACCTGCAATGTATTTGAAGAAGCCCTTTCTGTTGTCCTTGACCTCTCTTGCAAGGTTTAATTCCAAGGAGGCCTTAGCTTTCCTAGTTGCCTCCCTACATCCTCTGACAACAGACTTATATTCCTCCCAAGTGGCCAGCCCCTCCTTCCATGATCTGTACACCCTCTTCTTCCACTTGAGTTTGCCCAGCAGTTCCCTGTTTAACCATGCAGGTCTCCTGGTACCCTTCCTTGACTTCCTACCTGTTGGGATGCTCTGATCTTGAGCTCGGAAGAAGCAGTCCTTGAATGCTAACCAACTATCTTGGGCCCCCTTACCTTCTAGTACCCTGTTCCATGGGATTTCCCCTAGCAGTTGCAAGAATATATGTTCCATATTTTTTCACTTCACTTGTGAAATTTTTCTTCATATGTTATATGTCAGCTTCATTGGAATTATTTTCAGATATTCTGTTAACTATTATTATTTATATATTTTAATTTTATTCTATAGTTTCAAAGTTGTTTCCATAATCTTGCTGAAATACTTCATCCATTAATAGTCAATTTTTCTTACTGAGAAGGATAATAAGTATAGATAGGAAGATAAAAAATTTAATAGTCTTTTCAAGACTTAATGTTGCAAATCAGCCAATGCATCTGTGCATATTAATTCAAAGCAATCCTACAGTTATGAAAACAAAAACCTATTTTTCTAAAACAATGGTAAATGCAATTAACTGAAAGTTTTAAGGGAAATTGTACTCTTAGTTATTTTATTAAACAATTCACAAAACAATGCTAAGGTATTCAATGGGTGTAAACATCTGGTGTTTGTGCTTCTTCTGCAGTACTACAGATGACTAATTATTTTCCAGATGTCATGGAGAAAAAAATTGGTTAATCACCCAGTCAATGTAGCCTAATGTTCTGCAGCAGAGAGCTGCTGCTTCAAGTTTTGTGTGTGTATGCATTTGCACACATGCACCTAACCATATTCTGGACCTCATTCCAGTTCTTCATACAAGATGGAGACATCCAGGGTTTGGCAACGAATTTGCACTGATACAGATCCAGAACAAAGACTTTGTGGCACAAAGATGAACTTGAGGATATATGGGATGAAAGAGCAGACTAAAGCATGTGTTTAAATTCTTTACTGACACAGGTCAGAGAGAAAGAAGATTGAACTGTGCTGAATCTCTTCTGTCACTCATAATTGCCTAAAACATGCTGAAATGAAGACCTAGAATGAGAATAAGATTTTGGAGAACTGGATGATCTGGCCTAATGCTCATTATCTTAAAAAAAAACATTGTGCAACCTTCCCTCTTAATTAACGGAGTCATGACTGCTGTTTGTGGGAGTGGCAGTTGTATACCAAAAGCCATGATTAGCACTTCTCAGTGTCTTTTTCTCAATATTTGATTTTTGCACAGTTCAGTTACTCATTTGAATCGCCCACAGACACCTACCGTTCTGCTGTTTAATTTAGCAGAGTGGGTAGATTCATGGAGCTACATCACGGAAAGCTTGGGAACTAGATTTTCCCAGGCTGACCTCTAAAGGACAGTTATTCTTCTGAAGTGATACCTTCTTTTCTTCACCTGATGTTATGACCCAGAATTCATGACCCTGCATATCATTTACACAGATAGATGTTACACATACTTATTTTCAGAAAAACTTTTGGAACTCTTTTTGTGTTCCCCCTTAAAAAATTCTACAGAGCAACATTTAAAACACTGTATAGAAAAATTAAAGTTCTCTACAGTTCCAGATTAATAAAGGATGTGGAAAACAATAGTATGAAAAAAGTGGTAACTAGTCAGAGAGCAGAAGTGGGTGGAGCAGGGTGGTGTGTAGAAAGATAGTCATGGTGTAAGCTGGCTGGCACTGAGCTTCATCCCCAAGAAATTAAAATCACTCTCCCACCTCAGCTGTTCCCTATTGTTTCTGCTTATCTTGTCCCCTCATCTTTGCAGTCCCACACCAGAGCCCCTTTTGCTCAGATGGTGTGCAGGAATATTGT
Organism: Nyctibius grandis; assembly: GCF_013368605.1. NCBI lineage: Eukaryota > Metazoa > Chordata > Aves > Nyctibiiformes > Nyctibiidae > Nyctibius > Nyctibius grandis. Next base: position 81,933,684 of record NC_090660.1, read on the forward strand.
GTTCAGTTAATGGCACTTCCCTTTGAAATACCTTCAGAGCATGTTTTCAATGTAATCACATGTGTGAACACAACAAGTTCAGACATGCAAACTGGGTTAAATTTACCTATTCAGGATAAGGCAAATGACACTGGCAAATTTCTCCTGTTTAATCCCTTTAAATTAATATCATGAATCTGTGGCTTCCTATTTTTCATGCTGAAGTTAACTTGATTCAGGTTGGCTTAGTTCAGTGTGGGAAGTGCAACAGAGATTTTCCCCAGCTACAGAATATATATACACATATACATGTATATATATACACATATATAGACATGCATATGTGTGTGTATATACATATACACATTTATGTTTATCTATGTATTTATATATACATATATATGTGTATATAAATATACATATATGTCTATGTATGTATGAATATGTATGTTTTTTATATATATAAATATACGTGCTGTTGTAGTTTAACCCCAGGTGGCAACTAAGCACCACACAGCCGCTCACTCATTCCCCTCTCAGTGGGATGGGGGAGACAATCAGAAGGGTAAAAGTGAGAAAACTTGTGGGTTGAGATAAAGAGAGTTTAATAGGTAAAGCAAAAGCCGCATGCACAAGCAAAGCAAAACAAGGAATTCATTCACTACTTCCCATGGGCAGGCAGGTGTTAAGTCATCTCCAGGAAAGCAGGGCTCCATCATGCGTAATGGTTACGTGGGAAGACAAATGCCATCACTCCGAATGTGTCCGCCTTCCTTCTTCTTCTCCAGCTTTATATGCTGAGCATGATGTCATATGTTATGGAATATCCCTTTGGTCAGTTGGGGTCACCTGTCCCAGCTGTGCCCCCTCGCAACTTCTTGTGCACCCCAGCCTACTTGCTGGTGGGGTGGTGTGAGAAGCAGAAAAGGCCTTGACTCTGTGTAAGCACTGCTCAGCAGTAATGAAAACGTCCCAGTATTATCAACACCTGTTTCCAGCACAAATCCAAAACATAGCTCCATACTAGCTACTATGAAGAAAATTAACTCTATCCCAGCCAACAACAGCACACATACATACATATATATGAAAAATCTACTGGAATATACCAAAAATAACATGGAAGGGGCAAAACACAAAAAGCCATCTCCAGAATAGTTTAAGGACTATTATATCCAAATTTAGTCCACTGGACTTCAGCTGCCCACCAATTTTCTTTTTTTTTTTTCTTTTATGTAATCTCCATGTGTTATTTCAGTGTGGTTTTTGTTCTCTTTATAGGATAAAATACTTCTGGCCATATTTGTGGGTTTTTTTTCTCATTATGTATATTTCTTTTATTGGGTTTTTTTCATTGATTTCTTTCCTTTTTGTTTTCCTCCTGTCTTCTAAATAATTCTGCCAGAAGTATTTCTTGGCAGGTACTTTGCTTGCACAGGATATACACAATCATCTTGGATTCCTTACAGATAATCACAGTCTGTATTCTTTACAGATAATTAGTGGATCAGATTGTAGTGCCAGGTGAGGGAGGAGGCAGGTAACCACAGGAAAAGGAGGAGAGGTAACACACCATCTAGGGTGTGTCAGCTTGAATGGAGCAGGAACTGAGAGCAGCTCATTACTGAGCATATCCCATGAGTGACATTTCTGCAGGCCCTCAAGAAAGTCATCTCGGCAACTGTTTCTTGGTAGTATGTGAACTGCAGTGCTCCAAATGCAGTTTTTTAGGCACAGTTGGTATGCTGATTATTAAAAATACTTATTCACAGGATCTTTGGGTCCAACCAAATTTTTAGGATCACAGTGGCTAAATAATATTCCAATTGTATGAACTTAAGGAAATTACTATACTTGCTCAACTTGACATATCTTATAGAGACAAGTCCGTAGAAAACTTTTTAATACTGTGTATTTCCACACAGCCCCTGGGAGAAGCAGAAGCACCGTGGGCTTGCACCATGGGCTTAGTCCTGGGCTTGAATCTGTGGTCATGGCTGCAATTAGCACTAGCAGTGACCACTCTATTAAAGCTCTGGAGGGCAAAGAAAAACGGACAAGGAAGGTGCAAGAGTAGCTGTGTTGATTAAACAAGGTGCCAACAGCAGGCTCTCTCAGCGTAACCCTTAGCAGATGTTGGGTTTTAGTGTTATTCTGCTCTCACCACCATACTACATGGACAACACCTATCCTGCACTTTCTAAGGGCCAGCCAGAGGGAAGAGTAGGCTTGATCCCTGAGTCATCTTCCTTCATCTACATTGCACAATGCAGAGACCAACCACAGGCTTCTACCAAAACTGATGTAGTGCGTGAAGGTTGGACCATTCTGGAAAGCATCCCACAGCTGATCTATAGACCTGACTGGTCTTAGGACAGCACTATGGGACCATATGGGTAATGTTGGGCATCCAGCTATACATTATTAACAGCCTACAATGTCAAGCAGGCAGATCTTGGTGTCTTTAAACTACATAGTCCTCTTGTGGTAAGCATCTAATTTAGATGTTATTACTACATCTCTTCAGTAATAAAATGAAGATGTGGCGCTGCCCAGAATAGTAGAAATTCTGAATACATGCCCATGTTTAAAAAGGACAAGGCAGAAATCGAGCTTGCAAAGCCTCTAAATGGAAATATAAAGTCTATTAGCAAACCTGGATCTAATGATTCTTTCTCATACTCTGACATTAATAGTGTTATCATGTTGAAATTCAAGACATATTATGATATTGCCCTTCTCCTTTTTCTCCCTCAAAAATGCTTTAATGGCCTTTAAAACCAGCATAATCAAGCCATGATTCTATTGTCAACAGTCTAGAATGAATCTTGCTCTCTGGCATTTAGTTATTAGGTAACATAGTCACGTTTCTTTCAACTGTGCTGTGAACACAGAATAAATGGCTTGTGATGTTTAGCAGTCTTGGTAAAAATCCCATTTTTACGGTTCAAGAAAAGTGCTATGACCCATGCACTGCAACTACTGATTTATCTACATGGCAGCTTGGGTACCAAACTAGTTTTAAAATACTTTTGAAAACATCAAATGTGTTATGACTTAAAACCAAACAGTAATAAAATAACACTGTTGAATTTCTGGCAAGTGTAAAAATTCAGAGAAATTCCTTAGTAAAAACCAAATGCAAGCAAACCAATATATGTCATCTTAAAGGCACCTTGCTTGAGAGAAAATTTATAAGCAGTAGGAAAAAAAAAATCATATAGTAATGTCAAGGTGTAAGTTCAGACACTCAGAGATGTGAAAATGTCAAACACAATTAAATATTTAAATGATTTTTCCCCTAAAAAATTCTGAAAGTCTTCCCTAGTGAGCTCACAGTATGGAAAGGGTTAGAAATGGACTTACACTCTCAGCTACATCACTATAACCAGTTCAACCCACATCAGGCTGACTGCAATGCTGGCATGCCATCCTACAATGTGGACTGATTCCCAGTTTCAGACAGATTTTGGATACCTGCACAGTTGTTGTTTTGAATTTTTTTCCACATTACAAAACATACAAAGCTAAGCTGTCTCACCTGCTGAGCTGCCACTCTGAAGATTTCTTATGTGTGACTCAAAGGAGGGCTACTCCTCATTGAGGTTTTCCTGGACTCCTAAAATTTTCTGCTGTATAAACTTTTCTTAGGTATGTTTGAACATTTTTTCAGGAATAAAGATTAAAGCAGAGCAGATATGAGCCCTCCCCCACCAGTCCCAGCACAGGACTATAGCCTCCTACTGTATAATCAACTTCATAGATGTTCCTCTGCTCCATCACATTCTGCATCCTCCTTTATGCAGTGGGAAATGCATTGCTGAAGAAATACATTTCATAACAGAAAGCTAGTTTGGGAAGTGAAAACTATCTACTGTAGATATGTGGAAAAGCTAATTTAGAACTGTCTTGGATGTCTTTAACAAGACAGAATTTTACAGAAACTGCAGCAAATCTTACCTATATTATTTAACCCAGGTTTCTAGAGTCCAAATCCAAATATATGAGCTACAAGAACTCTCTAAAGCCATGCTCTCCAGTAAAGACCGAATAACTACTTTCTCATCTCATACCTGCCTTGATGAGCTAGAGGGTTCATCTTCCTCAATAGCAATTCACTCTTAAAGGAGGGAGGTGTAGGGGGGAGAAATTACAAAGCATCCTATTGCCTGCTTTGCTTAAACCTGTGGTTGGTCCCTGACTGCACTAAGAGAATGATGAGGAGCTGCTCTGCTTCTGTCTCCATACCCAAGAGGCTTCAAAGGAGACAGGGTTTTGGCCTTGCCCATATGCTGGCCAGCTGACCCGGCTGGCTGAGCTGGCTTTCCTCCAGGAACAGGAGGAGTCTGCACTGCCCAAATTCAAGGTCATGTCCAGTAAGTTAATACTATCCTTTAATGATATAACCATGCAACAAAAGCTCAGTCACAATGGGTGTTCCAAAACTTTCCTTTAAAACAGCGCAGAGTTGCTGAAATTGAAACATTTAATAATACTGTGTTGTTTTGGGGAGGAATTTTGATAGCCAAATTACTGCTGAAACAAAGTGAGAAACCTGAACAATAACATCACATGGCTTAAATTTATAGGTAGAAATTGCCTGTTCAACCTTTTTTTCTCTTGGCTTGGCTAAGATATTAACAATAATCTATCACAAGAATTTATACAGAGTATTCTATAGAATACTAGACCCATTGAATCATGTATGTTGGAAGGGGCTTTCAGAGGTCGTCTAGGCCAACCTCCTGCTCAGAACAGTTGTAGTTAGGGCAAGTTGTTCAGGGCCCCGTCCAGTGAAATTTTATGTGTCTCCAAAAATGGAGATTTCATGGTTTTCTGAGCAACTAGTCCAGGTTTTACTATGCTTACAGCGAATGCTTTTTTCCTTATCAAGTCAGTTTCCCATGTTCCAAGTTGTGTCCATTGACTCACATTCTTCTACAGTACCCTTCTGACTTCTGTCTTCTCTATACCTTCCCATCAGGGAAAAGCTAACTGCAATAATATATTCACAAAAGCAAAACAAACCCTGAGAAAGAGTAATATTGCAGCCTTTAGTTGTCCAGGTGCCTCTTTAGTCAGGTAACTAACACTGTTTGGATGTTGAATGTCGCCATGTCTACAATTCTTTGTGAGTCTTGTCACAAGTCTCTCTGGTGAAGATCTTCAAACTATCAAGGCAGTATTCCTCTGGTTTTAACAGGAATTCAGCTCCTTTCATCTCCAGTGCTTTGAATCTCAGTTCTCTATCTGTTAAATGTGGTGAACGCGTTGCTTTCTCACACAGAAGGGTTTATAAAGGCAGTTACACTGTAATTTTGAGATCTTTTTATATTCTTGTGGCAATGGGAGATATATACATAGATTAGACAACAAATTGGATATATTGAAAAAAGCAACATCTTGTACCAGGAAGACCTCAGCATATCCTTATACATTAAAATAAAAATGGATGCTTGTTTTGAAGCTTGCATGAATTATAACACACAGTTCAAATAGAACTAGTGCTCTGTCACACTAGGAAAAAGTTTAGATGTGCCATAGTATAGAAAATCAAGCATACATTGACAGCATCATGTGGAAATCTTACTGCATCACACATGGAAAAGATTGTGCCTTTAGGGCATTGGAGTAGTAAAACTCATCTTCAATTTCCAAAATCCATTACATTTTCCACAAAAACAGGTAGTTCCATTAAATCATATTATAATTTAAACATATGTGAACCAGTCTAATTTATTACATGTAATAATGGACTGTAATTGAGAGATTAGAAAAGGGAATTTGGGTTTACATCATCTTTGCCTTTGCCTCTGCCTCTCTTCTCCAAGTTGGTGAGAACTGTCTGTTCTTTCTTGGTCTCAGACAACGACTCACAAGGTATCATGTATGTTTTTACTTGGTGTTTCTCTTTTCTTCATTTTGTTTCATGTTAAGGAAAATATACTGTCTGCCTCCTCCCTCCCCCCAACACTTTTCACTAATGTTTAGGCTTTTTTTTCTATTTCAGGTCTCTTAGATATCACCCAAGTAGAATATAAAGGTCAGTAGGCCAGTAAGGTACAGTCCAGATTCATCTCTTCATTAGTTGTAAGTGCTGCTTCCAAGTTGCTTTAAGGATATTTCTTCTAATCCCAAATAGAATATGTTGAGCATACATCTCTCTCAGTTGCTCCTAGCAATGAAATCAAGGCAAGAAACAAATTTGACCCGGTCCCATCAGTAGCAAAGGGGTCTGGTATAGTATAACTCTGGTTTTGCTTCCAGTTTTGGAAGCAAATTTCTTTACAACATCTTTTCTCAAAGACCAGATTACTTTCATATAATGGTTTACGTATTCTCTTCCAGACAGGTACCTGAAACGCAAGTTGTACTCTCAGCACACTGACCTTGCTGCTGCAATTAGCTTATCTAAAAGTAAATCCATACCAAAATATTTTGGAATAATGCATCTCAGAAGAATTTCTTTCTCACTCATCTTGTAAAAGCTGTCAGAGTCCAATCTGTCTTTGAATTTATCAGCAACCAGGGGGCATCCATTAGCTTTTGACATCCAGGCAGTTGCCAGGTGTTTCTTATTTTGCTGTTTGCTCTGCAGTGGTACTTACCATGTGGCAAAACAGGCATTTATCTGCAAGGCATGTAGCATTTTGTTACTTATGTTTTTCTGCAGTCTAACAGCAAAACAACTCCCACAGACTTTGTGTAGCACGCCAGCGCTATAGGAGACTTTGTTTTACAGATGATCAATTTGTGACAGAAATCAAGTAGACATTAGAACTCCAAATATTGAATTTGTAGCAATTGCTTTCAAAAATACATAGAGCAGAAAGCTTGTAAACCTAAGTAGGCATTACTCAAGGGCAGGAATATTTACACTAAGACACAGTTTGTGAGGGAAACTCGGAAAGCTAAAAGTATTTTGCTTATATCAGCATGTGAGATCACTCATAAAAATTATAATCTGAGTATGGGAGAAACCAGCTGTAGAGCAATGTGGTGATTGCTGTATTTTAAATTGGGCATTTGCATTATCTTTTTCTTTGCATTTTAACTTCTACATAAACTTTGATTTCCTTGAAAGAGTCATTAAACCTTTGGTGGAAGTTCACACTTGCATTTCTGCAGAGAACAGGTCATCTCACCTCATCAAGAGCTAACCAAGGTTTGTTTACAAAGGCATACTTCCCTGGATCTGATCAGAGGAACAACTCAAGAATCCAAACTGAAAAAGGGGAAATGCACACTGATTAATAAAGTCACAATTTTATTGACAGTAGGGATATTTCAGTCTCGTCACTGATTTAGACTTTATTGTACTAATCATCATGTGAAATTCTGTTCTATGTGGCTAATAACAGCAACAAATCTTTATTCCTTTTCACTCAGACTAGTTGTTTATAAAAGTCATACTTTTTTATCAGAAAGGTAGTAAAAGAAAAAAAAGAACCTCTTATTTTTTTCACTTTGCATTAATTCCTTTCTCTTTCCAAAACAAGAATGAAATTAGCATCATTTAAAGATTTTTGTTCTTGTTGCTTAGCAGCAGCAGTGCAAGCATGTGGGTGTGTCTGCTTCTGGGGCACTCTTACTGGTATTTGATCTCTTCGGGGCATTTTCCACATTAACAAGATAATGTTGAATCTGATGTTCTTAAAAAAAAAAACCCTGAAGCTCACTCTCTGTTTCTTAATTTAACTGCAAAGTGTAGCCAGCCGGTCTAGGGAAGTGATCATCCCTCTATACTCGGCACTGGTGAGGCCGCACCTTGAGTACTGTGTCCAGTTCTGGGCCCTGCACTTCAAGAAAGGTGTTGAGGTGTTGGAACAAGTCCAGAGGAGGGCGACCAAGCTGGTGAAGGGTCTGGAGGGTCTGACCTACGAGGAACGGCTGAGGGAGCTGGGGTTGTTTAGCCTGGAGAGGCGGAGGCTCCGAGGTGACCTTATTGCAGTCTACAACTACCTGAAGGGAGGTTGTACTGAAGTGGGAGTTGGCCTCTTCTCCCGGGCAACTAGCGATAGGAGAAGAGGACATAGCCTCAAGCTTCGCCAGGGGAGGTTCAGGTTGGACATTAGGAAGAATTTCTTTTCAGAAAGGGTCATTAGACATTGGAATGGTCTGCCCAGGGAGGTGGTGGAGTCACCATCTCTGGATGTGTTTAAGAAAAGACTGGATGTGGCACTTAGTGCCATGGTCTAGTTGACAGGGGGGTGTCAGGGCAATGGTTGGACTCGATGATCCCAGAGGTCTCTTCCAACCTGGTTGATTCTGTGATTCTATGATTCTGTGGTTAAAGGGAAGGACAGACAAATACCTGTAAGGGAATGCCTGTCTTGCATATCCATTAGTGGCAATGCATTTTCAGTTTATTAATTGCATATCACTTTCTTCTGTGCCTTTTTTTATACAAGCAAGGCCAGTTCTATAAACTGAAATAATTTGAGCATCTGAGAGGATTAGGAATTAAATATGTAACTCTCTTTTTCTGAATACCTACTATTAAGTGGCTGAAGTTATAAGTGATTAACAGTTCTATTTGTTATTGAAGCCTAAACCGCTAAAACAGTGGGGAATTCAGATCTGGTATCTGGTCTTTGTATGTCTGCTATAAGGGTATGCCTGCAAAGATGACATTAAATCAATACTGTTTTCCAGACTTTGAGCCATAGTGATATCCAGAGTCCAGCTACTGCAGATCACATAAGATTTGCTACACCCTCTTGATCCTCCCAGATCAGCTGCTCTAGTGGATTTGGTAGAGGAAGAAACTTCAGATTTACTAGAGCAGTTGAATAGTGGTGGAAGATTACCTTGACTGGGGAAACTTTTGCATACTCAGATCAAATGACAAAAAAATCAGCCTCAGTAAGCATAAGATCTGCTCCTAAATGTGTAAGAGAACTAGTTCAGAGAAAAAAAAATCATCACACATATTTTTAGAGTTATTGTGGGTTTTTCAGAATGCAAAAAAGAAAAAGGGGAAAAAAGACCCAGGGTCTCAGTAAAATAAAATAAAAACATAATTGCATATACTATTGTGTGTCCCTGGGAAAATAGGAACATGCGGGAAAAAATATTTAGGCAACTAACTAAATGAGTTTGTTGCATCAGTGATGGTGATATGCAGGTTTGTGAATATGTTGGATACAGTGTGAGACTATTTTAGGTCCTATATGGACATAAATGTTTAAAATATTTTAATGGACCATTAAGTTAAATGGACCATTTATGTCCATTTAAAAATTAATTTAAGTTGTTAAAATTTTTACATTCTTCTAAACTTTGTTAAAACCCACTTATTTTAAAGATTAAAAAAAAAATAGTGGTTATGTCCAAAGTGGCAATGCTCGCGCCATTACAGCCAACTGGGGAATAAGCAAGGCCAACCAGGGCAGTGACAAATGTTCCTTAGCTGCCTCCCAAGATGCAAACCAGAAGACCAACCACGTCAAGTGTATGTATACCAAAGCACGCAGCCTGGGGAACAAACAGGAGAAACTGGAGCTCTGCACTCAGTCAGAAAGTTATAATATGATAGGAATAACTGAAACATGGTGGGACAACTCACATGACTGGAGGATTGTGATGGATGGCTATAGGCTGTTTCGTTAAGACAGGCAGGGAGGAAGAGGTGGAGGAGTCGCAGTCTATGTTAAGGAGAACCTTGAATGTATAGAAGTCAACTATGGAAGCCCTATCGAATGCCTCCGGGTCAAGATCAGAGGGGTTGTCTCCAAGGGGAATCTTATAGTAGGCATCTGCTACTGACCTCCAAACCAAGACGATAAGGCCAATGAAGCAATACTTGGATCACTTAAGCATGCTTTGGGTCATCAGAACCTGGTTCTTATGGGTGACTTCAACTTCTCAGATATTTGTTGGAAGAACAATACAGCAACTCACAAGTCATCCATCAAGTTCCTGGAATGCGTAGAGGACTGCTTCCTCATACAAATGTTAGATGTGCCAACCAGGAAAGAGGCACTGCTGGACTTGCAACTCACAAACCAAGAAAACCATAATCTTTGAGAAGTCGTGGAGATCAGGGGATGTCCCAGAAGACTGGAAGAAGGCTAATGTCACCTCCATCTACAAGAAGGGCTTAAAGGAGGATTGAGGAAATTATAGGCCCATCAGTCTTACTTGAGTCCCTGGGAAAGTTATGGAATGAATCCTCCTGGGGGCTATCACTAGCCAAATGAAGCACATGGTTGGGAAAAAACAGCATGGTTTCACCAAGGGCAAATCATGCTTGACAAACCTGATCGCCTTCTATGACAAAGTAACCTGCTTAGTTGCTGTGGGGTGAGCAATGGACATTGTCTACCTAGATTTCTCCAAGGCTTTCGATATGGTTCCCCCCAGCCTCCTGCTAGAGAAACTAATGCGCTATGGTCTAGACAAGTGCTCTGTGTGGTGGGTGGGGAACTGGCTGATGGGCCACACCCAGAGTGTAGTGGTAAATATCTATTTTTCAAACTGGCAGCCTATCACACGTGGGGTCCCCCAGTGATCAATATTGGGCCTAGTGCTGTTTAATATCTTCATAAGTGATCTGGATAATGGGATCAAGTGTACCCTGGTGAAATTTGCTGATGATACCAAACTGAGTGGGAAAGTGGGCACTTTGGAAAGGAGATCCACCCTGCAGGTAGACCTGGATAGGCCGGAAGAGTGGGCTAACAAGACTCTTATGAAGTTCAACTAGGACAAGTGTAAGATCTTGCACCTGGGAAAACATAAGGAGTGCAGCACAGAGTGGGATCTACCTGGACAGCAGCTCTGTGGAAAGGGACCTGGGAGTCCTGTTGGAAAACAAGCTCAATAGGAGTGAACAGTGTGCTGCCGCAGCAAAGAAAACCGATGGAATGCTGGGTTGCATCAACAAGGGCATTGCCAATAGAGATAAAGAAGTCATTATCACATTCTAGTCAGTGCTTGTCAGGCCACACCTGGAATGCTGTGTTCAGTTTTGGTCCCCACTATACAAAAAAGATGTGGACAGGCTGGAGAGGGTCCAGAGAAAGGCCACAAAGATTATCAAAGGACTGGGAAGTCTGCCATATGGGGAAAGGCTGAGAGAACTGAGTTTGTTCAGCCTTGAGAAAAGAAAGCTTGGGGCAGACCTTATCACCATGTTCCAGTATTTAAAGTGTGGCTACAAAGAAGATGGAGACTCCCTTTTTACAAAGAGTCACATGGAAAAGATGAAGGGTAATGGGTGCAAGTTACTCCTAGGGAGATTCCGATTGGACACAAGAGGAAAATTTTTCACAATGACAACAATCAGCCATTGAAATAATCTCCCCAGGGAATTGTTGGATTCCCCAACATTGGACGCTTTTAAAATTCAGCTGGACAGGGTGCTGGGCCATCTTGTCTAGACCGTGCTTTTACCAAGAAAGGTTGGACCAGATGATCCTGGTATTCTATGTTTCTATGACTCTATGACATCACAGGTTGAGATGCTTTTCCAGTAATTTCAACGGTGAACCTTCAGGAGGCTAAGTTTGGCTACTTTTTGAAGACAGGAAGTAGTTAGCAGAACGGTCTACTCAGTTCTGCAATTTTTAAAATGTTTATCTTTCTCAGCCCTTCTAAACTACTCTTGTTTTTTCCAAGATTTAAGCATGAGTTTAAATTCCATTGACTGAGATAGTCTGTAGATTTTTATGGACAAAAGACCTCTCATTGCCAGCCCTATGTATCCAAAATTCTGCATTACTAGCAATCTGACAAAAATGGATTCATTTTGGTTGTGTAAATATTTTAAGTCACTAGGAAAAATATTTCAGACTCTTGTGAATGAAAAAAGGTAGTCCACTGGAGAGCAATATTATGCTGTGGTTATTACTTTGTCTGGAAAAAATCAATACAAATGGCATGAATCTGTAGGAAGCAGAATAAGAAATATATTTAGGGCCGGATGATGTGTATTTACCTGTAAGTCCTGTATATTCATATGGATTCTCTGGTATGCTAAGGACTTTATGGACTAGCTCAGATCCACACTGATGGATGATTTGCAGCAGGGGGAGCAAACAAATGTACTGTATTTACCACTAGTGCCATTATAAATAATTTAGAAGGCTGAATACTTCTTGTTTCTTTTGGAGCTATTTTCCTAACTTTGTTTAAACCTTATTTTAACCCATGCACAACTACTTCCTTACCTACTTCTGGTAAACAAATATGGATTCTGTGAGCAAAACATTTGTTAATTTGATCTTTTCTACATAAAAGTTGAACCTGTTATCCAAACCTGGCTTTTGCAAAGATGCTCTGCAAGTGAAAGTCAACTACATGCTAAGACTAAAAGCACTGGCCAATGTCAGATTTTTCTGCCCATTAATTCACTTTTTTCTTGATCGTTAAACCAATACATTACGTATTGTTTCTGCATTTCTGTTTCTACGGCGAATTAGAACCAGAATTGCTGTGAGCCATTTTCCAAAGCCATGAACTTTCCCAACAGGTAACTTTCTTAGCTGAGATTGGAATAACGTGTAAGTATTCAATTCTAATTGACCTTCTGCACAAAGCTACCTTCTTTTCCATATCCAAAGATGACATGCTGATCACTGCAGTATTTGGTTAGATCAAGGAAAAGGCCTTGCATAGTCACTTTTAGTCAGGACGTATAATGAAGGCTTCCCTCAGCTCCAGTTCAAACATAAACTGAATGCTTCCCTGGGACAAGGCTCCTGTGCTGCAGAAGTCAGTCCTGGATGTGAGGTAAGGAAGCTGAGTCTGGCCAATTAGTCTGGCAGGAGTAATCACTGACATCAGTCATACAAGCTTTCATGACTCATACTTTTAACTCCCAATCTACCAGGTGCCACGCTCAGTCCTGCTATCACATCATTATTTTTTTGAAAAGAGGAAATCAGGAAATAAAGTAAGTGAGGTAAGGAGTTTGTATCAGAAAGAACAACTATTTGGAGCTAAAATGAAATGCAATATTCCTAGTTAGTTGCCTTTCCTAGAGAGCATTAACTGACTTAAAACTACTTGTAAGTAAATAATTGTTCTGGGTACTTGAAGAAGTATATTACGTAGGCCAGTCCCTTTGTTAGATGGACATATGAAGACTGCAGGTTGGATAATTTGGTTAAAGCACTGTATTATTGAATTTCACACTGTGCCATAAACATTTTGTTTCCCACTAGTCTTGGGGGGAATTCCACCTTCAGAGAGAGAACCTCCCTCTCCACACATGTCCACCAAAATAAAGTCGATGTCCAGAATTCACATATGGTTTTTGCACTTTCCCACAGATATGACTGTTTCCTAGAGGTTTTGTTTTTTTTTTTTATTTTATTCTTCTATACTTCATGGCATGGGAGCTTCTCAACTGCCATGTTCAAAACATATTCTTCTTTAAATGGGATGTTATAAAGATGCAGGAGAATTCTCATTCCGTTTTGATCAAAACACAGCTATTTCCAAAGTAATTTCCAAACACAAAACTGTTATTGAAAAGCAAAGAGAAACAGTTTGCTAAATGAGGCTGGGACAATATCTTTAGGTATGGAACATATACTTTAGGTATGGAAACGTATGGCTTCTAAGATAAGCTTTTGTGTTTTGGGTTTTTTTAACATATCGTAGCAACATATTCACACTGGCAAGAGTAATAGCAGTTTAATTCAGAAAAATTGAGCAATAACAACTCATTTTTATTCGGTGGCCACACAAAAAATCTCTATTGGTTCAACAGCTACTGTTACCAGTCTTGAAAATTGCTGGCTTACAGACAGATTCAAGAAAAGTATTTTTAACAGAATACTTAATACTGTCCTACTGTCTTTAATTGGGAAATTAGACTTATGATTTCAATTTCAGGGCCTATGTCTGCTGCATTTCTTCAAACAGAATATTTTGTCTCTGTAGGTTTCATAAAATGTGTTATAGCCTATAACAAGCTTTTATGGACAACAGTTGCTGAATCATTCAATATCTTCAGTTACACAGTGTCTCCTTATCTCCTTGGACAGCTCTTCATTGTGATGAAATGTATGGGAATAAACACATACAGTGAATGCCTATCCTAATTTGTCAGCCTTAAATGGATCCTATTCACTATCAGTATCTTTGTAATTGAAGTGGGCACATTTTTATCAGAAATAATGGTTTAGTTGGTAATTTTTATTGATTACCAACATATATTAGAAAGAGATATATGACCAATCTAATTGTTTGTGGATTACTGTTTCCTGTGTACTCATTACACTGGGTCATACTGAAATAAGGGATACATTTCTCAAAGAGAACAAATATTGCTTTTTATTAGCTGAGCCAAACACTTCTGAATGCCAACAGAAAAACATGTCGTTGCAGGTCTTCATGTATACACAGAGAAAGACTCAAGGGCAGGAGTGGAGTTGTAGTCCGAAGAATTCTGAGACACATCAGGAGGACACATTCCTCAGCTAAAGGATAAGTAACAGAACCAAAGAATCCTTTAGGTTGGAAAGGACTCCTGAAACCATCTGGTCCAACCCCTGACTCAAAGCAGGGTGAACTTCAGTGTTTGGTCAGTTTGCTCAGGTTATTGCCTTTTCAACATCTCCAGGAATGGAGGCTCTGCGGTCCCTCTGGGCAACCTACTATAGTATTTGACTCTCCTCTTAATATTTAGTAGGAATTTCTTTTATGATTGTTGCCTCTCCAAATGGAGTTTGACTTTATATTCTCCATAGCTACCCAATAAGTAGTTGAAGACAGCAGTAAGATTATTAACCTTCTCTTCTTGCAGCTAAACAAACTGAACTCCCTTAGTCTCTCCTCATACATCCTGTGCTCCAGCACCTCGACCAATCTGGTGTCCCTCCACAGGGCAATCTCTTGTTTGTCTGATTTGTATTGGAATGGCTCCAAACTGGACATAGTACTCCAGATAGAGACTCATAAATGCCAGACAGAAGGGAATAATCATTTTTCTTCACCTGCTGACCATGGTGCTGTTAATGCTTGCTCTTTCTTTTCACTTTACATATACTTATTTTGCAAGTGATAAAGTTATTTCGCCTCTTTTACACATGATAATGGTGAACCCAGACTCTCTGTCTGTGCTGGTTTTGGCTGGGATAGAGTTAATTTTCTTCATAGTAGCTAGTATGGGGCTATGTTTTTGATTTGTGCTGGAAACAGGTGTTGATAATACTGGGATGTTTTAGTTACTGCTGAGCAGTGCTGACACAGCATCAAGGTCTTTTCTGCTTTTCACATAACTCCGCCAGTGGGCAGGCTGGGGCTGCATGAGAAGCTGGGAGACGACACAGCTGGGACAGCTGACCCAAGGTGACCAAAGGGATATTCCATACCATATGATGTCATGCTCAGCATATAAAGCTGTGGAAGAGGAAGGAAGGGGCGGACATGTTTGGAGTGATGGTGTTTGTCTTCCCAAGTAACCGTTGCACATGATGGAGCCCTGCTTTCTGGGAGATGGCTGAACACCTGCCTACCCATGGGAAGTAGTGAACAAATTCCTTGTTTTGCTTTGCTTGTGCACGTGGCTTTTGCTTTACTTATTAAATGGTCTTTATCTCAGTCTGCGATTTTTCTCATTTTTACCCTTCTGATTGTCTCCCCATCCCACTGTGAGGGGAGTGAGTGAGCGGCTGTGTGGTACTCAGTTGCTGGCTGGGATTAAACTGTGACATTGTCCATAGTAATTCAACTTTTATCTCTATTTCCAAATTAAAATTAGTCTGGGTCACAGTGTTCTCAAATTCTTTTCTCATAAGTATGTCTGTACATCTCCAGATACCAACAGTATGTTAGCAAATGGGTCACTGATTTATTACAATGAAATTCGTTTTGCAAAGTTTAGAATTATTTCTCAAAAATATCTCTTCTCTTTTCCTCTGCTTCTGCAAAGCGATTAAATTTTTAATCCAGGTGTGCTGTTAGACATGATGCAAACTTTAGGATGTTCAAATCAAAACTCAAAATTTTCAGGTCAGATCCCATTTTATTGGGAACCTAAGTGATCTGAGTGATCACTACCCTTTCAAAGAAACTTTAACACTCCTTGCACGTAGCCTTTAATAGGGTAGCAGATATTTGCTACCTTGAAGAGGTTAAGAGTTACACCCAGGTGCTGTGCACATGCTAGAAGCCATGAACGGTGAATCCGTCAATGCTCAGCTGAAAAGGAAAACGAGGTAATGCCAACAATTAACAAAATTAACAGAATTCTTCCTCTCCCTGCTTAAATTTGGAAGAGCATACAACTTCTGAAAATTTATGGAAAAGAAGGAAGAAGGATAGTGCCACCCATGGAAAAAGAAATGGTTGAAATACTCTCTGTGATGTGGATAGGAGAAGGTTAAGAAAAAGGTTAAAGTCTCTCCTTTGCTAATCTGAAGAAAGGATTCACAAAGTGCATGAATGTCCTAGTCAGCAAGTTTGGCATCGACTGGTTTCTCTTTTTCGCATGTTGGACCTACCTAAATTTTGTACAAATAATTAAAAATTCATTTTGCCAGAGGAGAGACAGAAGCATCCTGACTGCATAGTGTACTGGTTCTGGCTGGGATAGCTAAGAGATGTAACATAAGATCACAGCTTTTTTTGGTTTGAAGTCTCAGCCTTGGGACTGTGCTTGGTTGACACTTTATTTTTTCTTTGAAATGTTCCACATTAAACCTGAGAGACATTGCTGATAAAAACATCTTGAAGCTAATTTGTGTTGGCCAACAATTTTAGTTCTGATAAGTCAATATTTTCTAACTGAAAAATCTTTTTAGAAAAACGACCCTCATTCATTTTAATTACAAAATTTACTTCTGAAAGGGTCCTACCTTTGATGCCTGTTTTGAAGTCATTCCAGGGGATTAAATTACACATAGCTTGGAATTACTTCAACACAGAAGAAAAATCTGGCCAAGAGGCATAGTGAATGGGTATATCAGTTTATATCTTAGACAAACCTGTATGTCACGGAGTGAAGATATTCATACTCCTGAACTCTGCAGTTGAGAAGAGCAGGAATTGTGGCTTGTTGCAATGGAAGAACACTTAGCATTTTTTTTCCTGAGAATTTCTTGGTTCGAGGATACACATTTCTGATGGAATCAATGATGTTACAGATTTTCCTGTATCAGGAGTATCAGACATTTCTATTGCTTCATATGACCACAACTGAAGCAAAAGAAGACTCACTTCTGCTCTTATGCTTGCATGTACCCTCTAGCATAAGAACTGAATGACTGCTTTATAATAATAATTTTAATTTAACATATGTATTATATATTTCATTTTCTATGTGAATATAGATAGTATTTTCTTTGGGTTAAATGTCATACAATTAAGGTATATTTTAAGTTTTGGTAGTTGTGTTAAATAGAAACAATGTAAAATATTGAAATATATCCATGTCATTTTTCTTTGCTTTTACCTGCAATTTCTTTTTATTCTTTGTCTGCAATGACATGGCACTTAACTTTTTTCAAATTTTGTAATGTCTAGGAAGTGCTAATCTATTTCATCTCTTACCCTTCAAGTTCCTTTGAAATAATTTTCTACTTTTTTTAATTGACACTAATGCAGAAGAATTTAGTTTAACTGTGTTACTTATATGATCTCTAAAGCCATGATTTTTTACTGATAGTAGTAAAGATTGGTTTGTTCAGTCTAGTTTTTGCAAAAGGGTAAGAAACATCTTGCAATATATTTGATCACTTCTGCTCTAGCTTTCTTTTATTAGTTTCATTTTGCTTTCTATTTTTTTTTCATGTATACTAGAGAGCTAAGTTTAAAAAAAATAACACCCTTAAAATTCAGAGATTCTGAATACAGAGCTGCTTCTTTTTGTTCCTAGTTTACTATGGCAGGGATGTGCAATATGTTACAGTACATCTAGGACCTAACTCTCCTGTCTTCTCTGTTATTCAGTTGTTCAGCCAAGCAAAACCAAGGGGGACAAAATAGTATATTTTGAATCAGTATTTTACAAAGTAATAAAAATATGAGTTGGAAGGGACATATGGAGGTCATATATTCCTGCCTCCTACTTTAAGTGGGACTGTTGCTCACCCTAGATCAGTTTAGCAGTGGTTTTGTCTAGCCAAATCTCAAACTCCAAACAATTTTCCTAATATCCATTTTTAAGCTCCTAAGCTGGAATTTGTGACTGCTGCACTTGTTATACCTCCTGATACTATGAAGACATCAAAAATGGGTGCAACATTCCAGGTCCAGCCTCACCAATGCCAGGCAGAGTAGGCTAACAATTCCTTTCTGTCTTCTACTCACACTTTGATCATACCCAGTTAACTGATGTGTATCTTAAAATAAGAGAGCACTGCTGACTCAAACAGCTTGGTATCAGCTGTGATCCCCAAGTACATTTCTGCAGAGCTGCTACTAACTCTTAAGTTTCTCAAGGTCCCCTGAACTGAAGCTCTATCAACTGACATGTCAACCACTCCCTCTAATTTAGTATCATGCACAAATTTTGTGAGAGTGCAATGTGTCTCATTTGTAGATCATCAGTGGAGGTACAGAAAAAAAGTGCACATACAGCATGGTCTGTGATCACAGCAGTGCCATTACTTCTGATCTCTTTCAAATAACTGTAAGCATTACCATTTTCACTTCCAGTTCATAAAGTGACAACCAGGTCAGCTCCAGAGTAACATGCTCACTTCTGTTTCCCAGAACACTGGCTTTTTTCATGTGTTTTGCAGCTAACTTTTTCTGATGTATAAAGTTTATGAACATCCTCTCAGCTTCCTGCACGTACACTAGTCCTTGGTGGGAACGAGTAGGGTTTCCACTATCAGAACATCTCAGGGTATTGTCACATTGAATGTACAATCAAGAGGTTTTTCTGAATTGAACAGCAGTGTGATAAGCAGAGAGGTTTCCCAAACCAATGCCACAGTTGGCACTGTTCATAGAGTCATAGAATAGAGTGGGTTGAAAGGGACCTTCAAAAGTCATCTAGTACAACCCCCATGCAGTGAGCAGGGACATCTTCAACTAGATCAGGTTACTCAGAGCCCCATCCAACCTGACTTTGAATGTTTCCAGGGATGGGGCATCTACTACCTCTCTGTGGAACTTGTTCCACGGTTTCACCACCCTCATCGTAAAAAATTTCTTCCTTATATCTAGTCTGAATCTACGTTCTTTTAGTTTAAAACCATTACCCCTTGTCCTACCACAACAGGCCCTACTAAAAAGTCTGTCCCCATCTTTCTTGTAGGCCCCCTTTAAGTACTGAAAGTCTGCTAGAAGGTCTCCCTGGAGCCTTCTCTTCTCCAGGCTGAACAACCCCAACTCACTCAATCTTTCTTCATACGAGAGGTGTTCCAACCCTCTGACCATTTTTGTGGTTCTCCACTGGACCTGCTTTGACAGATCCATCTTCTTCTTGTGCTGGGGATCCTAGAGCTGGATACAGTACTCACGAGAACAGAGTAGAGGGGGAGAGTCACCTCCCTCGACCTGCTGATCACACTTCTTTTGATGCAGCCCAGTATACGGTTGGCTTTCTGGGCTGTGAGCCCAGAAAACAAGCCATTGTTGTGGGCTCCCACAGTTGATTTACGAAAATTAGGAAGAGACTCTAGATCTAGACCAGACCTTTTGTTGCATCAGCTTAATGCATCTACCAAGCAGAATAAATTTCTGGAAAAGAAGTAACTTTATGCCTTAAATCTAGGATAGGTGTAAGTGTAGCAAATCCTAAGTAAAGGGAATAGTTTTATGGCAGTAAATTCTAGGAAAGATTTAAGACTCTTTTCTTTTTCCTAGTTTACATGTACATCTACCTCTATCCATTGTATGCCTTATAAATGACTGCATGTTCTGATACCATAAACAATACTTAGAAGTTTGCCTCTGCAACTTGGAGCATTGCTAAACACAAGTCCTTTCCTGGATCCAATACCTCTAAGAGTCCCACTGAAAGCAGTGAAAGCACTTGCCTAGAAAGCCTTACAGTTGGACCAAAAGAAAAAAATCCTACTCTTTACTACTTAACCTTTAGTCCTTTTCAAAAATATATATTTATCAGGTAAAATAATACCTGTTCTTGAGCCGAACATTTTTCCCCAGGCATGTGGTAAGAAACTAGTTCTCCTGGTGTTTTCGCTGATGCCAATGTTCTCTTAAAAACAGAATGTTCTCTTAAAAACAAGGTATGAGTGAATACCAGCTATGCACTTTGGTACAACAGCATATACTTATCAATTGAACTCAGGATGTAATTACATATGTTCTTTTATCCCATATTATGTCCTTCTAGCTTCTTACCTTTTGTACTTCAGTTGAAACTCAAAATCAAACACATAAGTTGGGTGTTTTAACTGACACTAATGCAGAAGAATTTAGTTTAACTGTATTACTTATATGATCCCTAAAGCCATGATTTTTTACTGATAGTAGTAAAGCACCCCGCGGGTGCTGAGGGAGATGGCGGAAGTCATTGCTAGGCCACTCTCCATCATCTTTGCTAAGTTGTGGGCAACGGGAGAGGTGCCTGAGGACTGGAGGAAAGCGAATGTCACTCCAGTCTTCAAAAAGGGCAAGAAGGAGGACCCGGGTAACTATAGACCGGTCAGCCTCACCTCCATCCCCGGAAAGGTGATGGAACAACTTGTCCTTGGTGCTGTCTCTAGGCACATCAAGGATAAGGGGATCATTAGGGGCACTCAGCATGGCTTCACCAAGGGGAAGTCATGCTTAACCAACTTGATAGCCTTTTATGAGGATGTTACCCGGTGGATAGATGATGGTAAAGCTGTGGATGTGGTCTATCTCGATTTCAGTAAAGCGTTTGACACGGTCTCCCACAGCATCCTTGCAGCTAAACTGAGGAAGTGTGGTCTGGATGATCAGATAGTGAGGTGGATTGTGAACTGGCTGAAGGAAAGAAGCCAGAGAGTGGTGGTCAGTGGGACTGAGTCCAGTTGGAGACCTGTGTCTAGCAGAGTCCCTCAAGGGTCGGTACTGGGACCAGTACTATTCAATATATTCATTAATGACTTGGATGAGGGAATAGAGTGCACTGTCAGCAAGTTCGCTGATGACACAAAACTGAGAGGAGTGGCTGACGTGCCGGAAGGCTGCGCAGCCATTCAGAGAGACCTGGACAGGCTGGAGAGTTGGGCGGGGAGAAATTGAATGAAATATAACAAGGGCAAGTGTAGAGTCCTGCATCTGGGCAAGAACAACCCCATGTACCACTATAAGTTGGGGGCAGACCTTTTGGAGAGCAGCGTAGGGGAAAGGGACCTGGGGGTCCTAGTAGACAGCAGGACGACCATGAGCCAGCAGTGTGCCCTTGTGGCCAAGAAGGCCAATGGCATCCTGAGGTGTATTAGAAGGGGTGTGGTTAGCAGGTCGAGAGAGGTTCTCCTCCCCCTCTACTCTGCCCTGGTGAGGCCGCATCTGGAATATTGTGTCCAGTTCTGGGCCCCTCAGTTCAAGAAGGACAGGGAACTGCTAGAGAGAGTCCAGCGCAGAGCCACGAAGATGATTAAGGGAGTGGAACATGTCCCTTATGAGGAGAGGCTGAGGGAGCTGGGTCTCTTTAGCTTAGAGAAGAGGAGACTGAAGGGTGACCTCATTAATGTTTATAAATATGGAAAGGGCAAGTGTCATGAGGATGGAGCCAGGCTCTTCTCAGTGTCATCCCTTGACAGGACAAGAGGCAATGGGTGCAAGCTGGAACACAGGAGGTTCCACATAAATATGAGGAAAAACTTCTTTATGGTGAGGGCGACCGAACACTGGAACAGGCTGCCCAGAGAGGTTGTGGAGTCTCTTTCTCTGGAGACATTCAAAACCCGCCTGGACGCGTTCCTGTGTGATGTGGTCTAGGCAATCCTGCTCCGTCAGGGGGATTGGACTAGATGATCTTTCGAGGTCCCTTCCAATCCCTAACATTCTGTGATTCTGTGATTCTGTGAAATCAAATTGCTTGTATTGCCTGTTGACATTTTATTCCTATTATTTCAAATCAACTGTGTCACCTAATTATTAGATTTCTCTGCATTGTCCTTAAATGATTGCACTCCAATACTTTTTTCTTAACAAGTATTTCATGCAATCCTTCTTTTTTTTTCTAACCCTTTAGCCTAATTTGAAACATGAATAAAAATCTGCAGCAAATTTAATCCAAAATTGAGTCTGTGATACTCTTTGGGAATCCCCTGATTCATAATCTAGTTATGTCATCAATTAGGTAAGGCAAGCCTGATCTAGGAATGAGAACCACTAGTGCCTGCTGTATTGAGTGAAGGGTGTGTATGTTTGACCCACTATGGAGTCACAGAGCAACCGAGGTTGGATGGCACCTCTGGGGATCATCTAGTCTAACCCCTGCTTGGAGCAAGGTCAGCTAGAGCAGGTTGACTCGGACTGTGTCCAGCTGGGGTTTGAGTATCTCCAAGGATGGAGACTCTACCATCTGTCTGGGCAACTGGTTGCAGTGTTTGACCACCATCACATTAAAAAAACCTTATTGTTATTTTAAAATGGAATTTCCCATAATTCAGTTTGTGCCTGTTGCCTCTTGCCCTGTCACTGTGTACCACTGAGAAAAGTCTGTCTCTGTCTTCTTGACTCCTTTGCATCTGTTTTTTATATATATTTATAAGACCTGTCCTATGTCTTCTCCATTTTTTTATGCTGTTAAAATCAAGGGTGTGTGCTATTGGATGGACAGAGGCACAGAATAAATAATGTCCTATAATGCAAATACAATATTTAGTTTACAAGTATCTTGCCTACAATACACGTTCCCTTACAGAAACATAATCTTGGAAGTCCTGATAGCTAAAACAGAGGATATTTCTTTTTTCAAAACTGGGGTCCCCAGACTTCTTTAAACAGACCTCATGGCTCTACCTTTTACTTTATATCATCCTTCCCCATTTACCTTCCATCATCTCTTGCACTGGCTTTACCATCACGGGCCCTCTCCCCTTTCCTGTACCTCCGCAAGCACGTGGCACTGCTGGTTTCAGGAAACGATACAAGACCTGAGGCCTGGAGTGACCCTGCCTCCCTCCTCTGTTCAGCTTCCTGATACCGCACTACTAAGACATGACATTGCTGTCATCTTTCTGCACCCTGCATTTAATGAATGGCAGCACAGCAGGCCCAGTACAGCAGCTGAGAAATCCCTGAGTGTTCTAGTCAATACCATCCCATAAAAGACACCTTAGCTTGTTATACAGTGCTATTATAATGATAATAATAACATGGTTCAGAAGTTTTGATACCTGAAAAGATAAGGTTGTGTCAGAGAAGGGTTGCTTCCAAGCTAATTGCCTCCTCTTTTCAGTAACAGCTAATTAGCTTTGACAGAGCACTGTGCTTAGGAGACTTCAATAATTCTGGTTTTGGAGCTAGCTGAGGAATCTGTGCATGATGCAGACATACTCTATATACGTATATTTTCTGTATATCTTTCCAGCACTCCCTTAAAAAAAAAAAATTTCCACTTGCAGAATAGACTTATGCTATATACCTGGTATGGAAGAATGGTGGAAATGTTCCTGAGTTTGGATGATGACAAGTGCATATCCTGGACAGGTTGTTTTGGGTCACTAGACAGGTTCTGCTGTTATGTACTCTGTAGCATCTCCAGAGTGTCTTTGCTTTCCTTCTGCTGGGCCTGCTGCTCACAATCAGTGATGCAGGTTTGCTGGTGTTACACACAAGTCCTATATAACACACTAGATAAACCATAAGAAATGAAGAGGACCCTTGTACATATTATTTTGAACGATTCTCAGAGACAGTTTCTATACTTATAGAGACATCCTCTACATTAGTGCAGACAGATAAATGGAAGAAATGCCATCAGTTTCAGGCGCACTTTGTTTCTAGAAACCTTTTAAGCCTCAGAATCCAGTATGTTTTGAAGGAGATTTTTTTTTTTTATTACAGTATGATTGAAAACAAAACAACAAAAAATCCCAGGGCATCAATACACTAGGCATTGGTCAAATTTATTGGGAAATAAGAGTCCCTGTGCCACAGGATTATTGTCTCTGATACTAATCTGGCAGAAAGATCCATCTCTCTCTGTCCTTAATGTGAAAAGTTAATACTTCAGCTTTTTGTCATGGTCAGTTCAAGTGGAGCCCGATACAGATAGATACACACATTTCTGTAAACTGTTCTATGATTTGCTTTCTAGCATAATTAAGTAAAAGCCTAATAGATGAGCACAATTACTCAAAATTAATCACTTTCAGGCTGGTTAAATCATGACAGATTAACTGCTTGTATTTATTGCTACATTACGATTTTTTTTTTATCAGCAGAAATATCTATGCAGCTCTCTTGTTTTAGTAAATCATTTCTCTTTTTATAAGAAAATTGTAAATATTTGTTTATTATAATAAATTGTACTTTTCATTAATCTTAAAAAAAGGTGTTAATTACATTTTGTATAGATGATATTTGGCTGCTGTTGTCTCGAGCAATTTATTAAACAGCTTCATTATTGTCATACTACTTAGCTTCGAAAATCGGGGGAACGGAATACCACTCTGGGCAAAATAGTCTGACATTAATACTGAATGCACTTTATGACAAAGGATAAGACTCAATTTGTAGAAGCATCTCAGGAATTTGAATACATTATGATGTTATTTAATATATGGAAGTGCGGCGGGCGGCAAGGAAGGCACAGACTCTGAGATCGAGGATGCAAGGGCCTGAAGCCGAAAGGCCTAAGGCTTTTTATTGTTATGCTACTACCCTATTTAACTGCTACAATGCAGGAGCCAGACTAGGCAGTTCAAGATAACATCAACATTCACACGCTAAACACTCATCACCCATCCTGGGAAGAGCCCACAGTGTCCTGGGCTCAAAACATCAACAATCATTCCTGTTTTCAGCTCTGTGTTCAGAACTGACCTTCAACACATGTTTACTTGTTACATGCCTCAAAGAGCCCTGTGAACTGGTCTCGGCTCCTTTATCTCAGAAGCAAGCAAAAACTATTCTCAGTGCAGTGTTCCCAAGCAAATCTTATGCTCCCCAAGTAAAGCACAGCTCTTTGCAGGCTGAGGGTCTTCCACATGGAAGAAATTTTTTACTGTGAGGATGATGAAACCCTGGAACAGGTTGCCCAGAGAGGTGGTGGATGCCCCGTCCCTGGAAACATTCAAGGTCAGGTTGGACGGGGCTCTGAGCAACCTGATCTAGTTGAAGATGTCCCTGCTCACTGTGTGGGGGTTGAACTAAATGACCTTTAAAGGTCTCTTCCAATCCAAATTGTTCTATGATTCTATGATTCTATTTCAATCTCTGGTGACTAGATTTTACATTAATTATTTGAATAGTCAAGAAAGCAGTTTCTGTGTATTACTAACATATGAAAGACCTGTTACTCATTTGCTTCAAGCCCTGCCAAGCTTGCTCTGTAAGAACAGCCCTTACTGTTGCCCAAAAAGTTTTAAAGTCAGCTTAATTTTAGCCATCCAAATGTTAAGCTTATACATGATTCTGGTTATCTCTTTCTGTAATCACTGGAAAGGAAATGAGAGAGGCATTGACAACAAATGATCGATTCCACCTAGAAATCCATACTATGATCACATTAATTAATTATTCTTAATTGACAGTTATGTGAGATGAACCCCAACACTTATTGCTAGTACCAAAGACTGCAAAAAAGAAAGACTGCTGTCTGCTAAGCAGATCTTATAAGGCTGGGTAAGCAATCTGATATTCTGCCAAACTTGGTATTATATGGTAGTTTATCCTGTCTTTTGGATATTCAACTTGGAAAGGGAGGCATTGTGCTCTGGAGGTACCTATCTCCCTCTTGGCTCTAAACAGATCCTGAACCTCTTGGTTTTAATGTCTTTCTTTAACATAGCTTACGCTAAATGAATGCCTTTCACAAGGTCTAGAAATTCTGCCGGCTGTTCAGATATTACTGTTGCTTCTGGGTTCAGGGCAATTCCTTATTGGTAGAAAACGCTTAAGAGCTAGAATAGCTGCCTGAACCTGTGTTTTCCAAGACATGGCTTTACAGTTTATGATTTCCATAACTTTTTAATGTCGAGAACCCCACACCACTCTAATACATAGAGTACTAACAACTATTAGAAAAGCTTATTCAAATGGATGCCAGCAGACCCTCTGCATTTTACTGCTATTTTAGAAAGAATTTAAAATTACTGCAGTGTTGAAAATGGTTTTGTTAAAGGAAAAACCAAAACCTTGACAATCTTGAGTTTTGCTTTGGGATTCAGATAGAAGTCACCAGAAATAATCTTAGCTCTTGTGTTAAAGGATGAGTAGGAAAATACAATGGCAAGGAATAAGAAAAGGATATATTAATTCATCAGATAAGCATTAAAAATTCACAGTTGAAGGTGTCAAGATGCTGATCTAGAACAGATTGGGATTAATGACGAGTGGCTCTGCTATCGTATTGATCAGTGCCTGTGGCTATTTAGTAGATGATAAAACACACAGCATTGATTAAGGCTACTGGCAAAATGTTTTAGATATCAAAGCTGCAGTACTTTTCTTAAAGCTCAAAAAATCCTTTAATTAGGTGTATGCAATGGAGTATATGTATAAACACATACATACACATACTTAAAATACTTAAGAACTACTGGCAAAGGCACTGGTTTAGTAGTACAAAGCGATGCAGATTTATTACAGGTCCTTTACTACTATTTCAGCAAGCTGCCGTTTAACTAGTAGATTATACAGCAACTTTTACTGTAAAATTGCCAAAATATTTTATACATGGAAGACCAAGCATTTTAACTCTTATTGCTTAGAGACTTGGGGAGAGAAAGGATATTGAAATGTCTGTTTGTTACCTGAGAGATCTGTTTCGCAGTTAGAATCTTCCTGGGGGGAAAAATATAGATCTGAACTCATTAGTGACACAGTAGAAATTGCTGAAATGTTGAAGAGATTTAAGAGAAAAAGAGTAAAATGGGAAGGAGGCATAAGAAAACAAACATCTTAATCATGTAAAGAACTAACTATAGTAGTATTGCACACAGTTTGGCAAAATATCATCAGGACTGTAAGACATAATTGCAACTTCCAGAAGTCACAGCAATTACCTCAGAAATGAATGTCAGCTTTGTAGAATCTATCAGGAAGAAACAATAGTTCTGGGGCAAGCTGGTTCATCCTAGGGATCAGTTTTATCTAGTTTTCAGAATTCCAGAAATGTCTATTCCATTTCTTCTTAGAGTAAACAGACTCTTGATATGGTCCTGGTCAGAATAATCTACCATACACTGAGTTCATTCACAGACTGTATCAAAATGTGCAAGTGAATGAAAAGGTCAGGAGGGGTATATTCCACATGCAGAAGCTGTTTCCTAGTGTAAAATGTGAAACTGTAACCTCCTTAACTGGGTCACTTTTATTCAGGTATCTTTTACCATTCACAAAGATCCTGCAAGCAGGATATACAACTTAAATATTCAAAGCAATTATTTATTGTCTCATATACACAGCTGATAGCAAAGTCATGCTACTAGGCTTAGCATTAATTTGCTCAGAGGTGCTGATGAGACATCAGGTGAGTCTCTGCTAGCTGGGCAGTCATCGGTCAGCTGCAGAAGTGCTGCCTCTTTGCTCCTTGCCTCTTTGCTCAGTCTTGCTAAATGCCCATCTTCTGATTCTCTGTTTTTTTTTTCTTAGGACTTTATTCCCCAAGAAAACTTGTCAGCTGTTTTTCAGTTTGTTTTTTTTTTTTCCTTCCTTGAATCTTTGAATTGGTAACTATTACTATCTCAAAAATTTTACTTCTGTGTTTTGCTTTTCTTATCTTGCTTGGCTTTAACTTTTGTACTTTGTCACACCTCAACAACAATTTTCTCTGACAGAAAGCCACCCAGCTGTGCTCCACAAAACTGGGCTTTTAGTCACAGACAGATGAATGCCTTGGCCATGGGTTACAGGGTCTTATAAATGCATGCTTCCTTATCTGGCAGCTTGATTAAGATCATGTGCATAGCTCCATCTGGGTGGAGGACACATATATATACAGTGTAATCTAAATCATAAGTGGATGAACAAAAATGTGATAAAAGATGTGTTTCTTTTGTGTTATTTTTTTCTTTTTTTTTTTCCATGCAGGGCAAAGAAATGATAGATATCAAAATGAATGTGTCAACATCTGCTCTCGTTATATCATTTTATTTCTTTTCTGTGTACCCATTGAATAAATCTTTCTGCAAAAACAGTAGGAATTTTTTAGGTTAGTCAATTCTGTCCACTGAAATGAAGCAAAATATTTTTGTTTCTGCTGTGGAATGGTCACTGGGTTGTTTGACCAGTTCCCAAAATTTAAATGCCAATAAGAGGGAAGAAATAATGAAAAAGTAGAACTTGATACTTTTTGATCATAAAAGATACTGGTAAGGACTGGAGTGGAAAAGAACAGACAATATATGTGTTTGTGTTGTAATGTCTACATCTGAACTGTCACCCTAAAGTCCCTATTTATATTCTGTGTGAGAAATCATTTCGTATTGGAGAGATCACTTGCACCCCATAGCAGACTTCTAAAACTGTCAGATGAACTACACCCTAAACTGGCAGATGTAACTGGTAAGCCACTCTCCATTATATTTGAAAAGCCACGGCAGTAAGGCAAAGTCCCCAGTGACTGGAAAAAGGGAAACATCACACCCATTTTTAAAAAGGGTGAAAATGAGGACCCTGGGAACTAACAACCAGTCAGCCCAGTAAGATCTTACTGGCACTCTGTGCCCAGTAAGAACACAGAACAGATACTCTTGGAAGCTATTTCAAGGCATGTGGAAGATAGGGAGGTGATCAGAGACAGCTAACATTGCTTCACCCATGGAAAGTCATGCCTAACTAATCTAGTGGCCTCCTGCGACGAAGTGACTGTGTTGGTAGATAAGGGCAGAGCAATTGATGTAATCTACCTTGACTTCTGTAAGGCCTTTGACACTGTCCCATACAACATCCTTACTTCTAAATTGGAGAGATATGGGTTTGATGGATGGACTGTTAGATGTTAGACCATATCCTGGGCTGCATACAAAGAAGCTTGACCAGCGGTAGAGGGAGGTCATACTCCCCCTCTACTCTGCTCTTGTGAGACCCCATGTGGAATACTGCATCCAGCTCTGAGGCCACCAGCACAAAGAAGACATGGACCGGTTGGAGTGAGTCCAGAGGAGGGCCACGAAAATGGTCAGAGGGTTGCAATACCTCTTCTATGAAGAAAGGCTGAGAGAGTTGGGGTTCAGCCTGGAGAAGAACGGGCTCTGGGGACACCTTATTGTGGCCTTTTAGTAATTTAAGTGGGCTTATAATAAAGCTGGAGAGGCTTTTACCAGGGCCTGTAGTGACAGGACAAGGGGCAATGGTTTTAAACTGAAAGCAGGCAGGTTTAGATTGGATCTAATGAAGAAATTTTTTATGATGAGGGTGATGAGACACTGGAACAGGTTGCCCAGAGAAGCTGTGCATCCACAGTTCCTTGTCATTGGAAGGGTTCAAGGTTAGGTTGGATGGGGATTTGAGCTCCCTGATCTAGTTGAAGATTTCCCTACTCATTGCAGGAGGGGTTGGACTAGACAATCTTTAAAAGCCTGTTCCAACCCAAACCATTCTATGATTCTAAAGATGCCAGTTTCTCTTTGCCTAATGTAATTGAATGAAGTACTTCACATGTTGATCTGCAATATAAATGTCTACAGTTATGTGAATTGAATCTTATCCATGATATTTCTAATGATTAAATGAATACGTTTGATGTTGAAAAAAGAAAGATTAACAAGGGAATAGAAGAAAGAATTCACTACAGGATTCCTTTCAATATGTGCAAGCGCTGTTCAGGGAAGTGGAGACTTGGCATACATAATTGTTTTATTATTTTGATTTTTTCCAAGGAACTTATGGGAAAAGTGTTCTTTTTTAAAAAAAAATGTTGCTGAAGTAATACAGCAAGACTGCAATGATTTTATTATAGAAAAGGGAAACATGGGAGACTGACTAGCGCTTTGTTACCATTTAAAAATGTGACTTACACAAATATGAAACAGATTTTCAGTATTTTTTTTCAGGCAGGATAAAATACTACATAATACTTTAAAATGGAATAACATAAGTAGTATTTTCTCCCACTTGAAGAATGTAGAAAGTGTTTTCTCTAAATGGAGAAACTTTCACAACAAAAATCTTATTAGTGACTACAAAAATGATTGGGAACTCTAGAAACAGTACTTGATATTTGAAGCCTGCAGTTGCAGAAATATGTATTACTCCCATTCGTCAGATTGAAGAAGGTATCTTTGAGATACTGTATGATTTGTAGATTAGATTAGTAGGTATTGTCAAATCGTAAGTTTGTAGCTTTGAGATATGTCTTCCTCTGAAAAATTGTTTTTGAAATAATGATAATAAAAGAATACAGGAAGAAACACCCTCCAAAGATTTATTTTAAATAATTATAACCCTAACAATAGAAAGTGAACTCACTGAACTAATAGCGCTAATTTATGCCACAGTGTGGATATCAGCTCCTTGTTAAAAGCAACTAGCATATTCAAGCAGAGATATTCAAAACCTGCCTGGATGCAACTCTGTGTAACACGTTCTAGGGGAACCTGCTTTAGGAGGCGGTTGGACTAGATGAACTCCAGAGGTCCCTTCCAACCCTAAGCATTCTGTGATTCTGTGATATTCTTCAAGGTAATTCACAGGATTTCCTATCTTTACTAAAAGACATCACAAGTTTGCACCTGTCTTGTCATGTCTGTTCTATTAGATTCTGTGCATGCATCTGAATACAAGGTCTGAATTTTTAGCTTTTAATAAAAAGCGCTCTTGGTAGTATGAGAGCCATTTGTCAGAACCTGGCTTTAACTATTTGAAGATCTCACTTTTCTGAATAACTGTGTCATAGGTTCCTCTGCATTTCAGTGTGTCGTTTGAGAGACCTTTCAAAGCTTACCCAGTGGATGCCAGTGATTTCTGCTGCTGATGGCCGGTTCCCATACAAATCTACCTTCGGTGACTGCTGTTCTTATTTACATTGCAACTGTCATGCTGAGTCTGCCAATCAGCTGTATAGTTTTCTCCAGTAAAGAGAGAATCTGCCATATGGGTGAATTCCTCAAAAAACCCAAAGATCACATGAATTTCTTCATGCCATGCTTCTCTCATTCACTTCTAGACTCACACATATGCATATGCCTGTGGCTAAGGCATGAAGTGAAATGCAGGGGACATGCTAACGTGGGTCAGCAACGATTAGGGAATCCTGAAGCCAGGAGTCAGTTTAGAGCCACTACACTCTCCGTACCATGGTGTCCTGGTTTCATTGGGATTTTGTTTGAGTTTGTGGCTGGCCATGGTTATCAGGGCCATTAGCAGCTGACCCAGGCTGGCCCACAGGTGTATTCTAAATCATTAACAATCAAGTTCACTATAAAAGGGAGGGCTTGCTGGGCTGAGGGAAGGCTGGTTTTGCTCTCTTTCCTTCTGGCCTCTCTTTTCCACCTCATTGCTGATGATTGCTATTCCTGGGCAACTTGCTGCAACCTGTAGCTAAGTATAATTTTGTGTGTTTTGTGTTAGCATTTATACTGGTTTCTTTGTTTTATTAAATCTGTTTAATTTTAACCCATGAGTCTCCCTCTCTTACCAAATTTCCTCCCTCAGTTGGGAAAGGGACATTGGGTGAAAGAAAAACTGGTTATTGTTTAGCCCCGGGTGCGGGCTAAATGAAGACACAGGGTAACCATGTGTTACGCAGTTCGCTTCTTTCCTGTTTTATAGGTTAGGCCCTTCATCCTACATCCCATATTGAGAAACAGTGATTAAAATGCTAGTTTCAGCCTTAAACTCATTTTATATTGTTTATCAATTAAGCAAAAGTAAACAAAAATTGGATAGCATTCTTGGAATCTCAGTGTGTTATAAATCCATTAACAATCCTGGAGATCAGAAAAGTGCATGTGGTATGTAACCCAAACAGATCCACAGTATTGTTCAGTTATCCTGTCAGATACATGTGCTACTGATATTCTTCCATTTCACTAATCCTTTACTGTTTAACTGCTATGGTTACCAAAACTTGCAACACAATACTAAGAAATAAAATACAGAAATATAGATATTTCATTCATTCTTTTCCTTTAAGTCTCATTGTACATATTCTTGAAGTTCTTTAAGGTACATCGTGAGCATTTTCAGATCTTGGGTGTATGATGTCGGTATTAATTCTATGTGTTCAGTTTGCATTGCAATACAATTTCTTTAAGCATCATTTCAGACAGTATTTCTTGAAATTTTTCTTTTCAATATGATTTTTTTTTGAGAAAACAGAACAAAACCATGCAAATAAAAATATTGCCATGTGGAGCAAGAAAGAGATAACATTCAAACATTTAAGTTATTAAAAACCTTGATTGCTGAACTAGAATTGAAAAAAACCTCTTAGCCTGTTAAAAATATGACATCAATGTAGTATTAACCAGTGAAGAAGCAAACATGATTCCTAAACATATCAGGAACTTTCAGATATTTGTAATGAAAAAATCCCCAGATATCTCTGAAGCTTGCCCTTGTTTTAGTTTTACATTTGTCAAAGTATTCTGCATTGGTTTTGTACAGATAAACATCAAGCTGATGAAAATGTATTGTTCTTGGTTTTTGTCTAGCCTTAAATTTCCTGGGCTGAGAACTGAAGCAGAAGAAGCGAGTACTGTAAAATTCATCCCTGACAAAACTATTTCTTGTGTTTGTCTTGTGTGGCCCTTAGTGTATCCGGAAATGTAGCAACTGTCCTATTATATCTGGACTTGACTCCACAATGAAGAATAATAGGGGAAGAGTGAAATAATTTTCTCTCCTGCTCATCTTGGCCATGCTTTGTCTTTACTGTCTGTTTTCGGTAGTATAATGTTATGGTATCATCTGTGCTGTCAAGTCAGCTTGGAGCTCAAACTCACCTTTTAAGCTCAAACTTCCTGATTGTCCACATTGCCTACTTGGTAGCTCAAGCGCTGTCTCTGGCATGGGGTGATCTGAGATTCACTGATCGAGGTCCGGGCCTGAACCTTCACAGTAGGCAGCCAGAGTATGGACATACACAGCTGAAGCCACAGGGGTCTCGCTGGAACAGGCAGAGCAGCACAAGGCAGTGGAGACATTGTGACTGTGGGCTGGAAGTGGGAATTGCGCACAAAAAAGGCAAGAAGTGCTCCTCCTCCACAGCCCTGGAAGAGCAGGGGATCCAATGCATCCCAAAAAGAAGCTTTCAAAACCAGACAGTTTTGACGAGTTAAGGACAATGTCTTTTTCTAGAGTTTGTGCTCCTTGCCTCCTCACACTGCTTCCCCAGTTAAATCCAGGTAGTAATTTCACATCAGATTTAGTGTTTACCTTTTGAACAAGTACACTAAAACATTTTTTATGTGAAGAGAATTCAGATAGGAGATTTTTCAGTTCTCTCGCAGATAAAAGTTCCCAGATATGGAAACCACACTGAGCCATCCATAATTTTTAAAAAATAAAATAAAGCATAATTGCTGGTTATGAATTCTCCTACTGTTATTATTTCAAGTAGGGTGGTTTTTACTCCAATAATTAGTTGTTTAATTCTCAGCACATCCATCAGATATATTTACCTAAGGGTGATATTAGAAGTGCTATACAATAAAAAAAGTAAAAGAATCAAGTCTGGGTTTCAGGTTTGAACAGCTCTAAATATAGTTTCTACTACACTTATTGTATTTTTACAGAAATTTTATATAGTAACTGAATTATCTGTGAACATTCTCTGTTGAGCAGTGGGGTACTTACGTATATATTTGCTTTGAAGATGTCATAAGAAAGAAATACTGGGGCTGCCAGTGTGTGATAACATGTGATCATGCTAAGACCCTCCACAACAGTGGCATTTTTTTCTCAAGAACTCTATCAATGATCCCAATTTTTGCTTCATCATAGAATCCTAGAATAATTTAGCTTGGAAAAGGCCTTTAGGATCATCAAGTTCGACTGTAAACCTAACACTGCCCAGTCCACCACTAAACGATGTCGCTAAGTGCCACGTCTACATGTCTTTTAAATACCTCCAGGGATGGTGACTCAGCTATTTTAGAAATATCCTGACGATATACACAGCTTACTTCATCACTTTCTTAACCTCCAAATGACAACATAGATTACTAGTGTATTTCAGCACTTTGTTGAATTAAGGCCATGAGAATGAGAAGACCGGTAACTGGACCTATGGCTAAAATATGCTATATTTAAAAGAGGATCCAATACAAGGTGGCATGACAATTTCATATGTTCAAATGCCTGCCTGTTCAATTTATTAGAAAAGAGCCAGTGAGTTTGTGATCTGTTTAGTATACTTTTGTGTATCTAAGTACCTCACGTTCTCAAATCCTTGTTTGCTTTCCTTGAGAGTACTTTCTTGCATGGGAGAAGTATACTAAAAATAAACAAATATGTGGCCTCAGAGTGACTCAGAAAAAGCAATTTTTCTTCATTTTAGTGCTGGTTGTTTATGAAATATGCATGAGGCACAAAATCTGCAGCTGCAGATGTACACACACTGAGGATCCTCCATCTGTTGGTTAAAATCAAAACAAAACAACGGTACCAACAATGATCAAAAACAACAAATGGAAAACTTGCCTTTCAAAAAAAGCTTAATTTAAATCTCAGGGGAATATTCAAAGCGATATACTTTTTGAGTTGTTTTTTGTAGGTTCTTTCTGGACCAGCCACTGAAAATGCAGCTTTAGTAACATCCTGTGACAAACAGTTGTGTTCACTGTGTGTTGAAACATTACCTAATTGTCCCTTCACCATGACTTCAATTGCTTCAGTGACTTTGTGACTTCAATGTCTTTGGTGACTGAAACAAGCATAGCTGTTCTATCTGTGATATAAGTTGTGATGCTTTGCTTTCGAATTTGATGCAGTTTGTAGGAAAAAAACAAGAGTATTTACTATCAAAACATGCAGATGCAGCTCGCCAGGTTTGCCAAGAATGCCAATGGCACTCTTTGTTTACCAATATCATTCCATGATTACCCAATACTGAATGTCAAGTTACACAAGAAGGGCACTTCTCACTGCAACATCCTGGATGCTTTGCATTGTGAAGCTGGCAGGTAAGAGAAATGAAGGGTCTGATGTTGTATAAACATCCATGATAGGCTACGTTGTAAAATTTTATTGATAATTAATGTAGTGATAGAGCTTAATGAGATTTAATATAAAAATTTTATGGCTATTTTTCAGATAGTTGAGTTTCTAAACCTGTTCTAGTAATCTGACGTTGAAAATGTATTTTACACATTTAATTACATAATTTGTTTAAACAGTTGTCAGGGTGCCTAGAGCTTTTTATAAGGGTATTTCCTACTACTGTCCAAATTCAATTTCCTTTCTGCTATTCAAGAAATTCTAATAAGATTAAAACAAGGTTAACCAGAACCTGAGCATTTAAGCTGTTATTCCTCTGGCAAGAAGAAACAGAGAGATATGTTTTTTATAAAAGGAATCAGAACAGAAGCCAGCAACTCTTGTCTACTTTTGCTGTATCCTACAACTTTTGCTTTGGCTCCTCCTGTCCACTGCAGTACATTTTTCATCCAAAGGGTCCGAGTCTGAACATAGTCAAAATAATTGCCTCTAAAGCCACAGACCATAATCATTCTGGCTTTGGTGTGATGGTATGGATCTAAGAGGATGTCAATGTCTCTAAAAAACTAGAAGTAAATTGTTTCTATAGTAAATTATTGCGATGTCAGTGCTTGTGCCTTGGTCTTCTTTCACTTTGTTTACTTTGGGTAAAGTAGATTGACTACAGGGAGATGTTAGAGGATGCAAGCAGAATTCCGTATATAGGCAAAGTCCATGAAATGTTTAAAAGTATCTAACACTACTATGGAAATCTGAGTGTGACATAGCTGTGATTTTAAAAAATGTGATTAGTTGAATCTAATTTTATATGTGAAAGAATATCAGAAACCAGACAATCAAATTGTAACAGCTATTTTTTTCTGTTCCAAAAATCTCAGGTGGTTATATGGACTGAGAGTTGCAGTAACTTGATTTTTCAAAAAAAGCCTGTAGGAAATATATGCCCACTACAAACTGAAGTGTGAGAGCACCTAGCATCAGTTAGAGACCCTGTGGAGGACTGGGAAGCCCCAAAGGTATTTTATTTCTCTTTTACAATAACTGTCTCCCTATATCAGAATGTTTTACATTAGAATTATAAGGCCAAAAAGCTCTTACCTTTATTTAGTTTTAAAATAATAAAAGCAACTCAACAAGGTCTAGGAGCTCTACTGTTAAGTTGAACAATATTAAGCTGGAACTTCGTTCTGTCCAAACTCGTCATAGAGTCATAGAATCACAGAACCATTTTGATTGGAAAGGTCCTTCAAGATCATCGAGTCCAACCGCAAACCTAATAGTGTCAACTCCACCACTAAACCAGGTCCCTAAGCACTGCATCTACACATTTTTTAAATACCTCCAGGGATGGTGACTCAACCGCTTCCCTGGGCAGCCTGTTCCGATGCTTGACAACCCTTTTCGTTAGGAAATTTTTCCTAATATCCAAACTAAATGTCCCCTGGAGCAACTTGAGGCTGTTTCCTCTTGTCCTATCACTTGTTACCTGGGAGAAGAGACTGTCACCCACCTCGCTACAACCTTCTTTCAGGTAGTTGTAGAGAGCAACAAGGTTTCCCCTCAGTCTCCTTTTCTCCAGACTACACACCCCCAGTTTCCTCAGCCACTCCTCATAAGACTTGTTCTCTAGACCCTTCACCAGCTTTGTTGCCCTTCTTTGGACACATTCCAGCACCTCAATGTCTTTCTTGGAGTGAGGGGTCCAAAAATGAACACAGTATTCGAGGTGAGGCCTTACCAGTGCCAAGTACAGGGGGACAATGACTTCCCTAGGCTTGCTGGTTATACTGTTTCTGATACAAGTCAGGATGCTGTTGGCCTTCTTGGCTACCTGGGCACACTGCTGGCTCATATTCAGCCAGCTATCGATCAACACCCCCAAGTCTTCTTCTGCTGAGCAGCCTTCCAGCCACTCTTCCCCAAGCCTGTAGCATTGCATGGGGTTGTTATGACCCAAGTGCAGGACCTGACACTTAGCCTTGTTGAATCTCATACAGTTGGCCTGGGGGATGAAGGGACTGAGAGCAGCCCTGCTGAGAGGCACTTGGAGGTATTGGTGGATGAAAAGCTGGACATGAGCCAGCAATGTGTGCTCACTGCCCAGAGGGCCAACTGTGTCCTGGGCTGCATCAAAAGAAATGTGACCAGCAGGTGCTGGTCAAGCAAGGTGATTCTGCCCCTCTACTCCACTCTGGTGAGACCTCACCTGGAGTACTGTGTCCTACTCTGGGGTTCTCAGCACAAGAAAGACATGAACCTGTTGGAGCAGGTCCACAGGAGGTCCACCTCCTCTGGGGTGGTGGGATCAGAGGGATGGAATACTTCTCCTTGTGTGGATCCCATCTGCCCCATAGTCTTGTGTGTGTCTAAGTAAGTGTTGTAGCAAGTCACTAACCATTTCCTGTTGGATTAGGGGGGCTTCGTTCTGCTCCCCATCCCTGTCTTCCTGCTCAGAGATCTGGGTACCTGGACAACAACTGGTCTTACTAATGAAGAGTGAGGCAAAGAAGGCATTAAGTACCTCAGCCTTTTCCTCATCTTTTGTCACTATGTTTCTCGCTGCATCCAGTAAAGATAGAGATTCTCCTTAGCCCTCCTTTTGTTGCTAACGTGTTTATAGAAACATTTTTTATTGTCCTTTACGGCAGTAGCCAGATTAAGTTCTAGTTGGGCTTTGGCCCTTCTAATTTTCTCCCTGCATAACCTCACGACATCTTTGTAGTCCTCCTGAGTTGCCTGCTCCTTCTTCCAAAATTCATAAACTCTATTTTTTCCTGAGTTCCAGCCAAAGCTCTCTGTTCAGCCAGGCCAGTCTTCCCCACCAGCTTGTCTTTTGGCACATGGGGACAGCCTGCTCCCGAGCCTTTAAGATTTCCTTCTTGAAGAATGTCCAGCCTTCCTGGACTCCTTTGTCCTTCAGGACTGCCTCCCAAGGGACTCTGTCATACAGGCTCCTAAATAGGCCAAAGTCTGCCCTCCAGAAGTCCAAGGTAGTAGTTTTGCTAACTCCTCTCCTTACTTCTCTGAGAATCAAAAAATCTTATAATTTCATGATCACTATGCCCAAGACGTCCTCCAACCATCACATCACCCACAAGTCCTTCTCTGTTCACAAACAACAGGTCCAGCGGGACAGCTTCCCTAGCTGGCTCCCTCACCAGCTGTGTCAGAAAGTTATCTTCCACACAATCCAGGAGCCTCTGAGACTGTTTCCTCTCTGCTGTATTGTATTTTGTAATAGGAGGTATTTTGTTTACTGTTATGACATCTGGCACTGCAACTAGAAATGACAGTTCTTGGCAAGTGATTCAGCAGATTTCTTTGTAACATGCATATTAACAGCATTCTGGGAAATGCTGTCCTGAGATGTCCTAGGTTTCTGACCTGGCTTGTGAAACTCAGTTTTTCACAAAAGGCCAGATAAGCCATGGACAAAGCCAAATGTTCACAAGGGACCATAACAGACCTGGGGTCTACTAAAGTAGTCTAATTCTTGTGTAGTCCATCAGTCTTTGTCTGTATTACTGTACTGAGATTAATTTTGGGCTGTATTATTGGAACTACAGCTTATGAAAACTCAGAGAAGGTTCATCCTTTGATATTTCATGACTCTCATCCCCTTTCATACGTATATAGCAGAATGTTCTTTGTCCTAGATGCATTTCCACTTTGAGGTAGATGAAGACTTAGCTCTTTCAGTCAACTACTAACAGAATGGAATTAAAATTGAAAAAGATAAACTCTTTTAAAAAAAATTGTATTCAATCTAAATTGGAAATAACTTTTACTTTGATTTTATCCATTCAATGCCCCAAATATTTTAACTGAAACTTTTTAAACTAAACATACTATTTAAACTGTATTAATTTGTTCAATAAATATTTCTTTAAAAAACACATAATTTTGTAATTTAGCATGCAACATTTTGATGATCTCAATAAAGTCGTATTTTTTACTAATTTCTATTTAGTTTCTTATATTTTTTTTGCATCAACTCTGTAAATACAAGGCTATCATTAAAACTATTTTATAGGCCAAATTACAAATTATATCTCTTGAATATGTATACAATTGTCTGTGTATATAAAATGAAAATAATACTGAAAATGTGTATTAAAACTGAGGAAAGAGAAAAGCAATTAGAAATACCATAAATTTTGTAGTACTGTAAAGGACTAATGATTTACCCATTTCCAACTGTTCTGGTTCTCACTTAGGTTACTGATTAGAGAAAAATAGTAATGAAAAAGAATCCTTACATTTGAGTGATAACATTTGTTGAAAACTTGTCTTTTTCTCTAATCATATTTTTCTGGTGGTTAAGATTCCAGCCATCTGGACTCACCAGTTTCCACTCTTTGGGCTATGTGTCAATTGTTTCTGATCCCTCACTTCTGATAAATGTAGCTCAGACATGTTAATGTTTCTCAGTAATAACTTGACTAAGTTGTTTAATGGGTCTCCTGTAACATTTTTCTTTTTACCTGCAGCTAAAAGTTATGACTTAACTGAGTTAATTTCCTGGCCAAATCCTTGTCTTAAATTATTTCCTCAAAAATGTAAGTGTTTTTTTGAACACGTTCAGAATCTATTCTAGAAAGAACAAAGCATGCATTTTGGCTCTGCCAGTATGTTGGAGTTTTTGAATTTTAGTAAATATGGGCTTTGATATTTATTTCTATGTTGGTTTAAATTAAAATTCCACAAAACAAAACTTACAATTTTTGAAAAATGAAAATATGTTATTCTGAAAGAAAGTTTGGCATACAATGTCTTAATGAAATTTGACTTTCTAATATTTTTCATTTTTTGTATATTCTATTTTTACTCAATAATTTTTCAAGAGTAGAATGTTTGAAATGGTAGCAGGATGTCATGTTAAATTCTGTCACAGTCGTATATGATCATAGTGAAACAGCAGATTTTCTTCCATCAGGACTGAAAGGATTCCCTGGACAATCAATGTAAAAGTCTTATCACTTACTGGATTATAGGGTTCAATTTATAAATAGATCAAGCACGTCTTTCCAGAACAAATCATACACTGCTTGCTTTGCAGTGATACGGTTGGAAGTCTGGTGTCTTGAACAGGAGAATAAGATGAGTACTAATTTGAAGAACCATTATTTTCAGTATTCTAATGTTAGCATGGATTTCTTGTACTAAAATATCAATAATGTATTTCCCATGCTGTATTTTTTTTCTCATGGCTTCGTTAAGTAATAATAAAAGGAGTATAAAAGAGCTTAATGTAGAAATTTCTTTGCAAGATATTCTGGAGTGAGTCATGATAGTGAAAATATCAAAGGTCAAAAAGAAATTAAAAGGACCTAACATGTATTATTTGGTTTAGAAATAATGAAGTTAAAAAAAATCCCATTAATAGTTTGTTATCCTGGTGTGTGATTTTTGACACTGTAGAGTTGGCAACAATGCATAAAGAACCAAAAGATCATTCAAGATCAGATCAAAGCCTTGAGGAAAACTTATAAGAGGTCTTCTCAATGTCTTTGCATTTACTGTTCTGATACCAATTCAGCAGTTCAGAGAATCACAGAATCAGAATCAATCACAGAATCAATCAGGTTGGAAGAGACCTCTGGGATCGAGTCCAACCATTGCCCTGACTTCCCCCTGTCAACTAGACCATGGCACTAAGTGCCACATCCAGTCTTTTCTTAAACACATCCAGAGATGGTGACTCCACCACCTCCCTGGGCAGACCATTCCAATGTCTAATGACCCTTTCTGAGAAGAAATGCTTCCTAATGTCTAACCTGAACCTCCCCTGGCGAAGCTTGAAGCTATGTCCTCTTCTCCTATCGCTAGCTGCCTGGGAGAAGAGGCTGACTCCCACTCCGCTACAACCTCCTTTCAGGCAGCAATTTGTACTCACTTGATATATTTATATATCAAGTTGTTGCAGTCCTTAGAAGATTAGCATATAGGGCAGACATATAGATCCTTCCTGTGGTGTTTTAGTTAACCTCCTGTGTCATGTTGTTCCCTATCCATCTCATGTATGATTTTGAAAAGGAGTCTATATAAATTAGCATTTTCAGGAAATGCTAAATTTCAAACATGTATCAGCTGTTACCACAGATTACATTTGCCTAGTTTCATTTAATAGCACCTAGTGGGAACAAGGACAGGCCATAGATAACAGAGACAAAGAAAGTAGATCCTTCATTGTTGAACGACATGCAGAAAACAGGATTTAGTAAAAATTCTGTAAGCAAAGAGCTTCTCTGTAATGTGAATTCAATCTCCTTACAAATAAGCATCAAAATATTTGTACAGCCAAGAACAGGAGGATTGACAGATCACTTCAGTGCTGTTTTTATGACAGCAGTTTAAAGCCTTTTAACGAATTTCCTGTCTGCATGCAGCTGAATGCTGAGTCCATCCTACACCTACAGCAACACAACGGTAAGACTGCAGAGCGAAAAGGGACAAAAGGTGAGGAAATGCAAAAGCAGAGTTTGCAGTATGATCTTGCTTAGCATCCTGTGGTAATTGAATGATACAGAAGGCTTGCACATATGGGTATTTTTCATATATTAGATAATGTCACTAGAATGGCAGGGAGACATTTTTAGCTCTCAGAGGCATTTTAACTCTCCTCTTTCCCTCAGGCATCTTCTGACTACTGTCTCTGCCTGTGCAGACCTGTGCAACGATTCTCCCTGAACTGCAACAGCAGCTATCAACTTGGATCAGGCATATTTGCTTCAATTTGATCCCACTTTCTTACCCTGCCTTTGCTACAGGTCACAGAAGATAAGAGGTGAACTTACAACTGGACACAATCACTTTGCTTGCCCTAAGCTAGTGTGATCCCGTGGGCACTATATGTCTTGAATTTGATGTA
Organism: Nyctibius grandis; assembly: GCF_013368605.1. Taxonomy (NCBI): domain Eukaryota; kingdom Metazoa; phylum Chordata; class Aves; order Nyctibiiformes; family Nyctibiidae; genus Nyctibius; species Nyctibius grandis. The sequence goes on from NC_090660.1 coordinate 81,975,712, forward strand.
GACTCTATTCAGTATCCATTGATGTTGGTTAATTCTGCAGTTCAGGTGACTGAGCATTTGCAGTCTTTATCAATTAGCATGGACTAAAGTTGCAGCAGGAATAAACCGTCTAAATTCCAGAGAACGAACACACTATCCATAGAATTAATAGGGCAAGGTTTATGGGAAAGGTAACATATTTCACTTCATTTTAATAAAGGCTATTCTTTCTGCCCACTCTTTGCCTTATTTTTACCCATAGACCACATAGAATACAGGGTCTATTTTTCAGTTAATCCAGGAATCACAAGCTGCAATTAGGTCCTTGACATAAGTTTAGGAAATCAGTGTCACGATAACAGAAAGTAAATTCTTTTCCTTTCTTGCTGTCATGTGTATGTTTCTGAAAGGGGCCCCCTGAGCAGCAGCCCCGAGTCCTGCCTGGACTCGGAAGTTCCTGGCAACGAATCACGAGAGGAGGGGGCGTAGCCAGAGGCACCGCGAGAGATTTAAACACGGTGAAACCATAACAAACAGTCAGTCGGCAGCAGCGGCAGCAGCGGCAGCGGCGGCAGCGACTGAGGTGAGTGCGGGGCGAGGGTGAGATCGGGCTGTACTGGGCGGTTTCCGTACTCTGGGCCCCCCCGAGCAGCAGCCCCAAGACCCGCCTGGACCCGGAAGTTCCCGGCAATGAATCAGGAGAGGAGGGGGCGTAGCACCACTCCCCATCGATCGGGTGATAAAGAGCCTCTGGGAGGACAGGGACTAGTCCCTGCCCAGAGGGTACAGGGGGAGTCAGCAGTGACTGTGTGAGTCAGCAGTGACTGTGTGAGTCCCGGGGTGGGGAGGCCACAGCCGTTTGCAGCTCGTTGGGGAGGGCGCTGACTCTCTCCCAGTGCACAAGGCGAGGAAGGCGCCAAGGAGCTGTGAACCAGGGGTGTCACCAGCAGGTATTTCCCAGCTCAGTGAAAGAACAATGGTCTCCACGCAACGGAAGAAGACCAAAATGGATGTGGGAACCCAGACAGAGCTCCCACGGAAGGAGGCAATTGTGCAGGTTGCAGGCTGCAGGGAATGCTACAGCGTCTCCGTGGTGATAGGGGGCTGTGTGCGCTGTGAGCAGGTAGATGATCTGCTCGGCTGAGTGGCACAGCTGCAAAGCCAGGTTGAAAGGCTTCAAGCCGAAGTAGAAAGGCTTAGGAGCATTAGGGAGGCTGAAATGGAGATAGACTGGTGGAGCCAGGCTCTGCCCTCCCTGCAACAAAAATGGGAGCACCTGCCGGAGAGCTCCCAGGATCGAGGGGCCCCTGTACTCTGCCCCTCTCAGGTAGAAAACAATAACCTAAATGAAAGGAGTGAGTGGAGGCAAGTCTATGGCTGTGGCAAAAGGCGAGTGCCCTCCTTGCCTACCTTGCCTCCACAGGTGCCTCTGAGCAATAGATATGAAGCCCTAGTGGAATACAGCCGGTCCAATGGGGATGTGGTAGAGAGGCAACCTATATCAGAGGTCCCACCACAGTCAGAAAAACCTGACAGGCGTATAGCTACCTCCTCCACAAGGAAGAAGAGAAGAGTTTTAGTGGTTGGAGACTCCTTCCTAAAGGGATCTGAGGGCCCAATATGCAGAGCTGACCCCCATCATAGGGAGGTCTGCAGCCTGCCTGGAGCCCGAATCAGGGATATTACCAGGCAACTCCCCAACCTGGTGAAGGCCACAGACTACTACCCCCTGCTGATCTTCCAGACAGGTGGGAAAGAAGCTGCATCCCGTAGTCTGAGGGGGATGAAGAAAGACTACAAGGCCCTAGGACGGTTGGTGAAAGAGTCTGGGGCACAAGTTGTTTTCTCCTCCCTCCTTCCATTTTCAGGTGATGACATGGGATGGAATAGTAGGATTCTCTCTATAAATGCCTGGCTACGAGACTGGTGTTACAGGCAGGGCTTTGGGTTCTTTGATAATGGCTGGTTTTATAAGACACCAGGCGTGACAGTGATTCATGGGAAAGGTTTATGTCGTAGGGGCAAAAGGGTTCTGGGACAGGAATTAGCAGGGCTCATTTGGAGAGCTTTAAACTAGATTCGAAGGGGGATGGGGTAGTAGCTGGGCTTGCACCACTGGGGCAATGCTCTAGTGTTGAGGTAGACCAGGAGGCCCCCCATCCCCCTGGGGTGAAATCGGTGTGCCCAGCTCGCTCCCTGAAATGCCTGTACACCAATGCATGCAGCATGGGGAATAAACAAGAGGAGCTAGAAATCCATGTTCGGTCGGGGGGCTATGATCTAGTGGCAATTACAGAGACTTGGTGGGACACCTCGCATGACTGGAATGTGGTCATGGATGGCTATGTCCTGTTCAGGAAAGACAGGCCACTAAGGAGAGGTGATGGAGTAGCTCTTTATGTGAGTGAGCAGCTAGAATGTATTGAGTTCTGTCCAGGGGCGGATCAGGAGCGAGTTGAGAGTTTGTGGGTGCGAATAAAGGGGCAGGCTGGCAGGGGTGATACTGTTGTGGGTGTCTATTACAGGCCACCAGATCAGGATGAGGAGGGTGATGAGGCCTTCTACAGGCAGCTGAGAGCAGTCTCGCAATTACAGGGTCTGGTTGTCATGGGGGATTTCAACTACCCTGATATTTGCTGGGAGGCCTACTCAGCCAGCCATCCTCAGTCCAGGAGGTTCCTCCAGTGCATTGATGATAACTTTCTGATGCAAATGGTGGACGAGCCAACTAGGAGAGGAGCGCTGCTGGATCTTGTTCTCCCTAACAATGAGGGTCTGGTTGAAGAGGTGAAGGTTGAGGGCAGCCTTGGTTGTAGTGACCATGGGATGGTAGAGTTCAGGATCTCATGTGGCAGGAACAGAATAGCTAGCAGAATCACAATCCTGGACTTCAGGAGGGCCAACTTTGGCCTTTTCAAGCAACTGCTAGGGGAAATCCCATGGGACAGGGTGCTAGAAGGTAAGGGGGCCCAAGATAGTTGGTTAGCATTCAAGGACTGCTTCTTCCGAGCTCAAGATCAGAGCATCCCAACAGGTAGGAAGTCAAGAAAGGCTACCAGGAGACCTGCATGGTTGAACAGGGAACTGCTGGGCAAACTCAAGTGGAAGAAGAAGGTGTACAGATCATGGAAGGAGGGGCTGGCCACTTGGGAGGAATATAAGTCTGTTGTCAGAGGATGTAGGGAGGCAACTAGGAAAGCTAAGGCCTCCTTGGAATTAAACCTTGCAAGAGAGGTCAAGGACAACAGAAAGGGCTTCTTCAAATACATTGCAGGTAAAACCAACACTAGAGGCAATGTAGGCCCACTGATGAATGAGGTGGGGGCCCTGGAGACAGAGGATAAAAAGAAGGCGGAGTTACTGAATGCCTTCTTTGCCTCTGTCTATACTGCTGGAGGCTGTCCTGAGGAGCCCCGGACCCCTGCGGCCTCAGAAGAAGTCAGGATAGAGGAGGAATCTGCCTTGGTTGATGAGGGCTGGGTCAGGGACCAATTAAGCAATCTGGACGTCCATAAATCCATGGGCCCTGATGGGATGCACCCGCGGGTGCTGAGGGAGCTGACGGAAGTCATTGCTAGGCCACTCTCCATCATCTTTGCTAAGTCATGGGCAACGGGAGAGGTACCTGAGGACTGGAGGAAAGCGAATGTCACTCCAGTCTTCAGAAAGGGCAAGAAGGAGGACCCGGGTAACTATAGACCGGTCAGCCTCACCTCCATCCCCGGAAAGGTGATGGAACAACTTGTCCTTGGTGCTGTCTCTAGGCACATCAAGGATAGGGGAATCATTAGGGGCACTCAGCATGGCTTCACCAAGGGGAAGTCGTGCTTAACCAACTTGATAGCCTTTTATGAGGACGTAACCCGGTGGATAGATGATGGTAAAGCTGTGGATGTGGTCTATCTCGATTTCAGTAAAGCGTTTGACACAGTCTCCCACAGCATCCTTGCAGCTAAACTGGGGAAGTGTGGTCTGGATGATCGGGTAGTGAGGTGGATTGTGAACTGGCTGAAGGAAAGAAGCCAGAGAGTGGTGGTCAATGGGACAGAGTCCAGTTGGAGGCCTGTGTCTAGCGGAGTCCCTCAAGGGTCAGTACTGGGACCAGTACTATTCAATATATTCATTAATGACTTGGATGAGGGAATAGAGTGCACTGTCAGCAAGTTCACTGATGACACCAAACTGTGAGGAGTGGCTGACACGCCGGAAGGCTGCGCAGCCTTTCAGAGAGACCTGGACAGGCTGGAGAGTTGGGCGGGGAGAAATTGAATGAAATATAACAAGGGCAAGTGTAGAGTCCTGCATCTGGGCAAGAACAACCCCATGTACCAGTACAAGTTGGGGGCAGACCTGTTGGAGACCAGCGTAGGGGAAAGAGACCTGGGGGTCCTAGTGGACAACAGGATGACCATGAGCCAGCAATGTGCCCTTGTGGCCAAGAAGGCCAATGGCATCCTGAGGTGTATTAGAAGGGGTGTGGTTAGCAGGTCAAGAGAGGTTCTCCTCCCCCTCTACTCTGCCCTGGTGAGGCCGCATCTGGATTATTGTGTCCAGTTCTGGGCCCCTCAGTTCAAGAAGGACAGGGAACTGCTAGAGAGAATCCAGCGCAGAGCCACGAAGATGATTAAGGGAGTGGAACATCTCCCTTATAAGGAGAGGCTGAGGGAGCTGGGTCTCTTTAGCTTAGAGGAGACTGAAGGGTGACCTCATTAATGTTTATAAATATGTAAAGGGCAAGTGTCATGAGGATGGAGCCAGGCTCTTCTCAGTGACGTCCCTTGACAGGACAAGGGGCAATGGGTGCAAGCTGGAACACAGGAGGTTCCACATAAATATGACAAAAATCTTCTTTATGGTGAGGGTAACCGAACACTGGAACAGGCTGCCCAGAGAGGTTGTGGAGTCTTCTTCTCTGGAGACATTCAAAACCTGCCTGGACTAACCTAGAGGAGAAGAGTGAGTGGAGACAAGTCTATGGCCGTGGCAAAAGGCGAGTGCCCTCCTTGCCTACCTTGCCTCCACAGGTGCCTCTGAGCAATAGATATGAAGCCCTAGTGGAATACAGCCGGTCCAATGGGGATGTGGTGGAGAGGCAACCTATATCAGAGGTCCCACCACAGTCAGAAAAACCTGACAGGCGTATAGCTACCTCCTCCACAAGGAAGAAGAGAAGAGTTTTAGTGGTTGGAGACTCCTTTCTAAAGGGATCTGAGGGCCCAATATGCAGAGCTGACCCCCATCATAGGGAGGTCTGCAGCCTGCCTGGAGCCCGAATCAGGGATATCACCAGGCAACTCCCCAGCCTGGTGAAGGCCACAGACTACTACCCCCTGCTGATCTTCCAGACAGGTGGGGAAGAAGCTGCATCCCGTAGTCTGAGGGGGATGAAGAAAGACTACAAGGCCCTAGGATGGTTGGTGAAAGAGTCTGGGGCACAAGTTGTTTTCTCCTCCCTCCTTCCATTTTCAGGTGATGACGTGGGATGGAATAGTAGGATTCTCTCTATTAACACCTGGCTACGAGACTGGTGCTACAGGCAGGGCTTTGGGTTCTTTGATAATGGCTGGTTTTATAAGACACCAGGCGTGACAGTGATACATGGGAAAGGTTTATGTCGTAGGGGCAAAAGGGTTCTGGGACAGGAATTAGCAGGGCTCATTCGGAGAGCTTTAAACTAGATTCGAAGGGGGATGGGGTAGTAGCTGGGCTTGCACCACTGGGGCAATGCTCTAGTGTTGAGGTAGACCAGGAGGACCCCCATCCCCCTGGGGTGAAATCAGGGGGTGAATCTGGGATGAAATGGTGTGCCCAGCTCGCTCCCTGAAATGCCTGTACACCAATGCACGCAGCATGGGGAATAAGCAGGAGGAGTTAGAAATCCGTGTTCAGTCGGGGGGCTATGATCTAGTGGCAATTACAGAGACTTGGTGGGACACCTCGCATGACTGGAATGTGGTCATGGATGGCTATGTCTTGTTCAGGAAAGACAGGCCGCTAAGGAGAGGTGGTGGAGTTGCTCTTTATGTGAGTGAGCAGCTAGAATGTATTGAGTTCTGTCCAGAGGCGGATCAGGAGCGAGTTGAGAGTTTGTGGGTGCGAATAAAGGGGCAGGCTGGCAGGGGTGATACTGTTGTGGGTGTCTATTACAGGCCACCAGATCAGGATGAGGAGGGTGATGAGGCCTTCTACAGGCAGCTGAGAGCAGTCTCGCAATTACAGGGCCTGGTTGTTGTGGGGGATTTCAACTACCCTGATATTTGCTGGGAGGCCTACTCAGCCAGCCATCCCCAGTCCAGGAGGTTCCTCCAGTGCATTGATGATAACTTTCTGATGCAAATGGTGGATGAGCCAACTAGGAGAGGAGCGCTGCTGGATCTGATCCTCACTAACAAGGAGGGTCTGGTTGAAGAGGTGAAGGTTGAGGGCAGCCTTGGTTGTAGCGACCATGAGATGGTAGAGTTCGGGATCTCATGTGGCAGGAACAGAATAGCTAGCAGAATCACAACCCTGGACTTTAGGAAGGCCAACTTTGGCCTTTTCAAGCAACTGCTAGGGGAAATCCCATGGGACAGGGTACTAGAAGGTAAGGGGGCCCAAGATAGCTGGTTAGCATTCAAGGACTGCTTCTTCCGAGCTCAAGATCAGAGCATCCCAACAGGTAGGAAGTCAAGGAAGGGTACCAGGAGACCTGCATGGTTGAACAGGGAACTGCTGGGCAAACTCAAGTGGAAGAAGAAGGTGTACAGATCGTGGAAGGAGGGGCTGGCCACTTGGGAGGAATATAAGTCTGTTGTCAGAGGATGTAGGGAGGCAACTAGGAAAGCTAAGGCCTCCTTGGAATTAAACCTTGCAAGAGAGGTCAAGGACAACAGAAAGGGCTTCTTCAAATACATTGCAGGTAAAACCAACACTAGAGGCAATGTAGGCCCACTGATGAATGAGGTGGGGGCCTTGGAGACAGAGGATAAAAAGAAGGCGGAGTTACTGAATGCCTTCTTTGCCTCTGTCTATACTGTTGGAGGCTGTCCTGAGGAGCCCTGGACCCCTGCGGCCTCAGATGAAGTCAGGATAGAGGAGGAATCTGCCTTGGTTGATGAGGGCTGGGTCAGGGACCAATTAAGCAACCTGGATGTCCATAAATCCATGGGCCCTGATGGGATGCACCCGCGGGTGCTGAGGGAGCTGGCGGAAGTCATTGCTAGGCCACTCTCCATCATCTTTGCTAAGTCATGGGCAACAGGAGAGGTGCCTGAGGACTGGAGGAAAGCAAATGTCACTCCAGTCTTCAAAAAGGGCAGGAAGGAGGACCCGGGTAACTATAGACCGGTCAGCCTCACCTCCATCCCTGGAAAGGTGATGGAGCAACTTGTTCTTGGTGCTGTCTCTAGACACATCAAGGATAGGGGGATCATTAGGGGCACTCAGCATGGCTTCACCAACGGGAAGTCTTGCTCAACCAACTTGATAGCCTTTTATGAGGATGTTACCCGGTGGATAGATGATGGTAAAGCTGTGGATGTGGTCTATCTCGATTTCAGTAAAGCGTTTGACACGGTCTCCCACAGCATCCTCGCAGCTAAACTGGGGAAGTGTGGTCTGGATGATCGGATAGTGAGGTGGATTGTGAACTGGCTGAAGGAAAGAAGCCAGAGAGTGGTGGTCAGCGGGACAGAGTCCAGTTGGAGGTCTGTGTCTAGCGGAGTTCCGCAAGGGTCGGTTCTGGGACCAGTTCTATTCAATATATTCATTAATGACTTGGATGAGGGATTAGAGTGCGCTGTCAGCAAGTTCGCTGATGACACAAAACTGGGAGGAGTGGCTGAGATGCCGGAAGGCTGCGCAGCCTTTCAGAGAGACCTGGACAGGCTGGAGAGTTGGGCGGGGAGAAATTGAATGAAATATAACAAGGGCAAATGTAGAGTCCTGCATCTGGGCAAGAACAACCCCATGTACCAGTACAAGTTGGGGGCAGACCTGTTGGAGACCAGCGTAGGGGAAAGGGACCTGGGGGTCCTAGTGGACAACAGGATGACCATGAGCCAGCAGTGTGCCCTTGTGGCCAAGAAGGCCAATGGCATCCTGGGGTGTATTAGAAGGGGTGTGGTCAGCAGGTCGAGAGAGGTTCTCCTCCCCCTCTACTCTGCCCTGGTGAGGCCGCATCTGGAGTATTGTGTCCAGTTCTGGGCCCCTCAGTTCAAGAAGGACAGGGAACTGCTAGAGAGAGTCCAGCGCAGAGCCACGAAGATGATTAAGGGAGTGGAACATCTCCCTTATGAGGAGAGGCTGAGGGAGCTGGGTCTCTTTAGCTTAGAGAAGAGGAGACTGAGGGGTGACCTCATTAATGTTTATAAATATGTAAAAGGCAAGTGTCAAGAGGATGGAGCCAGGCTCTTCTCAGTGACATCCCTTGACAGGACAAGGGGCAATGGGTGCAAGCTGGAACACAGGAGGATCCACTTAAATTTGAGGAAAAACTTCTTTACTGTAAGGGTGACTGAACACTGGAACAGGCTGCCCAGAGAGGTTGTGGAGTCTCCTTCTCTGGAGACATTCAAAACCCGCCTGGACGCGTTCCTGTGTGATATGGTCTAGGCAATCCTGCCCCGGCAGGGGGATTGGACTAGATGATCTTTCGAGGTCCCTTCCAATCCCTAACATTCTGTGATTCTGTGTGATTCTGTGATTCTGTGATTCTGTGACGTGTTCCTGTGTGATATGGTCTAGGTAATCCTGCTCTGTCAGGGGGATTGGACTAGATGATCTTTCGAGGCCCCTTCCAATCCCTAACATTCTGTGATTCTGTGATTCTGTGATTCTGTGATTCTGTGATTCTGTGAAGAGTGTTATTGGAATTTGTCCCTCCTTTGTTCAGCCTACAAGTCCATCCTAGAACCCCTTCACTTTTGATTAGCTTGATTAAGATGATTAAGGCCTTTATGATTTGCCTCTCCAGTTTTACTCTCCTTGTGAATGCTGAAATAGAGGAATAAAGAACAGAGAACTTGAGAGCGATGCCCACAACCCAAATTCAAACTTCTACTCACCCTGCAGGGCAGAAAATGAGTGACGGCGAGACTGAGTATTTCTGAATTTTTTCAGGTTTTCTTTCAGTGCTCCCCAGAAATATGGGTGTCAGAGTAGAGATGGAGGAAGCTAGATTATTCTGGCTTTGTTCTTTCAATATCCAATTCTTTATGATGAAAGAGATTATTGAAGAAACCTGTGATGTGTCAATGCATAGCGAAATTGCACTAAACTCAAGGATGAATGTGCACAATCCATGCATCTCCTTTTTCCATTGTAGCATTTATATATTATTTATATCTGCACTGAGAAAAATTTGGATATTAACAGTCTTTTTTAATTTTACTTAGCAGTATTTCAGCAGATACTTTACTGCTGCAGGCCACTAACAGCAAGTTTTTATATATTCTCAATCAGAAAGAGAACAGTAACTCGATGACCTTCTTATCTTATCATAGCAGATTGTCATTAAGCTATCTTGTGATCAAATATAAAGATAAAAATTTAAATGTGAAGAAGCCTTGGACTTCCCTATGGAGAAATAACAACAAAAGCCATACTTATGTGTCTGTCTTCACATTTTTGGCTTTTGGGCAGAGCAAGAATCTCAGAAAGAAGCACCTCTTACTTTTAATTTATTTCCCTATGAAAACCAGTTTCCATTTTGTTGGCTGCTGACTATGTAGTCCTGTATAAGTATATTCAAAACATTTTGCTTAGGAAACAGTGTACCAGGCCAAATACGATCCTGCACTGAAATATTTCTCTTTTTTCCAAATATGATTATGACCAAGCCACAGGGTTGTCTAAGCTTCCTATACTGAAATGGCCAACAAGATGCAAGACCATGAATTTAAGCTCCTAGCAAAGCATAAAATACAGAATACAGAAATGTAAACTTAGCAATTAGGAAATGGCATCTAAGAAATTTCTAGACACTTCAGCTACACCTGTTGCCTCTGTTAGGACAGTGGCAGTAATTTTACAATGCCCTGCAGAACCCCCAATCCTGTATCAATTGATGGATGGTAAAGGATTACAGATTCATTCCTTCTACATGTTCCTAGTAGAATTAAGAAGACCTATATCTCTGTTTACTCCTTCAAGGGCAGATGGAGTAGCTAGGTAGCCTGAATAAGAATTACTTATACAGCTGCATGAATAATTCATTCTTTGATTCCTGACCAAACTGAAAAAAAGCACTGTTCTTGTATCATGTCAAACACTTTTTTCCTCCTTAGGTAAACAATAAAACATTGTTGGGGCTTGATCTAGGTAGTTCATTCCACCTAAATGAATGCTTTTTCTATTTAAAAGTTTCTTAAAGCCTTTGTCATTACAATGAAATAAATGAACTTTAAATGAGATGTTTTAGTCTAAAAAAAAGAAATATCTTGACTTTCAAAGCAACTTCCTTAAACAGTTTAAACTGCCACTAAATTTAGCACGCCTCCTGATATGCATTCAAGTCAGCTTTAAATTAATTTTTTGACATCCTGAATTTGCTTTTTTCCTAACTCTTGTTCATAATCCTTTATGCAACACTCTGAGGATTGTTAGGTTTTCAATAGATATGTTTAGATGTGAATGACCTAATTACAGGATGGAGTATTAGCCGACCAGAGCCTGGTCAGAGAGCAGAGTACATGAGAATCTGAAGCGAGCCCCTTGGATTGAGAAAAAGGCAGTACGGAAAGATTCCTTATTATGCAATACTCTCTTCAGGTGAAGAGGGTAAGGCGAAGTCCAGGAAGGCACTTTGGCACATAACTAGAGTTCAGACTTAAACTTCCTGGAAATTATTTAGGCTTAATTTTAATTTTGGTTCCTTCTTTGAAGGCCTTCCTTACCAACGTTGGTCCAGCAATCACACTGGCATCTCTCATGGAAACTTTTCAGTTTCCTGCCAGTTTTCCCTTGGTCAATCATTGCTTTACCATCCTCCTTAGATATATTTTTCAGTAGAACAGCTAACAAGTAAATTCCCCCACTAATTCCTTTGTCTCTCCTATTATTTTACTAGGCAAATTTCTCAACTGCCCCAGTCTATTCTAGACTTCTAACTTTGGCTGTCCTAGTATTGTCCCAACTCCCTATGCATTTCTCAGCTGCTCCGAGCTATCTCCTTCCCCTAGAGAGCTCCTGCAGACATAGAAATTATACACCTGACGCCACTCTCCATTTGTCAGGCTAATATGTAGATGATTTGGACTTTTCCTGCCACAGCTTAGTCACTTTATTTTAAATAAAAGAGCAGATACAGCAAAGTGGATAATGTCACAGAAATGCTTTAGGAGCAGGACAGAATAGATTTAAACTAAGCATAAAGAAGGCTGGATTTAAAAAAAAAGCTACAGTGTTAAAGATAGTGATATATTAAGTGGAGAGTACAGCATTTAGCAGTCTCAAAGAAGCATATAGAGCAACTACATTTATTTTGGATATTTCACCTGTGATGTTTTCTGAATTTATCAGAAAACATAACTGTGCAGGTCTGCTGTTTGTGACCATGTCTTGTTTTTTTCTCTTTCCATTTGAATTGTTAGATAATTTCTTTCATGTTATTTTTAACTCTTTTGTAATTTTTTTATTGTTACTGAAAATATGGGTGACTACCCACGAGAGAGAATCTCTTCCTGGTAGGCACTGTCACATATGAACTTGCCTGTTATGCTTTGTAAAGTTGACACAAAGCTCCCAAGTGTCTGTTTAGGTGATGTAATTGAATTAATTACTTTTGTCAGGAGACAATAAAACATTATTGGTAAAGAGAGAGTTTGCACTATGCCCAGTGGCAAATCTGGGAATAGTCTTCATATTTCATAGCAAATTTGTTGTTTGGTCTCACAAAATTGAGTATATACTTTGGTGATTGAATGGAGATAAAATTTCAAAAGTTACTAATGATAATACAAACTGTTAAGTCATATGAGTGAATGGGTAATTTCTAAAGATTCATGTCTTTCTCTTTTGCTTGATTATCCACAAAGTGGATAGCAATTGGAATATTCACCAGGATAATTCCATTAAGTGTCTTAAAATGACGTTGCGTATCCAAAGCAGTGGCATCCAAGAGTCAAAGTAAAAACTACTTTGGATTCCAATATTATGAAAACAGTTGGACCTTACTAGCAGATCAGCATGAATAAAAGAAAGAACAAAGGAAGGGAGATCTCTCTATCATGCAGAGTGTATTTAATTAGGTATGCAGAATGTGTTTTGGTCTTACATTTTCTTCAGAGATGGTCAGAGGAAATAGAAGGAAAAACAGAAAGAGGCTTTTTTTTTGTGACATATTCTAGCCTGAAATTATTCTTCAGCTTATATTTCATAGAATCATAGAATCATAAAATCATTGAATCATAGAATGGTTTGGGTTGGAAGGGACCTTAAAGATCATCTAGTTCCAACCCCCCTGCCATGGGCAGGGACCTCCGTCACTGGATCAGGTTGCTCAAAGCCCCATCCAGCCTGACCTTGAACGCTTCCAGGGAGGGGGCATCCACAACTTTTCTGGGCAAGCTGTTCCAGTGTCTCACCACTCTCACAGTAAAGAATTTCTTCCTTAGATCCAAACTAAACCTACCCTTTTTGAGTTTAAAACCTTTGCCCCTTGCTCTGTCACTACAGGCCTTGGTAAAAAGCCTTTCTCTGACTTTCTTTAGAATAGAATAGAATAGTTCAGTTGGAAGGGACCTACAACAATCATCTAGTCCAACTGCCTGACCAATTCAGGGCTGACCAAAAGTTAAGGCATGTTATTAAGGGCATTGTCCAAATGCCTCTTAAACACTGACAGGCTTGGGGCATCGACCACCTCTCCAGGAAGCCTGTTCCAGTGTTTGACCACCCTCTTGGTAAAGAAATGCTTCCTAATGTCCAGTCTAAAGTCCCTTGGTGCAGCTTTGAACCATTCCCACACATCCTGTCACTGGATACCAGGGAGAAGAGATCAGCATCTCCCTCTCCACTTTCCCTCCTCAGGAAGTTGTAGAGACCAATGAGGTCACCCCTCAGCCTCCTTTTCTCCAAACTAGATAAGCCTAAAGTCCCCAGCCACTCCTCACAGGACATTCCTTCCAGACCTTTCACCAGCTTTGTTGCCCTCCTCTGGATGCATTCAAGGACCTTCACATCCTTCTTAAATAGTGGGGCCCAGAACTGCACACAGTACTCCAGGTGAGGCCACACCAATGCTGAATACAGCAGGATAATTGCCTCTTGTGACCAGCTGATTATACTGTATTTGATGCACCCTGGGATGTGGTTTGCCCTCTTGCCTGCCAGGGCACGCTGCTGACTCACATTGAGCCTGCTGTTGACCAGCACCCCCAGAACCCTTTCTGCAGGTCTGCTCTCCAGCCACTCCTCTCCCAGTTTATATTTGTGCCTGGCGTTACTCCATCTTAGGTGCAGGATCTGTGTTTTGACTTGTTAAATTCCATCCCATTAATCATAGCCCAACACTCCAATCTATCTTGATCCCTCTGTAAGGTATCTTGTCCCTCAAGAGAGTCAACAGCACCTCCCAGTCTGGCATCATCAGCAAACTTGCTAATGGTGCATTGAACTCCTGCATCCAGATCATTGATAAATACATTGAACAGAACTGGTCCTAGATTTGAGCTCTGAGGAACACTTCTAGTGACCAGTTGCCAGACAGATGTAGTCCCGTTTGCTACCACACTTCGTGCCCTGTCCTTCAGCCAGTTCTTTACTCAGTGTACCATGTACTTGCTCATCTCACAGCTGGACAACTTGTCCAGAAGGACAGTATCAAAAGGCTTACTAAAATCCTGAAAAGCTACATTCACTGCCTTCCCTTCATCCGCTAGGCAGGTGACCTTATCGTAGAAGGATATCACACTAGTTAGGCAGGACTTTCCCTTTTTATATAAGCCCCCTTTAAGTGTTGAAAGGCCTCAATGAGGTCTCCCCAGAGCCTTCTGTTCTCCAAGATGAACAACTCCAACTCTCACCCTTTCTTCGTATGAGAGTGTTTCAACCCTCTGATCATTTTTGTGGTTCTCCACTGGACCTGCTTTGACAGATCCATCTCTTTCTGTGCTGGAGATCCTAGAGCTGGATGCAGTACTCACGAGAACAGAGTAGAGGGGGAGAGTCACCTCCCTTGACCTGCTGGCCACGCTTCTTTGTATGCAGCCCAGGATACGACTGGTTTTCTGGGCTGCAAGTGCACATTGCTGGCTCGTGTCCAATTTTTCATCCCCCAGTATCCCCAAGTCCTTTTCCACAGGACCGCTCTCAATCCATTCATCTCCTAGTCTATAATGATATCGGGGGTTTCTCTGTTACTTTGCATCATGGGACCTCAAGCCACTTTACTAAAACACAACTATAGGTCATGAGAAAATGAGGAATTATGAGTAATTGTCCAGCTATAGGCTATAAGAAATGTTTCTGCAAGTTGCTCTTCTATGTAATTGTTTTTAATCAGTATAATTTATGTTATCCAATAGAGCTAGTTAAACATTACTATTAAAAAGATTGTTTAATTAATTCTAATTTAGTATTCCCCTTTTAGAACCAGACTGTAAATCTATCAGGCGCATACCAGATCATTTACTTTTTTTGAGTAATCCCATTGGGAAGAGTTACATGTTAGAATAACTGCTTACCACTAGGAATAAGAACTTCATACCTCAGAATTTCTGAGTTATATATATTATTTTAAATTTGTTTTTAATAATGCAGGAATTAAGCCCAAGTAATGTTCATTAGAAATGGGAATTTCTGAACTTTTAAAAGAAAACGTGAAAAGAATATATAAGAAAATATAAGGCTTGGATTTAGCCTTTTTTTATACATGTCATGTGATATCTGCCATTTCAGATATACTTCAACAATGAAGGGAAAATCAAAACGTAACTACTGTGTTCAGAAAAAGAAGCTAAAAAGAGAAAATATTAAAAATAACTGAAAAAGCATCTCAATTTCCAAAGAAAATAAGAACTAAACAGAGGAGGAAAAGTAACATGTTCTTCTGAATATGTAATGGTGAAAAAAGATTTTTTTAAAAATTCTTTTTATTTTTGATCTACAAATATTGCCTTAAAATTTAAGATCTTTTGGTTTTCAGGATCTATTCATTATTTTCTTTCAAATTTACTGGTTTACCTGCTGCTGTCCGACCATCGCAGACAGCTACTTTAATGTTGCAAAAGTCTAGGAAAATCTCTCCCTCAAAATGGTTAAGTATCTCAGCTCAACCCATTATCATACCAATGTACAAGGCAAGGCTTACAAAGTTATCAGACAGTAGAGGGAGAATATCTAGTTTCAGTTTCCAAGAAATTACTGTATTATGTAAATTGGTAGAGAACTGTGTGTTCAAGTAGTTGAATTATGTAGCCAGCTGCTTTCAGAGATATTTTAATTATTTTATCAAGAAGACTTCATGGTACATGTCCACAGAGCAAAGAACTGGTTAAATTAGTTTGCTAGATGATTTGCATTAGGTCTCTGGATTTTAAACTTTTTAATAATATAGCCAATTTTATGGCAGAATCCCCTCAGGAAGCCCCTGAAGACACTTAATTTGGCCTTCTTCAATGTCAAATATGCTATGAACAAGCTTCTTCATAATGGAAGATGAGAAATACTTAATATACTGTGAAATATTTGATATGTGCACCATCCCATGAATTTTGCTATTTTTAAGAGGCAAATTCTACTCTCAGCATTCTTTCTTTGTTTTTAGTTCCTCTGTGATTGCAGAGAACATTTCTGAGCAAAGACTGCCTATTTTGTCTATTACTCTGTAGGTTCCTGAGGTTCTGTTTTAGTGTCTTTAAAGACTATTTATCATACAGGAACCTGTTTGTTTTGAGTAACTGAGCTATTCAAATCTTTCTTACTAGTTCTGCAGACATAATGTCTTTCATTTAAAACTGTCTAAATGGATTTGTGACTGGTCATGATGCCATGACATAGATTTGATTTTCCACATTATAGCTCAGACCTAAGCAACGCATGTGCTTAGAACATATGTCAAAAAGCCACAAGAACTGAGTGCAGAGGGCAGAGAGGCAAGAAAAATATCCTGAATCAATCTCCTTTTCATCTCTTCCTTGGAAGTTTGATTCCTAAAGGTAACTGTTCTTTCTCAGCTTCAACTTTCTCAGGAAGCATGCATCAAACTCCTGCACTAATACCATGTAAATTGTTTTTCATTCTTATGCAGGTCTCTATGACAGCAGAATGCTCTCCCTGAGAGCAGAATGACTGATCCTCCTTTTCTGAACTAACATGACCAATCCTTCGGCAGTCCAACCCTATGACAACTTCTATCAAAGAAGTCATCTGTTCCTCCCACTAAAGTGAACTATCTCCTTCTCTCGTAGTGGGAAGTCATGTTGCTGCATTTTCACAAGTAGCCTCTGAGTAATGCGTTCCTCAATTTTTCAAATGCATAGTTTGAGGAAGCTATGTCTGGGTTTCAGAGAGCAGATACTCAGTCTTTCACTCCAAATTGTTTCACTTTGGCTACCTCAAATCACCAGTCACTTTTGAAAACACAGGCTGAAGTCTAGAATATCACATCAGAAAATGCAAAGACAGCTAATTATTACCTTGCTAGAAAGAGTCCACAGCAAAGCAAATGTTTTCTACTATTCTGTGGTAATGAGCACACAGAAAAGTTGGAAGATCAGCTGTGACAGCTGTGGACTGCTAGGAAACATCTATCAAGATGTTATGTTAGTTTAATTCTTGTATTTTTCCACATGTCACTTTAAGGAGATTCCCTTGGCTTGTAGTTGCTGAACAGCTTGTCCTAGTTTGGACTAGGACAGACTTTTCAGTTAAGTTTCTTTTAAGTGACTATACTTTCTGAAGTTGGCTACACATGCTTGTTGCTGTGGAAGCTAGAGTCCCTGTTGGGTCTCTTTGTTCCACAAAGGAAGGGACTGTAAAAGTATTGCACTGGTGGGGAGGGGCGGACAGGACAGGTGACCCAAACCTGACCAACACGGTATTCCATCCCACCCACATGATACTCAGTTTAAAGCTGAGGGACCGCGAATGGCCGACATCCTGGGAGGACTTTGCCCACGCTCCTGCTGTCACTCCTCAACCTGGTTCCCGCTGCTGCCGCGTGTTCTCTGGGACTGCCCAGCGCCTGCCATGAACCTTCAGCGGGGACGTGGGCGTCATCAGGGGAGCTCAGTAGCGGTTTTGTATACAGTTCATTATTTATTATACTCTTCCTTGTTATCATTTATTAAAGCTGTTTTAACTTGCCAACCCATAAGTCTCTCTCCCTTTTCTCTTTTCCTTTTCCCCTCTGGGGAAGAAGAAGGTTAACAGAGAGCATCTGCCATCCATTTAACAGCCAGCCCAGCCTTAAACGGTGACACTGCTGTAGCTGATTCCCAAAAAGATTTTAACAATGCTGTACCACATTTTTCTGCTGAGTTTCGCTACGCTGATTATGACCATAGTCAGGTACCAGTACTTACAGTCTGTAGTACAGAGCAATGCACACAGAAAACAGCAGGGCAACTCACAAAATAAGGCTGTCAATAACCTAACTTAAGCCTAGTTGTCCCTTCTATCCTACTTTGGAGTCATTACAGGAATAAATTCCTGCAGCAGCATAATTGTTTCTGATGAGAAAGAACTGTAATGTTTGAGGTTCAAAGCACTAGACAGACAGACTGAAAGAAAGATAAACAAATAAAAGCACAGGAAGATAAAAAAAAATCCTGAACTGGTCCTTGGAATTCCCTCTCCTCTTCAAATCAAATATGTCTTCATTCATACTGAGAAAGCTGAGAGATAATAGTCAAATGGGCAAAGATGCATATAAATATATACATAAATGTGTATATAGGCCTATAATTAAATTATCAGCCAAAGATTTCAACAATAAATGATTCTGCAAAGTGTCAGGAAATTTAAAACTTAAACTAGAGAGGCACGTTCTTGACTTATTCCCATCAGTCTTCTGATGGACTGGAGAAGAAATACGTGTTTATCAATGCTGACAGTAATTATCCAGGAAAAGTGATAACCTTTATCATGTCAAGCTGCTTAAACTTAAAATATACAGTTTCTGAGGTGCTGTCAAGTACAGTTAACTAATAAGAGCTCTACTTGAATGCAGTGACAGTGTGCTGACAAGCTCCAAGTCTGTGCAAGATCAAGGCGACTTAGAAAGTTGTACCAATTATCTGTCAGATATATAACCGTCTCCTACAATTGTCATGTTTGCAGAAAGAGAAGTGAGAATGAGGAGAGATACCTTAATGAGACATATGGTACCATGGTCTTTGGTGCTCTGAACTAGGCATGTGTCATAGATACTGCTGAGGACGGAGAATCACTTCTACCTTCATCTTGCATGAGGTGCTGTATATTTGACTGGCTGCATAGGTTGTCTCATGGTATGCTAGCTCGAACTGGATTTATAGCTGACAGAAAACAGAGTGATGTTACTTGGTGCAGAAGAATCTATCACAAAACTGAGCATGAATGCAGACTGGCATGACATGAATCATTCTTTACACAACAAATAAATAACAAGAGTGAAAAATGAACCCAGCGTGTTTCCTAGCAGACATCTGGCAGCATGATAGGAAAACATTGTAAATATTTACAGTTATAGTGTTTGGCAGTGAAATCATAGTAGGTATTGCTAGCAATACTCAATTTAGCAGGTCAGCTGGTTGCAGTTATTAATCTGGAAATACTGACAAAAATGATATAAGAAAATAAAGTTGTCTTGATGAAAAACTTGAAAAGTTCAGTGTTATCTAATATTCTGAAGTTTTTAGTCTTAGTATGAGTTTTTTGTTAATTTCATTTTTCACAGAACAGAATTTAAATCCTATAGGGCTGAAGTATTAAACTTCAAAATATTTCAAAAGAAATTTTAAACTTGAGTTAAAAAGTTCTTTTAATATCAAAAAACTATTTTGGAAATAAATAGTTTGACTAATGCTACAACTAATCATTTGTATTACCAAAGCCCTCCTGGATTAAACACACATAAATCCCCCTTGTGTATAGAAATGGATAGATTATGCTTTTGAATGTCTTCCCTAACACAGTGAAATTGAAATAAAGAGGAGATGAACTAGTTCAGGATATTACTCTTGTCCCTCAACTCCAAAAATCAAACTAACTAGAAAATGAAATGCTTCCTGTTTCCAAGCAAAAGTTTAAGAAGCCTGAATATGTCAGTCTTAAGGAGAGACATTACATATCAATATGTGATATTGATACACACATCAAAATGCAGCTTTGAACCAGGACGTGTGGGGATGATTCAAACCTGCTCCAAGGGACTTTGGACTGGACATTAAGAAACATTTCTTTACCAAGAGGGTGGTTAAACACTGGAGCAGGCTTCCTAGGCAGGTGGTCGATGCCCCAAGCCTGTCAATGTTTAAGAGGCATTTGGACAATGCCCTTAATGACATGCCTTAACTTTTGGTCAGCCCTGAATTGTTCAAGCAGTTGGACTAGATGATTGTTGTAGGACCCTTCTAACTGAAAGAGTCTATTCTATTACATTCAGTATTGAGAGGAGGGCTCTACTGAAAATGTAGGTTATAGTGAAATCAGGAACTTATAGTGTTAAATATCAGATTAATGAGGATACAGTAATTTCTAGTGTCTATATTTTGAATGTATAAGCCTATAATGCAGCTGGAGACGTGAATATTTCACTAAAATTTATATTCATTCTTAGCCTATAACAAAAATAACGAACTCGTCGAAAAAATCCTGAGTCTTAATACAGTGATTTGCATAGAATAAAGACCTTGCAACCATAGAAAGTGTGCAGACAAAGGTGGATAATGAAGCTTTTGTTCTGATAACTTTATTGTAGCTGTTATTTCTAGTTGTTAAACACGTTTTTTAAAATAAAGACTTTATCCTTTGCACAGGCATGAACCTTCCGCGGAATAACTCAGTTACAAGACAAGCAAACCTACAGCTCCATTGTTGGGGAAAAAATGGAAAGACATCTTCTATGCACTGAGAAAAAGTCAGCAAGAACTTACACAAATTAATTAAAAAAAAAGGTGAAATCAGATGAAGTAAAAATCAAATGGGCAAAAATCATTCCTCAGCCACATACATGCAAATAAAAACTTTGTGACAGTGTATTTAAAGGACACTAATGTATCTGACATCTTAATTTTAAGTAATGTAAATAATTAATTAAATTTAAAAAAATTTGATATTTTTTTTTCCAGCAGTCTTACCTCAAGTAAATAGAACTAAAACTAGAACTATAGGTGCCAGGTGATATTGTTGATACGTAAGCAAAACAAAATGGGCTCTTGTTCACACTAAAAGTTTATTTAGCTCGGTATAATGACTCTCTGACAATGGTCCACAGTGGAGGTCTAGGAAAAAATATAAGCACAAGTATGCAGTAATAGTTCCCCAGACTATTCCTCTACTCTCCAACAAATTGCAGTTCAGGGACTTTCTGACTCAGTGGTGATGTTTTAATACTTAGTAGCCTGATACAAATCTTTTTCCATGATTTAAGACAGGTACTTTTTGAGCCTCCATGGATTTTTGGCATGTAGTCTTTGGCAAGGAGCTTAATTACATGAAGAAGAACTTCCTTCCCTTTCTTTTGAACCAGCACCTTCAGCTTTTTTTTTAACACCCCTTAGTTCTTGTACTTAATAAGACCGTGAACAATCATCAGCTATTTGCCTTCTTTATATCACTTGGGATTTTATAGATAGAGTCCAGCAGGTGCAAATATAATCCTTACTTCAAACAACTAGAACCATTTGGGTGCCAACCTATAGAATGATGGTGCTTGATGTCATACAGTTCATGATAAAGCAGAAATGTAGAGAGAAAGTATGTACAACAGAAACAAATCAATTGGAAAACCTGGTTGGTCTATCTGCCCTAATTGAACTAGCAGCTTTTGAATAATACTTTTGTAAGTAACTTCTAATCTGATTTTGCAATGAAAAGTCACAAGTCACAGCCCTGCTGAAAGCAAATAATGCTTGCTGTTGCTTTCAGTGGCTAGAAACTCTATGAAGTTTCAAATTTATTTCTAGTGATCAAAATGTGCTATATCTATGGTGACATGCCAAACGCACCACAGGTACCTGTGCTGGCACATTGTGTAGAAAGAAATTTTCATACCAGTATTTTTATGTGTCTGTATTAAGGGCTCTAAGTATTCATTGTGGTCATAGCCTCTTAATTAATGCTACTATATCTTTCGCAAACTTACTGTGAATTTGGAGGCCAGATTGATCATGGCAGATATTACAGTATCATTCAGAGTATATATCAAGGGATATTTTTACAGGCTTCAAAATAAGCTTGTATTAAACATTTTTAAGTTTCCTCACAAATAGAAGAAACTAGGATTCTATTGAAACTTTGAAGATTAGTGGAAAGAGATATGGTCTCAAGACCTAACCAAATAGTTTTACAAGGGAATAGAATGTATTAATGTTAGTGTTACTCTAGTAAACATTTCTGACATTGACCACATTATGCCTAACAGATCAATAATTTTCAGTGACTTTATTATCTGGGTGACTGCATTTGCCAATTCAAACATAAATAAATGTCTTACCTGATCAAATACCTCATAGAGGTTGAGAGAATTGCTTGAAGAGAATAAACTGTTGTAGTCTTAAGAAGTCGCAATCATAGAATCATAGAATGGTTTGGGTTGGAAGGGACCTTAAAGATCATCTAGTTCCAACCCCCTGCCACAGTCAGGGACACCTTTCCACTGGACCAGGTTGCTCAAAGCCCCATCCAACCTGGCCTTAAATACTGCCAGGGAGGGGGCAGACACAGCTTCTCTGGGCAACCTGTTCCAGTGTCTCACCATCCTCACAGGAAAGAATTTCTGCCTAATATCTAATCTGAATCTACCCTCTTTCAGTTTAAAACTGTTTCCCCCTTGTCCTATCACTACATGCCCTTGTAAAAAGTCCCTCTCCAGCTTCCCTGTAGTCCCCCTTCAGGTACTGGAGGGAGGAATGTTTCCTACAGCACTGACTGCTTGACATTTTTTATGTAAACCAATTTAATTTTTTAGGCATTTCTATTTCAGAAGTGACATTAAGGAGCAGTTAGCTGTACCATAAGAGAATCACTCAAAATGGTGTTATGTCCAGGCTTATTTCCAAATTCTCTTGAAGGGAATTTAAACACACAGCAAAGATGTAGAAGCTGGATAAACATAAAAGTCAGTGCTGCCTCTGCAGGTGAAAATTCTACTATATCATTCTAAAGAAACTGGAGTATTGTTGCCGCTTGTTTGCGGCAAGATCCGTTCGGTTGCTGGCTGGCCTGAGGCTATCCGCACCCCAGGGCCATTGAGCACTGACACCAATGTGAGGATGCAACAAATGGCATTTATTTAACTGCGCAACAGCCTTATATAGTCGTCTTGTCCCGTATGAACTCGCACGATACTTGCACTTCCTGCTCCTTTCGCCACGCCTACCTTCCGTTACAGCCCGAGATTTTCCGGTCGCCGTACCCTAATCTACCTACATTTCCCCCTCCCCATGCTTCAAGTCATGCAAAGTAAAGCGTATCGCTGATTCTGGAGCCTTGCGTCAAAGCGTAAGCGTAGCTGGCGGATACAACATCCCGAGCCCAGGTTCTCCAGTAAGATTCCCCTGCAACTCCTGAGATGCAAAGCAAAAGCAAGCTAATCATGATCACATTGTTCAAAGCTTTTGTTTCACTCAGCAACGGTCGCCGTTCCTCATCTTTCTTGGCGCCCCGCCGCTTTACCAAACTCTCTGTACTGTCATGACTCCTCACGTCTGAAGGTCAAGGCTGGTGCTGTTTCGGCTTCCCCCACAGGTACTCCTGCAAAACATAAAGCTCGGACAGCGTACATATTACTTCGGGTTAGGATTTTGTTTTAAATCAGGGCGCAAACAGCGTGTAGGGACCCACTGTATAACATCATCCCATTTGATGGCAGCATACCCCCTCCCGTGATGTAGCAGCTCCCAACCTGTTTCCCACTCCGCTGCCCCAGGGAACCGAACCTTGACTGGGGGGTCCACTTCTGGCACCCCTGGACCTCAATGTCGCTCAATTGGGGCACGCTCTTGGTCTCCCCGGGCAAAATGATTTAAAGAACAAAGAGGGCGATGTAAAATGTGAGATTGGTAGTTGACAGGAATTACGTCTGGGAATCCTTCCCCCTCCCCAAGAATCTTAATTCTGTGTTTTTGTTTCTTACTCAAACCTGGTTCCCTGTGTCTCGCAGAGCCCAGTCAGAGAATCCCAGCCTTGGTTACCCATAAATCCTGCTCTCTGTTGTTGAGCCACAAAGGTTGTATTGACCATTCGTTGCACAGTTTTCTGCAAACATGCAAACAAACAGGGTAACACAAGTAGGATAATGCCTATTATAAACATTCCCATAAGCAGACTCTATCTACAAAACATGCAGTTTACTTCAGAACATACTGTTATTCTCTATTATTCTAGCTGAAAGGAAAATTACTGACAGGAAAGCTGATTCTGTTTAAAGGTAACACAGATCAGGCCTTTTAGAGCCTACTCTGAGGCCTACTCTTGCTAAACCATTGCTAAACCATCCGGTATCAATTTCCCCCTTTGGAAGTAGTTAGATTTATTATCTCACTACTTCCATATACTATTCTCAATGATTGCCTCAACACAACCCACGCAGATCCCTATGATAATTATAATCACAACTATATAAACTATTCCCTCTAATAATGTGGCTAACCATCCTTTTAGAAACAATCCACCGTACTCCTGTGCCTGTAGAGACAGAAACATAACCTCGACCCATTAGTAATAGTTCCCCTGGTCCCAACCACTCGTTAGTACCTGGTTCCCTATACCACACTTTGCCTTTGTTTTGCACATAGCTTGCTCCCTGTCAAACTGCCTCCCAATGTATTACAATTGGGGGTTGCTCCTTATCTCCTGCTAAAGTTAAATGGTTAAGTACATAAACAGCTTTTGCAAGTCTCTCAGAAGGTTCAGTTTCCTCTCCCCCTTTTTGTTTTTGCAGAAGCTGTTTCAATGTACTATGAACACGTTCCACAATCGCCTGCCCCGTAGGAATCCCGGTGACATGTGTAATACCCCATAGTTGACAAAATTGACGAAAAATTTATGAACAGTATGCTGGTCCATTATCAGTCTTAAGTTGTTGTGGAACCCCAAGACTTGTAAAGCAAGCAAGTAAATGTCATTTGACATGACGACCTGTTTCCCCAGTTTGTGCTGTTGCCCATATTACATGTGAAAACTTATCAACAGATACATGAACATATTTGAGCCTTCCAAATTCTGCAATGTGAGTAACGTCTATTTGCCACAGTTGCAACGCACTCAGTCCTCGAGGATTTACCCCTATTCCAATTCCCATGCCAATTTTCTGTCAACTAGGACAAACACTAACTAATTCACGTGCTTGTGCCATGGTGAGGTGAAATTGTTTTGCTAACATTTTCGCTGATTGATGAAAGAATTGATGGGATAGGTGTACTTGTTCAAATAAATTTGGTGATATTTGTGTATAGGACACAAGTGTGTCTGCTTTATTATTTCCAATGCTCAAACCTTGATCAAATTGATGACTACGAATGTGGGTGACAAAATAAGGTATCTCTCTGAGGTTTATTGCTTGATGCAACTGTAGCAAAATGGTGTAAAGTCGCATATTTCTTATTGGTTGTATAAAAGCTTTTTCAATTCGATTTACAATGCCTGCTGCATAAAGAGAGTCTGTTACAATACTGACAGGTAAATCCTTCCATTTTACAAAAACCTGATATATCGCAAAAAAATTCAAGTGTCTGCAATGAGTCCTCAGTAAATTCCTGAGAATTTACAATGTTTCCATTGTCCATCCTTTTGTCAGGTAATAACTGCTGAATGTGATTGCTTTCCTGCATCAGTAAAAACAGTCCAGTCACAGGTATCTCTGATCTGATAGGTTTTTCTTCCCAATCCTGTTTGCAAATAAACTGTAGCTTTTTATCTTTTGGCAAATGTGTTAACAATTGTCCAGTAAAGTCCTGTAAGGCCATTTGAAAAAGAGTTGACTGATTTGTTAACCACTGTAGATATTTCTTTCTGATAGGTAAATAGATAGCATCTGAGTCTAGTCCAGTTATGTCTGTAATTCTTTTATGCACTTTGACAAGCAATTGTGCTATTGCTTCCACTCTGGTACAAATTGTTGTTTTAGGATGAAAAACCAAAGAGTCCACTCGAGCATTGCCTTCTGCAATAAACCCAGGCAAATTAGTATGATTTCTTACATGTAAAACATAAAACAATGCAGTTCGGATTTGAATTTCTTGCCACAGAGCTCGCAGCAATTCAAAAGCACACTGATTACACATATGCTCTATAACAGATCTATCCAATTGCTTTATAATGTCAGCTACATATGCTGAATCAGTAATCAAATTAAAGGGAATGGGAAAATTCTGAAATATTTTTAATACAGCTCGTAATTCTACCACCTGAGGTGAACCCTTTTGTTGTACTACCATAGATTCCCACTTGCCATCAGAATACCAGACAAGGCCTGTCTTGCCTGTGTTCCCAGATCCATCCGTAAAAATGGTAATTCCAGCCACAGGAGTGTCTGCACACCACACTGCTGTGGCAATTGGAAGTTCCACACTCAATTTTATAACAGGATGGGAGGGCAAGTGGTAAACAACCTGTCCCGAGAAATTCTCCATAGCTGTTTGCAAAGCAAAGCTATTAGCCATACACCACTCAAAATATTGAGCTGCAATAGGAACGGTTAGTGATGCAGGGATCTCTGGCCACAAGCTCCCGACATCGCATCCGTCCTTTGATGAATAATCTGTGCCAATAGCTCTGTAACAAATCTGATCATTCTGAATTCCATTGACCAATTATTGCATACGGAATTTGTCTATCATACAAAGTGATAATTTGTATTTCCTGATTCAAATCAATACGATGTACAAATTTGGAATGTAGCCTGCTTTCTATTTCTGTAATCAGTTGCTGTACCTCTGAAGTAGTGTGTCGTGGTGCTGTTAAAGTTGTGTCCCTTGCTAACAATTGGAACAGAGACTGCAATTGTGACGACGTAAGCCCCAAGTACCGCTGCAGCCATAACTTGAGCCTTATGTTCCACAGTACCCACTTTTCAACATGCCTTTATCATAGCATTCAAATCTGTTTTTCCAGGTAAAGCTTCAATGATCTTTTGACAATCAGCATTAGCATTATCCCTGTTTGCCACAGGTCCAAGGCTTGGCAGCCGCGCAGGTTAACCCTGCGTGGAAACACCAGTCCTGCGCTCCCTGCGGTTCGGGCTGTGAGTTAACTGCATAGGCCTGGAACTGGTTGGGAAGATTCATTTCTGTCAGCATACAGTTCCCCCCCCACGTTCTTTCTCCAGTTTCCCTGTATTCTGCAGCTGGTTGTTATCAGCTGAGCTTGAGCATTATACTGAGACCTGCACAGCTTCACAAAATGCCCTAGCTTCCCACAGCAATGACACATCAAAACAGAGTTATCTCTCCCACTCAGCTTCAACTTCTTAAGGCAGTTTTTCTTAAACTGACCTTCCTGTTCGCATGTATAACAACGATGAACTACCTTAATTGCCGCCGCAAAAGTTTTTGCTAAATACTCCATCGGAAATGTGGTGGTTCCTACTTTCTCACAAGCATCCATTAGCTCAGTTAGGGTGGCATTACGATTTGCCATCCCTGCAACAACTTTTCTGCAGTCCTCACCTGTGTTGTCTTTCGCTAACTATAGTGGTAATGCTTCTTTTACAATTTTCCAACCTAACAGTTGCCAAATATTTCTTCCCTCAGGACCCGCACCCACAATCACCGGATATGCTTGTGGAATTATAACTCCTTCTAATAACGCATCTCGAATGACCTCTTTCCATTTCACTCCTCCCTCACCTCCCCCCCCTTCCCCTGTATACGCGGGCGGACGCTGACCTTCTCCCTCACCTCCCACATTACCAGATGGACGCAAACCTCCCCCCCCGCCCTGATCTAAAGGTGGAGTAGGCAGTTGTAAAGGAGGTTGAGGTGGCCCTAATACTTGTCCTGAACACAGAGGGTGGTTTTGGGGGAGACATAGTCACGTGTCCCGAGGCGCTGGCTGAACGATGCTGCTGCAATTCGGTCTTTAATTCTTCCAGTCGTCTACCAAGCTCTGTCATGTCAAGTTTGTGTCCATTTCGTGATGGTAACAGTCCTTTAAGTCCTTGTGACTCTGGTACTGCTGACTCCGTAAATGGCGAATCCGGTAAAGGTGGGTACAAAGCATGTTTACCCTCCTTCTTGTCCTCCTGCTCAGCCTCATTCGTAGAGAGATCAATGAGAGGGAGGGGGTTTCGGAGGGGGTTTCTGCCAAGTCTCCTGTTCAGCGTCTGAATCAATTAGTTCAAATCGAGTTTGTGTTTTAGGGCGCACTACCGTTTCTAATGGATCTGTATCTATTTTACTCACTCCCCGCTCCTCAGCTTTTTTCGGAGCCGTCCGTACCCATGGTGATAAAGGAGCTGCCACTGGTACAGCCACCGGGGCCGTGGGAGGTGTTGGTCCCGCAAACAGTGAGGGGGTAGTAGGCGCCTGTGGTCCTAAAGCCATAAAAGCTGTATGTGTGACTTCTCTCTCTGCTTTTATTCCTTTTAACGCTTCACTAACCAGCCTCCATGTAGCAGACAATTTAAAGGCTTCCTTATCACCACTTGACACCGCATTCCAGAGAGAGTCACCAATCTTCTCCCATAAAGGCACTACAAAGACATCATTAAAGGCTGTAAAATGTCCTTTATCTTTTGCCCAAAACAGTAACTGCTTTAACGCAGCTTCATCATATTTAATTCCTCTCTCAGAGAGTATATGTTGGAGGAGTTTCACCACTGCCACTTCTGTCTTGGTCAGGTTAGACCCCATGTAAACACGTCCGAGCCGCATCCCATGTCGCCCGGTCCTCCTGCGCAGACCGTAGCAGCCACAAGATAACTCCCCATGTTTTTAATTCTTTGGCAGAACTCACTGCCATAGCTCGCTCAGCGAGCTGCATCGAGCACCGCTCCCAGGTATTCGGCTGTAAACAATCAGCCGGTCCTGCCACTGTCCCCCCTTTAACGAGACAGTCCACACACTGGGCTACGTCTTTCGATTTCACAGAAATCTTAAATTCCCCTCCCAGTAATGAAATCACCTTTATCAAGGTTTCCATGTTCGCGAACCCACTCCGACCGCCTGCGGTCCGCCAGCCCAGCAATCACATCGGGGTCACCACTTGTTGCCGCTTGTCTGCGGCAAGCTCTGTTCGGTTGCTGGCTGGCCTGAGGCTATCCGCACCCCAGGGCCATTGAGCACAGACACCAATGTGAGGATGCAGCAAATGGCATTTATTTAACTGCGCAACAGCCTTATATAGTCGTCTTGTCCCGTATGAACTCGCACGATACTTGCACATCCTGCTCCTTTCGCCACGCCTACCTTCCGTTACAGCCCGAGATTTTCCGGTCGCCGTACCCTAATCTACCTACAGAGTATGATAAATTAAATCAACTAAATAGGCAAAAAAAAAAAAATGCCATGTCCATTTTTTCAGGAATGTAAAGAAATTTTTGCAAAGTTTTTGCTATGCTTTTTTCCCTAGCTAATTAAAGCAAATTACGTATCTCCAAAAATGAAGGAAACTTGCTTTAGGGATATTTAAAATCTTATTACAGGTCTAGATCTTCATTTTATAACTGATCCTATGAGAAAATAATCCCAAACTCAAGGAGACTACTGACAGTGCCATCACCATAATGCTATAAAAAGCAAGAGGCTTTTGGCATTCAGAAGTAACTGGTTTCCATCCTAGCCTTTTAGTCTTATTACAGGTATCCATTTCATATTCAGATCTTGCAGTAAAGCCAACCAAAGCAATACATTGTTTGTTTTGCAAAACTTACAAAGACTCAAAGAATTCCCTTGATGCTGCCTGTCTCTGTTCAGCCTGCACTCAGGGCTAAAAAATAACCAGTTGTTCTATGACCCAAACTCCCTTCCCCAACCAAGAAAGGGAATTGGGAAAAGGGTTGAAATTTAAACAGATTTAATAAAATAAGAAAATCAATATCAATAGTAATACAAAAGACACAAAATTATACTTAGCTCATAGTCGTGGCAAGTCCCTCCAGGGAGGAAGGAGGGGAGGGGAGCGGAGGGGAAGGGAGGAGAGTGGAGTTACCTAGCCAATGGTGAGAGTGCTCATCCTTCCTCCTCTGTCATGGTGTGGGCATCCCCTGTATCACACTGGGAAGCGTGAAAGCCTCAGCAGTCCAGCTGCTGTTGGATCCACTTCCAAAGCCTTTTCAGTAAGCTGATGTTTTATACCGTCCATCTTGGAGATTTGGTCTATATAATTTCCATAAGGTAGTGGATTCTGAGGAAACTGCCAGACAAAAGGTAATGGCTGCCGGAGACAGCAATTTGTGGGTGATCAGGGCTGCATAATGGCCCTTCAGCTTTTCCTGGTCATCTGTCCTGCCTACATGGTGCTCTCGCTCTGACATAATGGCACTGCTCCAAGTGTACATCAGGCCTTACCATGAACTGAGTTAGCCAAAAGAGCTGTAACTCTACAGGTATCTTACACTTTGCTTCGTTGAATTGGATGTACCTGACCTCAATAGCTACAGCACCATTAAGGATAAGGAAACCAGAATCTACTTTAAATAAAAGGATATTATGAGTCTTTTTAAATGCAATTTCTTCTACAGTTTCACTTTTTCACTATCAGCTGACTCTGATTTATGATCTGTTTTACTGAGAACTGTGACTCAATGTTTGTCTGAGATGTTGCTTACTTGCTTGCTATCTACATACTTATCTATCTGTTCAACTATCTCATGGTACTGGATATTGCTAAGGACTATCAGTTTTGTTTGAGGCTAGCATTCAAATGCAAACCAAATGGACTGTTTGCTAGTGTCATCATTAGTGTTTATAGCAGGCTGAATTACTGTGCTTAATAAAATGTAGAAGTAGCTACTGCATCAGGTAAGCGAAAATATTAATAACTTTTGAATGCTCTGAACTGAGAGAATGTTCGATGTTCAAACATACATATGCTATTGGGGGAGTAAACCTCCATATTTTTTTCCATAGTAAGCCATAGGCTTGCATCACCATCAAACATAATAGATGACAATGGAGGCATGATTGACACGGAAGGCTGCAGCTTAGATCATTATGCCTCAGACAACTGAAAGGACAGTAATGTTTCTCAATGCAGAACAATCCACCTTTTTATTATAGTAGGGGAAAGAGATAGAACAAGTTGACACATTGCTGAATAAAAGTCCTCCTGGCACAACTGCCTTGTTCCTTTCTGAACGGTGTCTTGGAGTCTCTTCATAATTTTATGTTTGTTTGTGCCTATTTCTGGAATTTTGGATACTGAATAGCTTCATTACTATAATCGATTTGTGTATTGGTGTTAAACAATTTCAACTAAAATGTATTTATTGCAGGTGAAATGAAAACAGGAGAGCAGGCATTTGAGTAGACTGTATTGTTAGGTACTACACAGATTTGTGAGTAAATAGGTGGCTGTTATGCCCTTCTCACAATGTATATTAGCTGTCTGAGCAGCTCAGATTCCCTCTGTAAAGTACCATATCCACAATATGAGTGTTGTGCATCCAGTCCAACCCATTTAATTTCAAATATTTTGTGAGTCAAGATGAACCAAATTCATTAAAATAGATGCTGAAAATGTTCTAATGTCTAGCCTCTGAACACAAATGTTTGAAAATTCTTACAAAGCTACACCCAAATTCCATATTACATGTGTGTATGCAATTTCAGCATCTTGTTCTTGGGCAAAATGAGATTGCTATGTAAATTTTGAAAAATTCAGTTCTGTGCTTTTTTTGTCTTTTATACTTCAGTTCCCCAGAAGTGAATGTATGTTCCTTGACAGAAAGTCAGGAAGCTGTCAGACAGAGTTCACTTTGGGAGAGCAATATGGTTTCATTTTGGAGGAACGCTCCTGAGAATTTTAAGGAGCTGTCAAAAGGAATTCACTTTATTACTGATTAACATTAGATTCAGAACTAAAGCCAAATAAAATAATTCCAGGAAATAATATTTAAAAAAACCCAACAGTACTCCTGTCTTTCGTTTTGGACAGCAATGTAGGAACAAACTGTATTTCTTCTGTTTTGCTGTGGGAGTTTAGACTCTTACAGGAATTTGTAAATTTATGGGTACACTGATTGTAGTGCTTGAGTTTTAGCATATTCAGAAAGGGAAACGTAGATGTGGTAATATCAGTTATAGATTATAAAAAATACATGGTCATATAAATTAATACTGTCTGATATTTTAACTACATGGAATAAGCCTGCGTGATCGAAATAAATAAATCCTGAAATAAGTATAGCAACTTAGTCACAATGCTTTATTTAATGATGTATGTAAAATGAACGAGGAAATAAATAAATAACGGCATTTTCTTGTTATGTGAGCATATGATATAATTAAAAAGATCTACGGAGAACACAAACTAGCTAAAAGGATTAAACTGACTCCATTTAGATTCTGTGAGGTCAGTAAAGTCAGTATCAGACTTATGAGAAGTATATTCAATAATGTTGCTAATATTTATTAATATTATTGTAGTAACGTGTACAAGTCCTAGGCAGGATCACTTTTAATGATAGCTGAACTGTTATTTATTTTATTAGCCTAAATAATCTAAAATACTCTAAACAGTCTAAAATGGTTTATTTTAAGCCTGAAGTTCTCAAACTGACTTCAAAATGATACATGGATTTACACAGTTCTGGGATCTGCCACAAGAGGTGTTTGCACCACATTTACTGCAAAAAATATCTGGTCTGCAGGGAACAAGTTGAGAAAAAGATAAAATGGAAGGGAAGAACAAATTTTTAGCTTAATTCGACAGCACTTGCCAAGGATTGGGGAAGGTATTGATGCCATCACTGTGTTCTTTTATATGTGATAACATTTTTTTTTCAGAATGACATGCTTTTCAGGTCATCCTGAAGTGTACATACATTGGTTTTAGCATATTTTGTTCTAAAGAAAGATAAAAAAATGCTTCAAAGAGAAAAAAATAGAAATAGACCATCTCCTTTCATCGAAGTCAGGCTCTCCTTGAACAAAACCCCCTGGATAGGTATACATGCTGTAGCAAGAAAATAGTGGCTGTTTTTGTCTTGTGTGTAATCTTTTTGCAATGAAGTATGTATTTTGAAATACTCTTATATACTGCATGTAAATTTTCTAATGCTTCTGAAAAATAATATCCCAAGGTATAAAGAAAAGGATTTAAAGAAATATGTCTGTTTTTTCAGAAGACAGAGGTTTCAGAGTTGATACAATGTCAGTGGAACAAGCGACTTCTTAACTTTTGAAGATCTCATTTGTAAACCTGACAATACCTATGGTGAAAGGCAGAAAAAAAAGTCCCAGTCTTTGGAAACTAGCAGAAAGTCATAATTTAATCCTAGGATATATTCCACTTAGTTCAGACTTCAGTGTATTAGAACTTACTGCACAATCAGCACAATAATAATTAGGTTTGACAAAGGTAAGTGGACATTTCTCTTTACACTATGACTTGTCCAAGTAAATTGTATTGTTTATGACTGCCAACCTTATGGCACACATTTTAAAAAAGTATCTAAGTATCTCCATAAGGAAAAGTTATCAGCAATTAATCTAAGGCTCAATTTTAGATCTGATGTTAATTTGTTCATAATTTTCTATTTTTATAGGTAATGTTCAACAAAGGGGTTTTTTTGTTGTTTTTTTTTTTTTTAACCTTCCTGTGCATTTATAGAAGTTTAAGTTAAACAGATTATGTAATTTCTAATAATATGTTTATGAATAGCTAATATTTATTTTCAGGGGTTTTTCTTAGAAATTTGTTTATGAAGTCAGGGGAACTGTTCTTTGAAATTAAACAGCAAATAGTAATGAAACTATATTTTCTGAATTCATATATAACTTGGAAAGCAAGTGATGCTTTTAAGCAACAGAATAGAACAGAACTATACAAAATGAAAATAAAATGGAATTGAATTAGTGGTTTTCCCAAGTTCTTTCTGTTCAACTTGGTATAGTATTATCCTAGTCATATGTACATATCTGTAAAAGTTAACACTAAATAGAAGCAGTAACTTCAGGGTCTGTCCATCCAGCTGGCATTTGGATCTCATTATCCCTGAATCAAAGTGTTTTTCAGCACTGAGATTACATTTTAATATTTTTTTAAACACATAGTTACTATTAAAAGCCAAATGTTGTGTGTTGTTTTGGCTGCAAAGAAAGTAGTAAGATTAATTGACTGCAGCATGTGATCCATGACTTCTTAGCGAAATAGAGATTTCAATGAAGGCTGGAGCTCTGAACTATCTACAGAATTCAGTATTTTTTTATCTTACATTTATTGTATTTGCATAGGCTAAATATAAAAACAATGACATTTCCCTATGTAAAAATCTGCTGGAGTATTAAATCAATAAAGGCATTTTAATATATTACAATTTAATTATGCAAATATATTAAAACACCCAAAAACCAGTACCTATGTGTAAAAAGAAGCAAATGGCAGATCTTATTTAAGAGACAGCAAGATTTTATTTCAGCAAACATGTCAAGAAAAAATGCAGAAACAGTTCTATACAGTATACATGTCTGACTTACAGAAGTCCACATAGACCACACTTTCACTGCTATTTCAGATATGAAGACAGGCTCACAATTTCTCATCTCAGATGCAGCCAGAAACGTCTCAAACCTCGCACGCTCCTGGTTTTCAGCACCATGGATAGCCCCGCATGTCCCTTCTCGGCAGAACACCACTTTCTTATCTTACTGAACAGGAAACATATGTTGTAGTCACACATCAGAGGCTGTAAAAGTGGATACCTTTTTTGTTGTTGTTAGCATATCTACCTCTTTGTTTTCAGCAGGTGGAGAGGCTTCAATCGTCAAAGAACATGCAGGGCTTTTCATTCTTGCTGAGGAAATGCTTCTACTTTTTCTCTAGGCAATAGGTAAAACTGGAAAATAACTTTTCAGTAATTAATTTTGTTTGAGTAATAATGGCTCCTGGCTTGGCCAGTTTCTGGTGTATAACAATCAGGTGGGTTAAGACCCTAAGGCACTTCCTGAACTTTTGCATTCAGCCTTGACTGCTTGTTTAAAAATGAAAAATGTAGACAGACAAAAACCTTTAAGCTAGTGGAACACTGTCCTCAGGCTGAAGCCTGATGATGAAGCTGATAATTTATTTTAATCCACTCATATGCTAGTCTTATTAACAGGAAGACAGATTTTCTGCATTGTTTATTACTCAGAAAGTTGATCACTGACAGATGTTTTTCTAAAATGGTACTTTATTAAATGTACTAGTGAAAGAGCTGTTTAACACTATGGTTTACTGTCATCATAGCTATCAAAATATATTATGCTACAGAACAGTGATCTAGAATTAAACAATATGAAAGCAATTACATATATATTAGAAATCTCTCCTTGAATTTCACTAGGAATTATAAATGGTTTAGATAATTAGAAAAGATGGAAATAAACCAAAAAGTATATGGAAAGAGGTGTAAAAGATCATTCTCTTTTAAATATTATAGTTTAGTACAGTTTAATAACTAAATATATTTTAGTACAGTTAAATTCTACACGTCTTGCTGACATGGGTATTCCAGAAGACTTTTTCTGGTCTGAATATCATATTGATCCGCAGTGATTCACGCTGTTTTATGGGATCAGCCATATATCCTGGGGATAGGGGCAGAAATGAGCTCTAGTGTCAAAGCTACCTAAAGACAGTAGCATGTGTTTTAACACCAACTACTTACCTGTCCCAAATGAAGGCTATCTTGTTGTGCTTAGTAATGTGCCTTTCCATGCTAACATGGTAGTTCATCCTTTATGCCTAAGGTAGCTTATCGGTAGCTAGCCCTGATGGTAAAACAGTGTTAAAGTCTATCAGTTCACTGGACAAGAGTCTGTATATTTGACCTTGATTAATTATAAATGAACTTGAATAGCCAAATGCAAAGAATCTCTTATGACACAGTGGCATGCAAAAGCATAATAATTTAGAAAACAAATTAACATTCATAACTAAGCTGATTTAAATTCCATTTTGCAAAATGGTAAAATGATTGAGTAGATACAGCTCAAAAATATTTAGTTATGCATTGTGCCTCAGCAAACAGTTCATTTAATGAGTAAAACAATGTATCAAGGTTTCTGTAAAAGTGATATTAAGTAAGAAGTGTTCTTCTCCAAAGTTGCAAAGCCTTTGGAGTTTTAGCTGTGAGACAGTTGTACTGGCAATGATGATTTTGTCAGCAGTACAAGGCTGCCATGGTGCCTCTGATACGATCTCAGTCACAGTATTGATACTGGCTTAAATTATTGATCAGAGAGATCAGAGTCCCTGAATAATGGGAGATGCAGACACTGGAGAAAGAGTCAAAAGCTAAACAGAAGTTCTCTCCTGTCACAATATAGTGTTTTTAACTGACAATCTTCAAGGTATACTGTGAAAAAATTGCTCAGATTTTAGGGCTTGGAAATTCAAAGATTTATTAAACATGTAAAAACTATATGTTGCTGTTTTTCATATCCACTTCTTGATTTATGTTTATCAACTAAGTGATCCCAACCAAACAAGACTCTCCATTCAGGACTGCAATAGATGTTTGGGCTCTGTGCTCATTTTGTCTGGGATAGAGTTAATTTTCTTCATAGTAGCTATTATGGGGCTATGTTTTGGATTTATGCTGGAAACAGTGTTGATAATATAAGGATGTTTTAGTTACTGCTGAGCAGTGCTTACACAGAGTCAAGGCTTTTTCTGCTTCTCACACCACCCCACCAGCAAGTAGGCTGGGGTGCACAAGAAGCTGGGAGGTGACACAGCTGGGACAACTGATCCCAACCGACCAAAGAGATATTCCATAACATACGACATTATGCTCAGCATATAAAGCTGTGGGAGAAGAAGGAAGTGGAACACGTTTGGAGTGATGGTGTTTGTCATCTCAAGTAACCGTTACACATGATGGAGCCCTGCTTTCCTGGAGATGGCTGAACACCTGCCTGCTGATGGGAAGCTGTGAACGAATTCCTTGTTTTGCTTTGCTTGTGCATGCGGCTTTTGCTTTACCTATTAAACGGTCTTTATCTCAACCTACAAGTTTTCTCACTTTTACCCTTCCGATTCTCTCCCCCATCCTACTGTGAGGGGATTGAGTGAGCTGCTGTGTGGTGTTTAGTTGCCATCTGGGTTTAAACCATGACAGACTCTCTGACCTCACTGGGAGTCCTCAGATGCTTTCAATTATAAAGACAGTCAAACACATTTCTGGCTCAAAGACCACATCATTGCACTTATATTTAAATGGCTTTGAATGTAAAAAAAAAAATCACAAAAATATATAGTTGCTAACACTATGCCTTAGAAGAAAATATGTGTCTACAAAACTCTTGGAAGAATACCTTGTTTATAACCAATTTTTAGGCTTTGAAAGATTTCTCACTTGTATCTAGATAAGGAGAGATGCATTTAATAGTATTTTGGGACTTTTTTCAAACTACAATACTAGTTTTATGAGAGTTTAGTGCAGTTACATATTAATACCAAAATATATTGCTCAAAAAAAATCATAAAAACATGTTAAAAATAGTAAAGAAGACCTTACCCAGAAACCAAAAGGCTGGATTGCCTATGTCAAAATATCTATCCCTTGTATACACATAATGTATAAGAAATACCAACATGTTTTAAAAATTTTTAAAAATATTGGGGGTATAATTAAAGAGAAAGGATATAGAGAATTCTGTATCTGAAAAACATCTAAATAAGTGCATCACAAGATTTCCTTTTGGTAATGTATGGGGCATCTGTATACTACAATTGCTGTGTTGATTTGTAAATGTCATGAAGTAAAAAAAATATAAAATCTTTGTTGCCTCCTACAAGTGACATTAATTATTTAAAGTTTATGAAGTGCTTTGGAATGTAACTCATTTGTAAATACACTAGATAAATGTTAAGTAGTGTTACTATAAATTTGCAATAACAAAAGAAATCTAATAATAATATTTTATTGATTTGCTAAAAAGGCAGCAACAACCTGGATTTGTTCTACTGTGTAAATGTTTTTATGTTACATTGATGCAGAACTTGTTTTTTTAAATCATCATGCCCAGCCCAAGAAAAATTGCCTCTGCACAAATGTGGAGCTCTGTACATGTGCACATGAACGAGGCTCTTTTATAACACATAAGGAAATAAAGATGTGGCTGAGGAACTCTGTGGAATATCAGTTCCTCTGTGGAATATCAATTCCTCTGGTAAAAGCTCCAACTAAATTACTCTGGAACAATCCCTGTGCAGTTTTTTTCATAGAAGAACCTTTAGACCAACATAAAGAAAACACAAAAATGAAACTTAATTTGGAGAACTAAGGGCCAAGGCTTCTCCCAAACCCAGATGGATCAGAGTAGGACAGCCACTGCATCTGAATGCATGACTTCTATATGGAGATAATCATAAGCAAATAATTAGAAATTTAATCTATATTTTAATTTTCCCAGTGTTGTACCTTAGTTAATAAGCTGTGTTGCAAGGTATGTACTGAAACCGTATAGTATTTAATTTCAACATTTATAGTCTAAAAATGTCTGTAATATTCTATTCAAATTATTTTTTTAAAAGTCAACCAGAAAGTGAAAAACTTTTGAAACATTTTGTTGTTTTCTTTCAGGAGTAGTCAGTATTTGTCAGGATATCTCTGTACTCACAGATTCAACAAGTACCCCTCTGGGGTTTTTTTTAAACACTGAAGCAATGGGTGATTTGATGAGTAGCAAGACAATATTAACCAGAGGAGAAAGCTTTTTCCAAGCTGTCCTGACAATGGTACAGTTTTCTTCAACTCACAATAAAATATTTATTTCTTGAATGAATGTAAATAAATTTCCTAACACAGGGCAGAGGGTTTAATCGCATGTTCTTTTCAGAATACACTAGCTCATTCTTTTTTGTTAAAAAATGATTTGTCATTCAAGATATAGTGTTTTTAGGCACTACAAAAGGGACAAGTTTTACTTTGAATAAGATAGAAGCATAACTCAGAAGTGCAACGAAATCTACTCTAAATACGTTATGCCCTCTATAACACATGAAAAAAACTGTTTATAACTGGACCAGTACACATTCTTTAGTTTACAGTCTACTTGGATCCTACTATGCCTGAAGGATATTTAATGGTAAATGGAGAAAGAATAGATTTTCATAATTGGCAGTGAAATTCACCCTGCTGACTTAGAAGAATAGCACAGCAATGCAAATGAAATAGAACAGGCATTACTGCAAAAGAAAACCCTTTTTATTTGAACTTTCATTATTCTAATACTGAGGTTTCATGTTAAAAATTTGCCTTTTTTATCCCATTCAGCAGAAACCAAGAACTCTCAACACTCCTTCTTGATGGCAGTCATAACTTCACCAGGGAGCTCATCAATATTGCGTGAGGTATGTTGCTGAAACATACGTACATCTGAAGGAACAACAAAACAGAGTGTCAATGTGTTCTATGAAAGCCACATCTCTTATCTACAACTCTTCTCATTATTCTTTCCTTATAAAGATTTAAAGAAGAAAACAGGATAGTGTTTCATCTTGTACTAGTTTGTTGTGTACATAAGTTCTGAATGTAGAAATAAAGCATGAGAAAGTACATTGTGTTTCAATCAGTTCTAGGACAACAACCACTTTTTGTAGGAACTCTGGCTTGATTAAAATATTACAAAAACTAAAGGCTAATTTTTTCCCCAAATAATTCACATAACACTGATGTAACAACATATATCACTGAGTAGCTCATTATAAGAATAGTGTAGGATTAGTGTGTTCCTGAGCAATATTTGTATGACGAGGAAATTAAAGAAGAGATTCTGATGCCAAGACACAGATGTCTAACATTTTTTGAGTTGACGTAAAGTTTCTGTTGCTCCAGAAAAACACACGTCTTCTGCATCTCTTTTGCCAGCCCCATGTGAGTGACCGGATGTCCTAGGACACTTGTATTGTGTGTATTGTTAATGCACGGGCAACTGAATTGCATGCTAAGCTAACCAGCACTTACCAATCTAATCCAATTTAGTTGTGTAAGTAAGTTCCATTATAGTCAAAAAGACTATAAAAGAAAGAGGGGGTCACCTACAGAGAGTGATTTCTTAAATAGAAAATATGAATTGTCTTTTAACACTCCTTTCTCTCCACTAGACTACTTGGGTCCATCCCTCAGGTATCTGGGGAGATGAAGTTTACTGCAAGATATCTTTTGCAATCTCCTATTAGGAAGTACTTCATCTGACTTCAGTTCCAAGACACAAGAATAAGTCTCACTGTTTCTTAAACAAAAATGTAGCCCCTTTCTTTATATCGGTGAATATTGAGGGAAAATTGTGCTTTTTATTATGTGGGAAGTAATAAAATAAACGACTTCCTCAATCCAGGTATCACCCCAAGATTTCTCTCCTGAAGCATTAGATATTTTATTAATTCACAATTACAATTGTGC
Source organism: Nyctibius grandis (assembly GCF_013368605.1). Taxonomy (NCBI): domain Eukaryota; kingdom Metazoa; phylum Chordata; class Aves; order Nyctibiiformes; family Nyctibiidae; genus Nyctibius; species Nyctibius grandis. The sequence goes on from NC_090660.1 coordinate 82,015,370, forward strand.
TACAATGACAAAAAAAAAGGACACTTTGTTGCAGTTACAAAACTTGGTAATTCTGCTTTGTAGAAACAAATATATTTCTTCAGCATCTTTCTGTGCTTGCCAGGCTGACCTTAACAATTTCTTATTTTGTAATCAATACCAAGAATAGATTTAATATTTGGTTTCAAATTTCCTTAATATTTTTCTGCTTACATCAAGTCTGGTTGATCTAATTGTACCTTTAATTTGATAGAGAGTTTATTATCTAACACAATACCCATGGGATGCAAGAAAGCCCTAGATTTTCAATATTTTATGCAAACATGTAACTTGTATAGTGTGCACAGTTTGGTGTTAGTGTACAAAATTTACTTTATTTGTTGGTAAGAGAGAAACAACTTTTGCCTGGCTGATAAAATAATGTATTTTAACACACCACAGTGTTAAATACTAACTGAAAGGGCAATTAAAACAGGTGAAAACAGTTGATATATGAAATGTTTATTCATGTCCTGAGCCTGAAAAGGGATAAAACTACAGATTTAGAATGCATAATTTTATTTGGGTTTTAAAAATAGGTTAAGTCATGAGAACATGGTCTCTTAGATGAATGCTGTAGGCAGTGCAGTGCACTGTGATATAATCTGGAATGAAATGACCTCCACTTTTCTGTCAGACATTTGGTGAATATTTTATCAGTTTGGTCTCAGTCTGTCTTAGCTGTAACAACTTTGTTTAATAGTGTTCTTCCCTTCTTCCTCCCCTTAGAGTTGTCAGTCAACATCCCAAGTATTTCTGGAGAAGCAGGTCTTCAGACAATGTTGAAATTTCCCAAACGATAGAATGAGGAACAACATCTGCACAGGTTTGATATTTGGAGGAAGGAAAAAAAAATAATTAGTAGGCATTGTTACTGTCCTTCTAAACTTTGGCAAAATATATTTTTAATAGACATGAATAAGTGGCGGCAGCTTGTAGTTCAGGAGTATTGCTTGGACTCACCTGGAACAGGTAAGCATTGGACTCCATGGAAAAATGTGCTGATTAGAAGAAAAAGGGTGTTTTGTTTCACCTGACAGGAGAAGAGGGTAGAGGAAGGGAAAGGACAAAAAAGGCATGAAATAAAGGTGCTGAGATAGACTGCTGATTCATAGGCATAACTGCACAAAGCATAACCTTATGCAGGCTTGGGAGTGAGGGCAAGGGCTTAGCTTCTGAAGGAGAGTGGATGTTAGTATGGTAAAAAGATGAAAGTGAGAAAATTTAAATTTCACATACAATTACATATCATGTCACAGACTGCAGTACATTCAAGTAGTGTGAGAAATTGCAAGATGACATGAAATCAAACCAAGGTCACTTGAGAAAGGTTATTTTAGTTAGTATGGTATATAAACAAATACAATGGTGTAAGAATATGTCAAAAAGAAGGAAATTACCCATATGAGGATTCCAATGGCAAAATGCTTAACTACCATGTGCATAGTTTATGATACTTCAAGGACCTCTTCGCATAATTATATTCATTTTTTACATGGCTGCATATCTATTATTCTCATTACATTAAGACTCATGGAATTACTGGTGCCCAGGTACAGTTGTTACATAGAAAAAGGTCTAATTTTTTAAGTTCATGGAATGATAAATTGATTATGAATTTTTAAACAAGTGAATCTTCACAAAATGTAATTACAGAGCTGCCTTGGGAAAAGACAACACATTTTCACTCAGATATACTCTGCTTTTGTGTTAGTTGAAAAACATTCTGTTTGTTTCTAAATTTTCACAAAATAACTGCAAAGCTGAATGATGCCATCTAAGAAGCATTCTGAAACACTCTTAGTCTCCATGTTTGGAGAGGGAGAGGGGGGAATCTGTATCTTTCCCAATAGAAATGTTAAGGGAGGAGTAGGGTTAAGAGTGAGTTACTGGTAGAGATACCCCCACCAAAACAGTGCAGAAAAATTACTCGAAATCTTTTCCCCATATTTACATCAATGTATGGCTTTGTATATTAACTATTGTACTGGCAGTCTCCAAGGCATGCTCTAGCTGGCATAAAGCCAATATCAGATGACTTTATTTTACTTAACCAAGAATTAGCTATCATCATGTGTACACCACTTCTCCTTGTATGACTATTTAGACTGGGGTGTGCCTCTCCTAGAGAAAGAAGAAGAAAGCTGGGCCATAAAGACAGCCAGATGGAGCATTTACTTTCCACTTAACATTATTATCTTAATTTTTCTGGAAGTCCAGGTAGAAACTACTGAACTGGTTGCGTACATATAACATTAACAATTGATTCATCATAAATGAAAAAGTCTGTTTTCATAAGAAAAGTGTTTCTGAGATTCTGATGCACTGACATTATTTTAGAAGCAGGAGTGGTAACGACATGGTTATAATATATATGCCTTAACTCCAACATTCCTCCCTACACATCTTTGTAATCTGGGCCACCCACGGGGACCTCAGCCTCAGTCCCAAGATCCCGTTATTCTTAGGGTTAGGGTTAGGGTTCAGAGAGAGAAAAAGCCTACAGCTCCAGGGACACTGCAGTTGGGAAAGACATGCCAAGGAGAGCTCGGCACTGCACCATCAGTGCTCCCTACACACTTTTCTAATCTGGGCCACCCACACAACTGGGGACCTCAGCCGCAGCCACAAGATCCCATTAAACTTAGGGTTAGGATTAGGGTTCAGAGAGACACAAAGCCTACAACTCCAGGAACATTGGGGCTGGGAAAATCCAAGGGGATTTTGCTCCAAGGGGAGCACAGAACTGCACCAACATTAGTCCCACCACATCTTTCTACTCTGGACCACCCACCCTGCTAGGGACCTCAGCCTCAGCCCCAAGATACCGGTACTATTAGGGTTAGGGTTCAAAAAGACAGAAAGCCTGAAGCTCTAGGGACACTGGGGCTAGGAAAGGAATGCCAAGGGGAGCATGGCACTGCACCAACATTGCTCCCTACAAACCTTTCTAATCTGGGCCACCCACGCTGATGGGGACCTCAGCCTCAGCCCCAAGATCCCGTTATTCTTAGGGTTAGGGTTCAGAGAGACAAAAAGCCTACAGCTCCAGGGACACTGGGGCTGGGAAAGGTATGCCAAGGGGAGAACAGCACTGCAGCAACATTGCTCCCTACACACCTTTCTAATCTGGGTCACCCATGCTTCTGGGAACCTCAGACTAAGACCCAAGATCCCTTACTCTTAGGGTTAGGGCTAGGGTTCAGAGAGACACAAATCCTACAGCACCAGGGACACTGGGACTGGGAAGTGCTTGCCAAAGGTAGGACGGCACCAACATTGGTCCCACCAAACTTTATACTGTGGGCCACCCACACTGCTAGGGACCTCAGCCTCAGCCCCAAGATCCCGTTACTCTTACGGTTAGGATTCAGAGAGACACAAAGCCTACATCTCCAGGGACGCTGGGGCTGGGAAAGGAATGCCAAGGGGAGCATGGCACTGCACCAACATTGCTCCCTACACACCTTTCTAATCTGGGCCACCCACACTGCTGGGGACCTCAGCCTCAGCCCCAAGATCCCAGTACACTTAGGTTTAGGGTTAGGATTCAGAGAAACACAAAGCCTACAGCTCCAGGGACACTGGGGCTGGGAAAGTCATGCCAAGGGGTGCACGGCACTGCACCAGTTTTGCTCCCACCACACCTTTCTAATCTGGGTCACCCACACTGCTGGGGACCTCAGCCTCAAGCACAAGATCTCGGTAGTCTTCTGTTTAGGTTTAGGGTTGAGAGAGACACAAAGCCGACAGCTCCAGGGACACTGGGGCTGGGAAAGGCATGCCAAGGGGTACCGGCACTGCATCAGTAGTGTTCCCTACACACCTTTCTAATCAGGGCAGCCCACGCTGGTGGGGACCTCAGCCTCAGCCCCAAATCCCGTTACTCTTAGGGTTAGGGTTAGGGTTGAGAGAGACACAAAGCTGACAGCTCTAAGGACACTGGGTCTGGGAAAAGCATGCCAAGTTTAGGATGGTACTGCACGAAGATTGCTCCCTTCACACATTTCTGATCTCGGCCACACACGCTGCTGGGGACCTCAGCCTCAGCCCCAAGGTCCCGATAGTCTTAGGTTTAGGATAAGGATTCTGAGAGACACAATCCCTACAGCTCCAGGGACACTGGGGCTGGGAAAGGCATGCGAAGAGGAGCACTGCACTGCACCAACATTGCTCCCTACACACCTTTTTAATATTGGCCACCCTGGCTGCTGGGGACCTCAGCCTCAGCCCCAAGATCCCAGTACTCTTAGGGTTAGGGTTAGGTTGGAAGAGACACAAAGTCTAAAGCTCCAGGGACACAGGGGCTGGGAAACACATGCCAAGGGGTGCACGGCACTGCACCAACATTGTTCCATACACACCTTTCTAATCTGGGACACCCACTCTGCTGGGGATGTCAGCCTCATCCCCAAGATCCCGGTGCTCTTACATTTAGGGTTAGGGTTGAGGGAGACACAAAGCCTACAGCTCCAGAGACTCTGCGGCTGGGAAAGGCATGCCAAGGGGAGCACGGCACTGCATCATCAGTGCGGCCTATACACCTTTCTCATCTGGGCCACCCACGCTGGTGGGGACCTGAGCCGCAGCCCCAAGATCCCGATACTCTTAGGGTTACAGTTAGGGTTAGGGTTGAGATAGACTCAAAGCCTACTGCTCCAGGGACACTGGGGCTGCGAAAGGCATGCCAAGGGGAGCATGGCACTGCACCACCATTGGTCCCTACACACCGTTCTAATTTGGGACACCCACTCTGCTGGGGATGTCAGCCTCAGCCCCAAGATCCCGGTACACTTGCGTTTAGGGTTCACAGAGCTACAAAGCTGACAGCCCAGCGTCACTGGCGCTGGGAATGGCATGCCAAGGGGAGCAAGGCACTGCACGAACATTGGTCCGTACACACCTTTCTAATCTGGGCCACCTACTCTGCTGGGGACCACAGCCTCAGCCCCAAGATCCCGTTACTCTTAGGGTTACGGTTAGGGTTGAGAGCGACACAAAGACTACATACCCAGGGACATTGAATCAGCGAAAGGCATGCCAAGGGGAGTACGGCATTGCACCACCTTTGGTCCCTACACACCTTTCTAATTTGGGCAACCCACGCTTCTGTGGACCTCAGCCTCAGTCCCAAGATCCCGATAGTCTAAGGTTTAGTGTTAGGTTTCCGAGAGACACAAAGCCTACAGCTCCAGGCACACTGGGGCTGGGAAAGGAATGCCAAGGAGAGCAAGCCACTGCACCAACATTGCTCCATACACACCTTTCTCATCTGGGCAAACCATGCTGCTGGGGACCTCAGCCTCAAACACAAGATCCCGTTACTCTTAGGGTTACGGTTAGGGTTGAGAGAGACACAAAGACTACAGCTCCAGGGACACTTGGGCTGGGAAAGGCATGCCAAGGGGAACACGGCACTGCACCAACATTGCTCCCTACACAACTTTCTAATCTGGGACACCCACGCTGGTGGGGACCTCAGCCTCAGCCCCAAGATCCCAGTACACTTAGGTTTAGGGTTAGGATTCAGAGAGAGACAAAGCCTACAGATGCAGAGACACTGGGGCTGGGAAAGGCATACCAAGGGGAGCATGGCACTGCACCAACATTGCTCCCATCACACCTTTCTAATCTGGGCTATTCACGCTGCTGGGACCTCAGCCTCAGCCCCAAGATCACGTTATTCTTAGGGTTAGGGTTAGGGGTCAGAGAGACACAATGCCTACAGCTCCAGGGACACTGGGGCTGGGAAAAGCATGCAAGCTGAACATGGTCTGCACCAACATTACTCCCATCACACCTTTCTAATTTGGGCCACCCACGCTGCTTGGGACCTCAGCCTCAGCCCAAGATCCCGGTATTGTTAGGTTTAGGTTTAGGGTTGAGAGAGATAAAAAGCCTACAGCTCCAGGGACACAGGGGCAGGGAAAGGCATGCCAAGGGGAGCACGGCACTGCACCAACATTGCTCCCACCACACTTTTCTAATCTGGGCCACCCACGCTTCTCGGGACCTCAGCTTCAACCCCAAGATCCCAATACTCTTAGGGTTAGGTTTAGGTTTAGGGTTGAGAGAGACACAAAGACTACATATCCAGGGACACTGAAGCTGCGAAAGGCATGCCAAGGGGAGCATGGCACTGCACCAACAGTGCTCCCTACACACCTTTCTATTTTGGGCAACCCACGCTGCTGGGGACCTCAGCCTCAGCCCCAAGATCCCGATACTCTTAGGGTTAGGGTTCGGTTTCAGAGAGACATCAAGCCTACAGCTCCAGGCACACTGGGGCTGGGAAAGGAATGCCAAGGAGAGCAAGCCACTGCACCAACATTGCTCCATACACACCTTTCTCATCTGGGCAAACCATGCTGCTGGGGACCTCAGGCTCAAACACAAGATCCTGTTACTCTTAGGGTTAGGGTTAGGGTTTATAGAGACACAAAGCCTACAGCTCCAGGGACACTGGGACTGGGAAAGGCATGCCAAGGGGAGCATGGCATTTCACCAACAGTGTTCTCTACACACCTTTCTGATCTGGGGCCCCCATGCTGCTGGGGACCTCAGCCTCAGCCCCAAGATCCCGTTAATCTTAGGGTTAGGGTTCTGAGAGACACAATCCCTACAGCTCCAGGGACACTGGGGCTGGGAAAGGTATGCCAAGGGGAGCACGGCACTACAACAACATTCCTCCCTACACACCTCTCTAATATGTGGCACCCATGCTGGTGGGGACCTCAGCCTCAGCCCCAGGATCCCATTATTCTTATGGTTAGGGTTAGGGTTGAGAGAGACACAAAGCCGACAGCTCCAGGGACACAGGGATGGGAAAGGCATTCCAAGGAGAGCAAGCCACTGCACCAACATTGCTCCCACCACAGATTTCTAATCTTGGCCACCCATGATGCTGGGGACCTCAGCCTCTACCCCAAGATCCCGGTATTGTTGTGTTAGGGTTCGTTTTCAGAGAGACACAAAGCCTACAGCTCAGGAGACATTTGAGCTGGGAAAGGCATGCCAACGGGAGCACAGCACTGCACCAACATTGCTCCCACCACACCTTTCTAATCTGGGCCACCCAAGCTGCTGGGGACCTCAGCCTCAACCCCAACATATGTTACTCTTAGGGTTACAGTTAGGGTTAGGGTTGAGATAGTCACAAAGCTGATAGCTCCAGGGACACCGGGACTGGGAAAGGCATGCTAAGTGTAGGACGGCACTGCACCAAGATTGCTTCCTACACACCTTTCTAATCTCAGCCACCCACGCTGCTGGGGACCTCCGCCTCAGCCCCAAGATCCCATTATTCTTATGGTTAGGGTTAGGGTTGAGAGAGACACAAAGCCGACAGCTCCAGGGACACAGGGATGGGAAAGGCATTCCAAGGAGAGCAAGCCACTGCACCAACATTGCTCCCACCACAATTTCTAATCTTGGCCACCCATGATGCTGGGGACCTCAGCCTCTACCCCAAGATCCCAGTACTGTTAGCGTTAGGGTTCTGTTTCAGAGAGACACAAAGCCTACAGCTCAGGAGACCTTTGGTCTGGGAAAGGCATGCCAAGGGGAGTACAGCACTTCACCAACATTGCTCCCTACACACCTGATTAATATTGGGCACCCATGCTGCTGGGGAGGTCAGCCTCAGCCCCAAGATCCTGTTACTCTTAGGGTTAGGTTTAGGGTTAGGGTTAAGAGAGACACAATGCCTACATCTCCAGGGACACTGGGATGGAAAAGGCATGCCAAGGGTAGCACGGCACTGCACCAACATTGCTCCCACCACACCTTTCAAATCTGGGCCACCCATGCTGATGGGGTCCTCAGCCTCAGTCCCAAGATCCCGATAATCTAAGGTTTAGTGTTAGGATTCAGAGAGACACAAAGCCTACAGCTCCATGCACACTGGGGCTGGGAAAGGCATGCCAAGGAGAGCAAGCCACTGCACCAACATTGCTCCCCACACACCTTTTAAATATGGGCCACCCACGCTGCTTGGGACCTCAGCCTCAACCCCAACATCTGTTACTCTTAGGGTTACAGTTAGGGTTAGGGTTGAGAGCGACACAAAGACTACATACCCAGGGACATTGAATCAGCGAAAGGCATGCCAAGGGGAGTACGGCATTGCACCACCTTTGGTCCCTACACACCTTTCTAATTTGGGCAACCCACGCTTCTGCGGACCTCAGCCTCAGTCCCAAGATCCCGATAGTCTAAGGTTTAGTGTTAGGTTTCCGAGAGACACAAAGCCTACAGCTCCAGGCACACTGGGGCTGGGAAAGGAATGCCAAGGAGAGCAAGCCACTGCACCAACATTGCTCCATACACACCTTTCTCATCTGGGCAAACCATGCTGCTGGGGACCTCAGGCTCAAACACAAGATCCTGTTACTCTTAGGGTTAGGGTTGAGAGAGACACAAAGCCTACAGCTCCAGGGACACTGGGGCTGGGAAAGGCACGCCAAGGGGAAGGTCGGCACTGCACCAATATTGCTCCCACCACAGCTTTCTAATCTGGGCCACCGACGCTGCTGGGGACCTCAGCCTCAGCCCCTAGATCCCAGTACACTTAGGTTTAAGGTTAGGATTCAGAGAAACACAAAGCCTACAGCTCCAGGGACACTGGGGCAGTGAAAGTCATGCCAATGGATGCACAGCACTGCACCAGTTTTGCTCCCACCACACCTTTCTAATCTGGGTCACCCACACTGCTGGGGACCTCAGCCTCAAGCACAAGATCTCGGTACTCTTCTGCTTAGGTTTAGGGTTGAGAGAGACACAAAGCCTATAGATCCAGGGACACTGGGGCTGGGAAAGGCATGCCAAATAGAGCATGGCATTACACCACCATTGCTCCCACCACACCATTCTAATCTGGGCCACCCATGCTGCTGGGGACCTCAGCCTCTGCCACATGATCACGTTATTCTTAGGGTTAGGGCTCAGAGAGACACAAAGCCGACAGCTCCAGGGACACTGGGGCTGAGAAAGACATGCCAAGGGGAGCACTGCACTGCACCAACATTGCTCCCCACACACCTTTTAAATATGGGCCACCCACGCTGCTGGGGACCTCAGCCTCAAACACAAGATCCTGTTACTCTTAGGGTTAGGGTTAGGGTTCAGAGAGACACAAAGCCTACAGCTCCAGGGACACTGGGGCTGGGAAAGTCATGCCAAGGGGAGCACGGCACTGCACCAATTTTGCTTCCTACACACCTTTCTAATCAGGGCCACCCAAGCTGCTGGGGACCTCAGCCTCAACCCCAACATATGTTACTCTTAGGGTTACAGTTAGGGTTAGTGTTGAGATAGTCACAAAGCCTACTGCTCCATGGACACTGGGACTGGGAAAGGCATGCTAAGTGTAGGACGGCACTGCACCAAGATTTCTTCCTACACACCTTTCTAATCTCGGCCACCCACGCTGCTGGGGACCTCAGCCCCAGCCCCAAGATCCCAGTACTGTTAGCGTTAGGGTTCTGTTTCAGAGAGACACAAAGCCTACAGCTCAGGAGACCTTTGGTCTGGGAAAGACATGCCAAGGGGAGCACGGCACTGCACCAACATTGCTCCCTACACACCTGATTAATATTGGGCACCCATGCTGCTGGGGAGGTCAGCCTCAGCCCCAAGATCCTGTTACTCTTAGGGTTAGGTTTAGGGTTAGGGGTCAGAGAGACACAATGCCTACAGCTCCAGGGACACTGGGATGGAAAAGGCATGCCAAGGGTAGCACGGCACTGTACCAACATTGCTCCCATCACACCTTTCCAATCTGGGCCACCCATGCTGATGGGTTCCTCAGCCTCAGTCCCAAGATCCCGATAATCTAAGGTCTAGGGTTAGGGCTCAGAGAGACACAAAGCCGACAGCTCCAGGGACACTGGCGCTGGGAAAGGCATGCCAAGGGGAGCACGGCACTGCACCAACGTTGCTCCCACCGCACCTTTCTAATCTGGGCCACCCACGCGTCTCGGGACCTCAGCTTCAACCCCAAGATCCCAATACTCTTAGGGTTAGCTTTAGGTTTAGGGTTGAGAGAGACACAAAGACTACATATCCAGGGACACTGAAGCTGCGAAAGGCATGCCAAGGGGAGCATGGCACTGCACCAACAGTGCTCCCTACACACCTTTCTAATTTGGGCAACCCACGCTGCTGGGGACCTCAGCCTCAGCCCCAAGATCCTGTTACTCTTAGGGTTAGGGTTAGGATTCAGAGAAACACAAAGCCTACAGCTCCAGGGACACTGGGGCTGGGAAAGTCATGCCAAGGGGTGCACGGCACTGCACCAGTTTTGCTCCCACCACACCTTTCTAATCTGGGTCACCCACACTGCTGGGGACCTCAGCCTCAAGCACAAGATCTCGGTAGTCTTCTGTTTAGGTTTAGGGTTGAGAGAGACACAAAGCCGACAGCTCCAGGGACACTGGGGCTGGGAAAGGCATGCCAAGGGGAACATGGCACTGTACCAACATTGCTCCCTCTACAGCTTTCTAATTTGGGCAAGCCATGCTGCCTGGGGCCTCAGCCTCTGCCCCAAGATCCCATTAGTCTTAGGGTTAATGTTAGTGTTGAGATAGTCACAAAGCCTACAGCTCCAGGGACACTGGGGCTGGGAAAGGCATGCCAAGGGGTACTGGCATTGCATCAGTAGTGTTCTCTACACACCTTTCTAATCAGGGCAGCCCACGCTGCTGGGGACCTCAGCCTCAGCCCCAAGATCCCGTTACTCTTATGGTTAGGGTTAGGGTTGAGAGAGACACAAGGTTGACAGCTCTAAGGACACTGGGACTGGGAAAGGCATGCCAAGTTTAGGATGGTACTGCACGAAGATTGCTCCATTTACACCTTTCTGATCTCGGCCACACACGCTGCTGTGGACCTCAGCCTCAGCCCCAAGATCCCGGTGGTCTTAGGGTTAGGGTTGAGGGAGACATAAAGCCTACAGCTCCAGGGACACTGGGGCTGGGAATAGCATGCCCAGGGGAGCACGGCACGGCACCAACAGTGTTCTCTACACACCTGTACAATATGGGGCACCACGCTGCTCGGGACCTCAGCCTCAGCCCCCATATCCTAGTACTGTTAGGGTGTGGGTTCAGAGAGAGACAAAGCTGACAGCTCGAGGGATACTGCGGCTGGGAAAGACATGCCAAGGGGAGCACGGCACTACGCCAACATTGCCCCTACCAAACCTTTCTAATCTGGGCCAACCACGCTTCTCGGGACCTCAGCCTCAGCCCCAAGATCCCGGTACTCTTAGGGTTAGGGTTCAGAGAGACAGAAAGCCTATAGCTCCAGGGACACTGGGGCTGGGAAAGGCATGCCAAGGGGTGCACAGCACTGCACCAGTTTTGCTCCCACCACACCTTTCTAATCTGGGTCACCCACGCTGCTGGGGACCCCAGCCTCAGCCCAAAAATCCCATTAATTTTTAGATTACAGTTAGGGATATGGTTCAGAGAGAGACACAAAGCCTACAGCTCCAGGGACACTGGGGCAGCGAAAGGCATGCCAAGGCGAGCACGGCACTGCACCAACATTTCTCCCACCACACCTTTCTAATCTGGGTCACCCACGCTGCTGGGGACCTCAGCCTCAGCCCCAAGATCCCAGTACTCTTAGGGTTACGGTTAGGGTTGAGAGAGACACAAAGCCTACAGCTCCAGGGACTTATACCTGTACAAGAATGATCTTGTTCTTAGTTTGCCAAATAGTTAGTTCATTTTTCAAAAGAATATGTATAGTTAGGAAGGCAAATAACCAACGTCAAAAAGACTATTCATAAGCTGAAGGGTAGAAGAAAAACTGTAAGAGAACGAGTTTGCTAATCAATCAGAAAACAGAGAAGGTAATTTGGGAGAAGATGGGCATTTCAGAGAAGCTCAGTCTGTTCTTTGTACTATTGGCAGAATCGTAGAATCATTTAGATTGGAAAAGACCTTTAAGATCATTGAGTCTAACCGTTAACCTAACACTGCCAAGTCCAGCACTAACCATGTCCCTAAGTGCCGTGTCTACACATCTTTTAAATACCTTCAGGGACTGTAACTCAATCACTTCCTTGGGCAGCCTATTCCAATGCTTGATAACACTTTCAGTGGAGAAATTTTTTCTAATATACAATTTAAACCTCCCCTGGGGCAACTTGAGGCCATTTTCTCTCATCCAAGTTAACCTTGATTCTGTTCTCATTTCTATCTTTGTTAATTTCTGTTAGTTACCTTGATATAATTGTTGTTAGTAGTGACTTAAAGACACTGAAAAGAAGAGGAAAAGTTATTCTGGAAAAATGGGTGTCATTGTGGAGAACTCAGAAAGATCACCAGTCTGCAGAGAAAAGAGAAAATCTGAGAATTGTTTCTGGTATTCAGCAATTGTTTCTAGTTTTGAATCTTACATAATCTTGTAAATTCCACTTCTTCTAACACATGGAATATGCAGTGTCTTTTTAAACAAAAGAATCTAGTATAGTGTAGAGGTACCCAGTGTATCTTGTGTAATAGCACAGAGCAATCTAGCAGAGTTTGTATGGGAAGTGGAAAGTGAAAATTTGACACAGCTATTCTATTACAGCTAGAATATAATGTGTTGGTTCTTCTTACAAAATGTGGGAAATCTTTGGACCACACCAGCCAGAAATGACATTTTAATTTATGTTTCTACAGGGCTGAAGAAGAAGAAAAGAAGCAGTGTTTCTTGAAACTGCACTTTGTATGACATTGGGAATAATTAGATCTGGGTGCTAGGTGAAATGAGCATGTTTGAACACATGTGTTTGAATGAGCATGTGACATGGGTTTGAAACATTTCCCATCTCCTGTGACACAAAACGTGGTATGCATTGGGGAGTGCTAAAGGTAGAAAGGAAAGAAGTTGCAGTACTTGTCACCTTCACACAGACCTATCCATGAGCACAGAGATACCAAGTTTGCAAATCCCACTCCACTAGGGCTTTTAAGATGTAAGTGGGACCCGAGGTTCTAATTTCTGGCTTGCCTAAAGTGGCAGTCAGGTTCTGCAGTGTGACAGATGACTCTAGGCTTAAAAAACAGATATAAACTCCTCTAAACCAGAGAGGAGTAGAAAGGGTAGAAGTGAAATAGACTAAAAAAACCTGGCCAGGCTGCCTTGACAATGACAATACAACATTGATTTAACTGTTTTTAAACTGTGAGATAGCGTGAATGATGCTATTAAAATCAGTGAAAGAATAAAATGCAAAGTAAATTCTAAATTTTCAAATGTAAATTTTTAAATGGAAATTTTTGGTTTGACAAAGGGAATTTTATAGTTTTACTACTGACCTCCTATCCTGGAAGCACCCTTGAGTGTAGGCAATTCCTAGGTGTACTGTGATTTTGGCAGAAGCAGCTGTATACCCTCTTTACAACTGTCTGCTTCTCTTCTGAATAACAAGAAGCATATTCTTGCTGCCCTTCTGCACAAAGGTTGCTTCTCACTGTGGCATAAAAGCTACATAGTTCTTACCTGATGTGCATTTCCTAAAGCTCAGGACATTTCTGAGTTTTGCTCCTAGAATAATTCAGGCTGCCTAAGAATCCCACTTGTCTTTGCAACAGTTGACACTGAAGATTCCTCCGGAAGCTGCTTTGACAGCCTGACTTTGATGATGCAGTGCTGCAGCTAGGATGAAATGCGATGTTTTAGATGGACTAGTGTCAAATAGAAAGTCAAGCCTGCTGCAGATTGGTGGAACTCTTCGAACAGCAAGTAGACAGTCTTCCGGAGTGTCCTTTGAAGTGCAGGAACTTACAGGGTTAATCTTCCATAGTGCTAGAAGGATTGTTCCAGATCTGGCCATGTAGGCACTAAAGCTCGTAAATAACCTAGATGTGTGGCAAATCTGATTTCAAGCCTTACCTCAAGACTATACAGTACAGCCATGTAGATCCAAAAAGTTAGACCTCTGGTTCTACAATTATATTATAAATATCAGAAAACAAAGGTCATTCTCCCATATACTGTTAGTTGTAACACTGATATTGAGGATAGAATACTTAAGTTGAGGGTAATACAGATGAGAGTGGATTGTATTTTGTGAAGGTCATGCCTTGTACAATGATATTTACAAGGTTTGATTTGAAAGCCAAAGCAGATTTGACTAAAGTGAATGTTCCTTAAAATTTTATCTGATGTAAAGTAGCACTTCTAGTATGGAGTGTCAGGGGGTAGCGGTGTAATCATCTTTCAGGTAATCTGGCTTGTATTCTTGGATCTGTTACTGGTTATTGTTCACAAAATGGTGGAGGACAAGCCACAATTACTGCACTCTGCCTCAGTTACGCATTTATAAAATGAAGGTAATGATACTGCTCTAGATTTTCTGATTGATAATGTTACATCAGAGTGAAGTTTTAAATAAATAAATCTTGATATACCAGTTTATACCAGATGAGAAACTGACCTTGACTGACTAAAAATACTCAAGTGACAAAAAGTGAAGTTAGTTTTCAAATTAGTTCTCACCCTCTCTCGGATAACTATCTGTAGGAATTGATAGAAAAAAAAGTTCTCATTTGCCAACCCAACTTGGATTAATATGATGATATTAATTTTCCTTTTTTATACAAATAATTTGAAAAGGACCATCATTTTGAGTAATTTTCCAGTGTAAATGAAAGAAAAGGGTCATGGTTCATAGATACATATTAATTTTGTCATGGTTCATAGATACATATTAATTTTGTTAACAGAAAGCAATTTACTTTTCCTTAATTAAACTAAACCACTGCAGTCTTTGTTTTAAATTGATAAAAAGACTACAAAATTATCTTTTCAGGTTTGTATGGTTAAACAGGGAACTGCTGGGCAAACTCAAGTGGAAGAAGAAGGTGTACAGATCATGGAAGGAGGGGCTGGCCACTTGGGAGGAATATAAGTCTGTTGTCAGAGGATGTAGGGAGGCAACTAGGAAAGCTAAGGCCTCCTTGGAATTAAACCTTGCAAGAGAGGTCAAGGACAACAGAAAGGGCTTCTTCAAATACACTGCAGGTAAAACCAACACTAGAGGCAATGTAGGCCCACTGATGAATGAGGTGGGGGCCCTGGAGACAGAGGATAAAAAGAAGGCGGTGTTACTGAATGCCTTCTTTGCCTCTGTCTATACTGCTGGAGGCTGTCCTGAGGAGCCCCAGACCCCTGAGGCCCCAGAAGAAGTCAGGATAGAGGAGGAATCTGTCTTGGTTGATGCGGGCTGGGTCAGGGATCAATTAAGCAATCTGGACGTCCATAAATCCATGGGCCCTGATGGGATGCATCCGCGGGTGCTGAGGGAGCTGGCGGAAGTCATTGCTAGGCCACTCTCCATCATCTTTGCTAAGTCGTGGGCAACGGGAGAGGTGCCTGAGGACTGGAGGAAAGCGAATGTCACTCCAGTCTTCAAAAAGGGCAAGAAGGAGAACCCGGGTAACTATAGACCGGTCAGCCTCACCTCCATCCCCGGAAAGGTGATGGAACAACTTGTCCTTGGTGCTGTCTCTAGGCACATCAAGGATAGGGGGATCATTAGGGGCACTCAACATGGCTTCACCAAGGGGAAGTCATGCTTAACCAACTTGATAGCCTTTTATGAGGACGTAACCCGGTGGATAGACGATGGTAAAGCTGTGGATGTGGTCTATCTCGATTTCAGTAAAGCGTTTGACATGGTCTCCCACAGCATCCTTGCAGCTAAACTGAGGAAGTGTGGTCTGGATGATCGGATAGTGAGGTGGATTGTGAACTGGCTGAAGGAAAGAAGCCAGAGAGTGGTGGTCAATGGGACAGAGTCCAGTTGGAGGTCTGTGTCTAGCAGAGTCCCTCAAGGGTCGGTACTGGGACCAGTTCTATTCAATATATTCATTAATGACTTGGATGAGGGAATAGAGTGCACTGTCAGCAAGTTCGCTGATGACACCAAACTGGGAGGAGTGGCTGACACACCGGAAGGCTGCGCAGCCATTCAGAGAGACCTAGACAGGCTGGAGAGTTGGGTGGGGAGAAATTTAATGAAATATGACAAGGGCAAGTGTAGAGTCCTGCATCTGGGCAAGAACAACCCCATGTACCAGTACAAGTTGGGGGCAGACCTGTTGGAGAGCAGCGTAGGGGAAAGGGACCTGGGGGTCCTAGTGGACAACAGGATGACCATGAGCCAGCAATGTGCCCTTGTGGCCAAGAAGGCCAATGGCATCCTGAGGTGTATTAGAAGGGGTGTGGTTAGCAGGTCGAGAGAGGTTCTCCTCCCCCTCTACTCTGCCCTGGTGAGGCCGCATCTGGAGTATTGTGTCCAGTTCTGGGCCCCTCAGTTCAAGAAGGACAGGGAACTGCTAGAGAGAGTCCAGCGCAGAGCCACAAAGATGATTAAGGGAGTGGAACATCTCCCTTATGAGGAGAGGCTGAGGGAGCTGAGTCTCTTTAGCTTAGAGAAGAGGAGACTGAGGGGTGACCTCATTAATGTTTATAAATATGGAAAGGGCAAGTGTCATGAGGATGGAGCCAGGCTCTTCTCAGTGTCATCCCTTGACAGGATAAGGGGCAATGGGTGCAAGCTGGAACACAGGAGGTTCCACATAAATATGAGGAAAAACTTCTTTACGGTGAGGGTGACTGAACACTGGAACAGGCTTCCCAGAGAGGTTGTGGAGTCTCCTTCTCTGGAGACATTCAAAACCCACCTGGATGCATTCCTGTGTGATATGGTCTAGGTAATCCTGCTCCGGCAGGGGGATTGGACTAGATGATCTTTCGAGGTCCCTTCCAATCCCTAACATTCTGTGATTCTGTAACATTCTGTATAGCAGTTAGTGTTTGAATAAAAATGGCTTTTGCCT
Organism: Nyctibius grandis; assembly: GCF_013368605.1. NCBI lineage: Eukaryota > Metazoa > Chordata > Aves > Nyctibiiformes > Nyctibiidae > Nyctibius > Nyctibius grandis. The sequence goes on from NC_090660.1 coordinate 82,032,229, forward strand.
GAACTCAAGTTACATTAAAGAATTATAAAAAGAAATGATCTTCAAAAAATTAAACTCATGTTTATGTTTCTTCATTAAATGGTAGAGTTCCCTTTCAATCCTAGATTATAAGGTTTGTGTGATTATTGGAAAACTAAGTTGAAATACATAGGTAGATCCTGTCACTCAAATTACAGAGTCTATTAATGAAATACATAGCTACTTTTTATGGCAATATGTTCACTAATATTAAAAAAGAATCTCTATCCTAAGAGTCAGACACTCTGACTTGGTGGTAAGACTAAATCTCACCAACTTCAGTGGAAGAAATGTTAATAAGAGCAGAAATGTCCATTTGGAGATATCCCTCTCTATCAATTGACTACTGAAAATATGAGTAAGCTATAATGAGCTGAAATCTTTTTCTGACCCTGCATCTGGGATGTGTCCTTGAGTACAGGGTAATGGTATTCAGTGACTCTGAAAATAAACCCCTTTTATATATCTCAAACAAAATACTGAATGTATCACACACACACACAATGTGTAAGTTGAAAGCTGAAGCTTATTGTAGCTGAGTTTTGCTATGATTTGTCTGTTTGGAACATCATAGCTGCATGCAAAAGTTACATGATAATGAGCAGCATAGCAGAAAACTTCTCTGGGAAGTAGAAGGAGAACTTCTAAGGCCTTCTCAAGCTGGGATTTTGAACTGGCAGCTTTTCTGCGTCATTAGATATTTTGCCATCTGTCTATCAGTGCTGCATTCTCCAAATAAACTTGATTTGATATGAGTGAGTTGGTTTGCATGTTCTTAGGAAATGACACTCTTTTGCTGACATGTCTAGTGTGTCTTTTTTATCTCAAGGTCTATAGGTGAGAGTTAGGCTCCTCAATAACTAGGATAGTAAATATATCAGCAAAGCTATTGGTCATACATAATAGCGTTGCTTAAACCATTGAAGGGAGTCTCTTTAGAATTAGGCTCCTGATTACATCTCGAATGAGATGTACTACCTGGAAACTTTGCATCTGTCTGTCTGTTGGGGCACTTGAGAGTTCAGCGCAACTTTGCTGGTTTATTAAAATCCATGCTCTGTTCTTTGGTTTAATCTTTATTCCTTTTTCTTAAAGATTCTAAAGGGAGTGAGAATAAACATGGGTTTCTATTAAATGAAAAATTGTCTGTAAAAAACAAAGACATACTATGTTATATTGGTGAGTGTTTATTTATACAGACTGCCCATGTGATTAGCTCATCAATGATAGTATGATTTACAAATGTAAACTCACTTACACGACCTTCTTCAGGAAATGTATGTATCTTATCTCTTTAAAGGCTAGAGCAAAGTTCTGAAATAGCAGTCTCTCAATTACAGGGCCTGGTTGTTGTGGGGGATTTCAACTACCCTGATATTTGCTGGGAGGCCTACCCAGCCAGCCGTCCTCAGTCCAGGAGGTTCCTCCAGTGCATTGATAACTTTCTGATGCAAATGGTGGATGAGCCAACTAGGAGAGGAGCGTTGCTGGATCTTGTTCTCCCTAACAATGAGGGTCTGGTTGAAGCGGTGAAGGTTGAGGGCAGCCTTGGTTGTAGTGACCATGAGATGGTAGAGTGCAGGATCTCATCTGATAGGAACAGAACAGCTAGCAGAATCACAATCCTGGACTTCAGTAGGGCCAACTTTGGCCTTTTCAAGCAATTGCGAGGGGAAATCCCATGGGACAGGGTACTAGAAGGTAAGGGGGCCCAAGATAGTTGGTTAGCATTCAAGGACTGCTTCTTCCGAGCTCAAGATCAGAGCATCCCAGCAGGCAGGAAGTCAAGAAAGGGTACCAGGAGACCTGCATGGTTAAACAGGGAACTGCTGGGCAAACTCAAGTGGAAGAAGAGAGTGTACAGATCGTGGAAGGAGGGGCTGGCCACTTGGGAGGAATATAAGTCTGTTGTCAGAGGATGTAGGGAGGCAACTAGGAAAGCTAAGGCCTCCTTGGAATTAAACCTTGCAAGAGAGGTCAAGGACAACAGAAAGGGCTTCTTCAAATACTTTGCAGGTAAAACCAACACTAGAGGCAATGTAGGCCCACTGATGAATGAGGTGGGGGCCCTGGAGACAGAGGATAAAAAGAAGGCGGAGTTACTGAATGCCTTCTTTGCCTCTGTCTATACTGCTGGAGGCTGTCCTGAGGAGCCCCAGACCCCTGAGGCCCCAGAAGAAGTCAGGATAGAGGAGGAATCTGTCTTGGTTGATGCGGGCTGGGTCAGGGATCAATTAAGCAATCTGGACGTCCATAAATCCATGGGCCCTGATGGGATGCACCCGCGGGTGCTGAGGGAGCTGGCGGAAGTCATTGCTAGGCCACTCTCCATCATCTTTGCTAAGTCGTGGGCAACGGGAGAGGTGCCTGAGGACTGGAGGAAAGCGAATGTCACTCCAGTCTTCAAAAAGGGTAAGAAGGAGGACCCGGGTAACTATAGACCGGTCAGCCTCACCTCCATCCCCGGAAAGGTGATGGAACAACTTGTCCTTGGTGCTGTCTCTAGGCACATCAAGGATAGGGGGATCATTAGGGGCACTCAACATGGCTTCACCAAGGGGAAGTCATGCTTAACCAACTTGATAGCCTTTTATGAGGATGTTACCCGGTGGATAGATGATGGTAAAGCTGTGGATGTAGTCTATCTTGTTTCAGTAAAGCGTTTGACACGGTCTCCCACAGCATCCTTGCAGCTAAACTGGGGAAGTGTGGTCTGGATGATCGGGTAGTGAGGTGGATTGTGAACTGGCTGAAGGAAAGAAGCCAGAGAGTGGTGGTCAATGGGACAGAGTCCAGCTGGAGGCCTGTGTTTAGCGGAGTCCCTCAAGGGTCGGTACTGGGACCAGTTCTATTCAATATATTCATTAATGACTTGGATGAGGGAATAGAGTGCACTGTCAGCAAGTTCGCTGATGACACCAAACTGGGAGGAGTGGCTGACACAACGGAAGGCTGTGCTGCCATTCAGAGAGACCTAGACAGGCTGGAGAGTTGGGTGGGGAGAAATTTAATGAACTATAACAAGGGCAAGTGTAGAGTCCTGCATCTGGGCAAGAACAACCCCATGTACCAGTACAAGTTGGGGGCAGACCTGTTGGAGACCAGCGTAGGGGAAAGGGACCTGGGGGTCCTAGTGGACAACAGGATGACCATGAGCCAGCAGTGTGCCCTTGTGGCCAAGAAGGCCAATGGCATCCTGAGGTGTATTAGAAGGGGTGTGGTTAGCAGGTCGAGAGAGGTTCTCCTCCCCCTCTACTCTGCCCTGGTGAGGCCGCATCTGGAGTATTGTGTCCAGTTCTGGGCCCCTCAGTTCAAGAAGGACAGGGAACTGCTAGAGAGAGTCCAGCGCAGAGCCACAAAGATGATTAAGGGAGTGGAACATCTCCCTTATGAGGAGAGGCTGAGGGAGCTGAGTCTCTTTAGCTTAGAGAAGAGGAGACTGAGGGGTGACCTCATTAATGTTTATAAATATGGAAAGGGCAAGTGTTATGAGGATGGAGCCAGGCTCTTCTCAGTGACATCCCTTGACAGGACAAGGGGCAATGGGTGCAAGCTGGAACACAGGAGGTTCCACATAAATATGAGGAAAATCTTCTTTACGGTGAGGGTAACCGAACACTGGAACAGGCTTCCCAGAGAGGTTGTGGAGTCTCCTTCTCTGGAGACATTCAAAACCCGCCTGGACGCGTTCCTGTGTGATATGATCTAGGTAATCCTGCTCCGGCAGGGGGATTGGACTAGATGATCTTTCGAGGTCCCTTCCAATCCCTAACATTCTGTGATTCTGTGATTCTGTTCCCTCATCAGTTTGCATAGTTCCACTGAAGCCCCTTCAAGAAACCTTAGGTTTACATCCTAATCAGTTGCATATCCCAGGTTTGCCTGCAGTTTCTTGACAACCCACCAAAACTAGTGTGACTGATGAGATTTGTTATTTGTCTTTGTCTCCATTAATTTTGTCTCTCACGTTTGTGTCTCTGTGTATTTTGTCCCTTTTCCTTAGTATCCCATCTGACAAGGTCCATGATTAGATAATCTCACTGAAATAAACATTCCCACATTTCACATGCCCTTATCAATTACTGTACTGACCAGGTTTGTTCTTCATACTGCCTCCCTTACCATTTGTCAGACAGGTTTGTGTCTTTGTATGTTCTTGTTTTTGGCTTCCTCCTTTTCTTGTTATTCCCTTTTACATTGAACAGGCCCTTGATCAGATACCCTTGAAAGAGCAGACACTTTCTCTTTCTACATACCCTTACAAGTATGACAAGACTTGAAGAACAACTATTTCTTGCTCTATTTATTTGTTATCTTCTTGATGTTGTAAACCTTGATCACATGCCCTCTCTGCATCCTCCTTTCAGATTACCAAACAGCCTTTTGGTCTCTGATTGAAAAGCAGCTGCCTTATCCCTGTATCTTTTCTCTAAACCTGATGACTTAGAAGTGGAAAATCTAAACCTACATCATTTTTTGGTCAATCTTTTTCTCTTCTTGTCACATTCCATTAGGGTGAGAGGAGAAGGAAGGAGAAGCAAGCATACTATAGTTACTAAACCAATAGGGTTTGACAAAAGTTTCATATGTCTTCTGTTCTCTTGCAAAACCATGAGGTCTAAATTAGTCTAAAGCAATGTTTCCAGATTTATAGCAGCTTAGCCAAACCAGATTTCTGCAACCTTCTCCTTCTAGATGTCTTCCCAAATTTCTGTTTCCTCTCTTTTTCTCTCTACTAGGGCTGATGTTGCTTCTTTGTTAGTCCTCTTAACACTGCTGTTTCCTTCTTCTACCTGCAGATCTCTAAAACTTGTGCCACTGGCTCTTTTTACCTGTACTCCTTACACTCTTCCTCTCCTTGACTGCTCTCCTTGATAGCCAAAGCTAAGAGTCCTAGCAAAGTTTACTGGGTGAACCCCAAACCTCTCTGTGCTTCATCTCACTTTTAACACTGGACACCTAGATTTTTCTCTGGATGGGATATATTCAGTCAAAGCACAAAAGCCACACAATATGTTAACTGTAGATTGAAAAAGTCTTAATTTACTGTAGTATTCTTGAAAAATTGGGCTCGTATGAAACACAACATGCCCAACACCTCCTCTGAGTAATTTAACCTTAGGAAATCATTGATAACAAAATATTTCACCCAAAAAAACACTTACAACTACTGGAAGAATTAAGATTTAACAGGGAAAGGAAAGGAGTTAATTTGATACAGATTCTGGTAGGATTAAGAATGGAAAAGCATTTCTATTTTCTACTACTGTAAGTGGATGATTTATGGGGTAGATTTTTGTAAAACTGAATACATACAAAACATAAAAACTGCCAGCAGAACAAGTAGATCTTCAAGCTGAAATATCTGTCAGTCATGCCTCTCTAAAGAAACAGACAAATGAGCTAAAATAAGCCATGTCCCTGTTCGCAAGAGGAGCTCAAACAAACAGGATGTTTTCTCACTAATGTAAACAAAACTGTTCAGCTGATACTTGATTTTATGAAAAGGTATATGCTATGAGTGCCTGAGATTTGGTCACAGAAGCTGGACAGGAAAATACAACAAAGAAAAATAGCTACTTGCTACCTGGGTATGAGATGAAAACCTTAATATTTATGAAAAAAACAGAAAATATGGAACTTTGGAATAGTTGTCAGAGAAACAAGAATGGCCTGCTGAAGGATAAATCTGCGTAGAAGAGAATTACTTATATTCATTAGTGCTAAGAATTCAAACAGTCCTGAAATTGTGATTGAAGCAAGTTAAAGGAAAAGACATGGTTTTGGAACTAATCCATGTACATCAGATTTCCTGCTGCTGTAAATATTTTGGAAAAGATTTAAGAATGCATACTTTAAGGTGTAAACATTTTCTTAAATCAAATGGTGTTTATGATTGTAAAGCTAATAGTACCAGCAGCCAGTACAACTCAAAGACAGACTTGTTGAGTATTAAGATGTTTTTATCAGGCCTGTCATTGAGAAGTTGTCTCCATGTCTTTCAGGAAAACTGGCAGAATGTTGCTAAGACACATACAAAACGTTAATTTGAAAAACTCCTTTCTAAAGACCAGAAACATGAGTAAGACTGTGTGTATGTAGAATACAATATTTTACAAAACATGATCTCAAACTATGAGATAAAATAGAAGACCTGAGAAAGATGGTTCATTAGGTTGTTATGGAGAAAGCAGTACTCAAATGGATCAGCATGAACGGAAGGGATCTCGATATTCTGCCAAGATAAAAAAAACCCACATTATAAATGTCACTGTGCATGTTATTAAAGACATCTCTGAATAACTAATAAACTTAGAAAAATCTGCCAAAGTAAGATGGATTGTGTCACTATATGAACCCCTTAGATTTGTATGACATTTTCCTCTGCATGGTGTAAATTGCCACCAACAGTTATTTACAGTTATTTAAAAATAAAATTCTATGTTCTTTTTCTGGGAAAAGAAAGAAGATTAAATACTGTGTGTCTATATATAGATGAAAATATACATAAATATATGAAAGGAACAAATGTTCAGAATAAAGTTATTTATTCAGGGATTTTTAAGAGGTTACACCAAAAAGGAAAAGGTAGATTTCACACCAATACAACTTTTTTGCCTGTGAGATATATTAAGCAAAGGAATACTTTCACTACGGTATTGGTGATGGTTTATCATTTGATGTTTTATTCAGTGAATAAAATAAGGACTAGTAGCCCTATACCAGCCAGGGCTCACACGTACAGGACCAGTCTTCCTGAGTATCTAATTATAGTATTCACTGACACCAAAGACATGATGATGCTCTCCAGCCCTTGGGAACTCAACAGCTACATGAAAGCATGGCATTGTCAAATATTTGGGCAAATTTTCAAGATAAGTATAGTCCTCTGATGAAAACGTAGGATGTCATAAGTACACTAGGATGTCTATAATGGATATTACCTGAAAAATTTATAATTTTAAGACTTTGCTTTTGAATTCCCTGCATGGAGTCTAATTAACATTGCTTATTCTCAAATTACATTCTTAATTCTCAAGGCTAAGAAAATAAAGGGATAGTTTTGCAAATTAATAATCTTATATCAAAAACTTATAAGTAATTGATTTTGAAACATTTTTGCAGTAATCAACAATGCTTTCTATTAAATTCTTGCAATGTAAATTTCTTTTTCATTGTGTAAGATAAATATTCACTGTTTAAGTTTTGTAATTATGTAACTCTAATTCTGTTTTAAATAGATAAAAAATGTACAAGTAGGAAGAATACAAAAGTATTAATTGCTTTTGTAGTATTTTCAAAATATTTGTCTTCAGATCACAAAATGTCAATAAGTCGTAGGTTTGAACTAGATTTTCTTCCTCCTATTGGAGGTTATAACCTAGAAAACCCTTCATTAACAGTTAAAACATTGATCTTAAAGGTAATTTTACCTGCATAGTAACTTTAAGGTTATTAATCTACTATCATATTTAAAACAAACATATTTATAATAGTTCAGCACTTTGGCTTTGTTAACTTCCAATCAAGTGAAAAAAGGATAAAGCTAAGGGCAGTGTAAGATTTTGTGACACAGTCTATTGACTTTAAAATTATGAATATCTATTCTGAAATATAAAAATACTTAGCAATTAAGCATTTGAGAATCATTCTGGAAGCAATAAAAATTTTAGGATTGTTACTAGTTCTTCTATTAGGGATTACCAAGTAAAAGTAAACTAATTTTTGTAGCTTCGCTATAAAGATTTTCAACAGAGTTTTAGACACATTACAAAGTAGTATTTTTCTTCTCATTAAAAAAAAGTTAGCTTTGAAATGTACTGCATTCTTCTGAGATAAAATAAAATTTAAAAAATCACTAGTGACTTTCAAGATATTTTTACAAAGTTCACAAAATAGAAGATAATGATATGTTATATACTATATCAACTGATGGAGTTAAAAGCTGCTATGTGAACAGTATACATAATACCTTGTAAAAATTGCAAGCCTATAAACTGTAAACCCTAAGAAACTAAAACTGTAATAGAAAAAAATCCCATATATTACATGGTTTAGACAATGTAATCAATGGAAACACTTTATTGTGAGAGAGTATGATTCAAAAAGTGCAGTACTTTCGGGAGTAATCACAGATTTATTCCAAAGATATCTTTTATATAATAGTTATATGGTAGTTGGTAGGCATTAAAATGAACAATGTAGCCATATCTCACATTTATAAATTTGAAGAAATTATTATAGATTTAAATATAAGTTATATAGTACAGAAATTTTAAAGGCTCATAACTTGGTCAGATTTACTTGAGTTGATGAATACAGAAATAATTAAACCTATAATTCAAAGTATGGAAGAGTTGTAGTTTCTTGCAAGAAAAAACTACTATGAAAAATATAAAATAATGCAGCCCCCCAAACCCCTACAATAAGAGGACTCTATCTATTAACATAGAAACAAGGGGATCTGTTTCCTTGATTGCATTCTTCTAAACATCTGACTACGGCTACCACTGCCCAATAATACCAGCCTGGCATATAATCACATTTTCTAGCCAGAACATTTTTTTACTGTCTAGTTAGTACTTCCTTGCATTTCACCTTAACTTGTAACTTAACTTAAGGTTGTGTGCTATCTCCATTACCTGTAATATTAAGAAGTATTTTAAAAAAATTTCTTTATTTTGTTATGTTTTTAATGGCTCAACATAAAACACAGAATTAATGCAAATAGAAATACACAAAAATCAACATGGAACTAACTAAAATTGTGAGAGGCATATCAATAAAAAATCAAATGAGAAAAGGATGCAATAGGAAAATTTTCAGACTCTGAAATAGATAACTTTATCCACAATTTTGCAGTCGTATAATTAAAAGAACAGTAAATTATTGCAATCAAGATGATGAATATTTTTTTCTGATCACTAATTACGTATAGTTGAACAAGAGCAAGAATTGATGCAGTATAACAGATGAAATTGTGTCTGATTGTAAGTTATTTATTTTGTTGGATAAGCTTTAACATAAAAGTAAATTTTTTTCTGTGGATGACTTTTATATGGTAAACTTAATGTTACTCTAACCTCTAGGAGGTGCACAGCCTTAGGGCGAAAAGAAACAGACATAAATTAGTATACCAGAAATTCTGATTGGATATAAAGATTTTTTTTTATCGTTGCATCACAACTTCTCTAGGCAACCTGTTCCAGTGTCTCACCACGCTCATCGTAAAAAATTTCTTCCTTATATCCAATCTAAACCTCCCCTCTTTCAGTTTAAAACCATTGCCCCTTGTCCTGTCACTACAGACCCTGGGAAAAAGGAGTCTTGTGAGTTGAAACGGTAACAGATTTAATAAAATAAGAAAACCAATATTAATACTAATGCTAATACTTAATACACATATTTATACTCAGCCCATATAGTGGTCATGAGCTGTACACTCCCAGCAGTGAATGCCCGATGTCAAACACTGGAGCACCACAGCTCCAGCAAAACTGCGATGGTCACAACAAATAGGAGAGTAGGCTTGGGGAGCAGAATGACCGGTGAGACCCTCCAGGGATGGTGACCATTGAGGAGAGAGAGCCGTCCCCAGTAAACTTTCCAATTTATAGTGAGCGTGATGTTTATGGTAGAGAATACTTCTGTTGGTCAGCCTGGGTCAGCTGCCCTGGCTTTCGCTTCTCCTAGCTTAAGCACCTGTCTAGCTTGAAACTGCTAACGGACTGGATCATCAGGGAAACCCGCATACCATGGCTGGCCACAAACTAAAACAAAGTGTCCTATCAACTTTGTTCCCACTGTATCAGATGCTGCAGTCTTCTCAAAACTGCAGATTTTTTGAACAGAAAATTAATTCTGTGATCCTATCCCAGCAAAACCAGGACACGGATCATGCTGTTAGATCGCATATACCAGTGAAAAGCAACTACATCTGTATTATTTCCTTTGTTTTTTCTAGTGTCTCCGTGTGCTTTAGATAGATATAAAACTTTGTATAGATTCCCAGGTTTGGGGAAAATGCTACTACATAAAGATTTTAATGGCAGTCATAAAGAGATCTGTTTTTACAAGCTAAATGTTTCAGTCTGCAACACCAATTAAGTGTTCTTTGCTCTTCAGTTTCCAGTAACTCGTCCCAGCCAAGCTCTAAGTGTGTGTGAACTAAGCTGTTTGTTGAATGTACAAAAAATCTTCGACTTGAGTAAGGGCTGCCAGTCTTAGAGAACAAATGACAAACTATCCTTTCTGTCTATTGAATTTTTCCAATATCTTTTGTATTTCTGTTATCTGTATCTTGTCCCCAGGCTTGGGGAACTTTCATCGTGGTTTAATGCTAGCTAACACAATGAACACAACCATTCTTTAAGCAGAACAAAAATGTGTTTAATTCCATGAATGCCAGTACATCAAGACATTGGCAGAAGGCTGACAGTGCAGATCCTGTAAAATTATTCAGATATTTTACCTACATTTGGATCACACATAACAATAATTTCATTTTTTAGGAGAATCTTGTGAGTAAAGTTAGTGATAGGATTTGGATTTAAGGTCTGATTTCTCCTCCACCTTGAGACATATTCTTGTTCTGCATTTTGGTAGAGAAAACGTGAATATTCTACAAATTTTCTTCTCTTCATTTACATCACTGGAAGCAAGGAACCATATTGAACAGTGGATCACAATGAGTGGTAGATTCAAGACATAAACCATACAGGACCTAAATGCTCTTTCATTGCAGTCAGAACTACCACAGCCTTCAGCAAAAGTAGGAAAGACTCTTGGTATCCAGTCCTGCAATGGCACTAAGCAAAACGTTGAAACACTTGCTGGAAAGTTGAGGGTAATAACTTTTAAAAGAAAGATTGCTAATCCATGTTTACTTTTACAGAAATCACTAGTCACAAGGAGATTAAATTCCCCTGTGGGTAAATAACATCGGTGAGGAACAATGGGACAAAATAAAAGGAGGAAAGAAGCACTATACAATGTTGTCCTGTTACTTTTAATGGGACAGACTGTGTTGCCACTTTTATTTAGGAGGAAACACTGTTAAAAGGGAGATGTTTTTCTGAGTGGATATGAGAGCACTGAGGTTTTCCTTCCCTTTTTTTCCTTTCCAGTAGTTAACAGGAAAAAGGTAAGGTTGTTTTTTCTTGGAGAGTGTTGATTTTCACCAATGCATCACCACCATCTGATGGACAGATCAGATGTCAATGAAGTTATCATTTGGAAGATAGTTATCATAATTTAATTTCAGTTAAATTGTGAGATCTGTAATTAAAAATCACTAATGTTACATCTACATTATCAAATATGTATTTACAGATAGAAATGGACCAGTGTAAAAAATAACCTTAAAACATTGCAAGAATAATTTGAGGATATTACCGCATGAAGAATTATGTTAAGCAGGAAGTACTTCCTGGGGGAACTCAAAAGAGGCAAGCAGCACATGACTTCGATTTTATTTGTAAGTATAATAAAAAGCTGAAAAAAATGATAAAAAATGTGCTAGTTTTTAATACGAGTTATAGGATGGAACAGCTGGTTTTGTGGGAAATAACAGCCGCCTCCCTTGAAACAATCATTTGCATCAGAACACAGCAGGTGTATCTATTGTCTTCTGAGAAGTCTGTATGTATGGCAAAGAGAAGTATTATTTACAGAAAAAAGTTTTATTTGATATAAAGTATATGAAAAGAATATCTTCCAATGAAACGAATATATTCCATTGAAAAGAATACATTCCAATGAAGAGAGTGCATGTTAAAAAATATAAGAAAGCAGCTCCTGCCTGCTCCTTAGGCAGGATAATTACACAAATTGTCTTAAATTAAATGAGATAGTGACACTACTACTAGGAACTGACAGAAGGTAACACAAACAAGAAGAATGAATAAGTTCTCATGAGATCCTATTACTCTGGTAACTTTTGTCAGGCAAAAAGGGATTCTGAGATATTCCTGAAATAAGAGCTGGGTATGGATATTAACGGTGGAGACATCCTTGAACCTAACAGAAGACTGGAAGAGAAAGGTGCACTCTATCCTAGCACTGCAGTGATATACCATGGTAAGAAATTGATCACACAGAACTCTTGGTATAGAAATCAAAGTTGACAATATGCACTCCACGGTGACCAAGAAATGAGAAGACATGCACTTTTCTTGTGAAGGAATTCAAGCCCCCTATGAAAAGAAATGATATTGTATGTTAATGACATACTAGGGATTCACAGTTGTAAGTACCACAAATCTAGAAAATATGAGTCTGAGAGTTTTAGTATCTCTCATAAATTCACCACATGCACAGTTGCTGTATTACAACAAATTTATCTGCAAAGATTTATCTAGTTTCTAGTATCCAGTCCTGTATATTACACTTCTTTATTAAATGAGATTAATTTTGTAGTAGGCATGAGTAGTATGGTGGCTTTGAGACACTGTAAGTAAGAATTTTCATAAAAGTTATAAAAGTTTTAATTTTTTGTAATCCAAAAGAAGTCAAATAAGTGTCCTCTCCATTGTTGGTATAGTATTTGAGGCAAAAGATTTGAGTTCAGGGATTTCAGACTGCTTTCAAATTTGACAACTCCATAGTCTCTCACATTTTTGTGAAGTCTGATCAAGGCAGCATAGGTTCTTTCCACTTATGAGCTGACTTGGAACCATGACAGTAGAATTGTATTTGTGTTTTGTCACTTTTATGTGGCTTTCAAAGAAGTCAGCATTTCTTAATCTACAACTAGCCTTTGGCCATCTCATACTATGACATAAGCAACAGCGAATTTAAGTTAACCAGACCCGAGTTTCAAAAGACATTTGCTAAAGACAAGCAAACTGACAATGAGGAATCCTGTCACTTTTTAAGCTACTTGCTTACATACTGAACTGCCTCTCTACACAAAGAAAAAGTGATACAAACCCAAACGTTTTGACAGTAACTTGTCTGTTTCAGAGTCACAGCTTTAGGGAAGGAAAAGAAGTGATTAAAAAAAATCATGGCACCTGTTAAGGTACAGAATCGTATTCTACATATTCTCCAATTATATATGCTGACAGCATAATTCAGGGCAACAAAGTGGTAAGAAAGACATTAGAAGCCCTTCCTCTTCCCCAAACAGATGATATCAATTGCTACATCTTTTATTTTTTAAATGCACACAAATGCAAACACATACATATCACTTCAAATAGTCAGTAAAAATAATTCATTCAGGAATCCAGATATTTAAGTACCCATCATCTTAAATCAAAGCAGAAATGACAGGGAAAATTAAATGCTACAATTCAAATTCCAGTTTTGAAGTATATAAATGTAGCTTTGAAAATTAAATAAACATGTTACAGTGGACTGTGATTCATCATGAGTCCTTTTTCTGTAGGTATCAAAACAGCCTCATCACAAACTGATCTTCAAGTATTCTGCATATTTCAACAAGAAAGCCTAAAACACCTGATATAGAAATCCTTTTAAAGCAAAAGGGAAGAAAAAAAAGTAATGTCCCTTTTTAATGGAACAGATGACTGATATTTTCACTCAACTCTTCGTTAGACTGAGTTACAATACTGCCATCTTAGATGTGGGCCTTCTTATATATAGACAAGCTACACAAGGAGAAGGGGTAACAGTTTGGATTACCTTGATTGCTTTCCCTGCCTTAAAACCTAAGACCAAAGCAAATACAGAGATGTTATGGATTTTTTTGAAATATTTAATAGAAATAACTGTATTGTATAGAATAAGGTATTATACGAACTCATGTAAGATAACTTTAAGAAACAAGATAATAAAACTAATAGTAATCTAACAAATATTGTAATTGCCAAGAACGTACATTCAATTTAGCTTTAGTCATATAGATCGACATAGTATGCTAACAGAAAATAAAATAACTGGAAAACATTGGGAGGTGACTCAGAAAGTGGAGGTCACAGAGTCAGTTTAGTTATAAAACAGTTCATGTATTTTGTATATATCATTGCATTGGCAGTGGATAAATTTATTTAATGTATATAGATCAAGAATATTTATGCTATTCATAATGTCTTGTTATTTTATATTTTTCTTGTTATTAATAGTAAAATGTAGAGGTTTGGTTGAGTGAGAAGGGGCACGATCTTGTGCCACTGAGCAGTCTGAGCAACCCAGGCTTTGAGCAAGGGTTAAGCCCAGAGCTAGCGACCTTGGACTCCCCTTGCATGGTGCAAAACAAAGAACCCCGTGGTGCCTGCTTCGGCCGGAAGCAGATCTGCGTCGGGGGGGGGGGGGTGGTCACGGCTCTGAATATGTAAACCTATGGACCAATCACAAGTGCGATCGGGGCGCGTGATTAACATATGCATAGCATAGTCTATATAACCACTGCTTTCTTTGTTAATAAACGAGAAGCTTCCACACTCACATTGAGATCGTGTAGCTTACTCCAGACCGTTCCCCAGCACCCGCGAGCGCGCCTCCCCCGGTTTTCCCCTTACTACAACTGGTAGCAGAGGATGGTTCCCTTCGGCGTGCTCTCTCCGAGACTGCAGTAAGCAGCGAAAAGGAGGTGTTGGGAAAAAGACGGCTGGGAGCGGTGCTGTTCGGGTTCAAGAAAGGGCAGAGCAGACACTGGAAGAGTTGGCCACTCAGCTCCCAGAGTTCAGGTGCTGTTCGGGTTCAATTAAGGACAGAGCAGACACTGGAAAAAGGGCAGCCATGGAGATAGAGGCTGCAGCCACGCTGCTTGCAGATATTCTCTCTAAGAGAGGGAGCGAGACAGCGAAGAAACAGCTAATTAAGCTGATAAAGCTGGGCCAGCGCTGGGGACATTTTAAAGACACAGCGCTTGTATTTTCTGTGGAGGAATGGAGAGAAGTGGGAGACATTATGTGGGAAAAGACTGTTGAGAGGGACCCCGAGGAAAAAGAAATTAAGGAGGTGCGTGAACTCTGGCAAAACATGATAGAGACTTTAAAAACTATGAGGGTAGAAAGAGAGGTCGCCCGCGCGACTGCTGAGATGCAGCCGGAGCCGCCGGAGCCTACCCCCCCGGCTAAAACAGAAAAACCTGGGGTTCTGGCTCGTTTCTTCGGGTTACCGGCAGTTAAGGGCATGTCGGCAAACATAAAGCCATCCGTGGCTGAGGTTCGTACGGCGGTAGAAGCAGCGAGCTCCCAGGAGAAATGGCGCAGTAAGAATTTACAGGAGGAGGTTGCGAACAAAGAAACACGTGGCGCTCCTAGGACCGCGTGGCAAGGGGAGCGGAAACAGGAGGGGGAGGGGTGGTCAGCCCCTCCAGACGCTGCGCGGCTGGCCGGCGAAGAGGCGGGGGGGCTCATCCCCTCCGCGCCGCCGGAGTACCCGCCCCTTCCGCCCTCGCCCTGTCAATCAAGATCTACACCACCTGACCGTGGGAACCTGGAAACGGATGTCACGAGTCTCCTGCAACAGGTTTTGCGGGAATTACAGGATTTAAAGGTACAGGGACCCGAATTAAGAGCATCCGCTCCTGGATTACAAAACAAAGACAACTCCAGGGATGCTCCGCTTCCACCTGCGCCTAGGGCACCGAGGTGGAGTGGGGTGATTCGTGATGCCATATTAGAAGGACACTGGAGTGCAGCAGCAAATCTAGGAGGAGTAGGAGCTTTTCCAGTGCTACAACAGAATGGAGTAGCTACTTGGGAACCACATGATTGGAAAATTCTCCAACAAGCGAAAGCTGTAGTTACCCAGTATGGAGTAAAATCAGACGCTACAAGGAATATAGTCTCCTGGATTTTTTCTGCGGATCTTTTATGCCCGCATGACTCCCGGAATTTAATGAAACTGTTGCTGACACCTATTCAGTTCCTGTTGTGGGGTTCAGAATGGGCACAACGAGCAGCCAATGAAGCTGCGCGGAGAATGAACGATCCAAATGATCCTTTACATGGAGTTACTATGGACATTCTCACAGGACAAGGAGCTTATTCTACGGTGCAAGCACAGTTACAGTTACCAGCATTAGTACTACAAAAATCTGCACAGCTTGCATTTGAAGCATTCCAAGCCTTGCCTGGCTCCGCGATCCCGTCATTCGGATCGGTGGTTCAAGGAGCTACGGAAAAATATGAGAACTTTATTAATAGACTATGGGAAGCCGTAATGAATCATCCTGATCTTGATGAGGATAACAGGCAGCAGATGTTAAAGATCCTGGCTTTTGATAACGCAAACAGACAAACTAAACAGTTGCTCGCTAGCTTACCTAAAGGTGCAGGAGTGGAAGAAATGGTGAAGCGAGTCGAACGTGCTGATATGCAGAGAGCTAACAATACCGTTGCTGCTGCTGTACAAAGTGCCGTTAAGGAGGTGGTTCAACCTTTGGCAGCGCTGGTACAACAAAGAGGGACACGACGACCAACACGAGCGGGACAATCCTTTCAAGGAAATTGCTATCGATGTGGAGAGAACGGACATGTCAGAAAAGATTGCCGAGCTGCTGTCTGGTGTGATACCTGCCAGAGGAATAATCATACAACTAAGGCGTGTCAGGGAAACTTCCAAAGGAGCACGGAGAGGGGCCGCGTGAGGAGACAAGTCAACCCATCATATGAACCAAAGGCTTTTTACAACAGCACCAACCAGCAACCCGAGGAATTCTGGGGTTCGACGTGGAAATTACAGTAGATGTCACCTTGCGAAGTCAAGAAGTACAGAAGGTCCCTACTAATGTACAGGGTCCGCTAAGTGGGGATTTCGATCCCATGGGAGGACTTCTGTTAAGACGATCTTCTGCTGGTATAAAAGGACTTATAATACTTCCAGGAATCATAGATGCAGACTATACTGGGATCGTATATATTATGATGTATACACTTAATCCACCTATGTTTGTGCCAAAAGGTAGTCGAGTTGGACAAATAATCCCCCTTTCTGCCTATCAACAAGGTGCTAATATGACTACCTACCGTGGAGATCGTGGATTTGGCTCCACAGGACCAGCGGTATGTTTTACCACGAGAATGGACAACAGACCAAATATGTCAATCACAATGTCTCAGAACAACACTCGTATAAAGGTACAGGCCTTGTTGGATACAGGTGCTGACGTCACCATTGTCAGTCGACGCGTCTGGCCAAGGAATTGGACACTAGAAACACCTGATTCACACATTGCTGGCGTTGGCGGGAATTCTGACAGCTGTTAGTCATCACCCTGTGACCTTACACTTTCCAGAGGGACAGCGTGTAACTTTGAAAGTTTATGTCTTGTCCTTACCTGGGGTTTTGGAAGCACTCATAGGGCGAGATGTTTTAAGTCAGATTGGTGCGGTTCTTACAACCACCCATTTTTGATAATGGCCGCTGGAGAGCAGTCGCCCAATCCACGCTTGACTTGGTTATCAGATGAGCCTGTGTGGGTTGACCAGTGGCCTATGACTGAAGAGCGACTGCAGATTACCAAGGGACTGGTAGAGGAACAGTTAAAAGCAGGACATATCAAACCCTCAGTTAGTCCTTGGAATACACCCATTTTTGTCATCCCTAAGAAAAGTGGAAAGTGGAGATTATTACATGATTTACGGAAAATTAATGAGCAAATGCAAGCAATGGGAGCATTGCAACCAGGTATTCCGTCACCTAACATGTTACCAGCAGGATGACATATATTGATTGTAGACTTGAAGGACTGTTTTTTCACCATATCTTTACATCCTCAGGACACCATGAGGTTTGCCTTTTCTATTCCTGTTATCAACAAAGCGGAACCAGCTCAAAGGTATGAATGGGTAGTTCTACCGCAGGGCATGAAAAATTCACCTACGTTATGTCAGCTTTATGTGGCATGGGCACTGAAACCATTGCGCCAGCTATGGCCACAGACTATCATCTATCATTATATGGATGATATTTTGTTATGCCAGGCCGATCCTTTTTCAGAAGAAAGTCTCCACAAACTAACAACAACGTTGGCGGAGAAAGGTCTCGTGATTGCACCAGAAAAGATTCAACGAACTGATCCCTGGAAATACTTCAGATGGACAATTTCGGATGCTCAAATCCGGCCTCAAAAGGTGGAGCTACATACAGATTTGAAGAACCTGAAGGATGTACAAACACATCTCGGAGATATTCAGTGGGTCCGTAACTGTGTTGGTATCTTGAACACCGAGATTGCCCCCCTCACCGAACTGCTGCGACGATCACACCCTGCTGACACCATACAGCTGTCTGAGACTCAACAAAGCGCGTTGCGGTCAATCATCGCCAAATTACAAACTGCATGGTCCTCGCGACGCATTCGTGAACTACCTGTGTCTCTGCTTGTAATTAACAGTGAAGATATG
This sequence comes from Nyctibius grandis, assembly GCF_013368605.1. Lineage (NCBI taxonomy): Eukaryota > Metazoa > Chordata > Aves > Nyctibiiformes > Nyctibiidae > Nyctibius > Nyctibius grandis. The sequence continues at coordinate 82,050,567 of NC_090660.1, forward strand.
GTTTGTGGTGTCATTTGTCAGTGGCAAAACAAAAAGGGGGAACTCCCCCAGGGCTACAACCAACGCCACTACAAATGCCACGATAAAGATGAAGCTTTTTGGGTGTTGGAATGGGTATTCCTTAGTGTACAACCAAAGACAAGCATACAGACTAGACCAGAAGCCATAGGGGAACTAGTGAGAAAGGGTAGATCTAGGATTATAGAATTAACGGGACTGGATCCAGCAGATATTAGTATTCCTGTTAATGCTGTAGTCCTAGAATGGTGGTTCCGTAATTCTCGACCCATTCAGGAGGCGTTTTTGGGGTACGAAGGAAGAGTCCATTCACAGCAACCAAAAGGTAAATTATGGCAGATATTACAGAAAAATCAATGGATAGAAAAATCCAAAGTACAGAAAACACCAGTAGTGGAAGGGTTAACAGTCTATACAGATGCGGGAAAGAAACAGCACAAAGCGGTGTGTGTGTGGCAGGAAAAAGGGAATTGGGTACACCACATGCTGTATGGTCAGACCGATGATACCTTACAGACTCCGGAGCTATCTGCCATAGGCTGGGCCTTAACAAATTGGCTGGATGGGGCTATAAATATAGTCACAGATTCTATGTACGTAGCAGGTGTTATCCCACACTTGGAGGAGGCATTGCTCCGAAACACACAAAATCCCCGCCTTGGGCAATTATTCTTGCAATTACGGTCTATTATGCGACAACGCAGTGCGCCTTGTTGCATAATATATGTGCGGAGTCATCAATGGGATCTTGGTTTGGGGAAGGGCAATCAGGTGGCAGACTCTCTGGTTAGTCCTGCTTGCCATATTCCTCCTTTAGACAAATTTCAACAAGCTAGACAAAGTCATGAGCATTTCCATCAAAATGCAAAAGGAACACAGAGACAATTTGGAATAACAGAAAATGAGGCAAAATCTATTGTTCAAGCATGTCCGAGGTGTGGGGCTCAGGGACCAGGCATTGGTATTGGTGTAAACCCGAAGGGTTTGGCAGCACTTGAGCTATGGCAGATGGATGTAACACATATTCCAGAGTTTGGGAGACAAAAATATGTACATATCACAGTAGATACCTTCTCGAAGTTAATCTGGGCATCTGCAATGTCCGGAGAAAAGGCACAACAGGTTTGTAAACATTTGTTGGCGTGTTTTGCCATTATGGGGGTGCCAGAACAGATCAAAACAGATAATGGGCCAGCATACACCAGCCAAAAGTTTCGTGTATTTTTAACACGCTGGGGAGTGAAACATGTTACTGGTATACCACACTCCCCGACAGGTCAAGGGATCATCGAACGCACCCATAGAACCATAAAGGAATATTTAAGGAGACAGAAGGAGGTAGATACTGATCCAACATCGCGGTTGCATAAAGTGTTTTTTACTTTGAATTTTCTGTGTTTAACAGGGGACCGAGAAGAACCACAGGTTGTTGTACATCACCAGCAGTTGAAATTTAATAATAACACCATTATACCTGAGTTACAGGTGATTTATTGGGAACCTGCTACAGGGGAGTGGAAAGGACAGGTGCCAGTGATCCTTAGTGGCCGGGGATATATGTGCGTGGCCACCGACCAGGGACCACTTTGGGTGCCGAGCCGATCAGTAAAACCACACCTCCCCGAGAAATCGGATGGGTGATGGAACTGGTAAAAATGGTTCTTACAGGAGTTCTTGTGATTGCAGTTATCTTGTTAATGTTACCATGTTTATTTTCTTGTTTGCAGAAAGCGTTAATGAAACTTGTGAATCAGGCCTGGCTTGCTCACAAACAAGAAGGGGGAATTGTAGAGGTTTGGTTGAGTGAGAAGGGGCGCGATCTTGTGCCACTGAGCAGTCTGAGCAACCCAGGCTTTGAGCAAGGGTTAAGCCCAGAGCTAGCGACCTTGGACTCCCCTTGCACAGTGCAAAACAAAGAACCCCGTGGTGCCTGCTTCGGCAGGAAGCAGATCTGCGCCGGGGGTGGGGGCGGTCACGGTTCTGAATATGTAAACCTATGGACCAATCACAAGTGCGATCGGGGCGCGTGATTAACATATGCATAGTCTATATAACCACTGCTTTCTTTGTTAATAAACGAGAAGCTTCCATACTCACATTGAGATCGTGTAGCTTACTCCAGACCGTTCCCCAGCACCCGCGAGCGCGCCTCCCCCGGTTTTCCCCTTACTACAGTAAAAGAAGGTGTCTGTGTTCTTGTGATATTCAGAATTACCTTATATTCATAGTTTTTTAAAGGCTTCTTATTCTCTATGTTTATTTTAGTTTGACAAGGTTTTGCTAATGAAAACTTTGCCACAGGTTGGTGTCCTTTGAAGTACACTTTTCTTTTTAAATCTAAATATGTATTCTTCTTTTTCTTCTCTCAACACCTGTGAATTAAAGTTTGGGAGCCTGATGTCAGCCATTCAGGAGGCCTCTCAATGCTTCCCCAGATACAACAGAAGAGAAATTCTGTGGGTAAGCCTAGCTTTTCTGTTGTTCTGCTCTTTGCCCAGTAGGTTTTCTAGAGAAGGAAATTATATAAGTTCAAGTAATATGAATAAGGTAAACACATGAATCTCAGAGAACCCTGGCCTACTAGATGGCCGAATAATTTCTTTGCTAGGAGAATACTTGACCCACCTACATAAATACAACAGCTAATAATAATCTGCCCTATCTGTTGAGTCCATGTTCAATCTGCTTCAGCAGTCTTATCTTCCCGTCCCCCTGCTTTGTATACAATATTCTGCTTCGTATTGAAACATCAGCTTCTGTCACTAGCCATTATATTTTCGATGGAAGTAATTGCTGTCACAATGATTAGTCATAATTCTTGGAAACTCCTGGAAAATCTTGGGAAAATTCGAGTACATGGGTGCTCTGTTTTGAAAGGTAGCTAAAGTAAGGCAGGGTGTTACAATCAGTAAGAGAGAAATATGTCCCTAAAGGGGAGGTATTACCATTGATTTTCATATTTGCAGTGTTCCACAGGACAAGGTTATCCAACGCTAGGTATATGTTAGGTATATTAACTATGTGTTGTGAATTGGAAGACTTACAAGTCATATTTGGGTACGTAATTACAATTTATTTATGTAGAGCAACAAGATACAGAAAATTTCATTATGCAGAAATAGGGTTTTCAAATGGGTTTCTGTTTTTTTTTTTTTCCTAATACCACTGAAAGGTAATGAGATACTTGCAATCTGTTGTAAACTCCAAGTTTGTTTTCAACTCCAGCAATGGACAGCATTACTTGCTAGCTATAGTGAATATTATATGGCAGAAAAAAACTTGCTCCCTGCTTTGTGTCACAGTAGGTTATCTTCCAGGTTGTGCTGCACACCAGCCACCTACTTATTTTTAAATGTGTCACAGTTTAAAGCTGGGCTGGCTATTAACCCAGTGGCAGATGCTCTCTGTTAACCCTCTCCCCCTCCCCACCCTAAGGGAAAGGGAAAAGGGAGAGAGACTTACGGGTTGGAAAGTTAAAACAGTTTTAATAAACTATAATAATGAAAAAGAGTGTAATAATAATATTGGAATAATCAAGTATATACAAAACCAAGATTGAGAGCTTGGAAATCCTCCTCAAGCAGAGTTGCTCCCCCCAGCACAGGCAGAAGGGAAAATGCAGTAGCTCCCCCCAGCACAGGCAGAGGGGAAAATGCAGTAGCTCCCCCTGCCATCACACCTGCAGGCTTTTAACTGGAGAATTGGCAAAGCTGGTACCAATCAGTGGAAGACAGGAGGGCCCCTCCCTCCTGGGCCCCACCTCCAGGAGGCAGTGGGTTAGTGATAAATAGGAAAGTGAGAATGACATGTATGGTATGGAATACCTCGTTGGTCAATCCTGGGTCACCTGCCCTGTCTGCTCCCCCCTGCAGCTGCGAGCCCCCTTCAGCTCTTCACTCATAAGCAGTGAGGAATTTAGCAGTGACCTTGGTTTCTTTAAGAATAATTGGCCTGGTTTGGGCCAAACCAGGACATTCCACCCCTTATTCCATACCATTCACATCATACTCTGATCACCACTACCTTTTCATTTTCAAATATATATATACATATCACTAGTTTATGATTCATCTTTATGCAAAAAGTCCATCAAGTTAATTTGGTTCAGGATTGTGGGTTTCCATCTGGTTAGCAGTCTCTCAGCAGTCTCTCTGGGTAGCAGTCTCTCTTTTGTCATGGTTCGTGCCCATGGGTTGCAGGTTAAAGATGTCAGACTCGAGGAGGTTATTGGATGCCACTTGATGAAGCTAGCTCCGGTCTCATCACCACTGTCTTAACCTGAAAGATACTTATGCAGTAACAAAATACAGTTCAGAATTAAGTATTCTCACCCAGAATCAGATCACCTTCAGGGACACATCGGACTTCACCATCTTGCAACATCACCCACCAAGTACATCCAGGTCCCTGAGCAAAAGCAATCCCACAAATGGGTTTACCTTTGCCCGTTGCAGGAAGAATCCAGACAGTTTTTCCCAATAGATTCCTTTCATGCACCACCGGGACTTTATCTCCTTCTACTGTATGTAGAAGGTCTGACTGAGCAGGGCCAGCTCGATTGATAGATCCCCTGGTGTTAACTAACCAGGTAGCTTGTGCCAAATGCTTATCCCAGTTTTTAAAGGTTCCACCCCCCATTGCTTTCAGGGTAGTTTTTAACAGCCCATTATACCATTCAATTTTCCCAGAGGCTGGTGCATGATAGGGGACGTGATATACCCATTCGATGCCATGCTCTTTGGTCCAGTTGTCTGAGACTGTTTTTGAAATGAGTACCATTGTCCGACTCAATTCTCTCTGGTGTGCCATGTCGCCACAAGACTTGCTTTTCAAGGCCCAGAACAGTGTTCCGGGCAGTGGCATGGGGCACAGAGTATGTTTCCAACCATCCAGTGGTCGCCTCCACCATGGTAAGCACATAGTGTTTACCCTGGCGGGTTTGAGGGAGTGTTGTTCAGGACCCCACTGAAAATCATTTTTCTTTCTGGTCACCTGATAAAGAGGGCGTACAATCTGGCTGTAATCTGGAATATGCATTCTCCAGAAACCCACAAAGCCTAAGAAGGCTTGTGTTTCCTTTTTGTTAGTTGGTGCGGACATAGCTGTTATTTTGTTGATCACCTCTATCGGGATCTGGCGACGCCCATCTTGCCATTTAATCCCTAAAAACTGGATCTCCCGGGCAGGTCCCTTGACCTTGCCTCTTTTTATGGCAAAACCAGCTTTCAGAAGAATTTGGATTATTTTCTCCCCTTTGTCAAAAACTTCTGCTGCTGTATCACCCCACACAATGATGTCATCAATGTATTGCAAATGTTCTGGAGCTCCACCCTTTTCTAGTTCAGTCTGGATCAGTCCGTGGCAAATAGTAGGACTGTGTTTCCACCCCTGGGGCAGTCGATTCCAGGTATACTGGATACCTCTCCAGGTAAAAGCAAACTGTGGCCTGCACTTTGGTGCCAAGGGAATAGAGAAAAATGCATTAGCTATGTCTATGGTGGCATACCACTTGGCTGCCTTTGACTCCAGTTCGTATTGAAGTTCTAGCATGTCTGGCACAGCAGCACTCAGCCGTGGCGTAACTTCATTTAGGCCACGATAGTCCACAGTTAATCTCCATTCTCCATCAGACTTTCGCACTGGCCATATAGGACTATTAAAGGGTGAGCGAGTCTTGCCAATCACTCCTTGATTTTCTAATTGTCTAATCAGTTTATGAATGGGGATCAGGGAGTCTCGATTGGTGCGATATTGTCGTCGGTGCACCGTGGTAGTAGCAATTGGCACCTGTTGTTCTTCAACCTTCAGCAACCCCACAACAGAAGGATCCTCTGAGAGGCCAGGCAAGGTAGACAGCTGTTTAATGTCCTCAGTCTCTACGGCTGCTATACCAAAGGCCCATCTATACCCTTTTGGGTCCTTAAAATACCCTCTCTTGAGGTAGTCTATGCCAAGGATGCACGGAGCATCTGGGCCAGTCACAATGGGGTGCTTTTTCCATTCATTTTTAGTTAGGCTCACTTCGGCCTCCAAGACAGATAACACTTGAGATCCTCCTGTTACTCCTGAAATACTGATAGATTCTGCCCCTTTATGATCCGATGGCATTAGGGTGCACTGTGCACCAGTGTCTACCAGGGCTCGATACCTTTGTGGTTTTAATGGGCCAGGCCATCGAATCCACACAGTCCAATAAACTCGGTTGTCCCTCTCCTCCACCTGGCTGGAGGCCGGGCCCCCCTAATTAAGAAATGGATTCGTGCTGCTCACAGGGACTGGACCTTCATTTCTCCTATTCACACTTGGGAAAAAGTGATTTGAGGCCCATCTACCCTGACTGGGGTCCTGATCACCGGTAACTGGAGCAGCCATCCTCCTAAGAACATTCTCTCTGGTATTTCTTTTAGCTTGCAACTCACGTACTCGTGCCTGTAGGGTACTGGTAGGTTGTCCATGCCATCTGCTCACGTCCTCCCCATAACCACGCAGGGCAAACCACAGGATACCTCGTGATGTGTTCCGTTTCCTTTGAGCTGGCCCTGTAGGAAAGCGTTTTCTCCTAACGGCTGCAACGTGCGCCTGTGTAGGTAGAGAGTCAAGTTTATTCTCGATCCTGGACAGTTTGTCTGACAGTTGTTTAAATGAGTCCTTGTTTTCCTTAGTCAGTTTTTCCACAGCCGAGATGCGTGCCTGCAGTGGGGAAGAAATACTATCTTCATACTGTCGCATACAGTTAGCCATTTCGCCCACAGTAGAATGTGCCATATCATCTTCTCCCCATACTAATATTGACAATGTATGGGTATGTGTCGGTGGAGCATTCTTCACAACCTTCCGGAACATAGATCGGTTGCATTCCACTTCATCAGGATTTACAGGATCTACAATGTCCCGTGGGTGTCTATAAATAATCTCTTGCACAGCTAGTTCTCTAAGGTAGTTAATACCTTTTTCAATAGTGGTCCATTTGCTTAGGTGGCTCATAACATCATCTTTATAGGGATACCTGCTCTTTACAGCTGACAAGAGTCGCCTCCAGAGACTGATAGTGTTTGACTTTCTTGCGAGCGCCTTATCAATACCACCATCTCTGGACAGGGATCCCAACTGTCTGGCTTCTCTGCCATCCAATTGCATGCTGTCTGCCCCATTATCCCAGCATCAGAGCAACCAGGTAATAATAGGTTCACCATCATAACGGCTGAAGTCTTTCCTTATATTTCTCAGGTCCTTCAGGGATAAGGAGTGGTAGGTTATCTCTACGTCCGAGTCCTCCTCTTGTGATAGTTCTGCTTTAGAAGGACCTTTCTTCTGTGATGGGTCTGCTTTAAAAGGACGATCAAGGAAACCCCCATCTGTGTCAGGCCCTAACTCTACCTGAGAAGGGCCCTCACCTGGGTCATATGATGGCTCTGCCTTAGAAGGCTCTGAGTCATCATCCTTCACTTCACAAGCTGATTTCTTTTGGTATTTCTTCCTGGTTACAGGAGCGATTGGTACAGATTCAATAGATGCTGGGGTCTGAGTAGATGCAGTGGCTGTCGTGGGAGTGCTGAGAGTCTGAGTAGCTACAGTGGCCATCTTGGGGGGTGTAGCAGCTGTGGTACAGGCTGCCAAGGTTTCAGTGGGTTTAGCGGCTGTAGCGGCAGCACACGCTGTAGGACCTGAGGTGGCTGCATAACACCTACAACTGTCCCTGCACCGATATTTAATCTTATCGCACATCAGAAACACATTCAGGACAACCAAAAATGAAAATATGCCACCTAGACAACACCATCCTAATTTCGCAAAATCTAGTGGAATCAGCTTGGCAGAAAAGGAGAAGGTACTATTTCCCGAAGTAAAACTGGAAGTGTAATCATTAACAGAGTCAGCTAAAGGACGCCTGGAGCGTGCAGATGAAGTCACTGCTACTGATTCGCGATTAAAGCTGCCCATCATTGTGTCATAGAGATAAGAGATCGGAATAGTAACTGCCCAGTTTATCACAGCATAAATCAGTATCAAACCCCATACCAAAACAATACATTTCGACCAGCGCCCACTGCTAAACTGCATGTAAACATTCATAAGAAGCAAGCAATAACACAGCGCCCACAGCAGGTAAGGCATCACTGCAATACTCAACTGTGAAAGAAACTCTATAAAAAGATGAGATAACACAGCATTCAAAAATGACATTATCATCTTCACTATCTGTTTTAATTTCCAACCTCTCATAAATCTCAAAGGAAGAAATCTGTTACTCTCTCAGCTGAGCTCTCCAGGTCTCCTCCAGCCAGAGCCAGGATTCAACTTATCAGAGCAACCTGTTGGAGCTTCTCTCAAGCCCCACATTAGGCACCAATAAATCTGTCACGGTTTAAAGCTGGACTGGCTATTAACCCAGTGGCAGATGCTCTCTGTTAACCCTCTCCCCCTTCCCACCCTAAGGGAAAGGGAAAAGGGAGAGAGACTTACGGGTTGGAAAGTTAAAACAGTTTTAATAAACTACAGTAATGAAAAAGAGTATAATAAGAATAATAGAAATAATCAAATATATACAAATATATACAAAACCAAGACTGAGAGCTTGGAAATCCTCCTCAAGCAGAGTTGCTCCCCCCAGCACAGGCAGAGGAGAAAATGCAGTAACTCCCCCTGCCATCACACCTCCAGGTTTTTAACTGGAAAATTGGCAAAGCTGGTACCAATCAGTGGGAGACAGGAGGGCCCCTCCCTCCTGGGCCCCACCTCCAGGAGGCAGTGGGTTAGTGATAAATAGGAAAGTGAGAATGACATGTATGGTATGGAATACCTCGTTGGTCAATCTTGGGTCACCTGCCCTGTCTGCTCCTCCCTGCAGGTGCGAGCCCCCTTCGGCTCTTCACTCATAAGCAGTGAGGAATTTAGCAGTGACCTTGGTTTCTTTAAGACTAATTGGCCTGGTTTGGGCCAAAGCAGGACAAAATGCTTTCTGCAAAGACACAAGGAATCAGAGGACATTCATACTTGGCAGAGTATCTGTATTTTACCCTTTTCTTGCTTTTAGTCTGTTCCTATTTTCAAGTAGCACTTCCAACCTAGTAGAAGTTTTTGTGTCCCGTGTTTACAAATCTCCAAAGGTTTTTGTGTCCTGTAAAATAATCAGAATTTTTGCAAGAAGGTTGATTTTGTGCTGCATTATCAGATTAAACAAGATCAAATATTCTTATCCTGCCCCTACCTCTTTACATTCCTTTCACATATTGTTGCAGTTTTATTCACTTTGTAAAGGAAACATCCAAAGTTTTAAGAGAATCTATATATGTTCTAACACATAGGCAAGTGATTGAATGTATTTCCATATTGTCCACAGAAATATAAATCCAGACAGAATGTCCTGGTTTAGTTAAAACAGTCTGTTATTGTTTTCTTAGCATATTTGAAATGTAAAAAAAGATTTTTCCTTGTCACTTACATGTTTTATTTTGAGTGGGGTCATCATGCCATAAATATTCCACAAAGAAATTGCAATGAAAATGCTACTCTGATTTCTTTGTTCCTTAATACTGTTTAAAGTGGTTTTTATGCTTTACTGCTTTTACTGGCACTGAGTGTCATTATGCTATACTTCTTTCATCTAAGTAGTTTGACCTTGGAGACAAAGCTATATTCACAATTAGATTTTTCTGGCTTTCAGTCTTACAGAGATGATCAAAACTACGTATGTTTATCTCTGTCTTCTTAACAGCCCATGAAATCTGACTGCATTTAAGCTCTAGCTACTTGCTGAATTTCGGTAGTTTAACAGTTTGCCATACAGCAACCGACTGCAGTGATTGCTCATGCGTACTTGGTGAGTTTAGGCAAATGTAAAAACAACAGCACTTCTGCTAACTTTTCCAATTGCCAGAAGTCTGGACATAACAGTATACACAAGGGCACTTATCACAACGGAATTAAAATGCAGCAACTTCTTAAACTGCAGTAATTTAATTATAAATTTGAGCTGTTGTTCTAAATCCAGGAGAGGCTTAGTGAAACTCTTTGAGTTTGATTCTTGAGGAGAAAAACTAAAACAAAATATGTAACTCCAAGGATGCAGGCAGCATGACAGACTTCCTTGTTCTTTCTCTTTAGCTAGTAAATCATAGCAACTTAGATGCTTCTTCCTACAAATAGGTAAATGAAATTGAGTGAATAATTTACTTGGGTCATTTGATTAAAAATACCATCTTGCTCTGGAAAGGAACTTTTGGGCTAACCCAGTCTTCTCATAGTACTCATTTGGCCTAAATAGAGCACAAGAGATTTCTAGTTTTTAGTATTTTTTTTTTACAAAAAAGGCTCAGTAGCTAATAAATTTTTATAAGAAAAGTCAATATTAGCTATCCAAAGCAGATTAAGAGTTTCTGCACTTATGTATATTTATTTCTGTAGATAAGAGCAATAAAGAACAATGAATAATAAGAAAGCAAAGTTATATGTGTATGTGGAAAAAAATAGGCAACAATTTATGGAAAAGTATCAAACTTCATCTCAGAGACTGACAACCTGTCATAATTTTAATTACTAGGCCTAAAGATGATCAAATATTTATCTGTCCTACTAACTGGTAAATTGGTGTTACCCAGATAACTGCTGTCAGTTTTATTTTGATTGCCTAGCAAAGTTTAAAAAGTGTAGTTAAAAACTATAAATGCAGCACAGTGACCTGTGTTTTCTACAGCTTTTGCTTTTATCAGCAGACATTTTCATGCCTTGGGGTATTTCTATTCAATACTGACTGTAGAGGCATATCCACATTGACTTTCTTTCATGCCAAAATGAATTCAGGAGAGGATTGGTCTGAGAACGAGAGTGATAGTCATCTTAATACTTAAACATATGACTAAAATAAATTTGTTTTGTGTTTTTCTTACACAAAAGTAATTCCTCCAAAATAACACATATTTACATTTCCAGAATATTTATTGTTGCTAGTGTAGTTTTATTCAGTATATTTAGATCTTCTAGCAGAAGGATGGTGTAGCTTCTGAACTTCATAATAAAAGGAAGCAATGTTACAAGCACATGAAACAACATATAATTCACTTGGCACCCTAACACCAGAATCTTCATAAAACAAAACCCAGTTACTTATTAAACTTAGAATTAAAGGGTCATAGCTGGGACGCTATGTTTGGATAGGAATATAAAAATAATAAAATTAACAGTATTACTTAGAACAAAAAATGTGGTGTACTATACCTTCTTATATGACATCTTTCAAGTTTGCATAGTGGGTCATGGTTTTAGAAGCTTACTCTGCAGGGACAGAATGGCAGTGTAAGGACACAAATAATTTGCCTAAATAAAGTCATCTAATACCATTTGTTATGTCCTACAGCATCCTGCTTGACCTCTAGCTGCTATGCTCTTCTAAGTAGGGAAAGGTCTTTTGTAGGTTTTGCATTCGCTGGCCCTGTGCAGAGTCCCAGGTACCACAGACTGTCTCAAATAACACTAGGTGCCTATGTTTAGGCAACTGAAGAAAGCCTATATTATAGAAATCACATTGAGGATGGCAGCTAGTATGAAAAGTTATTAATTCTTGCATAAAAGAATGTAATTGAGCAGATATATTTTCTTGATTTACATGAATTTGACTTGAACTATTTTCATTTGTGACTTCATGTGGATAGAAAGGGACATGATAAAAGTAGTTGGCAAAACAGCTCATTTAAATCGAATTTGCAGATACATTTGTCTAAAAAAAAAGTGGTTTGTAGCAAAGACTGATGTAAGGAGTTCTTTAGCAGAAATTGCATGATTTAAATGATGTTTTTTAGATGTATTTTAGAAAGTTATATAAAGTTTTAGAAAGTTATGTTTTAGACCTTTCATGATCTTATAGTATGGAACCCATAGCTACTAAAATGACACTTATTTATAGGAGGTTTCTTTATGTGCCTAGGAAGAAAGTACAACATTGTAGAAGTTCAATTATCAAGACAACTCCTAAGCAGAACTGTCAAAGAAATGTGCTTATATTTTCAACTATTTAATTCAGAAAGATATTGGTAATAAAAAAACCTGACGTAGATAGGATCTCTTTTCTGTCACTAGAGAAAGCAATACATAAGAGGATTTGATGTGTGAAAGGAATGAGAACTAGAGCATGTGCCAGCTTCTGGGCTTTGGTGAGGGATTTTACACCCTTTCATCTGCAAATCAACACTTCATATTCAATTAATGGGTGAAAATGTGCCCTTTATTAAACACAAAACAAGCTATTAATTATTAATTATATAATTATATATATAAAATTATATAATTCTGATGCCATTATAATACAGCTATAATAGTGATGCATAATTTACCATTTATATTATAGAATTATGGCATGGATGCACTCTAAGAACGATAGTAAAAAATTAGTTTGGCCATCTCTCTGACACTAGACTTATTCCATTAATGTAGGACAACTCCCTCCGCTGAGGGAGCTGGCGGAAGTCATTGCTAGGCCACTCTCCATCATCTTTGCTAAGTCGTGGGCAACGGGAGAGCTGCCTGAGGACTGGAGGAAAGCGAATGTCACTCCAGTCTTCAAAAAGGGCAAGAAGGAGAACCCGGGTACCTATAGACCGGTCAGCCTCACCTCCATCCCCGGAAAGGTGATGGAACAACTTGTTCTTGATGCTGTCTCTAGGCACATCAAGGATAGGGGGATCATTAGGGGCACTCAACACGGCTTCACCAAGGGAAAGTCATGCTTAACCAACTTGATAGCCTTTTATGAGGACGTAACCCGGTGGACAGATGATGGTAAAGCTGTGGATGTGGTCTATCTCGATTTCAGTAAAGCGTTTGACACGGTCTCCCACAGCATCCTTGCAGCTAAACTGGGGAAGTGTGGTCTGGATGATCGGATAGTGAGGTGGATTGTGAACTGGCTGAAGGAAAGAAGCCAGAGAGTGGTGGTCAATGGGACAGAGTCCAGCTGGAGGCCTGTGTTTAGCGGAGTCCCTCAAGGGTCGGTACTGGGACCAGTTCTATTCAATATATTCATTAATGACTTGGATGAGGGAATAGAGTGCACTGTCAGCAAGTTCGCTGATGACACAAAACTGGGTGGAGTGGCTGACACAACGGAAGGCTGCGCAGCCATTCAGAGAGACCTGGACAGGCTGGAGAGTTGGGCGGGGAGAAATTGAATGAAATATAACAAGGGCAAGTGTAGAGTCCTGCATCTGGGCAAGAACAACCCCATGTACCAGTACAAGTTGGGGGCAGACCTCTTGGAGACCAGCGTAGGGGAAAGGGACCTGGGGGTCCTAGTGGACAGCAGGATGACCATGAGCCAGCAGTGTGCCCTTGTGGCCAAGAAGGCCAATGGCATCCTGGGGTGTATTAGAAGGGGTGTGGTTAGCAGGTCACGAGAGGTTCTCCTCCCCCTCTACTCTGCCCTGGTGAGGCCACATCTGGAATATTGTGTCCAGTTCTGGGCCCCTCAGTTCAAGAAGGACAGGGAACTGCTAGAGAGAGTCCAGCGCAGGGCCACGAAGATGATTAAGGGAGTGGAACATCTCCCTTATGAGGAGAGGCTGAGGGAGCTGAGTCTCTTTAGCTTAGAGAAGAGGAGACTGAGGGGTGACCTCATTAATGTTTATAAATATGTAAAGGGCAAGTGTCATGAGGATGGAGCCAGGCTCTTCTCAGTGACATCCCTTGACAGGACAAGGGGCAATGGGTGCAAGTTGGAACACAGGAGGTTCCACATAAATATGAGGAAAAACTTCTTTACGGTGAGGGTGACTGAACACTGGAACAGGCTGCCCAGAGAGGTTGTGGAGTCTCCTTCTCTGGAGACATTCAAAACCCGCCTGGACGCGTTCCTGTGTGATATGGTCTAGGCAATCCTGCTCCGTCAGGGGGATTGGACTAGATGATCTTTCAAGGTCCCTTCCAATCCCTAACATTCTGTGATTCTGTGATTCTGTGATTCTGTGATTCTGTGAGCTAACCTGTTCACTGTGACACTGTAATCAATTAATCCCCTTAGCCTTCCTGCCCACCTTCCTGTTGGTTAATTTGTAAGCATACTGTAGGTCAAAAAGTACTGACTGCAAGCTTGTTCAATAGTCCATTCACTATTTTAGACCATTTGTAAAAAATAACCGCCCTGTAAAATGTCAGAGACTCCATACATAATACCTTTATTAAGAGCAAATATTTGAATATGTAGATGTGGTTGATTCCAGCTAGCAGAAGCCTGACATATACACACACGTATATATATATATATATACATACACATATATATACAGACACCCTCCCAGGGCTATATTTAAAAGGTAATGGGTTTCTAGACCCTTCACCAACTCTAAAGGTTTGACATGAAGCTGCATTGACAAGAAACAGAAACTGATTCTTAACATAATCTGGGTCAAGATGATACAAGTATTCCTGTATGCATGGCAGGGGTTTATATAATGCCATTTGCTGTTTCAGAACCTGCTCTCCAGCTCTGCAAAATGGTTTGAAAGCCATTCATCTGTATAATTAGAGAAGAATCTAAAACTGTTCTTTGTACTGAAGTATAAAATTAAAAGTCTTTTTTTTTTCTTTTTCCTCAAAGAATTTGTTTGTGGTCAAGGTGAAGCTGTCATATCCTATCACATACTTATATATTCAGAGATGTAAAGGTCAGAGGGAGAATTATGACCACCCAATCCCTTTTTCTAAGAGCAAAGCAGCAAGGTAAACAAGACTTAGAAGTGTGAGGTTTAATTTTCATCTGGGTTTTCATTGGGAGGAGGTACCTGGATCACCCAGATGTAAAAGGTTACCTAAGCATGTTGTCAGGGGAGTCAAACTTGCTTTTTAGTCTGTTGGTGGCTATGGAAATTGGTGTGCCTTAATCCTCTACCTAATGAACAATGCAGACTTGATAAAATATTCAGTAGAATTTTTGGAAGTCTAACCTGACATCAAAAAAATTGACAAGCATTTTGACAAAGAGTTCTATAATTTGTTTTGGATATATCTTTTACCATGACATCCAGCATGTTCCTCCATTCCAATAGATATCTTTCATGAAAAAGAAAGTGTACTGCTTTCAAGTTTTAATTTTTAATATATTTTATCTCCTTTCGATAACTTACTTCACATTCTTATAACATTTTTAGCCATTGCCAGACATTCTTTTCCAAAGTCCTCTGATCCCAAGCAGGATCTTCTGCTTGGAGCTTCTGCTATCATTTTTTTGGGAAGCATAAATAAGGAAGCCCTAATTTTATGGCTTATAATTAAATTAATATAATTATATTAATTATAACCTTATAATAATAAGGACATATTCAGGTGTCAGAAATTTCACAAATGTATTGATCTGCTTAAGCTACTAAAATAATATCCAGAGCTAACCAAACTTAATACTTTCCATTCATGTTCTTAGTGAATGCTATGTCCTTAGCAGACCTACATTTTTTTTTTTGTAATGCCATGGTCCTTGGAATGACAAGTTGCTGATACTGTAATTAAAACTTTGCAGAAGAAGGATTGCAATGAAGGCCAAAATTCTAGAAACAACTTGGACTTACTTTTTTGAGAAACTACCTTCTGACAGCTCTCTTTCAGTTATATATAACATGCTGTCATTCTGTTATGTTCAATATTACTTTATCTAGGCCAATATGTGTTAAATCAAGGTTAACCTGATGTGTCAGCTTACTTCATTTTAAAGTTCTCAGGCTATTTCAGTCAGTTACAGCAGCATGGTTCAAGGAGACTTGACTGATGTTTTAAAGCACTGAATTGTTCACGTTTGCATTTAAATATACTTTTTTTTTTTTTTTTTGCTTGATTGCTTAAAATGTTGTTTATAACTTGTAGATGCACTCTATTGTGTATATTACTTGTCAAAAAGATAGCAAGTGTTTAAATTTCATCAGCTGTCACCTTAACCTGACTATTTAAGATTAAATTTATATTATTGAAAGAGTTCTCCTGGGCTTCATCATCATTAAAATAGAGCCTCATTGTCCTGATGAACAGAAGCAGACTGGCATAAAGTGTGGACTATGACTCAGTCACCTGGTATTATTGAGGCAATTCAAATTAGTTTGTATTAATGTATGTATGCCAGCTGGTGTTCAAAGGGAGTTTCTCTTGAATTTTTTACTAATAAATGTGTAAGCAACAGGTAATCACACAAGCATTGACCTTTACCAAACTTGTAGTGTTAATAAATTAAGAGATCTACTACTCTGCCATCAATTACCAATTAAATATTCTTATCTTTTCACAATTGCTAGTGTTACAGCTTTTTATTCTCTTTGTGATGGCACCTGACCAGCACTAGAAAACACAGAGATTTATTCCGGCTTATGTGACAGTCCATGGGCACTCACACTAAAAATGACAGAGAACCGTGAAAAGCAGGCCCATGTTAAGGACTTGGGAAAAGAGGATCTTAGTACTGTAAGAGACCTTTGTCCAATCATCTGCAGACAGCAGAAGGTCTCTGAGACAAATCACATAATAGTTATTTTAGTTAGGACTGAAACAATCTTTGTTTCCTGGTCCCACTGCTGTAGCAGTTAGCATGATTTAGATGTAGTTAGCAAAGCTGTTGGCATGAACTGATGAACTTATCTGACTTTTTGTTGTAACAGAAGTAGACAAAATAAGATCCAAACCTGTTGCAGAGTAGTTTCAGTGTGCCTAAGGAAACATATAACCAAACTACATACTCAGCCTGTTGTACATCAACATGTCCAAAGTGACCTGAACAGGAAGACTGGGAGCACTGACAATGGCAACAACAAATCAGAAAACAACAGTGCAATTTGAGAAGGCTAATCCTTGGCAAGTTATTCTGTACTCAAACCTATAACTAAGGACACTTAAGAATACTGGAGGTAACCACAACATAAAAAAGACCTTGGTGGGGAACCCCATGACCCTCCCCAGGATCCAGGACCATCTCTCTAACCTCCAGGAAATACAGAGTAGCCCAGGGGACCCCACAGCCCTGGACCACATACTGCAGGACTGGTACCACTTCACCGACCATCTGACCATCCTCCTGGCTGCATTGTCTCTCCCACAGGCTAGGGAAGTCACACAATTAGTAAAATTGCACATCTGTGATGAAAGTGTTTTGGTATCCAAACCCATTTAGCCACACTATCATCTGGTTTTAACCCAGCTTCAACAGGAAGACAGTTCTCTCTTTTTCTTAGGAAGAAACAGTTTTCTGGGACCAGCCTAACCATGCTTACAACCAGCAGACACCTCTTTGTTCTTGTGTTAGCATTGTCCTCTAACTGAAATACTTCTTCTTCCTGAGAAGAGATAATCTCATCTTCTCTGAATCTTGATGAGAAAACCATATTCTCTGCTAGCACTTACTTTGCAGGGCCCAATTGTTTACCTCTCCCTGTATAAGACAGTCACTTCATCTCACTGTAGGGAAGATTCCTGGTAATGCTTGCCTGGTGGTTGTCCAGTTTGGATTAATCTCTTTGGACATTAGCAACAAAACCATAGTCCTGTATTCCAGTATCCTGTATAATGGTATTCATATTTTTTTCTATTTGAAATACTTGCCCTGATACAGCTTTGTTTTTTTTTCATGATTACATCACATAGGCAGATCTTATGTTCAATGTTGAGCTCCAGGTTTATAACACGCATCCTTGTTGACCTTTACAGAGACATAACTTTCGTTTTGCACTATTAAATGTCATCTCATTCCCAGTTTTTAATGTCATCTAGTGCTTGCTGGAAGTCTGACCCTTATATATTTAGACAATACTTTCAAACTCTGAGCCATTAACAAATTCTGTTAGCTGACAGTTTTTATATCAGGGTCACTAAAGAAAAGGATCTTAAAAACAAACACCAAGATATGAAAATGATCTCACTCCAATTATCTTTCCTTTAGACCATGTTTCACAATCTTGGCCTTAGCTTGGAATATAGAAGAAACAGAAATGTGGTCGTCATGGTAAATTGTGAAAACTAGAACGGCAATGTTTTGATATGTTCTGCATATACTTTTGTCTAAATGATTGGATACTGCGTTATCTGAGCATTTCTTAAAAAAACCTAGAAGAAACAGTGCTGGAATTCCTGACCACAGCACTTCAGAAAAGGTTTTCTTGTCTGTATGTTGATATTCAGTCAAATAGCAAATCAAAGGAAGATAAAAACCCATAGAATTTTTATACAACTTTATGGACATATAAAAAAAATCTTTTAGAAGAGACGAACAAATCTTCAGATCAGTCAGTCTCAAAATTCAGGTTTTTTTCCAATATTATGTGAACAGTTTTTCATCTCTGTTGTAAGTAACTGTTTTTTTTTCTTTATTTTGCTTTTATTTTAAACTAAATAGGTTTTAATATGTGAAGCCATTTTAGAAGAGCAGAGGTGAAATTCTGCTTTCATTTTACAGGGTTTTTTTACAATAGCAAGCTCTAGGGAAAAAAGGGAAAAAAGAATACCCTCTAAAATTGAAAGCTGTCATTAAAGTGGATCATTGTGTTATGAAAACGAAATTGTTTTGTGAGTGCAGTAGTTCTTTTCTGTACAAAATGGGAACAGTAATTCTCCATTTGTTTTAAGCGTCAGTACTAGTCCATGGAGACAAAGTCATGTCAAACTGATAGAAAAATTATTTCAATACAACTATACTATGAGACATTACCATGTCAAGACAATGGTAAATGGTGAAAGGATGTCAGTAAAAAACTATGGAAATCCAGTAATATATCAACCTAATGGTTTTTGATGTAGGGATTTGAAGATTACATTACACTGTCAAGAAAATAGCATGGCAGCAATGCAAATTATACTACTATTTAAAAGCAGAAAATTAAATCAACATCATATTAAGAAACATCATATAAAAGCTCAATAAAATTAAAGTTGTATTCATCATCCCTTAAACAATCTTCTATCTATTGACCAGATCCATGGTTGATTTCAGCTGGCACAGCTCCACTAACTTACCCTAGCAGAAGATCAGTTCCTACGTTATCATCCTCGATTAGACATCCTCTGAACACTAGGAGGTGGAGAAGGATTCATTTATATGAACTAAGTAGATAATTAAGCACAAGTATTTCATTAGATGTAAACTAAGAAAAGTATTTGGATCCTGCTGCGGGTTAAGCTAGCATTTCTATTTCAGGTCAAACCCAGTTTCTGTAGTAATATCTCTCACAATCTGTCCTGGCAAGATACTGGCTTTGTCTAAATGAAACATAGAATTAAGCCTATTCTGTTGAATTCAACCCAGAAGGAAGTTATGATGACAGTACTAAAAACTAGTCCTATAAATAATGTGTTAGTCTGGACTGATTTTGACCCATTTCCTTTTAATGCACATCTAAGATTCTATGTCAGCTTTCTAGAAAAAAAAAGGAAAAATACTAAACTTCTTTATTTTTTTGGAAAGCCTCATTCCTCTCCATGCTCTGCAGGGAGGCCCCTGCACCATGAGCTCCCCTTACATCAGTACATAGTCTGCTTACATTTGATGTCAAGTAATATGTGCTATGACATGTTTTCGGCTGCACTGGTCATGACAGTCCCTCTGAAAGTCCTTATAAATTCAGTTTGCTTGAATACAGACTGGTAGGAATGTTTATTTCTTTCTCATCCCTGATTGTGTTTCTGCTTCCCCTCCCCCCTTTCTTTTTAATTGCTTTCTACAGAACTTGACTTTTTACCTCAGATTGTGTTGGAATATGATGCCATGACTTCCAGTTTAACCTTGCTCCCCTTAAAGTCTGGATAAATATGCAGTTACCCTCTCCCTGTAATTCAAGCCAAATGTCGCCTTCATTAAATTTTATAAGCTTTTTTATTAAAGGAAGAGGAGAAAACTCTGCTCCACTTTTGAAGTTACAGCTGAAAGAATGAAATCCACACTGTTACTAAATCTTCGTATTAAAAACCTCACTTTGTCTTCAAATCTAGGACAGAACTGAATTTTGTGAGCTTTGTTTCAGATTTTTCTGGTATTAATTTTTGTGCATTCAGAAAGGGCATAAGCCAATGAGTTGCTGAGCATATTGAACTTCTTTGAAAGTTCTACTAGTTGAGTTAGTTCTTGTTTAAGAGAGTGAACTGAAAACAAGAGCAAGACAATGTGTCTATCTTGTGCCCATTTGCTAAAAATAAAATATGATTATAAAATTATTTACACCTCTTCCTTAGAAGCAATAATTTTATTATAACATGTGAAAGCTGAAAATAAAAATGTTTCTGAGCCTTCTTGGAAATCGATCAATAATTTTGAAGGCTAGTATTCAATTGTTTTCATAGCAGCAAAACTCAAAACTTTCAAAATCAATATGACTATTGAAAAACAGCTGAAACAGCTACAAGACATACGATTGAGGAAATCACACAGAATCAATTACTCCTACCAGGTTAAACTGTACAACATAAGGAAAATATACTTACTGAAGGTCAGAGGCTGCTTGTAAGAAATATATGTTTAATATTTTTCTCTCTATTTTTAGAATTATTTTTTAACTTAATAATTCCAACAAAACCAATGAAAATAGAGAAAAGAAAGGTAGCATCACTGAAGTCTAATAATTTTAATAACAGGTGTCAAAAGGTTATCTACAATTTGTATGTAATCAAACATTTTAGTTTGGAACTGCTATTTTGAAGCAAATGATCAAAATTTTCCTTGGCAACATAATGTTTGTCAGCAAAAAAGAGGCAGTGGAAATTATTATGAATCAGTTACTCTTCATTTTGAAGCACAGTCCAGCTCCAGCATTACTTGAAATCTATTTCTTCTAACTTAACATGAAGACCAAGGAGGAATCCGAAAAAGGCTTTCTGATGTCTTCTGTGTCAGATACTGGTCTCAGGAGTGGGAAAGGGATGAGACATGCATGTCAAGTAAGGAATTTTCTCCACAGGAATATGATCCCAACTTAGTCTTGTGAGGTGCTAGAGCTGGGCAAGAATGTCTGAAAGTGATACGTTGCATTAGCACTTGCTATTATGGATCGTGGTTTCTTCTTCTAGTTACTGGCACTATTCCCCTTCAATTTGAGTTTCCTTGTATTTATTACTTCAGTGCATTACTTTCACATTCAATAATTAACCTTGCTAGCTAATATCTGTTAAAAAGTTTTCAGCATATGTTTGAAATAATCAATGTTAATTGCTGCATGAACTTTGGGTGATCCACCAGGAACTAGTTCATACCAAAAAGAGCATTTTCCATCTGAGCACACAGTCATTAAAAAACATTAATCTACTAATCCTTATACCTTTATGCTATTCCCTTTTCTTCTGCCAAGAAAACAACAAAAACAGTTCTCACAGAATAACCATTGATTTTGTTTTTACAGGGAAGAATTCAAGAGAACACATCTTAAAACTTGGGGGCTGGAATTTCCCTAAGGGTAGTCATTAAATAATGTCCATATTTGTGAAAGCTAACAAAAACCAATGTTTTGTTCTTTTAAATATGAATTGCTGTGTTAATAATTAGCTGAAAAAATGGGTGCTCATATTTCATTTACCACAGTTTAAATACTGTACATTTCAGGATATATCCCAAAACTTAACTTCCTAGTGCAAACATGAAAGGACTGAGAAGCATTGAAATCATGGTTAAGTAGTATAGCTGGAAGTCGGAATCAGTCGTTACTGAATTACTGTATGATGGGGTTGGTAAAGCTACCAATAAATACAGAGTCAAGTGCCTTCAGGCTGAAATAAACTTATGTGTCTTGCCTACAACCGTTCTTGTGAAGGGCTGTGTTCCAGTCTCAACCATCCGCTTTCCCAATGTTGATGGAGGGTCGAGCCTCAGCCTCTATGAAGCTCTCAGCTTCTCTGCTGGGCTGTGCCCTTAGAAACTCGCTGGGGAGAGACTAGCCATAAAGCATGCTCGGAGGAGAGCACAGCACATGTTCTCTCAGAGTGATGGAGGTGCACTTGGAGTCCTTTCTGTATTTGGTAGCTGGGGAGCAGCTGTCATCTGGAGTGCAATACCAGACTGAGTGCATTACCAGTTCTGCACCCAGGGCACAGGACAGAGGACTAATGGTAAAATTATATCCTCTTCATCTTTCCAGCTACCTAAGTATGTGTCAGAATTCTTTCCAAAATGCATAGAAGGATTTAGTATTTCTTGTTTCCTTTTAATGGTTGTCTATATATTATATTGCCAAGTAAGGTGTGTAAGGTTTTAATAACCGTAAGTCTAAAGCTCAGGAAAAAAACAACAAATCGCTAGGCTAATCTGAAAGTTTTTTGGTTTTTATCAGGCCCTTTCTGAAATTTTATGATAAACTCTGCAGCTAGATGCCCAGTGCAGCCACAATGAAATCAGCTGGGAGTAAATGACAGCAGTGTTTACCCATAGCTCTCTTCAGACTTCCAGTTTTTCCTTGACTTGTCAAAAGAAACAACCTTTCTCCAAACCTGCATCTGGCAATTTGCACTCCACTTCTGTGTTGCCCTTGTGTGACCTTTATAATCCTAGGGGTTTCAGGAAGAGAATGAAGCATCTGCACAGAAGATTACTGAGCAATTTCTAAATATACCTGATGGATTTGACCATAAAAATTTCTGGAAATGATGGAGGTTAAACTGATCACTAAGTACAGGCATTGCTACCAAATTCCTTTTTTTGATGACAATTTCCACGCAAATGACTATTTCTGAATGTACCATATCTTAAAGCTAAATTAGATTTTTCATGAAACCAACAGAAAAATGAAGAAAGATTTTAATGGTCTTGCGTTCACAGAATAATTATAGCCAGATAATAGGGCACATACTCTAAGTTGGAAGTTTACAAGGACACAATTTTGTATAAAATAAACAAAAACTTAAAAAAAATATTTTTAGTTCATAAAATATGGATTTAAAAGAATTTTTGTGCTGTAACAATATATTTCATTTAATTCAGATGTCAATTAAACTACAACACCTCAAAGCAAAAGTTATCTCAAAGAAAAGCGAAAGATGCCTGAAACACTACTGTTTTTCAGGTGAGAAGTTTGGCAACAATGATCTCTAAACTTTTAACAACTTTTTAGGGTGAGCTGGCACTGTTCTTCTACATCCTGGATTTGCAGCTTCATTCTTAGATGCCAAAAGTCAGAGGAAGGAAGGTGAAGGGGTGCTGCAAGGTGTGTTAGGGATGGTGCATCTAGGATCACTGCCTGAGGTTCTAGTATGAACTCATCCAAATTAAAACACTTTTAACTTAAGACCAGTGTAAGACCTCTACCAACCATCTCCCAGTTCTATAGAAAATGCATCACTGAACAGGGTGCTCTCAGTGGCTTTCCCTCATCTGGGACAATCTTCCTGCCTTTTATGATCAACTCACACCACGGATAGCAGATAATACCTCTCCTCAATATCTTCCACTGAGAGAGGAAAAAAAAAGGATCAAAACACAGTAAAACCTGTACAGAATTTATGCTTGGGTGTATCAATAAATATTTGACTTAGGTCATACAAAGTAATTCACTGAAGGGACTGGAGGCTGTTGTGTAAAGGAGCTCCTTGGCAGAGGGTGTAGATAGGGGTCCCAGGTGAGGCTCATGAAGGTACTTAATCCCAGTTAGCGCCCTCAAGACCCTGACAGTCTGTGATTGTCTTATATGCATTGCTAAAGACCTTCAAGTGATTCAGATTGTATTCCCACACAGAGGACTTACATCTTTGTACAGGTTATATGGAACATGTACAGGGAAGAGCAAATGAACAAAGTGAATCTGAGTAAATGTCAGAACTGCCATATACAAGCGTTGTGTTTATTACTGATGCAGGCAGTAAGTTTCTCTTTTTTCCATCTTTTTTTTGCAAGGGAAAGCAAAGTTGTACAACTGTAAGCTTGTCCACACAAAAAGTTGCTCTATATCAATGAAAACCATATGTTAATTCAAATTAGCATACAGTCAAAAGATCATAAGAAATCAGTGTAAAATAATTTGAAAGCTATAGTCATTACCTTAGGATTGATCATACTGCTTCTTAGGCTATTAACTGAAAATTACTTGGTTGATTGCTTGCTATTCTCTCAGTTGTACCCACAGGAATGACTCACATGCATTGAAGCAAACAGTTGTGACAATCACAAAAATTACATCCTCAAGCAGTATGATCTGTCTGTCTGAAACAAGTGCAATAGAAGTGAATTTAAACTCCCACTAGAGCCATTATAGCTGTAATATAAGCATAGGCCCACCTGCACCCATGGTTTGAGGGAGGATGTGATAACCGTACTGGTTAAGAATCAAATGAACATTTGCCCTGTGCTTACTCAGGGTTGCTGCAGATTGTGTTTGCCTTACATGTGTCCCTAGCCAATCTCAACACCCCCTTCCTGTTTTTCTCCGCTGAGTCCTTTCTGCCTGTCTACCACATGCACATGTAATTGATCCCAAGAAATTACATATTTCAGGAGTATAATGTTGTATCTTTCCACAGTAAAATAAAAAAAAAAAAAAGAAAAAACCAAAAACCTAGAGTTCCATACTGATGTTTTTATTTTATTTTCCATTACAATCCAGATGAAGTGTGTACCATCAGTTCACTCTCAAGGACACTTTTGCCAAAGATTTAAAGGTTTCTTTTACTGAACTCCTTTAAGCTGGAAGCATCCTCATGATGTACTATTTTGCTTTCATTTATTTCTGATAACAACTGTTAAGTATTGGTAAAAGCCTTTTACAACTTCTGTCCAAGTTTGGTTAAAACATTTTCATTTTCATCATTTAATCATTAACAAAAAATAGAGAAACATTTCTCTGCAGCCTTTTTTTAATTCATATAAACAAGTTTTGTATTTAATTAAAATCATAATTGAAAAAATTTAATATGGAAAATACCTAAACATGTTCAGGTAAACATACTTTGATATTTTAATTAATATTTTCTTTGATTTGTGTTTTTTTTTTTTTTTAGTCTGTATTTGTTTTGACTAATCTCTTTTTCACTAGTCAAAGTATAGAAGTTCCCATCCAAATATAGATTCTTCCAAACCGAATTCCAAATGAAATATGACAGAATTGATTCTACTTCCCCATTTTGGCCATTTTTTTCTCCTTTTGAACTTATTCAATGTTATTAAACAGTCAAAAGAGAACCTATAGGTATAATTTATTTTACTCTCAATAGCGCACATTGAACCTGGAGGTATTTTGGTGTCATATAAATTGTACACAGTATAATAGAATGGCAGTAGGTCACTATCCTCTTAAAAGAACCTCCAAAGAAAATGAGGTGATTGTAACATCAAGTAGGCAATCAGTAAATCTTACAGTAACGCTACCAATATTAAAGCTAAAATGTTACAGTGAGGGCTTGTCTGCCCTAGAGGAGACAAAGAGGTTATAACCACTGGGTGAAGTACTTTGAAATACTGGTAAATTACTTCGTGATCACATACAAATATGCTTGTTCTGTTTGGCTTGTTTTGCTAGAACTGTGTGTATTAGCTTACTCAGAAAACCTATTGTCTATGACTTAGTTTCTTCCTCGGAAGAGACTTGCAAAAAATACTGGAACTGCTGGCTTTGAAAATTTCCCCAGTAAAAAAATGCACTAAAAAAAAGATGACTTATCAATTTATTTTAATTAAGTGGCCTATTTGAATTAACTAATTTAAAAAAAGTCCTAGGATGTCATGAAATGCTTCAGAATTGTAAAAAAATACATATTTTGATTTAAAATCAATATTTTGATTAAAATTCAAAATATTTGTAGGATTTTTAATGTTGAGGAGGAATTGATTTGGACTTTCTTAATTCTGAAGAAGTTCATAAAGTTGCTGTACAGAGGCTTTGGAATCATCAAGGACTCACTGGAAGGACTGGACAGCAAGACAGATAAGGAAGAACTGGACAAAAATTTTCAGAAGAGCATCCCATATTTCCAAGTAAGGCCAATAAAACCATGACTCTTACACAGTGGAATGTTACCCTTCCCAAAGGTAAAGACCAAAAGCAAGTAGATGGTTTCATTGTTCTGAGAACTGTAGAGCAATTAGTTGAACCATAACAATCAATACACTCCTTTGTTATGGTAGAATAAAAAAATCCAAACATTCAACTATTTTTGAAGTACTGACTGAATAAATACGTGAGAATGACTAGTGCTACCTACAAAGAGAAAAATTATCAGAGATATGGCTGATCATCTCAATTATTTTTCTATATTTTCATTCCTTTTTTTTAACAGGTTTCTGGCAGGAATTCTCAAGAAAACAGCACCCGTGACTGCTCTTATTCAGTTTTCTTTTTAGGATGCACTCTTTCTGCAGAGTGTCTTATGGATCTTAGTAGCACCTGACGTGTTTTATATGAAAACACAACCATTTTTGGTGGTTTGTGGCATAGTAAAGTCTCTACAGCTAATGTCTGATGACATTAAAACAGAAAGAGCAGAAGGCCGTAATGAGAAACTCAGAAGAGCTTTAAGATGAAAGGCATAGCTGTACAGTTGTAATAAAAGAGAAGTGTTGAGATATTTATGGAGATTACATAGCTTGGAAAAGGCTTAGCAAGGCCAAGATGCCACAGTTGACAAAGATGATCAGATGATCATCATACACCAGACCTAAATCTTACATTAGCCGATGTTGGTGTGATTCACTCTTTCTTGAATAATTCATGAACAAATCAGTTTTTACTACAAAAGGTCTTGTCTTGTGTATTTCTTATGCCTTCTGTCACGGTTTAAAGCTGGGCTGGCTATTAACCAGGTGGCAGATGCTCTCTGTTAACCCTCTCCCCCCCCCTAAGGGAAAGGGAAAAGGGAGAGAGACTTATGGGCTGGAAAGTTAAAACAGTTTTAATAAACTATAATAATGAAAAAGAGTATAATAACAATAATAATAGAAATAATCAAATATATACAAATATATACAAATATATACAAAACCAAGACTGAGAGCTTGGAAATCCTCCTCAGGCAGAGTTGCTCCCCCCAGCACGGGCAGAGGGGAAAACACGGTTACTGCCCCCAGCACAGGCAGAGGGGAAAATACAGTAGCTCCCCCCAGCACAGGCAGAGGGGAAAATACAGTAGCTCTCCCTGCTATCACACCTGCAGGCTTTTAACTGGAGAATTGGCAAAGCTGGTACCAATCAGTGGGAGACAGGAGGGCCCCTCCCTCCTGGGCCCCACCTCCAGGAGGCAGTGGGTTAGTGATAAATAGGAAAGTGAGAATGACATGTATGGGATGGAATACCTTGTTGGTCAATCTTGGGTCACCTGCCCTGTCTGCTCCTCCCTGCAGGTGCGAGCCCCCTTCGGCTCTTCACTCATAAGCAGTGAGGAATTTAGCAGTGACCTTGGTTTCTTTAAGACTAATTGGCCTGGTTTGGGCCAAACCAGGACACCTTCTTACTAAAACATGTGGAAACTACAGTGATCATTTACTGTTCTTGTTACTCACTCACAGAACACACATGTTAAAAGTCATACAGTTAAAAAACAAAGTAGGAAATAATGATATTGATAGTATGACTCAGAAATATGTCAGAAAGAACAATTTGCTTTTCATTAATAAACTATAAATGGTATACTTTGAAAAAGAAGGGGAAAGATATGCAAATATGTCATTTCTGTTTGCAGTCATCACAATATTGTTGAAATTCATAGCAAACTTGTCTAGTCAATAAGAGTACCATTTTTTATATTTTACATAATTTAAAGTATGAGTTCTTTTTATTATTGTTTTAACGATGACATGATTTAATATATATGGGTCCTTCTTCGTAATGCATTTGCTTGTCTATTTCCTTTTTAATATGATTTGATCACATTATGTAGAAGGTATTATAGCCATTATGTCAAAGCATTAATGTCATGGACAGAATAATGTCACTTTTTATTAAAATGTTATTAATACACATTTCTTTTAATGTCTTTACAAAAAGAACTCTAGAATATTAATAGCTCTACGTTATCCTTACATTACATACTGTGTATTGTAGAGTGTTTCAGATATGAATCAGAGAAGTCATTCATCTTGATTTTAAAAATATATTGTTACTTAAAAAAATAGTTTAAACTTCAAAATTTGTTGTGTATTAATTGGTAGCAACAGTTCAGGGAAATTGAAATGATACTTCAAATTAGATTGGTGACAACAAAATGGAGTTGAGAGTGAATTTTCCGTTCCTTGCATGAAAGGCATCTAATTCTTTGTGCAGACAGTTTGGTCCCAGCAGCATTCATCATGCTTGATATTGATATATTTACCTCATGTATAGAAAGATAACACATAATTGACAAAATGGACAAGGCTTGTATGATAACTAGCAATCAGTGAGCAACTGATAAAGAATAATTTATTTATCAGAATTAAAATATTCCTGAACTCTTTTTTTTTTTTTTTTTTTTCAGCTGTGGGCAAACTTTTCAGTGAACCATATTTAGTATACTGGTTGTTTGGACAGGGTGGAATGACAAACAAGCTGCATCTGTTACTGGGGGTAAGGCCAAAGCATGTGGTTGCAGGATCTAAGGTTTAGGCTGGGAGCTCAGATTTATTTCACTCCACTCCCCCAGGGAGGAAAAAGAAGTTCTGGTCCAGCCTGGAGCAGGTAGGAGAAGGAGAAAGAGCCAGCTTCAGAGCTACCCTCCTAAGGCTGTTGTATCTCTAAGGAGAGGACTAGCAGTGGCAAAGAATTAGTTTTGTAGGGGGGACAGAAGTGCTTGCTCTATCAAACTGCCTGGTGCATACTTTGCTTTGAGAATAATTCATTTACAAATAATTACCACAAAAAAAATATTAAAGACTCTTAATTAGAAAGCTATGTGGCATTTTCCCTTTTCTTCAGAATGACCAACACAACTAATTGAAAGAGATTCTCATTTTAAAGTCGAAGAGTTGTGTGTGAAAGGTTTAATTGATATTATTGTCTGTTAATACTGCTTTTTGAAATTCACTTGTGAATATTCAGGTTTCACAATTCATATGTCCATTTTGCAAATAGTTGGCTGAGCAATGAAAGCATAAAGGAAACACAACTGAAGATAAAGTATTTTAAAATTTATATGAACGTTCATGAAACGTGCATTTTTTTTCTCCTATTTAGCCTTTTAAGCGTGCTATACACTTACAGGTAATAAGTAAAATAAACTCAAGAAATCTGAGACAAGTCTGACAATCAGGTTTTATTGCACTGCAGCATAATGTTTAACCACAGTTTAGGATTTCACAGCACTTTGCATTGTTGACATGGCTGTTTCCATCTGGTGAGCTATGATGACTCTCAGTAACTGGGAAGCATTTAAGAAATATGACATTTTAGGTGATAATTTTAATCTAGATTTTTGAGTACATTTGCCTATTGGCATGACAATACAGCTCTCTGTTCTTATTTACAGATTTCTGTGGGGACAGAATTTTTATCTAGGTAGAAGATAATACTAAATTCTGTAATTGATAAACATTTCATTTCAGTTTTTTTTGCGTAGATTTCACCTTTGGATATTTCTCATTTTCAAATTATTCCCTCTTCTTATATAATTTAGTACAAAAATACCCTTTTTTCTAGATCTGGTTTTGTTTGTTTAATAATTTCTCTTACGCTATCTGCAAGAGTTTACCACAGTTTATTGCACAAAGATCCCTTAAGATCTTCTCTGTAATTCCACTGATCACTCTGTATTTTATTAGTGACTTTGCATACATTTGACTATGCCTTCTATTCAGATCTGTTCTGTTGTTTGCCCAGACTGGTCATGCACACAGAGAAGCTGATCTATTTAAAGTTGATTTGTTTTGAAGTACAAGATATTTAGTATTATATTCAAGTTTACATTTTCTCCTGAAAACTATAGTTATTGTAAATGTTAAATGCTGCTTTTCCTGCAAGATGTGGAAAGATTGATGCCTCCACTTCCACTTTTCTGCACCAACTGCCATTAAATATATTTCAAATTGCTGTCTGAGTATTTTCCAGTTCTTTGCAATGTTCTTACCAGACTGACTTAGGTGCTATTTTTTCCCTTTTGGATTTTCTTCAACTCACAAACTGAGAGTTAGATTTAAGGAATCTGCAGTTAGGTACCATGAGCAGAGCCCAGATTTTGTCTGGTATTTATTACTTCACGACTTTCTGCCTCTTCTTTCAGCTCTTATGCCAAGATGGTTTATGGTTCTATACAATACTGCCTAGAAGCCCCATTCAGCAATAGGACAAGAGAGGTATACACATACACTAAGATTAGATGAGTTTGCAATTCAGATTAACTAGCTCCTGATTACAATTGTCATGCAAAATTAGCCAGGGCAATGGTTTTGTGGATTTTTTTGTGGGTTCTCTTGTTGTTGTGTTTTGATTTGGGAATTTTTATTACTATATTTTTACTGCTACTTTGAAGTACTAAACCTGGAGTTTGCTGAGTGAACCCTTATCAGAGAAGAGCAACAGTTACACAATATAAACAGGTTCTTACAGCATAAAATATCTTTACTCTTTTTTTTTTCCAAGTCGGTTAGAATAGAAAGATTAATCAACATAATGCCATGGCAAAGGTAAATACATTTTCTGAAGTTATAAAATAATCTGATTTTGGAAAGAGCTTTCTGAAGTAGGAGCATTCTGTCTACTCATTAAGCTCAACTGAATCATTGAATAATAAAATCGTAGAATCATTTGGGTTGGAAAAGACCTTTAAGACCATCAACTCCAATAATTAACCTAACACTGCCAAGTCCAGCACTAAACCACGTCCCTAAGCACCACATCTACATGTCTTCTAAATACCTCCAGGGATGGTGATTCAACCAGTTTCCTGGGCAGCCTGTTCCAATGCTTAAGAACCCTTTTGGTGAAGAAATTTTTCCTAATATCCAAACCAAACCTCCCCTGATGCAACTTGAGAATGTGGACTCCTGGGTTAAAGAGAAGCAGCCTTGAAACTGAGAAGTGGTTTACAGCAACTGAAACGCTCAAGCCTTCTCCATGTGAGAAAGAAGGTTCATCTGTACTGTCCTGGTCAACACGACAGGCACTTTTATGTGGGCAGAAGCCAGGAATATAATTGAAAATGACCTCTCTTGTGGCTAAGAGTAGAGAATTATTACAAGAGTCTGGGAGGATTTTATTCTTGCAAGTTACCACACACAGATAAGGTAATCAAAACAGGATAAGTAAACTCCTACTAGACAATGTTAAAAGAGAACAATGAAAAATGTTGCCCATCTGGAGAAGACTAAAAGGAAAAGAAGTCCTAGTGACTATATTGTACCTGGTGGAAATGTTTAGGGTCTTAGAGAGGTCCAAGAGGAGAGCTGGATATTTCCAAGCAAAGCTTCTACTTAAAGGCAAAATTTCCTTCTGTCTTGTTATTTTTATCTTTTTTTTTTTTTTCAATAAAATGATGGAGCAGGGAGGACTCTTTTGGATATGTACACCATTTCCATCAAGTTCCCTGAGATTGTTTACAGAATCAAGAACTCTCTCCCTTACTTAACTTCTAGTACAAATTAGTACCCTGCTTCATCAAGGATGAAGAGGTTTTCCTTTCCTTCCACTCCATAGCATACGGCTATGTCATTTTACAGAAGAATATAGCCTCAGTCTCTCCTTCCTGGAGAACAAACTTGACTGCCCTTGAATATTTCAATACAAAAGACTAGATTATGTCTTTAATTTCTTGAATAACTGCTCTAAATACAAAAATAGGTTAAGCTATGTGTATATTTTTAAAGTAGACAACTGATGTTGTTCCCTGTGCCAACTCAGTGGTATTTGTATTAATACTGCAAGGACCATTTGCATTAGTACTGCTTTTTTAGGGGTTAAGATTCCTCTCCACATGCTACCAGAATCCTGGTGGAGTTCAGGTGTGAAGTGCATCACAAGTTCTAAGTTTGATGTTTCTGTTCATGCCTTGTCAGAGATTGGTTATCTCAGCAAAGCATTACTTTATATTGCATAAATTTGTACTAAACCTTCTCTGTCATGATTGCTTAGCTTTATCCCTCTTCTGTTTCTTCAAGTTATTTAAGAATAATTTTAGCTTCACTACCACTTTTCATCCTCTACTCCAACCCTTGTGACTCTTCTTCAAGTATCCTCTCTTACACTATTTACTCTTGGCTAAATAAACTCTACCATTGTGAAAACTACAACAGAAGTAATTTGAAAACATATTGAATGAATACACTTAATGCTCATGTTGTTTATGTCTATAATGCTTCTCTCTTTTCTATTTTCTCTGTAACTCTGCTGCCTGGTGATTGTACATCACACAATGGGCCTGGTTGACTCTTGTCTCTCTATTACTAGAAAAATAGTAATATTTTTTTCAGTAACTATATTTCTGTTACACTAGTTTCTATGCCTGCTTATACTTTCTGTTTTACATTTTTAACCTATCTCTCACTCAAGTTCCCATTAGAGCTTTTTCTGTCCGCACTGACAAGTGAGACTATCTGATCAGTAGTGAGATGAGAAAAAGAGAGCCTCATTAAAAAAGAAGAAAAGTATAGCCCAAGAGTCATAAAATTAAATGAGAAAGTCTCTGATTTATCTGGGTCTTGCAAACTGGCATGGCTTTCAGCAGTTCTAACGGTTGGATAAGAAGAAGTTACCAGCATTTAGGTCTTTTATGATTGTTCTAAATCATTGTGGATACAAGTATCTGTCTTTTACTAAGGAACAGAAGAACTATAACAGGCCTTGCTTTCTAAAATATATTTCTTCTACGGCAATATTTTTTTCTGAAAGTTACACTATGGTTGAGCTTACTCCTGTCTATATTTTCTCTAAGGTTCCCTGAAATTCAATGTCTGCATTTATTTCTGCTTGACAGGCTAGGATGAAATCATTCCAATACATTATTTGTTTCCTCCTGAGTGAGCTCCAGTGAATACTTGGCTCAAGTAATGAGATGACACTAAGGCCTCAGTTAATTCTCCCTTTATGCCTTGTTGGCGGCCACCATAAGCTACTGTAAGTTCAATTTAATGAAAACCCACTGCTGCATCAAGTTCCTTTCCTGTCTAAACAGAACTGAAAGCCCTTTGGTTCAATGGAATAGAATAAGAAATGCTAATAGTAAGAATATAATGCTGTCTGGGGGGAGAAAGGATCCTTACTTGCCGTATATTTTTTTGTCCAGGGTGTCATAGTGATTCTCTTGAAATTTCTTTCCTTTGGCATAACCTTTCACTCTCCTTCTTGAAAAATCTAAATTGTTCATTTCCTGAGCTGCAGAGAATGGTTCACTAGAGATTTAAGCATGATCAGATAAGTCCTTCAGAATTTTTCAGGATCACTATTGTTTGCCTGTAAGACTTACAATATATAAGACTGAAAAGCAGAGGGGAAATCACAGCTACATCGACATAAAGATCAACTATATTAAAGTTTCCTGACTTGTCAGAGTCCCAGTTGGTCTAATGAAGTGAGTCCTGGCTACTGTGTGTTGATATGTAGTAGCTGTTATCATCTTTCTGTGAAAGCAGAGACCAAGTACTGACTTTGAGTAGTACATGGCTTTTGCCATCTGACTGGAGCCCAAAGAGTAAGCACATTGGGTTAGGAGCACAAATAACAGTATCATAGAAGATTAGTTAAAATTACATTTATTATATGGCTGGAATTATCAAGGCAGAATGATGCTTCATTTCATCAACAAAGTGCTGACGCTGCTAAAGGTTATAATTCTTGCTGATATATTAACTGCCTACTGTATCCCTGTATAAAGAAATAAATCATAGTTGTATACACTTCAGAATATGTGGAAATTAATCTGTATAAATCTAAGTCTAAACACTGGCTTTCTTATGCTGTTATTCTACCTTGGTCCCTCTTGATTCCAGTGGAGTTCAATGCAGAAATTATTTGCCAGCATTAACCTATGTAAATAATTAAGGCTTGTCACGGTTTAAAGCTGGGCTGGCAATTAAACCTGCAGCAGACGCTCTCTGTTAACCCTCCCCCCCCCCACCCGAAGGGAAAGGGAAAGGGAAAAGGGAGAGAGACTTACGGGTTGGAAAGTTAAAACAGTTTTAATAAACCTATAATAATGAAAAAAAGAGTATAATAATAATATTGGAATAATCAAATATATACAAATATATATACAAAACCAAGATCGAGCTCCCCCGATGTCGGCCACGTCACCACCGGCACTGCAGGGCAGGCTCCGGGAAGGCCCAGGCTGGGCCTAGCGACGGTCGAGAGCTGGATTCAGGGATGCACAGATCGGGATCGGGGGCAGCAGGAAAACAGTCAGAGTCCTCCTTGGACACTGGCCATAGCAGAAAGAGCAAGAGCGAGCAAGAAGCCCCAGACCCTCGTGATCCCCCTGCTTTATACTGAGAATGACGTGTCTGGGATGGAATACCCTCGTTGGTCAATTTTGGGTCACCTGCCCTGTCTGCTCCCCCCTGCAGCTGCGACCCCCCCTTCGGCTTTTCACTTGTAAGCAGTGAGGAATTCAGCAGTGACCTTGGTTTCTCTAAGAAAAAAAGTACAGCAAGAGCCTTACTGCACAACATCCCTACCGGTGCCTCAGCGATAACTACAAACTTCGGGCGTTATCAGTCCTGGAAGCAGACACTGTCTGCAAAACATGTAGTTAGTTTCAGAAAGTGCAGTTACTTAGAAGAGACTTAGCTGAAAGTAAAAATCACTGAAAGGAAAATCGGCCTGGTTTAGGCCAAACCAGGACATTCCACCCCTTATTCCATACCATTCACGTCATACTCAGATCACCACTAACTTTTCATTTTAAAATATATACAGATAACATTAGTTTATGATTCATCTCTATACAAAAAAAAAGTTCATCAAGTTCATTTAGTTCAGGATTGTGGGTTTCCATCTGGCTAGGAGTCTCTCAGGGCAGGAGACATGGTATGAGTTTTGTCACGGTTCATGCCCACGGGTTGCAGGTTAAAGATGTCAGTCTCGAGGAGGTTACTGGACGCCACTTGCAGCTAGCTCTGGTCTCGTCACCACTGTCTTAACCTGAAAGACACTTATGAACACTGTTAGTATTATGCAGCAGTTAACATCATGCAGTTCAGAATTAAGTATTCTCACCCAAGATCAGATCACCTTCAGGGACACATCGGACTCCACCATCCTGCAGCATCACCCACCAAGTACATCCAGGTCCTTGAGCAAAAGCAATCCCATGAATGGGTTTACCTTTGCCTGTAGCAGGAAGAACCCAGACAGTTTTTCCCAACAGATTCCTTTCATGCACCACAGGGACTTTATCCCCTTCTACTGTATGTAAAAGATCTGACTGAGCAGGGCCAGCTCGGTTGATAGATCCTCTGGTATTAACTAGCCAGGTAGCTTGTGCCAAATGCTTATCCCAGTTTTTAAAGGTTCCACCCCCCATTGCTTTTAGGGTAGTTTTTAACAGCCCATTATACCGTTCAATTTTCCCAGATGCTGGTGCATGATAGGGGATGTGATATACCCATTCGATGCCATGCTCTTTGGCCCAGTTATCTATGAGACTGTTTTTGAAATGAGTCCCATTGTCCGACTCAGTTCTCTCTGGTGTGCCATGTCGCCACAAGATTTGCTTTTCAAGGCCCAGAATAGTGTTCCGGGCAGTGGCATGGGGCACAGAGTATGTTTCCAGCCATCCGGTGGTTGCCTCCACCATGGTAAGCACATAGCGTTTACCCTGGCGGGTTTGAGGGAGTGTGATATAGTCAATTTGCCAGGCCTCCCCATATTTATATTTCAACCACCGCCCCCCATACCACAAAGGTTTTAACCGTTTGGCTTGCTTAATTGCGGCGCATGTTTCACAATCATGGATAACCTGTGCAATAGAGTCCATAGTTAAGTCCACCCCTCGGTCACGAGCCCATCTGTATGTTGCATCTCTTCCTTGATGACCTGAAGTGTCATGAGCCCACCGAGCTAAAAATAGTTCACCTTTATGTTCCCAGTCCAAATCTATTTGGAACACTTTAGCAGCCTGATCTGCTTGTCGGTTGTTTCGATGTTCCTCAGTTGCCCGACTTTTAGGTACGTGAGCATCTACATGACGTACCTTCACGACTAGTTTCTCTAGCTGAGTAGCAATATCTTGCCACAGTTCAGCAGCCCAAATAGGTTTACCTTTACGCTGCCAGTTGCTTCGCTTCCACTGCTTTAGCCACCCCCACAAGGCATTTGCCACCATCCATGAGTCAGTATAAAGATACAGCCTTGGCCACTTTTCTCGTTCAGCAATGTCTAGAGCCAGCTGGATGGCTTTTACCTCTGCAAATTGACTTGATTCACCTTGTCCTTCTGTGGCTTCTGTGATTCGTCGTATGGGACTCCATACAGCAGCTTTCCACTTCCGATGCTTTCCTACAAGACGGCAGGATCCATCGGTGAACAGGGCATACTGCTTCTCATCCTCTGGTAGTTCATTATATGGTGGGGCTTCTTCAGCACGTGTCACCTCCTTTTCTGGTGGCATTCCGAAGTCTTTGCCTTCTGGCCAGTCCATGATCACTTCTAAGATTCCTGGACGATTAGGGTTTCCTATTCGAGCCCTCTGTGTAATTAATGCAATCCATTTACTCCATGTAGCATCAGTTGCATGATGGGTAGTGGGAACCTTACCCTTGAACATCCAGCCTAGTACTGGTAATCGAGGTGCCAGGAGAAGTTGTGCTTCAGTACCAATTACCTCTGAAGCAGCTCTAACTCCTTCATATGCTGCCAGTATCTCTTTTTCAGTTGGGGTGTAATTGGCCTCGGAACCCTTGTATCCTCGACTCCAAAATCCTAGGGGTCGACCTCGAGTCTCCCCTGGTACTTTCTGCCAGAGGCTCCAGGTAGGACCATTGTCCCCAGCTGCGGTGTAGAGCACATTTTTAACATCTTGTCCCGTACGGACTGGTCCAAGGGCTACTGCATGCACAATCTCTTGTTTAATCTGTTCAAAGGCCTGTCGTTGTTCAGGACCCCACTGAAAATCATTCTTCTTTCTGGTCACTTGATAAAGAGGGCGTACAATCTGGCTGTAATCTGGAATATGCATTCTCCAGAAACCCACAACGCCTAAGAAGGCTTGTGTTTCCTTTTTGTTAGTAGGTGGGGACATAGCTGTTATTTTGTTGATCACCTCTATCGGGATCTGGCGACGCCCATCTTGCCATTTAATCCCTAAAAACTGGATCTCCTGGGCAGGTCCCTTGACCTTGCCTCTTTTTATGGCAAAACCAGCTTTCAGAAGAATTTGGATGATTTTCTCCCCTTTGTCAAAAACTTCTGCTGCTGTATCACCCCACACAATGATGTCATCAATGTATTGCAAATGTTCTGGAGCTCCACCCTTTTCTAGTGCAGTCTGGATCAGTCCATGGCAAATAGTAGGACTGTGTTTCCACCCCTGGGGCAGTCGATTCCAGGTATACTGGATACCTCTCCAGGTAAAAGCAAACTGTGGCCTGCACTTTGGTGCCAAAGGAATAGAGAAAAATGCATTAGCAATGTCTATGGTGGCATACCACTTGGCTGCCTTTGACTCCAGTTCGTATTGAAGTTCTAGCATGTCTGGCACAGCAGCACTCAGCGGTGGCGTAACTTCATTTAGGCCACGATAGTCCACAGTTAATCTCCATTCTCCATCAGACTTTCGCACTGGCCATATAGGACTATTAAAGGGTGAGCGAGTCTTACTAATCACTCCTTGATTTTCTAATTGTCTAATCAGTTTATGAATGGGGATCAGGGAGTCTCGATTGGTGCGATATTGTCGTCGGTGCACCGTGGTAGTAGCAATTGGCACCTGTTGTTCTTCAACTTTCAGCAACCCCACAACAGAAGGATCCTCTGAGAGGCCAGGCAAGGTAGACAGCTGTTTAATGTCCTCAGTCTCTACAGCTGCTATACCAAAGGCCCATCTATACCCTTTTGGGTCCTTAAAATACCCTCTCTTGAGGTAGTCTATGCCAAGGATGCACGGAGCATCTGGGCCAGTCACAATGGGGTGCTTTTTCCATTCATTTTTAGTTAGGCTCACTTCGGCTTCCAATACAGATAACACTTGAGATCCTCCTGTTACTCCTGAAATACTGATAGATTCTGCCCCTTTATGATCCGATGGCATTAGGGTGCACTGTGCACCAGTGTCTACCAAGGCTCGATACCTTTGTGGTTTTGATGTGCCAGGCCATCGAATCCACACAGTCCAATAAACTCGGTTGTCCCTTTCCTCCACCTGGCTGGAGGCAGGGCCCCCCTAATCAAGAAATGGATTTGTGCTGCTCACAGGGACTGGACCTTCATTTCTCCTATTCACACTTTGGAAAAAGGAATTTGAGGCCCATCTACCCTGACTGGGGTCCTGCTCACTGGTAACTGGAGCAGCCATCCTCCTAGAAAAATTCTCTCTGGTATTTCTTTTAGCTTGCAACTCACGTACTCGTGCCTGTAGGGTACTGGTAGGTTGTCCATGCCATCTGTTCATGTCTTCCCCATAACCACGCAGGGCAAACCACAGGATACCTCGTGATGTGTTCCGTTTCCTTTGAGCTGGTCCTGTAGGAGGGCGTTTTCTCTTAACAGCTGCAACGCGTGCCTGTGTAGGTAGAGAGTCAAGTTTATTCTCGATCCTGGACAGTTTGTCTGACAGTTGTTTAAATGAGTCCTTGTTTTCCTTTGTCAGTTTTTCCACAGCCGAGACACGGGCCTGCAGTGGGGAAGAAATACTATCTTCATACTGTCGCATACAGTTAGCCATTTCATCCACACTAGGTCGTGCCATAGCATTTTCTCCCCAGACTAATATTGACAATGTATGGGTATATGTCGGTGGAGCATTCTTCACAACCTTCCGGAACATGGATCGGTTGCATTCCACTTCATCAGGATCTACAGGATCTACAATTTCCTGTGGGTGTCTATAAATGATCTCTTGCACAGCTAGTTGTCTAAGGTAGTTAATACCTTTTTCTATAGTGGTCCATTTGCTCAGGTGGCTCATAACATCATCTTTATAGGGATACCTGCTCTTTACAGCTGACAAGAGTCGCCTCCAGAGACTGATAGTGTTTGACTTTCTTGCGAGCGCCTTATCAATACCACCATCTCTGGACAGGGATCCCAACTGTCTGGCTTCTCTGCCATCTAATTGCATGCTATCTGCCCCATTATCCCAGCATCGGAGAAGCCAGGTAATAATTGGCTCACCATCATAACGGCTGAAATCTTTCCTTATATTTCTCAGGTCCTTCAGGGATAAGGAGTGGTAGGTTATCTCTACATCCGAGTCCTCCTCCTGTGATAGTTCTGCTTTAGAACGACCTTTCTTCTGTGATGGGTCTGCTTTAAAATGACGATCAAGGGAACCCCCATCTGTGTCAGGCCCTGACTCTGCCTGAGAAGGGCCCTCACCTGGGTCATGTGATGGCTCTGCCTTAGAAGGCTCTGAGTCATCATCCTCCTCTTCACGAGCTGATTTCTTTTGGTATTTCTTCCTGGTTACAGGAGCAATTGGTACAGATTCGATAGATGCTGGACTCTGAGTAGATGCAGTGGCTGTCGTGGGAGTGCTGAGACTCGTTAGAGTCTGAGTAGCTGCAGTGGCCATCTTGGGGGGTGTAGCAGCTGTGGTACAGGCTGCCGAGGTTTCAGTGGATTTAGTGGCTGTAGCGGCAGCACACGCTGTAGGATCTGAGGTGGCTGCACAACATCTACAACTGTCCCTGCACCGATATTTAATCTTATCCCACATCAGAAACACATTCAGGACAACCGAAAATAAAAACATGCCACCTAGACAGCACCATCCTAATTTCACAAAATCTAGAGGAATCAGCTTGGCAGAAAAGGAGAAGGTACTATTTCCCGAAGTAAAATTGGAAGTGTAATCATTAACATAATCAGCTAAAGGACGCCTGGAGCGTGCAGATGAAGTCGCTGCTACTGATTCGCGATTAAAGCTGCCCCTCATTGTGTTATAGAGATAAGAGATCGGAATAGTAACTGCCCAGTTTATCACAGCATAAATCAGTATCAAACCCCATACCAAAACAATACATTTCGACCAGCGCCCACTGCTAAACCGCATGTAAACATTCATAAGAAGCAAACAATAACACAGTGCCCACGGCAGGTAAGGCATCATTGCAATACTCAACTGTGAAAGAAACTCTATAAAAAGATGAGATAACACAGTACTCAAAAATGACATCAGCATCTTCCCTATCTGTTTTAATTTCCAACCCCTCGTAAATCTCAAAGGAAGAAATCTGATACTCTCTCAGCTGAGCTCTCCGGGTCTCCTCCCGCCGGAGCCGGGATTCGACTTATCAGAGGAACCTGTTGGAGCTTCTCTCGAGCCCCACGTTGGGCGCCAATAAATCTGTCACGGTTTAAAGCTGGGCTGGCAATTAAACCTGCAGCAGACGCTCTCTGTTAACCCTCCCCCCCCCCCACCCGAAGGGAAAGGGAAAGGGAAAAGGGAGAGAGACTTACGGGTTGGAAAGTTAAAACAGTTTTAATAAACCTATAATAATGAAAAAAAGAGTATAATAATAATATTGGAATAATCAAATATATACAAATATATATACAAAACCAAGATCGAGCTCCCCCGATGTCGGCCACGTCACCACCGGCACTGCAGGGCAGGCTCCGGGAAGGCCCAGGCTGGGCCTAGCGACGGTCGAGAGCTGGATTCAGGGATGCATAGATCGGGATCGGGGGCAGCAGGAAAACAGTCAGAGTCCTCCTTGGACACTGGCCATAGCAGAAAGAGCAAGAGCGAGCAAGAAGCCCCAGACCCTCGTGATCCCCCTGCTTTATACTGAGAATGACGTGTCTGGGATGGAATACCCTCGTTGGTCAATTTTGGGTCACCTGCCCTGTCTGCTCCCCCCTGCAGCTGCGACCCCCCCTTCGGCTTTTCACTTGTAAGCAGTGAGGAATTCAGCAGTGACCTTGGTTTCTCTAAGAAAAAAAGTACAGCAAGAGCCTTACTGCACAACATCCCTACCGGTGCCTCAGCGATAACTACAAACTTCGGGCGTTATCAGTCCTGGAAGCAGACACTGTCTGCAAAACATGTAGTTAGTTTCAGAAAGTGCAGTTACTTAGAAGAGACTTAGCTGAAAGTAAAAATCACTGAAAGGAAAATCGGCCTGGTTTAGGCCAAACCAGGACAAGGCTGGAGGAAGAAAGGCTGAGAGGGAGTATGATTTCTAGAAATCATTTTTTCTTCTCTCTTTCTGGCCACATCTGGAGTGGTAAAAAGGAAGGAACTGGTATTGTTTCATTCATACTTTTCCATCTTTTCTCTATAAATTTTCTTCACTTGACTCATCTTTAGGTAGATATACAGTTTTAAGGATCTTAATAGCAGTTCCCTAGTCAAGGGGAGATCTGACAGCGGTCTCCTTGGCAATCTGCAATATTTTTTCAACAGAAAGTTGAAACTGTCAGCATACCTTGGCAGTTTGGGTAAGTTCCACACAGTCATCCAGAACTAATAAAACAGTTCTAGGGTTATCCTGGCCATTTCTTTGTCCATTAAAAGTGAGCAAACAAACACAATCACAACATCAAAGTTATGATTTGGCAATTAAATACAAATGCCCTACAGTACATTTCCATAAAATCCAAAGTGAAATTTCAAAGGAATATAATTAGTAATATTCTGTGAAAAAAACCTGGACAAGTTACAAGATTTTGAAATACCTTCTCATCCTGGTGTTCAAGAAGATTTAGCTGGGCAAATGTAGATGTTAAAAATGCAGATCGTTGTCCTGATAAAAGAGAACATCTCGTTCCAAATAGTCACCATCCATCATGGAAATTCATATTTATGTACTTCTTTGCTGCAGTCTATGGCTCTGGTATACCCTTTAATAAGCAGATTTTAGTCAAAATAGACAGTTACAGTATATTTATAACCTTCGTAGGTCACTGATCATTGATACGATGTGCTGTTATGGCTCTCAGATGTTTCTGCTACTGGATGACTGGTTTCTTAAGAGATTATTTCAGTGTCCAACATTCACGGTGAAATCACCCTCTAAGAAACACTGTGAAAATACTGCTGCAACCTACTACGTGCACAAACCTGGTAATCTTTTCAAAGTAATCTGTTTGCATTTTTCTTCTTTAATCTATTCATTTAGGACTGAAGCACTCAAATTTTTAATAGAAAAATAAATGAAATAAACACTGAAACAAAGATCCACTAAAAAGAAAATGTTTGCAGTGCCTTTCCATCCTGTTAGAATTTCAAATGAAGAAGCAAAGGTAGCAAAACATAGAAAAATGTGCCAGCTGTGTGGAGAGTTCATCTACATTAGCAATTTAATTTGGATTAGGAAAGAGCTTTGGAAATGAAACTCCCAATTCTTTTCACTTATCACACTTCATTTTCATCACAGAATGCTCTTGAGGAATGGATATCTTTTGGATAA
The DNA here is from genome assembly GCF_013368605.1 of Nyctibius grandis. Classification (NCBI taxonomy): domain Eukaryota; kingdom Metazoa; phylum Chordata; class Aves; order Nyctibiiformes; family Nyctibiidae; genus Nyctibius; species Nyctibius grandis. The sequence goes on from NC_090660.1 coordinate 82,092,970, forward strand.
AACGCCACCAAAGGAGCTGCATCAAGGTGGTCTCTAGCTGTTACTGGAAGTCTGTCCTTGAGATGCTCTGGAGCTACTCCAGCATAACTGCTACACATGAGGGGTAATGACACACATGTGGTGTGGATGTCAGGCCTTCAGCACCGAGTCTTCTTCTCTACTAGCCTGCTCCTATCACAACACAGTACTTGTTAACATAGAAGTATCCTGATGTTTTCAAAGCTAACTTTTAATGCACAGAGAAGTGCTGTGTACTATCAATATTTGCCTTGACAAGTCATACAAGACTGGATCAGTCTGCAACCTGTAATATCAGATTATTGATGTTTGAACCTTCAAAAAAAATAAGCTAAATATTAGTCACTGGGCTTCCATGTAGAGGTTGCTCAAACTCATTTAATTCTCTTTGGCTATGAATCGCTTGAGATCAAAGCCAACAGGAATATTGAAGTTTCTATTACTTTTAAATTCCAGCTGAGATAAGAAAACCCACAATTCAAATTTTTCCTGCAGTATTCCTGTACATATGCTTTCAGTAAGGACATTGTAGTCTGCAGATTGCCTTATCCACCTTTGTTAGAAACAACAATTTACACTGATATTTGATGTGAGGTAGTCTTTGGGAAATAGATTTCAGAAAGTTCTTGTGCAGTATAGTTTATTAAACTAAAATAGATTTTCTTTCATATTTCATATTTCATAGAACAGATTCATAGATTCATAGAATCATAGAATCGTTTTGGTTGGAAAAGACCTTTAAGTTCCTCAAGTCCAACCATTAACCTAGCACTGCCAAGTCCACCACTAAACCATGTACCTAAGCACCACATCTACTCATCTTTTAAATACCTCCAGGGATGGTGACTCAACCACTTCCCTGGGAAACCTGTTCCAATGCTTGATAAACCTTTCCATGAAGAAATTTGTCCTAATATCCAATCTAAACCTTCCCTGGCACAACCTGAGGCTATTTCCTCTTGTCCTATCACTTGATACCTGGGAGACGAGACTGACGCCAACCTCGCTACAGCCTCTTTTCAGGTAGTTGTAGGGAGTGATAAGATCCCTGCTGAGCCTCCTTTTCTCCACACTAAACAATCACAGTTCCCTCAGCCGCTCCTCATAACACTTGTGCTCTAGACCCTTCACCAGCTTCGTTGCCCTTCTTTGGAGTCACTCCAGCACCTCAAAGTCTTTCTCGTAGTGAGGGGCCCAAAACCAAACACAGTATTCGAAGTGTGCCCTCACCAGCGCTGGGAATGATCACTTCCCTAGTCCTGCTGGCCACACTATTTCTGATACAAACCAGGATGCTGTTGACCTTCTTGGCCACCTGGTCACGCTGCCGGCTCATATTCAGCCAGCTATCGACCAACACGCCCAGGTCCTTTTCTGCCAGGTAGCTTTCCAGACACTCTTCCCCAAGCCTTTAGCATTGCATGGGGTTCTTGTGATCCAAGTGAAGGGGACCAGACACTTGGCCTTGTTGAACCTCATACAGTTGGCCTTGGCCCATCGATCCAGCTTGTCCAGATCCCCATGCAGAGCCTTCCTGCCCTCAAGCAGATCAACATTACTGTCCAACTTGGTGTCATCTGCAAACTTACTGAGGGTGCCCTTGATCCCCTCATCCAGATCATTGATAAAGATATTAAAGAGAACTGGTCCCAACACTGAGCCCTAGACCACCGACTGGATTAGACTTCATTCAACCACCTCTCTTTGGGCCTGGCCATTCAGACAGTTTTTAAGTCAGCAAAGCGTACACCCATCCAAGCCATGAGCAGCCAGTTTCTCCAGGAGAATGCTGTGGGAAATGGTGTCAAAGGCTTTACTAATGTAAAGCAATCTGGATGTCCATAAATCCATGGGCCCTGATGGGATGCACCCGCGGGTGCTGAGGGAGCTGGCGGAAGTCATTGCTAGGCCACTCTCCATCATCTTTGCTAAGTCGTGGGCAACGGGAGAGCTGCCTGAGGACTGGAGGAAAGCGAATGTCACTCCAGTCTTCAAAAAGGGCAAGAAGGAGAACCCGGGTACCTATAGACCGGTCAGCCTCACCTCCATCCCCGGAAAGGTGATGGAACAACTTGTCCTTGGTGCTGTCTCTAGGCACATCAAGGATAAGGGGATCATTAGGGGCACTCAACACGGCTTCACCAGGGGAAAGTCATGCTTAACCAACTTGATAGCCTTTTATGAGGACATAACCCGGTGGATAGATGATGGTAAAGCTGTGGATGTGGTCTATCTCGATTTCAGTAAAGCGTTTGACATGGTCTCCCACAGCATCCTCGCAGCTAAACTGAGGAAGTGTGGTCTGGATGATCGGATAGTGAGGTGGATTGTGAACTGGCTGAAGGAAAGAAGCCAGAGAGTGGTGGTCAATGGGACAGAGTCCAGTTGGAGGCCTGTATCTAGCGGAGTCCCTCAAGGGTCGGTACTGGGACCAGTTCTATTCAATATATTCATTAATGACTTGGATGAGGGAATAGAGTGCACTGTCAGCAAGTTCGCTGATGACACTGGGAGGAGTGGCTGACACAACGGAAGGCTGTGCTGCCATTCAGAGAGACCTGGACAGGCTGGAGAGTTGGGCGGGGAGAAATTGAATGAAATATAACAAGGGCAAGTGTAGAGTCCTGCATCTGGGCAAGAACAACCCCATGTACCAGTACAAGTTGGGGGCAGACCTCTTGGAGACCAGCGTAGGGGAAAGGGACCTGGGGGTCCTAGTGGACAGCAGGATGACCATGAGCCAGCAATGTGCCCTTGTGGCCAAGAAGGCCAATGGCATCCTGGGGTGTATTAGAAGGGGTGTGGTTAGCAGGTCGAGAGAGGTTCTCCTCCCCCTCTACTCTGCCCTGGTGAGGCCGCATCTGGAGTATTGTGTCCAGTTCTGGGCCCCTCAGTTCAAGAAGGACAGGGAACTGCTAGAGAGAGTCCAGCGCAGAGCCACGAAGATGATTAAGGGGGTGGAACATCTCCCTTATGAGGAGAGGCTGAGGGAGCTGAGTCTCTTTAGCTTAGAGAAGAGGAGACTGAGGGGTGACCTCATTAATGTTTATAAATATGGAAAGGGCAATTGTCATGAGGATGGAACCAGGCTCTTCTCAGTGACATCCCTTGACAGGACAAGGGGCAATGGGTGCAAGCTGGAACACAGGAGGTTCCACATAAATATGAGGAAAAACTTCTTTACTGTGAGGGTAACTGAGCACTGGAACAGGCTGCCCAGAGAGGTTGTGGAGTCTCCTTCTCTGGAGACATTCAAAACCCGCCTGGACGCGTTCCTGTGTGATATGGTCTAGGTAATCCTGCTCCGGCAGGGGGATTGGACTAGATGATCTTTCGAGGTCCCTTCCAATCCCTAACATTCTGTGATTCTGTGATTCTGTGATTCTGTGAATGTCTAGGTAGACAACATCCACAGCCTTTCCCTCATCCTGTAAGCGGATCATCTTGTCATAGAAGGAGATCAGGTTAGTCAAGCAGGACCTGCCTTTCATAAACGTGTGCTGACTGGGCTTGATCATCTGGTTGTTCTGTACATTCCACATGATGGCACTCAAGATGATCTGCTCTATAACTTTCCCTGGCACTGAGGTCAGACTGACAGGCCTGTCGTTCCCCGGATCCTCCTTCCAGCCCTTCTTGTAGATGGGCACCACATTTGCTAACCTCCAGCCAACTGGGACCTCCCAGGTTAGCCAGGACCACTGACAAATGATGGAAAGTGGCTTGGTGAGCACTTCCACCAGCTCCGTGAATACCCTTGGGTGGATGTCATCTGGCCCCATAGACGTGTGTGTCTAAGTGATGCAGCAGGTCACCAACCGTTTCCTGTTTGATTAAGGGGGCTTCATTCTGCTCCCCATCCCTGCCTTCCAGCTCAGGGGGCTGGGTACCCGGACAAGAACTGGTTTCACTACTAAAGACTGAGGCAAAGAAGGCATTAAGCACCTCAGCTTTTTCCTCATCTTTTGTCACTATGTTTCTCCCTGCATCTAATAAAGATGGAGATTCTTCTTAGCCCTCCTTTCATTGCTAATGTATTTTATAGAAACATTTTTTGTTGCCTTTTATAGCAGTAGCCAGATTAAGTTCTAGTTGGGCTTTGGCTCTTGTAGTTTTCTCCCTGCATAACCTCACGACGTCTTTGTAGTCCTCCTGAGTTGCCTACTCCTTCTTCCAAAGTTCATAAACTCTTTTTTTTTTTACTGAGTTCCAGCCAAAGCTCTCTGTTCAGCCAGGCTGGTCTTCTTCTCCACCACCTCGTCTTTCAGCACGTGGGGACAGCATGCTCCTGTGCCTTTAAGATTTCTTTCTCGAAGAATGTCCAGCCTTCCTGGACTCCTTTGCCCTTCAGTACTGCCTGCCAAGGGACTCTGTCAACCAGGCTCCTAAACAGGCCAAAGTCTGCCTTCCAGAAGTCCAAGGTCCAAGACAGTTCTACTAACCTCCCTCCTTACTTCTCCACGAATCAAAAACTCTGTCATTTTTTGATCGCTATGCCCAAGATGGCCTCCAACCATCACATCACCCACAAGTGCTTCTCTGTTCAGAAACAGCAGGTTCAGCGGGGCACCTTCCCTAGTTGAGTCCCTCACCAGCTGTGTCAGGAAGGTCTCTTCCACACACTCCAGGAACCTCCTAGACTGTTTCCTCTCTGCTGTATTGTATTTCCAGCAGACATCTGGTAAGTTGAAGTCCCCCACGAGAACAAGGGCTAGCAATTGTGAAACTTCTCCCAGCTGCTTATAGAATATTTCTCTGCCTCTTCATCTTGGTTGGATGGTCTATAGCAGACTCCCATCATGATATCTGCCTTTTTGGCCTTCCCCCTGATTCTTACCCATAAACACTTAACCCTATTTTCATCAGCATTAAGCTGTAGACAATCAAAACACTCCCTAATGTACAGGGCTACCCCACCACCTCTCCTTCCTTGTCTATCTCTTCTGAAGAGTTTATAGTCATCCATTGCCACACTCCAGTTGTGCGAGTCATTCCACCATGTTTCCATGATTGCAACTATATAATAGTTTTCTTGCTGCACAAGGACTTCCAGCTCCTCTTGTTTGTTGCCCATGCTGCATGCATTGGTGTACATGCACTTCAGTTGAGCTATTGATCCTACCAACTTTTTGGAGGGAGAAGCCCTAATTCCTATGTGACCATTCTCAGGCGCTTCCATGGTTTCTAACACATCAATAACAACTCTTGCGTTTTTTCTGTCACACAGCTCTCCAACCCCTGCCTTCACTGAGATGGCAGGTTGAAGTACCTCGCTAGCATACCGTCCCTCAAACATTGCTGTGCTGCCTCCAGGCTTATCTCTAGCGAGCCTGGATTTATCCCTTTTCTCCTTCAAATCTAGTTTAAAGCTCTTTTGATAAACCTTGCTCGCTTCTGTGCAAAGATCCTGTTCCCCTCTTTGAGACAGGTGTACCCCATCTTTGGACAAATTTGTGAAGAAAGGAAGAGAGAATGAAAAAAAGAATGGACATAGACCATTATTTTTTCTCTAACTCATTACAGATTCTTTGGTTTTGCTTTTTATTCGTTGAATCACAAAATGGGGAAAAAAAGGAATTGGTGAAATATCATAAGATTTGCTTGTGTAATACATATGGAAAATTACTCCTTTACATGATTACTATGAGAAAATAAAATGCAAACATGGCTTCTCTATTGATATTTTCTCAATTTTTTTCTTCTTCATCCTTGACGCATATTTTGTCAATAAAACTAATTTGTGTTCTAAAAAATGAAACCTGTGTCACTGCAATAATTGCTGTATAGAATCAGAGATAAAAAAATGTTCAGCTATGTATATTAGAAGACACAGAGGCTTTCACAGTCTTTTACATCTTTGTCCATATAGCTAGATTATGTAGTTACTATCTGCAATAATTTAATATTATTATGTAAAGAAAGACCAAGTCAGCCAAAAGCATTGATGTCAGTAGCTGTTATAGCACTAAATTATAACATCATTAGTGTGACAGAGTGTGCTGATAGATTAGCATAATATAGGATCATACTGAACCAGTCTCACGTATTAATCGAAACAGATCCCCTGCCAGGATAAAATGGTTCAAGTGGTCACAGACAATAAAATGCCTCTAAAATGATCTGAAATAAATAGGTGTATGTGTGTGTATGTGACAGAGAAAACAATGTGGGAAACAAATATCTGTCTGCTTTGTGACTGGTTCCTTCATCTTCTATGTAGAAACAGTTGTTGTTTTGTGGTTATTTCAGACAGTCAGGTAGCAGAATTCACGAGTAAACTAAAAGCCTTTGACAATACAAACTAAAACAGGTAGGTTGAGGTTTCCTGGGTAAGTATTTATCTGGCACAGAAACTAGAAATTTATGTCAATGTCCCACTTCAGAAGACGAGATACTTTGCAGTGTGAAAGCCAGACATGAAAGATGCAACCAAAATGTACTGTAACATTCATTTTACTCTAAGCTATGTCTGGAATAGAAGAGTGCTTGCTCTTTCACAGGTGCTTTTGTCTGTCCTGGGTTCACTAATTTCTGTGTTAACATTTTGAGACCACAGAAGGGGTATGCTTTTGCAAAACACTGTATTTAGGTAAGCTTGTTTTAAATGTACTATGAAAGTGCATCACTTCTATTGAGAGAGTGAAATTTTTAGTTGCAAGGTGAATCAGGTGTTCAGCTGTTTAATGGAGGACCTATTAAATAGAGAATTTAGACTCAATAAAAATTATTTCTTATTCTTGGTCTACCACTCTTCTACGCTACTACTTTTTTACATTCCCTGATTATGTTTTGCTGCAGTCTTATGCTAAAAATATAAATGATGTTTAAATAGTTCTTAGTCCTTCATATTGCACTCACACAAATGCATATATGACTGCCATAAAATGAAAAATGTGCAGTCGAATTGTTCATTAAGAAACCTTTAATGTGTCACTCAGACCTTTTACTATCTGACAGGCAAACCTGAGAAGTTCCTTTGAATTGCAGAGGTGTTGCTCAAAATAGACTAGACATCCAGGTAAATCTTTGAAGATTGTGAGTCATGGAGTTTTGAGGTAGAGAAACAACTCAAGGGTCAAGTCCAAAAACTAAAGGAAAGAGGGCAACATTGTTTCAAGAACTGAGGAGAATTCAAAACTTGTCCTTTGAGCTATTTGGATTTCTAAAAGAACCAAAACAGACAAACAATCCAACAGCTGCTTTGTAAATCAGGATAACAGTGCTTCCCTTACCTCTACTTGGAAAGAGAGTTATCAGTGTCAATGCTGCTCATGGAACTATATCTGCTGTTGTGTAAGGATGAGATCTGTAAATAACCACATCAAACAAAGAAAATACCTGACTCAGGTTTCTGCTTCAAATTGCAAAATGATCTAAAGCCACTAAATGAGGGATTGCACTGGGCTGCTGGCAGCCCTGACCGTGAAGGAATGGAGCTATGTCCTTGAAACGGTTAAACCTGAGAGTGAAGAGGAATTTAGCAAGAAAACAGGATGTGAGAAAAACAAGATACGGAGTGACATTCCAGCTGCCAACTATGGACTCGTGGCTGGCGTGTGACGGCCAATCAGCGGTTGTGGTTGGGCGTGTGAACAGCGAGTGCAACCAATCATAAAGCTAGTCAGATAGAGGGGGAGGGTATAAAAAATGGAGTAAAATAAGTGCGGGAGCTCTTTTGCTTTTGCTCTTGCTTTGCTGCCTTCTTTTAACTATCCTTCTGTCTCCTGTTTTTATTTGACCGCCGTGACAAATATAACAACAACTAAAGTGTGGTATATCTTGAGAAAAGAAAAATTTTTTTTTGTATTACCCAGATACTGGAATCTAACAGTTATATAATGGAACACATATCTCAGAATTTAACACTATTTAATCAGTTTAGACTTTACAAATGTCGAAAAGCGAATCATAATTAATACGCAAAATAAAGAAAATTGGGCTAATGAGGGTATTGACTTCTTGTACAGTTTTCACTAAAAGTCAGAGTTTTGTGGCAGAGGCAGCTTAATATCAAATAGGCAAAACATGAAAATGATACATTCAGTGCACCTCATCAGAACACAAAGGATTTTTGATCCAGTTTCCTCAGGAAATTCAGAATTATATCATTGCCATCCAAAATATAAATTGCTGTTACATGTATTTATATGCACATAAAAATGTGGTTTAATATCTTAGAATGTGTTCTCCCTGGAAAACAGTCTAAACAGACAGCAGCTAGAAAAAAAAACAGGATAGAGAGAGTGCAGTAAAGAAGAAAAATGGTGCAGAATTCTTACTGAATCGAATATTTCTGCAGTGTATTGTATTAATCTTTACTATTTATCTATACATACAATGCCCTCCCCATTTTAAAAATAGAGCTAATCTGGATCCCAGTTTTTAAAAATTTTTGGAATATTTTTGGTCTGTTTACTTAGCCCTGTTTTGTATAAGACAGATCAAACCTGCAGGAATTGGAGATTTTCCAGGTTCAAATACAGCCTCTACTTCCATCCTGGTAAATTTTAGAACAAGACCTGATCAAGTGTCATCTCTCTAATTCTGCATCTCTGTGTGTGGGGCAGAAAGCTCCATCCAAGTATCCAGTCACTGACTACTTCTGACTTAGTCGTAGATCTATCAAGACATCAGGATATAGCTCTTAATTCTCTGTCTAAACATAGCCTGAACCCCACAATGGACAGCACTAGGAGAATCAGTAAGTATTTAGATTTCCTCAGATTAAGATAAGAATATTGTTGGATCTCACTGTAGTTCTTGATATTGGTCCAAACTGGAGCTACTTGGTTTTTAACAAAATTACAAGTGGATAATGCAGAAAACTAAGGAATCTGCAGTATTCTTCTAACACTACAGATAGCTTTAGATTTATGTTTTATGTTGGATAACAGAAGGATGGATGAATGTCTCTAAAAACCACTTAGTCGATCTCTGGCTCAAAGGATTGTCAACTACACTGTTTGCCGATCAACTGTCAAATATAACCAAACATTTCCTGACATATGAGAGACCTCTTCCTAAAAAAGTTCAATGATGAAGATTATGCTACTTCCTTATGTGGTATATTTCAGTATTTGAATATCATTAAACTGTTGTGTCCAATATCAAAACTAAATATCCCCTGCTGCAATTTATCTAATTACTCTTTGTGCTGTCCCAAAAAACCACAGGGAAACATTTTACTACTTTCCTCTTTGCAGAAACTTTTTATGTATTTGAAGGTTAACAAATGTCCTTTCAGTCTTCTCTGCTCTAGAAAGTATAGGAATCCAACTGTTTCAATATCTTTAATAGGTCATATATTACAGACCCTCCAATGAACCATATTTTCTGAAATAATATCTTGAGGACACGATAAGCCTATTTTTTTAATTGGAAACTCAGAAAACAGTGGGATTAGTTCAGCCATCCACTGAAAGATAATTACCTGATATTAGATGTACATTTTCTACTGTTTGCAGATATAAGCAGGAGTAATCCCCAGCAGACTCCATCTAAGATATTTTCTCCTTTTCATATGAACTAACCAGTTACACCACAATAATGATTCCATAACATATTCTCATCTGGCATTTATTTTGTTCTGTTCTTGTTGTAAGAGTAGAAAAATGAGTGGAAGGTTACAGTCACTATGAGAAGTTATACTACAACAACACCACCAAAAGGGAAACACTTGAAACAGAAGAAAGTTTATTTCACTTTATTAACATTTGAAACATCTGTCTTGGCAATGGAAATAATTACATGAGTCAAAGGTGTCACTTTTATATTTGAAAACTGTAAAACAATCATCTTTGACTCATTTCTCATTTTCTCTGTTTTTGTGGGTTTTTTTTGGTTTTGGTTTTTGGTTGGTTGCTTGCTTTTTTTTTTTTTTTTTTTTTTTTTAAATGGGAAGACTTAAATGAGTAATGACTCATTTTGCAACACATAGTGGAAAATATTACTGCTTTAACCTAGCTCATGCACTGAACCATGCAACTTGAATTTTGCTGGTTCTGTTCTAGATTAAACCAAGATTTATTCTGACATATGGCAGCCGTCCCCAAGCTGGAAAGGGGTCATCTTGGGAGCTGTGTATATTTTGGGGACTGGCAGAAAGTGAAGCCTGGAGCAGCTTCATTCTGTCCTGGTAAGGAGGGCTGCAGCTGATGGGGCTGTCATTATGCTTGTTAATACTCTCATCCTCACCCAGAGGCTGAACCTGCAGGATATTCTGCACAACTACAGATGCTGTCCCTGATAGGTGGGACAACAGAAACGAGGTCAGAGCCATTTTTAGCTTTATGTCTGCCCCAGCCAGCAGACAGTTAGTAGAGGGATTTGCATGGAGTGTCCCATTGTTTCCACCTCCCAAAGTCATGCACAAGCCTGGAATACTTCCAGTCTGGTGAATTTTCTCCCCCTTCTCCTTCTCTCTCCTTCCCGCTCCTTCCCTTCATCTCAGGGAGCAGAATATGTGTGATATGATCCCTGAAAACCTAGCTCTGCCCCTTTCACTCCTGGGATGGAAAGGCAGAAAAGTAGTAGCTAGAGTAGTACACTCATTAGTTCCACCTCCTGGAAGGGTTGACAGTTGGAGCCGTGAAGACTCTTGTGGCTTTCCAAGGCAGGAGGAAAAAAGGCTGAGGTCATTCCATTTTCCCATTTATTTCCTTTCCTTCCTTCCTGAGATAAAGGGCAGGGAATTACAAGGATTCTTTACCTCTCTTCCTTCTTTCTTGTCTTCTTTTTCAGTGACTCTTCTCTCTGAACAGAGGGAAGATGTGTACTTATGTTTGAGTGTCCAGGTTATAGAAAAAAAAGAAGCAAAGCCCTTTCTAAAGAACACAAGAACGACCAATAAAGAACAACAAAACTAAAAGTTCTTTGCAAATCTCATTATCAATTCCCTGAAAGCTTATTATTGTAATTTCTCCAGCTTGAAAAATCAAAGGATATTTGTTTTGCTTGCCTAAACTGTGATACTTCTACACTGACTTCTGTGATCTTGCTACAGGCTGACAGGCAACATAAAACAAATGAAGCTTGTGTAATAAGTCAATCAATCATCCCTGAAATCGGTACTATGCATATGAAGTATGTCTTATTTGCACACTTATTTCATTTCATGTCCTATAATGTAAAACACACTAAGTAATTTTCTAGCCTCTGTTCAAATCTGGGTGAAGTACTTTACAAGTGTAATTGGGTATTTGCAACCAAGTTGGGGGTCAAAATTCAGAGGCAATAACTTAGAAAAGAATCTATATATTCAGGAACTCAATTTTTTAGCAAACATTGGGTATCCTTGGGGAATTGGATACTTGAGGGTAGAGGTATAGTTGTACTGCATTATTTGGAAAGGGTTAGGATTTCTCTCAAACTGCTTCAGACTAAACTGCCTTTAGTAATGGTGTATTCCTTATATAGCCCTTTTTTGGGATTTGAGCATATCTTTCATTTAGCTAGTTCTTACCACACATTTCATCTTCCTTAATATTTTTTTGTGTACTTGTACTTTTGAATTCTAATATCATAAACATATTACACTTAGAAGAAAACAACTTGCCACAATATATTCTGTATAATGGCCTTGCCATGAGGAGGCTTTATCAGGAAAGGTCATATGCTTTTTAATATTTTCGTTAGGGGCTTGCTATCACTATCTTTTTCATAAATATTTTAAAATCTTGATACAACTTTTTTGACACAGCCTCTGTTATCTTTTGAAGAACATCAGCTACTTTGTAAAAAAAAATAAAACGACCTTGTGTCTTGTGAGTTTTCCTTGAACATTCTGTCGGTTAAAGAAATCAGGTCACAGAAACTTTGTTTTTGTTTTTAAAAGTATTTTTTTCTAACTGAAAAGCAGAAAAAAGTGTGTTGTCAGTAGCTTTGGAAAACAGTCATTACTGAAAAGCCTTGCACTAGAAGGAGTCGACAGTACAGTTTTATCTTCCAAATTTATGTTGACGAGGTTGGGCAATATCAGACATATTTCTATCAGACTTAATTCAGGCAGTGGCAGACCCTAATCATTGCAATTATCAAAAGTTGATTTTCTGTGGCAGAGATAGCTTACTTATTATTATTTACTATTCCAAGCAACTTTGATTTGAAAATATAAATTTTTATTTTTTTCACATGTAATGGAGTACAATGGTGAAAGACTGGAGAAATACAAAATACGTGCTAAATGTAACAGTGAATTGAAACCTGTACTCGACTTTTTGATTTATATAATCATTGAGTTCTCTCTATATATATCCAAGAAAGTGGTAGAATAAAGTAGAGGCCAACAACTAAGCTGTTAATTTTACAGGAAAACAATAACTTTCATGCTTTTCTTGCATCATCTGTTCATATAATCCTTTACCCCTGTCTGATGAGACTCAAGACAAATTGTGAAGGCTAATATTGATTCCAGAGCTGTTGCCTGTATTTCCCTATTTGTGACTAGCACAAAAGGAGTTTAGTGCAAAAAGGTACTGGAAATGAACAAAAATAATGCCTTATACTATTATTTATTTTATCACTTATTACACCTTATGTACGCCTATATGCCCCAAGATTCTTTCCATAGAAAAAGCTAGCAAAATACCACAGTTGCTCTATTCATACAAAAAGACAGAGGAAAGGGGAGGGCTCTCAAGAGAGAGAAGGTGAAGCATCCTGACAGTAAAAGGGAAAAGGACAATGCAGATATGTGAGTATCACTCAAGAGAAGGTGGCTGCACTCTGACCCAGTCAGGCTGCTGACCAACCTTTACTCAGCCCATGATCACCAAAAGCTAAGTGATATGCTGTCAAAACTAGGGAGCCTTCAAGCAGATGTGGCCACACTTGTTTGACAATGCCAATCTTAATGTTTTCTAGACTGAAGATTATAAATAGTTTTAATAAAAGACCTGGACTCAGGAACTCCTGCAGTTCAACATATTTAGAGATATGTTACATTCTCTAATAGAACAAAATCATGCATACTACCATTCAAAAATAAGGAGGCTTTTAAGACATCACTTTTCATGTTAGATAAAGGATATTGAAAGACCATAATGGGATTACATTATAATCCACAGGTAAGAGCAGGTTTCATGTCAAAGGATTCTAGCTATATTTTTATTAATCTTCCTTCTTACTTTTAGAGATTAACTAGCAGGACAATATCTGGCACCTGATACAGCAACAGAAAGTATTTATGTGGTTTTCATTTTATATATTTGACAGTAACACTAATGGAAGAGCTGTGAACTGAGCAGTTTTGAAGGGTTTACTCTGCAGTTTATGAGTTTGTTTAGAATATGCTTTCAGAAGAAAAGTATAGTAAGATCACAGTTTTAAACTACTTGATTTAAGTAGATTCAGGACTCATGAGCAATTTGGGAAACATAATGGCCTTGATGTAAAAAAGAATTAGCTATTGTTGATATGAAAAACAGCATTGTAGATATGCCTGAGATAAAGAACTACTAAATAGACCTCCTGAAATTTTTTTCTTGCAAGCTTGAGAGAATAAAGGAGATTTCAGCATTTTCCTGTGCAATTAAGCAATTAGAACGACAACAACATGTATGAACTGAATGTCTGCGTATATGAAAGTGAAATAATCAAAATGCTAAATTTCATAAGGATGGAATAAGTTTTGTGCAGAGCTAGAATATACATAGATCGCAAAAAAACCCCATTTGAATTGGTAAAAAATCATGGTATGATCTTTAGCATGCAATCATCATTTCACATAAATGACATGAAAGCAAAATGACTTCCTAATTTGAAAGGTCCTGCTTCACCCCATTTCTAATTCCTTTTTTTTTTTTTCAAATTTTTGTCTAAGATACGGTTCTGCTCTTGACACAAAGAAATGAGTGCTGCTGACTTCATTATTCTTAACGTGCGTGTGTGTCACTTCCGAAACAACTTGTAGTGTTAATAGTTGCCACTTCTTGCTTGTCTTGTACCGCTAAAATAGATAGTATAGAGCAGTAATTGTAATTCAAATTGTATTTTCACTGCTGTTTTATACTAAATCTTCCTACTGGAAGGTAAGAGAGGTACCCATCTGAAACTCCACATGGGGCTGAAGGTATTTCTAGAGCAAGCCTATCCCAATGCTGTCAATGCAATGTTATTTGAAAATTCTATTTATTTTTTAATTAGACACTTTGATAACGTAGGAGTGAAACTACATGAGTCTTTATCATCCTTGTTTCTGGATTCTCAGTGAATGTCCATGTAAAACAAAGTAATGTGACTTTCTTTTATACTGATAGAGGTGGAAGGAACCTGAACAGATGTAATGTGGCTGCACACAAGAAAAAAAGCTTTTGTGCTGTAGCACACACCTAATAAAGAATCATAAGGTAATAGTATTGGGGATCATTTGTCAGATGCCTAAAATGAATAGGCAGAAGATTACACAGAAAGGACTACCTGGTTTTATTCCATTTGAAATATATTTTAAAGGAAAAAACAAGCATATTAATGCTGTTGTAAACAGATCAGTAATCGGAATGCGTAAAAACAATAAAATTTGTATTTGAATACAAATATCACCTTTAACTGTTACCCTTTCCTTGTTGCAATAAATTATAACAGAATTTTTTATTCTCTAAGATAGATAATCACTTTGTGCTTCATAGATTGGAGGCCTTTAGTACCTGCCAATAAAAGAGATTTAAAATTTGACAGACAGTGACTAAATTAATTTTTAGTTTTCAAGAAGACTTTGTAGATTGCTTACAACTTTAAGGCGGTAGAAACTACCATAACCTTTTTGACTGACCTCTCACTATAGAATTTCAAACTAGTCATTACAACAGCAAACCTACTAATTTTTTCTAGCTAATGAACATATTTAAAGAAGCTATCTAAATTTGATATACAGACTCAAATGGTATAAAGGTAACCTCATTCCCATATAAATCATTCCAGTTATCGAACTTTGATAAAATACGTAAATCCTATATCCATTCTTACTTTAAATTCTGTTATATTTTCTTAAGTTTTACTCTGCTGAAATAGTTCAGTTTCACTATAGGATCTCCTCTAATGTAAAATTAACCTTAGTTATATTTTGTTCTTCTTCCCTCATCACCATAATGTATTCTCAGCATTACCCTTGTCCCGCTACATGAATACTTTAGAGCAGCTCACCAAGTCCGGTGTTTGAAAGGAACATTCCAAAATACAAGTATCTATGTAATGCAAATTCAGCAAGGAAACAACGCTCAGTAGTGACAGTACAGAGTACAGGAAGTCAACCAAATGAATGAACATTAGTTAAAGGATTATCCTTTTTTTTTTTTGTGAGGAATCACTTTCAAATAAATGCTCGTTCTGAAATGCTTGATTCAACTGTAATGAGAATACCTATGCAGGAAACCAAGAGCCGGGAATCTGATGTTGCAGTTTAATGCGACACCACAGAACAAATCCCTTTATTTGTTAAAACGTGTTCAGTTCTTTTGGACCAGGTCTGTGGCATGTTTAGAATATAAAGGCATCTAAGGATTACGCAGGTATGATAAAGACAAACAGCATACTGAAGAAGCTATGCAATCTCAACAGAAATGACTACACATTTTGTGATTTTGGATAAACAGTCCATGGCTTGCATTCCTAAATATGGAAAAAAGAATTTTATGTAAGACATGTAAACTACAGCATTGGCAGTCTTAGACTTGCTTTATATTCGATGGGGTTTGGCAAAATACTTTGGGTTTTTGGTATGTTAAAATAAACAAATTGATTTATTACCCTGTTCATGCTTCACATTAAGCATTTGAGTAGTCTCATTGACATCAGGGGATTAAAGCTAACATGTGCAACAGATCTGCATGACTCTAGATTTTACTGTGAGATTATAATTCATAATTACTTTTAACAGTTATAACTCTCTCAGTTTCAGTTTTCTATTAATAAATTAGCATTCCAAAGGCTAGAGCTTGATTTATAGTACCCAAGATCAACACACAGATGTTTCAGTGCTTCACACAGCTCTTGATACCTGCTTCACAGGGTGTTTGACTACTTAGTAACTCTGAAATTAAAATGCTTACCCATAGGAAATGCATAATTAACTTGAATATGAACAAAAAAAAGTTTCTGTTTGAATGCTGAAGTTTTCTTCATCATCATATGCCTACTATTTCTTCTATCCAAATATCTAATAATAATAAAAAAATCTTCTGTCTGTAATTAGCCTCTGAAATCTTCTCCCATCTTCCTCTTTCACATACAAACACAATTTTCCTACATGCTTCTACTGGAGAGGAAGGAAGCTATCTGACACCCTTCCTGATTTTTGTGCAAGATGAAACAGGTGGTGTATAATTTGTCATACTTTTCTCTGTCACAGTTCTGTTCTCAAAGGATTGCCACAAAGGGAAAGAAAGTAACTTATTTTCCAGCTACATTCAACTATTGCTACTAATACTGAGGCTGCATAAAAGAGAGGGCTTGCTGATATTTCTTTACTAGGAAATGAAGGAGAAAACGATAAATTCTGCCAGGTATGTAATAAAGTGTTATTCTAACATGTAACAGTGAAGGGTTGCTTTGGACCTGTAACCTGGTGTAAAATGTTGTTGTCTATTATTGCTGCTTTACTAAGTCACTCAGTTATCCTTCAGAATCCGCTTAAATGAAGAACGCTGTATGAAATGTTATTTACTTGCCCTAAAGCTACTGTGTACCTTCCATGTTAGCTCAAATTAAATGTGGTAAGTCAATCATTAAAATCTGTTTTGTGTGTGTTCTTTCACATGTCCATCTCATCAAGGTTCACCCAATGATCTGTGAGGCAAGCAATTCTGCCTGTCAGCTTTCCTTACACATCCAGGAAATTGAGCACAACAGAAACCGACTTCAAGCAATATTCACTTCTGATTTGTTACTTTTCATCCCAGACTTGGCCTATGCCCCATTATTTCTAATACACTGTTTCAGTGCTTGAACCTGCCAAAAAAATTGTGAGAAGGAGAAATTTTCTAGGAGGGCACTGTAGACAGGGATTAGATTAAATTTATTTTAATTCTTTACCCAAAGAATTACTAGTTTCCAAAGTGTTTGGAAATAAGTACCAATAAGGATAAAAACATTTTTCTGTAAAAGAAAAAAAAATGGAAAATAAATGTGAAGTTTGTAGATATCTGAAGTTTAGAAATCTCAGTAATTTGCAAGGATGTTTAAGACCAGTGTATTAAAACTTTGCAGACTGAAGCGTTGATCAAAACAGCTGGGAAAATAACAGTAGATTATTACTAGCTCATGCTCATGAGGCTGTGATAAGATGTACCATACAGATTTGGTAGACCGTAAAGTGAATATTGTAAATGCAGTATCTTACTGGGACAGTTTAGCCTTCCTCAGACTATGCCTGCTTGTAGGAGTAATTTCTAACAGGTGTTCAGTCCCTTTAATGGGAGAAATAATTTTTTGGGCACCCTATCCAGGCTGGGTTCAAGGTGGCAGCCTTAACTTGTGCACTCAGGGGTAGGTAGCAGCAGTACTTTTCTTAACTAGTGGTTAAAACCATCAACATTTACGATAAATTTAAAGTAGTCTGGAGAATCATTTTCCTGTTTGCATACATATCAATAGAAGGCTCTGTAGCTATCTACTACTTATGGTAGAATTTCTCCCAGGTTTCTAGTGTATTGCATAAATCTTCTAAGTTTTATATGTTATATCTTATTAATGACATGATATTCATGTCAGCTTACTTGCTGTCATGGATGGAGTAATGCACTTCACTCATAAGAGAGAAGTAGTAATATGTTTATTGATTTAAAGCATCAATTTAACAAAGTTTGATAGCAAATGTGACAGTGGTTTAACAAGATTTGATGGCAAGGTGCACTTGATTATTTACTGCATAGAAGACAGGGTCAGATAAAACTGTCAGGGAGACCCTGCTGTTGAGTCAAGAGTTCAGAAAGGACCCTCTTGCTTTCTAAACTCCTTCTCAGAGAGGAGTCTAGGTGCCACTGGATCCAATCCTAAGCCCCAGACTTGGTCAACAGTTTATGTCTAAAGGATTATATATGCACAATCAATCCTTTATACACTTAGCTAAGATTTCAAAGTTTAGCATGCTGTTATTCCCCTACTGAGAATCTGTTGCGGCAAGGAATCCTTCAAACTTGAGAAGCAGACTTGAGAGACGTCTGTACTCAAGGGGAGATCCTAGCATGCAGCCTGCTGCTATGCAGGAGAACTCAAAGGGCTCTTGGGCTGCTCACAGTTTATGGGGGTAAGATGATTTACTCATCGTCATATTTGCATACTGACCACAGGTGTTAGTTTCTTCCAAATTTGGCTTGAGTTGGGCATTGATCAGCACTGTGGTTAAGTGGGTGAATGTCTCTTCTAAATATAAAAGAGACTACTGTGGTGTAGGATGGTGGACCTGCAGTTTACTATCGCTGCAGCATGATAGAAATAACTTAGGCTTGATTTGCAGGGCTCTATGTTTGCAAAATAAGCAATATTCCTGATTCTAAAGAAATGGAAAATGAGTGGTAATCTAAGGATGTCCTGTCTCATTGGTCTCTAGGTAAGTAAACAAGATACTGCCAGAATGGATCCAGTCTAGCTATCATTCAGTGGAGAAGTGGAACAGAAAAAATGGGAGCATGATAAAGATGCAAAATTAGTTTGCGCAAGTTACGTGAAGTTTTAGTTATGTTTGGTGTGTGGGCCTGTTGTGATAGAGCTGTTTGAAAAACCAGCTGATACTGGCCACCATATGCATCAGTTTAGCAACAAGAATGGTATCTTGCATTTGCCCTTGACAGATTCTCAATTAAAGGAATATATTTGCTTTTATTTCTAGGACAAAATGTAGTAACAACGATTTCATTTGGTAATTTTCTTTTGGTGGATAAAGAATACTTTTCTTACTCTTTTGAGTTACATCAGCTGAATCTCTTTAGATGGAAAAAATATGCTATTCCTATTCCTCTCTTTTTTTGCCACTGCATGTTCAAAAAAGACAGAACATGTCTCACTTGAGAGAAAACACAGTGCTAACCACCTGTGAGCAGTATTTAAAAATATATAAGGACTTGTGGATGCTTTAACCCAAAAGTAGGACTTTGTGCATAAATGGTTATATCTAGCCCTAAAACTTCTGACAGCCTCATCTTCTCCAATAAAAAGGTTTCTCCAGCACAGATGTTGCAGAAACAGCTGAAAGGCTATCTTTGAGGATGTCTTTGCAAATCCCATTTTACTTCCATGTAACTTACAGAACCAAAGGAAAGTGTGTAGCAAAATAAAATCATAGAATCATAGAATCATAGAATCGTTTTGGTTGGAAAAGACTTTTAAGATCATCAAGTCCAACCATTAACTTAGCACTGCCAAGTCCAGCACTAAACCATGTCCCTAAGCACCAGGTCTACATGTCTTTTAAATACCTCCAGGGATGGTGACACAACCACTTCCCTGGATAGGTTGTTCCAATGTTCGATAACCCTTTCGGTGAAGAAATTTTTCCTGATATCAAATCTAAACCTGCCCTGTCACAACTTGAGGCCATTTCCTCTCGTCCTATCACTTGTTACTTGAGAGAAGAGACCAACACCTGCTTGCTATAACCTCCTTTCAGGTAGTTGTAGAGAGTGATAAGGTCTGCCCTCAGTCTCCTTTTCTCCAGACTAATAGTAGAGTCTCTTTCAGCAATGCTGCAGTTCTGGTGGATTATACAGGACCTCATGGATAGACTGAGAAAACTTGTGGTAAGTCCCAGGCCTCTGTAAGTTATGCCAGTTGTTGGTCATCTACTACCTGATCCTTTCTGATTTTTGATTCATCACAGTAACTTCTGAAAAAATGTGGTGAAATGTGTTGGAAATGCATTGATGTATTTGACCCTGAGAAATGAGCTGTGAGAGTGAGATTGTCATCAGTATGTTCAGCTGTATACAAGATTATTAAGATTAAGCTTATAGATATAATGAAGCATTAAAAAGGTGCTGGATGCCCACAGATTTTATACACTATGGATCTATATTTACCCATCAACAATCACCTCTGAAAAGAATGTGAACACATGCACAGCCCTTTCAAATTCATATTAAGTGACATGTCCACTACTCTGATCTACACGCTCTTCAATACTTTGATGATTTATTCACTGGCCATGAATCCAGTAATGTATCCAACCATTACAATAATACGACTTCTAATAAGTTCTTGAGTAGGCAGAAGTATTTTGAATGGATTTAGAAACCTGAGTTAAGATATTTAATTTAAACCTCTTTGATGGGAAAGTGTAAATGTAATCAGTGAGTTTAAATGAGCTTTATTGATCATTAGAAAGCTTTTCTGCTACTTGATGTCATCTGTAAATATAGAAGGAAACACTGGATATAGATTTCTCTACTCACATAATTGAATCAGTTAAGATTATTTATAGCAATCGACACTAACTACTCTCTGTGAACAAGGAAGAAAGAGTCTGAGCTCATGTTAGAAGTTATACTTACCTCTGGGCCACATTTTCAATTTGGCCAAGACCTATCAAAGCCAAAAGAGTTACCAGAAAGCAATCCAAGACGCTAGCTTTCAAGCCCAAATTATTTTTTTTTTCTCAATGTACAGAAACATTTGAATAAAGCCTTGTAAATCAGAGTAAATCTTCCACTGAATCTATTCCGAGCATTCTATGAAAACTGATTAACCAAAGACTCTGCATACTTCTTGAAAGGAGAAATCATTCACCATCAGAAGCAAAAAAATGGGAAAATAGACAAGGTAAATGTCCAGTGTAAAGAGAAAATCTCAGGTAAAGCTCTATGATATAGCTTCTGTCCTAACTCTGTAGCCTAGATACACAAGTACTCTTGCAACTGCTAGTCCAGAATTTCCTTTTCAGTGAGCAAGTCCTGCTTTTAATGCTGTGATCTGCCACTGACTTGTAAGTAAGTTTCCAGCAGATATGGTGTTTTAATGCATAGACCACTTCTACATACTATGGAAACAGCATTGAGCTAGGAATTAAAAGAATATTCCCAATTCTGCCCACTCAGTTCTATCATCTCAGGCAAGCAACTGAGTTTCATTTTGTCTTGGTTTGTTTATGTAAAGTGTGGGGACAGTAAAACTTAGCTGTATTAGTGGAGTGATTCCAGACAGATCTGTACATCTGTATCAAAATATGATAAATTTAAATGCTTACCTGTCTCAAAAGATGAAAGTCAGAGTTTAATCACATAATTCTTCCAGAATTATTCAATTAAGGATAGCTTTCTATGGAAGTAAATTGTATCTGAGTAGGAAAAAATTTGAATCTGAATGTGGAAAAGTTGTTCAGTAGAGTAAAGAGAAGCCTCAGAGAAAATATTGATCCCTGAAAGCCATAATTCACTTAAAATCATCAAGTCTTTCTGTGGTTCTGTACAATCACATGGTATTTCTGTAAGAACAAACTATAGCTGAGAACAGGTTACTTATCAACCTTTCCACACCTGGCCCACAAGTGTTACGTGATGAAAGGGAAACTCTCTGAGGCAGAGGATCTCTTCCAGCTTGCCCTTAGCTTGGCAGTGCCTGAATCAAAGCTTTCGCCCCTGCACTTGGACTGTTCCCTATTATGTATTTTACGTTATACAATAGCTGGAACAAAAAGATATATTCCAAGGAGCCATGAGTAGAAAGCAGATCAGCACATTCTCAGCTGGACATTCTGGTTACTAACCTGCCAGTTAGGTTGTTTTCCATTCATCCTACTTCTGGCCCAATAAATATTGCATCATCTGCTACATACAGGCCAACTTCAGCAAGATAACCCTGATGCCTGGTGAACAGGAACATTAAAGCCTGGCTTTAATTTCCCTCAGGCTGCAGAAGCCTGGAATCCAGGTTTTCTCTTCCTGTAGTGTGAACATGGTCAATGCAGCTTTTCTGCAAAAAAATAGACAATATCATCTGGGTGATTTAAACAAGAAGCTCTTTACAGCTCTCTCCTCTTTAAAGCTCTGGGTCCTGAGGAGGACAAAGGTATCTCACATATACACTTGAGTTAGATGCGAAAACTTCATAAAGGGAGTCTGAACACCTGCCATGGGTAGGAGTTTTTTGCCCCTTTACCCTTTCCTGCCATAGGTACCTTCCACTCAAAATTTTAGTATTCTTTATGCAGATGTTAGTGTAGTAAATGGTTGTCTACCTCAGCTGACTGTATAAGAAAACAGCTTGGATCCCCTGTTGTACCTTGGCACCTTCTTTTTATAACTTGTAAACTCAAAGTTACAAATATAAAAGAAGAAATTGGAACTAATAAGCAGATATGTAGGGTTTAATTAATTTTAGCTTTAATGTTCTAGTAATTAGGAAGCAGTCTATTAGGAAGCAATCTGCTATCTCCTCATTGGTTTCTGATGTACATCAAATACTCTTAAGCAATATCTTCAAGCTTTTTATGTTTTGACTGTTTTCAGCTATTATCCTGGTAAAGAACTGGCACTCTGAATACTGAGCTACAATGACTCTACTTTCGTTAGCTGCCAAACATTGATCTTTTAGATCTGTGAACACTTTAGGTCCATGGACTGACTTAGAGTACATGGGCCACAGACTGCAAAAAGCTCTGTTCTAAAAGCTCAGTTCCTTTCTTGTAGGCAAGAAGTAATGAAACATTAGGACTATAATAGGATTATTAAATTCATACTGAAATGGCTCAGTTGTACCATCTTAAGTCTCTTGATACTGCTGTGTAATTGAAGCATTATGATTTTATTTTTAAGAGTTTATTAGTATGCCTGAAACCTTAACTGAAAATTTGGCAGATTCTTTGGAACTTTATTTAAAGAATAAATATACATGGGGAGATTTTGTTAAAGGAAACTTTCTTTTATGTAAGGGTGGACTGAAATTGTTTTAATATGCCTCAACTTGTTAAATATTAGAGGAAGGGCTAACTGATCTGGGTTTTGTGGTAAATCCACATCACAGAGAGAGCTTTTATGAACAGTAGCAGTCTTAGACATCTCTATATTTTGTATGTTCTTTTTTTTTTCCTTCAACTCAAAATGTTTGCAGTATGGGTCATTTTAATGAGACTCCATGTTAGCTTTTGAACTCCTGTGTCCTTTCACATGGTTGCTGTCTTTTAATTTAAAACACAGACTGTAGATTTCTGTGCTGCTGAATTTTTGTGTGTTGAGAGCCACCACAACAGTATTTAATGCGCACATTTTTGTGGATGTGTCTGGATTTATACCCGGTAAACGTAAAGTTGTTGTTCTCCATCAGCTCTCTTGTGCCAGAGACAGAATTTGCAAGACAAAAAAGTTGAGAGAAATTTTCAGTTGGCTTTTAAAAATTGCTGAGGAACAAGAAGTTCAACTCTGAATAAATGGGATTTTTAAAATGACACAGGTTCTTCAATTTCCTAATTCCTGCAAAGTCTGCCATTGTCTCTGTTATTCTTCACGTCTATCCACAAATTTTGTTTCAGAATCTATCCCCACCATACTATATGGCCTCTTTGTGCAGTCTCACCTTTTTTCCTTCACTGGTATAAGTATCCTTCCTTGCACTGTACAACGGTCTCTGTTATATATGGAACTGATAAATGCGCTAAACTAAGTAATCTAAACCACATGTATTTATTTGCAGTGTGTCACGGTTTAAAGCTGGGCCAGCTATTAAACCTGTGGCAGCCCCACCCAAAGGGAAAGGGAAAGGGAAAAGGGAGAGAGACTTACGGGTTGGAAAGTTAAAACAGTTTTAATAAACTATAATAATGAAAAAGAGTGTAATAATAATATTGGAATAATCAAATATATACAAATATATACAAAACCAAGATCGAGCTCCCCCGATGTCGGCCACGTCACCACCGGCACTGCAGGGTAGGCTCCGGGAAGGCTCAGGCTGGGCCCAGCGACGGTCGAGAGCTGGATTCAGGGATGCATGGATCGGGATCGGGGGCAGCAGGAAAGCAGACAGAGTCCTCCCTGGACACTGGGCAAAGGCTCAAGCCGCAGAAGCAGCCCGAAGCAGCAGCAGCACCCAAACACAGCAAAAGCAGCAAGGGAAAGGCGGAAGGGGCAAGAGAGCGAGACCTTCGTGATCCCCCTGCTTTATACTGAGAATGACTTGTATGGGATGGAATACCTTCGTTGGTCAATTTTGGGTCACCTGCCCTGTCCGCTCCCCCCTGCAGCTGCGACCCCTCTTTGGCTCTTCACTCATAATTAGTGAGGAATTCAGCAGTGACCTTGGTTTCTCTAAGAATAAGTACAGCAAGAGCCTTTCTGCATAACATCCCTACCGGTGCCTCAGTGATAACTACAAACTTCAAGTGTTATCAGTCCTAGAAGCAGACACTGTCTGCAAAACATGCAGTTAGTTTCAGAAAATGCAGTTACTTAGAAGAGACTTAGCTGAAAGTAAAAATCACTGAAAGGAAAATTGGCCTGGTTTAGGCCAAACCAGGACACAGTGTTTTGTTTTTGTTGATTATTTCAGACAAGCCTACAATTAGCAACTTTACAGGGCAATTACACTTTTTCTCAGAATGCTGAAGTGAAATTGAACTATTTCAACTTCACCTTTTTCACCTCTTAGAGCATCTGTACCAGACAGCCTGCTCAGCATTGAATTCAGGGAACTATAGGCCCCTTGGCTTCTGTTCTTTGGTTATCCTTGCTCTCTCCTTATGATTGAAAAGACAGAGCCAAAACCAAGCAAGACAGAGACTGAGCAAACTTTGTAGAGGTACATAGCAAAAGAATGATTTCTTAATGAGAAGAAAGAAAAGAAGGTGCTCACTTAATTCACTATATAGGATTTTTACAGAAATAAGTCACTCCTAACAGTAGGGAAGAACTCATGATCAAGCTGTAATCAGAGAGAGAAGAAGGAAAGACCAAGAGTTAAGAAAGGAGATAGAGTTCTTGGAGATCGTAGCCTAGTTTTCCTGCTTGACCTTTCACAAACAAGTAATTTACTGTGGCTGACGTAACTTTTGGTTGCTGAAGATGTCTAAGATGAGAAAGAGAAAGCTGGTTTAAGACTTCCTGTGAAACTGTAGATAAATGTCAAGCTCTCATAAACAGTATCCTGATTTTGTCTTCTCATTCTGTAGACTTTTGCCTTGTAGATTCAAGAGGTAAAGCTACTAAGAGACCATATAGCACCATTTGTTACTATCAAGCAGTTACACTTTCCAACAAAGAAGTGGCTGCATTTCAGCAATAAGAAAACTGTTTTATGGTCTACATATGAGCATCCCAAGGAACATTTCAAGGCAGCACACTGGAAATCAATTATATAAGAAGAATTGAGTTGACTCATGTTGCTTGAGGCCAAGCACAAATGAAGACAAGATTTTAATTGTTTAAATGCTTTAGAATTCTCTTACTCATGACTTTTTAAACTTATTACAGCTAAAGAAATAAGAAGATGGAATACAACCTGGTAGGTAATTCGGGGACACACGAGTAAGTTCTGAATTGTTGGTGATAATATTAATTTGTGTCAGAAAATTAGATATTTTATCTCTTGTCATATAGGCTACCCTGTAATATTTAACCTTTGTTGTGTTATCATCTATAGATTTTGGAATTCTTTACATTACTGAATATATATCACCATCAGATACAGGAAAGCCGAAGCATAAAAAAATAATGGCCTGATCCAATGCCTGTTCAAGTCAGTGAGACTCCCTCTGGTGTCTCAGCTGGGCAGTAAATTAGACAAAAAATATTTACTCAAGGTCATTCAACTATATTCGATGGCTGATGAAGATACTAGCATTTTTTAATTACAAATTTAATGATTTATCTGTGGGATAATGCTGTCTGTTTCCTATTGAGGGAAAATATTGAGTTAGAGATTTAGTGTAAAAATATTTTAAAAAGAGAAAAGGCCTATATGTTTATTTGTGTAACTGTCTTTTGGCACTGGAACATATTCTGACTTTAATAATTATTCTGGCATCTCAAGCATTAGAGTTTCTGTTGTACATTTAAATCACCAGTGACTAAGAAGGTAAAGAAATATTTGCTCTTCAGCTTCACCACTATCCATTCTGAACTACATTTCTGCTATTGTTTTTCTTACAAATCATCATTCTGAGATTGACAGGTATAATTTTTTCAATTGTCAGAGGTCTCTGCAGAGATTCTTAAAGGCGTTCTTATTCTGTGGCAATTCCTTCAAGTGAAACAAATGAAGGTTGCAGAGAAGGTTACACTTAACAGAGGTATGCAGAGTATGGTGTACAGAAATGTACAGCTTTATTTTGAGAACATTTTAAATGGAGAAACCTATTTAATTTTCTTTTCTTTTTCTATTCAACTTGAATATAAGCATGAGAAATATTTTGGAGAAAAGTAGGTTATTGAACTTGTTCATTTTTGGTTTGGTTTTTTTTTTTTTTTTCAAATTTAGAGATATATCTGTTCCTTCCGCTCAAAAAAAAAGAAAGCATTGCAGATCTTACAAAATAGATCAACCTTTCAAGACATCTTTGGAAAAAATGTAATTTATTCAAATTAAATTCTGAAAACAAAATGCTACTTCACCTCTTTTTATAGGTGACCTGTCATCTTCAATTTTCAAGTTTACTTGTCACAGCTCAGCAAAACGACATAAAATTTGAATCCCTTTAGCAAACATTGCATAGTCGCCTAATCTGGACAAGTAGTGTTGTGATCTGGCTCCTGACAAGCAAGGCAGGTGCATAGAATTATTGTGAAAATCATCTTCTTGACTTGAATCAATGTACTAAAAAGGAGAAGCAATGCCTATGGCAAAACAAACTTGTTCATTCTCTCTCTGTGTTTTAGAAACCCTTGCAGGACATGTGCCCCACCAACTGCAAATAGGTGCGTAACATTAACTGACTACATAATTGGGACTGTATAACCAAAATGTTTTCCTTTAGGCTTTTCTATTCTCTGGACATAGTTTGTACTTATGAAGGCCAAGACTTTCAGCTTCTATGGCATGATAGCATGTCACTTTCTGAGTGTGTTGGATTAACTGAATATTATGTGCCACAGTTGGTCTGTATGTCACATGGGAATATATTCATGATGTGATGACATGGTGTTTCAGATTGCACTGTGCAGAAAAGACAGAGGAATGGAGGAAGAAGAGGAAGAGGAAAATTTTATCAGAACAAAGAAGCAATGGATCATAGCAGCTCTGAAGACAGCACTCTTGCCTACATCGTGGGACAGAAAGCTTTCTAACGGTAAATAGCAATGAAACAATGTTGTCCCAATTACTGGGTGAACATATTCCAGTGGAAAGGAACTTGGGCACAGATGTCCTACCTATAAGTCATGGGAGTAAGTCAGAAGTTAATAGGTATCTGTAAGTCATGCGAAAAGTTCTCAGAAATGCCTTTGTTATATGCACTAATATACACTATTCAGCATTCAATGTTACATTTAAAACATTTCAGGGTATCCATACTGTGGCAAGATACTGGAAAATGTGGAACATTTCACGTTATCTATTTATATTGTTGTATATCTGTTTTATGTTTTCTGCAGTATTTGCCACTGGAGATCACCTGAAATACTTCAGTCACTATCCTGACCTTGTTTTTGACATTGATTCAGATGTTGATTGACTACCTACAATTATGGAGGAAGTACAGTACAAGAAGTGATTCAGCTCCTGAGGTAGGACTGAGTTTTGTCCTCTCAAATGAATTCTAAATTAATCTCTTGTCACACACCAAGAAATAATTTCAAACAACAGGCCTTTCAGATATAGCTATTGAATTGCTGTCAAAACCTATTAAACCATCTACTCAGAGATATCACTATAGAAATTTTAGGGAATTTATTTCCTGGGCAAGAGAAGGAATTGAAAATTCCACTGAGAAAGTGTCCACTCTGGTTATAGATTTTCTGTCAAGGCAAATTAATTCAATATGCAATTACAATGTATGTTTAAAATTTAACATGTTTTTCTTATTTTCTTGGACCTGAAAACCAGTATGTTATTTTAGTATGGTAGGCTAATGCAGGTTTACATTTTTATTTTCTCTTTAATATTTACATAAAGGAGAAATTATTTCTTAAAAATGTGCTAGTACTGTGTAGGTAGCACCAGAGTTTTAGAAAGAATAATTCCTAGTTTTAAAACTGTATTAATGCTAATGAGATAAAAGAATATGGACTAGACTTGTCACCAGAAATTATTTGTAGAAGTTTAACACCTTGCCTGTCCCCTAGATTTTTGATGCTTTTAATAATTATATAAGCTACTGACTTTTTTATAAGAAAGCAAACTTTAAAGCTTCTACATTTTCAACATATCAAGAACTATCATGACTGTTGCATTTTAAGAACTTCATAAGAATACGAATATGAAAGAATAAGAATAAGAATAAGAATAAGAATAAGAATAAGAATAAGAATAAGAATAAGAATGTATACATGGCAATGAATAAAATTATGGGAAAAAAATGAAAATAAAACAACTAATATGTATCACATTTTTGTAAGAAACTGGGATTCTCAGCAGAGAACTACAAAACATCTGAGTAGAGAGCTGAAGGCATCTTGAATCCGTACATCTTGATTTTGTTGAATATTTGCTTCATAGATCTCTCTGTATAGATACATACAGAAATATTGGGGTGTGTGTGTATACATATATATACGAAACAGAAAACTAAGATAGAAGTAACTAGTTGTGACGGACAGAGTATGTATGCCTTAAACAACTTGTTTTGCAACTCTGGTTGAAGGAGGGGATGAGTGCTGCAGAGGCAGAGTGGTACCTTTGTTATGCCTTGAACAACTTGTCTTGCAACTCTGGCTGGAGGAAGAGATAAGTCCTGTGGAGGCAGGACAGTATATTTTCCTTAGAGGCCAACCTACACGTACAGCACCTTTGCAACATAAGGGCATTAACCACGCTTTCGCAGAAGTGGGGTCATACAATGGTCACAACAACTATGCAGGGTCACAACAACTATGCAGGCTCACAACCACCAGACAACCCTTGGGGGACCACTGACTCATTTTGAGAATAATCTAAGTTTACAAATGCACAGGCATTCCAATTAGCATGAGAAGCAAGCGGAGGGGGGAGACAAGAGGAATGTCACCACCCTCTCCTATCTCGCTTGCAAATGAACTAAAGTATTTAGAACTTTCCACTTGGGACGCCAGTGCGCAGGTGCCCGCCACCTGGAGACCGACTGACTCCGCAAACAACTTACATTGTAAGATCCGAGGGTGGTAGTATCTCTCTCTCTCTCACACATATCTTCTATCCACTTTCTCTTTTAATTTTTCTCTCTTTTCCCCATTGCTTAAGCCACTTTCTATCCTCTTTCTCTTTTCCCCTTTCTCTCTTTTCTCCGTTGCTTAAGAAACTTAAGACACTTATAGCTACGCCACTTTCCCTGTATTAATAAATTGTTCTTAATTTCATACCAGTTATTTGGTATTGTGTCACCTTAATTTACTCCAAGGGATTCACGAACTAGTCACGACCAGGTCATAACACTAGTTTACTAAAATAACAGAATGATATGAACCTCTAAGAACCTCTCTAAATTGGGCGATGTTAGCTTATTATACAGCTAGCCCCTGTATGATTTCTTTGGAAGTATTTACAATCAATCAGCTCAACACTATTACTCTAAAAGTAGTGGGTTATCGGAGATGTGATTTTTGTCCTTATTGGCTGCCAGTTGGTTATCTGGTTTCCCATGCCTAATACAGGTTATAGTTATCTTTTCTTTTTTCCCATACTGACTGACCGCATTCTAATTTTGCGAAAATGGTGTTGTCCATGATTATTTCCCCATTATTGTTTGTAAGCATTTTTTTTTTAATATGTTGAGCATGTCATGATTTTCCTTTCAGTAGATATAGGCCAGAAGTATCTGATAACTTTGCCTAATAGCAGCAGGTTGATCTGGTATATAGGGTATTTGGCTAAAGAAAGGGAATTTTGATCTACTCTGAATTCTGTCACCACATGTCAGTACTCCATCTAGTGTGTCTCCTGTGAAGTAGATTGTATAGTTTTAACACATGACGTTTTATTCTTACTTTCCCCGTAGTTTTCAAAGTTGTTCTTTTTAAAAAAATGAAAAATTGTCTTGCAGAAATGCATAGCTCAGGTCAGCAAAACCTAACGGACTCAGGAGAATACATTGTATTGAAAGTCAATGGGATTTAGACTACATGTATATTTCAGACTGCAAGGACAGGGAAAGGAAAAGGTACTATAATGTATATTTGTGATTTTAGTGTAAAGTATTAGTCAAGGTTAATAGGTAACAATTAAACTTAACTCCATCTTTCTCCCCTATTGGACTTCTAGACTTGGAAATGAACTGAGTCAGCCTCATTTTGTTCAGCTGCTGAAGTCCAGCTTTGATTTGTATTGTTAGAGCAATCAGTCCCTATAGAGGCACACTGAAATCAACAAATGCAAGTTGTTAAATAGTTACTAGATTTAGAATATCAGGTGGCTGTTCTTTTACTAATAAAGGTGCTTTTGTAATCCGTCCTTCCTTGCATGGAACATGGATTGATTCATGTTTTCTCTTGTCCATATTTTTCTGTTTACTGTATCTGGTTCTAGAGAAGTAAGATAGAAGTTAAAAAGTGGAACAGAGACGTTGTGAATGAAACTTCATCAGAAGAAGAAATTATGCTGTTAGCTGTTATTAACGCATTTGCCTCTTTTCTCCTACCAGAATCATGCTTTCAAACTGAAATAAAACTGACATATTTATCTCTCTCTTTGGAGCAGTTGTTTTCAATGATCAAACGAAACCACCACTGGAAAAGCTGATGGCTTTATTTAACTAGTAATCTCAGACAGAAACTCTTTGACGCTGCATATTATGTAATTACTTTTAGATATGGAGTAATGCTGAGTGAATGAAAAATAAGAAAAGAACAATACCAAAGGAAAAAAAAACAGTTCAGCAAGAGGAAGAAAAGAACTTGTGTTAAACTAAACAGAAGAAACTCAAGTAGGCAAGAAACAGAGGCATTCACCAACCTGGGAAGTGTTAGTGGTAGCAGACCTTGTAAGTCTCAACAAATTTAGGACAGGTACCAACTAGTTAACTATAGAGTCAGTACCAAACCTAAAAGAAAAGGCAGTGTATCTATCTTTTCCCTCTCTATAAGTCTCTCACGGGTGTCTATATACCAGAATTTTCCCATACAAAATGGAATTACTTTGTCTCAGAGGGATATAGGTTTTAGATGAAAGTAAAAAATAGTAATGTGAGAAAGGCACAAACTATAAAAATTTTGAGATTGGAGGCTATATAGGAGCTCATCTGCCATCTGACCTTACCTAGAGTGATCAACTAATCAAAATATAGAAGACTTCAGATAAAGACAGAGTTCTGCTTGCACCTCTGCCTTCTGCAACTTCAGAAAATGTCTGTAACTGCATAAATGCACGTCTAAACCTAGATAGTGAAATATATACTCACTAGTTTATAAAAATTTACAAGTTCTGCTTCTCTATCTTTAAGATTGAAGAGCCTGTAAATTCCATAACTGCGTAAGGAATTTACAGGTCAGGAGATTAAATACTTCAGAAGCTGGAAGAAGTTGTAAACTCCTTAAACTGAAAAGACATAAAGGGAGAGAGAGAAAGAGTGAGAAAAGGGAGGAAGGAAGAGGGGAAGGAGGGAAGGATGGCTGGGAGGACGGAGGGAAGGATGGCTGGGAGGACAGAGGGAAGGTGGCAGGGGAGGAAGGAGGGAAAGAAATAACACCGAGCTTTTGTTTTGCAGAGCTGAAATTACACATACTTAAGAGAATTCTCCCTCATTGTTTACCTTTTTCTTATTGGTAATGCTGAAGGAAGAAGATGAGGATTGTCTCCTACAGCTTCCTTATTGGCACTAGTTAAATATTTTCTCTGAACATAAGCAGTGTCTTTGTTGTTTTAAATAAGCTTCTCCTGCATGTAATCATGACACTTATTACTCTTCCTGAAAAGCAGTCTGGACTAGAACAAACAGCAGCATTAGTGCAGTAGAGTTGAAAGAATGAAAGGAAGACATATTTTATTAATTATAAAAAAAAATTCAATGTAGCTTACTTCTGAATAGTTTAAATGCCTTTGATGAGAATAGGGACATGTTCAACATGAACATTTCAAGGACAGAACCTAAAATGTGTTGGCTTATGTTGCACTAATATATGAATAGAGTTTAAACCAACTGAGGGCTTGTCCTAGTGCTAGCTTTACTTGCCGTGAAAGAAAAGACTCCCGATGTCAGATAGGAAATGTTAAAAGATGAAGACACCTATAGCAGGACTTAGGTGGAACTGACCCAGTGGTTGCTGATGCTGTTGCCGAAACTCACTAGAAACCTCATTTAACTTTGGAACTCCAAATCTGGTTTGTGAGTTCTGATTCTGCAACACTTTCAGTTTGCCACAACTGAGCAATTTATCATCATTCTCCTTTACTCACAATCTGTGATAAAGTGAGTTTTTTCCCATTTCTTCTGGATTTGATAGCCTGGACATTGGGTGCACAGGACTATAAGACTTTGGCAGATAACTGGAGCACCATGTGCCCTGATGCCATCAGCGTAACATGGGGAAGAATCCATCTGGATTTCTGGAATGATAGGAGGATACCAACAGTTGGCTATTTTGGAGGCTGAGGTGAGCTTAACAGGGAACAAGTGGCAAAAGCATCCTGTTGTAATGAGCCTGGAGGCTCCTTGTATCCTTGGCATTGACTAACTCAGAATAGTGTAGTGCAAGGATCCGAAAGGGTACTGATGGACTTCTGATGTAGGCAATGTGGATGCAGAAAAGATTAAACAGCTGTCTACCCTGTCCAGCCTCTTGGAGCATACTTCTGTTGTGGGGTTGATGCATGTTGAAGAACAGCAGGTGCCAGTTGCTACCATAACAGTACTCTGGTGGCAATATTGCACCTACCAAGACTCTCTGTTTCCCATCCATAAGCTGATTTGTCAGCTGGAGAGCCAAGGGCTGATCAGCAAGACTTGATTACTCTTTAATATTCCCATCTGGTGGGTGCAAAATCTGGTGGAGGGTGAAGGCTAACAGTGGACTGTCATGGCGTGAATGAAGCCATGCAGCCATTGAGTGCTGTCATATTGAACATGCTAGAACTCCAGTATGGAATGGACGCAAAGACAGCTAAGTGGTATGCCCCAATTGATATTGCCAGTGCATTTTTCTCAGTTCCTTTGACAGCAGAGTGCAGCCACAGTTTGCTTTCACATAGAGAGGTGTCCATTACACTTGGAACTGGCTGCCTCAAGGCTAGAAGCACAGCCCTACCATTTGTCATGGGCTGATGTAGATTGTACTGGAACAGGGTGAAGGCTCAGATCACCTGCAATACATTGATGACATTGTGTGGGGCAGCACAGTGGAGGACATGTTTGAGAAAAGGAAAAGAATAATCCAAATTCTTCTGAAAGGTGATTTAGCCATAAACCAAATCAGGGTCAAAGGACCTGCACAAGAGATCCAGTTTTTGGATATGAAATAGCAAGATGGGTGTCACCACGTACCAATGGATGTCATCAATAAGAGAACAACCATGTTCTCATCAGCTGACTAAAAGGAAACATAAGCTTTCCTAAGCTTTGTGTGTTTCTGGAGAACGCATATTCCACATTACAGTCAGCTTGTGAGACTTCCTGGTCTAGTCACCCAAAAGAAGAACTAATTTGAATGGGATCCTAAGCAGAAATAAACCTTTGAACAGATGAAACGAGATAGTTTATGCAGTTCCATACAGGACCAGTCACGAGAAACCTGCTCTACACCACAGCCTGGGGACGTGACCTCACCCAGAGCTTCTGGAAGAAAACACCCAGAGAGACCCAAGATCGACCTCTAGGGTTTTGGAGCTGGGGATATAAAGGATCCAAGGCCAACTACATCTCATATGCAAAGGAGATACTAGCAGCATGTGAGAGTTGAAGTTGTTTCAGGAATAGTTGCTACAGAAGCGCAGATCCTCTTGGCATTGTGATTGCCTTTGCTATGCTGGATGTTCAAAAGAAGGGTCCCTTCTACATATCATCTAACCAACTGTATAGTGTAAGCAGGTAGCACTGATCACACTGCAGGCTCAAATGAGGAACACCAACTACCCAGGAATCCTGGAAGAGGTTATAGGCTGGCCAGAAGGCAGAGATTTTTGAGCATTGCCTGAGGACGTAACTCAAGCCCTAGAAGACCCACCATACTGTGAATTACCAGAAAATTAAAAGCAGTATGCTCTGTTTACTGATGCACCCTGCTGCAAAACCATCAGAAGTGTGGAGTCAAACACGAGGAGTCACAGAGCCTCCTGAAGGAAAAAGTGAAATGAATCAGTCTGCAGAAATGAAAACCATCCAGCTGGCCCTGGAGATTGCTGAACAAGAAAAGCAATCAGTGCTCTGTCTCTGAACTGACTCGTGGATGGTGGTAAACGTCCTGTGAGGTTGCCTACAGCAATGGAAATGGACCATCTAAGTGTGCATAGGCAAACACATCCAGGCTGCTGCATTGCTGTCTAGGTAGAGAACCTTGCTGTAAAGGTATATCATATAGATGCTTACATGCCCAAGATCTGTGCTACCAAAGAACACTGAAAAAACAAGCAAGTAGAGCAGGCTTGGTCTGAATTGAAACGTCTCAGGTGGACCTGGACTGGAAATGTGAGGGAGAGCTATTCTGGCTCAGTGGGCCCACGTAACATGGGGACGTCTAGGAAGAGATGCAATATAGAGAAGGGCTCTTGATTGAGTAGCAGACCTGACCATTGAAGCCATCAGACAGGTTACCCATGAAACATGCACCTTAATCAAGTGAACCAAATGCATAGTCTCCCTGGGACAGAAGATAGTAACTGGGATATCAATATGGGGAGGCCTGGCAGATTGGTTATGTTGGACCACTGCTGTGAACACACCAAGGCAAGTGTCACGTGCTTACCATGGTGGAGGCCACTACCGGGTGCCTAGAAATGTACCCTGTAACCCATGCCATTGCCCAAAAAACCATTCTGGACCTTGAAAAGCAAGTTCTCCTCACTTTTTCTCTTCCTATTCTCTCTGTTAATTGAGTGGGGGACAGGAGGGAGGGAGCGGCTCTGTGAGTACCTAGCTGATATCCAGGGTCAACCCACATCACAAGTCACATGGGCCATTGTAAAGAATAATCATTTTCGTGTTCGTGCTCCATCCAGAAAGAACGAAGATGGAAGAAGATGGAGCCATCTTTTGTCTCTTCTAAAGATGTGTGGGTGGATCCAGAGCTGCAGTTCTTAGTGGTACCGTTGTAGCCTTGACTTTAGTACCCCAGTTTTTGAGAAAGATCATAGAATCATAGAATGTCCTGAGTTGGAAGCGACCCACAAGGATTATCGAGTCCAACTCCTGTCCCAGCATAGGACAACCCCAGAATTCACACCATGTGTCTGGGGGCATTGTCCAAATGCTTCTTGAATGCTGTCAGGCACCATGACTGCTTCTCTGGGGAGCTGGTTCCAGTGCTCCACCACCCTCTGGGTGAAGAACCTTTTCCTAATATCCAACCTAAACCTCCCCTGGCATATCTTCCTGCCATTGCCTCGAGTTCTGTCACTGGTCACCAGGGTGAAGAGGTCAATGCCTACTCCTCCACTTCCCCTTGTGAGGAATTTGTAGACTGCATTGAGGTCTCCCCTCAGTCTTCTCTTCTCCAAGATGAACAGACCTAGTGACTACAGCCTCTCCTTGTACGGCTTCCCCTCTAAACCCTTCACCATCTTTGTGGCTCTCTTCTGGACACTCTCTAGTATCTTCATATCCTTTTTATACTGTGGCCCCCAAAACTGCACACATTACTCAAGGAGAGGCCGCATCAGTACAGAGTAAAGCGGGACAATCACCTCCCTCGACCGGCTAGCAATACTATGCTTGATGCACCCCAGGACACGGTTGGCCCTCTTGGCTGCCAGGGCACACTTGGCTCATGTTCAACTTGCCGTCGGCCAGAACCTCCAGATCCCTTTCCCAGGGCTGCTCTCCAGCCTCTCATTCCCCAGTCTGTATGTGTACATCCAGGGTTTCCATGTCCCAGGTACAAAATCTGTCACTTTCCCTTGTTAAACTTCATGTGGTTGGTGATCGCCCACCTTTCTAATTTATCTAGGTCTCTCTGCAGGGCCTCTCTGCCCTCGGGAGTGTCAACAGCTCCTCCCAATTTTGTGTCATCAGCAAACTTGGATAGTAGTCCTTCAGGTCCTGCGTCCAAATCATTAATGAAGATATTGAAGAGCACTGGCCCCAAGATGGATCCCTAAGGAACCCCACTAGTGACCGGTCGCCAGCCCGATGATGAAAGCATATCTTGGTGTTTCTAGCTTGTGACTTATAATATCATTTCTTTAGATCACTGCCTCACTACCTATGGTTCTGGAAGAACGAGTGTAGATGCTTCACACAGGTTTAGATTCCTTGGTAGAAGTTAGATGCTGCAGATTCTCTTGACTCTGACCAGCAGTTCCCATTTAAAGTAATATAAAGACTTCACAGGGAGTCAAACAACACTGCAAAATAGAAACAAATTTTGTAATCATGTGAGGATTTCTCAATCAGGATCAAAGTACCAAAGAAGAAACAAAATTAACAAAACAGAAATGAGCTGCAGAAGTTATTACAAGGACATGAATTAAAGATTCATTTTAAGACATGGAAACATTTGGTTCAGGACTAACCTCTGCAATAGAAGTGAAATCTGTTTTAAGCAAAACACTGTTTACTGCGATGGAAGTTAGATGAAAACAGCGTCTCATCATTACCATAGACTGCAATGCATAATCTTCTATCAATGTATTCACAATGTGTTAATCTTGGGAAGCCTAAAAGAACAGGGAGAAAGTAATCTATTTTGACAGGTGGTAGTCAAATGGCTGAAGTCCCTTTTGTTTTAACATATATTTTCCTCTTACTTCTACATTTTAAGTTGTCAAAGAACTCAGCCTGCGCCCTTGCAAAAAAAAAAAAAGAAGAAAAAATTTCTGCAAAATTATTTCTCTTGGAATGGGGGAACTAAAGGATACCATAGCAAAATACTGATCTCAGGCATTATGATCTTCAAGACTGGTGTGACAAAACTTACTAGTGAAAACAGCAACACACATACATTGCTACTTCTTATAGATATAGTTCACACAGAATCACAGACTAGTTTTGGTTGGAAAAGACCTTTAAGATCATCGAGTCCAACAATTAACCCAATATGTTCTCTTTTGAACTCCCTTTGAAAATTAGATGGGATTTCTTCCTTCATTATTCCTCCTGGGTGGCTGTGTCAGTAAGGACTTTTTCAAAACACACCTTTAACATTTAACTTTTGAGAAATACTGGAGGTTACAGACCTTGAATAGATTTTCTGATTTACTAATTGAGATTTATCTCAGTGTTGCACTTAAATTTGAAGTTAATTGAGAGTCCAGAATAGAGTATATTGCACAATGCTGTTTGAATGAATACAACACAATCTGTTTTATCTAATTTTAACTATAAAGTCTTCTCTGCTAAAATTACTTGAGTCCCTGAATTAGATTCCATAAACATTACACACAGCTTTACTCGAAACTTTTCACTTCCCTCAGAATCCTTTCCCTGGGTGAATAAAACCCCAAGAATAAAAATTATTTGTTCAATAAGTATCTGTTTATTAGCAGGTTCAACAACTTTCTTCCTATCCTCATGCCTAAGAGAATTGTTTTTTTCAGCCTGTCAATTTTGTGCTCTAGTCAGGAATTGGTTCAGGCATTGGTTTTTTTTCTGATGCTCAGCAGGAAATAATGGTTCTTAAAAAAAATATAGAAATAATTTCGCAGCTTCTAACTATATATATCAAATCGTGTGAGTGCATCACTGCACCTTTAAGGAAGATTGCCTGAGTGTAGAGGTCAACACATAGCCATGGGCAATACCAAGCTGCAGCTGTATGGAACTGTTCTGGAGTTTAAATGAATGCTATGATAAAAAAATAAATGAACATTTAAAAAATATTTTTAAAGAAACTGCTGAAATCAGAGGCAACTAAGGAAAGAAAAAAATGTTTAGAATAGGAACAGCAACGAAATGCACTGTAAACAAAAATACCGATTAGAAGACAGTTCTTTTGATACTTGACAATGTGCTGTTCCAGATATCTACAGCTGCACTCTTCCTGTCCTGAAGGCAAAGTTCTGGGCCTGTGACCAGCACATTTTTGCCCCAGGAAGATAAAAAAGAAAGGAACAGGAAGCTCTGGGATGGAAGGAACTCTTCCCATATCTGACAGAAGAGTCAGCTGACTCTCCCAGGCCCAGGCATGGATGAGGCAAGCACTGAAAGCCATGACCCTTTTGTCGCAACCCTTGGCAAGTTGTTGTGCTAAGCAACAGATGACTTTGCCTGAAGCTGGCCCTGCTGCTTGGATCGTAGAATTATAGAATAGTTTGGGTTGGAAGGCACCTTTAAAGGTCATCCCCCTGCAATGAGCAGCGACATCTTCAACTAGATCAGGTTGCTCAGAGCCCTGTCCAACCTGACCTTGAATGTTTACAGGGATGGGGCATCTACCACCTCTCTGGGCAACCTGTTTCAGTGTTTCACCACCTCCATCGCAAAAAATTTCTTACTTATATCTAGTTTAAATCTACCCTATTTTAGTTTAAAACCATTACCCCTTGTCCTATCACGACAGGCCCTGCTAAAAAGTTTGTCCCTCTCTTTCTTATAAGCCCACTTTAAATACTGAAAGGCTGCAATTTAGAGACAAGGATGTTGTGCGGGACAGTATCAAATGCTTTGCACAGGTCCAGGTAGATGACATCAGTCACTCTTCCCTTATCCACCGGTGCTGTAACCCTGTCATAGAAGGCCACCAAATTTATAGGCATGACTTGCCCTTGGTGAAGTCATGCTGGCTGTCTCCAATTGTCTCCCTGTCCTCCATGTGCCTTAACATAGTTTCTAGGAGGATCTGTTCCATGATCTTCCCAGACACAGAGGTGAGGCTGACAGGTTTGTAGTTCTCAGGGTCCTCCTTTCTACTCTTTTTAAAAATGGGTGCAATGTTTCCCTTTTTCCAGTCACCAGGGACTTCACCTGACTGCCAAGACTTTTCAAATACCATGGAGAGTGTCTTGGCAACTACATCAGCCATTTCCCTCAGGACTCTGGGATGCATCTTGTCAGGTCCCATAGACTTACATATGTTCAGGTTCCTCTGGTGGTCTTGAACCTGATCTTCTCTTACAGTGGGAGGGACTTTGCTCCCCAGTCTCTGCCTTGAGGTCCATTCAATCTAGAGGTGTGGGAAGAGAATTTGCCAGTGAACACTGAGGCAAAAATATTGTTGAGTACCTCAGCCTTCTCCTCGTCTGTTTACAAGTTTGCCAGTCTTTCTCATCAGGGCGTATGCTTTCTTTGACCTTCCTTTTCTGGCTGACATATTTATAGACGCCCTTCTCATTATTCTTTGTGTCCCTTGCCAAGTGCAGCTCCATTCGTGCCTTGGCCTTTGTAACCCCATGCCTACACAATTGGGCAGCAGCCCTGTACTCCTCCCTTGATACCTGTCCCTGCTTCCACTGCCTGTGTGCTTCCTTCTTGCCCTTTATTTTGATGAGAAGGTCTTGACTTATCCATGCCGGTCTTTTGCCTTCCTTGCCTAATTTCTTACACCTGGAGATCGAGAGCTCTTGTGTGCTACGGAAAGCATCCTTAAAGATCTGCCAGCTCTGTTCTGCTCCCTTGTCCCTGAGGGCAGTTTCCCAGGGGATCTTATTGACTAACTCCTTGAACAACTGGAATTTTGCTTTCCTAAAGTTCAGGGTCTTGACTTTACTCTTTGCCTGACCTGTATTCCTCAGGACTCTGAACTCCACCAGTACGTGATCACTGCAGCCCAGGCTGCCTCCAATCTTGATGTCACCGATTAGCTCACTTGCGTTGGTGACCACTAGGTCCAGTGTTGCATCCCCTCTGGTAGGGCTGTTTGTTACCTGGCTTAAGAAGTTATCCTCAGTGTACTCCAGGAGTCTCCTGGATTGCCTATGGCTCATCATGTTACTTTTCCAGTGAATGTTGGAGTGGTTGAAGTCCCCCAGCAGGATGAGGGCCTGCGAGCGTGATGCCTCCTGTAGCTGGAGTAAGAAGACTTCACCAATAGGCTCCCCTCGATAGGGCAGCCTGTAGTAGACACCAACCACAAGGTTCCCTTTGTTGCCTCGGTCTCTAACTCTTGCCCATAAGCTTTCAACCTGCTTGTGGATATTCTTCAGAGACAGCTCTTCACACTCTATTGAGTTCTTGATGTAGAGTGCAACTTCTCCACCCCTCCTTCCTCCCCTGTCCCTTCTGAACAGCCTGTAGCCATTGATAGTTGCACTCCAGTCATGGGATTCATCCCACTAAGTTTCAGTAATGGCAACTAGATCATAGATTTCTAGCAGTACAGTGGCTTCCAGCTCCTCCTGTTCGTTACCCCTGCTGCATGCATTGGTGTAGAGACACTTCAGCTGGGCTGTCGGCTGTGTCGCCTTCTTAGAGGAACACCCTTAATTCCTTTGAGGTATTTCACTGGTGTTTCCCTGTTGGCTCCTATTACCTCAGGAGCCCCTGGCTCATCTCTGTAAGACTTCAAATGTGCTCCAGTGTACCCGGTACATCTCAGAGCAACAGGCTGAAGGCCCTCGCTAGCACCCCGTCCCTCTAAACTTGGTGTGTCATCCCACAGCTTGTCACAGGCAACCCTGATTTTATCCCCCTCCCCCTTCAAGTGTAGTTTAAAGCTCTATCAATGAGCCCTGCTATCTCGTGAGCAAAGACCCTCTTCCAGCTTTGAGAAAGGTTAATCTCACCTGGCGCCAGCAAGCCTGGTGCCATGTAGGCCATCCCATTATTGAAAAACCTACAGTTGTGACCATGACACCAGCCACAGAGCCATGTATAAATAAACTGGGTGCATCTGTTTTTTCCGATGTCACTGCCCGCAATTGGAAAGAGAGAGGAAATAATAACCTGTGCTACAGATTCCCTTATCAACCATCCCAAGGCCCTGATATTGCACCTTTTGTGTGTGCTCTACCTGCACAACGTTCAACGCAAGAGAACCAGACCAACTTGCAGTGACACATCAATAGAATTTGCAAAAAAACTCTTTAGTACTGACCTAACTCCTATTTCATTGATATCAGTGTAAGCTTTACAGATAATTTCAGTTGAAGAAGACCCAAGCTATTGCTGAGCACTGTTGAGAATCCCACTTTAATGATACGGGTCTTAATTAATAAGGTCAAAAACATTTCTTACAATCTGAGGACTCTAGCCAAACTATGAACTGAGGTTCATTGGGAGCTTTTGGGGAAGCTTTGCTTGAATGAGGTCATGAATCAAGTGACATTCCTTCAGTCTGTTACTGTAGTGATGAATCATACGCAAATTGTCTGTGTGACATTTTTAAGTGGAAACCAAACCGAAATGTTTAGTGAAAGCTAACTTTTACTGTATTCCTATAGTTTATTTTTTAAAAAAGTCAAAGTAAAATTACTGGGAGTGTACTCATATGAGGAAAAACTGGGAAATGTGTTTTCAGGAGCCCTCATAAACTAATTTCTTCACAGTTTTAACATTAGGTAATTATTAAAAACTGAAAACCAAACAAAAAGTATGCTTGAACTGATCAGAATTTTAACTTACTTCATGAAGTAAGGAGAATCCGACAGCAAAGGGCAGATAAGAAACTTTTCCCTTTGTATTTTACTTCGCTGGTCTCAGTTTTAGCTTCAGAAATATAAACAACAGCAGCATATCATTTGTCAAGACTTTCTTACACATTCCATACACAGTCAAGATGTACAACTATCCCCTGAAATCATCCTTTGCACTGGAGAGAACTGTTAGATGACCTAGGTCAGCTGAAACTGGGAGAAAACATTACAGTACAAATCCAGGCAGACAGGACTGACACAGCCTAGAAAGAATAGCACAACCTTGGATAATTACAACTATGCATCTCCAGCACTGCTTGAAACAGTCTGGGTAAGCTGTTGCTTGTTTAGCTCAAATGCGCATCTTGACACTTGGCATATCTTACACGGACTAACTTCAAGTTTTAGTAGGTGCTGTGCTTATTTTCCAGCTATGTTTCAGAGATACCTTTATGCCTATTCTGGGTTTCTCTGACACCCATATTTTTTCTTTTCTTTAAATAGCAGCACCACTTCAGGTATAAGCCTAAAGAATATTCTGTATCCCAGTGTTTCTGAATTCTGTGGCCCATCACAGACAACTGGGCCATCTTACAGCCTCTTTCGTCAAGGTTTTTGGATTTGAATGTTGCTACAGACTATTCCCAATTCTTCTCCCAGGAGTAGAGAATTTCTGAAAGTTTCCTCCTTACAGTTAATTTATATTTGCTTCCTAGGGTTTGGCTTTTTACTTTTCATTATTCTTCCAGTTTCTTTGTTAAAAATGTCTATATTGCAGAGGTGTCTACCTGTTAAGTCAACACTTGTCCTTTTGTCAAGTGAAAAAGCAAAAATCAGAAAAATTAAAACTTATAGCTGTCCTTGCTTTGAAAGATGGGGCCAGTCTTACATTCACAGAGGCTGGCGTAAACATTTTTTAATCTCAGATAATTACTCTGTACATTGATGTCTATTTCTACTGCAATTCTTGTTCTTCATTCCAAAACTAATAGCAATCTTCTTCTGCAGATTTGTTCTCTCTGTCCCTCTGCTACTTGATTGTCCTCAGAATAATCAGTTCATTCTTTTCCAGTCAATACTTCAGAGACAGACCCTTGCTCTAAAGTATGATCCCAGATGTACCTGCTACAAGCCATTCCCTCCTATAAATTATTCTTCCTTCACTGCCAAAGTCCCAAAACTCCATTCATTCTTTGGAATACACACAGTGGCTAAAATAACCCTATGTATGAATACATTAAGCACAAATGTGTTAACCACATAAAAGAATACATTTCTGTATCAAATTCAAGTTTTTTTCTTAAAATATAAGAAAAAAAATAAGTTTATTGATGTGCCATAAGTAAAGCAGTCTTGTTCAGGAAATCTATTAAGGATGTGCTCATGTTCCGCTTAATTGTCCTTCAATGTAGTGTTCTTTCATTCTTTGTCATGTAACAGCAGAGTAGAGTTTATTGAAAATAGATGATATCACCCAGGGCAGAGCTGCAAAGCCGTGAGTAGCAGTCAAGAGTGTTTCTGCATTATTTCTATTCTCCCCACGAAGCCCAACAGAAAGCACTGGGGAGTAGGAGTGAAGGGGAGCTGCCCCTCTGCTTTCACCCTTCATCACACCTGTGCCTGTACCTAAATTCAGGGTCACCATCACTATCAGGTTGGTTTATCTCTTCAGTGCTCTCAGGCCTCTGTCCCTGGACCTTAAACAAGGAGAACTCTGCAGGCTATAAGGCATAACCGTGCCATTCCTGCCTGCTCCCACAGGGTGACCTCAGATTCCTCCTGTCCTTTCCTGATTCCTAATAACATGCTCTAGGGGAACTTGCTTTGGCAGGTGGTTGGACTAGATGATCTCCAGAGGTCCCTTCCAACCCTAACCATTCTGTCATTCTGTGATTCTGTAATTTCCTCAGGGTATTTCTGCCCCATACATTACCATATTTTACATAAGATACACTGACCTCCCTTGCCCACTCTTCCCCAAGTTGTTCCCATTTCGTGGTTGTGAGTGAAATAGGATTAATTGCTGTTACTTCACAGACTCCTTTGGATGATCTAGAAAAACTCATTCCTGGTCATGGTCAACCTAGGAAATCTCATCTTTACAACTGATTGAGAAAAGGCCATTGAAAAAGGATATTTAGGTGTTTGCAGATGTCTGTAAATTTCAAGGCACGGAGGAACATTTGACTATCATCAGAGTTAGTCTGTAGTGAGATATTTAAAAACCCCAATGTTTACCTGCATCCTTAGGTGCTCATACCTCTAAATGTCCTGTGCTATACAATAGATAAAACTATGCCATCCAGACTACAGTGTCACATCAGTCTCTGTAATACAGAAAGTGAGCAGTCAGAATGGACTTAGGAGAGAGGACATAAAACCTTAATGTTTCAGAGTTGCTGAGCAGAGAGTGTAACAAGTGAGCCCTCATTTTCAATATGTCATAAACACATATTTCTGCAATGCAACAGAAGAAAAGTAGCTCTCACAAACAGTTATTCTTATAATTTTCACAAACTGGAAGCTGTTTTATATTTTAATGCTATCAGGTACCACATTAGTTTCAGCATCTATTAATGAACTGAAATAATCACAAAGACTTTTCATTTACAGCATTCATTTTTAATAATGAGTACCTTTGGAAGAAAAATAAAAGCATATTCATTGCCAATAGATCTCATATGTTTAACCATGCTGCATTACACAACTGTGTTGATTGGCAGAATACAGCCTTAAAAGCATTAGGTGTGCCATAATTACATCTGTAACTCATGACATTATAATTATATAGTAGTCATTG
The DNA here is from genome assembly GCF_013368605.1 of Nyctibius grandis. Classification (NCBI taxonomy): domain Eukaryota; kingdom Metazoa; phylum Chordata; class Aves; order Nyctibiiformes; family Nyctibiidae; genus Nyctibius; species Nyctibius grandis. The sequence continues at coordinate 82,137,482 of NC_090660.1, forward strand.
GTAGAAATTGATATTACAATGCAAAGAGGCCCCAATTTTACCTGAAGTCTTCAATCATTTACAAGTTTGAACAGAAGTGCCCTTCTGGGAGTGGAAATCTTCTGTATTGGTTTCTGTTGAAGATCTGGAAGTGATAAAGCAGGCAGTGCAGGTACTTATCAAAGGATGCTTTGCATTCTATACCACTTAGTAAGTGAAAAGCATCATCCTTTATTAGTTCTAACTCCTAAAATTACAATGAGCAATTTTAGGCAAGTCTAAAATTGGTATTTAGCAGTGAAGATAATGCTTCAAATTCAGTGAAAAGTTACAGTTTATTGAGGGAGCCAAGTCTGTCTCACTGACATCCCTGTATAATAGGGTAATCCCACTATTTGACCCACTAGGGGCTGCAGTCAAGAGGAATGACAGGACTCACCCACACCATTCACATGACAGCTGCATCTGAAGCCAAGTTCTGGATCATCTGTCCTCCAGGGTTAGACTTTTGCAAGCCTTTAAGGAAGGGGATGTCTCAGAAGATGAGGGAAGGGGTAGAGGACAGCATTCGGCACTAATGATATTCAGGCTGCCCTATCAGGAAGACCTGTAAACCAGCTCAACTTATCTGGAAGTTCCAGTACAGCCCCAGTATGACACCCTCTGTAGGGAGCCTTAGCTACAGTCCCTGACAACTTTATCTGAAGGATGACCGCCAGTTTTACAAGAGCTTGTCATCAGCTAGCTATTGCAAAAAAACGACATTAAAACACATTCTCAGGGATACAAAAGATACATCTGAATAAGAAAACCTAAAAGGCATGCCACTGGAAAAGATGATATTGCTGGAACCAAAGATAACAGTGATGCCCAGTGGACCCAGTTACAAGGAGATAATCGTTCCTCTCCATCAGCTGAAAGAGATTTGATGAAACCCTAGAGGTGATGTAGTGCTGTCATCCTATTGATTACAGAGGAGCCCATTCTGGTACCTCTTCTCAGGGCCTATTGACTTGAGCACAGCAGTGTCCTAATGTGGCTGTATGGCTTGGTGACAAGAATTTCTTTAGAGAAGGCCAGACTGGAAAACAGCCAGAACAGGCATGTGTCTGCAGGTACTTGGCCATATAAGGTAACCCCTGCATTCCTTCCTTATGAACCATCTCTCCCTGAGCTTCACTTTACTCATTCTTCTAATTTAAGCCCATCTAAGTGTAATTAAAAAGTTCAAATTAATAAGTAATAAGAAACAATGGGCAATCTTTCTTTTACTGAGCAGCATTATAGTACTGTACATACTAAACAGAAGGGGCAGGCAGTGAAATACGATGCTAGACTAAAGAGAAATCAGAGTTCACTGCAGCAATATGTCATTGTTAGTAATTGCGCCATAAAATGAAAGTGTTTATCTTCAGTCTGATTCTTTTATTAAAATAAATCCTGTTGAGGGAATTTACCTACAAAAGTTATTTTTCTATGTATGCAGCAAATCTTTCTAATTATCCAGTTACTCCTGGGAAAACTAGCTACCACTGAAATGCAATGATATGTTTGTAAAAACAAAGATTTATATTCTTTTTCTAAAAGATAAGTCATTACTGACATTTTAATTATGTAATTCCTCCTTAGACTTCTAATTTCAATGTTGTTTCTATATTTCACAAGGAAATTGTTATGATACTTCTGAAAACAACTTGATAATATATGTACTCAGTGATCACACAAAACAGGTCTGCATATTCTGAGCAGAGTGCTAATACATGAACCTCTGCATAAAATAGATATGGAAATAATATGAAAATTGCACGTCTGGATAATACTGACAAAACACAAATTTTGACTGTGGATAAATTGTTCCCCACAGGGCAGATCAAGAATAGCCTTTTAGTTTAGAAATTGAGTTAAGATATCAGGTACTGTGCAGGTCGTTCTAAAATAGACAATGAGGTCTTCAAGATCTGGGCGCTAGATTTTTTTCCATGAAAAGGGCAAATTCTCTTTCCCAGCTGGAAAACATAAAAGGAGGCTCTGTGAGAGCAATATTCTCCAGGGACAATAATAGGGCACTTCTGAGCCTGGGTAGTAATTAACAAGTTTCACTGCCTGCTTCTGCAATGTGACGTTTCTTTGCTTATGCATTACTGAACTGTCTGGATCTGCAAATCACACTGAACCCGGGACTTCCAAAATATCTTTAATGTGGTCTTGCAAAACACTGAAATGGTTAATTTCTATTTCCATGAAGTAATGGCAAGTACAACCCAGTGTTTTATTTTTATTTTTTTAAGAAAAAGCAAAAAGGCAAAATCTCTGAACCATTGAAATCTACGTGATGGGCAGAAAAAAAGAGAAAAGAATAAGTTGGAAAAGACAACCTTCATGTCCCCTTACTCACCTACTCGTAACAAACAAAATGCTACTCTGAAGCATCAAATCACTGTTTTCAGAGCATTTTCTCTTGCTTTTTGTTTCCCACATACATGTATTACTTTAGCAAACAACTCATTTTTTATTCAAGAAAACAACATGTAACCACCTTTTTTACATTCTGTAGCATCTCGCTTCTTTCCTGTTGTCTTGAACTCATTCAATTACTGCAGAATAGTTTATACATTTTTAAAAACATGTATAAACCTTAAAAGTGTTAAGGTACTTACGTACCTTAAAAGTTTTGACTTTTTAGACTGCTCGGATATATGCAGGACAAGAAGGCAGCTGTTCAGTCTTTCTCAAAGCATGCTCTTTCCTTCTAAGTTTCACATCCTTTTCCATCATCTTCTAAACAAGAACAGCTTAAGGGATGAGCAGGCAGGGCAATCAGAAACCAGGAGACACAAGCCAAGGCAGATAACAACGCAAATCATGCAGTGCATGGGGTTATGAGGACAAACTTCTACTACATGTGCTGGGAAAGTCCCCAAAAGTCTAAAGCTGACTCAGTCCTCAAACTTTCATTGCCTGTGTTAGACACTGTTCAGGCCAGAGCTTTGTATAACATTTTTCACAGCTTTGCATACTGTTATGGATAAATACATCTTGATCTTCTTTTGGTGAGCTACTTGTGTATACTGAGCTGGAGTTTGATTCATGCTTCTGTGCACTTCCTATTAATCATAACTGAATTAAAAAATGAAATGAAAGTATATGATATATCATCATTGGCTTTCAAACGTTTTCATGTTGCATTGACTTGTAATGAATGATGTTTATAGCTATGCCTTTAATTTACTTAACATCTAAAATCATGCTGTAAAGATGTGAGCCAAAGTCTTAGCAAAGTCAGAGGCTTCACGTGTGAGATTTTCTTCCTCTCTATCTTCCTTCTCATTCCTCCAAAGTTCAGTCTGGAGGAAAAAAATCTGATCAAATCTGGCCAAGTAGGAATCAAGGGGAAGGTTTTCTGAATAATCTTACCAGTTGGTGAAAATTAGCTGCTTAAATATTCTCAAAAAACATTCTCTGGGTCAAAGAAAAGATTTAAAGATTTGCACATTGCATAGTCAGTATTTGTCTTTCACCATGCTGGAAGTGGTCCACTGCATGTGGAAGGTAAGGCCAGGAAGGAAGGTTAATCAGATCTTTACTTCTGAAAATACATAATGCAGACTTCACAGCCCACCTTCTATAAATATTTAAGACAGTTGCTTAGGAAATCAGTGATGCCTCACTCCGACATCATCAAGTCTGAGTCCAGTTTGAAAATAGAAGCAAGAGCTAGCAGGGTACATAATTTGCAGCATTTCCACAGACCATAACATAATCTCTCTTATTTTTGGGAGAAACTGTTGCTATTTCTGTGTGTATAATTAGTGAACTGTGAACTTTGACATTATGTTAAAAAACCCATATCTATCCATTCACATTCTGCACTAAACCACATTGCTATAAATGCGGGCCACAGTAAGGAAGATCCTCTTGTTTAACATCAGTATAACTGACAGCAGGCTATGAGCTTTGGAATTAGGAAACGATAGTTATTTTTTTTTTTGAAGACTGATTTAGTTTCAGATTGCAACACTTCAGCTCATTCAACTTCTACTTAACAGAAACTGTCTTCAACGAACATATGGAATAAGAAAATATTTCTCAGACTAAGACTCACCAGTTTGCTTAATCCAAAATAAGGACACTTTTTCACAATAAATTTAACATTTTACAGGACCTACTGAAGGAAAATTTTCTCAATTTCTTTTTTCACAATCTCCAGGTTCGGAATTGTAGTGGGCAGATAATCTCATTGTACAATCTATAATACCATCAAATGGCCAGAAGTAGTTCTGAAGACTAGTAAAACTAAATATGGTATGTTAGCTTGTTTCTGTAATTGTTTCTGTGAGCTTTTGCTGTTAGCATTTTAACTCCTGCTGTGTGTAGTCGACAGTTTCATACCAAACAGTGGGATGCTGGGATGACATCATCCAGTCTTCTGAAATGGAAGTCACTCCACCAAAGGCCTATGGTCAGTGACAACCATTCGTTGTGCACAGGAAAACCCTTTTGGTTTCTGTGGCTTCTTTATCTGTCATCTTCTTGTTATTCATGGAAGGAGGGTGAAGTGTCTGAAACATCATCAGTGGTGAGACAGCCGAGGCCCCTGGCACCTACCTGTGGGCATCCTTTGGTGCAGATGCATGGGCCTTCTGTGAGGAGCTGATGGTGAAGGCTGACTTTAAACAAAGTAATTGGAAAATTTCTCTTTTACAAGTAGTCTTATGACTCAAGGACCCACCAAAGAAGTGGTTCAATTGTTTATCTAGGCTGATGTGGTCCAAACCAGTTTGCAGGGGCTGTCCATGCAGCAATATATGCTGGGGGCTACCCATCTGGAAAGCAGATTGTCAGAAACGACCCTGGGGCTCCTGGTGGACACCAGGTTGAACATGAGCCAGCAGTATGGCCTTTAAACAAAGAAGGCTAATGGTGTCCTGGGATGCATTAGACAAAGTATTGCCAGAAGGTTGAGGGGGGGTGATCCTTTCCTTCCATTCATCCCTGGTGAGGCCACACCTGGAGTAAGGTGTCCAATTCTGGGCTCCCTGGCATAAGAGAGACATGAACATACTGGAGAGAGTTCAGTGAACGGCCGTAAAGATGACGAAGGGACTGGAGCATCTCTGCAATGAGGAAGGGCTGAGAGAGCTGGGACTGCTCAGCCTGGAGAAGAGGTGACTCAGGGGGGATCTCATCAGTATGTATACATACCTGAAGGGAAGGTGCAAAGAATGGTGACAGGACCAGAGGCAATGGGTACCAATGGAAATACAGGACGTTCCTCCTGTACATAGGGAAACATCTGGTTACTGTGAGGGTGACTGAGCACTGGCACAGATTGCGCAGAGAGGCTGTGGAGTCTCCATCCCTGGAGATATTCAAAAATCATATGGACATGTTGCTGGGCAACCGGCTCTAGGTGGCCCTGCTTGAGCAGGGGGGTGGGACTAGATGACCTCCAGAGGTCCCTTCCAACCTCAACCACTCTCTGATTCTGTACAGCAAAGAGTGGTGTCAGAGAAAGAGATCTCTGGGCAGGACCCTGAGTCCCCATCCCCATGGACCTAGCTGGCCATCCTGGGGCTGTGTCTATCATGGTTTCCCTCACCAGGACTGATCCTGATCCTCACCCACAAGCTGACATCCCAGCCCAGCCTCAGCCTATCCCTGCCCCCAGGGAGGTGCCCAAAGCCCAGGGCTGGGGCTGCCCCCAGTGCCCCCCACCTGCCCTGCTCCTGGCTGGGGTGGTGGGGTGGGCCCTGGCTGCCAGGTCCAGCCCTGTCTCCTGGATGGTCCCCTGTGAGTTAACAGCTCACCACGAAGAATCAGAAACTGTATCTCAAAATCTGTGATCCTGTTATATAAATAATAGATTTATTCTTAGAGAACATGCTGGTAAATGGCAGTAAGCCATTCCCTCCCCTTCTACAGGCAAACATGGATAGGGGAGAATCTAGATTTTGGTGAGCTAACATGTCCTACAGGACTTGTAAAAAGCTGAGAGGCCTCAAACTTTTATTCAGCTCAAATTGTATCTGCACTTGTGTGTTCTGAGTGATAAATCTGCTTGTTTTTAAATTTTAGGGTACTGAATAACTTTGACTGTCCTGCACTTCCTAATGCTTTCTCATCCACCAAAGGAAAAAATACCATGATTAATATTCCCGACCTGTGAAACAGATTTTTCTGTTCAGCTGTGAGATAGTTATGGAAAAGAGAAAGCAGATGAATCACAGTACATGTAGTCGGTGTTTGAGAATTTGGAAATCTCTAAAACCATGTGATAGCAAGCAAGTTCCTTGGAGATGTGGATAACTATTTTCTCAGCTAAAATATATGGCTGAATTCAAATAAGATATGATGATCCTGACTGAATTACTCATTTTATCCAAATGTCATTATTCCTTGTTGCGTTCTAATGAAACAGTAAACTCTGTATTTGCTATGAATTTGTACAGTTCATACCACAATGAATGGTACATACCACAGATGAAGGCTCTAGATGCTAGAGAAAAGACAATAAAAGAAAAAAATGAAAGTTTGCTGTAGAGTAAGCAGAACCTGGGTTTAAGTTTGCCTCTTCAACATTTTTTTATTCTTTCAAGACAGCACAATTTGACATTTCTGAAGACAAGACAAATCTGAAACACAATATTAGGCAACATTAGTCCTAATTTTATATATTGTCATGGCTAATGACTATTAATAAATTAATGCCAATGTTATGTTTTAACATTAATGAACATACCGCACTAAATTCTGTGACTAGATGAGCTCCCTTTGGGAAGATAGGAATGAGATTTGAACTAAGGTACTAAAGTTTCAGTTAAAAGGCTTCATGTGTGTTGGAAAAATAATATCCTAAAAATAACTATCCTATTCATACTGCAGCATTTCCTTCAGTGGCGGTATGGAGTTGAACCAGCCTCTGGTGTTAAGGAAAGTTGTAGAAAGTTAAAAACTTTGAAGCATTTAGAGTTTCATTAAAACCAGACAGTAGGTTCAAGTATTACAAAGATGGATGGATGGACATTGAGCAGTGTGATTACGTAAGCCATATTTTTATAGGAAATCAAAATAAAACCATTAAATTCAGGCTTATATGAATGATACACAAAGCACCCTTTGAAAGTAGAGTATTTGCTTAATAATATACTTCAGTGTTTCTGTCATAGTACTGAGGAGTCATATCTACAGTCATTCTAGATGTAGTCTCATCGATGTCAGGAACAGAAGTTCTATAATTTTCCTGGTCTATAATGATGCCTCTGATTATGAATGTATTTTCCCAAATTCCGTAGTTTTTGGTGGAGCTGTATCATGTTGCAAATGTGTCTCTGGTTTTAGATCTATTAATGCCCTACAGAGTGTATCAATATTTCTGCTTGTCACGTTGGGTTTTTTTTTCCTTATTCCATAGCTGAATTTAACATAATAGTTTCCCAAGGCATATTAACTCACGTTTTTTTCCAGACTGAATCTCATTTTAGTGTTGCTCACAATGCTAATCATTGAAAAAATCTGTTTCTTTAGCTTATGAAGTAGAATGAACATGGGTTAAAATGCTAGCTATAACTGGACAGAACACGTTGTTTTATAGAAAACCAAAGTAATTTTTCAAGGAAGATTCCGTGAAGCTGTGAATATATCAGCTTTATTAAAGTGCAGTTATATGACATCTATTTCATTCCTTTAATCCAATATTTCTCAACTTTGCCTTTTTCTTGGGTTCAGGACTGTTTATAGGATACACTGAAATGGCTGTGTTGTTACCCTTGTGGAAAAAGTGATATTAACATGTACAGACACATAGCAGACAACAAATAATTAAATTATGAGGTAAGTTACTCTATTGTTAGGATGAGAAAGAATGTTAGATGCAATCTCCCAAGTGGAGAAACTTTCTAAACACATCAGTTTTTGTAGAAATGAAAGTAGGTTTCAGTCTGTTCAATGTTCTTTATTAATCATAAGAAATATGCAAGCAGAGAGAGGATCTCACTGTACCTCTCCAGTGCCTTTTGCATGTACCACTTGCTTTTGGATAATTGGCAGCTGTAGCTGCCTGTAAGACTCTACATACGTGTTGATATATTTTTCATGGGAAGCCTGGGAATTAAGGATTCTCTCCTCCTTCACTCTCACTACGTCACATTTCTGTTTGAGATATTTTTCATATTATTTTAGCAGATTAAACTCTGAATAAAGGTTGACTTTTCTTGAAGATCAATTTTATTGTGCACTCAAATTTCCACATTAATACAAATGCCATGTGTAATCCAAAGTTACTTTTTTTCCCCTTTTGTCCTGTGTGTCTACAGTTCATCACTGCAGAATTTTCCAAAGGGGAAGGAGAAAATTGAGTCTCACCCTTTCAACTTTGTGACTTCCTTTGTTCTTACAGAAGAAAGCAATATTATTTAAAAGGTATGCTACATTGGAGAAGTACAGAACTAAAGACTGACATAGAAAATAATTTATCCTGCAGTTCTATGTGTGTTCTTGAAATTGTTTGCCACAAAAACAAAACGATATTTTATGTTCATACTAACTGCATTAAGACATGTCATAGGAGTACTGAGGAAAGAAAATTTAGTATATGTGAAATGAACTCCCATATAAAAGTGTTGAAAGCCACGTGAAGTGATTCTAAATGTTTTAATTTTATTTTTTTAAGAGAAAATTTATCCTCTTGTACCTGGCTTTCAACACCCTCCCCTCACTTTGACCTCTTAACTGGGTGAATTCACTGAATGAAGCAATAGTGAGAGTTCACACAGCTACTATAGCAGAAAACAATGTTGTGATTCCCCAAATTTTACATGTTTTATCATGTATTTTCATGAGATTTTGGTTTTTAACCAGTCATCCATTATTCATTATTTCCCATCTACTATTCATTATTATCTTATTAAAATTTTCAGTCGTCATATTAGGGAGCAGAAACAATAAATAAAAAATGCATGTTGGAATCAGAATTCATGTCTGACTGATTAATGAATAATGAAGGAAGGAGGCATTCTAAAAATCACCAGTGCTTGTTAAAGAACATTCATAAAATTATTGCCTTTCTTCTCTGAAAATTTCCCTTTCATCAAACCAAAATTGGGGTTTAACTAATCTGATAAACCAGAAGGGAAGGATATTTGTAATAGATACTTTAAACATTGTACAGAATATAAATAATGTAATACTACGTTGCATTATTCATAAAACCACATAAAAAGTTCTGAAATTATTCTTGGAATTATATCACTTATTTTTAGTGTGGCCTGTCCCTTCTAAATGTTCACATTAGCCTATCTCAGACCCCTGCAGGGGCAACATCACTCATTCATATAGACTGTTATTTGTACAGAACATTCCCCAGATTTGTTTATTAATCATACTGTTTGATGAGGGCAAAAGGAAATGTAATTAGCTCAATACCTCATGCAGTGCATGCCAATACTTTCTGCAACTATGTAATAAAATAACATCATTGGAAAAATGTTCTTAATCTATTACTAGAATTTAAACTGCTTGCCAACTAGTCAAATACCATATCACTACACTGAGAAAACATAAAGAATAAAATTCTCCTAGCTGAAAGCTCTTTCAGTGAAAAATTTAACCATTTTTTCTGTTTTTTTTTAAAACTAAAAACAAGACCAGCACTTGAAGTGAAATGTACAACAGACAACTAACAATTAAAGATAAAACTTTGTCTCGCATAAGTAACCTCATGAACTGTATATCTGCAACATTGTTCAAGAAATTGATTTCCTGAGTTCATTTTGAACGTATTGGAATATCTCTTTGCAATATTTAAATCTACAGAGTAGCTGCAGAGATTTGGAAGTCAAGATCATGCTTGTTAGAGTTGTTCAGACAATTCACCTGGGCACCCAGATGATCTCTGTGCAAGATTAACTGTCTGTCTACATGAAGCACGTTAAAACCAAGACTGTGGTTTGCTTCTGCTCTTTCAACAGACGTATCTGTAGACTAGTCCAGCATCTGTATTTGCAGCTAGTAAAACAACAGTCAGATATTTCCGGGAGAGAAAGTAAAAACTCTCCTAGGAATAGAGTTGCAAGCATCTAGAAACAAATTAGCTTAAAATTTTACCAACATAGCCAAGGATAGCAAGTCAATTGAAAAGATACTATTGGCTGCATAGGCTTGGAGATCTGCTCTGATAAAAGTGAACCTACTTCTTACTTGCCATAAAGAATTTACCACGAAAAGTGAATTACTGTGACCTTTTTTTTTTTTATTCAAGCGATTGTTGCAGTCAAAAGATAGGGCTTCCAACTGGATGTAAGTGACTTGTGAGTACAGATATCCATCTCTCAGAACACAGGCCCGAAGACCCTCTGTTTTAGGCTTTTCACCCCAAACATAGTGTGATGGTGGTATCACTAAACCTTTTCCACTGGCATTTAAAGAGGATTATGGTTGGTGAAAATGCTGACATGTAGCTAAGCAGAACTTCAATGTGCTAATGCTCAGGGACACCACAGAAAGCAATTTGGAGAGACTATGATGCTTCTGTAGAAGATGATGTGTAACTACCCCTTGCTAATTTCATTTTAGCATTACCAATTTTGATCTGTTCACTGCCATTTGATGGCTACAGCTCTACACAAACTCATTTTCTTTGTTGATATTTTCACTGTGAGCAAAACGTGGATGGGGTATTTGCAGAGGAGCTGAACAAAGGAAATATATTTAAGAATCAATTAACTTCCTATGCAAATGGTAAGTTGGTCAATTAATTTGATGAATACTTTTTCCTGTCTGAGAGTATAATAATTTTCCTAATTAGAAATTTTCAGTAAAATCCTGCATATCATTATGATACTGTTAAATCAAATGGGATAACAACAGTAAAACAACTATTTATTTACTTTATGAATATAATAATAAAGAAAGTAGCTCTGTCATGAACAATTTTGAAAGAATCTGGGCATGTTTAAAAGTTTTATTTGGATAAATTTTTCTTTATAGAAGGTTTCTAAAAAAAACATGCACTTAGTTTAATTAAAATTACACCTCCTTACACTTACTGAGAGCTAGAGAAATTATGAGGCGCCTTTACTATATTACTTCATAATAACTAACATAAATTATTTTTATTTAAAATGTTGGAAATTAGTACCTGGAATATTCATGTGTAACCCTACTCAGCTTATTGAACCAGACCTGAAAATCTCTCATTGTGTTACAAAATTCTCTTAGCATTTGCATTTTGATTACTCTTTATTTTAATTAATTACAGCTATATTTCAGAAAAATGAAGAAAAACCAGGTAGCAGACTATGAATAAAAGAAAGCTAACAAATTGTCACAGAAGATTATACCTCAAGTTGTTATAAAGTCACCTTGCAAATGATCTTCTTCTTTTTGTGATTCCAAGACACTTTCATAACTTCTCATTCTAGTAAAGTAAGTGGAGCATTTTTCGTAAGAATAATGAATTTTAAGGTTACATGATGTTTTTCTTGTAAACATCCTATTTGTCACCCATTTACAACTTTAGAAAAAAATCACAGTGATATAAAGATAACAAGAAATACCAATATCAATTATAACACCTAAATATTACAGCTGGGAAAATGGATTAGTACAAAATAGAAGGTGCAGCTAATGTTATTTCTGAACTCTGAGCAAGAAGGTCATCTCCTGTATATGGTACCTAGGAAACATAAATATCTAACCGCTGTCACGAACCCAGTCATCTGAACACTCATACTTTCTTTCTCCCTGTTTTTTTTTAGTATCACTTGTTTGAAGTTCATAGTTAAAGCTCTAAACAGGAATTCTTTTGTAGTCAGGAGTTGCTATGCAATTTGGCATATCCTAAAAAGAACTGCACTTCAGAGAGTTATAGATTATGAGTAGAGGTGACAGGACATGGCAGAGATTCATTTGGGCCCCAGAAAAAATTGTTCCAAAAGTAAAGAAGCTGAAGAGCTTAATTTCAAAGTTTATTAAGAGAAAAATGTAAATATAGTTGTCCACCTCTCCAGCATCTATCCTTATTCATCCTTCGGTGATTCAAACCCACAGCTTCACTTTTCTAAGCTCTGCTGATGCTTTTTGGGGTGACATATCTGGTTTGACATCTACTTATGACAATTTTATACTTTTACTAAGGATTAAACATAAAACCAGAAATGCAAAATATTTTCTCTGTATCTTTAGGATATTCCCACAATGAATTCACATGTCCAGTGTTTTTCATTACCATAGTAGAAACATATACATAGGGGGTGATCAGAGAAACTGGGAAAATTTGCCGTTATCACAGACTTCCCAGAATCCTTTCTGAAGGCTATTGTGCTCTCTGAGCAATTGCTCATTACTAGTGATTTTGAACATGTGATTCCACTGTGGTACACAGTAATTACATTTCCTCCGTCATCTCATATTTTCTCTACTTTCGCTAATCCAGTACCATGTACTCTGCTGTGGTTCAGCATAATCCAAGATTCAGTAAACTTCTTGTAGGTTAAGTCTCTATGCCTGCTCAATGTGAGGTTGAGACCATAAATATATTGAACAGTAATTATATTTATAGGTAAAGTTTGTTAGTAATTATCATGCTCAACACATGTTAACAGCAGAGAAATAAAAAAAAGATTCATATCCTTAAGTATTTTCAAAATATGTTCAATATTGCTTGCAGGAAGTCTTTAAAAAAGCATTAAAAGCTGTTTTTATTAGTTCAAGTTATAATTTTCAGGGAAAGATGTTGTCTTTTCCTCTTAGTTATTCAGGTTATGAGCAATGCAATAATGCTTAATTACCACATATCATTTTTTTAAATCTTAGATAGATACTCCTGAGTTATTTTTGCAGTTCATTAAAATATGTAACATTCTGACATTAATTTATCACCAAGAAACAAGATCAGGAAAAATGGAATGTGATTAACCAGCTGCATTTACTTAGAAAATTTTCCTAAGGCAGAAGAAGGGGAAATGTTAACAAAGAGGGTTTTTTTCCCCATCTTCCCTTTTCTAGAGTGAGGAATCAGCTGCCTCAGAAGGAGGAAAGAGAATAATAGTTCACAGTACTTCATTTTGGTACTTCTCCTTTCCTCTTGCACTGTTGGTTAAGTGATGATAGGCTTAAAATATTGAGTGGACTTTTGTAACTCCTCAGAGGTGGCACTTAGAAATATCATGGCATTGAGGTAAATGTATTTATGTATTTTTCAAACCACTCACAATCTTTACAGGGTCTCAGGCTTATAGAATATCAGTATGTCCCATGTAAAATGATGTCAGTCAGTGTCAGATCCTCTCTGTGTATGTAAGCAGAATGGATGCGTGAAGCCAGGAGCACAAGGTCATATGCAACCTGCACAGGAATCTGCACCAGAGTCTGGCCCTTTCAGGCACAAAGCATCGGTCCCTCACATCTCATCTTCCTCCTTGAGCTCAAGTCAACACTGCAATTTTTCTGGAAGCATTTCTCTCTGTCAGTCAGTGAGAGGAAATGTAAGCCATATACTTACAGAACCAATATATTTTCACAGTATTTTGCATGACTCAAAGTCATGGACATTTCAGAGTCATATAGGGCATGACTTTGTAAATGACCTGGCACTCTTTGCAGTTTTGTTCATACAATTCTACCTACTCCAGATATAAACATTGATCTACTTGTTACATTTATTTTGGAAAAGCTGAAGTGAAAATTCAAGATCAGAGGCAGAATAAAATCCACCTACTTAAAATACAGGTTGGTGGTATTTCCTCAGGTAAAGTGATTTGTGTTTGTATATGACGATGAGTGTCAGCAGATGCCTGCTGATGAATTATTGTTATTTTGTCTAGTCCTTCAAAGTACATATGGGAGAATTTGAGAACATTTTCAGTGGGAAAAAACTCAGAGAGAGAAAAGGGAGAGCTCAAGGTTTTTCATACATTATAGAAGCATCTTTAGCTTGTAACCTCATAGGAAAATATAATTGGAAGGTGTAATCCTGACCCAAATGCCAGTTGGTGTCTGAACACAGGGGGAAATGGCCTTCTCCCTCCCACTGTGTCCTCTGTGACACAACTGGTCACAGTGAGCTGTGTGGGATGACATCTGCTCCTAGGGCCTCTCAGTGACAGTCAGACTGAGTCAGAGCTAGCAGGGACGCATATTCATTTTTACCTCTTCAGAAGCCTGTTGTCTTTTGCTAGAATCAACTCTAGAAATATATATCTAAGTGGTGTCAAGCCTGGTCTATAATACCAGGAGAATACAATATTTTTAATTCAGAAAGCAAACAACTGGGCCACTTCAATGTCACATTGGCCTAAGAACTTCTTTTACTATAATAGAAAGATAAACTTATGTTGTAAGAGACAGCTGCTTATCCTGTATTGTATCAAACAATTTTCTCTTGTGCTCACATGTCTAATTAAAGCATCTGCTGTGTTCAAGACTGAGGAAACACCATCCCACTTTAGTAACACAACATCCTTTTTTGGAACAATAAATGCATATCTGAAGTGAATTTGTTCACTGCTATTTTGATACAGGTATTTATCTAGCTGAGTTTAGAATTTAGGATATAATTCAACCTCCTAAAGGGCTTTCCTTAGAGCAAACAAGACTATCATATTGCAGACAGATGTAGACAGTACCTGAAGGAAAGTATTTGAGAGATAGAAGTAACTTTTTCATTATGGCTAACTTCTCTCTTCTATAGAAGACATCTTTATCACAAAAGTTGCAGATGAGAACACATTATTTTTAATATTTCTCAAAATTGAAATAAAAGGTATCAAAATATTATGGATATAGATTTTATTCAGTATATTAAACAAAGGGGAATTCAGGCAACTTCAATCAGCATAACCTCAGTCTCTGGGAAGATTATGGAGCAAGTTCTCTTACAAGCTTGTTCTACACACCTGAGGGACAAGAAGGCGATATGGAACAGTCAGCCTGGGTTTACTGAAGGCAAATCAAGTCTGACTCACCCAATGGGGTGACTGGGTCTGAGGGCAAGAGAGAGCAGTGGATGTTGCATACCTTGGCATTAGCAGTCTTCTTAAGTATCCCTATCACCACATTAGTGAGACAATGGCTGGATAAGTGGGCAATAAAGGTAGTTTGGAAAACTGGCTTGACTGCTGGGCTTGACCACTGTTATCACTAGTGCAAAGACCAGCCAGCAGCCAGCAAATAGTAGCATCCCTCAGGCATCAGTACTGAGACCAATGCTGTTTAATGTCTTCATTAAAGCCATAGGTGATGGGATGGTGAGCATTCTCACCATGAGATGGTGAGCATCTGCAAGTTTGCATATGACACCAAATTAGAGGGGCAGCAGTCAGCATGCTGAAGGACAGGGCTGCTACTCAGAGGGACCAGGACAGGATGAAGAAATAGACTGACATAAATCTCGTGGAGTTCAACAAAAACAAACGGAAAGGCTTGCAAGTCTTGCAAGGCTTGCAAGTCTTGCATCCTGGGCTGTATTAATAAGGATGGAGCCAGTAGGTCTAGAAGAATGATATTTCACTTCTGTTTGGCACCTATAAGACCTCACCTGGAGCATTGTGTTCAGTCTGGGCAACCCCAGCACAAGAGAGTCCAGAGGAGGTCTGCCAAAATTGTTAGGGGTCTGGACCACAGGACACATGAGGAGAGGGCGGGAGAGACGATGTATCTGACCAGGGGATATAGAGAAGATGGAGCCAGCCCACAAGGATGGTTAAATACTGGAACGGGTTGCCCATCTCCATCCTTGGAGGTGTTTGGGACTTGAATGGACCTGAGGGATTACTCTGAGCAGTAATTAATAAGGCAATAAAATGCATTTGCACTGGTTTCAGCACTCATACATAGTTGTGTAAAGATAATGACCATTCTGACTATTTGAACTTGTATAAATTATACTGCAGTTTGCACGCTTGCAAAGAAAAATGATAGATCTTTTAAGTGAAAGTCCCCCATTTAGAAGGGGGACAGAACAGATGTTAAGCACGTGTGCCTCCTCCATAAATGTGGTCTGACATGCTGATTCCCTGAGACACACGTATGTAAATATGCTTACTAAGTTTATGCAAAATGGTTGTGAAACTCATATTTTCCTTGTTAAAAATACAGCTATTAATAACTGCTTATGAAAAATGTATTTAGGATAGAATAATAAAAACATCAAAGCTGCTGGGAAACCCTTGTGCAAGGAAAAGGTACAGATAACAAATGCTGTCAGTGTTGGCAGACGGAGCTTTATTATATGCAGCAATAGGTTTATCTTGCCTGTTTCATCATGTGACATTTCAATAACTTGCTACCAGGAGAAAGCTTTACTATGCATCTCTTCTCCCAGACATGTTCATAGTACCCGAGCACTAAGTATTCAGTCTACTGACTCTCTCTTGTTTCAGCTGATATTTTGTAACATGGGTTTTTAGATATCCCCAAACAGAAGGGAGGAGGACAACAAAAGATGATATTTCCATACCTATCTTTTTTCCTTGCTTGATCACAGCACATTACAGAACCATTAATATGAATACAAAAAAGTACTTTCAACCTGAGAGGTTTGCCATTGATACAACTCAGCTCATAGTTTAGAGTTGCATAGCCAGAGACACTTTCAACAATTGTGATGCAAATATTCCAGATATGCAGCAAAAAGGAAAAAATAATAGCACAGAATAATAAAGCACTGATACTGAAGAGACCTTTGTATTAATTATCACTTCTCCTGATAGCATAATGAAATCCTAGTAACAATATTATGAATGCTGAATGTGTATCTGAAAAAGAAAAGTCCTTATTCATTTTTTAATATAGTTCAACCAGGTATGGGCAACATGTGAAATAACAGAGACCCAGATAAACAGCACAATACAAAATAATAGAGGTAGAGTACAGTGATATTGGATCACAATTTTTCTCTGCACAAAATTCTCATTATAGGGAACCTCATCATTCACTACGTGCTGCCTCTTAAAAGGGACTCATTCATCCTTCTTAAGCTGAACTGCTCTTTCGTTGTGCAGAGCAAAATGTCTCATAACCATATGCTAATTATGTTCTTAGGTGTTTACTTGATATATATTTATAAACACAATGTAAAAACACTTGAAACAGGTAGATAATTACACAGAGAGTCCATAAAATTGTTTTTAAGTGTTAACTCCACATGCCAATGAATTTAATAATAAAAAGTGATACATCTGGATGTGAGTCTAATACTGAATAAACCTTTTACATCAGAGGTCAGCCAATATCTTCCCTATTATAAACAAATGGAAATTTACAGAAAATCCATAAAAGACAGGACTGATAAATCTTATGATCAATTGAAAGGTGCAGAACAGTGCATGATATCAACGCATGGGAAGGTAGTGAAGAACTGAGCCTTGACTTTTTCTTTGTCAGGGTTGCACTACAGAATCTGGGGTTCCAATCTACTTTCCCCACAATTCAACACTTAACATTAATATTTCTCTAGGATCAAATTGTTCCTGTTTTATGCTTTCTTATCTCTAAGATCTTCAGCAATATAAGAAAAATGGAATTTTGCTTTTCAAAGAATAAAGACTTGATCTGGGCTCTTCCCACTAAGGAATGGAAGGAAAAGGGAAGGGGTAGAATAAGGGGTGGAAAAGAATCCCAGGGAAAACCCTGGAGAGTGATATTTACGAGTGTTGCTGATGCAAGGAATGAGAGTGACAGAGGCAGCAATATATGATGCCAGTGGGAGCAATAACACCTACACCTGTGCCTCACTGGAACTTCAGCGTTATACCTATTTATTTCAGATACATAGCACAAAAAAAAACCCAGGATAGAAGAGGCTGTTCAGTCACTTGTGAAAATCTGTGCATTTAACTGCCTACAATGTGATGTTTATAACTAGACTAGTATATCAAACATCTCTCTCACACCAGGATAACTGGCCAGACAGGGTCAAAAATCTTTAAAAAATCTTTCAGCAGAGAAATTTCAATTTAACATCTCCTACATCAGTAGGGAGCACAGAGCTGGGAAACAGTGTATATGAATGTTTTTTTTTCTGTCCTGCGTTGCATTATGTCCTGAGTTACACAGCTTTCTGTGGCAGCCTCAGGAAGGAAAAGGTATATCTTGGTTTTGAGTATCAAACTCAGTGCCAGTGTGCAGGTGAGAATTCCTCTTTAGGGTTCTCATTTAACTCAGGATTTTTTTTTCTTAATTTCATCAACAACAGAAACCTGTATAACTGGCATAATAAATTAATCTGTTATTGGTACATTACACTTCACAAGTGTAGTTCATACAGGGCACTGTATAATTAGCCCAATTTTTGCCTGTGAT
Organism: Nyctibius grandis; assembly: GCF_013368605.1. Classification (NCBI taxonomy): domain Eukaryota; kingdom Metazoa; phylum Chordata; class Aves; order Nyctibiiformes; family Nyctibiidae; genus Nyctibius; species Nyctibius grandis. The sequence goes on from NC_090660.1 coordinate 82,155,758, forward strand.
TTGTTCTTGCAGACTCTTTTTGTGCTTTAATGCTCTTAAGATGTGTATTCATTTACTAAGTACTTGTAGGAATAATAATGAATAGTTTATATGCTGTATAAAACCCATGACAATCCTGTGCATAAGTTAATATGCTTATCTTTGCTATCCCTAGGTAAGCATAAAGCCAAGATATTCATTAAGTTATTATCACATTTTGCATATTTCAGATGAGTCCTACCTTTAAAGTATTATAAAAAGCTACATTTTACCAGCAAAATGTACTGTCGGCTCTATAATTATTCAAATTTTTATTACAAAGAAATTGTACATTATTTTTCTAGGTTTTTTTTTAACTTTTCAACTTGTAATCACTGAAAAGTTTCACAAAGTTGATTTTGAGAGAATTATTAAGGTCCCCAAGCATCCTTAAAGGTCTGTTTTCCAGCTACAGTAAACATGTTGTACCTTACATAAAACTACTAAGTTTTGTCTTAAAACATTTCCATACCCCCCAGCCATCTTAACCATACCTCTTTCTATCTCTTCTACTTTCATTTAATCTTTCTTGAACATATGTAACTGATATTAAACACACAATTTCAAATGAGGTCTAACCTCTTTCACGTACAATGGCATGAATACTTTTCTACCTCTGTAGGAAAAGCTTCTTTTGGTACATTGCTTGCCTTTTTTAGAGTTATGAAACATATTGCCACTCACAGTGGGCTGTTGCCCAGCAAGGTGACTCTCCAGTCCAAACTGATCAGGCCCAGTTTGTAGAGCAATATTTTGGGTTTGATTCCCAAAAGTATGATCATGCACTTTGTAAAACTGATTTTCATACCACTTCTATTGCTCCAAGTCCAACCCTAAACATTATTCATCTCTTTCTGTCTAGTATTCAGAGCCATCTTTCATTTGAATGTTTCATAACTTTGTGCTAGTAAATTTTATTAATACACTCCTAGTATTTTGGATAAAGAAGCTAATCAAAATTTTGACTAAGATACCAAGTTTCCAAGACCAGTTTTTAGGATATCCACTAAAATAGCATCCCTAATCCTAACACCTCAATTTTTAGAGCTCTCCATTACCAAATTCCCCTTTGTACAGACTTGTAGTTTTACCTAACTCCATCTTCTCCAGCTTAATGTATGTATTTCTTTCACTGGTACATCAAATACCTGACTGGAGTTCACAGAGATGAGATTTGTGAGTGTCCTCTGTTTAGAAAACTGTCAGTGAAAAAAGAGCTATAAGGCTAGCTTAGCACATTCTATATTTGCTCAACTGTATTTATTATATTATTATATTATATTATATTATATTATATTATATTATATTATATTATATTATATTATATGCCATTTTCCTTTAAGGACAATTACAGACATCCCCTCATTACTGATATGCAGGAGTAATTGGTACCTGCTCCATCCACTTCTTATATGTAAATATTACTTTGCTATTCTTCAGTCTGATTGCACCCTCCTTCTCCAAAAAGAATTATTAAAAATCCTCATTACCAGATCCACAATTTCAAAATCTTTTTTAGAATTCTGACATGAACATTATCTGGTCTCCTCAGTCCTCAGGGGGTCATGCTTTTCCCTTAGTTGTGATTATTCCAATTTTTATATCCTTGCTGTTGTCAGTCTTACTTTTGTGTCACAGTGTATAAGTCTGAGATGAAGAATTTGCTTAATTGCAGGGCAGTGCTAAGACTATCCTTGATCTTATGCTTTCCTCATAGCAACTGGTTTCTTCCTCCTTTGGTCTGTTTTTATATACCTTTAACGGAAAAATCTCCAATGATGTTTATAAATGCCTGCTGCTAGTCTAACTCAACAGAACTTCAGGAATTCTCGGTCTGTCTCAACACTTATTGACTTTTAAGGCATAATTTTCTTTGTAATCAGCAAAGATTTTCACTGTCCTTGAAATCAACTTCTATCACCACTTTTACATTTCTTAAACTGGAATGAAGAGGTTCTACATTGATTTTCCTTTACATATCACTTTTAAAAAAATATATACATAAGAGGAAAAAAAAATCAAACATATTTTAGTCCACAGTGCAGTGGTCTGTCTGAACATATTTGGCGTCTAGGCAAATTTAGCATTTCAGACAAATGCATTATTACTATTGGTATAAAGAATCCCAAACATTTACTTAGGTACAGCAGTTTTCAAACTATCACTGATGTCTCTGACATAGACAAGCAAATATTTTAAGACATTGTTTTTGCTATGCAAATTTTGCTGATTTTTTGCAGACTTTTTCTCTATAAGTGTCCTTCATAGGAAGTGTCCATAGAGGTTTCCTTATATGTTTTCATTCATAAGAATGAGCTGTCCTTCAGTCCTTCTTTACAGCACACACAGAGAGATAAGATCTATTTTGGAGAAGAATAAACATGTGGAGCTTCTTTTGCAGATGAAGAAAATGGTTCTGTTCAGGGCCGCCTGTGGCTCTCTGTTTTGGGCTGCAGTTTGTAAAGCAGTGGTCAGAAAACCAGCATCACAGAGTCAAGCTAGCTGGATAAATAAAATACCAATTGTACTTTGCAAACAATTTCTAACAACACAAATGGGAAAGTAATGAAAGATAGTGGGATCAAATCTTTTTCGATCAGCACACAACTGTTTAGCTTCCTCTTTCAGCCCTGTAGTAACAAGACTGTGTAACTGGTTAAATTACTGACCTACTATGTGCACCTAAAAGAAATTAGCTATAAAAATCCCAGAAAAGTGGAACATTATTTAGTGTCTGAGAAGTGGCTCTGGTTACCTAAGTCTTTGTCCTGTCATATTTACCGCAAGGCTTTGCTTGTTTCTAAATTTATTATAGATAATTTTTTGTAATATGTTCACTTCTGTCAGCTCCAGTTTCTAATTTCACATTTAATTTTTCTCAATATAAATGTTAATTTTAAGATTATCATTATCTTCATTTATGTCATGTTGCTAATGTGGAGTTATGGATTGAAAAAACTCACCAGTAGCAAGTGAGGAAACAGAGCCAGCAAGCCACTCAAAGCACAGACATTATCTTCCATTAAAGAAAGGTCTAATTAAAGCTGATGGCTCACCAGGAGCAATCTCTTTGCTTTTCTTCTTCTTTCATTTTGAAAAGCATAAGAAGACTGCTGTCTGACATAAAAGGATAAGAAACTGCTGTCTGGCATATGTCCGAGACAGACACAGTTCATTTGCAACAGACCTTAAAAGTGTAAGTCAAGGCTTAGCCTAAAATGAAGCACAAAGAATGCACCAAAAAAAGAGTACAAATGCTGAACTGGCTTCATGAAAACCTAACTCCTGCATATGCAAAATAATGAGGTATGAGGTACAATGTATTAACTACAATTAAACACGTAACACTATCTTCATCTAACTTATTATAAAATAAAAGGTAATGAAGGGAAAGAGGAAGTCATGTCTGTTTTAGTGCCTGTTGGGCTCAGTTCAGAAGCTATCATCTTGCTCAGCTCACCCTCTGTTTCTCACCACTATTTTCCACATGGACATTATTATGCACATTGGATTTGCATGCTAAAAAGCAGTCTGGGTTTATTCCTTGTCACCCATCAATAACAGGTATTTGGAGTATAGTGGACAGTTCCAAGGAAGTTAATTTCTTGCTTGCTTACCCTGTAAGCATATGTAGCAAACCTCCTAGCCAGCAGCACTGCAATCTGTTCCAAAGCAATTGTGTTCAGGTAATGGGTAGTTAGGAAGATAATGCCAATTTTGTAACTCTATTTCGAAGGATCCTGAGGCAATTAAGAAAGTTTATGCAGTAGAGCTCTTATTCACCCCCATCACAACCAGTCACAAGAGGAAGCTTAGAATGACTTGGCTCTAAATGATATGTATTTTACAATCCTTCTCTGAATATTAATGTGATTCTAAGTTAACAAAACTGTGGAATAAATTGTAGAACATCCTTACCAGTCTAAACTACAACTCTTGGAATTATTTGGAATTATTCATTTCCATTTTTCTAAATGATGGGTTAATTATGATTGCTATTCTTAATTAAGTCCTGAGTCTTATGTCCAGTTTTGACCAAGATAAGATTCTTCTAAGACAAGTGCAAGAACCATTGGTGTGAGTAAGCCTGGGATGATCTGCTCCCTTGAAGGAGAGCTCTAACTCTAAAGACCTGAAATATGAGAATTGTTTTTATATTAACTCTTAAAGTTCTGGTTTGTTTTTCGCCAACTAAGATCTAATCACTCTAGGTCTCCCTTGTTTTCTGTGAAGCTCAAACTGAGTCTAATTGTATAATATGGGAGTATATAATTCCTTTAGTGTAATCTTTTTTACACCCTTGCATATTTATTGTTTTGTTCTCTGTCACTTCTCTCCTAGATAAGAGGACTGAGAAAAAAGGGGTGACGAATGTGTGAGGATTTCCATATTCCACTCCTGGCAGCAGTCTGCTGTCTTCCTACTATGTCACCACACTGAGGAGGAAGCAGAAGTCTCATGATTGTCTTGTGTAAATACAAGCTGGATGGTATTTTCTAGGGGAATGGGAAAACTTTTACAAGAATTTTTGCATAAAGGAGCCTACTTTATACATATCTGTTAGCTAGATAGCCGAAATCCTACAGAGAGGAGAGTGAGAAAGGCAAAATGAATGAGAATTATTCTTTAGCTACTGTATAGGAACTTTTGTTTGCTGGAAGCATGATGGAGAAGAGCTTTGGGGTACAAATGTGCCCCTGTGGAAGATCTCAGATCCTGGAACAGGCATTAAGAGCATGACATGCTGAACTCATGAAAACTTAAACAGCTTTCTTTGAAGAAATCCAGAAATTATCTTAAAGGACAAGAAACAAATTACTGCATCTATAAAATCTTCTTTGGTGGGCCCACAGAATTAGTGCAGGCATTCTGAGTTTATTGTTTATCCATCCACCAACTGCCTGGGCTCTCTCCTGGAGATCCACGTGTCATCAACATCTCTGTTCATTGGTGTGGAAGTGAGCACAGTGAGTGCCAAATGTGCTACAACTGCTGTGTGTGCACAGGAGAACCCTGATGACCATCATCCTTCCCCTGATGCTGGAAGAAAACAACCGCCCCTCCCGACAGAGAATTCAGGTAGTACTAACTTACCCTATTTGCTAACTGTCTTCCACAGGGCCATAGCACAAAGGTGGGTAATGTGGAAGTTGTAAGGAAAATAGGTAAAGGAGTGATATTTTTAAACTATGGATAGTATTGTTTTTATGTTTGTTTTTGTCTGGGTTTTATATGAAAAACAGAAGTTAAGAAAATAAGGAGAATCTGGAACACAAATGTATTCAGAATTGGTTCACATCCATTTAAACATAAAAGTTGCGTTGAATTGGAAAACTAGGAATTTTAATTTTAAAATATGAAAATAAAAAATACATCTTGCTATGATGACAGCTGATTGAATCAAAAGATATAACAACATAAACCTCTTTACTAAAACTGTTTTTTCTTAATATAATTTAGTCATTAGTAGAAGTATTTTTAAAAATATCAGTTTAAAGAAAGGATTGAAATAGTCTTGTCAAACTTTTCAACCATAAATGAAAAATTGTTTTTTAAGGGAATATAATTTGCACATGCTCCCTGGAACACAGTGTTTTCCACAAATTAAGGGAAAAACATTTAATAAAAAAAAGTTTTCCAGCAAACCTAGTTGTATGAAAACGTGGACAAAAGATCTCCGTTAGGTTTCACTGTACCAGGTTGTATTTTATGGGTTATTATACTGCCTTTTATTTATTTCTAGTTCTAGCTAAAGAGGATCAGTACACTTGATGTTTTATTGCTTGAAGTTTTCTATAGCCCAATATATTTCCAAGTTCATTCTTGCCCAAGATATTCTATAGTGAACTTGGTAGTGTTAGGCTAATGGTTGGAATCAATGATCTTAAAGGTCCTTCCCAACCAAAACGATTCTATGATTCTATATTAAGTATTTAATTTTTTTTATTCTGCATTCTGTATGTATGCAGATATAGATCTATAACGGTTCCTGTTTTATTCTTTACTTTTTAAGTATCTTTTAATTTCTTAAATATAAAGTATTTTAAAAGTATTGGTGAATGAAGGAATCAGAGAACATTCCTTTGAAGTGATGTGAGTAAATAATATCTTTACTTTAGAAATATCGAGACAGAGGAGGATAGATAAATGTTTTATAAACTTTCTAGATGCACACAAATATTATTGTAAAAAAGCAGAAGCCACGTTTCCATGAACCATCTCTGTGATGATGTTTGATGGGATGTAACAGTTTAAAGCTGGGCTGGCTATTAAACCAGTGGCAGATGCTCTCTATTAACCCTCTTCCCTGCCCCCCACACCCAAAGGGGAAGGAAAAGAGAAAAGGGAGAGAGACTGACGAGTTGGAAAGTTAAAAAAGTTTTAATAAACTATAATGAAAAAGAGTATAATAATATTAATGGAAATAATTAAATATATACAAATATATATAAAACCAAGATCGAGCTCCCCCGATGATGGTCATGTCACCACCAGCACTTCAGGGCAGGCTCTGCGAAGGCCCAGACTGGTCTCAGCAATGGACAGGAACTGGGTTCACGAACGCAGGGATTGGGATCGAGGGTGGGAGAAAAACAGACAGATTCCTCTTTGGATGCTGGCCATAGAAGAAGAGAGCAAGACACCTGTGATCCCCCTGCTTTATACTGAGAATGACCTGTATGGGATGGAATACCTTGTTGGTCAATTTTGGGTCACCTGTCCTGTTTGCTCCTCCCTGGAGGTGCGACCCTCCTGCGGCTCTTCACTCGTAATTAGTGAGGAATTTAGCAGTGCCCTTGGTTTCTCTAAGCATAAGTACAGCAAGACCTTTTCTGCATAACATTCCTACTGGTACCTCAGTGATAACTATAAACTTTGAGCATTATCAGTCCTGGAAACAGAGACTGTCTGCAAAACATGCAGTTAGTTTCAGAAAATGCAGTTACTTAGAAGCAGCTTAGCTGGAAGTAAAAATCACTGAAAGGAAAATTGGTTCTGTTTTAGTCCAAACCAGGACACGGGAGTCACTTTCCTTTGAAAATTCAGCTATTCACTGGGCAGGCTTGTCCATGTCTAAAACAGGTACCTGTAGGCTGTAGTTGCACTTACCTATGATGCATCTATGGAAAGACTAAGCTTAAGATAGATTCTATAATCATGTTTGAAACCTGTAATGTTGACAACAGTCATGCTCCCTAACTTATAGATATCCTACACAGTGTGGGAAAATACAGTTGTAGTGTCCACAGATGAATAAATTATTGCTCTGTCCAGTACAGACCCTCTCTTCAGAAAAAAAATCTAAATTAAGCCATAGTCAATATTCATTATTCTTTATATCTTTTGTGGTCTTCCTGGGAGTTTCTGCTGCTTATAAACATCTTCCAAACTTGTCTCATTCTGACACTCAAGCTCTCATAAAAAACAAGTTTCTGCAGCAGAGATAATATCATTTAGAACTGACTTTCTATTCTTGTCCTGGTTTGGCCTAAACCAGGCCGATTTTCTTTTCAGTGATTTTTACTTTCAGCTAAGTCTCCTCTAAGTAACTGCACTTTCTGAAACTAACTGCATGTTTTGCAGACAGCGTCTGCTTCCAGGACTGATAACGCTCGAAGTTTGTAGTTATCGCTGAGGCACCGGTAGGGATGCTGTGCAGAAAGGCTCTTGCTGTACTTGTTCTTGAGAGAAACCAAGGTCACTGCTGAATTCCTCACTGCTTACGAGTGAAGAGCTGAAGGGGGGTGGCAGCTGCAGGGGGGAGCGGACAGGGCAGGTGACCCAAAATTGACCAACGAGGGTATTCCATCCCATACACGTCATTCTCAGTATAAAGCGGGGGGATCACGAGGGTCTCGCTCTCTTTCTGCTATGGCCGGTGTCCAAGGAGGACTCCGTCTGTTTTCCTGCTGCCCCCCATCCCGATCCGTGCATTCCTGAATCCAGCTCTCGACCGTTGCTAGGCCCAGCCTGGGCCTTCCCGGAGCCTGCCCTGCAGTGCCGGTGGTGACGTGGCTGACTTCAGGGGAGCTCAATCTTGGTTTTGTATATATATTTGTATATATTTGATTATTTCTATTATTGTTATTATACTTTTTTTTTCATTATTATAGTTTATTAAAACTGTTTTAACTTTCCAACCCGGAAGCCTCTCTCCCTTTTCCCTTTCCCTTTCCCTTTGGGGCGGGGGGGGGAGGGTTAACAGAGAGCATCTGCCATAGGTTTAATAGCCGGCCCAGCTTTAAACCGTGACAATTCTCTGAATTACAGAATCACAGAATCACAGAATCACAGAATGTTAGGGATTGGAAGGGACATCGAAAGATCACCTAGTCCAATCCCCCTGACGGAGCAGGATTACCTAGATCATATCACACAGGAATGCGTCCAGGCGGGTTTTGAATGTCTCCAGAGAAGGAGACTCCACAACCTCTCTGGGCAGCCTGTTCCACTGTTCGGTTATCCTCACCGTAAAGAAGTTTTTCCTCATATTTATGTGGAACCTCCTGTGTTCCAGCTTGCACCCATTGCCCCTTGTCCTGTCAAGGGATGTCACTGAGAAGAGCCTGGCTCCATCCTCATGACATCCTCATGAATTGAATTGATAGGATTTTTCCTACTCTTTTATCCTTTAGAAGAATACGTTTTGAGGAGCTAACCCAATACATAACCTCAAAAAGCAACTGGAATGAGCAGCTAAACATTGTCTCTTTGGTTACTCCCAGGCTAAATTCACTATCTTAGAACACTGCACTAGAAAAGGGTATTTCATACACTATCTGTTAGTTAATCCAGCTCTAGCTTTTCTCTTAGTAAGTTTATAATATAAAGTATTTGAAAGTTTAAAAAGTGAAACATTTGAAATATCCTCTTAATAGAAAGGACCTGTTGTCACTCTGCTAAGTGTTAAACTGTATTTTCAACTGCATCAGGAAAACAACCTGTCAGTGTAGCACCTGAGGCAGTAAAGAACAACATATCAGACACCTGTTTACCATGTACTCCAATGACTCCTGGAATAACAGACTCAGCCTGTATAGTAGGTGGGCAAAAACCAAAACAAAACACGAAAATTGGAGTTTGTCTTGACCTCTTTTCATTAGCAAATGACAGTTCTATTCCTTTGTCTTTCCTCTTCTAACATCCTTCAGAGGGAAGTGTTTTGCTGGACCCTGCAAGGGTCCTTTGCCTTGCAAGGCATAAAAAAAAAAAAAAAAAATACTGACAAGGGATATTGCTTCAATATAGATTGTACTGAAAAGGAAAACTGTTAGATAGATAGGAGATGAGAGAAAGAGTATGTGTTAGTAATATCCCTAGTCAGTGTAGACAGGGCTTAACTGTACTGTATGACCACTTCATAACTCACCTCATTAATCCATGTATAGCTGCATAGGCCATAACACACTTCCTTTACTATCAGAAAATTAATATGAGGTTTTCCTTGTTTGGAAAGTAAGAGAACTTTGAAAACTTATGAAGTAACTGCTCACAATGTGTGGTTTGTATGAACACACCTTGGCTATATCATTACTTGTGAATAAAACAGTGCTAGGCAGTGAGACTGAGCATTGGGCAACTGATTATCTGCACTGCTTTATACCCTACTAAATAAAACAGGAACAACCAATGGTTCCTGGGGCCAAGAGACAGACTATGTCCAAAGTGCATTGCATTTGGCCTTTTGGGCTACGTATGATGCTCCTGGAACTGTAGTATATAATTATTATTTTCTGTGTGCTGTTTTCATTCCTGGATTTATAGGATGGAGGGACCGAAGACGATTGCATTCTGATATTCTCATCTGATGCCTGGGCATTGTCCCAAGAATGCTTTTTGGCAAAAGTCATGGAAGGAAGCATACCAGCAGTTACATAGTATGACTGAGGCAGGTGAGCAATTGAGTCAATGTCCTGGTTCTGTTTGGTATAGTGGTATAAACAATCTGTCAGTCCAAGTCAGTGTGCTGAAGGTTAAACAAGCCTGCTATGCTTTAAATGTGAAGGACAGCACATGCTGTTTTACTGTGTGAGATTTTCCAGAAAAAATGTGGGACCCCGACGTGCACGTTTCCATTGTGCACTTTTTCTCTGCTGCCTCCCAACAGGGCAACCAGGACATATTGAGATATATAAAGATACACTGATAAAAAGCGCAATTAACCACTAAGAATAATAAACTTTACTACTAATAAACTCACAAATACTTATTACTAAAATGTGATAATACAACGTTTTAAAATTATTTCAATTACTAGTGTTATTTTTTTTTAATATGACTGTATTTAACACCAACTATTTAGTGAATCCTTTTTTAATCCAACATTCATTATAACACTGTTGCCTCTAAGGCAAAAGACTATCAGGCACCCAACTCTCATGGATAGCAAAGGTGTTTACCTGGTATAATTTGGGACTATACTATTTTCTTGTCCCAGGTGCCTCTAACATGTTTTCTACTCTGCCATACTTCAGGCATGTCCACAGCTCTAACAGCATTATAAATATTTGGATTAACCTTAACCTGGCTAACTCTGTCACTAACAGAAATTCAGCTACTGCAGGGTGAAGATTGGTTGTGTCCAGAAAGTCGATGAGGGAAAGTGTGTAGCAGGAGTGCTTGGGTTCATCTAGGCACAGCGGTCACAGTTACACTGTGTTTTCAGGATGATGCTGTAGCCTTCCAGACCCATACTGTCTTCAGCAATGATTTACCCCTGGAGCATGGAAAGAGCTCTTGGTTGTGGCAATAAACATTTTTAGACTGCGCCTGCTAGCCAGAAGGTGAGGAAGAAAAAGAAAACAGTGGTAATTACAGTGTAAAGTATGAAGGAAAGGCTGTGGAGGAACACCAGTAGCTCCCGGTACATAGACGGAAGTAAAATAAATAACAAATACAAGATGCCTGGTGATCCATCTCATATCATTCTATTTACTTAATACATATAAAAAAAAAAAAAAAGAATAAAAGACCACAAAGGTTTTAAAATGAGACAGAGTCAGCTACAAAGTAGCTGTTAAATGTGCCACACAGTAGAAGTGTTACAAACTCCTCTCCTTATTTAAAACTAAATGAAAACACCAGGACATTAACTATATATTTTTTTTAAATCATATATTTTACCGTTTCTATTAGACTCTTGAGCCAAATACATGTCTGGCATAAGTTAAGTTTGAATTCATTAAAATCAATGGAGTTGCTCTGCTAACATTCATGTGAATTTGTCCCTTGATATTCTAAATTGGCCATTTCTGCTAATGAGCATCTCTGAGCTGAAGATGAAGACTCAAATCCAGTCCACTTTGTCTCTGAACTCGGGAGAGGTTCTAAAGGTTAGGGAAACTGCCTCTAAATGTAAGAATCTGGGAGGGGATTTTTCTCTTAAACCTGAACCCTGAGCCTGAGCTGCTTGGGTTTGATGGGGAGAGCAGATATGAAAATTCAGAACTGAAGACAAATTATGCTTTTTAGCTTGGACCATGTTACTTTTAAATCTAGTTTTCATACAAGCTTCAGCTGTTGTGTCTAGTACTGTATCACCTTCCTTATATCTAGTCTAGTTTTCAGCTCTTTTGATAGTGCATGGACTGAGGATATGCCAGTATGTATTTTTACATATTGCAATTCAAACAGGTTGCAGTTCAGTGAAAACTAGACTGTAACCTAAATTCTTGTTTTTCTGCTTAAGTCTGAGTGAAGATATGCAGGTATTTAAAAACTTTGTTAACTCAAAAACTTTCTTATAGTTTTGTTTTTTTTTTTCCCATTTGTGTCAAATGAAATAAACAAACATGAAAATTAGTGTCAGATTTCGTAATGTGAAGTGATAGCCACTTTTTGGGAAGTACTTTTGAACTATAAATGCTAATATCTTTAGGGTCTTCTGTGGTCAATAGAGAGAAAAAAAAAAAGAAGTTTCCCAGAATCACTCTCCCTCTCAAAAAAACCACAATGCTTCCAATGACTGTAAAGGAAACCTGGCAAAATAGCTATACTTGACTACAGCCATTGTAAAAATGCCTCCTAAATTCTTTCGTTTTTTCACCTAAATCGCTAGGAGTGAAAGGCAAACAATAACTTTCCAGATAATTGGTCTACATAGAGGGTTGGGACCTTTTCCCTACTTCAGAAAAGGAGGTTGTGACTAGGGGAAATCTCATGGTATCGGCTGGTAGTAACTGAGCATCTTGCAAGGTAAAACTTGAAAGGCAGTGTTTTCTCAAAAGTAAAAGTGTGTATTACCTCAGTTATTCACTTCTGCCAGTGAATAGTCAGGAAGGAGAGCTGTGAAAAGTATGAAGCATTTCACTGATAACATAAAAATAAGTTGCAGAATTTTTCCTCAAATTGTGGGTCTTGCTAACTAGGCATAATTATATGTGATACTATGTTCAAAGTCTATTGAGAAAGAGATGGGGTTTTTTTTCCATGAAAACTTAATTTTGAAAGAGAGATATGGAAACCTGCTTGAAGTTTTGGCAAGCTGCAGCATGGAAGCCTAAGTAGGGAAGTGAATTCTTCTCTCAATTATAATCTGTCTTATTTTTTTTTAAACAGCCTTCATCTTCCTTTAAAGAAATTAATAAGATTAAAGTATTTTGTGCTGGTATATGTCAACATTTTTTTAATTACAGAAGCCTGTATGTTTTCAAGGCTATGTCCATGTTCTCTTACAATAGCGGCATTGAAATTCACTTTTTACTCTTGTACAAAAAAAATTGTCCATGTTGTATAGAACGCTACTTATTCATGTATTGTTTTAAACATTTCTTTGGTTCTAAAATGTGTGTTTAGATGGTTCTAAAATGCATGTTTCATTGGTTCTAAAATCATATATTTACGTTACTGGGAAATGAAATTCTGATTCTTGTACAGTTCTTGTAGTGTGCAAATTGTAAGAATTTTCTACATCTCATGTTAAAACTAGAGATTTTGCTTAAATAATGGTTACCTTTCAAGATTATTTAAATTGCCACAGTCAGCAAACAGCAAAGAATCCTTTGGAAAGGAAAGGTGAACAGAAACCATGTGATGACAGACTGGACGAGGGGCAAAAGCATTTAAGGATTTCCTGTTGTTTTTTCTAAATAAAAGACTGCTTCTGAACCCTGTAATGCTGAGTGCAAAGCAGGTTTAGGATAAAAGCAAAAGAAGGAACCTGACCACAAAGAGGACTCACAGTGGTTAAGGTTTTGTGTACCTTTACTTTACCCATTTCAGGCATTATTCTCCACTTCTCTAACCCTTCATGGAAAAGGTCAATCAGTAGTTACTGTGTTTCTTTGGGAAGAGAAAATGAATACATTGCTTGGCTGCATTCCTTTAAAAAACGTGGAGAGAGTTTTAAGCCATGTCAACTATTCAACTACCAATAGATTACTTACAAGTATTCCCAATACCTCCTTTATCCCTTCTCATAAATTGATGCCCCAAGAACATGAGTTTCTAATTCCTCTCTAATATGATATCTATATTTTTTCTTTCTTCTTTTCTATCAAAATGTGTATTCTGATGAATAAAAAAAGTAGATATAATTTATATTGATTTTAACATGGGTAAATGAGTACAGAATATTCAGAACTAGGGATCTACATCTTTATGGGAAAACGTACATATATATTTAATTTCCATTTAGAAAACGCATCCAGACTAACTAAAATGCTGAAATAGTTCTCTTTGTATTTTTTTTGCTTCAATATGAATTAAAGGTTTCTAGGAGGATTGTATAATTGAGTATACATCAGTGTTCGGTGGGTCTTGGATAGAAAAATAAATATTCTTTGTAGTTTGCAGATATTGTTTATACTGTTGTTGAGCTGGCTTCCATAAAATATATCTTGTGCTCACATTTGGAAGAGAATCAGATCAAGAACATTAGTGATGAAATAATGCAACAAAATATTACCCTGAACACACAGATGTCCTTTAGATGAACACGGAGAATATCTGCCATAAAGTTAGTTTTCCAACAAAAATCCACAACAGGAAATACTATATCTGATGTTATTTAACATCATCCGTATAGCTACTTGTGTAACTGTGAATTTTGAAAACCTGAAATTAAGTTGGTGGTGTAATAGGGGTCAAATTGCATTATATGACCTTTACAGAATAGTGTACCATACTGCTACTTCAACTGCACTTTTTTCTCTTGCATTTTATTTTTGGAAATCAAATAATATTACTTCCTTGTTTCTGACAAAACATGTTAAAACACAACATATTTTGCATAATGAGTAGCTATAATTGATTTCTTAGTTGGATATGAGAGACAGGACTGTGCTTGCCTTCTGTGAAGCTACTTCCCAGAAAACCTTGGCTGGTGAATGAAAGGAATAGATTTTATTAGATCGTTTGATAGCACACCTATCACTCTTTCTGACTGAAAGTAATTTTCATTTGCAATGAGCAATTTCAGTTACATGGTACAGTTACAGTTGAGTTCCTTTGCTAGTCCAGTATGCAGAAGCAGTCAATGCTCTTTAAAAATATATGCTGTACTGAAAGAGGCAGATTTAGTAAGACAAGACATTTTTCCTCTGTGGGCTTTGTGATACATAAAAGTCCTGTCAGTTTGACATTTGCTACCTTTGCTTTATGATTTTTCCCTGTTTTCCTCTTCTGTACCTATGCTATCATTATCATCCTAGTTGAATGGTTCTTACTGCAAAGTAAGGTCAGAATGGAGAGCTATATGTTGCTGCACTGCTCTGGTTTTTACCAGATGACAGGAAAAAAATCAGTAGGGGAGGGAGTATTTTTATTGTGTCTTGGTTATTACAATACAGCTAAGAAACATTAGCCATCTTCTGTATAATCTTACTTCCAGTCACTGCTCAATATGTATTTCTAAATGTCAAACACAGTCATTTATTACGTTGTTACAAATCCTCTTACAATTCAAGAAAAAAACCTGCATTTATAGCATCAAATGCTCAGTTACCAGTATTTGGAGGGGCCTTTAGCAATCTTAAACTCTTCGTACCCAAACTATTTAACCTGTCAGTGTGATCAAACAAAAAGCCCATCCCTATCACTGAGGTTCTAAGATTAGCTCACAGAATTTGAGCTGTTGTCTAGGTACACTTGTTATTTATCATATAGCTTGACTGCAGCCATGAAATTTTTATACGCAAATTCAATGTAATTAAAGAATTTATCTCTATCCAGCAACAATTTCCAGTGTTGTTGCTGTAAATTCAATTTTGCAAGAAATGTTATTTGCTTAGTCACAGAAGTTTGCAGCAAAACAGTTATTATTTTTTGCTCATTATAAATAGCCAGTTATGGAGACATTTCGTACTGAAATGTCCAAGAACATTATTTATATAACATGTAGTCAAAGAGAGCAGTTTTCAAAAAGCCATTGTGGGTAAAAGTATAGGCAAAGGCAGCCAGTGAAGTGCTTATTCATTCTCATATATGAAAGCTGTTTTGACTTTGTCTTTAGATTATTTAATCAACACATTTTACACCTTTGTAATGCTTAGTGCAGGTCAGTCACAACCAAAACATCACTGGAGCGTAATCTAAAATACAAAACTGTATGTATATCAAACTGCTTTCCACTTAACGACTTCGATGTGGACAAATTCGCAGAGTCCCCACTTAGCTCTTGGGACGTGTCATTTTGCAACTTTGTGGCTTGTTACGCTCACAGGACTGGAAACAAACACAGCAAAATAATGTGGAAAGGATAACAGAATGTCAAGTGTAAATATAAACACTCTTAACTCTCCCAAAGGCACTAGGAGATGTGAACTTACTAACTGTCTGAGTTAATCAAATGTTAAATTTAAAGAGCAGAACGGAAGTGAATACATTTTTCACCTCCATTTAACTAAAATGGTTACAAAACTTTAATGAGACATCCATGTGAACAGCTGACAAAAACATGTGATTTTGCATAATAATATGCCAATACCTATAAAATGCTGCAGCCCATTGTGAACCAAAATACATTTTAAAAGACTATAACACATAAAACCAGTAGATGTAGTTTAAAGTCACTACCCATGGGTTGAAAAATTCTCACCAGAGACCTATAAAAAAGGACAATCTATCCCATTCTCTTTTTCAGTAGTTTTCTTCTACGCACTTCAGCCCTATTCAAATAAATATTGGATATTGGAGTCAACCTCAGGAGTTATTGCTCGGTCTCTATTTTATACAACAAGCTCCTTTCAGTGGGACCGTTTCAATGCAAGGATCAGAAGACGTACTACATTTTGTATACTTTTACATATTTCACTGTTATTATTTTTCTTTCTATTTAAATCTTATCTGTGTAAGCAATGAGAGATGCAATCCCAAGCACAAATACAGGCTGGGCGGAGAATGGATTGAGAGCAGCCCTGAGGAGAAGGACTTGGGGGTGATGGCTGACGAGAAGCTCAACAGGAGCCGGCAATGTGTACTTGCAGCCCAGAGGTTAACCGTATTCTGGGCTGCATTAAAAGCAGCGTGGCCAGCAGGTCGAGGGAGGTGATTCTGCCCCTCTACTCCGCTCTCGTGAGACCCCACGTGGAGTACTGTGTCCAGCTCGGGGGCCCCAAACATAAGAAGGACATGGAGCTGTTAGAACGAGTCCAGAGGAGGGCCATGAAGACGATCAGAGGGCTGGAGCACCTCTCCTATGAAGACTGGCTGAGAGAGTTGGGGCTCTTCAGCCTCGAGAAGAGAAGGCTCCAGGGAGACCTCATAGCAGCCTTCCAGTACCTGAAGGGGGCTACAGGAAAGCAGGAGAGGGACTTTTTACAAGGGTGATAAGAAGAGGGGTAATGGTTTCAAACTGAAAGTGGGTAGATTTAGATTAGATATTAGGAAGAGATTCTTTACTGTGAGGGTGGTGAGACACTGGAACAGGTTGCCCAGAGAAGTTGTGGCTGCCTCCTCCCTGGCAGTGTTTAAGGCCAGGTTGGATGGGGCTTTGAGCAACCTGGTCTAGTGGAAAGGTGTCCCTGTCTGTGTCAGGGGGGTTGGAATTAGATGATCTTTAAGGTCGCTTCCAACTGAAACCATTCTATGATTCTAGGAAAGATAAAAATTTATTTTCTTTGTTAAGTATGCACTGGAAAAACCTACTCATTATGTGTAACACCACCTTGCACACAACTAAAGGAACATTACCTGTGTGTGATACCACTTGTCTCACAGATCTGCATTTACAAATACTGAAAGACTAAATGTCTTGCCAAAGGCTGGGCAGAACTACAGACAGTCAAAATTATTTTTCAGCATTTATTGACATTATCGCAATTTATCTTCCTGCAGGGCTCCAGAGTGGAAGGTTTGTCTAACTCACCATAAAAAAAAAAAAGTTTTATTAAATTGTTCTTCTGTTATGCACAAAAATTGCTGTTTTGCCTTTCATTGCTTCAAATGAGTACATCCCAAAGTCCTGGTAATTTTTTATTAAATTCCAAAGCTACTGCAGATAATTTCTGTTACCACTCAAAGCACTGAAAAAACCTGACCGATACTAGCTTGACTTTTGTACCCTTGTGTTTAAATCCTGTGTATTTGGGGTGTGTCTTCTTTTAGCCCACACCCAGGGCTAAACAATAGCAGTTTTTCTCTCACCCAATGTCCCTTCTCCAAATGAGGAAGGGAATTGGGAAAAGGAGGGAGACTTGTAGGTTGAAGTTAACTAGATTTAATGAAATGAAGAAATCAATATAAACGACAACACAAAACAGACAAAAGTATACTTATCCACCGATCACTGGCAAGTTGCTTCAGGAATCACAATGAGGAAGAGGGGAGGGGAAAAAAAAAAAAGGCAAGGAGAGCAGGAAAAGGCCCACTTCTTCCTAGCAAACCCTCTCTTTTATAGTGAGCTTGACGTCAATGATATAGAATACATCTGTGGGCCAGCCAGAGTCAGCTGCCCTGGATTTAACTGCTAAGGGCCTTGATCACCATGGCTGGCCACAAACCGAAACCAAATCCCAATGAAACCAGGACAGGATGCTTGGACGAAGACACTTCTGATTCATATTGCTAAACCTGAGACTGTTTCTTCTCAGTGAAGAGTCTTTATATAGAATCAGAAACCGTGATAAAATCAGTCCTAGTTCACAGTGTGGGCTTATATGTGGGTGCAGGTCATCCTTCTGCCCAAACTGAGTTCACTCACTTCTGCAGTTTGCTATCACCACTGTGTTCTGGAATTATTCACTCCCGAGGCCTTCTGGACCACGTCTTCTCTCATTTTTAAGTGTAAAGGCAGTTATGAAGACTGTGAATGGAGGCTAGTATCCTTCCTTCTGTAACTGTTCTGAATAGCTCTTATATAATGTTCCTTTTGTGATGATGTTCTATTTCATAGTGAAATCTACTATTTAGAAATATTCAAGGGTCATTATTAAAAATTAAATCTTTACAGACATGACTCTATAGCAGCTTTTGAGATTTCAACGTTCGTTTAATTTTTCATTGGAAGAAAAAAAGCAAATTCCAGGGCAAAACTCTTGTGCTGTAGGAACTTTTATGCTTGTTACTACTTGTCAAAGTTATGTACCAAAAAGAACATCCTGCTGAAAACTTGAAGGAAATGAACAAATTTCACCAAAAATATCTATCCCTGAGCAAAATAAATTTTGTCAAGAAAATGCTGAATAGCCTTACTCAGAATAGTCCACTTAATGTAGAAACATACTTCCTTCAATCTGCTGCTTTGTTTTTCCCAGTTAAACTATTGTTCTAAAGTGATGGTTTTTATCTTGGCACATCCAATGGAACATTATTTATTAATGCAATCAACAGGTATTTCTGCACCTCAGAGAGCTACTATCGGTTCAGAATTACTATTTTCCCCTTTCTTATAGATTCCCTCAGCTGAAACACACACACAGACAAACACAATTTTGTGTATTTATAAATTGAGGAGTCTAAAACTTACAGAGCTTTTGAAACAAAAGCAGAATTTTAATGGAAACAATTTTTGCAATCTTCTTGCCTGTACTGATAGTGGATCAATACCAAATTCAATACATGATTTCATTTCTTCTGCAGACAAATTATACTTGTCAGTTTTAGTAAGTGAAGAAAGAAAAGTGAAAGCTCATGGCTTGAGAAATGCAATTCAAAAATAACTTAAGTTAAATCTTATACTGGATTGATATTTGTGCCAATACAGGAAAATTTAAATTGAAAACTGAGGGGTTGACAACGTGTCTTTAAATTGACTAATTCTCTTTTAGTATCAGATCAATGAGAAGTGTATTAAGGACGCATGCTTATTGTGCAAAAGCAGCCCTACATCAACTGTGCATGGACATGATGTAGTTTGTTGCATGACAAGTCAAAGGCATTAGATCTTAGAAAAAGAAATTAATATCACAAATATTGCATAATTGCAAGTATGCTATAATCTATTCTGAAGTTAAAAGGTGTCACAAACAAATCACTATGTCCACCATTACACTGAATTTTTTTTGCTTCTTATTCTAAACACTATGTCACATTTCTAATTACATTTTCAGCAATTTCTTTCCTTTGTCTCTCCTACCAAATTCATGCAATGTCAGTGTTATTATGCCGCAGTAAACACTGTGAACTTAAATTATTGCATATATTCACACTTACACTGCTTAGAAATTGGTGAAGTAGTACATTTAGAAACATAAATGTCTTTTTTCAACATTTTGGGCTTTTTGTTCTTGTTATAAATTGCGAGAAGAAAACACAGCATTCCTTATTTAGTTAAGTCATGAAGAACAAAATTTCCACAAATTATTCTTTGCATATTCTTTCATAGAAAGCTGTATCTAACAAGACAGATGGTGTTTCCTCTGATTCAGAAGGTCTAATAAATATTATTTGTATCATATTAGCATGACACAAGCAGGTAGACTGAATCTATCATAGAGAAAATAGAGGTGCCTTATATTTTCTACTCATGTGCAAATATCCTTTCCTGAGTGAAGCTCCAGTGCATTTGAGTAATAAATAAATGTTGTTTAATGTGAATAACATCCATCTAATCACAAGATGAGGGAGACTGATATTGTAGAAAGATCTGTACAACAGTAATTTTCAATTTTAGTCAAGAAGAGTATTTAAAAACTGTGCATCATGAAAGAAAAAAAAAACCAAACAAATAAGCGATGTATAAGAATATAATGTTAATAGTGGTAGCTGGAGGTATTTTCCTGAAAAGGGAAATAAAATTGCTCTGAGCAGTATTGTCACGTTTTCTGTTTTGATTGAAGTAGTCATAGCACATACTAATTAGCCAACCGGGAAATCTCAAAATTGAAGCTTAGAAGAGATAATAAACTCTTTCTCATGGTGGATTTTAGCGGTTTGAAATGTTTTATGATGAAGCATCGCTCTCCAAAATGTCTTCTGAATGCAAAAGCCATTGATTACCCATATTTAGAATGGTTTGCTAGGCTGCTTACATCTGAGCTGAAGGCCTGGACAGATCAGCAAAGAGTTAAAACACCAGAAAGATTTGGGCAGACCAGTTTTAAAACAGGAGTGTTTTTGTGGGGAAATATTTCAGTTTTTAAAGATTCCCATGGAAGACTCTTCTGTTGGAAGTTCCAGTGAGCTGTACTCCAAGCTTCCTTTTGGATGGGAAATGCTCACTTGTGTTTCCACTACTGTCGCTCAAGGATCAGTTCTTGGGTCTACACTATTGATAACTTTTCTCAGGCAGCTGACAGTGCCATAAAAAAATATTACTTATAGAATTGCAGGAGGAGCTCAATCATTGAGAGGACAGGTTCCACTGACACATAGTGTCAATAAGCTGAAAGCAGGAAAATGATGCATTTTTATTTTCCTTAAATGAAGAGGTCTTTGTTGAGTTAAACAACATCATATCCACGCAGATAAATTTTTAGCACTTCAGAGTCCTCTGTTCCAGCTTGTGCTGTTACTCTATTGCTGTCCCATGAGAAGGATTAGGACATCTTCTGGGATAAGCATGCTTTATTTTGAGAAGTAATGACTCTGGAAAACCCTCTGAGGGCTGGGTTATGAAGAATAGTCATGTATGCTAGCCAGCAGCACAGCAGCAAGAGTGAGTTTTCCTGTGAAGGCTGCACTTAGGCAAACGCACAGGCTGCTAGAAGAGGCTCAAGGAGCCTGTGCCCCCATCTCCGTGGCCCCGTCACTTCCTTTGCACTGCCTGGACTGTGCTTATCTGCTCAGTAATGTCACATACTAAGAGGGCACAAAAGTAATCTGACCCTCTCAGAATGTTTTTTTGCTGGTTTAGTGACCTGAAAAGCTCACCAAAGGATCAGCCAAGCAGCAGAACTCAGGAAAGAAAGGAGGAGGAACCATTCCTTCTGGAAGAATCCAGCTATTAGATTGGTTCAGACGACTTGAAAAATAAAATCAGCTTAAGTAAACACAAGTTGATGCTGTTTTTAAAGAAATGTTTCAGCCCTCTTTTCTGCCACTGGCTGGCTGCCTATATTTATCCATTCCTCTGCCTAAGCAAGGATCTAAAGAACCACACAGTAGATTTTCTGGGAAACATACACTTTAAGCCAATTGTGGACTTTAGAACAAATTATTCGATTTTACCAGGATTATTTTGCTAACAAAATTCATAACATAGCTGCACAAACAGTTGTGCCAACAAAAATGAGATGATGTCATCTGGAGGTCATCTCTAAGCACATGGAAGAGAAGAAGGTTATCAGGAGTAGTCAGCATGGATTTACCAAGGGGAAATCATGCTTGACTAACGTGATAGCATTCTATGATGTCGTGACTGAATGTGTAGATGCAGGGAGACCAGTGGATGTAGTCTACCTTGACCTTAGCAAGGCGTTTGACACAGTTTCCCATGACATTCTCCTGAGCAAACTCAGGAAGTGTGAGGTAGAAGAACAGACAGTGAGACAGATTAAGAACTGGCTACACAATAGAGCCCAAAGAGTTTTAACCAATGGTGCCAAGTCCAGCTGGAGACCTGTAACTAGTGGAGTCCCCCAGGGATCAGTGCTGGGTCCAGTCCCGTTCAACGACCTTGATGAAGGGACAGAGTGTCTTCTCAGCAAATTTGCCGATGATATGAAGCTGGGAGGTTTGGCAGATACACCTGAAGGCTGTGTGGCCATTCAGCGTGATTTGGACAGAATGGAGAGCTTGGGCAAAGAGGAACCTAATGAGGTTCAACAAGAATAAGTGCAGAGCCCTGCACCTGGGAAGGAGTAATAAAATGCACCAGTATAGGTTAGGAGACGATCTGCTAGAGAGCAGCTCTGTGGAGAAGGACCTTGGAGTCCTGGTGGACAACAAGTTATCCATGGGACAGCAATGTGCCCTTGTGGCATAGAAGGCCAATGGTATCCTGGGATGCATTAAGAAGAGTGTGTCCAGCAGATCGAGGGAGGTCCTTCTCCCCCTCTACTCTACCCTGGTGAGACCTCACCTGGAGTATTGCATTCAGTTCTGGGCTCCCCTGTTCAAGAGGGACAGAGATCTACTGGAGAGAGTCCAACGGAGGGCTATGAGGATGATTAAGGGACTGGAACACCTGCCTTATGAGGAAAGGTTGAGACCTGTGGCTTTTTAGTCTGGAGAAGAGAAGACTGAGAGGGGATCTGATTAATGTGTATAAATAGATGAGGGCTGGGTGTCAAGAGGAAAGGGGCAACCTCTTTTCGCTTGTGCCCTGCAATAGGACAAGGGGCAATGGATGCAAACTAGAGCACAGGAAGTTCAACCTCAGCATGAGGAAGAACTTCTTTACCATAAGGGTTACAGAGCACTGGAACAAGCTCCCCAGAGAGGTTGTGGAGTCTCCTTCTCTGGAGACTTTCAAGACCCGTCTGGATGCGTTCCTGTGTAACCTGCCCTAGACTGGTCCTGCTCTGGCAGGGGGGTTGGACTCGATGATCTCCAGAGGTCCCTTCCAACCCCTAACATTCTATGATTCTATGATTCTATGTTGGGAGAAATGTCTTGGACGAACTTCTTTGGCAGCAGGTCTAATTTATGCTGTGCTAGACTAAAGTGCAGTTTAAGCATAAAGTTAAAAGGGCTAATGCAGCCACAGACTGTTTGAACAAGGTATTCTTAAATAGAAGGAGAGCTACGTTGAAAATATTGAAATATTTTGTCCAATTCAATTTGAGAAAGTTGCAATAATAGTAGGGGCAAAGAAAGAAGTTCTGAGAATCATTATAGAACGAGTAACCATGATGAATATTATATGACCAAGTGACCTCTGTCTCTTTATTTTAGTAAAAAGATAAGAGATGACTTGATTGTAGTCTATATGCATCACACATAAATGCAGATTTGACTTTCCTTAACTTCTGAGTGTTTGACTTTTAATCTCAATATTCTTTTAAAGCACAGACTTTTGTGTGAGAATACAGAATATTCTCAGATTTTTTTATACATTGATTTTTTTAACTCAATCACTCACTTCCACATCTGTATGTAGAACTTTTCCTTACTCATGTTGTTAAAAATTTATATCTATGATTACATTTACATGTGAGTTTATTGCATATTATTAACAAAAAGAAACTTAAACTTTTTTAATCTCTTCAGGAATAAACAGAGGTCTAACATTAAATGGAATTATGATATGAGAAGTAAGTAAAATACTTTCAGGTCACATATTTTTCTTACATTTAAATAAATACATTAAAGAGGTAAAGCACACACCACAAATAATACTTGAAAATAATAATAATATTTTAAATATTTTAAGAATCTTTCAAGTGTTTTCACTTTGAGAAGGAGTGTCAAAGATGCTTCTTTGTTAGCTTTCGTCACTTCAGTATCCTAACTGATATACAAATGTACTTTTTGTCACATCCTAAACTGTGTCTCCACGTCTTTTAACAATAGAAGGGAATACTTCTGCATAATCAACTCCAAGTAATTGCCGTAGTACAATACATAGGTTTTCTTCATCCTTGCACTGTCATGAAAGATTCCTCACATAAGTTTTATGATTTACAACAATTTAATAACACTCATGTCTTTCAGATTTTATATAATATCAAACAAAATACAAAATGCTAAAACAAGATGTATTTCTAGACTGTGGAAAAAATTCCAGACTAGTCAAATACTTCTGGATTTGCAAAATAAAGTTTAATTCTTCTCTTTAACACTTTCAATGTCTGTCATTGAACGAAAGATTAAGTAGACATTAACGAAAATGAATATTTCATTAGTAACAAACAGAACATGAGATATTAACCTCAATATCATATTTAGAAATATAATTGTAAGTATTACTAAAATCCAATAAAGACAACCTTTTTGTTTGTTGTCTTTAGGTCACCTATACATATATTATTGTTTTATTTATTTTGCAGTTTTATTTTCTACTGAATATTAAGAAGAGAATTACACTATATTGTCCTTTTAAAATGAAGTATTGCTGGGAAAGAGAATGAGTATATCAATAACTGAAAGTACTGAATTGAAAAACTTTCTTTAAGTGCAGGTGGAAGAAATAAAACTGAAATGAGATCATAAATTGGTGTAATAGTCAAAGTGGAGAAAGAGCAAAAGAAATTCATACACTGAAGTATAGCAGGAGACAAGTGACACCTGATTGTTTATGTCCTTCATGGCTTTTAAAAACTAGAGCAAGGACTCTGAAAACATATTTTTTTGTGGACTTAAAATGCAGTTTAATTTAATGAATACATCTTCACATTTTCTAATCAGGGTAACTAATCTAAAATTAGAAACTATGTTGTTTCCTTGAGGGTCTTAACTGATAAAGTTTGTGGAAGTTATGATTCATCAATATCCTAAGGGCTAATGTGGATAGTAAGAGAACTGTGTTCTGCATTCCCACCTGATAATACCATCCAAGAGAAAGAGGTAAGATGGAAGAAATATGAAGCTGCCTGAAAGTTGGGAATTTTCTTGTTTCTTTGTCATGTTGCTCAAAGACCAAGGCACAGGCCATCAGCTAGTCAAATCTTTCTTATCACCTTCAAAAAAAGCTTTCAAAAAAAGAACTACTAGATATAGCGTAAACTGCCCAGGACAACCAAACGCAGTAGCTCTTCTCCTGTGTCATGGGCACCACATTGGGTTGGATAATATCTATTATTAACTGTTTAGGATAGGAGACACTGCATAGGCCAGATCCTGCTTATTACATGTGATATCCTTCCTTTTCTTAACAGTGGCATGGGGCAGGGGAAAGAAGAGCAACAGCAGTCACATGAATCATCAGCAAGCCTGAGGGAAAAATGAAAAAGGAAGCCAGACAGACACTGTTCCTTCAGATCTTTGTTTCCTTGGGTTATGCTCTTTCGTCATCCCTAAAAATCCTTTACTCTGCTTTACGCTTCTCCAAGATGCACTGTATCAAGAAGTAATGCATTTGCCCATACATCTAATAACAAAAACTTGGTTTACCTCTACCAAAAACCTCTCAGGATCTCTGGTTCATACACATTCTTAAAACACTCTTAGAGTACAGGGCAGAATTAGCCTTTTCCCAAAGTGCAGTTGTGGACAGAACATTCTTTTAAAACATCTCCAGAGGTGATGATAGCTACTCCATTTCATGTAATAGCCTAGGATAGAGCACTCACTCAGGTATTGATTTATATGGTTTTAATTCCCTTTACTTCCTGAGGAAATTCAAACTTGTACCATCCAGCAGCCCACAAAATGTTCCTATTATGGGGTTACCTTGAGGTTAAAGCACTCACCTTGAGGACTCAAGAGACAAAAAGCAGGATTCATGAGTTGCAGTTCCTGTTAGGAGGACTATTCCTCTATTAAACCTTCAGCAGTCACGGGTGAGGCGTGTCTACTAAAATTAAATTAAACATTCAGTGGTTCACAGAAAGGTGATTAAATATTCATTAGGCAGAAGACAAATGGAGAGAACTTCTGCAAGACTAAGTATGACTGTCACCTGGTGTGAAGCCACATTTGTAAGGAGAAAAACCTAACTTCGTTCTACTCCCAGGCTGAGTATCCTAGTACCTAATCTCTTTTTTGGATGTTGGTTCTTTGGAAGAGTAGTACTATATAATGAACAAAACCAGCAGGAAATATTTTCTGAAATTTCTGTCAGACAACAACAGTTATGGGCTGCTTTACAAAGAGGAAGATAAGACAGGAGCTGAGGGATGAGCTAGGCAGGCCAGGCACAGCAGATCTGCAGCAAAGTCCAGGAAAGGACCAAAGTGAAGGACTGGACCTTGAATGCAGTTATGCTGTGCTTTGCCCTGTGTTTGGCTGATCCTAACCTTACCTTACAGGCTTGACTTTCTGTCTTGACCTTAGGCATGATTCAACTCTACAGACTCATCTGGTTATCCCTGGTCTGCATCTGACCCTGATCACCATCACCACCACTGGTCCTGTTCTGCTTTCCTTGTTGGACATCGTGGGATGGTGTCCTGCAAGCTCTGCACTTCCCTTGCACGTCCAGAGTTGCTGCTGTCCTCAGTGGAGCAGCCCCCTCCTGCTGATCCCCAGCAGTAAGCTCAGGGCCTGAACAGTATCATGTAATCTTTGCATGTAATACTGAATAAACTCCAAGGGAAGGTTAAGAACACTAAAATAATTTCAATAATAGATTTAGCTCATACAATCACGTATTTTAAATATGGAACTGAACACAGCTTATTTGATATATGCAGAAAATCTTTCTTGGATTCTTCTCATGGGTGCAGTGGAACCAGTCTACCTCTTGGTGGAAAACTAAACAGACAGAACTTCATGTGACTGAGAGCTGTGCTGTTGGATGCTTGTGCCCTTGGTATGTCTGGAAAGAATAGCTTTTTCAGAGAAGGCTTAATCATGTTGGCTTGTCTTCTTTAACAAGATAGTTGAAAATCAAAATTATATTTTGACCAACAGAGTGACTTAAGCCATGTATAGACATGAAGAGATAACTTTAAAAGTGAATTCAGCTTTTCAATGTATGTGACTTCTTTAATTCATAAAACAAGTTAAATCTGTCTTTTTTTTTCCCCCAGAAATTGGAAAAATGCAAAACCAACCCTACTATAAATTAAAGTGGAAAGAACAGTTACATAGCTAATTAAAATAATGTCCCTCATTTATCAACACAGTTTTTTGTCTGTGGCTATTACTATGCTAGGCATACATGCATGTAGTCATCAGTGAGTGTGAAAACAGAGAATCAGAACTACCTTAAGGTCAGTCACAGAAAAGAAATGGGGAACAGCAACTGAGAAACGGACCAAGCTTATTTCAAACTCTCTTGGCAAACTGTCCCTTGCCCTACCTGACACCCAGGTTTTTTCATGTATCTAGAAGTAAGATACATGTCATAACTAAAAATGAACACGTTCATAAATGGAATTGGAGATTTCTGAGTGCTATGATACATGAATGATAGCTGAGAATGAACATAAAATGAGGACAGGGCCTGGCAGATATCTTTGCCATAAATCAAGGGATGACTAAACCAGCCAGATTAGAAGATCAATATAGAAAAGGCAAGAGTTATCTGTAAGCAGTCTGATAAGAGGGCTAAAACTGAATATTTGAAAAATTCTCCTCCACAGACAGACATATTTTTAATGATACTTTAAGTTCAAAATTTTGGTAAGTGTACCTCATTTTCTTTCTGTATAAATATAATAGCAGTATATTAGTAACTAAAAATAGCAAATATTCCAACAGGAAGCAATTGAGTGAAAAACAAGTTTCGTAATCATCAAAGAACTGAAGCTGTAATACGCAGTACTGTCAATTGCACATTATCTCTACAATAAAGTGGTGTTTTGTGATGCTCCTTCTTCTTGATTAAAGGTCAAGCTTTCTGTAGCTTTAGTGAACATGGCAGTTCAGAATGATTATTAAGTTCTACTGATAGCACTTCTAAAAGCATTCCCATAGAAATACACTGCAGCAGCAGCATGAGAACTGAGACAGTGTCCCTCTGAGATGTGAATCAATGAACCTCTCTACTGTTTTCTTATTAGTCATAATGACTACAGAGGTCAAAGTTTCCTTAACTTCAGTAGAGCCCATTGTAAAATCCTGAGAGAAAAATACACTCAAATCTTGTCATACGAAAATTTTGTTCATTCATATTAATCCACACAGATCTGGGTGAATAAAAGAGGGTAGATAAGAGGGCAGAATTTGAATTTAGTCTCATCTCAGCTGGAGTCTTTATAAGCTTTATGAAGACCGCCTATAGGATACAAACAGCAGTTAAAAATCAAAAGGAGTTATAGGCGTTATGCTTTGTTATTCTTAAATAATCTCAAACTTATATAGATTTTATAGTTTGTATGATCATGCTCTTGTACCTGTGTTCCAGGAGCCATGGCTGAGATCTTGGTGTGAGACAGTCATTAATGACTAGTTTCTAGTAATTTGGATATCAGAATCAGCCATTTTTTCTTCATTATTATCTGCCAAATATATTCTCTATATTTTATCTCCTTGCTTTATTCTAGAACACCTATAAGTTATTGAAAAAAACCCCACAGATAAACATCAAGGCATAATAGTTTCATTTGAAATATTTAAAAAATCTTCCCTGCTTAGATAAGTACAGGCTAAATGCATATGGAAAATAATAATAAAAAGATAATTGGTTCAATAATGTGGGGAATTTGAAGACAACACAAAAATTATTTAGTGAAGAAAGCACTAAATAGAATATCATTTATTTATGGAGAGTAGAAATCAGGAGTAAGAAAAATAATGACAAGCCTAATTTCCTCAATATTCAAGGCTTCCAAAAATATCTGGTTTATTGCTATGTCAATGTTAAAGTGGAAATATTTGATACAGTTTTATTTTTTTTTATGGCTGCAGCAATTTGACTTGTATTGAGGAAAAGCACACAATCTTAGGTAGTATATAGATGGGGACATGACCAACTGAAATATTGAACTCAAATAATTCCATTAGCATGCAATTCTGATGGATGTCTGACCAGACAAGCCCTTACTCATACGAGTTGCGCTTGGACATATGGGGTGAAGTGGTGGTGGCCTGTCCCTCTCTGTTTTGCACTGTCATTCAGAAGTAGACTCACTGACGCAATATGAGTGCTCATAGTCTTCCCAAGGACTTATAAAACCTCTCCCTTTAGTAAACTGATTTCTGTAAAAGGACTTTTGAGTAGAGAATATTCATGTTAACCAGGGCTACATTGCTGAGCCTCTGCACCAACAGGCCACAGTCAAAGATTTTTATCTTTGTTTTTCATGTAATGAATTCAGTTCATCTAAAATTTCTTGTTATAGTTAAAACTGGAAAGAAAATTGTATACATCCTCTCTTACACTTCATAGTGCTCCTGTAGTGTTTTGGTCTTGTTTTAATGGTCTATTCCATGATAACACTATGTCTCTCATTGCCATGAGTTGAAACAAATTTAAATGACTGTGCTTCAAGATTAGGTTAGTTTGATAGGCTCTTTAAGAGGGACAGGCGAAACAGGAGAGGCGGGGGGGTAGTGCTGTATGTTAGGGAGTGCTTGGACTGTGTTGAAATTGAGGAAGATGGTGAGGATGACAAGGTTGAATGTTTATGGGTGAAGATCAGGGGGAAGGTCGACAGGGCGGACATTACGGTGGGAGTCTGTTATAGACCACCCAACCAGGATGAGCAGGCGGACGAGGTGTTTTACAAGCGGCTGTCAGAAGCCGCCCGGTCGCCGGCCCTTGTACTCGTGGGCGACTTCAACTTGCCGGATGTCTGCTGGAAATACAACATGGCAGAGAGGAAGCAATCTAGGAGATTCCTCGAATGTGTGGAGGACAACTTCCTCATGCAAGTGGTAAATGAGCCCACTAGAGGAGGGGCTCTGCTTGACCTGTTGTTTGTGAACAGAGAAGGACTAGTGGGAGATGTGAGGGTCGGTGGCCGTCTTGGGAGTAGCGACCACGAAATGTTAGAGTTTTCGATAGTGGGGGAAATAAGGAGGGGCAAGAGTAGAACTTCTGCCTTAGATTTCTGGCGGGCTGACTTTAGCCTGTTTAAGAGGCTGGTGGACTGAGTCCCTTGGCAATTGGTCCTGAAGGGCAAAGGAGTCCAGGAAGGCTGGACATGCTTCAAAAGGGAATTGTTAAATATTCAGGAGCAGGCTGTCCCAGTCTGTAGGAAGAAAAGCCGTAGGGGAAAAAGACCAGCCTGGTTAAACAGAGAACTTAGGCTAGAACTTAAGGAAAAAAGAGAGCCTACTTGCTCTGGAAGAAGGGTCGGGTAACTTGGGAGATCTACAGGGACGTGGCCAGGTCGTGTAGGGAGAAGATTAGAAGGGCCAAAGCGCAATTAGAGCTCGATTTGGCTGCTACAGTCAAAGATAACAAAAAAAGCTTTTACAAATACACCAACAGCAAAAGGAGGGTCAAGGAGAGCCTCCACCACTTGCTGAATGAGGAGGGTAGTGTAGTGTCAGGGGATGAGGAAAAGGCAGAGGTGCTCAATGCCTTCTTTGCCTCGGTCTTTAATGTCAAGACCGGTTGTCCTCGGGAGACTCGGCCCCAGAGCCTGAAGTTAGGGACGGGGGGCTGTGTGAACCTCCCGTAATCCAGGAGGAGACGGTTAGTGACCTGCTGTGCCAGCTGGACACCCACAAGGCTATGGGCCCGGATGGGATTCACCCCAGAGTAATGAAGGAACTGGCAAATGAACTTGCCAAACCACTCTCGATTATCTACCGGCAGTCCTGGTTAACTGGAGAAGTTCCAGCTGACTGGAAATTAGCAAATGTAATGCCCATCTACAAGAAGGGTCGGAAGGACGATCCAGGGAACTATAGGCCTGTCAGCCTGACCTCGGTGCCAGGCAAGGTGATGGAACAGATCATCCTGAGTGCCATTACATGGCACGTGCAGGACAATCGGGGCATCGGGGCCAGCCAACATGGATTCATGAAAGGCAGGTCCTGCTCGACCAACCTGGTCTCCTTCTATGACAAAGGGACCCGCTTAGTAGATGAGGGTAGGGCTGTGGATGTAGTCTATCTAGATTTCAGTAAGGCATTCGACACTGTCTCCCACAGCATCCTCCTAGACATACTGGCTGCCCGGGGCTTGGATGGGTGGACTCTTCAATGGGTTAAAAACTGGCTGGATGGCCGAGCCCAGAGAGTGGTGGTGAATGGGGCAAAGTCCAACTGGCGGCCGGTCACTAGCGGTGTTCCCCAGGGCTCAGTTCTGGGGACGGTGCTGTTCAATATCTTTATAGATGATCTAGATGTAGGGATTGAGTGCACCCTCAGTAAATTTGCAGATGACACCAAGCTGGGTGGGAGTGTCGATCTGCTGGAGGGTAGGAAGGCCCTACAGAGGGATTTGGACAGGTTAGATAGATTTTGGTTAGGCCGAGACCAACGGCATGAGGTTGAACAAGAACAAGTGCCGGGTCTTACACTTGGGCCACAACAACCCCATGCAGCTCTACAGGCTGGGGGAGGAGTGGTTAGAAAGCGGCCCGGTGGAAAGAGACCTGGGGGTGCTGATCGACAGCCGGCTAAACATGAGCCAGCAGTGTGCCCAGGTGGCCAAGAAGGCCAATGGCATCCTGGCCTCTATTAGGAATAGTGTAGCCAGCCAGTCTAGGGAAGTGATTGTCCCTCTGTACTCGGCACTGGTGAGGCTGCACCTTGAGTACTGTGTCCAGTTCTGGGCTCCGCACTTCAAGAAAGATGTTGAGGTGTTGGAGCAAGTGCAGAGGAGGGCGACCAAGCTGGTGAAGGGTCTGGAGGGTCTGACCTATGAGGAACGGCTGAGGGAGCTGGGGTTTTTTAGCCTGGAGAAGAGGAGGCTCCGAGGTGACCTTATTGCAGTCTACAACTACCTGAAGGGAGGTTGTACTGAAGTGGGAGTCGGCCTCTTCTCCCGGGCAACTAGCGATAGGACAAGAGCACATAGCCTCAAGCTTCGCCAGGGGAGGTTCAGGTTGGACATCAGGAAGAATTTATTTTCAGAAAGGGTTATTAGACATTGGAATGGGCTGCCCAGGGAGGTGGTGGAGTCACCATCTCTGGATGTGTTTAAGAAAAGACTGGACATGGCACTTAGTGCCATGGTCTAGTTGACAGGGTGGTGTCAGGGCAACGGTTGGCCTCGATGATCCCTGAGGTCTCTTCCAACCTGGTTGATTCTGTGATTCTGTGATTCTGTGTGATGCATTAAACATTCATGGTTCTGATATAGCGTGGCTTTTGCTTTATCTATTAAACTGTCTATCTCAGGCCATGAGTTTTTTCACTTTTACTCTTCTGATTCTCTCCCCCATCCCACCAGGTGGGAGTGAGTGAGCAGCTGGGTGGTGATTAGTTGCCAGCTGGGGTTAAACCATGACACCACTGTATGTAAATTTCCTTCCCAGCATGACTGGCACAGCCCCAGAGGAAGAAATGTCCAGGTAATTGGCAGTGCTTGTGTCCTGGTTTGTTACATGTTTATGTTGTGGGAAACTGAGCAATTACTATTCCATTCCCTTACCTCTAAGACACAATGATGGGCAGCTTTAATCGCGAATCGGTAGCAGTGACTTCATCTGCATACTCCGGGCGTCCTTTAGCTGATTCTGTTAATGATTACACTTCCAATTTTACTTCGGGAAATAGTACTTTCCAGTTTTTTGCCAAGCTGATTCCACTAGATTCTGTGAAATTCAGATGGGGTATGTTTTTATTTTCGTGTGTCCTGAATGTGTTTCAGTTTCTGATGTGGTATAAGATTAAATGTCGGTGCAGGGACAGCTGTAGGTGTTATGCTGCCGCTACAGACACTAAATCCACTCAAACCCCAGCATCTACCCGCTCTGCACAACTGCCCCTGTAACCAGGAAGAAACACCAAAAGAAATCAGCTCGTGAAGAGAGGGATGAAGACTCAGAGCCTTCTAAGGCAGAGCCATCACATGACCCAGATGAGGGCCCTTCTCAGGCAGAGTCAGGGCCCGACACAGATGAGGGTATCCTTGATTGTCTTTTTAAAACAGACCCATCACACAAGAAAGGTCCTTCTAAAGCAGAACTATCACAGGAGGAGGACTTGGACGTAGAGATAACCTACCACTCCTTATCCCTGAAGGACCTGCGAAATATAAGGAAAGACTTCAGTCGTTATGATGGTGAGCCAATTATTACCTGGTTGCTCCGATGCTGGGATAATGGGGCGAATAGCATGGAATTGGATGGTAGATAAGCCAGACAGTTGGGATCCCTGTCCAGAGATGGTGGTATTGATAAGGTGCTTGCAAGAAGGTCCAAACACTAGCAGTCTCTGGAGGCGACTCTTGTCAGCTGTAAAGAGCAGGTATCCCTATAAAGATGATGTTATGAACCACCTAAGCAAATGGACCACTATAGAAAAAGGTATTAACTACCTTAGAGAACTAGCTGTGCAAGAGATCATTTATAGACACCCATGGGAAATTGTAGATCCTGTAAATCCTGATGAAGTGGAATGCAACCGATCCATGTTCCGGAAGGTTGTGCAGAGTGCTCCACCAACATATACCCATACATTGTCAATATTAGCATGGGGAAAAGATGCTATGGCACAACCTAGTGTGGGTAAAATGGCTAACTGTATGCGACAGTATGAAGATAGTATTTCTTCCCCACTGCAGGCCTGCGTCTTGGCTGTGGAAAAAACGACAAAGGAAAACCAGAACTCATTTAAACAACTGTCAGACAAACTGTCCAGGATAGAGAATAAACTTGACTCTCTACCTACACAGGCCCGCGTTGCAGCTGTTAGGAGAAAACTCACTTCTACAGGACCGGCTCAAAGGAAAAGGAACACATCACGAGGTATCCTGTGGTTTGCCCTGCGTGATTATGGGGAGGACATGAGCAGATGGCATGGACAACCTACCAGTACCCTACAGGCACAAGTATGTGAGTTGCAAGCTAAAAGAAATACCAGAGAGAATGTTCTTAGGAGGATGGCTGCTCCAGTTTCCAGTGAGCAGGACTCCAGTCATGGTAGATGGGCCTCAGATCCCTGTTTCCCAAATGTGAATAGGGGAAATGAAGGTCCAATCCCCGTGAGCAGCATGAATCCATTCCTTAATTAGGGGGGCCCTGCCTCCAGCCAGGTGGAGGAGAGGGACAACCGAGTTTATTGGACTGTGTGGATTCGATGGCCTGGCACATTAAAACCACAAAGGTATCGAGCCCTGGTAGACACTGGTGCACAGTGCACCCTCATGCCATCGAATCATAAAGGGACAGAATTTGTCAGTATTTCGGGAATAACAGGGGGATCTCAAGAGTTATCTGTATTTGAGGCCGAAGTGAGCCTAACTGAAAATGAATGGAAAAAGCACCCCATTGTGACTGGTCCAGATGCTCCATGCATCCTTGGCATAGACTACCTTAAGAGAGGGTATTTTAAGGACCCAAAAGGGTATAGATGGGCCTTTGGTATAGCAGCCGTAGAGACTGAGGACATTAAACAGCTGTCTACCTTGCCTGGCCTCTCAGAGGATCCTTTTGTTGTGGGGTTGCTGAAAGTTGAAGAACAACAGGTGCCAATTGCTACTACCACGGTGCACCGACGACAATATCACACCAATCAAGACTCCCTGATCCCCATTCATAAACTGATTAGACAATTAGAAAATCAAGGAGTGATTAGCAAGACTTGCTCACCCTTTAATAGTCCTATATGGCCAGTGCAAAAGTCTGATGGAGAATGGAGATTAACTGTGGACTATCGTGGCCTAAATGAAGTTATGCCACCGTTGAATGCTGCCGTGCCGGACATGCTAGAACTTCAATATGAACTGGAGTCAAAGGCAGCCAAGTGGTATGCCACCATAGACATTGCTAATGTGTTTTTCTCTATTCCTTTGGTGCCAAAGTGCAGGCCACAGTTTGCTTTTACCTGGAGGGGTATCCAGTACACCTGGAATCAACTGCCCCAAGGGTGGAAACATAGTCCTACTATTTGCCATGGACTGATCCAGACTGAACTAGAAAAGGGTGGAGCTCCAGAACATTTGCAATACATTGATGATATCATTGTATGGGGTGATACAGCAGCAGAAGTTTTTGACAAAGGGGAGAAAATAATCCAAATTCTTCTGAAAGCTGGTTTTCAGAAGGTCAAGGGACCTGCCCGGAAGATCCAGTTTTTAGTGATTAAATGGCAAGATGGGCATTGCCAGATCCCTTGTGGCAATCCCTTTCGAGGTCCCTTCCAATCCCTAACATTCTGTGATTCTGTGATTCTGTGATCCCAATAGAGGTGATCAACAAAATAACAGCTATGTCCTCACCAACTAACAAAAGGAAACACAAGCCTTCTTAGGCTTTGTGGGTTTCTGGAGAATGCATATTCCAGATTACAGCCAGATTGTACGCCCTCTTTATCAAGTGACCAGAAAGAAAAATGGTTTTCAGTGGGGCCCTGAACAACGACAGGCTTTTGAACAGATTGAACAAGAGATTGTGCATGCAGTAGCCCTTGGACCAGTCCGTACGGGACAAGATGTTAAAAATGTGCTCTACACTGCAGCTGGGGACAATGGTCCTACCTGGAGCCTCTGGCAGAAAGTGCCAGGGGAGACTCGAGGTCGACCCCTAGGATTTTGGAGTCAAGGATACAAGGGCTCCGAGGCCAATTATACCCCAAATGAAAAAGAGATACTGGCAGCATATGAAGGAGTTAGAGCTGCTTCAGAGGTAATTGGTACTGAAGCACAGCTTCTCCTGGCACCCCAATTACCAGTACTAGGCTGGATGTTCAAGGGTAAGGTTCCTACTACTCATCATGCAACTGATGCTACATGGAGTAAATGGATTGCGTTAATTACACAGTGGGCTCAAATAGGAAACCCTAATCGCCCAGGAATCTTAGAAGTGATCATGGACAGGCCAGAAGGCAAGGACTTCGGAATGCCACCAGAAAAGGAGGTGACATGTGCTGAAGAAGCTCCACCATATAATGAATTACCAGAAGATGAGAAGCAGTATGTCCTGTTCACCGATGGATCCTGCTGTCTTGTAGGAAAGCATCAGAAGTGGAAAGCTGTTGTATGGAGTCCTATATGACGAGTCACAGAAGCTACAGAAGGATAAGGTGAATCGAGTCAATTTGCAGAGGTAAAAGCCATCCAGCTGGCTTTAGACATTTCTGAATGAGAAAAGTGGCCAAGGCTGTATCTTTATACTGACTCATAGATGGTGGCAAATGCCTTGTGGGGGTGGTTAAAGCAGTGGAAGCGAAGCAACTGGCAGCGTAAAGGTAAACCGATTTGGGCTGCTGAATTGTGGCAAGATATTGCTGCTCGGCTAGAGAAACTAGTCGTGAAGGTACGTCATGTAGATGCTCACGTACCTAAAAGTCGGGCAACTGAGGAACATCGAAACAACCAACAAGCGGATCAGGCTGCTAAAGTATTCCAAATAGTTTTGGACTGGGAACATA
The DNA here is from genome assembly GCF_013368605.1 of Nyctibius grandis. NCBI lineage: Eukaryota > Metazoa > Chordata > Aves > Nyctibiiformes > Nyctibiidae > Nyctibius > Nyctibius grandis. The sequence continues at coordinate 82,192,133 of NC_090660.1, forward strand.
AAGGTGAACTATTTTTAGCTGAGTGGGCTTATGACACCTCAGGTCATCAAGGGAGAGATGCAACATACAGATGGGCTTGTGACTGAGGGATGGACTTAACCATGGACTCTGTTGCACAGGTTATCCACGACTGTGAAACATGCGCCGCAATTAAGCAAGCCAAACGGTTAAAACCTTTGTGGTATGGGGGGCGGTGGTTGAAATATAAATATGGGGAGACCTGGCAAATTGACTATATCACACTCCCTCAAACCCGCCAGGGTAAAAGTTATGTGCTTACCATGGTAGAGTCAATCACTGGACGGCTGGAAACCTACTCCATGCCCCATGCCACTGCCCAGAACACTATTCTGGGCCTTGAAAAGCAAATCTTGTGGCGACATGGCACGCCAGAGAGAATTGAGTCGGACAATGGGACTCATTTCAAAAACAGTCTTGTAGACAACTGGGCCAAAGAGCATGGCATCGAGTGCGTATATCATATCCCCTATCATGCACCAGCCTCTGGGAAAATTGAACAGTACAATGGGCTGTTAAAAACTACCCTAAAAGCAATGGGCGGTGGAACTTTTAAAAACTGGGATAAGCATTTGGCACAAGCTACCTGGTTAGTTAACACCAGGGGATCTATCAATCGAGATTGCCCTGCTCAGTCGGACCTTTTACATACAATAGAAGGGGATAAAGTCCCTGTGGTGCATGAAAGGAATCTGTTGGGAAAAACTGTCTGGATTCTTCCTGCTTCGGGCAAAGGCAAATCCATTCGTGGGATTGCTTTTTCTCAGGGACCTGGATGTACTTGGTGGGTGATGCTGCAGGATGGTGAAGTCTGATGTATCCCTGAAGGTGATGTAATCCTAGGTGAGAATACTTAATTCTGAACTGCATGATGTTAATTGCTGCATAATACTAACAGTGTTCATAAGTGACTTTCAGGTTGAGGCAGTGGTGATGAGACCGGAGCTAGCTGCAAGTGGCATCCAGTAACCTCCTCGAGACTGACATTTTTAACCTGCAACCCGTGGGCACGAACGATGACAAAGCTCATATCATCTCTCCTGCCCTGAGAGACTGCTAGCCAGATGGAAACCCACAATCCTGAACTAAACAAACTTAATGAACTTTTTGTATAGAGATGAATCATGAACTAGTGATATCTGTATATATTTGAAAGTGAAAAGGTAGTGGTGATCTGAGTATGACATGAATGGTATGGAATAAAGGGTGGAATGTCCTGGTTTGGCCTAAACCAGGCCGATTTTCCTTTCAGTGATTTTTACTTTCAGCTAAGTCTCTTCTAAGTAACCGCACTTCCTGAAACTAACTGCATGTTTTGCAGACAGTGTCTGCTTCCAGGACTGATGATAATGCTCAAAGTTTGTAGTTATCACTGAGGCACCGGTAGGGATGTTATGCAGAAAGGCTCTTGCTGTACTTATTCTTAGAGAAACCAAGGGCACTGCTAAATTCCTCACTGCTTACGAGTGAAGAGCCGCAGAAGGGTCGCACCAGCAGGGAGGAGCGGACAGGGCAGGTGACCCAAAATTGACCAATGAAGGTATTCCATCCCATACATGTCATTCTCAGTATAAAGCGGGGGGATCACGAGGGTCTCACTCTCTTTCTGCTATGGCCGGTGTCCGAAGAGGACTCTGTCTCTTTTCCTGCTGCCCCCGATCCCGATCCATGCATCCCTGAATCCAGCTCTCGACCGTCGCTGGGCCCAGCCTGGGCCTTCCCGGAGCCTGCCCTGCAGTGCCGGGGGTGACGTGACCGACATCGGGGGAGCTCAATCTTGGTTTTGTATACATATTTGTATATATTTGATTATTTCTATTATTATTATTATACTCTTTTTCATTATTATAGTTTATTAAAACTGTTTTAACTTTCCAACCCATAAGTCTCTCTCCCTTTTCCCTTTTCCTTTCCCTTCGGGCAGGGGGGAGGGTTAACAGAGAGCATCTGCCACAGGTTTAACAGCTAGCCCAGCCTTAAACCATGACAGCTTGTCGTAGCTTTGCTGCACACCATCACTGCAGTCTAGCAACTGGTCTCATCTAGCATGGGCTGCTGTGTGACTGGACAACATGCACCACTGACGATCACAGAATCACAGAATCACAGAATCAACCAGGTTGGAAGAGACCTCAGGGATCATCGAGGCCAACCGTTGCCCTGACACCACCCTGTCAACTAGACCATGGCACTAAGTGCCACATCCAGTCTTTTCTTAAACACATCCAGAGATGGTGACTCCACCACCTCCCTGGGCAGACCATTCCAATGTCTAATAACCCTTTCTGAAAATAAATTCTTCCTGATGTCCAACCTGAACCTCCCCTGGCGAAGCTTGAGGCTGTGTCCTCTTGTCCTATCGCTAGTTGCCCGGGAGAAGAGGCCAACTCCCACTTCAGTACAACCTCCCTTCAGGTAGTTGTAGACTGCAATAAGGTCACCTCGGAGCCTCCTCTTCTCCAGGCTAAACAACCCCAGCTCCCTCAGCCGTTCCTCGTAGGTCAGACCCTCCAGACCCTTCACCAGCTTGGTCGCCCTCCTCTGCACTTGCTCCAACACCTCAACATCTTTCTTGAAGTGCGGAGCCCAGAACTGGACACAGTACTCAAGATGCGGCCTCACCAGTGCCGAGTACAGAGGGACGATCACTTCCCTAGACTGGCTGGCTACACTATTCCTAATAGAGGCCAGGATGCCATTGGCCTTCTTGGCCACCTGGGCACACTGCTGGCTCATGTTTAGCCGGCTGTCGATCAGCACCCCCAGGTCTCTTTCCACCGGGCCACTTTCTAACCACTCCTCCCCCAGCCTGTAGAGCTGCATGGGGTTGTTGTGGCCCAAGTGTAAGACCCGGCACTTGTTCTTGTTCAACCTCATGCCGTTGGTCTCGGCCTAACCAAAATCTATCTAACCTGTCCAAATCCCTCTGTAGGGCCTTCCTACCCTCCAGCAGATCGACACTCCCACACAGCTTGGTGTCATCTGCAAATTTACTGAGGGTGCACTCAATCCCTACGTCTAGATCATCTATAAAGATATTGAACAGCACCGTCCCCAGAACTGAGCCCTGGGGAACACCGCTAGTGACCGGCCGCCAGTTGGACTTTGCCCCATTCACCACCACTCTCTGGGCTCGGCCATCCAGCCAGTTTTTAACCCATCGAAGAGCCCACCAATCCAAGCCCCAGGCAGCCAGTATGTCTAGGAGGATGCTGTGGGAGACAGTGTCAAATGCCTTACTGTAATCTAGATAGACTACATCCACAGCCCTGCCCTCATCTACTAAGCGGGTCCCTTTGTCATAGAAGGAGACCAGGTTGGTCGAGCAGGACCTGCCTTTCATGAATCCATGTTGGCTGGCCCCGATGCCCCGATTGTCCTGCACGTGCCATGTAATGGCACTCAGGATGATCTGTTCCATCACCTTGCCTGGCACCGAGGTCAGGCTGACAGGCCTATAGTTCCCTGGATCGTCCTTCCGACCCTTCTTGTAGATGGGCGTTACATTTGCTAATTTCCAGTCAGCTGGAACTTCTCCAGTTAACCAGGACTGCCGGTAGATAATCGAGAGTGGTTTGGCAAGTTCATTTGCCAGTTCCTTCATTACTCTGGAGTGAATCCCATCCGGGCCCATAGCCTTGTGGGTGTCCAGCTGGCACAGCAGGTCACTAACCGTCTCCTCCTGGATTACGGGAGGTTCACACAGCCCCCCGTCCCTAACTTCAGGCTCTGGGGCCGAGTCTCCTGAGGACAACCGGTCTTGACATTAAAGACCGAGGCAAAGAAAGCATTGAGCACCTCTGCCTTTTCCTCATCCCCTGACACTACACTACCCTCCTCATTCAGCAAGTGGTGGAGGCTCTCCTTGACCCTCCTTTTGCTGTTGGTGTATTTGTAAAAGTTTTTTTTGTTGTCTTTGACTGTAGCAGCCAAATCGAGCTCTAATTGAGTGTAGCAGCCAAATCGAGCTCTAATTGAGCTTTGGCCCTTCTAATCTTCTCCCTACACGACCTGGCCACGTCCCTATAGATCTCCCAAGTTACCCGACCCTTCTTCCAGAGCAAGTAGTCTCTCTTTTTTCCTTAAGTTCTAGCCTAAGTTCCCTGTTTAACCAGGCCGGTCTTTTTCCCCGATGGCTTGTCTTCCTACAGACTGGGACAGCCTGTGTTGCCGCTTGTCTGCGGCAAGCTCCGTTCGATTGCTGGCTGGCCTGAGGCTATCCGCACCCCAGGGCCATTGAGCACTGACACCAATGTGAGGATGCAACAAATGGTGTTTATTTAACTGCGCAACAGCCTTATATAGTCGTCTTGCCCCGTACAAACTCGCACGATACTTGCACATCCTGCTGCTTTCGCCACGCCTACCTTCCGTTACAGCCCGAGATTTTCCGGTCGCCGTACCCTAATCTACCTACATTTCCCCCTCCCCATGCTTCAAGTCATGCGAAGTAAAGCGTATCGCTGATTCTGTTTAAAGGTAACACAGAGCAGGCCTTTTAGAGCCTACTCTGAGGCCTACTCTTGCTAAACCGTTGCTAAACCATCCGGTATCAATTTCCCCCTTTGGAAGTAGTTAGATTTATTATCTCACTACTTCCATATACTATTCTCAATGATTGTCTTAACACAACCCATGCAGATCCCTATGATAACTATAATCACAACTACATAAACTAGTCCCTCTAATAATGTGGCTAACCATCCTTTTAGAGACAATCCACCGTACTCCTGCGCCTGTAGAGACAGAAGCATAACCTCGACCCATTAGTAATAGTTCCCCTGGTCCCAACCATTCGTTAGTACCTGGTTCCCTATACCACACTTTGCCTTTGTTTTTCACATAGCTTGTTCCCTGTCAAACTGCCTCCCAATGTATTACAATTGGGGGTCGCTCCTTATCTCCTGCTAAAGTTAAATGGTTAAGTACATAAACAGCTTTTGCAAGTCTCTCAGAAGGTTCAGTTTCCTCTCCCCCTTTTTGTTTTTGCAGAAGCTGTTTCAATGTACTATGAGCACGTTCCACAATCGCCTGACCCGTTGGCGAATGAGGAATCCCGGTGACATGTGTAATACCCCATAGTTGACAAAATTGACGAAAAATCTATGAACAGTATGCTGGTCCATTATCAGTCTTAAGTTGTTGTGGAACCCCAAGACTTGTAAAGCAAGCAAGTAAATGTCGTTTGACATGACGACCTGTTTCCCCAGTTTGTGCTGTTGCCCATATTACATGTGAAAACTTATCAACAGATACATGAACATATTTGAGCCTTCCAAATTCTGCAATGTGAGTAACGTCCATTTGCCACAGTTGCAACGCACTCAGTCCTCAAGGATTTACCCCTATTCCAATTCCCATGCCAATTTTCTGACAACTAGGACAAGCACTAACTAACTCACGTGCTTGTGCCATGGTGAGGTGAAATTGTTTCGCTAACATTTTCGCTGATTGATGAAAGAATTGATGGGATAGGTGTACTTGTTCAAATAAATTTGGTGATATTTGCGTATAGGACACAAGTGTGTCTGCTTTATTATTTCCAATGCTCAAACCTTGATCAAATTGATGACTACGAATGTGGGTGACAAAATAAGGTATCTCTCTGAGGTTTATTGCTTGATGCAACTGTAACAAAATGGTGTAAAGTCGCATATTTTTCACTGGTCGTATAAAAGCTCTTTCAATTCGATTTATAATGCCTGCTGCATAAAGAGAGTCTGTTACAATATTGACAGGTAAATCCTTCCATTTTACAAAAACCTGATATATCGCAAAAAATTCAAGTGTCTGCAATGAGTCCTCAGTAAATTCCTGAGAATTTACAATGTTTCCATTGTCCATCCTTTTGTCAGGTAATAACTGCTGAATGTGATTGCTTTCCTGCATCAGTAAAAACAGTTAGTCCAGTCACAGGTATCTCTGATCTGATAGGTTTTTCTTCCCAATCCTGTTTGCAAATAAACTGTAGCTTTTTATCTTTTGGCAAATGTGTTAACAATTGTCCAGTAAAGTCCTGTAAGGCCATTTGAAAAAGAGTTGACTGATTTGTTAACCACTGTAGATATTTCTTTCTGATAGGTAAATAGATAGCATCTGAGTCTAGTCCAGTTATGTCTGTAATTCTTTTATGCACTTTGATAAGCAATTGTGCTATTGCTTCCACTCTGGTACAAATTGTTGTTTTAGGATGAAAAACCAAAGAGTCCACTCGAGCATTGCCTTCTGCAATAAACCCAGGCAAATTAGTATGATTTCTTACATGTAAAACATAAAACAATGCAGTTCGGATTTGAATTTCTTGCCACAGAGCTCGCAGCAATTCAAAAACACACTGATTACATATATGCTCTATAACAGATCTATCCAATTGCTTTATAATGCCAGCTACATATGCTGAATCAGTAATCAAATTAAAGGGAATGGGAAAATTCTGAAATATTTTTAATACAGCTCGTAATTCTACCACCTGAGGTGAACCCTTTTGTTGTACTACCATAGATTCCCACTTGCCATCAGAATACCAGACAAGGCCCACCTTGCCTGTGTTCCCAGATCCATCCATAAAAATGGTAATTCCATCCACAGGAGTGTCTGCTCACCACACTCCTGTGGCAATTGGAAATTCCACACTCAATTTTATAACAGGATGGGAGGGCAAGTGGTAAACAACCTGTCCCGAGAAATTCTCCATAGCTGTTTGCAAAGCAAAGCTATTAGCCATACATCACTCAAAATATTGAGCTGCAATAGAAACGGTTAGTGATGCAGGGATCTCTGGCCACAAGCTCCCGACATCGCATCCGTCCTTTGATGAATAATCTGTGCCAATAGCTCTGTAACGAATCTGATCATTCTGAATTCCATTGACCAATTATTGCATACAGAATTTGCCTATCAAACAAAGTGATAATTTGTATTTCCTGATTCAAATCAATACGATGTACAAATTTGGAATGTAGCTTGCTTTCTATTTCTGTAATCAGTTGCTGTACCTCTGAAGTAGTGTGTCGTGGCGCTGTTAAAGTTGTGTCCCCTGCTAACAATTTGAATAGAGACTGCAATTGTGACGACGTAAGCCCCAAGTACGGCCGCAGCCATAACTTGAGCCTTATGTTCCAGAGTACCCACTTTTCAACATGCCTTTATCATAGCCCTCAAATCTGTTTTTCCAGGTAAAGCTTCAATGATCTTTTGACAATCAGCATTAGCATTATCCCTGTTTGCCACAGGTCCAAGGCTTGGCAGCCGCGCAGGTTAACCCTGCGTGGAAACACCAGTCCTGCGCTCCCTGCGGTTCGGGCTGCGAGTTAACTGCATAGGCCTGGAACTGGTTGGGAAGATTCATTTGTCTCAGCATACAGTTCCCCCCCCACGTTCTTTCTCCAGTTTCCCTGTATTCTGCAGCTGGTTGTTATCAGCTGAGCTTGAGCATTATACTGAGACCTGCACAGCTTCACAAAATGCCCTAGCTTCCCACAGCAATGACACATCAAAACAGAGTTATCTCTCCCACTCAGCTTCAACTTCTTAAGGCAGTTTTTCTTAAACTGACCTTCCTGTTCGCATGTATAACAACGATGAACTACCTTAATTGCCGCCGCAAAAGTTTTTGCTAAATACTCCATCGGAAATGTGGTGGTTCCTACTTTCTCACAAGCATCCATTAGCTCAGTTAGGGTGGCATTACGATTTGCCATCCCTGCAACAACTTTTCTGCAGTCCTCACCTGTGTTGTCTTTCACTAACTATAGTGGTAATGCTTCTTTTACAATTTTCCAATCTAACAGTTGCCAAATATTTCTTCCCTCAGGACCCGCACCCACAATCACCGGATATGCTTGTGGAATTATAACTCCTTCTAATAACGCATCTTGAATGACCCCTTTCCATTTCACTCCTCCCTCACCTCCCCCCCGTTCCCCTGTATAAGCGGGCGGACGCTGACCCTCTCCCTCACCTCCCACATTACCAGATGGACGCAAACCTCCCCCCCCGCCCTGATCTAAAGGTGGAGTAGGCAGTTGTAAAGGAGGTTGAGGTGGCCCTAATACTTGTCTCGAACACAGAGGGGGGTTTTGGGGGAGACATAGTCACGTGTCCCGAGGCGCTGGCTGAACGATGCTGCTGCAATTCTGTCTTTAATTCTTCCAGTCGTCTACCAAGCTCTGTCATGTCAAGTTTGTGTCCATTTCGTGATGGTAACAGTCCTTTAAGTCCTTGTGACTCTGGTACTGCTGACTCCGTAAATGGCGAATCCGGTAAAGGTGGGTACAAAGCATGTTTACCCTCCTTCTTGTCCTCCTGCTCAGCCTCATTCGTAGAGAGATCAATGAGAGGGAGGGGGTTTCGGAGGGGGTTTCTGCCAAGTCTCCTGTTCAGCATCTGAATCAATTAGTTCAAATCGAGTTCATGTTTTAGGGCACACTACCGGTTCTGATGGATCTGTATCTATTTTTCTCACTCCCCGCTCCTCAGCTTTTTTCGGAGCCGTCCGTACCCACGGCGATAAAGGAGCTGCCACTGGTACAGCCACCGGGGCCGTGGGAGGTGTTGGTCCCGCAAACAGTGAGGGGGTAGTAGGCGCCTGTGGTCCTAAAGCCATAAAAGCTGTATGTGTGACTTCTCTCTCTGTTTTTATTCCTTTTAACGCTTCACTAACCAGCCTCCATGTAGCAGACAATTTCAAGGCTTCCTTATCACCACTTGACACCGCATTCCAGAGAGAGTCACCAATCTTCTCCCATAAAGGCACTACAAAGACATCATTAAAGGTTGTAAAATGTCCTTTATCTTTTGCCCAAAACAGTAACTGCTTTAACGCAGCTTCGTCATATTTAATTCCTCTCTCAGAGAGTATATGTTGGAGGAGTTTCACCACTGCCACTTCTGTCTTGGTCAGGGTAGACCCCATGTAAACACGTCCGAGCCGCATCCCATGTCGCCCAGTCCTCCCACGCAGCCCGTAGCAGCCACAAGATAACTCCCCATGTTTTTAATTCTTTGGCAGAACCTGCTGCCATAGCTCGCTCAGCGAGCTGCATCGAGCACCGCTCCCAGGTATTCGGCTGTAAACAATCAGCCGGTCCTGCCACCGCCCCCCCCTTTAACGAGACGGTCCACACACTGGGCTACGTCTTTCGATTTCACAGAAATCTTAAATTCCCCTCCCAGTAATGAAATCACCTTTATCAAGGTTTCCATGGTTCGCGAACCCACTCCGACCGCCTGCGGTCCGCCAGCCCAGCAATCACATCGGGGTCACCACTTGTTGCCGCTTGTCTGCGGCAAGCTCCGTTCGATTGCTGGCTGGCCTGAGGCTATCCGCACCCCAGGGCCATTGAGCACTGACACCAATGTGAGGATGCAACAAATGGTGTTTATTTAACTGCGCAACAGCCTTATATAGTCGTCTTGTCCCGTACAAACTCGCACGATACTTGCACATCCTGCTCTTTTCGCCATGCCTACCTTCCGTTACAGCCCGAGATTTTCCGGTCGCCGTACCCTAATCTACCTACAAGCCTGCTCCTGAATATTTAGCAATTCCCTTTTGAAGCATGTCCAGCCTTCCTGGACTCCTGTGACCTCCAGGACCGATTCCCAAGGGACTCGGTCCACCAGCCTCTTAAACAGGCTAAAGTCAGCCCACTGGAAATCTAAGGCAGAAGTTCTACTCTTGCCCCTTCTTACTTCCCCCACTATCGAAAACTCTAACATTTCATGGTCGCTAATACAACTAGTCCCCTTTACATGATCTTTTGCTTATTTGTATGGAAATGTCCTATTGAAATTACTCTTTCTCCATAAATACTTAACTAAACAAATGCAGTTTCTGTCTCATACAACCAGTGTGGAGATTGCCTGTCACTCTAAGGTGGGCCTGTTGCTCGTGTATGTAAAAGTCAGCATCAAACCCAAAGGGGGCAGGTTGGGCAGTCAGCTTAATTTTGTAAAGTGCTCCGAGAGCCGGTGACAAAGATGCTAAATAAATGGAACAGTCTTTATTACTCATTAATTTCTTTAATGCCACGGCAACTGTCTGTAATGTGGAGAGAAAGTACTATTTAGAAATAAATATTTGCTTTCCTATGGTTCTGTTTTTAACTCTTTCCTCATGGTCATTGCAGAGCAACTATAGAAGTATTACTTCAAAAATTAAATTACTGTCTTAAATATGTCCCATGTCTTTTTGTTTGCCCTACCACAAATTATTTTTTTTTTTTGTAACATGAGTAAAGGGAAGTTTATTTTTTAAGTTTTTTCCTTTGTATCATACTAAGAAAGCCATGATGAAGAGGCATTTTGGAGCTGTCCCTCATTCTTGGAACAATCACTTTGAGACACAGTGGAACAGGGAAGGTTCCCTTTCCTGCTTTACCAAGGCTCAGAGCTGGTAATTCATCTGCCTTTTCCATGAATGATATCATGCGTCCAGGAAAGTCTGGAGCCAACACACTATAAGGTCTGACATAGAAAGCACTATCATTCTTTCTGCTTTTGTTACGAATTTTCATATATGTAAAAAAACATTAGTATTGATCAGTAGCAAGAATTATAACTTTATCAGCTCCAGCATAGTGACAACTATGCACAACTGTAACTTCTTATTTTACACCAGGCTAAAAATGTGGAGCAACAATTTTGACAGTTATATAAGTCTTCAGTAATGCCATGTGCCTGTTTGTTAGAGTCTGGATAGTAAAGTCAAACTGAACTGGTGCTGGTACAGTTAACAGTAGCTCCATGGCTGGCCTCATGGTAAATCTTATTGCCCCATATAAACAGTGTGAGCCGAGGTGTCAGACTGAACAACTACCTTCTTTGCATTCATAAACATGATGAAAGTACCTTGCAAAACATTTCTTAATGTTGGTAATTTAAAAAAAAATTGTTATAGCACAGAAGAAAAGACTTGTCTTCAGTTCAGACAATGAAAGACGTTTATACAGGTTCAAAGACTAACTCAGTTGTAAGAATATAACAGAAAGAAGAAAATAATGTGGCTTAAAAAAAATAGACACAGATTTAAGAGATATTGCAATTCATAAATAAAACCAAAACAAAACTAGAAAGAGTATTTCTTTCAGGTGTAGAAAAAATTAGAGACTTTAATAAAAGATAACCAGCTAGTGAATAGATGGCTGCAGATAACTGATTTCACCCGAAGTCAAGACACAAACCTTTTTCTATCAAATAAATAAGCACAATACTATGACACAGTCTTTCAAAAAGAGTTGTTCAAAAACATACAGAAGCAAAATAACTAAGAGATTTCTACAAAATAAATTCAAAAGCCCTAGACAAAACCAAAGTTACAACTTAAAATTTGCTTGTTATATGTCCACGATGCTCTGCTCTGCCAACATGGTGGTAGTCTCAGTGCACCTAATGGCAAATATTTAGATGCTTACATTTCCTGAAAGCAACTTAGATGCCTGCTTAAGTAAATGGACAGTTATTTATTTCTCAGACCTGCCATTTAACAGAAATAACACCTCTCTATGCATAGCAGCCTGGACCACACGGCTTAAGTAGGGAAGCTGGAAACAGGTGTGAGAAGGTTACAGGAGAAGCTGTCCTTCACAGCAAAGTCAATCTGAGCACATTCTGACATGCTCAGTTGCCTTTATTCATGAAAACTTAGGTGGCTGCATATCTTTAAACACATAAAGCATTTGAGTTTTGTAACAGGCACCCCTAGGTACATCTGCTGTTGAAATGTTGTTTTTCTTCTGGGAAAAGAGAGAATAAAGCTGAAACAGCAAATCATGGATTATATATATTTAAAGGTATTTGGATGTCTACTCTACTTCTAGTACTATGCGTGAGCAAATGCTAAGACATACAGATATTTCCTAATTCTATATTTCCAGAATTTGTTTTGAACATAGTGAAAGGATGGTCAGCAGACTGTAGCTTGCCCTGTACATGTTTGTCAGTGAGCTCATTCTCCATTTCCTGCCTTCATTTCAGGTAAAATATCCACTACCAGTTTAGATTACGAGACTGGTGTGACAGTGATATACAATATCAACAATAAAAAAATGACAATCACTTACATTATGGCAATTTTTATTACCTTAAAACTTAGGCTTGAAGTCTATAAAATATCTGTTTAAACTGTCATGTATGATGTAGTAATATCAGAAAAGTGACCAGTCTGTCTATAAGAAAACTCTTCTCTAATGGACCTTTTAAAGCTTGGAGTTGACATTTTAATGTAAATAGGAATGAGAAAGTTTTATTGATGATTGAGTAGCTCTGTAACCCTACTTCTCATATAAGCATGAACAGTTTGACAGAAGTCAAATACATACTCTTTTTCTCTTACCTGAGAAACTCATGCTAAGCTACTGGCTTGACTCTCTAAGTTATGATGTAGTATAGATGACCCAGAGTGAAATTAGAACGTTACAGTATATTTTAACATGTGTTCTTGTTTCACTTGTAATTAATCTAATTTTGCAAGTTCATATGTGACATATATATGGGCAAGACTTGAATGAATGAAACAAAAAATCTTCAACAACTTCTAGGTGGGAAAAGTCATGAGTAATTTTAATTTAGCAAGATTACTAAAGAGTCCTTATGAGACTACATGAAGAAAATGATGAAGACCAAAGGATTTATCATCGTATTGTCTTGTACAACTAGCCTCATTTTTCAGAAAACAGTGGAATTGGAGTCATACACATTAAGAAAGATTGAAATCTTATAGTTCCTTAAAAAGAAATACATATTTTTTATGTAGGCTACCAGAATAAACTCCACAAGAAATCATCAATGAGCAGAAGAGGCATATCTCTTATGGGAAGTCAGTTATAGCCAGCTAGAAATAAACACTGGTAGCCCAATATGGAAAAAAAAAAGGCTCAAGAATGAGTGAGAGTGAGAAGAATTTTTGCATAAGATCCTGAATAAACAATATAGTGCATCCTCAGACCATCATGAATGTCAGGACTTGACTCCCATTTAAAGAAGATAATTATTTTAATCGTCACATGTGAGAGCCTTCAAAGGCTGCTAAAGGATTCTCTGGGACACATAGCTGTGTGACTAGCACACAGCTGGTTTGTTACATAGGTATGAACTGCTCAGATATGGATACAGTAAGTAACTTGATGAAATTAGTTCAGCCTCTTCCTTTGTTTTGGCTTTCAAAGAGGAGAGAGTTTAGCTAGGGCCAAGGGAAGGTGCTAAAGCGTTTTAGATTAACTCTGTGATCATGTCTGTGCAATGGCAAAGAAGATTCTCCTGACGTAGAGAAGTTTCAGTGTTCATTTCTGTTAAATTTAAATGCAGCTCTGTAATCTTACCCTAAAATAAGCATGCCGGGCTAATCCACTTTACGAATATTTGTAATCTGGCCACATGAGTATGTTAAAGAAAAGAAAAATGGTCTTCCGAAACTTCATGAGGCACTGATCAGACTTCAGTAACATCAATGTAGCTTCATTTGCATCAACATGAGGATAGAAAAAAAGATCATAAAATAAAGCAACTTTATTTTGCCTACTTCAGGATGATCACAATTGTGGCTGGGCAGGTGTCTGCATAGACCTTTGCAACCTGTGGGATGCCAGTCAAAACAAACATTGATAGGGGCAGCAAGGTAATTTTGCTTTGAAGTTTGGAAATGTGGATTTTAAACTGCTTATGTGGACAGGATTTATAAACAGAAAGTTCTATATTGCTGTTGGACTATTCATTAAAATAAAATGGCATGTTTATTATGTGGCTAATGTTAGTAGAGTGTTAACGGTGAACATCACATAACAGAAAACTTTCGTACTCTTTCCATTTGCAAGGAAACACAGAGCCAATAACAGTGAGAAATTAATCTTCTGATTGTCGTTCTAAATATTTTCCTTAGCTTTTCTGGCACATTGTGGTCAATAATTGCGGATTATGGGGAAGATTAAATGCTGTGAGGGCTATTTGGTGACAAACAGTGATGTTTACATTCCTAATTTAAAATTATTACCTGAAGTAATTAATTTTCTTTTTATAAATCACATTTTCACTTTCTTATACTCTAATACCTCTATTGCATCTGCACACATATACAAAAACACAGGGCAAGAGGAACAGAACAGGAAATTGGACACAATTTTGTATTGATCTGAAGCATATTATGTGTTAAAGCTATGGCATTTTAAAGAAAAATAAGATTTTCTCATAACCACATGTGTTGGTTTGTTCTTCATTTAGTTTTATAGCACATATTTACTTTTAGCCAGGTTATTACATTTTTCATAGCTTGTTGGAACCTATGTCTGTGAGGTGGTTTAAAACCATTATGATTATTATACCTTGTTATTGACTGGCTGAATATACATCTAGGAATATATTGCTCATAGTGTAATACTATATGAATGAAGCCAGCAGGAAAAAACATGTTCAGTATCAGGTCAATTGAATAACTTTGAATTTTTGAGCATTGAACTCATAAAGCAAAAATATGTAAGCAGTTATTCTCACTGCAGGATCAGTAATTTTAGTGGAATTACCTGAGATGAGTGAGACTCAGGAATTTTAAATGGCATGAGCCTTCAGTGAAGTGTAATGGTTCTAAAAGACAAAATCCTTCTCAGGCACCCTTCAAAATCCTTCTCAGGCACCATCTCTGTGCAGGAAAAAAAGAAAATAACACTCTTCTCCATGGCATATCATCAGGGCTTAAATGTAGCAACCATGATGAAGAACAATTCTGGCCCAGCAGAACTAAGTTGGATCTAGAAGACACACAGAGGAATAAGTCATCAAAAATGCTCAGATACTGAATACCCAACATCCTCCTGCTTAGTCCTGAGCTGGAGGCTAAGAGTGCTTGTAAAGGGCAATGTGCTAAACCTCTAAGGACTTACATTCAAAACTCAGCTCAGGAGAAAAGCAGTTGACCTAGACAGGACTAAAAGGCTAAGGAAGGCAGATGTATTAATTTTCCCATTGCTGTCCCATCAGTCGCTGTCTTTTCTGTCCAGAAAGACACCTTCTTCTGTGTTAGATACTGAACTATAAACACACTCCTAGAAGTAAAGCAGCCCGCTCCTGAGAACAGGGAATAGGCTGTTGGATAGCACACTTTGGATATGTTTCCATACAGATGTCACATAGTAGAAGGCCTTCATGTCAATTTGCTGTTTCCCACCTCTCTGGATTATTAGTCTGCCTTTCTAATAGCCCAATTAATACTTAATTATTTAAGTAGTCAGTCAGGACCAATTGCCAAAAACTTGCTTCTGTGTGTCAGTAACCGAAGCATTTAGGACTTTAATCCAAAACGTGTGAAACTGAGGTTCAGGTCCCTGTAAAGGCTATGTAAATTTGGAATAGAGTGAATGTGGATCTTATTTTCCACTGAGTTGATACTCAAATAATATCTCAGAGATCAAGAAGGGAGATGTCTGTTTTGTGACCATGAGTTCAAGTGTCCAAGCTTCAGCTTGATCTGAATTATAAACTGTAAAATAACCTGTAAAATAAAAGGTTTTAGGTAATGTCATACTTGTCATAAAAGGTTAATATATCACTTGAGTCCTTAGAGGCTTACAAAGAGATGTAGACAAGGACGTTGGTAGATCCTAAGAAGGGATTGTAGATGCTAAGTAGTAGATGACTAAGCATAAAGATGACTGAAGATCTTGAGCTATGCTGACAGGATAGTTGATTCAACTGCTAGGATGACATGTTTAAATCCTCACGCCATGTGATGTATATCCCATATGATATATAGCAGTTATAGCCCATAGTCCTGAAACTATACAGATATAGTCTGCCTGTAGTTGTTCTAGACAAAACACAGCTAAAATCCCCTTATCTGTTGCACTACAGCCAGAATAAGACTGCAAGATCATTATACTTATTTCCTACAATGGAATACGATAAATACATGACACCAAGGTTGAATTCAGATTTCAAACACGTATTCCTGTTGAACACTCTTACTGTAACATTGATTGAGCATAAAGTGTTGATATCATCAGTAAGGGAGGAAAACTAATGGTCCCATTAACAATTAGAGGCATTAAGAGGAATAAAGGAGAGATAAGCTTTGTTTCTTTTTGTGTGTGCTTGCTTGTTTGTTTTTCTTTCCAATATCTTAGCAAGTCAATGAAAATCTTATTCATTACTTGTGCTCAGTGTTTTGGAGTTCTAACACATTATCTATTCATATAAATTCTCCCAACTGCAGGTACAAAACAGTTTTTTGGTAGACAGAGTTATGTGTTCAGCAAGCCATTAGTACAACCACAAACTAAATAAAAAACTCTCTAATCCTTCTGAAAACAATCAAGAAAGATCTTAATAGCCTTTGCAGCGTGAAATGGAATATTAACAAAAGTCAGCACTTGGAATTAAAGTAAGTCCTAGCTGATTTTAAGTCTCCTTATGAAGAACGCAACTTTGCATAGAGAAGTTAATCATATTTCTGTGCAAAAAGTTAGTGCCAATACTATCATTTAGATTTTATAAACCAAAAGCTAACATCTTCAAGCACAATAGAAAATTAATTCATAATCATTAATTAATAAATAATAATTGTATGCAGAGGCCCTTAGATATTTTATATCCTATATATATAAATCCCAGATGTCTTTTCTGAGCACTCTTGCATTCTCTTGTGCTTCTGTAGTTTCTTTTGGCTTCAGTGGGGACTAAGAATGTGCAAAGGATGCAAGAGAAGAGCTTTGGGTTTTTAAGCATACCACAGTACATACATATATGACTTTCATCAAATCTGGCTGAAAGTGTTATAATTCAAACTAATGAAATTTTGTATGCATCCCTGAATAAATTTTAAAGATACAAAATCCAGAGGGACATAGTTCCTAATAAAAGTGCTGACAGAGCCTTATGAACAAGCATAATTATTTCAAATATATGAGGCAAATACCTTTAATCAACAGCTGAATGGTAGCATGCTGTGTTAATTATTTCTGGTTGATGATGAGAAGACTGATTGCAATTTCTTCATTAACTTACTTTTTTCCATCTTTAAATTTCTCCACATTTACATATTTTCTTACTTTGACAATTATTATCTTTGTCCTGTAGCAGTATTTTTGAGTCACAAAACCTATTAAGCCTCTTATGCCTACCACCTATATTGAGGAGTCATAACATCTTTTTCCAAACAGAACATATTCCCACATTTCCAAAAAGGGTTTAATATCAAACCATGGTGTGCTACTCTGTCTCTGTTATGATTGTGGTAGTGCTTCAAAACCAAATAAATCGAATCAACCCTCTGCCTACTCTTTTAAAAGAATGTTCCAAAGCAGGTCAAATAAATTAAATAACCTTTCACACTAGAAGAGTATACAGTGCCCTTAAACACAAAGATTTTCTGTTTTGTATTTTTTTTCCCCAGTGAGTAGATTTTGGCTCTTTTGGCCGTTTTTATTGATTTTTAAATAAGTGTGAAAGAAAGTGAAATAAAAAAAAAAATACTAGAATTCTTTTTATTAGTTAAAATATATCACTGTGTCCCTTAAAGACAGAAGGGATGGATTGAGGGAGGAATCAATTGCCCTAAATCTCTTCATTATCATTTAATATTTTCATTATAACATTAAGTGTGATCTCAGTTATGAGTCAGTAAGGAACTGCATAAATGATTTCTGTGAATATGTTTGAATCCTAACTATTAACATATTCTTTTGCATAAAAAAATTTCTATGAAAAAAGTTGTAATCTGAGCAGAAGGATTTAGGGTTTCTTGCAGTAGGTTACTAATGTCATTATGGCTACTTAAACCCCAGTTTCTGTCTAAGAAGTTATATTTACTGGCTGAGTAGGGTAGTTGGTTTTGTCTAACTAAACCTAAGCAGCAAAATTTCTAAATGTTAGATAAAGTTAGGAAGTAAGTCTTCGGGAAAATAATGAGATCAACATCCTGTTATGCTATTTTAGAAGACTTCCCTTGCTGGTAGGGTTTCTGTCTGATGGGGATACAGAACAGAAGGTTTGGGTGGGGGAGGTTGGTGATGCCTTAAAAATTCCATTGTCTTCTATGAAGGCAAATTCACATCGTAGGACTTATACATAAGAACTGGATACCCAGTTGGGAGGTGAAACATCTCATGGTTACTTTATTTAATCAGTGTCCAGTCATGCTTTAATCATGCATGGTAGTGTGATAGCAAGCCAATCTGAGAGAGACAATCTGTCAGTTATTGAAGATGGTTTTCTTTTTCTTTTTCTCTAAACGTGACCTTAGCATCTTTGTAGCTGTGCTCTGTATATGTGGGTTGCATAACTAAGCTCTGTTTTATTGTTAACTTACCCTGAGCCAGTGTGAGGAGTGGACCCAAGAGTAACTAGAATGTGTTAAAGCACTCCATTCCAATACATTACTCAACTACCTGGTACAATTTTCTGAAGAAATCTAAATAATATTAGGGTGAAAGAAATGTGTTCTGGTCCCTAGCATTAGGCAAAGAATACCTTTTATGAAGGGGGATAGTGAGAAAATCACTTAGACTTTCTGGGTGCCCTGGCTTTTGTTACAAACAATGAAAAAGTCAGTAAGTCTATAAAATGCCTAATAAGACCTTTTAAAATGCATTATGATGAACTAAATCTGAGAAGGCAATGAATAAACCTATCATATACAAATCAGTGCACAACTTACAAAGCTGTTGAAGTGTTTCTTCTGTCACTTCATCATTTCCATACTACCAAAGACTGAACAGCCACCGAGACTTAAAGATTATTTACATAAAACAGAAAAGTAATATAAGCATTAGTTCACAACGGACTGCTGACTTTTTACTCTTTATGCTGCCTTTTGCACTTGCTGCTTCATAGAAGTCAACTGAGTGTTTATATATATAGGCAAGTATTTAAGTCTCGTGTGCCAGTTACATGGCAGATTATCTGTCAGTTAACAATGACAAACTTGTGAGACTCTTAAATAAACTTATCCCAAATAAAAGCAAAGCAGCCTTGATCTCCTGTGGTCACGTAGTGTTTGCTATACTTGCTAGATACTTTCAATTCTTCTAGGTCACACTAAATGTTTACTTATAATACTCCCTGTGTAGTACCAGAAAGTTAGTGCTACAGGTGTGTGAAGGAAAGTCCTATTTTCATCTTCTCTAAAATTATTTTAGTTTTACTTAAATATGCATTTAGCTGTTTGTATTATTTTGGTACTTGGGTATCACATCCATGGAGAAGGCTGGGGCAGGCTAACTATGAGCTGGGTTACCTTCAGTAGCAGAGTAGTGCAGCACTGGCCCAAGACAGACAGGTGAACCTTTGAATCTACATCCCAAAATTTTTTGTAAATCAACTAGAGAAAGTCACGGCTAACCTGAAGTTGTTTTAGTAACAGTCTCACTTTGAGGAGGAAGGTTGGACTATGGAAACTTCAAAGGTACCTTCCAACATTATTTCTCTAATTTGACGGTTTTATGATGAGGTCTCAGATGAAGGATGTCACACAAACAGAATATGAAAAAAAATCCAATATCCCAGAAAATAGCCAGAAAAAAACAAAGAGGAAAGATGAGATGTCTATCAGCATGAAAAGTAATAGACTAATCTCATAAGTGATCTTCCAACAATATTTGAAATTAAATTGAGATATCTTGGGTCCAGTTTTAGTAAAGAAGAAAGTTCTGTGACTTACACTGAGTTCTCCAACGTCCTTCTGAGAGTCAGCAACATATGTGCTTCTTTTGACACTAAAACTTGATAGCTAGCATAACTAACTCAAGAACCAGAATAACTTTGGAGGCAATATGTACATAATGAAAAGAGAACAGTCCTGTGTTTGGCTTCCTTAGAATGAGGAGTACACATGCTACATATTTAATTTATTTAGGCAGTAGTTTGCTTTAAGCCAAAATACAGATCGAGCTTAGCCTTACAAAGTTTGAGTTTTACCAAGGGTTTTTATATATGCTTAGCTCTAGGCATCTTTCCCAAAGTTGGAGTAATGTTTTTTCTCTATAATAATAAAAATACTTTGGATTTGAGTTTCTTGCAACCAAGCTGTCCTGGTTTTGTGGGGATAAAATTTATAGAATCAAGTTTCTGTTAGATTTTGTTTCAGTTTGTGGCCAGCCATGGTGATCAAGGCCATTAGCAGTTAAATCCAGGGCAGCTGACCCAGGCTGGCCCAGAGGTGTATTCTGTAACATTAATGTCAGGTTCACTATAGAAGGGAAAGCTTGCTGGGAAGGGGTGGGGCTTTTTTTGCTTTTCCCTTTCCATCCTTCTAAATGATTGCTATCCTTGGAGTGACTTGCTGCAACTCTGTGGGCTAAGTATAGTTTTGTGTGTTTTGTATTACTGTTGATATTGATTTCTTTATTGAATCTGTTTAAATTTAACCCATGAGTCTCCCTCCTTTTCCCAATTCCCTTCCTCATTTGGAGAAGGGATATTGGGTGAGAGAACAACTGCTTATTGTTTAGCCCTGGCTGTGATTTAAATGAAGACACAAGCTTATAACAATAACCATTTCAGGGTAGAGAATAGGCCAAAAACATTCAAACTGAAGCATGGAACTCAGAACTAATCATATGGAAAACAATCAGATTTCCTTATATAATTTTATTAACAAAATATGATTGGCACTTCAACAAAATCTTTAACTTCTCTGGAGGCTTTTTGCTATTTGACATCACATAAATCTTTCAATTCTAGTATCTTTAAACTTAGTTCTCATGCTTAAACTTCTTTTGTGTACCCTGACTATGGTTGCATTGTTATTGATATTCATTTCTTACATTGCTGGAGCATGCAGCATTCTCAATCAGAATCAGAGTTGTTATACCAAGTGCAGCTGGAAAATATGTACCAGTAGATTGTCTTCTATCCTAAGAACCCAAGCCAAATCCCATTAGTCACCTGGAGTTTTCCTACTAACTCACTTGATTTTGGATTTGGCCTTAAAAAAAAACCCCCTGTATTACAGGGTTTGTTTGTTTTTAAAGATGGAGGAGGAAGTAAACAGTTATAATCCCCAGATCAACCAGGAGTTGAGGAATTTGGCATGTGGGAAATGCATGTTTAGTTCTCTTGGATTCATACTTGGGGTTGTCATTTAGAAAATGAGTTGTAGACTATTTTTAGCTAATCCTCATATATTTTGTCATGGAACGTGGGTATTTTTACAACATTTCTTTCTTGTATTGGAATAACGTATCTCAAAAATCTATTTTTCAAAAATGAAATTGTTCTTTTTCTGGTCATGTCTGTATAGGGACAGTGAGGAAAGGCACAAACCCAAATAAATTCATCTGGAAAAAATGTATCAGCTAGAAGCTGAAAAATGTACTCTAACAATCAGGTTGGAACTTTTATTTCTATGACTTTGGAGATAGATGAATTTTAAATAAAAGAAAACATCAACATAAAAGAGACAGGAAGAGGAGAATTTAATAATAACCAAGGTGGGTAATAACTAGATACCACATAAAAAATTTAATATCTGGCCAAAAAAAGAAGAGGATGCAGTAATACCCTTGTAGATTTTTTGTTGGACCAAGACAATGGTATCCAGAAAGGAAGAAAGGGAACCTCACTTCATGAATGAAGCTCCAACAATTTGGTACAGTCCCCTTTGCTGTCTTCTCATTAGAAAAAAATAAAACCACAAAACAACAAAACCCTCAAAAGAAGCATGACCAGCAGGCCAAGGGACATGATTCTCCCCCTCTACTCCGCTCTCGTGAGATCCCACCTGGAGTACTGTGTCCAGCTCTGGGGCCTCCAACATAAGAAGGACATGGACCTGTTGGAATAAGTCCAGAGGAAGGCCACGAAGATGGTCAGGGGGCTGGAGCACCTCTTCTATGAAGAGAGGCTGAGAGAGTTGGGGCTGTTCAGCCTGGAGAAGAGAAGGGTCCGGGGGGACCTTCTAGCAACCTTCCAGTACCTGAAGGGGGCCTACAGGAAAGGGGAAGAGGGGCTTTTAACAAGGGCATGTAGTGATAGGAAGCGGGGGAATGGTTTTAAACTTTCCGTCAGTGTTCAAGGCCAGTTTGGATGGGGCTTTGAGCAACGTGGTCTAGTGGAAGGTGTCCCTGCCCATGGCAGGAGGGTTGGAACTAGGTGATCTTTAAGGTTGCTTCCAACCCAAACCGTTCTATGATTCTATGAAATACATATATCCTGCTACTATAGCTTTAGTTGTTCAGCCACCTTAAATTCATACAAGATATAATACCTCAGGAGGTACAGCGTCAGGTCTACATAATTGTCAAGTACTTTCACTTGCTTTTGTGTTAAGTTTCTCTCCTTAATGAGTACGTTAAAAAGATTTTGAAGAGAGAAGCCTTTTCTAGAATATCCAAAAAGATATTTCTCAAAGGTGACTGTGTATATTACTGAATGACCTACAGAAATGAAAACCAGAAAGATTCATCAGTAATTTGTGAGAGTATGGCAAAAGGGTTTAAAACAAAGAACACAGAAACTGGTTTAATAAAAGTGCTGAAATAGTGCATTTTAAAAGACACTGTAAAATATATTTCTGTTTTTCTGAGCCAAATATTTTCCATTTTATAATGAAAACCATGTTTCATTCAACCATTCTGAGATTAAAATCTGTAAAGGTACTTCTTTTTCAATATTGGAACAACCATTAATGGAGAAAGATTCCTTTACTGATATTGCAATTCCCACTCCTCACCCCACTTCTCCAGGCCAATTTTTAGCCTTTAAATATCTAAAAAATCCTTAACTATCCTTACACTTAGCTTAGTAAGTGAACTATATACTTACATTTATGATGTAAAAGGAACAGTGCCTTGTCTTTTGGATAGTCTTTAGAGCTTTGTAGAGTGCCTGAAGTTCTCATTACACTGGAAGTAAATTTTTCTTACAATGGGTCTTAATAAAAAGTAAGTGATAAATGTCTGCAAAAGTAAATTTGGCTTTTAAGCATAGGCCTAGAAACATAATTCCAGAAAACCTTCTAATGTTTAGGATGCAGTACTTTTTCAACAGTTGAAATGTCTGTAGCTGCTGTAAAACAAGAAAGCTGATATACCAGAATTAATGTATGTTACACACTGGATTGGTTGGAAAACCAACGTTAACAGAATATTCTGCTAGCTCTGTATATATTTTGCTAGGAATTTAACAAATAACATAATAACATGGAAATATGATGATCTCTTAGTACAGTACAGTGCATTATGCTGGGCATGGCTGGCAACATGACTCTGAAAGCACTTAAGTTACCTGAAGGTGAGCACAGAAGGACAACAGGTACCACACTGCCATTCTTTAGGTCAAAGGAGACAATGTATGAAAACACAGCAGGATAACAGTATTACAAATAAGCTGATATTTAACCTATTTGTGATGTTATCATCAGAGCTGGTTATTAACTAGCTTTCATTTTTCGTCGCATAAAGATATTTGGAGCATAGGCCTACCCTTCTCTGCTTTTAGTTTCAGACTATAGGTCTGACCTTGACACAGAACTCCAACTTAGAGTAATTCTAGCATAGTTTTGTAGGGACATTGCTTCCATATTTATTTTGTTTCAGTCTATATATTTTTTCCTACTGTTATCAATTACCCACAGTTAGCCAGGAGGTCAAGACCTTCTTGAACAGATGAGAAAAACCGATCAACTACCCTCTGACCTGTTTAACCCCTGTTAAACCAGACTTCTGCTCTCACATTCTTTAGCTGTAGTGACCATAAACTGGACTATCACACATCTTATGCTTTGAAAAGGCAAAATTTGAAGTGTGATGTTTCTTTACAGATATACCCTCAATGGTGTTTTGCCAGATATATATTCATGGTTCAAGCTGTGATTGGAAAAGGAAGAGATCACTCACCAGCACAAGTGACACAGGAGCAGCAAAGAGCCTAAAGTAAAAATTGAAATCAGCATGCTTTAACGGTTATAGAAAAAAGCAATCCAATACAACCTTATTCTCCCTTGCTTCTGGCCTAGGTTATCTTTAGCCTGTATGGATTATAGTTTGAGATAAATGTGAGAATATCTGGATTTTTTCAGGTCAATATACAATAGAGCAAAGGTTATTTTGATCTTAATTTTTTTTCCATGTTGGTCTCTGTGGCTACTGTTTTGAGTTGGAGCATGGTAATACATACAGCTGTAGAGAGAGACACATTCCAGATACCAACGTTCAGAGAAATACCCTTAGATTATAGTCAGACAATATTTACTGACAATTTCAGGATCAGTTGATTTGAACATCACCCTTTGCTTTACTTCTGCTGGTTTGCCAACTTTACTGACTATGCACTACAGGAAGAGGGCACTGACTTCTGCAAACCTAGATTTTCTTAAAATTAGTATACAGATTTTTTTTGACTAATAATGGTAATTCTTATTAGAATTGACCATGAATATTATCAAGATGACATGTCTTTTTCTCCCAACTAGAAATCTGAAAAATTAGAAGTATGGGGAATTCCAAATGGTTCTTGTTTGTACCCTTTATTTCCTGAAAAGAAAAAAAAAAATGGGCAAAACAGTTTCATAAGATTTGCATTGGTCAATCATTTTTATTACACTAAAAATCCTTATAAGGACAAAAAGGGAACACATTTTATTTGAGGAGCTAATAATCTGTCACTAGAGTTATTAATGTTCTAACAGTCCAATCAAAATACAACAAACAGTTATTTACAGAATCACAGAATCACAGAATGTTAGGGATTGGAAGGGAACTCGAAAGGTCATCTAGTCCAATTTCCCTGCCGGAGCAGGATTACCTAGATCATATCACACAGGAACGCGTCCAGGCGGATTTTGAATGTCTCCAGAGAAGGACACTCCACAACCTCTCTGGGCAGCCAGTTCCAGTGTTCGGTCACCCTCACCGTAAAGAAGTTTTTTCCTTATATTTATGTGGAACCTCCTGTGTTCCAACTTGCACCCATTGCCCCTTGTCCTGTCAAGGGATGTCACTGAGAAGAGCCTGGCTCCATCCTCATGACACTTGCCCTTTCCATATTTATAAACATTAATGAGGTCACCCCTCAGTCTCCTCTTCTCCAAGCTAACGAGACCCAGCTCCCTCAGCCTCTCCTCATAAGGGAGATGTTCCACTCCCTTAATCATCTTCGTGGCTCTGTGCTGGACTCTCTCTAGCAGTTCCCTGTCCTTCTTGAACTGAGGGGCCCAGAACCGGACACAATATTCCAGATGTGGCCTCACCAGGGCAGAGTAGAGGGGGAGGAGAACCTCTCGTGACCTGCTAACCACACCCCTTCTAATACACCCCAGGATGCCATTGGCCTTCTTGGCCACAAGGGCACATTGCTGGCTCATGGTCATCCTGCTGCCCACTAGGACCCCCAGGTCCCTTTCCCCTATGCTGCTCTCCAACAGGTCTGTCCCCAACTTGTACTCATACATGGGGTTGTTCTTGCCCAGATGCAGGACTCTACACTTGCCCTTGTTATAGTTCATTAAATTTCTCCCCGCCCAACTCTCCAGCCTGTCCAGGTCTCTCTGAATGGCTGCGCAGCCTTCCGGCGCGTCAGCCACTCCTCCCAGTTTGGTGTCATCAGTGAACTTGCTGACAGTGCACTCTATTCCCTCATCCAAGTCACTAATGAATATATTGAATAGTACTGGTCCCGGTACCGACCCTTGAGGGACTCCGCTAGATACAGGCCTCGAACTGGACTCTGTCCCATTGACCACCACTCTCTGGCTTCTTTCCTTCAGCCAGTTCACAATCCACCTCACTATCCGATCATCCAGACCACACTTCCTCAGTTGAGCTGCGAGGATGCTGTGGGAGACTGTGTCAAACGCTTTACTGAAATCAAGATAGACCACATCCACTGCTTTACCTTCATCTATCCACCAGGTTATGTCCTCATAAAAGGCTATCAAGTTAGTCAAGCATGACTTCCCCTTGGTGAAGCCATGTTGACTGCCCCTAATGATCCCCTTATCCTTGATGTGCCTAGAGACAGCACCAAGGACAAGTTGTTCCATCATCTTTCCGGGGATGGAGGTGAGGCTGACCAGTCTACAGTTACTCGGGTCCTCCTTCTTGCCCTTTTTGAAGACTGGAGTAACATGCGCTTTCCTCCAGTCCTCAGGCACCTCTCCCGTTGCCCACAACTTAGCAAAGATGATGGAGAGTGGCCTAGCAATGACTTGTGCCAGCTCCCTCAGCAATTTGTCAGGTTACAGTAATACCAACACTTACAGTCCAAATGATCTAATTATTACAGATAACATTGTCAATAATAATAAAAATTGCTATACATTCTTCTGAGTACCTAACCTTTTTCTCTGGTGTAACAGAGAAAAGGTCCTACAGTCAACAGAACTTTCTTGTAGAAGGGTGGGAAGATTTTTGTGTTGAAATATGTCTTTGACATATTGAGGTCTTCACCAGAGTGGGCATGATGTTCATGGTGGGGCTTTCTTCCTTCTTAGTCTTGGATTCATGAGGACAGTCTGCTTCCTTGTTTTGTCTTGTCTGGTTCTCACTTCCAGATTATACCTGTTTTACTGTTCTTTTTACTATTCTTAAAACTAGGTTTATCTTAATCACAAAGATGCACTCCTGAAGTGACCAGTGTGATTTGTGTTCTCTGCCTAAGTCTGGTTTCTTCTACACTACGATTTCTTTCTAGGATCATGGATCACTCTAAACAGAATAACTACTTGTTATTACTGTTTATTAGTTAACAATAGCTGTTATAACACAAAACTGCTTTAAGTTAAACTAAAGTGAAAACAAATGTAGGCAATAACATCTGACCACTGGGCAGTTGCTATTACAGCTAAAATCAGGTCAAGCCAACACAAGTCTAGACAAGTCCCGAGACTTTATTATGTCAACACAATCTTTGTGTGCTTTTACTAATAATGGCAAAATCCTATTTTCTGTGTTAAATTTCAATATGTCTAAGAGTGTTCTTGTATGTGTTCTTCTAAGGTATTCTTACTTCAGAATCACATTGGTGTATAATTTTGCTTCCTATGCTGCATGTCATGAATAGCATTCTTCATGTTGATGCCCAGGGCTGAGTATGCTGCAGATGCCCAGAGAGATTTTTCTCACACTTATCCTTGTAAAGTATGGTATTATGTCATATATTACTATGACAAAATTTTCAGCAGACTCACATTTTTCTTGGAATCAGGAGGAGGTTTGCCTCTCCTATTCATGTCTTCTGGGGAAGAGATAAATGTCTCTTTCCTGGAAAAATAACGTTTTTGCTTCTGCAGTCAAAAGAATAATGGATAGAATGATGTCTACAACCTGTAACCTTGTCAGACCCAGGTCAGACAGAGTTATGCTGCTTGCAGTTCAAGTGCACAGGACTAATCCTTCAGGTCATGCAATCAGGTATAGCTTTATGTAACTGCTTCTAGAGTTTTTTGTTTTGGTTTTTCTTTGTAGACAGTAACCTCTGAACTTCTGGTTTTAGTTTACACATCTCCTTCTCTACAAATTGTGCAGAACACTGTAAGTGTATTCTCGTGATTTCCACTATGACACAACACTAACACTTGGTGTTTCTTGTTTAAACAAAAAACACCCATCATGCTCTGGAAATTGCAGATTGGTTACCTTTCAGTTAGGCATCTGAATAAAGTGAAAACTTAAGCTTTTTTTTTTTTTTTTTTTAATTTTCTCCATGAGCAGCCATGATCTAGGAAGCTGTATGTAGATATTTGAGTACAGTGCACTGATTTATGGAACAGAATCCTGGAAGTTCTGGACAACAAAGGAAAATGTAAACTACTGGTATTTATGTCGAGTAATTACATCTTGATTAGAGTGAATTTCCAGAAACACAAATGTAACAGAAGAATTTCCAGCAAGCCACCTCTGTGACAACTGCTTTTCCCAGCATAGACTGAAGAGGGAAACACAGCAGTAACAGAAAAGGAAGCCTTGAGTCTGCGAGGGGAAACAGATAAGGGGTATCCGAATGAGTTAAGAATATTTCCCGTATCTGCAAAATAAAATACATTTCCTTTTCAGATTTTTCCAAGCATCTAAAAATTAGAGGTTTCTTTTGCCTTTTTCAGAATTCGTGGTCCCCAGTTTTAATACAATATAGAGTTTTAAGCTGAGTTTTAAAGCAGACCAAATAACTTGCCAAGTTCAGGCTACATGGTTAATAATGTCTATATCTGACCTATGAACAAAATGCCATCTGCTTAAGTTCTTAAAACATACCCAGTAGCTCTTCATTGTCGTTGGTAGCCTCCCAGGCCTAAACAAAAATTTCAGACTTTTGCAAGGAAGACATTTTTCCCCTTTAGCTTGGTAAGGATCTATACCCTTTACTGTGCCTCAGCCATGTATTTTGCTCTGGTCGTACTTGTCACTGAAGGAGTGCATCGGACACTGCCTCTTTGTGAGACCAGTCTTAGAATTTTAGCCAGATTTCTCTGGATGATGTAAGTGAACTTTGGTAAGTGTGTGTGCAGGTGCATAAGTGTATGTGTTTGTGTATTTTCATCTGGTGTTTCACTTCCAGGTTAGAAATATATAACAGTGTATACAAACACTGTTTATATCTACATAGTGAAGTATCTATCCAGGATGTGTTTATATCTATAATTACATTTGTCTATGCTATATATAAAGATTGGGTAGTGTGTCTAAACATTGTGTAAATATGCCATATGGAAAGCATCCCATAAAGTCACTGGTGAGGGAAATCATTGAATGTTTGCTTTCTTCCTCTTCTACAATACTTTTGAGAACTTCACTTGTAAAAAACACTAAGTAGAAAACCAAATGCAGGAACCTCAAATGACAATGTGTGTAGACAGAGAAAAGTGCACTATCAGGTGACTGAAAAATGAAAATTGAAAATAAAAGTAGATTGAAATAGTGTTCTGATTTGATATATTTACTGGTGTCTTTATGTACAGGGTAGAATTATCTTGCTAATCAAAATACAGTCAAATCATGATAAAAGTAAATTTTTGGATGTTTTCAATTTTGGGGTTTTTTGTTTGTTTTGTGTAGGTACTAGCTGTTTTGTTGTTTTACAAAAGAAAACCAAACCACAAAACACCAAACCTAACCAAAACAAAAACCCAGTTACTTACTTTCATTTACAGATACTGATGAGCAGCTATCACCTTTTATTTTACCTATGCTGTAATGACTATGTTTAAAGAATAGAGTAGAAGAGTAAAATACCAAAAGGCTCCCACAGTTGCCCACATTTGAGGATCCAATGTTGTAGACTAAAATCTTTTTGAAAATAGATAGTAGTAGCTTCTTTGAAAGAGAACTCTATCTTAAATATTATAACAAGTATAAGTAAAACTTGTGTCCAAATGATAGTTCTTATGTGACTGCCCACCAGTTTTACATATAGCAGACCAAATAGGTGCTATTGTGCATAAATACTATTTCTGAAGTATTGCAAAGGACAATACAAATGTAATAAAAGTGAATGGAAGTACCACAGAGAATGGTAAAGATTAGTTTTTTAAAAGCAACCATTAAGTTAACAGAAAGAAAAGGGTAGCAGATGAATCTTAGGAAAGAAAGATGTCGCTTGTGTTTGCTTATAAAATACATAGAGATTCAGCTATGTTGATGAGAACTTCATAAAACCCCAGAAAGAAAGAAGGATGCCTTAGCAATTTAGTCAATCTTGTTTTTAATGACTTATCTTCTGCCAAACTTGGTAGTGGAATTAATTGTTTCAAGCTGGGCTTTTGATTAAGATTCATTCTTATCCAAGATGAAGAACAGGAAATTCACTTTAGAGATCATAATTTCTGGGGAAGAAATTAATGAATTTTAGACAGTGAGAAATTTAAAGGGCTGATGGCCCTACTGAGCACTGAATTTTATGCAATGCACCTGAAAAAGATTTTGCTTTAGTTAAGATGAATGATGAATGATTTTTTCTTTGCCAAAGTCTAGCTATTTGTTCTAGTCTGGAGCAAAGACATCCCTAATTTAACAGCTTCCCTCTACAGCACTATGCAGGCCCTGCGCAGTTGCTACACATCCTGCTGACAATATGATTCATATATGTGTAACTCTGGCAATTAAAAGTGTGGTTTCCACTGGCACCCCAGGGAATAGTATGTGAATTCATGGTGATATTCCCAGAGTCAAAGAAATTCTCCTGTTATAGGTGATTTAAATTGTTTTCATTGTCTGTCAAACATCAGCAAACCCCTAGCCAATTCAAAAGCCAATTCAATTAGTTTTCTTCCACTTATGGTCTTCCAAAAATCATAATGTAGTTAAAAGCCCTATTCATCAGACATCAGTTGCAGCTGAGCTACTAAATATCTACGGGCCATAAAGCCATCTTTCTGAGCAGAGCTACTGCATGATAAATGTGTGAGTTATTTTAAACAAAAATGCTACAGAATGGCTGTTTCAAATGAAAGATGAGTAGATACTCCTAGGTTTCAGGAATCTCAAAGTAATAATTTTTCTCAGGCAACAAACTTTTTTTTTGTAAGGTCATTCTTAATAACAAAGTAAAAGACTATTTTTTCCTCTTTCTTTTTTTCAGGTTTTGTGGGTTTTTTTGTTGGGTATTTTTTGAAAACTAAAAAAAAAACCTACTACTTTTGAGCAACACAGTGATATGTACAGATGAAAAAACACATATAGAAATAGCTTGTAAATAATATGGTAAGGTGACAAATAAAAGCATGTGCTCAGAACATCTCTGCCTAGCCAGCTGTCTCATATATGGTTAGGTGTATATAGACATAGTTGACAAAGATTTATTATGAATAGGAATTAGTAAAAGGGTTATTTTTCCTTCAAAATTTTGTCTTTTCAGAGTTGTTGTCGCTGACTTCAAATAGGGAAACAACCTAAGAGCTGTAAATATAATAACGCATGATGAACCGTGTAATGTGCCACTTTATTTATTTATTTTTATTGCCCGAGGGAGATCATGCACAAAATACTTATGGCCTTGCCTGATCTGTTGCTCATAATTTATAAGACTTCTCTAATTTATTCTACTATGTATACATCTTGCAGTCTTCTATTACACCTTTTTTCCCTGTTTCTTGCCCTTCACCTTCTGACTTTCAAAGGCTGATGGGAATTAACTGCCAACTATTGTGTGATAGAGTTGTGTGCCTTGCTGTTGTTAACAATCATTGCCTTCTTTATTTTGGGCATTAAAAGCTGTGACTAGGCAAGAAAGTCAGGGATTAAAACCCTTCAAAATTAATGTGAATGACTAGAAAAAAAACTTCCGATTCACTAATGAGCCCCATTCAAAGACAATTGCTACAACTTCCTCAAAACCTTAGTGATATCAATTCGTGGAGTTTTTGAAAAAAAAA
Organism: Nyctibius grandis; assembly: GCF_013368605.1. Lineage (NCBI taxonomy): Eukaryota > Metazoa > Chordata > Aves > Nyctibiiformes > Nyctibiidae > Nyctibius > Nyctibius grandis. The sequence continues at coordinate 82,223,439 of NC_090660.1, forward strand.
AAAAAAATTGGCATTGCATTTCTAGCAAAGCCAAAGATGAACATTCAAAGAAAGTTTTACTTAAACATTCTCTAATCTGAGAATCATTTTTCTTAAGCATGAGACCAAAATTTGAGGACACTTAAATTAGACTAGAAAAGTTTATACTTATTCAGACATCACACTTTGAGAGGTTTTTATGTACAAGTGATGAGATGCAACTCAACTTAAAAGCAAAATGGAACTACATTGATAAGTCTTCATATATAGATTTGCATAAATTACATATTTGCCTGAATTATTGGAAGATCTTCATGAACAAAGATAGGTTATGTAGTGCTGTAAACACTGAATTCTGGGTGAGAAACATTTTTAAAAAAAATTGTTACCCAGTGGGATGACAGAACCTAATCAGGGATCGAGACAACTACGTGTCAAGGGCCCCAGAAAATCATGTCATACAGTGATCTTTATAACTACTTTAAGCTTATTTTGTTAGGTCTTGAATCAGCAAAAATTGAAAAAGTCAGTGACTTTTAATGCCTGAGCGATTTTAGTGAGGTAATTTATATCAGTAAAATTAAGATTGATTGTAAATATTCACAAGATGAAGCTCATGTTTACACAAGATGTAGCAGACTAGGCTAAAAAAAACCTTAGCAGGAGAAATTGCAATAAACTCAATATAGATTATCAACAATTTCAGTCCAAAGCAATGGCTAGCATGGATCAGAGAGTGATGGATAATAATTCGAAATTAAATGCTCTGCTCTAATTCAGAAAGTGACACATTCAGATATACATTATACCTAACATTGGATATAGGGGAGGAACAATTTGAAAAATGTACTTTTTTCAGTCTTGCAAAGGATGAAAGGCAAAGTGGAAACCACTTAAAGCTGCTAAATGTTTTTTTGACTTATTATTTTCAAATCTAGGATTAAGAATAAATTTAATTAAGCTAGATGTTAACAAGATCAATGATCAAGCAAAATATTTATCATTTCAATGAGTGACATGATTTAAGTTTGCCATAAGATTCAAACTGACAAAATGTTGTACGTTCATTATGAAAGCTTCTTATTATAGATTTTCATCCACATTATATATGCTAATAAAAAAGAACACAATATTGTATAAATGAGGTGTCTTTTATATAGACAAAAATATCCTTTAAATAGTTTTATTTTTATGATCTTGAAAGGCAAGTCGTTACATGAGAAATGACAATACCTCTTACCAGGGATCAGAACAAGAATACTCACATTTGACACAATTTTCTGAACTGGTATACCAAGTTGTGGTTCTGATTGAGAAGAATGAGCCATTTTTGTGAAATATCTCTTGATCTCAGTTAATCATTCACATCAGCTAGCTGTACAACGTATCATAATTTACAGACTGTGTTGAGAAAAAGGTGCTTGTTTCATTTCTCTAGGTGCATAATAGAAGAAAACGGAAATGATACAGGTGAATGGACACTAGAGGCATGCTATTCTGCTGTAATGTATTACAGCTACCCTGCAAGTAATAGAACAGGAACAATGCACCATTGTCCAAAATTGGAATTTAAGCTTTAGTAAAATTCATCAAGTATCTCAAGTGCTTCCTATAAAAGCAGACACGAGGTAATTATCTTCTATCGACCAACGTAAATCAGACTGGAAGTGCAGCTTTGTACTTTTTGAACGATGTTTTGGTTCACAGCATCCCACCACACCTTGATTCTTAAAAAGCACTATCTACTTAATCTGTCATTAAAAATATAAAACCCACCACCACCAAAAACCTCAAAGCTTTCTGCGCCATCTAAATCATAATCTCCTTGGCTGCCGAAGTAAAAACATTTTCAGAATATAGCTGGACTGTCTCTATGTTGCTTTAATTTTTGTTACTTTCTAAGGTTATTGGCACAAATTCTGAAAGATGAATTGCTTTTTTTTTCTTTATTCACAGTTTTGAATATTAATATCCATTTTTTACTGTTGCAGAGTTAGAATCATAGAATGGTTTGGGTTGGAAGGGACCTTAAAGATCATCTAGTTCCAACCGCCCTGCCACAGGCAGGGACACCTTTCCTCTAGACCAGGTTGCTCAAAGCCTCATCCAACCTGGCCTTAAACATGGCCAGGGAGGGGGCAGCCACAACTTCTCTGGGCAACCTGTTCCAGTGTCTCACCACCCTCACAGGAAAGAATTTCTTCCTAATATCTAATCTAAATCTACCCTCTTTCAGTTTAAAACCATTCCCCCTCGTCCTGTCACTACGTGTCCTTGCAAAAATCCCCTCTCCACCTTTCCTGTAGGCCCCCTTCAGATACTAGAAGGCTGCTGTGAGGTCTCCCCGGCGCCTTCTCTTCTCCAGGCTGAAGAGCCCCAACTCTCTCAGCCTGTCTTCATAGGAGAGGTGCTCCAGACCTCTGATCATCTTTGTGGCCCTCCTCTGGACTTGCTCCAACAGCTCCACATCCATCTTATGCTGGGGGCCTCAAAGCTGAACTCAGTACTCCAGGTGGGGTCTCATGAGAGCAGAGTAGAGGGGCAGAATCACCTCCCTTGACCTGCTGGCCATGCTTAAAGTTCAGTATTTCTATCCTTCTGTGGAATTATTCCATGTTAAAATAAGGTAAGTCAGTGAATACAAAGAACTGGAGACAGATGTGGGTACCCTCACTCACATCGAATATTGCATTCTTTGAACAGCCTCTGCGTTTTCACTGTGGTTACTGGATTAAGATCATACTACACCAGACTACAACTGTCAAATTCTGCCCTGCAGACATCAAGTGCAAAACTGTTATTCTGAATATCTAAATTATAAGAGAAGTCAGGACAATGTCCTTTTCTCTAAAAGTACTTCTTGCTTTTAATGTGCTTATGACTTTCAGATCCCTTTCCTATTCATCTACGCACCTGAGGACCCTCTGTTTTGCCAGTCAGCTATGGTAGTTTTAACTGAGTATTAGTTTTCCTGCCCTGCTGGTAAACATTTTTGGGTTTTATGTTGTTCCATACATGCAAGTTTGTGTCCAAAGGCACTCCTTCTCAAAAGCTAGCATCTCACAACCTGAGCTTCCAGCTCCATGTAGTATTTACTGTGTTGGCAACAATAAGCCTAGCTGTGAGGTCAATAATGGGTTAAAAATACTGCTTTGTGCTACATGGACTGACATTTCCTGACTTGCCTGTATCATACCAACTCTGAACTGGATCTTTCAGGTGTTCCTGTAATACAGGTAACAGTCTGTCTTAGAGCTACTTCATAGTAATATGAACACAGACCCCAGACAAGACACTTTGCAGAAATCGGCTGAGCCATAAGGATTTATAACGGGTCCATAATATTTCCTCCCTTCATAAATGAACTAAGCAGTTCACATAGAAAGTCATCACTCTGTCAATTCAGGGCAAATTAAAGTGGAATGTAATCACGGGAGGCAACAATTCCAAATGGCAGATGGAACTAGGAGGAGTCAGAAAACTGAGAATGGTTGAATTGCATCAGAATTGATTAAAAGGATTTGGGGAAATAATGTGAGGAAACTGAATAAAGAAAAGCAGCATTGTGATGAGGCATTTCTACACTTGTGTGCCTAGTTGAGAGATTGCATTGGATACATTAGTAAAAGTAATTTTTGTAATTTTTTATATTTTTATATTTTTTTTATAATCAGGGAACATGCATTCTTTTCACACCATTTTTGTTAAGCACTAGCTACAGGGCTAAATTTGCATTTGAACTCAGTAGTGAAGAAAGGACATTGACTACAGAAAATCTAAAACATGAAAAAAATCCTCAAAAGGTTACAGAATGTACTCTACAGGGAAAGAGAGGGGATGAAAATGATGCATTTTGGAGGTAAGCCAACAAATAACTGATATAGTGTAATAATAACAAACTCAATCAGGTTGAATAAGAAAGAGTGGACAATGGGTAAAGTAGCATAGAGGAAAAAAAAAAGTAGGAGTAGAAGTGGTAAGGTGAATCTAAAGAAAGCAGGGGATGACCTGACTCAGAAAAGAATATTTAAAAGGAAAAAGAAATAGAAGGCAAGATAGAGAAGCTACAATTTAGTTCTAGCAAAATTGCTGAATTATTATCTCTAGCTGAATTCAATGGTAATGTAACATTGCATATGAGGAAAGAATGCGCATAAACAAAGGTTTGGACAAGCTGACCAAACCGTAGCATTGAAAGGACTAGAATCTACAAACTGTTGGATGCAAATATAATGTCTGTTATCATCCACCAGAGATTTCTCTCTGTGTCTAGGTTGGAAAACAGCATAAAAGGGCTGTGGCTTAATTAGGGCATGAATTTATTAGCTCAGCTCTTGTGGGAACTCTCTGGCAATGAATTGTACAGAGCATATCAAGACACCTTAATTGTTTTCACATACTAGAGGTATATTGTCAGACATCCTTTCTCCCCTATTCTTGATTCCTATTCATATTTCTTTTACTCATACCCAACTGCCTGCCCCTTTTACAGAAGTGTTAAAAGGCAAAGGAAGAAGAATCCACTCTTGTTACTCCAGACAGCATAATTAAATTTGTTTCTCAGCTCTGGGGTATCCCTTCATCTCCATCCATTTCCAATTCTGATTAATCATGCATTAGAGCATCTGTAGGACTGACAAATGCCTTGGACTCTTGTTTCAAATAAGACCTTCAGATAAGATCTAATGCCTGGTACCTCTTCCCATTTCAAATTAACTTTTTCAGATACCTTAACAATTTCCTTCCAAATTCAATCATCCTCATACCTGTATAACCAATATATTGAACATGATATTTTTTGTGGATGTCCATTAATCCTCCTGATCCTAATAACTGACATGTTATCTGGCCTTGTCAACCCTGGAGATAACTTACCATATCCTTTCTGAAAAATGTAGCCTCTGGGAACAACTGGCACTAAGAAAAATGTCCCTGACCTGTTCTAATTTTTTTTTTTCAGTTTATACTGATCCCTTTAAAAATTTCAGTAGTCTGTTATGCAGTCACAATTTCAGGAGTCTACCTTAGTAAATGGAGCAGGGTTGACTGCAGCTTTCTCTTGCAGAATCTGAGGACAGCTGGAGACACTGGGGAAGTGACCATCTGCCCCGTGTAGGGCAGAGCATTTCCCCTCCACATCTAGCTACCAGCCAGCATGACTTGGTTTCTTCCTCTCTTTGTAATGGTCCGTCACCTCTTCAGCTCAGCACCTAAAGGCTGAAAGTGTAGGGATGTCATCTTTGGACCACATGAACACTGCTGTGTGTTCCCACACAGACATCATATTTTGCTCACAGGGCTGTGAAAAAAGCAGTAAAGAAGAAATATTTAACCTCCATGTATGAAAGTATCAATCTGTGTCAGAAGTTTCTATATATTAGGGTACCATTCACAAAACTACCAATTTGGATTTCCTGCTGTGCTGCTGGTATAATCAAATCTTGAATGAACAAAACCTCCTGTTTCTGTTGGCTAACTATAATAACAGACAGTGCTTGGCATGAGGTGAAATCTAATATTTTTAAGAGGTGCTTCCCCCTTAAATTAATGAAACCCCCTACATTTTCACATCCTTCATTGTCACTCTCAAGTCTTCAAATGGCAGCTGATCTGAAATAATTAACCATGTTCAGAGAATACTACTTCAGAGTTTCAAATCAACCATAAACAGGAAAACTGTGACTCCTGTTTATTTTACAGATTAAAAGGAACAGCATTCGGACAGACTTCTAAAAGGAAATTTGGAGTCTCTCTTTTGAGCTTTCTATGTACATGTGCTACAGATAGAATTGTTTCTATGCACAGCATATTAGAAAAAGAAAGCCTAGATGACCAACATTTCATTTTTAGGTGATTTAACTAAGTTTTACTATTAGATGTGGACTGTGGCAAAGCTATACATTTTTTTTAATAAATGACACTTATATTGGACCTCATAAATTTATCCCTAATATCTAATGAGTTATCAGTTATTACTTTTTAAGTAAGATTTAATTTGCTCTTAACATAAGACCTTTTCCCTCCTTTTTTTTTGTAGACATAAAAGGTACAGTCGTTATCAGCTCAGTGTTCATATTAAAAATGAGTTGTTTGCTCTTCATGTCTCTAGGAAAGCTCAAAGACAAGACAAATGTTGATGAGAACATTATTTTACTTGTTTAGAAATTAGCAACTTTAATGAAAATAACTGATGCCAATGTCCTACAGTCATTGCTTTAATTTAAATGGTCCCTCTGTTGAGATGTAGAGATCTCTTCTTTAGATCCATCTCCTACTGGTACAGAGAGACAAACACGCTACAGAAATTCCAGTTTTAGTAATGGCTAGTTTTTTCACTATTTATTAGAGTTTCCCTTGTTATGTTTTAACCCTATTCAGTTGACTAGATATCTGCTCTCAGGATCCCAACTCAATATTGCAGAACAGACTCCAATATTTCTCAAGTATTTTCGGGCATCAATAGTTAACTTCCAACGCCTCAGTGTTCCCATCTGTAAGAAATTGTGTAATTCTACCTGGAAGAAAATAGTGCTTCTTTCATACTGGCTGAAGCTACTGTGACCAGCACCAATCTCTATTACCTGTAAAAGCTTTGTCTTTCTCTTGGATAACTTTTGTTTTCTGTTGTTTTATTTTCCTCTTCGGTCTGGTCTGTGCAGCAGTATTGTCTTGCTCGGATCCCTTTGATTGTACCTCTTACATGAAGGGAAAAGCTACTTGCTCTTTGATATTATTGTTTTTTTTTGCTGACAGTGATCCATGCCAAAGCATTTCTTTAAGGGTTTTATTCTTTTGTTTTGTTTTCTGTCTTTTAGATTTTCTTTATTTTGGTTTTTATTCTGCTTTTCTTTGGCACATGCTGAAGTACTGGTCTAATTTTTTCCCAAGCACTGTCGTTTCTTCTCTGCTTAAACTGTCCACAACCTCACCCAGATGGATTTTTTTTAAGTAACCTTTCAATACAATTTAAGTAAGTTAAAAAATAGTTTGTCAGGTTGTATCAATCTCTACCTGTCATAGATATATTCTATAGACAGTAAAGTGGCTCAGATCTCCTGTGGCCTCCAAACAGACTTCTATAAATCTGACCTGTGTGCTTGCCTTGAGTGCTTGAAAAGTATTTACCTTAAGGCAGAAATATGGCCCTGTGCCTAGTGTGTGACCTTTCATCTACAGCCGATGAAAGAGTGGGAAAACTATTCTTTAAAGAAAAGACTATTGTGCTGAGTTTTTTTGCTGTATGTGCTCAGGCAACAGCACAGAGGAGCCCTTTCATTCAGGATAGGTTGGGGCCAAAGGATCAATCTAGAGATCTCATGAAACGTGCAAGGAATTTTGAAAAGTTACAAGGTAGGACTGTTATGAGGGCTTATGCCTCATGGCAAACATTTCAACCAGCACCCGAAGAGCATCAACTTTAAGTAGCTTTTGGAAAGTCAGTGAAGTTTAGGATATAGGAAAGCTCCTTTGAACCTCTGCTCTTAGACTGGCATGAGACAGTTCTTTGACGTGTCGTAGCCATGAAGTTTAAGGTGTTACTACAGAGACACAGAAGAAACTGAAGTCTTGGTTATCCTCAGTTTGTTGGTGAAGGTATTGGAATATTTCCAGAAAACGTCTGCTTTTCAGGGTTTAGCATTAAAGATTCTTTTGGAAAAAAATGAAAAATTTATTGTTTTGGAAAAGATGTTAGCACTGTGTAGGTGGTGTTCTTTGACTCACAGCTTGTGTGTGTGTGTCCTTGTGATGTTACCTCATCACAGAAATGTTAATACTGTTGATTTTAAATTACGCAGTATGGACACAGCAGTGTTTCACAGCACTAATGAGTCTAGTATAATGGTACTTGAAACTGGATAGTAGCAAGTATTGTATCTCTTCCACAGCCATCCTACACTCTGACACATTTTGTGAGCTGCATGGCATGTGGCAGACTGTTTGCTTAGTAAAGATAGAATCCTCCTAAGTGGAAGGAGGATTGGAGGAAGTCTGAGGGAAGATTTGCTGCATAACTGTCCCTATAAAACCTCCCTCTATCAAGGGGACATATTACCTGTAAATGATTTTTCTACAGTGGTCAAATTAATACAAGTTGTTAAAACTGGAAGACTTCAAAACTTTTTTGCTTAACACTGATTTTTTTCTGTTTCTTCAAAGCTTCATAATTGTATAATTAATCAGTAGCCTAGGACAAGCAACGGTTTGTTGCTGGTTAAGAAAACCATTCTAGGTGTGAACCATGAACTAACACTGATAGACTGCAGTTATTGGCAGAGTTGACAGCAGTTGTTGGTTCATAAAGTGGTTGTTAGAACCATTCACCCATAGAACATCAATGTGGCAATTTCAAGTAAACCTGAAATTTATGCATGTTGGTAGTGCTTCCACTGCATGGCAATTTCATGAAAGTGAAAGCTGCCTCATTCAAATATATTCCCAGTAACATACTCAAGGGGTACTGCATGCTTTCTAGTCCAAAAAATGATACTGAAAGAAAATGCCATATGCCATAAACAGAGTTTTTAGGGAGGAGTATGTGTGGGGATTCTTCCCCTATCACAGATTCTGTAATTAAAATCCTTTTCTCTATGTTTATCTTAAAAGGAAAGGCCTTCTCAGAAAACACAATTGGAAAGTTAGGGGGAAATTGATCCAGCTAAGACTGATTGGCTGAAGTTGAGTGTCTAGAGATTAGTTATCATTAGGCAAAAGAGAACATTTAAAATACCTTGAAATAAACAGGGTCACATCTAGTTTCAGGAATAAATTAATCTGTAGGTTTGTTGACACAGCACACTGCTCCTTCCTGACACAATGTGTACAAGGGGAAATTAGACGATAAATAATATTTGACTTTGATCTGATTTGCAGAAAGCATAATACTGTACTTTTCCTTCCTTCATTTATCATATCTGATTTCACCCCAAACTTTCAGCATTTCATTAGTGCTCCTACACACTATTTAAACAGACTGAATTAGTAAAGAATGCAGGGACTAGTTGATGAGTTAAAATAAATTATATATATTCATGCCAGAAAAAGAAATTAAAAACTTCCAGTTAATGTACAGCTAGAAAAACATGTGTGTCATCAAGTAATAAGTGTAAGTGGATTGAATAAATGTCAAGATGGGTTTAAAGAAATTGAAAAACAAACTATCATCAGAGGCAATCAAGTGTGGGAGGTTTAGTGCATCTGATATGGAATGGAAGATTAAGGAATAAAGTTAAGAAGAATAAACAGGGTGATGGGAGAAATGTATGTAGTAAATATTAGAAAGCACATCAGAGGTCATATATTTATTCTGTCTCCCACATACGTAAGATACAAAAGATCACTAAGAAAGGACCAACGTCTTAAAAATATTGAAAAAATAAGTAATTGCCCACATGGGTAGACCTTGCCCTGAAAAATAATAATTTTTCATTCATTTGAAATTCACAAAAGAATGTGAACAAAGAGGTCATGGAAGTCGTGCTAGAAGGTGTGCCTTTGGTGAAGTAGAAAGAACATGAAGGAAAAACTGCATCACAAAATGATTAATAAATTACAATCAATTAGAATTAGTCAAAACTACCATGTCAGGTTGTGTTTGTCCACTGCTGGTGTGTATCACACAGTGGTATTAATACAATCCCATCTTTAAAGCCCATGGCTCATACCTAGGGCCCATCCTGACAAAGGCAGAATTGCAAAGAAAGAGGTTTTTGTATCCTTCAGACAATTCCTGATCAGGAAAGCATGGCAATTACTTTGTGTTTTAGGAATAGACTGAGTGGTAGGAATAAGATTTCTTTCGTAGGAGCTCACAATAAAAAAACAAAAATGCAAAAATTCAGTCTAGTCAAAAGCATACAGGACTCCTTATTTTTAGGAGAATACTTACTCCATCTTTACTCTCCTTCTCATTATACCCCAAACCCTGATTTCATTACCAAAAAAATCTGCGCTATGGGAGAAGACAGGAACAGTGATATATTTTATCACTTATAGTAGTTGTAGTCCTGTTTTTAGTCTGGATTATTCTAAATTGTTTATTATCAAATGTCTCAACACCTAGAAATTCAGAGGTTCTGAATTTCTGTTGCTGAGTAGGTCTCTTCTCAGAGAATTATCTGCAGACACACCACTTGTATCAGCATGGCCTGGATAAATATTCTGAAAGACGGTAAAAATATTGAAGCATTTTGTGAGAGCTGTGATTGTGTTGTGAGGTGACCCGAGCAAAACCAAGAAATTATGAGAATGATTGCCTCTACCTGAAAGTCATACTTATAGTTAAAGTGAAAATAAGAACGTGCCCTTGAAAAAATCCAAGATATCTCACTTCAGCTGCATGGGGTAGCTTGAGTCAACAGTGTTATGTGGGTGTCTGCTTGCCATAGTAATGTTCAGAGGTTAGAAGACATAAAAATGGATCTGTGAGGCTAAAGGAGGGAGATATGTTTCTAATACAGTGAAAAAAGTTGTGGGTTGTAAAATTTTGGTTTGTAACTCTTTATATGAAGTAGGCCTAGCATTATGTCTCTACAGACTGCTTTGGTCCATATGCACAGTTCATGGACAAAACGAATGTGTGTGACAGGTAGATTGTATGTTTGTCCTCTTAGAAAAAAAGTAGAAAATATTTTGTTCTGAACCTTAGTAATATACTCCTGAGTCATCAGAAGTTGTTTTGGTGATTATGGCAGTAGGAGATGGCAGAAAAGATCAACATGAGCTTTTCTTTGAAATAAATTTGTACATTTTATGGGGCCATTTCATCACTAAATTTTTTTTTTTATTTTTATTTTATTTTTAATGGAATAAGTTCTAAGAGTCAGTGTTAATTCCATCACATTTTTGTTGGCAGTTGCAAGGGACATGTGATGTAAATGTAATGTGCTGGGATTTCTGAACATCTCTATTCCCATTTTTTTGCAAAAGACTGTCACGGCGGATGTTTTTACTGTTACTGTTTCAAAATGCCTGGAATTTACAGTAACTTGGTTAGTGAGAGGAGTCATGAGCATCGGCTGTGTCCTAGTCTTGAGTCACTTATAATACGAAAGTCTGTGTAAAGAGGAATGTGTGAGGTAGGGCAAGCTGTTAATTTCCTTCACCATCCATACCTCTTTTGAACACTTCTGTCTCAGCAAATAAGCAATTAGAGTTTTTTGACACATAGCTGCAGAAGACTCTTTTTGCTCCCTGTGTGTCATTTGCTGCCCTTTATACAAAGTACAGACACCATTTTCATGAATGCCACAGATTTTCTCTTGACTACTGTCTGTTTCTCCAGCACATAAAGAAAAGGCACATTAATGTACATTATAGATAGCTATCACTGAGTTATCTCTGTTGTCTCCAACTCACCAATCTTAGGTATATTAATAAACTATTTTCTCTCCTAGTACATGGAACCTTACTTACTGAACCACAGGAAAGGTGCGGAAGGATGCAGGAGTTGGGAGTGTCAAGATTTTGGATTATGTGATGAAGAAATGCCAAAGCACAAAATTTACAAGGCAAAGTAGTGCACCTGTGTATAGGTCTTGCGGAGCTGGGGCAGTAGGCTAAAACCAGAGAGAGTATGGATTCTGCTGAGTCTTTTCTGGATAGAAGACAGTGTAAAAGGCATCACTCTGACTGCACTGCACTACCCTTTGAAGAGACTGTCAGCTTCAAGGAAAGTTATTTTGCATGGTCAGGTCTATCATTGTTTGAACTTCCTTAGACCTTGGACATCTAATTTTCCCACAAGGCACACTAAATGAAATAGTGTGCTTAGCAAGTATGAGCAAAGTCAACCTTTCAAGAGAAAAGGTCTCGGAAAAATTCTGTAAAGCTTTTGCTTTATCGTAATAGGGCATCAGCAAAAGACTGAAAGAAATTAAAGATGACCATGAAAATAATGGTCATTTATCATGTTGTGGTTCATTGTCCCAAAGGGAATGATAGAGTCTCAGCCACTTGGGAAATTCTAAGTCAGAGTGAACAAGACACTTGAAAATCTATTAGCTGAAGCTTAGTTGAAGCAACTGTCAGATGAATGAATTAAAAGAGTCTACAATAATGAGTCTTTTAGCTCATTTACTTCAAATAATTTTGATATAGGAAGCAGGAGAGAGATGTGCTGGAATGGGGAAGTAGGAGGAAGTGATGAGGGAACAGGAAAGTTTGAGTTAAAGCAATTTAAATCCAAATATATAGAAGAAATGTAGATAACTAGGAAGTAGGAAGGTTTCTATAATCTATACAATAAGAAAGGTAACATAAGAAAAAAGGTGGAAGAAATAGGAGCAGGAAATGAAACTGTATGCATAAGAGGATTTCAAATTAGCGGAGTTGAAGTATGGCAGAATGGAAGAAAGAAATAAAGACCAGAAGTATAGAATAATATGAGAAAACAAGAATTAAAAAAAATATGAAAGAAGGAGTTAGCAAAAAATAATCAGCTCTTGAAAACAAGCCACTTGGATAAATAGAGAGAAAATTGAAGTTTTGTATTTTATTGTCACTGACTACAACAAATAAACTATTTTGCTCAAGTAAGATGCAGTAACATAAATTGACAATTTATGTGTAATACCCTCTGAACTTTACATGCTAAGATAATCTCAGAAGACAATTTATTACACCTTAACAATAACTAGTAAACTAAATTGGGTTTTCAGTACCACCAAATTAAAAGTTTATTTTTAGTGTTTATATTTAGCGTTATATCTCCTAACCGGGGTTAGGAGACTTTAATTAGATTTTTTGCTAATAAAATTGCTCTGAAAATTAACCCCTATTTCAGCCTATCTTACTTTGCGTAGAAGTTTATTATTACCAGAATTATTTTTCGGTCAATCAACCTTTATCTTTACATAATCACATCTTTACTTCCAGCTTTCTCAAAGTTACAGGACTGAGAGCTGCCCTTAGCAACTGAGTTTTTTACTGTGTTCTTCTCCCATCCATTGGGAAGGGAAATAAGAGATGTGCATTTTCCAACACCTATAGAATAGGACTTTTCTGAGGAAACCATTACTAAGACTCTAGTTCATTAACTATGGGCTATATGCAGGAAGAAATAGCAAATGCATGTTATCATTTCTAGATGTATCAGTGCTTAAGTACACCTTGGAATAACAAAGCAAATAAACAGGAATGCCTTACAGACTTAAATTTAAAATAAAACAAATTATCAGCTTGTCACAGATGTAAAATTCAAAGTGAACCTGTCTGTCACCAAACATCAAGGTGAATGATTCAGTGCATATAATAACAGGATAATGATGACATAAATATCTAGTTGACCTAAATGTATACTTTCCCAGATCTCAGACAGAGGTACTGTGCAAGTAGTGCGGAGGGTGGAATTTTTGGGTTGCCTGTGAGAACTCCGGCCAAGCCTAAACAAGAGAAACTGTTTTAGGTCTAGCAGTTCTGATTTCCAGGGTGCAGCAGAGATCTCCAGCTTCTTTCAGGGCCAGCTTAGGTTTTTTACCATTAAGGGGACAGATTAATAACAGGTCTTGCTCACAGTTTGGCCATGTAAGCTACTGGCCAAACAAATTGTGATCTATTGCTCAGGTCACTATTATTTTGCTACTTTGCATACTGCAAGTAGTTCACTTTTCTATCTGTGTAGCTCCATATACATATCGTGAGGTGTACTCTCCATTACAATAGTCTGGAAAGAGGTCTATACTAAGTTATTAAGATCCTGTAGGACCTTATTCTGCTCAAACTAAATGCAAAGTTGTGATCTCAGAAATTACAGTAAACATTCAGAATCTGGAACTTATAGGTAAGAACCTGCTTCTATGTTTTTTCCTTCCTGTTCCACAACGGGCAAGTGCTGGCTTGGTCAGATACCTCTGCCTAGAGCAGCAGCCTGAGCAAAAGAATTTTTCCAGTGTAAGAGCATTGTCTAGCTAATGATGGGAAGTTACAAAAGTCTATCCTCAACAGTCCACATTCATTATTTCTTGTGAAGAGTTTAAAGCCGTGTAATGATTAGCTTAAGCTTGTTTAACCTAGGATTTCTGAATGCCTCTTGGATTTGTATGCATGATTCTTTATCACGCTTTTCTGCAGGTTGGTGTTGCATCATCTTTAGGAAATCAAAAAGCTGAATAAACAGAGCTTGTCTATAGAAGTACAGCATTCAGTGAGTTTGGTCTAATCAATCTTGCGTTATAGTTTTGACTGGACTCCTGCAAGAGATATTTCATTGAAACGTAGGGATTCCAAGAGATCTGCACTTCTGCTCTAAGCTAGATATAGTGTATCCAGACTGTCTCTGACAGACGTTTATTAAGTATATTCCTTGACTCCAAAGACAGACAGATCATAACATACCTAAGTATCTAGTACCTCCTCCTTGTGCACAGCTGAAAGTTGAAAATGGCAAAGCAAGCTATCTACTGCTCCTGTGTATAGTAGAAAAGATGTTTTTCACCCCCCTTAACTTTTTTTCAGTATTTCTTTCTCCTAACAGACTTTAAAAACAAAATAGAAAAGAAAGAGGAAAAAAAAATATCAAAACAAAAAATATCATAGTATTATATGAATGTGATGGAAGTAGAATAGTCCCAGGGAACAATCAACAGTAATTTACACTTGGCATATTAAGTAAACAGACAACTCTTCCAAATTACAGTACTTGTGAATGTCAGAAAAGGCTGTGAAGACTATTAGAAAAACATTTTATATTTACTCAGTAATGACATGAAGTTTATTATATACCAGCTAGGAAGAATATAAATTATTTTATCTCAATACTTTAAATTTTTGGAATACTTAAATTTTGTCATCTTGAAACTGCTGTTCAAATGCTATAATTGTATAGCATTGAATATGTTGTTTTGTTATAAAAATAGAATGTCATTATATGAACAGAATAAAAAATGTCTGACATCATTGAAATAGTCCATGAAATTCAGTCAAACTTTCTTTACCTTTGTGGCTTTTTAAATTCTTAGAAATGAGCAGACATGTTTTTCTGTATGTCTACACGAACACAGCATTTGACTCTTTGCTAAGACCAAGTTGTTTGCAAGTTAGAGGAGTATTTTCTGTCTTCTTGTTGACCCAAATGTACAAAGTAGTAGGGCTAAGTTAAAAAAAATTAAGACATATCTGTGGTTGGGTTTTTTTATGGCCTAAATTAATTCCACTAATTTGATTCAGACAAAGGCAGTCTGTTGTGCTTATAGCTCTAAGACTTCACCTTCATTGTTCCATTTTATTACAGGAATTAAGAAAAGCTGTAGTTTTTAAGTAACTAGGACGAAGCCTCTTGGAAGTTTTGTCTCACAATGAATTCTTGAATTGTACTTACTGAAGAATTTTAAGTGAGAAACATTGAGGCATCTCGGTCATTTATTTATAGAAATCTGGCTTTTTCAGAAAAAAGTATAGAAAAAAATAAATTATACATCAACTGTCTTGGGTTTTCTTATGCATTTTGCACACAGGCACTTTCAGTCGTGATTTGTACGGGTGATAATACAATTGACAGAATAATAAAGATGTCACAATTTGGTCAGTATCTCCAGTTTCACCTCAGTAATACACGTCCTGAGCAACAGCTCAGACAATGGACTGAAAGGGTTGGACAGAAGACAGCCTCTTCTCTGGCTGTGTCTGGCAACTGAATCCAGTAAAGGACCCTCTCACACTTCAGCCTTCTGCTTTAAATCAACCATGACTAACCGTAGTGTTTTCTCTGTGGAATGCCTCAATGGTTTGGGTCCTACTGGTTATGGTCAGGAGCAGGCTGTCACTTTCACAGTGCACAGCCAGGGTGTCCTGACTGTGTGGAGGAAGGCCTTTGGAGAGGTCATATTTAACCATGGCTTCTGCATGGGAAGACTTGCCTGGTCTGGAGCAACTCTCCACATTCCTATAGGCCAGCTTGGCCTGGGTTGTTTGGGTTTTCTAGTAGAAGTAGTGCTTTCCCTCAAAGATCACTCAGATTCTTCCTTGCTCTGGGTAACGTGGCGGTGGTAGGTCTGTAGGACGTGCGAGAACAGAGATGGGCCTTGATTCTTGGTGCCAAAGGAGAAGACAGCTTTAAAGAATTTTCCATTTTAAATTCAGTCTCTTTCATTTCCAAGGTGTTCTTCTCCTCTTCCTTGCCCTCCTCCTGTACTGCCAGCTAGCCTAGTGATGTCTTCAGGCTAGAGGTGGCAGCAGCACCAGAGTTGTGTTGGCCTGTAGCTTAGCTGAGACCTTGTCTGGGTGCATGCCATGATCCATCATGTGTTTTGCCTCCTCAGTGAGCAGGTTGTCAGTGGTCGGCTTGGCAGCCAGGCAGACGAGCAGGTGCACAAGAGAAAGAGAAGCATTTTGACCATCAGGTTCTTATGCCTACTTTCGACTGTTTCTGTGGAACTTCAGCTAATAAACTGAAATAAAGTTGACAAAATCCTCAGCTCTGCCATCATGGCAATAGTCCTAAGTACATCCAGCAGCAGAATATAAAGTCCCTAGGTAACTTTGCTGGCAAACAACTTCATCAAGAGAAGGTTTTTAAAGTTATGGTGCGTATTAAATACTGTCTATGGTCTAATTTAGTTATGTATGTGCATTTAGGATCTACTCCGTACAGCCTACCAAGCGAGGCTTTGAAAAAAATCTACGTTTTGGACCAAAGAAACTCGAAGTTACATTAATAGGTTATACAAAATGAATGTGAACTCCTTTCCTTATCCATACATGTGTTCCCCCATACACAGAATTTTCACAGGAAATAGTGCTTTACAGTACTTTTAACAACACTTTTATGGATTTTAATTATTGTTTTGGATATTTTAGTCTTAAAATATCAAGTAAATGAAAATAAGTAGATGGTTGCAGATTATTTGTTCAGTTTGTCTCCTTTAGAAGCATAACAACTCAAGTCTTAAGGGAAAATATAAAACATCATAGGCAGTCTGTAAGAAGGAAGATAAAACGGTTGATAAAACCTCAGCAAATGTCATTAGCTAAATCTAGGTTCCAGTTTAAAAATAAATACTCACTCAAGTGTTAGATTGAATTAAACTGATTTTGATATTGGTATTTTTAGAAGCTCATTTTCTTCAAGTGAGAAATAATCCTTAGACTTCATCCTCTCCGTATTCTCCACTTTTTAAATTCCTACAGACTCATTTACTGGATCAATTTCAGAGCTGCTAACCTCTTGTGTGAAAGTCACAGAATGATATCCATCCCATGCGACAGGTCCCTTCATCCCCCAGCCTTTGGCAAAGGCAGAGCACATGTTGTCTCTGTGCTGGAGAATCCCATGTTGCTGAGAGCCCTCCTACTAGAGAGCTAGCAGTGGGATTCTTGCTCATTGACTCATGCTCAAGCCTTGGAGCCAAAGTGACAGAAAGCATCTATAGTGGATGTTATGACACAGCAGGTAGCTGCTGATGCCACCAGGCTGCGAATGGGCACAGACCCATTAATATCAGGTTGCTCGATCCATCTCTCTTGACTGTCTGGATGTTCCTTTGCCTGCCCTGCCTGCCCCCTACTCATCCTCCTGATCACAAAAGCAGGGTGACTCTAGTAGTGGGATCAGAATGACAGATGTGGTTTATTGTCCTCTTCCAGATACTGTGATCAAGCACAGGGCTGCCCCGCAGATATTCAACCTGATCTAGTTGAAGATGTCCCTGCTCATTGGAGGGAAGGCTGGACCAGATGGCCTTTAAAGGCCCCTTCCAACCCAAACTATTCTATGATTTTATATTCATGGGCAACCCTGACAACTTTTGCATACCTTATTATCCCTTTTTCCATTTCTTCAAGGCATTTGTGGCTCCCTGTCACTTCCCCAGTCTCATCCCAAACAAACTACCCAACACAATTGCTTTTTCTCTATCGGTCCCAGTTTTGAAATATCCATACCCAAACTTAGTATTTCTGATACCTTTACCTAGGTAATCTCAGCTTCATATGGTGCAACTGATAGGGTTACCTAGGAACAGGTAGTCTCAAAAGATCCCCAGTACTCCCATCTGAATATCTGTGAAGATCAGCCATTTCTCACATACCTCCCTGGTAACCATGTGTAATATCCAATAGCTTTTAATAGTCTGTTCTCTTAGGTAAACCTCAGGCCAAGGCCTAGTCAATGGTGTAGTTATTTACTTGCAACCCTAACCTGGTGCTTAGCCACTTTTAGAGTATCTTGAGGTCCCAGAAAAATTGTATTTCACAGTAGAATAAATCTTTCCTTCAGAAATCATGAGGACTGTCTTTTGAATAAATGGGAATTATTTGTATAAATCTATACACATTTTGAAAAGAATAAACTCCTTCATTAACAGTTCCCTAGTATTCAATTTTCATTGACAAAAAGACAAAAAGGAGTATTAAAACCATGCTGCATGTGACATAGATTGCTCACAAGCAACTGCGGAACTATTCATTCTTATTTGAACCTCATATTACTTTGCTGAAAGTTTAGTTATGACATTTGCTAAAGTATTCTGTGTACTTAACCAAGTGTGGCTTCAACAAAAAAGAGTGAAATCAAAACTGACATTTTGTCTACAAAATCAGGCCATATATTGCACCATTTAGTTGTTGTACTTTATCACAAAAAACTGTGCTTATGTATCATGAAGGCTTTTGCAAAATTTAACTAAAGCTTGGAAATCTAAAGTTTGCCCGAAATCTGGAAATCTAAAGTGATTAGGAGTGACACATATAATACACTGCATGTTAATCTATATTCCAGGCAGTGTATGACCATTTGGGAAGGCAAAACCGAAGACAGGTTCAGAGCTCCTGCTCTTCACATAATTGCCTGTTTAAACAGTCCAGTTATGAATCTATAAACTTGAAGGGAAGATTCTGTCAATGTTGAGGGAGGCAGATGAAGGGAATTGTTTCCTTCTTGAAGATGAGTAGGTTTGTTCTTTATTTCTGTCTATCAGACTACTTTAGCTTTCTGTGTTCTGCGAACTGGGGGGAGAATGATGCACATTAATTGGCAGCTGTCCAGTCGTTCAGTACATAGGCATATAGTTTCAAAATACTCCCCTGTGGATGTAACTCAATGTATGCATACAACGAGCTTCTCATGGGATTTTGAGCATCAAACATGATTCAACTTTTGTCTGTCAACCATCGTGTCTGTCTGCTTCTCTCTCTCTGACTCAGCTTACAAAAATGGAATTTCCCAAGGGAAGCACTGTTCACTCTAAGTTCTCTAAATTGCACAAACAAAGTATTGCAGGCCAGAGGATCTGGGCCACACTAATTCCTAGTGCTGGGTAGGACTGCAAAAAGCTGAAATGTAAAGTTTCTAAATGCTAGACTAAAACCATTTTCACTTTCTTCAAATTCTCCAGGCAAAATTAGGAAGAGTGAATTCCCAGGAATTCATCTAGTTCATACTTCTGTCCCATCTAAACAATTAATTCTAAAGGTCTGTCTAAAGAAGATGTATATTCAGCAAAGTAATGGTATAATTTAAATGGTACTAGCTTGCACATCATTTGGGGAGAGTCAGTGTGTATTAGGGAGTGCTGGGCTAAGATATCATGAGCAAAAAATTAACTGGATATTAATGCTTTTTATACAAATATAAAATTATCGCTTAAATGCAATTTTGACTTTAACATCCGCAAAATGTTGAGTATCGAGTGGAAGAACAAGATATCATTAAACGAAGGTCACAGAATATACAAGAGTCAAAAGAGGCATTGAGTCTTTTTCTTCCAAGTCTACATTTTTCTTGTCTAGATATTATTTAGTAACCATTACCTCATCTCTAGATATTATTTAGTAACCATTACCTCATCAACATGTTTGACTATGCTCATAATCAGTTAGCATTTTCACAGCTTTTACTAAGTTGTACGCAGTATCGAACTGTGTAAGCAGACAGAGTTCAAAGAACTGTTTATGCCCTGAAATATATGGCTTTTTGTGTGGAAATTCTTGGGATGTGTGAGATGGTACTATCAGGTTTATCCATTCCTTCACAGTTGCACGACAGGTGATCTAATAGGAAGAAAAATGTTGACCTTTTATCCAGAAAGGATATTGCTATTATGCTGAAAAATCTTCATGTTAAGGTGGGGGATAACTATAGAATACATAAAAGAGAAATAAAGAACAAATTAAAGGTAAATGGAGAAGATGACAGAGAAAGGGCAGTTGTGGTATACAAAGAGCAACAGAATTGGGAATGGCAAAATCAATACTCTATTTTAAGCAGTGAACAGAGACCAGGCTTCACGTACAATTCAGTGGCAAACAACACTCTCTAGCCTGCACATAAAGCCAAGTTTAGGGTGAAATGGATAACTTATCTTAGGGAAGAAAGAATCTCGAACTATACCTTGCCTTTGAAAATGTCCTTTGAGTGGATGTTTATCTAAGATCTAGATAACTCAGGAGTTATTTTCTCTTTGATTTGATCTTAAAAAGAAAAATACATACAAATACATATCCATGAGAATTTTGAAGACTGCTTTCTGTTGTACATACTTCATGGAATTAACTGAAATGGAATCTTTTCATTATGGGAGGCTGCTTGTTTAGGAGAATTTAATATTCCTCACATTAAATGAAACAAGGAACCCCCTCTGCTCAACTTGGTCCAAATTAAAAGGTTAATTTCATAAGAAAATAAATGTATCATTATATGAACTCAGTGGCAAGGAAAAAAAAGAATTTTTTTCTCAACCTTTTTTCCTGTTATGGTTAAGGAAATTGTCCTGATTTGGCCCAAACCAGGCCAATTAGTCTTAGAGAAACCAAGGTCACTGCTAAATTCCTCACTGCTTATGAGTGAAGAGCCGAAGGGGGCTCGCACCTGCAGGGAGGAGCAGACAGGGCAGGTGACCCAAGACTGACCAACAAGGTATTCCATCCCATACATGTCATTCTCACTTTCCTATTTATCACTAACCCACTGCCTCCTGGAGGTGGGGCCCAGGAGGGAGGGGCCCTCCTGTCTTCCACTGATTGGTACCAGCTTTGCCAATTTTCCAGTTAAAAGCCTGCAGGTGTGATGGCAGGGGGAGCTACTGTATTTTCCCCTCTGCCTGTGCTGGGTGGAGGTACTGTATTTTCCCCTCGGCCCGTGCTGGGGGGAGCAACTCTGCCTGAGGAGGATTTCCAAGCTCTCAGTCTTGGTTTTGTATATATTTGTATATATTTGATTATTTCTATTGTTATTGTTATTATATTCTTTTTCATTATTATAGTTTATTAAAACTGTTTTAACTTTCCAACCCATAAGTCTCTCTCCCTTTTCCCTTTCCCTTTCCCTTAGGGGGGGGGAGAGGGTTAACAGAGAGCATCTGCCACCTGGTTAATAGCTGGCCCAGCTTTAAACTGTGACAGAAATGATATGGAGTAGGGAATTATTTGGAAATGTAGCACAGCTCAGCATACTGTCTGTGCTTTAGCACTTTTGCATGTCCACGTGTACAAGCTTTTACTTAATTTCACTGTGACCTTCCATCTATATTTACTTTTGTTGTTTAACATATTGAAATTTTACTAACCACCATAGTGTCAAAAGGTCATTGCATCCCATACCTGTAATTTACTGCAATAGACCTTCACTTCCACTTTGGAATCCCTCAGATTCACACTGATAAATTGACGGCCGTTGCACATTGACGCTTATTTCAGTAAGTTCTTCTTGCTAGGCTGAAAGTGAATAAAAAAAGTTCAAGATTTCCCCTGGTATCTCTTTGATGCAGCTTTGATTTGGTAAACTCATCATACCACATTATGAAGGTGAAGTCTGTAAACCTCCAGTGCTTACTAACCATAAACTTCATCAGTTTTGTATCTGGTCTCTGCATGAGTACAGATTAGACTTTTGCTTTAGAGAGCTATATGGGATTCCAGATACTACTTTCTTCTACTCAGTCAGCAGAAAAAATCTCTAATTATGCTGTGGGCTCAGTCAACAGAGTCAGCAAAACAAAACTCATTATGTATTACAAAAAATCCAGCAGTGAACAGCTCACGCAAAGTCTTCATGGATTTACAGAAAATAGATTCTCTATTAGCAGAAAAGAAATTGTGACTTGCTGTCACCTTGATAAGTTCTTGAATTATTTTTGTTTTCTTTCCTTGGTACATTGACATTGCAATTTCATACATTCTCATATTATTTTGGCAAAGTTTCTTCATTACAGACTTTGTATAGAAATGCTACTAAAACACTGAAAATTCATTAACTCGTACTCCATAAAGATGTTAGCTTTAGAAATACGTGTTGGATATGGTTGGTTTGTGCTGTGGTAAAACGCAGTTCATGTTTTCCTATTAAGTCTTTTTTTTTTCTCCCTATTCCACATAGTGAAGAGGACAAAGGAGCAGGAGAACAACATATGCGTAATCCTGTTTAACCATAGTCTGCTGTCCTCTACTTTTGCCTTGGACTTCCAATGATCTCTGTAAACTTTGTGCAAGTAGTTTGAAAAACCTCATGATACAATACAAGTCTTGAACTATAAATCTTTACCATTTTCATGGACTCTTGAACAATTTGCGGCTTCTGGATATTTTTCCGGTTTTGTTTGCTTTTCTTCTGTTTCAGTGAATGGTCATTTATACTTAATGTCTGTTTTTCCTCTGCTTCTATTTCCAATTTACTTATTTCTCAATTCTGTCTCTGTGCTCAGACTTAAAAGAAGAGGATGATGTAACCACCTTCCTCTGGTCATCGCTACCACACAGATTTTTTTTTCTTAATTTTTATTTAAGTGGGACCTCCTTAGAGTATGCAGAGGGAGCTAGCTTGCTGATTGCCTTGCACTTGCTCTCATCATATCTGCTGCTCTGTTTTGCAGTTTCAGATTCCAGCAGAGATGACAGCAGTCAGAGAACAGGAAAGAAAACCTAACACAAATGCAGTTAGGTATATTTGATTTATGTTAAAGGTTTATATTAAACTGGTTATTTGATCAATTGCATACTGTATTAAAAAGAAACCCCTAATATGAACACTGCTCAGAAAGATATTAGATCTAAAAAGTCAGATCTCTTTTGAGGATTAATACTATCCCTCAAGAAAAAACACCAACGTTGTTTTCCCTGCAAAAAAAAACTTGTCAAAAACTCCACATAATATTTCAGTAAATTTTAACGTTAAAGTGTTTTGGGGTTGGTTTTGATTGTTTGTCCTTGGTTGGTTGATTGGTTTTGAGTTTGGTTTTTTTTTCTGTAGCACATGGTACCCTTTTTTTTGTTTTTAATCTAACTAAGCTCCAGACTCAGCTGTAACTGTGCTACTTCTCTTTTCTGAACATAAATGGAAACATTTTATTTTTTAATGGAAGTCTACAAACTTTTTTTCAAATTATTATGATGCTTTAAAATACAGATTAGAATGTTTGTACCTTAATCTCTAATTTCTTTCTGAATCCATTCCTAGACAATTTTTTGAAGTGTAGAACCATTTCTTATTCACTCAGTCCCTGAGTACTACTATAGCTGTTTGTACAACATTTTAACAGTACAGTACAAGTAATTTTGCTACTTTTTTCCTCTATAAAGTCTTTGGCTTAATATCAGTAGAGAATGTACGGTGTTCACTTCTTCGGCAACCATTCAGTTTCAGTTTTCTCTCTTTTGTTCAATATATGGGCATGTGCCCTGCTCAATGAGCATCATTACAATTTTCCTTGTAGACGCAGAAGTAGAGTTCAATCTAGGCTGCCTGGGAAAATCTAATTGCTATACTTCCTAACTGTGAACGCTCTACATCAGAAGCTTTAAAATTATCAAGAGATGCTTTGACAGTTTATGATTAGAGTACCCAGTGAACTACTATAAATATTTCTATTAGAAAAAACATGACTAGAAAACAGAGCAGCAGATCCCATTTGATTGTTTCCTGATGATTTCTATTAACAAGAAGAAAGTTTATAAAAAGTAAGTCTAATCAGGAGGACATGTAAAGAAAAAAGTGGCAGACATTTTCTAGATTCTTCAGAACATCTTTAATTTAAGGATTACAAGTGAATGAGATTGTGTCAGCATGTATATTAAACCTAAATATTTTTTGGAGCATTCATTTATGAATATGGGTAAGTACAAAACTCTTAACTAGTAAATATGTGGTTATACTTATTACCTTATGAAGAATTTTTGTCAGTCTGCAATTTTGTTAACACTGAAACAGAAAACTTTTACAAAGAATAACATACTTAAGACATCCATAAAAGATCATTAAGCATGCACTGCAATAGGACATTAACATTCTGCCAGAAAACATGTACCAAGTGCTGTTAGGTTGGCGCAATAGATCATTGGTTTGTTTGCATTCCTTTTCATTCACATAAACTACTTTTTGTTCAGGATTTATATTTCCTTTAAATAAAAAATGGTCATGTTTCAATGAAAATGTTTTCAGGAAGGCTTTCAGGTTAAAGAAAATCTTCCAGGAGAGAAAGAAATAGGAGAGACAATTAAACCTGAAAATTACAATACTTACCTGAAACTGAATCTTTGGCAGTCATAAGAAGTGTCTCTCCTCCAGTCTTTGTACTATTACTGTTTTATTGTGTGAGCCTTCTTTTTTTTCCTTTCTGATTAAAAGTTTTGAGAGGTTTGGGGCTTGGTTTTTTACGTTGGTTTATTTTGTTTTGTTTTTCCCAGAACAACAACGAAAATAATTTAAGAACTCAGTTCTCTTGTGTAAGACAGTTATGTTTTAGCCTCTCCATTTTTTAAAAATTTACTTTGGTGAGATCACATTCAGGTTTTATTTTCATGTAGTTTCTTCACGTCAGTTTGTATCTAGGAGGTTTTGTTAATTTGTCTAGTAAGTGTTGAAACACTGGGTACCTAAGCCATATGGTATCAGCTCCCAGGAGAGTGACTGGCAGAAGCTATTAGGCAGAAAAATCTCAGAAATGGGATCACAAATACTGCTGTGGATGGATTTGAGTGTGCAAGTGTATAGGTCTGTTTATCAGTCCAACAATTATTCATTAAGGTTACTATTTAAGAGTATGGTTGCTTTAGCATTTTGGTTACACTGTTCTACAACAATTCTGCACAATGCACCAAAGTCTTTCGGAACAAATCTGTAGGCAAAAAAACTCAGTTAAAAAGTAAAAATCAGTTTAATCTTGTTTGTAAAATGAACATGAAAAAGATTCTTCTCTAAAAGACAGCATTACCAAATGGACAGTTAACACACTGGGAGAATAACATAGAAAGAACTAGAAAATAGAAATCCCCCATTAAGGTGGATTTGCTATAGGATTTAAGATGGTGGTCTCAGAAGGACCATAAATAAGAGATAAATCGATAATAATTCAGTCTTGGAATTTGATTTCTTCCCTTTAACACATGCTCCATAGGTGAATACAACAGTTCATAACACCGTATATTCATATATGGTTTATACCAAGCAAGTGGACTTTCAATCTATAAATAAATGCTTTTATTTTCAAATTGTTCAAATAAATGTGCTATCACAGGTACAAATTACAGATTTCCGAAAAGCCATACATTCTAACTGTAGAAAATTACTAGAATACTCTTAGATGAAAATGACATTGACCAGTAATAAAAGTTTTCCATGATGATGGGTACTTTTACAAGGGAAAGAGGAAGCTGTTCTTCTGCAACGATCCAGGAACCCAAGATATATTGTCTGATATGAAGCAGCGTAGTGGGCTTCTCCAAACTACAGTAAAATTCAAAGAAGCTTTTCCCCCTGTTTTCTGTGAACTTTGAATCAATCCTAAACTAAGAGAACAATGTGACAACGTGGCCATTACATATATTACAAATTATATTTATTTGATTTTCCTGTTTTATATTACCCTTGCTGCGTTGTCTATTCATTTTATTTAACTGAAAATAAAATTTGGTACACTGCATTAACCCTGTTTAAATCTCTTTGTTCAGACATACATGATATGTAACGTACAGAATTCCCCCAACAGGAAAGGGAAGAAACTACTCTCCTCAAGACTTTTCCACCTAGCATTAAGCCTCACTTCCAAGCAGAGACACCTTTTGTTGAAAGAAGAGATGGCTGATTCTGAACTATTTTTTACCATGGTTGATAATTCTTTTCTGACCCATTTTATGACACAATGACATTAGGAAATTTAACTCTGCTATTATTTTGTGACTTTTGCCTACCATCCAGGATTTATTTTTAATTGAGCTTCAAGGGCTAGAACACGAATTTAGGATTTCACACTCTTTGTTCCATGATAGGACTATCAGTAATATAGCTAATAGGTTCAAACAGTAATAGTAGAACAAATGCAGACATCTTTCTGTCAGAAAATGGGTGTCTCTATCTATTATTTTTTCAGTTGCTTATGCAGGGACTCTCCATAAAGAAGCTCTACTCCCTTTAGTGCTACATTTTCAGTTTTCTTTTAATTTTTCTTACATTCAGCAGTCCTTACTCATGTCAGTTACTGGGACCTTTTTCTGTTCTGGTTTTCATTCTGCCACTCTCAAGCCTCATTTCTCAAGGATTTTGTTCTTTTCCTCTTTTCTACTTTGTCTGCTAAAATAATCAGCTATTGAATAGTTTATGGTTTCATAGACGTGTCTACTGTGACCTGTAAACTTGATCCTTCAATGAGATTAGTAGGGTGTAGAACGGGGATTAAAGACCTCTTAGTCAGACTTCCTACAGTGTTTCACAGTCATAATAACATCTCTTTATGCTCAGTTAACATCTGGAAAGCTTGCTTTTATGGCTAGTCTTTTTAGAAATTACATAAACTAAAAAAAAGCCATTGCAGAACCTGAGAGGGCAAATAGAAAATAATACATGTTATGAGCTGGATGCTTTTACGTTCAGAACCCTTTACATAGGGGTTTTCTATACATTTTTTCATGAACTCAAAATATGAACCTTAATTCAGATACTACCTGATAAATTCTTCTCTGACTGGTTGCTTGTGGACCCCTTTTCATTCAAAAGTTGCATTTGATCTTCAGTATTCTTCACCAAACAGCAACAGAATCACAATTCGTTATTTGATTTGCAAAATAAGGATGTGAGAGTTATTTCATTAAAAAAAATTCAAAAATAAATGGAATTGCCCTAAATAAGTATATTACACATATTCTAAACTCTAATTAAATGCAGGAAAGATATATATACCAATTAAAATGAGTGCTAGTACATACCAACATGAATATTCTATAGTTTTCAGGAGTCATTTAGCTGTTAATTTTTCTAATATATGGATAGCCATTATTTAATTAAAACAATAATCAATTACCTATTAATGCTGCTCACAATAAGGAATAGAACTTTCCAACAAAAGTGCTGCATCTGCAGTATGGAAGAAACATCAGCTGAAATTCAACTTCATGAATTACTTGTCATCTATTTTTTCCCTTGATCAAAAAGTTATTTACATAAAGTTGAAACAAGCTATGACTGCAACCTTTTCCCCATTTGTGTCCCCAGAAAACTACTTGTTTTCAAGTAGAAATCATGGAATGATTTCTTTTTCTGGAAGGTAACGGCTGAGTAAGAGCATGACAGCTGCACTAGTATAATCAAAACTTGAATGCTTCATTTTATAATGATCTTCTGTATTGTGTTATTTTAAAAAGGCAAGTGCCTCTTGACAAAGCTAAAAAAAGGAAAGGGGGGGGGAGGAAATCTTCTGGTGTTGGTAGCTGACACTGTGCAAAAATTGTTTCCAAGAGGAATTGAAAATGGTGAGGTTTGTTCTCAGTTTTCCAGTTCTTCATGTTAATACAAACTATAACGAGCACAATAGCAGCACATATTTGAAACAACTCTCTGATGCTGCTTTCTGAAGAAACAATGGAATTTTTGTTTGTTTGTTTGTTTTTTTCCATAAGAGATGTCTGGCAGAAGTTTCACAGACCTTAGTAGGAGGAAAATAAGGGCATTGCCTGCTTTTCCTGTTCAGGACAGTTAGTTCCTGAGTTGACCCTTTCAAACAAAAGGAGGTAAAAGCAACAAAATTAGTCAGGAATGATACTGAGATATAACTCATACTATGACCAATGTTGTGGTCCAGCAGAACATTTCTTATTCTGGACAGATGATCACTAAACTTTTTATTTAGGTTGATCATCAGGGGGAACAAGGCATTGACACAACCAGAGCAGAAATATGTGTGCAACAGGATCTGCTGTAGCTCCTGACAGACTATACCAACTAATTCCAAGAGTTGCTTTTCTCCCTTTTAGGCGCATATCTGAAAATGTCGCATCCGATAGGGAATTTTGACTAAACCAGGAGATGTAAATTAGGCAATGTAAACACTTCTGAGTGGAGTCAGTTGCATGTATACCCTGATCACACCAGTGGAAGCTGTGATTCTGAGCAGCTGTCTGTAGAAGATGCTACAGAGAGGGTTGTTGCAGGGCAGTGAGAGAGGAATGAAGAAAGAGGGATATGGTCTGAGGACTCTGTGCAATCTTACTTAGAGGCAGATCACCTTTAAGTGTACTGTTCATTATGACGCTACGCCCATCTTTCATAAAGTATTCTGTACATAGTTATAAGACAATTGACAAAATTACTGTAACAGAAGTCCTTCAGAAGAGAAATCCAAAGGGAAAACATATTAGCATAAGATATAAAATCCCAGTACCAAATCCGAAAACATTATACACACATCAAATTACTGAAAATTAATCTGACAATATTTCTTTTGTTCCTCTCATTTTCCACATTTTATGCTTGTGTCTTATCTATGTGCTATATCTTATCAGTTAGCTTTCAAGATTTTAAAAAGTAGTTGTACAATGTTTAGCGCTGGGGTGAAAATTACCTGAGGTCTCTAAATATATGCAACAAAAAATGTGATTATTAATAATATGCACATACTTGTAAATGATTTGAACACAATTTCAGAGGCGATTCTTCTCTTTTCTTAGTTTCATGTCTTAGCAAACATTGCTTCCTGAGTTTTTTTCCCTTGTTAACGGTATTACATGCATAAAGAAAGCACATTATCCGTGTGTTTTGGAACGAAAAATAAATCAGAGGGATGCTCTTCACAAGTAATATGACTATTTCCAAAAGCACAGAAAACAGTTTAACAGTTAAATTATGTTTTAGACCTCTGTGGTTCTACTAATACACAGCACCTAATACATACATGAGAACTTGTGAATGGCACATTTTAAAGATTTCTTACTGCAAATCCAGGTTCTAGGGAATGAAAAATATCCAATAGACATGTTTCTCCCTTAGAATAAACTGATTAAGAAGTTGCGGAATAAACAAAGTCATGATTTCTACCAGTACAGAAACACATTGCAATCCACAAGAGGCAGTTGAAAATTACACCACCAAACAAGTATCACAGAGTAACAGTAAGTAGGATTGCTTCTCAATAAGCACCATATTTTTAAGCATGTCTTGAGACTGACATGATAACAAACCATATAATTATGCATAATTCTCTACAGTCTGTGTTAACTGGTTGTTTCCTCTTCCCTGTCCTTTTTTTTTGAATGAAGTTTCTGTACATTATTTATTTGCAAAATATCTAAATAGTGCAAGTTAATGATAAAGTTTCAAAAATATGAACACTGGCTTGAAGAGAAATCACCAAATTTTTCAATTAAGGGGGAAAAAATATTTAAAATCTGGATTTAACAATTATTTATCAAGCATGTATATGTGTATGTTCTAGCTCAAGCAGTTTCTTTGTTTGGATGGATCAGTATCCATAGTGTAGCAGTGGTATTAATTGCCATTAGGCTCTAGTATATTGTTAGATTAAGATTAAATTAATTTTCACAATTTTTCCTTTGCAGTTAAGTTTTCTTTAGTTTTATCACTGAAGAGGACTAGGTTGATTTGATCAACTTAATTAAAACAATGGACAAAAAAAAAGACACCAAAGATTTCTTGCTTAAATTTTGTGCTTCATGCTCTTCTCATCTTTATTCAACTTGAAGAATTTTCCAATGGTTTATGTAATACAGTGGATGGGTTGTTTTTATTAGAACACCTCTATTTTAAACATTTTTATTAATAAAAGTAAAGAACTTTTTTCTCTCCTGTAATGCATCTGTAAAGGCATGGGGGACTCTTTTGTTTGGAGATTATGGGATCTTTCAATTTTAAAAGGAATACTTGTGCAAGGTGATTTATTAGATATACTCTTAATCCTTGAACACTACTGCTTGAATACAGTTAGAAGGTCAGCAACTGTCATATCTGCTCTACATCAGGAGATTTTATTAACCTTGGACTGCTGCTATTGACTCTTCTGCCCTAATACTTTGATGTGATTATATGCGAATGCAACCCCATCTTTTCCTAATCTCTCTGTTTGGAGTCACCCATCATTTTGCAAAAGTATTTTGGCCATGTCCTTTTGTATTTAAACAATTGTTTGAACATTTTTTCCAGGTTTTATGTTTGTTTTTCCATTTTCCTGGAATATTTCATTGTTAGAAGCCATATACTGTTCTTTCAAACTCACATGCTTAGCTTTTTATATTTACTAAATGGAAAAAAAGCACATAAATATCTGAGAATATCAACTCTAAAATACTTATTCCAGAAACTCTTTGTTACATGAATGGTGCCTATTAATTTGGAGCACTCATTCATTGTAGGATATGCAAACCAGCCTAGATCATAGATATTCTAGAAAAGAGTACTGGATTTTCTTTTATATGCATATACAGCCTCCTCAGATTTTGAAGTCTGATTTCATGGAACAGAACATTTGACCTTACATTATAATTATATTAAAACTTTAGCATGAAAAAATATCTGAAAATATTGTTATGGACGTCAAGCATGATTTTTAGAGAAAGCTCAATAGTGTGCATATCATAAATAAATCAACAATTAACATAGTTTTTAAAAAGCAATACAATTTATTTTTGGTAACCCTATGCAGCTGATGTCTTTCATCTCTTCACATGTTTTTCTTTCAGGGTCTGTGAAACTGTCTCAGGAACTTGTGCAGTAACAAATGAGACGTAACTACTTCTTCCATCTGCTTCTGGCTCTGAGTTAGGTCTTTCCCTCAGGATCAATCACTTTCTAGTAATTCCTAAAGCACCTACAATACTTCTGTCACTTAAAAAAAATAGTCATGCTTAATATCATAACTCTTTTTTATAGGTGGAAATCCAATTTTTTTTCAACAGACTATATCCAAAGGGGAAAAAATATAAATAACTATTTGAAGGATGACTTTACAAGGAAAAGGCATTTTAACAACAGTAATTTTGACTTTCATTCTGACCTGCAATATTGTTTTGCATTTCAGCGTGAGACCCAACTTTAACTCATTCTTATCAACGTATATTAATATCTCAGTCTCACACTGAACTCGTTTATATCTCTGAATTTTTAAATGTATACTTGCAAGTCTTACAATGATGTGTATTTTCATCTTTGGCAGTTTGCTTTGAAGTTTTATGCTACTGATTTTCATTGACATTTATCCCAGATATGAATGAATCATCTGCCACCAGTTTCTGATATAGTGGTTTGAGTGGTTAACAGAAAAGTTCAGATTTTAGAGACACATACAGAAATAACTGATTTTATACAAACATAGACGAGCATATTCAAAATTATTCATATTACTATCCTGAGTACTATACATTTCCTCAATATTTCTCTGTGGAAATTAATCCACATCTTAAACACTTAAATCTCAGTTCCAATCATTTCCCTACTCTAAGCAATACAGTGAACATTTTGGGTTTATTTTTCTGTGTAAAGTAAGAGAAAAATAGAGCTGGATGGACCTTTCAAGGTCATATAGTCCATCCTCATATCCCAGCAGAGGATCATGGTATTTTACATGTGGTCTTAATCTCCCTTGCTAAAATTTACAGTCATTACTTTTTGCAGTATCTATTATAGACAAAAAAGAAGACATTATCTCATTTCCTTTACCTTTGCAGCAGTTTTTTATCTATTTGATGACTAATATAGAATAATCCCTCATCCTTCTCACCTCTGAATAACTTCTGTTCTTTTAACATCTCCTTATCAGTGATACATGGCAGAGCTCTAGGCATTTTAATTATTTTCATCTGAACTTCATTGAAGATCAGAGCCTCGAACTGAACACAGGCCTGCAAGTCAGATCTTGCCTACCCAGAGCAGTATGTCTTAAGAGTATCCGGCTATTTAGAATCACAAATTTTCCTCTGTAAGAGTTGTGTTACATAATCCTTGATCCTTTCCTTCAGAAATACTGCTTAGCTCTTTGTTTCCTTAAACCTTGTTCATAAAGCTGAGTATTCTTGCCTAAGCATAGATGCTTGCACTCCTTGTTAAATAGCAATCCATTTTATGTAACTAATGTTACTTTTTTTCTGCTATGTCTTTACAACTATTTGGGCTAATTGTTCTTGTAGCAGGGGAGAAATCAAGGTTTATTGACGTTCTATAATGTTCTGGCTTCTAATTTCTTGCTTTTTAAAAACAGACCTTTGTCCTATCACCTACCTCTGTGGCTTCTCATAGACACAATTGTTAATATGTTTCTGATATTATTTCAGTCAGTATCTTAGGCGCCCAAAGATGAATTTCATCAACCCTGGATTATCCGACAAATACCTAAATTTTCTCAGTACTTTAAAAAATCTTCCTTTAGTGCAGTCTGAGATCTTATCTCTTTTGTCTATTGCAGAAATACTCATGCAGTTAGACAAGTTTACTTTTTTACTAAAGATAAAAGCAAGCAACATATTACAAACTGTCATCTTTATGATATCCTTTTTAGTAGCTTGTAATTCTACTGATCAGAAGAATGTGTGAGGACAGTTATAGAATTAGGTGTTTCTCTCTTATCTGTCATTGCTTCCTAATTTTTCTCAATAGGCTCATCTAACACTTTTCTGTGTTCATTATGTCTGTCTTTTCTGAAATCCATCATTTTCAGTCTGTCACTCTCCTTCCATCTATTTCTGATGGCTATCCCTCTTCAATGGATGTGGCCATTCATGGTGGCCCTCATCATCCAGCTCTCGTTCAGGGTCTGCATTCTCATCCAGTTACTTCTTAGCATTTAGAAGTAAATCTAGACAAGGCTCCCTTCAGGTTCCTTTCTTTACCTGTATTTCATGATCTTGCTGGATTCTGCTTTCTGATATATTCTTTTTCTGCAGGAGTGGGATTTAACTCATGTAGAGTTTGGTGTTTATCGTATGGGTAGTTACAGAGACCTATCTGTGAAACTCCCATCATATTAATTGGCTATTCAGTTATACAGTTTGTAAGGTAAATATCTAATCAGAATGTCAGCATATATTTGAACATGAGAATGAAACATACACCTTCCCTGAACTTCACTGGCCCTCTTTACTAATCTCCATAGACCTTAAAGGAAACCTACTGTGACTTCTTAGCATTTTGAAATCTTCCTTGTTAACACCTATGGAGTAAAATGGTGTGTTTCCTTTTCCCTCTTTGCCTATCCTTTCTGAATAATGTAAAGCTTTTACATTTATGATCAATCATATTGCAACTGAAAAAATATATCTAAATATTTTGTTTAAATATGTCAATATCAATTAGGGAACTACAGATTGTCATGGGAGAGTCTAAAAGACTCATAGATCAGGCCATTTTCAAACTTCAGGAAAACACTTTGCTGGATTGACATTAAATCATGAAAAATACACATTGCCAATGCTGAGTTCTTACTCATTATCGGTTGTTATTATTAAATAGTCAAACAATTAATCCTCAACAATCTAGATTAGCTATGAGTATACAATACCATGGAGCTGATACCATGTGCTTAAAGCTGACAGCTACAGTTCTTGATCTTTTTGTCCAAGGTCGAGGTCATGAAGTTTGAGAGCTCTTCCACAAGGAGAGCTGGAACAAGCATGGGCATTTTCTAGCTTGCTCTTCTTTCCTATCTCACTGTTGATATTTTTTACATTTATTATACTTGTACCCAAAAGAAAAATGCTGATCACATTTGCTCCCAACATAGTTCATTCTATTTTTGGGACAAGGACTTGGTTTGGTTTTACCAGGCGTCTTCCGTGCTTGTTCTACGGGATTATTGTTACCTTTTTTTTACAATGTATCCTTTCAGGATAAAAGATAAGACAAGCAAATGTGGCCCTGAAATAAACTCTCTCCTGTCCGTTCTAAATTTACCCTTTAGCCCACTTGTGTAAGTGTCCCAAAAGTTTCCATTTGCTTTTTATTGGTTATATTTTATTTTTATATTCATCTTTCACTGTGTTACAAACAAGTTGTGCTTGTTGCTGGTTACAACTATTAGCAGTGCTACAACGTTACAAATGGTTATATACTGCCCCCGTTCCAGTATTTAGGTATGCAAATATCTAGGTTCAAGGCAAGCAAATAGTCTCTATATCTTGGTTAATATGCTTTTATTCTATAGGTGTAACTTCTTTGGCTTCAGTTTCAATATGTGGATAATCACACTCATTCTCTGACACAACTGTTAGACTACAATTTCTGTTATAACTATATAACTGCCTTTGGGGTTGTATCCATGTCTAAACATGCATATTCTGAAACAAAATTTTCTTTTATAATAATATATATACCAGTAAAAAGAAACCACTAAACAATCTTACAGAATTGCCTCTGACTTTGAGCAAAAACATATGCTAACACTGCATTTGTTTTTGAAGATACTTTCAACGCAAGCATGAAGTTTAGGGGTGGAAAAGCTTCCAATTCGCCCTTAGGATACTCTCTTGGCAGACAAACCAGGACACTTATACCATGCTTATTGCAAAGACATTGGATCCTTTAAGTCCATTGCATAAGAGAGTAAGTCCTCAGGGTGTCTCTGTATTGTATTTCCAGCTGACAGAAAACCTGACCTGCGATGATGTGTTGATCTGGAAGCATAACAGCAAACAGAAGAATTCCCCAAGGAGCCAAGAATGCACTTTGGTTTGATAGAGGAGAAAAAGCTCAGACTGACATGTAGGCATTGCACTTTCATATTAGAGAATGTGATAAGCCTGTCCATGACAAGATATAGAAATCCCTAGAACTTTTTCCTGTACTTGCCTCTCACATTACCTTTTAGAAAATTGGTGAGGGAGAAAAATGTTAAACCAGTGGAAAAACTTTCTGCGATAGAGACAAATTTGAAATGTAATAGCAGACTGTCCTGTGGACTTTGATAATGTGCTCATTAATAGATAGAATGCCTATGCCTATTACAAATATGTGGCATGTGAATGTCCTTCAGCCGTCCATTATAAAGTATTTGGGCTTATTACAAATTACCTCTTTGTCTAGGGTGTAAAGGATGGTAATTATGTGCTGAAATTCCCTGAGAGTTTTCTGCATATTGTTGGGGAGATTCAAATGGAGTAATACATTGTAACATGGTTTGCTGTAGCATTCTCCTTTATAACCCTTGGTAATCCTCTGAAATGCTCCTCATTCCAGCTAGATGCACTCAGTCAATATTCGCTGAACTAACACGTATTTCTGGTGTCTTATTTCTGGTGTCAACAGAGCTGACATTAGGATAACCATGGTGATTGAAGGCATGTGCTGTGTGAAGCATCTATTGCGTTTACGATATTGTTTAGAATAAAATCCAGAAGTTCATTTTAAAAAAAATGAAGCAAATTTACTCTCTGTGTAACATGCAAGCCAAGACTAACCCTTCAAATCTTTCTTTAGTGATAAGGAAATTGTGAGCAATTTGGATATTTGAATAGGGTTAAAATTTAGTTTTTAAATAATTAAGAATGCTTGTTTTGATAGTCTACACACCTTTCCAGAAATGTATGTTTCTACTTGTTTTCTTCTTCCATGTTGATAATTTGGTTTCAGATTATTCTGAATAAATGATAAATATGCTGCGAATTATGCAAGGGAGTAAGGTAATAGGAAAATGAATCATAAATACATTGCAAAATTCTTATCCAGAGATAATTGCATGGGAAGATGACTCACCCTTAACTATTGTATTAGTGACTTCTGTGAGGAAAATGAATACATACCTCATTAATGCTATGAAATCATGTTACAATAAGTGAAAATCTCTATTGAGATGATAACACTACAGTAAATTTACTCTGTTTCCTGCACAAGTATCCTGCATATGTAGTTAATACTATTACAGCAGTAGCAGTTCTTTCTTTGGTGGTCTGTTTTTTCGAAGCATAACAAGTCAAGTGGCCTGACACAAAGAACAGGCAACATCACCCCCAATCCACAGGGACAACAAAAAGATAAAAAATTTTGAATCCTTGGTCTGTTGTTATCTATTTGAACGTACATAGCTTGCAGCTGAGATTTTGAGAGATTTATTGGGTAAATCAGAGGTTGCCCACAGTTCAACTTGTTTTCTCCTCCCCCCTTCCATTTTCAGGTGATGACGTGGGATGGAATAGTAGGATTCTCTCTATTAATGCCTGGCTACGAGACTGGTGCTACAGGCAGGGCTTTGGGTTCTTTGATAATGGCTGGTTTTATAAGACACCAGGCGTGACGGTAATACATGGGAAAGGTTTATGTCGTAGGGGCAAAAGGGTTCTGGGATAGGAATTAGCAGGGCTCATTCGGAGAGCTTTAAACTAGATTCGAAGGGGGATGGGGTAGTAGCTGGGCTTGCACCACTGGGGCAACGCTCTAGTGTTGAGGTAGACCAGGAGGCCTCCCATGCCCCTGGGGTGAAATCGGTGTGCTCAGCTCGCTCCCTGAAATGCCTGTACACCAATGCGCGCAGCATGGGGAATAAACAGGAGGAGTTAGAAATCCGTGTTCGGTTGGGGGGCTATGATCTAGTGGCAATCACAGAGACTTGGTGGGACGCCTCGCATGACTGGAATGTGGTCATGGATGGCTATGTCTTGTTCAGGAAAGACAGGCCACTAAGGAGAGGTGATGGAGTAGCTCTTTATGTGAGTGAGAAGCTAGAATGTATTGAGTTCTGTCCAGGGGCGGATCAGGAGCGAGTTGAGAGTTTGTGGGTGCGAATAAAGGGGCAGGCTGGCAGGGGTGATACTGTTGTGGGTGTCTATTACAGGCCACCGGATCAGGAGGAGGAGGGTGATGAGGCCTTCTACAGGCAGCTGAGAGCAGTCTCGCAAATACAGGGCCTGGTTGTTGTGGGGGATTTCAACTACCCTGATATTTGCTGGGAGGCCTACTCAGCCAGCCATCCTCAGTCCAGGAGGTTCCTCCAGTGCATTGATGATAACTTTCTGATGCAAATGGTGGATGAGCCAACTAGGAGAGGAGCGCTGCTGGATCTTATCCTTACTAACAAGGAGGGTCTGGTTGAAGAGGTGAAGGTTGAGGGCAGCCTTGGTTGTAGCGACCATGAGATGGTAGAGTTCAGGATCTCATGTGGCAGGACCAGAATAGCTAGCAGAATCACAACCCTGGACTTCAGGAGGGCCAACTTTGGCCTTTTCAAGCAATTGCTAGGGGAAATCCCATGGGACAGGGTACTAGAAGGTAAGGGGGCCCAAGATAGTTGGTGCATTCAAGGACTGCTTCTTCCGAGCTCAGGATCAGAGCATCCCAACAGGTAGGAAGTCAAGGAAGGGTACCAGGAGACCTGCATGGTTAAACAGGGAACTGCTGGGCAAACTCAAGTGGAAGAAGAGGGTGTACAGATCATGGAAGGAGGGGCTGGCCACTTGGGAGGAATATAAGTCTGTTGTCAGAGGATGTAGGGAGGCAACTAGGAAAGCTAAGGCCTCCTTGGAATTAAACCTTGCAAGAGAGGTCAAGGACAACAGAAAGGGCTTCTTCAAATACATTGCAGGTAAAGCCAACACTAGAGGCAATGTAGGCCCACTGATGAATGAGGTGGGGGCCCTGGAGACAGAGGATAAAAAGAAGGCGAAGTTACTGAATGCCTTCTTTGCCTCTGTCTATACTGTTGGAGGCTGTCCTGAGGAGCCCTGGACCCCTGTGGCCCCAGAAGAAGTCAGGATAGAGGAGAAATCTGTCTTGGTAGATGAGGGCTGGGTCAGGGACCAATTAAGCAACCTGGACGTCCATAAATCCATGGGCCCTGATGGGATGCACCCGCGGGTGCTGAGGGAGCTGGCGGAAGTCATTGCTAGGCCACTCTCCATCATCTTTGCTAAGTCATGGGCAACGGGAGAGGTGCCTGAGGACTGGAGGAAAGCGAATGTCACTCCAGTCTTCAAAAAGGGCAAGAAGGAAGACCCGGGGAACTATAGACCGGTCAGCCTCACCTCCATCCCCGGAAAGGTGATGGAACAACTTGTCCTTGGTGCTGTCTCTAGGCACATCAAGGATAGGGGGATCATTAGGGGCACTCAGCATGGCTTCACCAAGGGGAAGTCATGCTCAACCAACTTGATAGCCTTTTATGAGGACGTAACCCGGTGGATAGATGATGGTAAAGCTGTGGATGTGGTCTATCTCGATTTCAGTAAAGCGTTTGACACGGTCTCCCACAGCATCCTTGCAGCTAAACTGAGGAAGTGTGGTCTGGATGATCGGGTAGTGAGGTGGATTGTGAACTGGCTGAAGGAAAGAAGCCAGAGAGTGGTGGTCAATGGGACAGAGTCCAGTTAGAGCCCTGTGTCTAGCGGAGTCCCTCAAGGGTCGGTACTGGGACCAGTACTATTCAATATATTCATTAATGACTTGGATGAGGGAATAGAGTGCACTGTCAGCAAGTTCGCTGATGACACAAAACTGGGAGGAGTGGCTGACACACCGGAAGGCTGCGCAGCCATTCAGAGAGACCTGGACAGGCTGGAGAGTTGGGCGGGGAGTAATTTAATGAACTATAACAAGGGCAAGTGTAGAGTCCTGCATCTGGGCAAGAACAACCCCATGTACCAGTACAAGTTGGGGGCAGAGCTGTTGGAGACCAGCGTAGGGGAAAGGGACCTGGGGGTCCTAGTGGACAACAGGATGACCATGAGCCAGCAGTGTGCCCTTGTGACCAAGAAGGCCAATGGGCATCCTGGGGTGTATTAGAAGGGGTGTGGTTAGCAGGTCGAGAGAGGTTCTCCTCCCCCTCTACTCTGCCCTGGTGAGGCCACATCTGGAATATTGTGTCCAGTTCTGGGCCCCTCAGTTCAGGAAGGACAGGGAACTGCTAGAGAGAGTCCAGCGCAGAGCCACGAAGATGATTAAGGGAGTGGAACATCTCCCTTATGAGGAGAGGCTGAGGGAGCTGAGTCTCTTTAGCTTAGAGAAGAGGAGACTGAGGGGTGACCTCATTAATGTTTATAAATATGGAAAGGGCAAGTGTCATGAGGATGGAGCCAGGCTCTTCTCAGGGACATCCCTTGGCAGGACAAGGGGCAATGGGTGCAAGCTGGAACACAGGAGGTTCCACTTAAATATGAGGAAGAACTTCTTTACGGTGAGGGTGACTGAACACTGGAATAGGCTGCCCAGAGAGGTTGTGGAGTCTCCTTCTCTGGAGACATTCCAAACCCGCCTGGACGCGTTCCTGTGTGATATGGTCTAGGCAATCCTGCTCCGGCAGGGGGATTGGACTAGATGATCTTTCGAGGTCCCTTCCAATCCCTAACATTCTGTGATTCTGTGATTCTGTGAACTTCAAGCTGGGTGAAAACATATTGCATAATACTTGAACACAAATGCAGGGTGAAAGTTGCCTCTAGTGTTAAGTAAATAAAATGGCAAGAACTACTTTCCATCCATTCAACCTGGATTGCTTGCTTTCCTCTTCATCTATTTTGATACCACTTTGTGCTTGGCACTGCTGTTTAGTAGCCATGCACTTGAAAGAAATATCTGGAGAGCACTCTGCCTTATTTCAAGAATGCTGCTACTAAAAGAAAATAAAGTGGATTCTTTAACTGCTCCCATCCTGTCAAGTTGTTTTGAAAATCAAATTGAAACAATGCAATGAGTATCATATGGAAAGTAGAAATCTCACCTGCTGAAGTCAAACTCTTACTGAATATATGGTAAGTTAGCTTAAAACCTGGGTGGGACTGGATTCCCAAGGAGTCGTCCTGCTGCTACTCCTTGGACACAACATACATCATTCTGGTTTTGACACAATTAGATTGTTATCTTCTGGTCTGAACAATGCTTTAAATGGAAGTCCACAAAGACTGGTATTAAAAGAGTGGCTAATATCAACAAGTGCCTCCAAAATATCAGACCTACTGTGTGCATATTTGCAGTGATCAGTGCATACTCAGAAAATCTGATGTTTCCTACACACCATAAGTTCTCCATGCAGGTGCAGACTGACTGTACATTACATTTTTGATAAAAGCAATACAATTGGGATGCAACAGATTGAATATGAATTCAATGTAAAAACAGTTCGTGTTTGTGTAGTTTTTTGAAGGTTTACCCCATGCAAGTTGTTCAGGAAA
Organism: Nyctibius grandis; assembly: GCF_013368605.1. Lineage (NCBI taxonomy): Eukaryota > Metazoa > Chordata > Aves > Nyctibiiformes > Nyctibiidae > Nyctibius > Nyctibius grandis. Next base: position 82,263,702 of record NC_090660.1, read on the forward strand.
ACAATAACACAGCCACATAGCTAGGTGCTAGATTACTGCCAGAAACTGCATAAATCAGAATTTGCTTAGATGGTAAAAGTATTCCAAGTAATAATGTTAGAATTTGAAACCTGCATGTGGCATAATGATGTACAGCAACCTATTGCAACCAGCGGATCTGAAATTGTGATATACCACAAAAATACACCTTAAATTTCAAAATGCCCTGTATTTTACATAGATTATTTCACGAAGCAAGACTTTTTGAACATACAGTAGCCTTCCCCTGTTGTTCGAAACTCTGGCATGGGCCTTTCACTGATTAATTAGTCAGGATGGGAGCTACTCCTCTCATTTTCTCATTAGTCAATCCTGATCCAGTTTTGAACTTCCACAGCGTTCACCACTACTGATGATTCACTGCATTTAGCACAATGGCTTATTTTCAGTAAATCAGGCCTTTCTTTTCTGGTGAATTAATGTTGCACCAGTATGGACAGCAGTGAAATAGTAATATAATAGGTTTATTTTCAGCACAGCCTGTTGAATAAACTTCAATAGAGACATATGTCAGTAAAAGGAACAGTTACTTTGAAAAGAAAACAATTGTTAAGATCTAGTAGATTTCAAGGTGATTACTTGTTTTGTCGTAAAAGCAGAAAAAATGCAACATTCCAGAAAATTTTAATTTAGTATTCTCAGGACAAAGTATTTATTTTATTTTAAAATTAATGAATTTCAAGATTTTTTGCTGTATAAATTACATAATTCATAATAAAAATATGGAATTCAAAAAAACATTTTCTTCAAAATAACATTTAAACTTGAGATATATCTCAGAATGGGACCTGATGAGAATTTTGAACCTTCTTTCTTCTCAAGTAAAGCTTCATTTTCAAATTTTAAAATGTTCACAAATTTGAGCTTTTGCTTTCACAAGAACTCTAGTAATCAGTTTGTGGCAATGAAGGAAATTTTAACATAGCAAGACAGCTGCAGAGTAGTTTAAATCTCCAGTCTCTGTATTTCTGATGAATAGATATATAATGGAATGATATAGAGTGCAGGATAATTCTTCCAAATGTAGCACATTACTTTTCCATATGGTTAGTTTATGACAGTGAGAGTGCACGAAAACCAGACAGAAGTTAATACTGACTACACGAGGAAACATATAACAGTACTGTCTTGTCATTAACACCTTTGCTAGCATCAAAGTGATCATGCCTGAATAAAAGAGAAACTGGAGCCAAAGAAACTCCAGTAGTGACAGCTATTCAGTTCCCTGGAATTATGAATTTCAAGCATGCTGCTTAAGTCTGTATATCTTAGGTTCCCTAAATATACCCCTGCCCTCTTCCTGCAGCAGTGAGGTGAAGATCCTGACTGCTCTTGCAGGTTAAGGAGAGAGATTCATAGAGCAGCTTGAAGATTTTTTACTTCGCTTACAAGACAACTTTCTTTCCATATCTCAAGAGAACATTGACATTCTTCTTTACACATCATTCAGGGTCACTTTTTGTGTATTGGTTCCTCAAACCTGTTGATATTGGAAAATATTGTATCCTGACATTTTAGTTTAAAACTACTGCTGTCCTTTTGGAGGCATGCTCATTATTCCTCCAAAGCCTTCAAGTTCTATTAACAATATAAGTAAGTTTTATGTATATATACAAGAAACCTATTTGAATTCCCAGAAAGGTAATTACCTTCTTTGCTCTATTCTACCACTGTTTTCACCTTACTCTTATGGCAGATACTCTTTTAAATAGATTTATTTTTTATTTTTTTTTTCCCACTGATACTTAATAGGCCCAGTTCTTAACACAATAGTAACAATATATATTTTGCATTTTTTCATTTATCAATTCTGTAAGTGCACAGTAAGTTACGAAAAGCAATATGGTATAGGTTTGATATTAAAGATCTGTTTATAGTAATTCTGGAGAACTGTAGAGATAGATAAATGCAATTAAAAATATTTCTCTAGATTTATATTTGGCCAATTTGGGGAACACTGTGAACAATTGGCATGTACTGTAAAACTCACATGCCCAAAGAAAAGATGATTAATACAGGAAAGTGGATAAAAATTCAAGAAAACATCCACATGCAGCTCAAGACTGTCCCCAAATTGCTTTTGGCACCAATCTGCCTGAAGTGGAGTTAGGGTAAACAGTTGTTTTGTTCTTAGAAGGAGGATGAAATGAATAGACAAACACGAGAACACGAAGAGAACAAAGACACTGCTGTGTCCTGATTTACAAGGAACACAGTGAATAAGGCAGAGGACACACAGGAAAAGAAGGCTTCGCTATGGTTAGGGACTGATGGAAAGCTCTTTGAATTCACAATTATGATATTTACTAAGCATTGTTCCCAGATCTTGGTGACTATCTGTATAACTGCATCACAGCAGCACTTAACATTTCCAAGTTCACATCCCAAATGAACAATTTGTACTATGGTAAGTTGTCGCGTGCAGATGGTATTTAGGGAGGCCCTCCCACTGGCTCACAAGGTTCAGACCACCTTGCTTTCTAAACTCCTTCCCACAGAGGAGTCTAGGTGTGGCTGGATCTGCTCCTAGTCCCAGACCTGGTGAACGGTTTATGTCTAAGGACAGCGACATGTTAGGGACGGGGCAAAAGAGATGCACCGGTTGGTTCTTTGCTCAAACTAGAGGAGAGAGTGAAGGAAAAGAGGGAAGGCACCCAGAACTACAACATTTAGGGAACCATGAGCTGAGAACTTTTATTATGATAACCAGGCTTTTAACTATTAAGGCAAAAGGCAAGTCAGGCATAAATTTGTGTCTTACTGTCATTCAGTCTTAATACTTGAACACTATCTCTAAAGGGAATTTAAGAGGAAAGTAGAACGACAGGGACAGGAAAAGAGAGAGAAACGGAGAGGAAAGAAGATCACCTTCCCTGGATCCAGCGATGAAGGGAGGCAGGGGGAGGTATGTTGAGCCAGCCAACAGTGGATGGTGCTGGTGCAGAGTGACAGAGTTCCAGCCCTACTCCTGGGGTCCCAGTCCCAAGTTGCCAGGCTAGACCCTCCCCTATTTATACCCTAAGACAGAGCGATTGAGCCAACCATATCACAGGCAGAATGTGTTCGGCGGGCTTTCCAGGGTGGCAACAAACGTGCACACTGCAGTCACCTGCTGGTCCCTCCCCTGGTTTTCACGTTTTCACACTGCTTGCCTGTCACTTACCCACCATGTGCCTGCCGCTTACTCGGGGTCAAATGGCGGGTGCCTAGCACATGGTTCCAGCACAAGCCTAGGCACAGGGTCTTTTGTTTGCCTAATCGCTCTTAATAGGGTCTTTCGTTTACCTAATGGTTCTTAGATAAGTAAAGACAGGGTTGGATTGTTTAATCTCTCAACATTTTCAGCGCTAAAATCAACCTACTTGAATTTAAGTTCAAAATACTACCATTTATTTTCTTGAGGTCTAGCTCCAGAGTAGCAGATTTAATATTTCCAAATTCCTCAATATTTTACTTCATGTAGGACTAAGTCTCGAATATTGACATTATCTCCAAATCAAACTGTTACTGGAGTGTAAGGGAGTGGAAACCAGGACAAAGAGTCACAGAAGACTGGATTCACTTCATCTTTGACTCTCTATATAAAAGTAGTTGTAATATCACTCTGTCACTCTCATCTTGTCGATTTTTATTTTTTTTTAACAGTGGTTATGAATACATATATTTGACTAATGTATACCTCATATGCTGATCACATGAAAGATGCACTGGTCATCGAAACAATAATTCAAATATTGCACTGTTTTCTAGTACAGAAAGTTGTCTGTCAAAGTAAAGCAAAATTTTTAATTCTGGGTTTCCATCTCTATGATAATCTGGAAAGTATCACTATATCTTTTGGGGAAATTTAAATACCATCAACAGTTTTTGCAGATTTCAAAATATTGATGGAATATCTTGAAGACGACAATTTTAAGTAAAACATGTCAGAAAAGTGTTAAGAAAAAAATCAGATCAAAAAATATTATTTCCTCCTATCAGCAGTGTTATTGTGACAAGGAACCTAAATTCCATTTGCATTATGTAAGTGAAACAATAACTGAGAAAAAAAGTAAAATGAAGGAAAATTGATTTTTTAATTATTACTATTTAGTGCTTCTGTGTTAGCTGTAGAGACGCATAACAAGATTCCCATGTCAGGTATGTAAGATACCTACAGAAGAAGTGAAATTATACGTAGTTTTTGGAAAAATTACTACTTTAGAGAGGAAGTGAAATAATCAGACTTGATTTCTATTCACAGTATGACAGTAACTTTATTTCCAAACATTATGTAATGTAGTATCTTTTGTTGCAAAAACTGAACAATATAATTAAGTTAACTTCAGCAGATCACCTATTTTCTTTATCTTATCTTTTATTTTTCTTTTCTTTTCTTTTTTTTTTTTTTTTTCCTCGAGGGATGAAGCGAGATACTCTGGTTCACTGATGAATGAAACAATTCCCTTCTGTAGTTTATGTCAGGGCCACATTTTCTTGTCTCTTACCTTTTGTATTGAAGAAATACAGGAAAAGATAAAGGGAATGATGGTAGCATTCCTAGACAATTAACTTCAAGTTGCATATTTTATATAAACAACCTTAATTTATTTTATTGAGTATCCCTTGCTGTAAAATATCAACTACTTTTAAAGAGATATTAACTAATTATTAGGGTAACTACTTTTCTGAGGGGAAGACCTCTGTACAGAGGAAAAATTTTGGCAAAGAACTGGAGGATATATTTTTGCATAATAATTAGGCTAAGCAGTAAATTAAATGTAACTATATTAAACCCAAGTTCAGGCATTTAGGCATGGATGATGAGTGGAGGTAGAAGAGACAAGAATAATATATGCATGTCTGTTTTTTCAAGGCGTTACAAAAAAAAGACAGTACAAATGTTCCAGTTCAGTCTTCCAGGCCAGATATATATTTTGTTTTCTAGACACAGAAGATGGTCCTTACAGTCTAGGATGGTAAATAATGGAAACAAACATTTCTGCCATAAGCAAATGGGTAAACTCTTCATAAACATGATTCATACAAACAGAGTGAGATGCAAAGCACAGTAAAGACATTCCTCTTTGTTAGGAATCTGTCATTAGAAAACGTTATGACACACTGTGTTTGAGAAATTACGTGACAACAATGAGAAAAGAACTATGGCATGTTTGACCTATAACAGGATGTGAAAAAGTTTTTCTGTTGCAAGAAAATTTTCTTTTTTTTTTGAGAAAACCTGATATGATGAACCCAATATCTTCCAAATACTTTGAGAATTGATAGCATTTCTCTCATTTGTGGTAAAACAGTCATAATGGTTTTAGGATGAGTAGGTTCAGGTCTCTGCTCTCCTTCATTTCACCTTGGCACTTATTTTAACGCTGGTGAGTACCCCAGATCACAAAATCAGTTTCTTTCCTCATATGAGATGTTTAACAAGATAATTAATACACTCATTTGCATTGAGGAATACCTAAGTTCAGCTCCCTTATGAATATCAGGTAGACCAGACATTTGGCCAGGGATCTTCTTCCACGCACCCGCTAAGAAATGCAGCCACAGAAATATTGGTTAGACTTAAGATGATCCACTGCTTTCTGTGCAAAAATCCAGTAAGAAAAGATCCTTTTTGACTGTCTTTATTGCTCGATATGACAGGAGAACATAAGCATGTCAAGAATTCAGGTTTACTGCAAACCTACTTCCACTCTACTTGGAAACAGGTGTTGTTCAAACCCTCTTGCCTCAGCAAAACCACATGCAAAGGCACAGTAGGGATACTGAGGAATCACAGATTTACCATTCAAATCTTTGTCAAATATACTGTGAGAATCTGTTGTCTATAAAATCTTCTTATTCACATGACTAAGAAATACCATATCATTGTGCACTGAATCACACCATCTCTCATCTGAACTCCTACACTGATGTTACGGAATCATAGAAAAGACAATGAAATTACTTCTTTTTAAACCGTTACAGTGTACTGTATCTCATTTTTGACTCTTTGACTAGTTTCTTTATGCAAGATGAAAATGCAAGACTTCAAATTGTCAATTTTAAGTTTATCCCACTAAGCATCAGCTAACCATGAATACTTTGAATAGCAGCTATTCCATATTATTCAAAGCTTATATATGTTATGTGGGTTTATGGCAACTTTTTTTCTCCCCTCCCTCAAACTAAAACTCCCTCAAAAACTAGCTACTGAAAAATCTTTAATTTTTATTTTTAAAGCAAATCTACAACAGTACTATTCTATTTTCATGGAAAACCAACAGAACTTTAACTTTGCTTAAGAAAAATCCTATGTAATTTTTCTGATTCTTTAGAGCTATAGGACATCCATGTTATAATCTAACAAGTCTCTCTTCTTTCTACACAAAAAGATGTAGACTCTTCAGAGCATGACTCAAAGCCTGAAAGAAGTGTGAAACATACAATTTGGAAAAAAAAAGCTCTCTATCCAGTTTTAAAATATGTTTGGACATTTAGTTTAGCCATATCCAGATTTTTGTGCATCTTCCTCAGAGTTGATGATCTTTGCAACAGCTGTTGGTGTTCCTTGGGCATATACCAGTTAGAATTTATTTACCATATGACAACCTAGTAAGACAACGTAGTGTGTAAATACATTACAAGCTGCCTGCACTAAACCGCCAATTAAATTCATATTTTAACACGCAAAGCAAATTGTTATTATTGCTATAATTTCATTATGTACTTCAAAAAAACTTTGCATAAGATATCTCTCACTCAAACACCTGTTTAGAAAAGTGGTCAATTATATGTAATTATCCTGACAAGAATAACTTATTTAAGAGAGAAGTTAAGTTATACTACTGTGCTTTGTAAAATGTTGATTCAAGGGTTTCATTTTAGTTATGAAAATTAATTCAGTTAGCTTAAAAAATGTCAGCATAAGAATATCTCTTATCTTTCATCATGAGATTCCACCACAGAGAAGACTCTCTAATGTTGATGTCTGCATTGTTCACTAAATATTCTTTGACATGATGAATGCAATATCATCACATGCTCCTATATCCACAGCATGGTTTATTTTCTGAGTGAAACTCCTAAAATGAAAAGGTTTCTAGGGTCCAGTCTTTTGGTGATGAGTTGCTGTTCTGATATCAGCCTGAATCCTTACATAGTGCCTTGTTTACAATCCTACACAGTGCTTTATTGTCAAGCACTTCAGTTTAAAGTGGAAAGCTTATGCTTGTTCTAGTCAACTAATAGCACCAGACCAAAAGTCAGTTCAGTGGCTGGGAAGGAAAACAGGCAGATCAGGGTAGGAACCATTGCAACAGATGTCACATTGACCAAGCTCAGTTTCATCATGGAAGTTAATTCCTTCAGCCAATTACTAGAATAAGTAATTAATTAGGATAGCATTGTTAAGAAATAGTTGCACTGAATATGAATGTAAGTTAAGGAAAGTTTTGTTTTAAAGTATAAAACTGTCCAGATTTCTAAACAACCCCATTGCAGATATTTCTAGTTTGCTAAATCAGTGGTCTCCAAACTTTTTTGATCACATATCCCATTAGTAAAAAATTTCTGAGCGCGTAGCCCAAATATACATACATTTATTTATTCACAAATTATATATGTGTAGTATTGAAGTTTTAGTATTTTCTTCTCCCACTCCAATAGACTGTCTTGTGTACCCTCTAGGGTACATGCACGTACACACACACCCCCCTTTTGGGGACCACTGCTCTAATTAATTGAGTGATATATGTGTGTTTATATATAGATGTACACACACTCAGATGTATATACATACATCTATACATGTATACACACAAATGTAGCTACAACAATTTTTTTTTTTTTTTACAGAAAGATCATTATATACTCCAATAGCTATCTTTTTGTCATAAGTATTGGATATATAGACCCACAAAATGCTGATCAACCAACCAGCCACTGGGACTGCAGCTTACAGACAAACGTGAAGGATCTCACTGGCATAGAAATAAGGAAGCAGCATAACTGGAGCAAGTCCATAAATCTTTTCATCGACCTAAGGAAAAAGAAATGGCATTGCTTCAGCTAGAGAAAATAATTCTTTTGCCAAACTGTTTGCAAGTCAGCATGCACTATTTTCATATTAAGTGTAAACAGGCTTTGCAGTATTAACATTAAAATTTAGCCACAGCTGAATTTGTTAGGGAAATCAATATTCCTAACATTCACAGCTGGTGTGGGATAAAATAATCAGCTCATTAGCACTTATCCTCCAATATATGGAGGGGAAAAGTTTTCTTTGCTACAACTGAGAAACAAATACCTAACACTAGGTAAAGATAACATTCAGCTATAAAATATAATTCTTACTTCACATTGTTCTCAGTACCTGGTATCATAAAGCTGCCCAAGTCAGCCAATAAGCAGCAGAAACATACAGAGAAGACACTAATTAAAGGTAAGAAATAAATACCAACAAAGCATGGGACCAAGTTTCTTCAGAGACATGTTTGTTTCCCCCAAAGGCTAAGAAAGGTATTTGCTTACCAATCTCCTCCAGAGCTACACCTTCCTCATCTCCTTCATTAAGGTCCTCCCAGAGGTGATTGACTTTACCCCATCCCTCAGCTCTCCTTGCAGGCAACTGTTCAGTAGCTGCTGATGGCCCGTCCCCCCACCCTGTGACTACCCTGTGACTCTCACATGACTCCTACCTGATGCTGTCTGTGCTCTGTGTTAAGATTTGAGGGAGAGGGAGAAAAAGGGAATAAAAAGAGAGGCACCTGCATTAGCAGCCTGTGTCTGCACAACCAGCTTTTCTGAATTAGGTAAAGGGATCAACCTGGAAACAAAGCAGTAAAAGAACAGTAAAAGATATTCAGCTTGCTCTGTTCTGTAGGAAAGTAGCTAAAATGTACTCAAGGGTGAAAAAGCAAAGGTAAGTCTCATCTGTGCTTTGCCTGCAGTCCTGTGCCCTCTTTTTTTTTTTTTGTTTGTTTGTTAGACTGTTTCAGGAAAAGGGTATCCACTAAAAGTGCAAATCAGATGTTGCATTTGTAAGGGGTCCTTTAAAATATATAGGGATAAATCAATAACATCAGCATTCCCAGAAGGGAAAGCAAGAGTGGTCTTTTTCTTTTGCTTAAAAAACACGCTTTGTTTTCCAGTTGACTATAAAAGGACTTAGTATAATGGCAAGATATTAATTTCCTTCCGTGGTATGTTATACTGTCAGATTTGCTCTTTTGAATAAAAAAAGGAAAAGTGTATGATTGTTTTATCACACTTGGCTTTAGGGATTATTTTACGATGGAATAATACTCGGGAGAGAAGACATTATAAACAATGAAAAAGAAGGCAGGAAAATAAGTGAAAGAAAACACCTACAGAAACAGTCCTGTCAACCAATAATTTATTGATATTAACTTCAATAAAAGTATCAAACACTATTTTTTCTATTTTTCAGTCCATTGAAAAAAAATATTTAAAAATTTGTTTGAGAAGAAACTAATGAACATATAGAAGTAACTTCAATAAATTACTGGATGTAGTGAACACATGGGAATGTGTTATTTTATGTAACTAAACTCAAGCTAGTTTGAGTTCTAGAAATTAACCTTTTTTCCTCCAAATATATTAGTGTTCTACATCAGTAGAAATGTGCTTATTCTTGGAATGATATTCCTGAAACTGTTCCCAACTTCTTTTTGTGAGAGATCAGATCCACAGATAAAAAAGTGCTTTCTATACTTATTAATGTTCTTCATTTATTTGTATTTTTATTACTGATAATTTTGATACATCTTCACAAGCTGCAGACCTGTAATGTCCTTTATAACCTTTCTTAGCTAAGTGTCATGCTGGCAGGTGTATTGAGGAATATTTGCATGTAATTAATGCAAGTAACAGTCTCTCAGCAATGCATAAAGACATAGAGATTTTCTGTTCATTTTTCATGTGACTGTGATTTTGGATTTCACTAAAATATCTTCAGGCTTTTTCCAGGGTTTAGTGGTTCAGAGGAATTCTACATATGAAATGATTCTGAAAAGAGATCTAAAAAAATTTTTTTTAAAAAAAGCAGTTGTCCCAAAATTAAATACTCCTGCAATACAGTGGAAATAGATAGGGGGAAGAAAAAGGAACCCCACATTCTTTCAGTGTGTATTCCTTACATGTACACAAATAAATGAGTAGGCATTTTAATAGGGTGTCTGTTCAAATTATCTACTTCCCTGATTAAAAGACATTGGAATGGGCTGCCCAGGGAGGTGGTGGAGTCACCATCTCTGGATGTGTTTAAGAAAAGACTGGACATGGCAGCTTAGTGCCATGGCCTAGTTGACATGGTGTAGGTAGATTAGGGTACGGCGACCGGAAAATCTCGGGCTGTAACGGAAAGGTAGGCGCGGCAAAAGGAGCAGGATGTGCAGTATCGCGCGAGTTCGTACGGGACAAGACGACTATATAAGGCTGTTGCGCAGTTAAATAAAGGCCATTTGTTGCATCCTCACATTGGTGTCTGTGCTCAATGGCCCTGGAGTGCAGATAGCCTCAGGCCAGCCAGCAACCGAACGGAGCTTGCCGCAGACAAGCGGCAACAAATGGTGACCCCGACGTGATTGCTGGGCTGGCGGACCGCAGGCGGTCGGAGTGGGTTCGCGAACCATGGAAGCCTTGATAAAGGTGATTTCGTTACTGGGCAGGGAATTTAAGATTTCTGTGAAATCGAAAGACGTAGCCCAGTGTGTGGACCGTCTTGTTAAGGAGGGGGCGGTGGCAGGACCGGCTGATTGTTTACAGCCGAGTGCCTGGGAGTGGCGCTCGATGCAGCTCGCTGAGCGAGCTATGGCAGCGAGTTCTGCCAAAGAATTAAAAACATGGGGAGTTATCTTGTGGCTGCTACGGGCTGCGCGGGAGGACCGGGCGATATGGGATGCGGCTCGGGCGTGTTTACATGGGGAACCAGGGCTGGACACATGTTTGCGGGATGTGAATGATTGCGACACGCAAACGGAGCCCTTACCTCAGGAGAAGGAGGGGGATGAATCCGGGCCAGGGGGTGGGCGCAGGGAGGGGGATCAGCATCCCGAGCCCTCGGCTCCAATGTATCCCTGGGGTGAGATGAACGCTCAGCCCCTGGCCCCCCCGGAGGACAGTGTACAGGCGTGGCCGGTGAATAAGCCGATGCCATTGTATCCATGGGGCGAGATGCATGATCGGGACCCCGCGGTTCAGCCCTCTCAGTACACACCACCAGCGGGTAACCCCCCCGCGGAACCAGTGGTAGTTACCGACCCGCTGGACTGGCTCCCCAGGACATACATAAAGATGACACCAGAGGGAGCGGGGGAGGGTCGGTCGCAAGCCTTAGGGGCATGGCCTCAGAACCGCCCTGACCCACCACCTGACCGTAAAAGGCAACAGAACTTAGAAACCCTGCCCCTCCCAGCCATCCCGGAACAAGGGGGGGGAGCAGGAGGTGGAGGAGCTCACCACCCGCTTGCAACAAGCGTGGAGCCCCGCCTCGGTACAGCGGACGCGTGAGGCGGGGGGGGAACCGCCACAACCGACGCGACCACACCTGGAGGTAGTCGACCAACTCGTGGAGGCGTTAGAGGAAATAAAGAGGGAGGTTCTGCACCAAAAACAGGTGTTGCAGTGAGTAGAGAAAGCAGGGGACAGAAAAGAGACCGGGGAGGCACCAAAGATCCCATTGACTAATTGGAGGATCATTGCAGAAAACTGTGCTTTGGAAGGGATTCAGCTACAACGCATGCCCGCTGTTTTCCCGTCCGCGTGCAGGCAGGGGGCGTTGCAGAATGGGTCCACTTGGAACCCAAGATAGTGCAGTCGCTGTTGCAAGCCATAAAAGACCATGGGCTGAAGCATCCCTCCACGCGGATACTGTTAGATAGCATACATGCTCAGGGCTTGTTGCCCACAGATATACGACAGCTAGCACAATCCGTGCTGACACCAAGCTCATGGGTAATCTGGAAGGAGGCCTGGCAGACAAGGTGTTACCGATTAGCTGCCGCTGCAGCCGCCAGTGCAGACCATCCGCATGCAGGAACCACTTATGACAGGCTTGTGGGGAAAGCCGCTAACATGTTAACACCACAACAGCAGGCAGGAAGCTTGCGGCCTAGAGAAATAACTGCTACAACAGAGGCCTCAAGAATTGCTTATGAGGAAGTGGCTAGGGTGGTGAAATCGGAGCCTCCTTGGACAAAAATCAAGCAGGCAAACGCGGAGCAATTTGAGGTGTTTTGTGATCGGCTACAAAGGGCAATAGAGGACTCTGATTTGCCGGAGGAGGCTCGCACTGCCGTAATGATAGAGTGCATAAAGCAACAGAGTAATGACTCCTTGAAAGATATATTACAGCATTCACCTAAAGGATCCAATTTGGCACAAATAATTAAGTTTGTATTGGAACGTCAGTCCCGAGTTTCTGACACAACTGTCCAGACACTGTTGCAAGTTGCAGCAGCCTTTCCCCGTGATAACCAGCCTAGAGGCAGATGTTACAACTGTGGAGGAAAAGGTCACATAAAGATGCACTGTCCTACTAAAAGAGGACATGAGACCAGAAATGCACCGGGGCTGTGTTGGGCATGTGGAAGAACAGGACATATGGCCCGAGACTGTAGAAAAACCCAGGGAAATGGGAGGCGGGGAGGCCAGACCCGGGGGCCAGCCTTCCCGCAGAACCCAGTTTTTGCCCCCGGAATCCCTTCATACAGCCCTCAGGGCAAGCAGGACCAGGTAGGGGGCCATCAGTGGCCCTGGCACTAGGTTTTAAACAACGACCGATCACCTGAGTTTGCATGGAAATAGTCGAACACCCCGAGGCAGGATTTATGGCTTTGAATATGTTGCTTGATTCCGCAGCGGATGTTTCTGTCGTATCCTTCCATATGTGGCCGCCACAGTGGCCGTTGGAAGGCGCCGGCTACATAGCTGGGGTGGGAGGCACCACCTCCACGTATAAAAGTAAGGAACTCATTCAATTCACCCTGTATGAAACTGATGGGCACAGACTACAAGCCATCTCGTAACCTTATATAGCAGATCTGTCAGAGTCCCTAATAGGCCGCGATGTGCTTGCTGCCCTGGGGATGCAAATCACCAATGTTGCTTCCGGCTTTCAGCATCAAGGAAAAAAGGTAACAAATTTATCCTAAGGGCCACTGCCCCAGCAGTTTCACCGATACCGCTGCAATGGAAAAACAATGATCCTGTCTGGGTGGAGCAGTGGCCATTAAACAAGGAAAAGCTTACAGCCGCGCAGCAAATAATACAACGAGAGTTAGAGCAAGGCCACCTTGAGGAGAGCTTTAGCCCTTGGAACACACCCATATTTGTTATAAAAAAGAAGTCTGGTAAATTTCGTCTTTTGCATGACCTACGAGCAGTGAACCAACAGATGTGCGACATGGGGGCACTGCAACCTGGCCTACCCCTTTCCTCAGCAATCCCTAGGGGATGGCCAATTGTGGTAATGGATATTCAAGATTGCTTCTTCTCCATCCCATTACATCCTAAGGACCAGCACAGGTTTGCGTTCTCTGTCCCAACTACGAATTTGGAGGAGCCAGCTACACGCTATCAATGGAAGGTCCTTCCTCAAGGCATGAAGAACTCACCAACCATCTGCCAATATGTGGTGGCCCAAGTGCTCTCGCTGGTGCGCGCACATTTTCCTGAAGCAGTGATTATTCATTACATGGACGACATCCTGTTGGCGGCCCCAGAAACACCCCAAGTGGAAAAAATGGAGGAAGAAGTAAAAGCATCACTCCAGAGTGTCGGCCTTTTCATCGCAGACGCAAAAACCCAAAGAGGAGATGATGTTTCCTACCTGGGCACCCGTATAACAGGGAACACGGTGCGTCCTATGAACATCCAGTTAAATCCAAAAATTTCCACCCTGCACGATGTGCAGAAGTTAGTTGGAGCCCTGCAATGGATGCGACCGATCATCGGGATCCCTCCAGAGGTCATGGCGCCATTTTATGATTTGTTAAAAGGGAAACACCTATGGGAGCCAAGAACAATATCAAAAGCAGGAGAAGAAAGCCTGAGACAGATCGAGAAGCTCCTGGCTACGGCAAGCCTTAGCAGATGGGACCCCAAAGAACCTATTGTTGCTCTGGTCATGTTGGGTTCAGAGGGGGCAACAGGAGCTCTCACACAGCAGCCAGGACGATACCCTCAAGTCCTGCTGTGGCTCTTCTCTAGCCAAATGACGACCGCGTATATGACATATATTAGAGCCACAGCATTGCTACTCCAAAAGGTTAGAACGGCTGCTGTTCAACACTTTGGACGTGATCCAGAGGAGATTCATGTGCTGTTCAAAAGAAAGGTGTGGGATACCTTAGTTGCAACTGATGACGAAATTATGCTAGCTGTGCACACATATCATGGAAGGATAATCCCTGGCCAGTCACACCCCTTGCCCACACCCATGGGCAACGGGAGAGGTGCCTGAGGACTGGAGGAAAGCGAATGTCACTCCAGTCTTCAAAAAGGGCAAGAAGGAGGACCCGGGGAACTATAGACCGGTCAGCCTCACCTCCATCCCCGGAAAGGTGATGGAACAACTTGTCCTTGGTGCTGTCTCTAGGCACATCAAGGATAGGGGGATCATTAGGGGCACTCAGCATGGCTTCACCAAGGGGAAGTCATGCTCAACCAACTTGATAGCCTTTTATGAGGACGTAACCCGGTGGATAGATGATGGTAAAGCTGTGGATGTGGTCTATCTCGATTTCAGTAAAGCGTTTGACACGGTCTCCCACAGCATCCTCGCAGCTAAACTGAGGAAGTATGGTCTGGATGATTGGGTAGTGAGGTGGATTGTGAACTGGCTGAAGGAAAGAAGCCAGAGAGTGCTGGTCAATGGGACAGAGTCCAGTTGGAGGCCTGTATCTAGCGGAGTCCCTCAAGGGTCGGTACTGGGACCAGTACTATTCAATATATTCATTAATGACTTGGATGAGGGAATAGAGTGCGCTGTCAGCAAGTTCGCTGATGACACAAAACTGGGAGGAGTGGCTGACACACCGGAAGGCTGCGCAGCCATTCAGAGAGACCTGGACAGGCTGGAGAGTTGGGCGGGGAGAAATTTAATGAACTATAACAAGGGCAAGTGTAGAGTCCTGCATCTGGGCAAGAACAACCCCATGTACCAGTACAAATTGGGGGCAGACCTGTTGGAGAGCAGCATAGGGGAAAGGGACCTGGGGGTCCTAGTGTACAGCAGGATGACCATGAGCCAGCAGTGTGCCCTTGTGGCCAAGAAGGCCAATGGGCATCCTGGGGTGTATTAGAAGGGGTGTGGTTAGCAGGTCGAGAGAGGTTCTCCTCCCCCTCTACTCTGCCCTGGTGAGGCCACATCTGGAATATTGTGTCCAGTTCTGGGCCCCTCAGTTCAAGAAGGACAGGGAACTGCTAGAGAGAGTCCAGCGCAGAGCCACGAAGATGATTAAGGGAGTGGAACATCTCCCTTATGAGGAGAGGCTGAGGGAGCTGGGTCTCTTTAGCTTGGATTCTGTGAAAGTGGTTTGCCACCTTCTTCAAAACAATAAGGCAGTTAAAGCAGTAATACAGGTAATGGAAGACAAATTTGAGCAAACTTCAAGGATTTTGAAGGCTCACCATGAGGCGATCGATGTTCTTTTTGATATCCTTATCCAAGGAGGGTGTAAAAGTGCCCGTTTTGCAAATCTTTCCTTTTGTTGTCTCTCTGCGAACGATTATGAACAGATCCAGGAATGTAATGTAATGCTCCAGAAGGCAGCGGATAGCTTGGTAGAAATAGCTAAGGAGGATCCAGTTAAATGGTAATGGCTAGCTGATATCGGAGCTAGTGTCTGGGGATGGCTAATGTCTTGGTTTTCCTGGGACAAACTCATAATAGTTGTTGCTGTTGTTGTTGGAGTTATTCTCCTAACATGTTTTGGTTTTCCTATTTTAGGATGTTGTATCCGCCAGTTACGCTTACGCTTTGACGCAAGGCACCAGAATCAGCGACACGCTTTACTTCGCATGACTTGAATCATGGGGAGGGGGAAATGTAGGTAGATTAGGGTACGGCGACCGGAAAATCTCGGGCTGTAATGGAAAGGTAAGCGTGGCGAAAGGAGCAGGATGTGCAAGTATCGCGCGAGTTTGTACGGGACAAGACGACTATATAAGGCTGTTGCACAGTTAAATAAAGGCCATTTGTTGCATCCTCACATTGGTGTCTGTGCTCAATGGCCCTGGGGTGCGGATAGCCTCAGGCCAGCCAGCAACCGAACGGAGCTTGCCGCAGACAAGCGGCAACAACATGGTGGTGTCAGAGCAATGGTTGGACTCGATGATCCCAGAGGTCTCTTCCAACGTGATTGATTCTGTGTGATTCTGTGAAAACCTTAAGTGTATTGGAACTGTCTTTTTTGCAGGAACTGTATCACTGTAAATTGGATTTCTGCATATCACAGTATTTATTATCATAATTGTGACATGACTCCTAAAGGTGTCATTTTTCAGATATTGCAATATCATACAAATATATTTATTTCCAATATTTTAGTGAGCTGACTATCGTATAATATACAGTATTACAGAGAAAAGGAGGAGGAAGAAGAGGTCCCTGTTTAAACATCGGATATGCTATATGTGATTCTTGCTCTAACAAACTGTCAAACTCTATCGCAATTTCCAGAAAAGTCATGTCTTGACTGGTTTCAGAAATGTACTGCAATTAAAAAGACGAAGCCAAAACCAGAACCACACAACCCTGCAGTATGCATTGTATTGCACTTGTTAAAATAGACTTAACATGAACTGAAGGGTTGGGCACCAGAACATATTATGCTGTTTTTTCATGATTAAAGCCCCCTCCCCTCTCTCAAGATATGAAGGAAAGAAACTGGTACGGCAGGCTCGACAAAGTAGGATGGTGGAGAAGGAACTGTATTTCACATGGGAAATTTGAGTGGAATTAGAGTATGGAGGTAAGGAAAGGACCTCCATTAATATTGAGTCTGAGGTCAAGTTACAGATTTACTTTCAAAACTTTAGTTTACTTCTGTCTGGATTATCAGTCCTGTGTTGTTCTTTTTAACAAATTTTCCTGTTGTGGTTTACTTTACTTCCTAATAAAACATTATTTTAAGTGATGGGAAGTCGAATATAATTTGCTTTCTACAAGTGAGAATTGGTAGTAAAGAGATACCACTTTGAAGCTTTGGAAACCTTCAGGTCTTTGGACGACAGTATTGTAGTATTTCCCTGTAAAATACCATTAGAATTATAGGCTGATGTTAACTACAATTAATTCTGTCACACTGAGGTTTGTAAACAAGTTTCCTTTAAGCACTGATTTATTATCTAAGCAGAGAGACACAACTGTTGTTTAAGATCTAACTTGTCTCACCGGTCACGTTTGGAATTGGAAACTCTTCCTGCAGCAAGGCACAATTGTTATTTAAGATCTAATTTGCCTCACTGGTCACATTTGGAAACTGTTTCTGACTGTGCTGACTCTATTGCCTTCCTGGTAAATAATGCTCTGGCTCCCTTGAAATTGCTTCAGCTTCTCTGCATTCTCAGTGGAGTTCTCTGGGATTAAACTAGACCCTTCATTTTTTCCCTTTCTTTCTCCCCTCTTCCCTTGCCCCCCCCACCCCATTTTAATTAAAATGCTGAACTAAGAAGTAAACAAGTAACTTTTTTTTTTTTTCTTTCTAATTCAAGTGTTGCCTTTGACTTCTTATGTAGCTTACTTGAAAGAAAAAAATAATGAAAACTCTAATAGCAGAAGCACGACAAGGCATATGGTGAAGATTAACTGAGAAAAGTGGTGTTCTAACTTTCTATTTCACCCTGAGCAGGAGAAAGGTGAAAATCATGATGTCCACAGATGCAGAAGATCACCCAGCTGCCTACAAAGCAGGATGTGCTAGAGTATGGAAGTGCAAATCGATAATAACTATCATTGCACTTATCTGCTGTAATAGAGGAAGGTTTGCGTGTATCTTATTAACCGTACATAAAAAACAATATTGCAGGGGCATTGGGCATGCTGTTAGTGCTAAGAATCCATCTGAATTTCCATAATATGCCTTCTGTTGTTACTGGCTTACAGCTTAGACATGAAAATTTTCTGTGAGCTATAAATTAACATAAATGTTGCATTATTCACCTTTACAAGTTTTTATCCTTTTTTCCTCTTTTTGTTCAAAGACATAAATTATAGATGAACTATTATTCAATGTATACAGCCTTACCTCTGAATACCTTAGATCCAGGAACATGCCAGATTCACAAAATTATTACACGCTATTCCAAGTATTAGCATGATAACATAATATATAGTAAATTGAAGTGAATGTGGCACAGTTTCACTCCACTCAACAAACTATTGTAAGGCAAAATTTGACTAGCTGGAATCCTTTTTTTAAGAAAACATTTCTGGATAAGAACTTTTCTCTCTCTTGGAAAATAAAATCTACTGGGGCAGAAGATATCTTCAAGATAATTCTCTACAATATATTTCACTAAAATATAGCAACACTTAGTTCTGCTTTCACTTTAATTTTTGTTTTTTTTGCATGAGAATGAAAACTGCTTTACTGAGTCAGACCAAAAATCTGATGTTGCAATGACAATGGTGACAAGCAGCAGGTGTCCAGGGTGCTATATGATAAGCAGGGTATATTTTTGTATACAAGGAACAATGTTACCCCTAGTGCACCATTTTGGCAATCCTTGGTTAGTTCTTCTGATTAACTGATATCAGTGGACCTATTTTTCATATTTTTTTGGCTTTGACTCATTAATATTTTTGCCTTTGCAATGCTTTATAAAAATGAGTCTCATAATTGAATTATACTTTTCTGACAAATGACTTTTTATAGGTTTTCTTTTATTTCTGTTCATAGTCTATTGCTGTCAGCTTTTATTAGAGAAGTTTATCACACTTCTGTCATATATGACCTGTGGAGATCAACGTTGCGCCTGGTGAAATCCAGGGAGTTGATGGTTCTTTGTTGACTTCATCTCTCCTTGTAAAGAACCTGCCCCAAAATTCTGCCATTCTTGCCTTTCTCTGCACCTTTTCTTATTATAATATCAGTTAAGAAATAATCATAAATTTTATGATCCAAAACAAAACAAAATGCTGGCAAATGAATATTTTGCAAATTTTTTTTTGAAAATTTATCTTAAAAATAAATATCAAGGGAATATTTTACGAAAAACAGGGAAAGTTCATTGTAAACAGTACGAATAGAACAGCTCAAATATGCCTTGTATGTACTGCATGGCTTTTTTGGTGAAGGGGGTTAACATTCAGTCATCATGTAACAAGCAGCAATGCATGATTTGTATCATGATAAATATTAAAAAGTTTGCATGGCAAATAGTGAGTTAAATTTAAAATAAAATTCCATGAGGTTAGAATGAACCTTACAAAAAAACTGGTTCTAGCTAATATTTTTTTTTTTATACATTTACTAAACCTTAAAAGATCCTGAAAGCAGGACTTTGTTAATACTGTCAAAGCTAGTTCTCTGGAATATACTCCAATAACAGAGGACCTGGATTACAAGCAGGTTATGGAACAGCATCTACACATCTAAGTGTGTAAGATTGTAGCTGGACAACTTTAATCTGGTTTTTTTTTTTTGAAGATGAGAACCCACTAAACACATCTGGGTAACAAAATACCTTTGAAATGTCATGGTAATGTCCTAGAATTTAGTTATTTGCCTCCAAACTAATTTCCACACCATGTGAGTTAAATTGAAGCAAGCTTGCTATTAAATTTGCTGTTTGTTCTGATATTAACCAATGAAATCTCAGTGGAGCATCTCATGTCCAGCACTTACAAAGGAGATTAATTTCAGGACACTGAACAATTTCAGATACCTACTGTAGCTGTGCAGTACAGAAGCGAGATCCTTCCTAATAGACAGTGTGTTTTGCTATATTCTATTTGGCCATAGTACTGTAATCAATGCCAACAGATGGACATATATATTTGAAATACAAATAGCATTTATTTTATCTATGTTAATGGCAAAAACGCAAAGTAAATTTCAAGTAAGTCAATAGTTGAGAAACTGGGACATAAGTCTACAAATGCTTAGTATCTGAAGAAAAGTTTATGACTGAGCGGTTTAAAATTTGTTCTGCACTGACTCTGTGTTCTCATTTGCTGCTTGATTTTATTGTATGCTTATCTTAAATGGTTTTTTTTTTCAAATCAAGTTTAAAAATAAATTCAAAATGAACAGCTCTCTGACTGCAAAGGCTGTAGATGATGTAGGCCATGATACCAGCATGATGGTTGGTCTAGGAAATGTAGGAGATTACATAATTCGTAGCTAATAACAAAGCTTTTATTTTAATTATTCAGGTTATAGTAAGTAATGGTAAATCTTAAAAGAAAACAAAGTGCAGATATATTAATTGTATCAGTCATCATGATGTCTAGCAATGTGTGCAACATTTCCAAGTGTAGCTGATCAGCGTACCAGACTGACCTCTTCTCTTTCCACAGCCATAGATAGGACTCTGAGTCTCCCTAGCGTTTTGCTCCTTCGTCCAGTTGAACACAGGAAAGGGCACATAATTGAAGAGAAACCAGATGTGGGGTTCTGCTTTGCTCCATGCAAACCTGGTAAGCAAAAAGGGAAAGATTTAACTAAATGGCAATACTGTCGTACTAGTGTATGTTTTAGGTGATTGAATACAACACTCCTGAATTTCCACATCCAAATTTTTCAGGAAATAGGTAATTATCTGTGTAGTTATATACACTGTTTATCTTTGGAGAGAAAAGCTAAGTCAAAGGCAACTGCTTGGAAGAAAGCCAAAATCTGCAAGTCAGGTGACAACTTTAAATTACAAATACATTAATAAGAGACATTGCCGATTTCTGTCCTAAATGTTGAATACTTAATCTCTTGAATGCTACAGATTTGTGAGCTAATTCCAAAAGTTTTAAACTACATGGAATACCAGGGGCTTTTTCATTACTTAATTTAAATGAGAGAAGGTCACTCAGGTCATTTTACCAAGGCAATAACCACTTCATCTTTTATGCTATTATAACATATGGACATTTTTTCTATTCCCTCAGTATTACCCACTCTCTATACTCATATTGATTCATTCACTCTGTATTCTTTTTTTGCCTTAAGGAAATTTATTTCCACATTTACTGAGTATTGGGAATTTTTTGATGCATCTGTCTCTTCTACAACTATCATTCTTTGTTCACCCGTGTTTACTGTGTTCATTAGGCCTTCACAGTTCTTACCAGAAACAACTGAGAAATAGTGCTACCTTCAGAGCAAGCCAGAACTGCAAATTTTTGTATGACTGAGAGCCCAGTTTTGTTAACTGAAGCTAATGATAAGCGATACCTACTATTGATGTCTGTAAAGGAGAAATTGCTGAGGCTACTAGGAATTGCAAGACAACAAAGGAGAAAAAAAGAAATAATGCAGAACCAAGATTACTGAATTGATACTAGTTGGTAACAATTTAAAATAAAGATGTAAATCACCAAGAATTAGGAGAAAAAGTTTGATGTGTCAGGATGGAAAAATCTAAAACAAAAGGAAGGAGATGCCAACTCAGCAAGACTGATGAGCAACACATTTCAAGAAGCAATAATCTGACACTTGTCCACTTGACTGTGGACTACCTGACCAGTAAGACCCTTTGGCTGACTGTGATGGGAAAAGTGATCACATTCATATTTAGTGCTGATATCATGCTAGTCCTGGCCCATCACAGTGTGTACTGGCAATGAATAAGACAATTATTGTGTAGCCATCATCTGTTTGTATGGTCCTGCTTTCAAGGCTGTATACCATAAAATATGCTTAAATAAGTGTCGTAAGGATTTGAGGATTACAAGGATGTTACAGGCTGCACCTAAAACAACTTCTTTATCATTCTTCTTCTCTGCCTTCCTTTCACTTGTTTTGAGGTTTTTTGTTAGTTTTTGGTTTGGGTTTGGTGTGGTTTTTTTTTTGTTTGTTTTGCTCCTCTCCGCACCCCCTAAGTCTTATTACTCTTTTTCCATCTTTCTTCCATGTTTACTGGTTCAGTTTTGGTGGTGGTCTTTCTTGGGACTTTAAGAGATATTGTCTCTATCTTCTTTTCCTATAGTCACTACTTAGAAATGAAAAGGATTTTTCCAGTAAATGAGGGTTGCGTTTAAGAATAATGCTGGGTTTTAAGAATGGACCATGCTTTAAAAGAATTTCTTATATCTTAATTTCTTAACTCTTACCTCCTTTCTCCTCTCCTAATGCTTTATTCTTCAAAATATTTATTCTAGTCTGTCCATCATATTCTATCACATTCCTTCTTCTTTTCTTCCATCACTACTCTCCTTTTATTCCTCAACACTTTCATTCATTAGTGATCCTCTGTATACCTGAGAATGGCAAATAAAAATGATTACATAAGAATGTTGAAGTAGGCTTTGTATTCTGATGCATTTGCATTTAATATTTCTTTGCTAGCTGATTTAGACATGGGGTTGTCGGCCCATTTTTTATTGGTGGAAACAGAAATTCTGTTAACTGAGAAGAACACAGAAAACCTTTAATTAGAAAATGTGTACAGAGATATTTTCTGACTGATGTCCTGGAGAAGAAGACATGGTCCAGTGTGAGGTGAAGATAAGGTTTAATAAACACAAAGATGTTTGCTATGGTGTCTTCATCAAGCAGAAAGAAAAAGTAGAACTACGATTTTTTATTTATGAAATAAGATAGGACAGCCCTTCCCCACCCCCACCTCCCCTCAAACCCACTGGTTTAAGGTGCTTTATTACCACAGACCAACTCAAGTCATTGTTATAGAAATTACAGGTGTGACTGGACCAGATAAATGAAGAAAAGATACTGGAAAAGGGTACTAATACTGGTTAAAGATTTCTTATACAACCATCCCTGCTTTTCTTTTGCTTTCCACCAGGGTTATTCACAATCTAAAAAAACCTGTGAGAGTATGAGGTTCATGGGTTTGCAGTTGTCTTTCAAAGACAGAGAAGTAACATATTGAAAACCTTCCTCAGCATATTGTGATATAGAAAACTTACTTGGTGATTTTTTGTGAAAACTGGAATTGTACTTTGAGCACTTGATAACTATTTTATGGTTACTTCAGCCTTCAGTGCCAATAGAAACATGTGACAATAGATGAGAACATGATATAATATTTTGAGTAGGCTGCCAGATGTGGAAAGTAACACCTGAGTCAACAGATTTCCTTTGCTGAGCATTTATGTAGTTTGAAAATGAGGAATGGTCTGCAGTCCTTTTTCTGGGGGCTATGAACTCCTCTGAGATTTAATTCTGCTGTGATGTCTTTGTTTTCCCTGACTTGACCTCACCAGGGGGAACAAAAAAAAAAAAAAAGCCACTTTCCAAGAAACTTCATGTGAACTGTAAACTGCAGCACAGTGTCAGGTAGCTAACATGAAAGAAGATGCCATAGTTCAGTCTTTCAGAAGGCATTTGTGCTCAGAACTGATACCTTTGAAGCCAGGATTAGGAACTGTGCCATTTGAGGAGATTAACTTGAAAGAACACCCCATCTTATAGTAAAGTTTAAAGTTAAACCCTGGGGTAAGACATATTCAGTGATAGAAAGGAAGGGGTTGGTCATAAAATGGACCATTGAATTACTTTTCTAACACTTAGTAAATTCACACTGGTTATATACCATACACCCGTAAGCACTTAAGAACCATGAAGATAAAATCATGTTCCTTGCTTGCCAAATCTATCATAAATCAGGAAAAGCCCTGCAGACTTTTTTCAAAGCCTCAGGAGAAAAGAAGATGTAATGGAATTTTCCAGTCTTTATAGTAGAGCCAGAAGGGACTTAATCTCATTGGCCTGAAGTACTGAATGAACTATTCCTCATGGACATTTGATGCATAGGAGAACTTCAAAACTCATGTGAGGATGCAGGGAAGATTCTTGGCCTTTTGGTCAAGAGATTGAATTTACACTGTTTTGGTCCCTCAATAGGGGCTGACAACAAGCCAATGCTTAGTAATTAAAGTTGACTCAACATTAATAAGAAGAGCAGAACTCTGGGAGCTTAGTCACTTGGAACATGAAGAGTGTCCTTACCACCAGCTGTAGGCACACATACTACAGAATTATCATCTTCCTGCCAATACAGGATTGGCACGCATTTTCCAGTGCTGTGCTTAATCTGTTCTAAAAGCATGAGCAGTGGCTCTTCTACAGCCTACAATAGTATTTTTCTGTCTCAGGAATATAAATGTGCTTATATTGCCTTGTATCACCTTCAACAAATTTCTGCCCTTGAGTCTTGTAAAGAAAATTTTCAAAGGCACAAAAGATTGCCAGGAATGCAAGTCACTGAAGGTTACCACTGCATTCTAAGAGTTGTTCCCTTGCTTACCTCCTGGTGCTCTTTTTCCTTTTGCTCTGTCTTAATTCCTTAAATTTTTCTTTTTCTTCTTTCTCTTTCTCTTTCTCTTTCTCTTTCTCTTTCTCTTTCTCTTTCTCTTTCTCTTTCTCTTTCTCTTTCTCTTTCTCTTTCTCTTTCTCTTTCTCTTTCTTTTTTTTCCCTCTGAGTTTCCCCTCAGCTTTTCTGTCTCTCTTTGGTGATGATCAGAATCAAATACAGTCTGGCTAGTGACATGAGGAGTGATCACCAATTAGGTGTCAACATATAATGTTTTCAAAACACCTTAATCAGCTCCACTTTAAATGTGAAATTTTAGTATAAATTGAAAGTTTCTGTTGTCTTTTTTTTCCCTTCACATATGAAGAAAGGAATTAATAATTTTTCAGAAGTTGAGTGGGTTTTATATTTTTTTAGAACTAATTGAAGATGTCCACCGTTTTGAAAAACTAGCAAAAGAAACTACTACTAATAAAGAAAAAAATTTTTTAAAAATTCATATTCTTTGTACTTATTTCTTAATATTGTGATTAATAGTTACTGGTAACTAGCACATCAGTTGTACAGAAGGTTCAATAAAATAAGAGCCAGATTTACTCTGTGTATGAGTTAAAACCCCCCTTTTTGTTGAATGTAGAATCTTCAAGACAATGAAGGCCATGACTCTTAGCTGACATTTTTACAGAGGAGATGATAGAAATTATTAAAATAATATGCATTTACTTTTATAACTTTTTATTAAACTCCCCCTTTTGATCTAGAAAAAATGTATAAGTAGAAATTAGCTAATATTTGCTATGGAATTTGAACTACCTGGTATTTTTTTCTGACATAACAGTAGAAATACAGGCTTCGTAAGAGCCTGAAATGTTCACTTTTTTGTTACAATTCAGTAACAAAAGGAAGGAGGAACGTTCAATTTGTTTTGTTTAGTTTTAGATAAACAGAGAAATCGAAGAAAATATTTTTCTAATTTGAGACGTCACAAGTTCATCATATGAGGAAACAAAACATGGTATTCCATTCTGGACAAGACAACCAAAATGAGGGTTATTATACAATCCATTATAGAAGCTGATATTGCCATTATGCTCCAGAGTGATTTATTCCATACATTGAGTAGAACCTAGACCTCACCACTTGACTCATTTGCCTCCACTCGGTATCCAGTGTCATTTGAGATGCACCATCTGCCTTGCTTACTGCAGGATACAGTTGTTTCAAGGGTAGTTTGAGAAGTGATTCTTCTTTATTCTGTACTGGAATAAGTATTGTGGACCTCAGAAACATCTAAATTAAACTTACCAGCTTGAAATGCAAACAGATTAGTCAGTGACCAAACTGTTTTATAGGGAATTTAATGCTATTTTTAGTATAGAAGAATACGTAATACTCTTTCTGAAATGGATAGGAAAACAGAAAATCGGACAAGAGTTGATTTATTTCTTAAAAACAGAGAGAAAAGGAATTAAACAATTTCTCCAAATTTGTGATACAGATATTTTATTTTTGTCAATGGAAAATAATTTACAATGGATTAAAGTACTTTACAATTAACCCTCAAAAGTAGGATGGCTTGACAGACATCAGTACTTGAACAACTGTTCTATGTTATTTACTGCTTCTTTATGATCTAGCCTCTACGTAAAATTAAAAACCTTGAAAACAACCTAATATGACATTTCTTCCTGAAAGTTTAAAGGGAAAAAAAATGTGTGTATGTTTGGTTTTGTTTGTTTGTTGTTATTTTTTTGTGGTGTGTTTTTTTTTTCTTGACATAGTATCAAGCAAAAGTGAATCTTTGAAATAAGACCCCAGTTTTTGAAAGAAATTTTAGGTTTTTATCTTAGTGTGTGGAAATTTTTGTGGGGAAAGGAAGACTGAAAATGTATGTGCTAATAATAATCAAATGCACATTCCTTTCTAACTATTGGAAGGATGGAAAATATAGGAAAACATAGCAATAATAAACTCTTTTGTAAGTTGAAGTGTTGACATAATCTCCTTATGGATGACTTATGTGGAAATGACGATTTTCTGCTTTTAACTCTTAAATAAAGCATTATGTTAAGGTTTTTTTCATTTGGAATGTTGCTATCTTCAATTTATTTCAACCAGAACAGATGGCCTGGAATGATGTTAATCTGAATCTATCTTTTAAATTGCAACAGTGATTGGTATTTCAGCACTAGACTGACTAGTACAAAGAGAATACCAGAGAGAAATAGGCAGAGAAGTCTTAAAAGAACACTGAGGAAACTGAAATTTAATTCCCCAAATATTACATAAGATATGATACATAAGATATTATTTTCATTAAATCTGTTATTGTCTTTAATTAATAAAAGATGAAACAATATATCAGAGAATAACTTTTTTCCTAGTGTTTCAATCATATACTAAAGTAAGTGATTACTTGTAGAGAATAAGCTTTGAGGGACAGTTTGCTTTATATCTTAGAATGGCAATAAAATAGAAATTACCATGATGATCATTAAGCAAGGTACAAAATTAGTTTTACGTCCCTCTGACTATGATCTCACTCCTGCTACAGGCTCCACGTCTTTGGCAGGACTATAGGATGTATGAGGAATATACCTTTTACATAACTCTTGGTTTATTTTCGAAACTTCTCAATGGCATAACAACACAGAATTTGTCCAGTTCTGGACGAATTTACTTGTATTTTAGCATTCTTATTTGCATTAGGCTATAATGCATGCCTAGTAAAATGAGTAATAAAATGAGTACATGTAATGAAAGCTCAAATTTCACCTCGTCTTCAACTGTGGAAGGCAAAATGTTGCATTATTTTCCTCCCAGCCCTCAGTTGTACTGACTTCTATTATATGGCTTCCCTCTGACCCCGGACCCGGACCCGGAGGTTCCCGGCAACGAATCAGGAGAGGAGGGGGTGTAGCTGGAGGCACCGCGGAGGCACCGCGGGCGATTTAAACGCTCCACCCCCTGTTATCGTTGATAAAGAGCCTCCTGGAGGGCAGGGACTAGTCCCTTCCCAGAGGGGAGAGGGAGACTCAGCAGTGCCTGTGTGAGTCAGCAGTGACTGGGTGTGTCCCAGGGCAGGAGAGGCTGCAGTTGTTTGCAGCTCGTTGGGGAGGGCACTGACTCCCTCCCAGTGCACAAGGCGAGGAAGGTGCCAAGGAGCTGTGAACCAGGGGTGGCACCAACAGGTATTTCCCAGTTCAGTGAAAGAACAATGGTATCTACCCGGCAGAAGAAGACCAAAATGGATGTGAGAACCCAGACAGAGCTCCCACGGAAGGAGGCGATGGTGCAGGTTGCGGGCTGCAGGGAATGCTACACCGTCTCTGTGGTGTCAGGGGGCTGTGTGCGCTGTGAGCAAGTAGATGATCTGCTCGGCCGAGCGGCACAGCTGCAAAGCCAGGTTGAAAGGCTTCAAGCCGAAGTAGAAAGGCTTAGGAGCATTCGGGAGGCTGAAATGGAGATAGACTGGTGGAGCCAGGCTCTGCCCTCCCTGCAACAAAAATGGGAGCACCTGCCGGAGAGCTCCCAGGATCGAGGGGCCCCTGTACTCTGCCCCTCTCAGGTGGAAAACGATAACCTAGAGGAAAGGAGTGAGTGGAGGCAAGTCTATGGCCGTGGCAAAAGGCGAGTGCCCTCCTTGCCTACCTCGCCTCCACAGGTGCCTCTGAGCAATAGATATGAAGCCCTAGTGGAATACAGCCGGTCCAATGGGGATGTGGTGGAGAGGCAACCTATATCAGAGGTCCCACCACAGTCAGAAAAACCTGACGGGCGTATAGCTACCTCCTCCACAAGGAAGAAGAGAAGAGTTTTAGTGGTTGGAGACTCCTTCCTAAAGGGATCAGAGGGCCCAATATGCAGAGCTGACCCCCATCATAGGGAGGTCTGCAGCCTTCCTGGAGCCCGAATCAGGGATATTACCAGGCAACTCCCCAACCTGGTGAAGGCCACAGACTACTACCCCCTGCTGATCTTCCAGACAGGTGGGGAAGAAGCTGCATCCCGTAGTCTGAGGGGGATGAAGAAAGACTACAAGGCCCTAGGGCAATTGGTGAAAGAGTCTGGAGCACAAGTTGTTTTCTCCTCCCTCCTTCCATTTTCAGGTGATGACGTGGGATGGAACAGTAGGATTCTCTCTATTAACGCCTGGCTACGAGACTGGTGCTACAGGCAGGGCTTTGGGTTCTTTGATAATGGCTGGTTTTATAAGACAACAGGCGTGACAGTGATACATGGGAAAGGTTTATGTCGTAGGGGCAAAAGGGTTCTGGGACAGGAATTAGCAGGGCTCATTCGGAGAGCTTTAAACTAGATTTGAAGGGGGATGGTGTGGTAGCTGGGCTTGCACCACTGGGGCAACGCTCTAGTGTTGAGGTAGACCAGGAGGCCCCCCATCCCACTGGGGTGAAATCAGGGGGTGAATCTGGGATGAAATCGGTGTGCCCAGCTCGCTCCCTGAAATGCCTGTACACCAATGCACGCAGCATGGGGAATAAGCAGGAGGAGTTAGAAGTCCGTGTTCGGTCGGGGGGCTATGATCTAGTGGCAATCACAGAGACTTGGTGGGACGCCTCGCATGACTGGAATGTGGTCATGGATGGCTATGTCCTGTTCAGGAAAGACAGGCCGCTAAGGAGAGGTGGTGGAGTTGCTCTTTATGTGAGTGAGCAGCTAGAATGTATTGAGTTCTGTCCAGAGGCGGATCAGGAGCGAGTTGAGAGTTTGTGGGTGCGAATAAAGGGGCAGGCTGGCAGGGGTGATACTGTTGTGGGTGTCTATTACAGGCCACCAGATCAGGATGAGGACGGTGATGAGGCCTTCTACAGGCAGCTGAGAGCAGTCTCGCAATTACAGGGCCTGGTTGTCATGGGGGATTTCAACTACCCTGATATTTGCTGGGAGGCCTACTCAGCCAGCCATCCCCAGTCCAGGAGGTTCCTCCAGTGCGTTGATGATAACTTTCTGATGCAAATGGTGGATGAGCCAACTAGGAGAGGAGCGCTGCTGGATCTTATCCTCACTAACAAGGAGGGTCTGGTTGAAGAGGTGAAGGTTGAGGGCAGCCTTGGTTGTAGTGACCATGAGATGGTAGAGTTCAGGATCTCATGTGGCAGGAACAGAATAGCTAGCAGAATCGCAACCCTGAACTTCAGGAGGGCCAACTTTGGCCTTTTCAAGCAATTGCTAGGGGAAATCCCATGGGACAGGGTACTAGAAGGTAAGGGGGCCCAAGATAGTTGGTTAGCATTCAAGGACTGCTTCTTCCGAGCTCAAGATCAGAGCATCCCAACAGGTAGGAAGTCAAGGAAGGGTACCAGGAGACCTGCATGGTTGAACAGGGAACTGCTGGGCAAACTCAAGTGGAAGAAGAGGGTGTACAGATCGTGGAAGGAGGGGCTGGCCACTTGGGAGGAATATAAGTCTGTTGTCAGAGGATGTAGGGAGGCAACTAGGAAAGCTAAGGCCTCCTTGGAATTAAACCTTGCAAGAGAGGTCAAGGACAACAGAAAGGGCTTCTTCAAATACTTTGCAGGTAAAACCAACACTAGAGGCAATGTAGGCCCACTGATGAATGAGGTGGGGGTCCTGGAGACAGAGGATAAAAAGAAGGCGGAGTTACTGAATGCCTTCTTTGCCTCTGTCTATACTGTTGGAGGCTGTCCTGAGGAGCCCCGGACCCCTGAGGCCTCAGAAGAAGTCAGGATAGAGGAGGAATCTGTCTTGGTAGATGAGGGCTGGGTCAGGGACCAATTAAGCAACCTGGACGTCCATAAATCCATGGGCCCTGATGGGATGCATCCGCGGGTGCTGAGGGAGCTGGCGGAAGTCATTGCTAGGCCACTCTCCATCATCTTTGCTAAGTCGTGGGCAACGGGAGAGGTGCCTGAGGACTGGAGGAAAGCGAATGTCACTCCAGTCTTCAAAAAGGGCAAGAAGGAGGACCCGGGTAACTATAGACCGGTCAGCCTCACCTCCATCCCCGGAAAGGTGATGGAGCAACTTGTCCTTGGTGCTGTCTCTAGGCACATCAAGGATAGGGAGATCATTAGGGGCACTCAGCATGGCTTCACCAACGGGAAGTCTTGCTCAACCAACTTGATAGCCTTTTATGAGGATGTTACCTGGTGGATAGATGATGGTAAAGCTGTGGATGTGGTCTATCTCGATTTCAGTAAAGCGTTTGACACGGTCTCCCACAGCATCCTCGCAGCTAAACTGGGGAAGTGTGGTCTGGATGATCGGGTAGTGAGGTGGATTGTGAACTGGCTGAAGGAAAGAAGCCAGAGAGTAGTGGTCAGCGGGACAGAGTCCAGTTGGAGGTCTGTGTCTAGCGGACTTCCGCAAGGGTCGGTTCTGGGACCAGTTCTATTCAATATATTCATTAATGACTTGGATGAGGGATTAGAGTGCGCTGTCAGCAAGTTCGCTGATGACACAAAACTGGGAGGAGTGGCTGACACACCGGAATGCTGCGCAGCCATTCAGAGAGACCTGGACAGGCTGGAGAGTTGGGCGGGGAGAAATTTAATGAACTATAACAAGGGCAAGTGTAGAGTCCTGCATCTGGGCAAGAACAACCCCATGTACCAGTACAAGTTGGGGACAGAGCTGTTGGAGACCAGCGTAGGGGAAAGGGACCTGGGGGTCCTAGTGGACAGCAGGATGACCATGAGCCAGCAGTGTGCCCTTGTGGCCAAGAAGGCCAATGGCATCCTGGGGTGTATTAGACGGGGTGTGGTCAGCAGGTCGAGAGAGGTTCTCCTCCCCCTCTACTCTGCCCTGGTGAGGCCACATCTGGAGTATTGTGTCCAGTTCTGGGCCCCTTAGTTCAAGAAGGACAGGGAACTGCTAGAGAGAGTCCAGCGCAGAGCCACGAAGATGATTAAGGGAGTGGAACATCTCCCTTATGAGAAGAGGCTGAGGGAGCTGGGTCTCTTTAGCTTAGAGAAGAGGAGACTGAGGGGTGACCTCATTAATGTTTATAAATATGGAAAGGGCAAGTGTCAAGAGGATGGAGCCAGGCTCTTCTCAGTGACATCCCTTGACAGGACAAGGGGTAATGGGTGCAAGCTGGAGCACAGGAGGTTCCACTTAAATTTGAGGAAGAACTTCTTTACGGTGAGGGTGACTGAACACTGGAACAGGCTGCCCAGAGAGGTTGTGGAGTCTCCTTCTCTGGAGACATTCAAAACCCGCCTGGACGCGTTCCTGTGTGATATGGTCTAGGCAATCCTGCCCCGGCAGGGGGATTGGACTAGATGATCTTTCGAGGTCCCTTCCAATCCCTAACGTTCTGTGATTCTGTGATTCTGTGATAACCCATACATTTGGACATCAGCTGATTTGACATCAAGGGCACGTATACTTTGCCTAAGCATAGGCATAAGGTGCCATCTGAGCTTATACTGAGGCACTCAATAGATAGGTCTGTAACGAGAGAGGTCTCTCAGTGATCTTGTGTCACATATCCAGCATAACATGAAAGCAGAGCAAGTGACAGTAGATGTGTTTCGGCACCTGAAATGAGACACTAACAGGGGAGCTGATATCACCTCCATAAAATGAAATGACTCTCTATTAATGCAAAGACAAGGCGAAACATCTACAAAGACAAAATTGCTATATTGTTCTTTTTCCACCGAGCAAGTGCTAGCCCTCCCATAAAGCAAGAGAACCCCTTTTTTACTTCAAACTCAAGGATAAAGAAAGAGGAGAGAGGCTAGAATAAGGCATCAGCTACATCTGTGCTTCTGTAACAAGTTGGAATGTCTGTGCTGATAAATTATATCCAAATTAAATCTAATTATCCTAGGCTTTTTTGCTGGTAGTTTTTATGAAAATAGGATATGTAGAAGGAAACACAAAATATATTAGAAAAATACTGAAGTGCAGCAAGCTGTTTGACAGAGATCCAAACTAAGCAGACCCTCTAAAGCTTGCTTGAAAAAGCTTGCAAACTTCCTGGCATTTGCGTGTGAGGCTCAGAATGAAAAGCAATCTTGAAAGCTGCCAACTTTTTATATTTGTGATTGGAGAAAGAGCTTTTTCATTGGAAGGTAAGTCTGAGTGAAGGAAAACAAGTTATACCGTGTCAGTTTATTCTAGCCTTCTTTTTCTGGATTTTATTTTTTTTTTGAGGAATCATATCTGTATTTTAATTAACGTCCTTCAATAAGAAGATGGAAGAGAGGTTATGAATTTTACTCCTAGTTTTGTGATCACATTTTGAGTGGTCGTCCCCATAAATATATTCTCAGTTTGCTGGCTGTTTGACTAAACCTCTTTTCCTTTCCTCAAAATGAATTGAAGTTTCTACAAGTCTGATGAAGATAGGCAACTAGATTGTAATAGCTCTAATGAAACTATTAGCTGTAATATCAGAACACACCTTCTTCAACTAGCAGGGAGGAAATGGGAGAAATTCATTATAATTGCTATCTTCCCGCATATATTTTACTTCTCCCCAGACATTCAGTGTTTAGTATGTAGATCTGTAGGAAGACACAGTTTCTCAGTTTCATACTTAGAGAACTACTTGTTTTGTAGTTAAGCATGAGCATGCTATGTAGCATCTTGTGCATGCAAAAAATGGGATTATTCACCATATATTATACGTTCAAATGGAATGGTTTCATGGAATATTATAGTTTGTAATGAAATTATACATTTCACATCAGAAGGTCCTGGCTTGATTTGGGATTACATCCTGCATGCCTCCTGATTTGGAATGAAATGAGAAACCAGTAGCTGTGTGTGACTTGCCACAAGGTCACTGTAATACATTGGCAGAAAAGTCTTCTCCATTCTTTAGCATGTGGTCAGTGAACCCTTCAGTCTATTTAAGAACTATACTATACATAAAAACAATGGGCAAGAAAGTAAACTTACCTCTTGGACTGTGCATTGGGTCTGGATGGGATGGAGTTAACCTTCCCAAAGCAGCCCTCATAGTGCTGTGCTTTATATTGGTAGCTAGGCTTCCTCTCCAGCATTCCCACCCCCCTGACCCTCAAAGGCCACTAGGCTGGGGGTGGGCAAGATCTTGGGAGGGGTCATAGCCAGGACAGCTGACCCAAAATGACTAAAGGGATATTCCATACCATATGAGATGCTGGTTGCTGTGCATGTTTGTCCTGGTTTGGAGTAGGACAGACTTTTCAGTTAAGTTTCTTTTAAATGACTGTTGACTACATGCGCTTGTTGCCATGGAAACTAGGGTCCCTGTTGGGTCTCTGTTCCACAAAGGAAGGGACCCTAAAAGTGCCACACCTGGGGGGAGTAGCGGACAGAACAGGTGATCCAAACCTGACCAACGGGGTATTCCATCCCACCCGTGTGATACTCAGTTTAAAGCTGAGGGACCATGAGGGTAGTGCTCTCTTCCCCTATGGCCGGCATCTGGATAGGACTCTGCCCATGCTCCTGCTGTCACTCCTGTATCCAGTTCCCCCTTGCTGCCGCGTGTGCTCTGGGACTCCCCAGGGCCTTCACTGCAGCGTCAGCAGTGACTTGATCATCATCAGGAGGAGCTCAATAGTGGTTTTGTATATAGTTCATTATTTATTATACACTTTTCCTTGTTATTGTTTATTAAAACTGTTTTAACTTGCCAACCCCTAAGTCTCTCTCCCTTTTGTCTTTTCTCTTCCCCTCTGGGGAGGGAAAGGGTTAATAGCATCTGTCATCCACTTAAATGGCAACAATGTTTGACAGTGTTCCCATGTTCTCACTTGGGAAGCAGAGAGAAGTGCAACAGCGAGTGTCATTGCCCAAGGGACCGTCCACACAGGCATCAGTCACGTGCCAGGAAAGGATGTTTGCAGGGCACCTTGAAACCCTGGCTGCCCCTGCGTTCGCACCCTGAAATTAAGCTGAATGAATGGGCTCAGTTTGGCCAGGGCTTTCCAGAGTGTCCTTATGCCCCTTCCCCAGCCCAAACTGTCCCTGCAGGTCTTTTGGCTCAGAGATGCTTCTGCTGGCTTCCTGCGAGTGTTGCCCATTAAAGCACACCTGAGTGTGAAGCCTGATGCCTGGTTGTATGACTGCTAATGGAGCAGACCCCATGTGGACGTGTGTGCGTGTGCAATTGCTGCTCACGCAAAAGCGCCCTGAGGAGCTTGTGCTCGAGGACGCCCCGTGTGCTTGTTGCTTGCACTCCTTGGGAGCATTTCACTGCCTGCTTCTTCCACAGGCCGCTTTTCTTCCAAAAAAGAGAGCACCCTGGTCTGCCTGTGTGTTATCTTTTCCCATAGCAGCCCTCATAGTGCCGTGCTTTTTATTTGTAGCTAGAAAGGTGTTGATGACACACCAGTGTTTTGACTACTGCTGAACAGTGCTCCCACAGCACCAAGGCTGCCTCTCCAACATTCCCCTCACCCCCAAAGGCCAGTAGGCAGGGGGTGGGCAAAACGTTGGGAGGGGACATAGCCAAGACAGCTGACCAAAGACTTATCCCATCCTATGACTCCCCTGAGGATGGGAGTGATAGAGCGGCTGAGTGGGCACCTGGTGTCTTTGTCCCTTTTCTTCAAAGGTTCATCATCCTCACTGAAGTATTTCTTGCTGAATATTGTTTTTTTTCCTCCCTACAACCAAATATTTCTATCTCTCTAGGTCCTAAGGATTAGATAGTTTGGTTTGGATTTACATTTGTACAACATCAAGTTTCTTAAGATGGGAGGGACATCAGAAGACAACCTACACAATCACCAGCGAAGAACAATGATACACACAGCTTTTCTAACAGACTTGTTCCCTAGTCTGACTCAGTCTGCCTATGTTAATTCTAGCTTACCCAAATTAGTCATGCGCCATTTCCATCTACAAGGTAGGGAGATAATTCCAAGTTTAGATGTCTTAGCAGGAACTACAAATATAGATAAGATAAAGAATTAGACCACAGAATTGATTTGCAAATAGCTCATCTCTAATACAATCTTCCTGAATTTCCATAAATTTCACTCCATGGAATTATGCACAAGAATAATGTGTACTCATGTACTCATTTACTCACAAATTTGTTTGGAGGACTGAAGTTGGGGGAAGACAAAATATGTACAAAATGAGGAATGGAAATATCATAGTGCACATAATTGCTTTTACTCCTAATTCACTGGCTTAATGTTGGTTTCATAAAAGCAATGATGAACTCATTTAGTACTATTGTGAATGTCATGAGTATTTCTGGAGGATTCTCATTCAGCATTAATTAATTCTGATCAATATTTTAAAGTGTACGTTGTTATTTCTTGCTGATACAGCTAGCTATTTCTTGCTGTTGTGTCATTTCTGAGGGTATACTTCTAAAATATTTCTTTGCTTAATTTGAATTTCTTCATCCTAATTATGTATACACATTTCTAACGGTTATTGTTCTAGAGGAAAAAATAAACTGACTTTTTATTAAATTAATATATTTTAATTTTCCTTTTACGTCATGGTCATTGGAAATTATCATATGTGCAATTTTTTCCTATAAACCATAAATATAATGCACAAGGTGTCCTTTTTATGATCAACATCAGAACAAGCTCAGTAAGTTTCCATGTCACAGATAAAATCCTTGCCATGTTAGAAGTCGCTTTTGGAGCAGGGGATCAACATTCAGAAGCACCATCACCAGTCCTGATCTTTAAATACAGAGTAGTCTGTCTTCTCACACTTGCAATGGGAGAGGAAAAGTGAGCCCGAGGACTTGAACTTCCTGGGAGGGAGCATCAAGTCATGTCCTTTTAAATGAATGCTTTCTTATGGACAGGACTGTGTGGACTCCACCAGGCTTAACAGCTAGTGATATTAAGTGTTTATGAACTAATGTACAAAAATACTCCTTTTGTTCTTGATTTTAACAAAAAGGCTTAAGAATTAATAATTTGTAATTACATTTTTAATATAGCAGTGCATCTTGAATCAACAGATATTTACACAGGAATTAAATGGAGTGTATAGCCCCCTAATATCTCAGCTATCTGAAAATATTAATGATATTTGATATTCAAACTCAAATTCTAAACAGAGTTTGTTTATACTTAACATTAGGTTAAAGAAATCTTAGAAAAAACGTGCCTCAGAAGAACATCCTTTTTTTCCCTGAATTTTTCTTTAATGAGAAATCTTTAGAACAGCAAAGATGGTAGGAAAGAATAAAGTAGCCTTCTAGATTGATTCCCAAGTTTAAAGTGAGAGAAAAATCTCACCTCATCATTTAGCAATGGAGAAAATTAAAAAGAGAAGGGAATAGTGTAAAGGAAGTCAGAGTTGGAAAATAATGGTGGGGAAACCGAGAAACGTGTTGTGCACTGCTGAATGATAAACTGATGGTTACTTTAAAGGAAAGGGTCATATAATTAAATCCTCTGTGCAACTCCTGAAAGTCAAGAAATGTCAGTGCTTTGCAGTAGTTTTTATTTGCTTTGATTTTGCTTCTAAATTTTGTTTGTTTACTTCTATAGATGTGCTTCTTTTATTAATCAGCTAGGTGTTAGGATTTACACTTGACAGAGGACAAGTCCAACTCTTCCAGTCCTGGTATTTCTAGATTTAAAATTTTGAAATAGACATTCAAAACACTACTGCCTGAGCTTATTGATTACAGTCTATTTTTAATCTCTATGAGTTAATATGTTGAGATCTTTTTGTTTGCTTTTTAATATAAATAAAGTTATCTGTAAGTGATATTCCTCTTGGGAATAAGAATTTGTTTGGACCTGTCTATTCATAGAGAAATAAATAATGGTATACCCCAACTGATCCCACAGATATACTCAGCAAACAAATCATAATGTATAGTGGGCAAACTGTATCGTCAACTTCCTATAAATTAGTGTGAGGTTTCTCTGAGATCAAATGTCTTTCATTCGCCCACAGGGAAAATAATTCATGTGTGTTTGTGCACATTAAATGGTCTATGCTTTATGATTTATAAGTATTTACTTAAATTCTATGATTCAGAACTCATCTGTTTTCTGTGGATGGAAGACACAATTGTGACAATATACTCTAAACCATTAGAAAGTGCCTGAAGTCATGTTTATCTGGAGAAACTGCAATTTTATCATATTGACGATTTTCTAAATATACTGACAAGTTAAATGGATAAAGAAAATGAAAAAAAAACCCAAACCTTTAACATAATACTAAAGCTAAAATATTAGAACTAAAAAAAACCCCAAACCAACCAACTAAATGAGGGAATAAATAAGTGCTAGTGTTTAGTTTGAAACTGGTAGCTTCAATCTACCTGTAGTCCAAATATAACCTGCTGACATAATTACATCTTCTAGGATGTACACTTACTTTTGTGAAACAGCTTTGAAACTTCCTGTCCATGCAAATGATGTGATCCTACAGTGATATTAGGAGTTGAAATAAGTGCTTTGGAAGAAGAAATGTCAGATTATGCATGATGCATGAAATCTGCAAATTAAATTGGTGTGCTTATTAAATATACTAATGCAATCATCCACTTAAAAAATATAGCTTCATCTTAGTTTACTGGCATTTATGTTCTATGTCTCGCTCTTACGGGTCTATTGAATAATACAGATTCCTGAGTGAAACAGCACTTTTATTGGTCAAGTTCATTCATTTAAGTTTTCTTTTATATAAGATGTTATGGCAGATTTTGGCAATTTGAAAGCTCTTCTTACCTTTGCAACATTTACAGAAATTTAATTTAGGTAAAAGTTCACCTCTTAACCTCATCTGAATTTTTATATAACTAGGTATGGAAACAAGTTTTCAGGTTCTTTCCTTGGGTCAATAACTTTATATTCTGACATGTATCTGATTATAATAACCAACAGAATAATGTTTGTCAAATGTTTTAACAATCTGCAGCTATTATAGTTACCATAGAAATAGGATTTAAAAAGAGAAATAACATAGAAATGTAATATTTTCTGTAATAGGAATTGGTATTACTAAATACAGGACATTAAAAAAGGACAGAATGCTTCTATTTTGTGCCAGATAGATAGCAATAACCAAGATAATGGGCTATTTTGTAGCATCATCTATGTATCAATCTTCATTTTTATATTTGTACATCTTCATCCACTTGTAATTTAAATACATTTCCTTGAGTACAAAACGTACTTTGCATTTTGCAAAACCAGAAATATATAGTTGAGTTCTAAATAAGGTCTCTACTGATGTATCAGTCAAAGAGGAGGCATAATATTCTCTAAAATCAAAGTGCCTGATTTGTCTCAGTTGGAGGTAAGATTATTATGCAAAGAAAAGAGATTTTTGGCCTACAAAAAGAATAACATTAATTTTATTTTCTTTTAATTTTAAAGGCACAGATACTTCTCCTTGAGAATGTGAAAACATTTGGATTATATCTTTACATAATATCTTTCCATACTTGTTTTGAATTTAAAGATTTGAGGGAGTCTGGTGTTTTCTAGGGAAAACAAACAAATCTGGGTAAAATAAAATGCTGGTTACAAATTACTGGTAAATGCCTCATGGGATTTAATTTTTTGTTTTTAATGAAAGAATATTGTGTTTGAAGTATACAAAGCACATTAGGGAACCCTCAGTCCTCCTAGCATATTGAAATGGAGATCTGATATTGCAAATTCATAAGCAAAGGTCTAACTTTATTCTTATGATTAATTTACTAAATTACGTGAGTCTATTCAATAATTTCATTAGATACGTATGCAACCTTTTCTGAGCACCATAAAACCTTCTCATTTGAACATGGAATTATATCAGTGTTAACAATATGAAACAATTTAGATTTTTGGAGTATTAGAAAATGCACTGTGGAATTTTACTGTATCTTCAAACAGCACTGAGGTGCATCTCCTCTGTGACTACCCCACCTTCCCAGGTAGCCTTGCATAATAGGTATGAGTCTCTGCAAGTGGAACCAAACAATAATAAGGATGATGGTTCATCTAGGTTGGAGGTGTCGCTGAGGTTAAGTCAGCCTACGCCCTGCAGCAAAACTGCTTCCATAAAGAAAAAAAGATGAGTCATTGTCACAGGAGACTCCCTTCTGAAGGGAACAGAAGGCTCAATATGCAGACTGGACCCACTTAGGGAAGTCTGCTGCCTCTCTGGGGCCTGGGTTAAAGATGTAAAAAGAAACCTTCCTACCCTGGTATGGCCCTCAGATTATTATCCATTATTGATGTTTCAGGTAGGCAGTGATAAAGTTGCAACAAGAAGTCCAAGGGCAATGAAGAGAGACTTCAGGGCCTTGGGATGACTGGTTAAGAGATCAGGAGCCCAAGCAGTGTGCTTTTCCTGTATCCTTCCAGTTCCAGGGAATGATGAGGGAAGAAACAGGAAGAGCCAGCAGATCAGTACATGGCTTCGAGACTGGTGTCACTGGCAGAATTTTGGGGTTTTTGATCATGGGTGGGTTTACACGACTTGGCAAAATCCAACTGGCGGCCGGTCACTAGCGGTGTTCCCCAGGGCTCAGTTCTGGGACTGGTGCTGTTCAATATCTTTATAGATGATCTAGATGTAGGGATTGAGTGCACCCTCAGTAAATTTGCAGATGACACCAAGCTGGGTGGGAGTGTCGATCTGCTGGAGGGTAGGAAAGGCCCTACAGAGGGATTTGGACAGGTTAGATAGATGGGCCGAGACCAACAGCATGAGGTTGAACAAGAACAAGTGCCGGGTCTTACACTTGGGCCACAACAACCCCATGCAGCGCTACAGGCTGGGGGAAGAGTGGTTAGAAAGCGGCCCGGTGGAAAGAGACCTGGGGGTGCTGATCGACAGCCGGCTAAACATGAGCCAGCAGTGTGCCCAGGTGGCCAAGAAGGCCAATGGCATCCTGGCCTCTATTAGGAATAGTGTAGCCAGCCAATCTAAGGAAGTGATCGTCCCTCTGTACTCGGCACTGGTGAGGCCGCACCTTGAATACTGTGTCCAGTTCTGGGCCCCGCACTTCAAGAAAGATGTTGAGGTGTTGGAGCGAGTCCAGAGGAGGGCAACCAAGATGGTGAAGGGTCTGGA
This sequence comes from Nyctibius grandis, assembly GCF_013368605.1. NCBI lineage: Eukaryota > Metazoa > Chordata > Aves > Nyctibiiformes > Nyctibiidae > Nyctibius > Nyctibius grandis. The sequence goes on from NC_090660.1 coordinate 82,304,169, forward strand.
GGGTCTGACCTACAAGGAATGGCTGAGGGAGCTGGGGTTGTTTAGCCTGGAGAAGAGGAGGCTCCGAGGTGACCTTATTGCAGTCTACAACTACCTGAAGGGAGGTTGTAGTGAAGTGGGAGTTGGCCTCTTCTCCTGGGCAACTAGCAATAGGACAAGAGGACACAGCCTCAAGCTTCGCCAGGGGAGGTTCAGGTTGGACATCAGGAAGAATTTCTTTTCAGAAAGGGTTATTAGACATTGGAATGGTCTGCCCAGGGAGGTGGTGGAGTCACCATCTCTGGATGTGTTTAAGAAAAGACTGGACATGGCACTTAGTGCCATGGTCTAGTTGACAGGGTGTGTCAGGGCAACAGTTGGACTCGATGATCCCAGAGGTCTCTTCCAACCTGGTTGATTCTGTGATTCTGTGTCACCAGGCCTGCTGGCGATAAACGGGGTACACCTGTCTCAAAGGGGGAAAAGGATCCTTGCAGAGGAGTTAGCAGGGCTTATCGAAAGAGCTTTAAACTAGATTTGAAGGGGGAAAGGGATAAAACCAGGCTAGCTAGACATAAGCATGGGGGTGGTACACCAATGTTTGAGGGATGGTGTGCTAGCAGGGTCCTTTGGCCTGCCATCTCAGTGGAGACAGGGGATAGAGAGCTGTGCAGCAGCAAAGATGCAAGGGTTATAGATGTGTTTAGAGACCATGGAAGCACCTGAGAATGGCCCCCACAAACATGGCAGGATCAATACCACCATCTCTGGACAGGCATCCCAACTGTCTGGCTTCTCTACCATCCAATTCCATGCTATTCGCCCCATTATCCCAGCATCGGAGCAACCAGGTAATAATTGGCTCACCATCATAATGACTGAAGTCTTTCCTTATATTTCGCAGGTCCTTCAGGGATAAGGAGTGGTAGGTTATCTCTACGTCCAAGTCCTCCTCCTGTGATAGTTCTGCTTTAGAAGGACCTTTCTTGTGTGATGGGTCTGCTTTAAAAAGACGATCAAGGATACCCTCATCTGTTTTGGGCCCTGACTCTGCCTGAGAAGGGCCCTCATCTGGGTCATGTGATGGCTCTGCCTTAGGAGGTTCTGAGTCATCATCCTTCTCTTCACGAGCTGATTTCTTTTGGTGTTTCTTTCTGGTTACAGGGGCAGTTGATACAGATCGGGTAGATGCTGGGGTTTGAGTGGATTTAGTGTCTGTAGCGGCAGCATAACACCTGCAGCTGTCCCTGCACCGACATTTAATCTTATACCACATCAGAAACTGAAACACATTCAGGACACTCGAAAATAAAAACATACCCCATCCGAATTTCGCAGAATCTAGTGGAATCAGCTTGGCAAAAAACTGGAAGGTACTATCAGAATCAGCTAAAGGACGCCCGAAGAGCGCAAATGAAGTCGCTGCTACCAATTCACGTTTAAAGCTGCCCATCATTGTGTCATAAAGATAAGAGATCGGAATAATAACTGCCCAGTTTATCACGACATAAATCAGTATCAAAACCCATACCAAACCAATACATTTCGACCAGTGCCCACTGCTAAACCACATGTAAACACTAACAAACAGCGCATACGGCAAGTAAAGTATTATTGCACTTAACTCTGAAAAAAGCTCTATAAAGAGACGAGATAACACAGCGTTCAAAAATGACAGTACCATCTTAGCTGTCTGTTTTAATTTCCAACCCCTTGTAAATCTCAAAGGAAGAAATCTGATACTCTCTCAGCTGAGCTCTCTGGGTCTCCTCTTGCCGGAGCTGGGATTCGACTTATCAGAGAAAACTGTCGGAGCTTCTCTCAAGCCCCACGTTGGGCGCCAATAAATCTGTCATGGTTTAAAGCTGGGTCGGCTATTAAACCTGTGGCAGATGCTCTCTGTTAACCCTCCTCCCCCCCACGAAGGGAAAGGGAAAGGGAAAGGGAAAGGGAAAGGGAAAAGGGAGAGAGACTTATGGGTTGGAAAGTTAAACCAGTTTTAATAAACTATAATAATGAAAAAGAGTATAATAATGATATTGGAATAATCAAATATATACAAATATATACAAATATATACAAATATATATACAAAACCAAGATCGAGCTCCCCCGATGTCGGCCACGTCACCCCCGGCACTGCAGGGCAGGCTCCGGGAAGGCCCAGGCTGGGCCCAGCGACGGTCGAGAGCTGGATTCAGGGATGCACGGATCAGGATCGGGGGCAGCAGGAAAACGGACAGAGTCCTCTTCGGACACCGGCCATAGCAGAAAGAGAGCGAGACCCTTGTGATCCCCCTGCTTTATACTGAGAATGACGTGTATGGGATGGAATACCTTCGTTGGTCAATTTTGGGTCACCTGCCCTGTCTGCTCCTCCCTGCAGGTGCGACCCCCCTTTGGCTCTTCACTCATAATTAGTGAGGAATTTGGCAGTGACCTTGGTTTCTCTAAGAATAAGTACAGCAAGAGCCTTTCTGCACAGCATCCCTACCGGTGCCTCAGTGATAACTACAAACTTCGAGCATTATCAGTTCTGGAAGCAGACACTGTCTGCAAAACATGCAGTTAGTTTCAGAAAGTGCAGTTACTTAGAAGAGACTTAGCTGAAAGTAAAAATCACTGAAAGGAAAATTGGGCTGGTTTAGGCCAAACCAGGACAAGTTGATGCCCCTCTTTTTGAATATGCACATCAATATCGTTAGTATGGATTTTTCCTCAGATGAAATTTTAGCACCCGTGTTAATCAGTCCCCAACGGCTCACCTCTCTCAGTGTCTGTTACAGTGGTCTGGACCCCAGGCTCACTCCACCTGTCTCAGCTACGTTGGGCACCGCCGTCACCGCTCATCGTCCATGGTCTCTCAGCAGCTCTAAATGCTCTGGTCGTGCCTCACACGGAGCACCATTTGTCGTTATATTTGTCACGGTGGTCAAAAAAAGACAGAAGACAGAAGGATAGTTCCAAGCAGACAGCAAAGCACAAAGCAAAAGGCGCCCGCATTTATTTTGCTCCATTTTTTATACCCTCCCCCTCTAGCTGACTAGCTTTATGATTGGTTGCACTAGCTATTCATGCACCCGACCACAACTGCTGATTGGCCGTCACGCGCTGGCCATGAGTCCATAGTTGGCAGCTGGAATGTCACTCCATATCTTGTTTTTCTCACATCCTATTTTCTTGCTAAATTCCTCTTCACTCTCAGGTTTAACCGTTTGAAGGACATAGCTCCATTCCTTCAAGGTCAGGGCTGCCAGCAGCCCAGTCCAATCCCTCATCTAGGAGGTTCCTAGAGTGTGTGGGAGATAACTTCCTGACACAGCTGGTGAATGAGCCAACTAGGGAAGGCGCCCCACTGGACCTCTTGTTTGCAAACAGAGAAGGACTTGTGGGTGATGTGATGGTTGGAGGCCATCTTGGGCATGGCAATAATGAAATTATACGAGTTTTTGATTCTTGGAGAAGTAAGGAGGGAGGTTAGTAGAACTGCCTTTGACCTTGGACTTCCTGAGGGCAGACTGTGGCCTGTTTAGGAGCCTGGATGACAGAGTCTCTTGGCAGGCAGCCCTGAAGGGCAAAGGAGTCCAGGAAGGCTGGACACTCTTCAAGAAAGAAATCTTAAAGGCGCAGGAACAGGCCATCTCCATGTGCCAGAAGATGGGCCAGAGGGGACAAAGACCGGCCTGGCTGAACAGAGATTTGGCTGGAACTTGGGAAAAAAAGAGATTTTTATGAACTTTGGAAGAAGGAGCAAGTCACTCAGGAGGACTACAAAGATGCAGGGAGAAAATTAGAAGGGCCAAAGCCCAACTAGAACTTAATCTGCCTACTGACCATAAAGGACAATAAAAAATGTTTCTATACATACGTTAGCAACAAAATGAGGACTGAGGAGAATCTCCATCCTTTACTGGATGTGGGGAGAAACATAATGACAAAGGATGAGGAACAGGCTGAGGGGCTTAATGCCTTCTTCGCCTCAGTCTCTAGTAGTAAGACCAGTTGTTCTCTGGGTACCCAGCCCCCAGAGCTGGAAGACAGGGACAGGGAGCAGAATTAAGCACCCATAATCCAAGGGGAAATGGTTAGCGACCTGCTGTGCAACTTAGACACACACAAGTCTATGGGGCCAGATAGGACCCACCCAAGGGTATTGAGAGAGCTGGCAGGAGTGCTCACCAAACCACTTTCCATCATTTATCAGCAGTCCTGGGTACCCAGAGGGGTCCCAGGTGACTAGAAATTAGGAAATGTGATGCCCATCTACAAGAAGGGCCAGAAGGAAGATCTGGAAAACTACAGGCTTGTCAGCCTGACCTTGGTGCCAGGAAAGGTTCTGGAGCAGATAATCTTGAGTGCCATCACGTGACATGTATAGGACAACCAGGTGATCAGGCCCAGTCAGCAGGGGTTTATGAAAGTCAGGTCCTGCTTGACTAACCTAATCTCCTTCAATGACAATGTGACCCGCTTACTGGATGAGGGCAAGGCTATGGATGTTGCCTACCTAGATTTTAGTAAAGCCTTTGACATTGTTTCCCACAGCATTCTCCTGGACAAACTGACTGCTCATGGCTTGGATGGGCATATGCTTCGCCGGGTAAAAAACTGGCTGGATGGCTGGGCCCAAAGAGTTGTGGCGAATGGAGTTAAATCCAGTTGGTGGCTGGTCACAAGTGGTGTTCCCCAGGGCTCAGTATTGGGGCCAGTTCTGTTTAATATCTTTATCAATGATCTGGATGAGGGGGTTGAGTGCACCCTCAATAAGTTTACAGAGGACACCAAGTTAGGCAGGAGTGTTGATTTACTTGAGGGTAGGAAGGCTCTGCAGAGGGATGTGGACAGGCTGGATCGATGGGCTGAGGCCAACTGTATGAAGTTCAACAAGGCTAAGTATTGGGTCCTGTACTTGCATCACAACAACTCCATGCAACGCTACAAGCTTGGGGAAGAGTGGCTGGAAAGCTGCCTGGTGGAAAAGGACCTGGGCATGTTGATCGACAGTCAGCTGAATATGAGCCAGCAGTGTGCCCAGGTGGCCAAGAAGGCCAACAGCATCCTGGCTTGTATCAGAAATAGTGTGGCAAGCAGGATGAGGGAAGTGATCGTCCCTCTGTACTCAGCACTGGTGAGGCTGCACCTTGAATACTGTGTTCAGTTTTGGGCCCCTTGCTGCAAGAAAGACATTGAGGTGCTGGAGCAAGTCCAAAGAAGGGCAACAAAGCTGGTGAAGGGTCTAGAGCACAAGTCTTATGAGGAGCGGCTGAGGGAACTGGGGTGTTTAGTCTGGATAAAAGGAGTCTCAGGGGAGACCTTATTGCTCTCTACAAGTACCTGAAAGGAGATTTTAGAGAGGTGGATTTCAGTTTCTTTTCCCAAGTAACAAGCAATGGGACAGGAGGAAATGGCCTCAAGTTGTGTCAGGGCAGGTTTAGATTGGATATCAGGAAAATTTCTTCACTGAAAGGTTTATCAAGCATTGGATTAGGCTGCCCAGGGAAGTGGTTGGGTCACCATCCCTGGTGGTATTTAAAAGATGTGTAGACATGGTACTTAGGGATGTGGTTTAATGGTGGACTTGGCAGTGCTAGGTTAATGGTTGGACTTGATGATCTTAAAGGTCTTTTCCAACCGAAGCGATTCTATGATTCTACGATTTTTAACAGGTGGTACATTCAGAAAATATATTCCAGGGAAATGGTGGAGTCACCATCCCTGGAGGTATTTAAAGATGTGCAGATGTGGTGCTTAGGGACATGGTCTAGTGGTGGACTTGGCAGTGTTAGGTTAATGGTTGGACTCGATGATCTTAAAGGTCTTTTCCAATCAAAATGATTCTATGATTCTTCAAACACACAAGTCTTAGTTATCTCACATCTGATATCTGACACAAGAGCACAGTCTTATCACAAGCAGAGTACAACAGCATGAGGAATCCAAACTACATTTTTCACAAGGCAGTGAGACAACTCTGATGGTCACAGAACAAAGTTGAGTTGACTTTTTGTTCTGGTTTGCATCTTGTTCCTCGAGTAAATTACTTTTTCTCTGAGTTAAATGCATACTCACGGTGAGGTGTTCATGTGAAAAAGTGCATTTTTGGAAAATCTACTTTTCCCTTTAAATACGTTTCTAAATGGAAGCCTTCAGATAATGCAACTGTTTTACTGTTTGGTTTTTTAATGATCTTTCTATATTTTAATCTGTAATGTGAATTTATGTCTTCACAGCTGTGGATTTTTCTTTCCAATACACTGAGACTTTTACGTAAGAAACTGAGAGTTTTATCTTAGGGATGGAGTCTAGAAAAGTTACCAAGACCAAGCATGTCTTTTGTATTGCAGAGTGCTTGGCTATCATATGTGTAAAATTAAGCTGTGAGTAAAAGTAAATTAAAAGCATCCTGTTTCTAAGTTAGTTTTACATGTTGTTCATTCCGAAGATTGTTTTCTGTATTACAGCAGAAACAGGAAAACTTTATCATCCATTCCAAACTGAGATTTGTTTGGAACTTTACTTGAATACCTAGAAAATACAAAGGAAAATCTTGTTTATGGAGTGCATGATGTTTTGGTGTCAGCTGAATGTGCAGTGGTTACAGATTTCACTCCATCAGATATTTTTAAAAAATATGATTGTTCTTCAGAAGAAATTTCTAGGAGCGTTTTTAATTGTAGCACATGATGATGGCAGATGCCATCAAGCTTTTAATGACTGTGAGATGTACCTTACAGGCAGGATTAATGTAGTTAGATGTATTCAGCTGCCTTAATTTTATGATTAGTCTTGGTCACTTTCATTTTGGGAATATCTGTGGCACCAATTGGTTTCATATTTGTTGTAACTGCTGGTTTGCTGTGTTGCTACTTTCTTTTTTCTTAAATAAGTACTAAGCATTTTTGGAGATTGCAGTTAATATTTTAGACTCTCACTATACACTCTAACTAAAAGTATAGATTTCACAAATTCCTTCAAATGAATATTCATCAATCCTTCCCTCTTCAGAAAAGACAGATGGCAGCTGTCCCATTTCTGTTATTCTCTTGGCCCTGTGAAAGATAAACAAAATGTTTCATTTCATGGTTTCTGTATTTAAAAATGCAAATATTTTCTCTTACAGGTCTCGTATTTTTTAAATTGCATTAAAGTTTCAAATTATTTTCATATTCAGCGATACTGGAGTTTCTTTTCCCTAGTATCCTTTGCTGTTTTACTACATGGTTTTTATTCTTCACGACATTTGAAGTTTAATTCTTGTCTTTTTTCACACAAGGATCTATGTTGCCAGCCGGTCTAGGGAAGTGATCGTCCCTCTGTACTCGGCACTGGTGAGGCTGCACCTTGAATAGTGTGTCCAGTTCTGGGCCCTGCACTTCAAGAAAGATGTTGAGGTGTTGGAGCGAGTCCAGAGGAGGGCGACCAAGCTGGTGAAGGGTCTGGAGGGTCTGACCTGTGAGGAACGGCTGAGGGAACTGGGGTTGTTTAGCCTGGAGAAGAGGAGGCTCCGAGGTGACCTTATTGCAGTCTACAACTACCTGAAGGGAGGTTGTAGTGAAGTGGGAGTCGGCCTCTTCTCCCAGGCAACTAGTGATAGGACAAGAGGACATAGCCTCAAGCTTCGCCAGGGGAGGTTCAGGTTGGACATTAGGAAGAATTTCTTTTCAGAAAGGGTTATTAGACATTGGAACGGGCTGCCCAGGGAGGTGGTGGAGTCACCATCTCTGGATGTGTTTAAGAAAAGACTGGACATGACACTTTTAGTGCCATGGTCTAGTTGACAGGGTGGCGTCAGGGCAACGGTTGGACTCGATGATCCCAGAGGTCTCTTCCAACCTGGCTGATTCTGTGATTCTGTGATTCTGTGATTGTTTGTTTTTCAAGGCTGTTGTAGATGAATGCACTGGACAAATAAAGAGAGGTTTATTTGGTATTGCAATACACAAATTTCTTGAGTACATTGGTGTCTTAATCTTCAGAACGACCGTCACAGCTATGTTAGTCTATGTATAGAACTAGTCATTATTTAAACCCTGATCTTGATGGTTTTGCGGCTTTCACCATCACAACTCATCATACACATGCACATACATGCACACACACATAGATTCTAAATACCTACATGTAATTTTAAATTCCAGCAACTTCAGTGCTGCACAAGAGCTATTTTACAGGAACAAAATGACGCTCCCATTTTAATGACTATTTAATTCTAGTTTCCATGGAAATGCTTTGAAGGGAAAAACTCTCTAAATAACTGCCACTGGCTACTTAAAGGTAATGGAAAATGTCATGCATGAAATTATGAAATGGACAGAAGCAGTTACAAAACTGACAAAATTACTACAGTGAGTTATTTGAAATAGCATGCAAATGATATTTTAGAGAGGAAAAAAGTAAAAAAAAAATGAAAATTTTCCCTACAAACTTTTTGTGGCACAAAACCTGTTAGGTAAAAAGAAAGGTGGTCATTTGTGTTACATAACTTTTAAAGACCAAATTTCACTATTAAAAAAAAAAATCTGAAGGTTTGATTTGAAAACATCTGTTCATTAGCATTTTAAAGTAAATGTACATCTGTGGGTTTTTTTAAGATGTTTTATACCTAATGGTAGTTTTCTTTAAGGAGGGAAAAGTACGGAAAAGTATGCAAGGCTTAGCATTAAAACTTATTCTTCTAAGTTTGGGAAACTCATTATATTCCTAGGATGTAGGGAAACTGTTTTATCTGCATGATCCTCAAGACCTTTTGGAGCACATGGCCCATGTTGCACCATCTCATGCAGTGCTGCATCTTCCAGGAGTCCCGGCTGTGCCTTGATGGTTAAGTATCTTTGAAAAGGTAAGAGTTGTCATACTGCTGGACTTTGCTTAACTGAATTTCAGTGATAGTATAGGCAAAGGATTAAACATTTATGATATGACTGTTAAAAATCAGAATAGTCCAAAAGAAGAAAAAGAACTGCAAACCAGTCACAATTAGTCTAGCTGCTTTCATGTGCTTCAAAGCACATGCGTAGCAGCAAGGAAACTGCAGTGCTGCAAGCCAGATCCAGGCAGCTGAGGCCAAACCCCACTGGTAAGAACAGCATAAGAGAACATGTCAAAGAGATGTAAGGTGAGGTTTGCTCTGCTGCATGCATAGTGAGCAGGACTTCAGGGGTGTCAAGAGCTCTCACAGGACCATCTCTGAAGAAACTGCTGGAGTGTCTATCTGGTAACTTAGATTAATACAGGTTTTGTATGTTTTGTGACTAATGTTAGCATTAAATTAATGAACAACTTCTATTTTGTCTTTTATTCATGCAGGAGTGTATTCAAGATATATGCCAAAGATCTTACTCTTCAGTAATTATTTGGAAAATCATAACTATTTGGTGCACTAGTATTCATCAGAAGCTGTCAGTTTATGTCAAAAAGACCCTTTGATGGCTCTATCACAGGATCCCCATGATCATAGTTTTTCAGACGAACCTATATTTATCATTTCAAATGAGTTTAAATATTTAAATTCCTACAATGTTAGTTGGATTTTTTTGTTCTTTCACTTAGACATTTTGTTGTTGGACTAAAGTTGTTGTGGAGCATTTTAAACTATACATTTGTTTTGCTCTGTTTAATAGGATTGGTTTAACTTCTGGCAGCTGTCCATAGAGTTTTGAGTTCAAGTATAAAAAGCCCAATCACATTGCATAGGATTAATATAACTGGTGGCTCCAGAGATTTGTAGAGATGGGAACACCAAAATGAACCTCTTGAAAAAGTCTAAAATTGACATCCGTATGAAACAATAGTTCAGAGGACAACTTAGTCTTTAGACTAAGAATTTATTTTTAAAACCAGCACTCTATACAACTGTGCCTAGCAAATGAATTTCACAGTGAAGTTATGCTACTGAGAAAACTTAGTTTCAGTTGTTTGTCATTGTAATAGATAGTAGGTCTTTAGTCAAAGTGTTAAGGGAAGTTGGATCCTGTGGACCTGTGACCAAGCCAACAGTGAGGCTGAGCTCCAAAGGTGCTCAGCACAGAGATGGCCAGACATGCTGATCAACACAATGGGGTGAAATGCCTTTACCTGCACTCAGGTAAACACCAGCAACACTCCCATACACATGAGCATGAGAGGCTTAATCCCACTCCTGTTCTCACATGATTGGGATGTAGGTTCACTACTGACACATGCATGGACCCTCTCCATCCACAGGCACACCCACATTTGCACACCTTTTGATATTAGCATGGGCTCTAAGACTGCTTAATATCCACCGTCAGATCCTAGGCTCAGTCTTTGCATCAGTTCTAGAATGAAAGCTTGATCTGTGCATGTGTGGGTCTCCTCCTACTCACTGGCGAGTCCAGCTTCAATCATGAATTATGCATCCGCACAAACACAGAGAGCATAAAGTAAGATGACGTGAGAGCTAGGGAAGGAACTTAACAAGAAGGCAGAACAAGTGTTGATGAGGCAACAGCTGTAGCCAGACAAGTGTACTGACCATAGCTTGTTGAAATGCTACCAGCCCCTTTTATCCTCCCATTTCCACTCCACTTTCCCAGACTTGTTGCACCCCATCCAATTTGATCCTTCCCTTCACCTCTTCTTTGGGGACAAAATAAGACGCAAAAGCTTGTGGGTCAAGAGAAGGACAGGGTGATAGCTTGCTAAGTACTGTCATGGACAAAACAGCCTTTACTTGAGGAAAATTAATCTAATGTATTGCCAATTAAAACTAGAGTAGGATGGTAAGAAATGAAGACAAAACTAAAACCACCTTTCCCCTTTCCCCTCCATCTTCCCAGGCTCAACTTCACTCCTTCGTTCCCAACTCCTCTTGCCTCCTCCCCCTGAGCAGCACAGGGAGATGGGGAATGAGACTGTAGTCAGTTCATAAAAATTTGTCTCTGTCGCTCCTTCCTTGTCATGCACTTCCGCCGCTCCAGTGTGGGGTCCCTCCCATGGGAGACAGTCTTTCATGAACCTCTCCAATGTGGTCCTTCCCACTGGCTGCAGTTCTTCACACACTGCTCCAGAGTGGGTCCTCTCCATGGGATGCAGTCCTACAGGAATGGACTGCTCCACTGTGAGTCTCCCACGGGTCACAGGTCCTGCCAGAAAACCTGATCCTGCATAGGCTCCTCTCCACAGCCACTGCTCCTGCATGGGCTCTCCAAAGGCTGTGCAGCTTCCTTCAGGGCACGTCCACTTGCTCTGGTGTGGGTCCTCCATGGACTGCAGGTGGATATCTTCTCCATCGTGGACCTCCATGGGCTGCAGGGGGACAGTCTGCCATCTCAGCATGGTCTTCTCCACAGGCTGCAGGGGAATCTCTGCTCCAGCACCTGGAGCACCTCCTCCCCCTCCTTCTTCACCAGCCTCAGTGAATGCAGGGCTGTTTCTCTCACTTTTTTCCTCACTCCTCTCTCTCACAGCTGCTGCACAGCGGTTTTTACCCTCTCTTAGATACATTGTCACAGAGGAGCCACTTGCTTGGCCAAGGGGCTCATCTGTGCCCTGTGGTGGGTCTGTTGGAGCTGACTGGAACCGGCTGGATCTGGCTGTGTCCAGCACTGGGCAGCCCTGGCCTCTACTCACAGAGGCCACCCTGCAGCCCCTGCTGCCAGCACTTGGACACCCACACTCGGTGCAATAACTTATGAAAAAATAATAGTCAAAAAGTGTTTTCGAATTGGTCTTCTTGGTTAATCTGATTTTTTTTTCTCAGTAGTTATGGTATGTGTGCAACGTAGGTAAGATTTCATTACAAAATCACATAATCTCATATCTTTCTTGCACAGACGATGAGAAAATTAATGAGGATTATTGACCTTAGTTTACTTTAACAGAACTGTCAGTAGTGAATAACAACAGCTAAAATTGTTCAACTGATGAGTAGAACTGCATTTAATTGTAAATATCCTTGAATACTTACCATACATTTAAACTACATAAAGCATTTATGCAAAGAAAACCTACTCTATGAGTAAGGTAATATTGTGTTTATCTAAGGTTCACTTACATTAATATCACATGCTTAAAATATAAAAAAAAAATGTTGAAGTTGAAAATTAATTCAGACTGAAATCATAAACCATAAAATAGCATTCCAAAACACTGAAGAACAGATACTCTAGTTGTATAAATGTATACTTACAAAATTTTATTTGCACCAGCTGAGAATCTGGTTCTAGATATCCAAAAGTTTCGGGTAGACAGAACAGATAGATAGTTGTAACAGGAACCCATTGGATGGGCTAGCAAAAATGTTGCTGAAGAATGTGTGATGAGCTTTTTTTAAAAAAAAGTCCTTCTTCTAACTAAACTAAAGGAAACTGAAAACACTTTTGTACTTAAAACAAAACATTTTTGCTGTAAACATGTTGAAACAAAAGAAGCAAGTGTTTGGTCTATTTTGGTCTTCCTATGACTTGCTTTTCCTCTTCTTTAGAATTTTGTTTTGAACGCTTCAAACAAATCAATCTGTACTGGAAAGCCATTGATACTCATCAACCAGATCATTGATTTGGTCAATGGCATTTAAAACTTCTCAGCTTTTCCTTTTGAAGTTCATCAGAACATGGATTTCCCTAAAGTAAAAGCTCCTGAAGACAATTGTGAGGCTATAGATTAGAGCCTCTATTTAAGAGCTACTGCCAAAAAAAACCCATTTAGGATCAGCTAACTTAACCCAGGAAGCCTCAAAAAGAAAGCACTCAGAGACACTTAAAATTACATTGAATCTTAATGACTGCCCATGACAAGGAAACAAAAGTGTGACCTGAAGTCTAATGGCTATCTTAGCATCACTCTCTTGATCTTTCATATTTGATTGCTGATGTTTTTGTTTTAGTTGTGCAGCTACTCCACTTTTAAAAGTAATTTAAATTTTGTCTGCCAGGTGCAGTTAGGCTTTTGTTTATAAGCAAAACTCATTTTTTCTCTTTCTCTCCTTCACATACACCCCATCTTTAGCAATATGTTTTCCACTTTCTTCTGGTTTTTAGTCATCTTGTTAAAATGGAGAAAACTAAATTACTCTTTAATTTACCTTTTTTTTGTAAAACTGCCTTAGTAAGTAAGAACATGGAGAAAGAGTAATAAATGTTTCAAATGGATCATTTCCACTGGTGTTTATAATAGGATAAGAAAACAAACAAACAAAAATTTATCCATTGTGCCTGTGTATTAACCAAAAATCTTATCCGATCAAGGAACAGTGAAAAATATGGGATCTGTTTTGTTTTTTTTTTTCCAATAAGAATAACTAGCACAGCAGCAATTTTTTTTTGCAAGATGTGCTAGATGCAAAAAATTGTTAGAGAATCTGGAGAGAATTTGCAATGACCATTTTATAAAAAGTACTTGCGGGTGTTTTTTCCATCTTGAAAACAAAACCAAACTTGTCAGAGCTCTAAGTGAATTGTCCAGTTCAGGTTATTTTATGGTAGACTCCATTGCAAACGAGAAATGAGATTTATCCGAGAATAAGTAGGAGGAACTTGCATTACTATTGCAGGGTGGACTTCAAGCTTCAGTCCAGCAGTCAGCGATTTTGTACTGAATACAACCAGGGGTGAGGGACTATGACTTTTGTCTGTGAAGGAGGACATTGAATATGGCCATTAAAACAAGGACGTACTGCTAATGTTATAACTAAAAAGAACTAAATTCTATTTCATACAAATAACATTGCTATAATTCAATATTAATAATAAATAACTAGGAAAGTATTTTATATACATCTATTTTTTTTGTGTGTGTGTGAATGTATATGCTTCTAAACACCATTAGTATGTGAAGGGAGCTATCAATGACATTACAATAAGAATATGTGTAAAAGTGAATAGTCACAAATCTCTAGTATTAAAGATAGCAGAGGCATAGAAAATACAGGAACAGAATGATAACAGCATCCCCAGGGCTATTCACACAAATGACCAATTACTAATACAGAATTGCGTGACAGCCTAATGAAGCTGCTCATGTCTGATAGCACAGGAGAGTTTGCTTTAATGTGTATGTATACCAGAACCAGCTAGTTGTGCTGGCACTGTTGTTCAAAATCGGATAAACTGAACTAATCAGAACAGTTAGAACTAATAGAGACATTAGAACTAATATCTGATCAGAACTGATCAGAGCTATACAGAACTGACCTGTATTGTAGTACTACATACATACCTATAGTATTTAATCACAAATTTCTGTGCTTGAGCCTTTCAGGGCTGAGATTTTCCTCATTTGTCTATTGCCAAATGAACCAGTGATGTTTTCACTTACATATCCCAACAGACAATGCCAGAAGTTATTGCTTTCAGCTAGGACAGTCTTGTATATGTGTAATAATGGTGACAGTACTATTACTACTATTATCAGCGCTTACTTTTCTCCTTCCTGCATGTTCTTATATAAGTAGGCCATTTGGAGTTTAAGGAAGTCAAAACTTTATTGCTGACACTGAGAAAAAGATTTGGGGTTTGGATCTGTGCTATGTTGTATGTCTGACATCTGGAGAATGCTGGGATTTCTGAGGAGAGGAATTAGCATGTCACTGCTGTGAGTCCTACCTGAAGGAGCTCAGCTCTATGAATGCATCTGCAATTCAGGTGCCTGATTTGGAATTCTAGATTCTAACCTGCAATCAGATTGCTAAAATGTGAAACACCGCTAAAACCCAGCAAATTCAAATCTCTTTGTAGATTGATTTTGATCTGGATAAGTATTGGATTTTTAATGATATTTCAGTGTCTGTCTTCCCAAATATATTGTAAGCTAATTCAACAAATACATGTCAAGTTGAACTGGCATCATATTTGAAAGACAAATTGATTGTGTGCCTGTGTGTGTTTTATCAGATAAAGAAATATTGGAATGTATTCTAAATTGTAGTTGCGTCTGAAACATTTCAACTCAATTTCAGAACAAGGTAAATTTTGCTCTGTGTGGTTTCTTTGCATTCAATAAACATACGTAAAGAGGTCTACATTAGGAAAGACTGTTTTATACTTGAAAAAGTCCTTGACATCCCTTCTAATAGGAATAATCTATGACCGTCTATAGCAGGAATAATCCCATTTTGTGTAACTGTAGGATTACAACCAAGCTCATCATAACTGTAGATACTAGAGAATGTGTTTTTGTGGCATGTTCTGATACCAATACTCAAAATTGTTACTTTTTGAAATAGTGAATGCCAATAAAGGCGTTAGAGTTTTCACAACTAGTTGTGTTTAACGATAGCTTTGCTGAGTACAAAATTAAACCATTGGTGTTCACATGAGTTTCAGTAATTTCGAGACTATATTAGTGGCCACTGTAACCTTCTTTAGTTAACAGGAAACAATGAGTTTGTTGATAGAGTCCTTAATGATTACTGTTTAGATAATAGTGGAAACAGATTGTGCAGACCTCTTTAGAGAGGACAAAGCTGCAGAAAAGATGTTAGAACTTGAACAAAATTTCTGCTTTCCTCTTTTAATGATAATAACATTTTTTGCAGGGATTCAAACATTTGTAACTTCAGCGGTTATCTCGCTGAAATGCCCAGGTTGAAGGTAATACACTTCTCTTCTGCTTTCTTCCAAAATGAGCATTATAATGGGAAAACCAAGAAATGTGAGTACTTATGAAAATATTACTGAGTTTTTTCACTTTGCCCATTGCTTATGTCAGGATAGGCAGGTCACATCTACATTGTTATAAATTTGATTCGCAGCTACAACTGAATAATACTTCAAAGGAGGACAGCAAAAGGCCAGATGCTAGAGTTTTGGGTGCTACAGGAACATTATGTAGAGCCAGTTGTATCAAATAAATACAGGGTGTTTTTATAATGCTATTGTTCTTCCATGTGCTTGGTCCTATAAGCACGTAGATGAACAATATATAAATTGAGCATGTGTGACAGTTTATTTATGTGTGTACCAGTTCTGACCACTTTCAAGAAAAAAAGGAGTAGTTTAGTCAGGAAACTTTGCAGCTGGAATCCTTCTTTCCATTCTGTTCATGTTCAAACAAGTCTCTGGTTCTAAACTGAAAATCCTAACAAATATTGTCAATATTAAAATTTTATTTTCTTCTTTCTCTATAAAAAAAGCAATGGGACAGATCCTGGTAGGTTCTGAGTGTTTCCCATAACAGCAGAATGACCTATGTTCTTAAAATTTAAGAACTAGAGTTTTTCAGTGAGTTACAATTATAATAGTAATTATATTAGCATTTCAGTGAGAGAAGGCATCTTCCTCTTAAATGTTTGTTAAAAGAAAACTACAGGCAAAGAGAGTAGCAGTAAACTGTGACAGCCACAGTCTGAACAGAATACTGATGTTGGTGCAATAAGTTACAATACCCATGAATATGCGTCCCTTTTTCCTTCTGTTTTCTCAGTCAAGCCACGCTTAACAAAATTCCCAGGGGAAAAATCCGAAGCAAATTGTCACAAAGTATAAAAACAGGTGAAAATACTATTAATGAAATTAAAGTCATAATCAGTGTGTAAGTGGATTTCTGAGTTAGAAACTTTTGTATTAACATTTACTACAATATGCAATGAAGGATTTACAATAAATCTGGCCAACTGAAGACATAAAATTATTATTTTAAAATTAATTGCCATTAACTTTAATTAATTTGTTGCCAATCATTTTATACTGTAACAGCCAAATCAGCACAAAAAATGGTAACAGAGATTTCCAACTCATTTGATATCATATTGTTTGATTGGTCTGACACTTGTTACTGTAAAATATTGGGTGGCTGGATGTGTCTAGCATATGAAAAGGAAAATATTATAAAATTCCAAAGCCTTAAAATTCCTGCCATGCCTGAGAACCATCTACAGTTGAAATTCAGGATACCTTTCATAAATTTGAATCTGATTTGAATTGCTAATTATATTTCAATTGGCCTCCATTCTAATTTAATTGTTAATGCAAACAAAAAATAATTATTAAGAAATGCATATTACAGAGATTAGTTGGTCAAATAAACCCAGTAATATACTTGTATTCTTAATCAGTGACACAATAAACTGATATTTAATTTGGCATAGACTTTCTTCAACCTGTTTCTCCTTTGTCTAAATCAATATTATCTTTATGACAGTTGCAGTTAGATGAGAAAGTGTTAGTGTTGTGCATTTGATGTGATCTGTCCTATTCTTAACAAAAAAAGAGAGTATTGGAGACTATCCATTTGTGTATCCTTGAAAAGAAAGAGCTCTCCTTTCAGCTTCGTTTTTGTAGTCATTATCTAGAAGCTGCAGTTCCTGGATTCCTTATCTAAACTGAGACATAGCTAAGCAGCTGATTATTAAACTGTGAGGTATAAAAGATTTTTAAGAAGGACTTTGCATTTTAGGTAATTGAAACATTTTGGAATAACAATATTTCACATCAAAATATAGCCATTTTAGAGCATGACAATGAAGCATTGGGGCAAGTGGCTTCACAAAAAAGATCTGTCCTTTGCAATAATTATTGCCTTAAGGTTTCTGCACAGACTTGATGAAAATCATCAGTGAAAGACAGATGTCCATTTTTTTACCAATTCTAATTATTACTGTTAGAAAAGAGGCCTAGTTCTGTACTCCTTCCTCTGTTCCCATTTTTCAAGTGTGTCTGAAATTTTTCTGACAGGGAAATCAGCATTTGGCTGGTGTTTTTTAATGACTGCACAGGAGCATAGTTTGTCACAAAAAGGTCTGTAATGACTAAAGTCATTACATTAACATTTTGCTAATAACTTTAGATATATCACTTCTATTTAATAATTTAAAAAAATGTGCCAAATAGTGATATTGTAGAGTCTGCGATTTCAACTTTATCTGCAACACTCTGGTTTAGGCAACCAGTAGCTTTCAGGAAACACAATGAATATTAATTAAGTTTTCAGGTTGTGCTGAGACTTTTAATATGTTTTATGTTTTGGGGAGGTATCAGACTACTGCATTTATCCTCAATTAGCAGAAATGTCTGTTGATGGATAAAATGAGTATAATCTGTTGTTAATCAAAATTTAATAATCCCTTCTTATTATAAAGGATTGTCGGTAGGGAACTGAAATTCACCAATAAGGTTGCTCAGCGAGAAAGTACTTTTGATTAGAGACAGTGATTTACTTATTATGCAAAATAAACTTGAGGGTCAGCAGATTAACATACCATTCAAATGCCCTGCTATTCACTTTCAATTCTACAGAAGCTTCAAAATATCACTGGAAATTTAAAGGTACAAAAATTATATGAAATATGCATAAAAAGCAAATCACTTCTTATTTTGAGAACATTTTTGTGTATTTGTTTGCTTTTTTGTTTGTTTTATCAAGTGTAATCCTAGGGAAGTTTTTAAGTGTAGAACTTGATTTCACTTGAGGTCCATAACCTGTGATCATGTTTTTTATAGAATTGTAAAATCGTAGAATAGTTTATGTTGGAAGGGACCTTTAAAGGTCATCTAGTCCAACCCCTCTCCAATGAGCAGGGACATCTTCAACTAGGTTAGGTTGCTCAGAGCCCTGTCCAACCTAACCTTGAATGTTTCCAGGGATGGGGCATCCACCACCTCTCTGTGCAACCTGTGCCAGTGTTTCACCACCCTCATCAAAAAAAATTTCTTTCTTATATCTACTCTAAATCTACCCTCTTTTAGTTTAAAACCATTACCCCTTGTCCTATCGCAACAAGCCCTGCTAAAAGTTTGTCCCCATCTTTTTTATAAGCCCCCTTTAAGTATTGAAGAGCTGCAATAAGGTCTCCCCAGAGCCTTCTCTTCTCCAGGCTACACCCCAACTCTCTCAACCTTTCTTCATAGGAGAGGTACTCCATCCCTCTGATCATTTTTGTGGCCCTCCTCTGGACCCACTCCAACAGGTCACAGAATCACAGAATCACAGAATCACAGAATCACAGAATCACAGAATCACAGAATCACAGAATCACAGAATGTTAGGGATTGGAAGGGACCTCGAAAGATCATCTAGTCCAATCCCCCTGCCTGGGCAGGATTGCCTAGACCATATCACACAGGAACGCGTCCAGGCGGGTTTTGAATGTCTCCAGAGAAGGAGACTCCACAACCTCTCTGGGCAGCCTGTTCCAGTGTTCAGTCACCCTTACAGTAAAGAAGTTTTTCCTCAAATTTAAGTGGAACCTCCTGTGCTCCAGCTTGCACCCATTGCCCCTTGTCCTGTCAAGGGATGTCACTGAGAAGAGCCTGGCTCCATCCTCTTGACACTTGCCCTTTACATATTTATAAACATTAATGAGGTCACCCCTCAGTCTCCTCTTCTCTAAGCTAAAGAGACTCAGCTCCCTCAGCCTCTCCTCATAAGGGAGATGTTCCACTCCCTTAATCATCTTCGTGGCTCTGCGCTGGACTCTCTCTAGCAGTTCCCTGTCCTTCTTGAACTGAGGGGCCCAGAACTGGACACAATACTCCAGATGCGGCCTCACCAGGGCAGAGTAGAGGGGGAGGAGAACCTCTCTCGACCTGCTAACCACACCCCTTCTAATACACCCCAGGATGCCATTGGCCTTCTTGGCCACAAGGGCACACTGCTGGCTCATGGTCATCCTGCTGTCCACTAGGACCCCCAGGTCCCTTTCCCCTACGCTGGTCTCCAACAGGTCTGCCCCCAACTTGTACTGGTACATGGGGTTGTTCTTGCCCAGATGCAGGACTCTACACTTGCCCTTGTTATAGTTCATTAAATTTCTCCCCGCCCAACTCTCCAGCCTGTCCAGGTCTCTCTGAAAGGCTGCGCAGCCTTCCGGCATCTCAGCCACTCCTCCCAGTTTTGTGTCATCAGCGAACTTGCTGACAGTGCACTCTAATCCCTCATCCAAGTCATTAATGAATATATTGAATAGAACTGGTCCCAGAACCGACCCTTGCGGAAGTCCGCTAGACACAGACCTCCAACTGGACTCTGTCCTGCTGACCACTACTCTCTGGCTTCTTTCCTTCAGCCAGTTTACAATCCACCTCACTACCCGATCATCCAGACCACACTTCCCCAGTTTAGCTGCGAGGATGCTGTGGGAGACCGTGTCAAACGCTTTACTGAAATTGAGATAGACCACATCCACAGCTTTACCATCATCTATCCACCGGGTAACATCCTCATAAAAGGCTATCAAGTTGGTTGAGCAAGACTTCCCGTTGGTGAAGCCATGCTGAGTGCCCCTAATGATCCCCCTATCCTTGATGTGCCTAGAGACAGCACCAAGAACAAGTTGTTCCATCACCTTTCCGGGGATGGAGGTGAGGCTGACCGGTCTATAGTTACCCGGGTCCTCCTTCTTGCCCTTTTTGAAGACTGGAGTGACATTCGCTTTCCTCCAGTCCTCAGGCACCTCTCCCGTTGCCCATGACTTAGCAAAGATGATGGAGAGTGGCCTAGCAATGACTTCCGCCAGCTCCCTCAGCACCCGCGGGTGCATCCCATCAGGGGCCATGGATTTATGGACATCCAGGTTGCTTAATTGGTCCCTGACCCAGCCCTCATCAACCAAGACAGATTCCTCCTCTATCCTGACTTCTTCTGAGACCGCAGGGGTCCAGGGCTCCTCAGGACAGCCTCCAACAGTATAGACAGAGGCAAAGAAGGCATTCAGTAACTCCGCCTTCTTTTTATCCTCTGTCTCCAGGACCCCCACCTCATTCATCAGTGGGCCTACATTGCCTCTAGTGTTGGCTTTACCTGCAATGTATTTGAAGAAGCCCTTTCTGTTGTCCTTGACCTCTCTTGCAAGGTTTAATTCCAAGGAGGCCTTAGCTTTCCTAGTTGCCTCCCTACATCCTCTGACAACAGACTTATATTCCTCCCAAGTGGCCAGCCCCTCTTTCCACGATCTGTACACCTTCTTCTTCCACTTGAGTTTGCCCAGCAGTTCCCTGTTTAACCATGCAGGTCTCCTGGTACCCTTCCTTGACTTCCTACCTGTTGGGATGCTCTGATCTTGAGCTCGGAAGAAGCAGTCCTTGAACGCTAACCAACTATCTTGGGCCCCCTTACCTTCTAGTACCCTGTCCCATGGGATTTCCCCTAGCAATTGCTTGAAAAGGCCAAAGTTGGCCCTCCTGAAGTCCAGGGTTGTGATTCTGCTAGCTATTCTGTTCCTGCCACATGAGATCCTGAACTCTACCATCTCATGGTCGCTACAACCAAGGCTGCCCTCAACCTTCACCTCTTCAACCAGACCCTCCTTGTTAGTGAGGATCAGATCCAGCAGCACTCCTCTCCTAGTTGGCTCATCCACCATTTGCATCAGAAAGTTATCATCAATGCACTGGAGGAACCTCCTGGACTGAGGATGGCTGGCTGAGTAGGCCTCCCAGCAAATATCAGGGTAGTTGAAATCCCCCACAACAACCAGGCCCTGTAATTGCGAGACTGCTCTCAGCTGCCTGTAGAAGGCCTCATCACCTTCCTCATCCTGATCCGGTGGCCTGTAATAGACACCCACAACAGTATCACCCCTGCCAGCCTGCCCCTTAATTCGCACCCACAAACTCTCAACTCGCTCCTGATCTGCCTCTGGACAGAACTCAATACATTCTAGCTGCTCACTCACATAAAGAGCAACTCCACCACCTCTCCTTAGCGGCCTGTCTTTCCTGAACAGGACATAGCCATCCATGACCACATTCCAGTCATGCGAGGCATCCCACCAAGTCTCTGTAATTGCCACTAGATCATAGCCCCCCGACCGAACACGGATTTCTAACTCCTCCTGCTTATTCCCCATGCTGCGTGCATTGGTGTACAGGCATTTCAGGGAGCGAGCTGGGCACACCGATTTCATCCCAGATTCACCCCCTGATTTCACCCCAGGGGGATGGGGGGCCTTCTGGTCTACCTCAACACTAGAGCATTGCCCCAGTGGTGCAAGCCCAGCTACCACCCCATCCCCCTTCGAATCTAGTTTAAAGCTCTCCGAATGAGCCCTGCTAATTCCTGTCCCAGAACCCTTTTGCCCCTACGACATAAACCTTTCCCATGTATCACTGTCACGCCTGTTGTCTTATAAAACCAGCCATTATCAAAGAACCCAAAGCCCTGCCTGTAGCACCAGTCTCGTAGCCAGTCGTTAATAGAGAGAATCCTACTGTTCCATCCCACGTCATCACCTGAAAATGGAAGGAGGGAGGAGAAAACAACTTGTGCCCCAGACTCTTTCACAACCGTCCTAGGGCCTTGTAGTCTTTCTTCATCCCCCTCAGACTACAGGATGCAGCTTCTTCCCCACCTGTCTGGAAGATCAGCAGGTGGTAGTAGTCTGTGGCCTTCACCAGGTTGGGGAGTTGCCTGGTGATATCCCTGATTCGGGCTCCAGGCAGGCTGCAGACCTCCCTCTGATGGGGGTCAGCTCTGCATATTGGGCCCTCAGATCCCTTTAGAAAGGAGTCTCCAACCACTAAAACTCTTCTCTTCTTCCTTGTGGAGGAGGTAGCTATACGCCCGTCAGGTTTTTCTGACGGTGGTGGGACCTCTGATATAGGTTGCCTCTCCACCACATCCCTATTGGACCGGCTGTATTCCACTAGGGCTTCATATCTATTGCTCAGAGGCACCTGTGGAGGCAAGGTAGGCAAGGAGGGCACTCGCCTTTTGCCACGGCCATAGACTTGCCTCCACTCACTCTTCTCCTCTAGGTTATTGTTTTCCACCTGAGAGGGACAGAGTACAGGGGTCCCTCGATCCTGGGAGCTCTCCGGCAGGTGCTCCCATTTTTGTTGCAGGGAGGGCAGAGCCTGGCTCCACCAGTCTATCTCCATTTCAGCCTCCCGAATGCTCCTAAGCCTTTCTACTTCGGCTTGAAGCCTTTCAACCTGGCTTTGCAGCTGTGCCGCTCGGCCAAGCAGATCATCTACTTGCTCACAGCGCACACAGCCCCCTGACACCACAGAGACGGTGTAGCATTCCCTGCAGCCCGCAACCTGCACCATCGCCTCCTTCCGTGGGAGCTCTGTCTGGGTTCCCACATCCATTTTGGTCTTCTTCCACCGGGTAGATACCATTGTTCTTTCACTGAGCTGGGAAATACCTGTTGGTGGCACCCCTGGTTCACATCTCCTTGGCACCTTCCTCGCCTTGTGCACTGGGAGGGAGTCAGTGCCCTCCCCAACGAGCTGCAAACAACTGCAGCCTCTCCTGCCCTGGGACACACTCAGTCACTGCTGACTCACCCAGTCACTGCTGACTCACACAGGCACTGCTGAGTCTCCCTCTCCCACTCCCTTCTGGGCAGGGACTAGTCCCTGTCCTCCAGGGGGCTCTTTATCAACGATAACAGGGGGTGGAGCGTTTAAATCGTCCGCGGTGCCTCCGGCTACGCCCCCTCCTCTCCTGATTCGTTGCCGGGAACCTCCGGGTCCGGGTCTGGGGTCAGAGGGAAGCAGCTCGGGGCTGATGCTCGCGGGGGGCTCAGGGGGGGCCCAGAGTACGAAAAACCGCCCGGTTAAGCCCGATGTCGCCCTCGCCCCCGCACTAACCTCAAGTCGCTGCTGCCGCTTTCGCTGTTGCCGCCGCTTTTCGCTGCTGCCGCCGCTGTCAGCTGTTTGTTCTGGTTTCACCGCGTTTAAATCGCCCGCGGTGCCTCCGGCTACGCCCCCTCCTCTCCTGATTCGTTGCCGGGAACCTCCGGGTCCAGGTCCGGGGTCAGAGGGAAGCAGCTCGGGGCTGATGCTCGCGGGGGGCTCAGGGGGGGCCCAGAGTACGAAAAACCGCCCGGTTAAGCCCGATGTCGCCCTCGCCCCCGCACTAACCTCAAGTCGCTGCCGCCGCTTTCGCTGCTGCCGCCGCTTTTCGCTGCTGCCGCCGCTGTCAGCGGCATGCGGGTCCATTTCAAGTCCATGTCTTTCTTGTGCTGAGGACTCTAGAGCTGGATGCAGTAGTCCAGGTGGGGTCTCACGAGAGCAGAGTAAAGGGGCAGAATCACCTCCCTCAACCTGCTGGCCACGCTTCTTTTGATGCAGCCCAGGATATAGTTGGCCTTCTGGATTGTGAGCACACATTGCTGGCTCATGTCCAGATTTTCATTCATCCACCAGTACCCCCAAGTCCTTCTCAGCAGGGCTGCTCTCAATCACGTTGTCCACCAGCCTCTATTGATACCAGGGATTGCCCTGACCCAGTTGCAAGACCTTGCACTTGGCCTTGTTGAACCTCATGAAGTTCACACGGGCCCACTTCTCGAGCTTACCCAGGTCCCTCTGGATGGCATCCTGTCCCTCAGGCATGTCAACCACACCACTCAGCTTGGTGTCATCTGTCAACTTGCTGAGGGTGCATTCAGTCCCACCGTCTATGTCACTGATGAAGATATTAAACAGTACTGGTCCCAATACGGAGCCCTGAGGGACACCCCTTGTCACCGATCTCCATCTGGACATTGAGCCATTTACCACTACCTTCTGGATGCATCCGTCCAACCAATTCCTTATCCATAAAACAGTCCACCCATCAAATCCATATCTTTCCAGTTAAGAGAGAAGGAAGTTGTGGGGGCCTGTGTCAGAGGCCTTACAGAAGTCCAGATAGATAATGTCTGTGGCTCTTCTTTTGCCCACTGATATACTCACTCCATCATAGAAGGCCACTAGGTTGGTCAGGCAAGACCTGCCCTTGGTGAAGGCATGCTGGCTGTCTCGAATCACCTCCCTGTCCTCCATGTGCCTT
Source organism: Nyctibius grandis (assembly GCF_013368605.1). NCBI lineage: Eukaryota > Metazoa > Chordata > Aves > Nyctibiiformes > Nyctibiidae > Nyctibius > Nyctibius grandis. The sequence goes on from NC_090660.1 coordinate 82,328,826, forward strand.
AGCATAGCTTCTAGGAGGATCTGTTCTGTGGTCTTCCCAGTCACAGAGGTGAGGCTGACAGGTAGCTAGTTACCAGGGTCCTCCTTTCTACCTTTTTTTAAAAATGGGTGCAATGTTTCCCTTTTTGCAGTCACCAGGGACTTCACCTGACTGCCATGTCTTTTCAAAGATCATGGAGAGTGGCTTGGCAACTACATCAGCCACTTCCCTCAGGACTCTAGGGTGCATCTCATCAGGTCCCGTAGTCTGGTGTATGTTCAGGATTCTCAAGTGGTCTTGAACCTGACCTTCTCTTACAGTGGGAGTGACTTTACTCCCCCTGTCCCTGCCCTGAGGTCCATCTACTTGACAGGTGTAGGATGAGAGGTTGCCAGTGAAGGCTGAGACACAAAAGTTGTTGAATACCTCAGCCTTCTCGTCCGTTGTTACCAGCTTACCAGTCTTGCTCATGAGGGGGATATGCTTTCTTTGACCTTCATTTTCTCTGACATATAGAAGCCCTTATTATTATTCTTTGTGTCTCTTGCATGTTCAGCTCCATTAGTGCCTTGGCCTTCGTAACCCCATCCTTACACTACCAGCCAGCATCTCTATGCTCTTCCCAGGATATCTGTCCCTGCTTCCAATGCCTGTACATTTCCTTCTTAACCTTTAGTTTGACCAGCAGGTCTAGACTCATCCATGCTGGTCTCTTGCCTTCCTTGACTGATTTCTTTACACCTGGGGATCGAGAGCTCTTGTGCGCTACGGAAAGCATCCTTAAAGATCTGCCAGCTCCGTTCTGCTCCCTTGTCCCTGAGGGCAGTTTCCCAGGGGATCCTACTGACTAACTCTTTGAGCAGCTAGTTTACTTTCCTAAAATTCAGGGTCCTGACTTTACTCTTTGTCTGACCTACATCCCTCAGGACTGTGGACTCCACCAGTGCATGATCACTGCAGCCCAGACTGCCTCCAATCTTGATGTCACCGATTAGCTCACTTGCATTGGTGACCATCAGTTTTGTTGAGAAATTCTTCACACTGAGGTCAGCTGCAAAATTTCTATCAATTTAAATGAGGAATGCTGCAAAGGAAAATGTGCCCCTCCAGTAATGTTGTTTAAAAATGGTATTGGTATGTGGAATATTAAACTTTGAACGTATGTTCTGAAAATTTTATACCTCATAACAGAAAAAAATATAAAAAGCATCACAAATATAGGATAAATTTTCATCAGATTTTGATTTTGGCTCAGAGAAATACATGTAACAGAACAGCAACCCTGGGGATAATGAAGTTTGATCCAATAAACATTTCCTGACCAATAATAACAAACAGCAAAATCTTCAGAACTTCAAGAGCTTTCAGTAAACTTTCATATTATTTTTACTATGCAAACAATAAATTTTGAGATGAAAATATATTGCTTTTATTAAATCCAGTACTATGATTAGATATATTGCCAGAGTAACCTGAAGGAGAGAGACTTAAGAAGGCATATTCCAGTATGTAATGGGCCGAGACCAACGGCATGAGGTTGAACAAGAACAAGTGCCGGGTCTTACACTTGGGCTGCAACAACCCCATGCAGCGCTACAGGCTGGGGGAAGAGTGGTTAGAAAGCGGCCCGGTGGAAAGAGACCTGGGGGTGCTGATCGACAGCCGGCTAAACATGAGCCAGCAGTGTGCCCAGGTGGCCAAGAAGGCCAATGGCATCCTGGCCTCTATTAGGAATAGCGTAGCCAGCCGGTCTAGGGAAGTGATCGTCCCTCTGTACTCTGCACTGGTGAGGCCGCACCTTGAATACTGTGTCCAGTTCTGGGCCCCGCACTTCAAGAAAGATGTTGAGGTGTTGGAGCGAGTCCAGAGGAGGGCGACCAAGCTGGTGAAGGGTCTGGAGGGTCTGACCTATGAGGAACGGCTGAGGGAACTGGGGTTGTTTAGCCTGGAGAAGAGGAGGCTCCGAGGTGACCTTATTGCAGTCTACAACTACCTGAAGGGAGGTTGTAGTGAAGTGGGAGTTGGCCTCTTCTCCCGGGCAACTAGTGATAGGACAAGAGGACACAGCCTCAAGCTTCGCCAGGGGAGGTTCAGGTTGGACATCAGGAAGAATTTCTTTTCAGAAAGGGTTATTAGACATTGGAATGGTCTGCCCAGGGAGGTGGTGGAGTCACTATCTCTGGATGTGTTTAAGAAAAGACTGGACATGGCACTTAGTGCCATGGTCTAGTTGACAGGGTGGTGTCAGGGCAACGGTTGGACTTGATGATCCCAGAGGTCTCTTCCAACCTGGTTGATTCTGTGATTCTGTAGATTGATCCTTAATTATTCTATTTGGAATTGAACCTACACCTGCAATAGTCAAGGTCATGGTTCCAGTGGAGGCATTTACAGGTAAAGAATCAGAGTGTCCATAATCAAGGATAACAACTGATGTAAATTTAACAGAAAATACAGGTAAAACTTGATATTAACATTTCCATACAGGAATATTATATAGCTCTGTGTATTCCTAAGTTTTGTCAGTCTTCATTACATGACCTTGTTTTGGTTGTTTATAATTTTGTGATACTAAAGTCATCTGATATTAATTCCTCTGAGAAGCAATAAAGAAATGATTTGATTCTTGGGACAAATCTAAGGCTTAGGAACTTTTCAAGTGTAGAACATGAATTTACTTTGTGCATATTATCCGTGGTTGTCTGTCAGATCTACCTGATGTATAATATTTGTATTTAGACACAGTGCATCCCTGAAATACTACTCATCTTTAAAGAATCAATTTTTTCATTGGTCTGCTTAGTTGCTAGTGCTGTTATAAGATGATAGGATCACAGGATGACACAGGTGGGAAAGGAGATCAGGAGGTCTCCAGTTCAGCTTCCCCCTTAGTCAGGGGTAGCTCAGACCAGGCTGCTTAGAGCTGTGCTCTGTCAAGGCTTGGAAATCTTCAAGGATGGAGCCCACATAGCCTTGCTGGGAACCTGAGCCCCTGTCCAGCCCTGTCCCCCCAGGGGAAAGGATCTCATCTCTGTTCTGACTCTCTCTCAGTTTCATCCTCCTGCTATGCACTGCTGTGAAGAGCCTGGCTCCAGCTCCTCAGTCACTTCCTTGTAGGTGTTTGGGAATGCTGTGAGTCCCTGTTCCCCTCTCCCCCACCAAGCCATCTCTTTTCCAGGCTGAATAAGCCCAGTGCCTGCAGCCTCTCCTCACGGTGCAAATGCTCCAGCCCTCTGAGCATCCTGGGGGCCCTCTGCTGAAATTGCTCCAGTTTATCAGTGCCTTTCCGGTCTTGGGGGCTGAAAACTGGATGCAGTATTTTTAGATATGCCCTAATGAGTGCAGAGTAAATGGAGATAATCACTTCCCTCAACTATGCTCATACAGCCCAGGATGTTGTTGGCCTTCACTGCTGCCGGGGCATGCTGCTGCCTCACGTTCAACTTGCTGCCTATCAGAACACTCATGACCTTTCCACAGAGCTCCTTCACAGAGAGCATAAAAACCAAGAATTAGAAAGTTCTGTGTCTCTGATAACAACTAGTTTAGGTCCAGTCAGGCAATCACTTGTACATTTAGTCAAGTTTATGCACCAGGTAGCCATATTTCATACATGGCTAAGTGATATCTAATGTTTCAGTCTAAGAAATAGTGTAGGAGTTTAATAAAAGTGTATGCTGAGCAGCTCTCCCTTCTTGTGTAAAGTGTATTTTTCCTGTATTATGCAAATTAGAAGTTTACCTAAAGTGGGAAATTTTGTACAATAAAATTTCTATTAATACACTTCAACCTTACTCAATAATTTTAATGACATTAAAAAGATCCAAATCTAACATAAAAAAAAGAGGAAAACAATTAATATCAAAAATTAATTTAATATTAGGAAAATTTAAATATTAAATGCAACTCATGCAGTGGAGTTCGTGAACTCGGAAAGAGTATTTTAATAGAAATTTGCATGGAAGGATAAAGTCTAATACAATCTTCCTCCTTAAAAACATAGATAAGAATTTAGTGTTTTGTCTTTCAGGCTTTTGTGTTTGCTGTTGTGTATTTTTTTAAAATACCTTCTTTATTAGATGGATAATGACAGTGACCAAATATTTACTAAACCTGCACAAATGTTTAGGATCCATTCTGAAAACACTGTAGTTTTGTTCCATTTAAAAGAGCTTGAAGAACCCTCTTAACAGTTACTGCTCCAAAGAAATTGATTGCTGCTGTACCTACTCTCAGTCAAGAGCCAGTTACACACAACAGAAAACTAAACTGTTTAGATGTTTGTACCATGTTTTAAATGTAAAATCTATTGTAGTCAAAATGTAAGGTAAGAATGAAAGATATGCTCTTTACTGGGTAATGAAGCATCCATCAAAGAGTGGGACATGTCATTCTTCTAGTAGACAAAAGATTGCTTACTAATTAGTTACATGAAGGAGATGATTGCCAGCATATTCAGGGAAACAGACTTTCTTAAGACAGTTCTTAATGAATTAAAGAAGGTTCTTTTATTTTTGTCATCCTGAACGACAAAATAGGAGTTTGAGAAGAAAATGTTAAACCAGACTATAGCTTTCAAAAGGCTTTGAAAGGATGACTGGCTATAGGAGCTGAAGAGCACCTAGAGAGGAAAACTGACTGAAAACAATTTGGAAACTTGACTACCAACCTATCATGAGGCAAGTGCAAGTGAACTGAGTAGTGCAACATTGTGGAAAAAGATTTAGCATACTTTTTAAAATGTGTTTTTGTAAGCTTTTATAGATGTTTTCAGTTTTGAATAGTATGAATTAATACTTGTATTTGAATTTTTATTAGTTTATTCCTCTATGTACTATTTGCCCCTTTCTATAGGTCTCTACAGTACTCAGACTGCCCACATAGAAAGACAGATGACATCTCTCTTTCTAACAGCTTTCCTCTTTACATGACTCACTTCTTGCTAAAACTATTCTGTCCAACATATCACAATGGCTGATCATGATGATTAACTCAAATATGTTCCAAAAATACCCTTTGATGCAAAAAGTATTACAGCATCAATCAATAGGCTCTAATTGTGATTTATTAGCCTTCCAGTAACTTCAGCGATTTTGAATTACTATTTTCTTTTTCTATCATGAAACAACTGCTACAGATCTGTTCCCTGAAAGAAAATATGCCTTATTTGCTTCTTTACTCAGCAAGCACATAAGTTTAATGGCTTCTGCTATTAGTATAGCTGGGATATCTAAAAATATGATTTTTTAACTTCCTTGGAAGGAACACAAATATAAATTTCCAATGCTCTGTGTCACACTGGATTTCTGTATTATATAAAGTATGTTTTTAAATGTGGTTCTACATAGAAAGAATGTGGAAAGATCTCATCATTTTACTTCGGTAGGAAGGCTGTGTAAATTCATAGCAGATTCCATTTTGATTTTGCTGTTTGCAATTAACTTTAAAGTGGCAGTTATACTGAAGAAAATCCTATCATCTGCTGGTTTAGGCTTTCTTAAAGTTGAGCCATGTAAGAGTTCCACAACATACTGTTTCAAAACAGTGGCTGACCTAAACCTAAGGAATGATCTGAGACCCAATGGGAGTAGAGATTAATTTACTGCAATGAATCCAGTGTCTCTGTAGAACTATTAAAATGTGTCATATGCACTCAAAGTGTTTCTATTTTTTAGTGCCACTGATACAAGCTATAAACCTGATGTAATATTTTTCTCCATAGTGCTTCAAAACCAATTCTTTCTTTTTCTGAAACTGAAAACAGAAATAGCAATGGCACACAGGGAGCAATTCACTTACTTAAGCACACGTAGGGAGTGCTATGTGAGATATTTTAGAGTTTCTGAGCTGACCATAGAGGATGAACAGATAAGGCACAAGCCTCCAACAGATCTGCACAATTCTGCAGCAGCAGGCAGAGCCTGGGCTGTATACCTTCTGGAGTCTCATAAGACATTGGGCACTTATGCTTGCTCAAGTGAATTGAGCCCTCAGTCTTTATTTACAGTAGGTTTTTACTCTGTGATGGTAAGAGCATATGGCATTAAAGATCAGTAGATGTATTCAGTTCCCACCTCCTTTAAGAAACAGGAGAACAAAAACTAATGTTCTGAGGATTCATATATCACTGTAGAAGTGTTTGACTGTTATTCATGACCCAAGGGTATATCCAACTTTTTTTTTTTACTTTATCAGGCTCCCATTTTTGCCAAGTTTTTAGCTTGGCTTAAGGCATGGATTTCAGCCTCAAGTTAGAGATGAAACTGACAGGAACTGTTGTATAAGTAGCCAAAAGATATAGCTTTGATCGAACTTGTCTCATCTATTATGTAAAAGATGCTTAAATGGAAAACTATTATCTAGCTGTAGTACAGTACTAATCTTTCAAAGATTAAAGGTCTGATCTAATGCACACAGAAGTCAGTTTAAAGGTGCCCACAGAGTTGAAAGGACTTGAGCAAATCCATGAGATGATAAGAATAAAATTAATAACACTTTGCAACAGCAAATACATTTTTTCCCTTTGTTCTAATTATATTTTAATTGTGTCAGGCTTTTTTATAATGCTAATGAAGGGAATGATAAAATATGAACAGTTGCCTTTCAACTCTGATAAAAATTTGCTTGATTAACTGAGAGGGAAAATAGTATTTATTAGCTTTTATGAAATATTGTGCTCTTTTATAAATTGAGTGTAAATGTCTATACATATATACACAAGAATCTTTTTTAAAAAAACACAACATATATAAAAATAAATCATTCTAGGACTTCTCTTTTGCTTACAGTATTGTTCACTCAAGCTAATTCCTGTAAACATAATTCATTAGTCAGATGGAGCATATGTGCTGATGGTATTCTGGAAGAAAGTGACAGAAGGAGATAGAGACCCTCTGGTCAAAAATTCTTCTCTGTAAGTGCAGCTAAATTCTGTTGTATCACAACAAGATAGCTAAAGAACTGTTGAACATTCATTTTTTTAAAAGAAATTTAAAAATACTGTGTAAGATATTGTAGGTTTTCAGCTCAGAAGTCCCAATCCCTCACTTGAAAAATCCTAATTTTATCTATTGTTTATATAATTGTTTATATGTTATTTGTATCTACTGCCTATGCAATCCATATGACATATCAACTGAAATCTAATGTCAACTTTTCACTGACATAGCATTTATGGAGTCCTTGACCTAATTCATCCCACCTCACCTGAGGTATCTAGGATAAGAACCTAAATGCTCTAAGATCCTGTAAAATATGTCTCTTCATAAATTCTAAATATTTAAAATTATTCCTGATGTTCATTGAATAAATTATATTGATAAAAACTCATAGTATTCAAAACAAAGACTGGAAAATACTATTCATATTATTCTTTTTACTTAACATTAATTTATGTAGTTTCAATGAAGTTGAAAGTTGATGAAAGATTTATATCCTTTGGATCCACTCACTTGAATTAGTTTTTGAATGATTTTGAATCAGTTTGATGCTGAGAAAGGAAAAGACATAACAAAAGTAAGACTGCAATGAACAGGATGAATTGTTGATAATTGATAGGAAAACTCTAATCTCTTGCTGAGGCACTGTACTCTTTTCAAACCAAACACATTTTAAGTGTACCTAAAGATATTTAGCGCATTGTAACATTTTGCACATCGTACTTTCTCTCAGAAGTTGTTGCTTTTAACCTGCTTTTAACCATGGCTGTATTTATCTTTTCACATTTCACACAAGAACTGTCTCCACCTAAGGAGAAAGGTGATGTACCTGTTCAGCAAAGAGAAAGGTTTTCAAATGAAATTAAATCTTCGTTACTATATAGAGTGTTCTTATGTTCTGCCTCTTTCTTAGCATCCTAACAAATTCACTGTGCATGGAGTAAGCAGATAGGTTCAAAGCATCTTAGTCCTCCTCTTGACACAGAGAAACAAGTCCTAATAGGAAATGTAAATATTGTAGTTTATATGCAACTTTGAAAAAAGAGTAACATAATAAATATCAAGAAGCAATTAGTATAAACTGACCCTTGCTTCTCTTCAAGCACAATATTCAGAACCTCAGCTGTGATTTCACTATCATTTCCTTGACCATGGTAGTCTATGAAGTTAGATTATGTAAGTGTGGGGGAGGAACACAATTTTCACTCTTGCATGTGTAGGTGTTGAAGCTTCCTTAGAACCAATTTGCATAATTATACATATAATGGTTATAGAGCTGTCTCTTATGAGATGGAATGACACAATCTTGGAGTGGGTGAGGGAAAGACCACCTTTCAGGTGTACAAAAGCTTGTTCAGATGAGACAGGGTTTTGGGTTCTGGTGAATACATGAAAAATACTCATAAGGCCAAGTGAAATTTCTCGCCAATGTTCAATAGGGTTTTTTCATGCTTTCTCCAGGCATCCTGCAAGGGCAAAGAGCTCAAGCAGTCTGCGACCCTGGGCCATGATGCTCCTTTCAGTAACCACAGAGGAGGGACTGTGAAGTTGGCAAAATAAATGAAGCATGTTAGATGAAGGATAAGGGTACTAATAACACAAATTCAAAATAAAGTCAGTTTCTCACAAATGAGGGAGAAATATGTAGATTTTTTTAGCTTGGTATTTAATAAGACTATGTAGTAGAAATAACAAAACACACATAAACACCATCTCATTTAAGAATCTATTGAGAAACATGATCTTTTATTTTCAGTGTTCTAGTCCTTCAGGATCAGGTTTGGTTAACCCGTAAGACCTCACGGTTACAACCCACAAGACTCTTTCTTAGCATTATTTTCTTGACAGAATATGGTAGATAGAGACATCTTGCTAAATATAACTTTCCTGTATAATAATGACAGTTGCAAGCTAAAACAGCACAAATAGCCAAAATGCTCCCCAAAATCCTTGTAATCTTTAAGTTTAATGGAGTACTGTGCCAGACTGGTCAGTTCCACAAAATGGTGGAACTACTGTCATATATGAACATAATTTTGATCATAATTTTGCAACATTTTATTTCAAAAATGGTAATGAGGAGAAAAGAACCACGTTTTTCTTATTTCAACATATAAAACAATAAGTATATTTCTTTAATGTTTAACAGTGTTGAGGGGAAAATGTATACCTGTAACAAACTAACATATGGTCAATATTTACAATGATATGTTCAACCTACACATATATGATTTCCTATGTTTTTAGAAATAACAAGTCCTGAAATGTTCATGTTAATTTGCAGTTATGCACAAAACCAGAAGATTTTTCAGGTTGCTTTACTGTTCTGGTAAACATTGCTATGTATAAATGAATTTAGGATAGGTAGTGTAAACTAGGTAGTGTAAACTATTTAGTCACAGTACCTATATTGACAAAAGTTGAATAAATATAATATCATTAGAGTTATGCACAACTATTTGCAGATTTTATTAAATGCATATTATTGGTCAATTTTTTTCAAGTTTTTGCAAATAATTGAGTAAAAGTCTTTTTTTGCCTATATACTGGCCGATACTGAGTTTTGGTAGCAACGGCTAAAGCTAGAATATGAAATTTTGACTTACTTTTCTGCTAATAGTTTACAACAGGAAATTTGCTGTACTGATCACTGAGACTTGGTATTCTTCTCTCTCTTCTCTTCTCTTCTCTTCTCTTCTCTTCTCTTCTCTTCTCTTCTCTTCTCTTCTCTTCTCTTCGTGCCCAGTTTGATACATTTTTAAAATAGACATGATTTGCAGAAAGGGCCATTGACTGCTGATTAAAAACTAGTCTCCTGAATCTCAGCAGAGTAAGTCAGACCAGAGTGCAACTGACAACTCTTAAAAGCAAAATGTGCTCTTAAGAGGTCGTTCTATAAAACCTTCAGGTTAGCTTTCTCTCTTTACACTGGTATTCTTCCAACTGAAAGTGCCACACAAATTAAGTAAGCAGTTAAACTTTTAATAACTCGAGTCTATTAGATCATACAGAAAATATTTTTAGAATTGAAGAAACAGCTTTGCATTGTTACCTTGTTTTTGAACACTTCTTTAGTTTACAGTTTTGAGTTCCTGAATAAAAGTCCTCTTTCTGATCAAATAACTTCTTTTCTTATCACAGCTGACAAGATAGACATTTCTATAGAAATATAGAAAAATTATTCCACAGAACTTGTGTTTCATACTTCTTTTCCTCACAGCATTTCTTCAAAGTTTAGAATTTTATTTTGTTCTTTTTATGAATTCAGTTCATATAAAAGCATTAAGAAAACAAAGGAACCTGAAAATAATTACACACATCATCTTTTTTTTTTTTTCCTCCAAAGACTCCAATACATGTTTGCAATTTCTCTCTTTCCCAAAATAGTACTGGAGGCTCTCTGTTGACACACTGGGATAGATTTTGTGGAGCAAAATGGCTACTGACCGCAAAAATGAAGGACTAAGAGTGTGTGTGTAATACAATACCAAGCATCATTTAAAAGGTACTGATTTTCAGAGAGTACTGATTGATAGAGACTGTTTACTTTAGTTTTGATTTCAATATTATGTCAGATTTTTAGGAATTCTATACCGTTTAACAGAAAGAAATGGGTCTTGAACTGACTGTGATTCTTACAAGGATATTCTTTTTGTTTAAAAACTGACAAACGAAAGTAGATTGACTTTTCAGACTGGCTTTTTGTCAAGTTTTGGTAGTCTTCTATCATTAGGTTACTTACTGTTGTTCTCTGCACTGTGAATGGTAGTGTATGTAGTGAAACTATTTGTCTAATCTCTTTCTTTCCTATTTTTTAAGTAAATAATGAAACCTATATGCTCATAAATATGCTAATTGTGTGTCCACTTTAGTTTAGCCATACCAACTTTTGTTTCTGATGAGATACAGCAGGTCAATACTGCTGCATTCATGTACATTGTTCCTCAACAAACTGGTAAACTGTCCAAGATCACAGAAGAAGGATAATATCAGCCTTGAAGGTATGTGGAATTTCTTGTAGAATAAGGTGCAAATATGCAATTTCTGACAGTAGGTGTTCATAATGACGTTTCTATGAATTGCTGAATTCAACGTTATAATTAAAGAATTAAAAAAGGATACACTTCTGTGAAAAAAAAAGCTAAAATAATTTCCCAAGTGACATTTATCTCCAATAAACAAGAAGAAATATATTAAGTGTAAAAACTACCTTAATTTCATAATTTTATTTTTATTTCTTTACAGATGTAAATAATTTTAAAATTAATCAATCTATGCAGAGGAAGTTTTATGTAAAATTGCAAAATATGGGTCCAGTTCTATTTTTCTGGCCTTTTCCCCAATATATTTTATCTATTGAGTGCAGTATCTAGGGATATGAAGTGGTCTATGACTGTTAGTTATTCATCTATTATACTGCAATTTGTCTTTTATGACATTTATACATTCTGATCAATAACTGGAACTCGAGGAGGCAGTTCCACCCCCAAAAGAAACAATGCCATGTATGTCTTATGATGTGTGTAATTTATAATGAAGGATAACACTTATTACAACTTTTTGCTTGATGGGTGTGAGAGGAATTGATTAAATTAACCATTTTAAATTCAAAGATAACTCTACTTAAAAATAAATGGCTTTTTGAAAGAGATTCCACTTTCTTGAATACCTAAAACCTTTCATTTGTTCATAACTGCAGGCTTGCATAAATTGGGGTTTATGTCCTTTCAGCTTGCTGGTAGCACAAATATTTTCATCTAAGGCCAAAAATATCCATGTAGTCTCAATTATCAGTAAGGATATGCAAGCAAATGATAACAGGAGAGATGACAAATATTTTATTTGTTCTTAAAAATAAACTTTTTGATGATAAGGAAGATTTGGGAACAGTAATCTGAATCTTTCCTGAAAAAGAAACCAGGCTCTAGCTATCAAGTTATACTGTGTTCTGTTTCTATGCACTTTTTTGCTCTGTTCCACCAAAGGAGTAAATAAAATGCCTGATCAGTCACCAACCCTAATCTACTGAAATTGGATAGGATTTGGAGGTGAGCACCATATATCAGAGTATTCTAGATGACAACCATGAATCTATAATCTGCATACTGGGTGAAAAGGATATATACAGCCAAGGAATTTAATATAATGATATTTTTTTTTCATATTAACTTATCAGAACATATAAATACTGGAATTCAACAGAAAAAAACCTGATGTTCAGCCATCATGACATTTAAAAAAGTTACAACATTCATCAAAATTTTATTTTGAGGAAGAAAACAAAGTGTTAACTATGTTGAAACGTCTTATTTTAACAAGAAAAGCAAAATAAAAAGATAGATGGTATATTAAAATGCAATGTTTAGAATGATCTATATCTTTGCATTTTATTTTATCAGGTACAATCATTTTAGCAGAGAATATATAAATTTTTTCGTTCATTATATGTGTGAGAATAGTTGCAAAATGGAATTTCTGTCATCTGAAATAGTGGATATTGAAGTAAGTACTACCATAATCAAGATCTGAGAGAAGAAATAGAGGGGTTATGTATTAATAACTAAGCACAGAAATAAAACCAATATTAGTTGCTGAAAAATTGTTCCTGTCAGGTTTACCATATGTTTTAAGGGGACTGCTAGTAACACCTATGATGAGTAAGCTAAAAAAGGGAGGTTAAATCTAACAACCAAGGTAGCAGATGGTCCACAATCAGTAAAAAGTGATTCATTACAGAAATGTGTCCAGAATTGTTTCATTACTTGTCAAAATCCTGATAGAAATCCAACAAAATTTTCAGCATATGTGAATCAATGACTGAAATGCTACCAACTCAGCCAGAAATTGTAGATTTGAAAATGCACTGGTGAAAATTGGCAAACTTTATGCAACTAATTTATTATCCCAGGTAATAAAGTGGAATATTGATAAGATTAATGAGCTGTAAAAGAGGTCTAGTTCAATGTACAGAAAGTCATGATGAATTAAAGAGCAAAAAGAAATTGCTGGGCAACTATAAGTCACCAATCATTTTTTGATGCATTTATTGTCATTGCCAATAACAAATCTAATATGAAATGTAAAGAAAATGACATTTGTAACACAATGTTGTTTGTTAACTTCTAGTGATGTTAGTCAGCAGAGTCAATTATTAACTCTCATTAGAAAATGCCAGCAGTCTGTCATTCCTCAGAGCAAGTTTGCAGAATGTTATCGCATATTCCATACTCTGAAGTTGGACTTCATGTTATTTCAATGTGTGAAAAATCTTAGTTATGGGAGCACAGAAGTTGGCAAATTGTTCCTTTTTTAAAATGTTTTTTGCAAGTGACAGAGGTAATTTGATCTATAGTCTGTCACCATAAAAAAAGAAAATGAGTAATTAATGTCACGAAAATGAATCAAGGACAACATAGTTCATAAACTTCCCTCATCTCAAAGTCTAACGTAATCACTCCTTTTAAACACAGGACTGGTGTGTGGGAGCAGAGATGAAGCCATACTCTTTTTCAATGGTTGCAAAAAAAGGCATGATCTTCTGCAGCAGATATATAGAGTATTAGATATGCACATCAGATAAAGTAGCCTTTCCTATTTTGAGCTGAATGCAGTAATTTCTTTGGTCTGCATTCATGCACAGGTCTAGATATCCCATTTCTGGGGAGCCAAATAGTGTCTAGGAAATAGATTTGAGAAATCTTGTCATATATATTAAGTGACTGGGTGGGTAGAATTCAAATTATCTGAACACCACTTTATTCACATATTGGTTGTGAATTTCCCCCTCTTTTTTTTTTTTTTAACATAAGCATGGAATGCATCAGTAGTCATAGAATATGTTAAATACTATTAAATAGGGGTGATAATTATTTAATAAAAATGAATAAAACTAGTTCCAGAGAATGGTTAATGTTCAGGATTGATGGGACATTTTTAATCTATGGCTGATGTAATCTCAAAATATTCAAAAAGCAGACCAGAAAAGAGGGCTTTGCCTGCTTATGTAAATATCTAAGTCATATTATGTGAGAGACTGAGGCAGAATTGAGAAATAGATCAACTTATATAAGTTCTTTTGGGAAGACAATGTCAGTCTGCTCTTCATTAGTCCTACATAAAAACACCTGTAAATGAAGTGAGTTAAGTTGAATAAAGAACACCTGCCTTGGGAAGAAAAGAGTCACAATAAATGTTTTATGCAATCTAATTAATCCTTTTAAAATGTGTAATTGTTTAATCTGTATGAGCTTTCTTGATTGTCTATATAGACTCAGACAGTGAAGACTAATCTGTGTGGATCATTTATTAGAATATTTTATGAACTTCAGTGCGTTTACTTCCATCTAAAAATGGAACTATATCAGGGGTTTCCTAATTAAAAACAACACTTCAAACATTCATTAGAATGATTAGGAGTAGTAATAAGCAGTGCTAGAATCTCTCCACACACAGAAACAGTTAAATTATATGATCTAAGGGAAAGGAATATGGATTAAATGTGTCAAAGAGAAATACCAGATTTGATGAAATAAAAAAATTTTGAAAAATGGTGGCTGCTTCTTCTACTATTTTTTTTTTTTTTGTTCTCCTGGTTCCATAGTCTTGGCTTTTAGCAGATAAATTACAATTGTACATTTTATGTGGAGAAAAAAAAACCACCAGTCCTCAAAAAAATTAAGAGTATGTCAAGCCCACAAAATAATACAGAGTATTTTCAGGAACTGCCTTTCTTCTGAGAGCCTAAATTGATGTTAGGCATTCATATTATTTAAACTGACTTTTCGGTTTGCATAAGCAATTGTTGTTCAACTTCATCAGTATGAAATTGTTTACCTGTGACAAAGATTAAGCCATATTAATTTCCAGTACTATTTCTAATAGTATGATGTAAAAATCATATTGAAATCTTCAATATTTATTTTTACACATCAAACTGTGTAGCTAGTATTGTCTTTCACTGAAATAGAACAGCAATTTAGACATGAAGTTTTATTGCTAATTATTTTATGTGGTGTATTTTTATTATTATTATTTTAGGTTTATTCTAAAAGAAGTCAACATATTGTCCAGATACAATCCCATGCTGGATTTTGATTCTATTTTTAAAATAGCTGTAATAAACACAGAATCACAGAATCACAGCATCACAGAATGTTAGGGATTGGAAGGGACCTCGAAAGATCATCTAGTCCAATCCACCTGCCGGAGCAGGATTACCTAGATCATATCACACAGGAACGCGTCCAGGCGGGTTTTGAATGTCTCCAGAGAAGGGGACTCCACAACCTCTCTGGTCAGCCTGTTCCAGTGTTCAGTTACCCTCACCGTAAAGAAGTTTTTCCTCATATTTATGTGGAACGTCCTGTGTTCCATCTTGCACCCATTGCCCCTTGTCCTGTCAGTGGATGTCACTGAGAAGAGCCTGGCTCCATCCTCATTACACTTGCGCTTTACATATTTATAAACATTAATGAGGTCACCCCTCAGTCTCCTCTTCTCCAAGCTAACGAGACCCAGCTCCCTCAGCCTCTTCTCATAAGGGAGATGTTCCACCCCCTTAATCATCTTTGTGGCTCTGCACTGGACTCTCTCTAGCAGTTCCCTGTCCTTCCTGAACTGAGGGGCCCAGAACTGGACACAATATTCCAGATGTGGCCTCACCAGGGCAGAGTAGAGGGGGAGGAGAACCTATCTTGACCTGCTAACCACACCCCTTCTAATACACCCCAGGATGCCATTGGCCTTCTTGGCCACAAGGGCACACTGCTGCCTCATGGTCATCCTGCTGTCCACTAGGACCCCCAGGTCCCTTTCCCCTATGCTGCTCTCCAACAGGTCTCTCCCCACCTTGTACTCATACATGGGGTTGTTCTTGCCCAGATGCAGGACTCTACACTTGCCCTTGTTATAGTTCATTCAATTTCTCCCCGCCCAACTCTCCAGCCTGTCCAGGTCCCTCTGAATGGCTGCGCAGCCTTCCGTTGTGTCAGCCGCTCCTCCCAGTTTTGTGTCATCAGCGAACTTGCTGACAGTGCACTCTATTCCCTCATCCAAATCATTAATGAATATATTGAATAGAACTGGTCCCAGTACCGACCCTTGAGGGACTCCGCTAGACACAGGGCTCCAACTACACTCTGTCCCATTGACCAGCACTCTCTGGCTTCTTTCCTTCAGTCAGTTCACAATCCACCTCACTACCCGATCATCCAGACCACACTTCTTCAGTTTAGCTGCGAGGATGCTGTGGGAGACTGTGTCAAATGCTTTACTGAAATCGAGATAGACCACATCCACAGCTTTGCCATCATCTATCCACCGGGTTAAGTCCTCATAAAAGGCTATCAAGTTGGTTAAGCATGACTTCCCCTTGGTGAAGCCATGCTGAGTGCCCCTAATGATCCCTCTATCCTTGATATGCCTAGAGATAGCATCAAGGACAAGTTGTTCCATTATCTTTCCGGGGATGGAGGTGAAGCTGACCGATCTATAGTTACCCGGGTCCTCCTTCTTGCCCTTTTTGAAGACTGGAGTGACATTCGCTTTCCTCCAGTCCTCAGGCACCTCTCCTGTTGCCCACGACTTAGCAAAGATGATGGAGAGTGGCCTAGCAATGACTTCCGCCAGCTCCCTCAGCACCCGCGGGTGCATCCCATCAGGGCCCATGAATTTATGGACGTCCAGATTGCTTAATTCGTCCCTGACCCAGCCCTAATCTTCAATTTCCTCTTTGGTTTTCCATTAGAGTCTACTGTACAAATAATGATAGACAATTCTAATAAAAATCAAGAGCTTCTGTCCCTCAAAAACATTGGTTACTGTCATAGATTAAAAATTACAACTCTTCATTTCTCCATTAAGAAGGAAAGATGTTTGAAGGTTTCATACTGTAAGGGTTAAAACAAGTAAGAAAATAATATCTTATATATTGTCCAAATGACCCATGGGTGATGGGGAATTGCAATTTCCCTGTTCAGACATAAAACCACTTTTATTTCGTTTGCCTCAGTTTGGAAGTTACTTTTATTTAATAAAATCATATTATTGCCTGGTGTCTTCCCTGAGTGTTAGAATATCCAATAATATACTAGAATAGCCATTAACAAAATAGTCTAGATTGCAACAAATAATACTGCTTTTCTTCATATTCATAGCAGATTCTGAAGAACTTGTTAAGTCTCCTTGTTTTAAAGAACTTATTAGCTTAGGTACATGCCAGAATGACAGAGCTTTACCATAAGCAACGTAAAAAAATATTGGAAGATCCTCCTATAACACTAACATACTTAGGAAAAGAATTAGAGAAGTGGGCTAGACTTTCTACATTTCTTAAACAACAAAAATAAAAGCGTTTTTTTTTGGCATTGAGTGGGAGAAATACAGTGGCCAGAGTGGGTCCTTAAAATGTCTACCTCCGTCACAAAACAGAGGTATCTGTTTTGTGAAAGTAATTGGAGATCGTAAATGGAGACCAAAGGACACAAGCAAATTCTGAACATCGTTATGATTCCTTTTAAGACAAAAAAATGCTGTTTGAGGAACTAAAAATCAGCACAAACAATACAGGTGGAATTCAAATTGTATGTATCCCACTGGTATAATAGTTAGCAATCATATTTTCTTCCTATCTTTCTTATAGTAGTAACCTGGTGAAAAAAATATGATATGTGTGTGTGTATTTTTGGAGGAGTTATTTCAAAGTAATAATATAAAAATTTTAAATATGTATTATACTTAAATCACTAAAACTGCACAACCAATATAATTACATCACTTGTACCTGGACTGTTTTCTGTATTGTCATCTGAAGACACAATGAATGGTAACACATCCTGTTGGTATGATGTTTCGTTCTATGAAAGCATGGACACTATGAGTTAATAGCGAAATTTTGAATGAATGCTTGCAATTTCAGACATCATTTTTTGTTTACAGTATTCAATAATTTGACTTTATTAGCATATCAGACCTAACACCAGCCTCTTGTCTTGGATCATATCAGATCTTTGAAAGATCCTTCCTGATTATTTGAAATAAGTAAATGTCACACCCATGTTCCAGGAGGGCCAGAAGGAGGATCCAGGCTGGTCAGCCTCACTTGCCTCAGTCTCTGGGAAGGTTATGGAAGTCATTCCAACATGAAGGACAAGGAGATGTCTGTGAACAGTGAGTATGAATTTATCAAAATCAGATTATGCCTGCCCAGTGTGATTGCTTCTTTCATGACATGACTTGGTCAGTGGATGAGGAAAGAACAGAGATTGCTGCTTTCCTTGTCCTTCACAAGGCCATCGACACAGCCTCCCCCATTATACCCAAATTGGGGAGAATGATCTAGATAAACAGCAGGTAGAGCACCAGGTAGCCCAAGGATTGAGTGGTGAAATACAAGAGGGGAGTTTATGATCTGAACATGTTTTTGGAGGTCCATAGATGGTTATGGGCTGTGTCTATTTTATAATAATAGATCATACTGAAGATCAAGATTCTTGATCCTAGACATCTGAGTCATGCTTCTGATGTGCTAGAATATCCTTCTGCTTTCTGTGAACAATAAAGAAGTTTCTGTGGGAAGGGTGGGAATGGTGGGGAATGAATATCAATTTTCCACACTGCTTTTGAACAGTAGTTCTCCATGAGCTCTGTGATTTACAGAAATAAATTTATCCTGAGAGAAGATTTTCCAACAGTCATTACTTCCTAATTCCCCAGAGTTTCTTAATTAAATTAGAATTCAGGGTGTCTATGTTTTGTTGAGATAATGCTGTTTCTTGAAGCTGTTCTGCAACACTTTATGGGTTTTTCTTTTTTTGTTTTTGTTTCTGGATTTGTTGGTTTTTTTTTCAGTAGAGCTGAATATTTGCAGAAAGAAATAAGAAATATTCTATAGAAATGTTCTACAGAATAATAGCCATTTTATTGCCACTGTTTTGTCTAGTCCTAAAAAGGCTTGACATGAAAGGTCTGTTATTTCACTTAGTCCATTTCCTGACAAATAAGGAACAAGGCAAGAAGAAATTGTCCTTTAAATGTGGTTTTGTTACAAGCAATGGTTGGAACATAGGACAGTATTACTGGATGTTACTGATACGTTCAGCATTTGTGGCTTCACTTTTAGTATTGTCTACCATATGAAGAAGTTTTTCTTTTTTGAAGATAAATACCTTGCATCCAGCTAATAATTTACCAAGACAAAAAGCAAGACCAAGTGGTGCTCTCTCTCAAACAGCCTCTCACTTTGAAAAATGTTTGGTTTTTTTTTACTGTAGGCATTTAGGAAGGTTTAGCCTTTTGTAACCAGTGAAGTGATATGATTGGGGCTAGGTATGTGTTTAAAGGGAGTTACTTTCTACCTGTTTGTGGAATAAATTGTGAATTGTGTCTGGCTGCTACATAACTGGCCAGTCATAGAGATACACCTTATTATTTTCCACTATTCCTCATGCAGGTACTTATCTTCTTAGTTTATTGCTTCAAATAGTAATGGACTAAATTATCCCCATCCTTAGAGATCTACAAAACTCAATTGGAAAGGTCCTGGGCAACATGCTCAGACATTACCTGAATTTGAGCAGGAGGATGAATTAGATGACCTCCAGAGCTGCCTTCCAGCCTAAAACATTCAATAGGTCTATGAATTCAAGGAGAACATGTAGGTTTTACAGAAGCTGGTGTATATATTAATTTCTGAAAACAACACTAAAAACATATACTGCATAATCACTCCAGGGTTGTGAAGAACTGGTTTGTAGAACTCAGGGCATTTTCTTTACAGACCTCATTCTTTTAGTTAGAAACTACAAGTTTAAATTCTGAATCCTTGCTTTCTGAGTGTTAGGGAGGAGAAACTCTATTCTGTTTATACCACCAAAAATGATGCATGTTTTAGTGAACAAGATTTATGTGCTTTCAATTAGATTTTAATAATTCAGTGAAAACCTATGTCATTTCAACAACACAAATTCGTGCATCATTATTAGAATTTTTCTCCATGATGGATGAGATAATTAATCATTTCTTTATCTTTCTAAAAGCAATTTTTATTCCTCTGTTCTGATCACTACTTTTCAAAACAAAACTTAAAATTTTAGAGATGATGATTGTGCAAATGCCTCTAAAGTCTACTTTCCTTTATATAAAGTTGCAATTAAATCGAAAAGCATTGCAAAAAAATACATAGAATCCTACTTTAAAAGAAAGATGAAGGGAAAAAAATCTGAAAAAAATCCATTGGAAAATTGTGCTTTTCTAGCTTTACAATAAAAATGCACTCCTTAAAGTTGCAGAAATATATATACACTCATGAAATTTCCAAATTAAAGTTATAAAAAAAGTGTGATTTTGACCTATCAGAACACCCTGATAGTCTGGAAATAATTTAATTTCCTCTATTTTCCCCTGTACCTCACTGATAACATCTATATAGTGGGGTTTTGTTTGCTTAAATTTTGGTCAAGTGCATTGATATTTCATTCTATCTCTGCCAGAATAAAATGATTGAAATATGGGTATATTAATGAATACCACAGAAAACTTTGGGACAGATTATCTTTTGTTCTTATCTGACTACAGTACAGAGGCTTTTGGTTTACTCTTGTTTGTTTGTTTTCAATACAGAAATGTAATATTTTTTTTTCTCCAAAACACATGTGTTAAATATAGGGAAAGTACCTTATCTTGTAGATTCTGTTAGCTTCTCCCCCAATTCCAAGTAAGGACTAAGATTACATGTAATATTTTTGACAAATATTATTTGCTCTTTTGATATTTTATTTATTTATGAAGTATCATGCTTACCTATGGTGTTACAAAAGCCATTAGCAGTATATAATGAGTCATAGTGGAAAGCTGACACAGCGGATGTTCTTTGAATTCCAAATTGTCTTGATTTACAAGCCTGGTTCATAACTTCCTTTCTTATGATTAATAATACCTTACTTCTTTACATGTAGGTGTCATAAAAGGGGATCTCAAAGCACTTTACATCAGACGCAGACAACTATTGCACTGCTTTGCCAGGATCTTGAGGTTTAGTATATATATGCAATGTGGAAAAAATTGTGAAAATTAAAAAGGGAAAGAAGAATGGGTATGCAATATAACTGTCTTAAAATTTGAAATGGCATTTTGGCTTATTTAAAATAATGACAAGATGTACAGCAGAAGTTAATGGTAACTGCTGGGGGGATCGAGTGAGTGGCTGGGTAGGAGCTTAGGTGTTGACTGGGGTGAACTCACTATTTTTACAATTATAATAACATAATACAATATAATCTGAAAAAAAAAAGAGAAGAATAAAGTTTATTGCAGTCTTGGAAAATAGAAAGTTCTGCTGGCTAAAGCCCATCAGGTCATTTCAAATGAAAAAAACAAGTATCACTGATGTATGCTGAAAAAACATTGTTGTGAAAAGGGCTATTTTGCAGAGATTTTATAATTTGGATATGAATCTTTCTACTGCTTGAAAACGTAGATTTTGGCATGTACTTTATCTTCAAAACCAGTCTACTTGAACAGAATCAGACAGTTGAGAATTATTTAGATGATGATTTGACCCCCTTGTACACTTCATAACTTTCCTGAACATGTTTAGCATTCAAAAATGATTCTCTTTTGGCTGTCAGCATTTGGGTCTTGATCCTAGATGACCTACTTGTGTACTTATTACCACTACTGAAAGTAGTCTAAGGAGTAATCTTGTTTAAGTATTCAGCATTGTACAAATAAAATATTGTGTACAAGTCTTATGACCTGATTCTAAGAATGTGGAAATAGAGAAGAGTTCCCAAAGGAGGACAACATAAATAACCAAGAGTTTGGAAATAACCGTTATCTTCAGAGGCTTGTATTGCTGAGTCCAGGAAGGTAACACTGGATCATGAACTCTTAGTCCTCTACCGTAACAGAAAATCAAAATGATAGAGAAGAAAACAAAAATACAGAAAGAACCCTTTTTTTTAAATGGATCAACCACATTTTAAAACTAGTTTGGTTTTGTCTCAATCTTCCCATCAGATAGTTGTTCTGGGAATTTACAAATCTTCTAGTGTCTAGAAAGCTTGTTCTGGTTTCCATCTTCAAAGTACGCAAGGCTGATTAGACCCAGGTTTTTTCTTGCTCTAATTCTCCCATTAGGTTATAGAGTTCATCTCAGTCCCTTGAATATGCACTTACACAGGAAAAGTTTTTTGATATATCTTGCTTTTTGATCTTGGCAGCTTTATAGTATCTATGGTTGGAAATTTAAGTTTGAAAAATTCATTGCCAAAATCAGATTCAGTACCTTACTTAGAGAGGTGATTCAATTTCAAAACAACCCATTAAAGGAGGTGGCGGAATCCCCGATCTTTGGCAAAATGGAGTTTCTTAAAAAAGATACATTTTGAAGAAATTTTTTAGAGAAAAAGTTTAACTTCTTTGTGTAGGAGAAATGAGGCTCTCACTGGTCTACTTTGGTCTCAGGAGGTCTGAATGTATGTACAGGATCTAGCTGGGATGGAGTTTATATTCTTCACAGCAGCCTGCATGGTGCTGTGTTTTGGATTTGTGACTAAAACTGCATTGAAAACACACCAGTGTTTTGGCTATTGCTGAGCAGTGCTGGCCTGTCAAGAAGGTTTTTCTCTTTTCTTTTTTTTTTTTTTTTAATCTTTTTCCCACTCTGCACTTTCCTGCTCCCAGCAGGTAGGCCAGGGTGTGCAAGAAGTTGAGAGGGGCCACAAGCAGCTGACACTAACTGGCCAAAGAAATATTCCATACCATATGACATCATACTCAGTAATAAAACTCAGGGAAAGGAGGAGGAAGGGGGGGGATGTTTGAGGTTATGACAATTGTCTTTCCAAGTAACTGTTAGGTGTGCTGAGTCTCCTCTTTCCAGGAAGCAGATAAACATCTGCTGGCTGTTAGGAAATCGTGAATAAATTCCTTTTTTTCCTTTGCTCACATGCACAGCTTTGTTTCACCTGTTAAACTGTCTCTACTTTGACTCATAAGTTTTCTCACTTTTGCTCTTTCAATTCCCTCCCCAACCCTGGAGGGAGTGAGTGAGTGACTGGTTAGGGGCTTAGGTGAAGACCAGGGTCAACTCACCATGGTATTTTTTTACAATCTGAATTTTGAGGTCTGAGACATTTTTAAGACTGCAATACTAGTATTTCTAGCACAGCTATGAAATATATTTATAGCAAAAAATCTCCTCACCTCTCCAGAGCAAGTGAGAAATCTCCATACTTTGAATAAGCCTCAATAATTGAAATGTTCTTAAAATCAGAGAATCATAGAATTGTTTTTGTTGGAAAGGACCTTTAAGATCAACAAGTTCAGCTGTTAACCTAATACTGCCAAGTCCACCACTAAACCATGTCCCTAAGAACCACATCTACACATCTTTTAAATACCTCCAGGGATGGTGACTCCACCACTTCCCTGGGCAACCTGTTCCAATGCTTGATAAACCTTTTGGTGAAGAAATTTTCCCTGATATCCTGTCTAAACCTCTCCTGGAGTAACTTGAGGCCATTTGCTCTCGTCCTATCACTTGTTACCTGGGAGAAGAGACTAACACCCACCTCGCTACAACCTCCTTTCAGGTAGTTGTAGAGAGCAATAAGGTCTCCTCTCAGCCTCCTTTTCTCCAGGCCAAACAACCCCAGTTCCCTCAGCTGCTCCTCATAAGACTTGTGCTCTAGACCTTTCACCAGCCTCGTTGCCCTTCTTTGGACTCCCTCCAGCACCTCAATGTCTTTCTTGTAGTGAGGGGCCCAAAACCAAACACAGTATTTGAGGAAGAGCTTCACCAGTGCCGAGTACAGGGGGATGATCACTTCCCTTGTCTTGCTTGGCCACACTGTTTCTGATACAAGCCAGGATGCTGTTGGCCTTCTTGGCCACCTGGGCACACTGTTGGCTCATGTTCAGCCGGCCATTGACAAATACCCCCAGGTCCTTTTCTACCAGGCAGCTTTCCAGCCACTCTTCCCCAAGCTTGTAGCATTGCATGGGGTTGTTGTGACCTAAGTGCTGGACCCAACACTTAGCCTTGTTGAACCTAAAATCTTCAGCAAGCTTAATCAAGCTCTTGTAATAAGAGGGTGAAGGCGTACTTTATATATCACTGAGTGCGTAATATCAAAGGGAAAGGGAAAATAAATACCAGTTTGGATGGAAAGCCAATTGGACCAGAAGAAATCAGGAACAATATCAGGAGGCTTTCTGGAGAGGTTCATAGAACTTGATCAGAATGTGATATTGCAAGACTGGATTTTTTGATTATTTTTCTCCTTATTAGAGTTATTTTCTGGAATTATGTAGAAAGATGGAAAAACTAAATACAGTATGTATATTGTTTTGTTCTTTTATTATTTATAGAAGTCAAGTTAAAAATTAAAAGTTCTTAATCACATCTTTGAAGGTCATTTGAAGACCATTCTTTGAAGGGCAATTCAAATTGTGTCTGAACTACCGTGGCCTTTTCAGTCATAGTCTAGGAGTGAGAGGTAATGTCCTAATGCTCCTCTCCAAAATGGAATGTTAAAGAGTATTGGCTTGAGGAAATAAAATTCAGCCTTTTTGTAGAAAAAAGAAGTTTTGCTTCAGCTAAGCAAAATTTTTAGACATTCACATTGATCTTGAAAAAAGAGTAGATCCTTTATTATTGTGAAAAAAATCTAGAGAAAATTACCTGCGCTATGTCAATAATAAATCTCTTGTACCTTCTTACTATATTATTTATATAATGTACCTTTTATTATAAAAAATAAATATCTTTATGAATACTGTTCCATATGCAAGTTATTCACCAGCTTCTGCGATATTTATGATACTGGCAATGGGTTATTTTATTATGTGCCCTTTTCAAAATGTGGTAAAGTTATACCCACAGGTGATCATGACTGAGGAAGAAAACATGAAAATCTTACAGGGAATGAAGCATAGTCTTGAAGCAATGGCAATAATAGGAATATACAGAAATTAGAGGATATGGTTTACAATGGCAGGTATACTATTTTCTTCATGCCTTTAGTTCCAGATCTCCTTATCCAACTGTACTGAAAAAAAATTGTTATTGTTACAAGTTCCTGAAACTTACGTAATTTAGTCCAGAGGAGGGCCATGAAGATGATCAGAGGGCTGGAGCACCTCTCCTATGAAGACAGGCTGAGATAGTTGGGGCTCTTCAACCTGGAGAAGAGAAGGCTCTGGGGAGACCTTCAGGCAGCCTTCCAGTACCTGAAGGGGACCTATAGGAAAGCGGGAGAGGGGCTTTTTGCAAGGGCAAGTAGTGACAGGACGAGGAGTAACGGTTTTAAACTGAGAGAGAGTAGATTTAGATTAGATATCAGGAAGAAATTCTTTCCTGTGAGGGTGGTGAGACACTGGAACAGGTTGCCCAGAGAAGCTCTGGATGCCCTCTCCCTGGAAGTGTTCAAGGCCAGATTGGATGGGGCTTTGAGCAACCTAGTCTAGTGGAAAGGGGTGTTGGAACTAGATGATCTTTAAGGTCCCTTCCAACCCAAACCATTCTCTAATTCTATGATTCTAAGAGAGACATGGACATACTGGAGAGAGTCCAGCAAAGGGCCACAAGGATGATGAAGGCACTGGACCAGCTCTCCTATGAGGAAAGGCTAAGAGATCTGCGACTGTTTAGCCTGGAGAAGTGAAGTCTCAGGAGGAATCTTCTTAGTGTTTATAAATACCTGAAGGATTGTGCAAAGAGGACAGAACCAGGCTCTTTTCAATGGTGCCCAGTGACAGGACCAGAGGCAATGGGCACAAACTGAAACTGTGAGGGTGGCCAAGCATGGGCACAGATTTCCCAGGGAGGTTGTGGAGACTCCATCCCTGGAGATACTCAAGAGCTGTCTGGACATGGTCCTAGGCAACCAGCTCTAGGTGATCCTGTTTGGGTAGGGGGATTGGACAAGATGACCTCCAGAGGTCCCTTCCAAACTTGACCATTCTGTGATTCTGTGAAAAGTCACTAAGCACATGAAAATGTAAATAAAGGAAAGGAATAACAAAACCCAGTAAGTTCAGTAATAGAACAACATAGAAGTAATGATGTAAAGGCCGAGGACAAAGTGACAGCAGTATTTGCAGAATTAGTTCTGCCTCTGTGCCAGCATGCTCAATATATATGTTTCAATAGTGTTCTGATGTAGGTTCACTGACATGATATATACCACAGTTTGGAAATATCAAATTTAAAAACTTGAATCCAAACAAAAATTAATGTGATTTGTACTTCAAGTCACATATGGGTGTTTTTGAGAATCCCACATTTTTCCTAATAATCACAGTGCCTGTAGAGCTGATCAAACCAAGCCTTCCTTAAATTCCTATCAGACTCTCCCCCTTACCTGTGATTTTTTTTCCCCTTTAGCATTCTGTACAACTTCAAAAGAACTTACAACTTGTAACATATTTTTTCCTCTCATATCCTTTTGTCTCATTTTTTTCACATGATTTCAGTACAGACCCTCCTTTCCTTTTCCACTTTTTTCTTTGCTTTTTGTGCCAAAACACACAATATCTGTTAGACAACACTTTCACTATAAGTCCTTTCTTAAAAATCACTTCATTTGCAATATACAGAATAATACTAATATTAGCTTTCAAACTGTCTATCATCTACTGCATTCCTTCCCTAGACTTCTCAGTGTGTCCTCCTGACATCCTTGTTTGTCTCTAAGATTTTAGGTTCTTTGGGGTACAGATTGCCATTGCTCATTCAGTGCAGCTGGTAATGCTTTACAATTAAGGAGCAATATTATAGTCAGAGGTCTGGTTTCCATTTTCATGGAAGACACACCATCTAGACAAGAGAATATATGTATTAGTATGAGGACAGGAATTGGTGTTCTCATTTACGATTGGCTAACAACACCATAGAGTGATTTGTAAACCTGATTATATCTAGTGATGGATAATGGTTAATTTATTTTGAAGAGCACAGTGCCAAGACTAAAAGAAGAATCAGCCAACAAAAACATCACTTCATCATGTAGATAACTCACATTTTTTTCGGCTATATTAAAATATTTAAAAAATAAAGTCCTTGAACAAAGAACATCATGGTGCTGATTCAAGGCTCTACTTAGCTGAAAATTATTCATACCCAATAGAAATGACATTTTAGTTTTAGACTGCCAAAGTGAACTTTATTAGTATGTCATTAATCATTGTCTTGGAGGTGACACCTGGGGAAAATGATTTAGTGGAGATTAGAGCACTCAAATGTAACACTGAAAATATCACGTTTATTTCCAGCATCAATCAGTCAATGAAACACACATTAACAAAAAATGACATTTATGTACAATTAAATCTGCTCATAACAAAATGCACTGCTTTCTATTCAGGAACATTTTCTAATTTTTTCACATTTTATACTGAGTTTATAGTTTATATAAAAATCTACTTTTATCAATATGTTCAATTTAAAATTGTGTAATAAAACACATTTGAAAGAAGACAGAAATTGAAAAGTTGTACCAAAGAGAACCATTTGTTGGAACAACAAACATTTCAAAAAGAAATATCCACCTCTCCATATATTCTACAGGCACTGCCACATAGCCAATATTTAACTCCAAAAGTCTGAAATTCTGTTCACTTTCTTAGACTTTGCTGATGTTGTAATAATAATGATAAAAAAAAATCATCCAACCAGGCAACGAACCAACAATTTTTATTTTGAGATTAAAAAAATACCATTATAAAATCTCCCATGAAAGAGGTGGCATCAAAGTAAGGGCATATTAATTCTTATCTTTCAAAGAGCAATAACTTGTGCATGGCTTATTTAAGTCATGTGACTTGGACTAAAGAATACAATTGCTTTCTTTCTCTCCTTTACTCTCTGTAAACCCTAGTCTGTATCTCATCTTTACCAAACTCAGGGCGTCATAATCTTATCATTTCTAACTTAACTTCTTTCCACTAATTTTCCCCGGTAAATAATTGTTAAAACTGAAGAAAGCATAAAATCACTCTTTTATAAAGGAGGAGTTATACCTGTTTTTACTAGACGATGAGAAAATCAGCTGTTTCCTACTCTTTAGGTTTTTAAACATGAAATACTGTTCTGATACATAAAAAGGAAATCTGTTACTAAGAAATAAAAAGTCACTGCAAATTAAAATCAAGCATACCTGGTATACACATTTACAGTTTTACAAATAAAACTAGAAGTATTCAATATTAAATTTTGCTTTATTTTATAGATTATTATTTTTTTCATATTAATGAAAGTTGTTTTTATCTGATTCTTAGTGGAAAACATTATTAAAAAAATCTCAGTATGTTGTACTCTGTTCTGAAAATGGATTACTTCCTCCGTTCTCCCCTCTTGTACTAAGGTAGTGTGTAGAAACATAATTTCTTGGCAATGCCAGAGAAGCATGTCTATAAATAACTGTATGTACTAAATGTTACAAAGGTGCATGCTATTCCATAGTTATTATGACACAAACCTGATTTAAAGGCTGTGTGTATTATGTATGTATGCAATACAATTAAGCATATTAAAAGGACACATTGATAAATAGAGAACTTTACATATAATGCTGTTTCAGAGAGAAACTGAATGTTCATTTTCAAAATGAGTGGCTACTATGGAATCTGTGAAATAAATATAATTCAGACCTCCTAGCATGCAGAGGCAGTTCAAGAAAGTGAGAATGAATTGGTATATATGACATCAATTTAGAAGGTACAGACAAAAAATAGCAGTACCCATCTAGTTTCTCTAGTCAATAAAACATGTGCTCCCTGGAGCTCCCTGGAGTTGAGGTATATTTGCTTTGCTAAACTGAACAGTAAGAATTGTCACCACACATCAGCAATCCACAACAAGGAGGAGTTTGAATAGCTATAGCTACAAATCAAAAATTTATTTGAGAAACATTTTTCCTTTTTCCAAAGATAGATCCTTATCATCCACAACCCTGCTTTTCCTCATGCTGGCAGCAGTAGCACTGTAAGAAATAAACATTTATGCTTCAATGAGGGCTCTGGGAGTATGAGATGTCTAGCTGAAAGACAATAAGAGAAAGTACTGGAAACTATAAAGGAAAATGAGTTTTTTCAGAACTAAGTCATTGGGAATAGAAGTTACAACCTGAAGTCTGATCTGATCTAAAGCAAATACTTTCTAAGTGTGACTTTCATTCCTGGCTTTAAAAGCACATTTCCTGTGCAGACGCACCTCCTCACTGAGAACTCGGCAATGTTTCAGGATCAGATGGGGACAGGGTGCTCTCTGGGGAGCAGCAGCAGAGTTTGATTTAGTTGTTTGTCTTTTCAACCAGACATAGGCTTCCCTTATTGCTGAACTGTTTAGTCCTTCACCAGTCTAGAAAAGGCATAACTTCTCACAAAAGTAATGATCTTTCCTTTAGATGGCATTGGGGTCTTTCCATCAGCTCCAAAGAGCCCATCTTGAACAACTGATCTTCACTGTTCTGTGCCTCACTTTCCTCATTGTATATATGAGAACTATAAAGTTTGTAAAGCAGAATGCTCTTAAATAAAGGTGCTTTATGAACATATGGTAGAGCTCAGAATGATATAAACTGAGAAGAAAGCACAGCAAACACAATATTTCTCCAAAGGTATGTGAAGAAAGGTAACAGAAAGCCTCTTTGGGCCTACTGCCTGAATCTTTACAGTGGTGCAGAATGATTACAAAAAAAATCACCACAAACAAAACCACAAACCACTGTATTTTATGTGTGTTTTAACCAACATCAGAATAAACTCATACAGAAAACAGCAAGTGCTACTAGAACTCAGAATCTACCCGCGAACCAAATGAAACGAATCAAGGATATTTCAAGGTACTACAAGTATTAATATTTAACAGAACCTATTTTGCTTGAGATAAAGGTCAGAAATTCACTTACAGTACCATTATCGCAAATGTGAAATCTAGCATGGATGGAGGCTCAAGCTGTAGCTGGCTGCTATAGGTTGCTACAGCAACCTGTAAAGGTTGAAAATGAAGTTCAGTGAAGTCAAAAGTCAGGAAGCTGAAGTTAGAACAGACTTCTCTGTTCATTTTACTTTATTCTACCAGGATGGCATATTCTTGATATTTTAAACAGTCAAGCTAAATGTGTTTCATTTGTCTATGTGTGATTTTGCTACAGGAATATTAAGTGTTTAATACATCAAAATGTATTTTGTTATATTGCATGCTGAGGTAACTTGTTTTCTAAGTGTTTGCTAATATATTAGCGAAGCAGTAATGAACATGTTGCATGGACTGTAACTATAAAGTTAGCTTTTGAGTGAATATTGAAGTTAAATCCTGGTGTTCAAAACAAAGAATATTTTGCCTTTAGGTTCTGTGAAGTTTTTTATATTTAAAAAATAAAGTAGTTCCCCTGTTCATCTGTGAATGAAGATGTGCTTCAGTATGGAGAGAAGTGACTTTTATAGATGTTCTTGGCTGGCAGGAGATCTCTTCTAGGCTTAATAAGAAACTCATATTTTGAAAAAAATTCTTACAATTTCACTCATTTTCTAATATTCTTTGGGAGCTAAACTTAATTATTAAATATGACTCAGTAGCCTGCCATACTGTCACTGTTTCTTTTTCCAGCCTTCTCTGTTTCCATTGCATGAAGAACAATTTTCACATTGTCCTCTTATTTGTTAGTCCCTTAGGATGAGATACTAATTATTCCTCTCTCTCTTTGCTTTTTATCCATTGATCTAAGTGATGATTGATGTTTCATATAATAACCTCTGAATAGAGCTTTTGCTGTTTTCTGAAATCTTGTCTGATGTTGGCCCCTCTATCTCAGACAAGTTGTAGAGGAAACACAAAAGTCTTATGAGGCTCTAGAATAAATTATTAAGATTATGTAATTAATATTAAGAATTAGTAGTAATATTAGATTTTGCTGTTAGGAAAAGAGATGTATAAAGGACACAAACATATGAAAACATTAGAAAAGTCATATGGTAAACTTTCCAGGCCCTGATTTTTTCATTTTTATAGACCTGGCTATGATTTTTACTTTGCTTTTGCTTTTACTGTTATCTCTAGCATACATAGCTCAGTGTTACCAGTACACTACTCAGAGTATTCAGTCCCCTCAGTTAAGACCTCATTTTCAAAACCTGTTTCATAAATCCAAGTAGAAAAAGTCAAAGGACACACCCTCACCACTGGACATGTTTCTAAACAGTTTTCCCCCAAATTTACTTAATTCCCTGGATGAGATCTTAACAAGGTGATAACAGTGTCCTTTGGGTCACTGAACAAAGTTCTCCTTCCACTTTCCTAGAACACCTGAGAAAAGATATAATACTCTCTTGTTGACTTTTAATTTTTTCTCCCTAACCCTCTTTAAACCATATTAGTATCTTTTGGACCACTCTTTTCTCACAAAAAAAAGCCCTGAATCTTGTTTACTGAGAACTTTCCCTCTCAGTGAATTTAATCTTTTTGAGTTTCAGAGTTGCAAACACTTCTTTTGAAAGGCAACAATTCAGCAAAAAGTTGATTTATTTTTAGCTTCCTTCTTACTCCTTAGCTTGTGTAATGTAATAGTCATAGCCACCTTTGACTGCTCTCTTTATGGTTAGTAACATACAGTATGTATTAGAAGTAAGCTATGCTGATCTAAAAGCTCTGCGTTTATATGACTGGAAACATACATATCAGAAAATGACAGAAGGCCAGTTCCTGTACAGCCATGGTGGGATGATATTTACAACATGTTATTATCTGTGCAATATCCAAAGACCCTTCAAACTGAGATTCTATGTTCATGAAAAATGTACCGAAATATATAATGCAATCACCAAATGTATTGTAAGTAATAAGAAAGAAGAAAACAAGATCAAAAGAGAGGGAAAGAGGGGCACAACAAGCTCAAGACAGCTTTAGTGGTGGCTGAGCCAGCTTCTCAAGGATTGTTCAACTCCTGTGGCAGTAGTGGTTTAATCATGTATTTTTTCACCAGTATTGGAAGATAATCACAGGTTCAACTCACTTTCTATAGTGTATTAATTTTTTTTCTCTATTTTTTTAAAAAGTTTCTCCTCTTCAAGTGATATTTTTGTAATCAAAATGATATGTATTGCAGTTACTGCTTTACCTTTAAATTCTTCATATGGTCCTTGCACAAGTGGCCTTCAATTAAGAAGACCTCTGAAATGTATAGTCAAACTCCTTGGAATAAAAACTTCTATTAAGAGTGATTGGAACAATTGTTGTGGACAATTTTCACATCACAGAAAGATTCTGTCTCTTTCTCATTTCAGTTCTCAATAACTGTAAACTGAAGCTTAAGTCTGTAAATTTAGATCAGTAGAATCACACAGGCTTTAAAAGAGTGGAAGCAGATTCAGAATTTGGCCCACAGATCATCCTCTTTATTTTATATGCTAAGAAGTACAAGTCAGAGTTTGGAAACAAAATATGACTGTCTAAAAGTAGCTTTTTATCCAGTGTGGGTCATTTGACTTCAGCGGCTATAACTTTCTCTTAGCCACCATATGAGTAGTCCTCCTGACAGCTTCTCAGAGGGGATGAAAAAAAGAAAAGGGTCATATCATTGCAAACCAGGGACAAACTGACTGAGGGTTTTACAGAAACTAATTTCTTTTCTAGATCTTGCAATTTTCATTTCATTTTTTAAACATGTCAACCTCCACTGATTTTTTAAACTAGGGCATTTTTTCTCTAGAGTAAGCAAACTAATAGAGTATATTGAGCAACAGCATAAAAGAACACCTGTGCAGATAACAGATTTCCAAAATTAATATAGAAAAGGAACATATTGCCTAACTAACCTCTTTACCTTTTTGAAAGAGATAAGAAATTATGACAAACATAGCTGAGATGAGACCATTTACTGGGATTTTCTTAATCCTTTGGTAAATTATAGGAACATATTTTATTTCCTTTGACACTCAGAGTGAAAGAGGTCAAGGGATAAAAAGTTGATTGTAAAAATATCATATAAAGACTTTTTGGTATCAATGGGAAGTTGCACTGCTCACTACCTATGATCAGAGCAGGGAGTGGTACATAGATGGAAAGACTATACCTGATACTTGATAGAAAATCACTGCTCAACCCCTCTAGGTATGTATAAATTTCTTGTTGGAAAACACAGTTAACAACTTGTTTAATTTTCTGATGATTCAGAACTTTCAACAAGTAGTTAATGAAGACTTCACGCATCAAAAGGAGTTCGGGTAGATAAGACCCGACTATGTAATTGGCTTCACACATGGCAAATGACATCTAAAATTGAAGAACTTAAGGTATCACACATAAAATTTCCAGAATATAGTAAGTAGAAATTGAATAGGACTGCTCTAAAAGCAGGATGTTTTGAAAAGTGCCTGTAGATTAAAATGGATGGCAAAGACTAAGCCAAAAAAGTGTACAGAATAATGGGCTGGAGCTGATGTAGAACATGCTTGCATACAATAGTAGTGAAAACCTTGCCATTTTTCTAACACAATGAAAATGCTTGTTAGAGAAGATAGGCAGATATCAGTTCCAGTGTTGCAGCACAAGATTTATGCAATTTGTCAGTACATAGATTCACTGTACTGACAGTACACTGATTCACTGTGCAATTAAGAAATATCACTCTGAATTTCAGGAATCTAGGATTAAATCTGACCTTGAAGATGGTGAGGGCTTTTGAAGATCTCAACACTGGTGCTTTGTTTAAAAACAGCAATATGAAACTGAAAAAGACAGACTGTTAAGTAATTGTGCTTTCTTCATTTCAGTTGGAGGCCATGCAAAACTGGAAGATTCCAAACGATGGTGTCATGTTATTGTACTTTGCTATTTGTGTTCTCATCTGTCTGAAAAAAACCCCATGAGGTTGCCCTCACCAAAGGTTCCTTGGTTGTCATAGAAATTTCGGATTTTATCAAGGGTGAATTCTTGTTCATTTTGTGAATATTTCTAAAGAGGGATCTGCTCTTAAATTCTGAGTTTGAGAGAAGAAATGAACACAATGTAGTAACTCGTATATCAAATGTGGCAGATTCATCATGGATGTACCTATTCACTGTTTTTCCTGTTTTCTCTGGTTGCCTTCTAGAGAACTGAATTGCAGAAGTTGAATCATAGGGAATTGTTTATCTTCTGTACTTGCTGAACATATAAAATACATTCTCACAGCATACTGACTAATGAATTAAAGGCTTTATAATTAAATTGATAAACTAATTAAACCTTTATACGTTCAATGCATCTACATTGTTACTGTATTTATGATATTGATTTTTCCATATGTCAGTGAGAGCTTTGTTATGTGTGTTTACAAAACACATTTTTTAAGTTACTTTAAAAATAGCATTAAAAATGATTATTTGCACACTACCGAAATCTGTGCACTAAATAATTCCTAAAATTAATTACATATAATAAATTTAAGATTTCCACAAGAAAGAGTAACATTCTTATAGGAAAACCTTATTGAGATTATAGTGTGTTTAGTTTGTTGAATGCAGAGCATCAGTACCAAGAGCAGTGGAGCTTTCACACTTAACATCTCTGTAATATCATTACATTGGAAATGGAATGGGGAAATGTTACAACACTGTATGAGACCTTCTTAATTCAGAGGAAAGCAAAGGGGTGCATGACTATATTACTGGACTTGTACCATACTGACAGTAAATGATCATATCAAGACCGGAAAAAACCCCAAACTGTCTTGATAGTCTCTGTTCTCTGCATGTAAAAATACTCTTTATGACTGAAATCTGGCATTGTTTTGAGCTCACATACAGAACACAGAAAGATAAGTTCTTTGTGAAGTAAAGCATGAAACTCTGTACCTTGCACTACAGGCAGCTGCTGCAGTTTGGGACTATAAAGGCATTATTTTCCTAAAAAGAAACCTTAAGATGATACAGTCTATCCAGTGGTATTTTAATTAAAGCAAAAAAGATGAAGGTGTAGAAGCATTAGTTTTGTTTTTCTGTTTGAAAAATCAAATATGATATTCTATTAACCAGGCTATTTAGGTACATTTTCAGTCTCAGTAGGTTCAAATAGAACCTACAAAATCAGTTAAATCTAAAAATTATGACAATGATAGATGATCTTTCTCGCTCCTGCAATGCTCTCACCAAAAATACTGCATCACCACCAGGGTATCTGGGATTCTAATCAAAGATTTCACAAGAGAAAGTAATGAATATTACTCTTTTTATACTTTAAGAAAATTGCAGATATCCTGTTGCTGGACACTTGCTGTCTGGGCTGAGCCAATACTTTACAATTGTTAATGAAGTGGTTTGGAAGCACCATGGACTTTTTACAAGCTAGGAAGATTACTTTCAAAATTACATTCAGTGAGGGAAACCATCTTTCACATGCATGTGATGTTTTTGGTCGGTGCAAGAAGTAAAATCATTATGTCAAATAGCCTTTGTGTGTGTGCGTGTGTGTATGTACACATACATGCATATATATGTATGCATATAAACGTGAATGTCTATATCTGTGCAGTCATTTGCGTATATATATGTATATGTCTATATATTATATTTATATAAAGTTCTTATCTGTAACTACTCAAGGCAGTCATAAAAGAGCTCTACATGCTTTAATACATGCTAAAGCTGAATACCAAGAGGCTATGCTATACTGGCTTTTTTTCTTGTGACCAAAGGGATTCAGCAATGATATGAGGTGGGCAAAATATGAACCTCAGGGAGATCCATGTTATCCCTAGAATGAACACAGAAATAGGGCAGTAATAGTTAGTATTGGGTGAACCTTTTTTAAAAACTATGTATCTTACTACAGGAAATAATAAGAATTTGGGGTTTATTTATATTTCCCTGACATGCAAAAATTCTCAGGATAAATTAAAACTTTACACTGAAAACAACAAAGACCTAACAAAAATTTTCTGGGTTGATAATTGCAGTTTTTCATTAAAAAGATATCACCCATAGGAGAGTTATTTGAAAAATAATCCCTCCCTGAATCAGAATGGATTAAGTCTTTTAATGGAACTGAAATGTCTTCTGGCTGAAAAGGGTAGATCTCTGCCTGAGCTCATCAGCACAAAATGCCTTAACAAGAAATTTAATCTTACTGTTATCAAACATTCAAGATGTCTTAAAAAAATGCAATCTTAATATCATCAACCATTCTTTAGTCATCTGTTGATTTCCTGTCTTTTAAGCAGAGCTGATTGAATAATGGATTTTTCATTGGAAAATTGAAAATATAAAAAGTCATAACTTTGTACCAAACAAAATATCTCATTTGAACTGAAATTCAGATATTACAATACATTAAAAAGTATTTGTTTATATACATATATATATATAAAGACAATGTGTTGGATAAGTTAAAATGATTTTGCAGAAGTAAAATACCTTAAAAATTTCATATAAATTTCATCTAAAAATTACTTTTATATTTATAGTTTTATACCTTTTCTTCTGGACTTTTCAATGTTTTTAAAAATCATGGTTCAGGTCAACCTCATCAATGTTTACAGAGTAAGTAATTATTTGGTGTTATTTCTGGCCTAAATGAAGAATTCAGCATATATATTTCTAACCCCTGTATGAGGATCATTATTAAGTGGTATGATGGCTAGTTTTTTATTCCCAGCAAATCATTAGCTGTGATCACCAGTATCCTGTCTTTAATGTATAGCATAGTTTCAATTTTAGTATAGCCAAAAGGAATTACACATTATTTCTGTAAACTACAAGGATTCTAAAGGGTTATTGTACCAGCTGGACTTGATGTCATATTCTCCATCTGCTATGGCAGATGCTTCATTTCGATGTGAATATTAAAGTCATTCTGAAAACAATTTTTCTAACTGTAAGAAACATTCAGAACATGAAAAGAAGACGCTGCAGTTTTTTGATGATGTATGTGCTATCATTACATATGTCACAGTGAATGTAAGAGTAAAACATTATAGATCATATTTAAGAATGCAGTGCAAGTTAACAGTTGACAACTATATTCTTAGCATTGTTTTTAGTGCACATTTTTCCATTCAGTCTACTGTACAGTATCTTAAAGGAAAACATTTTGTAACTACTGTTTTTGTTTGGAACCCTGGCATAAGTCTGTTGTGCCACCTCAAATATATTTGTGTTAAAATAACCAGTCACAAACCTACCCTTAAATTACTTCAGAAAATAGGGGTAGAGTGGACAGGAAACCTTCACCTTACTGAATTGAGTATAGAAGTCTAACAGCATAGACTATAAGAAATGTTCAACTAAATATACCTACTGGAATAAATAATAAGACTCTAAGGGTTATTTTGGTTGTACTTTTAACATCCAGTAAAGACCTACTCATAATTCACGCACATGTACATGTATTAGAACACTACATAATATAGGTGACATTAGCTAAAAATTACCTAAAATTATCATAGAATAGCCCAGATTGAAAGACATCTCAAAAGAGGGAGCCTAGATGGGTTTATCTAGCACCGTGTCCAGTCGTGTCTTGAAAACCTCCATTGATGCAGACTCTGCTGCATCCCTGGTGAGGCTGGTCTGGTGAATGGTTGTTCTTAACGTAAAAAAATCTTTCTTTTGTCAGTATGAAACCTCTCCCAGCGCAACTTGTGCCCGTTGCCGCTTGTCTTCTCCATACAGCTCCTTGTGAAGAGAGGAGCTCCTTGTCTTCTCCATCCTCCATCCTCCTTGTAGCTGCCCTTTAAGTACTGGAATACTGTGAACCTTTCCTCATAGGGCAGGTTCTCCAGCCCTTTGATCACCTTTGTGGCCCCTCTTTAGATCCTCTACAGTCTGTCCATATTTTTCGTGAACTGTGGAATCCAGAACTGGATACAGTACTCCAGGTGCTGCCTGACCAGTGCTGAGTAGAGTGGGATGATCACATCTCTATCTCTGTTAGCAATCCCCCTGCAGATGCAGCCCAGGATCCAACTATGACAAACAGCGTTGAATGCTTTGCTGAAGTTCAGGTAAACACCACCCACTGCTCTCTCCATCTTGACAGAAGAAATTATTTTGTTGTAGAATGTGATCAGGTAAGTCTGGCACGATTTACCTTTGGTAAATTTGATTACTATAAGGTTCTGAAATGATATTTATTTGTGGCATCAATGCACTGTGAACAGCAAAGCTTTGCAAACAAAATAAGAAAGGATTGAACATGTCTTTTTGTTACATTTAATTATTATTAAATTACATCAAGAGAAAAAATGAGAAAAAATAAGGAGCAGCTTGGGTTTCTGACATTTTTTTGATGCCTGTTTTTACTGATGGTTTCAGTAAAATTACACTTTTTGAAGAAGTTTCAAGAGTAAAGGTCACTTCTGGAGTATGTGCTTTTCAAGTGACCAGTTTCAATACCCGTTTCTTTGCAGTTATGCTCTTAGTCTGTGGGAGGAACACATGCATTAATCTACTGATCATCAGATGAAGAGTAAAATGTATCTCCCAGGAGTGCTGGGCTGACTCTGCAGGTTTACAGAAACTGTCATGTACTTCTAGTAATTCCAGCACTGCCAGATTGACCTGAAATCTGCTGCAGACATGCCTGAGGCTTCAGCAGATTATGTGGGCTAATAGCCAACCTTAGAAAATTCTAAACAAATATTAAGATTTTTCACAAGGGTCTGGACAAATTTTCCAGGGAAAAAAAACAAAATGCAGGGTAGTTGCTATTATTTCAACATTTTTGTTATTTTTTTTGACTTGCACAAATATAAATCAGACTGTGTGACTTTTTGTTACTGAAAATATAGAAGCAAAAAAGATAGACTTTCATAATTCTAGTAGTGCAAAAAACTGTTTGAGGTCAACAACATATGTTCATAAACATATGCATTCACCTTCTTTGATCTTACAATGAGTTGCATATTCTTGTCATTATTATGAAGAAGAGTTTCTTTCACTGCTTTGGATTTCTCAAAGGAGTTGTCATACTTGTGTCTGCTGCCCTGCTCAGGTGATAATCAGTCTTAATATTTTGTCAGCTACTGTTGAAAGTTTCAGGGGCAGATGCAAGGTGTTCAGAGCACTGAGGAATATATAAGCAACATAATCTCTCCATTAGGTTTTGCCCTAATGTTTATCAGCTAAAAATAAATTTTAAAACTTCAACTATAATGCTTACAATTCCTTAGAAACTCATTACAATACTTATGGTAATTATAGATTTTCTTGAAACCCACTCTAGATTTTCTTGAAATCCACATACGTATCAATCCAGCATATTGCTGATTCTGAAGGACTGTTTACTAGCTTCAGAGCAATGACTTCTTGCTTTAGTAATCCCCTGGAATCAGAACAGGCGTTTCTCAGGGTCTTCATGTGTGACCCTTTTAAACATTTATACACTGTAATCCAGTCCTCTTTCATCCTTGAAAGAAGAGGAGTGAGCATATTCAGCACTTGAAGCCTTTTCTAATAGGACTCTTAATCCCCAGATAAGCCTTGTAGTCTCCCCATCCCCGCCAACAATTTCTGTCCAAGGTTGCAAACAACATGCCAGACTTGGGCTTCTAATAAGGTGTGTAATTGTACTATTACACGTCTTAAAACATAACTAGCCCCTCTGCTTATGCACTTTAAATTCTTGCTAGACTGTTTTGAACAATCTTTATATATATGCATTTTCTACCATCACAAAACTATGTTGTTATTTTGTTACCACTGATATCTGTTTCATTACAGCATTACTTTTTCCATGTTTATTAACCTAGAATGGACATAATGTACTAATATTACATTTTTTTCCCCTCTGTTGTGGTTAAGCTGTGATTAACATCCAAAATCCCACTGAACTGCTTGCTTACTTTCTCCATCAGCAGGACAGGGGAGAAAATAGGAAGGACAAGAGCAAGGAAGCTCATGGGTTGACATAAAGATTATGGCAAATCACTTACCAATTACAGCACTATCATGGGCAAACAAGACTTGACCTGGAGAAAATTTAATTTATTGCCAAATAAAATGAAAAGAAAAAAAAAGACAAATTTGGGTAGTGCGAAACAAAAAGACATTAAAACATTGCTTTTCCTTCCCCCTTTCCCAACCTCAATTCCACTGCTCTGCCTCTCTGTTAGCAGTGCAGGGGATGTAGAGGGTGGAGAATGACAGTCAATATGTGGCGGTTTCTTTCTGCTGCTCTTTCCTCCTCACGTTTTTCCTCTGCTCCGGCCGTGGGCTCTCCACAGGCAGCATTTCCTTCAGGAATATCATCTTCTCCGACGTCGTCCTCCACAGGCTGCAGGGGAATCTCTGCTCCAGCACCTGGAGCACCTCATCCCCCTTCTCCTTCTCTCACCTTAGTGTCTGCAAGGCTGTTTCTCTCACTTCTTTTTTCTCACTCCAATCTGCTTGCCCAGTATTTTGGCCTTTCTAAAACACATTATCACAGAAGCACCACCAACTTGGCCAACGGGCTCAGCTCTGCTCTGTTGTGGGTCTGTTGGAGCCGGCTGGAACTGGTTGGATCCGGCTGTGTCCGGCACAGGGCAGCCCCGGCCTCTCCTCACAGAGGCCGCCCTGCAGCCCTGACTGCCAGCACCTGGGCACCCACACCCCATATGCCTTCTGTATCTGCAATCCCAGTGCACCTAAAAGGTGTTTTCACCTCTTTTCCTGCATTTACACTGTGTTCATAGATTGATACCACATCAGAAAAAGACCCGTATAGTTTAATGTTAAATTTTGCAGAGTGCAGTTCTTGCTGAGACAATGATTCATAGATATACCCTGCAGGCATTGTGAAAAGCTTCGAATTAAGGTGGGTATCCATAGCTTCTCAACAGGTACCTGAATCTGGAACTACTGAAGATTCTATATTGATAATATGCTGTTACAAATGACAGTATTAATTTTCAGATGTATTGTATGGCAAAAACAATAATTGCAGATTTATAGAATCATAGAATCATAGAATGGTTTGGGTTGGAAGGGACCTTAAAGATCATCTAGTTCCAACCACCCTGCCACAGGCAGGGACACCTTTCCTCTAGACCAGGTTGCTCAAAACCTCATCCAACCTGGCCTTAAACACGGCCACGGAGGGGGCAGTCACAACTTCTCTGGGCAACCTGTTCCAATGTCTCACCACCCTCACAGTAAAGAATTTCTTCCTAATATCTAATCTAAATCTACCCTCTTTCAGTTTAAAACCATTCCCCCTCATCCTGTCACTACTTGTCCTTGTAAAAAGCCCCTCTTTTGCTTTCCTGTAGGCCCCCTTCAGGTACTGGAAGGCTGCTATGAGGTCTCCCCAGAGCCTTCTCTTCTCCAGGCTGAAGAGCCCCAACTCTCTCAGCCTGTCTTCATAGGAGAGGTATCAACTTTAATGATTTTCACCTTTTTGAAATGGGTATATATTTATGGGTATATATATATATAATGGGTATATATATATATTATATAACATTATGAAATGTTATCTGTGAATGAAATTTACTTAAATTAATAAGGGAGGTTTACATTTTGTCCTTTTTCACATTTTTCGTTTGCAGGACCTCAATATCTGAAGTTCTAGTTATAATCCTTTACTAATAATTGAATTTTAGTATATTTCATCGTTTGTCTCTTTACAGGGGTCACTGGTGCACACATTTCATGTACTCATTACAGAGGTGAAACACTCCTGCCCAGGAACGTATGCAGAGTGTGCTATTCCACACAGTAAAAGGACTGATCTTTGCTACAAAATGTTATTTGCTCAAGTAAAAGAAATTAAAATACAGGCAGGAAATACTTCATAGGATAATTATAAATGCCTGTGAAGCCATCTGTTCCTGCTGACATTGAAGACTGCTGAACCAGGCCATACATTTATTGAATGCGAACATATATACAACATCGAACTGTCATGTTATTTTTAGAAAACATACTGTTGGTGGATATCATATACTAAATGTCTGAAAAAAATGAGAAAAATAAAAATCTAAATACCAATGCTTAGGGAAAGATCTTGACTGACCTCCCTGAAGCAAATCCTCTTCTTTTCACAGAAGAACTAGTAATTCATGATTACTTATTGTGAGAACTTGTGTGTTACTCCAACAGCTTTTAGAGGAAATGCCTGTTACAGATAAGGCTAGTTGGTTTGAGTTTTGAAAGCATTCCTCTTAAATTCTTGTTCTAACAAGACTGATGAAAACATAGTGAAAATAATTGTCCATCTGGGGTGAGCATCCATTCAATGTGGATTAGACTGAACGTGGCAGGTTACTGATGAATTTCTGTCACAAAAATAAAGGACTTCCTTTTGAGTTAAAAAAGATAAGTGATGAAAAGGCATTTTATTGCTAAATATCTGGTCTTAGCCACTTGTATGCCATGTTCCCATTGCTTATAAAGGCATGAAGATTTACAAAGCATAGTGGAGTTCTCTGAGGGGAATTTCTACTTGTTGGGTTGTGTAGTTAAACACTTGTACTTTGTGTTTGAATCCTGTGAGCAAATGCTTCTGATCTGGCATACATACTTATGTTTGACTGATGACTAAGTAGTAAGGTGAAAATATTCTTGTATCAGTGTTTCTGTTATTCATTGATTTGAATATGAAAAGGGACTCTTACTGTTATCTCGCATGGCAATAGCACTCATGCAATAATTTGTATATCAGACCCTATAGTCACATGGAGAAGTTTGCAGAATTTCCATGCAGCTTACCTATCACAGAATCACAGAATATGAGGGATTGGAAGGGACCTTGAAAGATCATCTAGTCCAATCTCCCTACCTATGTTTGATTTATGGCACAAACTCAAACCAGTATGAAAAGAAAAGAGAATGATTAAGTTGTGTATAAAGCTAAACTACATGATTTTGTCATTTCAGCCTTGAACCTCTGCATTCCTTACAATGCTTCTTTCTTATGTCATATTTGAAACCTTAACTGTGAGATTTAGACAAGGGTCTAAGTGCTACCTAGAGTACAGCCATTTCCTGGTATGATACCTGCGATGTACACTAACATCTAACAGAAAAGACACTGTAGACTTATAGCTCAGTGAATATGGTGTAACCTTTACAGCAACAGCCCACAGGCTTTGTGCTAAGCTAACAACATACATAGATCTCAGGGGTTGTCAAGCTCTACCTAGACTTGGACTACATGGAAGTTTCTTTAAGCTTGTTTAGCTGCAACAGCTGTCTAACAAGGTAATTTTCTCTCATTTGCTTTAGCTTTTGCTTAGCTTTGTTCGATTACATGGTATAACATCCACTGTTATATGTACTTTTTGTAAATAATAGATAACAATAATAAAGAGCTATGCTGTAGAATGCACTGTTTAAGATCCTAGAATAAAAATGCAGTGTAGAGTACAGGCGGTTATAGCAAAGGCCTTGAAAGTGTCGGCACAAAATGTTACCAGACTCCTCAAAGCTATAAACAATTTACCTGTTGTTAAATATCTGTTGTTAAATAAATGCATCTCTGGGAGTTGGGTAAAACAATTTAAAGAATAACAATGAACAGGTAGCTATTGTATACAAAATATCTTATATATCAAATTTGGATTGGGATCATGGAATCAGAGAGCAATGAAGAAAGAGTAAAGAGTAGGGCATGGTAGAAAATGTAGGAGAATAATCGCAAGTATATACTAGAGTGAAGAGGAAGAAACCTTCACCATCAACACCGTACTTCTTTCAGAAAGGACTTAGGATGCTGATGTCTCAGCATCCTAGACTGAGGCCATCAATCCTGGGACCCAGTGGAGCAGTGGAAAGGCACAGAAAGCATGTAAAATAATTTTAACTGTGATATTATTGGGACTTTTTATTTAGTAGCAGTATTTTCTTTCTTTTTCTGTAATAGTTAAATCTGGGCTGAAAATAATTCTTTGATTAGACTGTTTCAGTCAGACTAGCAATAATTCTTGTATTTGTATATAAGGTGTATTCCTTTAGCCTACATAAACTGCCCAAGTTTAAGAGCAACAAAGGAGAATTTAGGCAAGTTGAGATAGAGTTTGGACGCAAAAAGACAGGATTAGTGCCAGAGAGATTTAGACTAGGAATCTGTGATGATCCTACACACCTGTAAACCTTTCAAAGAGGAGTAGAACACTTCCTGATACCCTAAATTATCTTTCCATGCTTCCTCCACTGTATATGTGGCATGAATTCTGTCTGGCATTATCTGTTGAACCATTAACATTATAAACAAAATAATGCTCAAAAACCAAACACAAACAACAAACCCTACTGTAAGGTCATGAAGGTCAGAATTCTCACACATCTCAGAGTTGGTTTTTTGTATTATCTTTATCATTATAATTCAATCTAACATTGTGACAAATTCAAGAATTGCAAAGTGTTCAAAAAGTGTAATGAATGTATTTATTCCTATTGCCTTCTGTGCATTTCTAGCCTACTCTTTCACACACTGTTTGCAGTTTCAATCAGAAAACTGAAAAACTGGGAAATATATTAACAGCATACAAACTCTTTTCTCTTTAATTGCTCCATGATGTTGAGATTTAAAGGCAGCATGTACTGTCTGTCTGAATAGTACAGCCTATAGCCTGTTAGAGTTACATGTGTATGATGAACTACTTACAGCCTGAAAAAAACCTAAATTGGTAAGGAATGT
This sequence comes from Nyctibius grandis, assembly GCF_013368605.1. Taxonomy (NCBI): domain Eukaryota; kingdom Metazoa; phylum Chordata; class Aves; order Nyctibiiformes; family Nyctibiidae; genus Nyctibius; species Nyctibius grandis. The sequence goes on from NC_090660.1 coordinate 82,373,340, forward strand.
TGTAGCCAAAGTGTTTGTCTTGATAATTGCAATACACACAATTGATTTTCTCTTCCCAAAACTGAGTTGCACTTAGCTGCTCAAAATGAATTAATTTTATTGTTCCTAAACCAAGCCAACATCCCAAAAGTCAATTATATGTTTATTGAAAGCTCTTCAGTGAAACCCATTTAAAGGCACAGACTACCATAAAAATGTTAGATAATGGATTTGAGCACACTGAGCAACACAAACAAATGTTGCAAATCCTGGTGATATCTAACAGCTGATTTTACCACATTACAGTTCAGTCGGTTGGAGGGAATAACTCCATTTGGATTTAGTGAGGCACTATTCAGGCAATGCACTATGCTAGCCTTGAGATGAATATCCTCTTAGCAGGGGCAGACAAACTGAAAACTAGCGTGGTTCACAACCTAAATTGTTAATCACCATGTTTCAGTCTAGTCTAACAAGGACTTTGAAGTTCTGTAACTGTGTGTGAACACAGTTACTCACCCCATTCTCCCAGGGTAAATACTGTATAAACTAGGGCATTTAATAAATTATAAAAGAATCTTGCCAAAATAAACCCAAGTAGAGTAGCATAATGATTATTAAGGATGCTTTTGTTGTTTACATGTAAACCAAATTTAAATTAGTTGCAATGTCAGAGAACAGGGGCTTACAAAGTAAGCGATTTCAGAAAATAATGGCTTTTACAGTTTTATGAAGAAGACATAAGATGATAACTCAGTCCTAATGACAAACTTTAGTGATTTGCACTAATGATTTCTTTTTCCATTTTTCATTTTGTAAACTTCAGTGGTCATGAAAATGAAGGATTGATCTCCTCTGGGCAAGCAATTAATTAATACACACAGATTGGTCCTTAGCAGTAAATCCTTCTTTCAACATCTAGTCAAGGCTCTGGCAGGAATACTTTGCCACTCTCCAAAAAAAAAGAAAGTTTGCGGCCTTTGGAAGAAGGGGCAGACAACTCAGGAGGACTACAACGATGTTGTGAGGTTATGCAGGGAAAAAATTATAAGGGCCAAAGCCCAAGTAGAACTTAATCTGGCTACTGCCTTAAAAGGCAATAAAAATGTTTCTATAAATATATTAGCAACAAAAGGAGGGCCAAGGAGAATCTCCATCCTTTGTTGGATATGGGGTGAAACATAGTGACAAAGGCTGAGGAAAAGGCTGAAGTGCTTAATGCCGCCTTTTTCTCAGTCTTTAGTAGTAAGACCAGTTGTTCTCCAGGTATCCAGATCCCTGCACTGGAATACAGAGACGGAGAGCAGAATGAAGTACCCATAATCCAAGGGGAAATGGTTAACGACCTGCTATACCACTTAGACTCACACAAGTCTATAGGGCCGGATGGGAACCACCCAAGGATACCGAGAGGGCTGGTGGAAATGCTCACCAAGCCACATTCCATCGGTCCCAGGGGACTGGAAATTAGCAAATGTGATGTCCATCTACAAGAAGAGCCAGAAGGAAGATTCAGGGAACTACAGGCCTGTCAGTCTGACCGCAGTGCCAGAGAAAATTCTGGAGCAGATCATCTTGAGTGCCATCATGAGGCATGTTTAGGACAACCAGGTGATCAGGCCCAGTCAGCAGGGGTTTATGAAAGGCAGGTCCTGCTTGACTAACCTGATCTCCTTCAATGACAAGGTGGTTCACTTACTGGATGTGGGAAAGGCTGTGAATGTTGTGTATTATAGTTTAGTAAAGCCTTTGACACTGTTTCCCACAGCATTGTCCTGGACAAACTGACTGCTTATGGCTTGGATGGGCATACGCTTTGCCAGATAGAAAACTGGCTGGATGGCTGGGCCCAATGAGCTGCAGTGAATGGAGTTAAATCCTGTTGGTGGCTGGTCACAAGTGGTGTTCCCCATGGCTCAGTATTGGGGCCAGTTCTCTTTAATATCTTCATCAGTTTTCTGGATGAGGGGACCGAGTGCACCCTCAGTAAGTTTGCAGATGACACCAAACTGGGCAGGAGTGTTGATCTGCTTGAGGGTAGGAAGGCTCTGCAGAGGAATGTGGACAGGCTGGATCTATGGGCTGAGGCCAACTGTATGAGGTTCAACAAGGCCAAGTGTCGGGTCCTTCACTTGGGTCACAACAACCCCATGCAAAACTACATGCTTGGGGAAAAGTGGCTGGAAAGCTGCCTGGCAGAAAAAGACATGGAGGTGTTGATCAATGGCCAGCTGAATATGAGTCAGCAGTGTGTCCAGGTGGCCAAGGCGGCCAACAGCATCCTGGTTTGTATCATCAGAAGTAGTGTGACCAGCAGGACAAGGGAAGTGATCATCCCCCTGTACTCGGCACTCGTGAGGGCACACTTCAAATACTGTATTCAGTTTTGGGCCCCTCACTACAAGAAAGACATTGAGGTGCTGGAGCAAGTCCAAAGAAGGGCAACGAAGCTGGTGAAGGGTCTAGAGCACAAGTTTTATGAGGAGAAGCTGAGAGAAATGGGGTTGTTTAGTTTGGAGAAAAGGAGGCTGAGAGGAGACCTTATTGCTCTTTACAACTACCTGAAAGGAGGTTGTAGCAAGGTGGGTGTCAGTCTCCTCTTCCAATTAACAAATGATAGGACAAGAGGAAATGGCCTCAAGTTGTGCCATGGGAGATTTAGATTGGATATCAGGAAAAATTTATTCACCAAAAGGGTTGTCAAGCATTGGAACAGGCTGCCCAGGGAAGTGGTTGAGTCACAATCCCTGGAGGTATTTAGAAGACACATAGATGTGGTGCTTAGGGACAGCGTTTAGTGGTGGCCTTGGTAGTGCTAGTTTATTGGTTGGACTTGATGATCTTAAAGGTTCCTTTCCAACCAAAATGATTCTATGATTCTATGATTCTACAAATAAAAGATTTATAGTGAACTTCCCTCCCCATGGGCCAGACATTCTTCCCCAGGTGAAAATTAAAAAGCATTATCTGAAAGCTGTCTCTTTTGGAAAGGTTAACCAGATGCCAGTATGACCGTTTCAATAAAGACTTAGCAGTTGGCAGTTTTGATTTGCTGAATATTTTCCCATTATGGTGCAGATTCAGGTTGTTTTCTTCTACACAAGACTCACCACGTTTTCTCAATCCAATACCCACTTGTTAGACTGGCTGAACCTTAATCTGAGTCTGTAAAGAGCAGGGACTTCTGATTATTTTTCTATTTTTCTGGCAATCTGCTTTTGTGCTCCTCATATACTCAGTCTCTGAACACGACTGTTGCTTTTGATGTTTTTGATGTAGTTTCCAAAAAAGAAAAAAAGGAAATTCAGGGTGTCAAACTATGCAGCACAATATTTTGAAGCTTAATAAAGAAACCAAAATCTACTAAGAGGTCATTCAAGCTGTAATAGTTTTTCTCTGAGTTAGGAATACTTCTCCCTCCTTTCTTTTAACTTTGATCTTTTTATTTTAGACTATGCTGTTTGCCTTGAAATAGAGTTCCAACACAGATTTTCTGGATACTCAAATGCTTTACAAAAGTAAAAGTTATATGCCCATTTGATGGGGAGAGAGAGAATCTGAGAAGCAAAAGAAGCATGGGGCTTGACCACCCTGGTCTAGTGGAAGGTATTCCTGCCCATGGCAGGAGGGTTGGAACTAGGTTATTTTTAAGGCCCCTTCCAACACAAACCATTACATGATTCTATTCTATGATTCTAAATCAGTTCTCACTTGTAGAAAGCAATAGTGATATTGTATGTTGATACATAAATTGACAATGTTTATTCTGAAGATGGCCAAAAAATAAGTGTAAAAGAAGTTTTAAACGGAACCAAGACTTTTAAAATTAAGTCCAGGTATCTATTCCATAGTGGTTAAAATCAGCAAAGATATTTCTTGTACGTCCACCCTTTAGCTGGGATGTTAATAGGATAAAGTGAGAGATAATTAGGAAAAAAAATTGTATTGTCATATTTTAGGCTTTTGATGTCTTCCATCTTCTGCACAGGTGCTGCTTTGGGCTTCCACTAACCTCACAGTCCACAAAAGCAGTGATGCAATAGTGGTTCTTTCATGTATTTTGTAGGCTCACTTCTCATTACATGCCTGCCAAGTTATCAATTCGACATCTAATTCCATTGCTCTCAGTCAATATTTAGGGTGTAAAAGGAAATGAATGTCATTTCCTAAATGCATGGATATGCACCTGTATGCACAGTGCATGCGAAGTCCTCTAGGATTTAGCTTTCCATGCATGCACAGTGAACACCTAGGACTAGCAACTGGTGTGAACTTCCTTGCCAGAAAAGTTACTCTGTGGACTTGTCCTGAAACCATGAGAGGTTAAAGTAAATAAAACCTTAGTCATTCCTTTGTTGCCCGGAACGCTTCAGTAATGTAATTTTACCTAGTGTGTTTGTTCAACTACATATGTGTAGGTTCACAGAATGGTTTTGGACTGCTTCAGTCCAAATTTCAAGCTTCTTAAACTCTTCTTAGCAGTTGTAGGACCCTTAGGCAAATAAATAGTTTTTTGTTTTTGAGCTGAAAGTTCTCTCTGCGCTTGTAGTCTCGCCTCCGATTCACGGCGAAATATAAAATATATGGCCAATTAAATAAAATTAACACGGTTGAATAAAAAGTTTTCAAGGAAGAGCCATGCAATAATATTATACCTCAATATTTCTTGTAATTAATTTCCTTTTTTACTTGTAAGATTCAGTGTTCATCTCTCTTTTTCCATCACTATGTCTTCAATAGTTCAATATGGACTTTTTTTATCTGCTGAATTGGGTGATAGTGCAGTACTGTAGAAGTGTGCAATTGTGATGAATACAGGAAAAGCAAGAAGCAGCTTGGTAGCTTTGTAACCTGTCAGCTTGGACAGTCAGACCTTAACAGGCAGACAGATTTTAATTCCTATGTTCATATATATATATAAAAATATTATTATTACTTTGTTTTAAATGAAATGCTGCTTTAATGGGAACACCACACAGTCCTGGGAGCAGGAACTGCATTTGTGCACAGATGCACCTGCACCTGACTCTGCCACATTTATTTATATATTTCTGAGTTTCTCAAATGTCTGCCCTCCCTTCTGCCCATGGAACTGGAACAACAAAACCAGAGCTTTGGATATCCTCTGGGGAATCACCCTCTGGACCCATTTCTTCCTTTTTCCATTTCCATCTTTTTTTTTTCTTTTTTTTTTCTTCTTGTCAGATGTGGAATACTGCAGTGAGAAAAACATTGTTACAAATGCATGGGAGAGATGTGTGCATGTAGGTTTATGTTCAGGCCTTTGAAAACATGAAACCATATTCAGTTTCTAACATTGGTTCCTCTTTTCAACAAATTTGGCCCTTAAAAAACATGGTCACATTTATTCTCTGCTGCAAGTGTTGTTATAATCAGCTCTGGATTTATGAGGGAGGAGGGCACTTTTTGACTCCTATTTCTAAACATAAAGCTGTTGCAGCAGCTTAGTTTTCTTCTGACTTTTGAACTCTCAGATCAGATGCAGGGAGCCGAAGAGTATCAGTGGTGCTGGAGCAAGCTGAGTAACGTGCTTTTCCTTTCTGCAGTTTTCAGTGACATGACACAAGAAGACATCAGGGCTGTAATCACCTCTGTTTTTGACAGCCTGACAAATGCTTGAGATTACTGTGAGCAGGACACATCTTCAACTGGCATGTGACTGAGTCTCTCCATTAAAGTTTACATAATAGTGCTCATTTATACAAGCTGATAATAAGGCCAAAACATGCATTTCAGTTTTTCTTTCCTGTCAAGTCCAAGACTTTACAAAGAAGCTGAAAAAAATTTGGCCTCTTTGTGTGAGGCAGGAAAGCAAAGGCAGAAGTTTTGTCTTGTATTTTATTCTGATTTTCACTTGAGGGGATATGAGTTTTTAAACTTACAGCTGCATATGTACATTTCTAGCTCATGCACTTACACACACATAGGTGACAGACTTTCCCAACAAAAAATTCACTGAGTACAAACAGAAAGTAATTACCAGTAGATGATGTGAGGTTTTTTAAGGATAAATAAATCCAGGTCTCTTTCATGTTATGACCTGCATCTCTTGGGAAGTGAGGCTTATTCAAACTTGGTTTAAAATGGCTAAATCTTGTGCGCCAAAGAGAAAATGGAAGCCATGTTTAAATTATGAGAATTATTTTGGAAATAAGTGTTTTAAAAAGGGTTTAATACAGTTTCATCAACAGAGCATTAACTGTGTGCATTAAGATGGCTGAATAATAAAGGTAATCTCTAATTGTTATGAAATAAAATATTGAATAAAATGGAGATGACTTATCACAGTAACCCACGGTTGATATATATGGGGTAATCCATCAGCCTGGATTGACAATTTTGGATGAGTGATTCATATACTATCTCCATCTGTTTCGCTCTCTTTTCTGGTATAAAGTAGTCTCTTGTCTGATTCATTATCTTTACACTGTTGTGCTTTGAAGACTGCCTCCATTTATTCATGACAATCCCCAAAAGTCAATTCACATTTAAAGAGTGAGACTTCTGGATGTTCTCTGCTTTCAGTTCTTCATTCTTTCTGTTTGACTGTAGATTTCTTCACACCTAACAGTCTTTCCACAGTTCTGCAGTTGCAATCACAAATGACAAAACAGGTCCAAAAGTAACTACAGTTTTTCTTCTTCCCTATTTCACACAGAATTGACATTCTGGATCCTAGTTCCACTCATGTTTTGGGCTATTGCTTCATCTGTACCTGCTCTAATTCAGGTGTCTCTTAGTTTGCCTCCTGTTGTTGCTTACCCTGCCTTTTATTCTTAGTTTTGTGCTGTGTGTCCTGATTGTCAAGGGACTAACTTTTTGTCTGTAGTTTTTGTTTGGGGGTTTTGCATTGTTGTTCTCATTTCAAGCTTTAACTGGTTTGAATCAAAGACCCCAGCTGGCCTGGAGCTTGTTCCTGCTGCTTAATGGGACTGTAGTTGTTTACTTACACAGTCTCCCAGTCTTGATGTTGAATTGATTCTCTCCTTTGTAACCACATCCATTACATGATTTTTGGTTATTTTCATGGCTGAGTAGACAGAACTGACCAATTAGTTGTGACTTATTTAAATAACTGCTGAAGTTCTAAAGCTATTTCTACTTAGATAGATTTGCAAATGGTGCAGTATGATAGGATTGCATCTATAGAAGCAAGTAGTTGATGTGAGTATTGTTGGGGAATTTTTATTGTACCTTTTGAGGAGAATTGAACACACGTTTGTATTTAAATATATATATATAAAAAAATAATAAAGAATGAATTGGAAAGTGTCCTACCGTAACTGGTTCTACAAAGAGTCTGCAAAGATGCATCATGAGCCAATTCCTTTTATACACTTCTACCAGCAGGAATCCTATGAGCATTGACAGGGAGAGCCTCAGCCTGGCCTTGGGTCTTTAACAGTGCTGTGGTTGCTGTCCTTTGACAGCATTGGAGTTGGGTGTTCTGCACTTGTTCATTCCCTGGTTCCTCACCTGTTCCAGATCCCCCTCTGTTGGCTGGCAGTGCTGCTTCACCACCACCCTGATTCCGATGGTGCTAGTCTGCTAGTCACATCTGGGCCAGGAGTGTGGAAACAAAGGCCCCACACATTTACATTTCGGTGACCTTGAAAGCTACAAGAGAGCAGTCAGATGCGTGTTAAGTTTCTTAGGGCCCTGGTTTATTGATACTCCACAGTCATGACTAAGGAATACCTAGTTATTCTATTAACTAAAATCACACAATTCACAGCTGGTTAAAGTAAAATAGAAATTCAAAACAATAAGAAATCTCAAAAAGGTAATCACTCTTTATAAATTACAGGTAAAGAGAAAGTAAAGCTACACAGACTAGTGCCACTAATACTGTCAGAAAGACACCCCCCTCTCTCTTTCTCTTTTTTTTTTCACTCTTTCTCTTTTTCTTTCCCCAATTCTCTGAGACTTCTTCCTCTTCACAAAGAGTTTTTTTTCTTCCAGAGAAGGCGTTGGTCAGGGTTTCAGTCTGTGACTGCACCTGGAATCTCATGATGCATGTATTAGGAAAAATTCCTACATCTGCCCAAGAATTTACCTGTCAGATAGAAGTTGCCTAGACCTACGTATAAAAAAGATACAATTTTCAGTTCTAAACACTCAGATTTATGTTAAATTTCTCAGTCCAAGGTTAAAAGCATTTAAGTTTTCAGATCACCTTTCAAGGAAATAAATAATTGTGCATTGTATCTTTTTTTCTGACATCTGAGAGCATTTTGTAACATCCACTACTAGATGACAATTATTACCCTGTCTCTTAGACTCTAGCTGTATAAATTTACTTGTGAACTGTGTTTATTTTTTCTCAGTTTTCCATCTATGCAGAGTTATACGATGAAAGCAAATCCATTCAGTCTTCTAAGTTCCAACACAAAGACTTGAGATTTGACAAATTGTAGTGTAATTACAAATGCTAGTACTTATACTAATTGTACTAAAAAGTTTCAGCTTCCAAGCCTTTAAAATAATTATATAGCTAATTATATGGATTTAAGCCTAGGGTTTTTTGTCTAATTAACGGTTGCCTAGATAATGACACGTTATAAAATATTATACAAACCTCTGAGAAGGTTTGTCAGGTTAAAGGGGTGAAGAAGGATAGCTATATTCAGATCTTTCTTCTTTTGTTTTTAAAAAACCTGCATTGTTAGGTGGGATTTTTCAAGGCTGCTTAAGGAGATTTTTACAGTGCTTAGGAAAAGACAGAGACAATCATAATATGTGTAGTTCTGTGACTGAAGCAACACAGCCATACCATGCTTGCTTTCTGCTAAGGTTAATTATATTTGTGGAGATGTAAAGCCCATCCTTTTTTGATGTCATACTGCTCTAATGTAACTATGCATTTTGGAATTCCCAGTTCAACATACTGCTCAACGCATCGCTATGTATTGTATTATGTGGCCATGTCAGCCCTCTTTGCAACATACACTTTAATAAGGTAAAAAAATAACTGAGAAGATATTATTTTCAAAGAAAGTATCCTTAAGGCTGTAGGCATGTCTGAAAACCTCAGAATTTCTCACTCCAATGATACATGTTCTCATTAATTAATCCAAATATATTCTCAGTGTGACTAAGATGTTTGCATCCAGTATTTAGGCATTGATGAGCTCTGTCAAACACTGCCCAACTGTCACCTAACCCCTTAATTTGTATTATTGACCATAAACAATTTTTCCAGGTACCTGACACTATTGATTTTTCTCAGAGTTCTAAGCCATAGCTAACTGGCTCATCTTTCTGTATCTGTAGGGTTTTTAGAAGACTAACTCTGTGAGTTTCATGAAGAGTCTAAACTCTGATGAGTTTCACAAAGCAGCAGAACACCAAGGTCCCTTTGTAGTTTTATCTGTGGGAATTTCTGAGACAAATAAAAATTATTTGCTTTTTTTTTTTCTTTTTTTCCCCATTTCCCACAGCTAAAGGAGCTGTCAACATACATTGTCTATACTTTTTCTTGTGACATATCATCACAGAACTGATAAGATAATACTATTGTTTATGTAAACATATGATTTAATTTATAAATGCAAACAAAAGTACTGATGACAGTGATCAGGGATAAATTTTGTCACATTAATGTAGTAATGACTTATTCATTTGTGTGGTATTGACTATATTAGTCAATATTTGTGGTTTCTGGTCAGTAATGTGTTGTTCTACATGAGTTGGTCTCTTTTTGGTGTTTGTACTTTTTTTTGTGTTATTTTGGCAAGACATATAATTGCAAGTTAATCTTAATTATAGGGAAAGGATCATTTAATTCAAATGGATAGATCACATGATGGTTTTAAAATAATCTTGTATATCACACACAGATGTTCCTTCCATTGCAGAGGTTACGAAACAAACATTTTTTAAAAAATATTCCTTCTTCTACAGCCAAAGTTCGAACACAATACACCACTTTCTGGCAGCCTGTGGATTAGACATGTTCTCAGATAGATTGGTTTGTAAAAAAAAGAAAACCAAAAGTCCTCTCCAGAATTTCATGCTGGCCATCTGCTACCGTTTGTTTCTTTCCTTGTTTATAATATCCAGTTTGTAAGGTCCTCTACAGGCCTTGAATTTTCTAGAACATGTCTTCATAGGAATTTGTCCTTGCATTATTTCATCTGAGCCTATATTTTAAAATTCAAAAAATAGTACAAATTTAAGGAACAACTTCAAGCATCTTGCAAATACTTTTTAAAAAATTACTCTTGCTTTGATTATTTGTTTGTATTGCTTGGCAGAAAAAGACCAGGTTTTTTTGCAGCAATCTGGTATGTTACATTTGACTGAGGAAAGCAGTAATATAAATTACTATCACTTAAAATTAACAGTTGTTGGAAGAACAAATCTTTAATCTCAATGGAAGTAAGCCTCTAATTTCGTTATACTATTAGCTCTTAACAGAGGAAATCTTTTAAACCAAGATCATGAATCTGTGATAGCGATTCCCTAAAATTTATCAACCTCTGAAGTTTAATGAAGTCTATTGATTTTTCCTTGTTTGAAATTTTTGTAAAGAAGTGAAAGCTTAAGGATTAAAAGTATAATTTGATATTATGGAACTTTACTTCTTAATGAATATCAGAAATAGGTCATGATCCCTAAAGCTCTTTGTTCAAATCTGAAACACTGATGTGATGAAATATAAATATAAAAGATTCTGTTCTTAATGCAATTTACTGTCACTTTTAACCCTTAAAAATGCCACAGAACTGGCCAGATGTGTTCCTGTTAAGGAAATCTTTTGCTAGTGCAGCCCTAATTATGTAATTAGAAACTTCTATTGATCTTTATGAGACTAGGCAAGTGAGCTACAAGATAATATATTTAATGTTTCCTAATTTAATTCCAAGAACTAAGACACATAATGATAAGCCTAAATTAGTTTTTCTGAACCTGAGATCTTCCTGTATACATTCCAAAATGTGTAACTCAGAGCTGGTAAGATGTTATACTCAGAAGAGAAATCTCTGGCTGGGATAGTATCTTAATTTTTACTATAGAAGAAACTCATTTCTGTGTCACTATTTTCCTGCCTGCTGTTACTATTCCTGGTTGCTTTCCTCTCTAAAGTGGAGATATCAATACTTTGTAAGATGCTTATACCCTGATAAAAAGCACTGTTTCTGATTTTTCTGGTGCACCTCTATACCTAATACTCTACTTGTAACAGAGACCAGTTATTGCTGAAAAGCCTAAAAGAAGCCATTCTTTGAGCTGCATGTAATTACTAACTTCGAAAGATTAAGTGTTAACATGACTCTTTGGTTTGGTTAGTTAGATTTTCAGTCAGGATTTCTGAGGACTGTTTACTAATTCAATGACTGAGGAGTCTTGTTTCTTAGGTACTGAATGAATTCTGAAAAATATTTCCAGTATGTGAAAACAGCTTATTTTCAGATGACTGTATCGATACAACTAGAACACATAATGGTGTGGCTTACCCCTAGACATGTAAACATTTTTTGGAAGCAATTTGGGAATTTTTGTAGTTTACTCACAAGCAATGCCACCAGTCCATTGATTAAAATCCTGCATGCTACTTATTAGTACACTTTCTCACTCACAGAGCAATTTGTTTGACGTATTTTTAACTTTCTTGAAAAGTTTCAGTATGAAGTTTATACTAAAGGAAATACGAAGACAAAAAAAAGCCTAAAAGCTTGTATTATTCTAGCAGCCTCTTCTAACAATGCTTATAGTCATGAAGATGGAAATTGAATTCTTCAGAGGGATCATTTCAATTTTAGTGTCTAAAATGTAAAGCTTGAGTCGATCCTCCATTTGTTCTTTTATCTGTTGAGTATAATATTAATCTTGGATTTGAAGAAACATTAAAAAACAAGTTCTGTACATAATTTAATGAAATCAAAGAACTGTGTTTTTCTTTTAAAAGAAAAAAAGAGTGTCGTGCTAATCATCAGAAAGTTAAAATCACAAGGAATATAAGTTTTTTAGAGTATACACTACACAGTGCTAGTGCTCGTTTCAGTCTTTTCTTATGTGAATGAAATGTCATTGAATTCTATAGAGTATGTTAAAAGGCTAGCAAAATTGAATATGTTCCACTAGATTATAGAAGTTATTGGCCATGTCTTCTCTAACAAAAAATAAAACAAACAAAATTGGCATTTTTCAGATTTCTTCCATAGAACAAGACAGATTAAAGGTGAGTCTTCAGTTTAGCAGTTCCTTCAGTCTGTGAATTGAGATGAAAACTACCATTTTTTTTTTGTTTCTAATAGTAGTATTTCACTGTAAGTTAGTGAACTTGAGTACAAAAAAAAAAAATTTCTTTTTTTCTCGTAATGAAAGTGAGTATCCTGTATCCATTATGACTTTCAGTAACATTTATATTTCAGATGATCATAGCACTTAGAATAATTAATGTAGCTTAGGACCCTGTTTTCTTGTGTGAGCCTCCAATAGGTAGAAAAAAAAAGTCTGCCTTAAACTCAAAAGAGAAGTAAAAGATAGGTCTAGATGGACTGATGGGGGAGTACAAGGAAACCATAAGACAATCACGTGATGTAGAAATAACCTTGACATTCTCATCATTATATTGTTTACTTCTTATTGGGTTGTGTAAATAAACAATTTTAATCAACAATCTGCAAGAGAAGAGCGATTTAACTCCTCCAGAATGGAAGAAGCATTCTGGGTAAAAAAATAGGCACCTTAAAAAATAAACAAATAGATAAAGGGATAATAGGGAAAATAGAGATAAAAATCAGTTGATGAGAGATAAGAATTTGTTAAGAGCCTTAAATATGAAGAAACTAGAGTAGTTATACTGCAAGATCAGCAAATACGCATTTGAAATATTTTCTCAGACATCTGCCAAGGGAAATGAGATGCTTTACTCCCAGATAAAATTGCAGTTGGCAGCAGATTGTATTCTCCAACTCAAGTGCTGGGCTTCCATGATGAAAACCTGGCTCTTTGGAAGTCAATGTCTAGATAAGAACAGACAGGGTGTGAGAAACTGTTTTACTCATTTTCTTTAATCTCTTAATAAATATTCATGGACATTAAAAAGAGAAACATCCAAATACAAAAGAAATTCCTAAGTTAACAAAAAAAACAACAAAAAAGGTAAAGAATACTGTTTTGCAAAGAGTTAATATGAAAAAAAAGTTACACAAATCAGAATTTTCATGCCTTTGATAAAATCTTCTCTTTATTAGCAATGCAATATACAAAACTGATAAAGGTGAGGTATTGAATACACTGAAAAATTGGCCTGAGTATTTTAGACAGCTGATTCTCTGCAAGTCACATTGATTCCCCTGAGAAACAGAATCATCAGTTTTTCTAAAAATTTGTCCCACATGGCTAAGAATCTAAATATAGGCCTGACTTTAGGCTGAGTTTCAAAATGTTTGTCTAAGTCCTTTTTTATTTTGTTTCCTGCATTAAGCAGACTTCAAATGAATGGGCAGATGCTTTAAGTGACATTTTGAAGAGGCAATCGTTGAATCACGATTCAAATAGCTATCCAGGTCTAGTTTCCTCATAGGTATTTCAAGAATACTGTCCTGTCTACCTTGAAAACTGAATCTAAATTGATGAACACACTGGTGAGCTTGGAGCTATCTTCTTTTAAATATGATTTGTCAGGCTCTGTCCCAAAAGTCAGGAGAAATTCTAAATGTAGATGCAGAGTTTGGTTACACTTCTGACACAGATTTGTGTGTGTTTCAACTTGACCTCAAGCTGTCATTGAATTTACACAAGTGAAGAGAACATTATGTATCTGAGGGCAACTACCACTGATAACAAACACATTGAAAAAGATAACAAAGTATGCTACACAACCAGGTAGGAAGCAAGTATAAACAGAGAGGAGCTGAATCTGCTGCATAGCTGGGGGGAAGTGATGGAAGAAAATTTATTTCTCAAAGCAGAAGAAACATAGTGTCACTCTAGGGTGTTCCTGGTGACCTTGAGATTTAGAGGGCAAATACAAGTTTCAGGGCTAAATTAGCTTTTAAAATAACTTTTCTTGTATTCAGATATTTCAGAGGGTATCTGTTCCTATTTTCAGTGGAAGCAAATTTTAGGTTTTTTTCTTTATAAGCAAGGTTCTGGGCAGAGTGTCACTGCAAACATGCACCTCAAATAGGTATTTCGGTAGTGAGTGGATGTTTACATATATAACTAGAAGAACCAGTTACCAACATTGATGAAAAATGTAGTTTTGCTGCTACTCTTAAACAAAGTTGATTAGATATTAAGTAGACATCTTGGTTGTGGATAGTTGGTATCTCCTGTAACTATGGAGGGTTTGAATTCTGGCAAATCTGAACGTTAGTTCCAGATGTCAGAGAAAAGTCAGTTCTCCTTAGTGGAACCAGAAAAAAAGGAATTTTGGATGTGTTTTTTCTACAACAAAGTGGGTTGGCAAAAATTTTTTCTCTGGTGAATATGCTGGAGGCACACCATCCTTTTCAGACAGTTTTCTGTATAACAAAGTATTGTTTGTTGTTATCACTAAACTAGATGAAAAGAAATTACAACTTGGTTTGCCAATCTTTGAGAAGTAACAGTTACTACAAGGAAGAGAATCGCTATGAAACCTACAGATTTTTTTCTAGGAAATCTACTAAGGGCTTAATTTGGAAGGTAATGGTGTTTTATTTTCATCAGTAGAGAATGGCACAATTTTTAAACTCCTAATTCCAGGAAATTATTTTTCTCTTCTCCTTCTACTCCTGCTATCTCACCTGTGTCTTTTTATGTGTTAGGCAAAGTTATGCAAGCTTGGAGAATCAATAAAAGGCTCTTAACTGGGGGAGAGGGGGAGTAGCAGGTAGCATGGTAGGGTTATTACTTGAAAGAAAGATTGAAACCATCGAAGGGTAGGGAGTAAGAGATTTATAATGAAAGTGCAAACCCTGGAGGCACTGAAGATCAGTACATAACTTTCATTTTTGTTCTAGAAATGATGCTTTTTACATGGCAACAAAATCTGCTAAGAGAAAAAGGCAACAGCATTTTCAGGAAAGATTTGAGGCTAATTTAAATGGAGATATTTTTCAGGCCATTTATTCTCATTCATAGTTTTTGAAAACATTTCCTTAATCATTCCAATTACATTTAAAATATGGATGAATAACTTCCCCTGTAAGCTTTTCTTCCTTCAGATATTTGATTATTGCAAAAGAAATATATATTTACCTATTGTTCATTTCCAGTTTATCTTAATTCAGCATATCTGAGTTTGTACATTGCATACGATGAGCCAACATTAGCAAATTCTCACTTATATGAGCTGGTCCCTTTCCCGATTTTTAAAAACATTTTTTAGTTAATTTTTCTCACTTTTAACATTGATTTCCTTCTAATATTTTGCTAAGCATGAATTAAAGCACGGCATTTCTCTACTCTGAGTTTTATTACACCATCTCTCATCCAGCAAATATATAAGTCTGCTCATAATGTCCTTTGGGCAATATGCTGAAGAGTATGGACCTTACTTACTCCATTGTAATCCATAAGAAATGTTCTCCTAAGTCAGACTGCTGGCTTATCTAGCCCAATATTCTGTCTTTCAGAGTAATAAAGGAAATTATTTTTAAGGCAGCACAGTAGATGTTATTATGCAGCTGCTTTTTCATAGAAAAAAAGCCTTTTAAATTGGAGCAATTTTCATTTGCACTCTTTTCTATACTGTCTACCTGTCATGAAATGGTCCTAGTGCTAATGAAAATCAGGGTATAATGCCCAGTGGCATAAGTGTAATTTCACATTTCTTGAAAGTGTCTTCTGGGCCCAAGTCTCTTGTGTGTAGCAGCTCCTATCAGCTCTGCTGAATTAGGCCTTTTTTTTCCTTTTTTTTTTTTTGCCATTCACATCACAGCAGTCCAAAGAACAGAATTTGCTGTTCAGTTACTACATGAGTGAAAGGAGAAAGATCACTCTGTGTTTCCTTCAATGGGTCAGTTAACGTGATTTTAATTGAAAGAAATAGGAATTTTGCAAGTACCTTAAGTTACAGTGAGGTCATGTCTATGCTGGCTCTTTTTTAAAATTGAAGGCCATTTAGATGGTTGATAGTAGATAAACTCTTGCAGCCAAACTCTTTTCTTAAACACAGTTGTGTTGTCCTCAAGAAACATCAAGAAAAGGAATTAATGATAAAACACTGAAGTCAAAATCAAGAAATAACAGGAGTTAATTCAGAATAATACTTAGCCCAAGATAGGCATAGATGTATTTTGACTAAGGGAGAAGGGAACAAGAAGCATAAAAAACCCTCACTATATCTGTTGAAAGAAGGTAGGACATCATTGTTTTCCAGTCTTTACATCATCTTTTACACAGAAGTGGGAAACTGGTATTTGAATAGAATAGGAAGACTTCCCTTCCTCCTTCTTTACCTCTTGTGGCATTTTTCTTTTCCTAACGATATGAAATCTTTTTCAGAGATTTCTTTTTCTTTCAGCTGAATTAATTATTTAGCCATCATCAGCTATTGTTCATAAATTGTTGAAAGCAGCAGGGAGGCACTAAAGCAGAAGCTGTGATTACTTTCTAAAATTGCAGATATCTACTCAGTTCAGCAGTCATTACCATGTAAGGTCACTTAGTGATGAGGTGTAAAGAAGTGTGGGCTGGGAAAATATAGCTTGAAGAGCATAATTTACCTCTAAAGCATCTCTCAAAAGCCCAATGCTTCAAGGTGCTGAGCACCTCTCAAGAGACTAGCATCTTCTGTTGAAATGAATCTGATTTAAGGAGATTCAGTACTTCTGGGGATACACACAGAGGTTTCCAGGAACAGTGTCTTGTTTCAGAGTTAATTTCTTCATTTTGCACAATCCACAGGATGGTTGCATTTTTTGCTACTCTAATTCACGATTTTTTTCAAACAGTTTTAGTGTGCAGGAGAAAGTAATTATATTGAGGAAATATTTCTCATTCCCGTGGAAATGGTTATTCTACCTTAATAATTAACATGGTTGAAGAGCATCTAAATTTTTGAGAATGTTTGGCAACTTTCATATCTGTCACATTGGGACCTTAATCTGAACAATGTCCTATTTTCTAAAATGCTAAGCCTGGCACCCAGCCTGTCAGCAATGACTAGTGGCACACATCATAATGTGGATCAAAACAGAGTTAATTTAAATATTTTGCCTCTTCAAGGTTCACAAGATTTTACATTTCAAGCAAAGCCCGGAGTTGTTATTAATTCCTTTGAGAAGCTTAGTCTTTTTTCTATTCATAAAAGAAATATAAAAAATAAAATCTGATAAAGAACTTTCCAGACTCATCATTCATGTTGTCCCACTATAAATCTGGATTTTTTTGGTAATATTTCTTCTACAGCTATTTCATTCACTGTACGACATAACAACACAAACTGAAAAGCAGTAGAAGCAATTTGTCCAGCAGAAAATTCATTTCTGAAAGACAAGATGTGCATGCATCCCTGGGACTTTATTACTTCCAGCTGTGTGATAGGAGTAACTACTGCAGGATCAGCTTGAATCCTGAGTGTAAGAATAGTGTCATTGGGGAAGTGTCTTAGATGTGCATTTATTTACTTAGTCTTATACTACCAGATAAATACTATTGCAAAAACCAGATTACCAGTCTCTCAGTAGGTATAGCTGAGTACTTTAAGGAAGTAGTTTTCCATTTTTTTTTTCTTGGAAATTCTGGAGATCTGTAGACTATGTTTAGGAAGTGTGTGAGCATTAAACAAACAAAGCAAATCAACTCTCAGTAGGCTTTCTTTTTCTCTATGGTAAAGTATACCAATATTGAGAATTAGCTGTCTCACATCAAGTTGAAAACACCTCTTTCAGTTAATTTCTGTTAATGTAAATAGTTAATAAATAGAATGCTTTCAGAAAACAAGACAATCTTGAATATACTTCTGTTAACCAGAGGAAAAAAAAAAAAAAAAGTGTACACTTGTTTGATTGTGATTTCATTATTTGTGTATTTTTATATAGAGGAAATAAGAAAACAGTAGAGTGAGCACAGGAGGAAAAGATATTCAAAGATATTTAAATTTTGGGCTAAAAAAGTTTGACCTCTTTTTTAAAGGGTGTTAGTTTTAAAATATATCAAAAAGCATTTTCTCAATAACTTCATTCTGAATGCAGTTTTTTAAAGCATTGCTTATTTAAAATTCCTTTGTTTTTTTCCTTCTAGGTCAGAACAGACAGGTTTTCTCTGACCTTAAATTTTGCATACAGCTTTTTACTTAGTAACATCTATTGTTAGTGAGATATCTTTAGGGCTTATACGGGAAAGAACATGCTGAAAATAGTAAAAAAAAAAGTTTTAATTATTAGTAAACAAACTGTTTGTCAGAAAAGATTTATGATGTTTTTCTACTAATCCGAGTTGAAGCAGCTTACTAGAGAGAGAATTTTAGTACTCAGCTTGAACTTTGATATAAATATAAAATGACTAGAAGCAACGTCCCCTAGTGATTTTCAGCATTGCTTGACATATATTTTTCTTGTCTTCTTCCATTTTATCAGAACATTTTGTGAAAAAGTATTTTTCTATAAATTATTTCTTCAAAAATAAGTATCTGAATGACAAATCAAGAAGTTAATTCCCACCATCTAGCATCTGGGTAATCAGCAATGACCTTGATGATTAAAGGTTTTCAATACACATGAGAATAAGACATAAATTTAAGTAATTGAATAATTGTATAGCATGTGTTAGTCACTGAATTTTGAGTGTAGGGTAAATTTTTTGACATACTTGTCCCTTTTGTAGTGAAAGTAGAAACTCAACCACCAGCTCCCAGGAACAGTGCTTAGAATAATAGAATCATAGAATGGTTTGGCTTGGAAGGAACCTTTAAAGGTCATTGTCCTGGTTTGGACTAGGACAAAACCAATTTTTCTTTCAGTGATTTGTCCTTTCAGTTAAGTTTCTTCTAAGTAACTGCACTTTCTGAAGTTAACTACATGTTTTTGAGACAATGACCGCTTCTAGGATTGATAACGCTCAAAGTTTATAGTTATTACTAAAGTAACGGTAGGAATAGTATGCAGAAGGGCTCTTGCTTACATTTGTTCTTATAGAAATCAAGGTCACTGCTAAGTTTCTTATGGTCCTTCTAATGGTCCACAAGTGAAAGACCATAAAAGAGTTACAATTGCAGGGAGGAGCAGACAGGACAGGTGACACAAAACTGACTAATGAAGTTTTCCATCCCATACACCTCATTCTCAGTTTAAAGCTGAGGAATCATGAGGGTCACACTCTCTTCTTGTATGGCCAATGTACAAAGAGGACTTTGTCCATTTTCTCCTGCCTTTGATTACAATCTGTGCATTCCCAAATCCAGTTTCTTGTGTGCCGCTAAGCCCAGTCTGGGACTTCCTGGATCCTGTCCTGCTGCGCCAGTGGTGATGTGATTGTCATCGGGGAGCTTGATCTTGGTTTTGTATGTATTTGCATATATTTAATTATTTCTGTTATTATTATACTCTTTTCATTGTTATGGTTTCTTAAAACTCTTTGAACTTTCCAACCCATAAGTCTCTCTCCTTTTCTCTTCCCCCTACCCCTTCTGGGGGAAGGAAAGGGTTAATATAGAGGATCTGCCATCCAGGTAATAGCCAGCCCAGCTTTAAACTGTGACAGACATCAAGTCCAACACCCCCTGCAATGAGCAGGGACATCTTCAACTAGATCAGGTTGCTCAAAGCCCTGTCCAAACTGACCTTGAATGTTTCCAGGGATGGGGCATCCACCATCTCTCTGGGCAACCTGTGCCAGTGTTTCACCACCCTCATCATAGAAAATTTCTTCTTATGTCCAATCTAAATCTACCTTCTTTTAGTAAAAAACCATTACCCTTTGTCCTATTGCAGCAGGCCCTACTAAAATGTCTGTCCCCATCTTTCTTATAAGCCCCGTTTGAGTACTGAAAGACTGCAATAAGGTCTCCCCAGAGCCTTCTCTTCTCCAGGTTAAAGAATCCCAACTCTCAAACTTTTTTCATAGGAGAGGTGCTCCTTCCCTCTGATCATCTTCATGGCCCTCCTTGTGGACCCACTCCAACAGGCCCACGTCTTTCTTGTGCTGAGGACTCTAGAG
This sequence comes from Nyctibius grandis, assembly GCF_013368605.1. NCBI lineage: Eukaryota > Metazoa > Chordata > Aves > Nyctibiiformes > Nyctibiidae > Nyctibius > Nyctibius grandis. The sequence goes on from NC_090660.1 coordinate 82,393,437, forward strand.
CTGGACGCAGTAGTCCAGGTGGGGTCTCACGAGAGCAGAGCAGAAGGGCAGAATCACCTCCTTTGACCTGATGGCCACGCTTCTTTTTATGCAGCCGAGGATACGGTTGGCCTTCTGGGCTGTGAGTGCACATTACTGGCTCATGTCCAGCTTTTCATCCACCAGTACCTTCTCCGCAGAGCTGCTCTCAATCCATTCATTCCCCAGCCTGTACTGATACCAGGGATTGCCCTGACCCACGTGCAGGACCTTGCACTTGGCCTTGTTGAACCTCATGAAGTTCACACAGGCCCACTTCTCAAGCTTACCCAGGTCCCTCTGGATGGCATCCTGTCCCTCAGGCATATCAACCGCACCACTCAGCTTGGTATCATCTCCAGACTTGCTGAGGGTGCATTTTATCCCACCGTCTATGTCACTGATGAAGATATTAAACAGTACTGGTCCCAATACAGAGCCTTGAGGGACACCCCTTGTCACCAGTCTCCATCTGGACATTGAGCCATTTACCACTACCTTCTGGATGCAACCATCCAAACAATTCCTCATCCACCACACGGTCCACCTATCAATCCATATGTCTCCAGTTTAGAGAGAACGAAGTTGTGGGGGACTGTGTCAAAGGCCTTACAGAAGTCCAGATAGATGACATCTGTAGCCCTTGTTTTGTCCACTGATATACTCACTCCATCACATAAGGCCATCATGTTGGTCAGGCAAGACTAGCCCTTGGTGAAGCCATGCTGGCTGTCTCGAATCACCTCCCTGTCCTCCATGTGCCTTAGCATAGCTTCTAGGAGGATCTGTTCCATGATCTTCCCAGGCACAGAGGTGAGGCTGATAGGTTGGCAGTTGCCAGGGTCCTTCTTTCTACCTTTTTTTAAAAATGGGTGCAAGGTTTCCCTTTTTGCAGTCACCAGGGACTTCACCTGACTGCCATGACTTTTCAAATGTCATGGAGAGTGGCTTGGCAACTATATCAGCCACTTCCCTCAGGACTCTAGGATGCATTTTTCAGGTCCCATAGTCTGATGTATGTTCAGGATTCTCAGGTGGTCTTGAACCTGATCTTCTCTTACAGTGGGAGGGACTTTGCTCCCCCTGTCCCTGCCCTGTAGTCCATCCACTCAAGAGGAGTGGGAAGAGAGGTTGCCAGTGAAGACCAAGGGTGCTGAGAGAGCTAGTGCAAATGCTCACCAAGCCACTCTCCATCATTTATCAGCAGTCCTGCCTAACCAGGGAGGTCCTAGTTGACTAGAGGTTAGCAAATTTGACACTCATCTACAAGAAGGGCCAGAAGGAAGATCTGGGGAACTACAGGCCTGTCAGTCTGACCTCAGTGCCAGGGAAAGTTATGGAGCAGATCATCTTGAGTGCCATCATGGGGCATGTACAGGACAACAGGCGATCAGGCCCAGTCAGCATGGGTTTACGAAAGGCAGGTCCTGCTTGACTAACCTGATCTCCTTCAATGACAAGGTGGTTCACTTACTGGATGTGGGAAAGGCTGTGAATGTTGTGTATTATAGTTTAGTAAAGCCTTTGACACTGTTTCCCACAGCATTGTCCTGGACAAACTGACTGCTTATGGCTTGGATGGGCATACGCTTCGCTGGGTAGAAAACTGATTGGACGGCTGGGCCCAATGAGTTGTGGTGAATGGAATTAAATCCAGTTGGTGGCTGGTCATTCACAGTAACAAATGATGGGACAAGAGGAAATGGCATCAAGTTGTGCCAGGGGAGGTTTAGATTTTAGGTTTAGATATTAGTAAAAACTTCTTCACTGAAAGGGTTTTCAAGCACTGGAACAGGCTGCCCAGGGAAGTGGTTGAGTCACCATCCCTGGAGGTATTTAAAAATGTGTAGATGTGGTGCTTAGGGACATGGTTTAGTGGTGGCCTTGGCAGTGCTAGGTTAACAGTTGGACTTGATGATAGGAAAAGCTTTTTACAACCAAAACCATTCTATGATTCTATGATTCCATGACGAGGCAAAAGAGTTGTTGAGTACCTCAGTCTTCTCCTCGTATGTTGTTACCGGTTTGCCTTTCATGGTCATCGAGGGGTACACTTTCTTTGATCTTTCTTTTCTGGCTGACATACTTACAGAAGCCCTTCTTATTATTCTTTGCATCCCTTGCCAAGTTCAGCTCCAGCTGCACCTTGGCCTTCCTGACCCCTTCCTTACACAACCGGGCAACATCCCCATAGTTTTCTCAGGTTACCTGTCCCTTCTTCCACTGCCTGTGCATTTCCTTCTTGCTGTTTAGTTGGACCAGCAGGTCTTGACTCATCCATGCTGTTCTCTTGCCATTCTTTTCTGATTTCTTACACATGGGGATTGAGAGCTCTTGAGCTCTGTGGAAAGCATCCTTAAAGCTCTGCCAGCTCTGTTCTGCTCCCTTGTCCCTGAAGGCAGTTTCCCAGCATGTCTTACTGACTAACTCCTTGAACAGCTGGAATTTTGCTTTCCTAAAATTCAGGGTCCTGACTTTACTCTTTGCCTGACTCATATTCCTCAGGACTGCGAACTCCACCAGTGCACGATCACTGCACCTGCATTCTTTGTACTTTTCGTCACAGCATAAGAAGGAGGGAAATGGCAAGTGAAGAGAGCAATAAACCAAATCTCCTTCTCACTCTTCCCTGAAGGCTATCTCCATACCATAAGGCTTTCATTTCAGAGAGACCATAGGGATGCCTCAGCCAGGAACAAGGCTTTCAATATGACTTTTGGACTCTCATCGTTGTCATCATCGCAAAGGAGAAAAGGACTGAAGAGAACTGGACAGTAGGTTCCTAAGAAAGATGTTCTAATAGGAGAGGCAATCAAGCAAAAATGTGGTTCTCATTATATATTTTATGATTCATATTTCACTTGCTAAATCATTTACAAAAAAAGGCTGTATCCTTAATCTGGTTATATAATGATTGTGAAAGCCAAATTACATGAATAACATTTTGTATCACAAACTATGCATGGAGAAAAAAAATACAGTTTTAATGATGCTGAATTTTCAGTAAATAAAGAAAATCATGCTGTCAGCTCAAATAAGCAGGAAAGTTATATGCTTTAGGCAAAAACAACAAAGAGAACATCGTGATGCTATAAAGGCTATAGAAATAATACGTTAGTGACACTGATGAAGTAAAACCAGCGACATCTTAGTCCCAGTCGTCTTAAACTAAACATTTTTCGTACTTTTTTCAGCCTGAATTTTCTTAGTAATGTTATTTTAAAACATTAAAAGTCACAATCAAGGAATATTTATGTCACGCCAAAGTTCACGTACAATAGTTTTTTAAGAGATTTATGAGGAAGAACTATACTAAATAGTGATTAAATTTTATTTATAAACAGCATATTTTCTATGTCCTTGCTTCTATTATTTTTGCAATCAAGAAGGGATATTAACCTCTTGCTATCCTGATAACCAGTGCATGATCTGTTCATTCATCAGCTCTATTATTTATTGTTGTACGTATAAGTCAAGAAGACATTCATTACTTCCAAAATTACAGGCAATGAACAATCAAGAATGATATAAGGCCTTTACTGAACATATTTTAACAAAAACTTCAGAATTCCAAAATTTAATAATTCCATGTGTACTAAGACAGACTATTCAATAATGTTTAAAGATTACAACATCACAAATTACATATTCATTGCTTTTAATACTGAGCTTTTAGCTTTTAATGTATTAGTTTTCCAGCATAGATCTACTCACTAAGCAAATGAAAAATCTTTTTTACATCAGGCATTGGTCTCTGTTGGAATCAAGGAATTATTATTGCATGGTGTAAACACAAATAAACATCTGTTTATTTTGTCCTAGTACAAGTAATTAACACAAGATCAGGAAACAGATTTCTCACAGGAGGAATACTTGCAACCTACTTACAAAAGAGATTTGCATTCTGACATTGCATAGGGGTTTTTTTTTAACTTCCAGATAGAAAAACCTTGGACCAAAAAGACATAAAAATATCCTCAGAACAAAACGCACATGTAAAATATCCCCTAGATTATATATTGCTATGTCTTATCATAAATATCAAAATATCATTGCACATTAAAAGAGACTCTTCTAAATGCTGCCACCCATCTTTTTACAAATTCTCCAAAATATTTTTACAGTTACAGAGTTTGACCTTTGTATCAGAGTCACTGAGGTCAATCTTTCTCTCTTGTTCCCATTTTTAGTGTTCTTCCCTGGACAAGAGATTACTTCAGAGATGCTTAGCACCTCTTGTGAAATGTCTGGCTTTGTCATCCATAGTAGATCCCTGGCTTAGTGTGGTGCAATGCCTATTGTAGGATGAGACAGAGACCGACAGCTATATTAGATTACAGCTGTAGGTGTTCATGGTTCCTTTTTATTCACTTTTTTAATTACATCTCACATACCTCGTTTATCATAGCTAGATGGATTTTGGAAATAGGTAACCTATCCAGTGCTCAGTGAAGTAAATGAAATAAAAATCAATTGGCTTCAAGAACTTTTGGAATGGGAATTAGAGAATAACATTATGCACTTAGGGAGGTATTCCTAATATCAATTTGAAAGCACAAATGAAGACATGACACAGGCACTGAATTTAGGTGGCACAATGTGTGTATGGAAGGCAGGCAGGAAGAAGGGAGGCAAAAAGTTATTTATCAATTATGAAACTGATAAATAAGGCAGATGGTAACAGCTTGTCTTCCTGAGGAAAGGCAATCTCTTCAATAACCTTAGCAAATGCTAGAGTTGAGACATGCCATAGTATGTGTTGTGCAAAGGGTAAGATCACTGATTTACCAGCCTCAGTCCCAGACACAACAGCAAGGCTGGAGGAGCAAGGTGGCTAAACAACCCACTGATGGCATTGGTGAAGAAGCAGGGCCCTCCTTTAAGCCCATCCTCTCCTCCCATTCATCTATTCTCTCCCTTCTTCTAAACGCACAGATACATACCCGGAGGAAGCTGCTCCTCTGTCTTCTGAGAAGTCCCAGACTAAGCTCTTATTCACACAATGCCTCAAAGTATTGAAACAGATTAATGGGATTTCAGTGGAGATGCTAACTGGTATAAATGAACTGAAAATTAGTATTTGGAAAAACTTCTCTCTTACTAAGCAGTCCATTATTTCACCTCTTTCTGGTAACCTCAAAAACCTTTTGAATTTGTTTAGCAACACGTGACATGAGAGAAGTTAGAAAGGAAGGGATTGAAGTGCATGAGCTAATGAAGATTTCAGCATTATGAATGAAGAAATATCCAAACCTTGGAGATACTACATGGGAAGAATTAGCAAAGTTTATGCCTGAACAACTTGAAAAGGCTTAATGGGAAAAGTGTCATTCCTTTACCAGAGTTTAGACAAACCAAAGCTGTCCTGGTCTGCATTAACCTTGCAGACAGCAATGCAGGGCCAGCTGTGCCCAGCCACTTTCAGACCCAGACTCGTAGGTGTTGACAGCAATGTGCTGAGTGTTGAGTATTTCTGGGTACAAGTCAGTGCTGGCTAGGGGATCTTTGAGCTACTCTGTGCAGTAAAAATTAAACTGCAAATTTTGTCTCCTGTTAACCTGTTCACAGGCTGATCAAACTCTTCCTTGAGAGTAGGGTGGAAGAAAGGTAGATGAGACTGTCTCAAACTTGTAGGTCTTCAGAGAGAATGGGGTGTGGTAGGTTGACCTTGTCTGGATGCCAGGTGCCTATCACGTCACTCTATCACTCCCCCTCCTCAACTGGACACGGGGAGAAAAACATGACGAAAGGGTCGTGAGTTGAGATAAGGACAGGGAGATCACTCAGCAATTACTGTCATGGGCAAAACAGACTTGACTCAGGGAAATTAATTTAATTTATTGCCAATTAAAAGTCATAATAGAGTAATGAGAAATAAAAACAAATCTTAAACCACCTTCCCCACACTCCTTCCTTCTTCCCAGGCTCAATTTCACTCCCATTTTCTCTACCTCCTCCCCCTGAGTGGAATCCACAACTTCTCTGGGCAAACTGTTCCAGTGTCTCACCACCCTCACAGGAAAGAATTTCTTCCTAATATCTAATCTAAATCTACCCTCTTTCAGTTTAAAACCATTACCCCTCATCCTACCACTACATGCCTTTGTAAAAAGTCCCTCTGCCGCTTTCCTGTAGGCCCCCTTCAGGTACTGGAAGGCTGCTAGAAGGTCTTCCCAGAGCCTTCTCTTCTCCAGGCTGAAGAGCCCCAACTCTCTCAGCCTGTCTTCATAGGAGAGGTGCTCCAGCCCTCTGATCGTCTTTGTGGCCCTCCTCTGGACTTGCTCCAACAGCTCTATGTCCTTCTTATGCTGGGGCCCCAGAGCTGGATGCAGTACTCCAGGTAGGGTCTCACGAGAGCGGAGTAGAGGGGCAGAATCACCTCCCTTGACCTGCTGACCATGCTGCTTTTGATGCAACCCAGGACATAGTTGGCTTTCTGGGCTGCAAGCACACATTGGTGGCTCACGTTGAGCTTCTCATCAACCATCACCCCCAACTCCTTCTCCTCAAGGCTGCTCTCAATCCATTCTCCACCCAGCCTGTATTTGTCCTTGGGATTGCCCCAACCCACATGCAGGACCTTGCACTTGGCCTTGTTGAACTTCATGTGGTTCGCATGGACCCACCTCTCAAGCTTGTCAAGGCCCCTCTGGATGTCATCCTTTCCCTCCAGCATGTTGACCGCATCACAGCTTGGTGTCATCGGCAAACTTGCTGAGGGCGCACTCAATCCCTCTATCCATGTCGTCAACAAAGATGTTAAACAGTGTCAAACCCAATACTGACCCTTGAGGAACGCCACTCGTCGCTGGTGTCCACTTGGATATTGAGCCATTGACTGTAAGTCTTTGAGTGCGACCATCCAGCCAATTCTTTATCCATCGAGTGGTCCATCCATCAAGTCCATATCGCTCTAATTTAGAGACAAGGATGTCATGCGGGACGGTGTCAAATGCTTTGCACAATTCTGGGTAGATAATATCAGTCGCTCTTCCCTTATCCACCAGTGCTGTAACCCCGTTGTAGAAGGCCACCAAATTAGTCAGGCACAATTTGCCCTTATTTTCTGTGTGCCTTAACATGGTTGCCACGAGGATGTGTTCTATGATCTTGCTAGGCACAGAGGTGAGACTGACAGGCCTGTAGTTCCCTGGGTCTTCCTTTTTTTCCCTTTTTAAAAATGGGGGTTATGTTTCCACTTTTCCAGTCAGTGTGAACTTCACCAGACTTCCATGACTTCTTAAAAATGATGGGTAGTGCCTTCGCAATTTCATCCACCAGTTCCCTCAGGACCCGCAGATGCACGTGCTCAGGTTGTATGGACTTGTGCACCTTCAAGTTCCTTAGATGGTCTCAAGCCTGATCTTCTCCCACAGTGTGTGGTTCTTCATTCTTCCAGTCCCTGCCTGTGCCTTCTGAGACTTGGGGGGTGTGAAGAGCCTTCCTACCCTCAAACAGATCAACACTCCTGCCCAGTTTGGTGTCATCTGCAAACTTACTGAGGGTGCACTCAATCCCCTCGTCCAGATCATTGATAAAGATATTAAACAGAACTGGCCCCAATACTGAGACCTGGGGAACACCACTTGTGACTGGCCACCAGCTGGATTTAACTCCATTCACCATAACTCATTGGGCTCAGCCGTCCAATCAGTTTTCTACCCGGCGAAGCGTATGCCTGTCCAAGCCATGAGCAGTCAGTTTGTCCAGGAGAATGCTGTGGGAAACAATGTCAAAGGCTTTACTAAAGTCTAGGTACACAACATCCACAGCCTTTCCCACATCCAGTAAGCAGGTCACCTTGTCATTGAAGGAGATGTCTCCCACAGCATCCTCCTAGACAAACTGGCTGCCCGGGGCTTGGATGGGTGGACTCTTCAATGGGTTAAAACCTGGCTGGATGGCCGAGCCCAGAGAGTGGTGGTGAATGGGGCAAAGTCCAACTGGCGGCCGGTCACTAGCGGTGTTCCCCAGGGCTCAGTTCTAGGGCCAGCGCTGTTCAATATCTTTATAGATGACCTAGACGTAGGGATTGAGTGCACCCTCAGCAAATTTGCAGATGACACCAAGCTGGGTGGGAGTGTCAATCTGCTGGAGGGTAGGGAAGGCCCTACAGAGGGATCTGGACAGGTTAGATAGATGGGCCGAGACCAACGGCATGAGGTTGAACAAGAACAAGTGCCGGGTCTTACACTTGGGCCACAACAACCCCATGAAGCACTACAGGCTGGGGGAAGAGTGGTTAGAAAGTGGCCTGGCAGAAAGAGACCTGGGGGTGCTGATCGACAGCCGGCTAAACATGAGCCAGCAGTGTGCCCAGGTGGCCAAGAAGGCCAATGGCATCCTGGCCTCTATTAGGAATAGTGTAGCCAGCCAGTCTAGGGAAGTGATCGTCCCTCTGTACTCGGCACTGGTGAGGCCGCACCTTGAGTACTGTGTCCAGTTCTGGGCCCCACACTTCAAGAAAGATGTTGAGGTGTTGGAGCGAGTCCAGAGGAGGGCGACCAAGCTGGTGAAGGGTCTGGAGGGTCTGACCTATGAGGAACGGCTGAGGGAGCTGGGGTTGTTTAGCCTGGAGAGGCGGAGGCTCCGAGGTGACCTTATTGCAGTCTACAACTACCTGAAGGGAGGTTGTAGTGAAGTGGGAGTCGGCCTCTTCTCCCGGGCAACTAGCGATAGGACAAGAGCACATAGCCTCAAGCTTCGCCAGGGGAGGTTCAGGTTGGACATTAGGAAGAATTTCTTCTCAGAAAGGGTCATTAGACATTGGAATGGGCTGTCCAGGGAGGTGGTGGAGTCACCATCTCTGGATGTGTTTAAGAAAAGACTGGACATGGCACTTAGTGCCATGGTCTAGTTGACAGGGTGGTGTCAGGGCAATGGTTGGACTCGATGATCCCAGAGGTCTCTTCCAACCTAATTGATTCTGTGATTCTGAGATCAGGTTCGTCAAGCAGGACTTGCCGTTCATAAACCCATGCTGACTGGGCCTTATTGCCTGGTTGTCCTATACATGCCCCATGATGGCACTTAAGATGATCTGCTCCATAACTTTCCCTGGCACTGAAGTCAGACTGACAGGCCTGTTCCAAGCTCATATGCGTCGACGGTCTCTGTGTCATTCTGCTCCTTTGTGGGTTTTCAGAGAACAGATTGGAACAAGAGAAGTTCTTGGCTCAGTTACAGCTTAGACCTTTACCTCCTTTGGAGCCTATACCAAACTACTACTAGTTTGGTTAAGGAGTCGAGTGCATCTGTTACACTCCACCTCATGTCTACAGCCAATTCACTTTATCAACTCATAGAGTGGTAGTAGAATTACCTCTTGCCTCTGTGTCATAAATATGTGGTGTATTGCAGATCAGTGGTAAGCGTACAATTATTTGATAAATTGTTCAGTTTAAGTGTCACAATTCATGCTAGTTATACACAATTTCACATACAGAATCAGTTGATTGTATACGTTTTACATGTTCGATTTACATAATTTGTTTCATCTTCTGCCAAACTTTGTTATACAGAATGATTATAAGCAGTAAACATAATAAGGTCAAAACTACAATTGGAGGCAGCATCAAATTCAAAATTCCAGTTGCTGTTTGTGACCGTCCAAAAAGGTTTCCCACCAGTGATATTCTCCATCTTTCTTCACTCTTTCTAGGACATGGTGTATCCTCTCTGTATCAGGATAGACAGTAATCAGGGTTCTTTGTCTGTTGCTCTGAATTCCTTTTAGCAATTACAGAATCACAGAATCACAGAATCAATCAGGTTGGAAGAGACCTCTGGGATCATCGAGTCCCACCATTGCCCTGACACCACCATGTCAACTAGACCATGTTGACTCAGGTCATCATGTTGCAACAGTTTTCTTACCAATGTGAGATTCATTCCAATGGCAGTAGGCAATAAAATCTTGATACAATGTATAGTTAGATTGTAGCAGTTGGTGAGATGTAACAGGAGCTGAATAGTTAGTTACATCCCATAATTTTGGTAAAATTACAAAACCAGATATTTTAGTGATTATGTGTCTCTACAGTGGTGTTGTCTATAAACATAGAATCACAAAGGTTGTCATACAAGCACATTCATTTCCAACATGTACAAGTACAGTTTCAGGGGTTTCATCAGGATGTGTTTTGAAATGACAGACATTTTGTTCACTGTCAAGACACATCACAGACTGATTCTTGGGTAATGTATGTGTAAATGACTTCACAACAGTTTAAGATGCATATAGACATTCTCAAGACCTCTAAGAATCCAATTATGAGGTGGTCCAAAGGGTGAAAATTTCTTCTGCTACTAGTGTAGAAGATTGCTGCATCCATATGTACTATCATGTATGGAACAGTTAGGAATTTTTATGTTATTCTTGTTGGAAGGAAAAGTAGATGTTTGTGTAAGGAAGACACTCCACTTGGTTTTCCTTTTGTTTATTTCTTTTTTCTCAACCACTTCACAACAAAGTAAAGAAAATTCTGAAAATAAGAATAAGGGAAATTCCAATTTATAAAGATTTTTTTTTTCCCTCACTAATAATGCCTTTTGCTTTTTCTGAGGTGCTCATTCATCTTCTAAGTGGACCTTCTCTACCAGTTCTTCCTTCTGCTCTTTTAAAATGGAAGTCTTTGCTTAGCAATGCCACCAAAGGTGATGAGGGAAATCAGACGAGAAGCAAAATAAAACAAATGCTTTGACTGTTTACTATCAGATATTCCCAGTCAGTTTTTTAATTTGAAAACTTAACTTTTAAATGATGACTGAATATATGTAATTATTTTTAGTATTCATTACTGAACACTGTTTGCCTCTTGTCCAAGGGGTTTCTGAAAAACCTCTAATAAAGCTAATAAAAATCATCGCTTTCTTCTAATCCCACTGAATTCAACAGGAGACTGCACTTATTTCAGTGGGGCAGAATCACACTCTTTTCCTCATTTTAAAATTTACGTTTCTTTCTCAGCCAAATTGCATAATGTAGATGATATCCAGGGTGGACTATGACTTGCTTGTTTTTCTCTCTGTTCTTCTTGCTACCAAAGCTATAGCTGAAAAAGTAATCAAGTAGGGGGTCTTTTTCTCTGTATGTATGTATTTATATATCTAATGTGTTTCTCTTTGTTAGTTGCCTTAGTATAATTTATTGAAATTAGAACTAATAATAAGCTTATGAAGTTTAATAATTCATATTTTATTTTTTCGTAATGTACTGTGAATCTGTTTAACAGTTCAAGTACTAACATTTTTAATAATCTTTTGTGAATACGCTGTTTCATATTAAAATGTTCTGTCTGTTTTTAATGTGCGAGTAAAGTCTGTGACAACTTTTATGAAGGTTAACTTGGAAATATAATTAAAATTTATTGAGAGTTAAACTGAATGGTTTATTAATCCTCCATTTACTTCTGTATTGTGTTGCTCTATTTAGTCACTAAATGTATGTTTTCCTGAAACATTACTTAAATTAAGGTGCTTAATTCTTTCAAGAACTCATTACAGTAGTCTTTCTCTGAAAGTGAAGTGGCAAATAATAATAAAGCATATTAAGCAATACTTTCAATTAGAAAAGTAGAATGCCTTCAGAAGTTATTTTCAAACAGAAGAAGGTGTGAATTAACCCCCCATATGGTCCCCAATGAGTAGACTATAAGGAAATAATAGAATGAGGTACAGATGGCTCATAATATTTCTATGTTAGTAGTTGGGCTGAAAAGAGAGACTGTGAGAAAGCACTAAAAGGTCAAAGTTTCATTACAGTAATAGTATGTCATCACCTGAAATACCACTGCTGGGTGTGTAATTCTTCAAGAAATGACATAAACCTCAATTATTTGGAATTCATGCATTATGGTGCATGGAAAAGTGCTGCTAAAATGCCCCACGGATGATTTCTAAACACTTAACTCATTCAGTACATAGGAAGGCCTTATTAAAAAAAAAATCCAGTGGAATTTATCAGTTGCATGTGAGTAAATGTCCCTAACATTAAATGGAAAATTCAAATCGAACTGACTTTGTTTATCTGCATTTTCTTAACAAAGAATGAAAGTTACCCTGTATGCAGGTATCTAGTTTTAATAGCTTACCTAATTCATGCTAATATGTTAATATGCTCATGACATTTTACATGGAACCCGAGCCTTAAAGGAACAAAGGGGAAAAAAAATAAAAGGACAATGATTTTAGGCAAAAGACATATTCTACAAGCAAGACATACTACTGATACTAAGAAATGATATAAAAAATATATCGAGAAGACTCTGAGATATGCAACTTGGTCTTGTTCAGAGTATATATGTCAGATTACAGTATTACTTTCTTTTTCTAAAATAATTTAATTCCTTGACAAGAAATGTATTGAACAGCATCTGTCAGAATGTTAATAAAACAATTACAGAATCACAGAATCACAGAATGTTAGGGATTGGAAGGGACCTCGAAAGATCATCTAGTCCAATCCCCCTGCCGGAGCAGGATTACCTAGACCATATCACACAACCACATGACTCTGTTTTTTGTTTGTTTCTGTATGTATTGCAAATGTAATCTCCTACAAGAACTGTAGGATAATTAAGATACTTACTGCACATTGGAAGCCATTGCTGATCCTGAAAAGGAGGATCAGAAGAATACTGTAGGATAATTAAAGAACTGTAGGATAATTAAAATACTTACTGCACATTGGAAGTCATTGCTGATCCTGAAAAGGAGGACTTATGGGATAGATGTTTACAAGTGGTGTCCTAAAGAATCAATTCTGGAAACATTTAAAAAAATACTTTCAATGATGATGAAAGTATGAAAGTACAATGAAGGATATTGATGACACAAATTTTAATATTCTTTGAGCAACCTGATCTAGAGGAAAGGTGTCCCTGCCTGTGGCAGGGGGGCTGGAACTAGATGATCTTTAAGGTCCTTTCCAACACAAACCATTCTACGATTCTATGATTCTATGATTCTATACATAGCGAGATGAGAAAAGGTATCTTGGAAACCGAAGTAATAGGGATGAGGTGGATGTAAAGGCGTAAAGTTCAATGTCACAAATTTGAGATTAATACTGAGAATTCTAAAATATAGCTATGATCTAATCCCTTAGAAGAAAAAGAGGGGGAGAAATACAATTAATTCATGAAATATAATGAAAAATATAATGAATTACAAAAGAGATACAGACATGAATGAGGAAAATATGACCACAGAGTGCAAAAGATAAGTAATTGCCAGGAGAAATGGTGAAACATGTTGATTTGGCAAGGAGACGTTTTGGTTCTGTTTCTATAAAAGACAGCATAATTAAACTTTTTTCTTGACTGAAACTTTTGTCATTGCTGTAATACAAGTCAGAAGAGGACTTAATCAAAATGACACAATAAGGCTAGAAATGTAGTAGAAAATATATAACATAGAGATGTCTTGACTGGGAATACAAGACACAGTACTCATAAATTTAACTTCACATCCCAAGAAGAAGGAAAATATTATTTGCTGTAAATGTAGTTTTGCAAGGTGCTGAACAATCAACCCCATCTGTTACAAGAGCAAAGTGTATCCCAAAACTGGTCTACATAGGCCTGTTAGTGCAGCTTTGAGTTTAGACAGTCAGTTCGTGTTCTTTGACATAATTTTTTAGCTTTTACTTTCACAGCCATATGAAACCCATAAGATTAACTCAAAAACAATCTTAAAAGGTAAGAAGTCATCTACCTTTAAAAATTATTTCTTACTAACCTCATTATTCTTGAGTGCTATGAAATCATCTTTTGTGTCATAAATATAGAATTCATGAAGAGAAAAGAGCTATTAAAGATCAAATCATCCGGATTCTGAAATACTATAAATTATCATCTGAGACAGATGTGTTTGAATATCTCATTTCAATTTGTTTAAACTTCACTGCCAGTAAGTGAATGATTAAATCCATGAACAAATAAAATAATGAGTGAGTTTTTCTCAGTAAGATCAAAATCAGTAGGTATGAAATAAAGACTATTACTCCTTTTAACATAAATTTTATACCCTGGTAGTATGTATGTATAAAATTCCAATTACAATAAAATCTATATTTTAATGTATAGTAGTTGATGTCAAAAATCTGCACAAAATTAGATCATAAAATCCTTGAAAGTCATATGTTATTTTTGGTAGAGTTCAGATGTCCTGTGAACCAGAAAGAAGAGAGAATTGGTAGTTTGCCATCACTACTAAATAAGTCTCTTCCTGAACACAGGAAGAAAAAGTTTTGTTCTCTTTGATATAACAGCAAACAACTTTTGGAAGTCTGCCAATTTACAAACTGTTTATAATTGCTATAATTGGATATTTTAAAGTGTAGAAAGTAGGGTCTCATTTAAGCTTGTGACTGCATAAAGCCAGAGACAGATTTCAGTTTTGCCAGGTTACTTAGGAAATAGAAATATTGAAATGTGATTGTGTATCACCAGGGGTTTTTCAGTTCACATAGATCAGTATGGACCAAATCCTGACACTGTTACTCTGGAAAGCTATTCAGTAAAGTTGTAAAGTGAGGGAATTCTGTGATGGATTGTGGCATAAACAGAGCATCCATGGGAAGATATTGCAGGCACTGGAAGGCGGTGGGAACAATGAACTCCTTCAACTCCCACAGTAGACATGGGATCAAATTTTGGTAAGCAAAGGAAGTCTTAAATAGCCTTTAGTCAACTGAGAACATGAAGAAGTTCAGATAGCTTATTATTCAAAATAAAGGTATGTTGTTATACATAGGTCAGGGAAAAATACCAGAATCTTCTGATAATCCATGGTAGAGGCCTTCTGTTGTACTTAGTCATGTAACCTGTATGATTAGAAGTGGTCTTCTGTTGATGTTAGGGAAAAAAAAAGGGAAAATGTTAATGAGCCTCCATTAAACTGAAATGTAGTTTGTATGTTCTTCTGTTCCCTGATTCTTTTTACTAAAAAAGGCGTGAAGAAAGGGCAGAAGGTCTCAGCACATTTACCATAGAATTATCATAGAATCATAGAATGGTTTGGGTTGGAAGGGACCTTAAAGATCATCAAAGCTCTAACCCCCCTGCCACGAGCAGGGACACCTTCCACTAGACCAGGTTGTTCAAAGCCCCATCCAACCTGACCTTGAACACTGCCAGGGAGGGGGCATCCACACCATCTCTGGGCAAACTGTTCCAGTGTCTCACCACCCTCTCAGTAAAGAATTTCTTCCTAATATCTAATCTAAATCTACCCTCCTTCAGTTTAAAACCATTAGCCCTTGTCCTATCACTACATGCCCTTGTAAAAAGTCCCTCTCCTGCTTTCCTGTAGGCCCCCTTCAGGTACTGGAAGGCTGCAATAAGGTCTCCCCAGAGCCTTCTCTTCTCCAGGCTGAAGAGCCCCAACTCTCTCAGCCTGTCTTCATAGGAGAGGTGTTCCAGCCCTCTGATTATCTTTGTGGCCCTCCTCTGAACTCATTCCAACAGATCCATGTCCTTCTTATGTTGGGGACCGCAGAGCTGAACGCAGTACTCCAGGTGGGGTCTCAAGAGAGCAGAGTAGAGGGGCAGAATCACCTCCCTCTTTATATTACATATTACCCACAATGTATCAGAAGACAGAGTTGTGTTTTTGTATTCTGTCCATACCTACCTCTGACTAGTCCTGAGACTGTAGACCCGCTTAAAAACATCTAAAACCCCAAGAAATTGTTTCATTGCAATGCCTGGTTATGAAGTTAAGTCAATAATTTTTGATCCTCAGATAGGAGAATACTGTCCTTAATATCAATATATGTGAGTTCATTGTTCTGTGAATAAGCATAGCTGTACTGATCTCCTTGGCTGCTTGACATGTCTAAGAATAATATTAGTGCAAAATGTGATATAAAATCATTTATTAAAATTCAACAGTGTCTTCTCCCTTTTTGTGATGAGCCTATTTTCATGTCTGCATTCAACTTTAAGAATAAATACTTCACTGAAGAAGTTGAAAGTACATTTCTAGTAGTATTATTCTGTTAAAGAAATGGACAACGATGGCATTAACTAGGCAAAAATCAGATGCCATATGCCACAGGAAGCTTTTAAGAAGAGTTGCTCTTTCTACCCATCTGATCCATGGAAATTCTTCTGAGAATGTAAGATTTGATGTGATTTTCCTGGAAAAAAATTCTATAGGTACCTCAACTTCCCAAAGTCTGATATGACTATAACGATTGCACAGGTAAACATAGTGCAAGATTCTTAACTGGCATATTACTAAGAAAAAAAAATATTTTATGCAGACAACTATAGACAACTCTATAGTGACAAGTTTTTATTCATCATGTTTCCTTTTATAGAATGTGTTTCTGTCAGCAGGAGATTCAAATTCAAAGTTTTTCTTGTGGCTTTAAGGTCTCGGACTCAAAATGTAAGATCTTCTCAAGCTGTTTGTACACAAATATGCAACAATTAAGAAGAAGTAAAATTATTCCAGAGCTCTCCTGTAGCTATGGCAACCACCTTCTACTAGACTTCATTTAGATAAATAGATCTGACAGCTAATAGGAATGAGATTTAACATTTTTTTTCATGGTGGAATTTCACGAATGTTATTTTCTCTGGAAAAATAATATTATATATAAAAAAATTGGTATTACTTCTCTATTAAGAGAAAAGTTTTTTACCATAAATAGTGTGTTCAATAATTTTATGTTCAATTTTAGTTCCTACATAGGAAGTTTAAAATACATTGTTTCTTTGTTCTCCATTGACTACAGTGGACTTTAAAACTCTCATTTAATATTTTTTCCAGATTTTTAAAATATTGTCTTTCATTATCTCAATTTATATGACGCAGTTAGAACATAAGGTGTGAA
This sequence comes from Nyctibius grandis, assembly GCF_013368605.1. Lineage (NCBI taxonomy): Eukaryota > Metazoa > Chordata > Aves > Nyctibiiformes > Nyctibiidae > Nyctibius > Nyctibius grandis. The sequence continues at coordinate 82,410,301 of NC_090660.1, forward strand.
GTACACCAAAACTCTTCTCTTGTGCTCAGAGTAAAAAATAATTAGATATGTTAAATACATGCATAAAGGATACATTTAAGAGCAGTGCATGGGCATTATTGTTTTAAAATTTATCACTGCAAACATACTAAAATGTAAGCCTTTACAATAAGTTTGCAAATCCTCATGAGAAGATCAGCAAAAATCAAAACTTTTAAATACATTTACTTTGAAGTGAAATGAAATGCTGAAACTCTCTTGGTGCCCCACAGCGGTAACTAAATGAGACTTCAAAATAGCATGCATGCTAAGTATGTGATTTACAGTGCCTTAATTATCTAGACCTTTGTATTAACAGTCGATGCAGGCAAATAATAAAACGCAAAATTCAGAACTGAAAATCACTTCCATTTTCATTCTTCCTCATCTCTAAAAAGGCAGTGTTATCTCCAAGTATTTTTCTAAATAACATAAAATATATAATATATACTTCATCTGATTGATTATTTTTAAAAGAATGTAACTGTGTACAAAATTAAGAAATCATTCCAGTTTGTATTATAACTTCAATATTGTGGGTTGACCTTTGCTGGCTGCCAGTACCCACCAAGCTTCTCTTTCAATCCCCCTGCTCAGGAGGACAAGGGGAAAAAATAAGACGAAAACTCATGGGTTGGGATAAAGGCACTTTAATACAGAAAAGCAAAGGCTGCGAGCAGAAGCAAAGAAAAGCGAAAAGATTTATTCTCTATTTCCCATCTGCAGGAGATGTCCAGCCACTGCCTGGGAAGTAGGGCCTCAGGACATGTAGCGGTTGCTCTGGAAGACAAATACCTTAGTAACAAATGCCTCACTTCCCTCTCCTCCTCTCTCTTAGCTTTTATTGCTGAGCATGGTCTGATATGGTATGGAATAAGTCTTTGGTCAGCTGTCCTGGCTATGTCCCCTCCCAGCGTTTGCCAACCCCCCACCTACTGGCCTTTGGGGATGAGGGGGATGTTGGAGAGACAGCCTTGATGCTGTGGGAGCACTGCTCAGCAGCAGCCAAAACACTGGTGTGTCATTACCGCCTTTCTAGCTACAAAAACAAAGCACAGCACTATGAGGGCTGCTATGGGGAAAGATAACTCCATCCCAGCCAGACTCAACACAGCTTTACATGGTCTGTCCTGGCCCACCCTGCACAGAAAGGAGAGGTGTGAGGTGTTCCAGAAAATAAAGCTTCAATGTAAGGATGTCTTCCAAGACATGAGTAATAGGACTTGACCGACAGGGATCTTACCGATACAAGTGAGTTTGCTGCTGGAAGAAACCAGACCAAACTGTCTGAAAGCAGCAAAGTTGCAACACAGTTGTGTAAAATCAGCTAATAAATATGTATTGAGCATGATTGCACAGGGGATTTGTGTGTACAAATGCTCAAAAGTAAATGGTAAGAAATGACATCACTGCCAAAGCCAATAGGTTATGTAAATTGTAAAAATGAATATGTGAACAGTCTTCAGATTGTTTATAGCCAAAACACTGGTGTGTTATCAATACCATTCCAGCTAAAAATTCAAAGCACAGCACTATAATGGCTGCCAGGGGAAAGTTAACTCCATCCTAGCCAGATGCAATGCAACGTCTACCTCCAGTTCTTCAAGAACTTAAAATTGTATTAGGCTTTTTCATTATAATGTTACAAAGACATGACTACAAGATTCTTACCAAGCTGCTTTTTATATGGTGAATTAAATCCAAGTAAACAAAATCCTGTGCAGGTATATGTATAAATCAGCTATGTAGAAAGCTTTACCAAAGCACCCCTTAATGCTAAATTATTTATTGTATTCTATAAGGATCTACTTGTTAGAATTATTTCAAATATCATCGCGTAACTATTTACTTTCCATCATACTAGGTCTGTTGCTATTTCTATAAGGAATCTAGACTTTGAGAGTTTTCTGTCTGAGGTAAGAATTAAGAAGTCCTTGTTGAAATAATTCTTTATTAATTCACTGACACTTCAGTTTCAAATGACAACAAGTTTATAACTAATTAAATTTAATTTCTTTTAAAAGAAATACTAAATTTCAAGGAACAGACATTTAAAATATTCACACTTGGTTCCAGAGTATGTTTTCTTAGGTAAAAGCAAATATATGTGTACGGTTGCATTTATAGTCTTTAACATTCATCCAGAGTAAATCTGGTAGAGATTTCACATTCTTGATACAAGGTGCTTTAGACCACTAGAATATCCTTATTTAATACAGTGATATACTTTTCCTTTAAACTAATTGGTCTTATACTAGGAAAAGCATTTGTTCCAATCTTCTAATGCTGAAATCATGCTATGGTATTTGTGTGAATAGTACTAAACACTGAAAAGAAACCCCAAGTTTCCATGGCAATAGTTCAGTGCCACAAAAGATTAAACTGATCAGAAATATTTTTAGGCAAATTGAATTTATTATTCAGCCATTAGCAGTTTCCTTCATATATTATAGGCAACTCTGAGAGAAACAATTTATTTTCATAATGCAGCTCTTCTTCCAAGAAATACTGAATTATTTCAGTCCAGTATTTCAGTCCACAGCAATTCAGAATTCACTTCATCTGCATTTTGTCTTAGATGTAGAGTTGTTATTTTGAGGATGATTATTTTCTTATTTTAGTTTTTTTTTAGTTTTTTTTTGTCTGACATTTAGAATCTTCCCTCTATAGATATAAATATATGTAAAAGCCAGAATGCACATGTGTAATATGTTGTAAAAATACATAATTTGAAATATGATTTGAAAATAAACATGGACATTTAATTATAAGCCTGTTTCACTAAGTTGCTAATTCTGTAACACTGGGTTTAAATTTATTCTTTTTGATAAATACAGTCAAGTAGTCTAACACCTGCTTGAATGAGAGGATTTTTTTTCCAGTTATACAACAGCTCAAATAACTGACATATTTGAGTGGAGTTCTCAGCTGCAGAACTGCTATCAAGAGAATTTTGTGGGAGCACTTTGAACTTTGTTTTTGAATCCTTGTTCTCCAACATGGCATGTAGCAAACAGTATTTTCTTTGATAATCTTTTAAGGTTTTTCAGGAGGATGTGTTACAGACAGATGTATTACAGAAATGTCTTTTTCTTTGCCGAGTTATTTTCAATGAACATGATAAGTGTCCGGAGCTGTTACTCTTTGATAAGAGTACTTTGAATAAAGTGCAATAACAATAACAAAACCAGTATATTTTAATTATTATTTATAAACATATTTAAACATGAGCTCTGCATTACTAATATTACATCAATGTTATGAGCAGTAGCATTCCTGTAACTTCTAAATAGAAAAGAAATAAATATTTATCTATAAAATATCTTGGAATTAATCTATTTTTGTAAATAAATTGTTAATTTTGTATGCATGCTGGTGAGGTGAGCTGGCTACTGCTGTCCTTAATCCCCCTTTGTCAGATATGCCTGATCAGCAGAAGCAATATAATCTTAGCCAAAATTTAAAACTTTAATTAATATCCATGCTATGTACTTACCAGATATAGGGTATAGAGATATATTTAATTTATCGTTCTTTCACAGCTAATTAAAATCACAACTTAGTATATTCAACAGGATATTTCCTGTCAGCTGAGTTAATTTTAATACAAGAAGGGAAATAGTAAATTACATAATCTGAAATGAGATCTAGCTGCAAATTTTGAACACATTCCAAAGTAGACTGTCATGAATGTGCGTTTACATTAATCTGTCTTTGTCACTGAATTGTCAATGCTCAAAATAATTTTCTTGTGACCAAAATAAGTACATGCCAAATATATGCATGAAAGTACAATCTGATATCGTGTTAGCTTGAAAGTGATTATACTTTGTTGTGAATAGTAAATCTCAGTTACTAAGTCAGTAATTTAAAGTATTTTTTAAAATAAGTGGGTACATACTACAGTGAGTTTTCAAGAAAAGTTTTCTGAGGAATGATGCTCTCTGTTCCCCAATTCTGTCTCAGTGATATTTTTCAAATTTTCTAGGAGGATTCTCGTCAAGTGCATCACAGAAATATTAATAATTTGGAATTTAATTGCATACCAAAGCCCCCAAACTACTTTACCAGCTAAAATTTGTAAGCAAATGAACAAGATACTTCATGAGGATGATGTTATTTCTGGACCAGAAAATGAGAACATCAGTTACATGGAAGGCTTTACCATACCTCATAAATATATTGCTACATCAGAATCCTGTAAATACACTATAACTAGAGAGAAGCAGGAATGAATGTGAAATATATAATTACAGTTTGAGCCTTATGGATTTGGAATTATGCAGTATGCAAAAGCCATCTGGGGCTGAGACTTTGTGTACTTGCTTTTGATGTCTTGAAAATGCTCACTGTCAAGATATGAAAAAATTGCCAGTTCAACACCAGGGACGCATCTTGTGGGACATAGGTCTAGTGAGAACAGGTGCCATTGGACAGCAGGGAGATTTTTCACAAAGAACATCTTGTCAGGAGGCAATACAGATAAATGAATAGGAAAGAAAAGGTCGCTTTGTTCTGCTCTTTGTTGAATACTGACTGAGTTTAGGGCATGCATGAAATCAAAATCTGGCATATAGACAGTAAAAGAGAAGGTTGTCAAGAAAGATGGGCTGTCCTGAGGCTTAACAACAAAATTATGAGAAAGGGGAGACCAATACCTCAGCTTTTCTTTGCCCTCCCTGAATTCCATCCTTGGATCTGCATGTGGGAAAGACCTGCTGGAATTTCTGCTGAAACGTTAGGAGAAAGTAAGGTGACATTACATGACAGGCCTCAAGGAGCCCTTTGAATTTTATTGGTTCATATCTTCAGTTGTTCTAAGACTTGAAAACTTTACAAGGGCCATATAAAAATAATGGTAGTATGTCTTCAAGGCAGATTGTGAATGTCTGAGGTTCTGACAGGTTCTCAAGCATGCTGATATTGGCTTATGGGCAGGAATTTTTACGAATATTCTCCTAAGATTTCTAACCCCTTGACTACCAATACTATTAACTGCTGCCTGGGAAAGAATACAAAACAGAAATAGGCAGTCTCTGAAAACAAAGACAAAATACAAATACATACAAGAAATAGAAAATAGCTTACAGACAGTATCTAGAAAGCCAATACAAGGATGAATAAAAATCATTAGAGCTGTGCAAAACTTGTCAAAATTTACTTTTTTTCTAAAGAGCAACTGTTTCTTTGAAAATGTGATGTATGAATTCCAAGCAAAGGATGAGCTTTCAAAGCTTACAGAAGTCCCACTAGGATATGGATCATTCCTTGAACTCAGTAAGACTACTGTTAGGAGAAAGGTCAGCCCCTAAAGGACTGTGTAGAAGACCATGTTAACCCAGTAAAGCCTCTGCAGGTCAGTCGCTACTCAAAGAACGAAGTATTTCTGTAAGGTCTTAGTTTGTGAGATACCTGGAATTTCAAAAACTGGCAACATCTGTGTTTGTAGGTAATTTAATTAATGAGTTTTTCTATATCTCTAGTGACTGTTCATTTGTGGTGTTCAGTTTGTGGCACGTTTGAAAATGAATAGTAGAAGTCCAATATATTTTCCTCAATAAAAATACCTCTAAAGATATATGTGAGCTATTGCTGAACACATATTTACTTTGATAGTCAGTGCCTTGGCAGTGTATAACTTAGATTGTAAAGTGCTCTAAGATATCTTCAATATGAAAGGTGCTGTATAAATCCAAATTCTAATCTGTGTTTCTGCTCAAATGAACACAAAATTTAAGTCTGTGTTTGGTAATTCATCTCCTATAAAATGATATTAATCTTGTTTACATTTGTTTTAACTTAGTTCTGGAATCAGTATGAAAAAAAAATGTACCTGAAGTTGTTTCATAAAACTGCCATACAGTGTCAAAAATAAAGTAATAGCTATCAAGCTCAGACCTTTACTGGATGGTTCATCTCGTTTTCAACATAAGTGAATACATCTTGGTCAAACTGGGAAGCAAATTCTGTTTGAGGAAGTGGGAGAGTAATACCTATGTTCTGAAACTGGACTCATGATAGTTTTACAGACTAGCAAACACAGGCTTAGAGTTTTCAGAGTATAAGGTCATTATAGCTTTCACATACTTTCTTACATTCACTTGACATTGAAAGCAAGACTCAAATGTACAGAAGTTTTTAGAACCTATTGATTTAAACATAATTTATTTATGATTACAAGAAATTTAGTAGCTATTAATGATAATTCTAAGGAGTAATGTGCGTGGGAAAGATGTATTACAGCAGGGTTCAAACCTACATTAGTTCTGTATTTCATTCTGACAATTTAGGGAGTGGTAGTAGAAACTGCTTTGTTGTACTCAGCATGTTACCAAGTAACCTGGTTTGACTTCAGAATTGCTTTTTTCTAAATGGGTTTTCATTTGAGGGTGATGGGGTGTCACAATCTAGCTGTTGATAATTTTCATAAAAAACAGACTGGTTGACTGGGGTTTTTTGCCCTTTGCTAGTGTGCTTTAATGCTGATGGAGGTTGAAGCTAGTAATTTTTGTAACATTACATTAATGTACCAATTACAAATTTAACAGTCTCACAGATACTCACTGTTAGAAAGCTAAAGCAAAACCTAATGAAATAAGTGTGGGGCTCTTGTGCTTATTAAATGTGTATATGCTTTTCAGAAGTTCCTGAAATCTTTCAGAAGAGCAACACTAAATTTAAATGTTGAAGAGAAAATGAAATGCAAGACCTACAAACTCAAAAGAAAAGCAGAAAGGAAGAAGCAGAAATACCTTGGCACAGTTACGTCTGAAATTTTTGCCACTGGAAATCCTGGAGTCACACAAATATTATTTTAATTAATTATATTCTGGTTGCACACTAGCCTTGCATGATCCTCCACACTTAATATGTACGTTCACAGTCAAGTTCAATGGTGAATAAAGCCAATTGACTTTTAAGTTAGGGGAGGTGTGGGGGATAAGGAGATAGTACTGGCTGAGAGTGTTTCATAGAATCACAGAATGGCTTGGGTTGGAAGGGACCTTAAAGATCATCAAAGCTCTAACCCCCCTGCCACGAGCAGGGACACCTTCCACTAGACCAGGTTGTTCAAAGCCCCATCCAACCTGGCCTTGAACACTGCCAGGGAGGGGGCATCCACACCATCTCTGGGCAAACTGTTCCAGTGTCTCACCACCCTCTCAGTAAAGAATTTCTTCCTAATATCTAATCTAAATCTACCCTCCTTCAGTTTAAAACCATTAGCCCTTGTCCTATCACTACATGCCCTTGTAAAAAGTCCCTCTCCTGCTTTCCTGTAGGCCCCCTTCAGGTACTGGAAGGCTGCAATAAGGTCTTCCCGGAGCCTTCCCTTCTCCAGGTTGACCAACCCCAACTCTCTCAGCCTGCCTTCATAGGAGAGGTGTTCCAGCCCTCTGATTATCTTTGTGGCCCTCCTCTGGACTTGTTCCAACAGCTCCATGTCCTTATGTTGGGGACCGCAGAGCTGGATGCAGTACTCCAGGTGGGGTCTCAAGAGAGCAGAGTAGAGGGGCAGAATCACCTCCCTCAACCTGCTGGCCACGCTTCTTCTGATGCAGCCCAGGATACAGTTGGCCTTCTGGGCTGCAAGCACACACTGCTGGCTCATGGTGAGCTTCTCATCAACCATCACCCCCAATGCCTTCTCCTCAGGGCTGCTCTCAATCCATTCTCTGCCCAGCCTGTATTTATGTTTGGGATTGCCCCGAGCTTTCCCACCTCTGTTCTGCTCTTACGAACAGAATGGGCTTAAAAAGTAATTAATTGTCTTAACCTGCCTTACCTGTCCATAGCACCCACACTTGTGAGGCCACAGTGTCTGACACACACTTCTCTGCCTTTGTTTCCTATACTGTGACCAGTGTCTCACTACTAAAGGTGAGTGCAGCAAGGCTCAGAAGATCGCTTTTTCCTAACACCAAAGCTGTTTAGGGCACCAGGGAAAACATAGCCTATGTTACAATCTGAGTAAGATCATAGCTACATCCACAGCTTCTCTGCCTGTAAAATTTAAAAGCATGATGTCTAATCTGTAAATGACAGAACAGAGATGCACTGGTGGTTCAAATTCAAGGCTGTCTTTTTGGAAAACTGTTGAGTACCAATGCCCTTTCTTTGAAGATTTTTATAAAATCTAGGACATAAAATCTTGCATCAAATCACAGGACCTTCAGCACAACATTGTCTCTCTCTCTTTCCTTCCTCCGCTTAGATGGGCTCCTTAAGGAGTCATAGAAGTCTAGCAAGTACGTGTAATGGTTATCTACCCTTACAGGGGAATCTGGGAATGTCATGATGGAATACAAAAACATTTAGGAGAATTTACAGCTCTGAGTTCATTCCTGCCAAAGGACAATGATGACTTGTTTGAAATACGTAATAAACAAGCCAAGGTCAATGGAGTTCTCAGCTCACTTGAACTACTTACTTAGGGGAACTCAAACATGAATTCAGACCCTTTGGTCAAATCAGGAAAGACACAGTTAATGTAACCGTTAAGTACTGGTAAGAACATCTTTTGCAACCTCAGGGTTACAACAGAGGCCTGAAGAAAGAGACAGAGAGGGAAGGAAGCACAGAAGGCTCCCCTCTGTCACAAGACTAGGGGCTTGGGTGCTGTTAAGCTCTGTCAGTGAGAAGTGAAGGACCAGTGGTCATTTCAGCTCTTCTGTCTGGTAAATGGGTTTTTCCTTTATTTGCCTAGAAAAGGGAGAAAAGTAGACAACAGGGCAGTACGTGGAAGTGAAGAAGACTGACTTTCCCGTTCTGTCTGAAAATTTTTCACACGCCAGCAAAAGAGAAAGGATATTTGGCAATGTAGGCGATGGTTGCTTGAGGAACACATAGAGTGGGAATAGGAACAAAACAGAAGTCAGCATATGGAGGGAAAGATACTTTGCTCTACTGCAGAGCCAAAGATTAGGAAACTAGCTATCAATGAAGGAAGCAGTTGATTGAAATTTTCCAACCTTCACATCATGAGAGCATGTGAAGAGACAGTCAAGCATGAAAGAGGGAGGAACTCTAGAAATTATTGGTTTTGGTTTTGCATTCTTGTTTATTTCTGCTGGGTTTGTTTGGTTTGGTTTGGGTTTTGATTTTAACAGAAAGGTTAATAGACATGAATATTTGTGCAGTTTAGAAGCACCATACTGAGATTTCCTAGGCCATAATTTAGCAGACTTAAAACATAGACAAATTTGGGAATTGAAACTAATTTCAGAAAAGCCAGTCTTCCTAAAACTACTGCAAGACAACAATACTTCTGCAGTCCTAAATATGAAGAAATATGCATAAATCTCCTACAAAAGGAAGACAGGATCCTACTAACAGACCCATGCACCAAGTAGAAATTTTTAAGAATGATCATTTGAAGTCTGCAGATGAATTCCACTGATACATTAATGTTAGTTTATCTACTGTATCTACTTCAGTCTGGTCATGTTCATTGGATCTTGGTTGTCTTTCCATGTAGTCCAAGCTAATAGCCAAACATATCATAACTGATTTGGGAAGATATAGAGAAAGAATGAATTATTAAAAAAATGACAGTGGAATTTGAGACATACTGCCTTTCTAGAACGTGGGTAACACAATAGCTATTTTTACTCTTCATTTCTGTCATAAATTATCACAAGCTTAGTGAATAAATTACAGTGAATAACATCAGGAAATACTGCCAGTATGTAGCAAGTTCATATGGTGATGTATGGCACAATAATGTTAAGTTTATCATCCATGTACTATATCTGAAACATTAGCCCCTTGATGTTGGCTTTTTATACAGTAACTCAGAATTTGGTGACTCATTTATCCCAATCCTTTCTAGTTTTTCTATAAATAGTGGACTTAACAATTGAAATATTCATACCACTTATATAAAATTAGCTTCATGTCTATCCATGTACATTTGTAGCTCTTTCTTATTGGAACTTGGCTGAAATAATTAGCTTTAACAATATATTATGATGTTCTATTATTATCAATTACTGTTTGAAAAAGCAGCCATTTCACCTAAGCAGCACATTGGTGCTTTATTCATGGAGTACTATAACTGAAAAGCCCCAATGACAGATAAAAAGTCCAGATTTTATTTCATTTTATTAAGTTAAAAGACACTGAAGCTACAAAGAGAAGAGGTCTACTATGATATTACTAATCGTGGCTGTAACAGATTAAACTGTTAATTTTATCTTCCTCTAATCAGAGATTTGCTCAAGATTGCTCTCATTTGTCATGCATCAGAACAAAGACTGTTAATTCAATACAGAGAATGAATGTCTAGAAATCATTTAGTCTTTGGGGGGATATTTTAATAGAAACACACACACACCCCAAGATGTTATTTGTCTTCTAATGCATAATGGACAATCAGTAATTATGGGTCCAAAAATTGCTCCTGAAGGAAGCTGGCATACCCTCATACACTTTGGTGGAGATGACTCTTTTTAGACACAAAGATCTTGTCCCCAGTTAGCAGCATGCTGATGTAAATGTATTTACATACATTTAGGCACATTAAGAATTGGGAGCATCCACCTTACATCAATCTTACCATGTTCAAATCCTTCCCTGATTTACACCCATCGCTCTTAAATAGAGGATTCACAGTGTGCAATAAAGGCATAATTTTGTCCTCTGCTAACAAGTGAATAAAATGATGAAGCTTGTAAGTATTGTCAAGAATGATGAAATTATAAGCACTAAATGTTTCATCACAGATAGTTTTGTAGATGAATGCATCAAGACCAGTCACAAGATTGGCCACCAATACTAGCATGAGTCTATTTAGATTCCTCTGTGGTCTTACTTCAACCTATTTGGTGAAAACAAAGTTTAGGATTTAAGGCTTTGTACTGAACTGACAGTGTAGGATCCCACCTGGGATTGCCTGGGCCCAAGCTGGTTTTATATGTTTGAAAAATTGTCTGTTAGTCAAGTGACTATTACCTAACCTGCATTTGCTTAAGCTCTGTGCATCCCCTTCATGGTCTAAGTGTGGCATACCCAGTCAGTTCCTGTTTAACAAACAGCCCTTTAGGTCAAATGAGGCTGGGGAAAGCTACTGCGCAGCTTCCAGACTTTGGATGGTAGTCGATGGAGGGAAATAGACTGTGTTAGAAGAATGTATAAAAGTAGCCCCAACATGACCTCAGGAATGAGAAAGGAGAATCCCCACCAGGAACATGATCTTTTGCCAGCTGTTGTGACTTAACCCTGGCTAGATACCAGGTGCCTGTCCTGGTTTAGCCTAAACCAGACCAATTTTCCTTTCAGTGATTTTTACTTTCAGCTAAGTCTCTTCTAAGTAACTGCACTTTCTGAAACTAACTGCATGTTTTGCAGACAGTGTCTGCTTCCAGAACTGATAATGCTCAAAGTTTGTAGTTATCACTGAGGCACCGGTAGGGATGTTGTGCAGAAAGGCTCTTGCTGTACTTATTCTTAGAGAAACCAAGGTCACTGCCGAATTCCTCACTAATTACGAGTGAAGAGCCAAAGGGGGGTCGCACCTGCAGGGAGGAGCAGACAGGGCAGGTGACCCAAAATTGACCAACGAGGGTATTCCATCCCATAAACGTCATTCTCAGTATAAAGCAGGGGGATCACGAGGGTCTCGCTCTCTTTCTGCTATGGCCGGTGTCTGAAGAGGACTCTGTCTGTTTTCCTGCTGCCCCCGATCCCGATCCGTGCATCCCTGAATCCAGCTCTCGACCGTCGCTGGGCCCAGCCTGGGCCTTCCCGGAGCCTGCCCTGAAGTGCCGGGGGTGACGTGGCCGACATCGGGGGAGCTCGATCTTGGTTTTGTATATATATTTGTATATATTTGTATATATTTGATTATTCCAATATCATTATTATACTCTTTTTCATTATTATAGTTTATTAAAACTGTTTTAACTTTCCAACCCATAAGTTGGGTTGGAAAAAAGTCCCTTTTCCCTTTTCCCTTTCCCTTCTGGGGACGGGGGAAGGTTAACAGAGAGCATCTGCCACTGGTTTAATAGCCAATCCAGCTTTAAACCGTGACAGTGCCCACCAGAGCCCCTCTATCACTCCCCTCCTCAGCTGGACAGAGGAGAGAAAATATAACGAAAGGCTTATGGGTAAAGATAAGGACAGGGAGAGATCACTCACCAATCATCGTCACGGGAAAAACAGACTTGACTTGGGGAAAAAATTAATTTAATTTATTACCAATTCAATCAGGGCAGGATAATGAGAAATAAAACTAAATCTTAAAAACACCATCCCCACACTCCTCCCTGATTTTCTCTACCTTCTCCCCCTCCAGCAGCACAGGGGGACAGGGAATGGGGATTGCAGTCAGTTCATCACACGTTGTTTCTGCTGTTCCTTCCTCCTTAGGGGGAGGACTCCTCACATTCTTCCCCTGCTTCAGCATGGGGTCCCTCCCATGGGAGACAGTCCTCCATGAACTTCAACATGATTCCTTCCCATGGGCTACAGTTCTTCACAAACTGCTCCAGCATGAGTCCCTTCCATGGGGTGCAGTCCTTCAGGAATAGACTGCTTCAGCATGGGTCCCCCCACGGGGTCACAAGTCCTGGCAGCAAACATGCTCCAGCGTGGGCTCCTCTCTCCACAGATCTTGCCAGGAGCCTGCTCCAGCACAGGCTTCCCACAGGGTCACAGCCTCCTTTGTGCATCCAACTGCTCCAGTGTGGGGTGCTGCAGGTGGAGATCTGCTCCACTGTAGGCCTTCATGGGCTGCAAGGGGACAGCCTGCTTCACCATGGTCTTCACCATGGGCTGCTGAGGAACCTCTGCTCTGGTGCCTGGAGCATTTCCTCCCTCTCCTTCTTCCCTGACCTTGGTGTCTGCAGAGTTGTTTCTGTCACATATTCTCATTCCTCTCTCCAGCTGCAATTGCACAGGTTTTTTTTCCCTTTTTCCCCCCCTTCTTAAATACATTATCACAGGGGGACTACCACTGTCACCAACTGGCTCAGCCTTGGCCAGTGGCGTCCATCTTCGAGCCTGCTGGAACTGGCTCTATCAGACACAGGGGAAGCTTCTAGCAGCTTCTCACAGAAGTCACCCTGGTAGCCTCCCCACTACCAAAACCTTGTCATGCAAACCCAATACAGCCAGCGAAGGCCTCAGTGTGCTGGTGTCACCTGGGAACTGGCCCCCTCCCTCCCATTCTGCGAAAGGAAGACTGAAACTACCAGCTGTAGGACCCCAAGAACACATGTAGGGTGGGCCGAAAACAACACTCAAGGCATAGAAACTCAGAAGCCTTTGTCTAACAATTTTAATTATTTTATTAATGAGGGTTATGGGGTTTAATTAAATAGTTTAGACTATTATACTGCTAAGATACTAATTGGAGTAAGAAATTTTTATCTCCGTCTGTATGGTGTGTTCCCTTTTGCCCACTACAAGTTTTTGAGTGCCACAGCTCCTACCAGTCTCAAATGGTTATTTTTCCAAAGGTTGAAAATCCTAAAGAGATGTTCAGTTCATAGGTTGAATAGGGAATAGATGTTTGAGAAACACGAAAGGAGATTTCCTTGCAAACCAGTAGCTTTGAGTTCTCAAAGTAGTGCAGTGTGCAGCAAGAGATGTGAATTAGGTAGTCTGATGGGAATTTAGAGAGAATGCTTTCTTTTGGAATGATGTTTCCATGCCACTGAAAACATGGTTTTATATTCACCCAGTGGGTAATGGCTCATGCAAGCCTGGAAGAGACCTCTTCATTCTTTGAATCCTGTCCCCACAAGCAGTCATGTAATATAAGTGTAGAAGGATGCTCAGGAATAATTACACAAAACACTTTCACAAACAGACTGAAGACCTTCAATATAAGAACCGAAAAAGCTTCAGTGTAAGCAGAAGTCAGCAGGAGAATCCAAAGCATTTTGAGCACATTTTCTTTAGCCTGTTTGTTACCAGGGTAAAATGGGTGTCCAATATAATTGAGTTTGTTGTGTTGACTAGGACTTCAGATCTTATTTCCATCATAAGGACTGAATCCATCCAAATGGAGGTTCTTCTGTCATTCTTAAAAACCTCAGACTTGTTTATAGTGAAATCAGAATAAAAAGACATACTTCAAAGAACCAGATATGTTTTCCTTTTTAGTATATATATGACAACATAATCCCTTGAGCAACTTTAAGACACTGCTTGGGTTTTCTGTGTGAACAGCACAGGAAGAACAATCACCTGTCAAAATGCTGGAGGAGGCAAGACCTCGTCAGTGTTTGTCACATCTATGTCTACTAAACTACCAACTGAGTGGGAAAAAGAGAATGATTTTTTCAAACGATTGTCTGTGTGCCTCCTCCCTTTGATAAGTTTCTCAAAAATATTTTCAATAAATATTTATATTCTGCTAAAAATGTGAATGTGCCATGGACACTTCCTGTCACGTAGATCGAGGCATCTCTGTGCTTTTTCCTCTCATCTGTTTCTCTCCTTTGCTGAGTTACAATAAAAACTTTTCACAAGAAAACAATCCCCCTTTTAGATCACAAGGATGAAGTCAGTATAAATGGAAGGAAACCTGTTGTGGCATAAACAAATTTTGCTGCCAAATACTCTTATACAGCACAGGGAGATATTGGTCCATGACTAAGATTTCTAGCCTGCTATTGAAACAAATGTCTTATTATAATAATTTCAGTCCTGTGTTAACACTCCAAGAAAAAAATATCTAGTTCTTTCTGTGCAATTATAATTCTAATCAAATGTAATATGCATGACAGACATTATAGTGAATAGAATGTTTGGTATGTTGTTTAGCCAAATAACCTTTTCCAGTTAAGTCCTTGCTTGAAATTATAAATATTCTTTGATATACTGCAGTGGCTTATGACATATCTCCCTACAAGATTTTACTGTTTCTGCATTGAAATCTCAAATGATTAAAAAAAAAAAGAAAAAAAAAAAAACAAACACAAACCAAACCAAAAAACAACATAAAAAAATTGACTTATATAAATATTCACTCTTATATTCACATTTCCATATTCTAGACCCAAATCTAAAGAAATACTTTACTTTTCAAGATATCATACAGATATCATTTAGTGACAGGAGTGATAGAATCTCTCTAATTATTTTTTTTCCTTAATTTTTGTATTGGTTTGTTACTTGCTCATTTATGTCATCTTTGGTTCCGTTGCTTTTACTGATACAATAGTCACTATTCACAAATGAGAGCAGAACTGCCACTTGCTTTTATGAAATAGAATCATAGAACCATTTTGGTTGGAAAGGACCTTTAAGATCATCAAGTCCAACTGTTAAGAGCAGGATAATGGCTGCATCCTAATACTTTAAGTATTACTGAAGACTGAATCTAGTTTTTTTCCTTCATTGCAAGTAGTTACTTAAGTTAAGGCTGGGAAAAGAAGTCTTCCAATACATAATACTAAAATAATCGTCCTTCCTCTAGGTCTTCTATTTATTAATAAACATGGCAATTTACCCTTGTTATGCTCAAAATCTTGTTTATGAGCAAAGGGGAAAATCATCTCGTATATAAAGCCAAGAATTTATTGTTAATATAATTGAAATCTTGGCATTCTAAGTCAAGAATAATTATTTTTCTAGATCTAATTATTAAAAAAAATACTTCCATACAGAAAAAAATAACTAAGTAATACTAATAATACAGTTGAAATTATAATACACACATTTATTGGATTCTACCCTTTTCCATGATCTTACTCTCACTCTTCCACATCTCCTTTTAAGGTCAGTAGCTTCAGGCTGCTGGGGTGGATGTTACAGCAAGTCATCAGCCTCTCAAATCCTTTGCTGGGAAATATGATGTTTGTGTTTATGATTTCTTCTTCCTCACTGAAGGATCCACAGGTTTTAACACCTTTGCTTTCTTCATTGGTCTGCAGCTCCATATTATGTACAAATTTACTATATACGGTGCCTTTTGCTTATGTTACATACTACTTCATCACTCTCCTTGTTACCCCTAAAATTAGTTCTGTCTTGTTCCTTGTTTGCATTTATTTTAGCTGACCATTGGTGAGATGTTTATTGCCATGGGGTATCCAGTGCCAAGATTCTGCCCCAACTATTGTCATCCTGTGCCTGCATTCCTCTACGTTGCATCCTTTTACTAGTGATGGCACTACTGGGCTACCCGGTTACAGCCTTCACTGAAGGTCTGGCTCCTTCTTGAATTGCTTCCATCTGATGTTCTCTCTAACCTTCATGGGTATGCTGAGGAGCCTCACTTTTAAACAGGGAGAGTGAAATTGAGCTCTGAAGTGAAGAAACCTAAAGTATCTAAATTACGGATACAAGCTGCCTAGTCCCATCTGAGATTCCCTCTGGCTCCTAAGCTGTCTTTCCAGGTGTGAGAAGACTCTTGTAAGGTTTTTGTCATATCTTGCAACTCTATCTAGATGTCCTGGACAATCAGTGCATCTGAAATAGTATTATGCACCTATGTTTAAGCAAATAAATGAAACCATAGGTGTTACATGTTACACATATCCAGTGTTGGTGAAGCAGTGGAACCTTCCCTCACGCCAAAGGACACTGAGGGTCAGCTGCAGAGACCTACAGGTTCACTGGCTGCTCTGAGGGAGACTAAACATCTACCTTATATGTATCTACTTACATTTAAGTGTCTGCACTCTGGTATTTGAGGTGAGCTGCCTCATAACAGAAAGCAGAAAACATATTTGACCTCCTTTACTTACCACAATGGGCTATTACAAGCAAACTCATTCCACTTGCTGCATTCATCCACCCTGATTTGCTACTTCTAATTCAGATATTCTGAGCGCTGCTTTTCACTTTGTTAGGAAAACACATTCTTCTGAGAGAAGTGGATACTGCATTAAAGCTTTTTTTTTCTGGCAGTTCCATGTGTCAGTAACCCTTCTGTTGTTCCCATGTTAGCACATCTACGACCTTGTGGTTTGCAGTTGGTTTATACTCTAATAAATGTACTTATATTTATAGTTGCTTCTAGTGCTATGCCAGCTCTTGTTTACTACTTTGTTTGCTTCTCTCTGATCTGCAAGATAGTGCATAACTCATGCAACATCCTGACAGTAGCGACAGAATGCAGCAGCAGACAAGGACTGATGTATACTTTGATTAAAATTTCAGTAAGTTTATTAGGCATGAGATATCATCAAGTAACTTACTGTTAATGATAAGTACTAATATGCCTACTCAGTGCTAACATTTAAATAATAGTACCTGAGTTTAATCTGTTCTTTATATATGATTGCATATATATTTGGTTACATTTTTAACTGTTACTTCTTTATATGTAATTCTTTTTCAACATGATTACTTTGGAGCAGCAATTTCTCTTAAACATATTCACAGAAAAAAATCAATCTACATAGTCCTGTTGCTTTAATCTGTTAGTGGTATGTGATTGAAGTCTCTGATCACATGAAGATCTATGATACACAGATCCTTTGAAACTCTATAGTGATACCTATTGATTTAAAAGGATTTTGGATATATTTCTATCTATGTATATTGGTTGACTGACTTATATTTCAGAGAAAATTAGTGTCCTCATACTGGTCTGAAATTTTCAGTAGCTCAGCTGTTCAGCCTCAGGAATTCTTATTTACCTGTCAAACCTGGACTTTGTTTCTACCATCCTTCCTGCTAACAAGGAACCACTGCTGAACAGAATCCTTTTTTAGTCTGTGCCTGTGGAAGATACTTTGCAGTAGCCAAGTATTCACAAGGAATCTTGACCTTATTGCTGCTCCTCAATTTGTCCATCAAGTGATTTGTCCACAGAATTAAGTTAAAAACTCAGTTAAGTCAGGAAATGCAGGATCTAACCAAATGTGTTGGAGCAGACTGACCAGCTTCTAGCTTCCAAACACAGTAGATGTCTACATTTCTAAAATGTTCACTGTTAATTTTGTCCTGCACATGGACTTTCTTTCTTTCATGATTTGCCTCCCTCTTCAATCTTCTGCATTCAAACCTGGAAGGAGAGCTTGGTTAAAAATATCAACAGGAAACATAGTGCCCAAATGAGAAATTTACCACCATGGTACAGAAAGAACAGTGTTTATCAGCCCTGGAAAGTTAACTGCATCTAAACATAGAAACCTCCTCAAAATCATTATAGACTGTAATAAAATAGAGATTAGCATCTACATTTTAATTTGTTCCTTATGGGTTAAGAATATGTTTTTAATAGTTTACATTAGAATTAATTATTCAACATTTATCATCACTATGAAGGAAATCACACATTTAGGTAATTCTGCAGATCACCTTTATTTAATTATTCTGAAGAAGAGATGTTTTATTGTACCACTCAATTAAAAGATGATTGATCATACATAATTTGCTTCCTTAAATGGATTGAAGATTACGGGTGAATTTATCTCAAAACGTCATTTGCAATTTTGAATCTGTAATGTCGCTCACAGTAGGGTGTGATTAAATACACTTACCTTTGGTCACATAAGCTCAAGTTCTCTCCCTCTATTTGGTAGGACTAACTTTTATTTGCTTAGCAGACAGCATTAACATGTTATATGCTCCCACTGTCCAAACAGGATTTTTGTGAAGATCTGACAGATAAAATTAAGCCTGTGACATTACAAAACTACAAAAATTACTTCTAACTGTCTTCCTTTTATTTATATATGGAGGTTTGTAGTTCATTGTAGCTAATAAATATTTGTTCATTAAAGACGAACTGATGATAGACTTGTATTATGTCTAATAAAATATGACAGAACTGCAGCTATATTTTGCTGAGCTCTTTTGAAAAACAGTAACAGCAATGAAGAAAAATATTGTCATTTTTTTTTAATGCAATTTTGCCAGGATGCATCCTGATCACTACCTTCATGTGCTATTGGCCTCTCCTAAAGCAACGCCAGCCCTCACTTACAGCCAATATAGAGCTTTGACTATGGAAAGGACCTGGGAAGTGATTTTGCATCCACAAGAGAGGATAATGCGGTTTAAAGCTGCACTTCCATGCCTGTTATTCTTTATCCTTTGCAACTTTATTCATTACTCCCTGTAACTTTTCCGGAGGCGCTAAGATCAGCATCTTCAAAGTAGATGTACTGTGAGTCTCACAAGTAATGGTACTTGTGTTCCTTCCTGCTGCATCCTTTTGCTTCATCTTCGTTTTCTCTCCTTTCTTTATCTATGCCTGTATGGTTTCTTCTTACCCAGATTATTTCCTTGATTCTAAATCCAAAACAAACTTCTACCTATCCACCCATTTTAGCCAAGTGATGGGAAACTACAAAGAGTGGTTGACCAGTTGAGGCTTGGTAATCTCTGTGTATGGAGTTTTGACCTTTACAGTCATAGTCTGCTTTATCGTAGCAAGTTCACTGTGCAGAAACAAAATAATTGGATACTTTGGACAACAACAATCATTCAGGAGAACAGAGGGCATGCATTCCTTTTTTCCATCAGTTCAACTTGTGTAAATCAACATGCTCTTCAACTGCATAGAGAGTTTGCTAGAACTCAGATATGGAAGGATTTTCTGTTTGGCAAAATGTTGTGAGGTTTCAAAATCCCACTCCGTATGGGGTGGAGCTGAGACCTTTCGAAGTTTTGTTGCATTTTATCTCAAAAAGAATCACTAAAACTATGGAACTGAATCAAAGAAAGCTATTTCCTATCAATGTATTTGGTGTTTTTTTGGGGGGAGAATTTTCTTTTTTTTAAATTTTTTTCTTTTGTTTCTTTTTTTCCCAGACCAACATATTCACATATAATATATTATTTTAGACTGACCAACTACTTTTTTGATTTGGGTTTCCTTTGTATTTAGGAAAAGTACATTTCATTGCAAAATTCCTGGGAAACTAAAACTTTCAGATTTTAAAAAAAATTAAATTTTCTCTGTACCCAACTAAAAATCATTATTGGCAGAAAGATAAAATTAAATTGTGGTGTAACTCAGCTGGAAGGAGTGTTATTATCAAAAGGATGAAATAGGTCAGATGTTTTAAACAGATATTTCAGACAGTTTTAATATAGTGGAAATAGACGTTGAACACCTCTTCAGAACACTGGTGGTAGGGGTTTCATGGTGATACATCAGCTATCTTCTGCTACATCTCTTAGAAAATGAGAATATTCTTAAAAATAAACTGCTGGACCATATGTTAAGAGAAATTATAGTTTCGTGGATGGCTTCAAGCTACTGAAACCGATGACTTTTTAAGAAATTTTATTGACCTCCAAAAGCTATGGCATTTACATGTTGTCCTGTTGTACATGTTGTACTGAGATATCTATGGCCCTGACAGCTAATGCATAGAGAGGTTTTGCTTGAGTTTCTCACTAGTCAAAAATACATCTTTTGTCAATTTGGTGAAAATCTTTTTATGCAATCTCATCTTATTTTTTTAACAGAATGAATGTCTATCTGTCCTTTTTTCTGAATGTGTGAGATAAGTAATTTCATTAACTGAACCTTCTTAGCTAGAGGTTACAAATGGCCTCAGGATAATACTTCTTCAGCTAATTTAAACTTCTGAAATACTGGAAATTTAGTGGCTCAGAAAAATCTGACCTGGCGTGTTAGGTAAAAATCTTTAAGAAGCTAACAAAAGACAGTCTTAGATCTTCCAATTGAATGATAATTAAAATTTAAAAAAATCAGAATATTGCTTACAATATTTCTAACCAGAGATAATTACTTGATCATTATTGATAAAAAAATAAAATTATGTCTATATTATTACTTCCATTAGCTGGACAATGAATACAGATAAGAAAACAACTGTGAACTAAGATATCAAGAAAAACATCACACCCTGAAGGCAGAATGTTGTTACCAGACCTTAGTAGAGACTGCACAAAAAGTGACCTATTTTTCCTTTTGGTAGGAAACAAAGAAGTGTCTTTCCACATATTCAGTCTGTTTCATATATGTGCAACAATATGTACAGAGTTAATAAAGCACAATATGTGAGCACATATTTTTCATAATCATACCATCATATATAATAAAATCATAAAGAATTTGATTAAAAAAATCAAGTAATGGAGTTCAAACAGTGCTTTAACAGAATGTAGACCAGACCTAATTTACTGAGAGTTTTTTTTAGCATGTATTAATTTCAATTTTTTTCATATGTTTCTCTACCACTAGACTATATAATCAAGTATGTTTCAGAGCATAATGTTAAAAGGCAAAAGAATTGAAGATTACTGGGTTGATACAGTAGAGGGCAATATATGAGATTTCCCATAAAGCTTAGTTATCAGTGTAATGTCCTTTGCACGTTAAGTGTACATGTACACTCGGAGAAGAAGGACTGCAGGCTCTATTTAATTTCTTCCACTGCTTAAGACCACAGAATTCTCTTCCAGTATTTAGTAGGAATAGACAGGAAAATTCCATCAACTAAAAGAGTTTACCTGTGTCTTCAGTAAATCTTTCCACTGTGGCTTGATTAAACCAATACCTGTTAAAAAGTCCTTAAATCTTACATAACGTGAACAGAAAACATCAGGGGATGAGAAATCCATCATAAGTAGCTAGATCAACAGCTGGTTAACACTCAGTGGCAATATCTTGCACATACACCTATAATGAATAACACTGAGACATCACACCAGCAGTCCAGCCCTGGGGTAGGAGGATTACATTTAATGCCCTTTGTGTAATCAGTTTTGTCACTGATGACCTCTGTGTAGAGTCTATAATATTTCTAAGTTCCCAAGTGAATTACCTTACAGAATTAAAAGTATGTTGTAGTTCGACTCCTGCACTACTATAGCTTTGATATTCTTACAGTTGTGTTTATTCACAGTAATATTTCCACATGGAAAGATGTGTATGGGCTATATTTATTATCAACTATACCATGCTGTTCCACAGGGTACAGCTAAATTCTGCTTCAGGTAATAAAGTCATGACATCCGCCTCCATTTGTTGCAATAACCATTTAATTAGGAAACTGTGGCAATTTGCTCTGGCTGAAGATTTGTCCTCATGTTTTGAAAGAAACATTTTGGTCATTCTTAAAAAGCCAAGGAAATACTCTAGGTTTAAAGGCTAAATTCATAAGCAAGTAAAAAAAAAGGACAACTAGTTCTATAATACACAACAACACAAAATGAAAAAAGATACATTATTTTTGTGAGTTATATATGATACTAGCATTACAATGAGATTGATATACACAATCAGATGAGATGTATCTTATTGTTATAAAAAGGTATGATAGTTATATACCTGAAGATATATCCCATCTGCAGAACATAATATTTTACTACATATATCTTTTTGTCTTCATTTAATTTGTTTTTTAAATGGAAATGATAAGTATACATGCATGTTTTTTTCTTTGGCAGCCCTTGAAATTCCTTTCTGTATATGATGGTATGCTTAATCAAGACTATTATTTAAATTGCTCTAAAAGAACAAATAAACAAAAGCACTGGCATACTATTGATTTTCTTTGAAATCAATGAAATTTTTTGTTGAGTTGAGTATTTTCATTTGCATTTTATTTATATTCTGTTGTTCTATAATAGACAGTCAACACAGTAATGGACTAAAATTTTTCCATAGTAAGCAAGCTAAACTGTGACAAATGAATTTCAAGAATTTGAATGTTAAGATAATAATCAAGATAGGGTTCAAGACATTCTGCAAGCCTGTCCACTGCCTAATTATATATTATTATAGTTATTAAATATTTTTATAGTCTTATTTTGTAATGGAGCCTGAAACAACACAATGAAAATACCTGCTATAATCTACTCTCTCAAAAAAAAAGCATTAATATATATGTATATATTAATATATATGTGTACATATGTGTGTGCTTGGTTTAGATCTTTACAAGCACATATATATATATATACACACACGTACTCAAGCATGTGTGTATGCTTGCATATACCAAGCCTCTCTTAGGTGTGTGTCAGACACTAGTGCCCCTGTCACGTCCTCCCACTGTTGTCTGTCCTGGTGAAGGAAGGCTGTGATGAAGGTGCAGCGCCAGCCGACGCCATGGCACTGTACTTCTGGGATGCAAACAAACCACAAGTTTGCTGCAACCTCTCCCTGATTTTTGTTAATATTCTTGTTAGTAGACATTTCTGCTAAATTTAAACAATGTAGACTCCTCCCCCGCTTCCCTCCTCTCCCTGAAATTGAACCAGACTTGGTTCAATTATATGCATTATGTGTCCTGTATTGCCTGAACACTTTCTTACATCTTTTTCCTGCCTGGAATATAAAAGAGATTTTAGTAGTGTTAGTATACACAGATTGTACTTTTAATGCACTGTTTTACATTCTTCCTTTGAAACATCCGTGGATTCTAAATAATATGCTATTACCTTGCTGTCATTCCCTTCATGTTCAAATTAATAAGATTTTTTGTACATGCATCAAAATTGTTTGATGTTCTCCAATAGAGATGCTTTTAAAGATTTTAATGTCAATACAGTTGTAGAAGTCATATAATAATCATATTTTCAGCTGTGACAATCTTCAATGTTGCATAGAACTGGTACTGTGAAAAATGTTTGCTAGTTTCCTAGCTTTTGTAGTTCTTAGTGCAGTTTAGAGAACTATTCCAATAAAGAATTAATTTCTCCAGATGTAATAGACTAATTCAATACTTCAAAGCATTATATTTAGTATATAAGACTCATTTAACACACACTAGTCTCTCCCTAACAATGATTAATGATAGGGCATAAAAAATTGGATCAAACAGTTTTCTTGTTCTTTAATTTCATCTTTATTCATAGAAAATGCTGCTTAACTGCTTAAAGGTTTACACCTACTATCCATTTTTATACTTATAAATCTGTAAAAGGAAAGCTTAATTGCTTTATGTTGTTAACCTCCTTGTGTTAAAATAAGGAAGGGAAATTCTTATATTTGCAATTGAACCTTAGTACTTACATATGCACTCATTAAATGCTAAATATAATAGGTCACTTTTTATTAAAACTGAGTATGTTTGTTACAGTAAACATAATTTCACTTTAGGACCACTCAAACTTCCTAAAAGTAGCCTAAGAAAGTTCAGGATGAAAGGGAAATAATGTACAGAAGAGGCAAAAGAATTTTAAGGTACATTTCAGTCTTTCCTGTACTTGGCACTGAGTGAGATAGGTAAGCTTGATCATTAGGCAACAAAATTTAGCTGTGATCCTAATTCATATCAAGTTAGTCTTTATTTTTCTTAAGACAAGCAGTAGCTGGAAATCAAGGAAAAACAGGAGGGGAGAGGAAAAGGGTGAGGTAAAGCCGTGAGATGGAGTGGATATGACAAAAGCGCTGACATTTATCATACTGAGATATTTATGTTTTAAAAGGTATCTCATATAGTCCATATTTTTAGAGAAGAATGAAGATAATACAATAATGTTAGCTACAGAGAATGCTAAATATTATTTCTGAAATGGAATTCCCTTATTGAAAAACTTCTGAGGCTTAGCTGTTTTACTGCATGGTTTTGAGGATGTAATTTTTCCCAATTTAAGAAGGAACAACATTCATTTGAAGCTCATATCCTCACCACTGTTGTGAAGACACATGATTAGGATTACCTTATTTCCCTGTCTGTCTTTATTCACGGTTATGTTAGTTACGTATCAAATTATGAGAGTTAATGGCCATGCATGAACCAATCACACAAATACTAAAGATATGTACACAAAGCTGTTGCTCGTATACGCATGAGATACCTGTGTTATTTCTGGCTGCTCTTATGTGCAAATGCATCATCTGCATATTTCTAAGTTTAACTTAAGTTGCTTTGGCAATAATGAACAAGCCTTTCCAATTTTTGATACACTTCTTGGCATCAGAAATGAACATAGTTCTTCAACGAACCTGAAGTTATGTACAGAAATTTCAGCATGTCTTTATGTATATGTCCAAGGATCACGTTAGGTCTTTCAGCAAGGCCTCTTCACTAGAATGTAGTCAATCTCCTGTAATATATAGTCCAGACTGATCCTATACACATTTTTGTAATTTAGGGGTTGTGATTCTATGACTACTCCCTTTTTTTTTTTAGCCCACTAAGACATATGATTATATTACTATGACAGAATAACTAACTAAAAAGTTTTATTTAATGTGTTACTAGGATAGAGAGTCTTTATTAGGGAATGCAATCATCCTATTCTGTCTTACAATATAGTATGGTTGTGAGCATGTCTTGAATCTTTCTGTCTAATAGTCATTCCAAAAGTAGTATTTTAAGGAATTAGTTATGATCCTGAATGTGGTAGCTAACTTCCGGTGGTATAGTTTCGTAAGTTTGTCTGATATGCATTAACTGTCAGATGGATATCTACGTACTTCCAAGCAAGCCAGAGAGCATGTAGTTGATAGCTAATACCAGGTAGGGTATCTTATATTACACCAATTCAGATGGTGAAAGGTTCTTTTCAGGATTTAATTAATTTCAGAGTTTTAAGGGAAAAGAAAAGATGAGAAATGCCTTAAATTAAAAAAAAAAAATAAAACCAAAATAATCCTGGACAAGAGAGGGAGAAAAGGGTATTACGAGAAGTAGTACTATTTTGAGATTTTTAATAACTAAATAAAATATGCTTTTAAAAAAGTTTGGGGTTTTGGTGGGCTTTTTTTCCCCTGTTTGAACCATATGAAGTGGGAACACATTCTAAGGGTTTTTCTTTTCTAAAATTCTTTTTTTTTATAATTGACAGTGTATTATTCAAAACAACCACTAGAAGAGCTCTATAGCAAAATCATATTCAAATATAAGCCTTTTTATATCATTAATGGCTTCTAAATGGTTTTATTATATGTAATATGACATCTTCTATATTACATTCCAGCTGACTGGAAATTAGCAAATATAACGCCCATCTACAAGAAGGGTCAGAAGGACGATCCAGGGAAATATAGGCCTGTCAGCCTGACCTCAGTGCCAGGCAAGATGATGGAACAGATCATCCTGAGTGCCATTACATGGCACATGCAGGACAATCGGGGCCAGCCAACATGGATTCATGAAAGGCAGGTCCTGCTTGACCAACTTGGTCTCCTTCTATGACAGAGTGACCCACTTAGTAGATGAGGGCAGGGCTGTGGATGTAGTCTGTCTAGACTTCAGTAAGGCATTTGACACTGTCTCCCACAGCATCCTCCTAGACAAACTGGCTGCCCGGGGCTTGGATGGGTGGACTCTTAAATGGGTTAAAAACTGTCTGGATGGCCAAGCCCAGAGAGTGGTGGTGAATGGGGCAAAGTCCAACTGGCGGCCGGTCACTAGCGGTGTTCTCCAGGGCTCAGTTCTAGGGCCGGTGTTGTTCAATATCTTTATAGATGATCTAGACGTAGGGATTGAGTGCACCCTCAGCAAATTTGCAGATGACACCAAGCTGGGTGGGAGTGTCGATCTGCTGGAGGGTAGGAAGGCCCTACAGAGGGATCTGGACAGGTTAGGTAGATGGGCCGAGACCAACGGCATTGAGGTTCAACAAGAACAAGTACCGGGTCTTACACTTGGGTCACAACAACCTCATGCAGCACTACAGGCTGGGGGAAGAGTGGTTAGAAAGTGGCCTGGCAGAAAGAGACCTGGGGGTGCTGATCGACAGCATGAGCCAGCAGTGTGCCCAGGTGGCCAAGAAGGCCAATGGCATCCTGGCCTCTATTAGGAATAGTGTAGCCAGCCGGTCTAGGGAAGTGATTGTCCCTCTGTACTCGGCACTGGTGAGGCTGCACCTTGAATACTGTGTCCAGTTCTGGGCCCCGCACTTGAAGAAAAATGTTGAGGTGTTGGAGCGAGTCCAGAGGAGGGCAACCAAGCTGGTGAAGGGTCTGGAGGGTCTGACCTACGAGGAAAGGCTGAGGGAGCTGGGGTTGTTTAGCCTGGAGAAGAGGAGGCTCCGAGGTGACCTTATTGCAGTCTACAACTACCTGAAGGGAGGTTGTAGTGAAGTGGGAGTCGGCCTCTTCTCCCGGGCAACTAGCGATAGGACAAGAGCACACAGCCTCAAGCTTCGCCAGGGGAGGTTCAGTTTGGACATTAGGAAGAATTTCTTCTCAGAAAGGGTCATTAGACATTGGAAAGGGCTGTCCAGGGAGGTGGTGGAGTCACCATCTCTGGATGTGTTTAAGAAAAGACTGGACATGGCACTTAGTGCCATGGTCTAGTTGACATGGTGTTGTCAGGGCAACGGTTGGACTTGATGATCCCAGAGGTCTCTTCCAACCTGATTGATTCTGTGGTTCTGTGATTTGGAAAACCAAGAAGCAAGCATATTTCTGTACAATGAATAATAACATGGATGTAAAAAACTTCTCTTTGTGTTGAGAACAAGAACTATGTCATTACCCAAAGAAGATATACAAACATTTGCCTCATAAATTTATGGTGTGTTGTGCAGTATTTTAAATTCTGATAAAAGTAAGATCTAATACTTCCCATAAGATTTCCCAGTGAGCAACTGAGACTATTTTTCCTGCTTCTGAACTTCAAATCAAGTCCATTGGCAAGAGTCTCATTATTATTTTGATCAATCTACTAATGAGAGCAGTGCTCTAATATGATCAATGTGACTACATTTAACTCCTTCTAAGCAGAGACTTTTATAAATAAAGGTACATTTAGCTGTGGATCATTCCTTACTTGTGAAAGGCTGATTCTTTCACAGTAAGAGCAAGATTCATTCTACATGGATTTTTATTATTTTTTAATATGTTCTGATTTTTTACCTCTTTATATTAAAGTTATGTTCAAATATTATACATTGATAGCAAGCAAAATACGTTTTGGGATCTGTCAGGAGTTGCCCTAATCTTCTTGGAAGAAATAAAGGAGCTCTCTTACATTTGGAGTTTGTGAAATTACTTCATTTCTTGTAAAGGTTTTTTTAAGGCTTATTAATTTCAAAATGAAAAATGATGTAACAGGATTCCTGGCCAAAATACTACCTTAGGTAATTATATTATCTCAACATAAAATTCCAACATATAATTTAATTTCAATTGTTTACAATGAATTTTCCATTTTCCCTCATGACTGTTGTGTAGCATGAACTGAGGTTTCTGACTGGTAGTCACTCATCACCCCGTAATTAGTTGCATTTTGACACCCTGGCAAACAAAGGAATAGAATTCAAAACTGATGACATAAAAGCCAGTATTATTCACAGGATCTTCAATGGGAATATATTGCACACTAACCTACATGCTATCTACCCAGTACTAATTCTGTACAGAAGCAGATGCACTTCACAGAAATGAGTGTCCAGCAGCAGTCCATCCTCTTGTGCACAGCACAGTATATGTGAGTACTCAAGAACACAGAGGGCACCCATGAGGATGTCTGAGCCATCACTGCCATTACTTTCTCTGCCTAGATGAAAATTCAGTTTCAGGTATCAGTCTGACAACCTGCACAGTTCACAAGTGCATTTTTAGAAAACCCAATACAGCAGTTACTTAACCAGTCTTTCTGTGCAATAGCTTTGGGAGGGGTTCCTTTTACCTGAGGTGAGATGTTGACAAGGTAGATGTCTACACATCTGGCCACCATCACTTCTCTTAACAGGAACTGCAGGGGAAAAAAGAAAAAAAACACTTTTAGAACACAGCTCAGCTGATCTATTTGAGGTACTTTCAGTATGTACTGAATGAGACTCTAGAAATCGCTGCTTATCCCTCATGGTGATAAAGGGTGTTTTGATAACTATTTTAGATGTCTGCACTTACTCAGGGAAAAAAAAAAAAAAAATAAAATCTATTTCCTGTGTTCTGTATCCCACCTTAAATCACAATTAGGTATGTTGATTTTTACCTACTAAGGTAAAAATTGCTATTCTCTGTAGAGTATATAAGCAGGGCCGGATCTGGGTTGCTATAGTAATGCTAATTCTTCCAAATTTACAGTCACGTCTAAAAATATATAAACTAGGGAAAGAAAAAAAACACACCAAAACTTTATACGTATTTAGAATGCTTTGCTCGTACAAACATAAATAATTCAGTTACTGTCTTTGCCCTCTGAATTTTTCCACGCAGCTTTTCTCACCTTTCCATTTTTTGAAATTTTTGAAATAATATCATTATGAATTTTAAAGCTATGAATAAATGTTTGAAATGAAATAAGAACGTTCATTATTTAAAATGCAATAAACTGTTTTTCATGGAAATGAGATAAACACACTTAAACTACAGATAGATGCAAAGTCTTTAGTATAAGCATTACAAGATGTTTCTGATAAAAAGTGTTTTAAAATCACAAACTTCCTTGTTTGTGTTTAAACTTCCCTTTTGCACAAGGGAAGTTAAGAAGGGATTAAAAATTTCTTGAGTGTGTAGCAGTTCTGCATCATCCAACCTACTTGAATCAAATTGCTGTGTTGGTTATTCAACACAGAAAGCACAATTGTTTTGTGTTATTTTACATTTCGAAATTCCTCTTGTGGCTTAAAATGTTAAAATTAATGTAGAACGACTTCTAAAAACCTATCTGATTATTCATTATAACTCAAGTTACAGGAGTTACAATAGACATAATTTAAAATGTAGTATTTGTTCATTTGAGATTGTATGTTCCCATTGTCCAATGGGAAATAACGATCTCTGATGATAAATATTTTTTGTTGGTTTTTTTGTTTTGTGAGAGTTACTCTTTGTGGTATCATTTTTCCTTCAATTTGTTATTTTTCTTTACTGTATCCATTTATTGAAATGATTCAGTAAATAATTTCTATTTCTTTCTTTGTGTGTTGCCTGAAAACAAATTGTGAACTCAGACAGCTGTTTCCCAGTCCTGCCTAATATTGCCTATGTGCTTATTTCTGCTGCACTTACCTGCACAATGGATATGAATCTGCAGTCTAAAGGCTCTAGCTCTTTAAGACATATTAGGAAAAGTCACATTCTTCTCCATGGATCAAACCTTAATCCAAACCTTGTTGTTGAGCACAATGATCACCATATATTATGGTTCAAATCAAGGTCAGCTTTGAATAATGCATGTTGAAATGGAGTTATAATTCTCCAGGAAAATGCTGTGGGCAACAGTGTCAAAGTCTTTACTAAAGTCTAGGTAGATAATATTCACAGCCTTTCCCTCATCCACTAAGCGAGTCACCTTGTCATAGAAGGAGATCAGCTTAGTCAAGCAGGACCTACCTTTCATAAACCCATGCTGACTGGCCCTGATCACCTGATTGTCCTGTATATGAAGCAAATTCCTTCTGGTTAACAATATGTAGCTAATGATTTAATAAACATGAACAAAAATATTTTCAGTTTAGAAACACATTTGGAAAAGATTGATTGAGAAGGAAGAAGGAAGACAACCTTTTGCATATATTGAATGCTAGCAAGGTGCATGTTAAGTTTCCATAAAGGGTGACTTTTTCCAATGAGAGGCATTTAGTAATCTTAACTTCAGAAAACTTGTAAACTAAGGTCTTCATACTATCTTCTGACCTACAAATTCCTGTTTACAGAATGATCAGCTGGCCTACGACCTCAACTTCTTTACTCTACTAGAGAACCATAGGTAGATATTAATAAGACGAATGGTCTGGCTTTCAGACTTGAACTTAAATTTTAGTTATATTTCTGAATGTTTTAAATTTTGTCATTACTATCCACTGAGACTCTGTATGTATTCTGACTTACAAGGAACGGCTGAGGGAGCTGGGGTTGTTTAGCCTGGAGAAGAGGAGGCTCAGAGGTGACCTTATTGCAGTCTACAACTACCTGAAGGGAGGTTGTAGTGAAGTGGGAGTCGGCCTCTTCTCCCAGGCAACTAGCGATAAGACAAGAGCACATAGCCTCAAGCTTCGCCAGGGGAGGTTCAGGTTGGACATTAAGAAGAATTTCTTCTCAGAAAGGGTCATTAGACATTGGAATTGGCTGCCCAGGGAGGTGGTGAAGTCACCATCTCTGGATGTGTTTAAGAAAAGACATGGTGGTGTCAGGGCAACGGTTGGACTCGATGATCCCAGAGGTCTCTTCCAACCTGGTTGATTCTATGATTCTGTAACAGAAAATAGCAATCACTGAATAATACATTATGAACAATTACTTTAATTCTGCACAACTTCTTTTGTATGTCTAAAGTCTTCTGTGATTGTTAGTAAGGAAATCAGTGCTGAAAAGACATCTTTGAACTGAGCAATATTCTGAGACCTTAAATGCCCTGGACAGATGGATTGGACAGAACTAGTCTTCAGCATGGCCTTGAATTACATCAGAAATATTTGGATTGTGATTTATGTTTCCCTTCTCTCATGTCATTGATGTTTTATTAATGAGAAATATTACCTCACAGTATTTACTTTCCTCTGCCTTATGAGGTTTAAAGTCAACTAATCAGCACAGAAGTTCATTCACATTTTTTTGCAACACACCAGAACTAAAAATGGGATATTTTTAAGTTCATCCATCTTTTGGGCAATAAGCAGGTTTTTGATGGAAGCCTTGATGAACAGTTCTACACTTCAATTGCAAAAACTATGTCAAATATATGGATCAAGGATTTTCTAACAGGAAGATGAAAGTTTCATTAACATGTTTTAAAGCTGTCCAATCAGAAATGCGTAATAAAGGGGAAAAAAGTGCGGAATTTTATAGTACATTTGCCTTCATGAACGCTTACATTTACTCAAGTATTTTTCATTCAACAAAGAAAGACGTGCTACTTTAAGAGAACAACCACAGCCGCTCACCAGTCTTTGGTTTTCTTGCAATCCACACACAACAACCTCTCTTAATGTGTTTTCTGTTACCAGAACACTCTCTCAATTAGGTGCACCAAAGTATTGGCAGCTATACTACAATAAGCAAATGCAACTCTGATACCACATTCTGTCATTGTTTGGTAACTTAGTGGCAGTGGTGTTTTAACCATTATAGTCCCAATACATTGACACACTACCTGCCAGAAAATGAATAGTCAGCTGATTACATTTAATACTTTTTCCTTTACAAACAACTTAATCTTTCTCATCTGTTATTTAATCCCAGTTGTAAACACTATAGATATACAATTTGTAGAATACAACTGAATTCTATCATAATTTGAAAGATTATTGAGAACAATTTTTTTAAATGAAAAAGCAAAAAGTTCTGCGAATAAACTTGTACCATGGAGGGAGGTACACGAAGAAGACTTTCTGTACCTAATGGAATTGTGGAGTAAGAGTCTGGTTTGTTTTCTTTTAATATCTTGTACCAGCAAGACATTACTTGACCAGCAGACTAACTGAATTGACTCTCAGGAGGTGGCTGGACATTAATCAAGACTCCTTAGTGGTTTCTAAGTTTTTAAGGGTTTCTGGAAACCTAGGTTCAATTTCCTTTCTGTAGTACAGTTTGTCAGGCTTCTGTCAGTTTCCCAAAAAACTTGTTTTTGAAGACAACAAAAATAACAACAGTGTATATTCCTTATATCATAGCATATGAGTGGAGTTAAATTTATATAAATAAATACTTCAAGCAAATGATGTTGTGCAATCAACAGGAATTTGGCTATAAGACACATGGACACTTTTTGAAGAGCTGTTCCTAAAACCTTTAGTAAACAGACCTATGAGACTGAATTACTGACAGATAATTTTATGATGGTGATTAGTATTAGACAGAAGGTGAAATATTTGTAATGAGAGCCAGTAGGGATAATTGTCAGATTGCTGATCCTTAGAAAAAAAATCTCAGCATGAAGCAGAATACAAACTAGGATTCCTGACTGATAATCCCATTGTTTTCCTGTAAACACCATACCATCCCTCCCAAAGCTCCTTAATACTATCAAGATATTTATTAAAAAAAAAAATTGGGCTACTGGATTATTAAAAACAAAGTAACCTGCTGCTTAATATTCCAGTAAGATTAGTAACATCTTGGAATTGTGAAACAGTAAGAATCGGCTCAGTAATAGATATCTATGATACCTAGTTGCTTTATTATTCCTTCAGAGGTAATACATGATGACTCCTATATCTAGAAAAGCATTTATTTCCATCTCACTAGCTCTAATGAGCAGATTGGGTATAATACTGAACCATGTCAATTGATTAGTAGCATTGTTTCTTTTTCCAGCCTGTATTGTCTACATGAGAGTTTGAGGAACAATAATAGTCTTGTCCTAAGTCCCTGTGACAAAGTTTGATTCTGATACACAGCAATTTGAATTCTTCCTGTGTGACAGCTTCATTGGCATCATTGTGAACTGTGCCTGAGGCATTTCATCCAGATCATATAAAATAATTGAAGAGTAGGCACTAATAAGACTTACACATTGAGGATGATGTAATTTTCCTGGATTCCTTTTCCTATATTTTATTATGTCTGAATGATAATGAAGTCATAATTATAACAAGTTTCTTTGCATTAATGTTTCTACTCATTGTCTTTTTCACAATGAAGCAATTGCTGAATTTTACAAGTTTCAGGTGGGAGTCAAGAACTGCAATCATACCAGCATTGCCACTCAAAATTAGCTCTGTCTCTCACCTTCCCTCTAAGTTTGTGCTGTTTCTTTTGCAATATTTCATTTCTGTTTGTTGATCTACAATATGATGAGCTTCCTATGTACCTCACATCTGTAAAAGATGGGCAAGCTCATAGTTATTTCCAGTCTTTCAGTTGTTTCTAGAGTCTCCGAACATTCTCTTGCACATGCTTTCTACTGTGAGGCAAGCTCACATATATTTAAAACTAACAGCACCATACTTCATAACAGCATCCTCTTAGTGCTAAGTTTCAGTATTACTTCTACCTACATTTTGCCTCAAAGGATACAGTTTCTTCACTGATTTATAATATATAATTTATAGACCCTGGCAGTTCTTCTGAATGGGTGTTGAAATCAATCCATGAAGTCACATGAGATCCTTGTATTTTGTGCTGTAAAGGACATGATATTTTGCAACTTGATTGACATAGAAAAATTACGGTCTTGTTCTAGAGAGCAGATGATACCTTCTTATAGGGACAAATCCAGATGATTTTCCTATATAAATAGGACCATAATTTTAGAATAATACTTATGCCATTTGAGGTAAAAAATTTTTAATTAATGTCCAAAAATATTTAAGAATTGTCTCGTAGTATAGATATGAGCCAATGGTGCTGTTTTAAACCCAGCACTAGGGAGCCTTTCCTCTCATTATTGATATTTCTTACTTAATATCAGAAAGACATTTCTAATGTGTGCTATTTATAGTTTTGAAATGTGAACACTGTATTAATTTATGGTATCATATCTCTCTATACTCCCAAGCAGCCAATATGTTAAGCGTACTCGAGTGTAGGCTAAGTGCACATCATGAGCAAACTGAGTGCACGTAAATGATTCAAGCTCAACACATTCAGTTTCATATCAGGGTAACTGAATGACCCGGACTGTTGTAAAAGTTGAAAATATGATGACATTTCTACACTGCATGAAATAAAGAGCAACTTTTTCAATTTTCTTTCTCTTGTCAAAATGAATAAACAGTTAAAATATTGCCAGTGCAGTATTTATTAGATTTTAGATGAAAATTGTAGATAAAGTCCCAGGTACATAATGAGGGAAAACTGAGAAGAAGAACAGGTTGTAGGAGTAAGTCTTCCTCCCTATTCTTCACACCCATGTACCAGCAGAGCAAGAAGTTGTTCTAGTATTTACCAGGTTAGCCTGACACCATAACCACAAAAGGCAATAACAGGGTGTCTTTGTTGAGCCTGCACCTGGGGCTAAACAATAGCAGTTTTTCTCTCAACCAATGTCCCCTCCCCAACCAAGGAAGGAAACTGGAAAAAAGAGGGAGACTAACGGGTTAAACAGATTTAATAAAATAAAGAAAACAATATAAACGCTAACACAAAAGCATACTTAGCTACAGGGTTGCAGCAGGTTGCCCATGAATCCCAATCACCAGCAATGAGGAAAAAGGGAAACCATAAGAGAGGAAAACAAAAACAACCCCACCTCTCTCTACCAAGCCCTCCCTTTTATAGTGAACTTGATTTTTAATGATATAGAATACACCTGTGGGCCAGCCTGGGTCAGCTGCTAATGGCCCTGATCACCATGGCTGGCCACAAAGTGGAACAAAATCCCAATGAAACCAGGACACAAGGCTAAGCCTTAGCTGGTGGATATGGTTGTAGAGAGATATAGCAGAGTCTTCAGGTACATATTCTTCCTTTTCTGATTTTCTTTACCAGTGAGAGTCAAAGAACTGGAAAAAAAAAGTAACTGTAACAGAAAACTGTTCTGTAAGTAGACTTTTAAGTCTACTATGTATTTTCCCATTCTTTGGCAACTTTCAAAGAGAATTTAATTTACTTCATCTGGTTAAAAAAAAATCATTGTTTTTGCCCAGCAGATAGGATGGAGCACTAATATCCAGGTTTTTTTGATTCATGCTCTGTCACATTTGCCTTCCAAAAATCATCTGGCCAGGCACATAGTCATACATCTTAGAAAAACAAAGGTGTCATCCACACAAACCGATACTCTAATCCTTGACTATATTCAAAAATAATCCTGTCTTGTCAAAGAGGATGAAACATCAGTCTAAATTCATAATGAAATAAGATTATTCACTGCAGTTATCACATCACTGCTGGCTTGCTTTGTCTAGTACCAATAGCAGGAAGAAGAAGATGTTTTGATTCCAGACTGTCATTAATTCTCTACTCAATCAAATATTTAAATGCCTGTTTAAAATATGTCCATCCTAAAAGAAAGGAATGGAAATCAAGGTAGTTTCTTGCACCTTTGCAGGTAGCAAAGCAAATGTCCAAATATGAGGTTTCACTTCAGATTTTTTTAATGAAAGAAAATATATATCTAAAACCGGATTGAAGTTTAACATGCACTTACAAACGTTTGACTCCTTTGTCCTAGTAATTTTCTCTATTGTGCTAATTCAGCTTTTAAAAAGTTAAGTTTTTGTCTTGGTGCGTGTTTATGGATTTTCTTTTTTTTCTACCAGGGTAAATAGACAAAAATATGCATATGTGTATGTCCACATATACATATATGCAGAAACATATATGATTTTATATATATATCATATATATATCATATATATGCACATGTGTGTGTATTTATATAGTGTACATATGTTGTGGGTTAACCCCAGTAGGCAGCTAAACACCACCGAGCTGCTCACTCACTCTCCGCCAGAGGGATGGGGCAGAGAATCAGAAGGACGAAAGTGAGAAAACACGTGGTTTGAGATAAAGAGAGTTAAGCAAAAGCCAGGCACACAAGCAAAGTAAGACAAGGAATTCATTCACTGCTTCCCATCGGCAGGCAGGTGTTCAGCCGTCTCCAGGAAAGCAGGGCTTCATCATGTGTAATGGTTACTTGGGAGGAGAAATGCTGTAACTCCCTCTTCCATCTTCTTCTTCCAGCTTTGTTGCTGAGCATGATATCACATGATGTGGGATGTCCCTTTGGCCACTTGGGGTCAGCTGTCCCAGCTGTGTGCCCTCGCAACTTCTTATGCACCCCCAGCCTGCTCACTGGTGGGGCAGGGTGAGAAACAGAAAAGGGTTTCACAGAATCACAGAATCACAGAATGTTAGGGATTGGAAGGGACCTCAAAAGATCATCTAGTCCAATCCCCCTGATGGAGCAGGATTGCCTAGACCATATCACACAGGAACGCGTCCAGGCGGGTTTTGAATGTCTCCAGAGAAGGAGACTCCACAACCTCTCTGGGCAGCCTGTTCCAGTGTTCGGTCACCCTCACCGTAAAGAAGTTTTTCCTCATATTTAAGTGGAACCTCCTGTGTTCCAGCTTGCACTCATTGCCCCTTGTCCTGTCAAGGGATGTCACTGAGAAGAGCCTGGCTCCATCCTCATGACACTTGCCCTTTACATATTTATAAACATTAATGAGGTCACCCCTCAGTCTCCTCTTCTCCAAGCTAACGAGACCCAGCTCCCTCAGCCTCTCCTCATAAGGGAGATGTTCCACTCCCTTAATCATCTTCGTGGCTCTGCGCTGGACTCTCTCTAGCAGTTCCCTGTCCTTCTTGAACTGAGGGGCCCAGAACTGGACACAATATTCCAGATGCAGCCTCACCAGGGCAGAGTAGAGGGGGAGGAGAACCTCTCTCGACCTGCTAACCACACCCCTTCTAATACACCCCAGGATACCATTGGCCTTCTTGGCCACAAGGGCACACTGCTGGCTCATGGTCATCCTGCTGTCCACTAGGACCCCCAGGTCCCTTTCCCCTACGCTGCTCTCCAACAGGTCTGCCCCCAACTTGTACTGGTACATGGGGTTGTTCTTGCCCAGATGCAGGACTCTACTCTTGCCCTTGTTATATTTCATTCAATTTCTCCCCGCCCAACTCTCCAGCCTGTCTAGGTCTCTCTGAATGGCTGCGCAGCCTTCCGTTGTGTCAGCCACTCCTCCCAGTGTCATCAGTGAACTTGCTGACAGTGCACTCTATTCCCTCATCCAAGTCATTAATGAATATATTGAATAGTGCTGGTCCCAGTACCGATCCTTGAGGGACTCCGCTAGACACAGACCTCCAACTGGACTCTGTCCCATTGACCACCACTCTCTGGCTTCTTTCCTTCAACCAGTTCACAATCCACCTCACTACCCGATCATCCAGACCACACTTCCCCAGTTTAGCTGTGAGGATGCTGTGGGAGACCGTGTCAAACGCTTTACTGAAATCGAGATAGACCACATCCACAGCTTTACCATCATCTATCCACCGGGTTACGTCCTCATAAAAGGCTATCAAGTTGGTTAAGCATGACTTCCCGTTGGTGAAGCCATGTTGAGTGCCCCTAATGATCCCCCTATCCTTGATGTGCCTAGAGACAGCACCAAGGACAAGTTGTTCCATCACCTTTCCGGGGATGGAGGTGAGGCTGACCGATCTATAGTTACCCGGGTCTTCCTTCTTGCTCTTTTTGAAGACTGGAGTGACATTCGCTTTCCTCCAGTCCTCAGGCACCTCTCCCGTTGCCCACGACTTAGCAAAGATGATGGAGAGTGGCCTAGCAATGACTTCCGCCAGCTCCCTCAGCACCCGCGGGTGCATCCCATCAGGGCCCATGAATTTATGGACGTCCAGATTGCTTAATTGGTCCCTGACCCAGCCCTCATCAACCAAGACAGATTCCTCCTCTATCCTGACTTCTTCTGGGGCCTCAGGGGTCTGGGGCTCCTCAGGACAGCCTCCAACAGTATAGACAGAGGCAAAGAAGGCATTCAGTAACTCCGCCTTCTTTTTATCCTCTGTCTCCAGGACCCCCACCTCATTCATCAGTGGGCCTACATTGCCTCTAGTGTTGGCTTTACCTGCAATGTATTTGAAGAAGCCCTTTCTGTTGTCCTTGACCTCTCTTGCAAGGTTTAATTCCAAGGAGGCCTTAGCTTTCCTAGTTGCCTCCCTACATCCTCTGACAACAGACTTATATTCCTCCCAAGTGGCCAGCCCCTCCTTCCACAATCTGTACACCCTCTTCTTCCACTTGAGTTTGCCCAGCAGTTCCCTGTTCAACCATGCAGGTCTCCTGGTACCCTTCCTTGACTTCCTAGCTGCTGGGATGCTCTGATCTTGAGCTCGGAAGAAGCAGTCCTTGAATACTAACCAACTATCTTGGGCCCCCTTACCTTCTAGTACCCTGTCCCATGGGATTTCCCCTAGCAGTTGCTTGAAAAGGCCAAAGTTGGCCCTCCTGAAGTCCAGGGTTGCGATTCTGCTAGCTGTTCTGTTCCTGCCACATGAGATCCTGAACTCTACCATCTCATGGTCACTACAACCAAGGCTGCCCTCAACCTTCACCTCTTCAACCAGACCCTCCTTGTTAGTGAGGATAAGATCCAGCAGCGCTCCTCTCCTAGTTGGCTCATCCACCATTTGCATCAG
Source organism: Nyctibius grandis (assembly GCF_013368605.1). NCBI lineage: Eukaryota > Metazoa > Chordata > Aves > Nyctibiiformes > Nyctibiidae > Nyctibius > Nyctibius grandis. Next base: position 82,449,176 of record NC_090660.1, read on the forward strand.
AAAGTTATCATCAATGCACTGGAGGAACCTCCTGGACTGGGGATGGCTGGCTGAGTAGGTCTCCCAGCTACCATCAGGGTAGTTGAAATCCCCCACGACAACCAGGCCCTGTAATTGCGAGACTGCTCTCAGCTGCCTGTAGAAGGCCTCATCACCCTCCTCCTCCTGATCCGGTGGCCTGTAATAGACACCCACAACAGTATCACCCCTGACAGCCTGCCCCTTAATTCGCACCCACAAACTCTCAACTCGCTCCTGATCCGCCCCTGGACAGAACTCGATACATTCTAGCTGCTCACTCACATAAAGAGCAACTCCACCACCTCTCCTTAGTGGCCTGTCTTTCCTGAACAAGACATAGCCATCCATGACCACATTCCAGTCATGCGAGGCGTCCCACCAAGTCTCAGTAATTGCCACTAGATCATAGCCCCCCGACCGAACACGGATTTCTAACTCCTCCTGTTTATTCCCCATGCTGCGTGCATTGGTGTACAGGCATTTCAGGGAGCGAGCTGAGCACACCGATTTCACCCCAGGGGGATGGGAGGCCTCCTGGTCTACCTCAACACTAGAGCGTTGCCCCAGTTTGATGCTGCACCAGCACTGCTCAGCAGTAACTAAATCGTCCCTGTGTTATCAACACTGTTTCCAGCACAAATCCAAAACATAGCACCATACAAGCTGCTATGAAGAAAATTAACTTATTGCAGCCAAATCCAGCACAATATATGTACAGATTTTTTGTATATAAAAATCTGTATGCATGTGTATATCTACATACAAGCACATTCACAGTGACCAAAATGGAAATGTACAAGTTCCAGCATGAAACCTACTCATTCAGAGTTACTTTATATGAAAAATATTCATATACTCATTTGGAACAAGATTCATCTGGAAAGTGAGCAACCACATCTGCCCCTGTTCTGATATGTCTTAGCAGAAATACACTGTGCTGCTATTACATGTAGTGGAGAGCTAATCAATAGGGTTACCTGAATTTAGGGAGTGAATCACCTCAGCCCCACAAAGATACTTACTTTGATTCTGATAAATAGCACCTTTTGTTCCATTTACTCTGTTGGTTATATCTCTGCCATCTACAGTGGTCACTTAGGCAACTCACATCTACATTGTAGGCAACTAAAGTTAGGTGAAATGAATCCTCCTGATCTGCTGAAGTGTGTAGTCTTTCAGTCTCTGAGTTAGACAGAGAACATAAGGACTCTAGATTCCATCCCCATGCACATACACATTGATATAACAGATAATGTTAATCCCCACTGATAATCTGAAAATACACTTGGAGTTCCCTGTAACTGAGAATAAAATATTTAGGAATGTTTGCTTGTTGTTTTGTAAGTAATTCATACATTGATCTTGCTCTTCACAAAAGGTAATAAATCACAAGTTAAAATTGATTCTACCATGTGAGAAAAAGTTAGGGTCATAAATAGAGAACAAAATGTCTTATAAAAAGAATTAACTTTTATAATTTGTAATTTGGTGACAATTAGAGATATGCAAAATATTCAAAACACTAAAAAATGTTGATTCATTCAAATAATATTTGCAAAAACATAATGAGTTTAATAGACTTACCTGTACAAAGATTTCAGTATTCAGAACAGAATCTGATCAAATGTTAAAAAGAGAAACATAGCATAGTGCAGTCCTTAGGATATTGCTCCAGAGTTTAGAAACCAAATTCCCTTTTACATTCTCTAACTAGTTGCTTATCGTGTGTTTGTTTTAGTTGTCTTTTTTTTTAATGTTTTTCAGCCCTGCATATGAAATGGAACGGAAAAATAATTGATCTTCCCTCTCAGCAATAAAATCCACACATTACTGTGATGAACAAGAGTCCTTAAAGTGTAGGGTTGCTACCATTTAATGTTGGATGTTGGATGGATTCTAACCCCCACTTTCCTTTCCACGACTTGCAAGGAATGAGACCCACAGGTCCCCTGAGATCCTCATTACAGAGTTTAACGCTGCCTCACTAACTATTTCCCTCTCTTATATACTTAGGACTCACTGATCACATTTTCCTGGTTGGAATTCCTGCTGTTAGTTATATCCAGTAGAGTTCAGTGTTTTACAAATGTCCATCAATAAATTTTGCATCATGCTTTCAAGGTGAAAGGGAGCCTTTAGTCTTCCCAAGAGTCCAGGTTTCTTGTTTTCTCAGCTGGAGGGGAAAAGGAGGAGGGGGATTTGCTACTCTAGCCTTTCAGGATCAGGCCTTACTCGACTTGTCTTCAGGACAGCATCCCTTCTGAATGTTAAGCAAGTGGCAGTTTTCATTTTTTAATTACAAATAACTTTTTAAAGAACACATATGTGACAGATGGTGATCCGTATTTTTTTCCTTCATCACACTCTTTGTAAAACCAGTGGGTCGTGTAAAAAGAAAAGATTAGGTCTAAAATACAAGCAGTCTTGTGTATTTGAGCTCATTGATATGGGTGGTGTTCTGACTGTCAGAAAAATAGATAGTTGGTATTTCTAATGAAAGTCAGCATAGGCTGTACATCATTTAGGATCATGTGAACATTTTTGTAGTCTCAGTGTCTCATTGGTATTAAATGTGTAGGCAGGGGTAGAATAGGGTTCCTTTAGCTTTCAGCCATATGAATACTTTAGAAGGTGGAGACATGCATGGACTACTGAGTTGAACAAATGCATGATTAAAGTAAGCAACATTTCAGAGTCTTTCTTTTAAACTAATTTGTACACAGTGTTGCCGCTTGTCTGCAGCAAGCTCCATTCGGTTGCTGGCTGGCCTGAGGCTATCCGCACCCCAGGGCCATTGAGCACTGACACCAATGTGAGGATGCAACAAATGGCATTTATTTAACTGCGTAACAGCCTTATATAGTCGTCTTGTCCCGTACGAACTCGCGTGATACTTGCACTTCTTGCTCTTTTCACCACACCTACCTTTCCGTTACAACGCGAGATTTTCCGGTCGCCGTACCCTAATCTACCTACACACAGGAATAATTTTGCCATTGTTTTATAGAAGTGTTTTTTTTTTTTAATTTCTTATAAAGGCTGCGGCCTTGCTAACACTTAAACTGATCAATAGGTGAATTACTCATGGGTATCAGCATGTACTTGAATTGTCTGTTAGTGAGTGTGATGTTTCAATCATCAATTTCTTAACTCTGTATAAAATATATGCTTATATTTATATTTATTCAGTGATTGCTACATTTATTAAGGCTTCTAAAATTATATCCTGAAGATATACACTTTTCCTCCAAGTTTTTTAAGAGAGATCTTTTTACTTCCTCAATGTTTCCATTACCACAACATTTTTTTACTGCTACAGTGACAACTTTTCTGCCACAGGAAATATAAACAGAGACTTCCCATTACAATCTGCACTGCACTGACATTAGTTAATATTGCTAACAACCTCCATTGGAAGCTACTTATAACTTATAACTTAAGTATTTTGAGCGGAAATTTTTATGTCAGGTGGTTGCTTCAGGCTGAGAATCACTCGTGTCACTTAGATGATTTAAAACTTTACAAATACTTCTGTTTGAAAGCAGGAAATAATACATTGTATTTTTCCATATTAAAACATATTTATAGATCTCTTACACTGAGAAACTCTAGTAATTTCATTCTTCAGAACAAGATCAGAAATATATTCAACAATGGTCTTACTTGAAAATTGATTCGCCAACTAAATTCTCCGTGTCTCCACTTTAAGACTGGGCTAATATAATTAATTTCTGGCACTCTGACTTGTTCCATCAATGACATTGCTGAAACCACACATGAGAACATTGTTCATGTTGGGTGTTCTTTAGTCCATTTTTCTTGGGCACCTGTCTTTCACCTTTATTTTCAGTACCAAGTGAAAGATTCCTTAGGATGTTCCTGCAGTCTTTGGACTAATTCAAGTGACTAATTTTAGGCAGCAGGATTGCCCCTTAAAGATGTTCAATCCTCCTTGTCTCTTCCTAAACTATGTAAGGAACTTGGGTGCTTGTTTCCTTAGACACCTACAGTTTCAACAAAAGTGGTGGATTAAGTTAAGCAGAGGGGATATTGCCCAGCTAAGAGGAGAGCTGTTGCTGTTGTTTACCTTGACTTGAGCAGGACTACTGACGCTTGCATAACATCCCCATAGACAAGTTGACAAAGTATGGATTGGACAAGTGCACAGTAAGGTGGATTGAAAACTGGCTGAACAACTGGGCCTGGAGGGTTGTGATCAATAACTCAAAATCCAGCTGGAGGCCAGTCACTAATGGGGTATCCCAGGGGCTAATCCTGTTCTACTTCTTCATTAACAACCTGGTTGATGGGACAGAGTGCACTCTCAGCAAGTTTGCAGGCAACTCAAAACTGGGAGGAGTGGCTGATACACCAGAGGGTCATGTTGTCATTCAGAGGGGCCTCAACAGACTGGAGAAATGGGTCAACAGGAATGTCATGAAGTTCACCAAGGAGAAATGTCAAATCCTGCACCTGTGGAGGAATAACCCTAAACAACAGCAACACATGCTGGTAGTGAACCACGTGGAAAGCAGCTTTGCAGAAAAGGACCCGGGGATCTTGGTGGACATGAAGTTGAGCGTGAGCCAACAGCGTACCCCTGTGGCAAAGAAGGCTGGCAACATACTGGGCAGCATTAGGTGTAGTGTTGTCAACAGGTCGAGGGAAGTGATGCTTCCCCTCTACTCAGGACAGGGGGGACGCATACAGAGTACTGTGCCCAGTTCTGGTCTCCCCAGTGCAAGAAAGATATTGACTTATGTAATATGTAAAGGGCAAGTGTCATGAGGACGGAGCCAGACTCTTCTCAGTGACATCCCTTGACAGGACAAGGGGCAATGGGTGCAAGCTGGAACACAGGAGGTTCCACATAAATATGAGGAAAAACTTCTTTACGGTGAGGGTGACCGAACACTGGAACAGGCTGCCCAGAGAGGTTGTGGAGTCTCCTTCTCTGGAGACATTCCAAACCCGCCTGGACGCGTTCCTGTGTGATATGGTCTAGGCAATCCTGCTCCGTCAGGGGGATTGGACTAGATGATCTTTCGAGGTCCCTTCCAATCCCTAACATTCTGTGATTCTGTGATTCTGTGACTTACTGGAGGAAGTCCAGCAAGGGGCCACAAAGATGATCAAGGGACTGGAGCATCATCCATATGAGGAGAGGCTGAGAGTGTTCAGCCTGGAGAAAAGAAAGCTTGGAGGTGATCTTATCAGTGTGTATAAACAAATGAAGAAGGTGGAGACAGAATCTTTTCAGTGGTGCCCACTAATAGGACAAGATGCAATGGACACAAATTAAACCACAAGAAATTTCATTTTAATACAGGAAACAATTTTTAACTTGGACGGTGGTCAAACACTGGAACAAGTTACCTGGACAGGTTGTGAAGTCTCTATCTGTGGAGTTATTAAAAATCTGACCGGACATGGTCTGGAGTAAACTGCAGCAGCTGATCCTCCTTTGAGCAGGAGAGTTGGGCTAGATGACTGTTGGACTAGGTGAACTGTGGTCCCTTCCAAGCTCAACCATTGTGTGATTCTGTTTCTGTGCTCCCCATATTCACTTTATTGAGGGATGGAATAAGTAAGGCATGTAAATATGCTCCTAATATGAAAGATCTAAAAATTAGTGAAATAATTTGAATATTTCAGAAATTCAATAGAAAAAAATGTGATTATGAAATAAAAATCCTAATATTTATTTATAAAATGGTTAAATTTTGATATTTCCTACCTTTTGAATGTTTGGCTTTTCAAACTAAATGTCCTTTTAGCATTGTGAAGCAACGACACCTTGGTTTTGATTGATGATGTCTTTTTTCAAGAGAATGAATAAAAAGTTTTGTAGAGTATTATTCCTCACCAAGAAAATGAAACTTTTGCAAATAAATATTAATGACTTTTTGTTCTAGGTGCTGTTTGTTTCATTTCATTATCATAATGAAGAATAATAGTGTAGGGTTGTTTTTTTTAAGGTGACCTTACAATGTCACTTATAAAACTATCACAGCAAAATAATTGTCTCTGTCACATAGAAAGTTAATTTCTTAAATGAAGTAAGGCGACAAATTATTGGAATCGGCTTGTGTGCTTTAAGTATGCCACCTGTAGAAAAAGAGTTAAACTTGAAATAAAGCATATCTTTTCTCTTAAGACTGGGAAATTACATAAAATTATTAAGGCAGGCTTTTTTCTGGCCTTTATATCTTCTTCTTGCAAGACCTTTTCTCCCCTCTATGCTCTCACATCCCAATATGCCTTCACCTTTTCCAAGGTACTCTTTCAAAACAGGGCCATACCTTCAGCAACACAATGAAGTCATTCAGTGAGTCCTGCTAGTTTTTAATTCTGATTTTTATAGGAAAAAGAACAACACAGATATACGTGGTTTTCATGATGATAGTGATGGTGGCCTCAAATATCTTATGGGATATCCTGACTCTTCAGATTTTCTTTCAAGATGTTTTCATGTAGTTGCTTTTCTTCAGCTGAAAGATGTTTGGTCAGTGACCTTCTACTGGACACCCAAAGTACCAATTCATACGCTGACACATCATAACTCAATCAAATTAACCAACATTTATTTGTCTAGACAAGGCCTATTTAGATCCTCCCTTTGTATACACACAGATACACATACACAAACACACAACCCAACATCACCACCCTTTAGTCTTGCTGCAACAGCGTATCTGTGAGATGGAGTTGTGTTTCACATTTGGCACAAAAGTTCAGTTTTAACTCTTGGCAACTATTCTTATTTCTGAGTTTTCCCTTGGCTCATAGCTGATAAAAACAAACACAAAATCAAAAGAAAGCCAGAGTCTGAATGCTAATGTGACATAATGGAGTTCATTTGTGGTTTGGCTTTACAAAAGTTAGTAAGGAACACAGTGTCCAAACAGCTTAAGGCTGACATGCAGGTAACACTTTGTTGTGTCATCAGCTACTGTACTTTAATAAAGTACAATCAGATGAATTCAAAATCCAGTGAAATCAAAGGGAATCTTTCATGGCCATTACTTTCAGCCCATGTTCATATAGTTCATATAGTCAATGGCTCAATGTTCTCTGTAAAATTATTCATACAAATGCATGCCAGTGAAATAAACATACACAAGCAACTTTAGATCTGATTTTTGGCAGTTTGATCCATGTAACCCAGAATTTCAAAGAGTAAGTGGAAAGAATTTAATACTTAGGCATCACATTGATTTGACTTTTTTTATCTTTCAAGGGCAAGAAAAAAAAATCTTTCTATAGTCCTAGTAAAAGCTACATGTTGCACAGTGTTCTGCCACAATTCATAAGGCTCAAAGTCTCTAAAACAATAATGCAGTCTGGCTTGAGAAAATTGTATGTACTCTAAGTGTTTACTGATCAATTTACTTTTCATCCTAGTTACCAATTGTCATCTGGTTCCTAATACTTCTTATCATATTTAAGGCTAATTTCACTTCAGCAAGAATAGTTTTAAGTACCAGAGGGTGCTTATAATAGGAACTATATTTTTCAAGATAGATGGGTTACTGGTTTTGCAAGACAGAATGAACTAAATATAAAAACAAATCTGTGCAGGACAAATGTCATGTAACCGAAAGGAAGATGCTTTCAATATAAAGTATTTCAAGCTATGCTGCTGTCCTGTGAAATCACCTCTGTGAATACCCTTTCTTACTTCTTCAGGAGATTTCTTCATATATTACATGCTGTCAAATTTCAATAATATTTCATGTTGTAAAAATCTTTGACAGCTCTTGCAGCTGTGATAAATAACAACCAGGAGATGTGGCTAAAATATCCACCTACAATTTGCAGTGTTTATTGGACAGTATACTACTTGCATGCTATACTATTATGATTACTACAAAGGTACATAAATCAATGTTTTGTACAGCTTTTTCTGGTTTTGAAATTTTTTTTTCCCCATTTTTTCTTGTCTGATGGGAGGTTTCTAATTCAGTCTACCTAGAGTGAAACGTGAGTATTAACACTTTTCTGGACTGGCATCGAAAGAGTTCTTACCGAAGGTCATGAAGTCTAGAAACTTATACATATGAAAGCTATATTCATAAAGCTTTTTAAAACTCCTCTTCTGTAAATCAAAAAAAAAAATAGTGCTATTACAAATGTATGTGTTTATAGTATGAAAGCACAATATATAAAAATTATTGAGATTATATATAGCATTACATTTTTAAAGGGATTGTAATAGTTGTACTGCTTTGTCATTATTGTATTAATTAATTGATTATAACTAAAAAAATAACTTATTTACAAAGAGATGTCCAGTTTAGAGTCAATATTATTTTGATAGCTGCGTAACGCTTGGGTTTCTTATTTGTTCACGAGTATCCTCTCTGCAATGACAGTGGATTGCAAGTCTTAGTCATAACATTAAAATACATAAATTTTTTGGCTGCTGAGATAGCTTGTTCCCTTTTCATTATTCTTAATAAACACAAATGGCACCTAAATTGGATTTGCCTGATTATGTTCCCCAAGAGAAGCTCTATAAAACACAGTTTATATAACATAAAATGTATCTGCATACTTCATTAAATGACCATAGAACAGTTAGTAAGATACAGTAACAAAAGCAATGATTTTATTGAACTCCTTGAAAGCAAGTAACTGTATATAATTTTTGAAAGTAGCCATAAAGGATGAGGCCCGCACTAGCACATTTCTTTTAAATGGTATGATTCAGTCTTTGTGAAGAGAATGCTGCAGCGTATTGATAAAGATTTGTCCCAGTCTTCTCTCTTACTCTTTAGATCTCAGCATATCTATGAGCTTAAAAAGTACTTCATCGCAGTACCTGAAGAAGCTAGGAACAAAATTTACAGAAGACCTTAATTCACTGGTTGCTAAGGCATGTTCTGTCTCATTTGGTCACTGAAGCAAGCAGGAGTTTGACACTTAAAAACCTCTGACAGTTTGGACCACGGTGACTTAGGCTTTCAATATACCTAAGACACACTGCAGAACTTTACTGAGGACATATATTTAAAGTCTTTTGTGTGGTAGTAGAACCTGAAAATATCTAATAATAATAATAAAAAAACCCACAACAAACAAAATGCTCTCAACTTTAATCTATATGAACTTTTTTTGTTAACTTACAGGTCCTATTTTTTTTCCCTGAAGAACTGGACAAATTCAGACAAATGGAAGTTCAAAACAGGGCAAGGCTCAAGTCCTCAGCATAAAGCAGGAAAATCAAGTATCATCTTGATTATTGATGATCCCATTGTAAGGAATCTCAGTCAACTGATCTATCACATTACTGAAAGCAAAATAACATATGTATCTGGCATACAAGATTACACTTGGACTACACGATTTCTACTACACAAATATGTCAAATTCTTCCAAGTTAGAGTCCAGAGTTAAGACTATTTATTTCTGCAGTGACAATGGGAGGAAAATACTTGATGTGAATGAAAATAATTTAAAGAACTGCAAGAATGAATGAAGTCAGTGCTGACCATCTTCTTTGAAGTGCTTTCAATGCCAAGCAGAAGCAATGAATGGAAAAAACTATCACTGGTACCAAGGGTAACAATGCAAAATAATGGGGTTTGGGGTTCATATTGAAAGACACAGGTCACCAACCTGCTCACTTCTAAAGCAGCAGGCCTTGCTAGAATATGCATTAAGTTTGTCATCGTTGATTTGTAGTAGTTAGTCATTCCTCCGTTGTACCAGAGTACCAACAGTACAGCAAATATGGAGGGGATGGTGCTGTCCTGGTTTGAACTAGGAGAGACTTTTCAGCTAAGTTTCTTTTAAGTGACTACTTTTCTGAAGTTGACTACATGGCCTGTTGCCATAGGAACTAGGGTCCCTGTTGGGTCTCTGTCCCACAGAGGAAGGGACCACAGAGTGCTACACATGCAAAGAGGGGTGGACAGGACAGGTGACACGAACCTGACCAACAGAGCATTCCATCTCACCCATGTCATATACTCAGTTAAAATCTAGGGGACCACAAGGGTCGTGCTTTCTTCCCCTGTGGCCGACATCCTGGGAGGACTCTGCCCACGCTCCTGCCGTCACTCCTGAACCCGGTTCCCGCTGCTGCCACATGTGCTCCGGGTCTGCCCAGCACCTGCCCTGCAGCGTCAGCAGGGACGTGATCGTCATCAGGGGGAGCTCAGTAATGGTTTTATATACAGTTTGTTATTTATTATACTTTTTTCCCCTTGTTATTGTTTATTAGAACTGTTTTAACTTTCCAACCCGTAAGTCTCTCTCCCTTTTCTCTTTTCCTTTTCCCTGCTGGGGAAGGAGAAGATTAACAGAGAGCGTCTGTCATCAGCTTAACCGCCTGCCCAGCTTTAAACGGTGACAGATGCACAATTATTATCTTACTTCTTTAGTCTGTTATTCAGTTCCTGAGACACTTGTTAGAAGTGAGAATGGTACAACTGGGTAATTATGGGTGATTCAGCTGCCATACTGTTTTAATATGTCTGATTACTGGAAGAAAATGGGGAATTACAGCAGAAACTTTCAGGAAGGCTTCAACCACATGGCTCAGGACATGTGTGTTTGTCTCAGGCATATGAATGATTATTCCAAATAGATCAAATAGATTTTATACGTATTGTAGCTACCAGGCTGGAAATAGAGATATGAAGCAAGGCAGATGATTGGGATGGATAACTGGCAGCTTTAATTAAGGTAGTCCATTGTGTCAGAAGAGAGATAGGAGATAACCAGTGAAATCAATTCTTCACACTTTGATGATATTTTCCCATGCTAAGTTGTCTTTTAAGGCACTTTAAGACATATGTTCAAGCACCTTAACAATAGAGGCCATAATGACAAACTAAGTATTAAAGGCAAAAGGAAAACAGTTATTGGTTTTGACTGAAGAGAGTAATATTTAGCGGCATCGCAGTCTAAAGGGTGAAGCGAATTGCCACCTTTTATTAATTACGTGTCATGGATGCATGCACACACACACATACGACATTAATGGGAAGTAAATGCTGTTGTGACTTGATTCTGTGTAGAAAAGTCTCTGTGAGTAAAGAATGGGAAGGCAGGATTTACTATGAACAAATATATCCCAAATAATTTGCACCAGTTGAAATTCTGAGCCTGAATCTGAATTGTGTTTTCTGGAAGCTGAAAGCACTCAGAGTTCCATGCTTTTATTTTTGTTTTCTTTTGAATTATTGAATTCATGTTGTAATGACTTAATTTACAGTGCTGAAGTTTGTGTGAAAAAAATTGTGTTCACAAGTAACTCTACAGACAAACACAACATTTAACTTTCTCCTACCCTACTTTGTACGCCTTCCAGAACTTTTTTCTATGTCACAAAACTGACTAGATTTGCTGCAAATTCTATGAAAAAAAAAGAAAAATACATAAATTAATCTTAATTATAAAAAAAAAAAGAGAAAGATTTCACAGAATCATAGAGTGGTTGAAGTTGGAAGGGCTCTCTGGAGATCCAACATGCCCTGCTCAAGCTTTGCCACCTAGAGCCAGTTGCCGAGGACTGTGTCCGGGCAGCTTCGGAATATCTCCAAGAAGAGAAATTCTGCAACTTCTTTCGACAACCTGTGTCAGTGCTTAGTCACTCTCACAGTAAAAATATGTTTCCTGATGTTCAGAGGGAACTCCTTGTGTTCTGGTGTGTGCTCATTGCCTCTTGTCCTGTCACTGGGCACCACTGAAAACAGCCTGTCTCTGTCCTCATTACACCCTCTGTTCAGATATTTATACACATTGATGAGATTCCCCACTGAGCCTTATCTTCTCCCAGCTCTCTCAGCTTTTCCTCACAGGAGAAATGCTCCAGTCCCTTAATCATCCTTGTGGCCCTTTGCTGGACTTTCTCCAACACATCCATGTCCCTCTTGTACTGAGGAGCCCAGAACTGGACACAGAACTCCAGGTGCTGAGTAGAACTCACCAGTGCTGAGTAGAAGAGCAGGATCACTTCCCGTGACCTGTTGGCAATACTTCGTCTAATGCAGCCCAGGATACCATTTGACGCTTTTGCCACAAGGGTACATTGCTGGCTCATGTTCAACTTGGTGTCCACCAGGACCCCCAGAATCTTTCCTGCCAATCTGCTTTCCAGCTGTGTGACCCCCAATATATGTTGGTGCATAAGGTTGTTCTTCCTCAGGTGCAGGACTTGACATTTCTCTTTGGTAAACTTCATAACGTTCCTGTCGGCCCATTCCTCCAGCCTGTCAAGGTTCCTCTGGATGGCAGCCCTACCCTCTGGCTTATCAGCCACTCCTCCAGTCTGGTATTGTCTGCAAATTTGCTGAGGGAATTTGAAAATTCTTACATGTTCAGTAAGCTTTGGCAAATTTTGTACACTAATGTGTTCTAAAATACTATTCTTTTTTTTCCCTCAGGAAATAATCTTTGCTTTTCTTTTGTATCTGTGAGACAGTTTTCTACAGTATGACTCTGTATGAAATTCCCTGTACAGTCTTTAACCACAAGACTTCAAAACATAAAATAGTTTCCTAAATAGTCAGTATTTATGTATTTATCATAATTCCTGAACAGTCTCCTGTCTATAAAAAATGAAGCTGCATAATGAATAACATATATTTGTGGATTTCATAGTAGTAAAAATTTGAGCTATGTGATCAATTCACGTATAATTACGAACTCACTCAAAATAAGGATAGGCTTGATTTGTAGCTTTACTTTCAGACACATAAGTGAATGTTTACAGTCTCACAACATTGCATTAAAAGGTTCTAAAAGAATTCTCCATTCTATAACACTGTTTCCTGAATTGTGTCTTAAATTCATTATTTGGTTCTGGAAATAATTATTTTAATAAAAAATATTGAGTAATAAATATTTATGAATATAAATGTGATGAACTATATTAGAATTTTAAAATACATTTCTTCTATTTCCTTTCTTCTTTCCTTCCTTCATGAGGGTTAGAACCTGTCAGAAGTGACCAGTTATTCTTTATATGACAACTCAGGAGTGGTATATTATTAAGAAACATACATACTTACCTTTCTGATTATCAAGCTAGGCAATGAGAAATTTATCTGCTTAAAAGTGTGTAACCATTGCATATTTCACCCAATATAAATTTGTCTTGATAGAAAGTTTTTTGGAACTACTCCTTCGGCTCTATATTTTCCAGAAAACCAACCAATTATTTTTAGAAATTGTCATGGGTAAAGAGATCAATGGAAAGTTAGGAAGTCATGGCAGTGGTCAATAAACACATATATTTTATTATAACTTCTAGTCTAAATCTGTAGAAGAACAAATTCTGTAGAAGAACAAGTTTTTGTTTCTATCAAAAGTAAAATGAGGAAAAAAGGTTGGTTTTTTTTGTTTTTAAAACAAGTCTCTGTTTTCTGCATCAGCATAGACTAGAAGAAAATAACCTGGTAATATTCGTTTTGTTAAACTGAATGGATGGAAGTCCCTTCAATCTTTCTGCATAAATTAATACCTTAGGGTATTCTTGTGGATTTTTCTTTTTGCAATATTCAGTGCGCTATTGTTCTCCAGGAAAAAATGGAGCTAGAACTTGTGCATGGCATTTGAGTATTAGTCACACAAATAGCATATCCAGAGGTACTATAATACCTTTTGTCCTAATAGAGAAATCTCTAGTAAACCAGTCTGGAGGACAAGCTATCCTCGCAGAAAAAGGGTTTGCAATTTACTTGTAACTGGAAACATAAATTAGCAGCAAAAAACTTGGACATTGTAATTAAATTAGCTAGATTAATTGGCTTTGACAAGGGAAGTTCCCTCAAAGTAAGCGTTCTGAAACCAGACATTTAATAAGTACACTTTATGTCCTGCATAAGACTTTTGTACATCTCATCTTCTGATGCTGGTTTGTGGCTGCTTCTGTCTTAATATCTTGTTCCCGTGTTATTTTTTTCAGTTCTTGTACCACACAACCCTTAAATAGGATGTGGAAGAATGTTCTACATTTAGGAAGCAAACAAAAAAACCCCACCAGTTCATTTTCTTTATGGATTATAAGAAATAGCAGCAATTACCAAAACCATGGAGGACTCATCGAACAATCTAACTTTTGCAGTGGAAGTGTTTCAGGGAGGGTGACTCTTAAATTCAAGCGATGGCTATTGATCCATAGAATGTGTATGTAAAAAAAAGTAGCAGAAAGAATTCCAGAGAGGTAGATAAAAAGCTGCAGTAAATCAAAAGTTGCCAAGGAAAAGGTGATATTGCACCCCTAGAAGAAAATTAAAAAAAAAAACCAACCATGAAAGGTAGTAAGGAAATAATTTTGTCTTGCATGATCCCACTACATTCAGTGGAAGAAGATTTAAATACCAGTTAAATATACACAACAGCTTCCAAAAACTCCTTGTTACATCAGCTGTTTCTCCTCTTAGCAATAATTGTACTAGCTAATCGCTTTTGGCAACCATAGTAATTTTATTATACTTATTTAGAATCACAAAACAATTGAGATTGGCAAGAACCTCTGAAAGAGAGGAACTCTTTCTCCGAAGTCAGACCAGGTTACTCCAGTTTAACTCAACTCCAGCTGAAATTTGAAGATTATGCAACCTCTCTGAGCAACTTGTCCCAGTATTTAACCACTCTCATACAGAATTTTATGCAAATGGCATATATGGCTATACTGAAATAGAGAACTTATGTGCAGGACTTTCTGAGGACCAGACCACTCAGCAGTTATAAAGATATACCACAAATCATAGTTAAAAGTCTTCATCAGTCTTCATATGGCATCCCACATAGTTTATAAATTATCTGTTTTGTTCAAACCAGCACAACTTCTTCAGCCAGCTCTCCAATTCTTCAGAAAGCTGTGGGGTTTTGTTTGTTTTAAAAATGTATTTATTGTTATGTTGCTTGGATCCCTTTGACTTACCTTTTTAGGATAATTGTTTCAGTAATAATGGCTCTGAAAAAAAGCATGAATACCCCATTTATCTCCATGTGTGGTAGGTTTTATGCCCACAAATGATAACATGTAGTATTAACTCTCCAGTTCTCATTAGAACAAGTAAGAAAAAAGAAGGCATGATCAACACATGAAATGCCAATGGACAGCCTCTATTGCTATCACAAATAAATGGGATTAGCAGATAACACCCATTTTTTCTGCTACCCATTCAACACAAAGTGTAGGAAAGCCTAGTGGGGCATTTAGGTATTTCAAAGAAATGTTTAACTCAAAGAAACAACAATCAGAAATGTATGTCACTGAAAGGAATTCAAAAGGCCAGACAGCATATATGATCATAGTTTGAAAAACAAAGTATAAATCACAAAGACCAAACGCATTTTAACAGATTTTTTTAAAAAGCTGGGGTTTTTCCTGGTGATTTGTCTTTGAATGTTCTTAAACTATTACTGAGAATTTGTTGGGTCCTTACAGTTTTTAAATCTCAGTGCTTCGGTTCTGTGAACAGCCCTTCTGCACACTGCTGACAGCCAGAGAAGGGGAAACATCTTTTACAGTCTTCAAGAGATATTTTACAACCTGCAATAGTAATAGAAAATTTATTGCGTTGTTTTCCATTATCTGAGGGTCATATTTGGCAAATTAAAGAGAGCGCCAGTGTCACTTTAAAGAAAAAATTTTCCAGTCTGATATAGTACCTCGTCTCCAATAAGTGATATTTGATACCTTTTTCATATGCAATGATGCATCGTTTTGCTCTCTAATGATTAATATGCATAAACACAGGGTATTCAAATCCCCAAAGTTCTTCTAACATTGATCAGAGAATGACAGAGACATTTTGCACAGTTTTCTGTGACATAAGTCTGCAACAGATTACTTTCAATATTGAATTTCCAGAGGAAAATGTGTGGTTTTCATGGTTTTGAGTAAGAACTGGCTCAGGCATACTGATCCTTTTCCGGACTATTCCTTTTCAGTATATGCTACAGGGCACTGGTGCTGGACAAATATAGGATGCTTATAGACTCAGCTATCATTTTCCTAGCTGCTAGTATAAAATGAAATTAAAATACCTTAAAGGAATTCTTTCTTTGTTGAAGCAAAACCAGAAAAGATTGGGTTGAAATCAAAGAGATGTTGAGCAATGGGAACTATGCAGACCATTGCCTCTTCTGCATGACATTTTTCCGCTTCTGATTGGTGCATATATTAAGTCCCTTTTTTCTTATGATTGAAGGGCCATGTAAGGAGAGAATGGGAAAATTATATGGCAAAATTAGGCTGCAGCGTAAGAGTGGAGCCAAACATGAAGTCTTACGAGTCAGGTTTTTTCCATTACATGATCTCCTCATCCTAAGCAGACAGAAATTATTGGTCAGTTGTGTATCAGGTCAAACACGTATATGCCTGGCACATGGAATGATAGTGGGAGAGAGTAGAGCCAGAGCACAATGCTGAAAATGTATGAGTCAGAGGCCTGCCTGCAGTGGTGTCTGAGGCAGAGCCGGTTGTCTGAGTCTGACTCTCACTGTCTGAGATTTGACAGATACACACACTGCACTGGGAAATGCTAATGGTGGGGGAATTAAGGGACCCGGTGTCTGACTTCCTGCAGATGAGCCATTCCTGCACAGAAAACTCAAAATACATGTTTCAGAATCTTCTGTATCTTTCATCAGTAGCAGGCTTGCTGTCAGAGATGTTTCATGCTGCTCACAAGGCTGTTTGCCTTTTGGCAAAAGGATATAACAAAATTCCTTGTAACCATGGAGAAAGGATAGACAATACACATCCATCAACACTTCTTGTATTATGTTTACATCTCTGATTAACACCTCCATCTTCCAGTTTTCTTTCTTCCTTCCTTTCTTTCTCTTTCTTTCTTTCTTTCTTTCTTTCTTTCTTTCTTTCTTTCTTTCACACTAGTTTAGTTTGGATAGTCTGATTCACTGGTTTCTTGATATGCACAGTCTGAAGCATGGAGATCAGACAGCAGGTTGTTAAAGCTTTGTCCACCATCATGGAAGCTCAATCCAAAGAGAAGTGTTTGTGAGTTAACTGAATACAAGTAATTTTAACTGCTGATCGCAATTTCTTCCTCAGGCATCACGCTGATGATATTACAGTTATAGTCAGTTCCTGAGACCCGTAAAGATGAAGGTTTTCTTGAAAAGTAGCAAAAATGAAACTGAAAATATGTCCAGTAGTACCCATATAGACAGATATTCAGAGAGGGCTATTAAGTACTCATAAATAAGTTTAATAATGTTGATAAATAGACTTTCCTACTTCTGCCTATATTTTTCAAACTGCTGATAGTAGGAAAACAGGAAAAATAAAACCTTTATAAAAACAATTACTAATTTTTTTTTAAAAAAAGAACTCATATGAAATTATATTGATATATCAAAGATATGAATTTTCTAATTAAAAATAAGTGAATGTAAAACCATTAACTCTGGTTTGCTCCTTTTAGCTTGTGAAGACAAATATATATTTAAGAGGGAATGAATATTTCTGTAGCAAGCTTATTTCACAACTTCTTGGGGGTTTCCTTTTTCATTCATACTTAGAGAGCTCATCTACATTAAATCAAGTTTCATTCCATTATTCTAAAGTGCATTTTTTTCCTAGTATCACAAAAACAAAGCTGTGGAGGTAACTGGGGATCAGCTACAACAAAATGTTTTTTTGTTTTTTTTTGAGAAAAGCTTGGAAAATGTCTGGAAATATATATATATTTATCTTCTTGTTTGTAGCTATACTGAGCTAATCACAAATTTCCTTCTCCTAAACATGAACTTAAACTTAACAATCATCTTTGATTTAATGAATATTTCATCAGTTCAATACTTGCTCATACAAGGAGTCTTTACAGTATATGTAGATAACTCACCTCTAGATAACTTAAATCTTTTTTAAAATATCAGCTTTATTTCAAAAGTCATTTAACTTTTGTTTCATTATTCCCCTATCCCATTCATGTCTGTATTAGTATGTTCTCTGATTTTTTCCTATTTATGACAGTAACTAAACAGTTAATTCAATTTTAAATAATTTTAAACTGTAGATGTGTCTGAGATGCATCCTGGAACCTGATTTTAGTAGGTATAAACTAGTGTTTAATTGAAGTGTAAGGTCAGTTTACATGAACTCTGAGTTGGGCCCATAATACATTAATGAATTAGGACAAAAACTAAAAGGACAAAACCCAAAAGTTGAAGCTGACTAAGTGCTTTGCTTAGCTTTAATGATCGCATACACTCCTATCCTACTTTACTATGGTGAACAAGAAGGGTCAGCTTCAAAGCACTTGTGTACATTTTGAGAAATATATTCCTCTGGTGGATTTGTATGACCCTCCAGATGTCAAGAGGCAATGGGTCCTGTCAAGCTGCCCACTCACCAACCTCGATGTACGTTTACCAAATCATGGCAGGGTCACATTTCCCAGGAGGAGGTGCAAGGGATCACAGTCTCAGCTGTTACAGTTTTTCAGCCAATTTCACTGAAATTCACCTCACTCAGCTGTGTAGGCTTAGAGATAACTGAACAGATGGCTCAGGATTTGCCCTGCATTCATTTACAGTTTATGTGTTTCACTATTAACAAATTACTAGGTCCTTTTAGAAAGAGGACAGGTGAGTGATGTCGCATTATCCCCTTCCAGTAGAGATTCTGCTGTGTCATTTGTTATATTAGGAAGAGGAGGAATAGGACAGTTGAAGACAAAACCATCTTCCAGGTTCCTTTCCTTCAGATTCATTAAAAACAAGACCAGTGTCTTTCCTTACTTTCTGCTGTCATGTAGAGTTCCTCTAGTGGGCAAAGATACATCCCATGCAAATCCGTGCTGATACATCCCATAACGCTGAGAAAAAAAAAAAAAAAAAAAAAAATTCTGATCCACTGATGTCTGCTACACTCTGCCTTGTTATTCTGAATCAAATGATGTATTGAACTGTGACGACTTTCAGCAAAATCAAGACTTTACTGATGTCAACAGAAGTTTGATCTCAAGAAGCTGAAACAACGTATTTTAGGTAGAGGTTCTTTATATTCAAAAATCTGTAAGACATTTTCAGGAAAAGAAAAGACCTATATATATACTTACTGTTTGGACTTAAAGCCAGTATATACTTTGGAGAAAAATATGCTCATTTTTACATCATTTTAGGATAAGTACTATCCAGAGGTTATTGAAGGCTTCTGGGGCCAGGGAAGAGAAAACAAAGAATTGTTCGGGAAAAAACTTTTCTTCACAACTTTTTTTTGTTTTAATTGCCTTAAACATTTTCATCAGTACAGAAAGCTGAAAAACTTTCATATAACCCCCCTCCAAAAAAAAAGTATATACCCCAATAAAAAAATGTCTTGAACATGACTTTAAAGAAGTTTGTCCATGTGTCTTTTGTACTGCCCAGAACTGACCCACCACTCCAGGTGGCCTCATCAGTGCTGAGTGGAAGGGAAGGATCACCTCCCGTGACCTGCTGGCAACAGTCCTCCTCATGCAGTCCAGGATTTCATTGGGTGGCTGCCTTTGCTGCAAGAGCACATTGCTGGCCCATGTTCAGTTTAGTGTCCACCAGGACCCCCAGGTCCTTTTCTGCAAAACTTCTTTCCAGATGGTTGACCTCTGAGCCTTTACTAGAGCATGGGGTTATTCCTGCCTAGGTGCAGGACTTGATATTTTTTTTGTTTAACTTAATGAGATTCCTGTCAGCCCATTTCTCCAGTCTATTGAGGTCTGAATTGCAGTACAATCATCTTGAGTATCAACCACTCCTGCCAGTTTCATATCATCTGCAAACTTACTAAAGGTGCATTCTGTCCCATCACCTTTGTCTGTTCTGTCATTAATGAAGATGCTAAATAGTATTGACCCCAGTATTGACCCATGGGGTACACCACCAGTAACTGGCCTCCAGCTGGACTTTGTGTCACTGATCACAACCCTCTGAGCCCAGCAGTTCAGCCAATTTTCAGTCCATCCTACTGTCCATTTATCTAGTTCATATAACATCAGTTTATCTATTAAGATGTTATTAGAGACAGTGTGAAAAGCCTCACTAAATAAAGATAAAAAATTCACTCTTCCTCTCTTTCATCCACCGAGCTAGTCATTTAATTGTAGAAGACTATCAGGCTGGACAGGTATGATTTGCCTTTCATAAATCAATGCTGACTACTGTCAATCACCTTCTTGTTCTTAATTTGTTTAGAAATGGTTTCCAGCATTAGTTACATTCCCAGGGATAGAGGTGAGGCTAACAAGCAGTGTAGTCCCCTCTCTCTTCATTCTTGCCCTTCTTTGAGATAGGGGTGGTGTTTTCCTTTCTTCATTCCTCATGAACTTCCTTCAGTTGCCATGACCTTTCAAAGATAATCAAGAGTGGCCTTGTAATAAGATCAGCCAGCTCTCCAGTGAGCACTTAAGGGTGCATCCACTCAGGTCCCATCCCCACACCTCCCATGGAGATTGTAGTGAGGTGGTTGTTGGTCTCTTTTCCCGAGTAACAAGTGATAGGACGAGAGGAAACATCTTCAAGTTGCACTAGGGGAGGTTTGGATTGGATATTAGGAAAAATTTGTTCACTGAAGGCGTTATCAAGCATTGGAACAGGCTTCCCAGGGAAGTGGTTGAGTCACCACCCCTGGAGGTATTTAGAAGACATGTTAGATGTGGTACTTAGGGACATGGTTTAGTGGTGGACTTGGCAGTGTTAGATTTACGGTTGGACTCGATGATCTTAAAGGTCTTTTCAAACCTAAATGATTCTCTGACTTGTGTATGGCCAGTCTGTTTAAGTGCTCCCTACCTTGGTCCTCCTGAAATGAGGGTGTCTCCCTTTTCCTGAATGGAATGTGTGAACTAGTCATATCTCATGCTGAGACAGTTCTCTTTAAGACAAAGTTTATTATTTATTCTTACAGTGGAAACAAAGCATTTAAAATGATAGATAGACTATAAATGCTTATCTCTCTTATTTAAGTCTTAATATCACCAGATAGGATGCTAGTCAGGTCTTGCTTCTTTATACTCCATTAACCAGTGTATCCATCTAGTTTACCCACTCTTCGCCTTATCAGAAGATTCTCCTTTTCAGAATCTCTGACAATCAAGAATTGCTTTATTTCAGGAGTGTTTTTCATCTCATGAGCCCCTTGCTTTCTTTTCCCTATTTCTTATATCAAATTAAGTCAAAATATTCGTATGATAACCATGACAAAAGGCAAGATCACATTACAGAATTTATCTTAAATAAAGAAGTTCACGTACATATTTTTTGCAGTGTCAGGGCCCAAATAAATAAACAAGTCAATGTTACTCAGAACAAACTTGACTTATAACCACTTAAGATCTTTAGGATGTATCAGGTTTTGTTCATATACTTGACGTTGCATCATTTATCATGACTGTTATTATTAAATTCTCTATAAAGCTATACATAAATTGTGTGACTTTCAGCCATTAAAATGAAATTGTAACTTACCTATTAAATAATGAAAAGCTATAAAATCTATCTGTATGGTAAGGTCCATGTATTTGTCCCCTGTTGACTGCAGGACTGAATCACCTGGCTGTGAAACAGTCATGCAGAGAGTTGGACAAGATAAACTCGATAGTTAGACAGCCACCACCAGGCAGCTTCAACAAACATTGGAGTGGAGGGTGAACATGCTTTATAAACTTCCTGTAAGAACTTTCACAAAGATGGAAAACCCATGTATTTGTAAGCAAAATAAACTCATAAGCAACGGCTTAAAAACAAAATACAGATTTTTTTTTTTGTTTTTCTTGGGCAAAATGTTTATATCAATATTAAGGGGTAATATTCTTAAGAAAACTTTATTTAAAAGGGTTTTCCCATTATTTTCCTTCTTATCTACCTTTCCACCAATGTATAAATCTTGCAGTTTTCATATGGGTTGCAGATAGCAGGCACTTTAATACTCCCACATCTCTAAAATTAAGATTGACTCTTTCAGAGCTTCATTTACCAAGGAGGTAAAAATAACAGCCTAGTAGCAAACACTGCTATCAGTTTTTAAATGCTTGCTCTGCTGAATAATGTTAAGTAGTGGACCTTTTTCTTTTTTCCAAAGGTGGTTTGCAAGGGAAGTGCTGAAGCAAAGAGAAGTTGCATGAATGTTTAAAGCAGACCTAGCCTCTGTTGCCACTGGGAAAAACAATCCAAACCATATATGTTTAAGGAATATCAGTGTGGTGGCATATATTACAAAATGCAACATGAAAAATGTTCTGTATTCATCATGTTCTTTAAAATCTGTGACACTGTTCAAAAGAAAACTCTATTGCTTGCTTGAGAGAAAATGAAAGGTTATTAACTCTCAAGCTCTTATCATGACTCTGACCCTGAACTGCTATGTAGCCTTTGATAAATAACTTAATTTCTGCTTTCAAAAACGAAGACTGTTTTGGATTTCCAGTATGCAAAATATTTTGAAGATATTACTACAATGCTTTGTTGGTGTTTTTTTTTTTTTTGTAATCCCCTGTTCTGTCTATTCTATAACTGTTTATTTTCTCTAGAAATTTTTCCAGTTCCCAGTGAGAAGTTTTCATTACGTTGTATATAATGGCACCCAGATTTTCCTCCAGATTTTTCTCCTCATATAGGCCTATTGTTTGATTTCAAAGGATGGTAGACAGGGCAGAGTCTATCTGTAATGTCTACAAGTTCACTTCCTAACTGTTTCTCTTTTCCTTTCTGAAAGTAAGTTTTTCCTTTTGAATAGAGCAACACATACACTGAAGAAAGGGAACTGATACTTTTTTTATGATGGAAAACTGAAATGACTGGTAAATGTAAAGTATCCCAGCATCAGAAGATTGCTACTTTTATACAGATCTCTTTGTGTTTCCAGGGTACAGATTGTGTATCAAATTAGCAGATGGCTTTCTACATATGATGGCACAGATAGAGATCTAGATTGTAGGATTTCAGTACATCTGACCTTAGGCATCAGTCATTTCAAAAAAAGGAAAATTTCCAGAGAATTAAGGACTTGACTGCTCATGAAAAATATCATAGACTCTCTTCCAGTGTCTCCCTACATTGTCTTTGAGATGCAAACAATGGTTGCAGGGAGGGCTCCAGGTCTGGAAACTTGTAAAGCATTTTCTGTTTCCAACGAGTTGTTGAGGGTGTGAAGGCACAACTGAGATTTCACGTGTTACTCCTGTTCTTTTTTTTTTTTAAATGAGTATGTTCCTTGAGGATCTGAAAACCATACCTTGCGTACCCTTTAAAATCTCATCAACCTGGCAACAGGTTTATGGAAGGAGGACACACACCAGTATTTTAGTAGACTATGAATTCGATTTCTACAAGTGAGGTAGCACTGCCTTAAGTATTCCACACAGGAATCAGAACTCTGCATCACTGAGCACTTTGTTAGCAAAAAGATACTGGACAGGGATCCCGCTTTCCTCCAAAGTGGCCCGCAGAGTAGAAAGAGCCACTGTCGATAGAATTGTGCAAATCTGATGAATTGGAAAACAAGCAGATTTCTTCTTCCCTCATTCTAAAGTATCAGTTTATGGTAAGCATTCATCATTTTAAAATATTCACTTATATATATTCATAATATACATATTCACATAGTTCTTGAGTAGCAAGGGCATTAAAGCTGTCTCTTTCTTTCAATGTCCCAGAAGCATAGCATATCTCTCTACACAACTGCAGTTTCGAAGTTCACAGACATGAGTGCACAAGGCAGGCAAATTTAGTTTTTGATGATGCTTTAGAAATTCTTCACTATCAATGCTGATGTTTTTATCTTTGAAAGCTTCCCTGCCATGTATGTGTTTATCTTCCATTTCAGTGAACCTGAAACAAACCCTGTATGGTGGAATGGTACCTATGTAGAATTCTATCTGTACAGAGTTTTCTAAAATACTCACAAATTCTGTGAGATGAGGAAGGAATGATTTACAGTAAAGCCATTGATAGTAAGCATTGTGTAGAAGAGAAGCACTCCAGCTTGGTAAAAGATTGGGTTGACAGATAAATTTGTGATTTTTTTTCACTGGATGAGACTTTATTAGGAAAGAGAGTTAAAGAAATTAATATTTTTTCAAACTTCTTTGTCTTTTTCTGTTCCTTTCTTTTAGTGGTTTTAGGGGGAAAAAAACAGTATGAGCAGGAAATTTACAGTATTGCAGTCAAATCTGAGACAGGCAATTGAGACCAAAGATTTAAGTTAAAAAACTGGTTAACTGTTAAATATTTTCACCAGAAAGGCATAGTGCTAAAGAATATGCAAAATTACTTTTATCATGAAAAAAATGGGATGATAACAGTATTAGCTTTTCCTCCATAAATAACAATTCACAAGAAATTGATTTTTTTTATTTCCTTTTAAAATAGAATTTGACTGCAGTTTTTCAGCTGACTTTGCTCCTGTTTCTGAAACAGAATTGCTTCCTAGCACACTTTTGAAAGTAAATTAGTGTTTTTAGTTCTGCATGTTTAGCTGAATCAGCACAAATATTGCTGAGCTGATGACACCTTCTATACCTAGAGGAGTTGAAATCCAGCACTTAATGAAGTCTTCCCTAATCTTTTGGCAAGTGAAGGAACAGTTAAAAGTTCTCCTAAGTTGCTGTCATAGGAAATGGAAAGAGGATATATCTATCACCCTAGCACCATGTTTGTGCCAATACAGTTTAAAATGATCAGTAATACTTTCAGTTTCACAATGTTTATAAGCCCGCTCAAGACAATTGTGCAGAGATGAAAAATCACCATGGAAGTTTCCAACTGAACACCATTCTCTCAGTGACATTTACAAAGGAAATAAAAGCTGTGCTCTGTCTGAATAAAAAAGGTGAAGAAAAAATGCTTTTTTTTTTTCTGGTTTCCTGCATTTATCTTGTCAAGATTTATTCCTATGAAGCGTGCTCATCTAGCAGTAATTGGGAATAAGAAATCTATTATTGCCAGCACAGAGGTTCAATAAACTGGGCTGAATTTACTGGATTTGTAAAAATGTCTTCGTTCCTTTTCTCAGTAGCCACATCTCAGTGCTCAGACCTGGAGACAGTCATTTAAGCACAGTGAGCATCAAAACTGTTGAAAAGACTAGGATGCCCCAGCAGGGATGCAGTTGAAAATACGGGCTGATTCATTTCATGTTCAAATGGGGGTGTGACTGGGGAAAATTTGATCTAATGTGCATTGCAAACCAATGCTAAAAGTTATCCTTTCCCTACTTGATCCACAGTGTAAAGTATGACTTTAAATACTGCAGCTGATTATTTTTTGCATCTCATCAAAATGAAGAGTTGTCTTTAAAGCAAAGAGAAAAATACACATACATAGAAGATTTGATTAACATATTAATTTCTGCTGTTATGCACAACTCAGCAAGAATCTAGACGGCCTAATAGTTTCATTCTACCCTATTTTCCTATTTGTCTCTGAATTCATCTTTACTCCATTGTAGCCCAGTAAGTATGGTATCACCATTGCTAGCCACAGGGCATAGGTTTTTCATTAACTTAACAATGCGAGACTTGAGAGCTTGTTACAGCTTGTTTTAGCTAACGGGGCACTGTCCAATAGTTAGGGGACTTACACTTAACTTTAGCTTTGTGAAATAATCTGATTTTAGTCTATAAAAATTGCACCATATGTGATAAACGTTTAACAGTACTAAGTGATCATTGCCTAACTAAACTTGAAGGCCAACAAGAATAAAAAGTGGTCAAAAAGAGTATGTGAATACACAAAAATAACTGCAAGTGTAACTACAACCAAAAAGAGAAAGAAACCCCAACAAAAGAGCCTGAAGAACTCAGGGCATTGAGGGCTCACCCTAACACCTTTCCCTTTCAGAAAGGCTGGTGGTTGATCTCAGGACCCAGTGATATACTGGAAGAGTGCTGGCCAGCAGGAAAGGGATAGATACTAGAAAGACTGCACGCATTAGTTATAAGTACATTATTGTTGGGAATAAGCTGTAATTGGACCATTCAGACTGAAAGCGTTAACATAATTGTAACCAGAATAATAATATTTCTTTGTTTCATTTTGAAATTATTGGTAAAATTTTGTTAAGATCTTCAGTAGTTTCTTTGATCCACATATACAGTATTTCTTCACACAAATAGCACAGGCACTGCTGCAACTGAAATCAGGAAACTTTATCAAGGCATTAACAGCAACTAAGTAATATCTGATTCATATTTATGTCAGGCAGAAAACTGAGATCGTTACTTGAAAAGAAACTCAAATGACTTTATGAAAAAGGAAAAGAGAACAGAATTAGCCTTAAAACCCATTACTGAAACACTTTGTGAATGCTATTCTTTGGCAAATGATGCTTTCTATTACTTAGGTCAGACATTATGCAGGCAGGAGGCTAAACATAATCAGCTATGGATTGGACAGTAGGAAACAAGTCTCTGATTATAAAAAATTTATTAACAAGGTTGGTTCAGTTTGTGAATAATTCTGTATCACTATATGGAAGAAAAACACAACTGTAGGGGAGGTTTGTATAATGGAGCCTCAAGGAGGAAAAAAAGATTAGCATTTTCATGGTCCAGTTTATCAATGCTGATTCTTTCCAGCTGACAGAATGAAACCTCTATAGCCTAGATACAGAAGCAGAGAAATATGTAGGCATCTGCATCTCCAAATGTAATGTCCATTTATGACAATTGACATTAGAAACAAAAATATTTATGTGGACTTGTCCTCTACTGTTTGAACTTGCTTATAAAACAGAGCTCCGAGTGGTGAAATGTAAAAAATGTCCTCCTGGTTTTGGGGGGGATCCTGTCAAAAAGTGTTTACTGAATTAGAGTATATTTTGCAAAAACTAGTCAAAATGCCAAGCAAGACATCAAATAAATTTGAAGCAAATAAGGAGGAGAAATCTGGAGCTCACAGAGAGATACATGATCTTCAGTCTTAACTTAGAGATTTTTAGATGTCATTAGGACCCAAACCTTAGATTTTTCTTAGAGAAGAAAAATAATTTCCTCAATGATTTACATTTCATAATCTGCAGCTTAGTAGTATAACTGTTATACTTCACATAGACTCCATAAATGAAGGTGTTTGAGCTGTTGATCAGTGTGGGTGGGGAAATAGGGATTTTTCCCGAATATGGGTATTCTCCAGTGTACTTCTTGTCAGAAGCTCTGAATATTGCTGTCTAGGAAGATTTTATGTTTATCTTGTCATTTGACATTACTTGCTCCCGCATGTTAATCTGAAACACCAGGCTTGCCTTGAGCTGTGGATACTCCAAAAGTCCATGTGCAGGTACCATTAAATTTATTGTTTCCCATGATTGTCATTTTCACTTGATATTTAACAATAATAAAGCCCTATATGAAAGCAACATGCTTTATTCTAAAAAACAAAGAAGAAATTTTGATTTCTGGTTATAAAACTGGAAATATAACTGCAATATAGAAGTGTAAAACCAGAAAAAGCAGACATAAAAACACTTGATGTTAATCTATTTAAGCAATAATTTAGGATTTTTTTGAGGAGTGAGGGAGGTTTATCTCGTTTACATGAAACTAAGACTCACTGCATCCCTTTCGATCATGGCACTTTTATGGATTGTGATCTTACCCCTCTGGAGATTTTTTCAGAACATGGAAATGTTCTGGTTGCTACCTACTACAGAAAGGCCTCAAATGATTGAGCTTTCAAGAAACTTAAGGGATCTTTCTTTTGGCTATATGTGATCTATGTGGAATGTTAACTTATTTGATTATGAACATCTTTGATGAAGAAAGAGGGAATTTGGAGGGCTGATTCTTCTTCTCTTGTTTATATTTTACCCTTAAACACACTCCACTAGAAACTACAGGATCACATCCTGAATCAGAGCAATTGTTGAGCAGTGGCAGAGTAAATCAAATGGACATCAAGTTCGGAAGAAAGTCAATTGAGCTGCAGTTATAAATTTACATTGTAAACATTTTATAAGATATAGCTCCTAAGCTTTTTGCAGCAGTCTCCCTTTTGATTTATTAGCATGCCATAGAGATTACAAATACCACATTAATGCATGTTGCTAGTCTTTCATAGAGACCATGTGTGATATTTTAATAGTGCAGATTACAATCTTGGCATTTATAGTGTTTTGGGTTTTTTTTTCTAGATTACCTTATCACTGTATTTTGACATTTTGGTGATGGTAGCCATCAAAAAGATTACAAAAAAGCCCTGAGAATGTCTTACTGAAGTTTATTGCAGTTCTACAAATTATTATTGGAATAAGAACTATAAACCAAGTTATCCAGAGAAGTAAATTTATATCTATTTTAGTGATCCTCATTCAAGTAAGTTTCACTTATTCGAAACTGGAAATCAGAGCTTCTGTTCAAAACTGGTTGGTAGTCATAACTGGTGGCAGTTTGTTTCTACATTTAATTTTTGTATCATCACTGAACATTTTTCTATGAATAAATGTTTATTAGAGAGTTGAATTTTCCCCTATGTTTTCAATATTACTCATTAAATATCAGATGCTAAGCCTAAAAGTTGTCATTGTTATCTATATGGAATTTTTCTTTACTGTATTTCCAATATGCATATTTTATGTAATACTGTGAATGTGTCTAATTTTGCATTGCATATATAAGAATCTTAAAGAACCTTTACTACTGTTAACAGATATATTTCATCATCTCGAACGTTCCCCTGAAGTCCTAGACGAGTAGGTGTATCTTAAATGATCTCTGAAGTTTCCTTAGCCTGAACTGTGAACCAAAAAATGAAAGAGGGGTGAGGGTTCAAAGGTACCAAAGTGAAGATAAACCTTTTAATGTCAGTTTCTCTCTAAAGTTTCTCTCAGTGTATCTAGATACAAACATCCAAATGATTTTATTTCAATATTTATTTCTTTAGAATAATACTTTTAAAAATATATATGTTCTTTTCATTTATCATCTTTCTTGAGCTATATCAGTACTAAGGAGACTCCACTGTCTAACCTGTTTTGGCAGAATCACCAGTGGAGATCCGATACACTGAGGTAACATGGTTACACCACTTTTCCCAAAGACACAACCAAAGCCAAGGTAGCTTCCTACAAAGTCAAATTTCTCTGGCACAATATTGCCACATTTTAGATGGCGTACACTGAGATAGATAGTACAAAAGCTGGCAGTATAGACTTTGTCCTAAAAAGGAATTTTTATGTAATGGATGATGTATATCTTCATCATAGTAGGGTACATTGTTCACAAATTAAAGATAATAATAAATGGGATTAAATTTTACTCTTATTATGAATTTATTAAAAAAATCAAAGACAAAAAAATAAAAATATCAAAGAAATCATAGCCTATAATGAGGAAAATATTTGTTCTGGAACATTCTTTCTAAGGTAAAGATTCCTCTGTAGTATTTAACTCTATTCCCTTATTTTCTGGAAATCTCAAAGCCTGCTTCATATTGTGTTTCCACAGCATATGAAGCCCTGTCTTGCCTTTCCCCTTTCCCCTTCCTCTTCCCTTTTCCTTTCTCCCTACCGTTCCTGGAAAAATGTGCTCCAGCTGAACTGTCTCGCAGGTGTGTTTTGCAAGGGGATATGGTTTCCTTTCTCTTACACTGTCAATCTCTCCCTTTTTTAAATTCAGGCTTCTGAACATCAAAGTTCTTGTCAATCTGCCAAGTCTGGCTATGAAAGTGTCATATGGTGAGCTTTTTTATTGTATTTCCATTCATTTCCTCTTAAAAGGGAGCTGACGATAGGTGTTCAGAACAACTTCAATTTTTTCTTTTTCTCCTGATCCTTCCAGGAGTCCTACCTAGGTAAAATTATTCATCTATGATCTCTTCCTAAATGTCTCCTTTTCATGAGGAATAACGTTTATTTCTTTTTTATTAACTGTTTTAAGTTACAAATATGATCTGTATCTTTCTGTTTATATTAGTTTTCTATGCTACCATACCTAAGTCTAGTCATGACAATGCTTACAAAAATAATAATTGGTGTGCTTCTCACTGTCTCTTTGTGATAGCCAGCTTTTTTCTCTCTAGGATATCTAATTACACATTCGGCTTGATTCTTTTTCGAATGTGATTAATAGAAGTTGCAATCTAATTTCATAGTAGTAGTTTAGTATCAAGATGAACTTCAGAAAATCTTGTCCCTTTTTATGTGTTTTCATATATCTGTTCCTATCAACTTAAGCATGTGAAATATACTCACACCTTTTGAAAAGCTTTTCAAAAGGCTAAGAAAGATCTAGATTTCCACTGAATTCCCAAAGCTATTAAAACCTAGAATGTTTCAGCACATCTGGGACTAGCTAAGAGTGAACCTCAAATAATTATTTTTCCTTATACTTTTCCCAAAATTATAATTTGATGAATTTGCCTGAACAGCAATTTGAGTTCAAAAAAAGCTACAGATGGAAAACTCATACATTTCAAAACTGTATCAACTGGTTTAGAGGAATCCGTGTGATCATCTCTCAGAGATGATTGATTACTTTCTGTCTCTGTGAAGGTAGACAGAAGGACAAAACTTACTTTACAAAATAAACATTGTCCAGTGGGGCCACATGACGTTTGTTTTTTTTAAAAAAAACCCAAAACCAAACCAAAAAACCCCACACAAACCCCCCGCCAACACAAGACAATTTAATGTTGCTTTACTAACATTGTAAGTTTGTCTGCTGGCAGGAATTTTAAACTAGTTTCTAGTAGAATGTGTATTTTTTCCATTGAATTTCTATATTGATCATTCCAAACAGCAAACATGAATACATAATATACTTGTTTTTTGACTTGGACTTCTATGTTATTATGCTTATTAAAAATGTTTAAATATGTTGTCAGTTATGTCATACTGACACTAACTAGGCAGCAATGAAAATTAGACCAGATTCAGCAAAAATGGCCTACATAGACATCACTGCTAAACAGAGGAATATGCAAAGAGAATATGGGTATTTGGGGAATCCAAATCAATGCAATCAAACTTCTTAAATGTAGGTCAGAAATCCCAATATTACTAGAATAATACAATTTGTCAATTTTAAGCTATTTGGTAAATAGGCCTCTGCATGACAAAGCTAATATTATCCCCAAGGGAGACCAACATTACTTATTCTCAGCATGTGTTGCAAGTGAAATGTATCTAAAACACAGGAAAGAAAATGCATATGATGTTCAGTGTCAGTAATTGAATAAGTAACTTTGCTTTTTCTTTCTTCCATTCTGTAGGATTATTTGAATCTCATGTACAAAGCTGGATTTGCAAATTATGGAAAAGTTAATGGAAACCTGGGCTCGTAAAAAATGGAAGCTATTTGGCTGTGTAAATCAAAAAGGCAGTATGAACTTGCTGTACAAGCAGTTGTGTATTATGAATTGAAAAAAAAAAGAGCAGAGGATTTAGAAAAAAGAGTGAATAGAATTACTGGGCGTACCCTTGTTTCTTGTTCTTGTAAGAAATTTTGAGCAGACTGGGCATTGTTAGTCTGCAGAAGATATGAATAGTGTAGGGAAAAAAGTTCACAGTTTATGGCAGTGAGATACATATAATGTAGGCTGGATACCAATTCTGCCAGAATTTTCTTGTAGGAGCTGAGTACAGCAATTAAGCTTGCTGTCGTTCAGTTTCCTGTGCACAAATTGGGAAGTAAAGCACTGCCTGCCTTCTAATTTCTTTTGTCTTATTAGTTAGATTGTATATTCCTAACAGAAATAGCTATTTTTTAGTAAAGACTTTGATTAGGGTAAGGTTAGTAGGTGTTATACAAGCATTATACTACTAATAAAGATGAACAAATGGATACTGCTTAAACAACAGATTGCCAATGTTAAGTTCTTCTATGGGCAAAGATTTTCAAAATTTTGGAAAAAAAAAAGAAAAAAAATACTGATCAAACTTTTATTATCTGATAGGAAGTGTTTGCTGTTTCATGGATTCTATCCAGTGATGAAGGAATAGCAAAGCTAATGAAAACTGGGTCATTTTCAGCCTGCAGTACCAGGTCTCCCAGAGCTCCTGAACCAAGGTGTTTTGAGTTAGGAACCTTAGGAGACCCACCTGTCAATTTCCAGGGCTCCAAGATTGCTATCAAGTGGCAAACTAAGAAGGAAACACGATAGTGCAACAAAAATAGTTTGAGATCTGGAAAGAAGTTTATCACGCATCCTGTAAAACATCTCAGTTTTGATCAGCTGCTTCCAGTGATGATGAAAAAAAAAGTAATAAAGGAAAAAAGGAAAAAAAGGTTTAACACTGTATTTCTGAACATCTCTAAAAAGATACCCTTTGGGGAATCTTATGTCTGCTGGGCTTAACTTGCTTGTTTTCTAAGAAAAAGGATAGGAAAAACTGAAAAGACTGAACAAACCACTGAATTGATTTGACTGGATTCAGAAAACTATTCATAAAATCAGATAAAATCAGGTATTTATACAGTGCTGCTAATCAAGGAAATTCATTATTTTAAGCTTTCTCAACTTCCTACTGTTTTCTATCTTCAACAAATCAGTCAGCCTGACCCAAGCCATGCAAAGGTGTGGAAGGAATAAACTCATGAACTGGGCTTTGTGAAGGGGCTATGAAGATGCCAATTAGACGGTAGTTTCCCAGGTATGTAAAATGTGATGTGTATATTTTACTGAAGGATGTCTTTTGTAATTAGTTGTTCTGAAATTACATCGAAGGGCAACCATTTTACTGCTACTTTCACAGTAGCGATCAAACAGATTGGGGGAGACAGGGTGGGAAATGAAAACCTAGTTTTCTGTCAGATAGTCAGAAGAGAACCTTGGCTTTAACTCTCTAAAGTAAGTTGGACCACTCAAGGTCTGACAATTATAATCTCCTAGGGGATTTATGGGTGCAAGCTGGAACACAGGAGGTTCCACATAAATATGAGGAAAAACTTCTTTACGGTGAGGGTGACCGGACACTGGAACAGGCTGCCCAGAGAGGTTGTGGAGTCTCCTTCTCTGGAGACATTCAAAGCCCGCCTGGACGCATTCCTGTGTGATATGGTCTAGGCAATCCTGCTCCGTCAGGGGGATTGGACTAGATGATCTTTTGAGGTCCCTTCCAATCCCTAACATTCTGTGATTCTGTGATTCTGTGATTCTGTGAGATTACGATCTTCTGCAGCCTATATCCAAAGTACCTGAATGTACTCCATTTCAAATTCATAACTCCAAGCACCTGTCAAGGCTTTTATACTTAAAGCTACGTTATACTTAAGTTAAATACATTAAAAATTTCAGACCTGTGTTAGCAAGTTTATGGAAGTAAGAATCACCTGCAAGTGTCTAGATATGTAAAAAACAAGAGTGTTTATAAGCTATGGTAGATGAGCATAAATAGAATAAGTGGAGATGAAAACTCTAGTCCTCTAGTGTGTAGTCCAAAGCCTATAAAATGAAAATTGAGAGCCACCATTGTGAGGGGCAGATGGTGCTTTTGGCTGTTTTTTCAAACCAGATGTGTCTTTTCAGATAAACAAAGGCTGAGGTCTTAATTCATACCTGTGTTCAAAAGTAAAGGACTTTCTTTGCTCTCAGATTCCAGTCAGTTTTTCTTATCTTTAAAAAAAGTTTGGAGTGAAATACACAATAAATTACATTGCCTAAGTAAGAAATAAATGCATGTTGTATGTGCACAGTTTGTTGTCACAATGTGCAGCCTTGTGAAAGATAAACAAAGGTGACATTGTAAAAGATTTTTTCTTCTTTATTTTTTCTCTGGCTTGAACTCCCCTTAAAAGAACCAACATGGTAAAATAAAGCATTTACTATATTTGATCTAAACGAAAAGATTTGTTGCTTTTTTTTTTTCCTCGTAACTGATAAACATGAGATGGTAAATCAAATTTCTCCTGATTTTCTTGTTGGTATTATTAGAAATAATGCTTTGTGTTTAAAATTAAAGGTTGTTAAAGTTATTTTGGAGATAAAAGATCCTTAGAGACTAAAGATAAAAGGTGCTTAGACATACAGCTAGTTACAAAATTAGAATATCATTAATCCTGCCCTAGTCCAGAAGTCTCCAACGTCATCTGCACAACAGGGTCCTTAAGGACACATTTATACAGGTAAATAGAATAGGCCATGACCCATGCTTTAGTCTTAAGTGTAAATAATATTGCCTGAGATCATAAGGCTAATATCTCTGCCTTTGCCCAACAAAGTAGACTCACTTTTATTGTTTGTTGAGAATAGTCTGGTTCACACTGTCCTCTTGCTTTTAAACTTTTAGAAATGTAAAACCAGAGCCAGAAAATAACTCTTCAGGGATTCATTACATGTAAAGTACGGGAGGTCAAGGACCAACAAAAAGCAGAACAAATTCATTCTGGCTGAATAGAAGCCAAAACCATGGAACAATATCAGTTTTGTCAAAAAAACTGAAAAATCTGAATTCCATTTACCTTGACTGTACAAAGAAGTCTTCAGAATGTATTTATTCAAATATACGTGTAAGTAGTTGTCTATTTCAGGCTTCAGAAATGTTCTCATGTAAATACTAGTGATTTAGATATTAAAAATTTGAAATAAGGCATATAATCCGGAAATGTGTTTGGAGGTAGAAACTGAAGGACTAACAGTTGTGAAACTTTTCATTCAAAAGGAAATGTTACGGTTTGAATTTTATATACATTTAGGAAGGTCTAATGGACAGTATGTCAAAAGCCTTGCTTTTTTTGAATGACAACATTCACTGCTCTCCCCTCATCTACCCGGCCAGTCATGTCATCATAGAAGGCCATCAGATTGGTCAGGCATGATTTCCCCTTGGTGAATCCATGTCGACTACTCCTGATAACCTTCTTTTCCTCCACATGCTTAGAGATGATATCCAGAACGAGCTGTTCCATCACCTTTCCAGGAATGGAGGTGAGGCTGGCTGGCCTGTAGTTGCCTGGGTCCTCCTTCTTGCCTTTTTTGAAGACTGGAGTGACATTGGCCTTCCTCCAGTCCTGAGGCACCTCTCCTGTTCTCCATGACCTTTCAAAGATGATGGAGAGTGGTTTGGCAATAACATCTGCCAGGTCCCTCAGCGCTCGTGGGTGCATCCCATTGGGGCCCAAAGATTTGTGGGTGTCCAGTTTATCTAAATGATCTCTAACTTGATCCTTCTCAAGCAAGAGAAAGTTTTCGTTTCTCCAGACTTTCTCTCTTACCTCCAGGGTCTGGGATTCCTGAATGCCAGCCTTAGCAGTAAAGACTGAAGCAAAGAAGACATTCAGTAACTCCACCTTCTCTGTATCCTCCATAACCAGGGCACCCTCCTCATTCAGCAGGAGGCCCACATTTTCCCTAGCCTTCCTTTTGCTGCTGATATACTTGAAGAAGCCCTTCTTGTTGTCCTTGTTGTCCAGAAAGCATTGTGCAAATATCCTCCCTGTACAACAAGTAATTTGCCTTTCAGTTATTTAGATTTCGTTTTTCTTTTTCCTGAAGGAGAAAATCATGTGTTAAAGAGTGAATTACAAAACAATTAGTACAACCATTATAGTTTAACAATTGTTTTTTCAGAGTGAAATTACTTTACCTGTAGGAGTCCTGTTTTATTGTGATGCCAATGCATTGACAGTGTGTCAGTTATAATAATTAATAACTCTGTTTCACTACATTTCCATATCACAACCCCTTTAAACTTACCCCCTCTGTTCTGCTTTTAATAAAGGATGATTTTACTTCATGTTATAATTTAGTGGTTGTATAAAAATAGAATCATAGAATCATAGAATATCCAGAGTTGTAAGGGCCCTATGAGAATCATTGAGTTCAGCTCCTGACTCCACACAGGGCAACACAAAAATTAAAACCATATATCTAAGGATGTTGTCCAAACACTTCTTGAACACTTACAGGCTTGGGGCCATGATTATTTCCTGGGGAGCATGTTCCAGTGCTTGACCACTCTCTCAGTGAAGAACTTTTAAATCCTTAGTGTTGTTCATCCTAAATTTATAAACAAAGATCGAATTTCAAACATACAGCAGCTTCAAGTTCAGGTGTATCGTGGTAATGTTAAGCGTTTTTTTTATTCCCCATTTCAGAGTATATAAACTGAAAAAAACCCAGTGTGAATACAATTTTATGAAATGTAAGAGTTTTAAAATGAGAAATGCTAGCATACGGGAAATTCTATACATTAACACAGAATGTCCTTCCTTCTTGTCTTCTTTATGTCTACAATGTTTTAAGTCAATAATAGTGTTATTTTTCAAACCAAATGTTATTTTTTCCTAATAGAAAGATATATTCAAAACAATAAAAAATATATAGACACTAAATTTTATGTTATTACAACTAAATTTCTGGATATCTGGTCCAAGTCATGTTACAAATGAGCAGACTGTAAAATACAAATGCTAATGTATCTTGATCACTCCATAGAACATTATGCTGAAATAACGCAAAACTGTGTGACAAAAATCTCTACCTTAGCTTTTACTGTCATAACTGAATGACCAATATTTCAGTGCTCAAGTTTAGTTCCCTGATTCACTATCCAGGTTATATATACCTTTTCATAAAATAATATTTCCTGATGAATGAGGTTATCATGATTTATGTCTTAGTAAGTTAGTATTTTTGCTACATATTCTCATTAATATGAGTTGAATATATTAAGCTAAAGTTTGGTAAATATTCCTACATGGAGATCTCCTATCATTTGTGACTGCATACTCTGCAAATCATTTGTCAGACTTGAAACCTTTATCCTTAAAAAGAACACACTGTGGGACTATAATGACATCAAAATATCATCAGTGACTATTACAGTCTAATTCAGCAATACGCTACTGGAATAACCTCAAAGCACTTTGAGAAAATTCTCAGAAATTTCAACAATCTGGGATGTACAAGAAGAAAAGGGTAGTATCTGAGAAATCCATAGAGAAATCAAAGAAGATTTCAAGAAGATTTTCAACTACCCTGATATTTGCTGGGAGGCCTACTCAGCCAGCCATCCTCAGTCCAGGAGGTTCCTCCAGTGCATTGATGATAACTTTCTGATGCAAATGGTGGATGAGCCAACTAGGAGAGGAGCGCTGCTGGATCTTATCCTCACTAACAAGGAGGGTCTGGTTGAAGAGGTGAAGGTTGAGGGCAGCCTTGGTTGTAGCGACCATGAGATGGTAGAGTTCAGGATCTCATGTGGCAGGAACAGAATAGCTAGCAGAATCACAACCCTGAACTTCAGGAGGGCCAACTTTGGCCTTTTCAAGCAATTGCTAGGGGAAATCCCATGGGACAGGGTACTAGAAGGTAAGGGGGCCCAAGATAGTTGGTTAGCGTTCAAGGACTGCTTCTTCCGAGCTCAAGATCAGAGCATCCCAACAAGTAGGAAGTCAAGGAAGGGTACCAGGAGACCTGCATGGTTGAACAGGGAACTGCTGGGCAAACTCAAGTGGAAGAAGAAGGTGTACAGATCGTGGAAGGAGGGGCTGGCCACTTGGGAGGAATATAAGTCTGTTGTCAGAGGATGTAGGGAGGCAACTAGGAAAGCTAAGGCCTCCTTGGAATTAAACCTTGCAAGAGAGGTCAAGGACAACAGAAAGGGCTTCTTCAAATACATTGCAGGTAAAACCAACACTAGAGGCAATGTAGGCCCACTGATGAATGAGGTGGGGGTCCTGGAGACAGAGGATAAAAAGAAGGCGGAGTTACTGAATGCCTTCTTTACCTCTGTCTATACTGTTGGAGGCTGTCCTGAGGAGCCCCGGACCCCTGCGGCCTCAGAAGAAGTCAAGATAGAGGAGGAATCTGTCTTGGTTGATGAGGGCTGGGTCAGGGACCAATTAAGCAACCTGGATGTCCATAAATCCATGGGCCCTGATGGGATGCACCCGCGGGTGCTGAGGGAGCTGGCGGAAGTCATTGCTAGGCCACTCTCCATCATCTTTGCTAAGTCGTGGGCAACGGGAGAGGTGCCTGAGGACTGGAGGAAAGCGAAAGTCACTCCAGTCTTCAAAAAGGGCAGGAAGGAGGACCCGGGTAACTATAGACCGGTCAGCCTCACCTCCATCCCCGGAAAGGTGATGGAGCAACTTGTCCTTGGTGCTGTCTCTAGGCACATCAAGGATAGGGGGATCATTAGGGGCACTCAGCATGGCTTCACCAACGGGAAGTCTTGCTCAACCAACTTGATAGCCTTTTATGAGGATGTTACCCGGTGGATAGATGATGGTAAAGCTGTGGATGTGGTCTATCTCGATTTCAGTAAAGCGTTTGACACGGTCTCCCACAGCATCCTTGCAGCTAAACTGGGGAAGTGTGGTCTGGATGATCGGGTAGTGAGGTGGATTGTAAACTGGCTGAAGGAAAGAAGCCAGAGAGTAGTGGTCAGCGGGACAGAGTCCAGTTGGAGGTCTGTGTCTAGCGGAGTTCCGCAAGGGTCGGTTCTGGGACCAGTTCTATTCAATATATTCATTAATGACTTGGATGAGGGATTAGAGTGCGCTGTCAGCAAGTTCGCTGATGACACAAAACTGGGAGGAGTGGCTGACACAACGGAAGGCTGCGCAGCCATTCAGAGAGACCTGGACAGGCTGGAGAGTTGGGCGGGGAGAAATTGAATGAAATATAACAAGGGCAAGTGTAGAGTCCTGCATCTGGGCAAGAACAACCCCATGTACCAGTACAAGTTGGGGACAGAGCTGTTGGAGAGCAGTGTAGGGGAAAGGGACCTGGGGGTCCTAGTGGACAACAGGATGACCATGAGCCAGCAGTGTGCCCTTGTGGCCAAGAAGGCCAATGGCATCCTGGGGTGTATTAGAAGGGGTGTGGTCAGCAGGTCGAGAGAGGTTCTCCTCCCCCTCTACTCTGCCCTGGTGAGGCCGCATCTGGAGTATTGTGTCCAGTTCTGGGCCCCTCAGTTCAAGAAGGGCAGGGATGTGCTAGAGAGAGTCCAGCGCAAAGCCACGAAGATGATTAAGGGAGTGGAACATCTCCCTTATGAGGAGAGGCTGAGGGAGCTGGGTCTCTTTAGCTTGGAGAAGAGGAGACTGAGGGGTGACCTCATTAATGTTTATAAATATGTAAAGGGCAAGTGTCAAGAGGATGGAGCCAGGCTCTTCTCAGTGACATCCCTTGACAGGACAAGGGGCAATGGGTGCAAGCTGGAGCACAGGAGGTTCCACTTAAATTTGAGGAAAAACTTCTTTACTGTAAGGGTGACTGAACACTGGAACGGGCTGCCCAGAGAGGTTGTGGAGTCTCCTTCTCTGGAGACATTCAAAACCCGCCTGGACGCGTTCCTGTGTGATATGGTCTAGGCAATCCTGCCCCGGCAGGGGGATTGGACTAGATGATCTTTCGAGGTCCCTTCCAATCCCTAACATTCTGTGATTCTGTGATTCTCTGATTCTGTGAAGAAAATAAACAATTCTAAGCAAAATAATGTATATTCTTAAAAATTCTAGTGCTGGTTTAAACACCTTCTTAAACAAATATGTGTCATAACATCTAAATAATAACACACACACAATACGCCTGGGATGAATTTTGTAATCTGTCAGCTTGCAACTGTCCTGATAATACAAACTATGGTTGAACTGGGCGACCTTTTCTTTATAAGGAAAACACAAGGAAAACACTTTATAAGGAAAACACTTTCAACACTTATATAAATATGTGTCAAAAATCTTTGTTACTAGCCTACACTTGTGATAAGATATTGTAGGTTTACACAGCTACTGACAGATTCCCTGGGAGATACCTCTCATTTGTTCCAGAGTTTTGGTGCATACTGACCTGTTGCTGGACTGCTGTCCATTGCAGTCCAAAGGAAGATGAGCAGAAAGAAAGATGATACAACAATGGTCTTATTAGAAATCCAAATTCAGCTTTAAATCCAGTATAATTAGGTTTGTTTTAAAATTGTCTTTCCTTTATATGAGTCCCTCTGTGGATTTGGGCCTAAGGGCCTTCAACTAACTGGCAAGGCTGATTAGCTACAAATGAGAGAATACTTCACAAATCAAATATGAAATCCTTTTTATAATTGCTGTGAGA
This sequence comes from Nyctibius grandis, assembly GCF_013368605.1. Classification (NCBI taxonomy): domain Eukaryota; kingdom Metazoa; phylum Chordata; class Aves; order Nyctibiiformes; family Nyctibiidae; genus Nyctibius; species Nyctibius grandis. Next base: position 82,489,157 of record NC_090660.1, read on the forward strand.
TTTTGGACCAGCTATGTAATTTATTATCAGGGAATGCACGGAAAATAATTTTTGGTTCATCTCTGTGAATATTGAATTTCTGAAGTAGTACTGTTAAGATTAAAAATACTGTATTCAAATTACTACTACTACCTATGTTCCTCATAGTTATTTAGTTTGTTAAATGTTTTGTGTTAACTGAGAAACAATTTGACATGCAGTGCTGTCTATATTACTTTTAATATGATGAACCTTACTGCCAAAATTCTAATTAGCTCCAACCTAACAGCCACTTTTGAGATTATTTGTACTCCGTGTGGCACTATGTAGGGTTAGGATGATTACTGTAGGATTCAAATGTAATACTCAGTCCCTTCAAGAAAGCACTTCCTCAAGAAAATAAAAAAGAACAGGTACTTAAAATTCATTGATGAGCTAGGGTGTTTTTCACAACAGTTTTTCCATAACAAACAGAAATACTAAAAGTATAAGTCTAAATTTCAGAGACATTTCAGTCACAGCACACTTTGCTCCTGTATCAACTGGTGGCGCTGAAATGGATGAGAAATATGGCCTAGGTTTCATTGGCCCTGGAATCAGAAAAAAAAGAAGGCACCACTGCAGTCTCCTGTCATACAAGTGAACACTTTTTTAATTACTGTCAGAACCTCTGTAATCTGAACTCTGCTGCCCTAAAGAAATGCGAAGAGCTTCAGGATTTCACTTCAGACACTACTTGTCAACATCACAAGATGGCACTGTAAATAATATTTGGAAATATAACTGTATTTTAGTTTGATGTTGCTGAGCTAGACTCTCTACTTCTGTGCTTCTCAGAGCTTCATCACCCCTCATAAATCACCTTTGCAGTCAAGCATGATTTTCAAGGAGACATTGACTGAGTGAATAATGCCTTCCAATACAGACATCGAAACAAACTATCCCTTCACAAAGTTCAACAGTTATAAGACTTCAAAAGTCAGAAATTGGGGTGAAAACTTTGGAGTCAAGCTCAACAACACAGTGTAAGAAAGTTGTCACATCTCAGGAATCATAAAGAATTGATGTGTGCCTCAAAAAACTACAGTTTTCTATACTCTATTATTGAAGAAAAATACCACCCCGCCCCCAAAATCCCAGAACATAGCTGCTTATTGCAAAGCTTTTACTTGATTATTCAGCAGACCTTTGGGTACTGTTTTTTATACAAATGGGACCCATCCGCTGGGCATAGCTGACCCTGTCTTGCGTGTGAAGTAGAGCCAATGGAATGTGTGAGAGCAGTGCAGCCTGGGCATCTTTCCTCTTAGAGCTGTGACTGCCCTGAAAGATGAAAAATATTGAGTCTCTTTCTCAGTTACAGAAGAAATAGTTGGTAAAAGCTGATGATGGAGAAAGATCTCAGAAAGCAGGAAAGATGCTAAAGCAAGTGCCCCAGAAATTTGCATTTCCAGTGCCTGAGGTAAATAAGGACACAGCTGCTGTACAGGTACCATTTTGCAAAGGTAATCTTGTGTCCCTACTAATATAGTCATTCTTTCAGCTTCTAAAGAGGCTTCTAAGCTACAACTTTCTTGCTTCTTCCTTGTAGCATTTACTGTTCTTTTCACAGTGGGTATAGCATATGTATGAGATGCCCCATTATTGTTATGTGAGTGAGTGTTATTGCTGTAAGAATTTATGCAGAGCACAAAGAGCCAGAAAAAGCAATGTACCTGCAAACTGACCTTGTGCTACCACATAATAGGAATTTAATATCTTGTTCCTTTCATCAGAATAAGATTTCAACAGAACTCTTGCTGCTTATCAGTTTGTTTAACATTAGTTTTATGTGTCGCTTAAGTCAGAAGAACCATAGCGTGGTATGGTAAATTAACTTAAATTAACTTAAGGAGAGGATCAGCGAGATCATCAGCAAGACAAAGACGCTGATTAATATAATATTTTAAATCAGAAGTATTCAGTCTTGTTGGTGATGGTTTTTCAGATGAAATTTTATCATCTTCTAATATGTATGTGTGCACATGCACACACACATGCATCTTCACGAAAAAGTAGTAAATTTTCCATGAAATTATGTATTAAAGCTTTTGTATTTTTTCTTCAATTTGAAGAAAAGCGTGAGGTTATTTGTTTTTAAAAAACTTGCAAGAATACTTCTCACTGGTCTGGTAACTACTTCTTAGATTATCTTTTTTTCATTTTTCAGCTGAACTCAACAATATTTCGTGGATACACACCAAAAGGAACTCCAACAAAATGACAACCATAATACTAGATCAAATTATTTAGCCCATGTATTCCTTTCAAATTATGGTTTAGATGCTGTTTCAGCAAGTTTCTCCTGACTTTATCAAGACACTTTCAGCAAGTGAATTGAAGAGCTCTGGATAGCTTATGGCAACATCCATCACCTTTACTAGCCAAGTATCACTGACAAAAGAATGTCACAGAAACTGATTTAATATCTGGGGAAACAAAATGAGGTAAACAACTGTCCTACACAGTAGAGAATCCACACAGTGTAAAATATCCTGTTTTCCACTGCAGATCCACAGACTTACAACTAACATTGCTTGAAGCTGTATTCCTTATGTCTTGCCTAAAAAGTGGGTGATTGTTATGCTGATACGTTCTATGAAGAAATAGATAAATATTAAAAAGATAAAAAGCAGATTAATCTTCATTAATAGCAAAACAAAGTGATGCTGTTCATTATACTCCCACATATCTTGATTAATGGCTGGAGAACTCGATTCACTTCTCCATACTGTAAATCTCTGGGGACCAGGATAAGAGCTCTACAGGGACAGATAGCTCGTAATGATTTTCTGGATAAGCTGCAAAGTCAGGATTCTGTTTCTGTGTAGGATTAAAGTTTGGGACAGATACGCATAATTCATTACTAGATCCTGCTAGATACACTGAGTTAGGATGCATATTCTATATATGGATTAGGATGCATATTCTATATATGGACGCATAAAGCTTTCAGCTGTTTATTGAGCTGATGTCTGTGTCTCTGCTGTGATTGCATTTAGAGTTGTGATAAGACTTAAGAAGGGTTGTGATGCTTAGGATTAGGTTTTGGAATCAAGAAGTAAAATACACACTTTTCTATTTTGGCAGGATCCATTAATAACAGGAGATGAGTGTTGGTTGAATGGTTCCTAATTAGCTGGGGATGGAAAGGGATGTCATTGTTATGGTTAGGAGCAGGGTTACGACTGGGGAGACAGCGCTGAAATGTATAATTTACTGTTAGAGTCTCCTTGATACGTGCTGTGAAAATAAGAATAGTACACTAGACTTGTTAATCACATCCGGAGTCTGCAAATGATCTTAATGAGTCAATTGAGTAAAACTCTTTTTGAGCGTATCCCACATAGTCACAAGCAAGATTATTTTGCTTAATTGGGAAAAAAATACCTGAAGAAAGTCTTATGAATTCAGCAAATGTAAATAGATAAACAGCAGGAATAAATGTATAGTCAGACTAAAAATAAAATAAAACAACAACCAACCAAACAAACAAGGTTTTTTTAGTGTCCCTTGGTAATATTTTCCAATATGAGCATCAGAATACACTTTGTGAATGAGCTTTTGTGTCCATTTTCACAATCATGTATCTATTGTTAAATAAAATTGCCTACCAGATTTTGGCATTTAATTTCATTTGAACATAATGATTCAAAACAGCCTAATTAAAATGTCCATGCACATGCAACATGTATCAATGCTCAAATGCAAAATTCTCAAAATGGTAGACCAAGAAACACAGTCATACTCTGATTTCTTACTTCAGTTGAGTTATAAAAATTAACAAGTCATTTGTATTATCATATCATTAGCAATTTTTAAAAGTTGAATTTGATGATCATAGAATCATAGTATCATAGAACAGTTTGGGTTGGAAGGGACCCTAAAGATCATCTAGTTCCAACCGCCCTGCCACAGGCAGGGACACCTTTCCACCAGACCGGGTTGCTCAAAGTCCCATCCAACTTGGCCTTGAACACGGCCAGGGAAGGGGCATCCACAACTTCTCTGGGCAACTTGTTCCAGTGTCTCACCACCCTCACAGGAAAGAATTTCTTCCTAATATCTAATCTAAATCTACCCTCTTTCAGTTTAAAACCATTCCCCCTCGTCCTATCACTACATTGTAAAAAGTCCCTCTCCTGCTTTCCTGTAGGTCCCCTTCAGGTACTGGAAGGCTGCTAGAAGGTCTCCCCGGAGTCTTCTCTTCTCCAGGCTGAACAACCCCAACTCTCTCAGCCTGTCTTCATAGGAGAGATGCTCCAGCCCACTGATTATCTTTGTGGCCCTCCTCTGGACTCGCTGCAACAGCTCCATGTCCTTCTTATGTTGGGGGCCCTAGAGCTGAATGCAGTACTCCTGATAACAGGTTATAATTTTGTTTTAGCAAGATACACGTCATTATACTGACTAGGATTTAAAAAATAGTTTAAAATAGTTTAAATAGGATACAGTTTAATTTCTAGTTTTAAAATAGAACTATTTTATTCCTTGTCTCTGTATTATTATGAAATTTTACTTGTGTCTCTAATACTTTTTCAGAAAGTGTTGTAGAAAGTGCTGTCAAGAAACTGGATTTGAAGCAGGCTTATACCCCAAAATGCCAATTTGTCAAATAGATTAGAGTAAAAGATGATTATATTGTCCCACAACACTGGTCAAAGTTTCAGAATTTTTCCTATTGCATCTTTTATGTCATCAAAATCTTCAAAAAATCATAAAAAAAATAGTGGCTGTAAAGACACTAGCAATTGAGTTACTACTGGTGATTAAGAAAAACAGTCCTCAAGACCTATTTTCTTTTATAGCCTGCAGGAATAACCACTGAAGTTTTTCCTGGTTCTCACCAAAGATACTAGGGAGGAGCCATTCACTCTACCCATACTAGTGTCTACTCTGGAAATAGGCTGCAGCAATACAAGCAGTTTTAATCCATGGGAAACCCCAACCTTATCCACAGCTCGGTAATTCTTAATTACCTCAGAACTGGTTTTTAGACAGTTACTACATTTGCCCCTAACAGCTCTCTTACTCCTGGCTGCCTTTTAAGATCTAGGAGAAAGCCTTCCAATGTCTTGAAACCCCAGGTTATCCTTCATGTGAACAACACTCCATTCATCTCCATCAGACCAACAAATATTAATAAAACTCACCCCTGTGGGATCCAGGCACTTCAGTTTCACAGCAGTGATCCACAAGGCTACTGTGTCTCAGAAAGGTGGACTGGCAGGATGTGCTGAAAAAGCTGTTTGAAGTCTCTGGAAAGGACTGTGATTCTTCTTCTGAGGAATTTGAGTTAATCAGCTGAAGAAAAACAGCACGTGGCAGTTCTGGGACAAACTGGATTGAAAGGAGTGATGATCCTGCAATTGACTTTTTGGGGGGCAGTAGACATGGACTCAATGAAAAATCCTAGACATGAACAGGATGAGGTTGAAAGGATGAACCTAAAAGGCAAGGCAAGAGGAGAGATTGGAGAGACCCCCATCCAAAAGCCAAGGTGTGTGATCTGAGTGGGCCCTCCTGGGTAAAGGCTAAGTTGAACATATTTTAGGAGGACTTTACTAGAGATTTTTGTTCAAAAAAGGACAGGTTAGATTACTGTTTGGTGAGAAAGGACTGAAAGTATGGGGCCTGGGGCTCACAGGTTTCAAAGAAAGAGCTCATTGAGGAGTCAAGACAAGGAACCAGACTGGAGAAGGAAAAAAAAGGTCTCATTTTAACAGGTAACAATTCACTAGCGGATCTACTGATACTATTACGTATCAATTCTGCAGTGCTGCAGAAGACTGCAAATAGTGGTCAGTGAAGCTCTTGTGTGCTAGAATAGACAGAAGAAATCTGTTGCCCCTTTGTAGAAGAGTAAGTTAATACTTGTTAACTCCAGTCACCACCTGTTTTTATTGTTATAGTTTTTTTTTTATTGTTTCTGTATGGTATCGAGTGAACAGTGAATGCTAAGAAAAGAGAGGGAGCAGGGATGTATTTGACTGCAAAAGACTCCATAACTTAGATAACCAAAGGTTTCTGGTTTTAGTCATTCGGAGTCTTTTTGCCCAGAACAGGAGATAAACAATTATCTCTTCAGTTATATTCTTTAAGTTCTTTTTGAAGATAAAATGTTAATCAAACTTTTCCACTATTGTTTTATAATCATTTTTATAATCTTAACTGTGGAAAAGGAACTTAGCATGGTGTTTTTCCTCACATTGAGAAAAAACAACAACAACAAACCCCCCTCAAATAAACAAACAAATAAAAAAACACAAAGCAGTTTCCAAGAAAAAGAATCAGTTTGGAGGCAAAAATTCATGAAGAGGTGTTGACTTATGTGTTCTCAAATCACTAGACTATTAGCTAATCAGAACTAGAATCTTTCTTGAACACACAAACATAAGCTTATTCATTCAACCAATACTGTCAGGGAAGAAGGGAGGTGGAAGGAAGCATTCTGACACTGAAAATTCAGCATTTTAGTTATTAGAACATGATTTTATGATATCAAATGAAATATGAGAATTAGATGACCTGGAGCAGGAGCTTAAACTTAAATCTCCCATATTCCAGGTGGATCTGGGAATACTGAACTCTTAGCTATTGCGTGCAGTTTCTTCTGGTTATTTTGAGAGGTCTCACATTCCAATAAATACTAATGCGGAATTCCAAAACTTTGATATTTTTTACAAAATAGACTTCCTATTTCCAGTCAGCCTTTGTGTTATGAAATTTCAGAAAGCAAACAAGAGCACACCATTGGCAATCCTGTCTTTAAGCAGTCGAAAATACTCTTTCTGAGAATTTCAGCTAAAATCTGATCCCACTTTTGAGGAAATTGAACAGCGTCTGTGTTAGTCTGCATTCACAAACAGGCTGTAGCATCAGGAGGTAGTACAGCCCAGGCACTCAAACCCTGATGCTTTGAAGCCAAACTCATAGACTGCTGCAGAACAAAATCAACCCTGATGATAAGTGCACTTAATAAGCAAGTGCATTAATATAACACAGATTGTCTTGTCCAAATATTCAAATGCTACTTTCGCAGGAATGAAAAGCAATATTATTTCTAAGTATTAGAGGAAAAGAAGTTATGGGCCTAGAAAATGAGAATGTGCCATTCACCCTAGACTCAGTTGCTTGCCCAGTTAATTCAATTAAGGGAAATAATGTTAGTTGGCAATTGTACTACAGTTATACTTTAAAATGTGTATGTTAAATACACATTTACTCAAAATAACTTTCCTTAGTTAACTCTAGAGAATCTAGCAAAGAAGCCTACCTTTAAAGTGGACTTCTCAATTAGGTACATATAGAAAATCTATAATTTTTGCATTTTTGTTTATAGACACACATGCACACAGACAGACATATATGCTTCTCACGATACACAGAGGAGCTTTGGTGAAGCTACAGTTTAGGTGTAGCTATAAGGTTTGTTTGATAATCTTTGCTAGCCTGTGAGGCTGAATAAATCATTGGGAACATAATACAGATGCTACTCACTAAGCTATCAAGCTTAGCCTTTTTCTGTCTTAGGCAGCCATACCATGGAGATACATCTAAATATATTCAACTCCATTTTATAATAATTTAGATTTCTTGCTTTGCTAATGAAAGCCCACTTCAGAACCTTTCTCCTGGAATGTTCAAACCTCTCCTAATATCTAGTTTAACCTTCACTATAGACAGTTAAATTAAAGTGCACATACCTAAATTTAACTACAAAAAAGCTTGACCTTTGCAGATAGCAATGCAAATTACTCAGGAAGTAGCTGGCTCCTGGGCTGGTAAGCACCCTCCCCACAGAGGTAAGGAGTTGGCTGTGAGTTAGTATACCTGACAAGGAGCAGAGTAAATTAGTTCCATATTTCTCTGCTTATAGAGCTATATGTCTTCAAGCTATCTGGGTTATCTCTCCACTGTCTTGAAGCAATTTAAGCCTATTATCAAAGCACTGAGCACTTTTCATAAAGCTGCTGGTGTTAAGTATGTCTTTTACATAGACAGCTATATTTTCTGTCTAAATAACATCTGCTCTATCAAAAAAAACCCCATGTCAACAACAACAAAAAAAAAATAAAAGAGAGCAAATGAAAGAAATGTGGTAAAAGATGTGCAAAAATAGAAGCAAAAAAACTTTAAAAGATATAATTGAATCAGTTCAGGCAATATGTTCATGCTGAAGTTGAAACATGAAATTCAAAAATGTATCTATGGAATTGTAACAAAACAAATCAATATACCAAGTTTTCTGTTTATTTTGATGATGTAAACCCACCAGCAGAAACAGAAAACTGGATAAAACTCGAGGACATCGGTACATATGTTACTTTATTTCTTGCAGCTTTGAATTTGTGTTGCGTTGATGGACCAGTTAATAGATTCTGTAATATTGGTCTAGATTCACAATTGTCTATATTTGGTTGTTAATGATTAAATTATGAATAATTCATAAAACATGAAAATTAATCTACTAACTCTGATTTTAAAGGCCCTGTTGAGGGAAAACAAATTCTTCACACGGCTGAGTTCTGTTAGGTCTCTGATTTTTTATGTAGAGCCTGGTCCTAGAATTCTATGTATGATACAAGATAAACAAAGTGCTGCTTAAGAAGAAATGTTCCCTTAACCAGGCAGAGCATAAACACATGTTGAATTATGTATGAATGTTAAATATGGTTATAAGGAAAAAAATACTTTTTTTGCCATTTTGATCTAGTTTAGAATTACAATAAAAGCTAAATGGTATCTATTGATAACTGCTAGGAAGAGAACATTCAAAATGAAAGTAATATTATTCCTGTTTCCTACAAAGCTAACTTACAGTGTTAGTTAAATATTTTTTTCAATGGTTCCAGCCTAAAATAAAAAATTGACCTATCTGTTTTTAATGCTGCACATTTTTTTTCAATTAAAAAATATAATTGTCTGACTGTGAAGGGACTAGCATTTATTGCAGCAGGGACGTTGGATCTGCATTCACTGAGATTATTTCTTACATTTGCTCTACAGATTAATGTTCTAATATTGCAATATTGCTACCTTTGTACCGTCTCTTTTGGACATAAATTCACAGAAGCACTAAATATGTATCATAAACCTGACATACACTTAAAAGCAAGTTTATGTATGAGTTAAGAAGAAAAAGCATAGTTTTTTGCAGTTTTGTTGTCAATTTTCTCTATAGCCATACCTCCTTCTTTGCAATCTTCTCAGATCTCTCTAATGAATACACAATCCAGCTAAATTTTTGTTTATGAATTTACCTAAAGATTAGAATAAATCTATTTAACTAGGAACTTATTTTCAATATTCTAAACAATTTCCCAGTGGAAAAGGAAAAAAATTAGTAAAGGTTTTAAAATAGCAAGCAGATATTTCTTGATTAAAATTTCTTCCATGTAAAACTCTGAACTACTTTACATTTTATTCTATGTTAATGCCATTTATAATAAAGTGCTTCTCCCAATATTCATCACAATCACAGATCACTCTGTTTCAATGCATTCCATTTTTAAAGACCCCTCAAGTTTCCATCATTTTAGATTTTTCTATATTTTAACTTTTAAACTACAGTTAAGTTTAACTCACACAGCTTCTGTCACAGTCTCCAACATTGCATTAATTTTGCTATCGTGTTATGTAGATAAAATAATTTTTCTATATTTTCATCTCTCATGGTAAAGATATATGGACTTCTATGCAGGCCTCAGAGAATGTTATAAATCTGTTGAATCTTCTATGATACCTTAATTAATATCCAAACTTGATTTGTTATCAAAAAAAATTATTGTACAAATTTTGCCTTAGCTTTGAGAGAAAAAAGTCAGCCTAAGTTGATTCTCATGTGAAAACCAGATAAAGGAAATATATTTTTAATAAGGCATCCTTCAGTAGTGAGTGTAGTAGGCTTTGGGATTTTGTTTCCCTTTTCTTGTAATTCTATTCATTAATTTATTTTTTTATTCAAACAAACTACTCACTGAAATCACCAAACATGTATGACCGTCAGAGATTTCAGTGGCACACAACTACTATGGTTTTCTGAAGTTTCCTTGTTCAGGGCTATAGCAAGGCATTTAACTGCTCAAGACAATCTCCTATTACTTTTCAGTTCCTTGTAGCTATGACCAGAGAGATTTCTTCTCACTTAACCACTGGCACAAATTCAAAGGCAGTGGCCATAGCAGTGAGACCAGTCTGGCTACACTGGCAACCTTTGTTCTTGCACAGGGCTGTCCATGCTCAACCAGTACTGGGCTTCCTCCGTGACAATGGCCTGCCTTGACAAATGTGGAATGAGAGCACAGCGGGATGGAGGGAACAGAAAGCTTATGGCACAAGAGGAAATTAAAGAGATTGTCTTGTCTAGACATGGGAAATAAAAAGGTGAAAATGGATACAATTATTGTCATCACACACAGGGCAGGCATGAAGAGCTATTGCAACTAAAAGCTAATATCAGGTATAAACTGGCCATGAATGAGTTCAGAGGTCGAAAAAAAAAATTGTTGCTGTATCCCTCTTAAATCTTACTCTCTTACTGACAGATTTTACTACCAATAAAATTTTGAGTGCAACATCCCAAGGAGATCACCAAGGAAAAACGTTCTGAATATTTCCTTTAAGTTGCAGATAACTTTATATGCAGAATTTGTATGTTATGTTGCTTGGGGTAGGAAGGGACTGAACTGACACTAGATGTCTTCTCTACTTCTATATTCCCAAATAACCTGATTTGAACTATCCAAATGCTATGGGATGAATAGAGGTTATTCTGCCATTTCACTTTTCTTTCTTAAAAGAAAGGTGGTGTGATTTCACAGACTGATACTCAGTAGGGCTGGCACTGGGAAGACTTGATTGCCCTGATAAAGCTTACAATTATCACAGAGCTGCAGAACTGAAAAGGGCTTAAAGTAGCCATGGAAAACAGGTTGTTTCCTCCTTTGTTTTTGCAGAAGTCTTTCATGCACTTGAGGTCTGATATAATTTCATTTTTCTTTCATTCTTGAGGCTAAACAACACTTTAAGCTTTCCTAGATCGTTTTTCATTATGGTCCTCTTGACTCATTCGGTTGGTCTGCATCTCATTTGAAGTATAATTTCCAAATGAAAACATAATTTTTAGCAGTGCTTTGGAAGGGGGTCTTGGTTTATCAGTTTACTTTGTCTCATCTTAGAGACTCTATTATCCATGAAAGAAACACATATGTAGGGGAAAATCCCTAAAATGAGAACAAATCTCTGATATCCGTTTCCCCTATATTTTGGGACCACAGTGTCATCTGAAATAAATGGTGGGGGGAGGGAGGCCATCAGTAACTAAAAATTGCAAAAGGGCCATATTTGTCATTTTATGTGAGCAGGTGATATGTGCTTTTTATTTTCAAATGAAAAAATATTTTACTTAGCAAAAGCCTCTAGATATTAATAATGGAGGAAAAATAAGCACTTCAGCTAGAAGAAAATGGCTTTAAAGTTGTCACTACTTCTTTAATTCATATGGTTGTAGGTTCTTCACATTAATGTGAGTAAAGGACCTGTTGCAATCCTTATCTTCTAATTTCCTATTTTTATAAGTTTGTGTCACAACATTACTGTTATTTAAAAGTAGAAGGTTGCATTTAATTGCTTAGTAATTACTCAGTTGCAGAGCATTTGTAGAGAGCGATGACAGACTGACAGAGGTTGATTATCCTTGATATAGCCAAGGCTACACTGTATAGAACCAAAGTGGAACATGGAGTTACAGGAGATCTATTCAGTTTCCTCTGTTCCCAAACATGGTCACTACATATATATACATATGTGTTTGTGCATGTGCACATATGTGTGTAACTTCTTTTTTTTTTTTTCTAATCTATTTTGTGACCAGTAGCGCTGCAGTCCTCCCAACAGTGATGACAGAGTGTAGATTTGTTTGCTACCTGTCCCCTGTACCAGTAACAACTCTTTAGTCTCACTAAGAAGTTGTCTACAGTAACAACAGTTAAAATATTAGCTTGTACTCATTAGTGCTGTCTCTTGCTATGGTTATTAAAGTAGCATGAGCATTGTGCAAGAAAAGAATACTTAAAAAAAATACATTAGTGGATGTGACTGGAATTGGTTATAAAGCAAAGTTCATCATAGATAATGACACTCTCACATGGTAAAAGCAGCAGAATGGAATGGAGTTCCACATCTCTGCAGTATTCGCTCTCATCTGAGCACCCCGATTAGCACCGAGCCTGCCCTCAAGTCACAGGTTTCTCTTTTCACTCGATCACATAAATCAAATTGACAGAAGTTCAGGACCTTAAGACTCTAATAAGCTGTTTCTTAATGATTTCAAACAGTAACATCCTCTCTATTCCTTGTCTCTATTGGGCATTAAGAAAATCTTTCAATGGCAAAATTTCTGCCTTCTGGACCCAGAGAAAGATTTAGAGTTGCAAAGCTAAGTTTTGACAAGACAGAGATGGATGTAGTTACAAGGTTTCTTAATCATAAAGATAGCAAAGACAGTGATTTGTTCTGAATAGTGAGTCTATCATAGTGATTCTTTTTATTATATATATAATGTTTGTGTATATGTGCATATATATATATACATGACATGCATGTTATGTATTGTGTATATATATATACACACACGGTATATATTATTCTATATGCCATGTATTATACTACAATAGTGATATTAATTATTATCAGATAAATAAAATTGCAAAAAGCAATCAATTTATAGTCTATACTTTTTGGTCCAGGCTCAGATCTATTTCAGTCATAAAAACTCCCTAACAGAGAATTAGTTTTTAGTTTTTTGGACTGTGCACTCTGAATTACTTCACTTTTAGAACTGTGTTTAACCAATGTAAATATAATTGGTTTATTTCTAATGATTTCATGAGGGCTTTTGGGCAGAAAATAATGGCATCAACCATCCACTTTGTACAGCCTTCAAGGCAAAGCACCTGCAGTTCCCTGCTGCCTTTATTTCTGTCCTTAAACTTTTGTGATTAGAGGGTTTTGTCCTAACTTGTTTCATTTGCAAAAAGGTCTTAAAGCTCCTGAAATATTGGGATCTAACCTTCTTCTGCTATTAGAACTTAAAACAGGTATGCTAACAGTGAACGTAATTACGACGAGAGTTTGAAAGAAAAAGATCACTCGGTTCAGACCTGGCATACATCAACTCTCACAAAGATGTATTTCCGTTAACTTTCACAGAGACTTTCCAGATTAACAGACATGGAAGTGAGGCAGCAGTAAGAAATATCTCTTATCAGATTCAAAGGCAAACTTGCTGTCTTTGGTTAAAATGATGGTAATGAAGGGCTCGAACTGGGCCTCTCCTTTCCCATTCTCCCTTCAAACCTGTGTTGGGTTAATATAAGAATAATAGTAGCTTATTATTATTTCATGTACCACAGTTTATGCCCCCAGCACTGCTTTTACCTAAACATACCTGAACATTTTGTCTAAGAGTCTTAAAGAGTGTTTGAGGTATTATGGACTGTTTGTATTAGCAAAAAACAAATGAAAGAAGACTCTATTGCTCTAGATGAAATCTTGTTTTTTTTACAAAAACCTTATGCTGTCCACCTGGCTGGTGATATTGGGAGGCCACTGCAATGGTGGCCAACATGGGTGACCAACTATGGCTCTGTCTGGCATGGGGGACCTCTGGAGTGAAAGAGGCTTTAATTGGTAAGAGCAGGGGTCCAGGGGCTGAGAGCACCCCTCGTTGCTTTCCCCTTCCCCCACTTCTCTTCAGAGCTGCTCCTTCAGCCTAGTCCAGCCCCATGGTCATGGGGCCCCACCCCACAGTGGTGAGTGTCCTTCTGTCTACCTCAGGGAGGTTTCTCTGACTTGTGGCTCTGACTCTGACTCTGCCCTCCTATCTCTCAGTACCAGCTGCCTTCCTGCCCTCTCTGAGCTGGAGTGACCCCTCAGCTTGTCAGAGGGGCACATTTTACAAGGCATGAGTCCTGTCCACAAAGCTATGGCAATGTGACAGCATTCAGGATTTAGTCCAACGCTTCTGCTCACAGTGCTCGGACTCATGACCAGGCTACGTTTGGTTGACTGCCTGACCACCTACTCAAGGAAGGACTGGGAAGAGGAGAGCAACATTTATCCTTGTTTTAGAAGGACTTCTACTTCCACCAGCTCCAACAGGAATTTAGCCGTCTTCCAGTGTTACATTTCAGTCATATAGAAAAAAGACACTAGCTTCTCTGTTTTTTACAGTGACTTAAGCTCTCAGTTTTCTCAGATAAAAAACAAGCTTTAAACAAAGGCAGTGGCATGCACATGATATTGCCCCAGCCATGCAGATGATGTGTGGAACATGACCAATGGATGCATATACAGTAACCTCTCTGGAAACGTGGGCCCCAGCACCATTGTGGTAGCAGCACATGTAGAAGAAGTAGCAACATATTTTCCTGGAGAATGCACAGGTGAAAAATGATGTTCTCTTTCTTCAGCAGTTCTTAAATACATCTCCAAAGTGCTGTCTCATACCTCAGTCCAGGAAAACTGGATTGTCCCACTTCTGGATTTATACCACCTTCAGCAAATGAATGCTTTAATCTGTCAGAAACTATAGTAAACTCAGCTTTCAGTATAACTACAATTAAACATACCAGCTTACAGAAAATGGGATGCATGAGTGACCAAACAGAATATATGGATGCTTTGCTGAATCAGGTCTTAGGATTTGAGTCTTAAATGTTCTGTTGGTGTTTCAGATTATAACAATATTCCCACCATCTCTTTCACTCCTGCACAGGAGATGGATACTGGTAAAGGTATCTCAATATCCTTTCAGCAGCTGACAAATTGGCTATGAATGGACATTAACACAACAGGCTAGACTGACAATTCTTTAAAAGGAACACCTTCAGGAATCACTGACCTTCTGGAATTAGCAGTCATCTTCTGTTATATCACATATATCATGGTTTCAATGTATTTAATGATCATCTAAGCTTAGTTTATCACATCACCTTCTGTTATATTCTGAAGTGCAGCTGCTGTGTTGTTTTTTTTTTTCAGTGAGTTCCCTAATCTACTGCAGAATTCTCATTGCTTCAGTATGTCATGTATTGTTGATTTTTCTGTCTGCTATTTTGCATACAATCCATCTTACTGTAGCTTCATTCATGATCTATGAGGCAAATGATTTCACCTGTCATCTTGCAGTGCCTCACGGATCTGCTGAAAATGAACACATGGGAAGCTGAGCTCAAGGAGCACTCCGTGATTTGCTTGTTTCTGGGCTGGATCCAAGCTATGCACCATTCTTCTCCATTTATATTGAATGCTGCTGTTTCATCATCTGGCCCAATAAACCAAAATGCTTGTATGAAGTGTTAGTTTGCTGCTGTGTGGCATGCAGTACTGAAAATAAGCAAGAGAAAGATTTCTTTCCTATATATAAGGCTCACAAGAGTGATGCTGTGCTAAATATAGCTGAATCACAGAGCTCTAGATGTGACAGTCTTAAAGTGATCACCCTCTCATCTTAGAGGTGTCTGTGTTTAGTTGGAGAACATATGGGCTGCTATTTCAGATGTTACCAGTGACATGACTGTGTGCGTTTATATATATAGAACTAGATGAAAATGTTTCTTTCTATTCCACAAAATATTTTGCAATTATTTCCTGGGTGAGCCTGGAACTATTCTCTGAAGAAAGAGGGACTCTTCTCTCAGAACAGCCAAAAGCATGGTTTATGGGGCATTAATTTGGGCTGTGGAAGATGCATATTCAAACCTCTTCCTTGCCCATCCACCAAGCTTTTCTGTGGTAGGTAGACATTCACAGCAAAATTCCCTTAATCTTCACTCAGGGCTATTCTATTTCATAATAATAATTGAGCATTCATTGAAGTAAGGGTACAAAATTTGTTTTCCCAAATCCCCTCAGTCTTACATCTCCCTCCACCTTCTGGACTGCAGAGCTTCCTTGTCTCTCTTGCCTATTGAATGTTTTACTGATGGCACAAAAACCAACACAGTATCCTTTCAGGCTGCTTACTACAGGCGCCCTGGTTCAAGTACTTATTGTGAAAAGAACTTTCCCGACTCGCTGTCCTGACCACAAGCCACTGGTTTTTTTGTTTACTTTTTTTTTCCCCATTCCAGTTTTGAAAAGTAAGTTTGTTGAGGAGCTAAGAAAAATGTCAAATAGAAGTTTTTCTACTGCAAGAGTGGCTTTTATGACTAAGTAAAGCAATAAAAACTGCATTACAGAAATGTTGATTTGTCACAGTTATAATTTAAATACAGACAGGGAAACTTTTGTGGATTTACATAATTTAAGCAATGTGTATGTGCAGTATATGTCATTACAGTGTGGCATAGATTTGACTGAGACATTAAGCCATAATTCTGATACCATCGGGTGCCTGATGTTTAAAGAGATGATCGGTCACTGATGAGAAAATCCGCATTAGATAGGACCAGCTATATAGATAAGTCTGTGCTTATGGCACTTCACTGCTTTCTTCAGGGAGTCAAATCTTGTCCTCAAAATACAAAAAGATATCAATGCTTTGAGCGGTACAAAAATACAAATACCTTTCCCATAACTGTACTGTGAGTGATGTTTATAATACTTCCTACTAGCAAGCAAAATCCAGAAGTCATCATTTTTTGAGTGCTTTTGCAATATCACTTTAATACTTAAATGTTATAATAATCAAGTGAATTTATTTTCTTAGTACATGATGCTAAGGTGTAGTAATGGATTTAGTAACGATGAAATAAGAATATTCTTCACAAAGCTTTTTTCCCCTAATTTGCCTTTTTGTGTAATCATGCTGTCTATCAGTCACCCAAAATAAGTTCTCACCAGTCTTAACCAATTACCAAAAAAAAAATCTCAAAGATAAGTCCTTCCTTGTCCCCTTGCTCCACTCACCTGAAAGGTTGTTGAAGAGAAAGACTCAATTCCTTGTCCTTGGAAATAAAAATTGTGAGAACTCTTCTGATTATCAGTTTCTTCTGGTAGCAGCAAGTTAGCCAGTTGCCTGGGCAGATCCATCCAGGAGAGAAAATTATCATGAACCAATGAAGTGTTCTGTCTCTTAGTAAGGATGTCACACTCAGTATGGTGGGGTGAATTAGAGGGAGTTTAGAGGCAAGGAACTACAAATCTCTAGGACACCAGGGTTCACTATTTTGGCTTCTTATGGAGCAATCACATTTGAGCACGATGTTTTGCTGAAACCAAAACACTTTTCAGAAACATTCCAGGTGCATTTATTTTGACAAAATTTTCAGTGTAAAGGTTTTGATCGAGAACAAACGATCAGGAGAGGAAGGCTTGCATCAAAAAGTTGACCTTTTCAACACAAGGAAGATATTTTGACACACTTCCATTTTGCAGTAACATTAATTTAAAAGGCTTTGTTTTCATACCAAAGCAGAATAAAACAAATCTGGAACTTGAAAACTGTCAGGAAACCAAATCACTATTTTCTAGCAAGCTCTACTTACTGCCTTTAACTAGAATAACTTATTTAACTCAGTGCTGGCTTCAGCAGGCAATAATTTACCATCATCCAAAATGCATTGCCAATAATCCCTTATTATACCACCTTTTCACTACATGGTCTTAGCTTGCTGATATGTTTTGTTTTTCTTTCCATGCAAAGATATTGTTTTGCTCTTCATTTTATCAGTGAAACTGAAAGCAACATTTCCCTGGTTTTGAGATCTGCCCTTCCAAGGTCATTAACATCATGTCTTAGTCACTTTCTGAAGTTGCAGCAAGAAACTCATTTGCCTGACTGCACATAGTGACAATTATCACAATAGGAATTATCAGAGAAATAAAATAATTGGTCCTAGCTTGACTAAAATAATATTTAATGATATTTAAGTGTAATAATACACAATTTGAGTATTATTATAATATTGTTGTATACAATTTGTAATTTCATTATGAATATCAAGCATTTCTTAGGATATATCAAGTCACTGATCTATTTCACTCCATCATAATCTTTATTTGCTGTTTTAAAAAAGCAACATCTGTTGCTTAGATTTATGTAACACTAAGAATACGTAAGCAGGTATATATTTTAGAACATTGAGTGATGACTCAAGTATGCAAGTGGACAGATACATAACCTAAATAACCATTGCTCAAATCCAAAAATATTTGTAGGAAAAAAGGTTTTCATTATTCTTTTGTAGTTCTACAGTAGCAGCTGAAAACCATTTACTGAAGTGAATAGTACTAAGCCTTTAAAAAATACATCAGGGTAGTCCCAGCTGAATATAACATTTAGTCATTGTTGATTTCTATGCAAGGATTTTCAAAATGCATTGGAATTCCACACTGAAAAGCTCAGAGTTTGAAAATCTTACCTGGAGCATGCAGGTGCACAATTAGTGCTAATAAAATAAAAAAGACATTTCAAATGGTTTCCATAGGATATGTAAAACTGCATTTGAATAAAAAGGAAATCTCATACAATCACGTTTCCATACATGTGCTTTTCATGCTAATTTTTTTCCTTCTTTTGTCATAATTTCGTATACCTTATAGTCAAGTTTCTACGTAGTTGTTACAAAAAGTGTGAAGCATCAACCTTGATTTGGACTTGCAATATCGGGATGCGTGGTTCAATTAAGTGAAACCTTAAATAGTGTTTTGAAAGTATTTTATTATTATCCTTAATGGATAATTTATTATTTTTTCATCTTGTGAGGGTATCGAGAGTCTTCAACCCCTGTTGTGGACCCAGTCTCATAGATGCTGCTGAAAAAAAAAAAAGAATAGTTATGAAATATGGAGTGATAGTTCTGGAAAAAAGAAGTCTAGGAAGCAGGCACAGGCTATGCAATAAACGCTTCCTTTTGCTGATCTCTCCACGTGCTTGGTATTTAATCTGACTAGAAGGAATCACTCATATAAACTTTATATAGACTTTCCATATCTTTCTGTATATAAAATTTAAGTCACCAAACTGCTATTGTCATGACATCATGGGTGCAGAGACACCAACCACGTGTATGTGAGGAGGATATACTCAGGTATGAAGATCTGGGCACTGCAAAGACCAAGAGCAGGTGTCACAAAACTGCTAAAACCCAACAGCAACAGCCACCTTTGCAAGCCCTCAGCTCTGCAGTGAAGTGCTATGGAAGCAGTACACTTATACTGCTTCTAGATTCCATCTGGTAAATCTGGGGTGCTCTGGTGCAATGCAGACCAGTTCAAAGACTTTTATTTTCATAGGTGAAGTTTTCTTTGTTTGCCGCAAGTTCCTGTTTGGAGGGAACTATGTCATCAGGCAGGAACTGCCTAAACTTTCTTTGGCTGCGTGAGTTAAATATTTCTCAGCCTTTCTTGCTTGCAAGACCATTGGCATTCCCAGAATGCTCCAACTCCAAAATAAATGCATAAATAAACAGCTGTGTTTTGAAGGAAGGATTTTTTATGCTGCTTCAGTAGCTCAGTGGTAGGACTACGCAGCACGAATGTGGGAGATGGATTCAGTTTGCATCTCTGAGGCAAAATCATATATCCCCCTTTACAGCACACATCATTTAATCAACATATGCCAGGGGATGCCGAAGTAGGCATTACTTGTTCTCTTCTACTGAAGTTGTTACCTATTATGTGCCACAACTAAATGTTCACCATTATAGAGAAGAAGGGCACTTCGATTGTATTCCTCTGAGTGCCCCACTTAGTGCTTATTGTATTAATAAATGAGAGAGGGACAGTACTAGACATCAGCACTGATCACTTAATTACACTTTGCAAAATATTCCATAGAGTAAGGATTACTTGTCTTAGAAATATTTATTTTCAGGTCAGCAGCTGAACAGTCTAGTTACAAACATTTGGTAGTTCTGAATTCTGCAATACTAATATTCTTACTCAAAAGCAAATAAATGGGCATTTCCCACATACACCCAAGTTTTAAGGCATCCAAAGCATGTAGAAGTCAGTAACAATCTTCTATCAGTCACTTCTAAAATAAATAGTACAACAGACACAGAAGTAAAAATTCACACAGGAAAGAAATTGAAGAGTCTTACACTTTTTACTCAATACATTCCAAAAACATACAAAAAAAGGAACTGAAAAAGGCACTAACTTTCAGAAATTAAGAATCCACCTGGAAAATTTTGGTGACTCAAACAGTCACACTGAATGCACTTTAAAGATAGAAAATGTTTCACATAGTAGTTGTAAAATTGTTCCCTGCTACATTTTTTCTGAGACAACAGGTTGACATGTCAGAAAACACTGAATGCTTTTTGGAATTGTTGGATGTCAACCAAAGCAATCTGAATCACAATTTTATTGTGTTTTTTATATGTTCTGTATTAGAAATGTACGTAAGATCAGCTATTTTTAACAGCAGTTTTTACATGCTAATATGCCCCAGATCAAAGTTTCTGTGCATCTTTGTTGCATTTTATTTACTTTTAAGCAAGTTACTTCAGGAAAAATTATGGCTGTCAGTCTTAGCCATTTAATCCATTGCAGCAGCTAGATACTTATAACAGGGACCATACTATGGGAAACAAGCTTTTCTGATCTTTAGAGTTTTATCACTATTCGACAGCCTGGCTAATGAATTTTTATGCTTGATGTAACACTGAGGTCTTTGAACAATTAACAGAAGGGATTCAATATAGTAATGATTTTTTAATTTTATTTTAAATAAGTAAGAAGATAGATTTCAGCAATTTTTGCAGGTAGTTTTTTTATAAGTGTATTTTCAGGATAAGAAACCTTTTCATTTGTCTATAAAGGGTTTGGCAGGAAATAGGCTTGCTGAGAAGCACAAGCTGGTAAACAATTTATAACATTTGTGGAAAAGGTTTGTAAAAATTCCCGTCTTGCCATTTTTTGTTTTTGGTTTTGTGTTTTTTTTTTTTTTTAATGAATGTGGAAAGAGTGGTGGCGACACAAACACTATGGATAATATAATACAGACAGTTCTCTTTTTCAGAGTCTAAAATTTCTGTGGCATTTGAGTGAACCTTGAGCCTTCATAGTAATTTTATAAAAGGCAAGCAGATGAACTCAATATTTAAATCATCTGACTCACCAGCAGCAGATAATCAATGCTGATTTTTGTTAAAAAGGACAACTAATGTCTCTCTAATACAACTTTTTGAAGTGGTCCTTGTTCTTGAAAGATTCAGAAAATTTTAAAATAAATTTGAGGAATAGCAAAGGGACATGGGTATGCAGCAAGGTGTGTGTTGCAGAATATGTCCCTCCCCTTCTTATCTTCTGCTCACTTTTCAATTTCTTCCCAAATGCCTAAATCAACTCAGAGAGAAAGTGAGAGGGACAGAGAAAAGAATAGGATTAAGCTGAATGTTAGGCACGATTCTGTAAGGATAGCTGCAATGTGGAAGATCTGTTTTGTACGAACATCTGCTTGAAAGGCTAAGACAAGAAAGACGAAAACAAAAAAAACTGAATACATGAATACAGAAACCCTAAGGGAGCAGTAGATAACGAAGTCCATACCAAAGACCAGAGCTGCTGGATGGGCCATTAAAGATACTAGGCAAGTGTGACCCTGGGCAGAATCAACCACAATTTTGTAACAGGTCAGAAAGAAAATGAGAGTATCTTGGATCTGATGTGAAAGAGCAACTTTACCATAGGATACTTAAGGGGAATGACTGTGAGTGTGTAAAACACAGTCTCATGTAAAACACTGTCTCATGTAAACAAGCTGCAGGACAGTACACTTGTCTGAGTCTTGTCCACGACCATGGCACTGTCTGTCCTCGCTTCTTGGTAAATTCCTGTTTCTATCCATAGAGAGAACTGTGTGAGTGCTTATCCTATTTTGCAGGTGTGTGAGATGATGGCAAACTCAAGTCAAACTACTGGCAAGTAGTCTGGCTGGCCAGTCGGTCTTGGAGCTGGATATTGGAGGGACCAGGTTGGGGCCAGCCGGGAGAAGGTCAGGGCATTTGTGTAATTTATATGAGTACTACATGGGTACTAAGAGAGCTGGCCGAAGTGTTCACGAAGCCACTTTCCATCATTTATCAGCAGTCCTGGATAACTGGGGAGGTCCTAGGTGACTGAAGGTTAACAAATGTGATGCTCATCTACAAGAAGGGCCAGAAGGAATCACACAATCACAGAATCACAGAATGTTAGGCATTGGAAGGGACCTCGAAAGATCATCTAGTCCAATTCCCCTGCCGGAGCAGAATTACCGAGATCATGTCACACAGGAACGCGTCCAGGCGGGTTTTGAATGTCTCCAGAGAAGGAGACTCCACAACCTCTCTGGGCAGCCTGTTCCAGTGCTCGGTCACCCTCACCGTAAAGAAGTTTTTCCTCATATTTATGTGGAACCTCCTGTGTTCCAGCTTGCACCCATTGCCCCTTGTCCTGTCAAGGGATGTCACTGAGAAGAGCCTGGCTCCATCCTCATGACACTTGCCCTTTCCGTATTTATAAACATTAATGAGGTCACCCCTCAGTCTCCTCTTCTCTAAGCTAAAGAGACCCAGCTCCCTCAGCCTCTCCTCATAAGGGAGATGTTCCACTCCCTTAATCATCTTTGTGGCTCTGCGCTGGACTCTCTCTAGCAGTTCTTGAACTGAGGGGCCCAGAACTGGACACAATATTCCAGATGCGGCCTCACCAGGGCAGAGTAGAGGGGAAGGAGAACCTCTCTCGACCTGCTAACCACACCCCTTCTAATACACCCCAGGATGCCATTGGCCTTCTTGGCCACAAGGGCACATTGCTGGCTCATGGTCATCCTGCTGTCCACTAGGACCCCCAGGTCCCTTTCCCCTACGCTGCTCTCCAACAGCTCTGTCCCCAACTTGTACTGGTACATGGGGTTGTTCTTGCCCAGATGCAGGACTCTACACTTGCCCTTGTTATATTTCATTCAATTTCTCCTCGCCCAACTCTCCAGCCTGTCCAGGTCTCTCTGAATGGCAGCACAGCCTTCCGGTACGTCAGCCACTCCTCCCAGTTTGGTGTCATCAGCGAACTTGCTGACAGTGCACTCTATTCCCTCATCCAAGTCATTAATGAATATATTGAATAGAACTGGTCCCAGTACCGACCCTTGAGGGACTCCGCTAGACACAGGCCTCCAACTGGACTCTGTCCCATTGACCACCACTCTCTGGCTTCTTTCCTTCAGCCAGTTCACAATCCACCTCACTACCCGATCATCCAGACCACACTTCCCCAGTTTAGCTGCGAGGATGCTGTGGAAGGAAGATTTGTGTGATGTGTGGAAGGAAGATTCAGGGAGCTACAGTCCTGTCAGTCTGACCGCAGTGATGGGGAAGATTATGGAGCATATCATCTTGAGTGCCATCATGAGGCATGTTTAGGACAACCAGGCGATCAGGCCCAGTCAGCAGGGGTTTATGAAAGGCAGGTCCTGCTTGACTAACCTGATCTCCTTCAATGACAAGGTGACCCACTTACTGGATGAAAGAAAGGCTGTGGATGTTGTCTACCTAGACTTTAGTAAAACCTTTGACACAGTCTCCCATAGCATTCTCCTGGACAAACTGACTGCTCATGGCTTGGACAGGCATACTCTTTGCTGGGTAAAAACTGGCTGGATGGCTGGGCCCAAAGACTTGTCATGAATGGAATCATATCCAGTTGGTGGCTGGTTACAAGTGGTGCTCCTCAGGGCTCAGTATCGCAGTCAGTTCTCTTTAATATCTTTATCAATGATCTGGACGAGGGGATTGAGTGCATCATCAGTAAGTTTGCAGATGACACCAAGTTGGGTGGGAATGTTGATCTACTTGAGGGCAGGAAGGCTCTGCAGAGGGATGTGGACAAGCTGGATTGATGGGCCGAGGCCAACTGTATGAAGTTCAACAAGGCTAAGTGTTGGGTCCTGTGCTTGGGTCACAACAACCCCATGCAACACTACAGGCTTGGGGAAGAGTGGCTGGAAAGCTGCCTGGTAGAAAAGGACCCAGGCATGCTGATTGATAGCTGGCTGAATATGAGCCAGCAGTATGCCCAGGTGGCCAAGGTGGCCAACAGAAGCCTGGTTTGTATCAGAAGTAGTGTGACCAGCAGGACTAGGGAAGTGATCATCCCCCTGTACTCGGCACTGGTGAGGGCACACTTCAAATACTGTATTCAGTTTTGGGCCCCTCACTACGAGAAAGATGTTGAGGTACTGGAGCGAATCCAGAGAAGTGCAATGAAGCTGGTGAAGGGTTTAGAGCACAAGTCTTATGAGGAGAAGCTGAGAGAAATGGGGTTGTTTAGTCTGGAGAAAAGGAGGCTGAGGGGAGACCTTATCGCTCTTTAGAACTACCTGAAAGGAGGTTGTAGCAAGGTGGGTGTCAGTCTCTTCTCCCAAATAACAAGTGATAGGACAAGAGGTAATGGCCTCAAGTTGCGCAGGGGAGGTTTAGATTGGATATTAGGAAAAATTTCTTCACCGAAAGGGTTGTCAAGCATTGGAACAGGCTGTTCAGGGAAGTGGTGGAGTCCCCATCCCTGGAGGTATTTAAAAGACATGTAGATGTGGTGCTTAGCGACATGGTTTAGTGGTGGTCTTGGCAGTGCTAGGTTAACGGTTGGACTTGATGATCTTAAAGGTCCTTTCCGACCAAAATGATTCCATGATTCTATGATTCTGTGATTTGTGTGTGGTGCATGTAAAGGCACTACTCTTCTGCCTATGTTTATCTGCTCGTGGTCAATCAAGTCTACTCGCATGTGTGTGTTGAAGAAATATGCTCAGCCTTATGACTGGCTGAATCTTGAACGGGGAACCAGAGTAGCTTCAGATTTCCCTGAGGTCCTGAGGTTCACTGCATTCAGTTTCTTTTAATAGATGTCATTTATGTTGTCCTTGGAATGGTTCAAATTTTGCTTATCTTGAGTTTGCATTTTTTTGAGAAATATTACACTTCTATATGCCTACTTTGAGGATTATTTTTTTTCAACGGAGCGATGCATTTCAACAACTGCTGCCATGTTATACATATTAGGATACAAAAGGGTTTTTTTGGCTTGTTCTTTGTCTTTTTTTTGTGCTCTTTTTTTTTCCAGATTTTTAAATACGGTCTGTGTTTCCCTCATTGCAACTTCTTGTAATTTTCTTGTCATTTTGGGACTGTGGCATTTTTTTTAAGTATAATCTAGTTCTTTCCCGTTCCCATTACATTATTACTAATTTAATAAATAAATAGAGCCTTCTTAGGTATAGGTGTTGGGAAAGCTGCTTTAATTTTTCTTGCATAAATGTGTTTTTTTATAAATGGCATAACAGAATTCCTTTTCAGAACATTATGAATTGGGTGTTTTTCAAAATGCATGTGTCCTGGTTTCATTAGGATTTTGTTTCAGTTTGTGGCCAGCCATGGTGATCAGGGCCATTAGCAGCTAAATCCAGGGCAGCTGACCCTGGCTGGCCCACAGGTGTATTCTATATCATTAACAATAAAGTTCACTATAAAAGGGAAGGCTTGATGGGGAGAGGAGGGGCTGGTTTTGCTCTCCTCTCTTCTGGCTTCTCTCTTCTCTCTTTTTTTTTTTTTTTTCTTCCCCCCCGCCTCTCTCCTTCCTCCTCCCCTCATTGCTGATAATTGGTTTTCTTGGGCAACTTGCTGCAACTCTGTAGCTAAGTATAGTTTTGTGTGTTTTGTGTTAGCATTTATAGTGGTTTCTCTATTTTATTAAATCTGTTTAATTTTAACCCATGAGTCTCTCTCTTTTTCCCAATTTCCTTCCTTGGTTGGGGAAGGGACATTGGGTGAGAGAAAAACTGGTTATTGTTTAGCTCCAGGTGCTGGCTAAACAAAGACAACATGTCACATGTCAAAGGTTTCTTATAAGCTTATATATTTATATGCTCAATATTTTGCATGAGAATAACACCAGAAAATTATGTTTGTGGTGACTTATTTTCCTGTTCCCATTTTCCACAGGATGTTGGCCATGTTCTTCTCTATTAGAGTACAGAGGGATTATTTTCTGCTAGCAATCACTCACTGATGGAAAGGAGGTGGTGGTGTGTGCAGTGTGGGATATGTCTGCCCAGGAGCAATCTCATCAGAAATTGTGTTTCTCATTTTTCTTTTATGTTCTGTGACTTACCTATTTTTGTACTACTTAGTGCTGCATAGAGACTAGTAATTTGCCCTTTAACTCTGCCTGTTTTTTTGGAGTCTTAGCAATTTGTTTTCACACTTGGACATGGATTGCTGTATGTCTGTCAAAATTGATGATATTTATGAAAACCTCATCTCTGAAGGTTGTCTTATTGGGTGAGCTGTTCAAACAATTTTGAATCATAAATCTCTGAGAGTTTATCTATATATGCGAGTCTACTTTGTTTCCATTTAACTCTGGCTTTGCAGAGAAAGAGACTCAAGGCAAAAAATTGTCGGAACTTAGAAACAATGAGCAGCTCAGCTGGACTATTCCTTTTTTAAAGTGTTCTTGACGGAATGTAGGTTATTTTAACCAGGACCTAGTCTGAATTTATGGGTGGATATGCAGAGATAGAAAGCTAAATTTCATAATGACATAGTGCATTCAGATTTAGTTCCTCAGAGCCTGGATGTGTGTGTCTATAGAGATGGATACAAATTGACCCAGCTTCCTCTGTCCACATTCTGATTTGACTAAACAGAGCCAGCTTTAAAGTATGCTTGTGTGTCCATGCAGATATATTCTGCTAAGGGACATATGCTGAAATACAGTGCATATTGGTGTGGCCATAACAGTTATCCAGCTCTGGGTAAAGGTAGAGGAGTCCAGATCTAACTGCATGGGTACAGGTAGATGTATCCTTTGGCAATATGTCATTTAAAGTGTTTGAAAATACTACCACTTAAGCTTCAGGTGTTTCTCTACAAAAAGGGTATATACTGTATCTTTTATTTATTCATCCTTTAGCCCTTTTCTCTTTGCCTTGTCTAGGGTTACAGACTACTTCTTTGTGAACAGGTAGTGTAAAGCCCAATGAAGTTCTAGTTTCATAGGATACCTCTAAGAACTGCTGAAATATGAGCAAACTGATTGTTCTGAGAGTTGATTTTCCTGTTTTAAGTGAAATACATAGGTTAGTGCCATGAATACAAATTCTTAACTTAATAGTGCTTAAAAATTAGTAAAGCCAAAGAGCATTCATAATGTCACTGTAGCACATTTTGGTATTTCAGTTCTTGCTTTCTTCTAGCAAGGGAGCAAAATGTGGACATCCTGCAACTGCTCTGAACAGAAGAAAAATATAAGAATTCTTTCTTTATTTTCAAAACTCAGAATATACATATTCCCAAATAAAACCAGAAATTTCTGAATTATTGATATGATCTGAAGTGTTTGCTTGAGTGAGTTCACCTTTTTGCTGCATATTTCCATTGTGGTTCAGCATTCCAGGGGAACAGTGATTTTGGTTGCAGAAGTCACTATTGCATCACCATGATTTCTGTCCTGGACAGTGTGGGAAGTCCATAACGCAACTGAAGTCAACCCACACAAAACCATTTTTGCTGTGTTAATGTGAAGCTTTTCCATGCTGTTGTAATGAATTTGAAACAATTGAAGGATTTTTCATATTAAAAAATATACTTATTGCCATGTTGTACTTCCATTGATTATTTAAATACTACAGAAACAGATTTTTCTGTTAGATAATTCCTGGAATGATCTGTTAGTAGAAGTAAGTTACTGTAATATAGATATGACATCTATTTTGGGTTAGAAAAAAATCTTATTTATGCATTTAGAATGAAATCCTTTAAGGACAAGAATAAAGATTTGTACATAAGAAAAGTTGTATTCTAACATGATATGGATGAACATTGCCCATTCTTAACATCCTTAAGTCAGTTACAATTTATAATCATTATTGCTGAAATTCCAAATTACAGTCCTTACATACAAAAGCTAATGTGAAAAATTGCTTTTCAATGTAGAGAATTGTAACTTAGATAAGCAGATCATCTCAGAGGATTCATATCTGAGTGGTCATAGGCAACATTTTCAAAAACATAAAAGTGCTTTAGGAGCTTTAGGCTGTTAATTTTCATCAGGATTAGACTCCTAAATCATATAGATGTATTTATGTAAAGTAGCTTTAACATTCAAGACAAGCATCCAGGCATGTATTTTTTGTTTATTTATTTATACATTTTGTTTGAATTCATTTAAGCAATCCATGGGGTGGGGAGGTGGAGCTTAGATCCTAGAAAAACTAGTCAGTTTTCTCAGCAGTCTCAAAACAGTAGTATGTGTTGAGTTCATTGAGACTAGTCAAGTGTATTTTGCTGCAGTATAGTAACCCAACCTCAAAAGGTCTTCCCTGGAAGAGAGGTTGGACTGGCATACTTTAATGTGTTCTTTTATATAGAAATCTGATTTATGTCTGGAATTGTACTAACCTACACATTTTACTAATGGCTAGTGAGAGTTCCTTCAATAAATTAACCTTTTGATCTCTCCTCTGTGCAGTAAGTCTTTTTATAAGTAGGATTAGTGAAAGTTAATTTATTATTATCACGGGAGTTTACATTTAATGTTGTCAGTATGGACGAGCAAGCCAGTTTAAAAACGCAGAATTCCTTGACTACACTACAACAATTTGAAGTAACTAGTTATAACAGAAGTGTACTTTATATATTTTTAAACTACCAGCACTACTCGATCAATTCAATTCCTTTTGGGTCATCTAATCTATAAAACTCTGTTGTCATATTTAAAGCTGTTTGCTTGAACTGAATGATAGAAGAATGTCAAAGCCTGCTGTCTTGTAGCATTTAATCCTGCGGAGAGAACACAGTGTGTCTACCATAGTGCAGAAGTGTGTTCAATAGGCTTTCATAAGAGTGCGAGAAGGATACCCCTGAACTCTGCTGTGAAAGTGTTATGAAAAAAAGTGTCAACTTGTGTGTGAAAGACTGAAAATAAGATTATGTGACAAATGATTTCTCAAGGTAATGTATAGCTTTGTAGCAAGAGAAATACAATCGAAGTTAAAATAGGCATGCAAACCTATGTCTGTTTAGGTGTGTTTAATTTGCCAAAAAGTACCCCAAAGATGACAAAACAACCAACTCACAAAAAAAAGAATTTCTAGTGAAATAAGAGTAATGCAGAACAGGTCTTTCTTGCATTTAAGCAGAGATGTCAATATTACTCAGTCTTTCTCTTCAATGGAATAGAACAGACGGTGCATTAAAAGGGGATGCCTAATGCAGGACTTACCCAAGCAGCTCTATTCTAACCCTTTTCTCTATAGCAACTGATTATTTTAACAGAAGGTAAAATGGAGTAGGATAGGACAGAATAAAAAAAATCCTGTACTCATTTCACCTCCAGTACATAGCTGGCCTCAGAAAGCTATTTTGCAGGTGTTACTCAGTTCATTGTGGTAGGTCCCAAGATTCATGGCTATCACAGCCTCCTGTGCTCTTGCATAGCTCTTCCTGATATTTTTCCATAACCACAGTTGCCAAGTACACACAGTAGCACCTGGGAATAAATGCAGTTCACTACCCAGGGATGAAAACAGAAGACAATCCAGCAAAACCATTGTCCTGGTTTGAACTAGAACAGAACCAATTTTCCTTTCAGTGATTTTTTTTTTTCCTTTCAGTTACGTTTCTTCTAAGTAACTGCACTTTCTGATGTTAACTACATGTTTTTCAGTGTCTGCTTCTAGGATTGATAATGCTCAAAGTTTATAGTTATTACTAAGGTAACGGTAGGAATGGTATGCACAAAGGCCCTTGCTTATACTTATTCCTATAGAAACCAAGGTCAGTGCTAAATTCCTCATGGTCCACAACTGAAAGGCTGTAGAAGAGTTGCACTTGCAGGGAGGAGTGGACAGGACAGGTGACACAAAATTGACCAACAAAGTACTCCATCTCATACACATAATTCTCAGTTTAAAGCTGAGGGATCACAAGGGTCACCATCTCTTCTTCTATGGCCAGTGTCCAAAGAGGATGATATCTGCCTTCTGCCTTTGATCCCAATCCGTTTGTTCCTGAACCCAGTTCCCGTCTGCCCTTGAGTCCAGTCCGGGCCTTCCCGGAGCCTGCCCTGCAGCACCAGTGGTGATGTGATCATCATCGGGGGAGCTCGATCTTGGTTTTGTATATATTTGTATATATTTAATTATTTCTATTATTATACTCTTTTTCATTGTTACTGTTTGTTAAAACTGTTTTAACTTTCCAACCCATAATTCTCTCTCCCTTTTCTCTTTTCCTTTCCCTTCTTGGGAAGAAAGGGTTAATAGAAAGCATCTGCCATCTGTTTAATAGCCAGCCCAGCTTTAAACCTTGACAACCATGAATATCAGAAGATTTTCGACTTTTATCTTTTCTTCTATTGGTTCTTGAATTCAGTTATGAATGTTCTGATTTCAAAGGAGATTTTCCTTCATTAGTTTTACATTGCAAAGAGACATTAAACAACATTAAACTATTAAAAATAATTTAGAATACATTTCTAGTGTAAACCTGAATCACAGCTTTAAAATAAATTTGAAATATAAGTCTTTAGTTGTAGATCTGACTAACAAATGGGCACTAATTCCCTGTGTGTTCTGAACTTTTTTTCCTTAGGGTAATTCCTCAGGAGTTTCAAGAGTTCCTCACCAGAAATAAAGGTAAGCATAAGAACTGTAAGACTTTAAGAGGATAAATGTGTTCTTTACCGTACACACACAACATAATCTTTCTAACGCCCCTTTCCTTAATATTTGATATAAAATTTCTTTCAGTTATTACAAAGAATGTCCTTCAGTATAAGATCAAATTTTGATTTGTTTTGAACTTATTTTAAACTTACATTTTAAAGTGAAATAAAGATAAGTAACCACCAAAATGGAACAGTTAAGAGTAATTAGAGACTTATTTTATTGCATGTTGTCATATCTGTATTTATGCACAAGGAGAGACCAGAAAAAATAGACATATCTAAATATTTTCATGTGTTATTTAAATATAGATGTATATATTATTTTACCATATTCTGTGAAGATTGATTAGGTTTCTCTTAAAGTACTAGCTGTAAATTCTTCCATCCCTTAGTCCTTTATACTAGCATACTGAAGCCCTGCGAATAAGAAATTTAAACATTTAAATTTTAACACTTTTGTCGTGTGACTGAATCATACCCTGATGCTTCCTTTACTTAAAAATATTTGCATGCCATTGCTAGCTTACTGCTAGCAAAAGTCTTCCTACAGAAATTTACCAAGCAGTATCTTAATTAACAGAATCGTTCACATTAAAATAAACTGTATGTGAAAGGTTAATTAAATCACAACTACTTAAAGTTATGTATCCCACTTCCCAAATCTGCACTGACTGTATAAGATAATTAAAACTACAAAGTTAAGACTTTGACCTAGCTGCTCATTTCTATACAGCTTAACATTTAAGCATGTCTAATGTCAAATATGTGCATGATTTAATGGTGTACTTAATGTTATGATGAAGTTAGGTTAATGTTAACCTTTCTGAAAACAAATGGAGTCCTGCATATGACTAAATGCTAAATTTGGAGGTATTACGGGCATAATCTTCCACTTCAGAGTCATTCAAAAATTTTTCATAACATGAAAGGACTGTTTTTCCTAACTAATAACAGAAGGAATAGGGCTGGCAAACCCTGTACTATGGTATGGTAATATTTTGCTTAGTTATGTTTTCACTCCATAACATCAGTTAACAAGAAAAATATAATTTCAGCTTCATTAAAACCCCAAAGTCTAACTCCTGTAAAAGCTAACTTAGATATACAATCAACTTAAGAGTGCAAAGCATTTTTTTAAATCCTGTCATAAATTTGCCAAAAAAAAGCAGGTTTACAGTGCTAAATAAAACTTGGAAGGGTTTATTTGTTTGTTTTCTCAATGAATAAATGATTCCATGAAAGAGGGAATTCTGGGGCAGCCCAAAATCTTCATGAATTCATGTTAAATTAGTTTGGCTGAAAAATAAGTGAGAGATAAAAAAGTAATGGAAATGAACAAACACGATTGCTGACTATTCCAGAGTCTGCTAGCACCAAATATCCGAGGGGAAAAAACCCCAACCAACCAACCAACCAAAAATGCCTCACAAAATAAACAAAAAAAAAAGACCAGTACTTGGAAAGAAAGTTTGAAAATTTCAGAAATTACGTTCAAATTCCCAAAGATAGGAGAGGAAGCCAATTGTTCTACATCCTGGCAAAGCAGCATGGTTACTTGAGTAAAAGGAAGATAGGCTTTGTGATAAAAGCTGGTTTGCACACACAAAAGGGAATGCAGAGTGTCACGGTTTAAAGCTGGGCCGGCTATTAAAACTGTGGCAGATGCTCTCTGTTATCCCCCCGCCTCCTCCCAAAGGGAAAGGGAAAGGGAAAAGGGAGAGAGACTTCCGGGTTGGAAAGTTAAAACAGTTTTAATAAACTATAATAATGGAAAAGAGTATAATAATAATAATAGAAATAATCAAATATATACAAATATATATACAAAACCAAGATCGAGCTGCCCTGAAGTCAGCCACGTCACCACCGGCACTGCAGGGTAGGCTCCGGGAAGGCCCAGGCTGGGCCTAGCGACGGTCGAGAGCTGGATTCAGGGATGCACGGATCGGGATCGGGGGCAGCAGGAAAACAGACGGAGTCCTCCTTGGACACCGGCCATAGCAGAAAAAGAGAGCGAGACCCTCGTGATCCCCCCGCTTTATACCGAGAATGACGTGTATGGGATGGAATACCCTCGTTGGTCAATTTTTGGTCACCTGCCCTGTCTGCTCCCCCCTGCAGCTGCGACCCCCCTTCGGCTCTTCACTCGTAAGCAGCGAGGAATTCACCAGTGACCTTGGTTTCTCTAAGACTAAGTACAGCAAGAGCCTTACTGCACAACATCCCTACCGGTGCCTCAGCGATAACTACAAACTTCGAGCGTTATCAGTCCTGGAAGCAGACACTGTCTGCAAAACATGCAGTTAGTTTCAGAAAGTGCAGTTACTTAGAGGAGACTTAGCTGAAAGTAAAAATCACTGAAAGGAAAATCGGCCTGGTTTAGGCCAAACCAGGACACAGAGAGACAATGGAGGGCGAGGGGTAACCCAAACAATATGGTGCTAGGATACTTCCAGGCCCATCAGAGCACCATGGCAAGCAGGAATCCAAATTAAGGACTCAGAAGAATCAAACACCTTGTCTGGGCCCCTCCCAGGGCTGCCCCAGGGGACCCTCAGGCCCCAGTGTCCAGGTGTGAAACCCATCACCATGAGTCATCGGGAGCAGCTCTCCAGATCACCTTTGGCACTAAGCAAGATTTGGAACCTGGGAATGGGACACATGATGGCATGCAGGAGAGGAGCATTTTGAGATTGCACAGGACTTACTATGGGACATTTAGGGGAGGAACCAAAGGTCGGAAAAGGGAGTGATTTAGGTGAGTTGGGGAGGAGTAAGTGTGGGAAAGAGAAGGGTAAAGGCATAAACCGGCCAGTCAAGTGCAAATAGTTGGCTAGTCAGTATGCCTCTCTGGCTATGCTCCATGCCTATCCTCTTATTAAATTCCTCTCTAACCTTTTCCTGGGTGAGGGCTCTCTGTTGAGTGTCACTGTGTGCATGTGGGGGTCTGAGTGTAGCAACTGGAGCCAGATCATGGGTCAGAGGGCCTGCGTGTCCATGGTGCAGCAACGGGAGTGAGTGCTGGTATGTGAGTGCAGGTGCAATCACTAGCAAAGAGGGAGCCAGGGAGTAGGTCAAGTGGCCTTGGGAGTCAGGGGGATGAGTGAGTCTATAAGGGTGTAAGAGTACCTGTATATTGCTAAGGGTGAGAGCACAGCAACATCGACTATGGGGACTGGGGGAGTTTGGATCAGCTCTGTGTGTGTGTGAGCGTGCTCACACATGTGAGGTGGCAGCAACAGGTCTGTGACATCTACATGACAGACTGGCTGAGTCCAGATGCTGATCCACCCTGTACATAGGTGTATGTATTCCTACTAATGGATCTCCATCCTGCTCAGTCAGAGAGGAGAGCTGGATGAAGACATTGGTGCTGTCTGTGTTTGTGTGAGTGATCTGAGTGTCTGCCTGTGATCTGTATGGCCAACCATGTATATATGCGGTGTATATGTGTGCTCTGTGTGCATGTGCCTGCTGGGAATTCATCTTCAGCCTTGCTACTGCTTGTACCTGGGGACATGGAGCTGCAGCAGCCTCGCCTCTCTTGGGCTGATGGATCCCACATGATATATTTTCTCCAACAGATATCCTCATTGCTTATATATACATATATTCCAAATGAAAAAGTATTATTTGGTTCAACATGATATTTACGTGAGGAGTGGGTGAAAGAAATTTTATTTTGGGGAAAGAAAAAAGGTCAACCCAAACCATTCTATGATTCTGTGATTTTTGGCTAAGGAAATCAATGAGTGTTGTGATCCTACTCCTCATTTCTAGGACTCTTGAAACCATGGATCTGTGCTCTAAGGCAAATTCTGGAAATTCCACCTGTTATTTGTAGTGTCTCAATTTTTTTCTTCCATCAAGAGAAAAATCAACTTATAGAATATAATTTATCCACTGTGTGCAAAACCATCTTAGTTTAGGAAATGAGGAAGTTATCTCACTGAAGCACTGAAAACAAACATTGCAGGTAAGCACTACAGGTAAACCAATCTATTCACTACATTATTGCTTATTACAATGGCTTTACCCCCAGACAGCTGCAAGTCCACAGCCTGCTCTAGTCAAAATAATACTAGGGTAAAGGAGAGAAAGGGCATTTCTTTAGCAGTTCAAATGGCTTCCAATGACTCTCAGATGTTGTTCCCAAATTAACACAGGCAATCATGAGGTTATTTCTCCATCACCAAATTTAAGTCTTCAACAAATTTTTGTCATTGCGAAATTGCATTTTGTTGGGATTTTTTGTTTTAGATATTGCCTTCCCAAAATGTTAGACTTAGTTTATCTAGTAAACCCCATGATACTCTGCTGTGAATTTTTATTTAGGAGTCTAGCACTGAAATTACAGCTGAATGTGTTTTTCCATTATAAGTTCATGTTTTGAAGCACATATAATTTTACAGAGAAATTATTTATGGAGAAAAATTTTAACAGAGAAGATTTGTTTTTCAAGAAAGAAAGGCAAAAGATCTTTTCTCTTTTTCCTTTTTCTGTCGTGTCTAGAATATGACAAAATTCTGGTTTGTCACATTTAAGCTGCATCAGCATGAAATGCATCATGTTCCCTGCAGCTTTTGGATTCCCAGGTAAAGCACTCCTTCTTTTATGAAGCAAAGCTTAACCCTGCTTCTGCTTAGTTGAGATATTGATGTGCATATTTAACTATCAAGGTGGGTATTCAAAATTCAAATGTCCTTTTATGGGAATTGTTTCAAGTTCTGAGGAGGTTTGAATGTCTGCAAACATTGCAAAGTGTTTCATTTTTAGCAATATATTTCACCTCTGGACTGCCATGTTAGGAGGAGACAGCAGTGTGTGACTAAATGTGGATGTAATCAGCCTGATGATCAAATAAGACTACAAGGAGATGGAAGCTAATACGAAGATCTTTCAGGCTTCAGATTAATAACTGAGGTTAGTCTCTCAAGTTATCTCACTGAAGTATCTGCAAAAAAAGCAAAGAAAACACACAGTTAGAGGCAGCAACTGTATCCTTCAAGAAATTATTCATTTAAAGCCTAAAATTAATATGAAACCTATGAACACAGAGATGGGAAGGTAAGCAAGGTGCTGTGAAAACACCAAACTTGGAAAAGGGTTGACATTTAGGAGAATGAAGCAGCTTGGATTTCCAAACTGAAAGCTTGTGAGATACATTCACTGTCAAAACAAAATCAGGAGAGCATAAAGACTTTGCATTTTGGACCAGTGAGAGATCACATTTTAAAAGGCCCCAGTTATATCTCACAATCTGATCTCCTTTTCTCGTAAAAAGTTCACTTTGCCTCTGACAATACAGATGAGTGCTCTGTGTCTGATATTGTGTCATATCCTACTCTTCCTTTGTGCTTATCTAGTCTGCAGTAAAATGCATTTCTCCTTGGTGAAGGGACTGTGCCATCCGCAATCCTTCATGGCCACAATCTCTTATGCAACTGCTTTGCAAAGTAGCGACAAAGATTTTGCATAGCACTTAAAGTATAATAAGGTAAGCAACTAGAGGATAGAGAATTGTATATTCCTGCAGTTCTGAGATGATTATCATTATAAAGACAACTGCTTTCAAAATTCTTAAAAATGAGAGTTTGTGAAAAGACGTCTTATCCTCCTCACCCTGTCTACAGTATGTACTGTATAAGCAAATAGCACATCTGGTAGCTGACAAATATATTTTTTCGCTCTTTAATTATATGTATTTTCATGAACAGGAAGTGTCTGATTGCAGCATATGCTTCTAATGATGTGAATTTTAAACCAAGTCTTTAATACTTTGTTATCAGAAAAGCTTGCATGACTTATCTGGGATGGGTAACACCCCCAAAATACAAGGCCTATTGAAATTTGATCTTACATATCTAAATCTGTTGGCTATGCAGAGCTGGATTTGCAAATCTCGGATAAATTGCCTGTTTTATATGAATTTATTTTTAACTCTTTCTTCTGCATTTAGAGTTTAGTAAAAAAAGGCAGGATTTTTTCACAAATCTCTCGGTCAACAAAAATAAAATATTAAAGTTTGGTATCTAGTGCATTTTACATTTTAGGCCAGATATTCAAACCTCGTTGTCTCGTTTATTTAGCAGAACTTGAATTATTGATACATACTAGATAATCTTGACTGCATAAAACCTAATTGATCACATAGTACTCTTAAGGGAGAAGTTGCTGCCCGAGCATTCACACACCATTCAAGGAGTCGCATACACACCACCTGAGACTTTAACTGTTAGGACCAGAGTCCATTTGCAGCGGGCAACTCCAGCGAGCTGATGGGTGCCCCTTTCGACTCCTCTCACACACTCACTCTTGGGCGCTTCCTCTTCCTTCAGGCTCGACCCTAGGTTTCCTGTAACAGAGTCTCAGGTATTGAATTTTATATAAAAAAAAAAAATTATTCAGATGGTACAGTGGAAAACCAGTTTGAGCTGGGTGCCTCTGGAGAGGGACCCCAGACAAAGAAATCCCTGGGCAATTGTACCCTTACGATCTATGCACCGGCCCCTCTTGCATTGTTCATGTGACTTTTGGTCCAATGATGATTTCTGGTCTGGGGTCTTCTAACACTTTATTGTATACTTTGTCTTCAGGCAGCCCATTAGCTGTTCTTACCTTGTTGAGTTGAAGCTTCTGCTGATGGTTGTAGCCTCCTTATCTTATGGTTTGCGCTTCTTGTGCACCTGCTCACTGGCAGAGCATGGGAAACTGAGAAGTCCTAGACTTAGCATAAGCACCACTTAGCAACAACTAAAACATCAGTGTGTTATCAACATTATTCTCATACTAAATCCAAAACACAGCACTGTACCAGCTACTAGGAAGAAAATTAACTCTATCCCAGCCAAAAGCATTTCTAGGTGAAAGTTCACAGGTTGCGGCCTAAGGCTTCAGCAAATCTCGCCACTCATGCTAATGTTAAATGATTGGCTCTGAGGGATTCGTTCTATTTGAAACTTACTGATTTAAGCTAAATGACTAGTATTTCTTAACAATACAAAAATTAATAAGCCAGAGTGTATTTATTCACTTATTCTGAATTCTTGGAAAAATCCTTATGAAAACACTGACTAGCTAATATGTTTAGACATTTTCTGGTACTCAGGATGAATGATTTAGAAATATCTCATCTCTCCATACTGTATTGTGCAGCATAGGTATATTCTTACATGATGGAAAATTTTGAATACATGGACATGAGAAAAGTTGAGTGAGGACCAAACTATGTCAGATGATGGGCAGAAATGCTTAATGTGCAGGTTATTACTTTGTATTCAACAAAGTTAGCAAGGGGCAGGGAAGTAGTTCCTATTTTTCTGTTGAGGGGTAAGTTACTTCCAATGAAGTCACCGTTACTTTTAAGACCTTCTTCATGTGACTTGTTCTACTGAAGTCTATTAATAAAAGCATTTTATTAATAACAATGAAACTAGCACTTTAAAAATAGAGGCAATCTTTTCTGAAATGTAAAAATCTAAAGTGAGAGGTCCTTAATCTATGTTAGTCACTTCAAGAAGTCTGACTGAACTCTGACTAAGAGATGAACCCTGGTATCCTTGGGTAAATTCCCTGCTGATGTCAATCTTACTGATGTAAACTATTACAAGCTTTCCAGCAGCAGGGAATATTTTTCTACAAGAGAATTGACCTTTGCTCAAAAAATCAAGACCATCATATTTCTCTCTAGATTATTAACACATCAAGGACTGAGCAATATAATTTTTATTTATAATGTTGATGCAATGATTGTAATAACTTTCAAGGTCTGGTTATGTGTCATAAAATGTTACTTATTTCTAAAAATGCAATTTGCTTTTCAATTACCAGTAGACGTCCCAGTTCTGACTGATGTTCCAGTATTACGACAAATGCCAATGTCAGTAGAAGATCTTATTTCTCAACCCACTTCAGAATCAGGGTCATTAAAGATATTAGATCCACCTGCTGAGTTATTAATATAGTCATGTGATACAATCAAATTAGGGCATCAAATTCCAGGGTTGGTTATGGTCTTGCCCTCACTTCATCTTTTATATGGAGCAAAGTAACTTCAGTGTTGAAGTTGCCCAAGGAAACAAGTCCTTATCGTATGAGATGAACAGGTACATATTCCTTTGACCTGCTACTGTACTATACTTATATCTATGTATGCTATGACCTATTTTACGACATAGTCAGACACCAGGCACCTCTACTTCTTTGTAGTTTTTGTGATATTTCACCACATTTTCTCTCTTGTCCATTTTGGTCATTTGGTTTCTATTATTCTTGGCAGTCTTTCCCAATATATTATTCATTGTCTGCAGGTGATCCACTTTTGAGAAATATCTTATGAAGCCTCTTGCTCTAAAGGCTCATTAAAATCCATGTCTCCCTGCAACACTTGGTCAGAAGCATTTTTTGTGAAAATCTTGTATTATGCTGAGGAGGAGACTTGAAATAATTTATCTTCCTTTCTCTCTGACTAATATTAAAAGTATTCAAGGAAGGGAAGGGGAAGGGTAACTGGGAGAAGGAAGAGAGGAAAAGAAAAGGACAGGGACTATCCTTTATATAGTCCCATATACTGAGGACATATATAGTGTAACTCCATTTCAGTTATTATAATGAATAATTTAAGGAGATCTTCAGTAATCTACATTATAGACTCAAATGCAGAAAATAGACTGGGAACATAAAATCCTCTTTCAGTGAGAATTATTCAATAGCTTGTGTTACAGAAGTTCCACAACAAATCAAACCAAAGCTCCATCTAGCTCAGCATTCTGTGTCTGGCTTAATGTTGTATCATATGTTTAAGACAAGCATAAAAGCAAGGCCAGGTGTAGCTTAAGACTTCCCTTGGTATATCCTCTGTTCACTAGCCAATTTCACTAGTGACCTGAAAATTGCACTCAGCCAACTACGCTTTGTAGTGATCAATACATCCTCTTCATTGAATACATCTAAAACTGTTTTAAATCAATTTATACTGCTGGTATCAAAAAGATCTTTTGGCAAAGAAAGAGCTTCACAGTTTCATTAATAATTAAATCAAAATGGGTTCTATTTTCCTTTGTTTAAATCTGCTACTTAATTATTTCATTGAGTGTTTCTTTAGAATAGAAAAGGATAGAATAGAATAGACTATTTCAGTTGGGAAGGACCTAAAACCATCATCCAGTCCAACTGCCTGACCAATTCAGGGCTGACCAAGTTAAAGCACGTTACTAAGGACATTGTCCAAATGCCTCTTAAACACTGACAGGCTTGGGGCACCGACCACCTGTCTAGGAAGGTTGTTCCAGTGTTTGACCACCCTCTCAGGAAAGAAAAGCTTCCTAATGTTCAGTCTAAACCTCCAGTGGTGCAGCTTTGAACCATTCCCATGTGTCCTATCACTGGATACCAGGGAGAAGAGATCAGCATCTCCCTCTCCACTTCTCCTCAGGAAGCTGTAGAGAGCAACGAGGTCACCCCTCAGCCTCCTTTTCTCCAAACTAGACAAGCCCAAAGTCCTTAGCTGCTTCTAAGAAGACATGCCTTCCAGCCCTGTCATCAGCTTTGTTGCCCTCCTCTAGATGCATTCAAGGACCTTCACATCCTTCTTAAATGGTGGGGCCCAGAACTGCACACAGTACTCCAGGCGAGGCCACACTAATGCTGAATACAGTGTGATAATCACCTCTTTTGACCAGCTGATTATGCTGTGTTTGATGCACCCCAGGATGTGGTTTGCCCTCTTGGCTGCCAGGGCACATTGCTAACTCATATTGAGCCTGCTGTGAACCAGTGCCCCCAGATCCCTTTCTGCAGGGCTGCTCTCCAGCCACTCCTCATAGAATCACAAAATGGTTGTGGTTGGAAGGGATCATCTAGTCCAAACCCCTGCCAAAGCATGTTCCCCTAGAGCACGTTGCACAGGGTCACGTCCAGGCAGGTTTCAAATATCTCTAGGAGGTTCCTCGAATGTATGGAGGACAACTTCCTCATGCAAGTGGTAAATGAGCCCACTAGAGGAGGGGCCCTGCTTGACCTGTTGTTTGTGAACAGAGAAGGACTAGTGGGAGATGTGAGGGTCGGTGGCCGTCTTGGGAATAGTGACCACGAAATGTTAGAGTTTTCGATAGTGGGGGAAGTAAGAAGGGGCAAGAGCAGAACTTCTGCCTTAGATTTCTGCTGGGCAGACTTTAGCCTGTTTAAGAGGTTGATGGACAGAGTCCCTTGGGAGTCAGTCCTGTAGGGCAAAGGAGTCCAGGAAGGCTGGACATGCTTTAAAAGGGAATTGCTAAATATTCAGGAGCAGGCTGTCGCGGTGTGTAGGAAGACAAGCCGTCGGGGAAAAAGACCGGCCTGGTTAAACAGAGAATTTAGACTAGAGCTTAAGGAAAAAAAGAGAGCCTATTTGCTCTGGAAGAAGGGTTGGGTAACTTGGGAGGTCTATAAGGATGTTGCCAGGTCATGTAGGGAGAAGATTAGAAGGGCCAAAGCTCAATTAGAGCTTGATTTGGCTGCTACGGTCAAAGATAATAAAAAAAGCTTCTACAAATATTAACAGCAAAAGGAGGGTCAAGGAGAGCCTCCACCACTTGCTGAATGAGGAGGGTAGTGTAGTGTCAGGGGATGAGGAAAAGGCAGAGGTGCTCAATGCCTTCTTTGCCTCGGTCTTTAATGTCAAGACCGGTTGTCCTCAGGAGACTCGGCCCCCAGAGCCTGAAGTTAGGGACGGGGGGCTGTGTGAACCCCCCGTAATCCAGGAAAAGGTTAGTGACCTACTGTGCCAGTTGGACACCCACAAGGCTATGGGCCCGGATGGGATTCACCCCAGAGTAATGAAGGAACTGGCAGATGAACTTGCTAAACCACTCTCGATTATCTACCGGCAGTCCTGGTTAACTGGAGAAGTTCCAGCTGACTGGAAATTAGCAAATGTAACGCCCATCTACAAGAAGGGTCGGAAGGATTATCCAGGGAACTATAGGCCTGTCAGCCTGACCTTGGTGCCAGGCAAGGTGATGGAACAGATCATCCTGAGTGCCATTATACGGCACGTGCAGGACAATAGGGGCATCGGGGTCAGCCAACATGGATTCATGAAAGGCAGGTCCTGCTTGACTAACCTGATCTCCTTCTATGACCAAGTGACCCGCTTAGTAGATGAAGGCAGGGCTGTGGATGTAGTCTATCTAGATTTCAGTAAGGCATTTGACACTGTCTCCCACAGCATCCTCCTAGACAAACTGGCTGCCCGGGGCTTGGATGGGTGAACTCTTCGATGGGTTAAAAACTGTCTGGATGGCCGAGCCCAGAGAGTGGTGGTGAATGGGGCAAAGTCCAACTGGCGGCCGGTCACTAGCGGTGTTCCCCAGGGCTCAGTTCTAGGGCCGGTGTTGTTCAATATCTTTATAGATGATCTAGACGTAGGGATTGAGTGCACCCTCAGCAAATTTGCAGATGACACCAAGCTGGGTGAGAGTGTCGATCTGCTGGAGGGTAGGAAGGCCCTACAGAGGGATTTGGACAGGTTAGATAGATTTTGGTTAGGCCGAGACCAACGGCATGAGGTTGAACAAGAACAAGTGCCGGGTCTTACACTTGGGCCACAACAACCCCATGAAGCACTACAGGCTGGGGGAAGAGTGGTTAGAAAGCGGCCCGGTGGAAAGAGACCTGGGGGTGCTGATCGACAGCCGGCTAAACATGAGCCAGCAGTGTGCCCAGGTGGCCAAGAAGGCCAATGGCATCCTGGCCTCTATTAGGAATAGTGTAGCCAGCCGGTCTAGGGAAGTGATCATCCCTCTCTACTCGGCACTGGTGAGGCCGCACCTTGAATACTGTGTCCAGTTCTGGGCCCCACACTTCAAGAAAGATGTTGAGGTATTGGAGCGAGTCCAGAGGAGGGCAACCAAGCTGGTGAAGGGTCTGGAGGGTCTGACCTATGAGGAACAGCTGAGGGAGCTGGGGTTGTTTAGCCTGGAGAAGAGGAGGCTCAGAGGTGACCTTATTGCAGTCTACAACTACCTGAAGGGAGGTTGTAGTGAAGTGGGAGTCAGCCTCTTCTCCCGGGCAACTAGCGATAGGACAAGAGCACATAGCCTCAAGCTTCGCCAGGGGAGGTTCAGGTTGGACATCAGGAAGAATTTCTTCTCGGAAAGGGTTATTAGACCTTGGAATGGTCTGCCCAGGGAGGTGGTGGAGTCACCATCTCTGGATGTGTTTAAGAAAAGACTGGACATGGCACTTAGTGCCATGGTCTAGTTGACGTGGTGGTGTCAGGGCAATGGCTGGACTCAGTGATCCCAGAGGTCTCTTCCAACCTGATTGATTCTGTGATTCTGTGATCTCCAGAGGAGACTCCACAACCTCCCTGGGCAGTCTGTTCCAGTGCTCTGTCACCCTCAAAATAAAGAAGTTTTTCCTCATATTGTGTTGGAACTTCCCATGTTTCAGTTTGTGTCCATTGCCCCTTGTCCTGTCACTGGGTACCACTGAGAAGAGTCTGGCCCCATCCTCTTGACACCCGCTCCTAAGGTATTTGTAAGTTTATTGATAAGA
The DNA here is from genome assembly GCF_013368605.1 of Nyctibius grandis. Classification (NCBI taxonomy): domain Eukaryota; kingdom Metazoa; phylum Chordata; class Aves; order Nyctibiiformes; family Nyctibiidae; genus Nyctibius; species Nyctibius grandis. Next base: position 82,532,375 of record NC_090660.1, read on the forward strand.
TCCTTTCTCAGTCTTCTCCAGGCTAAACAGACCCAGGTCCCTCAGCCTCTCCTCATAAGAGAGATGCTCCAGTCCTCTGATCATCTTTGTAGCCCTCCGCTGGACTCTCTCCAGTAGTTCCTTGTCTGTCTTGAACTGGGGGGCCCAGAACTGGACTCAGTATAATCTCCATGATTTTTCCAGGAGCTGAGGCTAGACTAACAGGTCTCTAGTTCCCCAGGTCTTCCCTCATGCCCTTTTTTTGGATTGGAATAATATTGGTTAGCTTCCAGTCACTGGGGTCCTCCCGAGATTCCTAAGATCTTTGACAGATGATTGAGAGGGGTCTTGCCACTTGCCATAACATTGGCTAGCTTCCAGTCACTGGGGTCCTCCCGAGATTCCTAAGATCTTTGACAGATGATTGAGAGGGGTCTTGCCACTTGCCATAACATCCGCGAGCTCCTTCAGTACCCTGGGATGAATCCCAGCAGGCCCCATGGACTTGTGAACATTCAGCTGATACAGCTGGTCCCTGACAATTTCAGTGTTCACAAATGGAAAGTCACTGCTCCCACACTCATCGTCCTTTGACTCAGGGAACTGGGCAGCCCAAGGTCTATCAATATTAAAGACTGAAGCAAAAAAGACATTGAATGCCTCTACTTTTTCTTCATCCCTATTACTCAAATGACCATCTTCAACAAGTAGCGGTTGTTTTCTTTAGACCTCCTCTTGCTATTAACATACCTAAAAAAGCCTTTCTTGTCGTCTGAAACACTGGCCAGCTTCAACACTAATTGAGCTTTGGCTTTTTGTGTCTCCCTGCACGTACAAACCACAGCTCTGTAATCTTTCTGCAAAGCCTGAATTTGCTTCTGGAGATCATAAAATTTCTTTTTCTTCTTGAGCTCCACAAGGAGTTACATGTTCAGCCAAGCTGGTCTTCTGCCCGGTTTACTTGACTTATGACACAGTGGAATTGCCTGCTCCTGTGCTTCTAAAAGGTCGTTCTTAAAGACTGACCGGGACTTGTGGACTCCTAAGCTCTCAAAAACAAGTGTCCTGGTTTCATGGGGATAAAATTTATAGAATCACTTTTCTGTTACATTTTGTTTCAGTTTTTGGCCAGCTGTGATCAAGGCATGGTGATCAAGGCCATTAGCAGTTAAATCCAGGGCAGCTGACCCAGGCTGGCCCACAGGTGTATTCTATATCATTAACATCAAGTTCACTACAAAAGGGAAAGCTTGCCGGGGCAGGGGTGGGGGTCTCTCTCTCTCTCTCTCTCTCTCTCTCTCTCTCTCTCTCTCTCTCTCTCTCTCTCTCTCTCTCTCTCTCTCTCTCTCTCTCTCTCTCTCTCTCTCTCTCTCTCTCTCTCTCTCTCTCTCTCCCTCTCTCTCCCTCTCTCTCCCTCTCTCTCCCTCTCTCTCTCTCTCTCCCTCTCTCTCCCTCTCCCTCTCTCTCCCTCTCTCTCCCTCTCCCTCTCTCCCTCCCTCTCCCTCTCCCTCTCCCTCTCCCCCTCTCCCCCTCTCCCCCTCCCCCTCCCCTAGAGCCAGGTATTGATATCCTAGGCTCGCCTGTTTCTTCCGAAGTCTCCCTCCATTACTGGAAGGATTGAGGAAAACACCACCTGTGCTCCCAAATTTTTTATCATTCTTCCTAGGGCTCTGAAGTCTCTTTTGATTGACATCAGACTTCTTGTTGTGACATCATTTGTACACATATGAAAGAGCTTGCATTCTGAAGAAAAATACAAAATCATTTGTCATACCACTTCTCTATATCACAAGTTATTTCATAGATCTCTGTTGTACTTTCCAAACTAAAAAATTCTTATTTCGCCTTGCATGCATGTGATTATTCAGCTTGACGGTTAAGGAATTCAACGGTCAGTTTCTGTTCCTTTCTTAATATTTAATTCTTAACATAATTTGGCAAATTAAGCCAGGAAAGACAAGAGCTGATCATCCCATGCTTCTTATTCAGAATACTTGAACAACAGGATATGAAATGGCCTGTGCCACGTTTCTGCCTTGTGTCCTAATTGCTAAATTATTTATGTGTTTAAGGAAGTTTTATAACAATTTTTATCAAAATTTCGTTCCAGACTTTCTCAATCAACATTTATGAAAAATAATATTTCTATGGAAAATACAGTTTAAACAGAAATAAAATATAAATTAAAAAATTTTTACTAAAACTTGCTCCTGAGCGAACACTAAAAACTTTTATTAATGGTTAAGAAAAAACCATTTTCTCCCATTTAATTTCATTCCCACTACTTTCTTATTGGAATTATAATTTTAATTTTAGGCTGCCTAATTTGCTGCTCTGAAACAATTTGAGAATTTAAAAGAGCAGGATAATAATTTAAGGTCGACCTGTGCTCACACTAGCTATCTAGCTTGTGCCCAGAGCATATGGCTAGGAGTTTAGTTTCTGTACAATAATTCAAAATTTTGTACGAGTTAATGAAATCTGATAGCTACATATTATTGTAATGTTTTATTGGGTGTGACATGCAATTCATGTAATTGATATTTGTGTCAAATAAATCCTGTCATGGATAGTCCAAATGATTTACCTTTGACGAATGTCCCACTTACATGTTCTCAACTTGTCTTCTGTGCCGAAGAAAATTTTGTTCTTTGAAGCAGTATGTTTTGACTAGAGATAGAGCTCTGTGTTAATCTGACTGTACTCATCACTTACAGAATAGCAATATTGCCATTCCACTGTTCTCCCCTGGTCTGAAGTGTTTATTAAGGTGATTGCAAACTGGTGTTGGATTCTCTTTTTACGGAGAGATAAATCCAGTTGCCTAATGGATGAATAAAAAGCTTTAAGTATTTGTGCTGATTTTTTGGAATACAGTGTCTGAAATTTCATCAAGATACTTTTTTCTTAGAATCTTCTATTACAACTTCATCACCTGGTGGAAACTCTGACACATTTGGGTCAAATACAAATACATAAATAGATAAAAAAATTCTTTGTCTTGGAATGATATTATGTCAGCAGTCTGAACCATGCTGTGAGTCTTATCTGTCTGGTAGAGCAGTATAACATTTCATAGTATTAGTAATTCTGATTTATTAGGACCAGTAACATGCTAGAAGAGATCTGCATCTTCAATCCTGCCAATATATTTCTCAATGATTCCAAAGTGGCAAACATTCCCTGAGGCTTTCCATTTGTTTAAGACACCTTAACATGAATAACATGGATAACATGTCAACCAGTATGCTACATATCTGAACTCCCACTGAGGTTTATAGAGATCAGTACTGAGACTCAGTATTGTCACTAAATACAGAGTCTGCAGGTGATGGAAGCTGGGGGGCTAACTTAGCACAATCAAAAGCAGAACCTAAAGCTCAATCTGAAATAAGACTTGATCCTGTTACCTAAACTTAAACATCTAGTGACATGTGAGACATCCTGGGGTCATCTATGGTCTGAGACATAGGTTCATACATAGATCTGTGGCATACCTGCTAGCTCCATGACATCTTGGATGTCAGTTGGTACCGTACACATATTGAGACAAATTGTGCTTCAGCTGGCTGGTTAGCCAAAGGAGTTTATAGACTCTACTAACTGTGTTGATCAGGATCTCAGTGCAGTTACATAAACAGTGATTGCAGTGAGAAATTAAATATCAAGCACACATATGTATGCATGTATACACCTACATGTATGGTTTTAAGTTATGTGTCTGTATTTTGAAAGGAATCCTTCCACATTCATTTGAGGAGGAGCAGCTGATTCTTTACTAGATTTTGTTCTCTGACTTGAGGCATATTAGTCTCCAACTGCTAGCACACAGTGTTTGAGGAGTGAAAAGCTGGAGAAATAGTTTGCAGTGACATCGTATAAGTCCTACTGGATGTAAGAAGCTCAGAGTTAGTTGTTGACATTGACATTCAGGCTGAGAACTGAATAAGACAGAAATGCCATGAATGACTACATGCTTTGTCTTCCTTCAGAGGAACAGAAGTTGAAATAGATGAAGGCTGAAGATCATTTGTTGGACTGTGGTGTCATAAGAAGAGCTGGTGATGTAACAGGCATTTAAGAACAAGCAACAATATTCTGTCTGCCCTAAGAATTAGCAGAAAGGTGAGTTGGGAAGGGTCATCAGAGAAAAAGCAACAAGAGCCCTCAGACTTAGCTGCATTCTGGAGCGTTTCTCCAGTGAGTGATGTGGTGGACAAGCTATGGCCTTTAGCACAAATTAACTGTTTGCTGTTTATGCTAGTACAACAGTTGGTTCATATCCATATACTTATCAGTATATGTCTGTCAGTATATGTCTACAATAAGCCTTATTTTAGGTCTGGGTTTTTGTTTGTCTGTTTTATGATACATGAGCACACCCAGATCTTAGGTACACCTTCACCAGGCACAACGTCCAGCTTACCTACAAGTGTGAAACAGATTTTGAAAAGAAGCTATCATTTTGAAGGCAGAACTAAAAGATATTTTATCTAAGACCTTCCAAATGTAGGCACACATGACTGAATGTTTTTCCACTTAAGTTGTTTGCTTTATCTTTTGGAATTTGCTTGTGTTAAGCAAAGCCAATGTACTTTTAATGACAAGGTTTGTTTTCAAATTGAACAGTAGTTGTCATTTTGAATGTTCTAAATATGAACTAAAATAAAGCAGACTTAGTTTTGGACATAACTATATGATCTATGTCAAATAATAGCAGCTTAGCAGCTTATGTCAACAGGTTGCGCAATGCTAGGTAAAAGACATTCTTTTAAACAAGATTATAGGCAATTTAAGTATCACATTCTGGTTAAAAATTGTATGTAATATCTCTATTTTGTAATGGTGGTTTTTGCTAACTTCTAACCAAAGCTTGGTAGAAATGCTGTGTAAACATGAGAGCTTTTACATCTGCTTTACCTGAAGATGTTGTGTAGCCTGAAAGGAAAGTGTTGGTGGTTTTGTTCGGTGTATTTTAATACACATAGACAATGTCTGGGAACTCTTGGAGAAAAGTGTGATGCTGAGGAAGGAACAAGAACTTGCTCAGACCTGTCTCATTTTCTCCTTGTGATGGTGAACCCCCAAGCACCAAATAGAAACAAACTCTGAATTTTCATGGACCAAAGAATGTTTGTTCCTCTAAGCTCTAGAAGAACTGAACTAAGTTCATTTACACTGCTAAAGACAAAAAGGCAATGAATAACTTGTGCTTTTGACTGTTCATGCTGCTGAGCTGTTAGCTGTGTTTCAGACCACTACGGCTTGCGCTCTCAAGTGATGAAACGTGAACATTGCTTGGGACGTTATCATCATGAATCACTCCCAAAAAGCAGACAGTATGAGGCTGAGCCAGGTTTGTCTCCCTCCAGCTCGCACAGTAGAGATGACACATCCAAGTGCTCCACCTGTTTTCCTCCCATTCCGCAGAGCACACTACAGGCGCTATAATTTCACTCTATAAAAACTGCAATATAGAGTTCACATTGCTTCAAGTAACTTGAGCAGAGGAAAACATGTCTAAACCACTTAAATTATATGTGGATGTCACAGAGAAGACCCCAGAACAATTCCTATGTTGTGGATGCAATCAGTACACTAAAAAGGTAACCAGACCTAATCAGTGGGGCTGTAAGCCAGTCCACACCATTTGGTCTAGGGCCAAGGTCACCATATCCCCCTTTCCTGTTTAGCACACAAGTTTTAGTATAAATTTATGCTTATGTTTTATGTACTTGCTTATAGAATTTTTAATCAAGCTTTTAGTCACAATAGCCTTTTTTCAGTATCCAATTTAATTAAAAGAAATGTTCAGAGAAGTTAGTAAAAGGGAATCCCTTGTCACTGAGTTATTTTTTGTGCCTACAGGGGAAATAGTATTTCCAGTTGCATAAGCAAGACAACTTTCTTCTTGAGGTTTATCATAACAGAGCAGGGATGTCTTTACTGCAGTGAACAATTTGGAGTCACTATATTTGCATATGTTGATAACTTTTTCTTACCCTGATACAATTTTCAATGTTGATATGATATTTACTATCATCCCACCTGCTGGAGTCAAAATTTCATGTTGGAAAGTCAAGGCATTGTTAAATAATTTACTTATGGGAGGAATAATATGTGGCAACCCTTATATGTGTTATAAAATGTAAAAAGAAACTGTAGTAGTTTATTTATGTTTATTACTCATTTTATTAGAAATGAAGTGTTTCATCTAACACAAAGTAAGTATAAAATAATCCTGATAACAAATAATTTAAAGCTAGAGTGGCTATTCACGTATCAATGCATATCTGCTAATATTCTCACTCAGAGGATGGAATTTATTTCACCATCTGGCTATCTAAAATTTAGTTTAATTTACGTGAGCAGTTTAGTCTCTCTTTATAGACAAGAGAGAAAACAGGCAGTTCCAGAGGATGAGTCATTCCATCCCAGGATAATGAGTGTATATATATGTTTTTTGGAAGTGCCTAGAGGTTCTCTCCATTAACTTGATGCAGAAAATAAACCAGTTGGGGCTCTTTGCCTAATTTTTAGACAGCTGAAGTTGGCTGAGGTTAACCATGGCCTTTAAAATATACATGCTTCCTCTCTTACTCTTAATTTTTCCTTTTCTTCTTAAACAAAGGAACCTCCCTCATACCCAGGCAAACTGATAACATTCACTACTAGTCTCTTCAGTCCATAATGAGAGACTGGCAAAATCTGTAATAATTTAACAGTGAAATAACTTCCCTTTTTTGTACTGAAAAATCAAAGTGTGAAAAATATGCACCTGTATCAACCCAGGTATTGCAGTCCAGACATGGAAATCACCAAGAGAAATCACTTATTTAAAGAATAAAAACTCTAGAATGACAGCCAAATCAAAGATAAGTTGCTTATTGAACATAGATAGTCAGCAACATTCAGAGAGGACAGATGTCTGAGCTGAAAATATAATTCTTCTTGGAAATGAGGCTGATTTTAGAACATAGATTTCATAAAGATGGTAGTATTTGGCTTGATTCTGGTTAAGACTGTCCAGCTACTTGATAGAACAATAACGTTTCCAAATAACTAGCACCAAGGTCTGCTGCAGCAGCTCCTGGATCTTGCAGTGGTTGGTTCCCTCCATCCACACCAGCAGGCAGTGACTGCCACCCCTCACCACAGACTGGCAATTGCCATGGGCACCATGGCCAGCCACTCCCCTCCACTGGTGCAGTGGAACGGACTGTCAGGAAGATAACCTTCATCTTTGAATAAAAAGGTCTGTGTAAATGACAGTCATTTTAATTATTTCTCTGCTGAGTTACTGAGTCTATTGTTTTAGCTTTCAACGGGGTTCTTAAAATCAAAATAGTTCATCTTGTTTAAAGGAATTATTTTTAGCAACTGAAGTGACTCTGTTCTGCTGCATCTTTTATGACCAGATTGCAGTCTGTTCTCCATAGAGTATGCACAGAGAGTAAAAAATGTGTTGGTTTTGGGGGTTTTGGCTTTGTTTCTGGTTTGTTTTGTTTTGTTGGATTTTTACTGGAGGTACAAAAGATTTTGGTTTCAGCACAAAACATGTAAAAATGAAGATAAATACTCAAGTAGTGCTTGTTAAAACAGTACCAGAACAGAACTTCACAATGCTCTTTTTTCATGCCACTGCCTTATTTTTTTTATCTATACCATGTTAATCAGAACAAAGCAGTTCTTACTGATGAAAAAGATCTACATGTATCAATTTATTACCTACTACAGCTTTTGCTTAAAATGAGTTGCAGTGGGTGGGGAAAAAACACAGCTTGCTTTTTTTTGTAAATCATTCTTGTCCTTGGCATTAATCGATGGAAGTATTTGTCATGTGTGGGTCATATTTTAAAAAGAAGGAAAATATTATTTCATTGAAATACACTCATTTTCAGAGTAGAAAATAATTTCAGGTAGCCCTATGATTATTTATCGCATTTATACCGTTTGTTTACATAGGTCAGGGTGGTTTATTGTTAGCAAGTAACTGCTCACTCTGTGTGTTAAGAGCTGCGCACCCTGCTGCACCAGTATACTATAATGCCCTGTGCCACTGCAACAGCCCACAAATATAAATTTGAGTATGTCATCAGACAGAATTAATCTCTGCACCTTTATTTAAGATCTTGCATTTATGTCAAGTTAAGAGCCTGACTCTCAGATTGCATACAAAAAGAAATAATTTGCTTTTTTTCTATAATGACTATATCATTTGCTTTTGACCATAACAATTTGCTTTAGAAACTATCCCTGAATTGTAACTATTATAAGACCATTGAATGTCTACAAAAGAAATGTGACCTTCCACTGACAAAGGTTTTTATCCAACTTTTCAATGCAACTCATAAAGTTAACGTAAAACTCTGAACACCACTTGAAATTGAGGAAATGTCAGCATTTGGAGGGTTTTGAGATAAGTGAGCTAAAACAAATCTCTTGTTAATGTTCATTGCCTTTCATCCAGATCAATTTTTCTTGAACTTATACTATGAGACGTCAGAGGAGAAGGGAAGGGAAAGTATAGGAAAGGATACAGCTTTGGTAAATGCAGACTCTAATTTGCTAATACAAAGTACTAGGGAATAGATGGAGAATTGTTTTGTTTTGTTTTCTACTACTTAAATGTTATAAAACACTAAGTGAAATAACGTCTTACTTTGTACATTTTAAGATGCATCTAGACGTGAGGTTTCATTGCGTATGAAGTATTTAATAAATATTTTTTAAAGTGTTACAATAAAATTGCCTTTAGTCCAGTGACTTTATATTAGAATATCTTCACATTTTGACACCAGCTTTGACAAATCCCATAAATTCAATCACAATTTCACTAAGTTCAGAAGTATAACATAACAGTTGTATAGTAACAATTTTTTTAAAAGATAGAGGTTGTTTCATCTTAAAGTGATATGAAAAAAATAATATAAGCCTCTTCTCTAATGGTGGTATGAAAATAATTATATTCAGGAACATCCTTTCAATGATTAAGTTATAAATTTTACTAATCTTCAGAAAGTTAAATACTTAAAACCATTATTCCACATTATTCTTGACCAAGGTGATGAAAGAAATATTAGTACATTTCTCACCATGAGTACATGTCCTCATTAATATGAAACAAACTGCTATTGAAGATTTTCACAAAAAATAACAGGGGAATAAGTGCAGAGGAGTATATGGGTGAGGACAGAAAGAGAGAAGGTACGCAAAAGTGAGGAGAGAAAGTAAAGCTCAGCTCAGGTCTATGCAGCTGATAAAGGAAGGAATTAGGCTGGTAAACTATCCATATTTAAATACGTGCATACCCAGGTGACTGCCTGACCATCAGCCTTCAGGCTGTACTGGGAAATACATATATATGTTGATTTCACAAATTGGAACTTCCAAAAACAACAATTTGGCAAAAAAAAAATCCAATCAATTCCAATGGAAATCACCTGACATCCTGTATGAAAACCCCCTAAAAAATAAAAAAAACCCATAGAGCATTCACAACTTCTGTTTTTTTCCCTGACTAATCTGACTCCTTTATATGCGGGGTGAGGGAAAGATGACAAGGCCAAAGCTGCTGCACAGGCAGGGTGCTATTACTGGAATAAAGAAAGGGAAAGCAGTTCGAAAGAGGAGAAAAGGACTATGTTTCCTATTTCCCTGAGATGTGCTATGACAGGGGTACCTGTGAGGTTTTTTTCAGAAGTTTCAACACTCCCTCATCAATTCATTACTGATTGCACCTTTAGAATTCAACATTTCAAATAACAAAAAAGAGCAAGAGCTTTTTCATAGTTCATTTCCTCAGTCGTCTTGTTAACGGTGTTTCGGTCATCAATTAACTCTTTTGAAATGTCATTATTCTCATCCAGACTGTGACCTTGAGGTTGGGACAATCTAGGATGCTATAGGAGGTGAGAGGAGCACAGCTCAGAGCAGAGCAGAAGAAAAAGCCATCATGTTTTAGTGCCGCCTTTAAAATTCGCTGCAGTACTTACAGTACCCTATTAATGCAGTTTTGTTTGGAACATGACCAAAACCTAAGTCTTTATTTAAAACATACAGTTTAATTTTGATCATGTTCCAAGCTAAATTACATTAGTACAGTATTGTAAATAATGCAGTGTGTTTTAATGGAGGCACGAAAACATGACAGCTTTTGCTTCTGCCCCTCTCTTTCTATTATATCATTGGCTCTTCTGTAGTATCCACAAGCTGGAGTGAAACTGCATTCTTCAGAATGCCAGCTTCAGGATCTCTTCAATCTAAAGTTCAAAAGAACATTCTGGCAAGTGAACAAGTGTTAATATGTCATAAAAATGTTAAAACCGACAATGATAACAGAGTGGAGAAGAGCAGCATGACAATGTGACACTGCCAGTCTTCATTAGCCTGAATCCTCAGTAGATTTCAAGGGCTGAACTACAGGAGATGCATGAATTTAGCCATCTGGTTTGAATTTTCCATTGCTTGTTTTTATAAAATCAGTCCTTTAGCACAACGTATATATTTTTGCAATTTTTAAACTTAAGGAGATACAAATGAACAACTCTGTTAGACTGAATTGGATTTCTACGTCAATAATTCATAACTGTCTTCAAAATACCAACCTCAATGAGGTGAAATGCACCTGCTTGTGTGACATATAGGGCTATAGAATGTAACTATGGGATATCTATATTTCTTGTGTCTGAAGAAACAAATCACATTACCAAAGTAATCTTAGATAAATACTAATAAACTATAATACATATTTCCACACTTTGGCCTCTGTATGCCACATTTTACATGGTGACATTGTATTTATAGTCCCTCCAACAAGAAATATCTGTAATGCAGCTGGGACACTTCCACAACTAGGAAGATTCATGCAAGCTAGTCTTAAGCCCAATAGCATGAATATTGTCACTGGGAAAAAATGTCCAGTCCACACAGATTCAAGCATCAAACTGGTTTACGGGTTTATTATCAAAATATAATTAATCAGCAATCAATGAGCTATTAATTTAGGATCAATATCAGCAATGCAACAGATATATCACATTACCAGATGGTTGAAAAATGTTATATACATAAATAATTACTTATCACCATGTTCCAGTATTTAAAGGGTGCCTACAAAGAAGATGGAGACTCCCTTTTTACTAGGAGTCACATGGAAAAGATGAGGCGTAATGGGCACAAGTTACTCCTGGGGAGATTTTATTGGACACAAGAGGGAAATTTTTCACAATGAGAACATTCAGCCACTGGAATAATCTCCCCAGGGAAGTGGTGGATTCCCCAACTTTGGGGACACTTAAGATTCAGCTGGACAGGGTGCTGGGCCATCTTGTCTAGACTGTGGTTCTGCCAAGAAAGGTTGGACCAGATGGATCCTTGAGGTCCCTTCCAACCTGGTATTCAATGATTCTATGATTTCTAAAGACCCTTGATATTACTAATCCCAAACAGGTGCTCCCCCCAACCATAGGCCATGGGGGGTGCAGGCCCCGCCTCATCTGGGCATGTGGGATCCCCTAGCTGCACACACCTGCTCTAGGTAGACTTGAGTGCTCTGGCTGCCTGCCGAGGTGTGGGTGACAGCCTCTGGGAGGTGACCCTGTATCCCCAGGGCGCAGGTCCTAGGGTGACCCTGTGCTGCATGTGGGTGAGCTGAGGCAGCGGCTGGGGATGCCCGTGGAGGGGCCACGCTGCCAGGCCCAGGCAGAGCCCACAGTGCTGTGGGGTCATGTCTGGCAGGGTCACACCAGCCTCTTTGCTTCCCTGCTCCTCTCTTCTCCCACTCACTGCAAATCCTTGTGTTTTGCTTGTTTATGCTGACTCCTCTGTTTCAAAAGTCTCTGTATCTCCTTGGATAGTATTTAATCCAGTTGATGGTCCTCTTCCTCTGCAGCATTATCAGTTTGGGGTGAAATGCCCTCTCAGGCAGTTTGGTGTCCCACCCACCCACCCATTTACACATGTTCCTTTCCTGCTGGCTGCTTTTTCCCAGGTGGACCATGCAGACGCTAGTAGAGGTGAAACCACCCCAGCATGAAGCTCAGCATGAAACCTGTCCAAGAAGCAGAAGCGCTGGACGGAGCACCTTATATAAGTCAGTGTAACAGATATATTTTCATACCTGAGATTTTAATCCAACAGACACTTGATTCAATTTACCTGAAATAATTTGGATTGCAATTGAATATGAACCTTTAGGCACTACTGTAACACCGACAACTAATATTCATACGGAAGCAAAGCTCATACATGGAATTTACTGTGGGTGTAATGGACAATGAATGTGCATGCAACGAACAGGACAGATGAAGATTTTGCTTTTAAAAAACAATTTTTCCTGATTGTTACTTTTTGTTTCTTTTGCAACTTAACTGTAGGCTTATAGTACACTACTGACTCCATCACCAAGCTTACATTGCTTGCATGTGCAAATAATGCCATACATACCTACCACTTTGTTAAAATTCACGTGCCCACCTTTATAAATCTGACATACATATGTATACCTCTCAAAAACAATAAATGTGCAAAGAAAGTATTAAAGTAACATAGGAAAAATAAAGAAGAAAATACAAAACATGGACTATAAAACCTAAGATTTACTTATTCATGTTATCTTCAGTACCAAGAAATGATCATGTTAGAACATCTGAACTTAAACCTAGCTGAACATGCTAGAAAGCAGAAGACACAGACTGTTCCTACTCTATTTAAAACCCTGACTACTGAGAAAATTGAATTGCTTTTCCTTTCTTATTGAAAAAAAGCTTTTAAATATATCAACACTATGAACTATTAGGGAAGTCTGGTGTGCTCAGGTTACACAGTAACTTTTATCTCCCTCTCCATCCATAAATAGAAAGTAGGACAAATTCAGCCTCAGTATAGGTCAGCGTGTCTTATTTCACATTGAATGTTGTTACAACAAAGTATAATTTTGTACTCAGCCAGTGTGTTAGTGGTAGGTTATATGTTACAATCAGCATAGGAATGCTAGAAAAATATCCGCATATGTTGAAAAATATACATGAGTGATCATTTACAATTATTAAATTAAACATTGTACATAAAACAAAGAGTGTCCTCTTAAGCTTTAATACCTACAACACCAGTATTCTGCAACTGCACGAGCAGGTGGTGGTAACTGGAATAAATCTTTGGACAAAACCAACACGGTCACACAGATGAAAAGTATTGCATACACCTTCCCGACATGTTGGTTCTGTTTACTGCCTGGAATTCACCTTTGTTTCATGGCCCACTTTCAAAGTATATGAGAGATGTATTTTATTTATAGTTCATATTAAATTCTGGTAAAATATTGCAGATTTTAGCTATTGTAGAGTCATTAGAATTGATGAGGTCATCCCATCATTAAATATAGCTGCAAAACCAGGCTGCGAGTAGCAAGTCTGTTGTAATGAATCTTAGCTATTATCATGTTTTCACACATAAGGGTGTTTACAAGTATAATTGCTTAGAGGCATGTCATATTCACTTATTTTCTCATAGACTGACATGGATATAGGGCTTCATTTGCACATTTAAGCAAGGTAAAATAAAAAGTACACTGCTCCACTTCGTGATCATTTGAAAAACAGGTGCACAGAGAGATTTCCTTTTAAAATGTCTTTTAATTTCCCTGTCACAGGGGAGGTCAGATTCTGCATATATTCACTACAGTTTACAATTCTAACACAAATCAATATAAAAATAAATTTTACTCAAGTAAAATTTCATACTGATTTTACTAAGTTTCACTTAGGAGCTGTTGTGTCAGAAAGAGGAAGATGCTTGGCTCAATGTACCCGGGTTTAATTTAGAGATCTGATATAAGCAACCAGTAGAATTCTGAATACTTAAACTCTTTGGGGGTGACCGGAGGCCTACTCAATTCATTACAATCTAGATATTGACCTGAAATAATTCTGGTCAAGTCATCAGTTCTTCAGCTGCCTGTCTGTAAAAAAGGAGAAAATTACCTTTTTTTGTTTCACACTGATGATGTGAGTTGGTTTGTAAAATGCACAGGTAATAAAGCACATTCAAGTTAAAAGTGATTCAGAACATTACATAGACAGGTACACATACTGTACAACTTACACAACCGATGGAGAGAAACAATCATGACACCTTGACTAGACTCACAAAAAAGACATTGCTTAATTTAGATACTGCTACTGCTTCTTGTATGTAGCAAACTCAGATCTGAAGCTTGGACAGTGGAACCACTGTTGCTACCTTTACTGTTAATATTATGGCATTTGTAATACCTGTTATGGACACTGACTGGAAGCCATCTTAAGCAATCTCTGATGGAATCATTTACAATATTAGAGAAATGTAAAGCATCCTGGGTACAAATGAAGCACATCCATAAAATTTCAGCTCTTTCAAAAGGAAATATGTATCTTTTTTTAGATACATTGCAGACAAATGAAAACCTTTTCACCGGAAAGAAATAGTTTTAAATAACTATAAAAAATACTTTATTTATATCAATAAACTGTATACTTAAATATACATTTATATATATTTTTATACTTTTTTTTTCATCCTAAACAAGGGAAAGAGATTTGAAAAATGTAGTGACGCATTGAGGGTATAAGCAGATTATCAAAAACTTGTTTCAAGAGAAGGGAAACATAATCTTTCAGCTTGCTCACTATCAGTCCAGTAACAGGTGGTCTGCCTGCTGTCCTTCTCCATAGCTTCATTACCAGAGTAATGAGAAAATTCTCAAGATAGCAATGTCCCAAACAGTGTGGGGAATTGGTCAGTCAGTTTACCACGTGGCAAAAAACCTTCATGAAAGCCAATCTGTTACTTGGTGAAAGACCATCTACAATTGTTTGTAGAATTAAGAGGCTTAAAACTGAGTAAATTTTTCTATGGAAATTCTTGTCATTTGTTATTTCATCTTCAAAATTGTTTCAGCCTTCCAAACATGAAGACAGAACCAAGTAGATGTTTTTCTCTTCTTTTAGGGCTAGGAATGAGTACTGTGTCCCTTGTATGGTACTGTGCTCTTTAGTCAGGACAAGATTTCTAGGTCTGTCTCCTGATTCAACCACTGCATTTATTGAATGAGATTTTTTCTGGCTCCTATGAAGTATGATGACTAGATATTCTCAAAAGAAGCCTAAAACATTACTTGGGAACATTATTTATCTCAAATGAAACTGATCTAATGGTCTAAGATGCTGCTTTTGGCCTCATCACAAATCCAGTTCTGTGATACTTTCCCCAGCACTAACAAAATCCCTAGAAAGGCATTATAAACTTAAAAAAATAAGAGAACTCTAAAAGAAGGGGACAAAAAAAAAGAGGAAACATTGAATTTTATAAGCAAGAAACCTTTTTTTTCCAATGATCTTATAAAGTTGTTCATAGACAGGAAGCAATCAGACCCAAGTCTTATTTGCCTATAATCAGACCAGATCTTGGTCCTATCAATCACAATCAGTAGCAAATGTCTGCATAACTTTAGCAAGTTCATAGTATAGAGAGACTGAAAATACAATGTTTATCCAACCAGCTAAGCAACCAGATTTCACAATTCCTGAGGAATGGATAAGGAAATATTCATTCTGTGTCTATTTTTTTTCTAACCTAAGTTACTGTGCAGAAATGTTATGCATCATTATGTAAGCACCATGTTTCAAAAGACAGTATTTCAGGTTTTGGATTGATCAATTATTATGGTACAACTTTATTAGTTTTCACTCCTTGTGAAACTACATTTGGAGGTTCTTTCAGAAACAGGCATTGGTAATCTGCTACACTTGATGGTCTGAAGGCAGATCTCAGATCAAAATCTATTTTTTAACTAAAAAATATCTATCATCGTTAAGGCAGACTAAGCAAAGTACTGATTTTACAGATGAAATAAGCCTGTTATACAAATAACAAGAAGTTAAATTAATTAAATCAAGCCACGTAGCTAGTGAGTAGCAGAGTTAAGAACAGTATAATTTGAATTCCTTCTTGTGTGTGTGCTATGTCTCCTTCCTTCATTGATTTACAGAGGTTATGAGCTTAGCACTAGGTCCTAGCTCCCTACAGTAAAGCCATTCACATTCACACTTTTAGCTGTAAAAGTTTTCTCATTCACTTCCTGTTGTTGGTCAAAATGTCAGTTGCCATATCACCATCTAACTCTGGAAAAATTAAAGATGATACAGTTCTCTTAAAGTCTAATACTGGTGAACAGCTCTCAAATGTTTTAAAACACTTGCAACTGGATGTGTATATAGGAATATGCAGGGAATTAGAGACCTCTATGTCAGGTGTTTAAAAAACTTCAGAACAACACTTTTCCGGATTGACATTCATTAACAGCGCACTTTGGCAATGGGTAGTTCTTGCTCATTATTAGTCATTATCACTGGATAGTCACACAATTATTCCTTAACAACATTATCCTACATTACCTGTGAGTGTAGGATAATCGTATATTACAATACGTAACAACGCCATGGAGCCACATAGCGCTGATGCATACAGTCTTTGATATTCTTAGCCAAGGTGAAGGTGATTGGGTTTGAGAGCTCTTTCATGAAGGAAGCTACAATCCACTGGAGTGTTTTCCTTCTTTCTCATCTTTGCTCTCTCATCACTGATGGGTTTATGCTCCTTATCTCCCTTCCCAGAAAGAAAATGGTCTCATATAGTCCTCATATAGTTCATACTGTTTCAGGAACTGGGACTTGTTCTATTTCTGCACGTCACTGTCTTGCTTGTTCTGTGGACGACTTTAGTTTCTTTGGGCATATTTCCTGCTTGTTTTACATCCTTTGTTGCTATTTTACACATTCTTTTTCTACTTGCGTACGTTTTCCTGTACTCCAGTTGTGCAACTGTCCCACAAGTGTCTGCTTGCCCCTTTGTGATTACATATCATATTACATTATCTTACATATCATATTACATTATAGTATATTAAACATATTTATATATTTCAAAAGAGGAAAAACACCATCAAGAGAAAAAGAACAAACTACTGTCTTTCCCACACTGACAAGCAGTAACTCTTAGCCTCAAAAATAATCTCTGAAATTCTTAGAACCAAGGAGGAGAGCAAAAAAGAGAAAGAAGATTATTGTTTGGGGCTGCAGGAGTGCACTCTGCAGCTAGTGATGAGGAAGAAGAATGTAGTCCTTCCAGGGCCAGACAAATCCAATGTGAACAAAAACTGGAGAGCTTCACTTTGGACAACTCAACAGCAAAAGGAGAGAAGCACCTCATAATATGATACAGTCTTGTGAGGGCCTGGAATCTTCTACCAAACTCTCTCCTATAATTTTTCTCAATGCTTTTGTGATACTATGGTGGTAGAAAGAGCATAAAGGATTGCCTCTTCTTAATAAGGCATACTAGATATTGCTTATAACCTCAATATATGTTTTTGTTTTATACCTCATTAGGCATTTTTGTTATAATAGGTTTATAAGTAAACATTTAATAGAGAAACTATAGGGAAGGGATTGATTTACTGTAATACTGCTCATATGCTTACAGTAGGTCTGTATGTGAACATATGAAGGTCCATTCCCAGTTCCTGAATTACTACTATTTCAAAACAGAACCAACTTTAGAGAGCTGACATTGTCGCTCAGTAGCAGGGGTCAGTAGGCAAACAGACAAAGACGAGCTTGTTGGAGAGAAAACATTTTACCTGTGGTCAAATTTCCTAAGAAGACAAATGCATAATCAGTATCAATATCTCAGGAAACATCCACTTGTCAGTGATGCCTGAGAAGGCTAAGCTGCAGTTAAACGGAAGGAGATATTTCAAAAACAAAGCTGCCTATTGTTTTGCATTGCCCATGTGGCACTGGTAAAAATAGGGATTATGTTAGGATTACACAGCAGGAAATGCAGAGGAACACTAGTGATTCTGTTCTCTCATAATTAATTGAAAAAGGCCTTATGATCTTCTGGGCACAGGAGGAAGAATATTTTTCTGGCAGGCTGCCCCTCTTCCTAACCCACAGCTGCCTGAGGTTTTGCCCATCTCCACTCTTTACAGCAAATGCTGCTGGTTCCAGCAGTTGATGCACAGAGTCTGGGCTGCTGGGTGGGGACAATCAGAACATCAATCATAGCCAGTTAATCTCTTTTGGACATTTCTGACCTCAGAGACTATTTTAACAGAAAAGGAGGCTTGTTTACTGTCTTCAGACTTCTAGTTCTGGGAAACAATCTATGTGCCATAACCTTTAAAAATCACAACTACATATTTATGAAATAAAAAATCATGTCTAACTAAATGTTAATCAGAAAGTTTTGGGTTCCACCTTAGCTTGCAGATTTTATGATGGATGATGACTACTTTCTTTATTAAAAGCCATCCCTCCTTTCACTAAATCAGTTAACTCTGCTTGTTGCTGGACAGTTGCAGCTGTACAGGCAATGCAACAATTTTGCATCTAATGTTGGACATTAATCTTTTACGTAGACTCCTGTCACCTGTTCTGCCAAAATCTGTAGCAGAATATATTTTCCTAGAGCATCATGTTATAAAACCTTGAGCCACAAGAGCATCTTTTTAAATTTCTAGCTGATGAGCAAAGCAGAAAGTGGCTGGGGAAGAAAAGTATTGGATTGAAATAGATCTATTAAGAAAGCTTTAGCTTCCAATCTTTTGATTGATTAGGAGACTATCAATTTATGATCTTTGTGTTTTCTGAATAAATTTGATGCCTTTCCCTGGGAACAGGATACATTTTTTTTGTCAGTTAAGAAATAGAAATCTATCATTTCCAGAAGGAGAGCATCTTTTCTTCAATTGAATTTTGAATCACATTTCCAACAATTGGCTCTGACAAAATATACAGTCTCACCAGAGGACTATTAATTTCAGCTTGGATTTAGAGCTTTACTTCATCTCTGGCAAACTCTGTCCAATCATCATTTTCCTTTTGACACCAGATGCAATACTGTTAATTTAAAGGACCATAATCAAGACAGAGGTATATATTTCAGCAAGTCCTTACTTGCATTACTCACAGCAAACCAGTAAACCAGATTTTTAAACACATAATTTAGTTTTCATTATTTAAACTATTGATTCACTTTTAGCATTTCATCCATCTTGGACAACAAAACTCTGCTGATCAATTTTGCATTGTTTCATAATAAAACTCCTCTTGCCCAACATTTATGCTGCTTTGTCCTGTCATGTCAGACAAGAACTGAGAGGACCACCCATTGGTTTATTTATTTTTAAATAAAGCATTTCAGTGATTTTCAAGATGACAGACAAAAATTTATTATAAAGGCTATGACACATTTCTCTAAGGGCACAGCAAAACTTTAAAGGAAAGCTCTTGACACTTTTGAGAGTGTTCTTCCAGGACCTAAGAAATCAAAATATCAGTCCTATACTAAAGGTGTCCCATGTTAATTACACTATTCTGTTATAATTTCTCATCTTGTTTGCTTAGATACTCTAAAATCACACTCTAAAATCAGTATCACATTTTGCAATAAACATCTCTATGATACTAACAATCTCCTAGCAAAAGGAACACTATCTATATTCTATATATGCATATGCTGGTATGTATGTGTGAATGCTGGGAATTGATCAATCCTTCCAAAAGCAAAATTTTTTCCACAATCAGAATTCTGAATATGGTACGAAAGTAGGAGATAAAATAAGAAAGAAGTAAACTATTACAGTCTATTTCCTTTTTTACCACTGTCAGCTTCCATGAGAATTAAAATGTGGTAACTGTGTTAATTCTAGTACTACTAAAAAAAATAAAATGTAGTTCTTTAGGATCATGCAATGGAAATAAATTTAAAACTGTGGGATCTCAGAAGCTGACTGGGTAATCTGGTGCAAAATACTAGTATTAACATGTTACCTGATAATTTATTCTGAAGCTAAAGAGAACATAGATGTAAATCAAGATTATCATATTAGATTGTTATTTTGATCAATTTAGAAGATAGCATGAGGCTTGCTTGTAGTCATCCTTCTGTATGCTCTGTGATTTACCATATGACTTGGTATTATCTAACATGATAGTCTGTTCCAAGCTGGCACATTCTCACAGCAGGTTTAATGAAAGAGTTTGCAATAAAGTGAAACAAAAGACTTTCAGTTAGCTTAAACTGATCTTTGTATTTGCAAGTGATTTATCTTTAAAATGAATTATGACATTTTATGAAGCTTCTGGAAGATATGCTCGTAGGATTTTTTTTTCTTTACTTATGTTACTTCACCCAGTAGAGAATGGGCTTCTCCCTCCCCCCATCTCCATTTCATAATTCTACCTACTGTCTAACTTTCATAATCAGGCAAATTAGAAAAATCTACACAAGTCCTAGACCAATTTATAACTATGTTTTTCTCTTTAATAAATTAAATCAAGCGTATGCAAAGTTTCACAAACAAATTACATTATTACTGTTATCCCTGAAATGTTTTGCATTGTCCCAAACTTAATGAGACAGGAATATGTTCAATAAATTATGGGCAGGAGTATTTTCCATAAATTTAATTTATTGTTACTTATGAGTCAGAAATTATTATCAAATCAAAGTCTTCTATTTATGATAAAAAGTTTGAATGCAACTCATCATAAACAAATTATGTTTTATTACCTGTTGTCCAGACTGCGAATAACTTGGGGGCAAACCAGAATTTTTTGTTATATAGCTAATTATTCACTCAATCTTCATGAAAAAATTAGTATATGAGCTTAACATACCCAGTTATGGGAAACATACCTTCTCATATTGCATAGCTTTAATACATTTGAAAAAAAACCCTCTTATTTGTGGAATGAAATTCCACTTTCCATTCCTCTTATTTGTGGAATGGAATATTGATATTTTTTTTGATAAACATCACATTCTATTACAAGTTATACTTCTATATTAAGATAAAGAGATGTTTCTCCTCCCTCTCTCTTTCCCTCAACATACTTATATACATAAACAGGAGATTGCGTTAGTAGAAAATTTAATAGATTATACAAATAAATTCAAGGCAGACAAGGATATTTTTAAGGAAAATGGGATACTTAGGATTTTTAGTTTGATTTCTAATATAGGCGAAAGATCTCACTCCAGCAAATTCTATACCAATGACATGACTTCTGTATCTGTTTCAATATAATTTTTTCAATCATACGAAATGAGCTTCATTGTTAGGTAAATTCTTCCATTAATTTATTTTTACTATCTCAGTTTACTAGCTTCAGCTTTAAATAAGATATCCTTGCACCTTTTCTTTATGGATTGTCAGAAAAATATTACTATGAAGGAATTGCCATCAGTGATCAAGTTACTGTTTCTCTCTCCTTGTCAACTAAATGGGCAGAACTGTGTCCTGTACCTTTAAGATTATACTACTGGTCTTGCTAATAACTGAGCAAAAGAAGCATCAACACTGAAGGCTTTGCTGACCTTCAGACCTGCTTGTGTCTGCCATGGGACTTTTGCTGTAGCAAGTCAAGATCTGCCAGCTAGCAGAGCTAAAATTTTCTCTTCTTTCCATACCTGCTGAGCAGAAATGGAGCAGTAGGTAGTAATAATATCAATTCTATACCATTGCTGATAGCTGTGGAGAACTATGGACAGTTTACATCATTGGACTTTTGCAGAGGTGGAAGACACTGTTACCTCTTAATTTTTTAGTGATTCTGCTTGAACTGGTACAAGCTGATACATCCCTTTCACTTTCGCTTCTACTCTGGTATGTATGTCAGCACGCTAAATATGTCAGCATAATTTTTTCTATAGTCATATCATGAAACAGATTCAAAGTACAGAGCTGGCTAAAACATATCCTCCTGGGCACCCAGTACTATGCCATGGGCCCTGCAAAAATGTCAGAAGGCTTCAGAAATGGGCGTTACAATGTTGATCATAAAGCCTCTTCGCTGTTCTTGCTACTGTTTTACATTCTGAAAGGCTTCACTTCCTGAGTGCATCACTGCAATGTCACTTCATGTAAACATTTCCACTCTGTTGATGCTGGGTAACTTTAGCAAATGGTGGTAAGCACCACATTTGAATACGAGGTGCCGTTGTAGTCTGTGATGGTTGTGTGGTGTTGTGCTGTGTTTCCTGCTTTATATTGCCTAGTGGATGCTGACAGTAACTGCAGCAGTGGCTGGATTTCCCATGCAGCTTGGTGTGACAGAGCCTGCTGATTCATCACAGCCTGTCAGCTCTCTCACAGCATGCCTAATGAAGGGGTCTGTGATAATGTGTAAGATAAGCTATTCCCTTCCCATCAACTGATCCTTGCACTTCTAGGTGATTTGTCTTTGATGCTTCTCGCAGCATCTTACAAAGCTGCAGGCTAAAAAGCCAACAAATTTTTCTTCCTTAACTTAAGAGGATGCCTGGAGTCAAATACAAAGACAAATATAACAACGTATGATGTGTACTCAAAATCATACGTTGGACACTAAGCAAAGGAAACAAACCTTCATGCATTTCTGCTGTGGCTTCCCTTTCTTTTATTTTCTAATAATAAATGATTTTAGAAGAAATAGCTATGAAATGAACATAAAATAGTAATTTTGCAGATGTCAAAGTCATGAGCAAAAGAAATGTCAATATTTGAAAGAGATTCAGCAGAAAGTTAGAAACTAGAATTCACCAGAAGATATAATTTGTACACAGGTTTTCTGTTAGACTGGCGAATTTTACTCTTTACATACCTGTGCTTGGAACTGTCACTATGGGTTCCAAGTAAAAATAAAAAAATAGTTTGACTATTTTGCTCCTGCTTCTCAAACCCCATCCATTCCCAGGCATTAGCAACCTTTAACTTAGCTACAACATGATCACTTATATCATAGTTTCCTTCCTCCTTTTGAGCTCTTCATCTGTGGGAATACAAAATTTTTGATAGGAAGAACATTGTTTTCAGTAAGAAACAGAACTGGGAAAACCTAAAGTATGGGGAGTTGGAAATATGAGTAACTAGTCTTAGTCACCTATTTTGCTCAGAACTTAACAACTCCCTCTAGCCCTTAAACTGCCTCAGAAATACAGTCAAGGAATACTAAGAATGGCTCCACAGGCTTTTACCATATATTCTGAAACTGTTGCCACTTACTCCCAGGAAGAGATGTCACCACTATTTTCACAAAGTCATCTCCACCATCTCGGCTGCTGCCAATACTGGGCAACAGACGTGGTTTCTCTGCCATGTTTGTTTCTGTCAGTGTAGATTCTACAAAACCACTAATACAAGATGCCAGCCTGTTCCACTGATAACAGACCCTACTTCTTGAAGTCAATTTTGTCATCTTAAATGCTGATAGATTCACTTCTGGAGTGGCATATCTAGACAGAGGTCAGATCTCTTGTTAGGAAACCCAGAGCAGAGCAAAGAATCTTGATACAGACTTTATTGTTTCCTAACAAAAATCTTTGTTGCTTTAAGTACTGTGCAATTCTCATGGGGAGTTCAATAGCCATTAGTTCTATATGATCTGTTTTAATAAGCTATAAAAGGGTAAGATTTTAATTGCTAAATAGCGATAAACATTGATTTTTTTTTTGCCTTGCTGCTTCCCCAGGACAAGCCACAGAGCCTCTTTAGCCTGGACTGTCAGGTTTTAATTTCTAGTTGTTTCAGCTGTAATCTCCTTCCCCACTCTCACATTTTTTTCATCACCCGACTCTTGTTACAGCCTCCAGCCATAAACTGGTAACCTTCCAACATCAAATTTCATACGGAGAGAAAAACTGCAATGGGGACAGGAAGAGTGGGAGACAGAAGCTGAAAGAAAAGACTAATCACAGAATCACAGAATCACAGAATCACAGAATGTTAGGGATTGGAAGGGACCTCGAAAGATCATCTAGTCCAATCCCCCTGCCGGGGCAGGATTGCCTAGACCATATCACACAGGAACGCGTCCAGGCGGGTTTTGAATGTCTCCAGAGAAGGACACTCCACAACCTCTCTGGGCAGCCTGTTCCAGTGTTCAGTCACCCTCACCGTAAAGAAGTTTTTCCTCAAATTTAAGTGGAACCTCCTGTGTTCCAGCTTGCACCCATTGCCCCTTGTCCTGTCAAGGGATGTTACTGAGAAGAGCCTGGCTCCATCCTCTTGACACTTGCCCTTTACATATTTATAAACATTAATGAGGTCACCCCTCAGTCTCCTCTTCTCTAAGCTAAAGAGACCCAGCTCCCTCAGCCTCTCCTCATAAGGGAGATGTTCCACCCCCTTAATCATCTTCGTGGCTCTGCGCTGGACTCTCTCTAGCAGTTCCCTGTCCTTCTTGAACTGAGGGGCCCAGAACTGGACACGATACTCCAGATGTGGCCTCACCAGGGCAGAGTAGAGGGGGAGGAGAACCTCTCTCGACCTGCTAACCACACCCCTTCTAATACACCCCAGGATGCCATTGGCCTTCTTGGCCACAAGGGCACACTGCTGGCTCATGGTCATCCTGTTGTCCACTAGGACCCCCAGGTCCCTTTCCCCTACGCTGCTCTCCAACAGGTCTGCCCCCAACTTGTACTGGTACATGGGGTTGTTCTTGCCCAGATGCAGGACTCTACACTTGCCCTTGTTATATTTCATTCAATTTCTCCCCGCCCAACTCTCCAGCCTGTCCAGGTCTCTCTGAATGGCTGCGCAGCCTTCCGGCATCTCAGCCACTCCTCCCAGTTTTGTGTCATCAGCGAACTTGCTGACAGCGCACTCTAATCCCTCATCCAAGTCATTAATGAATATATTGAATAGAACTGGTCCCAGAACCGACCCTTGCGGAACTCCGCTAGACACAGACCTCCAACTGGACTCTGTCCCGCTGACCACTACTCTCTGGCTTCTTTCCTTCAGCCAGTTCACAATCCACCTCACTACCCGATCATCCAGACCACACTTCCTCAGTTTAGCTGCGAGGATGCTGTGGGAGACCGTGTCAAACGCTTTACTGAAATCGAGATATACCACATCCACAGCTTTACCATCATCTATCCACCGGGTAACATCCTCATAAAAGGCTATCAAGTTGGTTGAGCAAGACTTCCCGTTGGTGAAGCCATGCTGAGTGCCCCTAATGATTCCCCTATCCTTGATGTGCCTAGAGACAGCACCAAGAACAAGTTGCTCCATCACCTTTCCGGGGATGGAGGTGAGGCTGACCGGTCTATAGTTACCCGGGTCCTCCTTCCTGCCCTTTTTGAAGACTGGAGTGACATTCGCTTTCCTCCAGTCCTCAGGCACCTCTCCTGTTGCCCATGACTTAGCAAAGATGATGGAGAGTGGCCTAGCAATGACTTCCGCCAGC
The DNA here is from genome assembly GCF_013368605.1 of Nyctibius grandis. NCBI lineage: Eukaryota > Metazoa > Chordata > Aves > Nyctibiiformes > Nyctibiidae > Nyctibius > Nyctibius grandis. The sequence goes on from NC_090660.1 coordinate 82,557,637, forward strand.
TCCCTCAGCACCCGCGGGTGCATCCCATCAGGGCCCATGGATTTATGGACATCCAGGTTGCTTAATTGGTCCCTGACCCAGCCCTCATCAACCAAGACAGATTCCTCCTCTATCCTGACTTCTTCTGAGGCCACAGGGGTCCAGGGTTCCTCAGGACAGCCTCCAACAGTATAGACAGAGGCAAAGAAGGCATTCAGTAATGCCTTCTAATGAAGTAATGAAGGATAAGCGTCAGCAATCAAAATTCAATGTTGATTTTAATCATGACTTTTCAATTAAAAAAAAAGTTGAATTTCAGTTATATATTCATACCAACTTTCAGAAATACACTATACACATCATGTATGATTTCATCACATTGCTTTCTAGAACAGATGTACAAAACCTTTACAATGCAATACAATACTAAAGCATTTAATAAATATTTTGTGTGACAAAATGATAATTTAGCTATATTATATCTGTAAGAGCTAGTCTTTACCTGGTCTTTGGGTGAGCAAAGAGTTCATAACCCTGGGACTCACATTTCTCAGATTTTTTTGACAGGCAGCCATTATCACAGTACTTGAGTAACATTGCATAAAATTGCAGAGTCTCGTGTATCTGGCAATTAGAGGCTTTGCTGTAGAATACTATGTACAACCTGGAATACTATAAATAGTTAATTACAGACCGATAATTGATTCTGTATAAAAGGACGTTTGAGTCGGCAGGAGAAATAATGATTAGTCAACTGAGCTAAGAAATGTACAGTGATATGAATGGTACAAAAAGTCCATTTGTCCAGGAACTTCAGAGGAATTCTCAGGATAGAAATAGCATGGCAGTTTGATTTAAATGGTTCCTGTCATCTCAGTTTTTGAAGTATAGGGTTCTATAGTCTCTAAACTGTGCCAAATAAAAACATATTTTTTAAAAAAAAATCACATAAGAAAAAAAATAAATAAACTGTTAAGAACAACTTTTTTTTTTTTTTGTAAGAAGAGCAGTATCTTGAACTTGCTTGTCCCTGAATTTCATTAAATGATAACTTTTCTAATATCAAGACTCTGTGGAATTGTAATGGGACTTTCCTGTTAAAGTGTTTTTTTAATGAAACAAAAAACTACGTTGTTTTTCTGTAACTTTTAGAAATCACATTATTTTCAAATAAGTGTCCCATGGCATAAGATCTTTCTCCAGAACAGATAAATGAAACTCTTCAGGTACAGGAAATAAAATATTTCCTTCTGGAGCAGATTCCTTTCTTACTTTTTAATAAAACCAAAATTATTCAATGGTTTTACTACTATCACATCTTCTGCTGCAACTTGACAGAATATTTTAAAGCTACAGATGTGTCCTGAAGAATAGCATTATAAGAGAACCAGCTCTACAATAAAGAAATGCTAAAAAGATAAAAATTACAATTTCTTTAAATCTTTATATTTTAAAATAACATATATGTTTAAGATTTAAGTCAAATCTTTATTTTTTGTATTCTATTTTTATTCTACTTTTAGAATTTCCAGATTTTGTTGAAATCTGGAAATAAAATACGTTTCAAATTATCAGCATTTCCAGCAAAATGCAAATACTGACTTTCAACCCATTTTACCAGCTTCTCCTGCATTCTGTTTGAGGAGCCTTCTCTTACCTCATTCCCTGATCTTGGGCAAATCACTTTGTGTCTCTCAGATTCCCCTTTTATAAAGTAAGCAAAATATTTACGTACTGTTCTTACCTCCCAAGGAGTTTTCTGTGGGTTAATTAGTTAATGTTTGTATAGCACTTTGATAATATCTAAAGCATTATATTAGTGCCAAGCATTATTATTTTGAAACCTATTAAAACCACAATGCATGATCAATTAGCTCAGATCAAAGGACATGTAGCTCCAAAGAATATAATTAAAAGTTGATAAATAGAATTATTGAAAGCAGACGAACTTTTGTACTACCTCACACTTAAAGAGCACAGAGACCTATTAGTCACCACCATGCCCTGTATTCCTCATGTCACAGACCAAACAGATAGAGGTTTGAAAAAAGCCAATATTTTCCATATTTGTTTAAGAGCTCATTAAGCAGACTGAAAAGACCTGCTCTACGATATCTAAAGGCCTTTATTTAAAGTGTTATGTGAATGTGGCTAAACAAATAGGAGGAAATGCCTCTGAAATACATTAATATCAGTTACAATTGATATTTTAACTAATCGGAAGGCCATGCCATTTTCTCTAAGTCTAAAACCTAAAGGTGATGACTTGGAAATTTAGTGACAGAGCTTTTTAGAGACAGTAGAAGCTTGTGTAGGACTTAGGATAACACTGTCAGAAAATTTTCATTGTCTTGTCTAAATAAAGTCTTGTCTAAATCAAATCTTTCTTTTGCTTCAGAGATAATAGCACGGCATATTTGCCTATGCTTTTGAAGTTGAGAAAAGACATCAATATCTTTTAACATTTTTTGTCACACTGATTTTTTGATACAAAATGAAGGGAAGAAGGATTCTATCCATAAATACGTATCTATATGCTTCATATTTTGAACTGCATCTATATATCTGTCTAGTTCTTTTCAGTTTCTTCATCTGCCAGGATACCTATTAGTCAGTATGAATCCTAGTAAAATATACTTATTTTAAACAAGTCAAAAATTACAGCTATGGTAATAAAACCAAAATGTGTTACTGAGGTTCGCATTTCCTTTTTTCACTTCTCATCTCATATCTTACTTGAGTAACATTTACCATTTGTTAGTCAATACATTAGAGCTCTCCAAAGCTTTCAGTGTACATATAATTTTTGCCTTTTGGTATCTATATTGAATAAGAATCACAGAATCACAGAATCACAGAAAGTTAGGGATTGGAAGGGATCTCAAAAGATCATCTAGTCCAATCTCCCTGCCAGAGCAGGCTTACCTAGACCATATCACACAGGAACACATCCAGGCGGGTTTTGAATGTCTCCAGAGAAGGAGACTCCACAACCTCTCTGGGCAGCCTGTTCCAGTGTTCGGTTACCCTCACCGTAAAGAAGTTTTTCCTCATATTTATGTGGAACCTCCTGTGTTCCAGCTTGCACCCATTGCCCCTTGTCCTGTCAAGGGATGTCACTGAGAAGAGCCTGGCTCCATCCTCATGACACTTGCCCTTTACATATTTATAAACATTAATGAGGTCACCCCTCAGTCTCCTCTTCTCTAAGCTAAAGAGACCCAGCTCCCTCAGCCTCTCCTCATAAGGGAGATGTTCCACTCCCTTAATCATCTTCGTGGCTCTGCGCTGGACTCTCTCTAGCAGTTCCCTGTCCTTCTTGAACTGAGGGGCCCAGAACTGGACACAATACTCCAGATGCGGCCTCACCAGGGCAGAGTAGAGGGGGAGGAGAACCTCTCTCGACCTGCTAACCACACCCCTTCTAATACACCCCAGGATGCCATTGGCCTTCTTGGCCACAAGGGCACACTGCTGGCTCATGGTCATCCTGCTGTCCACTAGGACCCCCAGGTTCCTTTCCCCTACGCTGCTCTCCAACAGCTCTGCCCCCAACTTGTACTGGTACATGGGGTTGTTTTTGCCCAGATGCAGGACTCTACATTTGCCCTTGTTATATTTCATTAAATTTCTCCCCACCCAACTCTCCAGCCTGTCTAGGTCCCTCTGAATGGCTGCGCAGCCTTCCAGTGTGTCAGCCACTCCTCCCAGTTTTGTGTCATCAGCGAACTTGCTGACAGTGCACTCTATTCCCTCATCCAAATCATTAATGAATATATTGAATAGAACTGGTCCCAGTACCGACCCTTGAGGGACTCCGCTAGACACAGGCCTCCAACTGGACTCTGTCCCATTGACCACCACTCTCTGGCTTCTTTCCTTCAGCCAGTTCACAATCCACCTCACTACCCGATCACTGAGTCGACAGCAGCGGCAGCAGCGGCAGCAGCGGCAGCGACTGAGGTGAGTGCGGGGCGAGGGCGAGATCGGGCTCTATCGGGCGGTTTTCATACTCTGGGCCCCACCCCGAGCAGCAGCCCCGAGCTGCTTCCCCCTGGACCCGGAAGTTCCCGGCAACGAATCAGGAGAGGAGGGGGCATAGCACCACCCCCTGTTGATCGGGTGATAAAGACCCTCTGGGTGGAGAGGGACTAGTCCCTGCACAGAGGGGAAAGGGAGAGTCAGCAGTGACTGTGTGTGTCCCAGGGCGCGGGAGGCCACAGCCGTTTGCAGCTCTTTGGGCAAGGCGCTGACTCTCTCCCAGTGCACAAGGTGAGGAAGGCGCCAAGGAGCTGTGAACCAGGGGTGTAGTAGAAAGTAGAAAGGCTTAGGAGCATTCCGGAGGCTGAAATGGTTGCTCTGCCCTCCCTGCAACCAAAATGGGAGCACCTGCCGGAGAGCTCCCAGGATCGAGGGACCTCTGTACTCTGCCCCTCTCAGGTGGAAAACAATAACCTAGAGGAAAGGAGTGAGTGGAGGCAAGTCTATGGCCGTGGCAAAAGGCGAGTGCCCTCCTTGCCTACTTTGCCTCCACAGAGGTGCCTCTGAGCAATAGATATGAAGCCCTAGTGGAATACAGCCGGTCCAATGGGGATGTGGTGGAGAGGCAACCTATATCAGAGGTCCCACCACAGTCAGAAAAACCTGACGGGCGTATAGCTACCTCCTCCACAAGGAAGAAGAGAAGAGTTTTAGTGGTTGGAGACTCCTTCCTAAAGGGATCTGAGGGCCCAATATGCAGAGCTGACCCCCATCACAGGGAGGTCTGCAGCCTGCCTGGAGCCCGAATCAGGGATATCACCAGGCAACTCCCCAACCTGGTGAAGGCCACAGACTACTACCCCCTGCTGATCTTCCAGACAGGTGGGGAAGAAGCTGCATCCCGTAGTCTGAGGGGGATGAAGAAAGACTACAAGGCCCTAGGACGGCTGGTGAAAGAGTCTGGGGCACAAGTTGTTTTCTCCTCCCTCCTTCCATTTTTAGGTGATGACGTGGGATGGAATGGTAGGATTCTCTCTATTAATGCCTGGCTACAAGACTGGTGCTACAGGCAGGGCTTTGGGTTCTTTGATAATGGCTGGTTTTATAAGACACCAGGCATGACAGTAATACATGGGAAAGGTTTATGTCGTAGGGGCAAAAGGGTTCTGGGATAGGAATTAGCAGGGCTCATTCGGAGAGCTTTAAACTAGATGCGAAGGGGGATGGGGTAGTAGCTGGGCTTGCTCCACTGGGGCAACACTCTAGTGTTGAGGTAGACCAGGAGGCCTCCCATCCCCCTGGGGTGAAATCGGTGTGCTCAGCTCGCTCCCTGAAATGCCTGTACACCAATGCACGCAGCATGGGGAATAAACAGGAGGAGCTAGAAATCCGTGTTCGGTCGGGGGGCTATGATCTAGTGGCAATTACAGAGACTTGGTGGGACACCTCGCATGACTGAAATTTGGTCATGGATGGCTATGTCCTCTTCAGGAAAGACAGGCCACTAAGGAGAGATGGAGGAGTTGCTCTTTATGTGAGTGAGCAGCTAGAATGTATTGAGTTCTGTCCAGGGGAGGATCAAGAGCGAGTTGAGAGTTTGTGGGTGCGAATTAAGGGGCAGGCTGGCAGGGGTGATGCTGTTGTGGGTGTCTATTACAGGCCACCAGATCAGGATGAGGACGGTGATGAGGCCTTCTACAGGCAGCTGAGAGCAGTCTCACAATTACAGGGCCTGGTTCTCATGGGGGATTTCAACTACCCTGATATTTGCTGGGAGGCCTACTCAGCCAGCCATCCTCAGTCCAGGAGGTTCCTCCAGTGCATTGATAAATAAGCATATTGTGTTTGGTACCAAAAAAAAACCCCAAAGCAAAATCTCAAAGGCCCTTATTCTTTATGAGTATTATCACCCCAAAACATTGAACATTGCCATAATTTTGTAATAAAAGTTCAATAGCCCCCTTCATTGAGATTTTTAATATTATTCTCATACAATATTTTGGCACCTTTTTTTTTTTTAATAGACTTACCCTGAGCATCTTAAATCACAGATCTGCTGGAAAGGTCTGGGATATTACTGAGGAGTTTCTACAGGTTTCAAATTTTTCTTTTTTGTACATATCTGCTTTTGCTTTAAAAGCATCAGATTACAGCAGAATTTGAGATTATTAATTTATTAAGACATTTTGCCAGTGATATTATTTGAATGTTTTCAGTGCTAGGTTTTCAAAGGTCTAAAATATTCGTTGTCAGAGGACTGGTCTTCTTTGCGTTGTTTGGAGGACTACAGCATATCACTGTTGAACACTAAGGAAGATAGCAATGTTAACCCTGGCAGCCCATGCTCTCCTGATCATTTTGTCTACAGGTTAATATATTTTTCTCATTAAATTTATTCTTTAGAATGAGAGAATGCAAATTTTTCTCTAACTAGATGAAAGATTTCAGCAGTAGGTATATTGCACAGAATGTCAAGATAACATAGTCGATCACTAGAATTATGAAAACATACATAGTTATTGTGATGTTCATGAATTGTTAAGACACTATTTTTCACAGCTTCACTGGAGGTCACCTATTATTTTAAAAATGTAGTACATTTTTATCAAGAATATACACAATTATGTAATATCTGTGGTATGTCATGATCTATATTTCTTATGTCATTTATCAGAATGCAAGTAAGCGTATTTAGTTTAAATTATTAGGATCGTGGAATGAAAAAAGCACTATTCAAAATCCAGAGTGTGTTCACAGAAAGATTCAAATCACAAAGATTACCGACTGAAATAACCCTGGTTAAGCCACCTAATATATTATGCTACCAGTGCAGATTTTTTTTTCTCTTTTAGTCAGTTTTAAATAGCTCAGATAAATGCTCTACAATGAATCTATTTGAAAGTCTGTTGAGACATAATTCTTGTAAAGATTTTTTCTGCTTCTCTACCCCAGTATTTACCAATAATATTCAGGGTTTACTTGTTTGCTTTTCATAAATCTGCAAAATAAAATATCATTTTTTGCTTGGCGTGTGTGATCATCTCAGAAACTTCTGTAAGAAACCTTATCTTGCTCTTTAGTAGCAAGCTTGTTTCTTAGTATTTATAAGCAATAGTATTTATAAGCATAACACTGCAGAAACTAGCAGCTTGTTTACTTTCTCAATAAAGACGAAGTTTTCTTCAGGCCAAATATGTGGGTTTCCACGTGTTGAGTTTCTCTGTGAGCATTGGGTGCCAAAAACCTGAAAACTCAGAGAAATCTCAAGCAGAACTGGTAAATCATTCATGGCTTCCAAAACCAACAAAATACCAGCCCAAGATGACTTGATTCGTCATCAGCCAACTGCAAATTCTGCAAACCTTAGTCAGACATTCTGAAAAAAAACATTTCAAGGTTTCTAAGAGGGTTTTCTTTTTCTTTTTCTTTCCTTGTAATAGCACTTAGAAATTTTGCAAGACCTTTAACTTCCATCTGTTTTCCATGTGGAAGTTGTATGCAACCAACTACTGATTGAAGAAACTATACAAAATTTAATCCAGTAGATGATGTTTCCTGGAAGCATTGGATATTAACGGTTCAATTAAATTTTGTGAGGGTTTCCACAACACATTTGTTGTCTGTTTTTTTTTTTTTGGAGCTTCCCACGTGCCAGTCTTAGTCACTATTTTTATGCAACTGAACAAAATGAACCTTGTTTGAGTTAAAAAATAGCATAAAATCTGCACAGAGGCCTGGATAAGTCATCAGATACAGTCATAGAGAATGACCAAGGGAATTAATTCAGTGAATGTATTCATTGACATTCAATTTAAATTGTAACTCAAAGAAACCAGGAAATTAAAAGGTATTCAGACAATGAGATTATGTTGTGCTCAGTACCTGTAGCTGGGATGAATGTTCTAAAAAAGCTACATTCTTAATTAAATGCAAGGTAAAGGAACACATTCTTAAATATTTGCTGTTTATATTAGTGTAAAATCACATAGAGTTCCATTTTTTTAAATTAACAATGCTAAGTTATTGACCAACTTTCAAAATCTTGACTGACCTTTTTAAATATCACAGAATCACAGAATGGTTTGGGTTGGAAGGGACCTTAAAGATCATCTAATTCCAACCCCCCTGCCTTGGGCAGGGACACCTTCCACTAGACCAGGTTGCTCAAAGCCCCATCCAACCTGGCCTTGAACACTGCCAGGGAGGGGGCAGCCACAACTTCTCTGGGCAACCTGTTCCAGTGTCTCATCACCCTCACAGGTAAGAATTTATTCCTAATATCCAATCTAAATCTACCCTCTTTCAATTTAAAACCGTCCCCCCCTTGTCCTGTCACTACATGCCCTTGTAAAAAGCCCCTCTCCAGCTTTCCTGTAGGCCCCCTCCAGGTACTGGAAGGCTGCTAGAAGGTCTCCCCGGAGCCTTCTCTTTTCCAGGCTGAACAACCCCGACTCTCTTAGCCTATCTTCATAGGAGATGAGCTCCAGCCCTCTGATCATACAGGATAACTGAGTATTCAGTTGTGTTAAGTGTGGATGAAGGTCTTTTTCATAAAATGTGGTCTAAATGCTCACAATAATAGATTCAGAGATTGATTGTTTTCAGTAACACTATGGATCACCCCTGCAGATTGAAAGAATTTTGCTTTCTTTTTATTAAAAACAGTTTTAACAGCTGCCAAAAAAAATAGAAAAAAAAGCATAAATTCAGACATATGTACCCTGTAACTGAGATGTGAGAATTAAAAATTGGTAATAGCAGATGGAGTATTCTTTAATTATAAAGGAAAATGATAATTTTTTGATATTTGCTTTAATCATGACATCTCATTTCTTTACTTCATTTTGCTATGGTTGTATTCTTTATTTATTCCTTAAAAGCAGATGGCAAAAATTACAAGAAAATATCTTAGGACTTTGTTTGAATTCTCTTCTACTTCCTTAACTTAATTTCAGCTTCTATATTTCAGCCTCTGGACCAAATTTTTTAAAAATAGAGCACCAAGCCAGTATGTCCAAAGTGTGATAATTCATCTGCCCTATACAGAAAAATACAGACGTACCAAAATACAACTTACATAGCTGTACAGGGATCAGAGCAAATGTTAAGACCTTCTGTTCAAGTCAAGGACTCCAAAAAACCCTGATCAGCCACTGCAGAACTGTGATGGTACCTTAGTACCAGGGAGAAGGTCTTCAGATTTGCTGAGTTCTCCCCTCAAGTCTCAGTGTCGCTGGTGACAAGAACGTGGCCATTCAGTTTGAGAACCTCAACATGATACGTTTCCAGCCTCATCTAATTCATACCAATAGGGATTTACAAAAAGCATTTACAGCTTCCATTTTCTTTCAAATATTGCTAGAAGAAAATGGAAGGTGACAGGTCAGGCTGTAATTAAAGCACTCATGCCAGGACAGGAAAACCCAGGTTTTTGTTTGTACGTAAGAGACATAAAGCTCACCGTAACCACAGCTGCCACAAGTGAACCATATAAGGTGCTGCAGGCTGGTTTCATTTAAAAGAAGGGAGGAGGAAGAGAAACCACCTGCCTCTTTAACCTCTTTTGTCGAAGCTCTGTTCCTGTGAAGAAAAGAGTCCATGGAGCATGACTGAAGCCTTGTGACTCAATGGGGCACAGACCACCAAGCTTTCATGCTCAAGTCAATTGTATATTTTACTCAGTGACTAATCAATGTAAAATGAATGCATCAAATTAGTGGTTTTTTGCTGAATAATTCTTCGACTGAAAATTTTTCTACCTACTCTGCTTGTCTTTGAATGCTTATGGTTTTAACCCTTGCAGTCAGTAAAGCCCAACACCGACTAACATCTACTACACTCAGTCTCATACATGACATAAATGCAAAGATGCTGGGCTTGCCAGGTTCCCCTTTCCTATATGTGGGAGTAGCAGATTACCTACCACTGCTGCTGCTGTTGCCCTAAAAGAACTCATGGAACACAAAGATTCTCAGCCAGCCATATCGCAAATCATGAATGTGCTCCTGTCTCTTTTGCAAGCCAAGAAATGAGAATGAAGAGCTAAAAGAAAAAAGTGAAGTATAGTGGAGTTAAATGTCTTGCCTTTTTTCATCATTTCATATGAATAAAAACTACTGCATATAAAAACACACAGGTATTTTGTTTTGGTCAACACCCCCAACATATAATGTCACACTGAGTTTTTATCAGAATTGGGAAAAATTAAAACAGATGGAAAAATTGCCAATGAAATTTTGAAATGTCTGAATATGAATTTCTAGTTTATAGTCAGAAATTCCCACTTAGTTTTATTTTAAGTGGCAGCAGTTCTAGGGGAAATACTCTTTTAAGCAGTGCTAAATTTCTGCATACGCACAACTGGTGAGAAGTCTATTCAAATCATGAAGTAATAGCCATTCTACAGTGTATGTCTGGGGCCCCATTAAATGCAAAATCAGGGCTTTAGGCAAGCTGCTGTCGTCACTCTGCTGTTCCAGCTTAATGGAATCTTCTGACAGACTCTAAGCAACAGATGAAAATGACTCAGATAATTTATACTTCTATCATTTTAGCATCTATTTAAAACTATCTATTCCTCTTAATACTTATTGATATTCTAACTGAAACTAGTCTGTGTTTTGTCCCACTCAAAGTACAAATTATCACTTTCAGGGCTATTAGCCAGAGATACAAAAGGAAAAAAAATCTAGGCCTTTTTTTTTTCCTTTCTTGCAATTTTCATCATAAATTATATAACATTACGTTTCCAAGTTCAGGATGAATTTAGATAACAGCAGGTCTACATTTAAAATTCTTTTGTATATTGGTATTTCCCTAGGTGTCAAATCAGAAAATGTTTTGTTTTGGTGTTTGTTCATTTAATTTATGGTCTTGATTTCCTAATGCAAATCCCTGGCTTTAAAGGAAGTGTTGTGTTTTAACCATAGTAGGCAGCAAAGCAACACACAGCTCTTGCTCACTCCCCCACAGCAGGAAGGGAAAGAGAATGAGAAGGGTAAAAGTGCAAAAACTGAAAAGTTGAGATAAAGACAGGTTAATAGGTAAAGCAAAAGCCGCATGCAAAGCAAAGCAAAACAAGGAATTCGTTCACTACTTCCCATTGGCAAGCAGACGTTTAGCCGTCTGCAGGAAAACAGGGCTTCATCATGTGTAGCGATTACTTGGGAAGACAAATGCCATAACTCCAAATGTATCCCCTTCCTCCTTCTTCCCTGCAGCTTTTTGTTGCTGAGTATGACATCATGTGGCATGGAATATCCCCTTGGTCAGTTGGGGTCAGCTGTCCCAGCAGTGTCCCCTCACAGCTTCTTGTGCACCCCCAGCCAGCTCGCTGGCAGAGCAGTTTAATAAGAAGAACAGGCCTTAATGCTGTGTAAGCATTGCTCAGCAGTAACTAAAACACTGGTGTGTTATCAACACTGTCTTCATCACATATCCAAAACATAACACCATGCGAGCTACTACGAAGAAAATTAATTCTATCTCAGCTAAAACCAGTACGGGAAAACAAAGAAAATAGAGTTTAAGAAGTAATCCTGTTTTTTTTCTTCCTTGGACTCAATTTTGCACAGCTTGGACTGTGTGGAAAAAGTTCATTCACCTTTCCATTGCTCTGTCTACAGAAAATTTTCCCCAGAGACAGAAAGAAGGCTTAGAATCACATCTAAGATATGTGTCTGTTCCAAAATACAAGCTTTAGAAAACATATGCCTTAACAACTGCTGGTAAAACCTGGCATAGAAGTTTGGTTCATTGAGCGACACAAAATGAAAGTCTTGAGTCACTATCAAGCTGCCAAGATCTGTATTGGTTTCCCCACAAAAGCTTTACAGGTGTTTAACTTCTGCTGAGAGTATTTCACTGGGGACTGGACGCTTCCAGAATTTACAGCTAAATTCTAAAAGTATACTCAGGAGGTTCTGGCCTTGGAAGTGAGAGTGGGACTGTCGTCCAAGAAACAAGGACCACACCCAGGACCACATCTGTGTGTCAAAACCACATCTTGCTTCATAAACTATTTGTTCTACACTTGAAACCATAAAGCTTGAAGGCCTATGTTCCTATCAAGTCCCTGGTGGATGTGGCTAAGGTTCATCAGACCCCTTATAGTCCTTCCTTCAGACTTCCGTGTTAACCCCATTCCTACCCCCGTTCATGTTATCTTTAATTAGTTGTATCCAGGATATTATTTTCTGAAAAAGAAAATTTAAAAGCTTTGAAAATTGTTTCCAAAATTCAGTTTGTAAATTCAGCTCCAAAACTCACCATCATAGCATCGTCTAGCCTTTCTAACACAATGGCAGAACCTATGAAATTATATTTTTCTTAGAGGAAAATACAGGGTAATATTTTTCTGGATTTCCTCTCTAAGCAAAAACTTACACAGATGACTTCAGACATTAGTTCTAAAACATCAGCTACTACAATTGCTGTTTTTCTTCCGGATCTTTATATTTTACCAGTTACTCATTGTTTCATCATATAATCTTCCTACCTGGACCACATTTTGAGCTGCACTAAAGCAATGCAGTTGTGCATGAAGGTGTCAGCCCATAGAAAATTCCAGTGAATACAGTGTTGCAGCAATATGGGCTGCTCTGAGCACATCAGACCTGTCTTTCCTTCTCTGCACTGTTTTCCTAGGAGTTTGCTAATTCTCATCCTGATAGATGAGGTAAAATAGTACACATGTAGTCCGACCATGAGGGGTCCATGTTCTCCAAAGGATCAGCAGTATTTTGAGAGCTGGCCCAAGACTCTCGTGAGAAGTATCAGAAGAACTAGACATGATCACAATCTCTACTCCCTTTTATACGAGTGAAAAATTCCATTTTGACCTTGACATCTTTCAAATAAATGCGTAGCTACATTTGTTTTAGAGATAAGGAAAAGAAGCTGTAGCAAAACAATCCACTGCATACATAACTCTGGGGAGATAACAGGGAACAAACACCAAATTGTGCTTATTGATCATACTGTTTAAAGCATTACTGAAAGATGCCTAAAGAATCAAATAAAGTGATACTGATAGTTTAAGAGCTGTAATAGAACAGAACAGTGTTTCCGTAAGATACATTTGCTATGATTGATGGAAATCCTGAATATGTACACATTCAGGGATCTCTAAATTGACTTTATCCACTGGAGTCACATCACTGTTTTCTTCCAATACTGTATGTAAATGTTAATAGTGTATGGTCTCCTTATAAAATCTACATAGCACTAAAATCAGCCTGCAGTAATACTCCTTGTCACTAAAGTTTCTTTCTTTTTAAGTATGCAATGCTTTAAATTTAAGGCCATTCATACTAATGCAAGAAACTACCTTCCTGCATGATTCCTTAACAAAGGCGGTATTTCCTGAAATTGTCAAATCCTGATACCCAGATGATCACAGTAGATTCTTTAAGGGTTCCAGAAGAACCTGATTTACATGGAATATCTTCAGAAATACATTTCTGAGTATTTTGCAAAACAGTCTAATATATGGTACACTTTATAGGCCTCATTTCTATATCAGAGTGTCATCATTGAAAATAAGGCAAAAATCACAACTATTCTGGTTTGGGGTTTTTTCACAGATTCATAGAACAGTCCAGGTTGGAAGGGACCTTGAAAGACCATCTGTTCTGACCTTTCCCAGGAAAAGGACCCTAGATGAGATTGTCTAGCACCCTGTCCAGTCGTGTCTTGAAAACCTCCAGTAATGGGGACTCTACCACATCCCTTGGGAGGTTGTTCCAGTGAATGATTCTTCTCACTGTAAAAAATTTTTTTCTTAGGTCAGTATGAAAACTCTCCCAATGCAACTGGTACCCATTGCCCCTTGTCTTCTCCATGTGGCTCCTTGTGAAGAGAGAGCCTCTATCCTCTTTGTAGCTGTTTTTTAATTACTGCAATATTGTGATGAGGTTCTCCCTGAGCCTTCTCTTTGCCAGTGTGAGAAGACCTAACTCCCTCCTTCAGTCTTTCCTCACAGGGCAGGTTTTCCAGCACTTTAATCATCTTTGTGGTCCTCCTTCAGACCCTCTCCAGTCTGTCTGTGTCTTTCTTGAATTGTATGGACTGGAATTGGACACAGCACTCCAGGTGCAGTCCGAAAAGTGCTGAATAGAGTGAGATGATTATGTCTCTATCTCTGCTAGCGATGCCCCTGAACATGCAGCCTGGCATCCGATTTGCGTTTGTTGCTGCAGTGGTACACCACTGACTCATGTTCAGCTTGCTGTTCACTAGGACCCCCAGGTTCCATTCAGCAAGGCTGTTCCACAGCCTAACAGATCCTAGCCTGTACTGGGCTCTGTTGTAGTTTAACCATAGTAGGTAGCAAAGCAACACACAGCTGCTCACTCACTCCTCCACAGCAGGAAGGGAAAGAGAATAAGAAAGGTAAAAGTGCAAAAACTCACACGTTGAGATAAAGACAGGTTAATAGGTAAAGGAAAAACTGCATGCACAAGCAAAGCAAAACAAGGAATACTTCCCATTGGCAGGCAGACGTTTAGCCGTCTGCAGGAAAACAGGGTTTCATCATGTGTAGCAATTACTTGGGAAGACAAATGCCATAACTCCAAATGTATCCCCTTCCTCCTTCTTCCCTGCAGCTTTTTGTTGCTGAGTATGACATCATGTGGCATGGAATATCCCCTTGGTCAGTTGGGGTCAGCTGTCCCAGCAGTGTCCCCTCACAGCTTCTTGTGCACCCCCAGCCAGCTCGCTGGCAGAGCAGTTTAATAAGCAGAAAAGGCCTTAATGCTGTGTAAGCACTGCTCAGCAGTAACTAAAACATTGATGTGTTATTAACACTGTTTTCATCATACCAAAATTCCAATAGCACCATACGAGCTACTACGAAGAAAATTAACTCCATCCCAGCCAAAACCAGTACCTGTTATTCTGTCCCAGGTGCAGGACTTAGCACTTGTCATTGCTAAAATTCATACTGTTCTTGCTAGCCCAGTCTTCTGCCTGTTAAGGTCTCTAAGATGGCTTTCCCTTCAGACATGTTCAGCTCACTGTGTGGTGAGTTTAGTGTCATCAGAAAACTTGGTGAGGTTGCTTTCAATCCCATCACCCAGGTCATTTATAAAGATGTTCAACAGCATGGGGCCCAGTATTATTCCTTGGGGGACCCCACTTGTGAGAGGCTGCCAGTCTGAGTAAAAACCATTGATCACCACCCTCTGAGTGTGACCTGTGAGCCAGTTTTCCACCCATCTTGCAGACTTCCTGTCCAGTTTGTATCTTGCCAGTTTGTCCAGGAGAAGGATGTGGGAAAGTGTCGAATGCTTTGCTTAAGTCCAGGTAAACAACAACCACTGCTCTCCCCATGTCAACAGAACATGTAATTTTGTTGTAGAATGTGATCAGGTTAGTCTGGCATGATTTGCCCTTGGTAAATATGTGCTGGATTTTCCCAATCACCTGCATCATTTGGTTTGTTATAGTTTCTTGGAGGATTCTTTCCATTACTTTCCCAGGGACTGGTAAGACTAATGAGCCTGTATTATCTTGGGTCCTCTTTTGGGCCTTTCTTATAGTTGGGTATGATATTTGCCCCTTCCAGTCATCAGGGACATTCCCTGATCTTCACAAATTTTCCAAGATTATAGACAGTGGCCTTGCAACAATGTTAGCCACTTCTCTTAACACCCTGGGGTTGGATTCCACCCGGGCCCAGATTTCTGTGGGTTGAGCTCTTTGTAAGAAGCCTCAGACCAGCCCTTTCTCCACTACTGCTGGAGACATGTGTTGTCATAGCTACTTGATCCTGTGGTCTGGAGTCCAGCTATGTTGGTAAAGGTAGAGGCAAAGAAGGTATTGAGAACCTCTGCCTTGTCCGCATTTTTAGTAACTTGTTTCCCTGCCCTGCTTAGTAATGAGCCTGTGTTTTCCCTGTGCTTCTACTCACTGCTCACATATCTGAAGAACCCTTTCCTTTCATTGTCATCTCATCATAGCTGGTCATGAGATAAAGTTTTATCATCCAGAGTGAGCAATTCACACACATCTTAAGGCTTTTGTGTCATTTAAGAGATTTCCAAGCTCCAGATTAGTACTTTTGTCCAAAGTCTGGACTCCTTCCTCTAATTTGGTGTTCTTCACTGTAAATTAAATCCAGATGCATTTGTAGTTTTCCTGTAGGCAAATCAGACCTTTGTATTAACATTAATTAATTGATTCTCACTATATCATTCTGCAGCAGACTAGTTCTTCTATCAAATAATGTTGATATGAAAGCCTAGGTAATTAACTGTAAGTAAAGAATTTTTGCATCCGTTATATGAATATGGTTTAAAAAGAGTCTGTGTGTGTATATATATGTACACACTGTTTTTTTAATTCAGAAGAAAGCCAATTAAGCCTACTATATAATGAGCAATCATGCCAACAATAAATCAATTTCCATATAATTTGTATGATGCGGTACTATAAATTCTACAAGCAGGATCAATAATTGGCAATAAAATATCAACCTATAATTCTCCAACTCCATGGACAAACTGCATATACTCATGTAAAAACAGAAATTAATTTTTAGTTTACTGTTTGTACAACCTAATTTACTACATAAGAAAAAAAGTCAGGGGTCTGGCCATTAGTGCAATCTA
This sequence comes from Nyctibius grandis, assembly GCF_013368605.1. Taxonomy (NCBI): domain Eukaryota; kingdom Metazoa; phylum Chordata; class Aves; order Nyctibiiformes; family Nyctibiidae; genus Nyctibius; species Nyctibius grandis. The sequence goes on from NC_090660.1 coordinate 82,574,211, forward strand.
AAACACTCCCAGAAAAACTAGAAAGCTTTCTGAGTGGGGTGCAGGTAAGCATTTAGTGCAATTCCAGGAATCCAAGGATATCTCACCTGGTTTACGTCACGACTACAGAATTGCACAGACTCAATGAAAAATTTGTCAATCTTCCAGACCCATGAAAAAGCACTCATTACAGTAAGGCATTGAAAATGGTAACAGAAGCCTTTACTGAGACAGCCACATACCATGTACCACTTATGAATACCTGAAAAAAGTTCTCCAGTGGAGCACAGATTCAGAAGTGAGGAACAGTTAGGAGAGTATAAATGTAGAATGAGATAATCTGATCTTCATCCTGAATTCCTGTAGGGTGGAAAATCTATTATGAATTGATATCTCACTTTCACTTTCTATATATTTCTTGGACTACCTTTCTCTAGAATCTGGAGGGACTTCCAAAGAGATAAGGGACAGACCAAATCCACTGATCTTACATTTGAATGCTAGTGTTTTGGGGAGAAAAACATACAGGAGAACGTCCAGAGTCTAATGTAAATGTTTGCAGTTGATAGAGATGACAGAGTCTGAAGGGAATTCTTTAGGTTCTGCGTGAGCTTTCTCGGTAGGTGTGGTTTGTTCCCTGAAGTTCTTGAAAACAAAATATTCTTCTTAAATGAAATTAAATTTACATTTCACATTCTTTGCTTTCTTTGTAATATTTTTAGTTTTTTCAAATAGGGAAACATATCCTCCTTAGTAGTTTAAAGACAGTCAGATTTCATCTTTGGATAGAGTTTTTTAAAATTCTGGCTAAATCACAGTGAACTGATTTTGGCAGGAGTATTACACTAAGCTATTTAGTAACTATTATAAGTATTTTAAAATACTCTTTAGCTTGGAGAAGAAGAGACTGAGGGGTGACCTCATTAATGTTCATAAATATGCAAAGCGCAAGTGTCATGAGGATGGAGCCAGGCTCTTCTCAGTGACATCCCTTGACAGGACAAGGGGCAATGGGTGCAAGCTGGAACACAGGAGGTTCCACATAAATATGAGGAAAAACTTCTTTACGGTGAGGGTAACTGAACACTGGAACAGGCTGCCCAGAGAGGTTGTGGAGTCTCCTTCTCTGGAGACATTCAAAACCCGCCTGGACGCGTTCCTGTGTGATATGGTCTAGGTAATCCTGCTCCGGCAGGGGGATTGGACTTTCGAGGTCCCTTCCAATCCCTAACATTTTGTGATTCTTTGAAAATCGTGAAGATTTCTAGTTGTGCTGGATAAGATTCACCTATTAGACAAGGTTCATGCTGACAATTTGAAACAAAAGATATAATGAAACATTATTGTCACAGAGATAAGCTTCATTCTTCATATCACGAAATTTTAATTTTTAAGTAACATTATCTTCAACCCTTTGCTTGTTCAGGTATCTAAATCCACAAAGCAAGTGGAAAACATTCCATAACATGGGGTTACAGAAAAAGAAAGTGAGTTAATAACCAGATAGAATTCCTATGGATGTCAATAGGTATCAACAGAATAAAACATATTTCTAACCACAATCTAATAGTCTAAGGTTAGTATATAATAAAAAAATGGAAATATTCTTTTCACAAATCATCTGTTAGCTTATCAAGTTTTTGCTAATATCACTTTTAACATTTGATCAATTCCTTTGATCAATGAATTCCAATAAGAAAACCCCTTTCATTCTTGCAAATTCCTGTTGATCACCATACTGTTGATATGAAATAGCATTTTTCTCCAGCTTCCCAGAATAGACAGTAACAAATTAAGCACATAATATATCATGACTGTTAGAAAAATAATTGTAAAGAACAGATTGCAGATTTTCAGAACTAAAGTCTGCCTAAAACAGTACCACATATGCAAACTCCAAGTATAGAGCTAATACATATCAGATTTCCACAGGTATATCTCCTTTTCCACCTATAAATTTTGTCAAAGTAAAATTTAAAGATTTTTTTTAAGCTGTTACAGGGTACCAGATGCTTGTGTTAGAGCTATGAAACTAATTCTGTGTAAGGTGTCATACTTTTGGAAATTGTCAGAGTACACAGTGGTGAACAGCAGAGTATAAGTGCAGCAATTTTAACACTTCCTGAAAACATCTGATTTTTTTTTTTCACAAGTGTTGATTTATGCATACACAGTAAATATAACATTTCTAGGAAATATCAGACTTATGGCAAATTCACCACAGTTATTCATGTTACTTCTTGGGAGAAAAAAATCTGGCATCCTAATCCAAGTAGGTAGGGATTATGGGAGACAAGAAGTAGGGGAACAAATTAAGGTACAGATAATTAAATATCCTCATCTGCTTATACACAGGAAAAAAGTTCTGTCATGAAATAGGACTACTCTCTGTAGTTCTCGGACGCAGGCAAGATTGTGTTCTGGTTTTTCTGTTCTCAGGTAGGGGTGGATTTTCTTGCAAATCTTTTGAATTTCTGACCACTTTGTAAGATACTTTGAGGCTAACAGAAAGATACAGCTAGTAGAGAGACAGCAGTCACACAGCAAGGGCACAGAGCATCTCTGCTGATGACTGTGTGGGGATGCTTGAAGATAGGGCAGTGATGGTCTCGGTACAACACAGGGCATGTTCTCTGTTATTGACTGGTGCAAACATCTGTGGCACAGAAGAGATCTCTGGTAGGGAGAATGCCTACCAGAGGTCTGGGGCTGGAGAGCAGGTTGTTGCCTCTGCTGGGGCCAGGGCAGCAGCAGCCTCCCTATGCCTTGGTTACAGCCCTGAGTCACCAGGTGATGGAACTGCAGGAGGAGGTGAGCAACAGCACAGGTTCCTGATGACAGGAAAAAAGCAAGTATCACACTCATCTTTAAGAAGGGCAAGAAGTAGGATCCGGGTAACTTCACTCAGGCAATTTCAGTCTCTGGGAAGGTTATAGAGAATACTCTTAGAAGCTATTTCTACACACATAAAGGACAAGAAGATGGTTAGGAACGGCCAACATGGGTTTAGCAAGAAAAAATTATGTCTGACTAACCTGATTGACTTATATGATGAGATAACTGGCATTGTGGACATGAGCCAGCAACGTGTCCTTGCAGCAAAGAAAGCCAACAGTACCTTTGCCTGCATTAGTAAGAGTGGAGCCAGCAGGTTAAGGGAAGTGATCCTTCCCTTCTGCTTGGTACCTCTGAGAGTACATATGGTCTGTCATGTCCATTGTTGGGCTTATTTCAAGAAAGACATTGATGTGCCACAGCGAGACACATGGAGGGCAACTAAGCTGGTCATGGCTAGAGCATGTGACTTATGAAGAGAAGCTGGGGGGATGTGTTTGTTCAGCCATAAGAGAAGATTCAGGGACACTTCATTGCAGTTGACAACTGGTTGGAAGACAGAAGATGGAGTCAGACACTTCTTGAATGTACGTGGTGATAGAACAAGAGGCTGCGAGCACATGTTGGAACAAGATGAAATCTTCATCCTTGGTAGTGTCTGAGACTCAACTGGACACAGCCCTGGGCAATGTAATCTAATTAGACCTCCTCTGAGCAGTGGGTTGATACTAGACGACCTTCAGCAGTCCCTTATAACTGGAGTTATTCTATGAATGTCTGGTAAGATTTATTTTCCATTATATGAATATATTTTTCTGAATAGAGGAAAAACTGGAGAAGAATGGGAAAGGTAAGCAGGACAGGAAATGTCACTCCAGTCCTCACATCCTTTTCTTGCTGCCAGTGGCAGGAGAGAGAGGTTTTTGTTTGTCTCCTGAAGATGGTAATTGAACAGGTTTACAAAGTCTGATATGGCTCATATCATATGGAAAATGCCATGGAAACTATAAGACAACTGAACATTTGACTATGTACAAAATTATCCTACAGCATGTTAAATGATAAACATTTCCTTTATGAATGAAAAGCATACTTATCTTTATCCAGTTTTAAGCTATATAGTCTTAGACATAAAAGAAATATTGCTTTTGCTAAGGGAAATAAAGAAGATGGCTCTGGGAAGTTCAGGTCTCTCCTACCTTGACCTTTTCACCTGACATGCTATCAATGGCTAGAAAACTCCTAATAACACCACTCATAGAATGCTGAACAAAAAAAATAATGATAAATTAAAAGGCAAAGCAATAATAACTTTTTAAAAAATCCTTTTACATTCATGTTGCACCTGTTTAACATTAATATCTAGTAGCATTCCAGTTAAAACTGGAAGAAGAATTCTTATAAATATTTAACTATTCCAGCTCCTTAACTCAAAGACTGAAAAGACTCCTAGACTTTTTCAGAATAGCCGCCTTATTTGACAAATACAAGAAAGTCAAGACTGGAAAGTCTTGATTTTTTTTTTCCTTTAAGATGAGATTCAAGATTTACCTTTTCTTCTTTACAGTATACAAGTTTTTTCAGATTCCTTCTACAGGAGAAGAAAAGCATAACTTTTTTTTCTTTTTTTTTTTTTCTATTGGTCACCTTTAAGAAAGCAATTGTTCCTACTCAATAGCTTAGTAGTTTCCAATGTAAACAGACAAGAAGGAGCTAAACTCATTGCTAAGCAGAAATGATCTATGACTACAGACATTTACACCCAGTCAGCAGACAGACAGATTTTGTTCTTCTAGGTGTGAATATCAGTACTGACAAGTATAACTGGATGTTGAATTCCCCTGTCCTGTACATTGAGTAATAAATAGGATACTAGATACATTGCCTTACAGATTATCATATTGGACTAAATATAAAACTGATAAAGCAAATGAAATATTTCGTTAATTATAGTTGCTGGGGATGTGGCTAGTGCTTCATCCAAGCAGACTAAAAGGAACAGTAGCCTAAGAATGTAATTTAGAAGAAATAAAAACTTTGTGCCTGACAAAGAACATATACAGTCCAGAACATCTCAGGAAAAATGCTGGCTGATCTACTGAATTCTCTAAAGGGTGGACCCAGTGAAATTAAGACTACAGCCATAACTCCAATTTTATCTCCTGAATATGAAAACAAAGCAATAGGGACACTGGATGTGGACAAATTACTAGTCCAGCCTTTCACAATAAATTAAATTGATGTTACTTCACTTTATTTGCAGAAGATTTATCAAGCCACTGTGGTTGCAGCAAGATATCACATCTGCATCTCTGAAAGATATGTTCTTAGGTTAGGCCTGAGAAATGCTCCAGAGGCCTATGCTAAAAAAAATGTTGCATTTACTATTCTTGGCTTACATAAGTCTACACTGGTAAATTCCACAGGCTACAAATCTGTACAAAACAATCATTATTTATTTTGTTAATGTTATGAAAATGTCACTGTTCAAAAAGCCTGAAGTATCTGAGAAATTGCAAAGAATATTAATACTACTCCCAGTATAGCTACATAGATAAAGAGATGCTTTAAGTCAATGCCTTATTCAAAGACCTAGTGCACGTTCCTTGAAGGTGAAGGAAAGCATAGCTTATACAGCATGTATAGTGGAGACATAGTGGATATCTTAGAACCTCTAGTGATGATGGAGATAGATACCTCAATGGAGAAAGACAAAATAACACTTTGTTAGTGTAGGTTAAAAAACCCTTTAGACTGAGGTCAGAGAAATAGCTACAGAAATAAGGGTAGGTTTGGTTTTTTATTGACATTTCACATCTCCTAGAATAGCTGGCAAAAACTTCTACATTACAGTAATTAAATATCTGTTTTGAAAAGCATTGCAAGGTGATTTATATGACAGAAATCATTTAACTGCAGAATATTATTAGCAGTTAATAATAAACAGGTAAAAAGGTGAGAAGTGTAAAGTTGCTTTCAGTAGACATCAACTGTGCTGCGAATGGATAATTATGAAGTATCATTTGTTAGGTTGAGGGGGTCAGGCATGCAATGGAGACTATGTATGACGAATGGAAGTCTGATGCATGCATGAGCAATATGTGATTGAAGAACCAATGTATATGTTTTAACCATTACGTATGAGGAAATGGAAAACAAAACAACGATAGTTCCTAGTTTCACTATTATTACCCAAACAGAATAGCTATGCTTGAAATACCATTAGCATAAGGTTAGCAATATGAAAACAATACCATTTACCTCAAAATATATACTCCCTGGATGAACCTCTAACTCTGATGAAGCCAATGACAAAACTCCTGCTACCTTCCAGGAAGCTGAGATTTCATCTCCTACATTTATTTGGAGTCCTATGTTCCTGGCAGTTGTCAAAATACACCTGTATGGTACCAGTTCCTGTTCTCATTCCAGACAGCACAGGCAAGAGAGGAAGAAGCTTGTGTTGTTGTAATATGATTTTTGCAAGCCATGGCATACAATGCACAGTGACTTTCAGATTACAGACTGAGACTGACCACTGATGAATTGGAAAAAAAATCTTTGTTTCTATGTGATCTTAATAGATCTGATGTAATAACCACTAAGAAACAACATGCACTGAGCACAACAGAAGTATAGGTAAGCAATGCTGTACTGGGTATAGTCCATGTGAAACCTTGTCCTAAAGAAACAGTTTTAAAGGAAATAATTCTACTGAAAAGTTGAAAGAAAACTGTGAACAGCCCTGGGTATATTCTCACACACACGCCCATATTAAATATTTACATGTCATAAACTGTTTAGACTATGATCTTGATAGTGTAAACACTTCCCTTGCAGTTTGCTATCAATCAGATTTGCATTTTAGTAATGATGGTTATAGAACAATTTATTAAAGGTATTAGAACTTCTAACAGCCAAGCGTGGAGAATGCATCTGCAAAAATAACATAACACTGAACAGAGCATTACAAATATATACTGAAAATCCATTAATAAATGGAATTGGCTGTCTGTTTAAATTAAACATATATCTTTCACTGTTGGTGGCAAAGGTTTATAACCAATAGTAATAAGAAGAGCTAAACTATTGGCCTCATCAGTTGCTTGAGTAAGTTGGTGTAAAATGAATTTTATAACCTCACTGGCTAGCTATTTGCAAAACACATTTTTACAGCACCATAATCCATAGTCCTCATGCTATTGATGAAATTATTGATACTAATGGAAACTTCAGTCTAAGCAAGTGTCATGGTTCATGCCCACGGGTTGCAGGTTCAAAATGTCAGTCTCGAGGAGGTTACTGGACGCCACTTGCAGCTAGCTCCAGTCTCATCACCACTGTCTTAACCTGAAAGACACTTATACAGCAACAACATACAGTTCAGAATTAAGTAGTCTCACCCAGAATCAGATCACCTTCAGGGACACATCGGACTTCACCAACTTGCAACATCACCCACCAAGTACATCCAGGTCCCTGAGCAAAAGCAATCCCACGAATGGGTTTACCTTTGCCCGTTGCAGGAAGAATCCAGACAGTTTTTCCCAATAGATTCCTTTCATGCACCACAGGGACTTTATCTCCTTCTACTGTATGTAAAAGGTCTGACTGAGCAGGGCCAGCTCAATTGATAGATCCCCTGGTGTTAACTAACCAGGTAGCTTGTGCCAGATGCTTATCCCAGTTTTTAAAGTTTCCACCCCCCATTGCTTTCAGGGTAGTTTTTAACAGCCCATTATACCGTTCAATTTTCCCAGATGCTGGTGCATGATAGGGGATGTGATATACCCATTCGATGCCATGCTCTTTGGCCCAGTTGTCTGTGAGACTGTTTTTGAAATGAGTCCCATTGTCCGACTCAATTCTCTCTGGTGTGCCGTGTCGCCACAAGATTTGCTTTTCGAGGCCCAGGATAGTGTTCGGGCAGTGGCATGGGGCACAGAGTATGTTTCCAACCATCTGGTGGTCGCCTCCACCATGGTAAGCACATAACGTTTACCCTGGCGGGTTTGAGCGAGTGTGATATAGTCAATCTGCCAGGCCTCCCCATATTTATATTTCAACCACCGCCCCCCATACCACAAAGGTTTTAACCGTTTGGCTTGCTTAATTGCGGCGCATGTTTCACAATCATGGATAACCTGTGCAATAGAGTCCATAGTTAAGTCCACCCCTCGGTCACGAGCCCATCTGTATGTTGCATCTCTCCCTTGATGACCTGAAGTGTCATGAGCCCACCGAGCTAAAAATAGTTCACCTTTATGTTCCCAGTCCAAATCTATTTGGAACACTTTAGCAGCTTGATCCGCTTGTTGGTTGTTTCGATGTTCCTCAGTTGCCCGACTTTTAGGTACGTGAGCATCTACATGACGTACCTTCACGACTAGTTTCTCCAGCTGAGCAGCAATATCTTGCCACAATCCAGCAGCCCAAATAGGCTTACCTTTGTGCTGCCAGTTGCTTCGCTTCCACTGCTTTAACCACCCCCACAAGGCATTTGCCACCATCCATGAGTCAGTATAAAGATACAGCCTTGGCCACTTTTCTCATTCAGCAATGTCTAAAGCCAGCTGGATGGCTTTTACCTCTGCAAATTGACTTGATTCACCTTGTCCTTCTGTGGCTTCTGTGACTCGTCGTATGGGACTCCATACAGCAGCTTTCCACTTCCGATGCTTTCCTACAAGACGGCAGGATCCATCGGTGAACAGGGCATACTGCTTCTCATCCTCTGGTAGTTCATTATATGGTGGGGCTTCTTCAGCACGTGTCACCTCAATTAAGAAATGGATTCATGCTGCTCACAGGGACTGGACCTTCATTTCTCCTATTCATACTTGGGAAAAAGGAATTTGAGGCCCATCTACCCTGGCTGCGGTCCTGCTCACTGGTAACTGGAGCAGCCATCCTTCTAGAAAAATTCTCTCTGGTATTTCTTTTAGCTTGCAACTCACGTACTCGTGCCTGTAGGGTACTGGTAGGTTGTCCATGCCATCTGCTCATGTCCTCCCCATAACCACGCAGGGCAAACCACAGGATACCTCGTGATGTGTTCCGTTTCCTTTGAGCTGGTCCTGTAGGAGGGCGTTTTCTCCTAACGGCTGCAACGCGGGCCTGTGTAGGTAGAGAGTCAAGTTTATTCTCGATCATGGACAGTTTGTCTGACAGTTGTTTAAATGAGTCCTTGTTTTCCTTAGTCAGTTTTTCCACAGCCGAGATGCGTGCCTGCAGTGGGGAAGAAATACTATCTTCATACTGTCGCATACAGTTAGCCATTTCGCCCACAGTAGAACGTGCCATATCATCTTCTCCCCATACTAATATTGACAATGTATGGGTATATGTCAGTGGCGCATTCTTTACGACCTTCCGGAACATGGATCGGTTGTATTCCACTTCATCAGGAACTACAATGTCCCGTGGGTGTCTATAAATGATCTCTTGCACAGCTAGTTCTCTAAGGTAGTTAATACCTTTTTCTATAGTGATCCATTTGCTTAGGTGACTCATAACATCATCTTTATAGGGATACCTGCTCTTTACAGCTGACAAGAGTCGCCTCCAGAGACTGACAGTGTTTGACTTTCTTGCGAGCACCTTATCAATACCACCATCTCTGGACAGGGATCCCAACTGTCTGGCTTCTCTGCCATCTAACTGCATGCTATCTGCCCCATTATCCCAGCATCAGAGCAACCAGGTAATAATTGGCTCACCATCATAACGGCTGAAGTCTTTCCTTATATTTCTCAGGTCCTTCAGGGATAAGGAGTGGTAGGTTATCTCTACGTCCGAGTCCTCCTCTTGTGATAGTTCTGCTTTAGAAGGACCTTTCTTCTGTGATGGGTCTGCTTTAAAAGGACGATCGAGGAAACCCCCATCTGTGTTGGGCCCTAACTCTGCCTGAGAAGGGCCCTCACCTGGGTCATATGATGGCTCTGCCTTAGAAGGCTCTGAGTCATCATCCTTCACTTCACAAGCTGATTTCTTTCAGTATTTCTTCCTGGTTACAGGAGCAATTGGTACAGATTCAACAGATGCTGGGGTCTGAGTAGATGCAGTGGCTGTCGTGGGAGTGCTGAGACTTGTTAGAGTCTGAGTAGCTGCAGTGGCCATCTTGGGGGGGTGTAGCAGCTGTGGTGCATGCTGCCGAGGTTTCAGTGGGTTTAGCGGCTGTAGCGGCAGCACACGCTGTAGGATCTGAGGTGGCTGCATAATACCTACAACTGTCCCTGTACCGATATTTAATCTTATCCCACATCAGAAACACATTCAGGACAACCAAAAATGAAAATATGCCACCTAGACAACACCATCCTAATTTCGCAAAATCTAGTGGAATCAGCTTGGCAGAAAAGGAGAAGGTACTATTTCCCGAAGTAAAACAGGAAGTGTAATCATTAACAGAATCAGCTAAAGGACGCCTGGAGCGTGCAGATGAAGTCGCTGCTACTGATTCGCAATTAAAGCTGCCCATCATTGTGTCATAGAGATAAGAGATCGGAATATTAACTGCCCAGTTTATCACAGCATAAATCAGTATCAAGCCCCATACCAAAACAATACATTTTGACCAGCACCCACTGCTAAACTGCATGTAAACATTCATAAGAAGCAAGCCATAACACAGTGCCCACAGCAGGTAAGGCATCATTGCAATACTCAACTGTGAAAGAAACTCTATAAAAAGACAAGATAACACAGCATTCAAAAATGACATCACCTTCTTCACTATCTGTTTTAATTTCCAGCCCCTCGTAAATCTCAAAGGAAGAAATCTGTTACTCTCTCAGCTGAGCTCTCCAGGTCTCCTCCAGCTAGAGCCAGGATTCAACTTATCAGAGCAACCTGTTGGAGCTTCTCTCAAGCCCCACATTGGGCACCAATAAATCTGTCACGGTTTAAAGCTGGGCTGGCTATTAACCCAGTGGCAGATGCTCTCTGTTAACCCTCCCCCCCCACCTGAAGGGAAAGGGAAAAGGGAGAGAGACTTATGGGCTAGAAAGTTAAAACAGTTTTAATAAACTATAATAATGAAAAAGAGTATAATAGTAATAATAGAAATAATCAAATATATACAAAACCAAGATTGAGAGCTTGGAAATCCTCCTCAAGCAGAGTTGCTCCCCCCAGCACAGGCAGAGGGGAAAACGCAGTAGCTCCCCTTGCCATCACACCTGCAGGCTTTTAACTGGAGAACTGGCAAAGCTGGTACCAATCAGTGGGAGACAAGAGGGCCCCTCCCTCCTGGGCCCCACCTCCAGGAGGCAGTGGGTTAGTGATAAATAGGAAAGTGAGAATGACGTGTATGGGATGGAATACCTCGTTGGTCAATCTTGGGTCACCTGCCCTGTCTGCTCCTCCCTGCAGGTGCGAGCCCCCTTTGGCTCTTCACTCATAAGCAGTGAGGAATTTAGCAGTGACCTTGGTTTCTTTAAGACTAATTAGCCTTGTTTGGGCCAAACCAGGACAGCAAGACAGGACTCGGTGGTAATAGACTGTGAGGACTAACATATGAACCCATGGAGATGGTTTTATCATTACAGCTGCAAAACTGACTTCTTAGTAGAAAATGAAAAAAGGTGATGTGAAGTGGAGTTTAAACACAAAACTCTGATACTGCAAGATGATGTGGAGTAAAAAATTTTACACTGCTTTAGAATTTCTTTGCAGGATTGGGACTGTACAATTAAAAGATACTATTTTAAGGTATATATTCTGAAATATACTAGAAGAGCTGGGTTTTCCCAATGCAGTAGAAAATACCTAAAAATAAGGCATAGCCACACCAAGTATTGCAACACCTAAGGTTTTTGCCTCTCTAGTTCATAAACTGTTAGTAAAAGCTTACAAAAAGTTCTGACTCGTTATCAATTTGTGGCCTATTTCCTGCGTAATCACTTAATGCTATGATCGCTCACTCTGTAAGGAACCTGATGCTCTTGAACACTTTTCATGTATCCCAAGTGTCTCAGTCATGCCTTTCTGTCACAGCTTCCTAGGAATAGAAATAAAACATTAAGTGTCTGATTTTCTGAAATGTTAGCCACATACCTATGTAATTGCATTCCAAGGCAGCTGCAGATGCCTAATGGTTCAGAGAAATCAGATTCTACTTCATTTCAGCCTTTCTTAGTAAAAAGAAAGTACTGCTTAGGTACTTCTTTCACTCAGTGAATTAACATTAACCCAAAGGTTAGTAACTATTATTGTTTTTTGGCTATCATGAATATTTAGTCATCTCTGCTATAATATCTTGGTTAACAGCTCATATAGATTCTCCATCATAACGAACAGACATTATTTTCCGTCTTGTCCCACTCAATAAATCTGTCCACTCCTCAGCAAATATGTCTTGGAAGCAGTCCAGTCATGGGAGTCACTAACAAGATGGTATACCTGAGGTCAACAAAATCACTCTTTAATGCAATAATCACATCTCAGCTTGGCAGTCAATCACCTATCATTCTCCCCAAATGAACAACCAAAAGTGCAGGAGAAAATACTCCTGGGCACCAGCTTGCACTAAAATGGTGGCAACAGCTGGTCCAGCAGATGCTTCTCATGTGATTCAACACCTGTGCTTTTGCATTTCTGCAGTAGGCTATGTTAATAGATATTTCTTTTTTTTTTCAAAATCCTGAAATATTCATACCTAAAATAAATGCTTCTAGGGATTTAGCAGAACACTACTTCTGTTGCTTGACAGAAACCATCCAATTGTAGAAAAGAGCCTGAAAGAGCCTTAAAAGTGTCTACTAGTATAATCCCTATAATTTGTAATTTATGTGTGATATAGATTTGAGACACTTCAGTCTTCCTGGTATCCTGTAAGACTGAAACACATATGGCAAAGAAATGCAATTAACCAGACAGAGTGTTAGGCTGAGCTAATATAGATGAGATCGGTACATATACGTATTTTTTAAATTAAAACTCTTAAGAGCTTTTGATTTGGGCACACTTCATGATTAATGTAAATAATTTCTTACTTCCTGAATAGAACAGTGGGTTTTTTGTTATCTTATATACATGGTAAAAATGTAGGACAGTGACCCAGTTTTCTGTTAGAGGTTTAGTAGACCTGTCTATCTAGATACTTACAAAACGTATGTGCATGTAAAAATTCTTTGTTCTTAAATAGCCTTGTAAATCTTTACTGCATGGACACATTTAGTCATGACTAACAAATCCACCCATTTGGAAATCTAATGATTTCAAAATGTACAATTCAGGAGTTGGACTCAATGATCCTCGTGGGTCCCTTCCAACTCAGGATATTCTATGATTCTATGACTCTGCATTCCATGTACTCATATCTGTAAGAAAAAAAAAAAGGAAATATAGATAAATTATGCTCTTCCATTCATCAGAACTGCCTCCCACAAGGGGATGACAGGAGACAAGAATGTTGTATAAACTCACTCATTTGTATTGGAACTGCTCCTTTGCCTACTACCATCTCTGTTCCAGATGAGTACTTCTGCTCATATCTCTAACAGACCCTTGAAAGCTTATGTGTTTCACCACTGTTATGGAAAGCGCATGCTAAAGGCTTTCTTAAGATGGAGATCAGACTGGGCAAAGTGACGACCATGAAGAAATGGTCTCTGGAATTCTGAATTTCCTAGAACGGAGCTTTTGGTTTTTCCTTTTTTCCTGTTTTTTCTTTCTATAAAATTCTCACATCTCATGAAAATACAGGCAGTGCAGAGCTTGGTGGGGCATTTATAACTTAACTTGTGTGTTAGTAAAGCGTGGAGACTTTTTCTATGCATATAAATAATGTCTGAACTCTGTTGCACTCTAAAGTGATAGAGTGCAACAATAAGCAGTGACCTGGTAGTCAAAAGGATTTAGGGCTCATTTGGCATTTTCAGTGTTTATAGCAAAACAGGAGTAATACTGAGTGAAAATAAAAATTGGAAACTATGGTTTGAAATGTCATTTCCTATTGCTTTCTATCTAACTCCTGGGATAAAATTCAAAATGTTTAAATTAATGAATAGAACTCAAGGAACTGTATAAAATGAGACTTTTTTAATATGTCTTGTTTTGTTGTTTTGTTGGGGTTTTTTTAAAAAAAGAATATTAACAGTTATTGTTAATAGCAACATTACTTACTTTTCAGAAATAGTACAATTTATAAAGAACCTATTTTGTAGGTAGAAGACCATTAACTATTTCCAGTACTAGTTAGGTAATACTCTTATAAAAAAATTGTCTCAGAAGGGTGATACTTCTGAGAAAGCATAAAATGTATATTGAAAATGAAAAGGAAACAAAATGGAATCTTTCAGGACAGAAGTATCTTGATACAGAGTGAAATTAAATGTCTTTCTGAAGTTTTTAATGTTAGCTTCCACCTTACTATGAGAATATAGTACCTCATGGATGACAAATGTAACCAAGGGATCTGGAAAACTGCAGAGCACTTTTAAAAATGATGAGGCCCTAAACCCTATTAAGACTGTCCATTATTCATTTAAAGAATTCCGCTTTGAAAATATACGAACGAAATGTCTGTGACAGAAGCTTTGCCTCAGACATTTCCTTCCTATCTGTTGATAGACAAAGACACAGTGATTGTTAGCCACTGTCTAGACATTTGATGACATCTCTGTTCTAGAAAGAACTGACTTGTCAGTTCTCACATTTCTTGCTGATATTGTTAAAATAGGTAACAAAACAATTGAAACAGCCATGAAAAGATATGTGTCAAAGGAGACACGGGCAGCTCAGCAATAAGACTAAAGCATATTCTGGCTCTTAGAAAAAGCAAAAATAGCAGAGTTAAGGGAGGAAAAAATTGCAAAGCACTTAGTGTCATAAAGTGCTTCTCATACATTCATATAGGACATTATAATTTCAAAAGTCAGTTTTGCTAATATTTTTCACATTCTGTTGTAAAATGTATTTTCTAATATTCACAAATAGCAGTGGCTTGTAGAGGCCCACTTTGAATGGCAGCAGTATGTGTTGTTTCACATCGACTAAATCAACTACGTAGTTAATTAACTAAAGAAGTTGAAATATCAATAATTTCCAGTGTGATATAAATGGGAAAACCTAAACTAAGAAATATCTACCTTTTCACCTTTGTCCATCAAATATGCCTGAAATGTACAGTAAGTTTATAAAAAGAAAACCTCATTCCTTATGTAAACTGTTTTTTCTCACAAAAGCATGAACTTTATGGTAAAATCCTGAACAACATCAAAAAGAACCCTGTTCCTAAACCCACAACAAAACCCCTGTTACAACATTATTCATTCATCTAAAGATGCATTAGCTACTAGGAGAATTTTCAAAAAAGCTTAAGGGGATTCCAGGTGCTTAATATATTTTATTTGTAATATCACCAAGTATCTATCAGAATCTTTAAGCAAATACTTTTGTTAAACCTGACTCTAAGACTCAGATCATCAAGGGACTTAAGCATCTAAATAAATGGAATTCTTAAGTTACTTAATACTTTGAACATGTTTTCCCTAAACTCTCATTAATGGTTAGTGATACTGGAAGGCCAATTTGGATAACTTTAAAAGGGAGAAAATTTCAAGGTTTACTGAAATTAAAAGTTGTACAATTGTTGGCAAGCCGGACGGACAGAATCACTAGGGACTCCTAGAAAACTAGGTCTATTTTTCTTTCACGAATTGGATCTTTACTATTAAAAGCAGGTTATCAGAGTAAATGCTACAGCCAAACTTCTCTGGCTTTATGTTCTGAACACCGAATGAAAATGTGAATCAGGGACAATTTATCAAATTCTTTGCCTTACTATGCCTACTCATAAGCTATAGTCAAACAACTCATTTTAAATTACTTATGATGGGTATAGTAGTTGTGCTTAATATTCATTCATCAAGGAGTAAATTATCTCCTTCACATTCATATGATAAAGAAAAATAAGAATTAATTAATGGTTCCTCAGAGTGGGGTAAAACTCACTCCGACTCAGAAGGCCAGAAAAATCCCTATGAACTTTTTAAGACCTCAAATTAGACTGCAACTGTTGTCGGAAATGCTTTGTGGAGATGCTTTTGTGTAGCAGCAAAAGATAGCCAACTGAGTTGTTGATGGAGGAGAGAGAGCTCAACATGTAGCTGTTACCACTTTGGGAATACAGCATACTCCTGGCTATCTTATGTCAGGACTATTTTGAAGACTTTTACTGACATAGCTATATTGGTCACAAATGGATCATTCAATGATCTCTGTACAGCACAGCTTGTGCTGGGAGAAGTTGCTGGCATATATTAAGATATGCCGTCAGGCTGATAATGTCTTTCATTTTGGCTATAAATGTTTCACTGCATTGATACAAAATGCAGCTTTCCTTATCTAATTGTATCATACCATGAGCTCTCAGAATTTCTTTAAGAAAAGTGATCCTATGTGAACGTAACTTCTTTATTCCTACTTGTTCCTTTTATGGTTAAATTAAAAATTCTAGAGAGTAAAATACTGAGAAGTAAAATTACTGATCTCTTTCCTCTATTTTACATTATTTTAGGTACATTATGTGATTGTAAAACAATTTTAAAAATTGAAATAAAAATGTCATAATTAGCATATGGAAAATATAATTGATGATTGTAGCATAGGTTGACACTAGTTGGAGAAGATAACTTTGGATTCACTGGTTCAGTAATAAGAAAAGAAAAAGGCAGAGATTTTAGACTCAAAAAAATATTCTCTTTATCAGAATATCAGCTATGCAATTTGTACCTAAAAATTTGCATCAGAATCATATCTATCCACCAGCACAGTGATCTGGCACTGAATCTCACTGTTCTGATGTATGTCTTTAGTGTAGATTTCAACCTTTTAAATAAAAGAAGAGTAGTGGGGTGTATCTACACAAGTACATTTTGAAACAGTTACATGGTGCGGGATTTCTGTCACTCACTAAACGTGACCAATTAACCCTCCAAAAATCTCTGTATTATTCCCTTCCTGAATGCAGCTGTCAAGAGTCATAATTGGATCTATAAAGGTTAATAAAGCAAAAATACTTCTGAAGCAAGAAAATTATCAAATAACATTCACTATTTAGGAAGAGTTTAGAAAAGAGAAATGACAATGATTAGAGGTTTAGAAAACATGGACTATGAGGACCAGATCTTTAAAAAATCCTAAAAAATAGAAAGGGTAGAGGTGGAAGTGAAAGATTAAAATTATTGCAGCCTACTAATACATAACAATTAGTAAGAGTTTAGTTTCTTTTTCATGTCCATGACAGAATAAGAAGTAATTGCCACAGGTTGCAATAACACAGAATCATGTCTGAAATTCAAATTATGAAATAAAACTTCCTAATGGTGAAAATAAATTAGACTGAATGGACTTCCTATGAATCTCCATCATATCAATCTTCAAAAATTTGAAATACCCACAAAAAGCTTCATTCTGTCATTCTAAGAAACTGACTCTTGAAATTCTTAAATACAAACTTACATTAACTTTTGAAAACAGACTGCAAGTGAAAAGATAGGTTGATGCATCCTCCCTGTCTGGTGGAAGCTGCTATTGGCCTTCACATGCAGAGACCAACATGTGCTCAGGTGGATGTTTTTACTGTTTATTCAGTTAGATTTGAGCTTCAGATAGCTTCAGAGAAGCTGCATCCACAAAAATTTAGGTGGATTTAAGTGACCTAGCTTATGTAAGAATTTCTTTTGATAAGCATAGGCTTCCCTGTTCAGCTTCTGTGGAATTTCGTTACAGGTGTCATGTTTGCATTAATCACTTCTATACATAATGCTAAAAACCTTGTTCCACTATTCAAGCTATTCTACCATTGGGATCTCCTAGAAGCTGTGCTAGGGCACATGGAGGACAGGGAGGTGATTCAAGACAGCCAGCAAGGCTTCATCCAAGGGCAAGTCTTGCCCGACCAACCTAGTGCCTTCTATGATGGAGTGAGTACATAAGTGGACAAGGGAAGAGACACAGATGTCATCTATCTGGACTTATGTAATACCTTCGACACAACTTCATTCTCTCTAAATTGAAGAGATATGGATTTGATGGGTGGACTGTTCAGTGGATGAGGAATTGGTTGGATGATCACATCCAGGGGGTAGTGGTAAATGGCTCAATGTCCAGATGGAGATTGGTGACAAGGCGTGTCCCTCAGGAGTCACTATTGGGACTAGTACTCTTTAATATCTTTATCGATGACACAGACAGTGGGATTGAGTGCACTCTCAGCAAGTTTGCAGATGACACCAAGTTGAGTGGTGTGGTTGACATGCCTGAGGGACAGGATGCCATCCAGAGGGACCTGGACAAGCTTGAGAAGTGGGCCCATGTGAACTTTATGAGGTTCAACAAGGCCAAGTGCAAGGTCCTGCACAAGGGTCAGGGCAAGCCTGGGTATCAATACAGGCTGGGGGATGAAGGGATTGAGAGCAGCCCTGTGGAGAAGGTACCGGTGGATGAAAAGCTGGACATGAGCCAGCAATGTGCACTCGCATCCCAGAAGGCCAACCGTATCCTGGGCTGCATCAAAAGAAGCGTGGCCAGCAGGTCAAGGGAGGTGATTCTGCCCCTCTACTTCACCCTGGTGAGACCCCACCTGGAGTACTGCATCCAGCTCTGGGGTCCTCAGCACCGGAAAGACATGGACCTGTTGGAGCAGCTCCAGAGGAAGGCCACAAAAATGATCAGAGAAATGGAACACCTCACCTGTGAAGACAGGCTGAGAGAGTTGGGGTTGTTCAGCCTGAAGAAGAGAAGGCTCTGGGAAGACCTTATTGCAGCCTTTCAGTACTTAAACGGGACCTATATGAAAGAAGGGGACAAACTTTTTAGCAGGGCCTGTTGTGACAGGACAGGAGGCAATGGTTTTAATCTAAGAGGTTAGATTCAGACTAGATATAAGGAAGAATTTTTTTACAATGAAGGTGGTGAAACACTGGCACAGGCTTCCCAGAGAGGTGGTAGATGCCCCATCCCTGGAAATATTCAAGGTCAGCTTGAACGGGGCTCTGAGCAACCTGATCTAGTTGAAGGTGTCACTGCTCACTGCAGGGGCATTAGACTTTAAAGGTCCCTTTCAATCCAAACTATTCTATGATTCCATGATCTGGCAGATTCAAAACTGAAGCCAGAATGGCGAATACCTGTTTCCTGGAAAAGCTGCTAACTCTTACACAGCTTCACAGGAAAAGGCAGTAAACAAAATTCACAAAGGTACTTCAAAACTGAAACACAATGTACCATAATACCTAAATCTTGGAAACCTGGTTAATTCAGAGGCCTGTGCTAAGCATATAAACTCTTTCTAGATGGGTGGCTGAAGCTCAGAAAAAACAGCTGGCTGAACAAGGGGTACCTCTTCATTAATGGGAAATACTGTTCCGCCTATCAGCTCATTCACAAAAAAAATCAGATATTTCCAGCATAAAACCCCATTCCGAAGTATAACAATGTCCTCATTTTACAGTAGAGCAATACTCCAGATAGTTTAGCATAGAGAAAATACCACACAGCTGTCCTGTCTTACCCATCTGTAAGTTTTTAACATTTCTATTAGCAGTTTGGAACATCGGTTTAGTGAAGATATTATTGCACTTGATATTCATTCAATTAGGGGTGGACACTGGTTTAATTTCTATTGCAGCTGCAGAAAAAAAATATAAGGAAAGGAAAGTTTTTATTAGCTTTCTGCTCACTGCTCCCTGTCATTAACCTTTCTTGCTCCTGTACCTCTGAGTCACAGACATAATCTGCCTTAGGTTTTGTGTAAGCAGTGTTCTATCAAGAAAGTCCTGTGTGTTCAAGAAGGGTAGCATTCAGAGTATGGATCTGAGCCAGAAGATTACAGAATCACAGAATCACAGAATGTTAGGGATTGGAAGGGACCTCGAAAGATCATCTAGTCCAATCCCCCTGCCGGGGCAGGATTGCCTAGACCATATCACACAGGAACGCGTCCAGGTGGGTTTTGAATGTCTCCAGAGAAGGAGACTCCACAACCTCTCTGGACAGCCTGTTCCAGTGTTCGGTCACCCTCACCGTAAAGAAGTTTTTCCTCATATTTATGTGGAACCTCCTGTGTTCCAGCTTGCACCCATTGCCCCTTGTCCTGTCAAGGGATGTCACTGAGAAGAGCCTGGCTCCATCCTCATGACACTTGCCCTTTCCATATTTATAAACATTAATGAGGTCACCCCTCAGTCTCCTCTTCTCCAAGCTAAAGAGACCCAGCTCCCTCAGCCTCTCCTCATAAGGGAGATGTTCCACTCCCTTAATCATCTTCGTGGCTTTGCACTGGACTCTCTCTAGCAGTTCCCTGTCCTTCTTGAACTGAGGGGCCCAGAACTGGACACAATATTCCAGAATAAGATGGCAGAGATCACCTTATGCTAGATAAGCAGGAATAGGTTGTGTCATGCTGTCCATGCAAAAGACAAGGGCAATATTACAAAAACTAAGTGCAACAATTTTTTAAATGAGATCCAATTGCTTTGAAAAACATAGGGAAAAGTTGTCTCTAAAGTTTGAGGAGGACATTGAAGAACAGAAGGGCCATTGGTAATACATGAGAAAGCAAGAGAAAATGAGGCTTATTTTTCTTATAAAATGAACCTGATTGTGATTAATTAATCAGTGGTTTTTATAGCCTTAAATGCCTGTTTTCATCATCCAAGCCTTGCATACCTGAAAAGAATATTAGGAACAATGAGTCAAAGAAGATATTATTAAGGCTTTCCCAAATATTGCAAGGTTTTTCTTTGTTTTGGTATGAAGTTTTATCAAGACCAAGGGATTTTTGTTCATAAAATGAAGAAAAATAGGCATTTGAGTTGATAACACAGATGAAAAAGTCTCTAAAGAGAATATCCATGCAAAATACATGTACATCATGTTTGGAAAGAACTTAAATGTCTGTATATTAAGTTTCTGTGTTTTAGGATCCTAATCTCTGGAGGGGAATCTAGCTTCCATCCCAATCAGGTGCTCTCCTGAGATGCAAAAGCCATAGGTTTTAAGATTTCTAGGCCAAGAAGAACATAGGAGTCTCACTTCCTGGACATTTCAACAGTGAGGTTAATGATAAACAACTTTTATTTATCCTTCAAGAGCAGCTTTTTGGAAGGGACCTAGGTCTGTCAGTGTGTGTTAGGTATATTGTTAATGTGCCACCTGAACCAGCAAAGGAAACATGAAATCTGAGATATCTGCAAACCTTCTCACAGGACCATGACCAATGTAGAGTACTGACAACTTTGAACTTAACTGTGCTTCTGTGCCCTCTGATACAGCCACACACCCTTCTTATACTAACAACTTCAGATTACCTTGACTGCTTATTACTCGTGATGTAGTTATTGCTTTTTTATTTCCAGTACAATGATAAGAAATGCATATTTATAACAACAAAATTACAATGTCTTGCCTAAGCAGCTGTGTGATTTATTTTTATTGTTCATGACTTGAATTGCCAGACTGATAAATAACTAAAATGCACAGCTTGCTGTAAAGCAGAGTATTGTCATTCTAGATGAAAAGCTATCAGTTGTTACCATTACCAATGAAATTTGTATCAAATACTTAGGTTAATCAAGAATTAAAATAAAGAAAACAAAACAAAACAAATAAAAGACCCCAAAGTAAGTGCCTTTAGAATCATAAAATGGCATAGGATTTTGTTTTTTTAAGCAATTAATCTACTGATTAAAAAAAAAAAAAAAAAATTGTTGGGCAACCCACAGCTTCCTACTTTATTCTAGAGTTTCCCTTTCTGTTTTAGAGCTTATCCTCTTTGTTACTTCTTCATTGCTCATGAAGTTATTTTTCCCTGAACATGTTTAGAAAGCCAGTCATGTAACTGAAATCTACGTCAGTGTGTCTATCTAGTGAAGCAGCACATTTTCTAGAAGATAATTAAACAATTTTTAAAAAGCAGCATTAAGAGAATGTCGGGAAAAAACTTCTGACTGATTGCCTGAGCACTGCACAACCAAGCACTACTTCATGATGGTGCTTTTAAGTCTAGAGAACTGGAATTATGATGGAATGACACACTTCACTTCCAGAAGCAAATTAGAAACTCAGGAACTTTGGCATTCACCTTGCTAATCACTGTTCTTTTTCTCAAGAAAAAAAAAAAAAAAAGGTAAATCTTTCTGTAAAGGATTCTGAAGTAAAGGTAATTGACTCTAAAGCTGGAACCACTAGAGTGTGATGGAAGTGAAAGACTGAGACAGAAGGCAGAGGAGCAAAATACCAAAATGAATAAGTAGCAAAAATCAAGTGTTTTCCTGCAGTATGGAACAATTTATGTAAATTAAAACAACAAGCGAGATAAACATCGGAGAGTGATACATGTGTCTGTGACCACAGAGACAAGTAAAAATTTGATCTGGAGTTGGAAACTTCCCAAGAAAAGCAAGGACCTGCTGTGACATTGTGTCCCCACACAATTTTATTGATAAGGAAGTTCATGCTAATCATGAAATTCATTGTACTTATAGCCACACTGTGCCTAATTTTTTATAAGTCTACAAAATTTAAACACAGCATCAATGATATCTAAACAAATTATTCTTTCTCATATTAGTTAATGCAACCTATAGCTAGTGATACAGAGAAAGCTGGAAAGGGACTTTTTACAAGCGCATGTAGTGATAGGATGAGGAGTAATAGTTTCAAAGTGAAAGAGGGTAGATTTAGATTAGATATTAGGAAGAAATTCTTTCCTGTGAGGGTGGTGAGACACTGGCACAGGTTGCCCAGAGAAGTTGTGGCTGCCCCCTCCATAGCAGTGTTCAAGGTCAGGTTGGATGGGGCTTTGAGCAACCTGGTCTAGTGGAAAGGTGTCCCTGCCTGTATCAGGGGGGTTGGAACTAGATGATCTTTAAGGTCCCTTCCAACCCAAACCATTCTATGATTCTACGATATAGGTCAGCTATTTTATTTAATAAGTTCCATAATTCTTCAAGTAATTAACCTTTGAAAACCTATGACTTGCATGAGTCTTTGTAGACTGCATTTTAACTCAAGTAAATACTTGTGGCTAGACTGTGCCTTTCAAATGAGCTAACACTGGGAAAACTGGTAGATTCTTAAATATGCCATTGTGCTTGAGTCCTATGAAAATCTTCTGTGTTCATCTTACTTCATTAGTTCTTTTTCCCCAGGATTATTACAGAAACAGAAAGATGGCAGATGAATTTAGAGTTTAATCCATTAGACTGTACATGCTTCCATTTCAAAGTTTGTTAATTTTCTTTCTCCTTTGTCAGTTTTAATTTGTCACTAAAACCAAAATGAAATAATTGCGCCAGTGTCTAAGTTCTGTTGCACAGTCAAGGTTTTAGTGCAGGTATAAAATTGGTTTTTGGATTCAGCTGACATCGCTTAAATGATTACACAGTAACACATGTTGAGACAAGGCTCCCGACATGTCAAATTAAATGAAAATCAAAATTAGTTCAATCACAGTTTAGTGTTTATGCACACTGGTAACATAACTTGTAATATATCTATAAAGCTACTGTTTGCAAAACATTACAATGAAATGTAATCATTGCCTTTGGAAACCAATGGCAAAGTATTATAAACAGTGAAATTATTTCGACTCAGACTTTGAAATACCTTTTCCTTCTATTAAGTCACTACCTCCCTTAAAAAAGAACTTTACAAAGCACCTGTCTGTCACATTAATATTCTATGCAATGATTAGGCACCAACACTATCAAAGTCATTCTAACCTTTCAGAACTCTCTGGCTAGATTCCCACATTAGTCATAAAAACAGTACAAAGTCTACTTCGATTCAGCCTTTTACAGCTATTAAAACAAATTAGAACATTTAATTCATACTCTGACATCCTTACAGAAGAGAGTGGAGGCAGGAGTATTCTCGAGGCATTTGTAGAGGGTCATCAGACTGAATTCCAAGGCTAATCTATATGCATGATGAAAATAACATCTTCCCTTCTGAAAATAGCTATTAAAACAGAAGGATCACATATTCATATGAGTATCTGAAAATAAATGGCAGGACTGTGATACCAAATTGTATTGCTGTCACTCTTACTGCTGCAGACAGAGGCAGATTTTGAAATGCTTTTAAACATGAAGACAAGGAGATTAAACCCTAATAAGACCTTCTATTGAGATATCTAACCTTGCCAGAAAACAGTCAGAATTAATTTTTTACTTGTTTTAGACATTTTAATAATGTTATCCAGAGCTCTTATATGTGGAATAATCACATTGGCATTAATATGTTTACTTTTATGAGTATGAGTTAGTCATAAAATTAAGAGCTGTTGAATTGAGACTTTGATTTCTAACATGTAAGTGATTTTAAGGTTGATTAATTAAAGATCCATTAAGATTGTCATAAAATTCCCAGTGTCTTCAACAGAATCAAAGCTGAGTCTACAAATGAAAATGCAATGTTTGTTCTAAAAGAGGCAACAAAAATGTTCATGATTAAAAATATTTGCTTTACTTATAAGTTGTCCAAATTAAGTTAAATGTATTGCTCCTGCAGCTTAGGCTTTCTGGGCCCCCTTCAATTCATGCGTCTGTGTATGCTGTATGACAACGCTACATAGCATCACATTTCAGCATCTGACACACTGCATGGTGGCTAAACGGTTCTTTATCATTTGCTAGTTGGTGCTTTACCACTGAATTCACCAGGAGCCAACACAAATAAGGAAAAATAGGTGTCTGACTTCATCCTCAGATTTTCTTACCGCTTTGGTGATAATGGACCATTCTGTTGCTGAACAAAGCAAAAAGAAATAATAATTCCTATATATGATATAGCACTTTATGTAAAGTAGGTCAATATCAAACTCGTTCAAAAAAGTAGGGAGATCAAGGCACAAAGACTTGAAGTGACTGGTTCCAAATTATTCAGGCAGCTCATTGAAAAAAAAACAAATAGGGGAACTCATACTATTGTAAAGTGTCAGGTCAGCAACTTCAAAAACTAAGCCTTTGCCATTCTGAAGGCAAAAAAAAATTGTTGCCAGTTACCATATGTGGTGGTTCCAGCATTTTGATACAGAGATTAAGAGATGCTCCTTTCAAGTCATCTGAACTCTGGTCCCTTCCTATGACACACACAACCAAGACCTCTAGATGTATCCAAGGCACATGAGAAATTAAGCTAACGGTCAGATGAAATTCATGGTTTGGTATTAGTCAATCACTTTGCCATTAGAAACTCCAGATACAACAGAAGTAAAACTTTCAAGGGAAAATATATTTTCTTAAGGGAAAATATATTAATCTCACTGAGTTTTCTTTCAGGAAGATTTCCACATGCACATAATACATAGTATAATGCCATTTGGGCTGTGGATGTAGTCAGTCTAGACTTCAGTAAGGCATTCGACACTGTCTTCCACAGCATCCTCCTAGACAAACTGGCTACCTGGGGCTTGGATGGGTGGACTCGTCAATGGGTTAAAAACTGGCTGGATGGCCGAGCCCAGAGAGTGGTGGTGAATGGGGCAAAGTCCAACTGGCGGCCGGTCACTAGCGGTGTTCCCCAGGGCTCAGTTCTGGGGCCGGTGCTGTTCAATATCTTTATAAATGATCTAGATGTAGGGATTGAGTGCACCCTCAGCAAATTTGCAGATGACACCAAGCTGGGTGGGAGTGTCGATCTGCTGGAGGGTAGGAAGGCCCTACAGAGGGATCTGGACAGGTTAGATAGATGGGCCGAAACCAACGGCATAAGGTTGAACAAGAACAAGTGCCGGGTCTTACACTTGGGCCACAACAACCCCATGCAGTGCTACAGGCTAGGGGAAGAGTGGTTAGAAAGCAGCCGGGCGGAAAGAGACCTGGGGGTGCTGATCGACAGCCGGCTAAACATGAGCCAGCAGTGTGCCCAGGTGGCCAAGAAGGCCAATGGCATCCTGGCCTCTATTAGGAATAGTGTAGCCAGCCGGTCTAGGGAAGTGATCGTCCCTCTCTACTCAGCATTGGTGAGGCTGCACCTTGAATACTGTGTCCAGTTCTGGGCCCCGCACTTCAAGAAAGATGTTGAGGTGTTGGAGCGAGTCCAGAGGAGGGCAACCAAGCTGGTGAAGGGTCTGGAGGGTCTGACCTACGAGGAACGGCTGAGGGAGCTGGGGTTGTTTAGCCTGGAGAAGAGGAGGCTCCGAGGTGACCTTATTGCAGTCTACAACTACCTGAAGGGAGGTTGTAGTGAAGTGGGAGTCGGCCTCTTCTCCCGGGCAACTAGCGATAGGACAAGAGCACATAGCCTCAAGCTTCGCCAGGGGAGGTTCAGGTTGGACATTAGGAAGAATTTCTTTTCAGAAAGGGTTATTAGACATTGGAATGGGCTGCCCAGGGAGGTGGTGGAGTCACCATCTCTGGATGTGTTTAAGAAAAGACTGGACATGGCACTTAATGCCATGATCTAGTTGACATGGTGGTATCAGGGCAACGGTTGGACTCGATGATCCCAGAGGTCTCTTCCAACCTGATTGATTCTGTGATTCTGTGATTCTTTAATGGTAATGGTTTGGTCTAAGTATTTTTTCCTCTGTAGTGTGTTTTTTCTGCCAGTGTCTGGTAGGAGTGGATTTTTTTTCACCTGCTTCACTATATTCTCTGTATGTCAATTAGTATGTTACATTTCCCTTCTACAGGTAGTAATAATAAATAGGTTAAACTGCTACAATGAACTATAATAACGATCAGAAGAACAACAAACCATTAAAAAAAACCACAATGGTACTCATGGGTTCCTAGTTGTGTACTTTATTGTTAAGGCCCCTCAAATTCATTTTTGTAATCAACATATATTAGATTAATCACAGAACTTCTTTGACAGAAGTTTTCTCTTTCTCCTTCATGTGTATACTCTCTCTTCACTGCATTCCAGAGGCTCTACAGTATCTTGAACTCAGCAAGCTATAACTCTGAGTCACAAGGCATAATGAGATTTTTAGGTGCATAGCAAATAAAAATGCTCAGTTAAGGGCTATTATTCTGAAATATCTATATACATATATACTATATGTATTTTGCTAGTGACATACTAAAACAAGATTCCTCATTACAAGATCATCTTTTATGAAAAATCCTACTTTTGAAGTGAATAGAAGCAGTACCAAAATACTTTCCACCCCAAAATAGACACAGCTCTCTCTAAAAAAGCATATATTAATTTCACAGGGACAAGGAAAAGAGACCACAGGTGTATATATCACAGTCCCACATATCCTAATCTTTAATTTCTAGGAATTAAACCCAAAAGTTCCAGGACTTCCTTAATTCATTTTTGCAAGCAGTGAATATATCCTACATCAGGGTTACCACAATGCATTGACTTTATTTTTCTTCCTCTTGACCTCCCTCCATCTGTCTTTGAAACCTCCTCTAAGCAGCTGAGACCAGATGTGGCTTGTGTGTGGCAAGTCTTGCCTACATGCACCAGCTGATAACTCTCCTCTGTTGTAGTGACCTCCTCAGGAGCTGAATTAATTAATTCAAATTTGCTTTGTCCAACTCTGGCAGTGGAAGAAGGCCTTAAAAGGATCTTTTGAGAGAAGATTATGTTTTAATCATCCTGATGAGCTCAGTGTACTCATATAGGACTTACTGGCATCTTTGCATTATAGAGCTTTACAAAAACTATTTTATATAGTTTACAAATCATAATTTAAATTTGGTAAAGCAATCCGGTTTATTTCTAGTGTAAGAGAACAATGACAAATTCAGAAGTGGTAAGAAAGAAAATAAATTAAATCTACATGTCTGTATACAAGGATGAAAAATCTAATTTGACGTTTACTCAACTGAAATATCTGAAGTAGCAGAAGTTTCAGGCAAGTTAGACTTTAAGGCAGGATATCTGGTCTGTAAGAATCATAATTCCTGGGACAAGACATCTTCAAAGACAGAGTTTTCAGAGACAAAAATCCCTTCACAAATAGCTGTTGTGGAAAGAAAATTATTCCAGTTGCATTGCAAAAGGGTTCCTTGCAGCTGCTCATGATATAAAATTAGATGTAAAGATATTAATTAGAATTAAGAAGAAATGAATAGTTTAATAGCTGAACACAGTATTGTAACACTGAGGCTTTTTCTAGCTAGACTGTATTAATAAGGAAGGGCTTAGCTTTCTTTCACTATGCTTTTTGAAGAAGTTCTATGGTTCCTTCTTCTCTGGAGAGAAGTCCAGATTTTCTGAGATTAATCAGTGAGAGACAGGTGCCGATGTAGCCTTACACTATGTGGTTCAGATCTATTCCTCTTTCTCTGCCTCTCAGAAGGTCTGTCTATTTTCTCTCATAACTACTGAAGTTCACGATGAAGTTCCATGCAGTTTGGTGAAATGACTTTTACTTTTTATTTACAGCAGTAGTAGATTCCTTCTTATAATTATAATTATGCCTGAGGATAAACCCAGGAAAAAAAAAAGTCAGCAGTAACAAACAAAAACTGTTGTATGCTAACTAAGCATGAAGAATCCTGCCTAACAGCATGAATGTAAACTCAATTATACTGCACAATAACTTAGTAACACTGGAGATCTCCGACTACGTGCCTGTTAAGAAGGAACACAACCTTACGAGGCTGCAAAGTCAGCACTCTGCTCCAAAGATGCACACTGAGTGCCTGACATCTGTGTAGGGTCAGAGCACGGATGCCAGTCCTCTCCCTCTTTGTGGAACCTTCATTTATATTCTCTAGGAGGCACTGGGGTCACAGGTGGGAACCCATCATTAGTATGAGGGACATTATGACATTCTTCTAATTCAACATCCTTCCACAATAATCAACCACAATATTTTTGATTAAGTTCCCGATCCACACATTTTATCCCAATTTGCTTTTATGGTATATTGGGCATATTAAAGATTGTTATTCATTAAGAAATTTTCTGTTGATCTTCTGTGGCAAGTTGGTGAATATTCAATTAAATGAATTAATCCTATGCTGATCACACTTAAAATTTCTTTTGTGTTATCAGTCAGTGTAGTAATCTTCCTTTAAATATAGATATAACTGATGTGTAGATATAATAGATAATGAAATATGTATATACATGTATAATTATATATAACAAGATATTATAGATATAACTGAGATATATAGAACTCAGTCTGGGAAAAAAAAAAACCAACAACAAAACAAATTCAGGAATATCTTATTGTTACCAGTCTCCAACTTCTGATTTTCTAAGCAAATAGACCCTCTCTAGACGGGTGTTTTAAAATAAGTCTGCAAGAATGGTGAGAAATAGAACAGGTTAAAGAGATGTGTTTAATTTTTATTTTATTTTGGTTTGGACCTTCAGCCCTTGGTTCAGCACCTCAGGGTGACAGGGGCTGGTGTGTTCATCTGAGCCTCCTGTCAGAGCCTGAGGGGATCCATACGAAATATTTTGCAGGCTACGAATTGTAATTTTCTTACAAATAGCTATTTCATGCAAAATATATCCTATTGCTTCTACCTAGAAAAGTTAAAACAAAATTAAAGCATATTAAAACATTCTGCGACTTCCTTCATTCAGAAGTAAAGTGACCTTTCTTCACTAGCTCAGGGAGGATTAAGATAAAGTGACCAAAGACCACTCTACATCTGAATTAAAGCATTCATACAAAGCTTTAATGTTCTGTAGCAAGTGTGCATGGATAATTTCTTTTAAGTTCTCCTGAAGGTCCTGTGCCTTTTTGATGTTAATGGGCTTGTACCCCCATTACAAACTTCTTAATAAACTGTCATGATTTACCAAGGTACTTAAATATGTGGTTAATTTAAAGCACATAAGTGAGTCCATTCACCACAATGACACTTCACTTGCCCTTTAAGTTAAACACATGCTTTCTGAATCATAGCCTGAAAGTGAGTCTGTTCACAAAGGATGTTTTTGGGACATCATAGTTCCCAGTCCTGCAAGGTGCTGATCACTCTGCACTCCTAATCATCACAAAAGCAACCGTGGATTCTCATCATTTCTTAAAAGCTGTCAGCACCTTGCAGGAACAAATCTACCCTGTATCAGTCAGCAAAATCAAGGCCTGATTTACATCTGTCTGCCTGCCTTCACGGTTTGAGGCAATTTTGTGCTCACAAATCATCGACCTGAATTCATGTGCCTAAAGTGAATGTGAGCACAAATATTAGCTGTTATCTAATCACCCAAATAATATTTGCACCTGTTATGAATTATGCATGCAGAAATTCAAGCTCAATTATTTGTATATGCAAAGTTGAATACACAAAAAGACCATTTCCTAAAATCTAGGACAAGATTTTAAACTCACTGTATTTTATACAACAAGTACTGACTTACTAGAATACTGAATATTTTATGTCTGGGTAAAAGCATATGCTTGAAAGTGGTAAAATATGGATTAATACAAGATTCCTCACATAAGAACAGGATAATGTTTCTTGCCTGAATTCTGAACATTTTGAATGTATTTGGCAAACTTACTCAAAGAAGACAATCGGCTGTCATTAGAGAGCATAAATTTTTGTGTTTGTGTATGTAAATTACCATGTTTAAAAATAAGATCTTTAAAATGTCAGTTCAATCTAGGCATAAGGAAAAGATTCAGAAATCTTTAAGAAAGTAAAATGGTGAAAAGAAGCAGAAAAAGTCTCTGAACTAAGGTAACAAAAATTTCCAAAAGAAAGAACTTTTACTAAGATGAGCTGTGGCCTTGTGTCTTCACAGGTTTCCATTGGTCTACCTGCTACTGCAAACGGACAGTTGTAACAGTATGAAACTAAGAAACATTTTTTTCCATCATTTCTTTGCTAAGGATGACTGCTAAAAAGCTAAATCAGAATACTGCCTATTACCAGATAAGACAAGGGAAAATAAACAGCTAGGACCTCATGTTTTGACACTTGACAAGGAGAGATCAAGAGGGAAAAAGAACTGAACAAGTATGAGAGGTGGAGAAACCTACCAGAAATCCCACACAGCCCCTCCAAAAGAAAGTTATGCTGAGAACAAAAAAAACCTTTGCAAACACGGATTCCACATTTCTTGAGCTGCACAGTTTAACCTCTGATGTCCTGCCTTTGCATCCTTCACCTCCCTGATATAAGTTTACAGCAAGAGCCTGCTAGTGTAAATGATGTGATGTAATTTTGGTAGTGAGAATGAATCTGGCTCTTCAATTTCTGTTAATGACTAAGTGAAGAATAGTCTCAAGATAACAACTCATTTCTTTATATTCAGTACGAAAATATGGTCTTGACTTCAGACATGTGAGAGGCATAGCTGAGCAAATATGACCCAGTTTCACACTTTTCTGTGCTATGAATTTTGTTTTTCTTGTCGCACAGGGAGTTATCTAAGCTGTTCTAAAGGAGCTACTTACAGTGACTCAAAAACCACAGTCGAAAACATTCCAATAACAATATCTTCATTCTTTGCAAACAAATGACCATCTGAAAAAGCAGTCATTATTTTAAATTTTTAATTAACATAGCCTTTAATACTAAAATTTGAAAAAGAATTTATATTCTGCTTATCCTCCCAATTTGTTGTCTGTTTACTGTAAGGATATGTAAGTACTTCAAGTCTAAATAGGAGAGGAAGAATTTAGTCTGTGCTATTTTAAGTTCAGAGAAATCTTTAGGCAAAGCAAAACACCCTAGTAATCACCACAGATGAAACAGAAGTGCTTCAAAGAAGTAAATTTGCAATTTTCAGTCTCTTTTTCCGTTTAAGAAAATGTCCTGAAAGTCCTTGAATTTTGACAGTCTTGCATCAGCCAGCTGCCTGCAGCATTCCCCTGGGCCTGCTTTTCAGATGCTCTCAGGTTGGGATGTATAGTAACACTGCTTCATATCACGAGCACAAACAGCTTTTCTTGCATATTTATCTCATTGCTATCTTAGAAACTGTATGCACAGCACAATAGCTTTTCAAATATTGATGGAATATTCAGTTGCTATGTTATCTCCCTTGCAGCACTCCCTCAAAAAGCAGTACAAACATTTTCAGCCTTTGCTTAACGTCATACATACCTGTTTCTTATTTTCCATTGCACATATTCAAAGCTAAAATAACAGTTGAATTAAAAATAACTGACCAAGAAATGAGTTCTGAAATCATCTAAAAGACATAAGCCAAATTTTCAAAGGCAAGTGACTCCGTATTACTGAATATATTATGACCAGATGCAGATTTACCAGGTGGGACTCGATCGGAAATTCACCTCCTGAATCACGTGGCTGGTACATCACATGTTTCTACATAGTACAACATGATTCCATGATTACACAGCCTTTTCCTCCACATTCATTTGTTTTAGAGATATGTCCATTCTTGATTATGGTTATAGGTGCATAGCATAGGATCCAGTACCTGGTAAAGACACCTTTCTTTGTTTCCATGTCAACTAAGAGTTCAATTAAGATGCCCCAACACAGGTATCTACTGCCATTTCAGATAGTAGGATAGCCTGCTGTCCCTGCCGGTGTCTAGTTGCTGCTCTTGAAGAGCATAGGCATGGGTGTGAATCCCCAAAATACTGTGTCTATCACCTCTATGGAGAAATTAACATCCCAGGATAGCTTAAATGGCAAGTGCTGCCTATGTTTGGACACCTGAATCAAGCTCTTGGTGCTTAATCTCTCCTTATTATCAATTAATATCTGGTCAATACAGTAAAAAGAGTATGGAAAACTATTCACTTCACCCTACAGTAGATACGCATTTGTTGTTCAGCTGATTATCTCTATAGACTCCATTGACCATATCAAATGTAATGTGAGTTTAGGCATATGGCTCACATGAAGATCCTGACAATGAGGTACAGAATTTAAGTGTTTTATTTCACAAGATAACCCCCAAATCCCCCACTTCCACTAGCAAAGACACACACTCTTGCTGTGAGCTGGAGTTCTATGTCCTCATGTATAAAGTATGCAGGTATCTAAAATGGGATTCATGCTCATTGAAGAGGATAATCTACAAATGCATGCATACTTTGATGCCAAGATTTTACCAATGCATTTAATTTTAGCATGCATTCCTAGGACTCTTTTTCTGCTTACTCCAAACTGCCCCAGTCTTGGACACATTTCAGGGCTGAGCTTGATTTATTAAATATTAAAATATACAAAGTTTTGAGAGACTAGCCTCCCTGCTACAAGAAGATAGTTATTATTGGGCAGCAGATGATGAAGCTTATGCTTTCACAAAGCACACTTTATTAAGCCAGCTAGATCACTGCTTTGGAAAGGAAAGAGCTGTAAATTAGAGCCTTCTTAAAATGTTGAGGCCATTTCCCTGATCATTATCTTAAATGGGATGAATGCCTCTCTGTGAGTAGCTATTCTTATAGAAGTAGTCTAGGTGACTGGATAACTAATGTTTTAGTTATCTGAGGCTGAGTGAGTGCGGTGGGCTGTCCCGGCTGGTATCCAAGCACCCACACAGCTGCTCGCTCATTCCCCCTACCCCACAAGCAGGATCGGGAAGAACAAGAGTGAGAAAACCCATGGGTCAAAAGAAAACCAGGGAAATAATGCAGCAATTACTGTGGCAAGCAAAGCAGACTCAACTCTGCTTGAGTCTGAGGAACTTAATTTAAAACATTTAATTACCGATTAGGTTATTGGGAAACAAAGAAGATAAACATTTAAACAGAGAAAACGCCTTTCCTCCCCCTTTCCCCAGCTCACCTTCATGGCAGGCCTCTCCTCCCACCTTGATATTGCCACAGGTTACACTCAGTCCCTTCGGTGAGGCGACACGTGGGGCAGCAGGTTGGGGTCAGGGCACAGCAGTGTCTCCTGCTGTTCCTTGTTCTTTACTTTGCTGCTGCTCCTTCCTTCATGCTCATTTCCTCCTCTCTGGTGTCCCTGGTGAGAGTCCTCCATGGTCTGCAGCCCCTCTGCGGGCATTGCCAGCTCCACCATGGAGCACCTCATATGCTCTCCCATCACTGATCCTTTTTCTTTCAGTGTTTTACTGTCCTTTCTTAAATATGTTTTCCCGGAGGCACCTCCCGCTTGGCTGAGGGGCTCAGCTGTGCCCTGCTGTGGGTCCGTGGGCACTGGCTGGAACTGGCTGGATCCGGCTGTGTCCGGCACGGGGCAGCCCCGGCCTCCTCACAGAGGCCACCCTGCAGCCCCCGCTGCCAGCACTCTGCCCTTTATAGCCAATACAGCAAGATGTATCCCCTCTAAAACAACTTATCATCCATTTGCAGAGGTGAATCTGCAATAAGTCACCCTTTGGAGGGTAAAACGATCAGCGGCACTTAGTTTCTTGGAGTCTTTGATCCTCCGAGGTGAGGTGCAGTGCAAGGCTGCTTATCTGCCTCTCAGGGAGCAGTCAGTCCAGATCGTGGACTTAACCAGAGGCAGCGAAAGCTGTCTGGCAAATCTAGGGACTAAACACAGTGTGAGCTACTAACACAATACCCACAAATGTTTCTTGCATTTTTTTCCTGGTGTTCAGCTTCTCCACTGGCCTTATTTATATGTCTGGCTTCAATTTTAAAATAAATACACTGTTTAACAAGACTCCCCTGAAGTGGCTGCAGAGT
This sequence comes from Nyctibius grandis, assembly GCF_013368605.1. Classification (NCBI taxonomy): domain Eukaryota; kingdom Metazoa; phylum Chordata; class Aves; order Nyctibiiformes; family Nyctibiidae; genus Nyctibius; species Nyctibius grandis. Next base: position 82,608,553 of record NC_090660.1, read on the forward strand.
GAGAGCTCTCACTGTGTCACCTTGTCTACCTTGGCGCTTATCATTTCAAGGGATGTCCACAAATTAGTCAGGCATGATCTTGATCCTTTCCTGAACCACACTGACAACCCATAATCAGACTGTTTTTCTCATGCATGTCTGAATGTCTGCTAGCCAGTTTAGCACCAGTAAAATATTAATCTGGAACTGTTGTGCTGAAATATATTATCTTCTAGGTATGGTCCACACTTAAATATTTCCCTGAGTGTTGCTTTACCTTGAGTCCTGGGATTTTGGTCTTCCTCTGCAAGTAGGCATATACTCTGGAGCTACAGAGCTGCATTGACTCGAAGAAGGTACTGGAAAATTATAAGCAAGCCCAACAGATGTTAACACATGTGAATTTTAGGTAAATACAGAAAGGAAAGTTACAGTATATAACCTTTCCCAATGCTTGCTGCATTCATTAGAGGGGTGACAAGTAGCATCCTCACACACTCCTGCTACTGTCTCCCACTTAATATAGCAGAACAGCACTGCGGATGCTTTCTTCTGTTTCTCTCTCAGTTTGGCAAAAATACACGAGAGGCAACTGGCAACTATCAGTCATCTATGAAATTTCTGCTGTTAGAAATTACATAGAGTGGATAGATGGATCCATCTACCAAATTTCCCTGCAATTTGCTCTGACACCTACCTGATGAACAAGATAAATTTTGTGTACTAAATGTATATGGTAATGGTTTGAATACCTTGAGTAGGTTTAAAATTCATAAATATACCAGTACCATTTTCAATTTTGTGAGAAAAAAATTAGAGTGAACTCCAACAGGTGCAAGGCTGGCAGACATAAGGGTACTGGAAATGCAATTGCAAATATAATGTCAAAAGTCTAAAGACAACATTTAAAATCCAAGCTTTGAAAAATTATTTTTAAGAATAGTATGTCAGCAATTATAAGTTGAGGTTTCTGTATGTTTGTTTTTTTGTTTGTTTGTTTTGTGGGAATACACATTAGTTTAATGAAATGTATATGAAATTGGGGAAAAAATTCTTACCATTAGAGGAAAATATAGCATCATGTTTCAAGTTATAAAATGGTGTAAATGCAGAACTATCCAGCAGTAACTGTTTATTCATTTGATTCTTTGCATTGTTAAGATTCATTAGATTGCTCACTTACCATGTACACGTAACTACAGTTTAAATTCATAAGGCTACTTGGCTTAACCATGCACATACTAAAAGGTATAGGTATATTCTATTTTCATGCACATATGCAATTGTGGTTACTCAGTTTATCAAGAAAGAAGTGAATCAACAGTGCCACTAGGTTTGTTTTAGGCTGTCACATTCTTCCATTGTTGCTTTCAGAGTCCAATGGTTTCTGAGCTAAGAGGGCAAGAACTCAGACATTCTGAGCAGTGAAGCAAAAATTGCTTTTTGTCATTAACCAAACCATCCTGAAAAATAAAGATTTGCTTTTAACGGATTTTTTTTCTTTACACAGGTGTTCACATGCATCAAGCTACCTTTAATTCGGGTGTTTTAGGATTTTGCAGAAGCACAACAAATATATATAGCTGTTAACAAAGCAGAGCATTGATGTGTTTACTGATTCTCCACTAGAGCTTGTACAAAGGGGAGGAATTGTCAATTTCTCTTTGATAATAACTAAACTTATTATACTTTTCTCTGTAGTGTCATGATAACTGCTCCATTTCTTCTGCAATCTCAAAGTTGTGACTTGTATTATGTAGTCTTCTCTTTACCTTTAGGATTTCAGTACAGCTGTAAATATTTTCTGAATTTGTGCATAATCTTTTCTGTTCAAAAAGTGGTATTTCAGTTCTCCCTCAGAACTGTTAAAATATTTATAAAATGACAGAAAGTATCCATTTAAAAAACCTGAATCTAGCTGCTCACTTGCTTTCAGAATGTAAAGGTCAGCCATAACTACTGATATTTGTTGTTCAGGAACCCTAAGTCATAGCAAGATAGAAAAAAGCAGATGCTATATTTTGGTAACAAGATTTGCTACTTTTCTGTAAATGCAGATATGGAATTTGTCTGTGCAAATATGACAATAGCATAGAAATTATAGATGCATAACAGCTCTGTCCCATTGCCACTTCTGATCTTCATGGTATGTTTCAATGGTTAATAGCTTGATGTATTACCAGCACTTGGTGGGCCCAGCCTTGCCAAAGAGTTCAGAATAACAGCAGCCAACAAGACAGGAATGTGCATATAAGAGTGTGCATGAGTGGGTTGCCCAAATTGTCTGAGCTGGCATTTGCCCAAAACTGATCTTGGTAAAAAGGAAGACAACCATCAGTCCGATTAAACAGTAACTGGAGAATTAAGGGACCTCTGGGAAAAAAAGTCATCTAAACAGATATACAAGCAAAACACAAGGATATGTAGCAGACAGGAGAAGAGCGGAGCAGGGCAGCAAAAGCACTGGTGTGACCCTGCCAGATGTGGCCCCATGGCACCAGTGGCTCCACCTGGGCCTGGCAGCACAGCACCCCCATGGGCCACTGCCTCTGCCCTCAGCCACTGCCTCCAGCTCGCCCACAGCCATCACAGGGGCATTCAGAGACTTGCACCTTGGGCGTGTGGGGTCACCCACCTCTGGGAGGACAGGGGGCAGCCAGCACACTCACATCTCCCAGGGCAGGGGGTGTGGGCACAGTGTCCCACATGCCCAGGTGTGGGGGGGCCTGCACCACCCATGGCCTCTGAAGGGGTGCATATGCATGTATCACAGTGCTGGGGATAAAAGAAGGGGTTAAGAATTATTGGGATTATAGAATGTATTTAGAAAATGTTTTGTTGCTTATTAACATTTGCAATAGCATTGTGGTTTATCTGTTGTACTGCTAATATTGATCCTGAGTATATAGTTCGCTGATTCTCAGTTAATTACACCTCATTAATAAATCAGTAAAACCACTTCAATCCTGATTTCATTTAAACTACACGAACTGAGCAGGTTTTCCATGGGACAGGGGCTTGATTTACTAATGAACGTCCTCTAAACTGTGATTGAACAGTTGGAAACATGAATGCCTGTCTAGAGGCACCCACCACTTTGCTTGGCACTCTGGCAGCTAATATCAGAGCAGTCTTCACTTGCACTGCATTTTAAATGAAATTACATGAAATGAAAAGTCTTTTGCTGGCAGATCTACCCCTCTCAGTTGAACAGTCTGGGATGGGATAGAGGGCTGAAAAAAACAGATTTTTTTGTTTGTTTTTTTGGTGGTGGGTTGGGGGGTTTATTTGTTTGCTTGTTTGCATGTCAGCATACTTTAATTTCTTTTTAATTTTGTAGGGCTTTTGGATTTGTTTTGTTTGGAGGTTTTTGGTTTGGTTTTTTGAGTTTTTTTGTTTTGTTTTGTTTTAGAGCCACAGAGTGACCCCTGGGAGAAGCTCTCATCTCGTGCTCTCTTCCTTGCCCCTGCATTGTATTGTTCTCTCATTGATTTGCTGACTGGGGAAAAGGTGATAAATTATGTTTGGTACAGAGATATGGTCTTCTACAAGTTAAAGATGGCTTGCCTTTCAGTCTGCGAGCTACAGCTACAGCCCCGAGCTGCTTCCCCCCCACCCCGGACCCGGAGGTTCCCGGCAACGAATCAGGAGAGGAGGGGGCGTAGCCGGAGGCACCGCGGGCGATTTAAACGCGGTGAAACCAGAACAAACAGCTGACAGCGGTGGCAGCAGCGACAGCGACTTGAGGTTAGTGTAGGGGTGAGGGCGGCATCGGGCTGTAACCGGGCGGTTTTTGTACTCGTGACCCCCCCGCCTGGAGCAGCAGCCCCTGGAACAGCAGCCCCGAGCTGCTTCGCCCCCACACCAGACCCAGAGGCTCCTAGCAACAAATCAGGAGAGAATGGGGCATAGCCAGAGGCACCAGGGGCGATTTAAATGCACCACCCCCTGTTGATTGGGTGATTGATTGATTGATTGAGTGATAAAAAGCCTCCTGGAGGACAGGGACTAGTCCCTGCCCAGAGAGGAGAGGGAGAGGGAGAGTCAGCAGTGACTGTATGAGTCAGCAGTGACTGGGTGTGTCTCAGGGCAGGAGAGGCTGCAATTGTTTGCAGCTCGTTGGGGAGGGCACTGACTCCCTCCCAGTGCACAAGGCAAGGAAGGTGCCAAGGAGCTGTGAACCAGGGATGTCACCAACAGGTATTTCCCAGCTCAGTGAAAGAACAATGGTATCTACTTGGCGGAAGAAGACCAAAATGGATGTGGGAACCCAGACAGAGCTCCCACGGAAGGAGGCGATGGTGCAGGTTGCTGGCTACAGGGAATGCTACAGCGTCTCTGTGGTGTCAGGGGGCTGTGTGCACTGTGAGCAGGTAGATGATCTGCTCGGCCGAGCGGCACAGCTGCAAAGCCAGGTTGAAAGGCTTCAAGCCAAAGTAGAAAGGATTAGGAGCATTCAGGAGGCTGAAATGGAGATAGACTGGTGGAGCCAGGCTCTGTCTTCCCTGCAACAAAAATGGGAGCACCTGCCGGAGAGCTCCCAGGATCGAGGGACCCCTGTACTCTGCCCCTCTCAGGTGGAAAACAATAACTTAGAGGAGAGGAGTGAGTGGAGGCAAGTCTATGGCTGTGGCAAAAGGCGAGTGCCCTCCTTGCCTACTTTGCCTCCACAGAGCTGCCTCTGAGCAATAGATATGAAGCCCTAGTGGAATACAGTCGGTCCAATGGGGATGTGGTGGAGAGGCAACCTATATCAGAGGTCTCACCACAGTCAGAAAAACCTGACAGGCGTATAGCTACCTCCTCCACAAGGAAGAAGAGAAGAGTTTTAGTGGTTGGAGACTCCTTCCTAAAGGGATCTGGGGGCCCAATATGCAGAGCTGACCCCCATCACAGGGAGGTCTGCAGCCTGCCTGGAGCCCGAATCAGGGATATCACCAGGCAACTCCCCAACCTGGTGAAGGCCACAGACTACTACCCCCTGCTGATCTTCCAGACAGGTGGGGAAGAAGCTGCATCCCGTAGTCTGAGGGGGATGAAGAAAGACTACAAGGCCCTAGGACAGCTGGTGAAAGAGTCTGGGGCACAAGTTGTTTTCTCCTCCCTCCTTCCATTTTCAGGTGATGACGTGGGATGGAATAGTAGGATTCTCTCTATTAACGCCTGGCTACAAGACTGGTGCTACAGGCAGGGCTTTGGGTTCTTTGATAATGGCTGGTTTTATAAGACACCAGGCATGACAGTAATACATGGGAAAGGTTTATGTCGTAGGGGCAAAAGGGTTCTGGGACAGGAATTAGCAGGGCTCATTCGGAGAGCTTTAAACTAGATGCGAAGGGGGATGGGGTAGTAGCTGGGCTTGCTCCACTGGGGCAACACTCTAGTGTTGAGGTAGACCAGGAGGCCCCCCATCCCCCTGGGGTGAAATCGGTGTGCTCAGCTCGCTCCCTGAAATGCCTGTACACTAATGCACGCAGCATGGGGAATAAACAGGAGGAGTTAGAAATCCGTGTTCGGTCGGGGGGCTATGATCTAGTGGCAATTACTGAGACTTGGTGGGACGCCTCGCATGACTGGAATGTGGTCATGGATGGCTATGTCTTGTTCAGGAAAGACAGGCCGCTAAGGAGAGGTGGTGGAGTTGCTCTTTATGTGAGTGAGCAGCTAGAATGTATTGAGTTCTGTCCAGAGGTGGATCAGGAGCGAGTTGAGAGTTTGTGGGTGCGAATTAAGGGGCAGGCTGGCAGGGGTGATACTGTTGTGGGTGTCTATTACAGGCCACCGGCTCAGGATGAGGAGGGTGATGAGGCCTTCTACAGGCAGCTGAGAGCAGTCTCTCAATTACAGGGCCTGGTTGTCATGGGGGATTTCAACTACCCTGATATTTGCTGGGAGGCCTACTCAGCCAGCCATCCTCAGTCCAGGAGATTCCTCCAGTGCGTTGATGATAACTTTCTGATGCAAATGGTGGATGAGCCAACTAGGAGAGGAGCGCTGCTGGATCTTATCCTTACTAACAAGGAGGGTCTGGTTGAAGAGGTGAAGGTTGAGGGCAGCCTTGGTTGTAGCGGCCATGAGATGGTAGATTTCAGGATCTCATGTGGCAGGAACAGAATAGCTAGCAGAATCACAACCCTGGACTTCAGGAGGGCCAACTTTGGCCTTTTCAAGCAATTGCTAGGGGAAATCCCATGGGACAGGGTACTAGAAGGTAAGGGGGCCCAAGATAGTTGGTTAGCATTCAAGGACTGCTTCTTCCAAGCTCAAGATCAGAGCATCCCAGCAGGTAGGAAGTCAAGGAAGGGTACCAGGAGACCTGCATGGTTAAACAGGGAACTGCTGGGCAAACTCAAGTGGAAGAAGAAGGTGTACAGATTGTGGAAGGAGGGGCTGGCCACTTGGGAGGAATATAAGTCTGTTGTCAGAGGATGTAGGGAGGCAACTAGGAAAGCTAAGGCCTCCTTGGAATTAAACCTTGCAAGAGAGGTCAAGGACAACAGAAAGGGCTTCTTCAAATACATTGCAGGTAAAGCCAACACTAGAGGCAATGTAGGCCCACTGATGAATGAGGTGGGGGTCCTGGAGACAGAGGATAAAAAGAAGACAGAGTTACTGAATGCCTTCTTTGCCTCTGTCTATACTGCTGGAGGCTGTCCTGAGGAGCCCCGGACCTCTGCGGCCCCAGAAGTCAGGATAGAGGAGGAATCTGTCTTGGTAGATGAGGGCTGGGTCATGGACCAATTAAGCAACCTGGACGTCCATAAATCCATGGGCCCTGATGGGATGCACCCGCGGGTGCTGAGGGAGCTGGCGGAAGTCAATGCTAGGCCACTCTCCATCATCTTTGCTAAGTCGTGGGCAACGGGAGAGGTGCCTGAGGACTGGAGGAAAGCGAATGTCACTCCAGTCTTCAAAAAGGGCAAGAAGGAGGACCCGGGTAACTATAGACCGGTCAGCCTCACCTCCATCCCCGGAAAGGTGATGGAACAACTTGTCCTTGGTGCTGTCTCTAGGCACATCAAGGATAGGGGGATCATTAGGGGCACTCAGCATGGCTTCACTAAGGGGAAGTCATGCTTAACCAACTTGATAGCCTTTTATGAGGACGTAACCCGGTGGATAGATGATGGTAAAGCTGTGGATGTGGTCTATCTCGATTTCAGTAAAGCGTTTGACACGGTCTCCCACAGCATCCTTGCAGCTAAACTGAGGAAGTGTGGTCTGGATGATCGGGTAGTGAGGTGGATTGTGAACTGGCTGAAGGAAAGAAGCCAGAGAGTGGTGGTCAATGGGACAGAGTCCAGTTGGAGGTCTGTGTCTAGCGGAGTCCCTCAAGGGTCGGTACTGGGACCAGTACTATTCAATATATTCATTAATGTCTTGGATGAGGGAATAGAGTGCACTGTCAGCAAGTTCGCTGATGACACAAAACTGGGAGGAGTGGCTGACACACCGGAAGGCTGCGCAGCCATTCAGAGAGACCTGGACAGGCTGGAGAGTTGGGCGGGGAGAAATTGAATGAAATATAACAAGGGCAAGTGTAGAGTCCTGCATCTGGGCAAGAACAACCCCATGTACCAGTACAAGTTGGGGGCAGAGCTGTTGGAGAGCAGCGTAGGGGAAAGGGACCTGGGGGTCCTAGTGGACAACAGGATGACCATGAGCCAGCAGTGTGCCCTTGTGGCCAAGAAGGCCAATGGCATCCTGGGGTGTATTAGAAGGGGTGTGGTTAGCAGGTCAAGAGAGGTTCTCCTCCCCCTCTACTCTGCCCTGGTGAGGCCGCATCTGGAATATTGTGTCCAGTTCTGGGCCCCTCAGTTCAAGAAGGACAGGGAACTGCTAGAGAGAGTCCAGCGCAGAGCCACGAAGATGATTAAGAGAGTGGAACATCTCCCTTATGAGGAGAGGCTGAGGGAGCTGGGTCTCTTTAGCTTGGAGAAGAGGAGACTGAGGGGTGACCTCATTTATGTTTTTAAATATGTAAACGGCAAGTGTCATGAGGATGGAGCCAGGCTCTTCTCAGTGACATCCCTTGACAGGACAAGGGGCAATGGGTGCAAGCTGGAACACAGGAGGTTCCACTTAAATATGAGGAAAAACTTCTTTACGGTGAGGGTGACTGAACACTGGAACAGGCTGCCCAGAGAGGTTGTGGAGTCTCCTTCTCTGGAGACATTCAAAACCCACCTGGACGCGTTCCTGTGTGATATGGTCTAGGCAATCCTGCTCCGGCAGTGAGATTGGACTAGATGATCTTTCGAGGTCCCTTCCAATCCCTAACATTCTGTGATTCTGTGATTCTGTGATTCTGTGATTCTGTGATTCTGTGATTCTGTGATTCTGTGATTCTGTGATTCTGTGATTCTGTGATTCTGTGATTCTGTGATTCTGTGAAAATTACCTCTGATTGGTTTTGGCATTATTTCCAGCATATTTGATCACTTTCATGGGCTTGAAAGTCCAAGCACGTTAATCACTCTTGGCTGTTTGCACTGAAGAGTCAGAAGTAACTGAAAATAATAGCTAAATTACTCCATTGTATGTTGAGGTCTACAAAAACTGGTGCATGCCTTAACTTGACAAGTCTTTTTTAAGCCAGAGGCAGATCATGATCACCAATCATAATTTATGGCATGATTCTAAGCCAGAACCAAAAGTTGTTCTGTGAATTCTGAATGAGATATAGCAAAAGATTTCTGTTTCTCAAGAGCTTTAGGTGAGTCTTTTGATAAATTCCTTCAAAAAACAATGAGGTTGAAGTTTCTACTGTCTGAAAATACATTTAATAGGCTAAATACCTTGGCAAACCTTCAGAACTTAATTTACCTAATTTACACTAAATGTGTAGTTGGAATATTTATTTTGCTCTCTACCTACAGCACTACCAAACTAATCTTTTATATCAGACAATACCCTCTGGAGGGTCAGGCCTGAAGTCTGGTATTTAAAATGATCTAATTCTTTCTACACAGTTTGCATCCTTATTACATTTAGCTTTTGCAAATGTATGTATGCTTGCTGGTATAATGTCCTATGAACATTTTCCTGTAGACTGTTATCTGTTTTCATGCTTCTTCAGCTTCTACATCTGTCTTTCCTCCCTCTGTTATTCATTCTTTGAAAAATACTCAACCCTTCCATGTTAAAAAAGCAAGTATCATCACTTTTTATATCTGCTATATTATATCATCTTAAATGATCACATCTGTGATTCTGTGAAATGCAATTCTTATCTTGATTTTTATATAGCACAAGTTCTGTCAATCCATGTAAACTGGTTCCATTACATTCTATGTGATAATTTGTAAGATTTCATTATTTTATAATTTTCAGTGCATTGACTATTTGGGATGAAAAATTGCCTTTGTTATAGTATTAAATTGAAGTTACAGAAGAAGTTACTGCCTCAGAGATGGTTAATATGCCATCCTTATTTTGAACGGCAAGTTGCCCAATAGTGGTGGATTGATATATAATTTAACTATTATCCATATTGGAGTAACTTGCATCTATTAATTTTTCAGTGATGACATTAAAATACATCAGAGAGTCCCAAAACTATAGTTAGCTTTCCAGACCAGAGTATCAAATCTTTAAGTTTTTGGTATACAAATCCAGATAACTATCCAAGAAGGACTAAGGTCATCTGATACAAGTGCATAATGGAAATGACAGAGTTTCTTTCCTTAGGATAGACTACATCAGGGGGTTTTTTGAACCTTGTGATTATTCTGACAAAAATCTCAGGCAAGTGACAGAAAGGTCAGTATTAGGTGTTTCAAAAACAGAAAAAAATTATATCACTACTTGACACTTCTGGCATAGTAATTGGAACGTATTTTCCTAGAACCTGATTGATTTTCTTTCATAATTTTAACTCTTAACACAAGGGACTTTTATTACCGTTATACCCTATCCTATCAACTCTAGATGTGCATATTCATGCTTTTCATATTTATTAATCTTATTAATCTCAGGATTAGACAATATCTCATAGCAATTACATACATATGTTAATTATGTATTCTGTAAATTAGGTCTCCAGGTTTAAAATTGCTTCATAATTAAATTGATTTGCCTACATTTTTTTCCCAAAAGAATAACTCTATCTTTTAATTTACTTCCTGTAGTGTGTTCTTTATTTGTAGATCTATATTTTTCCACTTGTTATTGATCTTTGAATGTTCCTAATCCTTAGAATACCTCCCTCCACTATAGTTCTATATGTCTAACATATGTTCTAGCTATAGTTCTTCTATATGTCTAATCCTTCAGGACCTGATTCAGATCCCACAGTAGGAAATAATACTCATGGAAAGTTTGGTATTCTACTGTTTTTCAACAGAAGAGTGACCATACCAAAGATCTTCAAGATATACTTTCTAACCAGAGGATCAGAATACGTATTTTTAACATATTCTTATCAAGCTTTCTTCCACAGGTATTCTAAGTCCACAGAATCACAGAATTGCACAATCACTGAAGGTTTGAAGGCAACTCTCGAGATCTTCTAGTCCAGCCCACTGCTCAAAGCTGGGTCAGCTAGAGCAGGCTGCTTAGGGTCATGTCCAGTTGGGTATCAAATATCTCCATGAAGCTTCTCTGGGCAACCTGTGCCAGTATTGAATCACCCTCACAGGAAAATGAAGTGTCTTATATTTAAATGGAATTTCCTCTATTTCAGTTTGTTCCCACTGCCTCTTGCCCTGTCACTGGGCACTACTGAAAAGTGCCTGGCTCCCTCATTTTTGCACCTGCCCTTCAAGTATTTGTATACATTAATAAAGTCCCTCCTGACCCTTCTCTTCTCCAGGCTGAGTATTCCCAAATCCCTCAGCTTCTCCTCATAGAAGAGATGCTCCAAGCCATTAATCATCTTCATGGTGCTTGGCGGGACTCTCTCCACTATGTTCATGTTTTTTGTACTGGGGATTCCAGAACTTGACACAGTGCTCCAGATGTGCCTCACGAGAGCTGAGCAGAGAGTTGTGTCCATGTTGTAAAGGTATTGGTTTGAAATATATTCAGGTCCTTGCTTCCCAGAATGCAAATGTGCAACATGATCTTCTTCACTGTTTTTAGGACACTAGGTTTCTCTCTTGCTACAAATGACTTGAAAAAGGGACACCTTAAAATTGTTTCTGTGAAAGGAGTGGTGTTCTAGACAGCTGTCCTCCCAACAGTTGACCAATGTTAGGAATTCTCAAAAGAGGCTGGAATCCAACTTTTAGGTAGCTTGCGGTCTTCATAGTATCCTGTCATGACAATTTATGACAAAATCCTTGCCACCTTGTCTATTGTGACAGATGCTGCTAATATTCATCCTAGCCCTATTGCTTGACTTTAGCCTCAAAAATGATTTCACAATTACCCTGCAGGCCATTGTTTTTAACAAAATACAGGAAATCTGCTATTCAGCATATTAAACATCAGTCTTTTATGTATTAAATATACTTGAAGCAATCTCTGACCTTACTAGGTTCTCAGAGAATAATGTAGTGTCTACGTTTAGCCTGCACCCAGGGCTAAACAATAACAGTTTTTCTCTCACCCAACATCCCTTCCCTGACCAAGGAAGGGAATTGGGAAAAGGAGGTAGACTCATCAGTTAAAATTAAACAGAATTAATTAAAAAAAAAAAAAACACAATATAAATGATAATACAAAACATACAAAATTATCCTTAGCTACAGAGTTGCAGCAGGTTGATCCAGGAATAGCAATTGTTGGGAATGAGAAAGATGGAGGCTAGAAGAAAACAAAACAAAAAGAACCCCACATCTCCCCAGCAAAACCTCCCTTTTATAGTGAACTTGATGCTAATGATATAAAATACACCTGTGGGCCAGCCTGGGTCAGCTGCCCAAGATTTAACTGCTAATGCCTGGTCACAAACTGAAACAAAATTCCCATGAAACCAGGACATGTAGTAAGATTGTTATTTGCTATCTGAAAGAATATGAAAGCTTGCTTTCTTCATTTGATGGCTTAGTGCATGGTTAGTGGTGGGATCTTGAAAGTACTCAGTGTTGGCTTAGATCTGTTTCTGTTAATTCAGGGCGAGTCTTATTACTGGCTTCAGTGTAAGCACAATAAAGCCTGCATGCAGCCTGCTTTTGAAAATCTCACCTAGTAGCAAATACAATTTATATTTGTTCTTATTTTTTTGTTTCATAAGCCTTTTTATTTTTTGATTCACTAATGTCCTTTCATATTCTCTTGTCCTGTGGGTTTAAGTTTTTTCACTTTTATTGATCCACTTGTTCCTTTCATTTGAACTTAAGATGAACATTTTGTTTATCCACTATTTAGATTACTATTGTTTCATCCAGTTTGGTGTTTTTTGAAAGACATTGATGAGCAAGAGAAATTGAAATGCAGACCTTTGCTGAATTGTTTTCAGAAAACTTAAAAGTTTAAAAATTTTGATGACAAGTTTATTTGATTTTCCAAAAAGACTTTTCTTAGAAGTATTTTATGAATGTGTCATATACTTCTGTATGTATATATCTTTATCAACAAGTCTGTAGAGTGTTTAAATCAGAATTCTTTCAGAGGAATAAAGAAACTGTATATACCCACAAGAGCCTAAGACTGGATTTGCTACTTCCATCACCACTAATGTTCTGAACAATTCCTATATGTGAAGCACATTTAGATTAAAGAGTCTTAGCTACTACATTCTTATTATTTTCAGGAGCTACAGGCATAACTTTAGTTTAAACAAATAGGTAGCTACATGAGTGAATTTGTAGTTTTGTCCAAACGTCTAATAATCAGAGTGAGTTCTCCTAACTTTCTCCAATATCCTTTTCAGTCCTCTCTTGGCTTCTGTGCCTAACACTAACAATGGATTTTCACCAAGTTCTTTCCTCTATCCATTTGAATTTAAGTTTTTTTTTTTTACATGAAAAAATAATCATTGACATTGCTTTACTGCCCATGCCATTTTTTTGGTATTATTTTTAGGTAAAACTCACTTGTAATAATAAATAAATAAAATGAAAAGTATTCATAGCTAGAGAAGAAAAAAGTAGAAATCCTTTTCTTATGTTCAACTTGTCTCTGGAGAACCAGAAAGGAGATTTTTAGTGCTTCTCTGTACAGCCTACTAGAAAAGCAAGGCTCAAACTGAATTTGTATTAGTGTATTTCAAGGTGAAAAGCAGTCCTTGTCAAATCTTGGTAGTAAGTGAGGAAGATGGGAAATCGCATGGTTAATAGTCGTGGGGAAAATTCAAATAGCCTTGGTACTGAATAAGGAAAGAATAATGTGTTTGAACCCTGCACTGATCAAACAGTTGCATATATCTTCTGTGAGTTTATCAATCATATGTATTTTTATTCAAGTTGTTTTTATTTTAACTTGTTCGGATTTTCCACTCAGAAATAATCCTCAGTTTTACTTATTGCTCTACTTGTTTTATTGCTGGAAATACACAGAAATGTTCTATAAAAATGTTTCGTTATATATCTGAGTATAAGAGTGAAGTATGCTGATTATGCCTCTAAGTCATTCTACTGAGACTCCCACAAAGGTCACAGACACTAGTGCGTGGGAAGCCAGACTCCTCAGCAGAAAGGTCGTGCTGCCACTAAGAAAAGCAGAATGGCAGGACCAACAGAGAGGCCACTCCTGTTAAAGGGAGTTAGAACCATCAGACAATAGCAGAGATTGTCTAATTTTCAGATTGTAACAACTCATCCAAAATACAGTACCTTTTTCTTTCTTCCCAGCTACTGTAATGAACATTCCACCTTACACAAAGACTCGTTCTGATCTGTGGGCAGAAAAAAATGAGACTTTTATAGCAATGGACCAGCATTCATAAATGTCAAAAAGGACAGTTAGACATTTAAAGTGAACTTGTTTCTCAACTGACTAGCACATTACTGTGATTTCCTTACCTGAGGGAACACTTGTTCCCTTTCACTATGTCCTGTCCCAGGTCAGGGGAAAGACGAGCAGGCAGCCTATGGCAATCCAAGTTGAGAGTCACTTCTCTTTCCCGATCCACAGCTATGGGCATTTTGCATTTACCAATTTCTACTTTATTTGCAGAATGGATGCATGAAAAATAAAATCCTTGAACAAGACGCGTCACAGTTTAAATTGTTGTAGTGGGCAAAAAATCATATTTGCATGAGCTACTGGCTCCAAAGAGATTCTCTTAAGAAATCTTAAGGGAGTACCTTGTGAGATTTTAGATCAAGTTTCCAGTTCAGCTCCCTGAACAGCTCACCTCATACTTGTATTGCCAGCAGTCCTGGAGAAGACAGAAACACACAGCAATGGAGGGGAAAGTTGGAGGAGAGCAAGGTGGTTTCATGGCATGTGAATTTAGGTCACTGTAACTGTCATGAAATACATTGCCCATGCTTTGGTTATCTGGGAGATGATACGGGAAAACAGGCCAAGATTTAAAAACATCTTGGGATGAGAAGGCAGGGAGACATAACAACAGGCCCAAAATTCTGCTAAGAAGCAAAAATGTATAGATAAGAGGAACTGCTGGTACACAAACGGGTTAGAACTGGTCTTGCGGTTGAGAAGCTCAGCCAACTCAGCATTCTAGGACAAAGGTGGAGAGTACACAGTGAAGAAGACTACGAGCCTTCATCCTGAAGACCCCCATAGACGACCACCAAATAACAGTGCACAAGTGCCAGAAGGAGGAGACTTATGATAATAAGTTCCTGGAAATAATTACCATAGTCACACCTATTCCCAGAACTAATTGTAATAACCCAGCCCATATTAATGAATATGCATATTTTGTATAATAAATGGATGCTTACTTTGTGGTCCGGTGTGCAAGTTTGGAGGAGAGATCCTCCTTGCACCCAGCGTTTTAATAAACAAACCTGCTTTATAACCCTTTAATGAGTTATAGAGTTTGATTCCGCGTATCAGAGAATAGACTGATGGGGAAACAAAACAGGCCATGCTGTGTTGCAGATTCTGGTTTTACCAAGAGCCCTTCAAAACTTACGACTCAACATTAGTAGAAAGTGGCTGGGATACTGCTCTGTGTTTAACCCCAACTCAGTCCCTTCATCCATCACCCAACCTTCCAACTGTCCCAGCAGTGGCAAGAAAGGCTCTCAAGCACTCTTTCCTCTGCATTTCCACCCACTTGCTTGCTTTTGTACACAGTGTAAAGTAGTTAAATATGAATTACACAATGCTGCCACTTCTGGATGCAGCATCATAAATAGAGAGGTCAGCTTGGGGACCTCCTGGATTTAGAAGTTAAATCATTTTTTTGGCACCATGATCTTCAAGCTCACTTGAGTCAGAGGGAGTTAATGAAGAGCTATGGGTAATCCTGTTATGTAATTCTGTAAGAAATTGCGCTTGGAGAATCCCAGATTCACTTTGTATTGAATGGCGTGAGCAAATGGCTTATTCCTCATATTTAGCTTTTTGGGGACTGTTCATATAGACATAGGGAATAAATTGAGTAAGCAAATTGTGAGAATTTAGCTCTAGGAGAATTAAGCCCTATTTCTTTGTTGTCTGTTTATTCCTTTTCTCAGTTTAACTGTACATTTGAGTAGTTCTTGATTATAGTTTCTCAAATGAAGATGATTTTTACCTTTTGTTTCTTTGTTATGTATAACTGGAAATTTTTCGGACGGTATGGATCATCCAGATTCCTTAGATAGGCAGCCACAAAACCAGAAAAAAAACAAGAATTTGCTTTTCTCAAGTTCTTGAATTATCACGTTTCTATCTACCTGCTCCTTATACAACATAAAGCTATCAAAACATCAGTTTATCCATATGTATTTTTCATTTTGACTTCACTCTCTTAGGCAATTGAAATCCAATGTGTTTCGCTAATCGTTTCTTCAGCAAAACCTTATTCTACCTGCAGTGCTAATCTCCCAGTTAAAATTCAAAATTAAATATACTTTATTTGTTTGGGGGAGTGCTCTGGTTTCATGGTAATAAAACTAATCCTTTTATGACAGCATTCTTTAATATCTATTCCATTTTTATCAATCCCTCTTAAATCACTTTTCATAGCAGTCTCATTTAATTTAAGGATGGAGTGTACTGCAGAAGGACCCCTAGATAGTGAGAACAGAGGATAGGGGAATGTGATAAGACTGGTAACAAAGCCTGTCTGTTGATTGTTATGTTACTCTTGGCTTATTTTATGCTGATCATTTTCTGAACATATTGGTTGTTTGATTGGCAGGTTCTGAACTAAGATTTTTGTTTTCAGATATCAGGGTTACAGCTTTCAGATATATTGATGAGTTTCACAGAATCACAGAATGACAGAACGGTTAGGGTTGGAAGGGACCTCTGGAGATCATCTAGTCCAACCCCCTGCCAAAGCAGGTTCAGCTAGAGCATGTTGCGCAGGGTCGTGTCCAGGTGGTTTTGAATATCTCCAGAGAAGGAGACTCCACAATCTCCATGGGCAGCCTGTTCCAGTGATCTGTCACCCTCAAAGTAAAGAAGTTTTTCCTCATATTAAAACCTTATTGAGGTTTAAAACCTTATTATTCTTATATTCCCTTTGGCAGTCTTAAGAAACAAAGCACTGCTAGGCCTTGCTGATATAAAAGTTGGGCAAACATCAGTGAGCTCAGGAGCAGCAGCTATTTACAGGTTCAGGGTGATGCCATATGACCTACACTGGTACAGACACAGGATGTTTGCTCTCTCTGTTCATTGTATATCTTCACCAATATTGACCATTCCTTGCTGTATGACAAGAGTGCATTAACAGTTGAATTCTAGTTGTTTCTGATAATAAAACAGGTCTGAACATTGCCTCCTTTTCAACTTCTTGCTCATACAATTGTACTTGTGACAGACAGATATAACTCCACTCCAGCACCTTTTTCCACTCTATTTTTAGTAAGGGTAACTATTTGAACTCCTGCTTCTGTCTACTGAAAAAGCTGAAACAAATTTATTTTCTAAAAAATAATAATAGTTGTCCTGATTCAATGAAAATTTTCATTTAGTTCAGTGTTATAGGGACCAGTAGCCAACATTCAAGCAGATGATCCATAACTTAAAGCCAGTAGTGGATGTTTCTCTGAAAGTAAGTTAAATTTTGTTCCATTTGTGCTCTTTATCTTTTATGTCAAAGCTATCTGTTTTAATCCTGATATAAATGTTAGAAATAATTCATCAACAATTTTTTTTTCTATTTCTACTTTTTACGTCCAATGAATTAAATTACTTTCCTTTTGTTTTATTAAGATGTATTTGTAGGAAGCTTTTATTTCAAATAGTATTTTAGACACTTGGCCACGAAACAAAAGCTATATATCCTAGTCCATAAAAGTATAATGTATAGGGTATGTATTCAGTAGACTCTGGTTTACACACGGTGTGATTGCAGCAGTACATCATCTCCTCCATTTAAGTCATCAGAACATTGAGAAGGTCAGAACTTGGGTATATCACCTTTGTGATGTTTCAAGTTACTTTAAGTGCTGAATGCAGAAGAAATATAAAGATTAAATCTAATTTGCTGTAAATTAGTTGTCTTTACTAAAAAAATTTAAACCCCAGAAACACCACCCCCCAAGGAAAAAAAAGCCAAACCCCAAAATATCCATGAGGCTCATTCTCAAAAGCAACTTATTTTTTTCTGTCTGTAGAAGCATTTTATGAAACATTGATTCCAGTCTGTTATATACTTTTTTTCTTAAAAAAAAAAAATGTTTATAGCTTATTTTCTTGTCTTGACATGTTGGTGTTGGTCACAGTAAAGAGGAAAATCATGACATGTAACTCTCCTATGAAAATTTACATAAGACCAGTATTTATCAAACACAAGACTTTCATCACACTCAGAAATGTTTTACCAATGCAAGCTAAAATCTCTCTAAACCCAGGACTGACTATTGCGTGTATAAGAAGGCAGATAGGCCACTCAGATATTGATGTTGGCAGCATTGTAAGTTTTTGTCATAAAATACTTTTTTTCTGAGACTGTTTTCTCTGTTTCTTAACATGCTGTGTCTCTGTATTTCTAATATTGTCTATCCTTTATGCTGAGTAAAAGGTGGCTTCCTCACCTGATCTGGGC
Organism: Nyctibius grandis; assembly: GCF_013368605.1. Classification (NCBI taxonomy): domain Eukaryota; kingdom Metazoa; phylum Chordata; class Aves; order Nyctibiiformes; family Nyctibiidae; genus Nyctibius; species Nyctibius grandis. Next base: position 82,626,596 of record NC_090660.1, read on the forward strand.
ATGACATGTGGGTCAAAACTCCCCATTGCCTAGGATTCGGCATGATTTGGCATGAAAAGCGTAAAGTCTAGCCCAAATTTCTCTTCAGTTTTGACTGCTCCCATACTGCTTCCTTCAGGACTCTTTTAGTTTACCTAGAGGTCTTTTTTGTATCGTATCTGAGTATATTCTGCAGGACAATTTAAGGAAAGGAAGCTTGATTAAAGATGAGAGGAAAGTACAACATGATGAAGGCATGAAGATGAGTGTAGTAAAAAAATGTAAACAACTTACATAAGCACAGGGACTAACTACAGTAAGAAGATGCCAGAATCTGTTACTATCAAGGGCATGTGTTCAGGTCACTCTCTTAATAGTGCAACAGTACTTTCCTGATTACAGGAAAAGTGCTTCCCTTACTTTTGAAGATGGCAGGATTTTTGAAACAGCAATCCAGAAAAAATGAAGATAAACCTAAAGAAAACAGGTATCCCCATGTAGTCTGTTACTCTAATTCTGTCTCCACCAAAATTTCTTCTCTCTGGATATGCGCATCACATAGGTAAAATACCCAATGAAATTAGGATGATTACATGTAGAAAATACAAAGCATTGAACCAATGAACAAACAAATTTAATAACTGAGAACGTGAAATGATCATGTGAAATGCATTTGCATAAATGTCATCCTGGTTATATTGAGCTAATCTTGATATAGTGTAATAAAGAAAAAATATAAGTATTGATGCATTAGAAGCTCAGAATATGATTCTGCTATGGTCCATCCCTAAATGTCGCCTTCCTTACTTGTGTCAACACGAGAACACATCTCACCCTTTGAAGAGTGAGCTCAGGTCACTGAGCCAGTAGGAAGACACTCACTTGTTTTGTTGATGGATTAGTTTTTCTTCTTGCTTGTGATGAGCTTTAAAAAGAGGTCAAATAAACCGCTCAGGTTACAATTTGGAAAGATTTAGGACCACATAATTATAGATGAAGCTATAAGGGCAGGAAGAGAACTGATTACTACAGTAGTCTCAGCTTAAACCAATGTGAAACCCAGAGTGTGCAGGCCTGGGAAATCAGAGTGGATAGGGACGGTTACACTGAGCACTCAGAATGGTACTTACATCCCAGTCAGTTGCATTTATGTTAATACGTCGAAGGTAATTTCATGAATGAGTGCATATTCAGCGTCTTCTTAACACAGGATCTGACCTGTAATTGACACAAAGTAGCATACCTGTGCTGCCTTCAATAAATGCATATTACTTTAGGTCAGTTGCAGCCCTCCTCTGTGTTATTAGCACAAGGAGTCTGACTTGGGAGATTGAAATGTAGAGTGAACTAAACAATGAAAAAGGGTAGTCTAGGACTAATCCAAACAAAAATTTGAATGAAATGATTAAAAGAAAGAGTTTACTAAAAAACAGTAGATCTGTTTTCTGGCTAAAGTACCTGTGATTCTGGATTACAATATGAAAAGCAACTGTTAATAGCTTCAGCGTCCTAAATTTAGTACACTTTTAATTAGAAGATTCCTTTGGTCTTTTAGGACTAATCAAGATTTAAAACTTTGCAGGCCTTGGACACTGATGAAACTTCTCTTTGTTTTCTTTGGACATCTGGGAATCAAATTTATTGATGCCTGACCTAAACCTGGACTTGACTATTTAGAATATAGACATGGCTGTTTTATGAGCTTTCTCATTTCTAACAATGATAATGGGGCAAAATTAACCACTAAACTCTAACTTAGTTTTTCTGTTGCTTCCAGAATGCACCAGAGTTTGATGTGTTCAGCTGACTCTTCTCTTTTGCGGGCAGTTTATCAAGCAGTGCTTCACTACTTGGCCAATCTACAATTGACAGCCAATACAGGTGAAGTCTTAAAAATGAGCAAGACCCTCTCATGTTCACTGGTCATGGCTGAAACTGTTGGTACCTGAGTGACTGTGTCTCTACTCTGGAATTTTCAAATTATTAAATAACATGTTCAATTCTTTGTATTTCAGGGCATAAGTAATTAGATAACAAAAGGTCTCAATAAGTCTGTTTTCAAAGAAAAGCAGGATTAGTGAGGACATTAACAAACTCACGACACCTTGTCTTCTGAAGCAGCTCTCTCCTGGGTCTGTAACACCTGGAGCTTCTTCAAGGTGTATAGCTTTTCTTCCCAGACAAAATATGTTCAGAGCTATGTGTAGCAAGGGCTTAATGATGGGGAGGAAAGGGGCACCAAACAGAGAGGAAATATGCTTGAGCCAGCTGTTGGCCGCTACACAGCAAGAGGTCCGGGGGGGTGTGCAGGACCACAGGGAATCTAGAAAAGCCAGCTGACTACTCACAGGTGGCAGGAAAAGTTTTGCAAGGCTTGATTCTAAAAACTGACACCATGATTTTAGAATTCATATCCTCATGTGCATTTTTTTTAATCAGAAACATATATTTCACATAACAGATTGCATTTCAAAATAACTCTCAAAGGAATACAGAACTGATGAGAATTCATTAGTTAGCAGAGTGACAAGCAGCAAGTTATTTTTAAAATGACTAACATAAGGGGAGGTGAATGAATCTCATAGAAATTAATCTATATGAATGATTTAAAATGAGATCAGATTAAATGTTAATCATCCACTGTCCTATTGAAACACTGCACAGCTGCTGCTTTTATTCACCAATAAATAAGTTCAGTGTATTGTAAATTAACAGTTCACATTTTTCCTGGTGAGGGGTAGATCTAGTATCATACATCAACAAAGATGCCTGTACCTTTCCTCTCCTTATTGTTTAGATTTTGAAATAAAGGGTCCGCTACAAAAAGGCTACCATACATAAAAGAATAAACCAAAAAGGAATGCTTCTCTAATAAGAGATGCAGGCACTAATGAAATCAATAGACTCAGCCTTTTGGGTTTTTTTATGTCACCTTGCTGAATGGCAGAGTGGGATTGTTTCGTTTAAAGATTTTTGTGACTCTTGAACCATGGCTCTGTGTTCTAATATGTTAGACTCTTCTATGCTTTAATGGCATTAGTCAAAGCAGATCTATAGGTGGACAACTTTACTAGTAAAACTTTACAGGGATGTGCTAGTATGAAAGCAAAAGCAGTGTGCATGCATAAATATGAATGTATACATATGCATATATGTCTATGTGTATAAGAACATCTACATGAAGACTTTCTGAAAGATGTCAATCAAATATTCTTATACCACTCTTCAACAAAAATATGCCATACAAATTTATCACACAGATGTGGCTTCAGTTCCATATTCTTTCTTTGTATTTGCCACACAGAACTTTTTTCATAGATTGATTATAAAGGGAAAGTTGAAGTTTTAGTTGCTGATGACCTCTTGGCAGTTGATGTTCTATGGACATGTTTCAGGACTGTGCAGTCGCATTCATTGGATGTCACAACTAAAGGAAACTTCAAAAACTTCAGCGTCTGAATAGTTAAGAACTGTCATTTAACATACCTGGTTTGGTTTTCAGAGTTCTCACTCTGAAAGGAGTGAGGAGCAAGACAATTTATACCTCTCAGTCCTACTGGTACTGTAATTTTACCACTCACTGTATTTCTTTTACACTGTTTCTGACATTTCTTCTGTCCAAAAGAAACAAAAACTTAAACTTGAAAAATTAGCTACTGAAGCAATACCCTATTGCAAGAGGTGGATCCTAAAATAATTTTCACAGTAGTGGGATCCTGATTGTTCTCTATGAATTATTCATTGTTCAAACAGCATGTGGTCAGATACTCTGTTTACTCTTTGGTCTTATTCTCTTCAGCTATTATCATTAATCACTGTTTCTGCTTCTTGCATAATATTCTCTCATTTCTTCATCATTTTTAAAGAGAAAAACAAGGAAAAATAGCTATTTAAAAATTCAGTCTTTTTTTATTTACTTCTTACCTACTGTATTTTCCTAGAGTTTCTCTCTTTTCACAATGCCATTTTTCTTCTGAATATGTATAGGCAATCTTCTCTTACTTCCTTTGGTTCCATTATCTGGCATTATGTATTACTTTGTATGTATGCATACCTTGGCAGCTGCCTTGTATCTGTTCTTTTCAATCTCCCTTCTCTTCTATTTTCTGTACCATTTCATTCCACAGTCCAACTCTTTTGCTAAAATTTCTTTCGGTGATGTGTCGGAGTTTTAAAAAATTTTTCTTATATCATGTTTTAGTGATGGTGAAAAACTTGGTTTTATCTTTGATTTATTAATCTTTTCAAGTGGTCTGCTTGTCTAGTTAGTGCTTTGTTCACTTTACGTAGCAAGATTTACTTTGTACATCCTAATATGACTAATATACTGTATAATCATTATTTTACAGATTCAACTGTCACAAAATTGGTCTAAATATTTCATTGACTATTCTGACTAATAATTTTTTAGTAAATCCCTCAACAAACAGCCAGTATCACACCTGCTCTGTGCTTGATAGGGACCAAACCTTGTCCCTGTATCTCTGGATGCAGAGATGCTCACAACTCTGAAGAGTATGACAGAATCACAGAAAGATTGAGGTTTGAAGGGACCTCCAGAGCTCATCTAGTCCACCCCCCCTTCTCAAGCAGGGCCACATAGAGCTGGTTGCACAGGACCATGTCCAGATGGCTTTTGAATATCTCCAAGGATGGAGACTCCACAACCTCTCTGGGAAATCTGTGCCAGTGGTCAGTCACCCTCACAGTCAAAAAGTGTTTCCTGATGTTCAGATGGAACCTCTTGTATTTCAGTTTGTGCCCATTGCCTCTGGTGCTGTCAATGGGCACCATCGAAAAGAACCTGGCTCCATCTTTGCAACTTCCCTTCAAGTATCTATATACATTGATAAGATCTCCCCTGAGCCTTCTCCACGCTGAACTGTCACAGCTCTCAGCTTCTCCTTATATGTGAGGTGCTCCAGTCCCTTAGTCATTCTGGTGGCCCTTTGCTGGACTCTCTCCAGGATGTCCATGTCTCTCTTGTACTGGGGAGCCCAGAACTGGTCACAGTACTCCAGTTGTGGCCTCACCAAGGGTTGAGTAGAGGGGCAGGATCACCTCCCTTGATCTGCTGACAACACTGCTCCCAGTGCAGCCTAGCATGCTGATGACCTTCCACTGCTCTCCCCTGACCTACCAGGCCAGTCATTTCATCACAGAAAGTTATCAGACTGGTCTAGCGTGACTTCCCCTTTGTGAATCCATTCTGACTACTCCCGATCATCCTCTTGTCCTTCATGTACTTGGCAATGGTTTCCAGGATTAGTTGTTCTGTCACCTTTGCAGGAATTGAGGTGAGGCTGATTGGCCTGTAGTTCCCTGTGTCCCCTTTCCTGCCTTTTTTGGGTACAGGAGTGACATTTGCTTTCCTCCAGTTTTCAGATACCTCTTCCAATCACCTTGTTCATTCAAAGATTATCAAGAGTAGCCTCACAATGACATCAGCGAGCTCCCTCAGCACTTGTGAGTGCATGCCATGAGGGCACATGGACTTAAGTATGACAAGTTTGCTTAAATATTCTCTGACCTGATTCTCTTGCAAGAGTACATCATCCTTGCTCCAGACTTTCTCCCTGGCCTCTGCATCCTTGTATTTCTGAATGCTGATCTTACTAGTAAAGATAGAGGTGGAGGCGGCCTTCAGTATCTCAGCCTTTTCAATGTCTCCTGCACCATTCAGCAGCAGGACCACATTTTCCCTAATCTTCCTTTTGCCACTGATGTACTTACAGAAGCTGTTCTTGTTGCCTTTGACATCCCTTACCAGATTCAATTCCAGTTGGGCTTTGACTTTCCTAACCGTATCTGTTCATGCTCCTGCAGAGGTCCTCTTCTTGTTGGCTCATCTGTCTCTTGGGAAAGAAAGTCGTCATTTATCCTCTCCAGGAACCTCCTGGATTGCTTATGTCTTTCTACATTGTTCCCCTGGCAGATATTGGGGTGGCTGAAGTCCCCTATGAGGACCAGGGCCTGCAAACATGAGGCAACTTGTAGTTTTCTGCAGAAAGCCTCATCCGCTTCCTTGTCAGGTGGCCTATAGCAGACATCCACTACACTGTCACCCACACTAATCTGCTTTTTAATCCTTACCCATAAGCTCTCAGCTGTCTCATTATCCATCCCCAGGTGGAGCTCCATGCACTCCAGCTGTTTTGTCACGTAAAGGGCAACTCCACTTCCTCATCTTCCCAGCCTATCTTCCTAAAGAGCCAGTATTGCATGCTGTCATTGCAACACTCCAAGCTGGGATGCAAGCTATGTCTCTGTGATCCCAACAAGATCGTAGCCCTGTAACTGTACATATTTATTCCCTACCCTGTGTGCATTACTGTACAGGCACTTCAGAGGGGTACCCCAGCGTGTTGGTTTCCCAGAAATTATCTGGGTGTTTTTTTCATAGTACGGCCTAGTAGGCACTTTCTTGCTTACATGTAAATGCTTGAGGTGACCCTGCTTAAGCCCTACATTTTTGGTTTTGTGTTTCTTTTTGTTCACATCACTCCAGGCCCTTTCCTCATCAACACTGTCTACCACTCCCTCACAGGGCTGCTGGTAACTATCTCCCTCCCCTTTCATTTCAATCTCTCTAAAGTCACACAATCTCTTTGTGAGACTTTAGCAGATACTGAGAAAACTTTGGTAATACTCTCTGGGAAGGTGTTTAGAGGGAAGATGAGTCAGACTACAAGTATTGGAACCTGTAAGATACATACCCTCATAACTGGGCTTCTTAGAAACTTTCAGATTCCCCTTCATCTCAATAACCTTTGGCTGGTCATGCCAGATGCTTTACTGGTATTTTTCCAGAGTCTGATCTTGTATTCGTTGGAAATTAATGTAAGTTTTGTTACAAAATGCAGTAAAAGGTAAGACTGATCCCCAAATACCCTACTTATTCTTGCTTCTGTGCAATCATTTGCATAGAAATTGATAACAATAGACAACACATCCAGACATTTAACTAATAAATTTCTCATTTTGTTATGCATACTACTTCTATGTCTACAAGAAAAACACTTTAGCCTACCTTATTATGTGCATATATTCACACTTCAACTTCAGTTGTCATTCTCACCCACATTTTTTTTATTATGCATTTATTTCCAATTTACTGCAAAACCAGGAATGTATTAGAAAGTAATTGCCAGCCAGCCAGTTCTCTCTAAATCGTAAGGTGGGAGGTCATTGACAGAGTTTTCCAAATTCAATAAAGTTTTAATCTGCTACATTTCACTTTGCATTTTAAATATATGAAACATAAAACAGAGAAAGCAATTTACTGAGAAGAAAAAACAAATATTTCTGTAATGATGTTCCATTTACAATTACTTTATTTGTTTACTTGTAAGTGCAAATTTATTGGAAAAATAATTTTACAGAGGATCCCGATTCAGTCTTCCCTGTAAGTTTGTGAATGAACCTCTATAATACAGGACAGCCATGATAGCAGCTTTTACATTATTCTTCAATGGACTGCAAGGAACACACATAAGCAACACATTTATATTCCAGGCATAAACCAGCTCTCATGGATAGAATTTTAATCTCTTCTTTGCCAGTGGAGGCTGCTTTTGCAAACAGAATATTTGAAAAGTTACAAAGTAGACCTGCCTTGGTTTTCTTAAGGAATTTAGGATTTTACTGTACTTGGAAATTAAATGGAATAGAATGTTATTGGAAATTAAGTTAAACCTCTCTGTACACCCTGCCCCCCCCCATAAACAGAGGAGAGTAATTAAGATACAGTACATATGACTATTTTGAACTAAAAGGACTCATGTGGTTGGAAGCGATAGCATTAACCTAACTAACGTACAGACTGTATCATCATGCCTTCCACTGCTTCCCATTAATGTTTCATATCATCTCCACACACACTAGCCCTAAGCTGGCCAGTTTTCTGCTTATATGAAAAAACAAACAGCAAATATGCAATAAAGCCTGTTATGTTTAATTCAGTGATGTGGCAAATTTGTCTAAAGAACAAGAAATCAGTAGTAGAATGATTTTTAGATGTATTTTAGGACATCAGTTGCAGAACTTTTGGCAAACTGAAGTAATTTGATATAATGTCATCACATCAGAGGGGCAAAATGCCATTTAGTAAGTCAAGAAAGTAGCCTTTTTCGAACACCAATGAAGCTTTTTGCAGTTTAATAATCTTTACGGGCTGTTGAAAGTCAGTTCTTTTAATGCACTGGGTTTCAAATATCTCTCATAGGCATCTTTAGTCAGAAAAATATGTTCATATAATTTTTCTCTATATTTATTTTATACAAATTTAATATAAATTGAAGATACTTAAAATTTCTGTTCCAGAATCAAACTGAAACTTAACATGAGGTTTCTCTTGTCCTCAGAAACTACTGGAATAGTTTTTGAAGATATAAAATTAAGAAATGGAATATTTTATAATAAATGTAAATGTAACAAAAATAATTTATTGATGCTCGAAAATATGAGGTTTTTATTCTCAAAAATACTGAATAATGTTAAAGATTATATATAACTTAATTTTAAGAAACTAATGTATTCTTACAGAATTTCATAGATTTATAGAAAGCTTGTAATACCTATAAATTACAAAGTTCAAAAATAAATTAATTGGAATATAGAAACAGAAATTAAATAATTAGTTCAGTGAATGATAACGATACAATTATCCATCATTCCTTGTTAAAATTTTTAGATATTTTTCTCACATATCAAGACTGTAAGAAGAAGAAGATAATTAGGTACAGGAAATTCTAATTAGTACATTTATGTTTTCACCCTGCCTCCAAACATCAATATCTGAATGCAACCCAACTCAAACAAGTCATTCCTACTGTGAAATGACAAGGAAAATGTTCTGAAATATCTCCCTCAAAGAATGAAGAATATTCCAAGTTTTCATTCAAGCACAGATTTAACCATACCTAGCTAGCTCAGCTCTCTGAAGCTTGCAATGATCGTGAGGCTCTCTGAAATGGATAATTTATCTGCAGGATAAATTTTCCCTCACAGGGACCTGTGTTACTGCAACCAGACTGCTCCTAATATTCAGGTGTTGCTACCCTGCAATGTGTTCTGTAAGATGGCTATATTTTACAGTACTGAATATTGTCGTATGCCTTTAACTAAAGTGCTGCTCTGGAAGGGCAGCTAAAACTCTACTTTTAGAATACAAAACTTCCACAAGTTTCCTCACTGGAAATGAGGAAACCCCTTAGTTATATTTGGTTTTCTCTGAAACTCTACCAGCGTCTTCACATCTTTCTTGTATTGAAATGCCAAGAACAGAATGCAGCATTTTCCAAGCCAAGTGAAAGAACTGCCTTTTTCATCCTTATAATATGAGATACCTGCTTTTCTCTATAAAATAGTAATGAATGATCCTAAACCTGCTGTACAGAGGATATACATTTGGGACATAGCACATAGCTCTAATAAGTGGTACCTTCAAAATGAACGGGATTTCATCAGAGCTACCTGTTATGAAATATTCGTTATAGTGCCTGAAACACCTTGAGCACTTGATTGAGCCTTTACTAATGACTGAACACACAAGGCGAGATGGAAATTCTTAATCCCCTGTGTTAGCTCCCTGCTTAAAGTTGTCCTATTATTATGTTTGATTCAACTTTGTAGAAGAGGTGTCTTGACGTGCATAACCTTCATTAATGACTGTATCTAAGCATTTTCCAATAACATATTATTTACCTAACTAATATTTTGGTTTGGGTTATCTACTCTTTCTCCTCTTTTTCTGCTCCATGTAGATGGTATGAGCATTGTTTACACAGTCTGTATGTGTACTTTGAGCAAGGTTAAATAAATGTTTCAGACCTTATTGAAAATATTTGCTTCATTTTTTTTTTTTAACCAAAAAAAAAAAGTTATCTTTGCTGAGTTTTCAGGTTTTTTTTTCCTGACCAGCATGCTCTGAATATCTTGCCTTTGAAATAGCAGTTGTTAAGATTCAGGCAAAGAAACTAGGAGTCATCTGCATTCATATTTTGAAGGCATATTCAATTGTAAGTATGCAGCCAGAAGATCTCTTTCTAGCTAAAAGAAATAAGATAGCTCTTGTAGTTTCAGTTCAATCTATTATGTGTTCCTGGAGTAGTTCGTCTATGCACTGATCATACACAGAGTTTGTAGCAAAGCTATGGTTCAAATGTAAATCACACCAGAAATTCTGCAGACTGAATCATCCAGGCGTCTCCCTGTTCTCAGGGAGTACACAGTACACAGCAAGAGCAGGCATGAAGCAAAACAAGCACACATCCATGTGTGTTCTGGCTTGTAGAAGTAATGAAAATGTTAAAAACAGAAGTAGTACTTTACCAACGAATCTTAAAGAACTATAAATTGCCAGGTATCTTGACTATTGATGCCTTTTCCATCTTTGGTCTTGACAAACTGCACATTGTATCATTTATGTTTTGCAAAATGTTTCTGGAAGCTCGGTTGTCCTGATTTACTCCACTAAGCATATTTGTAGCATCTCCATTATCTTTCTTTTTTTTTCTGTTTCATTATCATAACACTGTACAAGTGCAGAACACTGAGAGTCTTTCCATCAAAGAGATGATAGTCTAAGATCACTCAGGTAGAGGGCTACCAGGAAAGCAAGCCACTGTGAACTCAATCTCAAATGCAAACACAGGTACCAAAAGCCAAAGAGACAATACAGCATGCAGGATCATGGCATTAGCCAAAAAAGATATGGGAGGGGACTATTTAGGTGCTGATGAAAGCATGAAGGTTCAGGCCTTGAAACCTTATTAGTGAATAAAGATGGCCATCATCATCAGACAACTTTATGGAGATGATAGCTTTTTGATATTGATTAGGACTTACCAACTAGTCAGTGAATGGTTTTTAAAGGTACGTAGCCTATGTTTGGTCCCATAATGACAAAAGTGTCATTTGAAGCAAAAGAATTAGAAAAATACAATGTGATAACAAAGAAAGAAGTTTTACATGGAATTACTAAAGTTTGGAAATGAATTAGTTGTGTGGAAGGAAAAACTATATAATCTTTCACACTGCATATAACTATTTTTTTAAATATTTTTTCTAAAAATATTTCCCACTAACGCCCATATCTTCTTTTGAGATTAGTCAGAATCATACAAATAGATTCCTTAGTCATCACTTTTTACAGGGTTTAGTAAAATGGGGTTTTGATTTCTAGTTACTACCATAAGTAATACAACAAAAAACTACAAATAAATTACATGTTGTATGATTTTTATCTATATTGAAGCAATTATGTGTCATGATGAGATCCTGGAGTAGTGAATGAGCCACACAGGTTGTTGTCTCCTTAGAGTTCCATAATCTAGCTAGAATTTCCCATAACACCTCTCTCTCTGCAGCTTTATTTACTGATCAAAAGGTCCTCCAATTGTGCAGGGTAATCATTTATTTAGATGACCTCTATTAACTTCCTTCAGAAAAATCTGGATGAAGAGGATAAAAGTAGTCACTGGAGTTATAAGAGCTGAAAGCTCTTTTGTTTGCAAAGGACTGTAAATATAAGAAATGGCTTTTCATAAAAAAATATCACAGAAATAAAGGTGAAGTTACATTTACTAAGGAAGAAATACAGACTTAAGTCTGAAAGAACTAATTTCAGTGGAAGTTACCCTTGACAGAAAGGCATGTTCCTTTTCCTTCAAAGTTCAAAATTTACATTTTGTTGCCAGTGACCAAATAACAGATTCATATGGATATGCTTATTGCCTTTTCTGTCTTGTAATGAAAAAGAAAATTAAAATATCATAAGTTTCTATTTTACATTAACTGTCTCATTTCATTGCCAAAGTGCTAACCACCTCACCCACTCTAATCGCGATAAAGGGAAGTTATTTCTTTACTTAAGGCTTATTGTGTTTGTGCTTCCTTACCTTTTTCTATGTTCCAGCTGGAACTTGTCAGTCATTATGAACAGCCTGTTAAATCTCATGCCTGCAGCAACTTTTAGCTAGCATTTCTGAATAAAAAGAGGAGAGTGAGATATCACTTCATTATAAAGGGAACTTAACTCCTGAAATATGAAAGCACAGTATGTATCAGTGTGCTCTTTATGAGCTGATTCTCTCCCCTTTAGAGAAGCCTGGGCAAAATGGTTCACCATAAAGTGTATTTGGTGCATATATGAGCTCATGTGCTTTCAGTACGCATTTCTGTTCACTGTTTCATCATGCATGCACAATACCTCAGATATTGCAATGTGCGATTCTTTGTTTCAGTATCTGTGCTTGATGTTAGCTGATTATCACTGTATATCTCCTAGAAGCAAGTTTGATAACCCTCAAATTTTATCTAGCCTAGTGTAAGCATAGATGCTATTCTATCCTCCTTTTAATCTGAATACTTGCTTCAGTAAAACACAGCAGGCTATTATCCATTATAAAGCAAAATTATGTTATAAAACAATGATATAAAAGCAAATTACTCTTGGCCACTCACAGTATGATCAGTTTCAGTGCCAATTTTGCTCATTTTTCATGGGATTTCAAGAAAATATTTCCTTAGGCTCAGATGAGAAAATACAATTGTAGCATATGAGAAAATAATAGGCATGGTGTTTTGATGTTGAATTGTAATAGAACATGCAACTTTCATCAGGGCTGGCCTGAGACTTCTTAGCCAGATGGACTGATTTTGCTTTCCCTTGGATAAGGATCAAAACTCTGACTGAGCCTACCATGGAAAGGCAAAAGGAGTAAAATTAGAACTGAAAGACCAGAGAAAGGATTGTGGAGATCCATGAAGGATGGGCTTGCTGTTGGACATGCATGGAAGAGCAAAGCATGTCAACTGCCATTTCCCAGAGGACCTACCTATCGCCTTCTCCATCAGCATTAGGCATTGCACTACATACTGTGCATTTTTATGTTCATGACAAAGGAAAGATCAAAAAACAGGATTATTTTTTACCTTTGGCATGCCACCTTAGGCAGCTAGCTCCTTTTCCACAAACCTAAAATGTGCATTGGGGTTTTTTTAACTGAATTGAAGAAATCCTTTTTTATATGAAGAAATAGGTGATTTTAAATCATCATCTTGTCTGTGGGGTCTAGGATAATAGATTTCTCCTATACTCACAAGTATGCACCTGAGTAAGTCTCCTCAGGAGCAGGATCACCTTCCCATTAAATCTACAGTACATTTCTTTCCAAGAAAACAAAAACTACTGGGATCAGCATGAGCTATTGTAGCTTAGGGCATACTAACTTTTGCCAACTAAGAGATTTGTACTGTGGAGTTGGGCACATTCTTATCTCTAATTTATAGCTCCTTCCCTCACTTGTCTCTTAATTGACTCTGACATGCCATGGTGACAATTGACCTAGTATCTCCAACATCTAAGAGCTCTCCAAACTCCTACTTCCCCTCCAAAACTTGTACCTCTCCTCCTTAATAAGAGGAATCATTAAATCACTTTTCTGAAATGCTATGGAGTTGAATCTTAAATTTTAATTTAAGGCATCACCTGAAAAGTTTGCTTTAAAAAAGGCAATTAATTCAATCAGCCTAGATGAGCACATAGAAATTAGGTCAAAATATAAACATTATGACTACTTAGAGCTGACTAAGAGATAAATAATACATAGATCCATATAAAATGAAATGGGTGAAACCAGGAGTCATACAGAAATTATATTCTGACTTTTAGTTTGGCTTCTAGTTTTTTTGCATAGTCCAGTTAGTTCAGTAATCAGTCAGAGGTCTGATGTCTCCTTTATCAGGATATACTTAATAATGCCCACATGAACACCCATATGTGGGTGTTAAGCAGTGACACTTCTTTTTTGACTGATCACATGAATTTTACAAATACAATATGAAACTCGAGTTTGGTTATCAGGAGTTAACTAGGCCCTTTACCTGTGTTTCAACTGTTACAGCTGCACTGTAGCAAAACCTACCAGGTGTAGGAACCACACTACTGGTTTCCCCAGACCAATGCTTTGTTAGCGTAAGGACTGCACAAGAATCAGGAGGCTGGAATTGGCAAGGGGAGGTGGTAAGACTTGATGGCAAGACATCTATGCCCATGGGAAAACACTATGGTCTTTAGAGAACCCTGGAAACTGAGAATGTAGCAAGTTAGTCCTCACCTGCTTGTCCATCCTCTCTCAGATTGAATTCTTTCTGTGAGTCTCTCAAAGTAGTAGTGAAGAATATCTAGGATTTTTTTTAGATTCTCTCAGAAAGGGAAGACAGGAAGGTTAGGGGAGATATTATTAATCTTGCTTGTGGGTGTCTATGTGGGCTGTTTAGTTAGCTTACTGTACAATGTTCAGATAATTTTGTACAATGAAAGCCAATGTGTGAATTCATCCAAAGGATGGAATGGTATATAATGAATCTTGGTTTAATGATAAATGAACAATTTTAGTTCTCCATGTTGCTTTCATTCTCTGTATTATCTCTAGTGTCTATCCATATAGAAATGACCAGCCAAATCAAACTTACCATTGCTATGAAGTACATTGTAGTCCCATTTAGAGACAGCCGAGACACAAATAAATAATAGAGCTTTTAACAATGTTTATGAAAGTGTCATTCAGATTGTACTGGAAAATGAAAGAAAAGCTAGTCTACAAAAGTTATTTTCATTTGTATGTTTTTGAAAAAAATCTAAGTTGTAAAATCTAAGTAGCTTTTTTTTCTTTTTTTCCTGTGCATCTTGTATTTGCCGAAGTAGTATCCACTATTTTGGTGAATTTTAGGACAAATGCATGGGGAAACCAAAGGTGGGAAAGTCATGCTGTAAAAATCTGGGATCTTCTATATGCTAGTTACAGATTGCTTGAAATGTGATGAAGCATTATTAACAACAGTGTGCATCAATCTTTTCAAAACCAAACTGGATGCATTTGCTTGTATTATCCAATCAAGTGTGCAGTGGATCCTAGGAGAAAAAGTAGGCATGCCCAAATTTGCTTCAGAGAGAAGGAGAAAACAGGGAGTTTTGTGCCATACTGATGTTAAAAATAAGCACAAAAAACATGGCAGTTGTAAAGATTTATCTTCTTGGGTTTTATTCACCAAGAATAATATTTGTGGCTTTCCTAAGAAATTGCTTATCTAACCTCTTTCTTTTTACTGTGTTAAATTGATCATAGCTGTTGCAAGAAGGTGGAAAGAACAATGAATGCCTGGAAAAATAACAGGTTTTGCTGTTTTTTAATTAACTGTGTATGGTGCTGACATCATTCAAAGATCTAGTAAAGCTGAGCTAACCTTTGCCTGGATAAAGACAGCTGTCACATTTCTTGCCATGTTTGTGCTACTCCAAAGATCTTCATGACTCACTCAACCTTTGATACATGCAACAACTGCAAATACATGTCATAGTAGTTGGCATACTGGGAAAGCTTTTATAAGTTAGGTAGACCAATATATAAATTTATTTTCTACTTCATAAGAGAAGAGGCTGAGGATGCAGCTCAACTAATGAGGTGGTTCCAAGACACAGTTTCATTTCATGTCTTTTTTTTTTTTTTTTTTTGTCTGAAAGTCATAGCAAATAAGCAATTGGTTATCAACTTCCAGTGTGGTGCTATGACAAGGTAGGGGGGGTGGAATGAGGCACAACAGGGATGTAGAATTTTTGTCTGGTTTTGGCACTGGTAATGTTAATGAGAGAATAATATCCAGTCTTGATATTTACATTTAATAAAAGATATTGAAACCCCAGGGTCTGTGAAAGAAGTACACAGAACTTTTCAGGGGCTGGAGGCTATAACTTAACATACCATAATAAGCTTAAGAAAAGCCAACCTGCTTACTGTATCAGAAAGAATGACACTTAAATTGACTATCCTCAGTAAGGACAGTTGCGGAAGAAAACCAGTGGGGTTAAATGGGCTTTTTGGTCTAGCAAAGAAAATACAGTTTAAAAAACAAACTAGTGTCTAAGGGCAAAGTTAAAATATTCCAGCTAGAAGTAGGCCAGAATTTTATAACCTTATTTTCTATTTTGATACTGAGAGAGAACAGTGAGAATAATTAACACTTGAAAAAAACCCTGGGAAGCAGAGGATCCTCTGGACCATGATGTGTTCCATTTGGATCAGGAACCAGACTGAGGGAAGAGCTTTTATTCAATAAAAGTTATTAGACTGTGCAGGCACCACTGGGTGAAACTGGATGGTCTGTTATCTACAAGAGGTGAAATCAAATCTACTGGTTCCTCTTGACATCCGATTGTTTGAGGACAGATATTCTTTGGGGCTCCATTTTAAAGCAGATAGCATTGAAGATCTGCCTATGAAGTTATATTTACTACATAAATATATTTTCTCTCAGCTCAACAAACTATCTTTTTTTTCTGGATTGGTGACACACAGTGTAAGTCTATCTTTCACATCCTAGAGAAAAGATGCTATGATTTGTGCTGCCCTTAAGACATAATAATATGCCACATGAGGCAATGGATAAGTATCAGTGATTTGTACAATATTCTGAAGTGACGTTAGTTCACAGGGATACTGGTTGTTGATTTTATATTTGAGATGAGAATAAACAAATAGATGAAACTAAACAGCTCCATACTTTGGTCATTTAATACAAACTATATTGTACATAGAGCTTGCTCTTCTGTTTATAATGAGGAGGAAAAAAATTAGCAACATGAGTTTTCCAAAACTGGTGAGATGCAGTTCCAGATCTGAAAGTGAATTTTGCAACTTGAGACAATATCTGTAGTCTTAGTCAAAATGATATATGAGTTGAAAAACTCACTGTTCTTTGCTAGGCAGGGTTTCTCCCAAGAAAGATATTGCCACGTAGTAACCCATATGGATCAGTTTCCCAGTCTCAATTGCATATTGAAATTTTAGCAATTTGCCATTTAAAACATTACCAGGACTTTTAATGATATACCCATCAAGAGTTAACTTACATATTTTATCAATAATATTGTATGTTTCGTAGTATGTTTTGCAGCCCCAAAGTGCTGTTCTTTGATTACCTATTCAGTCATTAAATTTCTTCAGCATTTGAAATGCATGACAAAAACTAAAATATCTGGTTACAGCAGATATGCAAGTTAATGTATTTTTTCCTGAGATCATAGATTACTGTCAGAAGAAAAAAAAAAACAGTGATTCCATTTCAAGATTATTTGCTTCAAGCAGAATTGTTTTAGTCATGGGATCAATACTTTTATAGTGTGTAGCTGCTCAAAAATGGATCCTATGTTTGAAAGTTAATCAATTAATTGAACAATTAATGAATATTTCCTATGCACTTGTTAAATGATGGATATACTATAAGCAGTAGAAACCCTGCCATGAGATGTTGTTAGAATTTGCCTCCAGTAATTTTCTATTTAAGATGTTGTCATTTAAGCCATTATATGAATGCAGTAAAAATGTACATTACCAGGGCTTTTAATATATATAGAAGCTGTGTCATGATGCTGTCTATTAGCAACTGAACAATGTTATTAAGTCATTAAGAAAATAACATTTTTAGGATTATGTTTCTCCATAACTGAGCAATCCTATAAAGCCATTAAGAAAAGGAAGACCGAATAAAGGAATGTATTTATGTAAAAACTGTATCTTCATTCATATTTTAACTATTTCAACCTCTTTTTTTTCTGTTGGAAATAATGTCATATACAGGATTTTTACTAATGTTCCCAGAGGTGCAGCTTTATATGATGCTGACTTGCATTTACTCATGCTGTTAGTTATAAAACCCTGGAAACAAAATATGCATTACTCTGGACCAAACTCCAGGTCCAACTGTCATGACATCCTGTCTCCAACAGAACTCAGTGCCAAATGCTTACTAGGATTGTGGAGTCAACACTGGAGGAAAAAATATAAGAAGTCCTTTTTTTTTAATTTGGGAATACAGAACAGAGCAAAGGTGAAGCTGTGGTTAGATAAGACTACCAAATAATCTTGATTAAAAAGAGAAACATTATTATTGATTTCATATGACTTAATATGAAACTCTACATTTCATAGAAAGAGTGCACAAGTTTAAAAAGAGAGCGTCGGATAAAAATGGAGCATCAAACATATTGGGAATATTCTCTTCTTCAGACTTCAGTATACTGGGAAATGGATGACACCTACTTTGCTTTCTAAAGGATATATAACCAGCCTATAAACATTATTGCATCTTGAAAAAAAACAGTCATCACTTTACATGGTCTTAATCCAGGGAACTCAAGTGGCAGCACTGAGGATGATGGTCTCGCTCAAGTCAACTACAAGAACACCTAACCTCATGCTATGCAAATATTAATCCATAGTACACTTACAACTGCAGTGGTTTCTTTCTATACCTAGAGCTCAGCTGTAACTGGCACTAGAATTTCACCCTACTTAACATTTTTCCAATCTAAAACTAGATTATGATGCTTATTAATTTATCAACTATTTAAACTAGTGTCTTGGATATTCCAAGCAAGCAAGAAATTCAAGACTTCAGTCATGAATGCACTTCCAGATTTTCACTATATTATTAACTATCAAGAATTGTATGACATTTATTTTCCTTCACCATATAACTTCAGCTTTTATGAACAGCTTCTCTTCCTGTTTTAACTGAACTCCTTTCGGGATAATTCTGTGTTTACACAGCAAATACAGAAATGTAGTCTCCCAGTATATCCCAGTGTCATGAGGATGGAGCCAGGCTCTTCTCAGTGACATCCATTGACAGGACAAGGGGCAATGGGTGCAAGCTGGAACACAGGACGTTCCACATAAATATGAGGAAAAACTTTACAGCGAGGGTAACTGAACAATGAAACAGGCTGCCCAGAGAGGTTGTGGAGTCTCCTTCTCTGGAGACATTCAAAACCCGCCTGGACGCATTCCTGTGTGATATGGTCTAGGCAATCCTGCTCCGGCAGGGGGATTGGACTAGATGATCTTTCGAGGTCCCTTCCAATCCCTAACATTCTGTGATTCTGTGATACAACCTAGCTGTAATCAGAATAGAGGTCCTTCAGTCTGAGCTCCAGATTTCTAGTTGGCTGGATTTCTAGCCAGCTGTGTAATGCTAGACTCTATGGCAGCAATCACAAAACAGGCATTGACTGTGATGAAAATTTGATTTTCATGAATAGAATATGTTTAATTTCACCATTTTCTAAAAGTGTTGTGAATGTAGTTAAAGTATAAATACTCATTACTGATTTTTTTTTCCTTTGACCAGCTTGTTCACTTTTAACTAGCCAGTAGAGTCAAAAGCAAAAGGCATTCCACCATTGCTTGCATGCACTTCTTAACGAAATATGAATGTTATGTGCTTCTTCATTATTTTCTCTAAACTATGAACTGATGCAGAAAGGTATAACAAAGTATGAAGCTATTCAAAGGCTTAATTATAATATTTCAGAATGAAAAAGATACTAACTTTTAATAATACCTGTCTGGTAAAGATTTTTCTAGAAGGCTGAAAAACTATAACTGGAAAATAAGTAGTCCAATGATTCTTTACTGTCATCCTGTACTATAAGATATTTGTTTTTTTACCAGTGGTTATTCAGTTCAAAGTACAAGGTCAGACACCACTAACACTATACTGTATATTGAGATATTATTCACCTGTGGTGTCCCTTTTATGTCAAGTGATCACAAAAGTTTCAAAATTTAATCTGAACTTTATCTTTTCAGTAAAGGTTAGGTTTTATTTGTTGAAATGATACCACAGACAACCTGAAAAAAGCTTGTGAAAAGTATGTTTAAATCCATTTTGTAATATTCAGAATACTTGAAACATGGAAAAATACTTCTGCAACAATAAAATTTATTCACAAATCATTTTATTATATGAAAAAAGGAAAGGTGATCTTATAGATGGTCCTATGTCCAACAAGGCTCCATACTTCCCTGAGTGTGTTAGCTGTTAAGATCACATTTTTCTCTCTTACTGCACTACAAGGCCAGTAGCATGCATTCTTTCTAGGCTTTTCTTTAAGTGGTTCAAAAAATGAAATTGAACACAAGCCTTCCTACTCTGGGTAAATAGCCTGGTCAGCAAGTTTCTCTATGTTGAAGGCAAATGAACCAACCAGACGACCCAGGAACCACTACTCCTTTCTTTTATCTGCATTTCTGAGTGTCTGTGACTGCCAGACATGCTGAAGACAGTTTAAGCATCCCCATGAGACTGTCTCTTGTGACAACTTGGACACCTCTGCTAAATGTCAGTGTTTAGAGGTGTTTCCACATATGTTCAGAAGATTAATTTTTGAAGTCTAGGGTATGATCAGCTATCAAATGAATTTCAGTTTAATTAATATCTCTCAGGTACCATCAACTTTTCATCTTAACATACAAAGAATTTAGCTTAATGTTGCTTTGGCATGGGCTTTCTTTTATCTTTAATCATAATAAGCTGAAGGTTCATATAAAAGCACTTATTTTACTTTTCACATATAGCCATAGCTTGCTGTGGCATTAATGGGAGCTATATATGAAAGTATTGAAAAAGGAAAAGGCCCTGAATAATTTATAAAGGTGAGCCACAAATAAGTGACTAAAGTACCAGAATAATAAAATAAGCACATGGGGACTAAATTGCTCAAGAGCTGGTAATGAAGTATGCTGCCTTTCACCTATGATGTCTACTCATCTATCCTGCCTGGTTAATATATTTCTGTAATCTCTCTGAAATGTACTATCCAAATTCATTATCAGTTATTTCTATAAAAGGCTATTAAAAAAATATCCCTTTTACTTGCTATAAAAAAAAAATCAGTTGCCTATTCAGAAAGCATAAATTGTCAGAATACTTGTTAACAGCCTTGTTTCGTGTCTTCAGATAACTTTAGAAATGAAAGCCTAAGATTCTCCTATAAACAGAAGATGTCTATAATCCACTAGGGTATAATGAAGCAAATGATTATTTCTGAAACACCTACCCTGCTTGTCAGCCCCTAAGCACTTCAAGAAAGCACTCTGAGTCATTCTTATAAAGAGGTGGTGTGACAGAAGAAATGAGCCACAGGTTGGAGATCCTCAGGCAAACGCAGCCCAGTGCATATGGTACATCATTACCAGTCTGATTTTAATGAAGTTTTAGAGCCTTAAATTTCACATCACAGTTGGTGCTCATACGCATTTTACTGTTATTGCCTTTCATTTCCCAAGTAAAGATAATTGATGATCTTTACTTAGAGAATTTGTAGATTTTGGAGCTATTTTTAACAGTGATTTCTACATTTTTTTCTTTGTGTATATGTGCATGCTTTCCTTTATACCAATTTTTATTTGATCTAATGATTTTTTTAGTGTTTTTAAAATAGAATCAGCAAAAGATAGACTTCTTTGTCTTTATGCAATTGAGCAAAATTTCATTAACATCTCCACTGACATGAATGAAATTATGTGTAAGGAAAGGTTACACTAACCTTGAGTAAGATTGGAAGAATATGGTCCTTACTGAGTATGCCTTCTACAAACTCATGTAGAATCTAATCTGTCATGCTATTACTTAGCTAAAAGATCTCATTAAAAGAAATGGAGGAGTTCTTGGTTTCTATTTGATGTTTTTGTATAAAGAAAATCATTGAAAATATTGACAAATAGTGAAATGAGCAAGAGAGAAACAATCAAATCTGAACAGAAATACATCGAAAAAGAACCTTAAAAATTGAAAGAAATGGGAAAAGCAGTTAAAGAAAAGAAACAAATAAGAGAGTAAAGCTTCAACCATTCATTATCAATCTTTTCTAGAGAAAGACATATTAAAATGACCACTCATGTACTGCATTGCATCACATCCATCTTTCGCTTGCTTTGTCGTTCTGAGTGATCTTTCACGTCTCATTCAGAAGCCTCCTGGGTCCTTGGTACTTTCCAGGTTCAAGATCACAGTCATTGCTGGTTTACAGTTCTTTGCCAAAATAAGTTTTTAGATTGTTACCATCATACTTACAATAACAATATTTGTGGGAATAGCTAACAGCTAAAAATTCTGAATTAATATGATGATTCT
This sequence comes from Nyctibius grandis, assembly GCF_013368605.1. Lineage (NCBI taxonomy): Eukaryota > Metazoa > Chordata > Aves > Nyctibiiformes > Nyctibiidae > Nyctibius > Nyctibius grandis. Next base: position 82,648,553 of record NC_090660.1, read on the forward strand.
ACCTGCTTTGAACCTACTATGTCCTAGATCAACCAATTTCAGGTTCTATGCTCCATGAAACCAATATATAGGTTAAAAGAAATACACATTTCAAAATCATCTTTAAATAATAAAAGCCTGATCACAGAGAGTAGACCTTACTGCAGTTTTTTTGGTGTACGCTGGATATTCTGAAATGCATTTCGAATCTATCCTTTTGTATATTAGTAACAGACAAAAGAAAATAAAAATATTTTGGTTTTAAAGGCACTATCAACATTCAGATGACTGTATTTTAAGATCAGCTATACAGGGCTTCATTCCAAATAGCAAGGTTTTGGGGCGATATGAAGAAGATGTCAGCAAAGATAGCTCAGGTTTAGTCACCCATTCAGCCTTTGAGTGTCACTAGTAACAGACCTTCTCTTCATTGTTCCTGGTTCCCCACCCCACCTTGGCCTGGTTCCTCAGGCTTCAAACAGTAGCGCGAGTATCACAGACTTTTAAAGCCATTTTCCACCTCACCTGTCCTCTACACTATTCAACAAGTACTTGCCTGGTTTTCTCACATAGCTCTGAAGCTCTTCTTCAATGCCATCCTGCTAGTATGAAATAAAACTCTTCAGAGATTTTAGTCTTCCTGTACTTACAGTCTTTTGACTTTGGGTAAATATTTCCAGAAGGGTCTTGTAAAGCCTCTATCTTAAAAAACTGTGGCCTGACAGTTCTCATTCTACCATTTCAAAGCTGAACCACACACGCAACATTCACTGAAACTTTGTAATGAAGTATGCAGTTCCTGTACAGGAGAAGCACTTCTTACTTATATGGCCATAAAAATCACATGAAGTTTATTATTTATATATAATTTCTTTATTTGAACTGAAAGTGCAGAAGTCCTTTGGAAATAGAGTACTTCAGCATGCAGTCCAAAACACAAAGGCATATCTGTTAAATTTGTCTCAACTGTGCAAGTCATTGCAGGCTTAGGATAACATAGAAGAAAATCCTTTTTTTTTTTTTTCCTTTCTTTTCTTCTCATCTCTTTGGTAAAATGTACTAAAAGATTAAATATCTTTAGGTTGAATTCTGCACTGAAAACAAGGTTTAATCAAGCATTGCATTGCTTAATGTTGCTTTAGGAATGGCAACTATATTGATTCAAATTCGGAGCAAACAAGACGGTCATCTGAAGCATAAAAAAAAGTGTGACACTTTCAAAAGGGGAAAAAGAGCAGAGTTATCCTAGTTACAGGAGTTTTTCTTGTTTCTCTTGATGGTCACAAAAGAAAGAGGATATCTAAACTGATGAAGTTGAATGCCCAGACCACCCCAATGCTCACATTTTTGACATTAAGTCTGAGATTATTTATGCTGTGGCTCAGAAATATGGTGGAAGGATTGGACCAAAATATCAAAAGGGTTGGGATACACCTATATTTGCCTCAAACCATACTGAATGAAAATAAAGCAGTTTACATTCGGATGATGATGGACCACCCTTGTTAAAGAAAGATGTGATAAAGTCCTTCACAAAAAGATTCTTGCAAAGGCTGTGTCTGCAAGAGATGCATAAGACACTGGAATCTGATATTAAATGATGTACCAAGGAAAAAGTTTGCACCTTGCTGAATTTAAGGACTATGGCTGCTGATATGGACACCTTCAGGACACCATAAATTAGAGAGACTAGAGGGGAGGAGACACTGAGAGTAATATATTACAATGGTCAGAGACACTGTCTAGTTTCTTACCAGACATCGGTAATGTTAACACAACTGTGTCCTGAAAAAAAAGCAGTAATATTTCCTTAGACCAGAGGGAAAAGACAGCTACCTTTCATGCAGGGAAGTAGGTGTTAGTACTTTAACTTGTAAAAATGGTATATATCTTGTTCATTAGTAACTAATTATTGTGTATTTAACAAAGCAAGGCTGGAAGGGAATGAAAATGGATAGTGCAGCATGAAAAGGAAAAGGAAAAAGGGTAGAGTCTAATTGCATTCTTCAACTACCTCACAGGTAGAGAAGGAAGGGCTCAGTTTCTCCAGAGGTGCACAGTAAAAGGACAGGAGTCAGCGGACACAAGTTACAACAAGGGATATTCCAATTAGATAAAATGAACAAATTCTTTATGATGAGGATAGCCAGAGTGGAACAGGTCACTCAGAGAGGCTGCGGGTGCTCCACCTTAGCATGTGCAGAGAGCATCTGAACAGGGCTCCAAGACACCTAATGTAACTCTTACATTAGTCACATCAGTAACTCTCCTGCTTTCACCAAGATTGTCACGGTTTAAAGCTGGGCCAGCTATTAACCCGGTGGCAGATGCTCTCTGTTAACCCTCTCCCCCCCCCCAAACCCTAAGGGAAAGGGAAAAGGGAGAGATACTTACTGGTTGGAAAGTTAAAACAGTTTTAATAAACTATAGCAATGAAAAAAAGTATAATAATAGAAATAATCAAATATATACAAATATATACAAAACCAAGATTAAGAGCTTGGAAATCCTCCTCAGGCAGAGTTGCTCCCCCCAGCACAGGCAGAGGAGAAAATGCAGTAGCTCCCCTTCCCATCACACCTGCAGGCTTTTAACTGGAGAACTGGCAAAGCTGGTACCAATCAGTGGGAGACAGGAGGGCCCCTCCCTCCTGGGCCCCACCTCCAGAAGGCAGTGGGTTAGTGATAAATAGGAAAGTGAGAAGGACGTGTACAGGATGGAATACCTTGTTGGTCAATCTTGGGTCACCTGCCCTGTCTGCTCCTCCCTGCAGGTGCGACCCCCCTTCGGCTCTTCACTTGTAAGCAGTGAGGAATTTAGCAGTGACCTTGGTTTCTCTAAGACTAATTGGTCTGGTTTGGGCCAAACCAGGACAAAGATGTTGGGCCAGCTGACCTCCAGAGGAGACTCTATCTATAGATATATTATTTATGCAAACATTGAGGCTTCCATGTTAAAAATGAAAACAATTTGTCTAAGAATATAAGTCTATCAGCCAGCTGAATGCACTCTCCAGGCAGGTGCTCATCAAACTCTGAATTCAGCTTTGAGAGACTGATTTTCCTTACAGAAGGCACCAGGCTGACGGTGGTGGCAGCTCAGAGATGTAAACATGTGGTAACAGTACGAGACCACTAGACTTGTGCTCTGGATTAAATTTTTAACCCTGATCCCCAGAGAAAAGAAACTAGTGCACTGACCCACTTCCCAGTTATCCCTGAGTCTCTGGCTGTGACACTACAAGGATGACTCATGGACCTGCAGAGAAAATATTTACTGAACAGCCTGCCAGCAGAGGGTGAGGTGGGCGGAAAGGAGAGAACCACGTCAAATAGAGATCAGCGTAATTGAATTCCATTTGATTAGTGATCCTGCACCTCTCTGCTCTGTGCAGATATTTTATTCTTTAAAGATAATATTAACTGCAGAAAACCCAAAAGAAAAATTTTCAGTGTTTAAAAGTATCTTTGAAGAGCATAAACACAGAAGGACAATACTTCAAATTAGTTGAAACAGAGGGCAAAGTAAATCCCCAAGCAGATAGTCACCCAAGGCTGTAGCCTATGGCTAACATATAATGGATAGCTAGCCAGGGGCTATGTGCAAGCCTGAAGGGGAAAATGAGTTGACAATTCCCATTCATTGTGTTTGTGGTTGAGTACTTGATTCACAGGCTGACTATTCAGCTATAGCCTCCTGGTGTGGTGTCAGCATATGAGACTTGGGGTTCACAACTACAGCAAGCAGTTTATATCCCACCTTTCAAGGTAAGTTCCTCCAAGTCCTGGAATGAAGCTGGTAGAAAACCATGGGGGAGCCAGGACTTCTGTTGCTGTGTGGACACAGACAATTTTCTTTTATTCTTCAAGTAACCAAATCAAACTAATTACAAGAGAAAACTCTGGGGCAATTGTTTCAGGTTCCACCTTTGGCAGTGGTTTCTGTAAAACGAAGACATTTTTCAGTACAGAATCTCACAGGCAAAGTAGTGCCATTGACAGAATTATTGAGCATGTGGGAAGATCACTCTTTACCTCCTACTCTGGGGCAGTAGGATAGCCCTGTATGGTTAGCAAGGGTGCAGAGTTTCACAACATTTACACAGGGGGAATGGTGTCCCACATAAAATTTACCTTAGATAGTTCTGAAAGAGTTTGTGTATTCATGTGGCAAAGTGCAGCATTGAAAGAAAATATTTGCTTGCACCCTGGAAGTGGTATTAACCACATTAATTTGATTCTGTTTCCAGGTTAATTTACCCTTGTGTCTCAGCCGAGATAATTATCTAGGGCATGACACTGACATTGCTGTATTGCTTCCAATTTCTGAGCTAAATGTTGCTGAGCTGTTTCAGGAATCTTTCTACAGTTTGCATCTGGGACCTTATGTCTGAGAAAGCCAACAGAGTCTACTGTTTATTTCACAGAATCACAGAATGTTAGGGATTGGAAGGGACCTCGAAAGATCATCTAGTCCAATCCCCCTGCCGGAGCAGGATTACCTAGACCATATCACACAGAAACGCGTCCAGGCGGGTTTTGAATGTCTCCAGAGAAGGAGACTCCACAACCTCTCTGGGCAGCCTGTTTCAGTGTTCAGTTACCCTCGCTGTAAAGTTTTTCCTCATATTTATGTGGAACCTCCTGTGTTCCAGCTTGCACCCATTGCCCCTTGTCCTGTCAATGGATGTCACTGAGAAGAGCCTGGCTCCATCCTCATGACACTTGCCCTTTCCATATTTATAAACATTAATGAGGTCACCCCTCAGTCTCCTCTTCTCCAGGCTAAAGAGACCCAGCTCCCTCAGCCTCTCCTCATAAGGGGGATGTTCCACCCCCTTAATAATCTTTGATTTGACAGGTTCAGTCCTATGTACGGCTTAGCTTCTTGTGCCTTGTGTTAGCCTGTCCGCACTGTGGAAAACTTCCATCTTGCCTTATTTTGGGGGTTCGGTTTTTCTTGTAATCTTTCTGCATGGATGATGAAACTTCGAGGTAATCCAAATAGAAAGTCAGCATCTGTCCCTAGACCCAGACTGTAAATAGGGTGTTACTGGAAGGTAAAAACCCTACAAAACTCTGTATTTCATATTTTTTATAGTACCAACCTCTCCATACCGATGATTCTGAAATCTGAGACTAATATTTCAGGAACTGGCACTAAACTGTACCTTATACAACCACAGAAGTTACCAAAACAGGCATTAAAGGATTACCTGCAGAATACTTGTTCAGTTGGAAAGTTCGGGATTTATTTCAGGTCCGAGATCTGTTTGAAGCCAGAGTTAAGATTAAAAACCCAGTAATCCCTGATCAGCGCTCTCGTGTTGTCAAGCCAGTGAATAATACCTCTCTTCCATGAGTAGGTGTGCAAATTTGAAATTAGCTTTCCTAGCTCCCTAGTAAATCAGGATTGGTGTGGTGAAGGGGGAAACATCTGACACTGACACACATGAGCAGTTATCTACCAGTATAAATGCTGAAACTGTACAATAATGAGTATCTAGTCCTGTATAACTTCCAGACAAACATCACAAGTTCCAAACTTATGGTTGTGGTCACCAAAAATATTCCTGCCTTTACAGCAAAATTTTGCTGTGCACATAAACATGATACATTAGACAATGGTGCTTGGCATTGAGTAATGACAGATAGCTTCTTAATGATGGTGTTTCCCTATCTCCCACTTGCAGTACAGGGTATTTTCTCTTGATCAATTGAACATTTGGTCCCTGGTTTGTGTCAGGCTTTTCTCATGACCCCTATAGAGACTACCAATATATACAATTTTTTGTGTCCCTGTGAAAATTGTATTAGACTCCAAAAGTAGATCTTAGGAAGGTCACCTGGAGCTGGGATGAGGAAAACACCTGTGGAAAAATCCACCTGTATAGATTCACCTTTCAATATTAAGAGTCTGCAGTACTGGACTTTGGAATTCATTTTTAGAAAGCTTCCTCAATGAGGAAAAAGAACATTTTGATAGTTACCAATTCCTGCTGCATTTAACCCATTTTCTTGCTGCAAAGTATGCGACAGCAAGAGAACCACACATACAAGTAACTATCCCACGAGATTCTACATCACATTCTTACTGAAAACAGTATAGAAAATTAGTCAGGAAAAATATCTTTGAAAGCGTTATTTCTTAAAAAATCACAAAGATAGTGTCAAACATATTTCAGTAAGCAGTAAATGAACCTTGCTTGCACCATAAATCATTAATGTTTAATCACCAGCCAATGCCTCAATAAGCTCACTGGCATGGAAACTCTAAGATACTCAAAGGACAGTTCTAGCAAATCTGGCATGCATGGTTGGCTTGTGTGCTTAATTACTGTTTATGCATTGGCAGTATCCAAGCAGTTGTATGTAATAAATAGAACACTGTCACACTGTCCAGATGGTTTTAGATTCAAGGCCTGGGGAGTATGTTTGAAGATTACAGGCCTGATTTACTAACAATTCGCACCAGCCTAATTGCTGAAAATCATGCTAATAGCATACGTTTCAGAAATTTCATCAATGCAGAAATAAATATACTATTAATGACTATTTCAAAACACATTTTATCTTCTGTTTAGCCACTCTTCAGAGGAGATATAATAATCTTATTTTGGTTTGAGGCATGTAAAAGCTTTATTTCTGCAGTATCCAGTAGGTTTGAGAGAAATGTGTTCTTTCACAAAGAACAAAGGAGTGCCAAGCAGAGATAATCCAGGCTATCTTTGAAAATTATGGTTTAGGTATTAGAATCAGTATAGCCGCTTTAGTCTGGTGATCTGCCTTAACTGATTTACACTGTCAAGAATTAGGGACAGAATTCAATGTCATAAAATTAAGAATGGAATCATTAGTTGTTTCTGTCTTTACCTTATGCATAAATATGAAGCTAAATTGTGCTATCATTTTCAAGCAGTCAAAAGTTTGTTAAATATGTTTATGAAGAACTACTGTCTTTTTCAACCCAAAACTGGATTTGATGCAAATTTGTGAAATTGCTTAAAGCAAATTTCCTTTGGGGAAGAAGAGAGAGGAGAAAGAAGGAGAGAACTTGGTAGGAAAGAAAATGGATTTAGAGAGGAGGTGTACATTTATTTAATAAGTTAATTCTTAGAGCTCCTTCCATGGTCTGTTTTCTCCCTGTACTCGGCACTAGTGAGGTCGCACCTCAAATACTGTGTTCGGTTTTGGGCCCCTCACTACAAGAAAGACATTGAGCTGCTGGTGTGAGTTCAAAGAAGGGCAATGAAGATGGTGAAGGTTCTAGAGCACAAGTCTTATGAGGAGTGGCTGAGGAAACTGGGGTTGCTTAGACCTTATCGCTCTCTACAACTTCCTGAAAGGAGGTTGTAGCGCGGTGGGGGTTAGCCTCTTCTCCCTGGCAACTAGCAACAAGACTAGACGACATAACCCGAAGCTGCGCCAGGGGAGGTTCAGGTTAGACATTAGGAAAAATTTCTTCACAGAAAGGGTTATTAGGCATTGGAACGGGCTACCCAGGGAGGTGGTGGAGTCACCATCCCTGGAGGTGTTTAAGAAAAGACTAGATGTGGCACTTAGTGCCATGGCCTAGTTGACACAGTGGTTTTGGGTCAAAGGTTGGACTCGATTATCCCAGAGGTCTCTTCCAGCCTAGTTGATTCTGTGATTCTTATAAGCCCCATTTAAGTATTGAAAGGCCACAATAAGGTGTCCCCCGAGCCTCCTCTTTTTGATTGAAAAGAAAGCACTCTAAAAAACAAATCGTTGACCATATTTTGTAACCATCAGTTATATTACATCGTGTTTTGATCTCTTCATGATGAAGATGCTGTTCTGTGGCTTCTGTTTCACCATAAAACAACTACCTGAAGTGTTTCAGGATTATATCCAAAATAGGATTTATGGTCCAAACCATATGGCCTTAACTGAGTAATTCATCTGTTCATTCTGTAACGTTCACTAGTCCTCAGTTATTAACCTGCTTATCCATTCCCCTATAGCCAACTACTCCTAGGGTGCAGTTCATTTTATGTTAAAAGAGATAATCTAATATAAATATGTGAGTAACTGCATCTCCCCTGGCTTCAAAAGGACTCTAGCAAGCTAGTTCAGCTGTTTATATCCACAAAGTAAACAAACACCCAAAATATATCCCAAAGAAATAATTGTCCAACTAACTTGGGAGCCACATTTTAGTTTTATATAAATTAATGCTGTACCTCTCCTGCACTGCTCCTGCCTATGGAGAACTGGAATACAAAATGAAGTAGTGCCTACATTTTTTTAGGATCTTGATGCAGTAACTATTCAAAGGTCTCCTAACATATACCATTAGACCTTTCAAAAATACATTTATAATTTTTAAAACATTTTTTTCAATTGGTCATAGAAAAGGAAAACATTAAGACATTAGCTGTATTCAGTGTTTCGTCTATGCTTAGCTGTGTCCTGGTTTCATTGGCATTTGGTTTCAGTTTGTGTCCAGACATGGTGATCAAGGCCCTTAGCAGCTAAATCCAGGGCGGCTGACCCAGGCTGGCCCACAGGTGTATTCTATAACATTAACATCAAGTTCACTATAAAAGTGAACTAGGCTTGCTAGAAGAGGGAGGGGAATTCTTCCTGTTCTCTTTGTTTCTCCTCACTTGTTTCTAATAATTGTGATTCCTGGAGCAACTTGCCAGTGCTCTGTAGATAAGTATAGTTTTGTATCTTTTGTGTTGTCATTTATATTGATTTCTTTATTTCATTAAATCTGTTTAACTTCAACCTACACATCTCCCTCCTTTTCCCAATTCCCTTTCTCCTTTGGAGAAGGGACATTGGGTGATAGAAAAACTGTTTATTGTTTAGCCCTGGGTGTAGGCTAAACAAGGACAAGCTGTAGTTAACTAATTCAATATAGGAGTTTCCCAGATGGCCACAGAATCTCATATCTCTTTTTCTAGACTGTACAGGACATATCTGTCTAAGTGTCTAGCTGGGGGTTGAACTCTACAGTACACTCAGACCATACAAATTAAGAGTGGTAGTGATCAACTTCTAGGTGTTTTAGTCATTTAGCCATTCTGCATTGTTCTAAATTATTAGCTTACATTGTTTTAGGTCAGAACAAGAGCTAGAAATAAATCTAACTGGAAGCCTTCAAACATTATTACTTACTAAAACCCTGTTTAAAAGGGGTTTTGAGGTACTGTCTGTAATGGGGGGATTTGTCATGGGTATTATCACGACTATGTTTTAGATGGACATGGAAATGAACTCTAAAGATTCAAAATGCAGAAGACATCTTTCACATTTTCAGTGCATTAAATTGGGAAACAAGAATCAAATTCAAGAGCAGCTTCTCTACAATGGCAGTATTTGAGATGTTTCCAAAATCTGAAGAGCACAAGATATGCCTGGCTGCTAATATATTAAACATTCACCTCTTTTTTTTTTTTTAATTACTAATTCTTTTCATTCACTTATAAAATCCATCAGCCTCTCCTCATATCTGAGCAAGTATTTTATGGCAAAGTAGCTGTAGTGAAGTCTCAGGTTACTGAGGCTATTTATTTAAACAAATTTTGGGTCAGGACTAAGTCACATCTGTTGCAAATAAACAGAAATATGTTATCCTTCGTCTTGTGTTTATACCCTAATTGTTTTTATACCCTTGTTTTTGTACCCTAATTGTCAGAATTTTAGCAATGATGACTGCTCTTACCTGCTTCAGAAAGACTAGATATTCTCCATGTTGATTACACAGACCATTACTTATTCTAAGCGAAATGAGTTAGATAATCTAAAATTGTAATTGTCACTACAGATTTTGTGGATACATCTTTTGAGATACAGATACAATTCCAGTGACCACACTTTTTAGACATTAATCTCTTGCAGACACTGTTCAGCCAGTGAATCCCTTAGTCTAGTAATGTGCGTTGTGTTCCTAGTTCTTGAATACATTATGCTTAAAGACTTAATTTTTCTTCATGTTGTTTAGAGTTAAAGTTCAAGAAATGTTTGCTTATTCTTACTGAGATATTCACTGTTTAGTGATTCAATTAAGAGACAGAATTTTACTGAGTCTTTCTCTTTTGTGGAGAGTATCGTTACGTAGATTAACTACTTGATCCTCTGTGTATTCAAAATTTAATGACCTGACTAGAAGTGTTGCTTCTCGCAATCTGCTAAGAAAAATCTGAAGGGGACAAGTTTCATTGTCAATTTCATTGACTCATTTCAAGTCAAATAAGAGTGATCATCTTCTGGGATTTGAAGCCAAATATAACACAGGTTGGCATAACATGATTTTCTTCTAGAAAATATAGTATTTGCTTTCTCTCGAACCATGTTCATGCTAACTTTATAAGAACGGAGAAGGCTCTGCTGTCATTTACGAAATAGTTGAGCAGCAACCCCAAAATTGGAGTGATTCATCCAGATTTGTAGTGTAAAAGGAGAATAAAATTCTCCTGTTGACATATTTTAATAACAATGGACTCAATTCTCTAACAGGTTTATCAAGTCAGTAGTTTTCCATGAATGCTGCAGTACTTCCAAAGACATACTTCTGTGTTTATTTTCTTTATATAGCTCTGTACTCTTATTTGGTTAACTGTTGCATCCTGATGATCAATTAAGATAACCGTGTCTCAATGTTTTGCTATTTGCTTTCTCCAGGTAAAAAAAAAAAAAAAACAAACTTAATTTGATGAATTCACTTCCATTTGGAGTTAAAAAAAAATTACCTGTCGGTACATGTTAAAATCCTGAAGCTAACTCTTTTGAAGACTCACTCAAGTGAGACTAGTCCACTATATTTTGGTCTCAGACTCATAAGTTTACCTCTGCAAATCCTGCACAAATTCATACTCTCTTAATGTCCTGGTTTTGCGGGGATAAAATGTATAGAATCACTTTTCTGTTACATTTTGTTTCAGTTTGTGGCCAGCTGTTGGTATGGTGAACAAGGACATTAGCAGTTAAATCCAGGGCAGCTGGCCCACAGGTATATTCTGTAACATTAACATCACATTCACTATAAATGGGAAAGCTTGCTGGGGATGTGTGGGGTTCCCCTTGCCCTTCCTCTTGCCCTTCATATTAGCATTGATATGTTTCCTTATTTTATCAAATCTGTTTAAATTTTAACCCATGAGACTCATTTCTTTTCCCAGTTCTCAGCTCGGGAGGGGTCTTGGGTGATAGAACAACTGGTTATTGCTTAGCCCTGGATGTGGGCTAAACAAAGACACCCAGTCACCAGAATAAAAACCCTTCTGATACTTTCACTTCCCATTAATAGTAGATAAAAACCATTTGCTCTGAATGTTTAAAGAGCAGCTGACAGATCTGGTAGAAGAGAGAGATGGAAAAGAACTGGGGAGGCAGAAGGGAACCAGGTAGGAAAGTGGGGAAGAAAGTAAACAGGGTTGTGAGGTAGAGAGTCTAAATGAAGAATGGGATTGAAATGTGGAAACTTGATGACTCCCTGGCAAAAGGAATTCAGAAATAGCACAAATATGGATAATGTTCAATGGCACGGTTACATAGAATCCTCATGAACTTAAATAAAGGGACCAAATTAAAGTAAAATAGGTAACTTGAGTTCCAAACAATGTTATCCAAGGTGAAGTCTACATGCATGATGGTGCTGAACTGAAACACAATCAAGTTAACATCAGCTCATGTATTAGTCCTGAAAGCAGAAAGACAGAGGGGTAAGACCACTCTGACCATGAATTTTACTTTTTTTCTTTCTGTATTGGAGATAACTTGGTCTCCATTGCCCCTGGCAGTTCTTTACTATGCTTTGTTTGGTGTGTGGGTGGGACTAAAGACATTTGCTACAAAATGCTATTTTTTAAGAAATTTCAAATTTATTGAAAAATGCTTATTAAATATAGCACATGAAAGGGCAAGACCAGTGGGAAAGGTAGCAGAGGGAAAAGATCCAAGTTAATTGTCTGCAGCAGTTCAACTAGCTTTCACTTTAGCTGAAAAGGTATTTCCTCTGTTGGCTGGATTTTAAAAGTGCAGCCATGTATACAGATCCTTAAACTATGTTACTGTTCATTTTCTCAGGCACAAGCCATGAAATAACAGTACTTAAAGATGCTACTGAAATGTATTTACTTAAAGAATCTGTCTAGAGGTTGTCATTTCTTTACATTGTTATCTTACCCCTTGATAAGGTGTATCACATGTCCAATGTATTCTTGTTTCCTGGTGACACTGTGCTTTTACAGCCAAGAGAGGCTGATGAGATAGCTGTATAAAGATTGTCATGAGGACGTAATGGAAAAATATCTTTCTGTCTCTTCTTCAGAATTTATAGAACAGTTTTATTTAGTTGAAAAATAAAGATTTAAAAATGTATTAGCATGCAATCTTTTTATGGTTAATGGTGGTACAGTAATATGTTCAAGAACACAGGTAGATCATACAACATTCTCCAACTAGCAGCATTATTAAGTAATGACCTACAAATATTGACATTTGTAAGATATAAAAGGACATTCTTGCACTACAAACTACAGTTGTGGATTTATCTCCTTTCACTCTTTTCTTCAAATGAAGTTATACAGTGATAGCATCCAAATGGCTATCTATTGCAAAGGCTATAAATGCTGCAATAACAAAGTTAATAGGATAATTCTAAGTTGCCATTCTGAAATACTGATTAAAGCAATTGTTAAATTGAAATGGTTGTGCCTGTTTATAGGGCATATATTTGAAGATAATTCTACATAAACACATTAAGAACTGTATTTCAGTGGCATTATAGCCTTCCAAGGAACTGAAAACTGATACCTAGTAACTGACAGATAAATTTAGCATTACTCAGACTCATAGAAACAAATTAAAATGAAATAAAAATATAAAATCTCATCTCCTAAAAGCCTCTGAAATTTTAGCATATGTATTGCTTTTGAAGAACTGGAACCTACTCGTAAACTATGTGCAGAAACATATTTTTACAATACTATGGTAAGAGAGTTAGGTGTGATAAGCAAATAAGGGGAAAATGAACTGATTTATCAATCAAAACTAGTATGAATGAAAAAGAGGTATTAGGGTTTGAATTCCTGACTCTCAGAAGAATGTACGACATACTAGACTTTCTGACTTTCAATATTTAAAAATTATGCAGCTAAAATCAATAAGAGACCAACCTAGACTGAATATAGAAACTGCATCAGTTGCTGTGTAAGTTAAAATTTCTTTTGTTTCTTAGCTAAAAAGATATTCAGGGACAGCAAGCTGCACGTCCTGAAGTTCACTGTAACAACAGTGTCATCTTTTTTCATTCTAGCACATGATGTTATCTCCTCCACAAATCACTCTGTCAGACAAATGGGAATTCACTGATGGACAGATCATAATTCACAGTCTGCTTCTTTAGGTGTTGAATACTGATGATACTATGATGCTTCTCCTCTCCTACCATAGCAGCCTACAAATGCAGAGAATAATACTCATATCACAGGCTGTGGCTGTCACAATTAAACTAGCACAGAGGCAAAAGCTTTAAGAATTCTTTTCTTTCTGAAAAAAAAATAAACATCAAGCTGTGATTTCCTCAGTCACAATTTGGTTACTGTTATTTATTTGGACGGTTTGGTGAACCATGCACTGCCTTTATTTAGAGCCTACAGTATGTTATTTACCCTTGAGTTAAGTCTCTTCTATTCACAGGGCCTGCATCACTCACAGCTTTAAAATCTGATTATAGTAACATATTTTAATTTTAAACTCAAAAGGAATATAATGAGGACACGGTGCAGAAGGAGCATAAGCATGGCTGCCTACATTTGCAACAGGCAAACATACTGTGCATTGTGCATAAGCTTCAAGAACTAAGGTGTCTTCCAGGATTACAGTAAGTCTTGTGCCCATGAGGCTGACTTTTCCTGATGTGGGAAGGTTACAAATAGAAAAAAGGGTCAAATCTGATTAGTCAGTATGAATGACAGGTTTCCAAAACTATTTATGCCCACAAACACCACATTTAAATATGATCTGAAAATATTGTAAGCAGTGATTTTATATTTTTCCGCAAATCATCAATAAATTACAAGAATAATTCAGGTCAATATTAGACCTATGTGTCCTGCTTCCTCTCTGTAAAATAACTTTCACATTTCTAGACATTTTTAATCTATGTGGTATTTTTTTATTAATTTAATTTAGGTAAATTTAAATTAGGTAAAATTTATTTTATTTTTAATTGTGCTTCTATTTTTCAATGAAAGTACTATACAAAGTTCCATTAAATACACTTATCAACTAAACACATCATTTATTTTTAAAGATATATTGGGTTTGTTACCTATTGGCCATAAAACTACACTGTTTACAGTCAATTTGATTATGTTCCTTTAATTCTGCACTTAGTGCTTCCTGTTTCACTTTTTGCATTGTTTAATTGTTAGTTACATCATCCAGATCTGTATGTCTGTTCAAGCAGCGGTACAGTTTTTTTTTCACTTGTTCTGTCAGGCCTTAGACAACTTACTAGATTGCTACTTGATGATAACAAATAGTATTCATGGTTTCAGAGTGCTCATCAGACTCACTGACAGATATTTCAGTAGTTTTCACTTCTGGTAATCCTTGACTTTTATGTTATAAATATTTAGCTGTTAGTCCTCAATGAACCCCTTGGTAACTACTGTATCTGCTCTTCTTTTCAAATACTAAGTGGGAATTTATTTCGACCGCTTAAAACTGTTCTGAATTATTGTAAACTACATCAGCTATATCTATGCTAATAGTGATAAAATTGTTAGAATGTCATGTGTCTATATTGTATCCATATCCTTAGTAAAGAAAATAGATCCTGACCATAGACCGGTTTTCACAAACACTTTTAGCTTATTTATACTCCCAGATACTTTCCCATTTGTTATTTTTTTGTTACGTTTTTAATGACCGCTTTCTCTCTTAACAGAGATAGCTTTTAAAATAAAAGAGCCATCTTCTGTGAAAGCAGAATTGTGTGCTTTATGAGGGATGGGTGGCATCTATTAAAATGTGTTCACTTTCTCCATTATCATTAACATTCTTCCCACCCAATTTTGTAGCTGATGGGTTTCAGCATCAGGAAGCTGACCCTTTTAGAGAAGGAAGACATTTATTATAGGCTGGTACTATGCTGCATTTCTCACTTAACGTAATAAACTAGCATCCAAGGAAACCATTATTTTTAGAGCAGCAATCAATGAGACCTTCCAGAGTTTGAATTGGTATTACTACACTTTGTTGTTTTATTTCTTAGAAAATTCAAATATAGTTTCAATAGATAATAGAGGCTTAGCACTTGAGCTGTCTGGGATAATATATAAAATATATAACTCTGTATATAATATGGACAGAAATTTAAAAAGCTGCCTATCTTGTCCTGTCTTCCAAACTGATGATCTGTAATACATCGTTCATTGGCATCTTCTTTAATGTATCAATGAGAACACTGATCCATGGCAATATCACAGGTCTCATTCATCTGAAGGGTCAATCATTCTAAAGTGCTTTATCACAGAATCACAGAATCAATCAGGTTGGAAGAGACCTCTGGGATCATCGAGTCCAACCATTGCCCTGACACCACCATGACAACTAGACCATGGCACTAAGTGCCATGTCCAGGCTTTTCTTAAACACGTCCAGAGATAGTGACTCCACCACCTCCCTGGGCAGCCCGTTCCAATGTCTAATGACCCTTTCTGAGAAGAAATGCTTCCTAATGTCTAATCTGAACCTCCCCTGGCAAAGCTTGAGGCTGTGTCCTCTTGTCCTATTGCTAGTTGCCTGGGAGAAGAGGCCAGCTCCCACTCCACTACAACCTCCCTTCAGGTAGTTGTAGACTGCAATAAGGTCACCTCTGAGCCTACTCTTCTCCAGGCTAAACAACCCCAGCTCCCTCAGCCCTTATGACTAGAGCTGTCTGATATATTATTTTTTTCTCCAAATATGAATTTTGAGACAAAATTGCTCTTCTGCTACATTGTTAATATATCATTTTGATAATGTTTCATAGGAATATTCTCTATGATGTGAAAGAGACTTTTGAATCCTAGAGAAATGAATTTATGGCTTGGGATGTGTGAAAGCCTTGAACCATACCCTTTAAATAAGCAGGCTTGCATATATTTTCCACATATAAAAACTCAGGCATTATGGAAAGTTTGAAAAAAACTTCTCTATATTCCTGCATATAACAAAAGCAAGTTTTGAAATTGCAAATGGTGCCACAAGATGGAATTGTCATACTGGCAGAGATATTTTAAAGATGTCATCACAATTACCTATTGGACAGTCCTTTTTCAGACAGTTGTATCTTTTCATTTGTTGTTTGTTACTTAAAATTTGTTGTACTGTTGTAGAGAAGTTTTAAGAGTAAGTAGTCTTGTAATGGTTCTGATTCTACTCCCCCAACATTATCCAACTGCAAGTTATGTGTATAGAGAAAGTTTGCTACCTTGGCTACCACTCTGGTTATGAAAGAGGGCTGAGGACTTTCATCTGAGGGTAGTTCATTTCTTCCCAAAGTGGCTACCTAGTTCAGACTAGTTGCAAAAATCATGAGTGGAACACCAGTCAATGCGATTACATAGCAATCAACATTGTGTATTCTTTCATTCAATGTAAAATAAATCAAAATTAGAAAAGACTAATATACAACGTGGTTTAATCCATAGAAATTTCATTGTAAATATGTTATATAGATTACATAATTTGGGTACATCTCCAGGCTTCTTATATTTTTAAACAGCTTCATATTTTCCTAGGAAATGTAATGCAAGATAAGATAAATCTTGTGATTCACAGAGCTAATATCACTGATATTTTACTCTCTTTTGCTGAAATGCTTTTGATGAATATGCTTTTATTTCCAAGAAATAAAAAAGACTGGACAGAGAACAGGATAATTACAAAAAACTGGGACAATATCAATATCATTTGAGTTGGAATTAAAACCGTGGTTTAGGTCATGCAGTCTTATACAAAACAAGTAAAGAAAACATGGCTAAAAACTAATCCCAGATGAACCGAGTAATAGATCACCACAGATCAATAAGTAAAGTGAAGAATCAAAAATTATTAACCAGTTCACAGACTACATGAAACTCCATATAATATAGCCAACTTTTTTGTATTATTGTTCTCTATGCAAGTAAGGGCAGCATGCAAATTTTTTTCATGTTATTAGTTTCACTTGCTAAAGTAATCTCATGTTTGCCTGGCCATCTGCAGGTGACTTTGGACTGCCATAATCAACTTCACAAGTTGATATAGTGTGCTTCTGGGAAGAATGATATCGTGCTTTAATAAGCTCCAGATGGTAGAAGTCTTTGAGATTTCATTGCTGTTTGCTGCTGTAACATCTACCACCCCAGTCAGAGACCAAAACACCACTGTAGACAATATCAGACAAGCACAAAAGAAAACAGCACATACTCCAAAAAGGCAACAGCCAAATGAGGAAATAAAAGGTAACTGCAAGACAGTTTGAGGCAGAAAAACAATCAGAGATTTCAGCATAACGGTGCCAAATAGATCAGACCTGTTGCTGCTGCATCATACATTTCATGCCAAAAATGTAAAGGCTTTGCATTGACTCCTAACTGGAGGGCTCTAAAAGCACTGTCCACCAACAGACTCTTAATTCTGAATCAGTTACCCAGTTAGAAAAATATCTCTGTAACTGGGAGTCTTGAATTCCAATAGAATGGCCAACAAAGAGTCTCTACTGTCTTAAAAAGTGCCAGATTAAGAAGTGTAATAATGCTGTATACTATTACTGTATCTATATACAATGTAATATCAGAATTCCCTTGCATATAAATAGGATATTTTAGTATTCATATCCTTTCATGTACCCATGACAGTTTGGTCATAGCTAAGATATGGTGTACATAACCTCTGAAGTTGAAATGTAACATAGTAAAAATGTATTTTTAAACAGGCATATCATTATAGATATAAAAACAAATCTACTCAAATAAGCAAGAATGAAAAACTCACATTTAGAGAAAAATAAAATGAAAAATTATCAGATTCTATAACATCTGCTTTTTCTAGATATTCAGGATCTCAATATTTAATATTACCAACTTTCAGAGCCCTCCAGTGTTTGATACAGAATTTTCTCCATTTGTAAAAGACAAAAAATTTATGTAGTGATTTTGTGATGATCCACTACAGAAATGAAGAATGTTCAAGTATCAAATTATGTATAGCTAATAAGCCATTTCTGTCCATCCTTGCACTGCAGTCTACTTTATCAACATTGTTTTCAGATTGTCATTAAAACTGTTAAATCTGAAAGCAGAATCATAAAGTTTAAGAGTACCCATCAATATGTTTAAGAACAAAAAGGCATCTGGAATAGGTGTGATGAAAATCCGTCTCAAACATATGAAAGAAAGCAAAAGGTATAGTTTGCTGCCTCATCCAGGTACATGAAATATGTTATGTGTCTTTTCTGAAAAATCAGGAATGAGTCATTGCTTAATATAACATTTCCATATCTCCATTAAGATAAAAAATATTAATATATTGAAAGATATCTGAGTCTTGGAAGCAATTAGAAAGTACAAGCTGAAGAAACAACAATATGCATTTTGAAATGGACAGGGAGTGTGCAAGTCTTAGGCAAAAGAACACTTTCTAGAATATGATAAAGTGTTAGTAAATGGGGTCATTTTAGTAAATAGGGTTGTTCAAATAACTAGATTATACTAAAACATCTATTAGCTAAAGAAGTCTCATATTGTGTCATAAATTCAAAATAAAAATTCACAGCTTGTATTTGTGTAAATATTTTTTCTGCATGTGGGAATTTGCAATGTCATCCAGTCACATGAGTTGCAAAATCAAGGCCTAAAATGAGTTGATTCGTTCACTCTGAGTAACTTCAGGTGAATCAGAATATAAATATAACAATATAAAAAAAATATATTAGCTCCAGTCTTCACCCACTTCTCCTTGGAAAAAAAAAAAAAAAATTAACTGCACTAATTCCACTCTTCTTGTCAGTATGATTGGCTGAAATTATCCTCGGGTTTGCCCTTCCTTACATACCACAGCATCCCATAGGTGCTTCAGTAGCAAAGACAGACTTACAAATACACAATGTAGAAATACTCAACAGCATCGGGAATGGCTTTGAGCAGTTTGATTATGAATAGCAGCAGCACAGGGCAGTAGGCAAAGCATATTCCTTCAGACAGGCTTCCCAGAACAGCAACAAGCCAAAAGAGGTTCAGTCCCACTGGAGCAGAGGTGGAAAATATAAGAGGAAGACGATCTGCCTATGTGTTTTGAATAAAATACTGAAGTGTTTTAAGACTCTGTCATGTGGTACATAGCATATAATGGTCTAACTGGACATGCTTACATTAGTACAGGGAAGACAGCCACAGGGTTCCCATCTCAGTCCAACTTTTTATAGTTTTTGGGAAATCATGTCTAGAATTCTCTTTTAGCGGTGTCTCTAGTTATAAGTAATGTAAGAAATGCAATATTCTATCCTTATACCAAATTCAAAGAACATCACAAAAAAGAAAAAAAAAAAAAAAAAAACGGGAAAAAAAAGCGCACCAATTTATTCATCTGTTTTATTTTGCCTTATTTATTTCTGACTGTGTGGCATCTGTGTAGACTATTATGCCCACCTGGAAATTTAAATATTAATATGAAAGAAAAGAATATATTCCAGAACTCCAAAGATTCTTGAGACATTAGACAAGAGTGAAATTTTCATGCTTCCTTTCTGAAAGCTGAACACTTTCCTCTCTACTGTGATACAGAAGTTCTCAAGGCATTTGTGTGTTCAGGAAGCCTTTTCCCAGGAAGTTATTTATCTCCTCCTATAGCATTTGACAGAGTGATTTCTCAGAATATGAACTGATAATATTGTTCCCCAGAATTACAGTTTTTAAGAAATATCTCTTGACTGCCATTCAATTTTAATAACTTCCAACTTTTAGGCAGTAGGAGTTATGGGCTTCATTCCTTTTAGCAAATACTTCACTTGTGTTCAGTAGAGCCTCATGCAAGCACTGCAGAGCTGTTTTTTGATTTTTCAAGGTCTGAAAAATCAAAATAAAAAATCCCTCTTGTAAATGATGTGCAAAGTCTCAGTAAAAAAAAAAAGCAAAAATATCAAGCATTTGCAGTATGGCTCAAAGCAGTAATTTTTTCAATGTGGCCATTTCTAATTTATTATAGCATTACAGGAGATCCCCTTTTTTTTTTTTTTTTTTTACTTTCCAATTTTCCATGTTAAGAGTAAAACAAAATTTCAAGTTTAAAAATGCTGGAATCCTTTTTTGGGGTTCTTTTATAATGCATATTTCTAAATGGTTGCTTTTTCACAAATTGCTTCACTTCTGGTAAACTGATGTCTTCTGTCCAAAAGAAAAAACATTATCTTCCAACTAGCTGAAATACTTAAGACTTTAGTTATAGTTTTACACATTTAATTTTAAGATCAAGGGTTGAAAAATGGCTTCCAAAGGTTGTCTTTCTCTTTTCTTGTGTTTTCTTTTTTTGTTGGTTTGTTGGTTTTTTTTCCCCCAGTAAGATAGAGAGATAATATGATATTCGTAGACAACAGGCCACTGTACTTGACAAATATTAAACATAATAGGAAATTACAGTCCTGCAAAACTTAAGATACTTCAGTGTCATCTGTCTCATGCCAGACCTATCATGAGTGACAGGATATGAGATGCCAATAAAGGGCACAATGACATACAGATTTCACAAAGCGCTCCTTCTTTAAAAAAAAAAATAAGATCTAGAGTCCATAAAGAAAAATGTGAAACATTTTTAAAATGGATCAGTGAAATGTATGTATTTAATTTAGCAAAATATTTCTTTCTTTAATATGATATTTTTCTTACTGCCCTTCTAAAACATGTTACAATTAATACATTAAGGTATTTGAACAAACCTTTTGAAATTCAGAGAAAAAAAATGAGTGATCTCTTAACATCAATAAGCTCTTTCTGAGACAATGGAACACCTATCCATATTTTCTGCAAAATATATGAACTTCAAGGCTTCCTAATTTAGCAAGTAAAGGAGAGAGACTACTCAACAATTAAATATATAAACCATTTCTTTTCTGCAAAACAGAAAGTGTACCTCGACTAAATTAATCACATAATTTCCTCAACATTCTTGAATCCTCTTTAGTGAAGTTAATAAGCAATTTTTGTGTTAATTAAATATATAGGGTTATCCAATAAAGAAAAAGTACTATTAAATCAGCTTAGTGTATCCACGCTGCAGTTCTTTCATCACAGATGATGTAACGCATTTCTACACTTCAGTCTGAAACTATCAGTGATGATAAAATGCACTCAGAATAGTTACACTAAACATGTTTTGCACTTGTGATGTTGTCTTTATAGATGTCAGACAACACTATTTTTCTCTGTAATCTGACACTGAAATTAAGTGTCCATAAATTTACATTATATTAATTTGTCATTGTAGTTAGAAATAGATATTCTAGCTATTTGCAGTGAGATCATTCTAAAAATTTCACAAAACCATAAGCTTTTATTGATTTATAACGCTTCTTTGATGGAGTTCACTTCCACACTCCGAAAACCTACTGTGCAATGTTATCAATTGATTTGTAATGATTACTCAGAGCTGCTACTGCCTTGTAAATATTAAGCAATGCAATAAATGAACTCAAGTCCTGAAGAAAAGTAGAAAACATTTTCTGCTGCCACATAGAAAAATATCCTAATGGTTCCAACTACACCAATCATTTTTAATAGCAAGGAAAGAAGCACTCACTAAATCACACAAGGAGAAAATCAAACGAACAGAAGTCTGTGCACAACCATGATTCTCCAGGGAAATTAATAGATATTTATAAGAACATTTTACTTTGTGTAAGAAATGCTTCCCTTGCTGGATAAAAGTAAATAACTGAACATGTTCAAAGAATT
Source organism: Nyctibius grandis (assembly GCF_013368605.1). Classification (NCBI taxonomy): domain Eukaryota; kingdom Metazoa; phylum Chordata; class Aves; order Nyctibiiformes; family Nyctibiidae; genus Nyctibius; species Nyctibius grandis. The sequence continues at coordinate 82,670,481 of NC_090660.1, forward strand.
TTTAAATTAAGCTATGAGATAAAAAGCAGCTTAACAGTTCAAAGATTCCTAATGAGTAATACATACTTCTAGAACAATGACAACTCCAAAGTTACTAAAAGCTATTATCAACAGATATGGCAAATCTATTGCTGACAAAGTGCAGATACTGTATAAAAATCATGCTAGTGTAAGAGTTCCATCTGTATAAAAGTGAATAGGATTTTAGGATTTAGTTCATGCAGTGTTCTTTCTTCAATAATTCATTTCAATCTCTGCAAACACTACTGCACTGAAACTAATGAGTAGTTAGGAAGAAAACAACAAGACAAAATGACAATATATTTCAAGTTCTTAATCAGTGAACAGTCCTTCTTACTTGGGCTGCCATCTTACCCCTTTACATACTTTCCTATGTGGGGGTCCTTGAAGCCCTGCATGGTCATGGAAGGTCAACTCCATTCTAAAAAAGGACCTAATATTTCTAAACTTCCTGCAACTAAAGCCTTCTGCTAAATTTTAGTGAAAAATCTAGTTAAGCCTTGAGAATCTCCTAACCTGAAACGTCATATACTGGGGAGAATAAAAACCCTGCCGAGACAGGGACATTTCATTCCCCACTCTTCCACATTCATGACATAAAGTCTGTTCCCAGTTCCAGTTCAGAGACAGTAACAGTAATACATTCATTACCAATGCAAATTATCATTAAAAAAAACTCAATATTTACCTCCTTTGCAAAATAATTTAGTTAGAATCAGGAAATAACAGGTGTTTTTGTCTAATTGCTGAACCAAAAATCAAGGGAAGAGGAGGTGAGTTTCCCCAAGCAGCAAAACAAAGCACAACCAATTAAATTTTGTGTCAAACTGAAATCTACAATTTCATTGTAAATGCAGACATGCTATGCTTCCTTTATTTAAGGATGCAATCAATTGCTGAGTTATGGTTTTTTTAATAATATATTGTTTTATTTTTTACAATATAACACTTTTTTTTGGCTCAGACTTAGCTGAATTCTACCAGGCTAGTGAGTAGAGTCCTCTGAATCTGCATATTTCTGGTGAATTTAGTAATTTTTAAAACAGATCTGCCACCTCTAATATTATTAGTCCTAACTCATAGCTAGGGAAACCTGAGACGCCCAGAGAAGTAGCTTGCCCTGAATGCATCAGCATTTTCCAGCAGACCTGGGAAAACAAGAAAATCTCCTGGGGTTTTGTTAAAAGCCCTACCAGTGCCCTGCCTGCACATTGCCTTTCTGCTACAGCAGATCAGAGTAATGTGGCATACCAATACTAAGCAGATAAATAAATTAAATCCATTCAGATATTCTGAGGTAATCTCCCTGTGGTCTCTGACAGAAATCTTGAAAATATCCCCAGGTTAAAATGTGAGGTTAATTTTGGTTCCTGTCTTTTGATTCGCATATTAGAAATCCTCAGGTTTCATATTTAAAAGAAGGAAAAATTAACTGCCTCATAATCTAGAAGCTAGTTTGGGAGACAATAAAGCTTGTTTTGCTTCCAGTCCTCTTCAAGGGCCTTATTTCCTTGGTTTTGTTTAATTTGATTTGTTTGTTTACTTTTGATTTGTACATGATACTCAAAAGCTCTTATCTCGAGCTCTAGGCATCCTTGTCATGTAGTTAACAAGCAATCATGTATTAATTATAAAACCAATAATTTAATCTTAACTCCCACAACAAAAGATAACCAAACAAGAAAATTAATCTAACTTTTCCCATCCTATAAAGATAATTTCTTCTCACATACTTCCCAAAGATCCAGAGAAGAAAAAGTTAATGACCAACAGGTTTTTCTTCAAGTTAAGGAGTAGGTTCAGAACAAATCAGAGGACTTCACACAGACTGTCAAACTTTATTTAATAAAGAGAGATTTCTTATGATCACATTATCAGTTTTGAAAGACAGTCAGGGTCTTGTATTAAAAGTGACTCTACACTGGTCCAGAAATGAGCAGAGTCAGAAGTGCTAAGGACTAAACTGAAGTAGCATGTTCTCACTCACATCTTCCAGGCCTTATAACAAGATGAAACAGATAAGAGGAATAAAACATTAGAAGGAGAGATGTATGCCTTGCAAAGGAGACAGGAAAAGACACAGAGTCTTCACCAGTGAAGCAGTCCAGTGTGTACACTCAGCTTTTAATGAAGGGAGGAGGAAGAAAGAATAAATTTACAACTAATAATGCCACAGTAAATTCAGCTACTCCTGGATTTCTTGGAATGTTATCAAGTAGTTTCTGATGCTCTAGATTTACTTTTTGTCACAGTTAATTCAGAATTCTGTACTTGATTTTTTATTGTCTTCTTAATTTCTGCCCACAAAGCAATACAAATTGGTATACAAATTTGTGACTTGGGTAATTTCCTTCACCATAAGAAGATTATTTTTAAATTTGTCAATATCACCATACAACTCATCTACAAACAGGTAGCAAAGGCTCTTATGGAAAGTCACAGAAAGAAATGTATTTTGGCCTACACTTTGTCTGAAGTGCTTTTATCATACTAATGAAACTAGTAACTCATTACCTAAGGCATGAAGAAATAAAAAATATGAATATACATGGAAGATACCTCCTAAACGTGCAGATTTCAGCTAGAATGAACCTGTGTTGTACTTTAGCTTTCTAGCAGAAATTGAATTTAAGAAAAATGACCTGCATTTCTCAGGTTTGATTGCAAACAGTGAACAGAACTGAAATTTCCCCCTGTCCGTGTTCCAGAAAGGATTTTTTAACATGATTATGTTTATTCCTGATGTCTTCTAAAGTCTCTGAGCAAGCATTCTGAAATTTCCAGAAGAACTGATTCAATAATTTCTTACTTTTTTATTTGTTATGAAATGTTCCCTGTATACAAAGAAACATGTTTCCAGTGGGAAGCCTGGATGTGCCTGTCACAGGATATTCAGCAAGACAAAATTAATTATAGCAGAAAAGAATTCTGCCATTGGAGTCCTACTGACTTTAGGCAAGAGGCTTCTGGGAACATCTTTCCCCACATTAAGAATTTTGAGTTTCATTTTAATTTAGTGCCTCAAGTACGTTTTTGCAAAACAGGAGCTCTTTGTAGGATCCCAGAATCTCCCTATGCTCCCCTTATCCCCTGCAATAAATAAATCACAAATACTATGGTAGGAACTGCAGTACAGAAGGATCCTTTTCCAGTCATGTGGTCATGCCCTTAATTCCCTTCCCAGAGTTCCAATTGGAAATTACAAAAATAAATAAATATATAAGGAAACTGAGGAAAGAATGTCTGTGGAGAGATTATTCTGGCTTTATACACAGAGGAGGATTTTACCAAATATAATGAAATCCATCAGAACTTTAGAAAAATACAACTATTCATCTTTGCATTTGTAAAACAAGGTGATTAACAAGTGTACAAAACAAGGCTGACATACAGAATCACAGAATGGAAATAGCCATTGTTTTCTTTGTTATATATATGTAATACCTGGAAAGAGCAATTGTTTTCTTTGTTCTTTGTGAGTGAGTTGGGGGGAATTTCTTCTAAGTTTCTTTGCTTCATTAGGCATGTTGAAATTAATTTTCAGCTTTTTTCTCTCACATTTCCTGATTATATAACAACATCTGTTTAATATGGACTTTTCATGTCAAATTAATTTCAATATATATTTTGTATTTGTAACTGCCATTTGTTAAAAACGCATCCTTGCACTTAAGGTTCAACTTTGCTCTCCAATTTTTGCGCAGTTACTCCCACTGACTCAATTTTTAATAAATGAAGTAAACAGCTATTGTAAAGTTTGCTTGAAAAAAAACTAGTGTCAGGGAGGTCAAGATAGATTCCATTCCTTAATCTCACTTAAATTCACAATGCATTCCTCCTTTTCCTATATTCTATATTTTCTTCATGGTTCTGAATAATTAAAAAAATAACAATATTATGCTGACTTTTAGCTGCACTGAACAAGTTGCTGTTTGGAGGTCACTGAGTACCCACTTCCCCAGTGAGCAAGTTGAAATACTGTAGATAGTATCTGAGATTACTTTCTTTTGGGAATTAGTGCCATAAATGCTTCTACATGGTTTGTTTGCAAGGCCAAACAAAGAACTAGAGGGATTCATAAGCATTTTTACTGTTAGGAGTTCTGGATGTTACTGTTTGAATCTTTCATGATGCTTATACCCTAAAGTACAACATCATCAAACATCATGATATTATATCAATATTTCTCAGAACGTTGAGGGCTTAGTGAAGCTTTGGGAGCTGTGAGTGAGCATGCAGATCTTTTTATCTCTCTGCAATGCTAGTCCCTGTGTTGGCAAGGCTTTCATCCCCTGGCTAAAATGGCAGCACAAGACAGAGTTGGGTCTTTTCCGTTTCCCCCACCATCCACTCAACTGCCTCCTCCTCTTCCATTCATCCTATAGAGAGGAATTAGGCCATCAGTGTTCTGACTGTCTCACTCTAGGTGGTGGGCAGACATGTGGTTGGGGACGTTATGTTCATTGGGAGCGCTGAATAATGAATTGCTGAAGGGGAGGACTGCGAGAGGACTTGTGCCACAGAGCTGAAGAGAATGGAGATAAGGGAAACAGAAGGCACAGGAGACCTCCCACAACCTAGCAGAAGAGGACAGTATCTATAGCAAGACTGAAGCCACCTGATGTCTTTATCTAATGCTCTATGGCTTCAAATACCCCCAGAACACACAGGTGAAATTCAGAAATAGAGAACTGACATAAATAATTCAGTGCTAAAATAATGTTATTCCTTGAGAGACAGTCTCTCGAGTTGGGGTGTATGAATCATGTTACTTAAACTCTCTGATTTGCCTGGGCCTTTCACAGTTTTAATCCAATTGCTATTTTCATGGCTTCACATACCACAGTGGTAGGCACTTCATAAATGCAAAGTATTCATGATGAAATAAAATGAGACTCTGAAAGTAGAACAGAAGTGATAGGAGTTCCTTAGAAAAAGTGTGTTTGATCACTCTACCCTTCTCAATAATTAATAAGAGTTTCACCTTCCCCCTTCAAAATGAATGTTCATCACAAATCATTTTGCCTGGTTGCATTACTGCTGTGTGCTCTGTTATGGTCAGGATTCTGTATGGAATAAAATAAAAAAAGTGAGGGATTGAATCTTTATGTGATACCCATCATGTGATAAGGAAGCTTCATTTCTGTTGTATATGTTTAACACCTACCTTTTAAAATCTTATTTTCTGTCCCAATTTTAAGTGTTGGAATCTAACAGAAGACATCTGTTTAGATTTAGAAGACAAAGGGGCAATATGTGAAGGTCTGGCAGGAACAGGCAGTCAAGGCTCTTTCAGAAAAGTCAGAACACTGTCATTCCTCTCAATAGGGATCTGGCAGGGACAGCACAAATGAACAGGGACTGGCCAGCTGGAAAATAAGAAGTATGGACTTTTACCCAACAGAATGCAGGGGTGTAAAAGAGAAAAAGTTGTTCGAGTGATATTCAATAAGTTATTTGTGCCCAAAAGGATTTCCATGTTAACTGCAATCTTTTCTTATGATAGGTTTCTCTTTTCTAGATGTACCATTGACTTCATGGAAACTCTGTCAAAATCAAAAATCATGACATGTTAAGAGCACTGTGTTACTTTGGTTCTCTTCTTTCTCTTCTTTAAAGGATCTACTATAATAATAATAATAACAACAACAACAATAATAATAGTCTCATCTATAGATGTATTTTGAAACTCAAAAATTCATTCCTCTCAAACATATTCTTTGCAGTCTATTCTAAGACACAGCATCCAAAGAATATAGTTTTTCTAAATCACTTGATGTTAAGAAAAGTTCCATGCAGAAATTATATGTAATAAACAATGATTTCTAATCTCAACTATTCAAGGATACTTTGTTCTAGGAAAATGCTTCTTAAGAGGGCCATATAAAATCCTACCTTGCCTTCAGCAAAGCAAGCATTTAGGTTTTAACTTCCAGCTGGAAAAAAACCCCACCTCTAAAGACTCCTCTCCAACTCTTTTTTTTTTTTTTTCTTTTGTGTTCCAGCAACTTGTCCTGTTTTAATCTATTCTCTTTCACTTCTCTACCGTTTGAGTACTGATGAACTAGACAATCTATCACAGTAGTTACAATGAACCTAAACCTAGCTCCAACAGCTTAAGTCAAAACCCTTTACTGTTTTTGATCACCATCTATATGATTTTATAGACATTAACATACCATTAATGTTACTATTAACTTACATTAACAAACAAGAGGTATTACGATCAGAAGATAATGGAGTGATCCAATGAATCTCGCTTATTCAAGTTAGATTTACTCTATTGTGATTCAGACCTTAAGTAGAAGAGAGAAAAGGATTATAGTGAGAATCTTTAAAATGAGAATACTTTAAATAGCAATTTCTTTCTACATAAAACCATGTAGTTTTAACATTATGGTATTTGCATGGTTGCATCTTTCCATAAACAAAAAAAAGCTTTGGACAGGAATATAGAACTTCTATTGTCTGAATCCTGTTTCCACTAGAATAAGGTGAACTGAATGAACTCTAAACTAGTCAGCAGTTACTAAACCATTTCACTTATTCAAGTATTTAAATATGCATGTAGGAAGCCTAATATATAAAAGCTCCTATTTTAACAGATCTTGGTGTAGCTATGATGAGACACATCAGCCCCACATCCAAAAATGTTCCACACAATGGAAATCTCATGGTTCACCTCCTTCTCTCCTAATATTTTCCCCTTTTGAAACCATTAATGCCAAGCTTTAAGAATTAGTAGTGTGTTAGAAACTAATAGTCTGTGAAAGTGAACGTAGTGTAAAAGAGAGTAAATACTTTACATAGGTTTAATAGATCAATATAACATTACAAAACAAGAGATATGTTTGAATGAAACAACCTAGGTTCTTCTTTCATTTACCCCAGACCAAATATAGTTTCAATTATGGTGGAAAGCTGCTTCTGTACTCTTTATCAAAACACAGTATAGCCAAATATTCAACATCATGTTTTGCAGAAACAGTAATAAAACCAAAGACGAAGTTTACACAGATGGCATTTTATGAATCAGCAGCTATCTCATACAGATAGCTAAAATAAAGGGAATCAAAAGTAGGTATAAACAAGTGACTGTATAGAACAGAATAAATCTTTTTAAGGAGATGATTGGTGACAGCCAACATGGCTTCACTAAGGGCAAATTGTGCCTGACTAATTTGGCGGCCTTCTACAATGGGGTTACAACATTGGTGGATAGGGGAAGAGCAACTGACATCATCTACCTGGACCTGTACAAAGCATTTGACACTGTCCTGCATGACACCCTTCTCTCTAAATTGGAGAGACATGGACTTGTTGGATGGACCACTTGGTGGATAAGGAACTGCCTGGATGGTTGTACTCAAAGAGTTGCGGTCAACAGCTCAATGTCCAAGTGGACACCAGTGACGAGTGGCATTCCTCGGGGATCGGTATTGGGACCGGTCCTGTTTAACATCTTTGTTGGCGACATGGACAGTGGGATTGAGTGCGCCCTCAGCAAGTTTGCTGACAACACCAAGCTGTGTGGTGCAGCTGACACGCTGGAGGGAAGGGATGCCATCCAGAGTGTCCCTGAAAGGCTTGAGAAGTGGACCTGTGCGAACTGTGTGAAGTTCAACAAGGTCAAGTGCAAGGTCGTGCATGTGGGTCGGGGCAATCCCAAGCACAAATAAAGGCTGGGCGGAGAATGGATTGAGAGCAGCCCTGAGGAGAAGGGACTGCAGGTGTTGTTTGATGAGAAGCTCAACAAGAGCCGGCAATGTGCACCTGCAGCCCAGAAAGCCCACCATATCCTGGGCTGCATCAAAAGAAGCTTGTCTAGCAGGTCGAGGGAGGTGATTCTGCCCCTCTGCTCTGCTCTCATGAGACCCTACCTGGAGTACTGTGTCCAGCTCTGGGGGCCCCAACATAAGAAGGACATGGGCCTGTTGGAGCGAGTGCAGAGGAGGGCCACAAAGATGATCAGAGGGCTGGAGCACCCCTTCTATGAAGACAGGCTGAAAGAGTTGGGGTTTTTCAGTCTGGAGAAGAGAAGGCTCTGAGGACACCTTGTAGCAGCCTTGTAGTACCTGAAGAGGGCCTACAAGGAAGCTGGAGAGAGACTTTTTACAAGGGCATGTAGTGATAGGACAAGGGGTAATGGTTTCAAACTGAAGGAGGGTAGATTTAGATTAGATATTAGGAAGAAATTCTACACTGTGAGGGTGGTGAGACACTGGACCAGGTTGCCCAGAGAAGTTGTGGATGCTCCCTCCCTGGCAGTGTTTAAGGCCAGGCTGGATAGGGCTTTGAGCAACCTGGTCTAGTGGAAGGTGTCCCTGCCCATGGCAGGGGGGTTGGAACTAGATGATCTTTAAGGTCCCTTCCAACCTAAACCATTCTATGATTCTATGATTCCATTATTTTTTCCTTGGATTTAAGACCTGATCAGTGCTTGCAAAGTTTCATAAAAGTAAATGTACTGAAAACCAGTTCAAATTATTTGTTCATATAATCTAGTGTTTTTATGAAATTATATTTTTCAAAACATTCAATTTCAGCTCTTTGAGTACATATGCCCATTATCACTGATTCAGGACATCACAACAAAATTCAGTCAACAAAATTACAGCAATCTGAAACTATCCCACAAGAAGCAGAGGTTTACTGACACTTTCAAATATCCAGCTTTATTTTCACACTACAAGCTGTCTAAAAAGAAGCATCTGTAAAGACTTGATAAACACATTTAGAGAAATTATTATCCAATTTTGACATTCCATCTTGAAAAGTGTGCCAATCAAGGAGCACAATCTGTTGCTTCTTTTCCAAAAAGCAAAACAAATGCATTCTTATTTACTGCTAATAAAATTTAAAGAAGAAAGGAATCCAAACAAACCCATCTTTCTTACAAACTCAAATGTACATAAATAAGTCTGAATTCATTTGTTTTCCTCACAGTGCTCAGTTTCTTAGACACTGTTCACTACAGTCGGGAACTTCAAGCATTGATCTATACGTATCTGAGCTGTCTGATCATTCCTTCTTGTCACATGCATATTCTGCACACAGAGGCTAGGCAGTTGCCTCATGAATAACATCATTCAAAAGTTTTATATACCATGCTAACACATTTAACTGATTTATCAGTTCTTATCATCAGGAGAATATACCCATTCAGTCAGTAAATATACTAATATATATGTTATTGTGCATTTATAGAAATGACAAACTAACATCATTAAAAGTGGCACTCAGCTGAAGTCTGTACTTTTTGGGTTTGACCACTGAGCTTTCAAATAATTACATAGCTTGACTTTTATGAAGTCTAAATCCTGACTCTAGAGCCCTGAGTTTTTAAGCACTAACCTCAAAGATTAAATTCCAAGTTTTGACAACACCTTTGGACGAGTGAGGAGTTGGATGTGACACCTTCTTCTCTGCCCTTCTGTAGAAGCCGTCATTATGTTGGCTCAGCTGAATGAGTTCACATAAAGGAGAGCTGTAACGTTAGCACATACAGGGAGGGCTCCCAAAGGCAGGCAACATCCCTGCCACTGATCAAAAGTAAAGAAAAACATTGCTGTAGTGCTATACACAATTGATGAAATATACCAGTCTACAAAAACACCCTAGCAAGATTTCAGTAAAAAGTCTATTCCCTTTATACACTCTTGCAGAGGTACAATGTTTACCAGGGTATGTTCTCCCATTAATAAGACCAGAACTCCAAAGACATCTGTCTTTAAAGACATTGACTATACCTCACATGCAGTCTTACCTTTGTTTGCTCAAGCAAAGTATCAAGGTGGGGTTTCTCAGGCAGCTAAGAGTTCATAATCTTTTATTTCCTCTGCTCTTCAAGGAAGGGAAATATATAGCAGAGTGTTGCTTGTTTGTCACATTCCCTTTCTGGAGGGAAGACACAGGTTTTGTCCTGGCTTCTGTCAAACTCCCATTGGCTCCAGCTTACTACAGCACAATTTCCCATAAAGGGAAACTAGTGTACTGCCAGAATAGAAAGTACTTTAAGGCATAATATTGATATGCTCTGTATGTATTTAATGTCTTCTAGTTCTGTGCATAGTATATTTATCTTAAATAAAGGCTATAGTTTCTATGATCTTTGAGAGTCCCAAGACAATGTTCATGACAAAGCAAGGAACAATGTAGCATTACCTGTTTTAGAGGATCCATTTCCAAATGAAGAGTGTAGAGCAGCAGTACTTTCAATATTTCAAATTTAGAAAACACAGAATCACAGAATCACAGATTCACAGAATCGTCTTGGTTGGAAAGGACCTTTAAGATCATCGAGTCCAACCATTAACCTAACATTACCAAGTCAACCACTAAATAATATCCCCAAACAATATCCCTAAACAATATCCCTAAGCACTACATCTGCTCGTCTTTTAAATACCTCCAGGGATGGTGACTCAACCACTTCCCTGGGCAGTGTGTTCCACTGCTTGATAAACCTTTCCATGAAGAAATTTTTCCTAATATCCAATCTAAACCTTCCCTGGTGCAACTTGAGGCCATTTCCTCTTGTTCTATCGCTTGTTACCTGGGAGAATAGACTAACACCCTCCTCACTACAACCTCCTTTCAGGTACTTGTAGGCAGCAATAAGGTCTCCCCTGAGTCTCCTTTTCTCCAGGCTAAACAACCCCATTTCCCTCAGACGCTCCTCATAAGACTTGTTCTCTAGACCCTTCACCAGCTTCATTGCCCTTCTTTGGACATGCTCCAGCACCTCAATGTCTTTCTCGTAGTGAGGGGCCCAAAACTGAACACAGTATTCAAGATGCAGCCTCACCAGTGCCGAGTACAGGGGGATGACAACTTCCCTAGTCCTGCTGGCCACACTATTTCTGATACAAGCCAGGATGCTGCTGGCCTTCTTGGCCACCTGGGCATACTGCTGGCTCATATTCAGCTGGCCATCGATCAACACCCCTAGGTCCTTTCCCACCAGGCAGCTTTCCAGCTACTCTTCCCCAAGCATGTAGCAGTTCATGGGGTTGTTGTGCCCCAAGTGCAGGGGACCAGACACTTGGCCTTGTTGAACCTCATACAGTTGGCCTCAGCCCATCGATCCAGCCTGTCGAGATCCCTCTGCAGAGCCTTCCTATCCTCAAGCAGATCGACACTCCCGCCCAACTTAGTGTCATCTGCAAACTTACTGAGGGTGCACTTGATCCCCTCGTCCAGATCATTGATAAAGATATTAGAGAACTGGCCCCAACACTGAGCCCTGGGGAACACCACTTGTGACCAGCCACCAACTGGATTTAACTCCATTCACCCCAACTCTTTGGGCCCGGACATCCAGCCATGAACACGGTTGTTCATGTCCCTGAAAAGAATCACCATATTATTAGTAGATCTTGCATGTAGATATTGAAGAGTCCTATTTACAAACACAAAAGCTACTAGTCCTAAAGTCCCTTGATTATCCCCGAGGAAGTAGTTTCTGGGGCTGTACATCCAGTGCTTTCCTTTAGTGTATATTACCACACGTGATTCCAGTCCACTTAGTAAAAAAAAGCCAAATAGGAAAGTATTTCCATTGTGACAAATCTGTGCTAATTGAAGTAGAAAATACTAAAGATGCTACTTCTCATGACCACATTTGTTGCAACCAATGTGTGTGTCTCTTACAGGAGAGATTATGGCTCATATGAGTAAGGAAAATTGATAATGTGGAAACAGAGAGAAGGCTCCGTGCTGTGTTCTTCATCTTGTTCTAATGATCTAATAATATTCCAGTCCATCTAACATCTAGTACAATGCATTGGCAGGTTATAGAAATGTATTGTATGCTTTTCTGTGCAATGAAGATTTGCACAGGACTAATTACAGTAAACAATCTTAACGAATTACACACTAACAAAAAGGAGCCATTGAATTTCTTCACACATACAGGACATGCACTGCAAAGACATGCACTGTAAATTTCTCTTTCTCTGTAAAGATGTATTCATCTATGCATAAATAGCTAAAATTACTTGTGAAGCCAACAGATGTGAGAGACAGAACCCAATCCTCACTGAAAAGACAGTTAAAGAGTGGTCCTTTCTCCATGAACACTTATTTTGCATTCAGACAACTGATTCAGAAGGGATTCTATCAGACTGAAGAAAGCTTTTTACTCTCATTTATGCAGGCTCAAACTCTGGGAATTATAGATACTCCTGAGACATACTTTATGATTGTTCCTTGTCTTTGGAAAAGGAGAGACAAGAGAGAGCTTTAGTCTTTGAACAGATTACAAAAGCAAATCTAAATATTTTAAGGCATTCGGCTGCCATGGTAAGGAGTTACTGATTCATAAATCAAATAAAATGAAATTTCTTTTACTATTTCATTTGCCAATTCAATGACTTACAGCTACACAACACAGACATTACTGAGGCAACTTGTGTTCCTGACTCCTATCCTGTTGCCAACTGTTCTGTCTCCTGACCTTCTATTAAGCACTATGCACATTCTAAGATCGTATAAAATCTCAGCAGACAGAGATGAACACCTCACAACCTATGACTTTCTAGTTTACCTTTCCAAAAGTGCCAACGGGCAATCTCTGCGAAATTACCAAGAGGAATATTACCGCTGTGAGGCATAGTCCATTTTTATTATCAGGCTAATGTTCACAGTGCAGCTTATCTTCTTGAAAGTTTCACATAGTTTCTGTGATTACCAGCTTTTTTTTTATGTTACTGCAATTTTGAATTGAAAAATTCCTTTCATAGAATCATAGAATTATAGAACGATTTCAGTTGGAAGGGACCTTAAAGATCTAGATGATCTAGATTGTCCCTTCCAATCAAAACCGTTCTATGATTCTATGACTTTATGATCACCTAGTTCCAACCCCCCGCCATTGGCAGGGACACCTTTCCACTAGACCACGTTGCTCAAAGCCCCATCCAATCTGGCCTTAAACACTGCCAGGGAGGGAGCATCCACAACTTCTCTGGGAAACCTGTTCCAGTGGCTCACCACCCTCACAGGAAAGAATTTATTCCTCATATCTAATCTAAATCTACCCTCTTTCAGTTTAAAACCATTCCCCCTCATCCTGTCACTACATGCCTGTGTAAAAAGTCCCTCTCCAGTTTTCAGGTTTAAAAAGCTAATGACAATCCACATTGTAAAAGTTCCTCCCACAGTCTGAAATGGTGGGGCCAAAAGGGATCTCCACTGAGTTGGAAACCTTTCCTGCAAATTTTTAATAATATAAGTAGTGTTTACTCACAAAAGCATTCCCTTCAAATCTATACTGCTACTTGTATGAAGATCACTTAAATAAATTCTGGCAATACAGAGACTCCTGCTATGTTTTAAGAACCTTGGTTTCCTACAGATTTAAATTATTTAGATGCTGTGTTTTGCTTCTCTGTGTATATTATGTGTATGTATGTTATTTTAACTCATAAAAAGAAAATGGACATGTAAAAATGTATGTGCTGCTTTATATTCGAAGTTAAATTGTTTTTCATATTGATGTACAGCTTTTTTATAATTGTAAGATTTTAATATCAGATAACAATCACAGAATATGCTGCTTACATGCAGACAATTACAACGTGTAGACAGGGGGCAGAAATGTTATTTTGTTGTGAGAAATGAACATATTTACAGAGCACAGATTTATTTGTTACTACAAATTATCTGAATGCTTATATTCTAATATGATTCTAGAAACCATCAATAATTAGTATTTCTAGCTGATTGCTTACATTATTAACAGTATTACATTTGGCAGTCTTCAGACTGGTTCATTTTTTCCCGATTTCCTCCTTTTCTCCTCCCTCTATTTTTGTCATTTTCATTCATAGAAATGGTCCCTAGAACCCACTGGTTTCTCCTGGGTTTATATTATTCCTTCTGAGCTGCAGTGCAACTCCCTATCAGCATCACTATAAACCAAGAATATATACTTCCTTTTTGAACAGATAAGTAAGGTAGTCTGTAGATGAGAGACGAATATATGAATAGAAATGCATTTTATTCCAACTTGCACTCATGTTGTGGAATACAGAGGGAAAAAGTATTAGGCAAGTGTGAGAAAGTGAAAAAAAATATTACTAGGCTACTTTCTTACTTCTACATCCCCTTTGTATAGGTAATACTACCTAATTACCATTTTCTTGATAGTGATTTAATGCTTCACTGTGGGACTACTATGTTATTGGTATTACCAATTGCACTGCAGGTGGCTTTCTTGATATGGTAGATGTTGGCTAAGAACTAGCATCCGTGTAAAAATCTATAATTCTGCATTGAGAGATCTATAATTGTTCCTCTTAAAAACCTCTAAAACCAGAGCTATCAACAATTGTTTCCTTCAAAGTCACCTTGATGCTTGTAGTTGTATTACCCATGTGTATCTTCAGAAATGAAGAAAAAGTTCTCCTAGTAACACTTTCCAAAGTTTTCTGATAGATATTCCTTTGTACTTGAGCAGGTCTGCTGCTGAGAAAAATGTTTCGTGTTAAGAGTTACAAAAGCCACAGGAAGAAGGATTTTTCTTTAAATGAAGTTCTAGGGAAAAACAATACCTTCTCTAGAAATAACCTGTGATGTTTCTCCCTTTGTACTCATGTTCTGTTTTGTATTCTAATAGAATTGAAAATCATCTAAAATTTTCTATTATAGTTGCAAGGCATTTCCCAATTTAATTAGGAAAACATGGGCTTCAAAAATTTACTAGCAGTGAATAGCATATGTCACTAGCAATAGGTTTGTGATATCCTAAGGAGTTAAGTGCCGGATGCAGACTTTCCTGACTTGGTTTATATATATATTTTTTTGTTGTTGTTCAAGCACTTCCATCTGATGAAAGTGCTGTAAGAACTGAGGAGTCTGGAAGGCAAAGAGCATGGAATCATGTTCCCTCAGCATGTGACACTTCATTTGGGATTTTGGAGACTGACCTTCTGGTAACAGTGCAGTGACCAGACTAAACCAGTGGCCAGTGCTGTTTGGTCTGTGTAAGCAGTAGGGGAGATATAGCCCATTCCACCCTAAATCCTCCCTTTTCTCTGCAGGCACTAATCACTGCTAGTACTAGACTAACATTGTCCTCCCTGTCTGCAGACAGTCTGTTCCACTAAAGGTGCCCCAGAACCAGGTGTCCAAACTGTCTTTGGGAGTCGTTTGGAAGTGTTTGCCTGGTGTGAGACAAAAATTAGGCTAATAATTTAACAATATGGGTATTTGAGCTATAAATATTCCCTAGCATTGTTTCATTTACCAGCAGAGACTTATCTCTTGAGCCTTTGTTGAAAGCAGAACTGTTCCTACAGTGCAGCAGCGATGGGTGTAGGATGCAGAGAGCATTCACTTAAATACTTGATTCTCTTACTGTTACTTCTTTGGTGTGATTAGGCATTTTATTTAACACATTTCTGGAGTTTCCTTTAATCCTATCCAGTGCAAAATTTTCTCATTCGGTGTGTGAAAGTGGGGAAATAGTTTAGCATGTGGAAAAAAAGAAACAGATACTAAACCTGCCAGGTTGGTAGGGAAAAGTGAAGTTTTAATACGAGTGTGAGCCACTCCAGTCCACTTTTTTAACAGGTATGATGTATCTTCTCCAAGAAATTTTGTTCTCTTGTATTGAAACACTGTATATGTCAAAGTAAGCATACTCAAACACAATACAATGGCAACTAAGTGCTTGTTCCTTTGGCTGTTATTACATTAGCAAAGTTACCCATTACAGACTGAGCACAAACTTGTCCCTCTTTCAGTGAGGTGTATTTTAACAGAAAAGTGGAAGTTTTTTCAATATCTCAATTGGCAATGCTCTTGAGCAGCAAGGGCTTGATTGTCAGAAGGATTGGGTACCCATAACAATAATTTCAAGGTCACTTGGGGTTTCTGAAGATCAGACTACACCAGGTTCTTACATATATGGTGATTTCATGGACAATTTATGAGTTTTTTTTTCTTTTTTTTTAACTGGAACACACATTGTGAATTTGCAGATTTCTTTTTGAGGGTGCTGGTGTTTGGGCAATAGTTGGTAAGCAGAATATAGATTGAACTGAGTATCAGCGGTCTTTGCAGCAATTATCTATCTAAAGAAGCTGTCAGATTTGAAGAATCTTGATCTTTTCCAAGATTCATTTGTGCTGAACTGCTGCTTTAATCTCACAGAAAATAATGGGATTTTTTTGGATGGCATTGTATATCTTGTCTTCGTTTGCTTGTAACTTAGTCCATTCACATCAAACACAATAACTGCCAGTTATTGGCATCTACCAAAAAAGAAAATAAAGTTGAAAAGTTTCAAAAGGTAGACTTGAAAGAGATTTGGGTAAATTATTCTAGGTATATAACTTCTGTTAAGAGCAATTATATTTGTATGTTTCATCATGACTATGTATTTCAGGCTGGATTGTGCCTTTGGGCATTATCCTGTAATGGAAGTAATTTATGATGTAAGCCAGAAGGATAATCATTCCCAAGCACAGTTTTCCAGGCTTTCTCCATGCTGACTAGAGGGAAGGGCGTATGCTGCATGAGTCATTTACAAGTGGCAAGGTGCCCAAAGAGCTGCAGCAGTACAGAGATTTAGCTATATGAGAGAGCTAACCGAAAAACCCGAAAAACCTTAGTGCAGCTGAACTAAGAAACGGGAAAAGAGAAACCTGTCTTATACAGATTTGCTAGATGGTCTCACAAGCTAATCATTTACCTCAGAGGAACAATGGGATGCTGTTCTAGAACATAATAATTGATAAGTAGGAGATGGAGAAACGAAACCGTGATTGTGTAAAAGAGCTTGTATTATTCAGGATAAAAATAAGATAAATTAATAAATGCTACTTAGCATGCCGATATATGTTTTCAAAATCACTGACCTCAACTTACCTGATGTAGAGTAAGTCTTCTCTTGTCTAGAAATCCTCTGCATTTATGCAGGGCAGATGAGGTTAGAGTCAGACATGCCTCTATTACATATTGTCTTTCCATTAAAAAAAAAAAGTTAAATTTTATACAA
This sequence comes from Nyctibius grandis, assembly GCF_013368605.1. Taxonomy (NCBI): domain Eukaryota; kingdom Metazoa; phylum Chordata; class Aves; order Nyctibiiformes; family Nyctibiidae; genus Nyctibius; species Nyctibius grandis. The sequence goes on from NC_090660.1 coordinate 82,687,507, forward strand.
TTTTATTTGGAAGGAGTCCTTTACCTGTATTTTACCTAGAGGCTGACACTGAGTGCTTAGCGCTCTTACGTGATGTTTCCAGTCCTCTCCAGGACAACACATGAATAAAACAAAATATATGCAAATCCTCTAGCCTCCAGCCATACTGCTAGGGACTGTGATCATGTCAGATCTCGTTAGCTAGCTAAGATTAGCTCTTGTTCATAACTAGAATGCAGGGTCAAAAGAAGAAAATAGCAGAACGGCCTCAAGTTGCACCAGGGAAGGTTTAGATTGGATATTAGGAAAAATTTCTTCACTGAAAGGGTTATCAAACATTGGAACAGGCTGCCCAGGGAAGTGGTGGAGTCACCATCCCTGGAGGTATTTAAAAGACATGTAGATGTGCTTAGGGACATGGTTTAGTGGTAGACTTAGCAGTGTTAGGTTAACGGTTGGACTTGATCTTAAAGGTCTTTTCCAACCAAAATGATTCTATGATTCTATGATTCTATGATATTTTCTAAGGTATAGCAATTTAATCAAAACAAAACCAAGACATAAAAGGATTTAAATGATAACTATATTAATATGAAAGTTTGAGAAATGCAGTTTTCACTTCCTTTAACAATTTAACAATGTAATACCTTGGCTACCTTCAAGTAATTTTTTCATTTAGCATTTATTGCCAGCTAACTAGTTCTCCCTTTCCTGTTGTTGTGGTAGATACAAACAACATGTACAAACAAAAAAACCCCACAACCTTATAACTCTATAGTTATACTGGATGGTCTCGAAGGGATTACATACAAATTAGCCATTAAAACAGGGTCAGGCAGCTGTATCTGCAAAAAGGAACACTAATTATTTTATCATTATTGTTATTATTACTGTTGCTATTTTTGCATCTGGTATTGTTTTATCTGACTTCTGCCAGTGCAATAGGAGATACTAGTAACTGTTTGCAACTTGAGCTCAGGCTTGCAGGCTGCTGAGTCACGCTGACGGATCTGTGCAAAGCCAGTATGTTAGTGCTGGACTCCCAACTAACTGCTTACTACCTGCAAAGAGAAGCTTCTTTGCTTTAGGAAAGTGTAAGTGCAGTGAAAGTGATGTAAAAAAAAAAGAAGTGTGTGTTCCTCCAGTGCTAGCATCAGTAGAAAAGGAAGAAAATTGCCGAAGCAAGGTGGATATACAGTAGCAGCCCTGTGCTGAAAGCATAGATGTTTACGTGCACTCAAGAAAAAGAGATTATAGGCAATGAGGGATTCTTAGCATGTACTTATTTCTGCTCCTACAGGGGGGTGGGAGGGGGGAAGGGAGTGGTATTGCAGAGGTGTAGGAAAGAGATGTGAAATATTGGGATTGTATGGCATGACTAAGAAGAATAGTGACCCCAGCACAAGCCACAGAGCACTGGCTGTGAAGTACAACGTTTTGGGAACCTTAGGAAGCATCTCTATGCTGGTAGCCAAGGCAGAGGCACTGAAGTGCTGGTTCATGCACTTTCTGATCAGAATTCTTGGTTACTTTTAAGGATAACTCTTAGTCATGTTGCAATGGAGCTCAGTTGCTGTCCCGCAAAAGGAAAAATGGAAAGCCTAAAAAATGCCAGCAGGCACTTTATTTGCATGCATTGGATTGCACATGAACACATGTCCTGGAAATTATCTGAGTGATGCTCCTTTTCCTTCTTTTTCAACTGCAGTCTTTTACTGCATACTTTCTTGAGCACCGTGCATGATCAAGCTATAATGTGTGCAATGTGCTGAACTTTCCCTCATTTTGATCCAGCATCAAGTGTACAACTGCTCTTGGAGGAAACTTCCAGCAGTAGCCAGAAAGCAGACACTGATGTATAAAGGCTTCCTGGGATTCTGTGAAAATCGCCTTCTCCCAAGCTCTTTCTTGCTTGCTTGTAACCTATTCCAAACACATACTCTTGCCAGGCTTCTTGCAGCTCTTACTCCTTAATGCTTACTTCACCTTAATGGATTGTAAGCAGAAAAGTAACAGAAGCATACTTTGGTGATTCCTTAGGTAAACTTATGGTTAAGTCCTTAGGAACCAGTTCATTTATCCCAATATTTACAATGCTAACTAGAGCAGGAAGTGATTTTGTCACAATTTCTGAGCCTGGATCCCCCTCGGCTCTGTCTCTAGACCTGGTCTGGAACGGCTCACTGCACTGCCCCTGGGACATAAAGCCGCCCATAAGACCTGCACCTTTAAGTGTTTACATCCAAATTTGCCCAATGTATCGTAATGACTTTTTAACTCACTTATAGTATAACAAATCAATATATACACATTGAAAAGGAAAACATATATAATTACATGTTTACCTTATTCCTAGTTCTTGGAATCTACTGAGTAAATAATACGTAAAATATATTGTCCAAAATGTATGTATCCAGTTTCCTATATATCTGTCAATATGACCCAAATTTACAAGTCAGATCTCTTATACAACTTTGGATAATTAAAACACCATCCTTTAACTTTTGCTGTTGTTGTTATTTCAGGAAGACATATGTGCTCAAAATTATATAAACAATAATGGAAACTGAAAAGCAACAACAAAATGGGATTGTTATTTAGGCCTTGATTCTGCAAACATGTTTTGATCTTAAAAACAATTTAAAAAACACCTCAGCCATTGAACTGTACTTCTGCATTCAGTACCTAATGCTGTTCAGAGTGCACCATCCAAGGAAATACATCTTCCACACCTGAAATCTCAAGATGTGATAGTTTCTAACACTATCACAATATGATTGAGTTCATTGTCATATGTATGTAAAACATTGTACAGTTGGTTAGTTTTTACATCAAACATTTTCATTTCCTATAGATTTTTGTATTTTTAAGGACTTCCTTTTTGTTTGCTTGTTTTAAACATTCTCAGATGTACAGCCCTACTCCTGAGAGCCAAACTTAGCAGGGAGAGAACAACTAGGACTGGTATGAAATGCCAAAACAAGCCCAGTGCCAAAATAAAAAGCAAGCAAGAAAACATAACTGTTTATATATATTTTTAAACTTTGGCCAGTGTTCTTGTTATACTTCATAAAAGAAGTTGAGAGCAAAGAAGAAAGGGAGCATTTCCCTTCCATTCAAAGCATTTTCTTCCATTTCAAAGAAGAAAGGGAGCATTGGAAGACCAAAATGGATGTGGGAATCCAGACAGAGCTCCCACGGAAGGAGGCGATGGTGCAGGTCGCAGGCTGCAGGGAACGCTTCAGCATCTCTGTGGTGACAGGGGGCTGTGTGCGCTGTGAGCAAGTAGATGATCTGCTCAGCTGAGCGGCACAGCTGCAAAGCCAGGTTGAAAGGCTTCAAGCCGAAGTAGAAAGGCTTAGCAGCATTCGGGAGGCTGAAATGGAGATAGACTGGTGGAGCCAGGCTCTGCCTTCCCTGCAACAAAAATGGGAGCACCTGCCGGAGAGCTCCCAGGATCGAGGGACCCCTGTACTCTGCCCCTCTCAGGTGGAAAACAATAACCTAGAGGAGAGGAGTGAGTGGAGGCAAGTCTATGGCCGTGGCAAAAGGCGAGTGCCCTCCTTGCCTACCTTGCCTCCACAGGTGCCTCTGAGCAATAGATATGAAGCCCTAGTGGAATACAGCCGGTCCAATGGGGATGTGGTGGAGAGGCAACCTATATCAGAGGTCCCACCACAGTCAGAAAAACCTGACAGGCGTATAGCTACCTCCTCCACAAGGAAGAAGAGAAGAGTTTTAGTGGTTGGAGACTCCTTCCTAAAGGGATCTGAGGGCCCAATATGCAGAGTTGACCCCCATCACAGGGAGGTCTGCAGCCTGCCTGGAGCCCGAATCAGGGATATCACCAGGCAACTCCCCAACCTGGTGAAGGCCACAGACTACTACCCCCTGCTGATCTTCCAGACAGGTGGGGAAGAAGCTGCATCCTGTAGTCTGAGGGGGATGAAGAAAGACTACAAGGCCCTAGGACAGTTGGTGAAAGAGTCTGGGGCACAAGTTGTTTTCTCCTCCCTCCTTCCATTTTCAGGTGATGACGTGGGATGGAATGGTAGGATTCTCTCTATAAATGCCTGGCTACGAGACTGGTGCTACAGGCAGGGCTTTGGGTTCTTTGATAATGGCTGGTTTTATAAGACACCAGGCGTGACGGTAATACATGGGAAAGGTTTATGTCGTAGGGGCAAAAGGGTTCTGGGATAGGAATTAGCAGGGCTCATTCGGAGAGCTTTAAACTAGATTTGAAGGGGGATGGGGTAGTAGCTGGGCTTGCACCACTGGGGCAATGCTCTAGTGTTGAGGTAGACCAGGAGGCCTCCCATCCCCCTGGGGTGAAATCGGTGTGCTCAGCTCGCTCCCTGAAATGCCTGTACACCAATGCACGCAGCATGGGGAATAAACAGGAGGAGTTAGAAATCTGTGTTCGGTCGGGGGGCTATGATCTAGTGGCAATTACAGAGACTTGGTGGGACGCCTCATTCCCCATGACTGGAATGTGGTCATGGATGGCTATGTCTTGTTCAGGAAAGACAGGCCACTAAGGAGAGGTGGTGGAGTTGCTCTTTATGTGAGTGAGCAGCTAGAATGTATTGAGTTCTGTCCAGGGGCGGATCAGGAGCGAGTTGAGAGTTTGTGGGTGCGAATTAAGGGACAGGCTGGCAGGGGTGATACTGTTGTGGGTGTCTATTACAGGCCACCAGATCAGGAGGAGGAGGGTGATGAGGCCTTCTACAGGCAGCTGAGAGCAGTCTCGCAATTACAGGGCCTGGTTGTCATGGGGGATTTCAACTACCTTGATATTTGCTGGGAGGCCTACTCAGCCAGCCATCCTCAGTCCAGGAGGTTCCTCCAGTGCATTGATGATAACTTTCTGATGCAAATGGTGGATGAGCCAACTAGGAGAGGAGCGCTGCTGGATCTTATCCTCACTAACAAGGAGGGTCTGGTTGAAGAGGTGAAGGTTGAGGGCAGCCTTGGTTGTAGCGACCATGAGATGGTAGAGTTCAGGATCTCATGTGGCAGGACCAGAATAGCTAGCAGAATCACAACCCTGGACTTCAGGAGGGCCAACTTTGGCCTTTTCAAGCAATTGCTAGGGGAAATCCCATGGGACAGGGTACTAGAAGGTAAGGGGGCCCAAGATAGTTGGTTAGCATTCAAGGACTGCTTCTTCCGAGCTCAAGATCAGAGCATCCCAACAGGTAGGAAGTCAAGGAAGGGTACCAGGAGACCTGCATGGTTAAACAGGGAACTGCTGGGCAAACTCAAGTGGAAGAAGAGGGTGTCCAGATCATGGAAGGAGGGGCTGGCCACTTGGGAGGAATATAAGTCTGTTGTCAGAGGATGTAGGGAGGCAACTAGGAAAGCTAAGGCCTCCTTGGAATTAAACCTTGCAAGAGAGGTCAAGGACAACAGAAAGGGCTTCTTCAAATACATTGCAGGTAAAGCCAACACTAGAGGCAATGTAGGCCCACTGATGAATGAGGTGGGGGCCCTGGAGACAGAGGATAAAAAGAAGGCGGAGTTACTGAATGCCTTCTTTGCCTCTCTCTATACTGCTGGAGGCTGTCCTGAGGAGCCCCGGACCTCTGAGGCCCCAGAAGTAGTCAGGATAGAGGAGGAATCTGTCTTGGTAGATGAGGGCTGGGTCAGGGACCAATTAAGCAATCTGGATGTCCATAAATCCATGGGCCCTGAGGGGATGCACCCACGGGTGCTGAGGGAGCTGGCGGAAGTCATTGCTAGGCCACTCTCCAACATCTTTGCTAAGTCGTGGGCAATGGGAGAGGTGCCTGAGGACTGGAGGAAAGTGAATGTCACTCCAGTCTTCAAAAAGGGCAAGAAGGAGGACCCGGGTAACTATAGACCGGTCAGCCTCACCTCCATCCCCGGAAAGGTGATGGAACAACTTGTTCTTGGTGCTGTCTCTAGGCACATCAAGGATAGGGGGATCATTAGGGGCACTCAACATGGCTTCACCAAGGGAAAGTCATGCTTAACCAACTTGATAGCCTTTTATGAGGACGTAACCCGGTGGATAGATGGTGGTAAAGCTGTGGATGTGGTCTATCTCGATTTCAGTAAAGCGTTTGACACGGTCTCCCACAGCATCCTCGCAGCTAAACTGAGGAAGTGTGGTCTGGATGATCGGGTAGTGAGGTGGATTGTGAACTGGCTGAAGGAAAGAAGCCAGAGAGTGGTGGTCAATGGGACAGAGTCCAGTTGAAGGCCTGTGTCTAGCAGAGTCCCTCAAGGGTCGGTACTGGGACCAGTACTATTCAATATATTCATTAATGACTTGGATGAGGGAATAGAGTGCACTGTCAGCAAGTTCGCTGATGACACAAAACTGGGAGGAGTGGCTGACACAACGGAAGGCTGCGTAGCCATTCAGAGAGACCTGGACAGGCTGGAGAGTTGGGCGGGGAGAAATTGAATGAAATATAACAAGGGCAAGTGTAGAGTCCTGCATCTGGGCAAGAACAACCCCATGTACCAGTACAAGTTGGGGGCAGACCTGTTGGAGACCAGCGTAGGGGAAAGGGACCTGGGGGTCCTAGTGGACAACAGGATGACCATGAGCCAGCAGTGTGCCCTTGTGGCCAAGAAGGCCAATGGCATCCTTGGGTGTATTAGAAGGGGTGTGGTTAGTAGGTCGAGAGAGGTTCTCCTCCCCCTCTACTCTGCCCTGGTGAGGCCGCATCTGGAATATTGTGTCCAGTTCTGGGCCCCTCAGTTCAAGAAGGACAGGGAACTGCTAGAGAGAGTCCAGCGCAGAGCCACGAAGATGATTAAGGGGGTGGAACATCTCCCTTATGAGGAGAGGCTGAGGGAGCTGGGTCTCTTTAGCTTAGAGAAGAGGAGACTGAGGGGTGACCTCATTAATGTTTATAAATATGGAAAGGGCAAGTGTCATGAGGATGGAGCCAGGCTCTTCTCAGTGACATCCCTTGACAGGACAAGGGGCAATGGGTGCAAGCTGGAACACAGGAGGTTCCACATAAATATGAGGAAAAACTTCTTTACAGTGAGGGTAACTGAACACTGGAACAGGCTGCCCAGAGAGGTTGTGGAGTGTCCTTCTCTGGAGACATTCAAAACCCACCTGGACGCGTTCCTGTGTGATATGGTCTAGGCAATCCTGCTCCGGCAGGGGGATTGGACTAGATGATCTTTCGAGGTCCCTTCCAATCCCTAACATTCTGTGATTCTGTGATTTCTTTTCATTTTCTGGAAACACTGGGGAAGAGATAAAGGACAGGAAAGCAAGAAAGAAATGGCCAGGGCAAGGGAAAAAGCTTTGTGTGAGGATGTGAAGAAGGCAGGCTGGTGCCCTCACCAGTATTTTGTATAGCAGGGCATCCTCTTACTGGCCACAGTAATTTTTATAAAGTAATAACCTGACTGTATCTCCTGCCTCCTGACCCGGATGAAAAGAGAGGGGCTTTAAAAAAAAAAGTGAGGAAGAAAAGGGGGAAGGAGGAGGGAGCGGGGAAGTTGCCTAGATTCCCCCCTCCATCACACCGCCTGGTTTATGGATGCACACTTCTATTCCTCCGTTAATTTATCTCATACAGATGTCTCTTGCTGCTGTTCCTCGTTACTGCGTAAGCAGTAATGGAGTAGGTTTTTGGGGAGATTGTTATCTGTGAGCATTTTGGGGGCCAGTGAAGTGAGGACGCAACCTTTGCCGGCCGAGCTGAAGCGGTGGGTTGGGGTCTGGCGGTGCTGTGCGCACATCTTGTTTCAGCTGGAGTCAGAGCAAAGCTGCTCTCAGCCCCAGCCACCGCTTGCTGTGTTGTTAATAAGGAGACAGGCGAGGAGAGCTAAGAAGAGAAAAGCAAGCGTCTTGAGGAAACTCAGCAACAGCAGCATACAGCCTGCTCTGGTATATTTCTTGTCTGTTAAAGAAAGAGAGCTGCCATTCTGCCAACCACGGAGCTGCTTCAGGGCCACTCCTGTGTGCTTTGAGGCCCAACCCGAAACACTTCCATGTGATGAGAGAGGCTGCGGGCAGCTGCCTGTAGTGCCGTGGTGGGTGCCCGCTTGGGCTCGCCCTCCCGCCGAGTCCGGTGACCTGCGCCACGCTGCTTGCGACTGTGGGCTGCTCTCGGCAGTGCACCCCGCAGTGAGTGACCCCCTCGGAAAACACTTGTTTCCTTCCCACCTCGGCCAGTAACTTTGTTAATGGGAAGCAACAGCACTGCCACTGGCAGGTGGGGAGGAGGGAGAGGCCATGAAGCAGGGCAGAGGCCAAGAAACAAAAGCAAATAATAAATGGGACTGCTGGTACCTGTCCTTCTCTCCCCAACTGCACACGTGAAACGCTCTCCGGCAGGAAACGGAGCAGCACCGCTCCGACATCACTGCGGGGCAGAGTAACTGCAGCCCCAGCGCACGGCGTAGAAACACCTCGAACTGCGCACACACCCGGAGCCTGAGTGGCAGCAGGGGAACCCCCGTGCAACCTCCCCCCCCCCCCCCCCCACCGGCAGTGGCAGGAGCGGTGCCCCTGTGCACAGACCCTGGGGTGGAGCGGCAGCAGGGGGTGCCCCTCCGTGCTTTGTTTGCGCGCCGGGGTACCCCCGCGCGCTCACGCTGAGCCGGCGCTGCAGGAGGGGTAACCCGAGCGCACACCGCGGAGACCTGCGCTGGCCTGGGGCCGCCGCCGGGGCACGGCACCCCCCAACCCGGGCAAACCCCGGCGCCGCTCCGCGCTCCGCCCCGCCGCCGGTCCCAGTCCCGGAGGCGTGCGGCGCCGCACCGGCGGGGCCGGCGGGGCAGAGGTCGGTGGCGCCGCCGCGGCCGGAGGGCAACAGGCGGGCGGGCGGCGCCGGGCGGTAACTTCGCGCAGCACCGGCGAGCAAGTTGCGCTACCGCGCAAGACGCGCCCGCCTCCGCACCTCGCCCGCGCAGCTGGCTGCGTGCCCGCGCCTCGGTGTGAGACTGTGTGTGTGTGTAAGTGCGTGCGTGTGAGTGAGTGCGTGTGCGAGCGGCACCTGCCGAGGCCGGGCGGCCGCCGCGGCGCGGGTGCGGAGCGCAGGGGGCGGCGGGCCCGGTGCGGGCTGGCTCCGGGCTGGGTGCGGGCTGGGTCCGCGCCCAGCACCGCCGCCGCTGCGCCCCCCCGGCTGCCAGTCCGCCCGGCTGCGGATCACGTGGCGGTTGCCGGAGGCAGAGACTAGAGAGGAGAGAGAAAAAAAAAAGCGCCTCATTCCTTCTTCCACCGCCATACTGTATTTTATAGTAACTCTCATTTTTATTCCTCCCTTTTACTCCCGCTCGGTGAGTACCTTTCCGCTGACATTCTTGTCCTCCTTTTTTTGTCCCGTTTTTTTTTTCTCTTCCTTTTGGGTTTTTTTTGGGTTTTTTTTTCTTCTTTTTTTCTTCCTCTTTGATTATTATTTAAATGGATTTGATCTTTTGCTGATGACAAGTTTTTTTCCTAGCATGCGATGGTTACTAAACTGTGAGCAAAAGGTGCTGCTGGGGCCGGGAGTCACTGGGAATGAAAAATGATAATATTAATAATACAGACTTACCAGTCCAGCAACAACTGATATACATTTAGTAGCTATATATCTATATATGCAACTGGTTTTGTTGTGGCACGGAAAAGCGATGTGAAATATGATGCTTATTTTTTAAAGATATGAGAAAAGGCATGTTTCTAACTCTTTTTGCAGAGGATTTTCTCTGGTGGTGTTTTATTTTTATTTTTGGGTGTTTTTTAAGGGTGTTTTTTTTTCATAAAGAGATGGGAATTGCAAATGCATTTTACAGCAGTGTTTACACAGAGTTTGTAATCTTGCAATACTGGTGGAAGCCACAGAGCAAGATGTTAATTTTATTGTTTTTGTTATTGTTTCTTTTTTTTTGACACTAAGTGCAATCAGCAGGGTTTTTTTTTTTCTTTTTCAGTTTTTGATGCCTGTTTATAATGTGAAACTTTTCTTGCAGCGTGTTACAGTTACCATTTTTAAATACTTTTTTCCTCCTTAAAGATAACAAAGCAAAACAGCCAAAGAAATGATCCTTACTTTTGCACATTTTGCACCTTGACTTTTTTATTCTTTTGCCAGCAGTATTTTATGATGGTTATTATTATCATGATGATGATGATGATGATAGATATATACATATATACAAATAAATACATTTTCAAATGATGGCAGTGGAAGGTTTTCCTGGAGAATGAAGTGCGGTTTGGTTTCCTTGTCAACGGAAGATGAAGTGAACAACTGAACATCTCCCCAGTGCAGGTACTTCATCTCCTTGTAGGCGTTTCCACTGTGTGTAAATTACATTGTGAGATTTAAAAAAAAAAAAAAAAAAAAAATCTCTTTCCACCCTTAACTAAAGGTTTCTGTGCAATACATGTGAGGACTGAACTAAATATCTCTGCCTCATGATTGCTTGGATGTGTGCAAAATGTTGCACTAATTGAGTCTATGTCGGTTAAGCTGAAGAAAGGTGTTTTATGTGCTGTGCTTTATAGAGGGAAAGTCAGCTGGGGAAAAAAAAAATCCAGACGTCCCCCCACCCCTTGCTCCTTCCCTTTTAAAAAAGAAAAAAAAACTAAACCCCAAACCGAAACTGAGATCCTCTGTATGAGTACAAATACTTACAGGACTTAAACTATAATAACAAAAACCCCAGCCCTGTATTGTGGTGACTCATGTGTTTGTGTGTGTCTGTTTAAAAATTATCCATTAGAAAATAGCTGTGAGAGAAACAGCAAAGCAGGCTCCCTCGGAGAGCTGGCTCCCTGCCACAGCAGGCATATTTCGTAGCCCTAAGGGCAGCAAACCCCTTATATCCAACTTCTGCTCCTCATATTAAAAAGGCGTAAACAAGGCAGCAGGTTGCCTCTCATGCATTTAATTCATTAGGATGGAGATTAATCAGAAGCAGATATTTGCTTGAAGGTGTTTCGTTTTGTTTTGATGAGTATTAATGCCACTGGCTGACAGGGAATGGGAAACTGTTACTTTCCGTGACGGTCACTGAGAGTTCAGGATTGGAGAAGAAACTGTTACTTTTCACTGAGAGCACTTAAATGCTTAACAGAGGCTGCCTGTGATGTAGAGACAGGATATTGGTTCTCTAAAACACAATTTGGAAAGATTTTTCCACATGACAGGTTTTTTTGTTGTTATTTTTTTTTTTCCACAATGAGATCTAGTGTAATATTATGCTAAAGTTGAAGTGCTGAATGCTTGGATCTGCAGTGTTCTCTGTAGTTTACTTCATTGTGATTTGATTGCTTGATGTATTTTATATGAACAGCTTTTAGGGATTTATAACTGACCATAAAAGATATGCTCTGTGTTCAGATGTGGAAACTAAAGTAAATTACAGGGAATATTTTTCTTTTCTCGCTGGTATAAGCAAAAATAATTCATAGGACTACAAATGCATTCGGAAGTTTGAGGCTTCTAACACTTACATTTACGTTCTTGTAACTTAACAGCTTCCTTTAAAGCAGAAAGTATGTATAAGAAAACTTCAGCATTCTCTCATGCAATTACTCATGTTGAAAAATAAAGAAATTCACTTATCTTTGTAGAAACATATCTATTTTGTATTTATGGTGGCTTTTTCCAGATTAAATGTAATACAAACATTTAGCACATATTTATGCATGGTTTCTGCACTGACATGATGGAATACTTTTGGCAGTATATTGGGGTCAATAATCCATGTGTTTAAAAACCAGTCTAGATATTTGCATGATAGATTATGATGACTTCTCTGAAATAGTTATGATCTGTTGGGTCAATACTTCACAGGCTCAGCCTGCTTATTTTTTCATGATTTAATTTGAAAGAAAGCCATTAAAATAAAAGAGTGACTGAAGCTTTATCCCCCACCCCTCATTTTATTTCCATCCCTCCTTATTTTTAGATTAAAGTTTTTCTTTATATTATGTGGAACTGCCAGTAAGAAAAATATTTTTGATATAGCTAAAGCACTGAAATAAAGTAACTACACTAGCAGTTTCCAGAATGATGTTCCTTTCGTCCTTTCTTTTCATATTGCAGGTGGGTTGTGTGAGTAGTTTTGTACAGATAGATAGTTGCTGACTGAAGATCTAATCCTGCCCACCTAGTCTTATCTTGAAGTCTGAGAAAGAAAGTTTTAGGTATGCACTATTTTCAGCACCCAGATTTCATCTACAAAGCACCTGTTGTCCAAGTAGCATAGTAATTAATATACATACATTTCATTCGCAACAATCTGAGGTTGTATGATTTCATATGTATCAAGCAGCCTAGGGACTTTAAAATAGGAATAAAGAAGCTAATTGTGAAAGAGGACACCTCTACCTCCTGCAGTATGTGGGCACAGTAGGATTTGGATTGGTGGAATGGGTTCCAACTTGGTGTTTCCATAGTTATGCTATGACTAATGCTGTTGAAAGCATACTTGGAAAGCCATAGTCAGTGTAAAAGACAATTGTCCTTTTTGTACTTTTGAGATGAATAAAAATTTTGTCTAAGAATCACAGCATTGTTTCTACAAATGGTGATATAGTTACGTTCCTTATACTTAGTATGAGATGTACTTGTACTGCCCTAACTCCTGAAAGTGATGAGTGTCCAGCCTTAAGTGTCATCATCTGTTTTTCTTTAAATCTATTTTGATATTCAGGAGAACCTAGGAAATAAAGATACCTTTATGAAGGTTTGTAAACTGAAAGCTTTGAAAAGCGATTTTTCTTTTCTTCCTCCATAACTAACTATTATTAGCAGTACTTACTAGCAAGTAAAAATGTGTCAGGTGAACAGAAGTTACTAACTGTATAGCGCCCAGAACGCTGACTCATAAATACATGTTTTTGGCTGCTGTAGTGGCCTGACTTGGCAACAGATGCATATCTTCTCACATTTTTCTGCATAAGAGATAGGACTAGAGAGGCCTCTGGAGTCATCAACTCTGTTTTGCTGTGATGCTAGGCTGGTCTTCTTATTTTGTTCAGATTCAAGCACACCACAGTTTAAATTTAGCTGGGGCATCACTCCCATTGCACCTCTTCAAAGGCTGGGCAGAGCCTCACTCTTCAGGCTATTAGAAACCTCACTCCTGTCCTGAATTTATTCTCAGACAGTTTGTGCTCCTTACATTTGTGCCAGTGCTGTCCCTAAACAGGTTCCTCACCCATGTCTCTACTCCTCTTCAGAATATATTTCTAGAGAGCAATCACAGCCCTTTTAAACTCACGTTTTCTGGGCTTACTGGGGAGAGGTTCCGAGTAGTGTGGCCAGTGCTGGGAAGGGATGTTGAGGCTGTCTCTGACCAAAGCTGTTCTGCAGCAAAAGCAGGGCAGCTGCATTCAAATCCTCTTCTGCCCAAGCCGGTCTGTTCTGCTTTCACCTGCAAACATGGCGATCCAGTTTCTGTCTCTCACATCAGCCTGGATGTTTCCACCTGGAGCTGTGCTGTGGACATGTCTTCTTCTGGTGAAAGAGGCTTTTTGCCGTGTGGACCTTCCCTCCGTTCTGCCTAACCAATCTGAATTTCTCTGGCTAGAACGTAATAGCAACGGGCTGTCAGGAATTTCTCCTGCAACACTCTGATTTTGAGACTCCCCAAGAATTTTCTCATTATTGTTTTAGTATTTTACATTCGTACCAGCCAGGGGAACCTGAACTGGTTTGAGCTACAGTGCTTTTTAAAATCTCTTTTTCTTATTAGTTTCTTCCAAGGTTGCTTGTATCTTAGCTCTCTAGTCTTCTAAAGCATTAACCTAAAAGAAGTTTATTTCTCTCTTACAGTGTAATTTTTCCTATTTTCTTCATTCCCTGCATTGTATGTTTTGAAAGATAAAAAAAATAGTGTTTAAAGTGTAGGATTGTAAAGACTGATGGGTCTGCCCTCAGATGAATGTTTTTAACTTCCCTTGGTCTTCTTAGAGGATGAAGTGCTCTGTCAAATTCTGGAACTGAATCCTTTATGTTTTAAGTACTTACAGAATTTCTGAACAGAAGGCTAAAGATGACTATTTCCTGATGAAAAATTATGTAATCTGTAACACTGTCTACCTAGTCATCCAGTTTGTAGCTTCCTTAAACTCAGATCCTGACTGACAGAAGAAAACAAAATACTATTTTTAAATGGTATGAAGATTGCAATGTAATGTTTTCACCTTTGTTAAGGTACCAATGTTATTTTATGATCTTTGAACAATTATTAGAGTAAAATGGCTTGAAGATTATTGTTTTACATATATGCACATTAGAATAAATTGTACCTTTTTTTATCTTCTTCACTCTTTCCTATTTCAAAATGACACACTAATCTCTGTAATGTACTTAATCCTTCAAAAGAATTTTACTGCAGTTTTGGAAGTGTTTTCTGAGAAAATTTATCTTTGCACAATGAAGTATGATTTTCCATCTCAATGAATCATCTGCCAACAATTAAACCAAATATCAAGTAGACCTTCAAATTATTAAGTAAATCTTAGGTTGCTTAGCGTGAATACAATTAACTTATTTTTATCATTGTGATATTCTGGGATAAAAATATAGGTAGATGAATAGATGGAATAATATTGATAGGTATTTTTAGAGATGTTTTTGGTGTGATAGAGTATTAACATAAATCTTACACTAATTAATTATCCTTTAGGGCTTAATCAACACTTTTGTTTAAGATCAAATAGTTTAACTTTCTCTGTGTAGTAGATTTATACACACTGATTATTATCTACTGGCACTTGACAAAAGCTACAGAGTTAAATTGCCTCTGTGGTACTCCTCCGTGTGCCTCCCCTGCATCCATGCCAGGCTCCTCACATGCCGGCTGGCCTGCCAGCATGTCAGGGCTCCAGCAAGAACCGTTCTGCAGTGTCATTTTAGTTTCAGGAACAGAGGTTTTTGCTCTGGTGTAGTTCCTTCATGGTTATGGTAGTAAACACAATAATTTCTATTCTGACTTGGCTGGTAGAGGTTTGAGGAAGCAGAGGTGGATTTCATATGTGTGATGACCAGCAGTGGGTATGAACATGGTAGAATATGAACGACACTTCCCAGGCACTTTATTTTTCCTTTGTACACTCGTGAGTCTCTCTCCCAAAATACCCAAAGCTCTGATTAAGCTTGCTTTACATCAGTGGCCCTTCCCAGGTGGCCTTCCTCTGATGTCAGTGATTATTGCCTCTACTGATGTGCAGTCTCTGAGCAACCAAGTCAATGTGGAGCTCTGAAAACAGCTGGGACTTTGCATGGTCAATTCTGTGATCCTCTGAGAACTGCTTACAGTCCTTTGGACAGCCATAGCTTATAAAAGGCAGTACAGGCCATGATTATTATTTAAAGAACAAGAAATCATAAAGGATCCAATGATAGTTATTGGACCTTGATAACTGTTAAATGACTTGGTGAAAGTCAGGCTCTGGTCTTCCAACTGTGCCCCATACGAACAGCCTTTATTTCAGCCTGGTCAGTCACATTTGTTGCTTTTGTCAAGATCCTCCCTTGAGTCAAGCATGTGCTTTATATTGTGCAGAGTCAACAAAAAGGGGCTATCTGGCACAAATCAAATATTAATGGGATTCTTCACCTGACTGAAGCAAGGCTAAATTTGTTCTGTAGGAAAACATCACACTAGCACAGTTCAGTCAGCAAAAGGTGTCTCAATTTTTGCTGAGAGTTTTGCATAGAAGTTGAACAGCATCTGTGTCAAATAGATACAAGACACATCTTGTTAGATAGTGGTAACTTTAGGATTTGGAAGAGGCATTGCATATGTATACCTTGCATGCAGTATTTTTAAGCTGACTTAAGAGCTGGAGTTTCAGTCTCAAAGAATTATATTTGCATAGTGTTGACAATGCTGGACCTTTTCTGAGTTTGATGCTCAGAAGTACTAAAATGTCTGCACTATTCTAGGCATCCTGTTTATTAGAACAATATGAATGAATAAAATGCAAAAAACTAAAATACATGAAAGTAACAAAGTTAGTTTTATGCATTTTTCACACTGGACCTGTGCTCAAGGGTTACTGAATGCTAGCATCTCTTTTTGTGGGTAGAGGGAGTTACAGTAACTCTCTGACTTTTACAATGAAACACTGGTTTTAGTAATTGCAGCATCATGCTTCTGAGCTTGATCTGTAATGCAGAGTTACTTTTTACAAAAGAAAAGGAAATTCTACCTAGTTATAATATTTTATCAAAAGAACATTCACCCAATAAATATTAGGATAGACGTTATATAACATTTAAAAATATTCTGTGCAAACTGTCATGCAGCATCTATGAAATAGATGCCCTGAAGGTATAATTAAAACAAAACTTCCTGTTTGGGTACCTACAAAAGGGATTAATTATACTGTATTCTAAGTAACAAAAATATCAGTGTTATTATCTCATTTCTCATCTTGTATTTGCCACTGATTTCACAGAGTAAAACCCAGCCCTTGAGATGTTGCACAGTAGGTCAGTTTTCTAATGTATTCTGTACTGTATAAGTTTATATCAACTTTTTTTCCAAACTGCAGAAGAAGGCTGTACCTTTGGGGTTTTTTTCCCTGCATATACAACTTCCAGTTAAATGGGAGTTCTGTAAATGGGACAACTGCAAGACTGACTCTGAAGAGGTTATCATCTAGTTGTGCACTTGTACATTGTAGACAATTAATGTACATTATACACAATGAAAAAGAGAAACTATATTTAAATTTTGATGTTATGTTGCTTCTGCTTTAGGAGGATAGTTCATGAGGATATTGATGCTATTTTTATTGGGTTTTATTTTATGAGAAAAGTATACTGTGTTACCATTCATCAGGATGTTCCCTGCTCTGGTGGGTGACATATCAACAGAAAGGTGCAGAATTAAACCCAGGTCCTATTAAAATGAGTGATACATATGCTGGTCAAAATTTCCTGTCAAAACATTTTTTAATATAGATTTTTGATAAAGTGATTCACATAAAAGGCTCGATTCGTCTCACTTAACCTTGCTGTTTAAAAAACAGGTTTTCAGAGCTAAGCTAGTCATCATTTCAGCCATTTAAGAGTTAGTCATTGAAGTCTAACACAGTTGCTCAAGGCTTTGTAGTCAATGGAGATATATAGACACCTCCAGAGAATTACAGATTACATCCCAAGAGAGGCGTCTATGGATAGCTGAGATGAACAACCTTCCTAAAATGCCTCTCTTTTTTTCACTGATGAGAGAGAGAACCTATATGAGACATTTAAACTAGATTCCTAACTTTTTGATGGATGAAGTTAAAGGAGATGAATCTCATGCTTCCCCTGCCCCGCCATCTGTCAAAATACTAATTTCTTAATGAAATATTTGGTTAAAAACTTATTTTTTGGCCACTAGAATCTTCATGCCTTTAAGTTTTTACTTGAATTTCTTTTCAACTTCTGCAGTAGTTTTTTTACAGAAATGCAAATGTCTTTTTGAACACTTTGAATCAGTTCTGGACTATGACAAAATTCCCAATGATTTCTGTTGGGACCAAGTTTTCACACCTTTTTTCCATTGCTTCTCCCAGTTTTCCGACTGTTTATAATGTAATCCTACAATCTGATCCTTCAATGAGTTCTCACAGAGTCCTGTTCTAAAATACAGGGACTTGAGCTATTGGGTACAATCATGGACCTCACTTGAGAAACCTTTGAAAATAATTGAAAGATAAGGTTTATGTGGGGGGCAATGGAATCAGCTACTTCCCCTTTGCGTATGTAAATGAATGTAGGTATGTAGGCACAGTGTTAAAAAATCATTAGTAGATGAACAAAGAGCAGAAGACCTGAATTTGAAAGTTCTAGATGGCTCTGAAAAAGGCTTTTTAAAACATAAAAAAAGCAAAAATTATAGTTTGTGAACTGAGGTGATCCAGGCAACGTAGGTTAAATATTTAGCTATCAGTGGCACGTCACTAATATCCTCACGTACATGCTTGTTATAAAAGATTCCAGTAAAACCAATATTTTTGAATATTCAGGTAGATTTTATTTTTCCCTGTCTCAGGTAATTTTCTAGAGAAGTTTGGAATTTTATAAGACCGAGTGTTAACGGTTGTGTAAATCAGCTCTTAGACAAAGTTTATTTCAGTGATTTGTTTTAAATCTGTCCCAAGTCATTACGAGTAGCAGGATGCAAAAGCACTGGCCGATTTGTGCCACTGCCCAGTATGCTATGATATCATCCTCTTTTCCCACAAATTATGAATTCTGCTATTTCTTTCAATATGTCTTTGGGCTTTTTGTAAGATTTTGTACAGGTACTGAAATATGTGAACATAGTGTACATGTTTCCACCTTAGGATTTGTCTTATTCACAGAACGGCATTATCTGAGTGCCTGTGCAAATGTCTTTAAGCTGCTCACATAGGCTGTGTTTTTCACTGACAGCATAGAAGAAACTAAACAAAAGCTGAGTCCAAATTAGAAGTTAACTGTTTAGTATAATAGGAATAAACACAAAACTCAGTGTAGTAAGAGTTAATTGTATGAATACCATAGTGTTACTACCATGATAAAGTAACATGCAGCTGTGAGCTCTGATAGCCACATTGTACTGGTTTGTACAGATTCAGAAATCTTACGGACTTGTCAGAATTGAGAAGAGGGGTTAGAAAGTTGGATTTCTCAGCACTTTGAAATAACTGTTTCAATAAGCGCAGTAATATGCAGTAGGGACTATAAGTTACCTGCAGCTACCGTGTCATGTTATACACTTCACCACCTCTTGATCTTCACCTTCACAATGTGTCTATATTTCTACCTTAAGTTTTTGGACTGTCCCTCAGAAATGTGTTGTCTGAGCAGTATTCACATAGAACAGATTTACAAGAATAAAACCCTTTGCTGACTTCATGAAGTTTTCGTTACTTTCCCCTGTTTCTTTTATGCACCATAACATTTCCTTTTTCATTCATGCGTCTTGCCTCAGAGTTAGGAGCACAGTGTTGTCACGGGAATAAAAAGGTCTCATGACCATAGATCATCAGGTCATAGATGAGCACAAGTGAATTTCTCAATGAGAGAAGGACATATAGGCCAAAGTCTGCTATTTGATGTCCCTGGCTCTAACTCTGCTAGCTGCTCTGGGTGAGTAGTTGGTGCAGGGACTCTGAATGAGGAATACTTGTTCAGGGACATGCTTGTGAAAGGAGAGATTACAAGAAAAATAATAACAGTTTAGTTTAAGGAAATAAGCTATTTCAGGAGTGCCATGATTTTTTTTTTATTCAATGTACAAATTAACATCCTATATGGTGTGACATTTCATCTCAGAAATTTTAAAATGGGTTCAGAAATTCTTGGTACTTGGTCACAAATATTAATGAATGTTGTAAATATTCATCATAATCAGGATAAGATCAGCTACTTTTCACTTTCAGATCTTTTAAGATCAAAATCAGCCCTGCCATAGAGACCTGTGTCACACTGGTCCACAGTGACAAACAGAGGGAAGCATATTTTAAAATGTTGGGTGTGTTCATTTGAATTTCTGGATCCTTTTTATCTTCTATTTGTAATGTTTTTTTATTTCAGACTTGCTGGACCTTCCCTCCTGCTCTGGACCTCTCCCCTGGCGTCGGCACAGCTCAGAAGGATGAAAGAAAAGGAAGCAATAGGAGAGGGATGGAAGAGGGGAGAGGAGTAGAAAGAGGAGGAGGAGGGGCAGCAATAGAAATGGAGAAAAAAATCCCCAGCGATTCAGTTAAGGCTCCAGACAATGGGGATACTTGCAGTCCCCGCCTTCCCCTTGGGCTCAGGCCTCTCTCCCTCTCCACCACCTTAGCTTTCATCAGCACTAGAGATATTTCATTATTCATTTCCATTTTTTATTAAAGAACAAAACCAGAACAATTAAAATCTTGCAAAGAGCAAAATATAGCCCTCTCCTCACAAATTGGTGGTTGAAGTAGTAGACTTACATCTTTAACTATGAAAGTATAGAATTATTTCATACTTCATGAATCAGACAAAGAAAAAAAGGTTAGATTTCTCATTCCTTTTATACCCAAGGTGAGCCCTTTAAATCGACATGCACATGACTGTTTCAGATTTACTCATCTAGATCCAAAAGCAGACTTTCTACTGGCATTTATTTACTTATTTATTTTTTACCTTCCCTTCTTTCAAAGCTTTACTTCCAGGGTCCTTCTTACTCCTCATCATCTTAGTAGGTGTATAAATTAAAAACTATTCCTAATTCTTTCAGTTAGTTTGAAATTTGCAGTTTATTATTAATCTTTGTAGGCCAAATACTCCCACCATAGTAAAAAATGCAATCTGATTTTTTACTGTGAAGTGTAACTTCCCAGATGGACGGTCAGCCACTGTGAAGCTGGAGGAGTGCTCAGATTAAAAGGACTCTTTGGCCAAACCTCTTTTCATGTGTACCTGCCTCCTCACAGCTGTTCCCACCAGGAATTCCATCTACCTGACAAGGTTGATTTAGGAGTGTTAATAGAATGGGTAGAACCAGTAATTGGTCTTTCTAAGAAAGTGTTTCCTAAATCTAGAGCTTAAATTGGTCCTATGGCTCCCATATACCAATCTGCCTGATATAAAAAAGCCAAAGGGTAGCCACTGATCCAGTAAAAAACAAAGCCCAGTTGCAAATTTGCAGACTTAATTCTTTGAATGGCAAATACTAAGAATTCCCAATTGCTTATTATATACTATAATCAATTATGGTAATTGAGTGAAGAAAGGTGTTAGATGTCAGCAGATTCTGGATGGAACAGGTAGTTATTACAGATGCTAGCGGAACAGGTCCAGAGCAGAACGATCAGGTCCAAAAGGCTGAAGTAAATTTTATGTCCTAAAAAGACATTTTAAAACAGTACTGTAGACAAAATTGTTAGGTATTATGCATATGTGGATATAATAGGTCAAATGCAAACACACTGTTAAATAAAAACACAGGACATAAAACTGCAAAAAAACAATGACTTCTTTCAGGGATTTCATGTTTAAGGATATGTTAGATTTTATTAACATTTAGAGAACTGAATTTTACATTTTCTTAAGAGATACACTATAAACTGATATAACTGACTGTTACCTGTTTACCTGACTAGAAACTTTAAATTTTAGTTGGTATTGAATGCTGCCTGATGTATTGGTTTTACTGATTATTTATGCTCAACTTACGTGACTCACACACTTGAAAAGTAGGTTTCTGATTTCAGCAGGGTATTCAGAGCCCCTGAACTTGGTACTTCGGGCCTCTGGACAGTCTGTACAAAAAGCGAGCACCTTGAAGGGTCCCTCTGGAACAACTCAGTAAGGTACCCAGATTCCCTGGGGAAGCATACTGAGAGCTTTGGCTGTCCCACAGCATGAACAGAAGCTCCTGCACACACCAGGACATGCTTGGCACAGAGCATATCTCTGTCCCCCTGCTTGAACCAGGAAACTGCTTTCGGCACATCCCTCCCCTGGGATTCATTAATGGGGGAGTGTTCACAGACTTCCCTGGGCCTTTGGGGAACTTATGGTCTGAGGTGGAGCTTATTTTTTTTAAAGGCAGGTAACACTGGAGCAGGCAATCTGCATACCTCATTGAGATTTAGACTATGTTTTCCAGCCTTGAGTGTCATTTAAGGACATTTAAGGGAAGCCTACCTTAACTTTAGGTAACTTTAGCTGACAATACAACAGAAGTTATGCAATTTGAAATTCACCCTCAACTGCTGTTGAAATGTGATGCGATGCAATCCACACTTCAGAATTTAGAGTCATCTGCAAAGGGGAGAAATCTGACTTTCTTGCTCCTGTAAGTAAGTATTTTGAAGCCACTGGTGTGGTGAGGTCAGTAAGACTGCCCACGCAAGTAAGATGAAGGAGCTGTGGAAATGGATCTGAAGCAAATATTTTTCATATCAGGGGTGGAGTGATGATGACTTCCTTGGACTGAATCCTTTGCCTTTTCTCAGTCCTACCATGCTATCACCTCTGCCACAAATATATATTTTAAATTTGTCATTTGCTTTGCAACTTTTATCTTCTCTTTCAGAGTGCGACAAAATAATTTCATATAGCAATTGCCATTTCACTTCAAAATGTAACTACAGTATAATCCGTAATCATCAATTTCTTTTGTGACCAGCTGTTTGCTATTATGTTTTACAGCCTTGCAGTGCATAAGTAAAGTATTTTATAGAAGTGGAGTAATAGAGTTGGCACCTTTGAAGCTAGGAAC
The DNA here is from genome assembly GCF_013368605.1 of Nyctibius grandis. Classification (NCBI taxonomy): domain Eukaryota; kingdom Metazoa; phylum Chordata; class Aves; order Nyctibiiformes; family Nyctibiidae; genus Nyctibius; species Nyctibius grandis. The sequence continues at coordinate 82,709,671 of NC_090660.1, forward strand.
TTCTTAATGAAAACTTGGAAAGCTTTGATCCTGTTCTGAAAGGGTAGTACTCTTTACATATGTTTATAATCTTCCTCTTTCAAATTAAATGCTTTGTGACTTCTGGAGTGTGATATAAAATATATCTCATAGTATTGGACGCTACATGTAATGCATCAGTTTGGAAATAAGTTACATTAGTCTTCTGGTATTAGACTTCATCCATGAAATTCAAAGCAAGATTTCCAAATTGTGATACTTGCCTGTTGACTGCTGCTCACACAGAGCCACAAGCATAAGTACTTTTCAAAGTCAAGAGAATTTTGACCATCTCTGCTAAATAGAGTTAAAGACCTGACCTCAGCATCTTAATGAAAGACTTGCTGTGTGAGGAACGTAGATTAGTGAATATGACGGCAATCTCTATTTGGCCTAGAAAACAGAATTGTGGAAGTACCTGTGTAACTATATCCAAGGATACTCCTCATTTTTTAAGTCTATAACAACTTTGCTATTGATTTCATTGGGAGCAAGATCAGGCGTCTGTTTTCAATACAGAATCACAGAATCACAGAATCAATCAAGTAGGAAGAGACCTCAGGGATCATTGAGTCCAACCGTTGCCCTGACACCACCATGACAGCTAGACCATGGCACTAAGTGCCATGTCCAGTCTTTTTTTAAACACATCCAGAGATGGTGACTCCACCACCTCCCTGGGCAGCCCATTCCAATGTCTAATAACCCTTTCTGAAAATAAATTCTTCCTAATGTCCAACCTGAACCTCCCCTGGCGAAGCTTGAGGCTGTGCCCTCTTGTCCTATCGCTAGTTGCCCGGGAGAAGAGGCCAGCTCCCACTTCACTACAACCTCCCTTCAGGTAGCTGTAGACTGCAATAAGGTCACCTCGGAGCCTCCTCTTCTCCAGGCTAAACAACCCCAGCTCCCTCAGCCGTTCCTCGTAGGTCAGACCCTCCAGACCCTTCACCATCTTGGTTGCCCTCCTCTGGACTCGCTCCAACACCTCAACATCTCTCTTGAAGTGCATACCATAAGATGTGTTTCTGATATAAAAGTGGAACAGCGTATTAACTCAATGGAACAGACAGTCTAATACCTGGTGAATCAGAGGTTCTGAATATGGCATAATAAAAATCTGATTTAATATAAGAAAGACAATGTTGTTTTCCCTAGTAAATGAGTTGGTATATATTTTTTCTGGTATACTAAAAGTGAAAAAGAGCTGATGTAGTGGATCAAACTCAATGTCCAGCTAGCTTATTATTCTGTTTCTGCTGGTAGTAAAGAATAAGGAAAAAATGGTATCCTCACAAGAGGCTGCTTTCTAGAAGAATATGTAGAATACCAGAATAATGATGCAATAATAACCTATACTTGCCTATAGTTTATTTCTAGTTTATTTTATAGTTTATCAATATTAATAAATTGATACCTTGTACAATTAGGTACATATCAGGACAGATCACACTATCTTACCAAAGTAAATATGATATAATATCTATTAATGATCATATCAATTAACAGCAACTTCATATTCTGTAGAAAAACAAAACCTTAAAATATACTGTAGAAAGTATGTTTAAAGCAGAAACAAATTTTTAAAAATAAAATAATAAATATTAATTTCCAATATATTTGCAAGATGAAGAAGTAGGAATACTTTATTAGATTCGTATTGCAGGTCAGATCAAACTTCTGAAGTAATTTCAAAAGATAGGAGTTTGTAATTTCCTAAATTCTGGCACTGCCAACCTACTTAACTATTTTCAATATACTGTATATGTATACAATCTGTATGTATTATGTTGAGGGAGATAATATGTCTAGACACGTGAAGTTTCATTATGAAATATGAATATGAATCAATGATAGCATAAAAAGACAGTTATTTATGAAAACTGTTTTGAAGCATTGCCTTGTAGCTACTTATTGAAGCTATACATTTGAAATTTTTCCATATTTTCTATTTGCATGATTGTGTGAGGAAGTAAAACAGTAAGATTATAAAATAGAAGCATGCTTTAATGAACAGAGCAGACCACTCAAGCTTGATCATATCTGTATTCCAGCAGAAGCTCTGAGAGGAAGTTCTCTGCTTTTTCTGAACTTCAGTTTCCCGTATGTGTTTTCTTATTTACATTTAGAACAGTAAAATTTATTTAAGGACTTACTGTATTCATCAATTTCATCTAAGAATTTTAAAGCCTTTAAGCTTTATGAGTGCTTATCATTTAAGTAATGATAACATAAGAAAACTAGTATTTATTTGTGTTGCCAAAGTGCATAGGAACCCAGCCATGAAACAAGACTAGCATGTTATTAAAAAAATAGAGGCAAGCTCCAACCTCAAAACCACATGATTTTTAAGCAGCTTGCAACCCACCATGGGTGCTCAGGATTCTGCAGTATAGTATGTATTCAATAATAACAATTATTTTTTCAAAATAATGTACACAGTGTAAATATTTTAATTCTTTTCAATCTGAAATCATCTAAAGTATTTGCATGCATTACCTCTGTGAACTCATTCAATCACAACCTCTCACCATCACTACACTCAAAAAATAATCAGTGAAAATATCCTTGTCCATTTAAAAATATTCTTTCTTACTGTTAGTAATTTTTCTCTCATGCTATATATTTTGTGTATAAGCCTTCTGTTATACTTGACATATGGTATCATTGTCCTTGTATCCTTTTTATCAGTGCTTAGATAGTTCTTTCACTTGGAGATTTTTTTTATGTTACTAACTTTCACAACACCTTTTAACACAGCTCAACCTAAAAAAAAAAAAAAAAGGAAAAAAATGGGTCTTTATTAATAGAATAATAGCAGCATATTTCAAAGCAGATGGAGCAGAAAGAGACATCAAAGCCAAGTTAACAAATAGTGAAATTATCACAGTAATATCTTCAGAAAAATCCTACAGCCATTTTGTAGGCAAAATTTTAAAAACACATGCAGCGAATTTTGATTTTTAAATGAGCTGACTTTCATGGAAGTAATTATGTTCCAAGAGTTAAAGAATATCTATGGGAAGCTGCTGAAGTTGTTCCTGCATTTACCATATAGGATATATATATGTATAAAATATCCTATATCTTACATGATCTTATCTTGTGTGATATGTGGCATAAGATAAGATGTAAATTTCTGTTTATTTACGACCGAGAGAGTCAATTTGTTTTTTTCCAACACCGTGTATTAGACCACAACTGAATCATTAAAAAGGAAGACAGTTGTTTTCAAAAGCAAGACTAAAAGAAATAATTTTCTTTCAGTGAAACCAAATGTCAGTTGATATGAATTAATGGAAAGATATTGCATGAGCTAATAGTCTGGCTTAAACACATAATTTCGTTTGCATGGTTAGTCTCCATCTAGCTGACGCAAAGCGTGCAAGGTCTGTGGTGGGGATGTGCGAGGTCTGATGTGGCTTTTGGCTTTGGTTAAGATTCCCCTTGTTTGTGCAGGAACTCCTCAGGTAAAGAATTCTCTCCTGACAACCACCAAACATGCACATCTTTTAAGGTTTCGTATTGTAAGTTTATACTTCACATGATCACATAATTAAATATGGCTAAATCCTACAACTCATCAGTTTTTCTAGGAATAATGTATAGACATTTTGTGGACAAAAATTAATGTGTTGTTGAAATGCAAGTGTTGCATCTTGGGAGAAAATTCCCTTCATAATATCTTATTTTGGAATACTATGTTGAAAATTGCTGTAGTAACAAATAAGATAAAGTGTGATTTTTTGTAAATCAGTTTTTATGTTTTCTGTAGTCAGATTCTCATCCAATTACTAAAGTCAGATTTAGCTAGCTGGTAAGATTTTTTGAGATTCTAGATTCAACTGGCTGCTATAGCAGGACATCTACAATTGCTTCATTTTGGCATCCAAAATGTATGTTAGGCATAACCAAAATTTTATAACATTTAGGGTGCAGTTTAAAATGAAATCTTGTTGCAAAATAAAATAAGCTAGAATTCTGTAATATTTTTTTTCCATAAAGACTTGGAGGAATGTTGCCATCATCTGACTTTTTATTAATGTAATGTAAGACACTTGTACTTTGCCAAATCTCAAAACAAGGAATTTTCCCTATCTCAATATAAAAACTGTTTATAAATTAGAGTATTTTGGATTGTGGTGATATTGTGTGTATAGTGTATAGAAAAGGGTTATTATCTAAACCAGTAATTTTGAAAAATGTTACAAAACCCAATATTTGAATATTTGGGGTTACATAGGTTCTTTCTGGTTTTAAATAATATTCTTAATGGAATTGGTTATTTTTATGAAGTCACATTTATTTAGAAAAATTAACAATGAGAAATTTTCTTGTACACAGCAGAAAGCAGGCAATGGGAGAGGGCTTTGTCACTCAGTTCCTAGTCTCCTTTTAGGCAACATTTTTCTCCAGAATATTTTCCTTAGCCTTGGTTTCTGAGGACACAACTACAGCGTAGACACACGTGCAGTCCCTCTGCCCATGCCAGCTTTAGTGTGTCTAAGACGTAGTGCTTATGTGACTTTGGGAAGAGTCTGTGTATGGTTTATTCGGTCAAGCTCGGTGCTGGGCTAGTGTGGCCTCAAACCCACGTCTGAAACTTCTCTTTTCAGTTCAGTCCTCTGTAAAATCTCCCATCTAAACAAGTGCTCCCTAAACCCCTTGCAGAGCTTCAGTATTTTGGGCGGTGGACACAGTTTTTCCATAGCAAGTTACAGCATAAAGAGAATTTCCTTGTCCATTGAACTGGAATGAAGGGTATTTGCTGGAAAACAGAGACTGGACCAGCACACCTGTTTCTTTTACTAAACATTTATTAATTCATTCATCTAGTGGGGACTTCCCTATTAGTCTCTTTCCTATGATCATTAGGGCTGAAGGTGATATTGATTGCACTTCGAAAATAAACATTTTGAAAATAAACACACAAATTCTTTCGTATTTGTTTAAAAGCACAGAAATAAAAAATCATTGGAGTGCAGATATGGGATATCTCAGAAAGCTGAGAATCTGCAAATAATTTTCCTGTTGATGTAAATTGTCCATTTGTTATGGCTAATTTCTTCTACATACATGCACTACAGTTAACCTTCTTTGAGCTAAACAAAATAATCCAGTTAATTTCATTGATGGGCTCCAACCTTTGACCATCAATGAGAGTACAGTCACATTTTATGGGACATATTGAGGAGCCTTCCCTCCTGCAGATATATAGGAGAATGGTGTAAGGAAGAAAAAAATCATGTAGAAACTGCAAAGGTACTGGACAGTGAGAGGAGCATAGTATCTAATGGAAGGATGTGTATGCACAACAGAAGCAATTAGTGCCTGGACCTTCACTATGATTCCCTCTCCTCCTTTCCTCTCTTCAGTATTTAACGTTAGATTTCATGTGGAAGCCTCCTTTTGTCAATTGTATGTGTCCCTCTACAGAGCTACTAACATGTCTGAAGTCTTTTCACTAATCCTGCAAAATCAAATACAAATAATCCCATAAACAAATAGGAAAAGGCAGGAAGGCTACCAAAGCTAATGTTTTTTGAAGTTAAGCTAAAATTTTAAAAATATATCTGCCTGAATGTTTTTAAACATAGTGACCAATATTTGCAGCTGATATAAATTGGTAGGATGTCTGCATTAAATCAATGGCGAATTGATTACCTGGTTCTATGCTCATAACTTGTTCATAGCATGTGTAATGGGGTTTGCTTCCTTTTAGTGATAAGTTGTGGGAAATACACTGATTAGTTCTACACTGGAAAGACCATTTCAGTCTTATTGTGGAATGACTAATGCAGCTTTGAAAATATTGAGGTAATGCACTTGTGTGCTGTATGTGGAGGGTGGGGGAACATGTGATGCACATGAAACCTGGGCATAGAAACAATAAACTTTGAAACTATCTTTTCAGTGAAAGCTATTTGGCTCTAGACCCTCTCGTTTGCATTTTGAGAAGATTTAGAAGAATGCATTATTCATAGCGAAAGAATAGTCAGAAAGTCAGTGGTTCCTGATGGAGGGTGGTGGGCACAAGCTTCCATATGTTTTAGCCATTTTATGTTACACACTACTGAAGAAAAATCTGTCTTGTGCCTTGAATAGTGTATTGATCAATCAGATGTTTTACATAGGTTAAGGTATGCCTTACTTAGCAAAAACTGCATTGACAAAGAGAGTGTATTAATGGATCCTAGAAATTTTGGCATTGATGGGGCCTGCTGAGGTCTTAAATGTAACGGATGCTCTATAAACATGCCACCATTCGATAACCCAATTTTTAGATTGATTATTAGAGATACAATAGAGCATGTTATTATGTTAAATCTTGAGAAGAGTTAAATAACAGAAGGGTTCAAGCGATACAGTCATCAGATGTTCAGCTATCAAAACACCTTTTTTTCTGATTGTTCTGCTTTGGATCAAGAATCACAATTTGGTTTGGGAAGTATGCTTTGGAGCTGGTATGGCTGAGAGGGGTTAAAGGGTGATGCCATGTAAGATGCAATTTCAACTGTAGGATTAGATTTCTTAAAAAAAAAATATGGGCTCTTTCTCTTTTGATAAAGGGAAAATATCTATAAGTTGAAAAAGTCATTATTGTAACCCTTTTTTTTCTCTTCTGTGTTTTAGAACCAATGTTATTTTTTTTCCATTGGTATGTGTAATGAGCCATAGTTAATATATGCTACTTAGCTTAATCTCTTTGAAACTCAGCTTTTCAGTATGAAAGAAAGGTGGTAGGAGGAGAATGAATATATACAAGGGACAAAACCTGAAAATATATGTATGGCACCTGAGCTTCAGCTGTCACCTCATGGATAAAGCATAAGATGGGACAGTAGGTAGGTTTTGCTTTTGCTTTTGACTTTGTGGTGTGAGCGTATCACATAGTCTTTCTGAGCCTCTTTGTTCTTGTTAGACAAGTTAGTTTTCTAGTTGGAACCACATACCTTCTTGTTGATGTAAAGTATCATAATGAAACCACAATTATGAAAGAGGAGCTGTGCAGCAAGAAACGCTATTAAGACAAATTCCTTACACTTTATTAGGGAGTGCCCACGCTACTGGAAGCTCTTTCAAGACTGATAAATTCAGATCTTTGGGATGGTATCATAATATCCCTGAAAACAATCAAACAAAGGACAAAATCTGAAATTTTTATGAAGGTACTTTGCAGAAGCTTTGTGAATGTGTGAATAGGAAAATGTAATTACTAAACATTTTCACACCAAGTTTTATTCAGCTTCTTTCAAATGCACTTTTGGGTTTGAGGAAACTGCATTTAGTGAAGGACCTAAGAGTTTGGACAGTTGAAACAGAGGTATCTGCTGGCCTGCTTCTCACTCTTGTAAGTCCTCAGGTTAGCAGCTGCTTTGGTTTGTGCCAGTGGCTCCTAAAAAGGTTTTTTTTTTAGGCAGGAATTGTCAAAGTATGGGACATTCTGGTCATAATTTTTCAGGGTCCTGTCATGTTCCATTGGATCGAGGGGTAAGATATGGTTACAAGCTATAGCTGCTGCTAATTCTCCCGTATTGTCAGGATCCTTAAACGTCGTAAAAGGCAGCTTTTCCTGACCTCACTTCAGTGCTAAAAAAAGCAAGGTTGTTGCCGGAATGTGGCTGCAGTCAGTTTTCTCTGAACATTTCTAAGATCGTAATATCAGCATGTTAAACTGAAAGAATCTGCATCTGTGAGTTGGTTCAAAAATAAGTGGTGTGCCATATACCATTTTTTATTGAACAGAAAAATACCTTCAGACTACTGAATAATAACATAAGTATGGGATTAATAAAACCTATGGGTGACAGAAATGTGGTATAAACATTCCCTATTGTTCTCTCAATTTTTTAATGAAATAGTGCACAAGAGGTCCTTGCCATGTGGTTCCAATGGTCACTGCTTAGTTGCCTCACCAATGAAGAGACACCTGGCAGAGGAATTTGAGATTTGTGCTTGGTGACTTTATCTGTGAGAGTTTTTTGTAAACAGTGCCTTTAAAGCTGATTTGCTGGCATTTTCAGTAAATCTAAAACTTGAACACAAACCCCGTTCATGTTTCCTAAATACCATTAGTTTTCACAGTGGACAGAACTAGATTTGCAACTCAGTCTGCATCTGTTGACTCTCATGGTCTTTCTAATGCTTTTGAACTGTACTTCTCTGCTTGTTTTTTTTCCATCATTGAAATGGAAATAAAATCCTCCATCATCAAAATTATTGTTGATGATTTGTATATTGAGTTATCCATCACTTTGTAAGACTTAAAAGCAAATGTTTTAACAGCTGTGTTTTCAACCACTGTCACAAAGTTAGCCCCCAATACTAGGAAACCTACAATCTATTCTGGATGTTGTGCTCAGCCAAAGGTTCCTCAGACCGGTAGAAAGAGAAAATATATGGCTGGACAGTGCGGAATAACTGTCTTTACCACTCATTCTTTCCTTTTTGGCAAAGCCCTTGTAGGTAGCAGTATTCTCTACTTTAGCATTGGTGGACACATGTTCTGAAGGAGAGGGAAAAGAAATTTTTTCTTCTGGAATAACACATTAACAAGTTGAGACTTGGGGGAGCTGAGTGGTCTAAATGAATAGATGGTGGTCTCTGTGAGGGTGATATTCTCTCATATGTAGGTAATAGCTTTTTATTGTTGTGTTAGAATGTGACACAAGAGAAGCTTTGAAATGAATCAAAGGTAGGTTCTGCTCATGCGGACCTCTGTCTGAAATTGTCTCTGATCAGCCAAAAGGGAAAGGCTGCTCTCCCTGTGAAACGATGGATGGATTTGTCTGGTCAGGAAAAAATACAGCGACAGGCAACCAAAATTTTCCTACATACATATTTAACCAAAAATACTAAACAATACGCTTCATTTTGTCACTGGAAATATTTTGTTATGAGATGATGATTCATCATTGATCTTTGCTCTCTGACGAAGGAACAGCTCTCTTGGGAGAAAAAATGTAATCTATATCTGTCTTATTTGTTTGACAAGCCAAAAAATAATCAAGAAACAGTGTTCTGCTTTTGTTTCAGTGATTTAAAGTACATTTTCTAACTTTTTAGTCGAAGAAGTTGTTTGTAAATCTAGTCTAGAAAAATGCTGGTTTTATAAGCTTCGGGAGCATGTTTCATTTGGAGTGGATGAATTATTCCTTGCCAGCAGACAGCTGTAAATACATAAAACGCTCAAGCTTTTTAAGGCTTGGCTCAAATGCCAGCACAAAATCAATGATAAAAATCAATGCCTTATATGTGCAGTACTTTACTTAATAATTTTAAAAAATTATTTCAGTGAGACATAGAGGGCCAGATCCAGAGGAAATTGTCAGAAATAGTTTAGCTTGTGTAGAGTTGTATTGATCTACTCCTGTGCTAGATCTGGCCCGCTGCGGAAATTAAATTTAATATAACTGTATCTTTAATGTATTTATTTATTAGTACTGAACGTCGTTGCATTTTCTGCAACCACAAAAGTGGATTATATTCATGTCAAATTCTTTACATATATAGAATGTGCAACAAAATTACACTTGACATTTATGAGCTCAGGATGGAGTTTTCCATTTCATTTTGTGTAATTTATAAATCAAATTCATTTCTCAAGTTACACCACTGATTACAACTGCTAATTTGCATGAATGATTAGGACACCCTTTGTGAATTGCAGATTATAAATAAAAATTGCAGGAAGTATGATCTTTCAGGAATATACTTTCTACATTGATTTGATATAGATTGTTCAGAGTTAATAACGTAGGATAAACCACTTAATATCACGCTTTAAATATTTTGTAAGTATATCTTAGGAAAGTACAAAACTACTGGTAGACACCACTACAGCCCTCTGCTATTGAAACATTGCTAATAAATAGGGGACATTATTTAGAAATTGTTTCTTAAATTTAGTTCAGTATGTCCTGTGCTTATCCATGCACTCTGTTGCAGTCCTGGGATTATTAGGTGGTGCAAGTGCTGTGGATTGCAATGCTGGGTGTGGAATTAACCATGGAGTAAATTCTCTGGTATAAGTGGAGTCAAACTTTCAGAAGTGATAACTATGATGCTATTGACTTTACTTGCAGCTGATAGTGCTCATTATCTCTAAAAAATCAGGAAATAACTCAAGTGGAAATTAAAATATGTTACATTATAAAAACAATCATGTTAATATTATTGTGAATTCACTTTCTCAATTCCTGACATCATGCGTTTGAAATTCTTTACTTAATTCTTCGTCAAGGTAATTGTCCTCATTTAATATCAGTCAGCCCAATCCTCATGAAAAATATCTATTAAGCTCAGTAATAATTTTCAGCCAAGTAAAGAAATGCAGACTGAATTGTGTATGCCTTTTTTCCTTTTTAGCAGAACATCCCTTTCTAAGGTAAGTAACCTGGCTATGGTCATCTCTTTAATTGTTGAACTGTTTTCTCTGGTTAATAACTAATACTTCCTTTAATTTGCTTTCTATCTGTGACACTTCATTTATTATGAATTGCTATAGCCTGTATTTAATACCTAGACCTATTATTGTACAGAATATATTAATTAGGTCATACAGCAGTTTATATCATTGGGTGAGAAAGATGAAGCAAGGTAATTTATCCTGCATAAAAAGGAGTTATGAATCATGGCCAGCTGCACAAGTAGTTACTGTGGGTTTCCATACTTAAAATAAGAAGCTGTCTTATGGTGGTTTTTGTCACACTTTTGAGACAGATTTTTGTTAGTAACATAAGGAAAATTGTGTCTATTCTTCAATTTGCAAAGCTGATTGATTACATATTGAGACTAATCCCCAGATCAGACATCACATGCCAAGGCATAGACTGGATGACTTTTTGAGGTCTCTTCTGATTTGCTTTCATGATTCTGTAATTAAATTGAAGTAGTGAATAATACAATCTATTTTCACATTTGTGAAATACTATAGGCAGCTCCTGTTAAAATTAAACAATATATGACAGTGTTTATATTTTGTTATATATTTGTCTATTCTGTTTATTTTTCTCTTTTGTCCTTTTAGAATTGCACTCTTTTGTAAAAGATTGGAAATACAGAATGTTATCAATGTTAGTTTTTTCACTTCCTAACAGCAACAATACCAACCAATATTACACTCAGGAACCTAAGACAACATTAATTAAATTTTGCCATCAAGATCATCAGTATTTCTCAGCAAGGAAAAATTGGTTTGTGATTAAAAGAGCTGAAACCCTGTTGTCCTGAAGTTCAGCATTCACGGCAATTTGTAATTCAGTTATGCCTTTGAACACCATTGCAGTGTTATGAAATAAATGAATATATAAATCACGAGCAGGCATTTTGGTTTTAATTATATTTAAAGTTTGGAGTGTATAGTTTTCTGTTCCATTTCAAATAATGGAACTTGGTTCACTAATGATATACTTGGGTACATTAAAGGGGAAACAATTTCTTTGTGGTTATCTCATGAAGATTGTACAGCGACGGGAAAAAACTGTTAAAAATGGAGATCATACAGGGACCACTCTGAAAACTGAGGAAGACGTGTAATATATGATGATGAGAAAACATTTTGCTTTGCACCTGACATTTATTCACAACAGCTGTGTGTGACATTATTTGTGTAAAAGGGCGTACTGCTATCTTTGCACTCCTTAAAGTGTTTCTCTGTGCCGGAAGGCTGCTCAAAAACTCCTTTTACTGCCAGGAGCCAAGGAGTTATTACCACATTCAGAGACTGCCGTGAAGGCTGAGTCCTGTCCTATTTCCCCTGGCCATTCTCTGTACTAGTTGCAAGGAAGGGAAATTATGTGGCTCCCACTCCGGCAGCTCGGCATCACTGCAGGATCTCTCCGCACTGTGCTCATCACCCCGCGTCCCGCTTTCTGCCATTAGCACGCTGTGAAACAACTGCAGTGCTTCGAAGCCTGTCTGTTGGATGTAGGTGAACATTTATTCACAGTTGTAAAATAAGCCTTGTAGAGACAAGTGTTAAACCTGAGAGAGAGAGTGAAATCCTCATTCCGGGGTAGTTAAAGGCAAGGTTTCCATTAACATCTGAGAGCCCATGATTTTGTCTTGGCTGCGTTGCAATGATCTTCCTGCCTGAAGCTGCTTCTCTTCTAGACAGACTTATACTGGGATCAGTCTATATCATGACAGATCTATTGGTCAAATTCATTTTGCTCATGGAAAACTAAAGTAAACAAGGTCTGCAAAGACTCCTACAAGCAGAAGTTTTGGGAAGGGCATCGTGTCTCAAGATGAATTGCTATAGCTGTCTCATAACATGTGGCTTTGTAAAGAGGGAACATTTTTTACATTAGCTGTACTGAGCTAATTTTCATTCCCTTTAATGCCATAAAAACTTATATTGTCTTGCTCAGATCTCTGTTTTCTGAAGCACAGCATTCTTATCATGGTCTTTTAATAACTAGTGCAAATATATAGCATTGCATTTCAGTAGAGGAGGAAGACTTGAGTCTCAAGTCTTATGTGAATGAAACATTTAAAAATAGGGATTTGCCTGATGAATGAAATAACCTATATTTGACAAAACTGCTCTTCGAGAGGGGACAGGGCAGACTGCACAGTGGTTTTTTGGCCATGGAGTCAGCTGTATGAAGGCAAGGTAAGGTGACATTGAATGGCACCACCAAACCCATTATTACTATTGCTTTTCTGGGTCAGAATACAAGTCTAGTAAAGGCTACAACTACTTTCACAACATATGATGTTATAGTAGCCCTGCTATAATCCCTGCTGTTATAGAGACAAGGGGAGGTGTTTTTCCTTCTCACCAGCAGGTGAGAAGGCCATGTTTACTAAGGCTGGGTGTAAAAGAGTGATCGTTGTCTCCAAGGAAGCATGCAGGAGTCAAGTAAATTTGCCAAATATGCTGAAATTAGAGCTGTCGTGTCTGTGAGTGAGCAGATGGAAATTGTGAATGAAGACCATAGCCTTCAAATGTCATAGGGAAAAAAAATTCAGGTAGAAACAGAAAGCCCATATAGTAGAAGAAGCAGCATGACAGCCCTAGGCATCATTTGTTTAAAAATAGAGGACTGATCAGACAACTATTTCAGGTGTATCTCGTACTTATGTATGTGACTAATGAAAACTAATTTTCTCAGTAAAAGTGTTTTATGACTAAGAAAGAATTGCCGGTATTTTTTTGTAAGTGACTAAGCTGTGGTCTGGGAAAGGAATCCATGCTAATAGTAGAACATTCCTGTATATCATATTTCATTTTAATATGAATTTAAAAGATTAATTAAAGTAACTGACACTGTAATTCCTTTCATTCTTTTGAATTTTCTGACACAATTTCTTCCTGTGGGACTGAGCGCAAGTTTTCAATTGAGTTCACAAGGTATTCAGTACCTCAGGTTTTGTACATATTCGCTTTGAAATATTGAAAAACGTATTTTCATCTAAATGTTTTCATTGTAATCAAAACAAGATAGATATCCAGAAATGCAGATTACCCAAATTAATGAATATTTTTAGATATTAAAATTGGTATGAAAGCTAATATATATGTTGAGTACAGTGCTGCACTGGAAATAATTAGGAAAATGTGGGGCTTAGCAGAAAGAATCATAAAGAGGGTAAGGAATTTGCAAATGAGCAGATGACAACAGTGTTAAATTGGGATGTATTGTACTGCAGGGACTTTACAACTGGAACTTTTGTGGAAATGGTCCTGAGATAATTTTTTTGTTTAATAATTTCACTGTTGATATTGGTAAATATTGGGAGCGTGCTGGTGAAATTTGCTCATATCAGATAGGCAGAATGGCATCAGTAATACAGAGAAGGACTGGGTTATCATACAGGAGAAGGTGAATAACCTTTAGAATTGGGGTAATAGAAATGAAGTTAAGTATTGAGGGTCACTTATTAACATCAGTTTTCAGCTATAAGATCACTTCCAGTCCTGTATATTTTTGCTCTTATTAATTTTAGGTAGTCTATATTTCATGCTGCCTTTGGTTGATTTTTAACAGTTCTGCAAATCATACCACTTAGGCACACTTTTTTTAACAAAAGTGGAAAACGAAATTATTTTTACAATAAAAATAACTTCTAAACAGAATTACTTTAAACATGAAAAAAGTATTACTCACTGAATTGTAAACCCCCAAAAGCAAAAATATGTAGTGAAAGCTGAAAAATATATCAGCTTTTATAACACCAGCAGCCAACCTAAAAGGAGTTGAATCCTAAAACAGATGCTGTCTTGTGATGGAAGATAGATTGGCCTGTGAGCCTGAATAAACTTTGTCTCTAATTAGTATGCAAATCTCACCTGCTCCAGGGTTCTTCCTCTTTTGAAAACTGTAATCTATTTAGTGTTTCTGTGTTTTCTGGTGCATAATCTCACCCAAGAAGTTTCTTTTTCATTCCAATTTTCTTCATACTTGTAATTTTCAAAGCATGCTGCACTATTGTAGGTCAATATTTTCTTCAAAGCACCAAGATGAGAAATGTTAGCATTTCTGAAATTAAAAAAATCCTGAAAACAAATGCAGACATTTAATAATAATAAAAATATTTTTACTTAATCCTATAGGGTAAAATTCTGTATTGCAAAATATGTTTGTTATGTATGTGAAATACATGCAAAAATTGTGAAGAGGACTATAGCTGTTGAATACAAATTTAATTCATCTTGTAAGCTTTTGACTTGATTAGCAGAATATTTAATAACAGAATGTTCAATAAATTATATAAATGCCTTTAAAGTCCAGTCGTATACCATCAAAAACAATGGCACTTTCAACAGAAGCAGGATCATGTCTTAGTCAGTCATTGACAGAAACCACATCAGCATGTTATGAAGTACAGAAGTATTCTAAATTTCTGTAAAATTCTGAAAAAATGTTTGCTTGCACAAACCTGATTCTTCCTTCCCCTCTCTTTTTGCTGATACAATTCCCTGTGTGTCAGCATGGAACATAAACAAAGCATCTAAACAGCTTGACCTGGTTCAGGATGTGGATCTCTTGAGTGATATATTCACTTTATCCAACTTCAGGCAACTCCTTTCGGGACCCTGATTACCTTTTGAAGGAATCTGCTCTTTTTCTGCTGTCTAGATAGGAAAGTTAGTCTTCTAAGCTTAAATGGTCAAAATCTTCATAACCTGACTCCCCTTCACTACGCAAGTAACCCTCTGGGACTGTGTGCATGTGCACATACACACTCACATGCACACACACACGCATGATCATGGTCTGTGATGGCAATTCCTGCATGTGTAGAGGTGTCGCCAAATGCAGTGGATGACAAGACCCTACATTACACCTTAGACTGTATATATTTATATACAGTGATTTTCCATAATTGTTATCATGAGGCAACAAGCTTATTTGAAGTGTCATATGAGTATTATGGGACTATATTTGATAGGATAATCTCTCTTCTATGAATTGCATAAAGTCATTTAGCTATGCTACTTCTGTATGCAAAATTCCTCTTCGGTGGCCTTGAAATAATGAAAAAGGAATTCATGACATTTGTATTTTATTTTCCAGTTGTGTGCAGGGTGCATCCTTGGACAAGTCACTTAGATGCAAATCCTGAAAGGTTTTCAAGGCTCCAATTAATTCCAAAAGCATCTTAATAGATTTGGGCTTTAATCTTTCTAGCCTTTGATTTCCTTAGCTGTAAGATGAAATGTTACTACGAACGTATCTCTGCAGCCCCTTGGAGACTCTTGGATGAAAGGTCCTGTAAATGTATAAACCATTTTTTTTTTTTCTTATTGGCCACTAAAGGGAATTTTGCATGGAATATAAGCATTTGGAACTACAGGGGTTTGCAATGTTTATCAGAATCGAGAAATATGCCCTACATATTTATGTAACTATTATGAAATAGAAGCACCAACCATAAATATTGCATGAAAATACTTGAAGTACATTTTCCGTACTATTTTTTAATTATTTTATCTGATTGGATGGGCAGCACTGTTGAAGTGCAGTTGAGAAACCATCTCAGTCTCCCAGGAATGGTGCTTCTTGGTAAGAGGTAACTATAGAAAATTGTTTTAGCATTAGGGATTCACCTGATTCTAGTTCAGCACTCAGAGGTGGAATCAGCAATCTTGTTTGCTAAAGATAGTTCACAGAAGTATATTTCAGGTGCCAAACTATAAAACTGTCTGAGATGAGGAGTAATAGGTCAAACAGAAGCTATAGTCAAAGAGTCAAGTCAAACAGTCGAGAAAGAACATGATCACTGTGATTTTGATTTGGGGTGTAAGAATGCACAGCAATCGGTGGAAGCTTTGTGTTTAGCAACACATAAATGTGAAGGAGTCAGTCTGTGCTCTTCAGTGGCATCCAAGTAGATGGCAGGTCCTTTGCAGCTGTAATACACTGGCCCGGCGGAATGGGAGTGGGGGAGCACGTCCAGAGAGTGTGTGCTACCCTGGGGGCTCCTGCTGCTGACCAGTTGCACAAGTCCCTGCTGTGGAAGAGATTTATTTTTCCCATCTCACTATCTTGCTTGCAACAGGTTACCCTGTGCAGCCTGTTTACATGGCCATTTTCCTGCTGTGCTCACCAGAAGATGAAGTCAAATTTAAACAGGAAAGAGTCTGTAGATAGCTAGTTCATAGAGTCTTATTTTAAATACTCAGGTCTCTGTCCTCATTTCAAAGCCTTTCTCAGGCATACTGAATAGCTCTTCAGAGATAATCAGGCTTTCTCAAGATAGAATTTCAGTTAAGCTTAGATAAAGGTTCTTGTCCAACAAATGCCAAACCTGGGATGAATCCCACCTGGCTTAGAAACAGTGCACAACATAGGGTTGAGCATTGGGACTGCAAAAAGTCATGCTGCAAGGAAGCTATATTATATTCACATAATGAACAGAAAACTTCTTAGCTGTGCTCTGTCACATATTAACAATATGTTGAAGGTACGTAAAGGCTATAGAGAAGTACTTGAGTCAGAGATGAATAATCTTCAGATCAAATAGACATCATGTTTACATCAGTGGAAGGAACTTCCTGGAGTTTAGACTCAAATTATAATGTTTAAATGTAGAGGATAACAAACACTATACATGTTTATAGAAGTAGTATAGTGGTATATAATACCTGATATATTTCAGCAGAGCAGTCTAAGTATGCTTTACAGACTGTTAAGTTATCACTGGGGAAGAAACTCAGACCTTTCATATGAGGCAGTGTCAATCTTATGTTGGTTAGTGGATACATTGAAATTCATGTGAGAATTATGGACTAAATGTGATCTTTAGAAGAAGGAAGACCTCAGTCAGTAAAGTGGGAAAGAGGCCTCAGCTCTGCTGAAAGAGGTGGAAACTCTGGGTGCCTCACCAGATTCAACTCTGAGTGTTCAAAATGACTCAAGCCTCCGGATTGACAAGATAGTCTTTTAAGTATCCATTTTAATGTATGACTTTAAAAAAAAAAATTCTGGAAAAATTAAAATCTTTTAAATAAAATAAGAGAGCTGAGATTTATTAAAAAAGAAAGTTGAGTTTTTTTCACAGTTCAGATTAATTTAGGACCCGACTAATAAAGAAACCACCCCAAACCTCAACATTTTTGTGACCTTTTGAACAGTTCGGTGCTTTTCATCTTTATGTTTCCTGGTTGAGTTCTGTATTACTGTTTGTCAAATGGATTGCATTATGGTACGCTTTTATACAAAAAAGGCTTATAGCATCAGAGTAGAGCAGTGTGGGTTTAAGGAAAACTAAAGGAAGACAAACAAGAACATTTCTACTGAAGGTCTAATGCAGTAAAATTCCACACGTGTAATTAAGGGCTAAAGAAAAAGAAGCTGAAGTAAATTTATTCCTGAATTTAATGCTGAGAAAGCAATATTCAAGAGAATTCAATGAATGATCTTTTCAGCTTATTCATACAAATATATCTTTGGACGTAACATTATTGGTTATAATTCTAACTCTGCTGATTCGTGTAACTATATTACCTTCAAAACATTACTGGCTAAGAGAAGTGAGATTCTTTGTATTCTGCTTCTTCTATTCCAGACTTGGTGTTTTCTACTGCTCTCCAAAGGGTTAAGTTCAGAAGGAAAGATAAAGTGTCCACATATCCTGGGAGATTTCTGTTTCTTTCCCTTTCCCTCTTGCACAGATGGATCGAGAGAGCGAGCTGCTCTTGAGGCAGGTTTCTCAGGCAGACATGAAACCAGAGCAGATGCTGGAAGACTGGGCAGTGATGCATATACTTCACTTTTTTTTTTTTCTCCTTTCTGTTAAATACATTTGTTATCCTGAAACAAGTCTTTGTCCTCAGATGACAATTCATTTTATTTAGAAATCAGAGCCATCATCAGCTTTAAAGATGCACAGCAGGTAGGGTGAGTTTAACCCACACTCTATACCTCAATAACTTTAAACTTCATTAATTTTCTATAGCCAAAAAATAAAGTGAAAACCTCTTTTAAAATGGAAATTTCAGAATTTGCCAGTGATTTTGTGGTAGAATAAAATGAAAAGAAGAATTAAATAAAATGCTTATGGGGAGTGCTTGTTAGACTCTACTTATCTTCAGGAAGAAATCAAAGCTAAGGATGGTATTTGGCGCAAAGGGAATGAGACAAAGTAGAGTGTTTTGGTGCTTAAAAAGAGCCTTCAATTCACTTAATAAAAAGCCAAACTAAACTGGTTGCTGTCAAAGAAGGTTTCTACAACTCTTTTGAAAATGGCATTGAAAAATTATCATTTGGGTAAACTTTCAAAGCACAACATCCTATCTGCTGTAGTACACACCTGTAACCCATTTACTCCTACCAAAGCCAAAAGGAGGCCTGAATATCACATTAATCTCATTTCTGTCAGCTAAAGAGATTCAGTGAATATGCAGAAGCAATTTCATCCAAAGGATACCACAGTTGCTTCTCTAAAGAAAGCATTCTCCAAATGCTTTGCAAGCCTTATCATTTCCCAGTTTGTGTTTGGGAAGTGCTGTCTTAAATATAAAAATCTAAGCTTTTGCAAACAAAATCTCTTTAAAAAAATTACTTATATTTTCGTCAATAATATCCTGTTCTGATTTTTTTTTTGCTGTTTTCCCTGGGTACTCCTTGTTTTAGATGAACAATCAAAAGAGCCAGCACACATTTTTAACTTCATCCCTGTTTCTTTTTCTTCCTAGCCAAGTTCATCTATATGCTACAGAATTGTCAAACAAAGAAGCATCACTTTCAAATATTCACAAGGGAAGGAAATGATGTTTTCCTTGTGTGGGCTTCTTTTTGGTTTTGTTTTTGTTTTTTTTTTTCACATTCCAGTTTGCTTTACAGCTATAATCTCTCCTGCTTTGTAGGGTGTATGTAATAAATGGGGTCTGAAATTCCTTAAACACTTTAGCTTCGCTTCAGCTATTAATCTCAGCAGCCATTTATTGGTTTGTATGCTACAAAGCAATGGAGATTATCCTTTAATTAATTCCATTGAGGGGTTCAGCTGCCACCATCAACAACAATATGGTTTCATAAATTAATCTTGTAGGGGAAATACAATGCAATTTATTATAACATTTATATTAAAATGCAAGTAATAATACTACAAATTATGTGTAATAAGAGGATATATATGTGTATATATGTGTATCTCCCAAATGCAGTAATTAAAACAATTGCATATTCCATTTTTATATTTTCATTTTATTTGTCTTAAGTATATTTCAGAATCCAAAAGAAAATAAAAAGATAGTTTTCTTGACTCCTACATAGGTAGCTGTCTTAAAAATTATGAAATGACATCTTATGTCTAGATATGAAAAATGTATCATTGATCTTTAAAGCTCTGCTTGAGATCTTTCTCACTGCTGATTGTACTATTGTAGTTTAAACAGCTATAATAATGCATGTTTGTACACATGGACATTTTTATGTTATGAGTACTTGAGGGAGAACATAAAATTCTGCCTAAGTATTGCCAGAATGTTTTGATGCCTGAAGCTGAAAGTCCTTGGCATGGGCACCTTTTCTGTAACAAGGGACTGATTATTTGAAAAAATGTGTTAATTAGGGCGTTTTCTCTAGCATGACACTTAGGCAACAACTATGGCCTGGTTCAGAACTAATTTGTGTGCTAGTAGTGTTGATGTAAACAGGACAATTCTGTGCAAATTTACTTTCTTTAATGTCGTCAAGTGTTAAGATTTCAGTCGTACCTAACTTCTAATGGAGGGAGCAGAAACAAGTAGGGAGGTAAGATGATTCTTCTATGCTCACTCAGACTAAAGTCGGAAGCTGGGCAGACCTCAGGAGTTCCAGATCAGTTCAAGCTGGCAAAATAAGGTATTTTTATCAGTGGTGCTCCTTTCCTGAGTACTGTTTTCAGTAGCATTTCTTGCAGATTGACAATCTTATCTGTGCTAAGAAATTAACCAGAGTGCATGTTCTCCCTAAAAGTCTTCATATAGCATTATTAATTAAGTTAATTAATTAAGTAGAATCCTCAAGACAATCTGCAGAAATAGCTTTATTAAACCCCTGAGCATTGTAAGATATTGCAAAGCGGATTCGATGTAAATTCTAATATTTCACTGATCTGGGCAAAGAAATGCGGAGCTTAAGATGGAAAATTTTTCTATACTAATTATAACTGTTTTGGTTATACAAATCAGGAGTGCTGAGTTATTTTTCATCTTAATAGATAGACATTAATAATTTGAGGGATGTTTCCAATATACAACTTGTTTTCTGGCAGCGTAGGTTCAGTGTATTGATCAAGTTTTGCAAGGACAGAAGCGGAGCTCTGTGTTTGCTGAAATATTATTGAATGCGCTGCTTTGAGAATTTGCAGTGTATGATAATAATAGAAATTATAACTACTCAGTGTCACATAGAAGCTGATGGAAAACACTGTATGGCTTAGAAGCTTAAATCATCACACAAGGTTGGTGTAAAAGCAGCTATCCAGGCTCTGATTTGTCAGTGATGTGCAGATGTATTTGTGTTGTGAAGAACGTTGCACCATGGCAGCAAAATCATATTCTCAGTAAAAGCAGCCCTGGGAAGGCATGAATATACCTAAGTAGCTAACAACAGACACAAGATGCTGCCAGGACATACTGTTTAAATGCAATCCACCTAGCAAGAGCTACTGCTCAGGTCTGCTTAGGAACTGATACTACAGTCCATGGGCTGCAGTCACCATCCAGGCTAAATGTGTTCACTCAGCAGGAGACCCGGGGCATGAGGTTGTTCCTAGGAGCAGATCCATGGTTCCAGTCCTTCCTCTGGTGGTTGGCATAATTCATTCCAGCAAACCAGTGTGTACAGTGGAAATGTACCAACCCGGACCTGTTTAGTACTTGTAGATGAAATTACCATCTTAATAGGCAAAATGCAGTTTGTGTGTTTACAAATGGGTCTTATTTGTTGTTTTATATGATTTCTTTGGATTTTCCTGTGTCATTGATTTCTCTTAGATCTCCCAGTTCATGCAAAGCAGCAAGGCTCTGCAATATATGTTATAGAAAAAGGGTAACAACTACTTTAGAAATTGAAAACTACTCTCGAAGCATCAACTTTGTGATCATATTTCCATAATTTCTGTTCTACTATTTGCAATAGCAGTTATCATTTTTTGACTCAGGTTGTTTATATATTTTCAGTTAACATAATATGTTGATATGTTGAACTGAAAAACACTGGATCTACTATAAATCTGATTTTCACCAGATTTGTATTGACCCTTTAATGCTAATACTTGGAGTAGGTCATAAGTGTTGCAAGATTATCTTCATGATTGACAATACCTGTGAAGTCATAATACCATATGTAGTTTGCCATCTGCACTGACTAATAATATTAATTCATCTGATAACTGAATGAGAAGCAAAACCATTCCATTGAATAAGAGAAATTGAAAACATGGTTCAAAGCCTCCTCAGTCAAATTGTCCAGGAAGAGACACGATACACCCAATTTATTAATGCTGGGTTTGGTGCTGCGTTTAATTATTTAATAGAAAAAATTTGACCGTTTAATTATAGCATATAGTTAGACTTTAGTGAACCTGTATTTTCTGGATTCTAGCAATAAAAATGATTTAATATTTGCTTGTCTTATTTTTATCTGTAGAAATTAGTACATCTGAACAAAATTATATCCTTTTTAAAAAAATAGTTAATGCATTATAGGTTCATATCTTTACCCGTGATGTACTCTTTAGTAGCTTGTTTAATTCTCGTGTTGTAAAACTGAATGACTAATCAAATGAAAAACTGGTTGCTACATGCAAATCTCCATATGTCAATGATGATCTCTTTAAATCTTTAAAACAAGGTATAAGTCATGCATAGGGCCATGAAATAGCTTTCCAATGCACGTTCAGTTTTAATTTAAGAGCTTAAAAGAAAAAAGAACGGCTCAGCGACAGATTATGATAACTAGGAACATCGTTAGTGTTTGTATATCCTTTTAGGTGTTCACTTCACATGCAGTGGTGGTAGGGTGCATGTTCCATTTTGGCTGTGGGTCTCTCTGCCTACCTTGTTCTTTTTACATCTGTCTTGGACCAGCTCTCTAATAGCTGGTGGCACAGGGCTAGCAGAAATTGTCACTCATGTGACCATTCTCCCACAGTTAAGCATGGGAGCACTGGAAAGGACCCGTGAGTATCACTCACCACGTGATACCTGGCCTTTCACATCGCATTGGCTGCATTGACTCATTGTAGCACTTGGGACTGCATGCAATGGCTGCTCCCACTTCATTTAATGCATATGAGCAGCAGTGTTGGGAATCTGGGTTGAGACACCAGAACAATTAATCTAATCCACCACAGGCTGGAAAAGGGAATTTGTGTCCTCCCACAGAAGGCAATAGTGTTACATTGTGTCTTTCTGAATATGAAGTTTATGAAAAGAGAAATCTTGAAAATCCAGGATGTGGAGTTAGGATGCAGACCAAGGTACAATGCCCTAACTTTTATCCCTGAGATGGGTACTAGGCAACCAGAGCGGGCAGCTCTTACCCATTTTGGTATGAAGAAGTGAGGATACATGTGCCACAGGTGCACGTGGCATGAGGCACTATGAGCAGAGTTAAGGTTGATCATGGATTGATCATCAGCTCCATCATTTGTGTTTTTCAAAAGTTTTGATTTGGCTGATGTTTTAAATGTGTATAATTTTCCACTAATCAGTGTAACGTCACATTCATGAGCAATCATTTATGAAATTATATTTATCAGTTAAGATTTCAATTGAGGCATACCTCTGATTAGCTAAAGGCAGAGATGTTATGTGATTCTTAAATGCTTTTTCCCTTTCTTAAGTCATTTTCCAACAAAGTGTTTGAATGAGCAGTCTATGACAGAGCAGAAAGAAAAATCACAGAAATATCTTAAGTGTTGAGACATGGTGTCTACTACCAGGCTAAGATGTGTGGATCTCCTTCATATGCTTCTTTATGACATCCTTTGACTGTCCTGTCACTATTTTGCCTTCATCTTCTCATTCTTATCCGGTTAGACCATTATGCCTTAAGAATCCAGCAGCAACTTTTTGAAGCACACCAAATTACAGGACAACCCAAGTAAACATGGACTTCAGAGTACAGAAGTGCCTAGCTTTAAGCCTAGAAGAGAACTCTGAAGTTTTTTTATACTGTACTATTCAAGAATTTCTTTTTAGATAAGCCTTGAATTGGGGTGAAGTCAATTCTTCCTGTAAGTAGTTCCCTTTCTTCAGAAGGCAATACCTGGTAAGTTTTGATATTAGTCCTGTTACTATATACACCTGTAGAGTTTATGATACAGGATGTAGAGCTTGCTTCGAGTAGGGCTTATGCAGCCCTGTAGTCAAATGATGGGAAAGCAGCCTGACCAGCCCTGGAAGCATGATACACTTAACATCTAGAATATCTTACCTTGTAATGCAATGAGAATGGTCTCTGTATTGGACCAGGTGATGAAGTCCTGGTGCAGAGCAACAGTCAGGAGAGATGTTTATTCACTGCATTTTTTCTGGTATAAAAGCCAATATACAAAACACAATCAATAAAAGGACTGATTAATTATGCCTGACAGGAGCACCATAAGGAAGGCCCGAGTACAACACAGGACTGATTGCTAGCATTACATCTGGGAATGAATGAGGAAATGGGGAGTAATGAGACCTCCACCAATGCCTCCTCCTGCCACCTCCATTGCACTGCCCAGCTTCAGTGGAAAGCTCATGTTCATTAGAAAACTGAAGACGTGATTGTGTTCAAGGATTTTGAAGCATTTTATCACACATTTACTACATCATATAATGAATTACTCAGTGTCATGGAGGATCAAGGGATATGAGAGCATGATGGACAGATGAAGTAATCGAAAAACAAGGTGTTGTAGAGGTATGGAAAAATTGGACAATAAACGTAAAATTAAAGCATCCAGATTTCATAAAGAATAGGGCTAACTACAGAAAGTTCTTTGTTTTCACAAAGGTTGATGTTTTCAAACAGGTCAACTATTGAAGTTTTGTTGAAATCAGTGTAATTATGTTGATTTACACAAGCACAAAATCTGACCTAAATAGGAAAACAGGAAAAGAAAAGCATTTCCTTCCCTCTCCTCCAATATCTAATTTTCCTTGAAATGTGAAAGGGTCCTCATGCAAAATGAAAGCAGATTTAGAAATAGTGAGAACATCTGAAAAAAAGCAGGCTCTTCCAGGGATTTGTAATAATGATTTCTCCTGACTATCACACTCTCTTAGATAAAATAAAATAAAATAAAATGTCTACCTGTGAACAGCAGATTCAGTAGCTCTCTAGAGGTTTAATCTTTTACAGATGGCAAGAAATCTGAGCCGAGTAAAAACCCGGAGCTCTGCAAAATATAAGTTTCTGATGGAATCATGTTGTTCTTTGTGAACTACATCATTTATCTTTATTTCTCTGTAGGTGCTGCTTTCTGTGAATACTTCTGAAGTGGGCCATGATAACAGTAAAAGCAGATGCAGGAAGTCTATATGATATAAATAATGATTCTGCTTGACAAAGTACTTTTGACATTTTAAGAGGGATACTGTTGAGCAATTTGCTCTGGTTTGTTGCTCTCCCAAGAAAGAGCTAATTTAGTCCAGTTAAAAGGCAACTTTTTCATTGGCTCTGAAAAAAATTAGTACTTCGTATGCAGTCCATATCCACATCTTCCTTGGGAGCTGGCTTTATTAACCAAATGTTAGTCCTCTCCTTTTCTGGCATGGCAAAGTCCTGGTGGATTTTTTGTCTAGCACCTATGTCTCCTGTAGAAACACACTCTAAATCCACTTGTGCAGAATTAATAAGCCAGAGATATAAAAATCTGCATGTCAAAGACTGGCAATGATAGTGATGGTTACATTTTTTTCTTGTTGTTAGGTTTATCTGCCATGATTTAGGAGGCCACTACAGGAAAAAACCCAAACAAACAAACAGAAAACATGCCAGCTGATCTAAGGAAGGAAACTAAGGCAGTTTAGGCATCAACTTTTTCAGCTAAGCTGCTAAAGAGAAACTTGTCAACAGGGGCATTAGGGAGTGAGCTGACAGTGTGAGCCGCACTCCAGCATCTCTGGGAGGATTCCCAAGGCCATCACTGAGATTAGCTTTGCAAACATCACACCTGTGAATTCACTTCTGGTCTTCCAAAGGATCCCATGTGCCATCCTCAAGGGTGAGGTGCTATTGGTACAATATTGCAGGGCCCAGCACATAGCCAGCCACTGGTGTTTCAAACAGGTACAATGCATTCTCAGCCATACTTGAGACTACATGTTAACAGTTATCTAGGATATGGAGAACGAATTAACCCTCTCTCCATCAACCACCCGTATTCTCAAAGAGGATGAATCAAGAGGAGGGCCTGACATCTCTACTATATGCAGGAATAGGAAAAAAACAGTATATAGGATTTAGCATAGCACAGTGCAGGTCTGCAAGTAGAGATTTTAGCTGATAGAAATTATAACTATCAATAACAGTAAATCCCCAAATATTGTGTTTTGCCTTTTGTCCTCCTCTCTTATTTGAATAAACCTTTTCTTTTGATATTTAATCTATTTTTTTGTTTTGGTTTCAGTGGTATATTTCCCTTGATTTTCTTCAGAAAACTATAATTCTGTCCTCTGCCAATGTATCTATAAGACTTAGTCTACTTGCCATCCTTCATTCTTATACTCTGATTATCAGGTTTCGTTGATGCTTTGTTAATAAACTACATTCACGCTCTCTGAGCATCCAGTCTTGCTATCTAATAAGGTCACAGACCTTATATATTAAAAAGACCGTTAGTGAAGTGATTATTTTGAGAGATTTTGCCTCACTGACTTTGCAGTTAAGATAACCTAAAGCCTATCCATTAAAATGGATTTTTTACCTCTGTTATTAATGCAGCTTAGTGCCATATCTTTAATATTTTGTGGGTGAGAAAATAAAGTGGGGTATGATATTCACGTGTATCCTAGCCATTTCAGGTATACTCCTGGAAAGAAAGGAAATCTTTGTGGGCGTTGTGAAAAAGACTGTAGAAACTGATGAAAAGGAATTTATTTGGTTTTGTTTCCTTGATTTTTTGTAAATCTCATTTCCGTAGATTGGGTTGCATCTTTGGCTGGTATTAGATATTTTATTTCAATTTATGATGTTAATTTACAAAATTGAAAATTGTTTCAGGTCTGAAGCCATCTTTCCGTAATAAATACATGTATTTGAATAGAACTTTGTTTAGTTTTCTTCAATCAGGAAATTTTCCTTAAAATTAAATTTGTCAACAAGGTTATTTGGCTTTTATTTTCCTTTGAGGATTTTCCATTAGTGTGTTATTTAAACTCTGACTTGCACTAAAAATACTGAAGATCCCAGTTTATTTAGAAAAAAGTGCATGGGTTACAAGTGTCTCTCCAACACATCTGTTGTTTGGGAGACAGCACAGAGAGGATAGATTTTGACTAATCTGTGGTCAGCTCTTGACTGTTGGATGAGTCTCCCAGAAGAGTTAGCTATCATTTAATGCACCTGTGATACGAATACATGCCATTCGTAACATAACAGTGCTAACAACTTATATAGGCTTCAGTTATTAAAATTTCAGTTAAAGGATGCTTGATTTTAATCAAGTGGCTGATCACATATAATGGAATTTAGTTTAGATTTTGTTGTGCAGAAATACCTTATTTTTTTCTATCAATTTATTTGATAAACATGGTAGAAATATTCCAAGATGTTAATAAAACCATATTTGGCAATATGAGTGGACATGGGGAAATACAGTATAAATCACAAGTTTCAGTGGACTATGAGGGAGACTATGACATTCCAACTAAATATGCACAAGGAAAATGGTAGGTGAGGCAAAACATCTGTAAGTGAGCTCATTTGCTTTTGCTCTTGAGAATTTTCAGTACAGTCTTTGTTTCAGCTAAATCGGGCTTTATTATTTTAATTAGCTTAATGTCTTTGGCAGGGATCTGCTTTTGGAACAATACAGGAATAAGATGGGGATAAAATATAAGGAAATAGCACCTCAGCATCACTGAATTAGCCCATCGGTAGAAATAATTGCTGATGTTAGGTATGCTTGACAGAAAGCTTGCAGCAGCACTGCTATGTTAGTTATCAGCCTAGATCTATATTCATTACTTCTCTAACATGACAAATAATTACTTTAGAAAAAGAAAAGACTGGATTATTTTTTTTAAATCACTTATAAGCAAAGGAAGTATCAAGCAGGATAATTGCAAGAAAGATTTAAAATGAGCATAAAAAGACTGTAGCAAGATGCTATCATTTTACTGGTAATGCTTTACTTAAAAATGGAGAATAATTTTATTCTTTGTTATGTACTTAGATTAAAGAACTTTTTCTCTAATATATTAGACATATTACCTCTAATTATTAGTCTCATCTAGATACAGATTCTCTGCTGTGGATCTTCCTGAGAAGCTCATGGAGAGCTGTTTTGCACCTCAAATAAAACTAGTCTTTCGTAAAGTACAGTGATCAAAGGTTTATTGTGTGATGGAGCAGACTGTCAAAAACAGTCCCTCCTGTGTATTGACTGGAGCAATGCCTCTTCATTGGCCCATGGGCAGACTTACAAAGAAAACACTGTAATTGATCCTGGAAAGGTGAGCACAGCCCATAGCCAGGCAGAGGGGCAGATATTTTGTTTCATTCAGGACTAGCAGCTAGTGCTGGGCTGCAGCTACTCACAATCCAGAGCTTTCTGCTTGGATGCAGACGGGAGCAAATGACTGATATGGTCTTCTATAAGGCTTGCATTGGTCTTCTTGATAAGAAGGAGCAAGAGAAATAGTAGATATATTGCACTTAGGAAATAATTTTTAAACACACATTACTCTGCAGTCTTCTGGTATTTTTTCACCCTCAAGTTACTCTATAATTCAATTCCAGGCATCATGACTTTTTGGTCAGTGGAAGGAAATATACTAAAAACACATTTTGGAAAGTGATTGCTCTCCCTTATTCTGCTTTTCACTTTCCAGCATTTAATTTGATTTGTAATCTTTATTTAAAGAACAATAAAGATGAGAGTCTTTATGTATTGAAAAACTCATAGCTTTGTGGTGAAAATCATTTCAGGGAGAAAGAAGCTGTGCAGCGGAGCTATTAAACTTATTGTCAGTAGGATTCAGCCTGCAAGATCTTCACATTCGCACAAAAAACATTGGAAAGAGAGTAAAGAAAAAGCATTTTATACAGTGCCATGTTATGCACCTAATAAGGAACTACAAGTGCTGGGAAGTTTATTGCAAGATTGTATATTTAACCGTTTTGCCCCTAGTCTTCCTTCATACTGTTTATGTTTCTGTGAATCACTAATCGTTTGTGGCAACAGTGGGTGGGGATTCTTTTCCATGTCATTTTCATCATCCTTACACTGTGGACTTCCTTGGTACTTTCTAAAACTTAACATATTCAGTGTGGTTTGATTTCTGATTATACCGGCTCCTCCTTCCTTTTTTCTCTTCCTTGATATATTCAACTTGGGCCAAACCATAAGAGGTTTATTATACTCATGAAAATGCAGCAACATTACCTCAATACACTAGAATTTATGTGCAAGAATTAAAAGAAACATTTGGAGGGCTATTTAAAATAGATATAAGTATATCTGCCGTTATTAAAGATAAGTAATTTAATTTAACAGAAACTGTTAAATAAACAGAATGTTGTAATAGGTGGCAGAGTTCTGATGCCAATAAGTGAGGCTTCCAGAGGCTTTCAATCATAAGCCTCTCTTTTCAGTTGCTGATAGCTCTGCCAAATATAAACCATTGTAGCTCTAATACTCCATGCTGAATATATCCCTCAGATGTTTTGTTTAAGTTTTGATTAAAATAAACTCTTTCTTAAAAATATAAAACCTGTCCCTCCAGCGTTGCCTCCTCATGCCATGTAGGAAGGATGAAGGGGAGAAAGGAAATGGCTGGAGACCAGGGACAGGTCTGTGTGCAGACGGGACAGTGGTAAAGAAAGATGTTAAGGGGAAGAATACAGATAGAGCCAAAATAAACATCCTTGGGCTAGATTCAAGAAATTGAATAGCAGGAGGGGGGAATAGGAGCAGTTATGCTAAGGGGTGGAATGTGGGCTTGCGTGAGGTAAGAGAGAAGCGTAAAGGTGTGGGGCAGTATAGGAAGAGGCAGACAGGATTTGGCTGAGGAAACAGGAGTTTGGGAGCTATAGTAGGAAAGGAACTAAATAGGAGGCCAGGGTAAGGGAAAGACTCACAGGGAACTTGGTGCAGAAGTGTTTAAAAACCCCAGAATATACTTCTTTTGTTTAAGAGAGAGAAATTAATTCCATCATTCATGAATGTCTGTTTTCCCTTATTTAGAAAATAGCAGAGAAGTTTAAGTATGCCTTCATTCCCTGAAGGGTAGGACCAGCTGGAGGCTAACAGTGTTACCAGTGTTGTCGCTGGTTCAAGTACTTGAAGAAACTTCAGCATGACTGTCCTTGCTGAGTACCCAAAGGGATCAGCTTCTTTCAGCAACTTTATATGGTTATTTTTTTTTGTAAAGGCTTATTATTACACTGCCTCTGAACTGTGCCAAAGGAATACTAAAGCTGCAACTGAAGAACCCAGAAATTATGAAACACCTGAATTAAGGTTACTAAGGCAACCTGAATTATCACCCCAGGCATGTATTCATTTTGATCCAGTCTTTCACTCCACCACCACCATGTGCTTTTTTCCATTCTATGTCTCCATTCACCTCTGGATCTTTACAGGGCAAAAGCCCTTGTCCTCTGCCCTTGTCACGTCCTTCCTCAGGACCAGAACCGCAAGTCTGCTTCATGGTGGAGGTTTAAAGACTTCCAACGGGTTTTCAGAAAACGGATTTTCTTAGTGAGCTTTTTTCTTGTTCACGTCTTAAGATCTGTGTGTGAAAATACAATTATATGCCTACCTTGTTGCTTAATGAGTTCTGATAAATGTCATTGATCAAGTGCATCATTATGCCTTGTTTTCTGACACAGAATTTAAATAAAAAAATATTGCTTTACTCTGTAAAGCAGTAGCACATAAATTTAATAATAAATGATTCTGTATCTCTTTTACTATATTACTAAGATACTACAAATGCATTATAATAAACAAAGAAGAAGGATTATATGCAACTGTATATGTAAATGTAATACTACACAGATTATGAACATTTCACTGACTTCATCAGAGACATTAAAATCACCAAAGCACCAAAACCGGATTATGCTAACATGTTTTGAACTCTACTCTGTTCTGGATGCTTTTTCTTTTTCTGGTCCTGTTGTTAGAGAGCCAGGTCATCCACAATAATGTGAGGCAATTGTGGCTGGTTATTAAGCTGCACCTCCTGGTCTGTGTCTGTTAGTAGGAGCTGGATGAAGAACTGTGTTGTGGAAAGTGTGAGGTGTGTGACAATACGGGAAATGTTTCCCCAGACAGCTGTGTTTCTGCACAGAAAATCTTTGTGAAGATCCTGCAGAGGTTTTGCTTGTTAGAGTACTTTTAGCTGAAGCAGTCCCAAGCCTTTTTTCTAGAAGGCATCAACTCACAGGCACTGGAACATCTCATTGAGTGCTCCATTGCACTTTGGTGGAAAAGATGTTTTGCAAAAAAATTATTTTCCCAGTAACTTAAACCATTACAGTGTTAGCAGGGTTTGTAATGCTGCCTGTTCCCAGACGTAGCAAGTATTTTCTTGAAAACCATTCGCTATGTGATGATAAAACTATCATCCTAGAATGCAACCCATTGTACAAATCAGTGTCTTTGCCAAAAATCAAAGAAATCAACATTTTTAGCAAAACCAGCATGCATACTACAGTCATCCACGTTAACAAAATGAAGATTATATTAATTCATAGTTAAGTAACCCTTCTAATAGCTTGTTAAGTAGTAGAATTGTTGTGGCTGTGACAGTAAAAGAATAAAAAAGTGACAACAGTTCTCCCTACAAGCATCTAAATAGTTGCATTCTGTCTTCTTGACATCAACTCATGTCATTCCTAGTTTTAATATGCGTACAAAAATAGCATATTTTTCCTACCTTATTAGCACAACTGTATAAAACCCTGAAAATGAAAGTGATACTGGCATTTTTTTTTTTTTAAGAGTTAAACTCAGATGAAGGAAAAATATGTATAAATCTAATACATCTCTGCCTAGGCTCTCTCTGTTGCATATACTAAAATAATATGAGCCAATATTAAATACCTTAAAACCAGAGCCAGATGAGAACTAATACCCATTTATCACATTAGTAACTGAGTTATTTTAACCTTTTATGGAAGGGCAGATTTTTTGAATAGTAGTAGCTTACAAATTCTTTCTGTTGCAATGTTTAATTTATCTGATTTTGCAGTTTCACAAAAATTATAAAGCCAGATGCATATCATGCAAATAATAAGGTTATGGAGTGCCTGCAGAAATACCTGAAAAGAGACAGGAGAGTTCGTGGAATTCTTGAATAGCTCAGAAAGGCTATACATTTATTAATACCTGCATATATATATATATTTTAATGTTATTGCAAGTGCAAGTGAGTTGCAGATATGCTAAAGAAAAAAGCCTTTCCCCCTTACAGTTGATCACACAGTGATCACAAGTGCCAGGTGTTGACTCAGCTCAAAAATAGCACCACAGATCTCTCCACAACTAAGCCTGTAGTCACCACCCTCCAAACAGAAGCTTCTTTTGAATTCTTCTTGCACTCACTGATCAGTAAGACAGTTTCATTTCTCCATGAGAGGACGAAGTTCAGGTCATACCTGCCCAAAGACAGCAGTCCTCTAGGTGTACCGATGAATTTAATCTAGTTTGGCCCATCATAAAGGCACATCACAAGGCAATAATACCCGAATGAGACAGACCCCTGAAGGTATAAGACTAGGGAAAACCCTGATACTTATCATGAGGTTGTTAATGGACAAGATTGATCTAAATGTTGTTTATACTGAAAGAGTTCACAGGTCTCTGGCCCCAAAACCTTCCTTTTGCTTGTGAGCCTTAATGGCTATATTCTTTGTGTTCACAAGACAGAAAACATACTGCAAGAGAAAGAAAACCTTGCTTTGCTGAGGTGAGGTGCATTTAACAAAATGCTAGATAAAGAATTTTCAAGGCTGTTGTGGAGGTGAAAAGTGACTTTTGGAAGTGATAAAGAAATGACAAAATGAACAGGAAAATTAGTCAAAAGTTAAATAATGTCCCACACCTTATTTCTCTGGAAGAAGAGAACTACCAATTCCAAAAGCTTCATGAACTGCAGAACTTAATAAATATTCTGTAAAATATTTTTGGATGGAAGGAGCATGCCAGCTTTCATGAAGTGATCTGGAATTCATGAAGACATTTCATGATGATGTCAGATGCTGTTTTCCTGTGGTTCTCAAATAGACACATAGGTAGAGTTCCTGAAAACAACCCTCCCTCTCTAAGTCAATAGCAAATTGTCTGTGCTGCCTTAGGACTCCTTTTCTGCTCTCTACTCAGGGCTAGGAAGGAAAATCACAGTGAATCAGGTAGAAGGGAAGAAAGAGTGAGCTGGGAAATGGACAGGAATAATTAGGAGGAACAGAAGAGGAACAAGCAACAATTATTTGTCAGTACTTAAACAATTATATTTCTCAAAACTATATTTCTTGAAGTAATTGGATAATGTATATATAATAATTTATATCCAATTAGTAAGAACTGTGCATAAAATGAGAAAATTATTTTGGATGAGTGAAACCTTATTGTTTTGAAATAAATATTCAAGAGATATAGTTATTGCTCTAATAAATATCAGCTAGAGTGGGGTTTTCTAAAGATTTTGCAAGGAAGTTAGTCATAAAGATATATTCTTTGATTTCCCTAAATGTTTCTTGAAAAACAGCATGAAAATTGCTGCATATAAAGAATGCTTTGTGTTTCTTGGAAATCACCATTCATTTTTCAGAGGAAACAGATGTTGGAGTCAGATGTGAAAGAAAAAGACAGTCAAGGCAGTAATAGTATTATCCTCTCTTTTACAGAGCTGAGAATGAATGAAATGTCCATTTTAGCAAGCCAGGAAGAAACGTGATTTTTTGTGCATTGAACTCTTCAAAGTCATATATAACCACTAGCAGAGGTGGTAGGGGCACAGGACAGTCATAAAAGGATAACTCGTTTTGTTCTTAGCCAATCTCAGTACTTTATTATCTGTAGTTGACACTTCTGCTTAAGATTTGGATAATAAATTTTAACAATATTTTACTGATTATTTGGTTTAAATTGGCAGGAAATATGGTAAAGGGGGTGACAAAGAAGAACTATTTCTATATAATACCTCTGACATTACAAAATAGTTCGATTTGATTATACAGGCTTTGAAATTTAATGAATTCTACTCTATCTCATGCAGCCTGTACAATCTTAAACTGATAACTGGAGAATGCAAACTTCCTTCTGTTGGTGGTGCTAGAAATAAACATATATAATCATCCAGACAAACAGTGCTCGTGTACTCAAACTGAATTTTCTGAAGCCTACTATGGATTCCTGTAATGGAGCAGTGGTATCTCTGAGCCTTGCCACCTTTCTGGAATATAGAGCAGTGTTGACAAAGTGAACTGCAAATAAATTATAATGAGAGCCCCGAGATTAGTTTTTGACCTGTTGCGTGGCCCCAGTTTAAAATTTTATAAAAGGACTCCACATCTTTGTGGAAGCCATTTGAATGTTTCTTGTTTACAATGAGCTCTGACATCACTCCTTTCTGGTGTTAATGCAAAATTTAATCTCACATTTGAACTATAGAATTAACTGGGAAATGTCAAAGCTACTTGAAATGTCTCTCTTTGTAGCAGAGATTTATCCCAATGAGATTTTCCTAAGCAGACAAAGTCAATTAAATACTTGGGATAAAAATAACAAAAAGTCTTGAAAAACAGTGTAAAGGTGTTTGGAAGCCACCTTCCATAGCTAGCAGATAATGCCAATCAGTGGCAATTGCTTCCTCTGAGCCTCTGGGAGGGAGAAAATTAGCATCGCTAAGCTGAACACCTTACCTAGATTGCATGTTTTGAGATTCCTGTCAGCAGCCTGTATTTTTAATTTAAAAGACTTAATAAATGCTGAATTTTTTTTTTTTTTAAAGACCCCAGGGTGACCTCACTCTGTGCTAGAAGAGGCCCCAGCTGCCTGCTATAGAAGTGGTTTCAAATGTCCAGACCTTCAGAGAGATTAGGTAGACTCTCTTCTTTTCTAGCATCTCGTTTTTTCAGCACATAAATATGCACGGAGATAGAAGCAAAATTAACTGTGTCATTAAAACAATTAGTTGAAACTATATGCCAAAGAGAGAGAGTAACTCCATTGTGGTTACTGGGAAAAATAGGTCACTTTGGCCAGCAGATTCAGTTTTCATTTCTGACCCAATTAAAAAATACTTTCTTGAGAATAACTGTTACTTGCAGATTAGCAATGCAACATCATATGTCTTTCAATTAATTAATTATGAAGGATATTTCTATTCTAGGTCCTACAACATAAGGATAAATCTGAGCTTCAGTTATATATTAATGAGCAATGCCAGAACATGTATTGATTCATTACTTTCATTTAATGACTTGGAAATGTTTGATACTCTTAAAGTATTAGGAATGTTCCACCATCCTTCCATACTCAAATTTATAATATGTTTTAAGGAAATGAGCTTGAAACATGGGATAAATATTTTTATAAGCTTTAATAGGAAGCTGAATATCTTTTCAAGGGTAAATATGACTCACTGGATTATACAATGGGAAATATTCTTCTAAATTTTATATTTATTTAACAAGAGATCACGTATAATGTATGGGATATCTCAAGCACAACATATGATTAAAACTGTCAGGTATACAGTGGTGCTATCATACAGATACTTTTGCATTTCTTGCATGTCTAGAGGGAATGCCTTCTAACTGAATAAGTGAAAAATGCTGACATCATTAGAAATAAAATTATTTGGTATTTACAGTGCCTTTATTTTTCACTTCCAATGTGTATATTTTTAGTGAGGGTGCTTAGTTATTAACACATTAATAATATTTTGCCCATATGCCCTTATATACACATTGCATCCTCTTAAAATTATTCTATCATAACTTATATTTTATTGGCATAAAATACTTAATAGAATAGACTATAGATGGATAGCAGTACTTCGAGCAATGAACAATGACAGAATTTAATTAATATTTCTAATAAAGAGGAAGGAAAATTTTTAATGTGGGAGTTTTTATCCTTTTCTTAATTTCACTATTGAAACTAATGAAAAATCCCTTATCTTATAAAAGTGGATTATTGGAACAAAGTTTCAAGTCATTATTTTCTAGAAGACCAGTAAACAAATAGTAAAGAAAACACCATAAATTAAAATGGCTATATAATGGAGTTTCTCTTACAAATCTAATTGGAGCAAAAAAAAAATTTGTAACAAATTTACAACTTTTTCTGTTGGCTGCTTAAAAAGTTAATCTTCTAATGTGTCTTTTTTGATCATTGTTCTAGTTACTGTTAACTGTTTTTTCTTTTCATTGTTTCTTGTGTATAAATTTGCAAGTTCAGTTTTTCCCTTGCTGGGAATTTTTACAGACTTTCTTGATTTTGTGCATTCTGTAGGACCTGAGGAGTTGTATGGATTTTATTCTTACTTTATTAAAATAAATAAAGGATCAGGCTCATCTTTTCATCTGCCATTTGTGAAACCTAGAAGAAAGAGTAGAAGGTGAGGAAATAAGTCAAGAGCCAGCTACAATTGCCTATGCCTGTCAGCCAGTTTTCCCTCAAGAGTGGGGCTGTCAACAGGAATCTAGCCCTAAAATAGTGCTTGATATTGCCACATTACTTTTTCCAGGAATATTTCAAAAGCCACATACCACAGGCAAGAATGATTTCACCAGCCATAGAAGTGCACCTAAATCTGAAGTAGCATCTCTAAACAGTTTGAGTTAACTCTGAACAAAAAGTCTGTAATAGGAAGAAAAGGTACCACATCCAGTTGAAACTGCAGCAACAGTCACTGTAGGACAAGTACTAACACCTGGATTGTAACTGGCACAGGAAAACATGATTTAAAAATTGTGAAATCTTTGGAAGCAGTTAAGCAGTACTTATTTCAGTAACGCTGAGAGTCTTGCTAAAAGTTACTCAAGATGTTGCTCCTAGCTCTAGTAAATCACTTTCCCTGAAGCCAAGGTTTTAAAAGGTGATTGGTTTTGTCTTTTTTATTTCTTTTAAGCAGCATCATCGGTATATATTCATGAAAATATACAATTTAAAATTAGTCTGTTTAAAACAAAATTTGATCTTGATAGTTCCATTTATGGCTAAAAGCCATTTCATTTACTTATATTTTTTGTTTAAATGAAAATCAGGAATTACTAATTTAATTACATACAAAAATAGAATAAAATCGACATATGCAGTATCTCTGTTTTCACACCTTACAACAGCAAAAAACCTCAGAATTCACAATTTTTTACTCATAACTATAATGTCTTCATTCAATGAAACATTTTTTATTTCTTCACTGGTTTGGATTTATCTAGTAAATGAGATGAAAGAAAACATCTTTTCATTTAGACTCATTCATTTGAAGCTGAAGGACAAACAGAGGAAGAAAAATATAGGAAAGCTTCTATTATGTATATACTTTTGAAAACAAACCAAACCAAACAACAAAAAAAAAATGGTGGGAGAGGGTGGAACCTAGTAGCACCGAAACAGGCCAAGAAAGGAGCTCAGAAAATCACTTAGTCCAAGCTGTTTTTCAGAGCTGTAATCTCAGAGCAGGCTGCTCAAGGCTGTGCCATGTTGGGGCTTGGAAACCTCCAAGGATGGAGCCAGCACAACCTTGCTGGAGACCGGCACCCTGCCCAGCCCTGTCCCCCCAGGGAAAAGCGTTACGATCAGTTCTTCTGTCTTTGCTGTGAGGAGCTAGTGTCTGGAAGACAGGAGCATTAACAATTTACAGGAATAAGATGTATTGAAGGTCACAGGTAGGAGCTCAGCTCCATCTCAGTTTGGCTCCTCACACAACATAGGAATAGACCCTGAAAGTGTTATGTAGTGAAAATGCAGGACCTGATGGAAAAATTTTGTCTCATTCTTCAGATTCACTGTAGAATTAGAAAAAAATCTTGACTTAAATATTATACTATCTGCTAGAGTAGTGGCGAACAGCTGTTTTCAAGGGCAGTATCTCCTGTTTTTTTCTAATAGAAATGATATAATTAATATGTAAAAGATTACGTTCTTGAACATTAAGACTAGACCTGCAATACTTAATATGTAAAATTTAAAATCTAATTGAATTTAAATTTATGACCTGGTGGCCATTTAAGCAATGACTTATAAAACACTTTCCCTTGTATCTGCAATGTATAGACTAAAATTCCACGGAGTAGTTGTGCTGGAATGATTTACAAAAGTATATAAAGTGATCAACTTTATCAAGCAAAGAGAAAGCTTACCAAGTTTGTATTAATCAAAAGGACAAGGTTGGTTATGAAATCTTACTTCATTCTGTGAGTAAGCAAACTGTTGAGGTTTTGCCCTTTTAGCTTTACTTTAGCCATGTTATTTAAATTCTTATGTAATTATAATCCACATTTTGTTAATAACAGAAAAATTCAGGTCATTACGTTTTAATTAGTAGCACAGACTGATTAGCAATGGTTGAATACCATCAAAGTGACTTCTTTAATCTACTTAACATGTATCAAGCACTCTAATTATTATTTTTATGTAAAGAAATCTAGTGCAGTTAAGCAATACAACTTCACTGTTATGACATCTTTACAATATTATTTGAAAAATATGGGTGGTGACCAATTAACTAGTATTTGTTTATTGATAGTTTTCATAGAAGTAGCGATGATCCATAATGATAGAACTTAAACATAAAGCAGCAATGAAGACAATTTACTCCAACAGAATCTGATTAATATTGTAAAGCTATGCAATAAAGGATCAAAATAAGCAAAGCTGAAGTGAATTTTTTGTATAGAGTTACACTAAATTATATTGTATTCACAGAGCTATGAATCTGTGAGAAAGTTTTGTCCCAAACCTACAAAAACATTTTGATATTCTGGAAGAGTTTTATGCACAAAAATGTCTTCATGTAGTGAACTTTGAACACATAATGTTATTGATAAGTAGGACTCTTTGTTTCCATAATTTTCAAGAGCACTCTAGTAACTTTTTAATAGTTTGATAGATGAATAAATGTTCAGAATTCAGCTTTAAAGTACACAGACACAACATATTATTGCAGTTTTTCAATGTCTGTCAATGTAAGATTTCGATGGGGGAGATCAAACCGTTATTTAAGAGGAAATCTGTGTTACTTCTATCGTGTGTCTAAAATTATTGTATATAATAGATCTCAATCTAACAAATTTTAGTGGTGAAGAGTCTTTATATTACCAATCTCTTACATAATTACATTATAATTTGTATTCTTCTAACTTTTGGTGGTAATGGCTGTTATACAAAATCTTTACTCTTAGTTAGAACATTTGTGGAAGATGTTTACTGCCTAGTATATTAATAGAGAGGTAGTATTATAATTTTACAGCTAGCTAAAAACAACAATAAAAGTCACTTTATTTTGTGACTTTTTCTCCTCTAGCATGCTTTTGTGATGAGAATATAGTAGTCTGTTATATTTATGGGAGATCTGTTTATAAGGAAACAAGACTTTATAGAATATTTAGTTTGGTGAGCAATTAACATTTTTGGCTTAATGTAGGATAAATTCAGTAGTTCAATAAACTGACTTATTTAATAGTTCAGTTCTGGAGTTTAATGTAGAGAAGGAAAAACAACCATCATGGTAATGAATACATTTTTGTTGAAACCATTTATTAAAATTCAGACCTAGAGTTAGAGTGTACCTCTCCTTTTATGATTATGTTCCCTGCATCACAGCTTACTATAACCACCAAAATAATCTGAGTTCTCATTTAGGGTTGTGATTGAAAAATATTGGATTCAATGATTAGGAATTCACAACTTGAAGCTATTTGAGATTTCTTGGAAATTGAAATGCACTCTGCAGGAAAAAAATTACATCTTTTCTTGAAATAAGTTCCTTGCCATTTAACTGATGCAGTAAAGTGCAAAAGGAATAATGCCTGAAAGAACTTTATAAGGTTTAGGATACTTAGGGTTTTGTTCTTATATTTTATTACCAGCAGTCATGTGTTACTTTTTATTATTGGTTGTTTATGGTTCCACTTCCTCAGCCTCCAGGCCCTGCCACCATAATTTTCAGAAATATTCTGCTAAGAGACTTAGCATAAGATATGAGACATTGTTATTGAGGAATAAGCCATAGCTCTGGTTTATTCTGGGAGGAAATGACATGGCAGTAAAAGAAAGGGAAGAACATGAAATGGATACTGTTGGTCAATGTCTTCTAGATCCCTAAGACTGGGTCTAAGTATGAATTATGTGGACAGCTCTTGGCTCAGTACCCCTCCAGTGCACTGGTGTGTCAAGGAGAAACTTGCACATATGGGCTACACCCCACCGAGCCATTGTGCAGTCGGTCAAGTCCGTGAGCAGGGCACTTGCAATTCAGCCAAGTGCTGAAGGTCCATGGCATACCATGTAGATATGGACTAAGGGACTGAAGCAAGATCCATTGCACAAAACCAGAATGCACTGAGTAAATGTTCCCTAGGCAGCGTGTGAGAAGAGTTAAACACAGGGCTGAATGCAGCTAAAGAGCTAATAAAGAGCAGTGCAGCCTCTTTAGCAGTACAGAACACCGGATGTTTATGATGGAGAGCTGCAGGTCTCATGGCTCCCCCTGGTTAGATGCCTCCAAGAGGGACACATAAAAACCAGCCCAGAGAAATGCTTCCTGATCTGCAGGGCTTCCCACTGGGGTAGCCACAAAGATAGAGGAATTTGTCTGGTTTCATTTCTCTCCGAGGCCTCATTCAGAATTGTAGGTAGGCATTCTCTGAACTCAGGAATTTCAGCTTAGAAAAAATAATGGTAATGCATTTTATTCAATAACTTTTGACAAAAAATACTGAACTAGAAGAAAAGGAAGGGAAGGGAAGGGAAGGGAAGGGAAGGGAAGGGAAGGGAAGGGAAGGGAAGGGAAGGGAAGGGAAGGGAAGGGAAGGGAAGGGAAGGGAAGGGAAGGGAAGGGAAGGAAAGGGAAAGCTCAGGTTGGAAGGGACCGCAGAAGATCATCTGGTCCAACTTTTTGTGGGAAAGAGAGCCTAGATATTGGCCCAATATAGGCTGTGAATTAATACCTACCTCATCCTATGTAATGGCACTGGCCATATGTATATGGGAATAGTAATAATTATTATTAAGCC
The DNA here is from genome assembly GCF_013368605.1 of Nyctibius grandis. Lineage (NCBI taxonomy): Eukaryota > Metazoa > Chordata > Aves > Nyctibiiformes > Nyctibiidae > Nyctibius > Nyctibius grandis. The sequence goes on from NC_090660.1 coordinate 82,750,539, forward strand.
TATATTATTGTTGTGGTTTTTTGTTGTTGTTTCTAATTTCAGTCCTCCTTCTTCCAAAACACAGGATTTACTTTTGACAGAGTTTCTGGGAACAAGGCGAAGTGTGCATGTAGCGGGGGTATAGAATCATAGAATGGTTTTGGTTGGAAGGGACCTTAAAGATCATCTAGTTCCAACCCCCCTGCCATGGGCAGGGACACCTTTCCACTAGACCAGGTTGCTCAAAGCCCCATCCAATCTGTCCTTAAACACTTCCAAGGAGGGGGCATCCACAACTTCTCGGGGCAACCTGTTCCAGTGTCTCACCACCCTCACGGTAAAGAATTTCTTCCTAATATCTAATCTAAATCTACCCTCTTTCAGTTTAAAACCATTTTCCCTCATCCTATCACTACATGCCCTTGTAAAAAGTCCCTCTCCCGCTTTCCTGTAGACCCACTTCAGGAACTGGAATGCTGCTATAAGGTCTTCCCAGAGCCTTCTCTTCTCTAGGCTGAAGAGCCCCAACTCTCTCAGCCTGTCTTCACAGCAGAGGTGCTCCAGCCCTCTGATCATCTTCGTGGCCCTCCCCTGGACTCATTCGAACAGTTCCATGTCGTTCTTATGTTGGGGGCCCCAGAACTGGACTCAGTACTCCAGGTGGGGTCTCACAAGAGTGGAGTAGAGTGGCAGAATCACCTCCCTCGACCTGCTGGCCACGCTAGTTTTGATGCAGCCCAGGATACGGTTGGTCTTCTGGGCTGCAAGCACACGTTGCTGGCTCATGTTGAGCTTCTCGTCAACCATCACCCCCAAGTCCTTCTCCTCAGGGCTGCTCTCAATCCATTCTCCACCCAGCCTGTATTTGTGCTTGGGATTGCCTGGACCCACATGCAGGACCGTGCACTTGGTCTTGTTGAATTTCATGCAGTTTGCACAGGCCGAGCTCTCAAGCCTGTCAAGGTCCCTCTGGATGGCACCCCTGCCCTCGGGCGTGTTGACCGCACCACACAGCTTGGTGTCGTCGGCAAACTTGCTGAGGGCGCATTCAATCCCACTGTCCATGTCACCGACAAAGATGTTAAACAGGACCAGTCCCAATATTGACTCCTGAGGAACGCCACTCATCACTGGTCTCCACTTGGACATCGAGCCGTTGACCGTAACTCTGTGAGTGCCACCATGAATATAAGTAAAACAGCCATGAATATAAGTAAAACAAAAATGGAAACTTTAGGTGTTGATTGTAAAACCAGGCTAACCATTAAGATCTACAGTTTTCATTCCCAAAAAACATAATAATGGAAAAATTACAGCTTGTACATTAGGGAAAGGTAAATGAAAGATAATAGTGTTGAAGGTTGATTGGTGGTGGTGGTGGGATATGAAGAATAAAAGTGATTGTAGTTAATTGAGGGAGTCCGTTTATGTGCACGCTGTCATTCACACTCCTGGACAGAATGGCAACAAAACCTAGCATGTGAATAAAATACCTTGTTCAGAAGACTGTGTTCTCATCCTGCTGTTGCTGTCATCCAAACATTCTTTCAAGTCTGCACCCAATTTTTGATTATCCTTTTGATTTTCATTTGCAGTCCCATTTTGGTAGTTTGATCTTAAAACATAGGGATGACAATTCTGTCAGAGTTTCTCTGGCTGTAGCAAGTGGAGGGCTTTGACCTCTGTCTGTTGTTCAAGCCCATTCTCTTCTATGCAGGAAGAATGAGTGTTTTTTATTTTTCTCACTGATACCTTCGAAGAATCATAGAATAGAATCGGTAGAATCATTTAGTTTGGAAAAGACCTTTAAGGTCATCGAGTCCAACTGTAAACCTAGCACTGCCAAGTCCACCACTAAACCATATCCCTAAGTGCTGCATCTACACGCCTTTTAAATACCTCCAGGGATGGTGAATCAACACTTCCTGTTAATACGTCTTTCTTTAAATGTGGTAATTTGTCCTAAAATACAGGAGTTTTAGCTGACCACAATTATCCCTGAGAAGTGACTTCTTAGCAGAGCAGTTTATTTTACAACAACAAACAGAATGTGAGAGGTGTAGGCATTTATGGTGGTTTTCCTGTTGAAACCAGATCTAGTTACAGGAGTTCTTGTGTACTGAGAAGGAGCAATCAAGGTTTGATAACGGCTTTGAGTACAGATACCTATATTCTGTCATACTCACATTGTGAGCCACCTTCTGGATCTGGCAGTCACATCCTCTTTCAGATGCAATTTAGATTAAAAATGCTTAAGGACTTAATTTTTGAAAGTACTTAGACAAAGTGAGACCAATAGCAGAATGCTCAAAATATCTGATTATATTACATTTCTAAATCCCACTTGTGTTCAATCAATATCAGCTGATTCTTACATGCTATTATGTATCTGACTTCATCTGTGTGTACTTGAATAACTGTAGTCTGACTGTACATCTCCCTTGTTTTTCTTTAATATTTTACCTCAGTTTAAGAAACCATGCTGATGTGGGAGTCAAGAAACTTTGAAGAGCCAGGCTACACCTAAGGAGAGTTGCTTTCAAAGCATACCACAGCTGGCGGTTCAGTTTCATTTTGAATTGTGAAGGTCTAGTTTTCTTTTTAATCATGCTAGGCATTTGATGTCAATATTATCTTGTGGTAGTGTTCCACAAGTGAATTACATGTTAGGCTGGTATGCTGCTTTGACATGAAAGTGTGTGTGCTGCAATAGCTCTCTACCTACGCATAGGAAACTCAACCCTTCAGACACTACTCTGCATATGTAAAAAAAAGAAAAATATCTGCTGATGTTTCAAGCAATATGATAATATGTTCCAGATACAGAGGGCGAGATTAACACTTAAAAAGGGATTCAACAGTATCTTAAATTAATAGAAATACAATCTCCAGACTTTAATATTTGATACATAACAACATTCACCACTGGCAATACAGCAGTGATAATGAACTGCAATAACAAATATACAATTTTTTTTCCCTACTGATAAACCTTTACAAGACAGGTTGCAATCTCTCTCCCAACTTATTCACTTTCATTTTTGTAGCATGACATGTAGTATGTATAAACTCTATTTAGAAGGATAATTTGCCACAAAATTTTTCACAATGTGAAATGTTAGTTACTCACAGAAAGTCAAGCAGTAAAGCAGAAAATGTCTGTTTGAATTAGACTTTTTTATATGTATAATGTCATATTCTCTGCAGTACAGGAGGAAGTAAATGGTGTTAGAAGCAGTAAAACTCATTTCTTCTTATTATTATAATACTGACCTTGGCATTTTGTAAAATAGCCACCCATTTAAAAATAAAAAAAAAAAAAAAAAGAACAAAATAAATGAACTGTTCAGATTAGGAAACAAATGCTTAAGAGATACTTAGGGACCAATAAAGAGGACTCTAATTTCCTGTATTTTTCTGTCCTCTAAATAGAGTTTTGAAGTATAGCATCATACCCAGCCCCTGGGAATTTCAGATCCACAGCACTCTCTACGTTGTTTCAAGTAGTAGAAATAGATATTGGAGATTTTACAGCAAAGATGTTAAAAAAACAAGCTCTCGTATTAAACACCCAAAACATGACAAGCCATATCAATTTTTTAAGAAAACAAGAAAAATAGAAAATAATTTTAAAATATAAACACTTAAAAATATCTTAAATACAATATCACATAGCAAAAAATCCCCAACTTGAAACATGTGCTTCTTAAAATAAAGCATACTGTGTTTTCCTGCTACTTATAACCCTCTGAATGTATAATGACTGGATGCAGTCTCACGTGGTGGGTTGTGCTTATGCCATGGGCTTATCTCAAATGACTCAGAGAACTTATGTCAACCAGAAAAAAAAAAGAACAGCTAGTGTGAGGGTGGAGAAAGGTATATCTCCTTCTATACCCAGGTATATTTGCAGAGGTGAAAAAAAAGCATAAGTGAAACAAATATGCAAGTCTGATGGACATCAGAAGGCTGGTGGGGAGTTTTGCTGCCTTTTTTTTTTTTTTAATGGAAACTCCCACATTTCCAGGGTGAGAACAAGAACCTTATTTCACCATTGGTCTATCTGGGAAAATTGGTAGCAACTATACATTTCACATGTTTTATGTTAGCCTTCAGCACTTCACCACCGTATAAAAGGAGAGAAACATGTCAGGGAAGAAAGTCTGGAGGAAAACTGCACATGCAGGGTAAATCAAAGAGTAGAAATTTAGCCAAACTAAAAGTGAGTTTCACCTTGCAGATTAAGACACCCAAGTCAAGATGTCTGCATGTAAGAATTTACTTGCCTGAACATGGACATCTTGAGACCTCTGAGATTGCTAAGGCATATAGATACCAGGAAGTATGGAGCTATGAGGGAGCTGCACCTTTCTGGAACAGGACTAGGATGCAGGAGGGATGCTCCAGATTGTCTCCGATGGCACTATATACCTATGTTTAAGCAACTGAATCTTTCACTAGGCATCTACATAAAAACTGCTTGTCTAAACCATTGTTATACAAAATGGTGATGCAATCATTGACAAAATGTAGGTCTGTTGTAAGGTGATGTGAATGTATTTCTAAGCTCTGTTGTCTGTGTATAATGGGTACTTAGACACCTAATACATAAACAAGCACCTACACATAGGCACCTAATTTGTCTTAATTTGTGAGCTGAATCCTACCCTTTATCTATGGAGATTTATATAAAGTATTGTTTATATCAGAATGCAAAATTCAAGATTTCAGTGGAGCAGATAAAAAAGGACTTAGCATATTCCTGAATAAACAAATTTCCATATCTAAAAGAGATATCCATCAACTTAGGGGAGGTCCAGTGACTTGATTTTATTTTATTAGGCAAATGTGAAATTCCGATAATGTTTGTGGGTTTCATTTGGATTAAAAAAATCAAAGAGAAAATAATCACAGAATCACAGAATCACAGAATCACAGAATCACAGAATGTTAGGGATTGGAAGGGACCTTGAAAGATCATCTAGTCCAATCCCCCTGCCGGGGCAGGATTGCCTAGACCATATCACACAGGAACGCGTCCAGGCGGGTTTTGAATGTCTCCAGAGAAGGAGACTCCACAACCTCTCTGGGCAGCCTGTTCCAGTGTTCGGTCACCCTCACCGTAAATAAGCTTTTCCTCATATTTAAGTGGAACCTCCTGTGTTCCAGCTTGCACCCATTGCCCCTTGTCCTGTCAAGGGATGTCACTGAGAAGATGTCACTGGCTCCATCCTCATGACACTTGCCCTTTACATATTTATAAACATTAATGAGGTCACCCCTCAGTCTCCTCTTCTCCAAGCTAAAGAGACCCAGCTCCCTCAGCCTCTCCTCATAAGGGAGATGTTCCACTCTCTTAATCAACTTCGTGGCTCTGCGCTGGACTCTCTCTAGCAGTTCCCTGTCCTTCTTGAACTGAGGGGCATCAATTACATCAAGTTCACCATAACATTATTTATACAAATGTGAGCTCAAATCCAGTGCTAAATTACATCTGATTTTTACATGAGGAGAATAAGAGTGCAAGGATTATTGTTTGCAATGATAGACTTTCCTGAATGATCCATTTTAGCAACAGCTTCTTGCAAGTGAAAAAAACTGAGTGAACGTAATGATGCTTATAAAAAATTATGTTGGGAAATTTCTGGAGTTTAGGAAATGCACAACAAGAGACCCCAGTAAAGTGGTTGGAAAGTTTAATTTCACATGAAATACAGGAGAATTAAGTTAATGTTTCAGAGCTGCTCAGTTCAGACTTTCATTTGCCATTCCAGATATCTTGCAAACAAGCACAGTTCTGGGGCATCTCGTGTTGCAGATCAGTGCTTCAACGCTCAGGTTGCAGAGTAAATGATTGATTCTTACTTAGGTTTCAGCTATAGCCCAGATTTCTGCTCTAGTCAGTATGGAGGATAAAGCAAGATCCAGCATGAATACACCTGTGCAAGAAAAGAAAAAACACTACCTAAATTGCACCAAAAACTTTCACTTTTTTTTTTTTTTTGAAATAGAAAGGCAAAGTACAACGGACACAAAATGCAGTCAATAAGAACAATTTGACACTGTAACATCATTTTGCACTAATAAAACATCTTTGTTATGCATACACATTTCCTCTCTCCTTTTTGAAGCTGTTATAATTCATAAAACTACTCTAATATTCACTAGATGAGAGGGCAAGGGGCTAACATTTGTCCCAAGGATGAGGGTAATAGCCTTGAATATCACAAATCAAAATTTAAGTTTGTCGCTACCTTAGAATGCCGGGGTAAAAGCACCCAAGTTTGGGTTTCCCATTGAGCAACAAGACAGTGCCTGTTCTGAGGTTCTTCTGCTCACTAGCTTATCCTATTTTTCCTTTTACTTTAGTGCTAGAAAGTCATATTCCATTGAAACTAGACTGGACATTCAAAGTGATAAAATGGCAAAAATGGTCTGGACTCTTCCTGTTTCCACTTGGTCTGGCAAACGCCTCTAAATCTAGGCCAAAGGACCTAGTGTGGCCAGCAGGACTAGGGAAGTGATCGTCCCCCTGTACTCAGCACTGGTGAGGCCATAGCTCAAATATAGTGTTCAGTTTTGGGCCCCTCACTACAAGAAAGACATTGAGGTGCTGGAGCAAGTCCAAAGAAGGGCAACGAAGCTGGTGAAGGGTCTAGAGCACAAGTCTTATGAGGAGTGGCTGAGCGAACTGGGGTTGTTTAGTCTGGAGAAAAGGAGGCTGAGAGGAGACCTTATCGCTCTCTACATCTGCCTGAAATGAGGTTGTAGCAAGGTGGGTGTCAGTCTCTTCTCCCAAGTGGCAAGCAATAAGACAAGAGGAAATGGCCTCAAGTTGTTCCAGGGGAGGTTTACATTGGATAGCAGGAAAAATTTCTTCACTGAAAGGGTTGTCAGGCATTAAACCAGGCGGCCCAGGGATGTGGTGCTTAGGGACATGGTCTAGTGGTGGCCTTGGCAGTGTTAGGTTAGTGGTTGGACTTGATGATCTTAAAGGTCTTTTCCAACCTAAACAATTCTATGATTCTATGATTTGCAGCAGCCAAGTTTCTCTGTTCCCCTAACTGAATCATTGCTCATTAGCCTTATCTTCAGTCACAGTTTCCCTTTCTCGTGCTGTGCAGGTCCAGTGAATCTTAGGTAATATGGCTTCAGGCTCAGTACAGTACTTATGCACAAATCCTGTGGTACATTTATTAAGACACAAGAAGATGAATCTCAAGGGCAGCACATACAAGCCTGGGCAAGTATCTTTTACAGATTTCCTTTTCATGTTATAATTTCAAAGGATCATTTTTCATACCCAGTCATAAATTTCCAATGGATTATTTTATTAAAAAAATAAGAATTAGGTAAAATATGGGATTTTGGCGCCCAGTTATGCAATACACAACAGTTGCATTGTCTCATGTTGGTTATAAAGATCGTAAATTTACAGGGCGACATGGACATGGAAAGGCAGGATCAGGGATTTTCACATGTGGATGTAGTAGTGCTACCAGCTGTTATATGGCTGCTTTTGCTTTGATTATTTGCTTGGAAACTGTGTCTCTTGATACTGTTGTAAAAATAACAGTGGCAGGACTAGTTTAACAGTTGGACTCAATGATCTTAAAGGTCTTTTCCAATCAAAACGATTCTATGATTCTATGAAAAATTACAAGGGTTTTCCTCTTGATAAATCTTTCTGATTAGTCTTTTTGGTTTGTAATATCTTTTTTTATTAAATATAACTGGCTGTTTTTATTGCTACCATTAACCACAAATCCCATTCTTGCCCTTCTCTTGTTTCTAAATACATTTTTTTAAGAAGCCCACACCGCAGCTAAAGCATTTTAAAAACATATAATTTTTAAAAGTTTAAATTTAGAAATATAAAATAGGGAGAAAATTCAAGAAAATATTTGTAAAAAAGTTCAGCTATCACTTTCTGATAGCTTCTCTGACTGGAATAGTGACACCATGTTAAGCCAATGCTTATAGATTTATGCAGTAGCTTTTCTTTCCAAAATGTTGAAGGGGCTGCTCAGCTGAAGACAGTTCCTATCTAATATTATGAGATTTTTATAAGCCACAGATATCGAAATAAAAAATCTTCAAAAGTTTTTAAAAATAGAATAATTTAGATGGCAGAATAAAGACTGATACTGAATCTGCAATGGTTTAGATTTATTCGTTTCTAGTGTTGAATTTTTACTTTGGAAAAGAATAGAAATACTAGGAAGCTGTTTCACAAAATGTGACTGGCAGTCATATGTTGAGGATGGAAATTTAGTTCTACATATATGTGTTCTTTCAATTGTGAGAAATATGTGAACTTGTGATAGACAATATATTCAACCCACTTCATAATAAAGAATGGACTGATACAAAGATTAGTGAGAAGGGTAGAATTTTAATCATTGTCTTTTTATTCAACACAGAGTCAGTCCTGAATATAATTACATGAATAAAGAAAGTCTGCTTTTGTGAACAAGAAATGGACTATTTGGGGTTTTTTTTGCCGACCCTCTTTGGCACTTGTTGGAAGTTTCATTCCTGAAATAAAAGTTCTCTTCTACAAGCAGAGCACACAGTATTTTACCATGGAGACTCAGGGTTATTTGAAGCACTGGGAATTGTCTGTAATTTTGTCATGAAGTGAAAATTATTCTGAAACTCGAATATCACCTTGAAAAGGTGAATAGACTAACTTGTTAACAAACATCTTCAAGAGCTGGTCAAAGTGAACAAGAAGGGTACATCAGAGCAAGAGAAATCCCCAAGGAAAATTTTAGCCAACTCTGACTTTTTACACCTAAAATCTCCTCAGGATAATAATAGCACTGTATCCATTGTAAGCAACCTACTGGCCCACAGGAATAGCCGAACACAGAAACTGGCAGAAGGGTTAATTCCGCTCCTCATCTTGCCATTACTTTTAGTAAGATAGCAAGGCAAAATACATTAACTGTTATTCTAATACAGCAATGAGTAAAGAAGATTATAGGGTGTTTAATTGCTTAGATATGCAACTGAAAAATCAGTTCTAACTGGGCTACTCATGTAACATGAGACTTGTGTCTATAGATGTCAGAGGTCATAGCATTTCTCTGCCTCAGTTTCCCTGTTTTTACAGTGAGGACATGATCTTTATTCATTCCTCCCTAAAACTGTTGCAGTGATGACTTGACTAGTAATCACAGACAACTATGAACAGCTGAAGAACTATGAAAACACAAAGTTTTTGTTCTTGTTATTGTGTTGTATAAGACATTGTTCTCTCATCCTCCCTACTATAAGTATCAAATGCAATTTGTACAATAAATGTATTATGGCCTCAAACCATGCTATTATAACTTTAGAAGCCATAACGGTGTGCTTTACTTGCTTCATAAATATACATGGGCAGCTAGATTTAAACTCTTTTTTTAATTAAAATGAGGGGGGCAGTAGTTTCCCTTCAGCTTTCTGGTTGTGTGCCAGCACAGAGCTTTCCTGGATCTTACTCCTGGAGTCAAAATGTTCTTAACATTTGACTTGGGAGCGGCATTAGCTCCCAAATAAGTGTGTCTTCTTCATTAACCCCCAGATCTCCCTTTATTATCAAGATTAAGCAGAATCTCCTTTCTACTTGGGCTAACAATTCCTTTTTATTTAAAGATAAATGAAACTCAAACACCATAAATATCACAGGCAAAACAATGCAATGCAGGCTTATTTGTATGTTTATAGCCTCATATAAATTTATAGTTCTGCACAATTTTTTAATTACTTCTGTTATTAAACCTCCTTACAGAAGCAATAAGCGTTTGTGAAGAAAAAAAAAACAAAGTTTAGCATTCCATAGCAAAAATAACCTTCAGCAACTATCTGACATTTCTCAGCTTGCCTTAAATTTACTTCGAAGGAAAAAAGTCAGTGGGCAAAACCTGGAAATCTCAGACGTCTCCCAACCTTATCCCCAACTTAAGACTTCAGATAGCTAGAAAGTTTTCTGGCTTTAGCTGACCATTTTCTGTGCAAGCAAAGAGAAAACAGAGGGAAAGAAAAGTGAAAAGTACCATAATAAAATTGAATTACTTTTTCAGTTTTTATTTTTATCTTCGTCTGCTTTGTGGGAGCTGAAGAGTGCAGAGGATTATAAGCTTGCCTCCTGCCTGTGAAAGGCAACAATTCCATTTGATAGCAGCCTGGCAAGCACCACAAGGTCTTGCCAAACCATGCCCTTGCACTGTGTTAGCTGAAATTCCTCTTCTGATTCAGAAAAGATCCTTACTTCACACTTTCCGGATCACTGTATTGTAAGGAAGAGAGATCTAAGCGTGGTGACCAGAGACAATAATCTTACTAACAAAATATGCAGAGAGAACCACACGTTCACACTAATATGAAGGCTTTTATTAGGTATATATTACTGCCACCAATTTGACCCATAGACCATATTCCAGGTAAACTTTCATACAATGTATTGTGTACATATCAGCAGAAGTCACAAGTCTCAGATTACTCACTTCATCAGATTAATCTAAGACTTTCTATATTTAAAGTAGAAGAGCAGTGATTGATATAAATTCTTTATAAATACATTAGAATTTCATTCTTACTCATTGATTTTAAAACTATCAAGACCAAAAATGGTAGATTTTTTCTGCACATATTTGTAAGACACATGTTGGTTTTTTTGTATGCCAGGTGATACTATTGCTATTTAAATTGTGTGTGTCTGTTGAAATGCAGATAATAACTAATCAGCAGATAATTACTGATCACCAGCTAATAACTGATCAGCATCTTCAGGATATTTGTTAAGAAGTGGTATTCCTCCTTTCTTTGACCGAAAGAAATTCTCTCAATGGGTGCTCTTACTTAAGAAGCTTTTAACTGAGAAGAAGCCATTAGAGCAGACTGTAGTTAAGTATACATTTGGCAGCTAAGAGTCCTTGCACATGATGGTTAGGAGAATCTGCAACACACATCCCTAGAGATTTATTCCCAGAACTGCTGAAACAATGGGAAGTCTGTCATTATCATGTAGCAATTTGGGCTCTGCTCCAAATGAGAAAATTCCTTTCAATGTGTGCATACTGCAACTGTATTAAGTTGATTATGTGTTATGGAATTTAGGTGCTTTCTTAAAGTTGCTTGCTCGAAGTTACCACTGTCACATGAAAAATATTAGCAAGAGAAGAAGGGGACATAGAATTTCCAAAGTAAAATGAACAGGAAAGTGGTAAGACAGCACAGGAAAGTGGTAAGACAGCGCAGGAAAGGAAACTGCTGTGCCGGGGAGTGGCCCACGGGGAGTTCTTCAGAATCAGCTTTAATTAATGTTCCAGTCCACAACCCTCGTACAAAAGCTGTGATCTGATAGAGATTGCTAATAGCATAAGGCTATCCTTTATCATTTTGACTCAAAGGAATACATCATAAATGCAATGAATGACATTGAAGACTGGAGTAACAGAAATAGCCTGAAGTATAACAGTGTAAAAAGGCAAGGCGAGGAATGTGGGGTTACTTAATGAAACCTCTAATTATAAATTAAATGTTTATCAGTAATAAATCACTGAGAAAGATGAGGACCTCAGGGTCATCCCAGAAATACTAGCAGGCACAAATACTTTGCAGCCATGGGAAAGATAAGTATGTAACTAAAATTTATCACAGATGTTTTCAACAGAGCAAGGGTATAATTACATGTACTGACCAGCCACAGTCAAGGCCTCATCTTAAATATAATACTTTTGCTTAGGAAATGTGATTTCAAACAGGACTAAGTGCAGAGAAGGGCTGCAAAACTGATCGCAGGGAGACAGAACCTATGATATCAGGTGAGTGAGAAAGGGATTATTTCATTTAGCCTAAAACTAGAGGCTGAGAAGGGAGAGAATTGCTGTGTGTAGGTAGAAGAGTACATGTAAACTCTAAGGAAAGAAAAAAAACCCAAAAACATCTGAAATATAATTTAGCCTGGGCAGTAGAACAAATGCATCTAGAATGGCCCAGAGTAAATTTTGATGGGAAGTTAGATATTGGATCATTAAAGCAGTGGGGTTCTGGAAATGCTCCCCAGAAGCAATAGAAGGAAAAAAAACCCCTAACTTCTATCACAATGCTAGAGTTGGCATCTGCAAGGGATGGCACTTGTTTTCTCTTGTGACCAGCAGGAAGCTGGGTGTGCTTCAGGGAAGCTGGGGCTCAGCCATTTTAATCTCAATGTGGGAATAAGTAGGTGGAAAATTCACCCACAGATTACAAAGTCAGTATATTATATACCTCTCAGGATAGTTACTTGTATGTTTTAGTAGGGATTGAAAAGAAATTTCTATGAAGATCAAACAGGTTAAGGTTGAAATTTCTTATTTGCTTTCTTCATAGTATCAAACATAGATTATTTTCTCAAAATTTTGCAAGATGGTGATACTGCACTGCTCCAGTGTGTTCTGAAGTCCTCTAAAGTTAAACATCTGCTACCACAGTAGTAGCATACTGATTTCACAAATCCCAGAGATTCAAGACAGCAGATGGAGAAAACATCTCAGCAGATGAGATCACTTTACTTATCATGGCCCTTTTTACCTAACAAGTTTCATAACTGCAATGAAAAATTGCTGATTTTTAAAATCAGTGTTTTCAAAATGCCCTAAACTGTTGTCTTCGTTTAGCCCACACCCAGGGCTAAACAATATCAGTTTTTCTCTCACCCAACGTCCCTTCCCCGACCAAGGAAGGTAACTGGGAAAAGGAGGGAGACTCATGGGTTAAAATTAAACAGATTTAATAAAATAAAGAAACCAATATAAATGATAATACAAAACACACAAAATTATCCTTAGCTAAAAGGTGCAGCAAGTTGCTCCAGGAATAGCCATCATTAGGAAGATGAAAAAATAAGGCTAGAAGAGAGGAAAACAAAAAGAGCCCCACTCCTCCCTAGCAATCCCTCCAGTTATAGTGAACTTGATGTTAATGAGATAGAATACACCTGTGGGCCAGCCTGGGTCAGCTGCCCTGGATTTAATTGCTAAGGACCTTGATCACCATGGCTGGCCACAAACTGAAACAAAATCCCAATGAAACCAGGACAACTGTCCAATACTGAACTTAGCTTACAGCTGAACAGCTACTTCTATAAATAAAAACTGTGAAGTGATATTTAATTCCATTAACTTCAGCAGTTATTTCATCCTTTCATCTATGACACAACCAAAAGAATAAATTTGCAGGAATAAATATTTGCCTATATTAAAAAAAAAAAGGAATAACTGAATATTTCTAAATAAAAGTAGAAAAAAATATGGGGGAAAGATCACTCTAATTTTTAATTAAAATTGAGGCTGTCAGTATCAAAGTGGCATGGTGTGTAACAAAAGAGAATGCACAATTCTGAAAGATGGTCACAAGCCTATTAGCCAATGACAGTTTATTTCATGAGACTTAAAAGTCTATGTCAAAAAATGCCATTTGAAATTTTTGAGAGTCCACTATAACTACCTTTTAAGTTTTCTTGACTACCACAGAAAATATGGAACAGCTATTAAACCGCTGTTCCCCTAATAAACATTAATTATATGACAGCAGGTGATTAATCACTGATAATGCGCTATAGATGACTTTTAATGGTCAGCTAATAATGTCATGGGCCTTTAATACTGAAAATAATTAAAATTAATAACAGATTGTATGGTGAATATGCACGATAAAAATGAGCTTACAGTACAAAAAGCAGGCACCTAAATATAGGAGGAATATCTTTCCCTGTGACCATGACACTTTAGCTCAGTGCTTAGGGCACATGCAAGGGGGGAAAACCTGGATTATTGTCCCAGTTTTAAGGACCATTTGAAACAGGGCTTGGGTTTGGGTTATGACTTACGGTTGTTGTTTTTTCCTCTGAAGGTGAAAGTCCTAACCAGGCTACTGCAGTTATTCTTCCTGGTACAAAAAAATCTTTAATTATAGCATGGAGAGTGAATCCTTAATGGGAAAGAAACCTTCTCCATCACCTGTCCGTTTCTGGAACAATCTATAGATGGTTACGAAGGCACTCTTTTGAAAACAGAGATGTGATTTGAAATCTCTCCCTGGCTGCAAAGAAAATGTAATCTTGGCCTTTCCTTCCTAGATGGCATCAAGTGTGATACTCCTCTGTAAGGTTCTGTCTTTTGGGGAGAAAAAGGGCAGCAGCTCTTTAACAGAAACAGAGTTACAGCCCTGAAAGGGGTTTCAAAGCCATTAATATTGAGAAATATTTTGCACCTTAATATTGTTCACAATGACAGGGTTTGTCTGCATGTCCTATCCTTTTTGGTGTTTTCAACACTCTTGCATTCAGCTGGCTGACTGCTGTGAACCAAACTCTGCCCATGCGCACTGCGGTAGCCTGAAGATTTGACAATTCTGGTAAATTCTCTCTGGCCAATAGGCACAAAGCACAGCATGGTTTGCATCTATAGGGCTAGATTTTCTCCTGAAACAGGAGCTTTGTCCTCAAACAGGTCTCATCCATACTGACTGGTTCCTTGAATACATCATCTCCCAAATCATGTTTGACATTGTTGGGAAAGTGCTAGTTTGCCCAGGTCAAAACCATGTCAGGGAGCGTGCTAATAATTAAATAGCACAGGCAATTGTAGGATGGTGCTTGAGCCCATGTCCTGCTGAGCATTACAGATTCTGGAACCCAGACCTACACATTAGGTCTTACCGTGCTGATATTAAAGCAGGTTTTTCAAAGAGCCTCTTCACCATTAGTAGCCAAATTAATAATTAAGAATTCTAATGTTAAGGCCATATAGAAAAGCAATTTGTGGAAAGTAAGAAAATTTATGACAATTTGGAGAATAAAGTTTTGCAAATTTTGTTTTTAACATAGTATGTAAAAGCCACCGATAAGTATAGGGTTTTATATGTCAAAACCAAAAGAAACAGTTCATCAGGGAGGGAACAGATGTGAATTCAATCTCCAAGTGATCTTGATTTTGCAATATTTTTCCTACTTTACACTGTCCGCTTCTATTTTTTCAGCCCCTGTCAACATGCCATGTCATCATGCCATGTATTAAATCCTGATTAGTTAAACATTTACACAGGTGAGCAACTTTACAAATGCTAGCAGCCACAATGAAGCGAATTTGACTGCCCATGTGAGTAGTCTCTTGCATTTGCAAGCTTTTCTGAGAGTTCTCATGAGATTGCAAGGTTTTTGCAAGTGATACAGTAACAGTGAAACTTTGGGTTTTATTCTAATTTTCCACCAGAGCTATTCCATTCTCATCAGTGGAGCTACTTCCACTTTGCAGTTATGTAAACAAAAAGGGCATGGTGTTCAGCATTTTTCTGGGTGCCATACAAACAAATAATGTAGTAGATTTTTAAAAAACTCAGTCATCTAGTCTAATTAAGAAATCACGTAGAACAGCACAGATTAATATTAGTGATTTTTACCAGATCTTCATTTGTTTTTGGATTAGTGAAAGATTCTTAGTATTGTAAATGAATGACTTGAAAAGTTCATAGAAAGTAGGTGAGGAAGGGAAGGAGAAAAGAAAGTCTGGGAGGAGAGATGCAGAGAAGGAGAACAAGTGAAAAATAAGAAAAATATGAAGAAAATAAAGAAATAGAAAAGGACACTGGGATAAGAAAGGGAAGAACAAAAAAACAGGAAAAAGAAGAAGTAGAAAGATGAGATATATAGTAACCATCTTTCAAGTTGTCTTGGATTGAACTTGTGTGCTTTTCTTGTTGGTTTTTTTTTAATCAATTAATTGTTCATTTATCAATAGAATAAAAAAATAAAGGCAAATGTGAAATATAAAGAAGTTTTAATATCACCATGACAATGTTGACAGTTATAGTTGAAGTCAAAAAAACCAGAATAATAATGTTGCATTTAAATATGCCTTGACAGTAAGCTTAGGGTAATACCTTTTCAATAACAAAAGAATGACTTTTTTTTTAATCACAATTGAACATAAATGATAAAAAATCAGTCATGATATTGCCTTGGCAAAAGCGCTGTTTTCAAGGCTAAAGATTTGTCACTATGACATATTTATTATTATTATTACTATTCTTATTACTGTTAGTAATAAGAATAGTAATAATAATAATCTTTGTGATTAAAGATGATTCCTTACAAGGACATCTGAGTCACTTGAAGCTTTCAGAAAATTGTAGTGTTTTGGATGAGAGCTCATATGAGCTTGCTGCCAGATTTCAGATGAGACAGAAAACCAACCTTCTGACTGCTTGTAGTCATTAAAGAGCAGAAGATACTTTTTGGAAGAGTTGCACTGTAGAGCACCCACTGTGCTGGCCAAATGCCAACGTGGAAAATTACATTCTGCCTTCTGACAATCGCCTCTTCTATTTCAAAAGGCAAGTTCTGTTTTTTTCATACTGTCCTAGATATTAGACATGTGGCTAACCTGGAGTGTGGTGCTAAATCCATCACATGCGTATCTACCTTTCTAAATTGTCACCCTGATCCATTTATTAACTCTATTAAAGAAATGTCCCATTTTAAATCAGTGGGATGGCAATTTAACTTCTGTATAAAATACAGGAAAGTATTACACGTAACAGATCAGAATTTTGGAAGGTAATAATTCAGGAAAGTGACATGCTAGGTTTCTTGTATTAATGATACCTCTGTCTCAATATACTTTTCTTGTATCCTGTGAAGCACATTTAAACACATAGATAAGATGCCCTTCCTTAAAACAGCTGAGTACTTGCACAGTTTTAGGCACCTGCAAAACCCCATCAACTTTGAGCTGCATATATACAAATTGCATTTTTTATTTATAAAGAGGAAGGATGCGAATTTTAAAAGCTCAAATTACTTAACTGGTCTTCTGCCAACACTGAAGCTGAAGCAGATTTAGAATAACGTTGAACCCTTCCAGAAATACCTCAATTGCAAAGTGATTAGAACTTCCTCAACTCATTTTAAAGACAGCCATGTTGAAATAGAACCTGTTTTTTCAAGTAATAAGGTGAATGTCAGTGGAAAGGATAATGCATATGTGCCAGCCAATATAGTACTGTACAGCTCCAGCAATCCCAGAGCTCAAGAGGTAGTAGATACAATGGTTCATCAAAGCGTCGTGGGATTCTGCAAGAGGAACAGCAAAGTACAGCGAGATCGTTGTCATTATTTTAGTAATAGGGCTCCAATTAGGATAGGATTATTTTTTCCTTATTTTGCCTTGGAATTATATATAGCATCCTCGATAAGATAAAGTGCTATGATAAATTCTGCATTTTTGCTTAGCTGAAAATAACAACTCTATGTTTTCAAATGAGTAGATAATTTAAAATCTCATCATCAAACTTGTGTCAGGACTTCTTCAAAGACCGAAATCAGTCAGATCCTGTTTCATGTTCAGGCATATAATTTTTGCAATAGAAAGAAAGAGACATAATACTTCCATAGCAATGCATTAAATACATCAGGTCCAAGCCTTGAGAGCTACTGACATAAGTTTAAGAGGAATGTTCAACTATTTTTAAGAAAAAAGGGTTTTGTTTATGCTTCATATATATATGCAAGTACTTCTGGTATTTCTTATTGATGATGAAGTGAAATTTACTCTGCACACCAGGGAAGCTAAAAACAACACCCCACCCTTGCCTCATGCATTGTACAAAATCTATTAGTAGATGGACATTTAATAGCTGTACAAGTGTATCTTAATGAACCTTAGGATGGTATAGCTTTCCTTGTAATTGCTGACAACTATTTTGCTTTAGGTTTGAGATCACGCATGCTTATCAGAGATGCCATTGACTTGTACTTGTTCTGTTTATTGATTGCTTAATTAGTTTCCAAGATAGCTAATCAGGAACAGATGCAAGCGTTTAAGCATCTCTTGCTGTGTCTTACTCTGAGTACAAAATAGTGGAGCAGCTGTGTGATTTCGAGAAATAAATTAACCCCACTGTACTGAACTAGTTTGAATCATGGTATAGGGTGCATTGTTGATGTTGCAATACCATCTATAATGTGAAATTAATTTGGGGGAAGCTGGTACGCTGACTCATCCACCAAAAAGTAACTGGAAAGGCGTCTTTCTTGGCTTTCCAAATGATAGTGCAAAGATGATCTTTTTTCCTCTTCCTTCTACGCTATTGTTTGCTAAATGTAGCCTCTAACAGTCAGAATAAACAGGTTTTTGCTCACAATAACAACCTCTAGGGATTTCTCTGTCACAGAAATAAAATAAAGTAAATGTCAACATTCTTAGTAGGGAACATTATACAACACTGGTGAAGCTGGGTGAATAATGGACTATGGAGGGTGGTATCTGTCTCAAATATTTAAAAACTCAGTTTAAAGTAACACAATGTTTTGTTCTGATGAAAGCAAGATTCTTTGTTTGAAATTAGTTCTTTTAAAGTGGTATCGAGTGTTTATCTTGAATAAAATTACAGAGGGTATTGAGAAGAAAAACAGTTTCAAACTAAAAAATCCAAATGTTTTTGGATTAAAATCTTGATATTACATTTATAGATTTTCTGAGAGACCGTATTCCTTAATGTGTAATTCAGCATAACTGACACAAATTCACATTATTTGGGCTTATGGAATCTGCTTTATAAAACAAAGTGCTTGGTATAAAAGGCACCACACAGCTTTACCCATAACAATACTAATACCATGTATAAGAATAGTCAGGCTGTCTAAGCATTGACCTAAGGGCAGGCATTTCATATTTATAATTAGGTATTACTGACTATTTCCCATGCTGTTAAAATCTAAAAGGAACCTCTTTTCCAGTTTTGTCCTCATGACAGAAATGAACAATAGACCCATTCAGAAAACAATTTTTCTCAGGTTTTAATGAAGTATTTGATGTTAATATAGGAAATAACATCTTCTGCTTCATAACTGTTCACATGGAATTCATGCCTTCCAGTGACCTCTGATAGTTTTACCAGGGGTTCAATGTAGTTTTTACAATTACTTTTTAAAAGATGGTCAGGACAACACTGCACATCAACAGAGAGCTGTCAAAGTTTAATGCATGTTTTCCAGCCCTATTCCCAATATAGGCTGAAGAGTCCAGTACTCAAAAGTATGTCTTTATCATCTGAGAAACTGCCCTGCCATGCTACCCACAGCTGTTTAATATGAGACCAGAGCAATGGTGTTCAAGGCTCCTATTGTATCTGTAGGCAGCAGAGATGTGAAGATTTGCTTAGCAATCAGTCTCACATTTAAACTCAAAGGACACTGAATGAAAACGGCACTTCAATAGAAGTCAGTGGAGAAGAAAATTGAAAAAAAAAAGGAGAAAAATATTATAAAAATCTTCACTAAAACTAATTTGTTACAACTGAGACTTTGAAATACGGAACATCTTAACTGTTAGAAAATCCATACAATCATTTTTATTCTCAACAAATATATCAACCTATGATTTAACTTATACACATAGATAACATTTAATTTTTTTTCTGATGCAATGTGTATGCAAGGTCATCTATGCACTATTTAGTAATAGTGCATTACTACTAAAATACTGCTTCCTGTATCAATCACCATTTAAAAAAAATGGCCAAATTCAGAAGAGAGCATGCCTGAACCTACTGCTTGAAAGACTCTCTGTGTGATAATTATCACTTACCAGTATTTTGCCTAAAATTCTGAAATCAATCATAAGATAATATCAAGATAATTCATTATTTTTTAGGTTGGGTAGCGATGGTTTTTGTCTTGAGTCCTACTTCTTCCTGAAGTGCTTCTGCCACTGAAACCACTAAGGATTCATATTTCATTCTGACTTCTTTTTTGCATCATAAAAATTAACCGTTTTGCTAAGTATTCCTGTTAAGGGACATAGCCAGGATGGGTAACTCCTATATATGGGCAATTGCATAATTTTATAAATCTAGGGTATATTTTATTCTTTGAAATCAAATTTCAGATGAAATTTTATTAGACTGAATTCAGCAGCTCTTAGAATAAAAATGCTTGGTCATTTCCATTTACCTACAGCAACACAAGTGATGTTAAGATGCTTCCAGTGAATGCCTCTACTGGTTTTATTTCCTCATGTGTTTCTACTTTAATAAGAGCAGGAATAATAATTCCATATATATTGTGAACTTATGTTCAAATAAACATAACTGAATGTGGGACATGGAGCAAAGCAAACTCAGGAAATATTACCACTATACTGTTTTTTTGGCTGTTTCTTTTTTATGTCAAAAGAATCATGATTCTGATTAGTAGAACTAGAGAAAGAACATCTTACAATTGTATCTTTGAAGAAACTGAAAGTTAAGCATCTCCAGAAGAAACTCAAAATATGTGTTGATTTTTCAAAAAGTATACAGTAGTTGCTAAGACATTTTATTCGTAGAACACAGAGAACACAAAAATGTGATGGCATTACAGTCTGACAAAGAAAAAGAAAAACTGTGGAAACTTAATAGCTAGTAATAGGATCAGAAAATTGCAGGGCTGCAAGATTTACTTAATAGTATTTGTGTGACTTGCATAACGTGGTCTTGTGGTACTTTCAGGACATACAAGACAATATTCAGTGCAGTACCATTAAAATCCTCTTGCAAACCCTAACTGCAGACCAAAGGAGTAAAAATGACTTGTGGAAGTAATTTGTTCTCCTGAGTACACAGTGCATCCAAATCATCATTTACTGTCAACACCAAGAGATTTCACAACACAGTAAGGTATCACATATTAGCATTAGGCTCTCCAGAAGCCATTGGATCTGAAGGATGAATTTAATAAGTCTAGTTGTAGCCAATATCAGGTCCCAACTCTTAATAAAATAAACCTAGATAAAAGGGAAATTTAGAAAAATTCAAAATAACAACTGGGATGTAGATGAACATGTGATCATATTATTACTATGGCTCAATAGCTATTTTCTAGAAAGGCATCCAGCCAGCACATTGATTTTCAAAAATAACCTCTATACACTTCATTTCTTGATGCAATGAGATCACGCTCTAAGCGATGTTCTGAAAAGTTGAGAAATAGGATATTTGTCTAAACGTTAGTCTAAGATGCTCAGTGTTATCTGAAGGAACATGTCATTAGTTACCATAATTTCACTGAAACTCTTCAAAACTACCAGCTTAAAATAGACAAATAAATTGGTTACTTAATAAAGTTCCAACATTTAATTATAGACAGCCTCAAATCATCTTAAACTGATAATCAAACCTTTTTTCCGACCTTAAAACAACTACATTCCTAGAGCATGGATAGACGTTTGAGAAGCCAAAGACTTTCTGCTCTCCCTGGTGCCACTTAGAATGTGCGTGGAGGCGACAATAGCATGAATACTTCAGCAAACGGTAGGAACAGCCAAGAACAAACAGTTCCTGGAGTCTCCAGTGGCACAGGCAGTAGCAGGGTAACATTGCCTCCCTCTATTTGCCAAGAGCATTTCAAAGATGATGTTCCGTATCCTTGGAAATGTCAGGATTCGTTGACTGTACAAAAAGTCTTCCAGTGTTGCATAGTTTAATTTCAAATCTATCCCAGGATTCCTGTCTGTGATAGTGGATGCATGCATAGATAGCTCTGCAAGAGTGAATTCATGTACGTCTGGTTTTAATTGCAGAAGTGGATTTATTGGTGAACGGCTTTTCTCAGTATGATAGGTACTATTAACTCCGTAGTCTCTGGAATATCATGATATATTTTATTTAAGGTGAAAATAACCCACTAAAAGCAGATGACATCAAAATTTATTAGACTTGATAAAATTCTTCGGTCTATGCCTGAAAAACTGAATAATACCCTTCTAACTCCTCAAACTACTGAATTTTAAGTATTCAAATAAATTTCTTTGCTCAATGTGATTTGTAGAAAGCCACAAGATAAACATCTATTTGCAATTTGGGCCTGTTTGCAAAGATTTAATATGAGGAGGAGCAGAATGAAAAAGGAAAAAAATCTGAGAATTATAACAGCAACATCGTAATGTGGTTTCTTTAAAATACCAGCCTTTTTTTAGTTTTATACAGTGGTGCAGATAACTAGAAATCTATTTTGATTTTGATGAAGCAGAAATTGTTCTTGTGCCAAATCCACCTTTTCTTACAGAATGTAAAATCCTGCTTATTTACCAGAATATAATAGCTTTTTTTCTTTTATGTACATGCGTCACAGGTATGCCACCTAGTTAAGAAAGAAATCTCATTAAAAAAATAAATACTTTATTGAGAACTGTACCTTGTTGTCCTTGTAGATACCATGGTGGATATATCTGGAATACCTTGTTTCCAGTTCCATGAAAGTATTAAACTGTCCAGCTTGTCATCTCTGGAACCATAAATGTTTGCAGAGTCACAAATATAACTGCAAGTTTCAATAATGACGTAGTCTGTACTTTCAGAAAGAGAAAAATAGCAACCTGCTCATGTAGTCGAACAGCTCCTAATGATCTATACTTAATGCAATTTCATACGTTGCTTGCCAGGTGAGAGAACACTGAAGTGTAAAAATAAAAGAAAAATCTTATTCCCCTCTCCAATCTGCTGAACAAGAAATGCAGGGATGGCAGAAGCAGCATGTGGCGTACAGGTGGTCCTGAGGCTGTTCCAGTCCAGCTTCAGGACTGCTCAGCAGCTGCTGCTCAGAGGACTCCACAACACTTAGTTAATGCTGCTTAAACAGCATTAACTTTGGCCCAGTTACCATGCACTGAGCTGCGCTAAATATGATGCTGCAGAGAAAAACTGATTTTTGGCTGTTAAAGCCCTGTCCTCCCATTATGCTGAGAAAGCTCAGCTGAATACCCATGGAGATGCTTCTAAGGTCTATTAAGAGGGAACAGCATGGAGCTTGCAGTTGCATCAAAGATATTGTATCAGATCAGTGCTACATAACAAATTACAGGAGTCTTAAATGGTGAAGAAAGAACAGCGTGAATATGGGAGGCTGATATAATTAATTTTTCCACTTTAATAGTTATCATTTGGAGAGTTTTAGTTTCACAGTATGTAAGTAGCTTAAAGAAATATTTCTGTTGGGTATTGTATTCTTAGTGTTGCCTTATAGAGAAACATTTGCTGAATCAAGTTCCAACATTGACAGTGATACTCAAAACTATAAACACGCCAAACTAATTCATACCTTTGGTCTATTGCACTTGTCAGAGAACTATTTTTCTGTGTATTATACTCACTGATTGATTTTTGAAAAGCTTGTTGGTTTCTGTGGAGTCCAAGTAACACCCAAGCTTCTTGCAATATGCCTTATTTAAAAAAAAATAAAAAAAACAAAACCACAATAACATAGGAACAATCTATTTAAAGTTCAAAAAAGTTCCTTTCTTAGCCTCTACTTATGGAAACAAACACCTGTCATTCTCCAGGCAGTTCTGCTGGGACTCCTTTCAAAGGAATTCTTCCATTTGTGTTACCTGCATGCCAGGCTGCATGCTGCATTCTTCATTCATGCCAGACGCTTCTCACTGGTGCCCATGGACAGGACAAGAGAAATGGGCTCAAATTAAGAAACGTGAAATTCCATCTGAACACAAGAAAAAAACTTTTCTATTGTGAAGGTGATCAAATACTGGCACAGGTTGCCCAGAGAGGTTGTGGAGTCTATCCATGGAGGTATTCAAAAGCCATCTGGACATCGACCTGGGCAAATGATCTAGCTGACCCTGCTTGAGCGCGGCGGGGGGCAGGAGTGGTGGACTATATGATCTCAAGAGGTCCCTTCCAAGCTCAACAATTCTGTGATTTTAGAGTATCATGAGGAACTCTAACTCCATGCTACGATAAACCAGCTGTGAGCTGTGTAGCTTCTAGTTTCTGAAAAAGTTCAATGAGTACTCGCTTGGGACTGCTGCACCGCAACAATCATGCAGCAGCTATTTCATCGCATTTCCATTCTAGTCACACCTGAAAACTTGCTTGCTTGTGAAGCCATGTCTCTCTATGGACTTTACAAGCAACTGAGATACATAGCAGTATTTGTGTTGAAACTTCATTGATGTGAGTGCAAGGTGATGGCAAACACCACTAATCTGAGGTTTGCAGTTTTTAAAAGGCACCCACAGTGCGTATCTGTGCCAGGGAGGAGCAAGAGGCCAGTTGACCCATGAAGGAGGATGAGCCAGGAGTTGAGAGCAGGTATGTCATGGGTAGGGCAGTGCCCTCCCTAATGATGCATCAGGGCAGGATAGTGAGAGAGACAGGGTCCATCGACAGTCCCAGACAAAGTGAGGTAATGAGTGAAGTCCAAAGTGAGCCCACGGATCCCTTCAGGGAAGGCAGAAGGCATAGCTGGAGGCAAGGCTACCTACGGTATCGGTGCAAGGTCTACCCAGGAAACCCACAAACCTGGACAGCAGGTGACAGGTTTGGGCTCAGGGACATCTGCAACTTAACTCAAGGCAGGTCTGGGTGCCCAGGCATGAGCTTGAACAAAACCTCTGTGCTCAGGGGCAGAGGGAGTGGGTGTTGGCAGTATATGCTACTTTTATGTCCTGTTCATATGTATCAATTATCTGAAACAATTTTCATTAAACCAATTATTTTGGTAACCATGTTTGCTGCTTATGGTCAGAAGTATTTATCGATCATTAATGCAATGTATTTATCCTTTTCTTTAGTTTTCTTTCCTTCTTTAGAGATATACACTCTCTACTGATTTTTCACGTTCCCCCAAGCTAACCGGCAGTTCTATTGCATATACGCGATTTTAAAGAAAATTCCATATATTTCAGAACATTTTTGTTAGTTTTTTTCCTATTATTATTATTATTATTATTATTATTATTATTATTATTATTATTTTGAAGCACAGAAAGGGGAAGTATGAATGAACTGCTAAATGTTTGCTTGTCTGTTTAAAGTATCTTCTTTGAGCTTCTCAGAATCCCAGCCAAAAGAAAAGCCCTGGCAAAAAGAGATAAGATGTGCATGAAACCAGACAAAAATCAGATAATTAAGCACACCATCATTTCCCTGATATTTCCATACTGGCGTTTGCAGCCAGCAAAAGCGCACTAGAATTGTGAGTCTAAATCCTGTTCAGTAAAAGCAAGTCCTTCCACTGACTTTAGTAGACATAGGTCATGTCCTGGTGCAGCACAATCTAAAGAGATAGAGAAAAGTTTGTTGGCAAAGAGATATTTTGATATATAGGGTCCAATTAATCCTTAGATGACAACCAAAAATTAACTTGTGACTTGCAGCCTCTTCACTCTGATTTTTATTAGATATAAATAATCTTATTTTTTTCCTCTGAACCAGCTTTTCAAGGGCTCTTCTTGTAGTTGTCATGCAGTTTTAATACACAATGAACATTCGTTACAGTAACATTAATCTGGCAGACATTACACTTCAAATAATTGCTACCTGCCTTAATTCCTTGTTTGTCCTTTTGTAAGCATTAATTACATATGTCAACAATAATCAGTTTAGAGTAAGATAATTGCAAGTATGGAAAAAGGTTACTCTTAGCAAATAAGTACTTGAAAGATAATGTCTTCATAGTATTAGGATGTTACTTACTTCAAGATTTTCATTAATTTGTTGGAGGCCCCTTAGCTTAGCTACATAAACAAAATGAACAGTCCATTATAATTTTTTGTGTATATGTTTATCACACTAGCTGACAGATTTGGGATTTTTTTTTCATTGCAAACAAGACATGCAGATGTTTGTTGGTGATTTGGAACAAACCTATAGATATTTATTTCCCTCCGATATGTTAAAAGAACTATTCAAAAGCATGCCTTTTTGAAGATACACCTAACACTTTTTGCCTGATTGCCTCAGTTGCAATAATTCTGATAAAAATTGCCAATGCCAATGCCATTGCTTATGTATTTCATCACATAGATGCTCAGCATTCTGCTAGCTGTGGATCCTGTGCATTTTTCAGGGTCTACAAGCATGCTCTGCATCACAAATTTGGCATGACTTATTTTTTTAGATCCTTCTTGTTTCCATTTGCTTTACTTACAAAGTCAAATCAAGAGTGTCTTCATCATCCGTGACAGACTTACATTAATATGGTTAAAAACATGAAGTGAAAGTGAACCAGAAACCTCTCTAGTTGTTTTGGTATAGCATTTCATTATTTTTAAAGGCAGAAAGCCTCTCCTGATATCTTATGCCTTTGTAATTTAGAAATCTTTTTGTGCTATTCCTAGTGGGCATAGAGGAGAACTGACCACTGTTCTGTTGTAATAATTAAATTTTACATGCTGGAAGACTGCTTTCATGTCACCCCTTCATCTCCTTCACAGCAGACATTTCCAGTTTCTTCAGTTTTTCTTCACAGGTAAATTTTTTTTAAACTTCTGATAATTTCACATACCTGAGGTTAGTATTAACCTCCCAGATCCCTCCAATTTGTCTTTGAGCATACCAGGCATCTCATGGCTGAAGCTTCACCAACATCTAGCAGAATGACATAGCACCTCTCTGTTCCTCATAAAGCATTTATCATTAAACCTGTCAGAGTGACATTGATTTCTCTTGAAACAGTTGCACATTGCTGTTGTTTGACCAATATGCAGTTTCTGGGCCAGTATAATTTCTAGGTCATTTTATGCTGCATTGCTGCATACCTACTTTTCTCCAAATATTTCAGCATCTCCTCCAGCTCCCTAGATCTCATCTTTTGTTCTTGTTCAGCTTAGCCACTTGCACCACATAGTAGGTCTCTGGAAGGCAGAGTATCAGTAGTTATAGACCTAACATGCTGTCCTTGAAATAGGTGAAAACAGGTAACTGTTACCTGTCAATTTAAAAAAAAATAATCTGCAAGACAAAGTTTACTTCAGACTACCAGAACCATCCCGAACAGTTAGTTATAATCTTCTAACAAAGTAAATGATTACTTTTTTAAACATATGTGATTATACTTATGAGAAAGCATAAAATCTTTTTTTCTTGCATAGACTGAATTCAGGCTAAAACTCCAGGAACAATTATAGGGAAAACTTGCTTTTGAACCGCAGCATATTCAGAATCACAAATGGTGAGATTATGAGATACCTATTTCAGCAGCTGGGTGAATACATTATACATCACTGGTACAGGTTTTATTTTTTATTATCTAGAGTTTCCAGAGATTATTTTTCCTGGACCGTTTTACTCAAATGTTAACTACATAGAAAGGAACATATATTACTTGTTTGTCTGTGTCTGTCCCCACCCTATCAGTGGTGTATTTGGGGCAACTGGAGAAGCCTGTTTGAACAATTTCTCATGTGATAGCTTGTATTGAAATGTCTCAAGCTGATAATGAACTGGAGAACATAATATTGATTAAGCTAACATGGATATCAACCTTCTTTTATAAACTGCTTAAAGCATATAAATATATAGAAGATCATTGTTAAGACTTTGTCAGATTTAAAGTTATGAAGGGATTTTTTAAAAAGAGAATTACTTTTTATCTACTCATGTAATATACCGATGCAGTGCATTAATAAATCATCTAGCACTTTCATAAAAGGTTGATAATTAGTTGTCGGCATTTAACTACTAATGACAGCTGTAGAGGATATATTCTTAACTTATATTTTATTCAGGTACTAATGGTTAAAGTTAGAAGCATAATTATCATACCACGACACGATGATTCATGCTGTTATTGATTTTGTTGCAGCCGACTTTATGTTTCCATGCCAAAATTGTCATATTGATTATTTGTGGTTACTGGTGTGCAACCCTTACATCAGATTTCTGTCCAGACGGTAACAACTTTTATAAAATATTTAATAATAATCTCCACGACCCAGGAATTTTCTTGAAGCTTAGTTTTACTTGCTTATTTTGATTTAAAGACTGTCAGCAGCTGAAAATGAGGTGTGATTTTCTGATTTGGAGAACCTGAATAATCTTTTTCTGGAGGCTATATTTTTCTGAATGTTATTTTAAATATGCAGAATATATTATGGAACTGAAGAATTTTAGCATATTGTGTTTATTAATCATAAACAAGGTGCAGGATACTGAAGGCTATTAAGTACATTTCACATCAGAAGAAATTTAGCTGGAAAAAAAATGGTTAATCCAGACCTCTTGAATATAAAGAATACATTTTTTTCTAGTATTATATATATAATCCATCAGTTAGCTCTGAGGAATTAAGCGCTAGATGGTCTTTCATGTAGGAAATACCGGTGCAGAGGGCACCAAAACCTGTCAGATTTTGCTTCCAGTAAAGAATTGCCTATACATGTAGTTGAATATAGTTGAGACCCACCACAGTCATCTTTCTGGAAACAAGAGCTCAAGAGAGTAATCACACACTCCCCTCCAGGCTTCTGGGACTGCCTAATTCAAGTGTGATGCAGAGGTGCTCAGGCTAGAAGCATATGGAGAAAAGGAGAAAGAGAGAAAGGTACATCTTGAGATCTGAGGCAACTGACTTGACGTCTAAAACAGGGGAATGTCAAGGCCGTGGACACTTTTTCCGCAATTCTTCATTCTTTGATATCATAGCTACAACTGTCTATGTATGTACTGATATTTGGAATAGTTGCAACACAAAAAGGTTATTATGTGGGGTCTAGTTTGTATAGGCTGTTGGACCCATACTTCTACTGAATTCATATCCTTAAATTTCAGAGGAAGAAAACACAGATATAATGCAGGGAAGGAAACCCAAGACACTAACAGGAGCATACCACGTCCCACCCAGAAAAAACAAGCCATCAGGACTTAATGTGGCTTATGAACCACATCTGCCCTGACTGTTAGACATAGATGTTGGTCAAGGGACTGGCAAATGGAGCAAGGTTTCACGACAGTTAGGAAATAAATTATTACGTGTCTGGAATATGGGAGATTTCCTTCAATTACTTCAGGAAAAAAAAAAAAGACAAAAAGGGCCATTATCAGGAGAACAGGAAGGAGTGTTTAAGAGTTTCTTTATTCATTCGAGGTAAACTGTGTCCAGGTAGGGCTTGTTACAAGAATGAAAGTAGTAACAAGGTAGTGTTGCATGTAGATTTAAAGTAAAGAAAAAACGTCTTCCAATTGCATGTCATCTAGGTATATATGAGATATTGCTAACACAATATTTGTGAGCATTTGTTACAATTCAAAATACCAGCTGAATCAATACCCACCAGTGTGCTCAGTATTTATGAGCATCCATGTGAATGCATACGCTTTTTGGGAAGGTCTGTTTGAATTAGTAACCTTA
This sequence comes from Nyctibius grandis, assembly GCF_013368605.1. Taxonomy (NCBI): domain Eukaryota; kingdom Metazoa; phylum Chordata; class Aves; order Nyctibiiformes; family Nyctibiidae; genus Nyctibius; species Nyctibius grandis. Next base: position 82,779,673 of record NC_090660.1, read on the forward strand.
TGTGCATGCAAACACATGCATTAGAGGGACCAAGCATATTTACTATCCATTGTTCATCATTTGTCAATTTCCTTTTTAAAAAGTTTTAATCATCCAATGAAGGCACAAACATTGCTATGTGCCTGAGGAGACCAATCATACAAGTTAATGACTAACAAAAAGCTAAATTGAACAACATTCAACGACCTCATAGATTGAATATTTTCTGTTGTTTACTGAATACTTGCTAAGATCATACAACACGTACAGTAACAGGGCCCTATTTTGTAATGCTTTATTGACAAAAAGAAAGGGTATAATCAATTTAGACTTCAGTATTTCTAGGTCAAAAAGTTTTCCTCACATTGCAAACATATAGCTACTGTTAATACTAAATAAATAATAATGGTAGTCAGAGTACAAAGAGGGACAAAGTCAATTTCAAAGATATAAAGAAACATCTTTTTACAACATTGTCTCTAGCTACAGAAAGAAAAGTCCTCATGGTGAAACATGAATGCTGAACCACAGGAGAGGGTCTGAAGTCACAGGTCGTATCACTGGGATATTTGTAGATATACTGCCAGCTTTACACTGCAGTCAGACCTAAAATAAAGAGAAAAAGCTAAACATTTGAATTCTAGTTGATAGCTAAGTGGAGAAATTTTAAGAAGAAGTGATTTCACTGTTATTTATTTCATGCAGAACTCTATCAAATCAGCTTGCAACAAACTGGAGATGTACTGAGCTGATATTCAGTTTAGTTGCTACAGCCTTGATTCTAGTATTTAAAAAATAGTCTCAGCAAAGGACTGAACTTCCCAATCCCACCAGAACTGGTTTAAAATAACATGCTGGTGGGGAATTCCTGTTTATGCGTGTTTTCTTTTATGAAATCAAAATAAACTATAACCTGTCTGCTAGGAGTCAGCAACCAAAACTGCTATGCTGAGAATAGCTAGAGGATCCCCTATAAATTTAATCAATAAATGTGCTTCAAACTTCACTTGGAAACCTGGAAAAACTAAATATCTCCACTGGGCACTCATGAAAGCTAATGATTTCTCCTCTTGTGAGCTCTTGCTCTGGAACAAAAACCTTATTGATGGAAAACGAAATGCCTGTACACCAATGCACGCAGCATGGGGAATAAGCAGGAGGAGTTAGAAATCCGTGTTCGGTCGGGGGGCTATGATCTAGTGGCGATTACAGAGACTTGGTGGGATGCCTCGCATGACTGGAATGTGGTCATGGATGGCTATGTCCTGTTCAGGAAAGACAGGCCGCTAAGGAGAGGAGGTGGAGTTGCTCTTTATGTGAGTGAGCAGCTAGAATGTATTGAGTTTTGTCCAGAGGCGGATCAGGAGTGAGTTGAGAGTTTGTGGGTGCGAATTAAGGGGCAGGCTGGCAGGGGTGATACTGTTGTGGGTGTCTATTACAGGCCACCGGCTCAGGATGAGGAGGGTGATGAGGCCTTCTACAGGCAGCTGAGAGCAGTCTCGCAATTACAGGGCCTGGTTGTCATGGGGGATTTCAACTACCCTGATATTTGCTGGGAGGCCTACTCAGCCAGCCATCCTCAGTCCAGGAGGTTCCTCCAGTGCATTGATGATAACTTTCTGATGCAAATGGTGGATGAGCCAACTAGGAGAGGAGCGCTGCTGGATCTTATCCTCACTAACAAGGAGGGTCTGGTTGAAGAGGTGAAGGTTGAGGGCAGCCTTGGTTGTAGCGACCATGAGATGGCAGAGTTCAGGATCTCATGTGGCAGGACCAGAATAGCTAGCAGAATCACAACCCTGAACTTCAGGAGGGCCAACTTTGGCCTTTTCAAGCAATTGCTAGGGGAAATCCCATGGGACAGGGTACTAGAAGGTAAGGGGGCCCAAGATAGTTGGTTAGCATTCAAGGACTGCTTCTTCTGAGCTCAAGATCAGAGCATCCCAGCAGGTAGGAAGTCAAGGAAGGGTACCAGGAGACCTGCATGGTTGAACAGGGAACTGCTGGGCAAACTCAAGTGGAAGAAGAAGGTGTACAGATCATGGAAGGAGGGGCTGGCCACTTGGGAGGAATATAAGTCTGTTGTCAGAGGATGTAGGGAGGCAACTAGGAAAGCTAAGGCCTCCTTGGAATTAAACCTTGCAAGAGAGGTCAAGGACAACAGAAAGGGCTTCTTCAAATACATTGCAGGTAAAGCCAACACTAGAGGCAATGTAGGCCCACTGATGAATGAGGTGGGGGTCCTGGAGACAGAGGATAAAAAGAAGGCGGAGTTACTGAATGCCTTCTTTGCCTCTGTCTATACTGTTGGAGGCTGTCCTGAGGAGCCCCGGACCCCTGAGGCCCCAGAAGAAGTCAGGATAGAGGAGGAATCTGTCTTGGTTGATGAGGGCTGGGTCAGGGACCAATTAAGCAACCTGGACGTCCATAAATCCATGGGCCCTGATGGGATGCACCCACGGGTGCTGAGGGAGCTGGCGGAAGTCATTGCTAGGCCACTCTCCAACATCTTTGCTAAGTCGTGGGCAATGGGAGAAGTGCCTGAGGACTGGAGAAAAGCGAATGTCACTCCAGTCTTCAAAAAGGGCAAGAAGGAGGACCCGGGTAACTATAGACCGGTCAGCCTCACCTCCATCCCCGGAAAGGTGATGGAACAACTTGTTCTTGGTGCTGTCTCTAGGCACATCAAGGATAGGGGGATCATTAGGGGCACTCAGCATGGCTTCACCAAGGGGAAGTCATGCTCAACCAACTTGATAGCCTTTTATGAGGATGTTACCCAGTGGATAGATGATGGTAAAGCTGTGGATGTGGTCTATCTCGATTTCAGTAAAGCGTTTGACACGGTCTCCCACAGCATCCTCGCAGCTAAACTGAGGAAGTGTGGTCTGGATGATCGGGTAGTGAGGTGGATTGTGAACTGGCTGAAGGAAAGAAACCAGAGAGTGGTGGTCAATGGGACAGAGTCCAGTTGGAGCCCTGTGTCTAGCGGAGTCCCTCAAGGGTCGGTTCTGGGACCAGTACTATTCAATATATTCATTAATGACTTGGATGAGGGAATAGAGTGCACTGTCAGCAAGTTCGCTGATGACACAAAACTGGGTGGAGTGGCTGACGCGCCGGAAGGCTGCGCAGCCATTCAGAGAGACCTGGACAGGCTGGAGAGTTGGGTGGGGAGAAATTGAATGAAATATAACAAGGGCAATTGTAGAGTCCTGCATCTGGGCAAGAACAACCCCATGTACCAGTACAAGGTGGGGGCAGAGCTGTTGGAGACCAGCGTAGGGGAAAGGGACCTGGGGGTCCTAGTGGACAACAGGATGACCATGAGCCAGCAGTGTGCCCTTGTGGCCAAGAAGGCCAATGGCATCCTGGGCTGTATTAGAAGGGGTGTGGTCAGCAGATCGAGAGAGGTTCTCCTCCCCCTCTACTCTGCCCTGGTGAGGCCGCATCTGGAATATTGTGTCCAGTTCTGGGCCCCTCAGTTCAAGAAGGACAGGGAAGTGCTAGAGAGAGTCCAGTGCAGAGCCACGAAGATGATTAAGGGAGTGGAACATCTCCCTTATGAGGAGAGGCTGAGGGAGCTGGGTCTCTTTAGCTTAGAGAAGAGGAGACTGAGGGGTGACCTCATTAATGTTTATAAATATGTAAAGGGCAAGTGTCAAGAGGATGGAGCCAGGCTCTTCTCAGTGACATCCCTTGACAGGACAAGGGGCAATGGGTGCAAGCTGGAGCACAGGAGGTTCCACTTAAATTTGAGGAAAAACTTCTTTACGGTGAGGGTGACTGAACACTGGAACAGGCTGCCCAGAGAGGTTGTGGAGTCTCCTTCTCTGGAGACATTCAAAACCCACCTGGACACGTTCCTGTGTGATATGGTCTAGGCAATCCTGCCCCGGCAGGGGGATTGGACTAGATGATCTTTCAAGGTCCCTTCCAATCCCTAACATTCTGTGATTCTGTGATTCTGTGAAAAGGAAAAGAAAATTAATTTAGGAAATAATAACTAAGGATAACTACAAACAAAGGAGATTTATTAACAGCCTTGTAGTTTCTTGAGCAGCAGATTTTTCCTCAGTATTCTCATCTGTCAGATAAGGCAAAATAATAAAAGAACTTCCATGTGAACTGGCTGAAAAAATTAGGTTTTTATTTAGATTTTTTTTTATCCAGTCTCAGTTCAAACCAAACCAAACCCAAGCCCTTTTTTTTTTTAATTTCCCATACATTTTAATTTCTAAACCACATTGCTTAAAAATGTTGCAGCATACATTTCCAAAATCAGATGAGTTCACTTCATCCTTTAGGGCTGCATTGACAGTGACATCTCGTCTATACTGTTGTGGTATAGCTGAGTTTAGGTGTGTAGCTGCAGTGATTACAAAGACCCTTGGCAGATGGGTCAGATGGACTGTTCCAGAGCCACAAGATTACAGACATCTCTTCAGGCTGAAAAAATCCAGGTCCCTCAGCCTCTCGTACAGCCTCAAACCACCCGTGTGGCTCTCCATTGGGCTCACTCCAGTTTGATTGCTCCAGTTTGTACTGGGGATCCCCAGGCTGAACATCGTACTCCAGATGCAGCTTCACAAGCACAGAATAAAGGGGAATAATCACCCCCCCTTTACCTTCCCCAAACATCAGTGTAAAGCAGGACCTTATCTGAGCTAGTATAACTTTGTTGCTGTCTTCTCTGCAATGTGGCCTCTGGTGTGAAATTTAAGCCGTTCCCAGACCCCTAGAGGTATTCAAAATGCAACAAAAGCACTCCTCACCCACATATTGAATAATTATTTTTTTTTAAAACCACTAGTTTTTGCCTTCAGAGTGCTTCAGGCTCTTTTCCTCTGTGATCCATTGAAGACTAAGAAGTCAACGTCTCTCCACAACATCACTGAAGATCTAAATAAGCACTCCTCGTGCTGCCCCACATACTCAAAAAAGGATGTGTCATATATCCTCTGTTTACAAGAAATTTGTCTATTTTATTTTATTTTCCAGGAAAGCTAGCAAATAATACATACTGAGATACTATTAATTCTTCATTTATTTTGCCCATGGTAGCAGTATCCAAAATGAACAAACTAAAACTAACAAAATTTTGACCCTCCTGGAAAAGAAAAATCCTTAAAGATAAAATAGTTCATACAGCTTTTAAAGTGAAGAAACTTTCTGTCTATCCATCTATGTAGCTATTATATCTGGATACATAACATTTATGTTATTTTTTTGCATATACAATACCTGTCTAGAATAAAAGTGAGGGTTTCTTGATAACTTTTCAGTACAGTGGATGAAAAAGAAGTATGACAACAGAAAATGTCTGATAAATGAAATTTGACATGTTTTTTATCCATTTAAAAAGGATGCTGAACAGCTGGTAATTGCGAATATTTTAGCAGTCATTTTTGATGTGGAATATTGCTTCTGTGCTCAACACTAATGAGATGCAAGTTGTACTTCATCAAATTGACAGTTCTTAGGTTTTTTTGATGAGCACGTGATACATTTCTCAGAACAGTGGATAATGGATACATTTACCTGTGAAGAGAAGAAAAAATTCTTAGTTTCGTTACTTGCTAGTGACCTACTTTGGCCACGCATTATGAAGCTGTGCAAACAAATATATGGGTACATATAAATAGAATAGATAGATTCAATAGAATCTAAATAGAATAGATAGAACATCTATTCAAAAGAGCAAAACATGAGCATTTTCTCTAAAAGAGCAGGAAACAAAATACAAATCTTAAAAGGAATGAGCAGATTCAAAATCTATTCAAGAATTTAAGAACATTTACCTTTACTGAATGACTAGGTTTTCCTCTTCTGTAAAACTTGCTGTATTTATTTTGTCAAATCTGTATTGTTATTATTGAAAAAACAAGCCATGATGATACATGAAAGTAGCTGTTGGCTCATTAGAAGTTTCAGAGACAAGTCAGAGGGATTATTCAAATGTTTAATGTTATTCACCCGTGTAAGCAGGATTAGTGCCTTTGATTGCACTGTGAAAGGAATATAAAGAAACTACGACTGTTCATACTCATGTCTAGGGAGATGATTGTAGAGCCATCACAGTTGCCTCAGTCAGACGCATATATGATTTTGACTAGATCTGCATAAGGTCAGTGGGTGAGCTATCGTGTCTCAGCATTACAGTTCTGGAGCTTTTTAATGTTTTTTTAATTGTGAGTCGTGGTTGCATGCACACACACTAGCATGTAAAATTAATCTAGCCATCCTTACCTGTACCAGGGGACTAAGACTTTGCTTTTCTGTTTCTGGTGGTGAGCCTGCAAAACAGACTAGAAAATCCCAATAGAAGCAATGAGAGTGTCCTGGTTTGGCCTAAACCAGGCCGATTTTCCTTTCAGTGATTTTTACTTTCAGCTAAGTCTCCTCTAAGTAACTGCACTTTCTGAAACTAACTACATGTTTTGCAGACAGTGTCTGCTTCCAGGACTGATAACGCTCGAAGTTTGTAGTTATCGCTGAGGCACCGGTAGGGATGTTGTGCAGTAAGGCTCTTGCTGTACTTAGTCTTAGAGAAACCAAGGTCACTGCTGAATTCCTCACTGCTTACAAGTGAAAAGCCGAAGGGGGGTCGCAGCTGCAGGGGGAAGCAGACAGGGCAGGTGACCCAAAATTGACCAACAAGGGTATTCCATCCCATACACGTCATTCTCGGTATAAAGCGGGGGGGATCACGAGGGTCTCGCTCTTGGGCTCTTTTCTGCTATGGCCGGTGTCCAAGGAGGACTCCGTCTGTTTTCCTGCTGCCCCTGATCCCGATCTGTGCATCCCTGAATCCAGCTCTCGACCGTTGCTAGGCCCAGCCTGGGCCTTCCCGGAGCCCGCCCTGCAGTGCCAGTGGTGACGTTGCCGACATCGGGGGAGCTCAATCTTGGTTTTGTATATATATTTGTATATATTTGATTATTCCAATATTATTATTATACTCTTTTTCATTATTATAGTTTATTAAAACTGTTTTAACTTTCCAACCCGTAAGTCTCTCTCCCTTTTCCCTTTCCCTTTCCCTTCGGGTGGGGGGGGAGGGTTAACAGAGAGCGTCTGCTGCAGGTTTAATCGCCAGCCCAGCTTTAAACCGTGACAGAGAGAAAAGACTAGGCATCTATAAATGGATTTATCAACACTGCTGGTGGAGATAGAAAAGGTAAAACTTTGATGATAATGTCATTCTCCTGACTTCCAAATATAAAAACATAATAATATGTAGGTATTCACATTCTAGCAAATGAATTTGGGAGTGTTGTACGGTGGATGATGGCCATAGCAGGAAACTGGTAAATAATCAACTGCTAGGTTTGAGTTTCTGTGCTGTGAAAATCCAATGGAATGAACTGAAGATATTTTGAAGAATTTGCTTTGGTTTTCTAGACAAAGGAATTGTTGTACTTCTCATCTCCCTGAACTTCATAAAATGTTACATAGAAAAGTGTTTGTTAAAATGTAATTATTAGGAGAAGTGTAAATGAGAAAAAAAATTGTGTTAAAGGGATTCAGCTGCTGAAAACAAAAATTAGGAGGTACTGTAAAAATGCAGGGGCCTCAGAGATATAGGAAAATCTGGATATCCTTGAACGCTGGAGTAAAAGAATTTGGATAAAATTCAGCAGTGGAAAACTCAAACATTCTTTTCTATGTTCTTTTTTTAATTTTTTCCTTGTTTTTTTCTTCTTTTTTTTCTGTCACTGGTGGCACATCTGTTTTAAGAGATCTAGGTACATTACTTGATATACAGATCACAAGCTGAACCCAAATATTTTCTGCCTCCTCCTTTATTCGAGATGCAGCCATACATGAGGGTAGCCTGTCCCCAAGGCATGCCACAGTGCAGTCCAGAAGTTAAATTTAGAGGCATCCAATTTTACTACAAGTATCCAAATATGAAAAAAATAAAACACTAAGTTAACATATACCAGGAAAATATTTCTGATGTAGATAAAGATAGTGTTGTAGTGTTGATGATTTCAGATTCCCAAGGTTAAAATGTAGGTATTCAAAACATTACAAGTATACAGAAAAACTATCTATCTCAGGGATTTTAGCCTAAGTCAAATCTGATCCTATTGTCCATATATGCATCAAGGAATTAAAAAGATCATTAACAACAATGCTGGTACATATAAAAACCAATTCATTACAGAGAGATACTGGAAGAAGTTTCCTAAAAGTTATTACAGTTGAGGTTTGGATTAGCTTCCCCAGAGGAGTTATGAGGAGCCTGAAGAAGTTACGAAAGAGACTGCTGGCTGCTGGTGACAGCAGAGCATACTGCATTCTATCATCCAGAAAATCCCTTTGGTTTTAGTGTTCTTCATTACAAGGATGTTTGCACAGAAAAAAAGGAAACCATGTGTTACAGAATATGCAGAAAGAAAATATATCCAGTATTGATGGACCTACACTATTGGTTGACAAAAGTTCTTGGTATAGTCATTCCAACTGTGTCTTCTAAATTTGGTGTATTCAGTACTACAGGTCAGCAAGCACAGTCCTATCATGCTGTAGTATCTATTCTTTTTTATCAATAACATTTGAAAAATAAAAAAAAAAGATCCTGTAACAAAAAAAAATCTCTGTATGAAAAATAATAATAAACAAAATTCTTTCTCACTCGTACAGATTTTTAAAATATTTTTTTCCTGGAAAAATACATAAATGCTTGTTATTTCAGGCAGTGACTGTATTTACAGTAACACCATTATAAGAATCTCCAAGATAATAGACAGGAAAAAATCCTAGAGCCTGAAAGAGTCATGGGACAGAATTGAAAAGTGCTGAAAGCAGAGTAGTGCCTTAGTAGCAGTGCCTTTCATTCATCAGGTCTGTGAATGAAACCACAAAAACATAAGAACGTGATAGCTAGATGAATGTAAGTTCTCAGGATATTATTTCTGATTTAGTATCTAATGGCAATAAGTGGAAAGCATATATGCTTTAAACTTGCTAACTACCAGTCTAGGTTGCTGTAGTAAGGGGAAAACCGGGGGAGGCGCGTTCGCGGGTTCTGGGGGACAGACCGGAGTAAACTTCACCATCTCAATGTGAGTATGGAAGCTTCTCGTTTATTAACAAAGAAAGCAGTGGTTATATAGACTATGCATACGTTAATCACGCGTCCCGATCGCACTTGTGATTGGTCCATAGGTTTACATATTCAGAACCGTGACCGCCCCCCCCCCTCCCGGACGCAGATCTGCTTCCCGCCGAAGCAGGCACCACGGGGTTCTTTGTTTTGCACCGTGCAAGGGGAGTCCAAGGTCGCTAGCTCTGGGCTTAACCCTCTACAGGTTGCTAAAAATCTGAAATTTTTATACCTTACAGGACGTTATCTCTAATCTGAAATTTATTTTTTTAAAATGATTGCTTTAATTGTCTTGGTCTCTGTTTACTTTAGGAGAAGTTTCTCTCCACCTTCCACATCTTCGCAAAGGTGTTAAGGACAATAAAAGGCAGTGGAGATCTTTCGTCATCTTTGATGAGGATAACATTGAAAACGATTTGCTAATAACACAATACTGAATTTAATTCCTAAGACTGAGAGCTTCCTTGAAAGCAACAGAGTCACCATCTAAAAGTTTATTGCATTTTAAATTATGTTGTCATTAATGGGCACAGTTCCACGCCATGAAGACCTGATTTAAATCTACCTATGGAGCCAGATTTTAGTAAACCTCTACAAGAATTGATGAGTGCAGGTAATTATTTTCCAAGTCTATCATCTCTCCAAGCACTACACTCATCAAATCCAAGTTCATTTTTTTAAAAAAATTGTAAAGCTATGAAGATTTTATAGGTTTTTTCTATAAATATCGAAGAGAGTAAAAATTACAAATAAATTTTAATTACTGTATTAATAGCTCCATTTTCACAAGATTTAAGGACCATAAATATTTGATTCTGCTCCTCAAATGATTATAGCTAAATAAGTAGAAGCAATAATTATTCTGTTTCTGAATACTGATTCAATGAAACCCAAGAATCTGCTGCAGCGTTTCCTCAATTATAATAAAATTTCTAAACCTGTATTTTTTAAAACAAAATCACAAATCAGGCTTCCAAAGTAATGAAATTTTTTTTAATGGATAAATATTGAATGTTTTTATTCGTCTCTTGATGTGAGTTTGTAGCATATACTTTGGTTAGAGCTCAGCCACAAACTGTAATCATAAGCTTCAGACATATAATCTATTCAAACTGAAAACAAAATATTCCAGTAATTTGCGGATCTTTATGGTGCAGGTTTTAAGAAAAATACCATATATTGTAAGGTGCATCATAAAATTAAGCCATATGGCAGTGCTGCACTGTTTGGGAACTTTTTCACTTTAGGAGCCTGGTAGACTCCAGATCAGGCACAGTTTGTGGTACCTCTTTGGCTTCATCGCATTAACTTTGGAACTGTGCTGTAGGAAAACACTTTGTTTTGCAAGCAAATAAATAACTAATTATTTTTGTACTACTTGCATTTAGTGTTTTATGAAGCAAAGATCAAAACTAGGAAAGAGGAAATCTTTTCAAAGAGTATATTGTGAATGATAATGATGAGAACAACACCTAGACTATTGATTAAACGTGACTGAAAGGTCTCTTAAGAATTTTAACATCCTTATGAGATCAAAAGAATCTTAAATAAATGTTAGGTATATGGGAATTATTTCTTCTGGTTACTTAAACTCAAAAACTTACACAATTAATTTATTTATTTATCAATACATGCATTTCTCTTGCAGGTTTTTCTCTTTTTAAAGATAATTTCATTAATAAGCTAGAAAAGAGTCTCAGTTTCAAATAATGTAGTTTACAATTGTATTCAGTACAATTTCTTTGTCCGGTCGCAAAGTCCATGCTATTTAAAATCCATTGTGTGAATTTTGAAATGTCATCTCTGAAGATTCCAAAGTTTCTGCTGTTATACTGGATAAATCTTAGAAATTTGAAACATTTAGCTGAAAATATTACACTGTGTTCGGAATGACTGTGTGATCCCAACCCTACATAGTGCTGTGCTCCTCATATTTTGACTGAAGTTAATAAGAACTATAATACTCAACATTTTGCCCTACAGGGAAATTATATACTTAACTTATATATCCCCCCGAAAAAATGTTAAACAATCACTGTATTCTCTCTCTTGTTATATTTCTTATTTTTTTTAACAGAAGTGTCACAGGATTTACAGCAATGCATACAAAGAAAGAATGTCTCAGTCTCATAACCTACAATTCTGTGAATCCTGTTAGGAAGGCACATATATGGTATCAAATTTTGTAAGGGTAGAATTGAAAGATGATTTCCAGAACTTTTAAAAGCAATTTGATATGCTTACATTGTACACTCACCAACTTTTTCTTCTTGATACATTAGTCAGTGAAAATGATGATGGCATTCTACATAACACCAAAACCTAGTAAATCAGCCCCTAGCTAGTCAGTGATTATGTATGTCTAAACAGATGGAAAAAAACATATATACATGCTTCTGAATGCATTCGCACTCACCTTTCAATAAGGTCATAGTTAGAACTAGCCAGGTACTTGTGTTTGGTTTACTTCTTATGGTCAAACTGTCATTTCACGGATATACTCTCTTAAAATATTATGGCAATAGTTTTCTTTGTATTCTAATATTTGTAGGTTGAAATAGGCATCCTCAGATAGAATTTAATCCAGTCCTTTATTTTTTCCTCTGTGTGTTCTACTTTCCACATCTTTATGTCGTAGCCAATTATTTAGAAATGAAAGTTCACTATGTCATTTTGCCTGAGTCTATTAACTTCACTGCAATCCTGCCTATTTTATCTGCAAAAACGTAAATCCTCCTCAGGGTTTCCAACCAGATGGACTACTGCTAGTACATTGAACTGCCAGCCAAGAGAGCTGATTTCTGACAGGCATAAATAAGGGTTAGAAAAGGGTTCTACAGATATAGAAACTAAAGACTTTTTAACAGTGCTGCTTTTCCCACTCATTGCCTTAAAAACTAGGAGTCCATTCTTTATTTTGCGTGGTAGATTCATAAAGAGAATACTATAAGAATGAGCTTTATATTTTTAAGTAAGTAGTCTGTTTTAAACGTAAATATTTCTCTGACTTCCTCCAAACTCTTTTCTCTGATAAAAGCTGAAAAATATGAAATATTATTTTATTTGCTGTTGCAGTCTTACCCTTCTAACTGCATCTGCATCATATTCTGCTCAACATCTTTTCTGCCTCTCAATTCCTTATTTGTGAGGCTATAGCTGGCCTAATTTTGAATGTGAGATAGCAACTATTGTTCTAGAATGATCAGTTGTTTTTTTAAAGTTCCTCCAGAAATAAATATTATTAAATGTTTCAGACAAAATTTTCTGTTATGACAAATAAACCTTTACTTTGACTTTCAGAGGAAGGAAATTATGTCCTTACACCTTTTACAATTTTGCCTTTTAAATGAAAATACAGTGCTGATGTAGTGCAGTGCTGACATTTTTTCTCTTTTCTATAATAGAAGTTTAAGAAGGCATCACTCCATTCTTAAATAACTTAAATGATGGAAGTCAAATTATAGAGGAGATATGGAGAAAACTTTTTTCTTAGCACATAACAACATCTTTCCTCTTTTGAATGCAATCACAGTAGAATATACATATTTCAAGGCTTAGTAGTCTGACACTCAAATCAACAATATTGCTGTTTCTCTAAGAAGCACCCCATTCTTTTTTTGTTCCTAGACAGCTGAACAGGGACAAGAATCAATATCTAGAAGGGGCATATAATAGCACATTCTCTTCAAAGCACAGTCTCAGGAGTAAAATGTGCTTGCTGATATACTGTTATTGGTTGGCCATATGTTCTGATTCTGTTTACGTAGAAATAAACATCCTGGATGTGCATTGACATTTGAAAGTTGCATTTCCACTTACATGTAGCATATGCATTTCAGTCAAGGTATATATTCAGACCATTTGTAATATTCTCATTCTTAATCCGTAAAAAGAAGATCCAAACTCTAATTTGATTCCCAATATTGTTTTTGCCTGCTTCTCTATGCATAATTATTTTATACTGATGAGAAAGACTGATGCTGAATCAAAGAAGAAAGCAAGTCAGTGTAAAATTACTATCAGATTTGATATGCTTTGCATTAAGTTGCAGAAGACCAACTGTAGCAGATTATGTGCAAACAGGCTAAACTTTACTGAGAATTAGGTCAATTACAAGATTGCTTGCCATGACCCTCTGTCGTCATGAGTCGTAACAGATTCATATAGGGGGGGCCAGGACAATACTTAATAGATAGGCAGGACGGATGGCACAGAATGCCAAATAAATGACAACATACTGAAAATAGACATGAAATCACTATTTCGTAGAGTGGAGACAAATCCCTGTAGCAGGAGAGGCTGTCACAAAGATTGTGAATAGTATACTAAAGATTTGAGAGGGAAGTTTATGGTCAAGATAATGCCAAAAGTCTGTACTACAAGGAGTCTGGGTAAGACAGCAAATAAAAATTATTACAGATTTAATTGCCCTTAAAAAAATAAACAGTGCTTGTACTGAAGAGGTAAAATAAAGCCTTTGCTCTACTCGATCAACTCAATCCCACTCAAGAACTGATGTAAGGGGTTCACTAAACTTTTAAAGTGGATTTTTTTGTGTATTTTAATTTTGTGAAAAAATCGCAAGTAGCTAATATTAAAATTAGAGCTAAAAGACCGAAAAAGTTATTTGAGTCTTAGCTCAAGGGGTCAATTTCTGATGCAGGTGAAGTTAGAATTTTTTACTGATTTCCATAGCAACAGAGAAAGATGACAGGCAAATAAATTACTTACAAGTCCTCTTCTATAGGACACTTTCATGCAAGTTTATGTTTTGCCACAGGTAAAAATAATACAAAAAGAAAAAGAAAAAGAGACGGAGAGAAAGAGCCCAAAGAAAGTGCATGGAGTCATTGTTATTGGCAAACTTTTCTAAGACAATAGTACGTGGTGCCTAAAAATACTTTGTGTCTAGTGTTCCACTCACAGAGTTTGTAAGATTCTAGGAAAAGAAGATACAAACAAGCAAGGAATGTTGGACACTTTAGAAGAACCTATACTTCTCTTGACTAAGAAGAAAAGGGAAGTGTTATGAGCGAGCTGAAGCAGGAATATATGAAAAACAGTTTGGACCTGAGGAGATGTGTGGAGAGGTGAGCTAGGATGTGAAAACAAATGAGATGAAGAAGATGCTGACTGTAGGAAGAGACTAAGCACATAGAAAGTGAATAGATGAAAACTAAACAAGTCAATAAAGAAATTACAATTAACAAGAACAGAAGACTTTGGGGTATTTATGTTAAGGCTGTCAGAGAGCTAGTTGCTTTTTGACTCTGTTCTTAATTTTTGTGTATGTGCTTTTCCATATTAAATAGTAAATATTTAAGTAATAGAATGGTTGCAGCTCATGCAGATCCAAAATGTAAAATTCACATGACTAACAGAGGCAGATGAAGCCAAAGTTAAAAAATGGGAAGCTTTACCACTGCAAGTAGTAGAAAAAACCTCCAAACATAAAATGGTAAAAACCATAAAATCACAAAGACTGTAGAACTTGTCTACTATAAGCTAGAAAGCAGTGAAGAAAATTTATCAGAGTACTGCTAAAACTGTTCTGGATGTTTCATTTTCAGGTGTCCAAGTGGATATACATTAATGACCTCTTAATAATAGTAAGCACTGTATATATCTCAGATCTTTTTAACACCTCCCTAGTTAGCTATTTGAAATTGCCGTCACTGTATTTTCCAAATGCACTCTTACAGTCTTAGCTTGTATGTCTTAGCAAGAAAATTACCACTGGAATTCAAGGAAATTAGCTGAAATAAATGTTGCAATCTGAACATTTATTCAGACAGTTTAAGACAAGAGGAAAATTTCCAACTAAAAGTTTAAAAGACTGATATGTATCTACTAGGAGGAAGTAGAGGGAGAATCCTTACAAAAACCACTTCTTAATCCTACATCACTTTGCCTGGAAATATATATTTCAGATCATTTATTTTAGCTATGAAACTAGTGCGGTCATTTCAGAATACAACTTACAGATCAATCAAGAGAGACTCTTCCTTATTTCACAAAGTTCCTGAAGATAGCTTCAGCTATATTGGCTCCTAAAGCAATATGCTGCTTCTACGCTCTTATTATTGGCAGTAATGGAAGCAAAATGAGAACAGAAGACAACTAAAAAAATCACTGCTGTGTCTGGCTTAGAGTGCCAGTTCTGCACTGGTTGAAATCTGAGCTCAGCTAAAACTACGTGTGTGTGTAAAATCTGTCTAGCAGGGCACTAAATGACTTTTCTTTTGTCTCCAAAGCAGGGATTCTTTTCAAATTAATCAGATAAATGTGCTACACACTGAATTAGCTAGATATACCATCAAACCAATTCCATGTCCAACATTTTCTGAGTGAGAAAGCTCCCAGTGAAGCCCCAAGGAACAGTAATGTGCTCAGAGCGCAGCTGAGGCACACAGGTTGTATACAACAGATGGTAACAAGCATGTGTTTCAGGCAGAGCGGCATGACATTTACTCTAAAAGTGTTACTTTTTCTTAATATCTTTTCTTGTTTTTTTCACTATGCTGTCTATTCTCATTCAAAAACCAGGGAGCGTTTACTTCAGACAGGAAGCCTGGGAAGGAGCCTTCTTCAGCAGTTGCCACTTGTTCCTCTCCCGGTTGGGCATTAACACACTACAGAGGCCTTTCCCTGAATTGTCATTTGGAAATTATCACTTCTTATTTCTCACTATTGCGATGTTAGTTGAAAATAAGAAAGCTGTATAAAAAGTTGCAGGAAAAATCATAGAATCATTGAATCATATAATGGTTTGGGTTGCAAGGGACCTTAAAGATCATCTAGTTCCGAACCCCCTGCCACAGGCAGGGACACCTTTCCACTAGACCAGGTTGCTCAAAGCCCCATCCAACCTGGCCTTAAACACTACCAGGGAGGGGGCAGCCACAGCTTCTCTGGCCAACCTGTTTCAGTGTCTCACTACCCTCACAGGAAAGAATTTCTTCCTAATATCTAATCTAAATCTACCCTCCTTCGGTTTGAAGCCATTATGCCTTGTCCTATCACTACATGCCCTTGTAAAAAGTCTCTCTCCAGCTTTCCTGTAGCCCCCCTTCAGGTACTGGAAGGCTGCTAGAAGGTCTCCCCAGAGCCTTCTCTTCTCCAGGCTGAACAGCCCCAACTCTCTCAGCCTGTCTTCATAGGAGAGGTGCTACAGCCCTCTGATCATCTTTCTGACCCTCCTCTGGACTTGTTCCATGTCCTTCCTATGTTGGGGACCCCAGAGCTGAACGCAGTACTCCAGGTAGTGTCTCACAAGAGCAGAGTAAAGAGGCAGAATCACCTCCCTTGACCTGCTGGCCACGCTTCTTTTGATGCAGCCCAGGATACGGTTGGCCTTCTGGGCTGCAAGTGTACGTTGCTGGCTCATGTTGAGCTTCTCATCAAGTATCACCCCGAACTCCTTCTCCTCAGGGCTGCTCTCAATCCATTCTCCACCCAGTCTGTATTTATGCTTGGGATTGCCTGGACCCACATGCAGGACCTTTCACTTGGTCTTGCTGAATTTTATGCGGTTCGCACAGGCCCAGCTCTCAAGCCTGGTCAAGGTCCCTCTGGATGGCATCCCTTCCCTCCAGCGTGTCAACTGCACCACACAGCTTGGTGTCGTCGGCAAACTTGCTGAGGGCACACTCAATCCCACTGTCCATGTCACAAACAAAATAGTCTACCGAAGTCTGTGCATGAAATTGCTTTGTTACTTTCCCATTAGAAATGCTTCTAAGTGAGCTATCTTGGCTCAAACGCCTATGTAAGACTTCCCACTGCATAGAATAAGAAAAGCATTACTTTCCGAAATCATCACTGCATTTATGAGACTTATCAGGCGATGAGGGCAAAGGACATTCAACATCCCAGACAGTTCTTTGCGGCTTGTGAGCACCAGGTACCTCTGCAGTGTCAGGTACAAATGAGCTATTTAGCAATCTTGTCATACCTGCACTTATAGCACTCTGAGTTTACAGCAGATATGCTAATGTGAACATAGCCTGTCCTGCTTTATGTTGCTGCACAGTCTGCTTTCTATACATATTCAGGGGATTTTAGATTTGATTCTTGGGGAAGATTTCTTTTTAAGGATGGAAATTGTGATGAATCCAGGAAAACTTGAGAACAACTATAGTGAGCAGAGTGTGGTTGCGTCAATGTTTGACCTTCCAAGAAGTCATCTTGCATTGCATTTTCATTGTTGCATGTGTGTTTCTTGCCAACATTTCACAAAAACATTTCTGTCTGAAACAGCTCCCTAGTGTGGAGATATATCAAGCTCCATTAAAAAGGCATCCAGCTGTACTCTTTATAGGTGTATTAGATTTTTTTGATTATGAATAAAGTTTTATGCAGTAGCTGGGAAAACTTGGTCTTTCATAACATAGATATTCCTGAGAATTGTCATTGTCAGGGACTTTAAAGCAAGGGGTTTGCAATTTGTAGAACTTTTTTCTTCAAGCTTCAGATCTTTCATTCATGTTATTTCACACTCCTTAGGTTTCACTACACAAAAAAAATAAACCCTCTTCCTCTGGAGAATTGGAAACAGCAGAGAAAAAAATTAAAGTCTAGTGGCAAAACAAACCAAAACAACAATAAAAAAGAAAAATCTTTCTGAAATTTAAATACCTTGCAAGCAAGGACGTGGTCACTGAACACTCATCAACATGCTGTGAGCACAGACATAAGCTTATTCCTCTAACTTTGTGCCATTTGAGAATTGAGAGAACAATCCGTCCTCTTCTCTCCCACGCTCTCCCCAGTCTTTGATCTGTGCCACATTCAGGAGTGGCCCAAGTGGGACAGAGATGCCTAGGGCACAGGAGCTGACACACATCCAACCCCATCTCTGCAGGCTTTGCAGGCTACCGCTATCTTTGCTTTTCCAAGCAAGGAAGAAAAGGCACCTCACTAAGGTCTTTGCAATTTTTTCCTCAGAAGAAAGTTTCCGTTTTCAGACAAAACTTTCAATCAAAACAGTCTGTAGGAACCCAGAAGTTGTATATATCTTCAAGGACTAACTTCTTTCTCCAGTGAAAACTTTCCTTTCTTGCTAAGTCCATCCAGGATTAAACAAAGCACTGTCCCAGATGGATCCAATAAGCAAACAGAACTGGCTAAGTCCACAAATGTGTTATTACAATCTAGTATTCCCTTTTATTTCAGTTTCTTTTTCCTCCTTTGAGAGGTAGGTAATTGTCATCGGGGCTTGGGCTGAAAAAAATGTTTCTTTTATCCTTCCTGTGAGTGTGGAAAGATGGCAGAGAAATTAGGTTTTCAGTACTAAAAAGCTGATATTGTAGATTAACCTTTTGTAGAACCAAGGTGTGAGGAATTGGTGCTACAGTTTAAGTGCTGAGGACCATGTCCATTGGAGAATTTTTTTCTGTACAAGTCCTCTAAACTGAGGCCAGTCCCTTATTCCCATCAGTTGGTTTATTTGTTGTTCTGTCTCACACAGAGTTTTGTTGGGGTTTTTTAAAATTATTAAAGAAATTGTAGCAAGAATGTTCTGTGCTTAGATAGTTCTTAGGCTAACTTAATTTAGTCAGTATTTCCTATTTTTCCTTGTTCTAAACAAGAATGAGAGCCTCTGAAGTCCCAATGATTGTATTAGTATGTGAAATAGGAAAATAACCTCTTTGGCATTTCCCACACACACAAATTTTTTTTTTTTTTTTTTAATCTCAGGTTGTTTAACCTTGCTTAAATCATGACAGCAATTGAGGTTAATTTAAATGAACTGCATACTCCTATAAATTAGTAAATAAGACAGTCAATTAACCAAATTATATCTTATTGGAAATTGGCTGCTGCCATCTGGAAATTTTTTATTGGACTTTATAGTTGACATGACCTTTAGAGTGGAGCTAGCAGGATTTTGTATTTCTCTAAGAAATGCTTGACTAAGAAGAATGAAGTATTTGTAAAGCATTTTTAATGTTCCTGCAGTTGCTGGATAACTATAGTGGGATATAACATATTCCTGTCAGTGAAGAGGCAGTTGAATAGGTATGGAATTTCTTACTGCAAATTCTGAGTTACATGTCTATGTACTGGAATCTGTTACTGTGTGGTTGTTTTTTTCTCTATTATAGTATAAATTCTTCTCCCAAGTCACAAATGATAGGACGAGAAGAAACGGCCTCAAGTTGTGCCGGGGGAGGTTTAGGTTGAATATCAGGAAAAACTTCTTCACTGAAAGAAGAAATTGGAAAATCAAACATTGGAACAGGCTGCCCAGGGAAGTGGTGGAGTCACCATCCCTGGAGGTATTTAAAAGTTGTGTAGATGTGGTGCTTAGGGACAAGGTTTAGTGGTGGGCTTGGCATTGATAGGTTAATGGTTGGACTTGATGATCTTGAAGGTCCTTTCCAACCAATACAATTCTATGATTCTATGATTCTATAGTAAGCTTGGCCTTTATCTGTCAACCTCTAAGCTGCTTAATTCCTTTTTAAATTGCCAGGTTTGTTTTACCTTTAAAACTTCCAGGGAAATCAGATTCATGCTTATATTGCCCAGAAAGTTTGTGGAGTCTCCATCCTTGGAGGTATTCAGAAGCTATCTAGACATGGTCCTGGACAGCTGTCTCTAGTTGGCCCTGAGCGAGCAGAACGGATTGTGGACAAGATGATCTTAAGAGGTTCCTTCCAACCTCAACCATTCTGTGATTCTGTGATTGAATAACGCATGCTCATGGCCACTGAAGCTCCTCATTAGTTGTTTCAAAGTGCCTTCTCTATCATAACATAGGGTCACATTCTCCAACATGATCAGGTAACAGAGCCTCGCAAAGAAAGTGATGATAGGAAATAGTTGCCAAACTCCTGAGTTGTTGACCTAAGCCCTAGCCTTTTGGCTGGCTCTGAGAAACCCTTGGGATAAAATTATTTGCTTCAAGTCATAAACTGCTTTTGCCTCTGTTAAGAAATGTGCTATATGATGCATGACTAATATGCAGTAAAGCTGCCACTGTGCTATACCCATATGCATGAACAGACCGACTGTGGTGCCCAGATGCCACAGAACTGGTCATATGACTGGGAAGTTCCCTTAACTGGGGGAAGAGTTCTGTTTTTTCAAGCCAAAGAGAGCACCAGAGTTATACAAACACAAGCAGGATCTAGCCCTACATGTACAATGAATGTGCTTACGTCTTGCTGTATTTCCAGTGATATCCTATGCATGGGTATTTCTCTAAAATGGATTTTAGACATTGTGCTGTGCTTACTTCCCTAAAATAATTACCACAGATAAACATTGTAAGCTCTCCAGCTTTTCATATTTAGAGAAATTGCTTGAACAAATCATGGACAGTTCAGTAATTATTTTGAAATCTTCAAATTACTGGGGAACTAAAAGACTGGTTTGAGCAAAATCTTGATAGTGACTGAGGTCCAGAGTGTAAGAGCCCCTAAGCTGTCTTCCCTAACTGGGTCTTGACAATTTGGCAGCTGCTGACAACAGGTAGATTTCATGCCACAGTTCCTGGAAACGTATCTGGTACCATGTCCTGGGGGATTTTTATTTGACGCTGACAGAATTGAAGAGCTCCACTGTAGAAAAACTTTATGCCTTCCTGAGGGGCAGCAAGTGGTTGAATGAGCAGGGAGAAAATATCTGCTGCAAGGCTTTGATGTGATCTCTTCTACAAGGAAACAAGGGGATGCTAGAACAGCTCTGATCCTTAGGTTTATCTATTTTTCCTCAATTCCAGAGGGTTGTCAGTATATTGCAAGAGAAACTGGGGTCTGGAGGCACTTATAGTTTTTTTTTCTTGTTAGCACTGCGGAAACCAAAGTCAATATATTGGAGTAGGTACAAGAGGATTTTTAACATGAGACGTGGGCTCTTTGGCTTTTCAAAGGAAACCCTGCTACTGCATTCTGTAGGGGGCAGTTCTTGACCCTTCTTTTTCTATAGAGCTGTGACTTTTTCCCTTTGGCCAAGGAAGACATTATAAACCATATTGCATCCTAACTTCGTTAACACCAAAAGATGATACTATATAGCTCATGAGGTTTTTGTATGTATTTTTTTTTAGTACTATGCTATAGCAAAAAGGGAGAAAGTCTTGCAAAAGAGGGACAGAAATTGCCATCTTCTGTGGTGTGATGGGGGAAATTCATAGGAGACTCAAATTCTCTTCCCTTTAAGCAGTTAAGTTATTACTTAGTGGCTTTTTTTACTCCCTAAAATTAAACTTTGTTTACTTTGAGTTCTGAAAAATCAGGGGAGGAGAAAACCAACCTGTCAATGTTGAATGTATCTTTCTGGGAAACGATCTGAAAATGAGAAGTTGAGGTCTTCTATGAAAGTGATTGGGAAGCCAAGCTAATTTTACTCGTAATTATGCTCACAGATCTATAGAAGACCAAGTGATACTGGGAAAAAAAATAGCAATTATTAGTTAATTTTCTCCTGTGTTCACGTAGGCCTTTATACTAGCAAATGTGGTTAAGTTACTTAGCTTCTCCCTATTTCATGGTGTTTCACAACAGCTTGTTCACTATACAGAATTCTTTCTTATTAAGAAAGAAATAATTCTTTCTTATTTAGCTATTAGCTAAACTAAACAGAAGGCAAGTTATTGAAGGTAGATAGAAAAAATCCTTAAAACCATTTTAGATATTAAAGAGCACAAATATAATTTTTTAAAGCTACATAATTATCACTTAATAGTCTTTGAGAGACTATTCTAACCTTTCTTGCAGGAATATGAATTGAAAATGTCTAGTTTGAAATTATTGAAGGTTAAAATGTTATGAGTTGAACTTTAAGTATAAGGTGAAATAATCCATTGTTTAGAGTGTTATTTATAGTTTAATTTTCTCACAGTCTTTGCATTTTGTGCCTGTATTACCTCAACATAGCTTTTTCTGTGAGGTCTTACCTGACTGAAGTTGTATAGAGTGGAACATGCATGTTTTGACAAGTAACCCTTGTGTCATGTTTATATCTCAGCGTGGTACATAGAAAGTTTTGCTTTCTCCACATATTGTAATTTGTTTGTCATAAACTTCATAAAACATCAGAGGAGACTATTGCAGCTGACAGAAACGGGTGCTGCACCACTGATTTAAATGGATTTGTGCCTCCCTATATCCATCATAGATTTGGTTGTCTTCCAAAATATTTTTTCTGTCTGAAATGACAATTTCAGCCTGTTCCACTGGTAATATTGCTAGAATTAATGGTGGTATTATGCAGTGAAATGTAACTGACCAGATTCTGCCAGTTGGTTTTCTTATTATGCAATCTTATTTTTGCATATATTGCAATGCTTCTATTTTATGATGAATACAGTTTTTATATTAATTCCAGTGCAGAAAAAAAATAAAACCTTTCTGTTTTGATGGTCTTACCCAACCTTCATTACTGTGTTGATATGCATAGAGACTGCTGCTGCAAACACTACTTTGCTAGCCAGTCATTCTGACAATATTGCTTTCCCTTTGCTGCATCAGATGTTAAATTGTCTCTGCCCTTCACAATATCCCTCCTCCCTGCTTATTTCCCACTCAGTGTCAAATGCCTCACTCCTGCTCCTGATGTCAGCATCTTCCCCGATTGCCACTATGTGTTTCAGCAAACCCTCTTTTCTCTTGCACCGTCCCTCATGCTTGAGAAGAGATTTTTGTAAATGCCTGTTGGGCTACTTCATTATCCCCTTCAAATCCCTCCTCAACTCCCCTTTGCTTTGGTGCCTGCAGGGATCGTGCCGACAGTTAGCCTGGTGATGTGTTTTGACTACTGCCAATATGGTCCCATGGTCTCCTTGCGCTCCCCTGTCTGCATCCATCTGTTCTCTCTCTTCTTGCATTCGGATGTGCTTATGTGCCTGTCACTGTTGCTGGGGGGAATGACAGGAGAACTGAAGTAACTTCACATTAGCTACCGAGGACACAAGCAGCCGGGAGCTCAGCATGGGTAGACCTTGCCTGGTCCTGGGGTGCAGCACAGCTCCAGTCCTAGCCCTAGGGAGCAGGCACTCCTCATCATCTGTCCTTCTGAAATGTGTATTCAGGGATCCTACCCTATGGTCAGGGTTCCGTACTGAGCTTTGCCCCTCTCCAGGTAACTCCCATCCAGCTTTAAAAATCTCACTTATATGAGACAATTATCTGAAATTTAGTAAGTTGTAGAGAAAACAGAAAGGAATATACTTTTTAATCATTATGAATTTCTGGTAAATCAAATAGAGGCACACTAAGTGAAAAGGATGTACAACTCCAATACATATCAAATAGAAATCAGAAGTTTTCAAGTCCAAGCTAGCAATGTTGACTAAAGACTACAAAGAAAAAATTCCATGTGTTCGTGCTGACAAGTAATATCTCAGTAAATGAGAAAAGATAGTTTCACAAAATCAGCAACACTTTGAAATAACCAAATTGTTGATATTTTAAAAATTTGTGCACAAATACAAATAGAACACAAAATAAATAGAAGATACAAAGACCAAGTTCTACATCACCGAAGATATTTTAATACCTACTATACTGGGTAGCACGTCTTGGCTGTGATCTGGGCATGATCGAGCCTGCTTTGGGAGCCTCTTCTACAGTCATGCTTATTGCCTAGCACTTTCAGACTATAAAGTAATCCGCTGTGCTCTTCGAAGTTAGGTGTTCAGGTATCTTTACCTGTGCTTAGGAACCCTAAGCAGGTATTTAATATCAGTACAATGTGGATTTATTTTGAAGATTTGAGGAATAGATATGCTAAAGCCACAGAGCTTATATGACTCTCCTTAATCGCATAAGAAGTTAACTTTTGGATAGACACTGTTTAGAGAATTTCAGTTTAGGAGGGCTGGGTTCAAGGCCTTCCATGGATTTAGCTGGATTACATTTTGTTCAAAAGGTTTTGGATGTACTGTGAAATGTTTATTTTACTGATTTTCTAGAAAAGAAAAATTTTTATTTGAAAAATGTATTTGACCTTCAGAGTCATTTCACCTAATATTGGCCAATTGGTTTTTATAGAATTTTTAGTATATAGGGGACCAAAAATAGTTCTAGTTTTGTAGACAGATTGCTTTGGACTTTTCAGGAGAAAGTAAATTAACTTTCCATGCCCAGCTTTTACAAAGCTAGCAAACAAAACCAACCAACCAAACAAAACTACCCAAAACATCTCCCTCCCCAGCTTCAGTACTTGAGTATAATTGAACATCCTTGTCCTTCTCTGGGGAGGATAAGAATATTTTTTTCCTCCACTTCTATGACTATCTCAATTAGGAATGCAAAGAAGTTACAATCAAGTACTGCTTCAAATGAGAGCTAGGCAAGACCATAGATAAATTATTATCTAGAAAAATTATGAAATATCTAGAAAACTGAAGTGTTACATAAATTCAATATGTAACCCTTACTCTTAGCAAGAATTATAAGAGGGATGTATTTTAAGATCATTAGTCTGAAATCTGTTTGTAACTGATACTGGTGTTATTACCAATTAGTAACTTGTGACATATGGTGGTAGTATCATTAGAGATAGTAATAGGTAAGGCTATTAAATGATACTTGCAGTTCTGCAGTGCTAAC
The DNA here is from genome assembly GCF_013368605.1 of Nyctibius grandis. NCBI lineage: Eukaryota > Metazoa > Chordata > Aves > Nyctibiiformes > Nyctibiidae > Nyctibius > Nyctibius grandis. The sequence continues at coordinate 82,804,327 of NC_090660.1, forward strand.
TTCTGATTCAAGTGGACCAAGAAATTATTCCTAACAGAGTGGAGCATTCTGCCTAGGCGAATAAAAAACAATGAAGGGTAAGGATATGGGCCTTTGTCGTAATCTAACAGCAATATTGTCATTACTGATGTATTGGCTTCCACACACTTATTTAAATAAAGTTTTAGAAAAGTGATTATAGTTGGTACTGCGAAACTTCAAGCTGCTAAACAAAAGCAAGTTTCGAATGCCTTCTCCTGTTTTTTTCAGTGAGACGTGTATGTTTGTCTTATTAGTTGCAGGGCTTTTTGGGAAAAGTAATGTATTAAGTGGAAGATTAGGACACGAGTAACAAGAGGGAGAGCTGAATATGTCTGACTACAGGCATAAGTACTTTCCAGGAATGCTTATTCAATATGAACTACTGGTGGAATTAAATTAAACACATAACTCACTGAAGTTGGAGGTCTAAAGTGGGGAAATCTTTCTAAACTTGAGGTGGTGAAAGGGGCAGTATCAGTCCAGCAGGTGTAGTCACTTGTTGTAAAAAGACTTTTTTCTCAGATGGTCCCTGCTTGCCCATCCCTCAGTTCTTGACTCAGAAGAAGTATAACCAAGAAGTTGTTTTTCAAGGCATAATACAACTCTGTGCTTAGTTGACTTCACTGTCACATTGGGAATACTTACTTACACATGTCAACTTATCTTCTCTGCAGTTTAATTAATAAACATAAACTTCCACAGTTCATAACAGTACCCTTTAACACCTATTTTACTACTTAGTCTCACTCTTTTTTTATTAAGTGTTTTCGCCCAGCAAGTACATAAATAATCTACATATAATATTCTGCCTAGATTTTTTTTCTGGGTAGTATCTAGAAATAATGCTAACATCTCCAACTATTATGTCTTATTACATAATGATTTCAAACTGAATTTTTGGGATATTGGACACATGTAAATATTGAAACAAAAAGCCAAGAGCAAGGTTTTTAAAATTTGTTATTGCTTTTTGTTTACTTTTAAACAAAAGAGGTTTTTTGAGAAAAGTAGATATACATAACCTTCAGAAAAAGGATCAATTCTTATTTGAAGTCAAGTAGTCCTATAAATTTTTCTACGTTTTCCTGTTACTTACCAATAACCTCCAGAAGTGGTTCATAGCTAGTCATCGTAAAATCCAAACATTACATACACTTATGTTCCCACTGAGATTTTTCATTTTTCCTTACAAGCAAATGGTATAATTACCTCTTGAAAGAGGCACTTGATTTTAAGGGCCTGATCCAAGACCCATTAATGCTAATGTGAGTCTTTCCATTGACTTCTGTCAAATTTCAGATGGTCTTGCACATTTAATTAATATGGGAGGTTACTTATAATTTTTGATAACTTAGTCATGCTGAGGACCTAAATATATACTGCTGATATGTTTTTCAGTACAGTATTTATTTGCATAATATAGACTGCATTACTCTAATATTGAAAAATATCTTCTACACTGAATGGAAAAGCAGGCTGCACAACATTTCTGAATCTCCAGATTCAGTTATGCTATGTTATAATGCTGTTTCTGGGGAAATACATGCCTAGAAAAACATGATTTGAAGGGAACTTAAGAAACTTTTCAAGATGATCATGTCAGGAAAGAATACCCACTTTCTCCATTAATTATTTCAAATGGCCAATGCGGCCTCCTGAAAAGCATTCTTGTGATCAGAGCAGTTTCTGTCACTTAAAACAAGGGCAAATGGTCAGTTTTTGGAAGGGGTGCATCTCAAAAGTAGTGTGGAGGAGAAATGGCCTGCCGCTGCACTCAGAGGTGTCTCTGATCACATGTAGCTCAGGGCAGCCAGAAAGCACTGTGGTCTCTTAGGATTGACAGCTATCCACTAAAGCTCTGTATATTTGAACAGGTCTTTAGTTGATGCAGGATTTGTCATAGTGACGTTGGCTATAGATTTGCCCCTAACATTGCTGACCTGCCAAACCCTCACGTAACTAATGTTTGTTCTCTGTTGACACTTGTCATCCTCATGAATATTTTTATTAACACCTCTGGCTCTTTCTGCTTTTGTTAGACTGATGACAGTACCTTAAATGCTGCTTTACTGCTATAAATAGCTTAAACTTTTTGTTTTACTGCATGAAGAACCCTTTATAGGTGATAGCAACAGGTCATCAAGTAGCCTTACCAAAACTAATATAATTTTTACTGTATACCTTGGACCTCATACCTAGGAACCTTTTAGCATTGGCGTTCCCAACAGAATACCTTCCGCTGCTTCTGGCCCGTGTTGATGATTTCCACTGGGTAACCTATTGTTGTACAAGGTAACTATGTTTTCAGAATGTATTCAAGAGAGTGAACAGTAAAGCAATTCAGTAATCATGAAAAATGTTTCATTTAGGGAAAGAATGCTGTGGTCTTGCCTCTGATCTTGCTGTGGTCTTGCCACTAAGAGCTTAGGAAGGTCATCAAAACTGTAGCTAAAAAGCAGTAACAGTTTGATAATAACTTGCAATACTTTTCTTCAGAACGTTAAGATATTAAAAGTAAAATTTGATTCTAAAACAGATTTTTTGAGTGAAGAGTAGATCAATGAAGTGATGGAAGAAGACTTGGTACACTTGAAGGGAAAATGACTGCACAATATGTGTAATACTTGTTGGTCTGACTGCTTGTACAACAGCTTTGCCGTGATTGTAACTGGAGAGAAGGTGCTTCAGTACTGGAAGTTTGAAATGTGGATAGTTCTGGTCTGGAATTGCAGGGTCAAGGAGGGAACATAAGAAGTTTACTTACCATAAGGTTTTTATCCAGAAGACATAATAATAAACCAGTGAGTGACAGAGGGGAGGAATTTTTCCTTCTCCTCCTTTCTCCTTCCTTACTCCAAGTCCCACATCACAAACATGGGTCCACGTTTCTATCCCAAAATAGAAACTGCCTGGACACACAACAAAGACCACCCAAATCCCATAATGATTTGGATGGTCTGATCTTGCTGTACCATGGTAGCTTGAAGGAAGAATCTGTGCCTTGAGGCACTATACACATCCTTGAATCATCATCTTTGCATACTCTAAATACACTACCCCTTATTTCATAGACATTACCAAAGTTTAAGTTTTTGGGGCCAAAGTAGTTACTGTAACTGTCTAATTTAAAAGGCTTGAATCCAATCTGGAACAACAAACTAATTTCTGATATAAAAGAATGACATTTCAAGGAAAGATAGGATTCCCAGTTATTGTGGTTTGGGGTTTTTTGGTGGTTTTTTTTTTGTGGGGGGTGGGGGGGTTGTAAGCTTAATTTGGAGAATGTGTGATTAGCAACATCTAACCGAATGCATATAGAGCTGGCTCATAGGAATAGTCTACCTGGAGCTGACAAAACATTTTTCACTAGTAAAATTTACATGTATGGAGCATGTCTCTAGGATGTGGGGAAAATAGATTTTGAAATTATTCAGCAAAAATCAATGTTTATTTTTAAGATTTTTTTTTCCCAGGAAAAAAGGAATATTTTAGGATTTGGTGCCTAACTAGACAATGCAGCAAAAATTGTTTGTGTGATGTCAGTGGAAAAAAATAGTTCCTACAGCTTTTCCTTCCAACGCAAACCATTCTATGATTCTATGATTCTTTCTTAATGGTTGTTACTATAGCAGTTTTCTGCAAAGATCTGATCATTGCTGATTGAAAAATCTTAATTATAACAAAGTCTTAATCTTTTCATTGCAGTTTTTAGAAGACTTGATGTAGATTGACAGTTTACACACTTCAGCTGACAGTTTTTGTAACACTTTCAGCATCACCATGAATAAGATGCAGGTTCTGTTCCCATCAATTGTTTCCACAGAAATGCCTGTGTCATTCATTAGGGAGGAATTCAGTTCCGCATGATGTCATTGATGAAAACGAAATTTGTTTTAATAAAGCTCTGTTTTAAATATTAGCAGGTAAGGGCTCTTATGTTTTTATCATGTTAGGTTGTTGTCCAAAGGAAATCCCTTCTGCTCTCTCCAGTTCTTACAAATTCTTTTTTCCTTCCTAAATGATATATTATTCAATAAATTACCATAAAATTCTGATAGCAGAGCTTCAAACAGAAAGGTAGAGAGATTCACTTCTGTCCTAACAATTTATCCGTAATTTACTGAATGTTTTGGCCTAGCCTCTCCTCACTCTTATTCATAAATTTTTTGAGAACGCGAAATTAGCATCAGCACAATATGCTAAAGCTTGTGATAAATTGAGAAGTATGATAACTTGAGTGCTATGTCATGTCCTATTTTATCTTAAAATACTTTAATTTCTCCAAATTCAAGGAAATATAGATACCCCAATTTTCAACATCACACTCATTTGACTTACTGTAATTTTAGATCACTTCAGACAGCTTTTATGTGATTTGTAAGATTTTAACATTAAGCTTTGACACGACCATGTAAGAGATGCACTGCTCAGTTACAAAGTGGTGTGACCTTACTGTAATGTGCATGAAGTAGGCTTTTCTGATGGGTGCCTTCCCTTGTTGCTTCTACTTCAGGAATGATATGGTAGTGCTGAGTTTCTCTGATTTCCTGCTGTATTTCTGGTAGCTCTGCATGAATGGTGCTGGATGAGCAAGTGTTGCCCTGCTCTCTGAACTGGCTAAATAGGAGGCACTGCCAAAGCTGAAGTGGGTGTGTAAGCTCAGGCAGAGAGCTGTACCCTCCCATGTCTGTAGGACGTTCAGAGTGGAGCTGCCTTTGGAATTCAGCTGCTTTGCTCCTGGCCAGCTCCAAACGTGGGACACAGGACCTCTAAGTGTGCAAGGATTAACTTTTTATGTTATCTTCAGGGCTATGCTTTACAGGATGAATTTAAGTTCCCAATTTTAAGCACTGATTGAAATCAGAATGTAATAAATCTTACCTTAAATAATTAATTTTTAATTTTTTATAGTCTTGGTTATTTTTCTTAAGCAGCTATAAAAAACCTTCTGTTTTAAAACAGTGTATTGTAGCATAATATAGTTCTGGAATTGAGTGGACTACTGCTTTCAAATGACCAGAAAAAGATAATGTGTTGTAGTTGGAATAAACACTTCCACCTGAAGAAACTATTCTTTCATCACATGCCAGCTAAACTGAAACTAAAAGTATACAAGCTGAAGCTTTCATGTGCCACTACATGCATACACACATGTGCACACACATGCATATACATACACTATATATATATATTTATTTGTTTTTTCTGATGTAAAATATCAGCACTCACTCCACTGGAACTAATACAAAATTATAAGTGTTGCAGTCAGCTCAGACATCAGGATCAGTACTTAAATCCTTTTGGAGAACACTGCTATTTTCCAACACTGTCCTTACTTCTATATCAGTGGTATAGATGCATATAAAATATACTATGTTGGCATTTCCAGCATTTCAGTTAATATTTTTCTCTGTGTAACTAGGGCAGAAGCACCTGACCTATACTATTTTAGGTGGAATTTCTGAAGACGTTTTTAATATTATGTAGCTACTTCAACAATGTAAAATTTATTTTAAAACAATTTATTTGAAGTAGAGTTGGATGTTAATATATATTTTAATCAATTCCACCTAGCCATGTTTTTGAGGAATATTATCATGTCTCATTCTGCTGCTGAATCAAAGTCATTCTTAGAGAAACATGTCTCATCTCTTTCGAACACTTTAATAACACAAATCATTATGCAAAGTACATACAGATTCAGCCTGCTGCTGAATATACTGCTATGGGCACGAACAAATGTTTTACCTGTCTCAAAAATGGGCCAGGTATTTCACTTGTTGATAACTATAGTTTATCAGATTTCCCTTTCATTTGTTGATGTGTTTTGCTGTGGTGTGCATTCTGGAGAGAAAATTGAGATTAATGAAAACAGGTCAGATATTCAGAAAATGTGAAACAGCAAGGAAAGAGATGCTGAGTTTCACTTTGATGAATAGTAATGTGTATGATGCACTCAAAGCAAATAATTTAGCTCAGAATTAATTTGAACTAGAAATATGTTGAATAAATGTACTGGAATTATAATGTTTTGTAAAGAACTTCATCTGTACAGATATTTTTAAAAAGCTTACAAAGAATAAATAGTAGTCTGTTCAGTGTGTGTTTTCCTTTCTAAAGAAAAAGACAACAGAGTCAAAATAACACAAACATTTTGAAGACCCTTGAGCCACTTGAAACAAAGTATTAGTTTCTAAATTTTCCCATATATATATATATATATGTGTATGTGTTTGTGTGAAAGGACAAACTGTTGTGCATTCCTCTATCAAAACTTAAACAGCAGTAATTCCTGCCATTTAAATGGACAGAAATGACAAAATTTTTTATTTTACTGCACCTTTCAGTCTTGTCAGACCATAAAGATTTAAAAGGAAAACCTCCTAATTTTGATTCATTCAAATGTCTTTTTGTTCTCCTTTAAAAACTCATAGAATTGTTTTAAAATAACCTTGAGTGGATGCAAGTTTCATTAGCTGAATTGATTTTTTGTTTTTAATTACTTTTTTTCCTAATCTTAACAAAATTAAGCTCAGGCTTTATGATTAATGTTTAATTTGTATATAAATCTGTGTTGTTTTTTTTTAAACTCTAGGGTGCTAGGTTATGATTTCTTAATATTGTTCCTACTTCTAGTTGTTAGTTAAATTTAATCTTGGGCATATGTCAATTTAACCAATATGAAATATAACAAAAGCTAGATATCGATGTCCTTGGCAGCCTGTTCCAATTCCATTCATATTTGGTGACTGGATTCCAGTACCCTGTTTATGCATAAAAGTCCTTTTTGATTGCCACTTAGATGTTATGTTATCAGATCTAGTTAGGTGGTTCATGTCAAAAATGATGTTAGTATTGTGCAAACAGCATGAATTATCTTCACTTACTTGTAAATACCCATCTTTGTTTATCAGCTGGTATATACCTTATTGAATTTAAATCTTATATTATCCAGCAGACAATGTTGGTCAACTCTGGTAATAATAATTAATGGGATAAAATCAAACAAAATCTGCAGAAACATATGATATTATAGTTTTCTCCACTTACTAAAGTTTCTAATTCTTTAAAGAAGGAGAAGGTTTTGGTGGAATATAACTGTTAAAGTTAACTCCAGTAGGATACCACCAGTCTGAAGAATTCATACCAAGAAAATAGCTTTTTTTGGGGTTTGCTTTAAGGTTATACACACTAAAGTGAGCAATTTTTTTTTTTTTTTTATGTTCAACCTGAATAAGGTGACTGAGAAGCAACTGGAAGCTATATGACCAAAAAGGAGTAGGGTCAGCATCCTGTGGCTTGGATACCAATATATCCTATGGTTCATACAATAAGGAATTGTGAGAAAAAATGAGTAGCTTATCTCTTTGTGCTTTGGGTAGCAACCCACAAATGCTGGAGAGGGTTTTATTCTAATGCTTTTAGCCTTTCTTGCTGTGATACCTCTCACTACACTGCAGAATTCTCCATGTTAATCTATCTCCCCTGCACTTTATCCTGTCACTCCCTGCATTCTCATATTCCCAGCCAGAAGGTGGAAAACTGTTTGGGCAAATCTGTGTTAGGAAGAAAGTGTTCTGGCAGCAGCCTGCAATTGAAAGATACACATACGAGTATATGTGTATATAAATATACATGTGTGTATGCATATGTATGTGTATATACTTTAATAATCATTATTCCTGCAGCAGTTGACTCATGGATAGGCAGAAGGTGTCTAGGTGTGGAAGGCAGAAGGCAGAACTTAGAATAGCTGTGAGTTAGTGGTTTGAGGAATTGGCCAGGAACTAGAGTAACTAAGGGTGCAACTGAGCCATAACCTCCTTATTTTTTTTTGTTTTACAGATAAAATAGCTAATCACTGTCTGGAATTAAACTCTTTCTTGGAAGCTGCTATTAAGATCCATTTAAGAACATGATTGTATAAGTTTTGATGTTTTCTGTAAATGGATGGCTTTTAAAAAATACAACAGTACTTTCAGTGAGTAGTGTCGTGACTTTGGGAAAGCTGTTCCAACTGAAGTTCAGAGGACCTAAAAATTGTATACATTTTCTGCTTATCTCATGATGCAAAAAACAGTGTAAGCACATAGAATGGGCAGCACAGCGGACTTTGTAATCAATAGCCTTTGTTGCTGGACCTCAGTTTGCAAGACCTGACAGAGGGTTTTTAAGTTACGTAGGTGAGAAATTCACATAGATCCATACTTCTCATTTTAAATCAAGGGTCTTCTACAGCTACTGAGTTTTCCAGTTGAAGAATTAGCTTCTTACAAATCTCCTAAGGCTTCTAAAAGAATTATTGTATTCAATTTTTCCTGCTACACCAGACATGATGCACGTTTCAGTGCTGTGCATCTCCACATATGAAGAAATATTGGATAAAATTCTGATACTGTTGAAGCTGATGAGAAGTATCCCACTGGTTTCAGTAGGTAAACGTTTTCATTTCTTTAGTCTGTATTGAAGAAAAAGAAGCCAGTGAACTGAATTGTTTGACATTTTCATCTTTGGAACTCCAAGCAGTACATTAACATGCCTTGTTTGACAAGTTTCTTACTGTCTTTTAAAATAAGTCTCTAGGGCTTGAGCTGTGCCCTTATAGGAGTACAGGATCAGCCTTAAAGAACACACACTTCAGGTCTGCAGCCCTGGTAAAACAAAAAGTAGCTGAGATCACAGAATCACAGAATCACAAAATCAATCAAGTAGGAAGAGACCTCAGGGATCATCAAGTCCAAACGTTGCCCTGACACCACCATGTCAACTAGACCGTGGCACTAAGTGCCATGTCCAGTCTTTTCTTAAACACATCCAGAGATGGTGACTCCACCACCTCCCTGGGCAGCCCATTCCAATGTCTAATAACCCTTTCTGAAAAGAAATTCTTCCTAATGTCCAACCTGAACCTCCCCTGGCGAAGCTTGAGGCTGTGCCCTCTTGTCCTATCGCTAGTTGCCCGGGAGAAGAGGCCAACTCCCACTTCACTACAGCCTCCCTTCAGGTAGTTGTAGACTACAATAAGGTCACCTCTGAGCCTCCTCTCCTCCAGGCTAAACAACCCCAGTTCCCTCAGCCGTTCCTCACAGGTCAGACCCTCCAGACCCTTGACCAGCTTGGTCGCCCTCCTCTGGACTCGCTCCAACACCTCAACATCTTTCTTGAAGTGCGGGGCCCAGAACTGGACACAGTATTCAAGATGTGGCCTCACCAGTGCCGAGTACAGAGGGACGATCACTTCCCTAGACCGGCTGGCTACACTATTCCTAATAGAGGCCAGGATGCCATTGGCCTTCTTGGCCACCTGGGCACACTGCTGGCTCATGTTTAGCTGGCTGTCGATCAGCACCCCCAGGTCTCTTTTCACCAGGCCGCTTTCTATCCACTCTTCCCCCAGCCTGTAGCGCTGCATGGGGTTGTTGTGGCCGAAGTGTAAGACCCGGCACTTGTTCTTGTTGAACCTCATGCCGTTGGTCTTCGCCCATCTATCTAACCTGTCCAGATCCCTCTGTAGGGCCTTCCTACCCTCCAGCAGATCGGCACTCCCACCCAGCTTGGTGTCATCTGCAAATTTACTGAGGGTGCACTCAATCCCTACGTCTAGATCATCTATAAAGATATTGAACAGCACCGGCCCCAGAACTGAGCCCTGGGGAACACCGCTAGTGACCGGCCGCCAGTTGGACTTTGCCCCATTCACCACCACTCTCTGGGCTCGGCCATCTAGCCACTTTTTAACCCATTGAAGAGTCCACCCATCCAAGCCCTGGGCAGACAGTTTGTCCAGGAGGGTGCTGTGGGAGACAGTGTCGAATGCCTTACTGAAGTCCAGATAGACTACATCCACAGGCCTGCCCTCATCTACTAAACGGGTCACTTTGTCATAGAAGGAGACCAGGTTGGTCAAGCAGGACCTGCCTTTCATGAATCCATGTTGGCTGACCCCGATGCCCCAATTGTCATGCATGTGCCGTGTAATGATTTTGGTCCTAAGAAGAACACCTTTGAACTGCAGTGTCCACACCAGTCAGCCTCTGTGCTCAGGTGAACAAATATTCAGTTATTTTCCATGCTACACTGCAAATAGCCCAAATCCCAACTTTAACTGATAGCCATCAGCTGACTTATCTTCCCCTCTGTCTAACGTTGGCTTTACATCTTTCAATAACTGTTCTCTCATGATCCTCCTCCTGAAAGTGACTCTTACACTGCAAATGTTATTTGCATCCCCAGCTTTCCTCTACAGAAAAGCAGATAGGATCTGACTGCAAACAATGACTTGTCACTTATTGTCGCTCAGCTTCCTTATAGATATACTGAAGGGCACCGCAGAAAGCGGGGAGTATGCTGTCCTCATAACTTGCCAGTGTTCTTGCTTGAGGCATAGTAAGGTCTGCAATATATTTAGGCCACCAGACTGAGGACAGCTACTTTCAAAAAAAAAAACCAAATCAAAAATAAAACGTGTGTAAGGAGGAGTAGGAGGTAAAAGTAAAAATACACTCAAAAGTACTCTTCACATAATTCTGACGCTATGAAAACTGATGTGATATAATAGCCATGAGAATGTTCCCTCTTCCCAATGAAATGTCACAGATATTAGTTTTTAATAAATGCTGATATTTACTAGGCGAAAAATTCTGGCTAGCATGATGAATCTCTTACTATGTGGATGGCCTTATCTGATAAGGTGTAGTTGCAAATTTACTGTGTTTGAAAACAGAAAGCCTGCTCTGAAGCTGTTTGGCATGCATAGGCAGCCTTACAAAATATGTACACTTTTTTGTAGATGAAAGGGAAAGACACTGTCTATTGCAGCTAGCAGTTTTTTATTTAAACTATTAAGATTTAGGGTTTATTTGTTTAATATGTATTACAATTATTATTTTTATTTATTTATTATTTAGTACTTAAACTATTTAAACTTTAGGAAGGGACTTAAAGCCTTACGTAGAGGTTACTGAATTGATTGTATTGGCAGTTCTAAATGCAACCTGTTTAACTCGTAATTTGAAGTATGATCTAAAAGCCTGGAAAAAGCAAGAAGTGAGCAGACACAAGATGGCAAAAATAACAATGAATGTATAAGTCTTCTTCACACAACCACAACAGTATAGTTGTGACTGTAATCTTTATATTTTGATTGTGAAACATAATGTATTCTGCGACAAAGTGAGCAGGAAGCTTTATGGGTCTGACCTGTCCAGCATTTCATCCTAACTCCTCCCCTTCCACTGAACACTATTTTCTCCAAAACTGACAGATACTGATCACCATGTAGGAAACTTCTAAATTTCCATGTCACTAAGGTTAATTGAACAGACTATCAAAGACCAAGGAGCACTCTTTAAAAAATGAGGGTATACTTGAAACTTAATATGTGAAAAATCATTACAAGGGAAGAAAAAAATCTTTACAGGTTTTATAGTCATTGGACTGGCAAATAGATGGGCTTTTTTGTGCTCTGGTCCAAAAAAGAACTAAGTAGCAGGATCAATGAAATCCAAGACTTTACAAATACTTGGGCTCTTCATTCTTTTAATGCTTGAGAAGTTAGATTCTAGTTTTTCGTAATATCAATTAATGCATAAAATAACAATGGTCTAATTTTTCCTTACCCAAATTAGCTATAGAGTTGTTATAGAAAACATGTATTAGGTAAACACAAGAACATTAGCGATGTTTGAAGTAAGGGGAAAACGGGGTGGGGCGTGCTCGCAGGTGCTGGGCGACGGTCCAGAGTAACGACACAATCTCAACGTGAGTACGGAAGTTCTCCGTTTATTAACAAAGAAAGCAGCAGTTATAGACTGTGTACATGCTAATCACGCGCCCCGATCGCACTTGTGATTGGTCTATAGATTTACATACTCAGAGCCGGGACCGCCTCCCCCTCCCCCCCGGACGCAGCTCTGCTTCCCGCCGAAGCAGGCACCACGGGGTTCCTTGTTTTGCACCATTCAAGGGGAGTCCAAGGTCGCTAGCTCTGGGCTTAACCCTTGCTCAAAGCCTGGGTTGCTCAGACTGCTCAGTGGCACAAGGTCGTGCCCCTTCTCACTTAACCAAACCTCTACAATTCCCCCTTCTTGTTTATGAGCAAGCCAGGCCTAATTTGCAAGTTTCATTAAAGCTTTCTGCAAACAAGAAAATAAACATGGTAACACTAACAAGATAACTGCAATCACAAAAACTCTCGTAAGAACCATTTTTACCAGTTCCATCACCCATCTGATTTCTCGGGGAGGTGTGCTTTTACTGATCGGCTCGACACCCAAAGTGGTCCCTGGTCGGTGGCCACGCACATATATCCCCGGCCACTAAGGATCACTGGCACCGGTCCTGTCCACTCCCCTGTAGCAGGTTCCCGATAAATCACCTGTAACTGAGGTATAATGGTGTTGTTATTAAATTTCAACTGCTGGTGATGTACTACAACCTGTGGTTCTTCTCGGTCCCCTGTCAAACACAGAAAATTCAAAGTAAACAACACTTTATGCAACCGCCATGTTGGATCAGTATCTACCTCCTTCTGTCTCCTCAAATATTCCTTTAAGGTTCTATGGGTACGTTCGGTGATCCCTTGACCTGTCGGGGAGTGTGGTATACCAGTAACATGTTTCACTCCCCAGCGTGTTAAAAATACACGAAACTTTTGGCTGGTGTATGCTGGCCCATTATCTGTTTTGATCTGTTCTGGCACCCCCATAACGGCAAAACACGCCAACAAATGTTTACAAACCTGTTGCGCCTTTTCTCCAGACATTGCGGATGCCCAGATTAACTTTGAAAAAGTATCTACTGTGACATGTACATATTTTTGTCTCCCAAACTCTGGAATATGTGTTACATCCATCTGCCATAGCTCAAGTGCTGCCAAACCCTTCGGGTTTACACCAATACCAATGCCTGGTCCCTGAGCCCCACACCTCGGACATGCTTGAACAATAGATTTTGCCTCATTTTCTGTTATTCCAAATTGTCTCTGTGTTCCTTTTGCATTTTGATGGAAATGCTCATGACTTTGTCTAGCTTGTTGAAATTTGTCTAAAGGAGGAATATGGCAAGCAGGACTAACCAGAGAGTCTGCCACCTGATTGCCCTTCCCCAAACCAAGATCCCATTGATGACTCCGCACATATATTATGCAACAAGGCGCACTGCGTTGTCGCATAATAGACCGTAATTGCAAGAATAACTGCCCAAGGCGGGGATTTTGTGTGTTTCGGAGCAATGCCTCCTCCAAGCGTGGGATGACACCTGCTATGTACATAGAATCTGTGACTATATTTATAGCCCCATCCAGCCAATTTGTCAAGGCCCAGTCTACGGCAGATAGTTCCAGAGTCTGTAAGGTATCATCGGTCTGACCATACAGCATGTGGTGTACCCAATCCCCTTTTTCCTGCCACACACACACCGCTTTGTGCTGTTTCTTTCCCGCATCTGTATAGACTGTTAACCCTTCCACTATTGGTGTTTTCTGTACTTTAGATTTTTCTATCCATTGATTTTTCTGTAATATCTGCCATAATTTGCCTTTCGGTTACTGTGAATGGACTCTTCCTTCGTACCCCAAAAACGCCTCCTGAATGGGTCGAGAATTGCGGAACCACCATTCTAGGTCTACAGCATTAACAGGAATACTAATATCCACTGGATCCAGTCCCGTTAATTCTATAATCCTAGATCTACCCTTTCTCACTAGTTCCCTTATGGCTTCTGGTCTAGTCTGTATGCTTGTCTTTGGTTGTACACTAAGGAGTACCCATTCCAACACCCAAAAATCTTCATCTTTATCGTGACATTTGTAGTGGCATTGGTTGTAGCCCTGGGGGAGTTCCCCCTTTTTGTTTTGCCACTGACAAATGACACCACAAACCATATTTTCACTGTTAATTACAAGCAGAGACACAGCTAGTTCACGAATGCATCGCGATGACCATGCAGTTTGTAGTTTGATGATGATTGACCGCAACGCGCTTTGTTGAGTCTCAGACAGCTGTATGGTGTCAGCAGGGTGTGATCGTCGCAGCAGTTCGGTGAGGGGGGCAATCTCGGTATTCGAGATACCGACACAGTTACGGACCCACTGAATAACTCCGAGAAGCGTTTGTACATCCTTCAGGTTCTTCAAATCTGTATGTAGCTCCACCTTTTGAGGTCGGATTTGAGCATCCGAAATTGTCCATCCTAAGTATTTCCAGGGATCAGTGCGTTGAATCTTTTCTGGTGCAATCACGAGACCTTTCTCCGCCAACGTTGTTGTTAGTTTGTGGAGACTTTCATCTGAAAAAGGATCGGCCTGGCATAACAAAATATCATCCATATAATGATAGATGATAGTCTGTGGCCATAGCTGGCGCAATGGTTTCAGTGCCCATGCTACATAGAGCTGACATAAGGTAGGTGAATTTTTCATGCCCTGCGGTAGAACTACCCACTCATACCTTTGAGCTGGTTCCGCTTTGTTGATAACAGGAATAGAAAAGGCAAACCTCATGGTGTCCTGAGGATGTAAAGATATGGTGAAAAAACAGTCCTTCAAGTCTATAATCAATATATGCCATCCTGCTGGTAACATGTTAGGTGACGGAATACCTGGTTGCAATGCTCCCATTGCTTGCATTTGCTCATTAATTTTCCGTAAATCATGTAATAATCTCCACTTTCCACTTTTCTTAGGGATGACAAAAATGGGTGTATTCCAAGTACTAACTGAGGGTTTGATATGTCCTGCTTTTAACTGTTCCTCTACCAGTCCCTTAGTAATCTGCAGTCGCTCTTCAGTCATAGGCCACTGGTCAACCCACACAGGCTCATCTGATAACCAAGTCAAAGGTGGACTGGGCGACTGCTCTCCAGCGGCCATTATCAAAAATGGGTGGTTTTAAGAACCGCACCAATCTGACTTAAAACATCTCGCCCTATGAGTGCTTCCAAAACCCCAGGTAAGGACAAGACATAAACTTTCAAAGTTACACGCTGTCCCTCTGGAAAGTGTAAGGTCACAGGGTGATGACTAACAGCTGTCATAGAATTCCCGCCAACGCCAGCAATATGTGAATCAGGTGTTTCTAGTCTCCGATGCCTTGGCCAGACGCGTCGATTGACAATGGTGATGTCGGCACCTGTATCCAGCAAGGCCTGTACCTTTATACAAGTGTTGTTCTGAGACATTGTGATTGGCATATTTGGTCTGTCATCCATTCTCGTGGTAAAACATACCGCTGGTCCTGTGGAGCCAAATCCCCGATCTCCACGGTAGGTAGTCGTATTAGCACCTTGTTGATAGGCAGAAAGGGGGATTATTTGTCCAATTCGACTACCTTTTGGTACAAACATAGGTGGATTAAGTGTATCATAATATATACGATCCTGGTATAGTCTGCATCTATGACTCTTGGAAGTATTATAAGTCCTTTTATACCGGCAGAAGATTGTCCTAACAAAAGTCCTCCCATGGGATCGAAATCCCCACTTAGCGGACCCTGTACATTAGTAGGGACCTTCTGTACCTCTTGACTTCGCAAGGTGACATCTACTGTAATTTCCACGTCGAACCCCAGGCTTCCTCGGGTTGCTGGTTGGTGGTGTTGTAAAAAGCCTTTGGTTCGTATGGTGGGTTGACTTGTCTCCTCACGCAGCCCCTCTCCGCGCTCCTTTGGAAGTTTCCCTGACACGCCTTAGTTGTGTGATTATTCCTCTGGCAGGTATCACACCAGACAGCAGCTCGGCAATCTTTTCTGACATGTCTGTTCTCTCCACATCGATAGCAATTTCCTTGAAAGGATTGTCCCGCTCGTATTGGTCGTCGTGTCCCTCTTTGTTGTACCAGCGCTGCCAAAGGTTGAACCACCTCCTTAATGGCACTTTGTACGGCAGCAGCAATGGTATTGCTAGCTCTTTGCACATCAGCACGTTCGACTCGCTTCACCATTTCCTCCACTCCTGCACCTTTAGGCAAGCTAGCGAGCAACTGTTTAGTTTGTTTGTTCGCGTTATCAAAAGCCAGAATCTTTAACATCCGCTGCCTGTTATCATCATCAAGATCAGGATGATTCATTACGGCTTCCCATAAATAAAGTTCTCATATTTCTCCGTGGCTTCTTGAACCACCGATCCGAATGACGGGATCACAGAGCCAGGCAAGGCTTGGAATGCTTCAAATGCAAGCTGTGCAGATTTTTGTAGTACTAATGCCGGTAACTGTAACTGTGCTTGCACCGTAGAATAAGCTCCTTGTCCTGTGAGAATGTCCATAGTAATTCCACGTAAAGGATCATTTGGATTGTTCATTCTTCGCGCAGCTTCATTGGCTGCTCGTTGTGCCCATTCTGAACCCCACAACAGGAACTGAGTAGGTGTCAGCAACAGTTTCATTAAATTCCGGGAGTCATGCGGGCATAAGAGATCAGCAGAAAAAATCCAGGAGACTATATTCCTCATAGCGTCTGCTTTTACTCCATACTGTGTAACTGCAGCTTTTGCTTGTTGGAGAATTTTCCAATCATGTGGTTCCCAAGTAGCTACTCCATTCTGTTGTAGCACTGGAAAAGCTCCTACTCCTCCTAGATCCGCAGCAGCACTCCAGTGTCCTTCTAATATGGCATCACGAATCACCCCAGTCCACCTCGGTGCCCTAGGTGCAGGTGGAAGCAGAGCATCCCTGGAGTAGTCTCTGTTTTGTAATCCAGGAGCGGATGCTCTTAACTCGGGTCGCTGTACCTTTAAATCCTTCAATTCCCGCAAGACCTGCTGTAAAAGGCCGGTGGCGTCCGTCTCCGGGTTCCCACGGTCAGGTGGGCTAGATGACGTCGATCTTGATTGACAGGGCGAAGGAGGAAGGGGAATGTACTCCGGCGGTGCGGAGGCGATGGGCCGGCCCCCCTCTCCGCCCGCCAGCTGGGCAGGGTCGGGAGCAGCTGACCACTCCTCCTCTTCCTGTTTCCGCTCCCTTTGCCGCGTGACTCTCCGAGAGCCACGTTTCTCTTTGTTTGCAACAGCCTCCTCTAAATTCTTACTGCGCCATCGCTCCCGAGAGGCCGCCGCCTCTACCACTGCGCGTGCCTCGGCTACAGACGGTTGTATCGGCGCTGACATGCCCTTAACTGCCAGTAACCCGAAGAAACGAGCCAGAGCCCCAGGAGTTTTTTCCTCTTTAGCAGGGGGGGTGGACTCCGGTGCCGGCCGCATCTGAGCAGCCGCGCGGGCGACCTCTCTTTCTGCCCTCATAGTTTTTAAAGTCTCTATCACGTTTTGCCAGAGTCCACGCACCTCCTTAATTTCTTTTTCCTCGGGGTCCCTCTCAACAGTCTTTTCCCACATAGTGTCTCCCATTTCTCTCCATTCCTCCACAGAAAATACAAGCGCTGTGTCTTTAAAATGTCCCCAGCACTGGACCAACTTTATCAGCTTAATTAGCTGTTTCTCTGCTGTCTCGCTTCCTCTCTTAGAGAGAATACTTGTGAGTAACGCGGCTGCAGCCTCTGTCTCCATGGCTGCCCTGTTTCCAGTGTCTGCTCTGCCTTATTTGACCTGAGCAGCACCTTAACTCTGGGAGCTGAGTGGCCAACTCTTCCAGTGTCTACTCTGCCTTATTTGACCCGAACAGCACCTCTCACAGCCGTCTTTTTCCCAACACCTCCTTTTCGCTGCTTACCGCAGTCTCGGAGAGAGCACGCTGAAGGGAACCATCCTCTGCTACCAGTTGAAGTAAGGGGAAAACGGGGGGGGCGTGCTCGCAGGTGCTGGGCGACGGTCCAGAGTAACGACACAATCTCAACGTGAGTACGGAAGTTCTCCGTTTATTAACAAAGAAAGCAGCGGTTATACAGACTGTGTACATGCTAATCACGCACCCTGATCGCACTTGTGATAGGTCTATAGATTTACATACTCAGAGCCGGGACTGCCCCCCCCACCCCACCCCGGACGCAGCTCTGCTTCCCGCCGAAGCAGGCACCGCGGGGTTCCTTGTTTTGCACCATTCAAGGGGAGTCCAAGGTCGCTAGCTCTGGGCTTAACCCTTGCTCAAAGCCTGGGTTGCTCAGACTGCTCAGTGGCACAAGATTGTGCCCCTTCTCACTTAACCAAACCTCTACAGATGTTCACAGACAAAATGCATCTTCAGAAAGCACTGTTTCCATGATTATAAAGGTTTTCTATTTCACAATTTGTCATATCAAGTTTTCAATTTGCCAAATGCCATACATCATGCATATAGATGAATAGAGAATGCATTAATGAGGCAGATCACCCTGCAACGGATTGAACTGGCAACATCTGTAAACTCAAATTTTCAGTGATACTGAATTTAAGAGTTATCGCATAAATAATACATAATTTATTTGGGTCCTTAGTGAATAATAAAATCTAAAAAGGTGAAATGTACATACAGCTTTACATTAGAAGAATTATCAGTTCACTTTAATGCATCTCAAAATCAGTGGTCTCCCAGTGAATCGTAGATTTTCCAATACACACGATTGGAAAAACAGTTGTTATGGATATTCTGAAACTACAGTTGATGAGACAAAACATTTTTTTTGTATACGGGTTTAAATCTTCTAAACCATGAAATATGCAGGGACTGTAATATTTGAGCAGTGTGTTTTACTGTGGATCGGTAAAAGATCAAATTATTTTTAGAAAGTGTAGAAATAAAGCTTAGTAAAATCATTGTTAAACTTAAATGCAGAGGTAGAATATCAATGGCACTACTGGAATTTGTTTCACACTGGCAGCCCTGAGATCAAGAGAGTGGGAGTTCAGATCTTGCTCTTTTTTAAATCCTCACAGATTAGCAGGAAATCAGAGCAAATAAATTAACATCTCTTTCTTTGAATTACTCACCTATATGTATGGATAGAAGATTTCTGCCCTAAAGGGTTTTATGGCACATGAGTCATTCACGTGAGGTGTTGGGGGGGAGAAGGAGGAATGTTTCATAAGGGGAAAGTGCTTTGTGTTGAAGCACTCTCATAAATGGATTATACTGTTATCCGCTTGAAAGTGGTCTTTGTTTCTAAGGTAATTTCATTTGGTATTCTAATCCTTTCAGATGTTGATGTTTGCTTTGCCGTATTGAATCTGGAATAGGATTTTTGCATGCTTTCTTGATTTTTCTAGCCATTAAAGCAGTCTGTGCCAGTGAACGGGCATAAAACTACTGTTATCCTTCCATGCCGTTCCTTGCGTATTCCTGTGAAGCTCAGCAGATGCCTTCTGTAGTTCACTTAAAGTGTGGCTGCAGTTGCAAAAGTGTCTCCATGTGGAACAGTGGTTTGGGAACAAGTTTCCATAAACAAGCATTGTAAAGGTGATAAAACTGGCCTCTTGGCTTATTCAGGCAAAATAGGCTGATAAACTGGGTGTCCACAAAAGGTTAATTGTTATTTGTGTGACTCATGAAATGTATGCAATAACTGGAGAGGAGCGTGGATTTTGTACCTATTGTACAGACCATTGAAAACTCTGTTCTTTCATGTTGGTGACTTAATTGAAATTTGCTATTATTTCTAACCCTTTTTTTTTTTTTAATTTGTTTAATAACATGGACTGAAGATGCAGAAAACAAATCTTGAAATACATTTCAGTGATCACTTAGAGCATTAACAAAGGAGTTGAGTTGTGACCACCATGCAATCTTTAATGCTGTATGTACAGCAAAAGCAATATGATAAAAAACCCAGTAAACACTGAAAGCTATCAGTCAGCAAAATTATTCATCTTTCATGGGGAAAGGCTTATTCTTTGCTAATAGGTGGCTAAGGGAAGTTTTCAAACTTTAACATGAATAGCTTCAAAAGCAAAAGTACAAGATAAACGTAAGTGGTGGCAGGAAAGCCTTTTTTTCTTTTTTTTTTTTTTTTTTTTCAATTATGCTGTAGTTTTCCAGAAGAAAAAGAGCTATGAATGGAGTGTGGATGGCATTGTTTTTGTGCTTTTGATCATCTGGGCTTGTCCTTGTTGCTCTCTGAAGACATTTTATGTTGTTTAGCAAAGTTTTGAGCACAATAGTCTTTTTAGGTAGCTTGCTGCCCTTGGCCCTTAAAGCATAGCTACTTGGTGAGTTATGATTACCTCTCTACAGAGCAAGACGTGGCAGGAACCTCCCTTTGCAAGAGTTCAGTTCAGTATGTGAGATACTTCCAATATCACCAACTGGACAGGAAGGAGTGAAAAGTAGAAGTATACAGAACATTTTCTGAATTGACTTATAAATGGTACATTAGCAAGCATGTCTTACTAGAATGCAAGGTAGATTCACAAATGCATCCCTTTGTCACCCTACCATAGGAGACAGAAATTGCTACCACAGGCTGGATAATTTAGGTGGCTGCATCTTTATTTTAAAGCAGAAAAATGGCGTGTATTGGGGGAGCAGAGATAAGAGTGTCAAATTAGAAGTCATAATTATCAGAAATTAGTCAGAATTTCTTGTTCCTCCCCTTTCTCCCAAGAAAAGTCCAAGGATGACATCATTCATCCCCTGCTTACCAGCACTGCACTCTTAGTGGTGTTCTGAGCATCTTCTGCACTCGGTTTAGTTGCTGCTAGGTATAGCAATCCCTTTATATCAGGAGTTAATCATGGAGGATGGGAAAGGAAATGATGAAAATATGACTCCTTCAGGATAGTGGAATAAGCAAAACAGAGATGCAGCCCTTCCTCAGCTGTTTGACATTATTTTCACCTCATAGAATTATATTTAGTTCTCCTTTTGATAGACCTCAAAGCATAGACAAGATTCTTAATGTGAGACTTTTTGGCATCAGCACTGTTCATTTTTCTTGGCCTGCACCAGTACGGATTAAACCTTTGCTGTAATAATTGAGGGGTTTTTTAGGCCTTACTCTTTGAACAGGTGGTTTGCCTACATTGGCATATAAAGCGTGAGACTTGCAGATTTTGACAGGTGTGGAGACAGATTCATTTTTGGTCCATCCCCATCTCATAGTTCTCCTCAGTCAATATGAATTCAACTACCTTTCCTACACTGGATTCCTAGAGAAAGGGTACTCCTCTCTCACTTTGGCCCTAGCACTACCAACTAACTTTACTATCTCAGGAGAGACCTGTTTCAATTTTGTGTGTGTAACATTAATTCTACCCAAATGTCTCAAAAGTAGGGGGTAAAAGTTCCGAAGATTCACTCAAAATAAACATGTTAATTTATAGGTAGCTCTAATAAGATATATTACAAAATATCTCCTTGATGCTAGAAAGGAATGTTTTGCCAAATTTTTTTAATTTGTATCTGGTACTGAGCAATTTCATAGTCTTTCTGTGTTTAAAATGCTTGTATCTGAAGAGCATTATTTACTATGGAAGCTATGTGAATTTTTATCAAAGCTATCTGTAGTCCCTATTAACAGATGTATAGGAAGACTCCTTATCCTTTCAGCATTCTGAAAAATATAAATAAGAGTGAGGAACTAAGACGTGAAAAAAATCAAGTGACCTGCCTTATGAAAATCTTTGGTCTGAAAACTGAATTTAGGTGTCCCAAGACTGAGATATCTTACACAGAAATCTGTCCTCTTTCTTCAGAACAAAGCAGAATTCTTCATGTATTTCAGCTTCAAATTGCTACACTAATGAATGAACAACTTTCATACATTAATACTCTAAATGTATACAAAAGTATTAACTGCTTTGCTTCACTGCAGTTGAGTCAGATGTAAATAATATGCACTTCAAGAATGAAAAATTTTTCTTCTCCAGTATGCCTTTTTAGTGAGTAGCACTATATATCTACTATATATCTACTATATTTAGTGAGTAGCACTATATATCTACACCTTCATTAGTGTTGTCTAGGAGAATATCTGTTTCTAAGAGACTTTTATCACAGGTATACTACTCTGCAGAAGTAAGATTTATGCTTTTATTATTGAGATAGAAATGTACTTTTACTCAGCAGTCCAATTTATGAAGGAATGCTGTTTTTTCAGTGTGTAAACCTGGTGTGTAAACCAGGAAAAAAACAGTAGAAAAAAAAAATGCTGCATAGTTCATCTCAGGTATGTGGTCCTACACCACAAAACTTGAATGACTTATTCCCGTTAGTTCAAAGTAACCAGATTGCGCATGCACTGATGCTGTTAATCAGTAACACAGAAGAATGAACTCATTGTTTACCAGTAAAGCAGAAGAACTTAGATTGAAGACACCAATTTCCCTAAATTTCTGAAAGTTAGTGCTATTGCTGAATTTTTAATTCACAACCTCTCTCTCTCTTATTCACATTTTTGTGGATAAGTGATTAAAATTAATTAAATTCAAAATAAGTCAGCAGCTGGCTTAGAAAGCAGATGCTATTTGATGACAGTGCTGGCTTGTCACTAATATCCTAAACAAAACAACCAAGCATTTTAGTAGTATCTACTTTACAGAGAGGATTTGCTGAAACAGGAAAATACAAAACCTTGATTTCCACAGTGAAATGACCAGCTATGATACATAATAAGTGATTTTTTTGCCAGGTCCTTAAGAGCTGAAAAATTCTTGTTAGGTAAGTGCCATCATGACACCAGCCTTGCATTCAGTGAATTTTCTTGACTTTCACACTTTATTCTAATTGAATTGCAGCTTATTATAGCTATTTTAAGGATCAATACTCCTTCACGGGGGCAGGATGAATAAGAATCAATCTGAACACTTCAGATCCTTCATCAGGAATTGCTTCAAATACCAGCCCTTTCTCTGCAGTAATCTGTGCGATTCTGTTAGCAGCATCAGTCACTGACAACAAGACACCTGAACTGTGTTTCTTCTCCTGTTCATTGGGATCTTGCATTGTTACAGAGACTGATATTCTTTCTTATGAGGTTAGAAAAGATCCATAATAGCTTTTATACCATTATATTTGAAACTCTAGACTTCATTAAAACACTCTTCAGCTCCTTCACTCCCAGCCTCCTTGCTGCTTATGAATTATTCAGGGTAGATTTCACTTGAGGTAAATAGTTTGATTTGAAGGTTTTTGTATCTGGATTTAGATGCATCAAGAAGTGTTAAACGCTCAGAATTTTAAGTGAGGAGAATTGCAGAGGCTCAGCTATTAAGATGGAAGACATTTGCTGTTAGTGCTCTGGGGCTGCCATTGAGATCTCAACGCTGTGCTATTTGTCATTCTGAAGTAGGTAGCCATTATGATGCCTGGAGTATAAATCAGCCTTTACATGGTGTCGAGTCCTGAAGCATTTTGAACACTCTAATCCACTTCTGAGTTAACAGAACATTTTTGGTTTTACAAGCTTCAAAGTTTCCCTTTTTATTTAGCTCTGTCATCACGTTATTAATCATCATTATTTTCTAGAATTTTATATACCTCCCCAAATACAGTTCTTAATGTTTTTCTTCGAAGTTGTGGTGATGTCAATGAGATGAGCTTTAGCTTCAGTCACCTAGAAGAGATGCAGTTTCAGCAAAATTAATTTTATTAATTCTCCTCACGTAAAGAGGAATACTGGCTTTTCTGTCGAACAGGCTGGGCAGGCCAGCCTTATTCAGCTGCTTTACCAAAGGATGCTGTCTGTTCTTTGACTCCTTCGCCCACTTCTGTGTAGTATCACGTTAGTGTTACCTCCTAGACAAAGCTAAAATGGAAGAGTAGCTGTTTCCATGTGGCTGTTTCTACCACACGTCTGCAGTTCAGTAGTCAATATTAGCTCAGCACAGCAAAGCAAACTCTTTTAAATGCTGATTACCTTCTTTCATCTGGGCAGCTAGCCCACAAACAAAGGGTCAGCTCAGAAAATATTCATACTGTGGGATGTCAGTTCATTGAATCTCAGTTTCTGATCTTGCACTGGCTGACTAAATGTTTTAACCATCAGAGAGCATTTTGTTTATTGCATATTTCTGTATATAGTATTATATAGACTTTAGTCAGACAGTACAATTGTGCAGTCAGTTATACTTATAGTGTTTTTACAGGTGGAGTTGTTAGCATTAATGAAGTCCATTAAAAACATTTTATTTTCCTGCCAGGCAGCGCAGTCTGTATGCACTGGCTGCATGCCTTCAATTGCTAACATGCAGCGATGGAGTCAGCGTTATGAAACAGTCAGTTACTCCCCGTGAACTGACAGTAACCCCAGTCCAGCTGGATATGTTAATACCAACCTACTTCTGTGCTATGCACTAAAGCCCCACTCTGGTGCAGTGGTGTTAGGAACTCTCTGCCATACCAGTCAGCTTGGGTGGAGGGAGAAGAGTTAGACTCACTCTGTTCAAGGTACTACCATTCACTCTGGAGCAATGCAAGTTACACTTTCAATTCTTTACTCTGTGGAATGGAGACTCCTGAAAAGGCAGGAGACCATTGAGGACAGCGTTGGCCGATTTATTTATTTATTTATTTATTTAATGCAGCTTCTTAACTTTCATATGGTGAAAAATAAATGTTTCAGATCTAACTAATCTAAATGATTGTAGCCCAAAGTTAAGTCACTGCTATCTCTGCTAAAAGGCTGCTTTTCCTATACAGACACTTAAAGTTGTTTTCAGTAAAGTGCTCATGCTCAGTAACGAAATATAATAGTTCAGCAACAGAGTGATTGTTTGTGTTAGCAGTAGCACATTGAAGTTATATGACCTCTCATTAATCTGCACTTTGATAAGGTCTTGGAGTGGCAGGATTAATGACATTCCCCTGTAAATTATTCAAATCCCTGCCTGAGCACTGACTAGCTCTTTGGAGAAACATGCAAATGATACTGAATCTTGTACTGCCTTAGAGAATAACCACAGTGGTCCAGAGACAGAAATTTGCTCATCTGTATTGTGGGTCATATGAATCTGCCTAACAGTAGGCAGACTTCCTTTTTTTAATTTTTCTGCACATGATTTTACTTCTAAAAGTATTCTACTCATACAAAGGCTGCTTCTCCTATTTCCCCATTCTTTTCATTTCAGCTTTTTGGCCCCATACAGCATGCTGAGAGCTAAGTACCTGGACTAGCTTGGTGACATTAACTTCATTTGGTCCACAAGGCTTTCCTGGCAGCTTATGTTTCGCTTGTGCCACGTCAGCCTCATCAAATCCTGTTTTTCCTCTTGGCTCCTTTCTGTCAGCCTGCATTCTTTGATTCAGCCTTTGTCAGCCTCCATTCTGTGATTCTTCTGAGTGTTGTCTCTTCAGCCATATCTCATCCCATGCAGTGCTTTCAATTCTTTTTACTAGCATTACCTCCCCTGTGAGAATTATAAACCCTGCTCCTGGTGCAGCAAAACTATGTGGATTTCATGGCCAGGACAACCTTTCTCTATGGAAAAGAAAAATGAGCATGTCCTTCTCACATTTTAAGAACTCTTCCAGAAATTCATGGACCTGAATGTCAAAGGGACTATTAGTATTTCTGGTACAGTCCTATACAACAGTGGGCAGAATTACTTCCTCAGTATTCCCTCTATCCAGCTGAGTAAGCTGTGATCAAAAGGTATCCTAGATCAATTTACAGGAAACAATACGTCTGGCAATGGAGAGTTTTCCACATCCTTTAACCTTCATTGATTGTTTATCAAGTGTTCAGCTGGGAGTCTAACTCCTATTCATGACTTGTTTCTTAGGCATAAGAAGAATAATATATTCTAGTTTCAAGTAGCACTCTTCTGTGTACTACTGTATACCATATTCATGTCACTTGGAAATTTTTGTCCAGTCAAAAGCAAATCCTTATGCATGACAAGTTAATTCTAATCTCTTTCCAATTTTCCATATTTTAAGTGTGTAGAAACTGAATACAGTGCAGACTGTTGTCTCAGTTTTGTACAGTCATCCTGCCTGAAAATTTCTGTTTTCTATATTGAGAAATTGTGTTAGCCGTTGTTGCAGTAGCTTTCCATTGAGACTTCATGTTCTATAGAGGAAAGCTCAAGTAAAGCCAATTAGAAATATCGTGGGAAGGTGAACTTCCTGCAGTGGAGTGCACGGTCGAGCAATTCAGCTGACAGACCTCCCTGGTTCAGAAGGGTTTTCTCCTCAGCACAGTACCATGACCAAGTCCTACTGATAATTTCTGCTAATAGGAGTCATACTTTAATTCGGTTGTGTATGGCCCTAAGGCTGCTGTGCTGCTCTGGATGTGAGTGGGTATCGCTGCATGAGAAGGGATGGCTCCCCAGGGACTCTGCCTCGCCTGTCATCACTGACTACCCGGGCATCTCTGCACCATACTTTAGTAAACGTTATGGAGTAATCCTGTGCTGAGTTGCACTTTGGTATACTGCATGTGTTCTGCCTAGGCTGCTTCTCAGCAGTTTGAAAAGTGCTGCTATCCCTTTTTCCAGCCCATAGCAGAGTGACACTAATGAAGAGGTTTACAAACCTTATGTCTACTCCTCTCCTTCTCACAACTTTTTAGACTGTTACCAATGAAAAGAGAAGCTTGCTTTTTATTCTTGTTGGTTCATTTTTACTGCAAAAAAGTGATCAAAAATTTTCATTTTGCTGTCTTAAAACAATCTTCAGAATTAACCATTTATGTATCTAGAAGTTGCTCGTAGACTGGCTACACCAGTGCCTTTGGAGTGCTCAGTGTTCTGCAGCCCACAAGAATACTGTTTGCTGAGCTCGTACTTCTTGAATTACATTAGCCTGTTTTAATAACACAAAAACAGATTTCAGGGACTTTGCTTAAAATCTTTTATGGCAGTTTGCCTTTGAAACTGCTACAAAATTGTAATGGCTTTTCATTTTGATTTGCTGGTAAGAAGCAAGTTGACTGCCCTTTCTTTGGAAAATTTGAAGGCTGAACAGGAAATTATTTTGCTGACACACCAAATGCTTTTTGCAACTGAACTGATTTTGTTCAGTAATAAAAGTTGATTGGTATAATGAAAGAATGTTTTATGTAAGCATCACAACACTGCAGGCCCCCAGCCTTCGCTGAGACAGCCAGGCCACACTCTGAACCCATTTGAGTCAACAGGCTTATCCACATGGTACATACCACAGAGTAGAAAGCTCAGAGCAGAAAATGTCAGCCTTCAATTGTTTCTTTTTAAATTTTTTTATATGTTCAGATCAGGTGACATGATGTTCCCTTCCATCCTGTCTGAAATGTATGCATGTATATCTATTTATGTAGAGAGAGACATATATATTCACATATAAGCACACATATATATGTACATATGTATTGTTTGTATGCTTTCAATTTGTTTTCAGCAGTCTAGTTTCTGTTTGGCTGGGGACCTGTGGCTGCTATCTCACTGTTAACTTAGTGTTGTCCAGAAGACATCATTGTCCAAACTGAAATCTCCCTTCTTCTTTCTATCCCCCAAAATCGACGATGGAGTACTCTAGGGAAGAAGGCCTGAGAACTGCAGCATGTTAGTGGCTGATAGTTTCGAAGTGAGCTTTCTGAGAAGCTAAACAAAAGACACTGTTATACTTTCCACAGTACGACAGGAGAAGATGGAGCCATTACACAAACCATTGCTGTTTTCTTACTGAAACTCAAGAAATCACTGATGTTTTATGTTGCCAGCTCTGTACCAACTAATATAAGCTTAGGCTAAAGATCGATGCCTTGATAACTGCCTGTTCACTAGTGGTTTCTACTCTTGCAGTTTAAGATTGCTATTAATTCATTCATTTAGATACTTCTCTTTTTTCTACAGCCTTCTTTGTCTTCTGTTACTGAAGCATGTAAATCTAAGAACTTGGACTCCCATATGCCATAATTGAGTGTAAATGTTAATTTTCCCAATTTTCTGAAATGTATGGTTAACAGGAGTTTCATATCTTAAGCAATAACGATATATTTTTGCACTGGAACAATAGAAAATGCTCATCCAGTTTCTGTTTTGAGTAATGCAAGCTACCCTCTTTGCTTAACTACTAGCACATGCCTCATTTTCTCTGGCAACCTAATGAAATTCCTCTGAAATCCCCACATAGATTTATACTAGGTTCCCATTGACTGATGCTGCTGGCCACAGAGCTACCTGACACTTCTCTTACTCGTAACTCTCTCAGTTCCTTTTTTGTTTGAAATTTATCTTAGATTGTTAGTTCTTTCTTTTCTTTCTTAGATTGTTATTAAAAATAATCTCTACTCAGTTTATCAGCTTAGAAACACAGAAATGGAAAGATCTCTGGGCTAACCAAGTCTAGTACTTTGCTGCTGTTGTAAGAACCAGCTCATATAACACTCTTACCTAGCCAACGAAGTATCTAAAATCAGTATCTCTTTTACTCAAGGAGTTTTGACTTATTCAAAATTCCAGTTACACAAGTGACTGCACTTCCCTTGTCCATGTGTACTCTCTTTTGGAGTCGCTCCTTATTGCAGCTGGTTTTTGGCTTCACAGAAGAGGGGAAAAATGTCTGCATGAGTTTAAGAAGACTTCTTGATGCAGGACTCAAAGTCCTATGAATTTATCACAAAAAATATAGATTTTACTCAGAGGGGCCTGCCTTTCATAAACTTATTTACTCCCTCTACCTGTTGTGACAGGCCAGACGTGCCACTTGCTCTTTCACCTTTTCTAGGGGACAGAGCAGTTCCGACAGTCTCTGTAAGTGTACAGCAGATCTGTTTGGTTTTCATGCTGGTCACACACAGTAGAAGGCTCCTTTCAACAGGGCTGGCAGAAGTCCATGCTGTCCCTCACTGTGGGAGCAATTAAGTCTATTATATAGATAACCCAGCTCATAGAAATGAGGTATGGGTACAATTACATGCCCGTGCCACATTTGTTTAATTGCTAAAGCACTTGTTTATGCACTGCTTTGCTGGAAGAAAATGTATTAAACTATAAAACAATGATCTGTCAGGTACGAAGCCTGAAGCCTTGGGGGGAATCATTGCAGGGCTCGGATCAGAAGAATTTAAGAAACTTTGTCATATATCAAATGTCTGAGACCTAAGCATCATCTTGCAGTTAGCTATAAGGCAGTTTCATGGACTGTCGGTATGAAGAGAGTATTTACATATTTTTATCAGCCAGTAATTGGGGTTTTTATCATTTGTGCTTTCTGTCTTCTTGAATTACACTATATCATGTTGTTCATAAGAAACTGCAGTATTGTCATGTTAACTGGCATTGCTATGTTACCTCAAAGCATCTGATTTCCTTCCTATTAGTTGTTTGATAGAACAATGAAATTAATGAATTGTGTTCAAGCCAGTAGCAGCTTTGATGCTCTTTAACTGGCAGAGATATCAACAGAAAATTTTATGGTAGATGTAAGTATGCAAATATTTAGAACACAATGGAGGTTTAATAGATCAATATCACACCAAAAAAAAAATAACATATGTTATTCATTATCAAAATAAAAATAACTACAGAAGAATAAGTAAGTACTACACACAGGTAAAGATGAAAAATGATTCTCCTATGTGTTTCTTTCCGAGCTGGCCTCATTTGCCACATGCCTATTTCTGCAGGCTTGGATATAGCCACTGAAATCACCACTGAATGTTACTGCTCAGGTTTACATGGAAATTCAAATATGAAACTTGTTACATGTTGTGACACTTGCATTTCACAATTATTTCAGGAGACAAGTAGGAGAAAGCTGCAAGGTCCTTTCAAGGTAATGGCCATTCGCCATCATTCCGCAGAACAAATTTTAACAGGGTTTGTTTAGTTTTAGAGGGGATTGAAACCACTGTACCCTAGATAAGAGCCATCTCTGGTTGAAGCCTTATTTAGTTAAAAGATATTAATTCTTGCGTATATGCGCCAAACTTGCATCTTAAATTTCCTGTGTGCAAAATGTAATCGCCTAGGTATGTATTCGTAGTGAGATACACTGGTCTGCCTTACATTTATTGGGTTAGCCACATAATTTTAATTGGTGCAAGGCAAACTGAATAAATTCATGCCTTCATGATTTCTGATAAACTTTTGTGGAGCATAAGCTGCTGTACTCAAGACATCTGGCCCCATTATGTAATAGTTACATCTGCTTTAGCCTAAGCTGTTGTTTAATGCTGAAAGTTCTTTATTAGCAGTATGTTATGCTTATCGTGTGTTACTTTTGTTATTGTGTATTTAGATGCCAAAATTTTAAAAATTGGAAAAAGTAACATACTTTCTCTCCCTATGGCCTTGTTAGAGTAATTATGACTCCGTAAGTAAGTTCAAACTTCTGGAAAATAAAACGTGATCTTAAGCCTAAACAAATTGTCTAAATTATGATTTTTTTATTTAGGACTATTTTATTACGTGATTTTTTTAATACTGATTGTTCTTGGAAAAGTCAATGCAGAAATTACTTCTACTGGGAAGCTACACCTTCCTGTAACAAAGGTATTAATTTCTTCCTGTCCTCTTAAGAGAGGACAGACTTGAAATCTGTCAGTCCTTGAGGGTTAAGTATAAAATACCATTTTCAAGCTATCTAAAACCAGCTATTGATGATAACAATCTTTGGAATGCAAGAAGGTGGTATGATCACTTATAGAGGAGGGCAAAAGATGAGAATATATGTTTTAAATTATTATATGTTCTGTTTTAGAATCTGTTGTTTTAAATCTCATCTGAAGACTCTAAGCTTGTTCTTGAAACTCCAGCATACTTCTGAAACATCCAAATCATTTACCATGTTGGTCTGTCACTCAAGTATTGATCCTGGCTGCCTCTGGCACTTTGAAATATAATGAGCTCACAGCCCAAGGTCTTGTAGCCGCAGGATATTTCTTCCAACATCTCATCATTTTCTTGCTTGTTTTTAAAACTACCTATATCTATTTCTCATTTTATGTCAGATGACCTTGGACCATTGAACTGTAAGCTGTTGTTAAAATGAATAGTCCTTTGACTTGCACAGTGACTTTCTCAGAGCTTTCAGCATTGATGACATGCCACTTTGCTCAGCGTGACTAGCTTTCTCTGACTGTATGTTTCAGTTGCATAGATATGAGCTTTAAAATTCATTACAGACTTTCTTCAATCCAAGAAATAAAAATCTACATACACAACCCCGGTTCTGATTTTTTTTACCATCTTTTTCCTTCTCCACTCACAGTACTTTTTTGGAGAAGGTAAAACTCTCCAGAAATAGAAATAGTCAGTGTTGGTATAAACTGTCAATTTTGGGCTGATAAATGATCCCAGATATTTGTTACAGTTGAGTATCTCAGAACAACTCATTTAAACACCTTTGGGAGGTAAAATTATAACTGGGGAATACTATCACATGTACTTGAGGCT
The DNA here is from genome assembly GCF_013368605.1 of Nyctibius grandis. NCBI lineage: Eukaryota > Metazoa > Chordata > Aves > Nyctibiiformes > Nyctibiidae > Nyctibius > Nyctibius grandis. Next base: position 82,835,527 of record NC_090660.1, read on the forward strand.
TTTCTGGTTCTATAAGATTCTTGCTATGCTTTTATAACAACCACACATGCATTGAGCTGTTTCTGTTAGCAGAAATCTCTCTCTGCTACCTGGGAGCCACTTGGACTTCATCGCTTCTGAGAGCTCTCTGACATGGAAATTGGAGATACACCATCTGCTATTAAAGTGCCTGACTAAAGTGGTGCAGCTCCAGGCAAACATCTAGATGTGCAGGCATGGTTTTGGAGCAGGAGAACGAATGCTTCTCAGTGAGATCACACTTGATCTGTAAAACAGGGACTTCCTTATACAGAAGAAGACCTTTCTGGATCTGTGGGAACAAATTTCTCCTGTGTCACAGTATGAGCTTCCAGAAACAGGCTGCTCTGTAAACAAAACTTCTTCCCCCAGGCTGCTCATCATTGCAATGGAGAAAGCAAATTTTTAGGCTGACCTAGAGAAGTTGGGGTGTACCTTTTAAGTGACATAAGCTAAGAAAATAAACAAATACACCTGAATAATAGATGTTTTTTATAATAGTGGGATTTTGAGTTGTTCTAGGAAAACTCATGCACTATCCCTCAGTAGCTTTTTGTGAGGTAATTGATCGAGTATGACATGAGTGCTGCTCCCTAAATTCTGCATGCTTTGGTGGCCAAGAAGGATAGATGAAATTAGATATCATACTTTGACATTTGTACAAGATGTTGCTGGTTAATGACATTGTAACCAATGAGATATTAGTGGCTGTCGTTTTGGACAGTCCCTCCAAGGCTGTACTACCATGATCAATCAAGCCGTAACCTGAACACATAACCATTAGGAAAACAGAACTTAATTACTCACCTATTAGTCACAGATTTTTAGGTGGAGTGAGCTGTCAGGAGGCCAAAGGCAATAAAAAGTTGCTCATACTGTTGTTTGGATGTCAATAACACAAATGTCATAGTGTAAGTGTGTGTAAGACTCTGCAGGCCAGCAGGTGACCAGAGTGTTTTTCTCGGGGGGGGGGGGGATCCTCAGCATCGCTGCCTTCCAGAATCGGTTTCTGCAGTGATGAAGCAGTCCTTCAGAACAGGTGCAGGAGAGCTAGCCCAGGGCATGGCCCTTTTTCTATACTGCCAAAAATGTAATACGTGCTTAAATAGCCTCGTGAAGGGCATAATCTATGCTTTGATATGTTTACCTTTCAAACTGGGTCAGGAAGTAAATTGTGATTGATATTTTGTTATGTATTGATTGGTAGCCTCTATTGATTCTTATATCTGTCCTTGTGACAGTTCATGTTTGCACATTTTTAGATCATGAGATTCTGTTCAACTAAATCAACAATTTTTCTGATGTTTTGTTTTTTTCCTCTAGACTTTAGTACCTTAACAACTAAGCTATCTTCTCTTATGTGAATGGGTATTTCAAGAACAACAGATATTTTAGGAAGCTCATATCTCTGTAATCAGTTTTCAAAGTATTTGCTTAGAAGCATAATGCAGTGCAAAAACAATAACCATCATTATCATCATCAAACAGAATATATTGAGGAAAAGAGTCCATCCATATAGGCTGATGAACCAGCAGCTATGGCTGCTGTTCTGCTTGTTACCTTGATAGTCTTGCACACGTGGTATAGTTTACAAAGAGGTTAATGCAATCATTTCTTGCTCCAAATGAATAGAAACCACTTGACGTTTGACTTAGGGATTTACTTTCCCAGTGTGCTAAGAAAGCAATTCTAAATACTTGTGGTAACTGCTGCATTTTTACCTCTTTAAACTAATTTAAAAAATCCCCACCTCTTCCATGAAAAATGCTGTGAAACACACAGATGTCCTTATTGACCTCACTTAGGTCTTTGACCTGGACTTTCTGAATTCACATTCATTAGTGAGAGAAAATAAAAAGCTTGAAAATGTTAAGGTCTATTAAACCATACCAGCCTAATAAGGTTGTGTGTAGATTACAGAACATTGAAACCTACAACCAGTGAAAAGTTAAAATCACTGGCAGAGCAACATTTGTCTGTGGCAAATTTTCAAATAAAAACTCTACTTTTTTGTTGTTGTTGTTATAACCTGTACTAAAAGAAGTAGAAAGATATAGTTTCTCATAGCTGAAAAGAAAGCCTGTGTATTGTCACAGACCCTTCATGGAAAAGAAAATTAGCAAACTATTCATATATCATAAGAAAAATCAATTATTCCATGCCAAGTAAATTATTAATTTCCCAATAATTTACTACTTTTTATTCAAAACACAACAACTTACTGTTCTTCAAGCATACTTGAGAAAATTTATTACAGCAAAATGGTTCTAGGGAATTGTTTCTTTCTTAGGGGTCCAAGTCCTCTTGCACAAAGAAAAAAAAAAGGCAAAATAAAAAAAAAATCCAACAGCAGACATCTGACTGTGCTGAGAGAGAAGGAGAGGATAAATTTCAGCATAAATCTGTCCTGTATGCCTTCTGTGTAATTTCTAGACTATAGATGTCAAGGAATGAATGATTTTTCCCAGGCACTTTGCACTTGTATCTACTGCTCACAAACCAAACAAGAAAGTATGGTAGAGTAAAGGTCTGATCCTAAAATAGTTTCATAAAGTTGTGTAGTCTTATCCATGCTAATAGGTTCATTATGTAAACATATATGTTGTATATTTTTTCAGACTCTAGGAACACAAAAAAATATAACTGCTCTCAGCCTTCCTATGCAGTACAGAGTAGAAAGAAACCAATGTAATAAAATAGTATTAACAAATGACTTAATTTCCACAAAGTGACAGTAACTAAGGCCTTAGGCATTTTTGTTTATTTCCCATTTCTAGGATTAGCCAGTTCTAGAGCATGAAAATCAAAATCAGCTCTTATGTTTTTATCTTCATTTTAATGATCCTGAATAAGCTCAGTATATTTGGAGGATGAATTCTATTAAGCAGAAAAAGTCAAGGGATTTAGAAAGACACTCTTGGAAAAATCTCACCTTTTGACTAATAATTCCTAGTCAGCATGGAGGTTACTGAAAAAATCATAAGAGATATGAATATTCCTTGCACAGAAGGAGAAACAAGAGAGGACCTTGAGCTTAAATTGTCATAAAGTCATGGTATTTATTAGAGGAAGTATTTCACTTTACCTAAGAGAGGAAAAAAAAGATATTACTATGTTTTGATGGTTTTCTCACTTCACAGGAGAGAAGGGAGAAGAGGGACAACACAGAAAGGAAAAAGAGATAAAGGAAAAACAAATCCTTCTTTTTCTTATTTTTTCCTTTACAATATATTGGTCTGATCAATAATTATTCCAGGTTAAAGACATAGCACACATTTGGGGATACTGACAATATTTCCAACTAGAGTATTTTCTGGAATGACCTAATTCAACGGAAATATGAGTAGCCTACTATAATGATGTCTTTTAATCTGTTTCAGAAACTTCTGGTATTAGCTGGTCTTGGCTACCGGAATAGGCAAGCCAGTGGTTTAAATCAGTACAGCAATTTTATTAGGACCCTGCAATATAAAAGTAAGGTGAGAGCTGATGTCCTTCAGATTAGGTTACTCTTTGTATATATTTAACTTCTTCCCTATCTCCTGACTACGATGATAAACTATAGCACAGAGATGTTTATTTGAAGTTTTTAGAGATGACAGTGAAATAAATCAAGTATATTTTAGTGCACGAGGGGGAAAGAGCTCATAAAGGTATATTCTGCCTAAATTCCGACCTTTTGTCATGTATAAAAAAAGTGCAAGAAGATATGGGATGAAATGAGTCATCCTTGTGGGGACGAGAAAAGTCTCATTTCTAAGTCCGCATACATAGACTTTATTTTTCCTCTGAGTCAGAGAACAATTCAAGCTGGCTATTGAGGGGAGTTTATGCACATGTGCTTATATCATTTAATAAACAATATTATATGGAGAGCAAGCTAGCAGCTGTCCTTTTTTCCTTTCTATCCATAAATCTGCCACATCACTGAATCCGACAAAGTGAAACTCTCCAGCTTTCAGTTTGTGCATAACACTGTTGCCAAACTTCGTAAAGGTATTTTATGGCCTGTTGAAGTGCTAAGACACTAGACTTCATGAAAAATGGAGTCTCTAAATGGTTTGGAGCTATATCACTTGAGGAGTCTAAAAAATATCACTGAGAATCACAGCTATTAGTGACAGCACTGTGGAGAAATCTCACCTTGCTTATGACATAGCTCTGCTATAAAATATCCAAGCACACAGTGCCACTAATGATGAGCAATTTTCACCCAGACACCAAATTATGGTATCTAGGTCCAGGCTGCTTGGGTCATTTAAGCTTCCTTTGTACAGCAAAAATAGCAATGGCAAGGGCTTTCTCACTGCCTTGGTCTGTGCGAAAGGTAGGGTACGAGGTATGGTTATCCATCAGCACAAATTCACCGAAGCAGGAGCTGCTGTAGTCCCATGCTTTCCACTGCTCTAGCTCAGGCATTTCTGGTTTTTGCCTGTACAGATACTGTTCTGCACCACCAAGCAATGAGCTGCTTCAGAAAGATACGAGCAAAGGTCAAAACACTTTTTTCTTGAGTTAGCTTCTGAAATTTCCTTGTATGAAATCACATGAGTGTCAGGACTTTCACAAGGGAAGGGGTGAGAATGCACATTTGCTGAGGCAGTACTGTGAGAGTCCCAGTATATTGTACCTTATCTCTGTAAAGTCTGTAAAATCTCTCTGGTAGTATCTCTGTTACTATTTCGCACCTCAGAACCTCATGTTCCATCAGTCCAGCATTGATTTCTGCCCTTCCAACACCCAGGTACATGTTGACAAGATATAACCACTGCCAAAACTCCAACTTTGTAGGAAGTTCATTTAGAGTTCATCTCTTCAAGAACAAAGACAAAGCAAAACTCCCCTCTGCTCTCAGAACTGGCAAAAGAATACACTGATCCAACAAAACAAAATGTATGTATTCATTTATTTTTTTCACACAAAGCATTTTTTGTTTCAAGTCAGTCCTCCAGTGTGCACATGAGGACTTCCAGGTCTTCCCTTACTTTCCTGTAGGGAGATTTTTACTCTAGGATGTGGATTCCGCCAATCTCAAATTTATCACCCAGGTTTTTCCATCCTTACCTCCATTCTCTCCTGTAACTGGTTGCAGACAATTTTGTTCTAGATTCTTCAGTAATTTGTCAAATAACAATGTTACTGAGGTGACCAAAGCTCTGTTATGAGGTGATACATTGCTGCTTTACCTGGGATTCAGGATGTGAGTAGCTACCCCTGAATCCTTTCAGACATCCTTGGGGAGAAATTGTCTGTCAAGTTTAATGTCTTAGTTACTTGGCCTGTATCACACTTCTTAGGAAGATGACTTTTGTCTGGCACAGATATTCTTATATTAAAATGAATAACGTTTTTCTATTAATTTGATCTTGTTTTAAGAAGCCCTTTTTTTAAGTGGTTGACTGTGGTGGGTTGGCCTTGGCTGTTTGTCAGGTGCCAACCAAGAGGCTCTATCACTCTCCCTCCATCAAGAGGACAAGGGGAGAAAATATGAGGAACAGCTCATGGGTCGCGATAAGGACAAGGAAATCACTAATCACCATCATGAGCAAAACAGACTTGACTTGGGGAAGACTAATTTATTGCCGATTAATAACATGGTAGGATAATAAGAAATACGAACAAATCTAAAAGCACCACCACCGCCACCACCCCCCCCTTCTTCTCGTCCATCTTGTAACTAGCTGAAACTGGCTCTATCCAGCAGCTTCTTGTGCCGTCTTACAGAAGCCACCCCTGCAGCCCCCCTCCTGCTACCAAAACCTTGTGACTTAAACTCAATACACTGATCCAAGAAATTGTGACAGGAATAATAGAAACATTTTTTCAGTAAAATCAAAAAGAAAAAAACTAAATCAGTACTCCAGAAACCCTCCAATTTGGTTTAGAATCAATGGGTCATTTAAATTTAACATTAACTGAAGCCATGCTTTTTATTTTTGCCAAGGTACCAGAACTACGAAAAGTCTTTGGAATACAGTTCTATTCCTTTCCCAATCAGATGAGTAGCTCAGTCCAACCTAAATAGTTGCCTATTCCCCCAGCATCCTTCATCATGACCGAACATTGGAACAGGCTACCCAGAGAGGTTGTGGAGTCTCCTTCTCTGGAGACATTCAAAACCCGCCTGGACGCGTTCCTGTGTGATATGGTCTAGGTAATCCTGCTCCGGCAGGGGGATTGGACTAGATGATCTTTCGAGGTCCCTTCCAATCCCTAACATTCTGTGATTCTGTGATTTCTTTTCATTTTCTGGAAACACTGGGGAAGAGATAAAGGATCATTGATTTGAGGGGCAATAGAGTTCAAAGAAAACTTAGATCTAAAGGTCGATCAGGGTTGTTACTGGCAGCTTCCACAGAGCGGTGATGGCTGATGCAATGTATCCTCTGCATGATTTAATGTTTAAGCAAGAAAAATCCTCAGATGAATGATGTTTCAGGCATCCAAGTCTCTAAGCATATTCCTGTGTAAAGAATTCTGCTGTGCTCTAAGCTCAAGGTGGTGGTTGCTATGACCATATGTCCATGCAATTGGGAATACTTTACAATAACATTGCAACTCGTGTTCAAGCGTGGTGGTGAAAATGTTTCTCCATCACTGCTGTCTGTATGACAGTCAGAGGACCAGAAGTTACAGTCATGTTGTGGACTGGGCTTCTCAGAGGTTTTCATTTACCTTCTGGGGGTGTGGGCTCTTTTATTTTCTCTCTTCTGTCATCATCCTCGTTTTATTTTCACCAGAGTAGCTGTCACATCAACATTTGAAAATTTTGACTCTTAGGAGCAGCTGTGTTAACTTGGCTGTTCACCAATGGCTGAGTTATGAGGGAGACTTTGTAGCTGACAGATCAAAGATGAGCAAACAGTGAGGATATTTTGTTCATATTTGTTTTTTCTGTCTGACTTAACTTCCAAAGTCCTCTTATTTCCTCTTTTTTTTTTTTTCCTGCTGCCTAGATTTTGCTCTGCAAACATCAGTGTATCACAGAATCTGTCCATATTTATTTTTTTCTCTTACCAGAAGAGAAATAAAATTGCTCTTCATGTTCAAACTTTTGAACAGGCTTCTATGAAGCTATATGCAGGGCTGTTGACTTGTATTTTAATTCAGTGAGACAGAAGATCCTTGAGTTGCTTCCACTTGCTCTCCTCCTAGGATTTAAAACCTACTTCCTTCCTACGTATTAGGCTTTCCTTCTCATCACACTTGATTTTTGTGTGGGGATTTTTTCCCCATTTTTTCCCTTTTGATTACTATTTTAACAGGATGTTTATACTGAAATTGAAGGTAATTATTCTGCTGTTTTCTGTTAACTCATTCCTTAAACTGGTTTCAGCTGTTCCAAATTGGATTAAAAAACTGAAAGAAATATCAGCTGTCGTGCTTCCAGGCATTTGGTGACTTTGCAGGATTAGGAATACACTTATCTAATAAGTGGTTTTTTTCTGTAAAACCGTCTGATACAGCAGTTTGAAACTTGCCTGGAAGCAGCTAATATCAGCCAATGTTGAAAAGAGGATAACCACACATCATATACCATTGATATAATCATCATTGCAAATCCCCTCTTCTATGACTCTGTTTCTTGTGCCTATGCCATTGCACATTGCAGCTGTACAGGTCTTCATTTACACTTGTTCTGTAAGGATATTTGAGAAAATCACCTGCTTTAAACTTGCCTTTTGGTTTCTTAAATTTGCCTACAGGTAGTAAGCACAAGCCAGACTTCTCTTAATATAGCTCTGAAATAGAGAAGAAAATCGAGAAACATTAACACTGACAGTAAATGGGTATTTAATAATTTGTTATAATGATGAGGCATACTATAGCAGTCAGTGTAATACTGATTACCCAGTGTAGAGAGCGATTTGTATTCATTAATATATTCGCAAGTTCATATTCCAACACCTCCATGAGCTGGGAAAGTTAATGTACAAATTAAACAATAAAAAATATATTTAGAAGAAATCCTGTTAGGGGTTAGGTGAGAAATAAAAACTACTTGAGGGAAGGTAACATGATTTTTAAAATTAGTTTTAAGTATTTGAGTCTAAGCTGCCGTGTTACTTGTGCTAAATCAAAGGGACTTTTTACTGAGTAGAAATGGAGACACTTATTGATGATGATTATCTGCAGCAATAGTAATCACTATCAATTATTGAATTCTTATGATGAAATTGAGAAACTAGTTATCATAGAGGAAGAGGTAGAGTAGCTTTTAAAATATATAAATAAAAGACAAAGCACTGGAAGCAGCAGAGTGTCTCAGTTTGCATTAGATACCAACACAGCTCAGAACTACAGAAAGACTGGGCCACCATGGCAAGGACATTTTTCCTTTTTCTGCCTCCAGCCTTTCTATTCTCCTCCCCTTCCCTCCTGCCCTTAAGTTGGAGAGCAAAGGAAAGGCTCTGATGACCTTGATACGTTTCCATGTCTCTTCTTTGGAGATGAGAACAGACCTTATAAAGTTCACATGTGCATATTAAGCCTATAACCATCTGCTGCAATTATGAACAGTGTGGTGGTTAAGTTTAGCATTTGGAGAGGAGGTCTGAAGGTCAGCTGTGCTTCAACTGTAATGAAATATCTTAGGCTGACTTGAATAAGTGAAAAATAACAGCAATAAATGAGCATCTATTTTTTTAAGTGAGTTACCTTGTAGGGTATTTAAGATCAGGAATAGCACCAGAGGATGATATGCTCATATCCCAGATGTAACAGGAGTTAGAACATACTAAATGTCCTCAGGATGTTGAACTAGCTTCTTGACAGTTTTTTTTTTCTTTTTAAATTGTGATGCTGTAAAAAGAGTAGACTCATACCTTATCCTGTATTTGCTGTGTTTTGAGCAGAACTCTGTTATTTAGCTGTTTTTTGGAACCCGTTGCTTCCTTTCCTGCCTGAGAAGATGGAATACATTAAGTAGCAAGTGCTCCTGGTGAGTTGTGGGAACAACCAGCTCTCCAGAATACGAGTGCCTGTTGTGTAAACTCTGGGTGTTTATGACTCTTTTTAGTATTGTGTGAAAGCATGCACCTAGGTAGCTCTGTGGGCTTCAAATGTTTGTTTTCTTTATTTAGTTGCTCATCATTGCCTAGATGCTAACAATTTTTTGTGAAGAAGTTTCAACTCTGAGAGGTGCCACCGCATGTTTTTTCTAGAGGCCATCATTATGATAACAAAGTACATTCTTTCTGAGAATGTTTCAGTTACTTAGATTAAAAGGATATCGAGAATCAGAAAGTAGGCTCCTTATGGAAATTCCCTGTTTGGCCAGGGTTTGCTGTGTTCAGTGTGAATGTTTCATGTATCCACTCAGTTTTGGCAAATTAGAGGAAAGTAAGTCTAGCTCCATCATGACCTGATAAACACTTTGAAAGTGTTCTGTGCTCTTGTGAACAGGTGGTCAAAGTCTGGGCCTGCAACCCAGGGACTCTGGGGGGTGGTGAAAAGTGTTGTAAGTCCAAACAAGTGAAAGAATTATTCAGTACAGTGTTTAGACTCATTCTGTTGCATGCCCAGTAGAAGAAACAGGTATGCATGAGCAAGGGGCAGTGTATAGCAGGTCATTATCCCGAGCAGTTTTGGAGTATCCAAAGTACAGTAGGGAAACTAATACTGCTGCAATAGCTTCTCCGACTTGCCAATAGTGTTCACTGGCAAGGTGTGAAGGAGCACAGACAGGTGGAGGACTTGAAGGAACAGCCTTACCTATAATTCATAGGCAATGTTTCTTTTATGAAATGAAATATTTAGAAATTACCGATAACTTTACTGAAGTGTTATTAAAACCTGCTAAAGTTCAGTGGAAAATATTTTGACTGTAAAAGCCCTGTTTTTTCTGGGAGGTGGGGGAAGGTGTGAGAAAGAGAGGGTTGTTTGCATTGTTACCCCAGCCCGCCTGATGCCCATTGAACTTAGACTCAGCTCCTGATCTCTTCATAAATCAGGGCAATCACAGATTCCTAATAACTTCAAGGTATTGTTTTTATATGAGTTTGCCACTTGGATTTTCAACAAGCATGATTCTGCAGGTGTTGTTTTTTGTTTTGCTTTTATTTACTTACATATGGAACTGTGTAAATATGACTCAATGTGTAGTGTTTTGTCCAGGATTTAGAGAACTTTAGATACTTTGAAATGAATGCGTTTCCAAGACTGCCCTTCTAAAACTTGGTTCGATTAAACTCAAGCAATTAACTTACTAAATTGTTTTATGTGCCTTCAAATGCAAAAATACAAAAATACCTTAAATTTCTGATTATGTAAAAAATGCACTTGAAATACACTTTTAATACAAAATGAGAAAATGCATCCAGAAATCCTATTCTATGATGTTTGTTCAGTACTGAAACTTATTTGCAGTCTTGTTTTATACCTTCAGGAATGATTCTGTATGTTTATAAGAAGTTTCCCTTTTTTTAAAAAAAAATAACAAACAGAACCTCCCTGAAGCTTTTAAGTACTTGACAGTTCTGCACATTTTCAGGAGTCCTTTTCAAACCATGATTTAAAGAGAGTGCAGGCATTCATCTAGGCTATTTTATGTTCAAAAAATTATTTTGTTCTCAGTGGATCCTAATCTGGTCTTTTATAACTTTTAGATGGTCTTAGTTCTGATGTGAAGAGTAAATGAGAGAATTGGACTCTAAGTTCTAAGTATATAACTTGGAAAATATTGCTTAGTTTGTTAATACTGTTTTTTTTTAATGCTTCTATAACGAGTTCCCACTCTGTTATAATCCATAGCAAAAACTTCCTAATATTTAGTTTCAGCTGTTAAGATTTCAGTGCTTACTTCTTTATTGAATATTCGTTTCCATCTCAGTTGATGTCTTTGTGTTCATCTCAAGGGAACAAAGCTTTCAGACCATTACTTCGTAGTTTTTATTTCTTTCAGTATAAAGATTTAAGGCCTAATGCCAAAATAGTGCTTCATGAATCCTCACTAGAATGCTTTACTCAGATGGTCCATCCCACAGTTGTGCTACTTTCGTGCATTAATCTGCTGTGTACGTTTAAACAGTATTGGTCAAATACTGTATTAGCACTGGAGGAGACTGTGGACTGCTCCAGTCCTGGAACTGAATCGGAGCTGTGTTTGACAGACAGCTCTGCCCTGTTCTGTCTCAGCACCAAAACACTCGCTTAATTAATCCTTAAAAAAAAAAAAAAAATCTGTGTAATGATGAAAAAAAGCTTAAATTAAGAAGTAAATATTGAAGTATATGAGTAACAAACATTACTCTGATATTCCATGTTTAGTATTTAGTGGTGGCTTATGTTAATCTGGAGCTGAGAAGAGAAGGAAAAGGAAGGGTCAGTCTATCTACTTACAGGCATTAGGTTATATACTTGACCACAGAAATTGTCACAACTTTTCTGTGATCCTCACACGTGCACCACTGGCTTGTGTGAGTAACTGACAGTATATATTGTGAACAGTTACATAACTTTTCTGGAAGAGCAAGTTATTGTATTGATTACAAATCAGCTATTGCACTCTAAATTATTCTCTAGCTGTGTAAGCCAATAGGTGTGTGCGGACTGAGTCTGGGAAACTGCTAATTTCTACAGTTCTGAAGATCTGGTATTTCTTCTGCTGGGGTGGAGGGGCTGTCTTCATATAAAAGGAAGAAAAAGACAGCTGAAAAAATGCAATGAACTATTTGTATATTCATGGTGTATTATTTGATGGTAAATTCAACTCACTGAATTGTTTCTGAAAGATTGCAGCTGTTTCAACTCCTTAAGTAACCTGGAAGTAATGATCATTGTTAGAACAGTTAAAAAGGTAACAGACTTAAAACTTATCCTGTAATATTTATGCTTCCCTGCTTACTTTGTGATTCTGTAAGTATTAAAGAAGTGTCATCTTACCCTTCTCAAAGTGCCCATTTTGCACTTCTCAAAGTGTTGCACTTGCTCTGAGGGGAGAAATCCATGTATGCCTTTCAGCTGTGACTTCAGTGATGTCTGCAATATGTGATTTCAAGATTGTCCCCTTTGTAACTAAGCTGACTTCTTCTAAGCTTTTGTTAGTTTCTGCTCTGTGATACTGACCTACACTCTTTTCTATTGCATTAAATTGCAATTATATTGCAATGTAATTATTATTATTATTATTATTATTATTTATTATTATGGAGAGTGTTCTTCACAAGGCCTTCAAAACTGTGCTTTGTAGTTGGCATATGGTGTTTCTTAACTAATTTATGTTCTAATTAGCCGATAAGTTCTTGAAAACATAGGTATACTTTTTATTCAGCTATAAGCTACCCCTTGGACTTCAGATTGGTGAAGTTCTTTATGCAGCATCCATTGCTATTCTGCTAGTGTTGTCTTGAAGGGAAACCTGTAAGTAACTTAAACGCCACATGTGACATGCATCAGAATTACAACCTGGTGCGTTTTTCCTGTTCAAAGCAATAGATAAACCCTCCTAGTAGTTAGAACTAGCAATTGAATATTGTCTAGTGCTGTAAGGCTTTCTACTTGTTTTAACACATGATTGGAAATGTTAGGTGGGGAGAGGTGAATCTTCTGCATATTTTGTGTACAGTTACGAACAGAACAGGGAGTAAAAAAGCTCTGTAGGTCATCCCAAACAGGAGTCAGACCTTGAATGTTCACCATCTTCAGGAATGATGTGTGTGCTCTGTTCAATACGGGACTAGGAAAATGAATTAGTGTGATGCAAAACTGCAGTTTTGCCTAATTTCAAGACTCAAAATATTAGGTATTCTAAATTGTGAAACTTTAAACTGCTACTTTTTCAGAACTTTCGACTTGCAGAAATTTCCTTTCAGACATGAGACTAAAAATATCAGTAAGATTGTTAGTTAAAAACCTGTGCTTATCAATGGCTCATGAAGGGAGGAATATTTCAATAATTCAAATGTCATCATTTTCCAATAAACTGTGTGTATCTAATATTCTGTGATTTGAGTATTTTTCAGTAACAAACTTCTGAAAATTGTTTTTAGTGTATTAATTTTTATAAATATTACTCCTCTTTCTGTGTTTCCATCTATTTCATTTAAACTATAGTGATTTGGTCAGAGATGGAAAATGAAAGTAGTCAGTTTGTTTTGGAGGAGAATTCTTCAGTTGATTTTCAGCCTTAGTCATGTTATCTACTCCTTTGAAACTTCCCTTACATATTAACATAGAGCTGGTTATTAAAAAAAAAAAAGCAAACTGAAATGTCAATGTAGTTCTGTAGAATGCTGCAGCATTAACTTTATGCACAAACACGTTTGTTTGTTTGTTTGTATATGTGGGGATGAAATGTGGAGGAATTTGAAGTCCTGCAAGTGTGTCTACCTTTCATGCATATCAATTCCCAGTTCTGTAACTAGAGTTCATAAATATATCGTTTTCATTAATTCCTCAGTTCTTATAAACCAAAATCACACTGATATAGCAGTTGGTTTTTCATACATATTTTTTATTCCAGAACTACCAAATGCAATGATCTGGGCTTTGTAATGCAGCATCTTTTTCATCTTGTTGAATCTGATACTTGAACTTTCTGCAAAATTAAAACTCAGGTTCTAATTATAGCTACTCTTTAGCTATTCTTTCTTAAATCCAGGGTAAGAGCTATTGTTACGAGCATTACATGTCCACTGGAGACGGGGTTCTGAGGTTATGGTCAAGGACTAGTAGACAATCCATCATTTTTCAAAACTTCTAGTAGGTCAAGTTTTATACAAATGTTTTTTTCCTTTGGGGAAGACATCTGAACATTTTTCCACTTATCAGAAATGAGCTTGCAATATATCTTTCCAAGAGAGAACTTGTCTGGTGTTTTTAGGATAATCTAACTCCATTAATAAAAGCATAATTACCCACTGTTCATCTTTGACTTTGATTACTTAGTTAGGAAAATATTTAGATTTTTCTTTCTTTGGTATCAATTTTTTTTGTCAGCACTCAGTGCTGCAGACAGACATTAAAACACTTGTCTCCAGAAGCTTTAACACCATGATGTTTGCCCATGTTAGGCATGTTATACTAGATATGAGACTGCTATCTCTGCCAGCAAGCCTTACTGTCTTGGAGTGGAGGCTGCTTCCTTGATTTATGCTGAACTGGCTTCTCTGACAATAGCTGGCTTGTGCAAGCTGTGATCCTCTCTGGAATTATCTTGATGTAAAAAAAAGGCAGACATATGGGAAGAAACTGTGCACTGGTAATGATGATGCAAATTTCTGGTAAGTCTGTGCTAAACCTAAGCAGGGAAGCCATAGATCTCATAGAGATAGGTGGCCACTGAAATACATAGCTACAGCAGTATGCTGAACTCCTGAGTTGATGTACATATCAGTAGCTCAGAGGTATCCAATGCTCTTTCTGTGAATATTGTGCTGGTTTTGTCTAACCCTTTGAAATAAGAGTTTATCAAAATTCCCTGGCATAGGAATCTTGATAGTTCTGGTACCGTTCATAAGTGAAAACTTCATAAACTAGTGAAGTTAACTGAGAACAGTTCTCCCTTTAGGGGCATGTGCTCTTTTACCTGCTAAGGCTTTAACTGCTATTCTGTATTCTCTTTTATGGAATATACTCAAACAAAAAAAGGCGAACAAAACAAACATCACTTCTGTCAGGTTTCACCATATCATTTTGCTTATAATATTTTTACTAGCAGAATGGGAATCTGAGGTTCTAATGAATAAGTGTAGAATAGTTATTTGTATTTAGAAGCCTTACTAACTTTGTTTCTGTGTCTTTGCTCTGTATTTAGTACAAATATATATGAAGTGAATATTTACTTTCTAAAACCTGAAAAAAGAATGCTGTGAAATCAGACTCTAATCAGACTTTAATCTAAGAGATTAAAGTACTTGCATCTATTTTTTACTGTGTTTTTCCATTTTGAAATGGAGCAGGTACACAAAGACATTTTCTTTGAAGTATTTTCAAATCGGAAATGGTGATGAAAGAAAACATTTCGAAGAAGTATACTGAGCTTGCCTGCAGTGCCTAATACTTCTGTATGTTGTCATTAGAAAATGGATACATTACCACTTTTGAAGGATGGTTGTTCAACCAGATGAATGTACAGTCAAATGTTGAACTTCAGAAAGTAAATGTCAATCTTTGAAGCAATGATGCCATCATGATGTTTGGAATAATAACAATAATTTAGTTTAGAGTTGGATTTAGGTGTGTTCTAAAGCATATGTAGTGTTTATCATAAAATGACAATAACTGAAGTCTTCATGCAAGCTTTTCTGTTTCTTTCTGCAAATTAAAATATAAATGGCAGATAAATTGATGTATTTTGTTTAAGCAGCACTTGAAATCAAATAAAATGAGGTTTTATATGGAATATGTGTGAATCTTCATTTCTGAATACAACAGATTTTAATCTATTAAGATTTTAAAACCAGCCTAGAAAAGGGCACAGTTACAGCGCTGGAAGGAACACAACGTTAGAAATGTCAGAGTTTTGCGTAACAAATATTGTATTCTGATGATAAGAATATGAAATCTTGGTGGCATGGTGGTAATTTGTAGACCTCTTAGTGAGAATAGCCTCCTTAAGTTGTATCATCATCATATCATAGAATGGTTTGGGTTGGAAGGGACCTTAAAGATCATCTAGTTCCAACACCCCTGCCACAGGCAGGGACACCTTTCCACTAGACCCAGGTTGCACAAAGCCTCATCCAGTCTGGCCTTAAACACTGCCAGGGAGTGCGTATCCACAACTTCTCTGGGCAACCTGTGCCAGTGTCTCACCACCCTCACAGGAAAGAATTTCTTCCCAATCTCTAATCTAAATCTACCCTCTTTCAGTTTAAAACCGTTACACCTCATCCTATCTTACATGCTCTTGTAAAAAGCCCCTCTCCCACTTCCCTGTAGGCCAAAACAAATCATCGTGGAAAAAAAAGAACAATATTTTAAGCTGTTTATACTTTTACAAAATAAAAATAGCATGAAGAGAAATGGTTAACTATAGTTTCAAAAGCTAGTATGCTTCATAGCTGAAAATTTCATCTATAATTTGTCTTTACTAACTCAAAAAGTATAAGCAGTGCAAAATGGTAAAAATAAGTGCTCTTTACCTCCGATATAAGAAAGGAAATTTATCAGCTCTACCTAGAGAACAGGAAAAAACTTTTGTTGAATTTTATGTTAAATGCAATATTATATTTATATTAAAAATACTTTACCTTAACAAGCTGATTTCTAATCTACTGGATGCAGCTGTTGCTCTGTCAGCTTTGGTACTGTGCCCCCTTGGCATCATGTTTAGGTGTGATCCCCTTGAGGGTTATGAGACTGTCCTTTATTTTACTTCTTAAGGGCAAGTTCTGCCTTCAGAACATGTACTGGACTCCAGCTGCTGAAGTGTATCTGAGAGCATAATTTCCGACTTAAGTGTTTGTCATTGGATCTACATATTTAAAACCTGGGAGGAATTCTGCTTTCAGTTGCAATCATGTAGCTAAATTTAGTCCAGGAGGGGACTTTAGGCATACAGATGCTTTTTAAAAGTGTGCTTCTAAAAGTGCCTTTCGTTGTTCCTTTCATTATTTTGCTGTGCTGGGAGATAAACTAGGTGCAACATGTACCAGTTTCAGACAAAGAATAAAACCTGATGACATTTAAAAAAGATTTCTACAGAAACTTTGGGACTCTGAAAATGTATTTTAAAATCTGCTATCAAAGTAGCCAAGTTAACTTTTCCAGACTAAGATTGTTTTCTGTCAGTTATTTTAATCTCAGAAAGTTAATTTGTGGTCCTTTTGTCTGACTTCTGTTCTCTAAGAATCTTTTCTTTGTAATGGTGTATAATGTCTGATTTCAAGACTCAGTATAGGATAACTCAAGGTCTCTATCTCCAAAACATTTCCATCTTGTTCAAAGGTGATTATGGTTTTCTTCCTTTTCCCTTCCTGCTCCCAGAAAACAATGGGACAGAACAAGCTGCATCTAAAAAGATATCGATTCTGCTTCCCTCCCCAAAGATTTAAAACCCACTGGGAACTTCACTCAGTAGGAATTACACTTCCAAGATTGCTCCCATAAGTTACGGTATGTTGCTCTTAGAGCATGTATCCAAAGCTCTTGGGTGTCGAAACATCCAAAAAGATAAGTTCTGTTCTCAATGAAAGGCCAAGTACCTTATCACCTGAGGTTTACGTATTTATCTAAAAGAGATCTCTTAAGACATAAGAAAGGGTTACCAACAGACCTGTGTGTCAGTGATTGGAAAAACATTTAACAACTGATTACATAATAACCTCAAGAATCAAGACAGCTGGTTTTATGACAGTGATATTTTGCTGTAAATGTGGTGGCATAAGGATGTGGGTAAGAGAACCTAAGGTTTCAACATGAAATTTAGCCTAGTTCCATGTCAGGTTAGAACCAATAACTGCTGGCAGTGTGGAAACAGAAAGCAAGAAATATTTATCTTGTTCAGCCTTAATGAATCTCAAAGTTCAATTTGATATTTGAATAAAAGTTACAGCTGTGCTTTAAATGATAGTGTATAAAATGAAGTTCACACTTAGGAACAATATTTAAGAAGAAACATTTACTTCCATTTATGCCCTCTCTGGCTGTTTTATACAAAGATGCATCCGGAGTGCAATAAACCATAGTAATTTGACAATTTCCAGGATTAAAAGAGGCCACAGGAAACAGAACAATTAAGGGAGGCATCGGTCAAGACTCACACAGTTCTGGTGAAACCATGGGAGCAGAACCAGAGCTAGAGCTCATACATTTCCATGTTCTAGAGTATTTCTATATTAATTTGCTTCTGCTAAGATGGTTAAAAAACAAAAACTTTCCTAACTTTGGTGGGTTTGTGTTTTTGTGTACACATTTTGTAAATAAGTGTGCATATAATGCCTTTTTAAACTTTTTTTCAGGATACTATTTGTCCAAATTTAAATTGCAAGTCAGTGTTTCTTCTTAATGCAACCTAGATTTACCTTTTTAAATAAACAAGTTAAAGTGGGGAAAAACAGCTATTGATTAGAAATGTGTCATGACATAGCTGTCAGGTATGAAATTTACTATCACTTGATTGAAATGAAAATAATTTTAATAGGAAATGTGTAGAATAAATGAAGATCAGATTCATTAAATCTTCATACTCAAGAATGTGAAAACATGTAGATTTTACATAGTAGAAATAGATCAGTTGCCAGAGATATGGAAGAGTTGATAATGAGGAAGCATCAACTGCCAAAAAAGAGGAAATCTGAATGCAGCTAGTGAATGTTAGCACCCTACCTCCACTTGTTCAAGGCCAGCCTGGCAGGATGTGCTCCTGGGAATGGTACTATTCTCACCAATTTCAGTGAAACAGCCAATGGCTGCAGGACTCAGATCTTAGGAAGGAGTTCTTTGATCAAGAGGTTTGAGAGGTTTTTAGGAGATCAAAGTGGAAAAGCTTTAACCCATATGTGTGATATGCATTTTGAATCAAAATGTCCTAATTCTCCTTTTGATAACAAAAAGAGAAGGCAAGATGGAGTGAGGAGATGAAGAAAAAAGAAAACAGGGAGCTTCATATTTCTTGAAAGAATATTAGCTTTCATAGTGACCACTTGATATCAAAGAAGAACGCTATAAATCATTCCATGAAAGGATTACATAAAGATGAAATTGCAGGGAGAATAAAGCTAGACTTTCATGACTGCACAAATTCAAAAAAATTGTCCAGTGAAGAGAATTGGTACAAGTATAATCACAAATTTAATCTGTGATCCATTTGAAACTTGTTTCTGGACATATGCCTTAACGTAATAATTTCCTAGTTCTACCTCATTAATGTGTTTTTTAAACAGAGAGCAAAATTTGGATGCTTGGGAAATGCAATAAGCAAAAATATACAGGTGTGGTTGAATTTGTAATGTTCCCTGAAGATGTGCATGGCAATATGGAAGTCATAATTATTCTAAATAAAAATGATACAGTATCTCGTAATCTAAACTTCATTTATTATTTGCAGCATCTTGCTAAAGAGAAATTTCAGTAATCTGCTAAAAATTACACTAAATTTTTTTAATGAGGTTGAAGAAAAATTATGTGAATTCAAAGTTCCTTCTTTCTATGACTAATAACAACCCAGTTAAAACTATGTGCTTTCTGAAATGTAATGTATTTGTTTCATAAGGATAGCTAATAATCTGGTTTATTTTGAACTCTGTATATGCATTACTTAGCCTCAATGAACGTATTCAGGACTGGGGCACTAGCATCTTAGATACTACCTAAATGTAAAGACCAATGTAAATATACAGTCCGAAGCCATGAAACTGGTAGTTGCGGTGCAAGGAAGCCGCTGTCATAAGTCCTGAAGACCTTAATTCAAACACCATGCATCTGCAGGACTACTTGACAAAAGAGACAATATAATAAACTCTCTTCAGCCTACCATACCAATATGCACATTTAGATGTTTGAGGGTGAGCAGTTTCTTGAGGGTGGGATTTTTTGCAAATAAAAGTAACAGATTCTAGAAACTAGTGGAACAGACTCAGATTTGGCTCAAGGAGACATTTTATCAGTCTGTTCAGAGAGGAGCTACTACTGACACATGGATACTCACTAAAAAGTAGATGCAACTCATAAAATCTGTGTTCTGTTTTTTAAATGGAGCAGCCCTGATGTTGCAGTCAGTGTTTGCTCAGCCACGAATGCTAATTTGGCACTAAATTATGTTAACCTGGTTTTGGGAATGTGGGCCAAACTATTATGTGCCAAATCCTGGTCTTTGTAGAAGCACAAAAGTAAGCAAGCAGATGATGTGATGAAGAGCCTGTCCGCAGTCAGTCTGGTCAATAACCCTGCACTGCAATTCTCCCTTTCCTTCCATCACAACAAAAAACATTAATGTCACTTCAAGTTTCAAACGAAAAAATTTGGTGTGGGGGGAAGGGGGCTCTACTCATGCTAATATGTAAGTTATACTATATTTAGTGAGGAGATATCTTCTTGAAAATAGTTCCAACAATTTCTGCATTGTTGCCATATTGTGTAAACTCATTGCAAGGAGTTCAACCTTGGCAGCTTGATATTAGCCTATAACCCTACAAGTAAGGACTTGGTCACTGTAAAAACTTGATGAACATCCAGAGCCCTTAACAGTTGGTGGAAGGCAGAGGAAAATTTTGCCTGAAGCTGCAAATGATGAAAGAAAATTTTAACATTGATACCTAATAACTTATTAGTGAATTTTGTTTACCACTTTATCTAATATTATCATAATATAATAAATTGATAATTTTTAAAACTGTAGCATTTTCATATCAGAGTAGTACTTCCTTCACTACAGCATTCTTCTTCCACCAGTTTTCAGAGGTGACCAGCTTCTCTACTGATGCATAATACTAGATGGTCCTTGAACTGTGCTTCAAAAATGCAAGGATATTGGTAGAATCTGGCTTTCATAAAGAGATGTTTTACTGAACTCTCTGATATATTCTTGAGTATGTGCACGTACAAAAACTTTGAGCAAAGTAAGAGGCCATCAGTAATGTGAAGCTTATGACAATAAGACGTCTGGCTGAAAATAAACTTTTGTATTCAAAGATAAAGTTAAAACAGACCCCAAACAGAATGTATTAACTGAGGAATCTGGATTCTCTGCACTATCTTTTTTGCAAATAAAATCAACACTTGCTTGCTTTTTGTAGTTTTTATTCCTTCTTGTGAAGTGTGGGTGTTGAATTCACTGGAAAAAATGTTTTCTTCAAACTACCTTTGATCAAAAGCATACGTGAGTGTGCACCTTCTTATCTGAAAGGTCAACATTAACAGCCTAACTCCCCTCTACGGTCTCTGGATATAGAGTTTTATGCAAGTCCTCCATTTTACACTGTGTGTAATGTCCAAGTGCTATGGAAAACATGAACTATCTATAAGATGCAGCATATGTTCACGGACAGAAATACAATAAAAATAATAAAAGAGCCATGTAATTTGATTACGTTGCAGTTTACATTTATGCTAAGGCCAAGGAGGAAACTGTGAAGATGATACCTGCTTAAAAGGACCCAGGAGATCAGGCAAAACTTTGACAGGAGAAATCAGAAGTGTGCAGTCCAGTGAAGAATTAAACTACTGGGAGTAATAATATGGGCTGATGCACTCAATATAGCAGTAATGCCCTCTGAGAAGGGTAGGAAATAATTCAGTTCCTCTAGGCTGCACAGAAGCTAAATACAGTACGACAAGAAATAGTAGCAGTACTCATTATGTCTGATTGCTAATTACCCCTTTGAATGATTCAGTTATGCATGCTACTAGATAATTAGTTTAGTAATTTATGGCTGCAGCACAAACTAGTATTTTAATTTTCACTGCACAGTTTTCACAACACCTACAGTTCAGATATTATCTCCCTTTTTATTCAATTTCAAATTCCTTTTTTGATAGCCGATGGCGGGGGAAAAAAACAAGCAATCCTTTCAATTTCCTAGCATGGCTTTGATGTTAAATTACGTATATTTATGTAATTTTATTAAAATGTAAACTATATAAATGTAGAAAAAAACTTTACCTGAGCTCATAACATGGCTTCTTTATAGATTTGGGAGTTGATTCTGGGAACACTTGCACAGGAATATCTACTGTAGTAAAGTTACTCGTTGTCTCTGCTCACACTGGAATAAAACTACTCTTGTGTATGACTGTTGCCAGGAATAGACCCTTGGGATAAAGTAAGTTTATTTTTTGCATTGTTTTTGTAATTACACAGATATTTCTGCACTCCCCAATTATTTTGCTTACAGAGGTTGATTCTTTTGTGTAAGGAAGGTACAGACTGCAATTGGTGACATTTAGACTGCTGCTTGCAGTGTATTGGTTGGTGGGATTTAAAAGGTTCAGCAGTTTTCAGGAATAGCTTTATATTTCTTATCAAATCAACTACTTCTTAGTTCACTCAAGCATGAAAGCTAATTCTGAAAGGTATTCAGAGATATATATTTGGCAATTTGTGAGCTGTGTTGTTTTTCTAATAAAGCTACCACATGGTAATTGAGACTGACAATGGAAGATGCATATCTGAGTGCCACTGAGGATCAAGGTCATATTTTAATTATTTGTAAAATGTTTTAAACCTCAAGCTTGCTTTGCTGGTTTAACCAAAATACTTTTTTTTTGTCATTATGTGATTTTGTGTGTGATTCATGTGACTGTTTCCTCCATTCTTATGAACAGTCCTACCTGTGTTCGATTCACACCATCACTTATTAAACCTAGGTTTATTTTGTTCATATTTCAAAAAATGTGATAAAATCTTTCATATAGACAGGACACAGGTGATCCTTTGCTTTTTAATTTTTTTTTTTTATTTTAAAAAAAAAGGTTTCTATACTCTTTTCCCTGTGTCTTTAGGGAGACATACTCTGGTAGAGCTTAGGGACTAGTTAAAATGAGGCTATCCTGTGTGGAGCAGTTCATAAATAGACAGTTTACCCAAAACACTTTCAATCTAAATAGACTAGATAAGTATAAGATTTGTTTCAGATGTGGAAGGGGCAACAACTGAGTCACAGGGAAGCAGTATGACTTGTCCGACTGGGAGTACCACAGCAACAGCAAAGGTTGTGTGGGTAACATGGCATGTGGAGTAAATGGAGGGAGGGAGCAAACAGCCAACCAGAATCACAGAATCACAGAATCACAGAATGTTAGGGATTGGAAGGGACCTCGAAAGATCATCTAGTCCAATCGCCCTGCCGGAGCAGGATTGCCTAAACCATATCACACAGGAACGCGTCCAGGCGGGTTTTGAATGTCTCCAGAGAAGGAGACTCCACAACCTCTCTGGGCAGCCTGTTCCAGTGTTCAGTCACCCTCACTGTAAAGAAGCTTTTCCTCATAT
Source organism: Nyctibius grandis (assembly GCF_013368605.1). NCBI lineage: Eukaryota > Metazoa > Chordata > Aves > Nyctibiiformes > Nyctibiidae > Nyctibius > Nyctibius grandis. The sequence goes on from NC_090660.1 coordinate 82,858,419, forward strand.
TTATGTGGAACCTCCTGTGTTCCAGCTTGCACCCATTGCCCCTTGTCCTGTCAAGGGATGTCACTGAGAAGAGCCTGGCTCCATCCTCATGACACTTGCCCTTTACATATTTATAAACATTAATGAGGTCACCCCTCAAGTCTCCTCTTCTCTAAGCTAAAGAGACCCAGCTCCCTCAGCCTCTCCTCATAGGGAGATGTTCCACCCCCTTAATCATCTTCGTGGCTCTGCACTGGACTCTCTCTAGCAGTTTCCTGTCCTTCTTGAACTGAGGAGCCCAGAACTGGACACAATATTCCAGATGCGGCCTCACCAGGGCAGAGTAGAGGGGGAGGAGAACCTCTCTTGACCTGCTAACCACACCCCTTCTAATACAGCCCAGGATGCCATTGGCCTTCTTGGCCACAAGGGCACACTGCTGGCTCATGGTCATCCTGCTGTCCACTAGGACCCCCAGGTCCCTTTCCCCTACGCTGCTCTCCAACAGGTCTGTCCCCAACTTGTATTCATACATGGGGTTGTTCTTGCCCAGATGCAGGACTCTACACTTGCCCTTGTCATATTTCATTCAATTTCTCCCCACCCAACTCTCCAGCCTGTCCAGGTCTCTCTGAATGGCTGCGCAGCCTTCCGTTGTGTCAGCCACTCCTCCCAGTTTTGTGTCATCAGCGAACTTGCTGACAGTGCACTCTATTCCCTCATCCAAGTCGTTAATGAATATATTGAATAGTACTGGTCCCAGTACCGACCCTTGCGGGACTCCGCTAGACACAGGCCTCCAACTGGACTCAGTCCCATTGACCACCACTCTCTGGCTTCTTTCCTTCAGCCAGTTCACAATCCACCTCACTACCCGATCATCCAGACCACACTTCCTCAGTTTAGCTGCGAGGATGCTGTGGGAGACCGTGTCAAACGCTTTACTGAAATCGAGATATACCACATCCACAGCTTTACCATCATCTATCCACCGGGTTACGTCCTCATAAAAGGCTATCAAGTTGGTTAAGCATGACTTCCCCTTGGTGAAGCCATGCTGAGTGCCCCTAATGATCCCCCTATCCTTGATGTGCCTAGAGACAGCACCAAGGACAAGTTGTTCCATCACCTTTCCGGGGATGGAGGTGAGGCTGACCGGTCTATAGTTACCCGGGTCCTCCTTCTTGCCCTTTTTGAAGACTGGAGTGACATTCGCTTTCCTCCAGTCCTCAGGCACCTCTCCCGTTGCCCACGACTTAGTAAAGATGATGGAGAGTGGCCTAGCAATGACAAAGAAGAGGAGCAAAGAAAGTCTACTCAAAACCACATATGGCTTTGCATGTCTGAAATCTCTGTTTTTTTCAGAGATCTCAGCAATCTTTATTTGCTGTTGCTCCCTCTCCTGTTGCAGTCACCTTAGTTGTAAGTAAACTACTGCTGCTTCACTTCAGCATACAGTTTTTCCTGATTTTCCTCCTGTATATCCCTCTCTTTTTCCAGTGACCATTTTTCTTCCTGTACCAAGAGAACCAGATTGAACCAAGCAAGTTTGCTCTTAAATTTCCTGTTAATCTCCATGCTAGTTAAGGAATGGGTGTATAGAGAAATGAAATGGCTCTGTAGGATGCACATCTCTTTTCAAAGGGTGCAAGAATTCGTATGTTTCTCCTGGCCTTGGAGGAAATTAGCAAAGCTTTTGTTGTCCTCACTGATGTTATATTTCAATGGCATTTTTTTGTCCTTTGGAGACAGATTTCAGGGCCAGCTTTCTTCTTTGGAGGAACAGCTTTCTGCACAGAGCAACGTTGGTTAACCTTCAGAGGCAATTTCGGTAAGAAATCCTTCAACTTGACCTGTAAGGTCACAGAATCACAGAATCACAGAATCAACCAGGTTGGAAGAGACCCCAGGGATCATCGAGTCCAACCGTTGCCCTGACACCACCCTGTCAACTAGACCATGGCACTAAGTGCCATGTCCAGTCTTTTCTTAAACACATCCAGAGATGGTGACTCCACCACCTCCCTGGGCAGCCCATTCCAATGTCTAATAACCCCTTCTGTAAAGAAATTCTTCCTGATGTCCAACCTGAACCTCCCCTGGCAAAGCTTGAGGCTGTGCCCTCTTGTCCTGTCGCTAGTTGCCTGGGAGAAGAGGCCAACTCCCACTTCAGTACAACCTCCCTTCAGGTAGTTGTAGACTGCAATAAGGTCACCTCTGAGCCTCCTCTCCTCCAGGCTAAACAACCCCAGCTCCCTCAGCCGTTCCTCGTAGGTCAGACCCTCCAGACCCTTGACCAGCTTGGTCGCCCTCCTCTGGACTCGCTCCAACACCTCAACATCTTTCTCGAAGTGCGGGGCCCAGAACTGGACACAGTACTCAAGGTGGGGCCTCACCAGTGCCGAGTACAGAGGGACGATCACTTCCCTAGACCGGCTGGCTACACTATTCCTAATAGAGGCCAGGATGCCATTGGCCTTCTTGGCCACCTGGGCACACTGCTGGCTCATGTTTAGCTGGCTGTCGATCAGCACCCCCGGGTCTCTTTCCACCGGGCCGCTTTCTAACCAGTCTTCCCCCAGCCTGTAGCGCTGCATGGGGTTGTTGTGGCCGAAGTGTAAGACCCGGCACTTGTTCTTGTTGAACCTCATGCCGTTGGTCTCGGCCCATCTATCTAACCTGTCCAGATCCCTCTGTAGGGCCTTTCTACCCTCCAGCAGATCGACACTCTCACCCAGCTTGGTGTCATCTGCAAATTTGCTGAGGGTACACTCAATCCCTACGTCTAGATCATCTATAAAGATATTGAACAGCACTGGCCCCAGAACTGAGCCCTGGGGAACACCGCTAGTGACCGGCCGCCAGTTGGACTTTGCCCCATTCACCACCACTCTCTGGGCTCGGCCATCCAGCCAGTTTTTAACCCATTGAAGAGTCCACCCATCCAAGCCCCGGGCAGACAGTTTGTCTAGGAGGATGCTGTGGGAGACAGTGTCGAATGCCTTACTGAAGTCTAGATAGACTACATCCACAGGCCTGCCCTCATCTACTAAACGGGTCACTTTGTCATAGAAGGAGATCAGGTTGGTCAAGCAGGACCTGCCTTTCATGAATCCATGTTGGCTGGCCCCGATGCCCCGATTGTCCTGCATGTGCCGTGTAATGGCACTCAGGATGATCTGTTCCATCATCTTGCCTGGCACTGAGGTCAGGCTGACAGGCCTATAGTTCCCTGGATAATCCTTCCGACCCTTCTTGTAGATGGGCGCTACATTTGCTAATTTCCAGTCAGCTGGAACTTCTCCAGTTAACCAGGACTGCCGGTAGATAATCGAGAGTGGTTTAGCAAGTTCATTTGCCAGTTCCTTCATTACTCTGGGGTGAATCCCATCCGGGCCCATAGCCTTGTGAGTGTCCACCTGGCACAGCAGGTCACTAACCATCTCCTCCTGGATTACAAGGGCTTCACACAGCCCCCCGTCCCTAACTTCAGGCTCTGGGGACCGAGTCTCCTGAGGACAACCGGTCTTGACATTAAAGACTGAGGCAAAGAAGGCATTGAGCACCTCTGCCTTTTCCTCATCCCCTGACACTACACTACCCTCCTCATTCAGCAAGTGGTGGAGGCTCTCCTTGACCCTCCTTTTGCTGTTAATGTATTTGTAGAAACTTTTTTTATTATCTTCGACCGTAGCAGCCAAATCAAGCTCTAATTGAGCTTTGGCACTTCTAATCTTCTCCCTACATGACCTGGCAACATCCCTATAGACCTCCCAAGTTACCCGAACCTTCTTCCAGAGCAAATAGGCTCTCTTTTTTTCCTTAAGCTCTAGCCTAAGTTCTCTGTTTAACCAGGCCGATCTTTTTCCCCGACGGCTTGTCTTCCCACACACCGGGACAGCCTGCTCCTGAATATTTAGCAATTCCCTTTTGAAGCATGTCCAGCCTTCCTGGACTCCTTTGCCCTTCAGGACGACTCCCAAGGGTCTCTGTCCATCAACCTCTTAAACAGGCTAAAGTCGGCCCGGCAGAAATCTAAGGCAGAAGTTCTGCTCTTGCCCCTCCTTACTTCCCCCACTATCAAAAACTCTAACATTTCATGGCCACTATTCCCAAGATGGCCACTGACCCTCACATCTCCCACTAGCATTCTTCAAGCATGAGGTAAAGCTGGCAAAAACATGTGCTCACACAGGATTTGTCAATGAATTCTTCATTTTTTGTGGACAGAGTATATTTTTTGTTATATTGGGATACTTGTTCCCTTTAACTTTTTGTTTGTCACCCCTGCTTTATCATAGCCCGTGTGTCCCGTGAAGCTATGCTATTGTATCTTGTTTTTTTCTCATTGTTAACTGTTGAATAAAGAGCAAAAATTGTGGTTATAAATAAATGAATCTTACCTCATCTCAAGCTCTTTTATATTGTCTGCCTTTTTATCTGTTGTGTGAATCTCTTAATCTTTACTATATAATGGGAAAGTTCACTTGCTGTATCACATTTTGGTCTTACAAGGTCCAGTGCTTTGTGGGAGGTGAAGAGCTTGGAAGGAGAAAGTAGTGAAACAAGGGGCAATTGGTGCTGAGAAATGGAGTGGTTCATGTTTGTTGATTTCATATAACAGACCAAATAATTTGCATGGAGACCTTGAGGTAACCTATGCAAATTAAAAACTTCATAGGAAAGTCATATTGTTCAGCTTTCACATTCACATTTATCAATATAAGCGGTGCATTAGCAGGCTATGATTTTGCCAGCACAAGACCATTTTTATTGAAAAATGTGTGCATTTGTTGGCTGTTTCCTATTGAGTTTAGCATTTCAGAGTTCACATTCTAAAGAAAGAAGAGGTCCGTACTAAACATTGGATTATGACAAGCCTCTTTGCAGAAGTAATAATGTGATTTTCTTGTTCAGGGACAGCAACTGAGTTGCTTGGAATATCAAAGGAAGCATAAAAGTGTGTTCAAAATCATTGCATTACCATTCCTAACACATTAACACTGTTACTGACAAATCAGTTGAGACTAGCAGGCAAATATTTAGATTATCAAAATGAGTTTTTCCTTATGGGCAACAGTGCAGATTGTTTGCAGGTACTGTATTACTGAGAAAAATATTTGGCATTATGAGTTTATCAAGCTTGCTTTATTCATGTTATTTTGTTTTCACTGCAATTCGATAACATAATGTCCGTGGCTTGTACTTGCAGCAAGCTTTCTGTCCTCTTCCTGATGTTTACCAGCACTGGATCAATGTTCTAAAGGGCAACTCTGACAGCATTATTTCTGCGAACATCAAGCTCGTGTTTATTATAGAATGAAACTACACTCTTTATAGTCAACAGTCTAACTTTTGAAATATGTATTCTCTGACCCATTTAATAAGTGGTTCCGTACAGACTGAATCTAGTGACTCTTCTCCATTACAAGTTACACAAAGAGGCTGTTCCCTGTAAGGCAAGCTATCTCAGCATCAGCTTGACCTTTCCAACTTTGTTTGGAGCGATGTTTTAAGTTCTTTCTACCTGGCAGAGATTTCCAATTCCAAGGTCAGAACAGCCTATCTGTCTGCTCTTTCTGGTAGCTGTCTGCTGTTAGCCATGAATATTGCATGAGAATAGATGTATACACAAGTAGTCCAATTGGAATTTTCCTCATTGGTGCCACATTGCCAGATGAAAACACTCAAATAGCTTGTCATGAAACTACATCCATTGCATATTTTCTGCAATGGGGAGGGAGAAGGTAAAGCAACTAGGGCCAGTTCTGCGCTGTGATCTGCCTGAGGGTAGGAAGGCTCTGCAGAGGGATCTGGACAGGTTAAATAGATGGGCCAAGACGAATGGTATGAAGTTCAACAAGGCCAAATGCCAGATCCTATACTTTGGCTATAACAACCCCATACAGTGCTACAGGCTTGGGGAAGAGTGGTTGGAAAGCGGCCCGGTGGAAAAGGACCCAGGGGTATTGGTAGACAACTGGATGAACATGAGCCAGCAGTGTGCCCAGGTGGCCAAGAAGGCAAACAGGATCCTGGCTTGTATCAGAAATAGTGTGGCCAGCAGGACTAGGGAAGTAATTGCCCTCACTATTCAGTACTGGTGAGGCCGCACCTTGAATACTGTGTCCGGTTCTGGGCCCCTCACTTCAAGAAAGATATTGATGTGCTGGAGCGAGTCCAGAGGAGGGCAACAAAGCTGATAAAGGGTCTAGAGGGTATGTCCTGTGAGGAGCAGCTGAGGGAACTGGAATTGTTTAGCCTGGAGAAAAGGAGGCTCAGGGGAGACCTTGTCTCTCTCTACAACTACCTGAAAAAGGAGTTAGTACAGGGGTGGGGGTCGGCCTCTTCTCCCAGGCAACTAGTGACACGACTAGAGAACATAGCCTCAGGCTGTGCCAGGGGAGGTTCAGGTTAGACATTAGGAAAAATTTCTTCACAGGAAGGGTTATTAGACATCGGAATGGGCTACCCAGGGAGGTGATGGAGTCACCATCCCTGGAGGTGTTTAAGAAAAGACTGGATGTGGCACTTAGTGCCGTGGTCTTGTTGACACAGTGGTGTTAGGTCAAAGGTTGGACTCTATGATCCCAGAGGTCTCTTTCAACCTGGTCAATTCTGTGATTCTGTGAGGATGCTGTGGGCAAAAACAGCTTGGGAAACATGATACAGGTAGATTCAGATCGGACATAAGGAAGAAATTTATTATGATGAGGGTGCTGAGACATTGGAACAGGTTGCCCAGAGAGGTTGTGGATGCCACATCATTGGAATTGTTCAATGTCAGATTGGACAGGGCTTTGAGGAACCTGATATATTGGAAGATGACCTTGCGCATGGCAGGAGGGGGTTGGACTAGAAGATATTTAAAGGTCCCTTCCAACCCAAAGCATTCTGTGATTCTATGATTCTGTATGGTTGCCCCTCCCCAGTATCTGTAGTAGCACCTTAGAAACCTTTGACAGGCAATGAAATTTAGAGTAGCCATAAAACTAAAGTTAAGCTGGTGCACAGCAAATCTAAGGTGGTAAAATGTCAAACATTTAATGGCACTTCCATACTCCTGACTCATACTTAAGGATATTGTTGATTCATTCCTGCAAAAACATAATAGAAACATTTTATTCCACAAAAGAAAAACACAGAAACTTGTGAACTGTGATTTCTAGAACTAGAGTGTTCATTTTGGGTCATGTCTATACACTTGGTAATCCTCTTTATTATGATAAAGTGTTTTGCTTGCTGGTATCTCAGCTAAAACACAATGTTCTTGATGTTTCGGATTTGGAGAATAATCATTACAATCACTCTTGAACTCATGATTTTAGGCTGGATACCACCTCCACTGGAAGAGTGGCTACATGTAGGCTGCTAGTGTGGGATTATTGGGTCTACTGGCCCTTCAGCTGATTAGGGTGCACCATACCTTGATCTACTGGAGGTGAGTGACTTAGATACACAAGCTCTGGTGGTTCTGGACATGCTCCAAAGGCAAAATTTCGTAGGCAATCACCACACATGGAATCATAGTGATTAAGGGGCTGGTGACTCACCATACTAAGACACAGGAAGTCAGAGTAAAACACCAGAGAAATGGATAACTTTGTGCATATCAGTTTCAATTCTGTCATTATGAGGAATAAACTGTAATAATTAGATTATAAATCACTGTAACTGGACTAATAACAAGTCTTTGATTTGTCTGTACTAGTATAGATGCAAGAATTAATTATTACTCTTCAAGATATTTCTGCAGACTACAAGTTACATGATTGTATAGTTTAGTATGCTGCCCTTGAGGCTCAGTTATAATTTGGATGCATGATTCACTATGTCTATACTGCTATACTTGCCTTGCACACATCTCTGAGGTTGCGCTTGCCTCATGGTGCCAGTTTTGTGTGAACTCTGGATAGTAGCTAGGTTGGTGTGCAAATAAGCACCACTTCTTCATTTAAGCTAAGTACTCTTCTGTGTGCTCTCAGTGCCTTCTGACAAAGTACTATAGGAGTATTTCAGCACAAATGAATTGGTTGTTTTGTAATTTGTCTGCTTATGTTATTCTAGAGTAGACACAAGTAAGAATGTTTTCTCAAGACTCTGTTGCTGGGCTAATATAGGCATAGCCATTCAAGCCAAAGAGAGAACCTTTTTAGAATGTGGGATGGGATCTTTCTACAGCAGTTTTGTGCTGAAACTCATACATCATTTGTAAATCCTGTTTTCTGAACCATGTGGCTCTGAGCCAGATCCAAAGTGTGGTCCTAAATTGGTGACTGCTTCTAAAGAAAACTGCAAATTAGAGGGGGGAAAAAAGGTAGTATAATATAGACAGGCTTCAAAATTCTGTTGTTTTTTCCTTTGTCGTGCTTATAGTAAGAGGTTGCATAGTAATAGACAGTAAAGTGGGTGGTTCTGAGTAACCTGTGCTGAATTCCAGATTGTTTGATTTTTTGGCAGTGACCCAATCAGGTAAACATTGCCAGGGATTGTGTAAAGTATCCTAATAAATGAGCCGGCATACAAAATACCTAGATTGAAAATGTTTTCAGTTATTGTCTTGGGAAAAACCTTTGTGTTGATATTCTATTGTCCTTTAGCTGTGGGAACAAAAGCCCTAATTGTATGGCCATTAAAATGTTTGCCATGAACCTTTAGTGATGAGTATTTTTTTCACAATGAGAAATTCCACTGAATTTCAATTTCCTCCTGTTGAGTTTAGATGCAAACATTGTAGTGAAAGGTAAACACAGCCAGTAAGGCATTAAAGTGATCCTGGCTGGTCAAATGGCTGCTGGAGTAAGAGGGAAAAACAAGACCATAATCAGAGGGGAGAGTGTGACCCTCCTGGCTGACTGGAGCTCTGAAAGCCTCTGGGGACCATTGTGATGTGTTTTGCAGTTGACTTGCAGTTGTTTTGTGGGTAATAAACAAGCCCTGAGGAGCGGGCTCTCAAAGATTATAGCTTGGAACATTGTGCTGGTTCCCTTGCTGTTGCGAGTCATGCAACAGCAGCACCAGAACTGCCTTTGTGGTCCTACTTGGCACATGAAGATCTTCTCACCCTAGTGGCTAATCAGGGAGTAGGGAAAACCAATTAGGTTGAAGGATCAGGGCCCGAGCAGGAATCGGGTCAGAGATAAATATAAAAGAGAGGTGTACGAAAAAATGGCAGTGTTCTCTGTAATCCTGCAGAACAGGGATGTTTCTACCGCAGAGGCCTGTCTAAAATGCCCACCTCTATCTCTTCAAAATTGAATTAGAGTATGTGCCCTCTTTGTTCAGATAAATTGTTCTCTTCATAATCTCAAAAGACAGTTTCCATTTGCAGTACCTTTGTTCCATAATATGCTGAAAATAGTTGGAAAGAGCTGATAACAGGGAAAGCTGAGATCAGGGCTAATGAGGCATTTTTGGATTCACCAGTGGGTGATGGAGTCATCCAGCCTTTCATGCTGTCTCACCTCTTCTTGGGAATCAGACAGGTCCGGTTTAGTGAGTGTTTCAGGACAGTGTAAAAGGCAATGAAAAGAAACATATGAAATTAATTGATGCTGTTGTTACATCCATAACAGAATACACTTTCTGCGTATCATGTAATCTCTGAGCGGTAACATAGATGGTTTTAACATTGATTCAAAGATTTTATTTTCTAAGCACAAGTCTTGAGGGCATTTGTTTTTCAATGTCAATTACTTTAAGAATGTAAAATGGAATGATAATTCCTTTATATGATGAATATTTCAAACTTGCTTTTGTTCAACCTGCATTATTCTTCATTATATTTTTACTTGTAGCACTATCTCTACAATATTAATTTAATTTAGATCAGTGAATACAAGTTATTTATGATTTCAAATAAAACCTCTTAGTAAGTCAGTCTGTCAGCAGAACAGCCTTTTGGAAAAATGGAAAGTACAGTGGAAAGATAATCTACATTTATCTTTATTATATCTTTATTGCATACAGTTTATAGCCAGTGATATTTGTGTGTGTGTGTGTGTCTGTGAGTGTGTGTGAGAGAGAGAGAAACTACTGTGCAGTGACGTTTTGTTAAAAGCATTTTAAAAAATACAAAAAGGAAGAAACTGTTTGTAATTTAACTAAACTGGAATTATTTTAAATTACTAAGAACTAGTGTGAATTCAACTGGAAGCATATTTTGATCTCACATTTGGTTTTGGGAATTAGAACTCTTTGTTCCCTCTTCGTCTGCATCATGGAAGGGTGTAAAAGGGAAGAGCTGGCAAAACTTGGAAAGTAACATAAAAAATAAAGAAGGAAAAAGGGCAGTAATGTCATTATTTATTTTATTTCATAGTAAAGGTTCTGTAAGCAAGCACTAGTACAAAGGAACTTCAATCAGAAGTTAAAGATCACCTAGTCTGCAGAAAAGGTGCCAGTCACATGGAGCAAACCTGGACAAAAGTTAGGGAGTTTACACTAAATTTAAAATTCTTGTCCTCTGAAGCCCAAGTGGAGGGTGTGCTCCCAGCTGCAGTACTGCACAGTCCTTCTGTCAAGGACTGGGAGCACCCAGGGTACAGGTTTTATATCATGTGTTGTGGATATATCTGTGCTTGGTGTGGTCCTATGGCCTGGATTCTCACCTTAACTGTGCCAGTGGCTGGAACCGTAAATGTGGTGACTCTTGAAAGCAGAGTTCTGTACCACCCCAGTTTTAATTTTCTCTTTATGCAATAATCTCAGTGCCCATTCTGTCATCCTGGGGGGATTTAATGACCCAACATGGAACCACTTAAACAGTATTTTATGCACGAAATTGTTCCCTCTCTGTGATTTTTCAAATCTAGACAGAAGAAACCAACCTGCTGAACTGTGGGTACCAGTGATGTCCTTCACCTGAGTCGTCGTACTAAGACATGCAGGGCAAAGCTGGGCCTTTTCAGTTGCCAACTTCAAGTCTAGTGGATTTCGATTCTGAAATATGTTAGAAGACTGTTGTTAGAGACTTTCTATTTAATCATCAGCAAATTAATTTAATGTCTGAAGACTCCTGCAAATGGAGCCTTTTTTCATCTGATCTGATTGTTGGTCAGTGTCTCTGCCATCCAATTTCCATTGGCATAAGGTTCTGATACAGGACTGAGGATTGCTCTGAGACCTTGATGGATTTTAAATGGTAATACCTCTCTACAGCCTTCAGGCAAGGAGTTTGAATGGCTACTTCTCTCTACTAGTGTCCAATTAACAATGCAAAGTACAATGGTGGAAAGTTTTTACATGCTTTGTTCTTTCATTCAGATGTTAAAAGAAAATGCTATCCCCTTCAAAGGTGATGTACAGAAAATGAATTCACTTGTCAAATGTCTCTCTACAAGAACACAGAATTTTGCCTGTGTAGGTGCATTTAATCTTATGCATCTTTTATTTCAGAAGCTCCCAAAAGAGCAGAGTTTAATTTCTGCAAATATATTTCCAAAGAAAAGACATGAAGACAGCTTTTTTATTAGAAAAATTTGCATACACAACATTATTTGTAGCAAGGTTCTGCTTTGGACATTGATTACTGCACATTAACTGCCAGTTTCTAAGCCAATAACTATGGGATGTTTACAATGTAAACTTAAACAAGCCAGTCTGGAATTTAACTGATGGCTTTAAGATGAACACTGTATAAAAACAGATACATGGAATAAAATGTTAATTGATTATTTCTAGTAGAGTTATAGCTTGTATATGAGAGGTGTTCACCTATATCATCCCTCTGCATAAGAGAGCTTTAAGTTATAGATCTTCTAACTCTGTGGTTTTGTGAATTCAAAAATGTGAATTCTGTGAATGCAGAATTTCAGGCAGAATTTGCCCTGCTTATTGTTTTTGGATACAATCCTTTGGACACTAAATCAAAAGTATTTCAGACTTTGTCAGAGTCAAGGACATTTTCAGTTAATTCTTCTAACATTGTAAGCTTCTCTAATTTTCTAATATACCTTCTGATTGATTTTTGTATGCATCTATACATATATATACAAAAAAACACAGGCACACACATGCGCACATGACAGTGCATTAGAGATTCAATAGAATTTAATCTTTTATTTAAAACAAGGAAAATAAAAATACAACTACTTTCATTCTATGTACAGGAAAACCAACCTTGAACACATGACTTTGTGACCCAATACAGAAAGCAAAAAAAAAAAAAAAAAAGTTCTAAAATAGTCCCGAAGATTTTAAGACAATTTATCATTTCTGTGATTTGATTTCTGATTGTTTGACTATTTTATGGTGACTTTGCTATTTTAACTGTATCATATTGAGACAGAATTCTGGAGAAAATGGTTAAAAGTCTGGATTAGTCTCTTTGAAGATTACTGTTACTTCCAGCTTAAAACAAAGATTTCTTTGAAGTTAATTTTAAAATATATATTAAATTAGTAGCAAATGTATGTATTTATGCTAGTACAATAATACAATATTTTCCTCCACCGTCATATTTAAGTAAACTTGTTCTGGAGAGTTTGAAGGTTGCCTCCTGGTTAATACCACATATCAGTTGTAATGATGACCCTACTACTGTAGTACTGTGTCCATCATTGAGGTTTGGCAACATGTCATCCTCCTGTCTGTACAGGTCATTGCACAAAATGTCAGCCTGGGACTGGGGTTGCAACTTGTTCCATTCAAGTTTATAAACAGCTGAATCTTCCTGAGTGGAGTAATTTTCTTTATATCCCAATTCTTCTTAGTGCAACATGTTTAGAGGGGATCATCTTCACCAAAATGGAAAGTAAAATATGTCAAATATTAACTGCAACTCACAATTGCAATTTTCTCACTGTTTTCTTTTCCCTACAGACTCAGATATGATGGTAATGAGTAATCTTAAAAATAAAATATATCAGTTTTATTCTTTTTTACAGGACTGTCCTTCTTTTATGCTACTTAACCCTTCTCTAAGGGTTCTAACTTATCAAAAGTTATGAATGCAGAGAATCAATAACAGTCTTTCAAATAAGTCCTACCATAGGTTATGGGAACTCCAGAGATACAGATGTATAAACATTTTTCTCCCTTACCTACATGTCGGGTTCCGGATTTAAGGTCCGCCTCTAAAGCAAATCTAGAAATAAAATGCAGACAGCCGCCCCCCGTCCGCCCCCCCCGAGAGAGAGAGAGGGAGAGAGAGAGGCCCGCCTAATTAGTCAAAAAAAAGGAGCAAATCTAGAAATAAAATGCAGACAATCCCCGTCCCCTGCTCCCCGAGAGAGAGAGAGAGAGAGATCCGCCTAATTAGTAATTCCAGTGCAGCCCACGTGCGGCGTGCCTGGTTCAATGCAGACAGCCCGCGCGCAGGGCCCGCCAAAAATATAAATAATTCCAGTGCAGCCCCCGTGCGGCGTGCCTGGTTCAATGCGAACACCCGGTATGCTTTACCTGCAGGCAGGTTAAGCACCCCCAAACAATCCTGACCCGAAATATTAAAGATTCGTGATCCCTGAGTTCAGACAAAGCACAACCGAGGCACGGTATCACACACTTGGCTCTGACTTTATTAGGTCCAACACTGAGGCAACTCAATATTCAAGGAAAAGAGAGAGAGAGATGAAAGAAAGAAAGAAACAGAGAAACAGTTGAAAGAGAAAGAAAAAAGAAAATATTCACCACCCTGAGATCCAGCGATGTCTTCCTTGGAAGATGGCGGTGAGGGTCCCACGTGTTGAAGTGATCCAGCCTCTTTTATAGAGTTTTTCGGCAGAGTCATGTGACTGGGAGCCGTCAGTCAACAGTTCGCACCAATCACAGGTCCGAAGGCGGGACATGTCCGGTTCCTGCGCCGTAGGATTGGTCCCTTGCCAGGCTGTCACCGGAGACACGCATCCGGAGGCGGGTGGAGGGCGGGCGCCTAGCTTATTGCGCCATCCCCACGTTGCCAGGCTCAGGCATTCCAGGCAGCCGCCATAAGATGTCGCCCGAGCACGTGGTTTACGATTTCTGAGACAATGCTCAAAAGGAAGGGCCAGATTCCCACACCACCCCGTGGCTCAGAAATCATCAACATATAGTCAGTAGTTCGATTCCAGGGGTGTAGAAAAGTTCGATTCCAGGGGGTGTAGAAAAGTTCGATTCCAGGGGGTGTAGAAAAGTTAGGACAGAAAAAGATAACAGGTTAAAAGAAGGAAAAGGGAAGAGACAAGGAAATGTAGAAAGGTAAGGATAGAAAAAGATAATAGGTTTTGAAGAAAGACAAGGGAAGAGTAAAGCATACAAGGAAATAAAGATAAGTCCAATGACTTGTGATTGGTATCATTCTAATAAACAGAATGAGTCACCTCTTCTTCTTTACAGAAGTCTAACAACAACAATATCATCAATAATGATAAATAGCTTTTGATAAAGTTATAGTGCAACTATAACATGTAAACAAAATGAGAAAAAGTTATACAGTGTAAACACATTTCCATTATCATCAATTTTCAGGAAACAATTACAGTCATTTAACTTTGGCACAAACTCCTTCTTCTGTTAGCAGGTAATCGAGAACCAGCCAATCTTGATTGGCTCTCGAGCACCGCTGATTGGTTCATTGGTGTTTCAGGTTGCGGGTCCATAATACTCAATAATTCGTTGGGGATCATATAATTTGATTCCCAGTTCTTAGCTGCCAATTTTTAGAAGTATGAAGCATATCATCCCAATATACCATACCCCAGCCCAATTTTTTGGTAGTATTTTGAATGAATGGTGCCCGCAAAACCAATAATGACCTTTCAGGGTTCGCATCCCATTTGCAAAGGACTTGGCCATGATCTGGCAGGGCGGTAGTCCTTTGACTCAGATGGTTCCCAGGCCAAAGGGGTTCCCTGTCACACCACAGTTAATGCAATTAATTTAATTCCATCCCCATTTGCATTACCATGCTCCTGCTCATTGTTTCCAAACACAATTTGTACCTAATATTTCCCCAAAGTGAGTATAATCAGTGGGGGACCAGAAAATCTTCTCCCACCAGGGACTGATTGTAGCACCCTCCCTTTTGGGTGTAACTAATACAATAGTGACCAGGAGCAGGGTGTTGCATAGGCCAAGATGAGGGTGATTCTTTTCACAATCCACTCATGAGCAAGAGAAATGGAGATCCACAATCAACTTTCAGACCAAATGGTCCGCCACACACCCAACAATTAATAAGCTTAAAAGCTTGAGTAACCAATTTTCCCAACAACAAGAACTCATTTTCCCCATGTTAAACCTGAGAACAAGGAAGCAAGGTTCTCGCCGGGTAGGCTTTGAACAGTATAGGCGAGACAACATACAACTGCCCAAAACAATTTGTCAATAGTGACAAAGGCACATTGCAAAAATTATTAAGGCTATACAATTTAAAACTATACATTCAATCAAAACTTCCATTAAATGTTGCTTTCTTCTTCTGCTTCTCTGAACTTCTATCTTCCAACCTGCAAAGGAACAGAAAAAGAAACTTCTCGGTCCTATTAGTGGAAGGACCGGATGAGGTTTTAGTTAAAATGATGGAACAATCCATCGTGTATTAATTTTATGCTCCTTTCCCAGGGCATCTTTTGCTTTCCATGCATATTCATTGAACGGAGCAACAAGTACCAGTGGAACTTCTCCCACGGTAGGGAGTTTTACCAGTACTGGTTGTCCTGGATGATAAGCTGAATTTTTGGGGTGATCTGGACCCTTGGGGGCAGGTATAATTGTCGGGGCCCCGGATAAAAAGCTGTAATTTTCGGGCTGCCAAATTTTCCCCCACCGGTTGTTCACCAAAGTGAGAGCATCCCATAACCGGTTTGCCCATCCTGGGTCATGCGGTTTTAGGAATCGCTTTAGTAAGCCATTGGTCCTTTCCACTATCCCATTTGCTTGGGGGTAGTAGGGAGTGTGGAAAGTCCATTTGATTCCCTCTTCAGTTGCCCAATCCTGAACCATCTTTGCTGAAAAATGTGAGCCATTATCCGATTGAATCGATTGAGGTTTTGGGAAAGAACTAAACCATCCTTTTAAGGCTTGGATGGTGTTTGCCCCGGTGGCTCGGGCAAACGCTTCTGCCTGTGCCAGTCCTGATATCACTTCCACTCCCACTAACACATATTGCTTTCCTTCTGATTTGCGAAAAGGTCCAATATAATCTACTTGCCAGGTTTCCCACAGTCCTTTTCCGCTTTTAATGTGTAGGGGAGGGCTGTCTAGGGGATGTCTGTCGAGTCGGTGACGGCATAAGCTGCACCCGGAAATACATGTTCGACAGTTCTCCCTTGTGACAGGCCAGCCTCGAGCCTGTGCTTCGCAGTAAAGGTCTTTGGCTCCTGTGTGTCCTCGTTTGACATGTAGCCACTCCAATAGTCTCTCCCAATTTTCTGTTACTGATTCATTTTGTAAGGGAGCCAGACGAGACAATTCGTCCACTTTATTGTTCAATTGGCTAGTTAGATCGTCACTGCTTTGGTGAGAGGCCACCCAGGCTATGGCAAAATTCCCTTGTGTGGCAATTCTTAAAATGTCCTGCCACCTTTCCTTTTGCCATACCGGTATCCGGTTGACTTCCCACCCATTTTTCTCCCAGAAAGGAAGCCACTCGGTGCATCCCTTGAAGACAGCAAAGGAATCAGTATAGATATAGACAGGAGAGGAAGATTGAGCCTCATGTTGGAAAACACTCCAAACCGCAACTAATTCACCCACTTGTGCACTACCTTCACCTTCTGTTATGATTTTCTCATCCGTCTGGGCTTGTAAGGCAGCGGCCCGATATTTCCACACTTTTCCCTCACGTTTGGCTGAGGCATCAGTAAACCAGGCATTCAGTAATTGTTTGGAAAAAGGAGGCGCTACTTGTAGGACAGGAGGTGGGAGGTTATTCTCACGACTTGGAGAGAATTCCTCCTGTATAGCTAATTTTTTAGGTGTGCCTTCTGTTACATTAAAGATACCACAATATGTTCAATTTGTGCATACCATTCCGCACAGATGCTCGTTGTGCCACCCCGTCAGGGGGTGGGGTCCCTGCTAAAATTGGTTTTATTACCTTAAAGGGGCCTCTGAGAATGATTGGTTGCTGGCGAATGGTGCGCTCGGGCCTCTCGTAGCGCTAAGCTTACCACAAATAATCCCTTTTCCCATACTGTATACGTTTCTCTGCGTCTTTAAAACTACGAGAATAAAAGCCAACAGGTCTCGGGGGTCCCTCTGGTCCCTTTTGCCAGAAGTGAAGTGATAGTCCAGATTCAGCAAACCCCCATTCAATTTGGATGGGATCGGTAGGATGAATTGGACCTAAGGCTTGGTGACTAGAAGCCTCAAATATCAGTAGTTGTAAAGCTTCCTCGTGGACAGGGGTTCCACTCCAAGAGACACCTTTCCGTAACAAATTATGCAACGGCCTAGCTATTATGGAAAAATCAGGGATATGTTTTCGCCCAAAATACCAAAGTTCCTAGTGCTTGCTGCAGTTCTCGTTTTGAGGTAGGTAATTTTACCTGGTCTAAGGCTAGCAGAGTATCATCTGGAATGCACATGGTTCCTCCTTTCCACCAGATTCCCAGAAATTTAACTTCATTTGCAGGCAATTGAACCTTTTCAGGTGGGACTTGCAATCCCAACCTTTCCAGGTGTGTGATAATTGCTGATTGCATCCTGCCCACAGATTCAATTTGGTCTCCCCCTATTAGCACATCATCAATGTATTGATAAGTTTTGACATTCTCTTCCAGAGGGATTTGTTCCAACTCCCTGGCCAGGGCATGGTGTGCCAGAGTTGGGGAGTGTTTAAACCCTTGAGGTAACCTTGTAAATGTATATTGCTGTCCTTCCCAAGTGAAGGCAAAGCGAGCCTGATCCTCTGGTTGGAGAGGAACCATGAAAAACATATCTTTAACATCAATAGTTGCCAAAATAGGGTGGGCTTGCTCCTGAATGGTACTAATGAGTTCAGCAATGTTAGGCACAGCAGCAGTTAGGGGTCCTGTATTGGCATTCAATCGACGATAATCAATCGTCAGTCGCCATTTCCCATTTGGTTTTCGCACTGGCCATACCGGAGAGTTGTAAGGCGAGTGCGTGGGAACTATAATTCCTTGTTCCCGCAATTCTGTCAAAACAAGGGCTATGCCCTCTCTGGCTCCCAGGGGTAGAGAATATGGTTTTCACATTAGTCACTGCAGATGGGGGAAGGGGAGGGGCTGGAATCAGGAGTCTCAAATTTAGTTTGGCAACTCCAAATATCCAGTTACCTCCCTTATTGTCTGTCCACTTACGGCCCTTTAAGACATCCATTCCCAATAGATTTGAAGGGAATTCTCCCATTACCATTTCTACAGTAATTGGTGTGTCTTCCCCAGGGAGTCTGAGAGAGGTTCACACTAACGTCTGTGCCTTAACATTCCCGAACGCATCTGACACCATCAGGGATTTTTTTGAAGGTTTTAGTCCACATCGATGGGCATCATCCTCCTGTATAGCAGAGATTTGAGCACCAGTGTCCACTACAAAAGGAATAGGTATTTGTTTAGGTCCCACCACACAATATGAAATCAAATCACCTCGAGGGGTGAGGGTGAGCTGTCTAATGTGCATCCACCCTTCGCCCATCCGCTCACGAGAGACGGGCGAAGGAACTAGTTTTCCTCCCTTCTGGGGGAAGATTTAAAAACTACCTCCTGCTCCACCCAAGGTGGGGGCAGAGGGAATTTCGCACCTTCCCCCAGGGACACTAGCTGGTGGTTTTTCTGGTGGTTTAATCACCATCCCTCATCAGTGGTAATTACTTTCGTGCCTCTCTCTGACCACCCTAGTACCATTTTCTCCAACTGTTCTGTATTAAGCCCATTCATACACTTCAGGGGTATTCCCTTATGTTTTCCTATCAACCACAATGCTTTCCTGTGAGATATAGTATCTTCTTTGAATTCACCGGGTTCGGGGGAGAGGGCCTCGTTGGAGGAAACTTCGCCTCCGCACGCCTCACAGTTTTAGATTCCGATTTCACAGGACCATACTTTCGCCCATAGTTAATCAATTCTTGAGCTACTTCTCCCAAGTCCACACCTTCTGTTCTGAGGTACGGCGATCCGGGGTTAAAACTCCAGTTAAAGCAGCTGTCACCCGTGCACTCTGAGGGGTATTTCTGATAGTACCTTGCAACTGAATTCCTAAGGGTTTCAATGAATCAGGCAAACCTCTAACCAGGGGAGTCATCCTCTCAGGATCTACCGGTATCATCATTGGGGATTCCTGCCTAAGCTTCAATTCCCCGATCATACATCATTTGCAAACAAGCCGCCTTGTGCACATTCTCCACAAGCTGATCCACCGAGCCTGTAAGCGCAAGAGGATCTCCCCTCTCCAAGGGATTCAAACCTCCAGCCCAATAAGCTGCTCGCTGAGTGAGAGACCAAGGGGCTCTATTATCACCAGTAGTCAAAACACTCCAGGTCCCCAATATCCCTCAGCTTCTCTTTCACTCAACAGAATCTGATCACCACCAGTCAACGACACTCTCCACACATACTCTGTCTCAGACTCCTTTGGACTGCGTGAAAAATCCCTTTTCAACTTAGCCAATTCAGCTGCTGTGTACGGCACCTCCTTCGTAACCATCTTAGGATTATGGTCCTCACTATCCTCATAAGCATATTCGACCTTAACCAGCGGTCGAAGGGGTTGCGTAGGACCCTGCGGTAAATCACATTGTGTCCCCGCTTCCTCTGGTTCCCCCTTACGGTACAAACCATCCCCTTTGTGATCCTCACCAGGGGACGGGGCTGCATCAGCTGCCTGTGCACGACTCCGTCGCCCTCTGCAGTCACAAGCACGTAAGTTCTCCACAAAAGCCTCCTGCAAAACACCTTACGTTCTCCCGCTCATTCTCTACTTCATCCTGCAGAGTTTTAACCCTTTCCTCCAATTCACAGTTTCTCTCCTCTAAAGTTACCAACCGATCTTGCAACAACCGCACCAAAAGCTCTTTTGTCTGCGGCGTCTGTGCCGAGTCCTCCAACTCCTGCTCTTGCGTTACATCAAATGCACTCAGAATTGCACCCATTCTCTCTAAGTTATTGATACCTTCCGAAAACTCAAGGATCCTGCCGACTACGCCAATTTATAAATGTCGGGTTCCGGATTTAAGGTCCGCCTCTAAAGCAAATCTAGAAATAAAATGCAGACAGCCGCCCCCCCGTCCGCCCCCCCCGAGAGAGAGAGAGGGAGAGAGAGAGGCCCGCCTAATTAGTCAAAAAAAAGGAGCAAATCTAGAAATAAAATGCAGACAATCCCCGTCCCCTGCTCCCCGAGAGAGAGAGAGAGAGAGACCCGCCTAATTAGTAATTCCAGTGCAGCCCACGTGCGGCGTGCCTGGTTCAATGCAGACAGCCCGCGCGCAGGGCCCGCCAAAAATATAAATAATTCCAGTGCAGCCCACGTGCGGCGTGCCTGGTTCAATGCGAACACCCGGTATGCTTTACCTGCAGGCAGGTTAAGCACCCCCAAACAATCCTGACCCGAAATATTAAAGATTCGTGATCCCTGAGTTCAGACAAAGCACAACCGAGGCACGGTATCAACACACTTGGCTCTGACTTTATTAGGTCCAACACTGAGGCAACTCAATATTCAAGGAAAAGAGAGAGAGAGATGAAAGAAAGAAAGAAACAGAGAAAACAGTTGAAAGAGAAAGAAAAAAGAAAATATTCACCACCCTGAGATCCAGCGATGTCTTCCTTGGAAGATGGCGGTGAGGGTCCCACGTGTTGAAGTGATCCAGCCTCTTTTATAGAGTTTTTCGGCAGAGTCATGTGACTGGGAGCCGTCAGTCAACAGTTCGCACCAATCACAGGTCCGAAGGCGGGACATGTCCGGTTCCTGCGCCGTAGGATTGGTCCCTTGCCAGGCTGTCACCGGAGACACGCATCCGGAGGCGGGTGGAGGGCGGGCGCCTAGCTTATTGCGCCATCCCACGTTGCCAGGCTCAGGCATTCCAGGCAGCCGCCATAAGATGTCGCCCGAGCACGTGGTTTACGATTTCTGAGACAATGCTCAAAAGAAGGGCCAGATTCCCACACTACACTGGAAAAATAATTTATTCTGCTGACTGCATGTGTAGACATTGATCTGAACGAATTAAAAAAAAAATTACATCCAGTGCACTCAACTCTGTACCCTTAGTTGCAAAATGAACATGGATTGTCTTTTCTCTAAGTAGATTATGAAAAACTCCATTTGAAAGTGAAGCTTTTAATGCCAATTTCTATAACATATCTATTTAGTGTGTATATATATATATATATATATATATAACCAGACTTTGTGGGTTGTAGGTTTTTCATTGCAGTAATTCAGGAAAGTTTCTTTATTTTGGAAAACTCCTTTGGAAAAAGCTAATATTTTAGCATGGCAGCTCTAAAGACTTCATAATACCAGGACTCCACAATGAAATGCAAATCAAACCTGTCTCATATTTTTGTGGAAATAGGACTGCATGCCAGTGTCTATGCACCTGGTCTGGTGACCCAAGTGAAGCTCCACTATGTATCTGCACTCAAAGGGGAGCAAGGTGCTAAAAAGGTAAAATGCTTTTCCTTCTCTGCCACACGTTCATGGTTCTCTCTTCATGGCAGCTTTTCGGTGACTCCTCTAAGCAATTCAAATAAAGTGGCAGTTTTGTGGTTCACCCCACGGGACCGCCATTATTCTTACGCTCAAAGAATGGCATTTTTCTTCTGAGTTTACCTGTCCTCAGGGACAATCTGAGTTATTTCATATTGGTTTGATTCTTATCCAGGCATTTTTTTTGAGTGTTTGCATCAACATGTGGCCACTTTGGAAGCTATTTCTATGTCCAGTCTAGCGACAAGGGTAGTACTGCTCTGACAGATGTCTATGACAGGGCTGTCTAGGGTACTGAGCAATGCCTCACGGCTTGCTGGTGGTCCCTGGTTCTTCTGCCAAATGTGCAGAGGTCGATGGGAGCCTGGTCCACGGTTCAGAATCAGAACTGCTGTGGCCACATAATAAATGTGAGCACGAGTAGAGAAAACATTCATCAAAAAATTACTTTTCCTTTTTGAATCAGTAGCTAAAAACTCCCCGTTTTCTTGACGTGTTTGTACTATTGTATTTTGAAGCGTGATGTTAGTTCTGGAGTATTCCGTATGATTCTTGCAGAGGATAATCCTAAACAGAAAGAATAACGTATAGTAAAGCCTGCTGAAGATGAACAATGCATCTCAGAAACCTCAGGGCCTCTACATGGATCAGAGTTGCTGAGATACTGTCATGCCAACTGCCGGAGAGATTGTGAAAAAGGCAGTGAAAAGGCAAATATTTTTCATATGGTAAGAAGAATGTCTTAGTCATACCAATGGATGAAAAGAGAGAAAGATAACCTTTCAGTTCCGTGTTCATTTCATAAATGAATGAGACTTACCAACTGAACAAAGCTTTGGATTTTAAAAAATGAGGTAGATGATCAATATGTAAAGTTAGTTGATTTTGTTTGCTTTGCATTTCAAAATCAACTTTTATAATAGTTGCCACATGTCAATTCAAGTTAATACTATGTGCTCCCAAGACAAGAGTGAGAGTGCTGCAAAATCTCTGTCCTACCACTGGACATAAGTATCACCAGAATTGGTTAGGTAGTTATTCCAAGATAAGCGAGACAGGTGATGATCTGATGTATTTATTTCAGATGACTGTTAAATGTTTTTCCTTTTGATGTATGTGTATATGTGGTGGTGCCGGGAAACTCTGCTGCTTTAAGGGTCAGCATTTTTACAAGTTAGAAAAAAAAAATCTGTTCAGATGTTTAACTCCCTTTCCTGAAGTTAATACATATTCCAAATAAGAATGTGAATTTTTGGGTGAGGAGTTATGAAGAGGAGAGTGTTGAGCTAGCGAGAGAGATTAGTGGAAAAAAAAAAAAAGATATGAAAAAAGAAAAGGAAAAGTATTTCTTTCTCCACAGGCTGTTAGAGAAGCAGGGAGTGATGGAGTGGGTGTTCAAGAAACGCATCAAATTGGCAGAATAGAAGCTAATCAGGCAGGAAGGAGAAGATTGTGGATGATTAGGGACCTAGGCAAAAGCTGCTTATGCTGCTGGAGAAGGGGGCTAGAGAGCAGATGTGGCCTATAAATGGCCACTTCTTTAAACCTTCTGTTTGACACAAAGCAACAAGACTGTAGGTGCACTGGATAGGAAAACAAGTCACGATGGTGTGAGTGTGAAACATCTACGGGAAGGAAGAGAGCCAAGTGTTGCTGGAAGGAGCGGAGGTGGGAGATGCTCCAGGCCTGTGTGGAGCAGGGAGCTGCTTTGAGTAGCACTCTGCAAAGAGCAGCAGCTCTGGATGAGCTGCCTGTCTTGCCTGTGTCAGAGCCATGCGGAGGCAGTCTGGTGACAGTTTGTGTCTCTGAGAGGCAGGACATACAGAGGAAGTTGCAAATCTGGGAGGGAGATTCCTCCCTGACCCACCTACTCTGCTAGCGGTGGGTGTAGCAAACCAAACGCCATGTCTCGCACCATACTTTTCTGCCTTGCTGCATCTTCAGCTTCTTTTCTTTCTCAGGACAGCAGCAGCAAGGTGTGTCCCTGAGGCAGCAAAATTCAACATTGCCTTGATCTGGGTCTTGCAGAATGAAAGGATTTGGGGAAAACCAGATTTGGTGCAAGACATGGAATGGAAAAGGGTTGAAAAAGAAGCTCTAAGACTGGAGACAGAATCATAGTCAAATGAGCAATAGCCCTGCTATATAGGTAATAGCCCCCCTATGCTTCAGGGGACACATTTTCACTCTCCCAGGCTAAATATTCCACTCTTTTCCTTAAATCCTTCAAATGCAAGTTTCTGCTGAAAAAACCTGCTTCTTGGCCATTAATATTCTTCTTCTACCTTTCTCAACAAAATTAACCTGGGCTTAAAGTTTTCAATGGAACTTTATATAGTTTTTAAGCCTTGCTTATTATAGCTTTAGGTCAAGTTGAAAGGGAAGGGAAGAGCACATCTGTTGTGAGTGGGCACAAATGAAAGTAGTCATTGAACACTTAGCTATCAACAAAAGAAATAAGGCATGAGGTAACGTTAAAATTTTTCTATAGTTCTTAACTCTGTTGTAAAATCAAATGTTTATGGTTTTTTTTTTAAATTATAGGCTGTTCATCTGCCTGTTTAATGTAAGTTATGTCCCTCATATGTTCCTCATTTTTTCCCAGTAACTCTTCAAATTGTCATTTCCTTTGATCTTTTTATGGTATATCAGCAATATTATGATGAATCACAGTTCTCACTAATCCTCTCACCTTTGGCTTGTGTTCAGTAGCCTGCTTTTCCAAGTCTGAAAGTTATTTCATGTTGTTTTTCTTTGCTTCTAATTCAACACACATTGTGCATAATTGCAGGGTAGAGTGATGATTACTCTCTGAAGAATTACAATCAAACTTGGCTTGTTAGTGTATAATGCTCTGGCTGTTAATCACAATCATTTAAGCAGTAGCTAACCCTCACTAAAACACAGATGGCATGCTGTTAGCGTTTCAAGCTACCCAACTCAGACATTGTTGATGTATCCCAGAGAGGACTTTGTTATGCTTTTCAATACTGTTTCTCTTCTGTAACGCTGAACAGTATCTGCTGGGTTTGATACCCTCTCAGACACTTAGGATGAACACATGAATACTGTACAGCTGTAGCAGCTCATGCAAATAAAAATGCATAATGTTTTTTCCACTGAAAATGAAGAATTTAACCGTACAAGCCAGAATGAATACAAAAAGGAAGTCTATGAAAGAAAAAACCAATATAAACAGGAAGTTGTCTTGATTAAAACTAGTAAGTAAGTTAAAATATGTGCATATTTGACTTAAGAAAACCTTGGCAAGCTTGATCAGTAATGGTAATTTAAGAAGGTCCCATGTTCGCTGGCTGAGAGTCCTAAGGTCTGGTGATTTTCAACAATCTATAAAATAAATAGATATAACTATTTTTTCAAGTGCTACTCACCTAAATAAAAGCTCAAATACTGTATATTGAAGAGTAGAACAAATCATACCATCAGTCCCAAGCCCCTAAGCAAGGATTTTTAATAAGAATGATGAAATGCTTGATACAACATGGCAATCCACTTTATAAAATCCTGTAGTTCTTCAAAAACACATGTTTTGCAAAGAAAAGTTGAATTCTTACACTGTAGAAAAGAATTCTCTGAAAGGCCAAGATACAGTGATGTGAGTAAAAGACAGAAGACAGAATAAGATTCTTACTGCTGCATAGACTCAGTACATTTGTCTGTCACCCTGTTGCCTTTCAAAAGCTATCAGTAAAATAAAGATTAAAAATGCCTTATTCAGAATATATCTTTGGGAATTGAGTTGCACTTTTGAAAAAAACCCTATTGTTTTAGATAAACTCTGAGGAATAGAAAAAAAAACAGTTCTCAAACGAATAATTTATTATTTAACTGGAACTAACTATGCATGACTTTCCATGAATATGCATCAAGTTAAGAGCTTAGAGGTCTGGGTACGTGTGTTCCAGTGCTGCCAGCGTACGTGAGTATTTGCACCTTATACCTTCCAGGGTGCTGTGAAAGGGCTAGGCTTCACTGAGAAGCACAATCATGGAGACATTCCGACTTGGAGACTCAGCCATGTATTAGGACATGACAGAAGAATTTTTGTTTGTGAAATGAATAAGGCTTTTCTACTTACCTTGTACCAAGCTTGTTATTGTTTTGCCTACATAGATGCCACTCCATGGTGAAATATGGGCTTATTAAATCAGAAGTTCAGAAAAAAATGTGTGATCCCTACATTCTTTTTGACACATAGTTTTGTAAGATGCAATTAGTCTCTGCCCATGCTCAATTTCCTTCTACCACCTGCATCCTTTGTGTATTCTTCCCTAGAGACTACTGCTTAGCTGGAGTGGGCAGAGAAGGGATTTGAACTGGCATCTAGACCTAGATATATCTTCTGTCATTGACTAGACATATTTTCTAGTAGGTGGTGTCTCTGCTACAAGAACAGGAGATACTGAAATTTTCATAATTAACTCCTTTAGCACTTACAATTTCAGAGACATCATTCACTTAACACAAAATGTAGTGAAGCCTAAGGTAAATTGGATTTCCAGAGCAGTCATTCTGTGTTCTTATTAGCCATTCTCCAAAATATTGTTCATATCAATGAAATTCTTTACCAAGTTTTAATTAAAGTATTTTATAAAGACCCATCTAAGTAATTTCTTTGCAAAGATTTCAAGATCAGATGCCATCTTTCACTTCTCTTTCATCTTTAAATTTTGGATAAATGTGAATTGTCCATAGTGAACTTTGTACGGACAAGCACTAAAAGAAATGCTTGACAGCTCTGCAATTGTGTATTTATTTGGGTTTACTACATTGACACAAAAACTTGTTCTCTTTTTGTTCTGGAGTGCTATGTGTGCAGCAAAAAAATCACATTTACTGAGAAGCTGTGGTTCCTGGTCCTATATCTCATGATTCTTCAATGGTAGTGGAATAGGTTAAAAAGTTGTCACAGAGGCCTTACTGATGAAATCCACTTTGCAGCCATCTTTCATATATGGTTCAGGGACTTTTGTCTCAATATAGTGGCACAGAACAATGCACATATACATCCTTCTGTTGTTTCCCAGAGTTCATATGCTTTCAGATTATTCTTTATAGCATTGAGCATCAGAAATACACCTTCATTTAATTTCAAATAAGGTGTAGTACTCACGCAGTTGTCTACAAAGAATATACTCCATGTCTTATATAGCTGCTTTTCCACTTGCAATAGGTATGTTTTTTCTCTGTTGTGTTCAATGTTCATCTTCATTTTTTTGATGTGAAATGAGGGGTGATTTGAATAAAATATGATTTTAATCCAGCATCCTCATACCACTCAGGACAAAGGTGTGGCTTGCCTTACCTCAGCAATCAGAGAATTGAAGTTTTGAGACAAATTCTGACCTTCTTGCGACACAGGTTTCTGCATCAAACACCTTGAAATTGAGTTTATTTGTTCAGTAGCAAGTTTAATGTCAAGCGCTCGAATGAAAATTGAATTAATTTGTTGCTTTCATTAATTGACCTCCTTTAATTTTCAAACTTTACATGTTTGTTTAATCTTAATACCTTTTGATTTATTCATGAAATGTTGCTTTTCTGTGGTTTGTAATAATCTCTGTCTATTCAAGCATTTTCAATGTGATACTCTCCATCCCAAGTTTTTAATGAGGTTTCTCATGTATGTATTTTTTAAATAAAAATCATGGAGGATTTTTATATTCATTAACTGAATATTAGAAACCATGCCTGGTTAGGAAAAATCTCATCAATTTAAGGTTCCATAATAGGTCACCAAGTGTCATTCCAATAGAAATGAAATTTGCATGAAATGCTTCATTTGCAAGGAGTGCTTGTTTATCTTCTCTGGCATTTATTACAGTGATCAAGCAGCTGAAATAATCTGCATATTATGCAAACCAGTCCTTTTCCCAGGAAACTTTTCAGGCTTTTTATATTAAGAAAAATATGCAAAGGCTTGTTGTAAGATAGCATGAGAAAAGAATTGGATCTTGTCACAAGAAGCTCTTGTTACTGTCATTACAGGTGACTAACTTATTTTGGAAAATTAAAGGTTCTGATATTATGAGTTACATCATAGAAATGTTTTGATGTGAGTGTTCTTAGCAGCATAAAGGATTGCTCTGTTTCCTTCCTAGCTAATTGGTTTATTGCCCATTCTACCAGTGTAACCACAAAGATGACTAAAAGAATTGAAGCTTTAGAAAATAGAGATTTGACAATTAAGTGAGTTCTTAGCCAAAGAGAATTTCAGTGGGAAAGATTAGATCAGCTGGGAAAAGAAAGGTAACAGTACCTGGATCTTTGCAGTCAAGAACGTGAAGATATTCAAGGAGGAAACGGTTGTTTGTAGAAAATTGTTGAAAATCACTGTCTATAAACATATAAAAGGCTCTTTTTAGTCTTGATTTGGGGACATTTTTTGAAGAAGCTTTTCCTACCAGGTAAAATTATTATAAAAACAAAATTCACAAGCCGACCAGAAGTAAGTAAAATGCTCCCAAATGATATGTTTTGATGTGGATGTTTAGGTGGTGGAAAGCATTTTGGGCAAGCTTTCTGGGTCAGACTCTTTTTTGTACAGTACTTGCTGCAGTATCCTTTCTACATGAGAGTTGTAAGTCGTGGTGGCAAGTCATATAATAGAAGGAAACTTTGCAAAAGAACAGACCTTT
Organism: Nyctibius grandis; assembly: GCF_013368605.1. Classification (NCBI taxonomy): domain Eukaryota; kingdom Metazoa; phylum Chordata; class Aves; order Nyctibiiformes; family Nyctibiidae; genus Nyctibius; species Nyctibius grandis. The sequence goes on from NC_090660.1 coordinate 82,886,648, forward strand.
ACTAAGCAAAAATACACTTTTTAACAAAATGCACAGTTCACATGGCTTTAATTACAACCTGGGAAAGAACAACCTTCTTGAAGTAGAACTTTAAAAAATACTGAAAAACTTATTATCATTCTCTTAGTTTATCCACTTAGTCTCCCTAACTTCTCTATGGAGAGGGAGAGTCTCCTCCAGAGAGCAATTTGGAGCATTAAAATTGAGCTTCTGTTCCAAGCTGCCCTCAGGACTGGGTAAGGAGTTTGGGCAGACCAGTAAGATATGTAAGGTGCAGATGTGTGGGAAGGAAGAGTAGGTACATCTCTGCCTATTGTGATATTACAGCAGAGACTGAATGGAAATTACTCCCTCCTGGTTCTCCACACTCCTCAAGTTAATGGGTCTATTTGTCAGAACAGGTGCTACTTGCATGGATTTTGCCAGAGTAACCCATCACTCAGAGGTACATAGTTGGCAGATCAATGGCTGTCTATTTCATGAAACCATCTTTTCTTAAGAGCTTTTACATGATTGAAAGCACAAATTGCACTTTGAAAATAACAAACTGTAAAGTTATTGTCTGTCACTGTTGTGCCATCCACCATTCCTTCAACTGTTATAACCTCTGCTTGTGTCTTATCTGAAATGAGATCATAAATTCTCCAAGGAAGGATTTGTCTCTTAAAATAGCACTTGTACAGCATTTAACACTTTGGGGTGCTGAACTTTAATGGAGTTTTTTGGTCTTGCCATAACATAGCAAATAATCACCGAAGTATGGAAAATAGATCCACAAGGGATTTTCAGATCATGTAATCTGTTCCCTGCTCTGAAACAAGGTTAAAATATATCTGTCAGGAATGATATTGATATATGTCCAACCTTAAAGACCTCCAGTGATGGAGATCCCACAACCTCACAAGACAGGTATATTCAGAGGCTTTAGTGTACATTTAAATTGTCTTTACTATACACATTTTGCTACTGTTTTTTATGTGCGTTCCTTGCTATAATTTAACTTAGCATTTTTTGTCCTTTCCATCAGGGATATGGAGAGTACACTATTTCCTTTTCTAGCAGAAACTTTTTATGTATTTGAAGTCTAACCATCTTCCCACTTGGTGGTCTTCATTTGACTGTGAATTAAGTGCAAATAGCAAATAAAAAAACCATGATACTTAAAAAAAAACAAATCTTGTTAGGAGAGGTAAAAAAGATTGGGCTAGGCAGTATAAAGACAACAGGTGAGACACAGCAATTTTCCTCCTGACCCAGTAAACTCCAGAGCCACAAAATGTGTGGGTAATTGTTTCACTTGCACGGTTACAATAGAAGGTGCCTGACAGTGCTTTGTGGACTACAGAGGATATTGCGGGCATGGTCTCAAGGGCTTTAGAACTAATGTGAATGTTTCCACTTCATTACTTTCAATGGACCACGGTCTTATCTGTCTGCATTAATGAATGGTTACCCCTCTGGAAGACATGCTACTGGTTATATTCTAATGATGACATAATTAGGAAGCAGAAATAGATCTCAGTGAGAGGACTGCCTGTAGCCATGACCCACAGGCTCCTTGGTTTGATTGTGCACAAATCCAGGATTACTGAAGCATGGAAAGATAAATTTTATGGTGCTAGAGAATGTGTCAGAGTGATAAAAATTATTATCTGTATTTTTTTGGAATACACTCTTGTGTTGCAGTTTTGGAAGGAATACAAATTTTTGGATGCTGCTTTTTCAAGAACTTTTTCATTTTAAGGTGATGTCTGGAACGTAGGTTGGAGACCAGTGCAGCAAGCTGCGTCAGTATCTCTAGCATTAGAAATATTTCCTTGGGCAATTCCAAATTATATGTAAAAGAGAAATTTTATTAACATATTTTATTAATAGAAAAATAATGAATTGCAGAACAGTATAAAGAGGAGTGGGTGGGTTTTTCTGCGAATGAAGTTATGAATAGAAACCAGCATCTCTGGATAGTAAAAATGTAGCTGAAAGCAGTGTTGGTTTGAGTAGGGCTTACCAATAAGCATTAGAATAATTCTGTGACTGACAGAACAAATCAGATAACAGGAATAATACACAAAATATCTTCTACACTGGCTGTTAAGAATTGGGCCAGCAAGAAAGCAAATGTAAGGCAATTGTAGAGACTACACCTGTCTTTTTGTTTGCATGGCTGTACCAACCTGCTCGCAGTCATTACTGGTTACAAAAAAAACCCCAAACAAAACAAAGCCAGAGAATGTAGCCAGTGCAATGCTAAACCTTGAGATCTGAATGCCCTGCTGTGCAGTATCATCTTACTTTCAAATGCAGTAGATCATAATTCATAAATTTTCTCAGATTATATGTATCCATACTCTAGTTTTCTTTAATGCAGTAATGCATCAGCAATTTAACTAACACTATGGGAAGTCTGAAATATGCTAATTCAGTCAACTATCCAGGTCTTAGATTCTGAGATTTTTTTTATTATTTCTGTTATGATGACAAGTTTAATATATTTGCAGCTAAACACATCTGAAACAAATTAGTCTGTCTTCTAATCAGACACTTTGACTTTTCTGCTCTATACGGGAGTAAGTGGGCTATTTTTCTCCAATCTTTGTGAGTGCTGGGAACCAAAGAATTGAGCTGCTTATGTGATAAGATGTGTTAAAATGCATTATCCATAATAATTAGCACTGCTAGTTGTATAATTATGGTTAAATGTGATTTAAATGACTGTTTAAAAGTAAGCAACAGAAGGTTCCTACCAGAAGTAGCCTTCTAATAAAAGCAGCGCAGAACAGAATGTTATACCAAATTGCCAGTTCTTTTCAGATCCGTGTGTAAACTAGATGTCCTGACTAGCTCTCCCATGTGCTACAAATAACATATTTGCTTTGGATTTGAAGTTTTTATTTTTATATTTACAGATCCAATACCATTAGTTGAATAATGTCAGTAGAATAAATGGAATGATTTAATCTCCGCCTTTATTTTTAGAAGTTATCAATGTCAAAAGTATCATTTTGCTTTTTACTGTGATCTCTGTGTTCATGTATGATACAGAAGTGTCCAAATTATTTATTGCAGTTTGTGAATTACTGTGCAAGTCTTCCATCTGCAACTTGAATTTTGCTGTTCGTAACTATTTGCTTTTTGAATTGGTTACTATAGACACATCATGTTGCGTTTGCTGCTGACTGTCCCCCAGATATCTGAGCAATTTCTCAGCAGGGTGTTGTACACTGCCAGCACAGATCCTCAGACCAGTGCACATTCATACTTACGAAGTTTTTTTGGTGAACAATGATCGTAAAAAGAATATTGATTTTCATACAGTTTTGAAAACACGAAATAATATTAATACATCTTTATGAAAGAACAACACGATTTTTGTAAATTTCTTGAAATTCTAAGATGTCGTGTTGTGGCTCTTCTGTGTTATCTGTTACCATACCTCTGCATAGTGCCTTAGGAACTTGTATGTTTTAACCAAAAGAAATATTCTTTCACCTTCCTTTTATCCTCCACTACCCAGGCCCAGCTCTTAGACTTAAGTAATTTAGCTAGATCATGCAGTTTGTACCCAGTTTAAGTACCATCACACTCTCTGGTCCCATTGAAGCAACAGGGATTACTTGTGCAGTAAGCTTTGATTCAGCTTGACTGAAGGTAGCAAAACTGATCTGGTTTTTACGGGAAAGGCAAATTCATCTATGCATGCACCAGATTTAGTGAATTTAGCCTGTAGAAGTCATTATTGCTTGCTACTTGCAGGTAGAATTTGTACTTGCAATATCCATTTGGGACACTTAACCTGAGACTGAGACAGTGTTTAAAGTAGGGGAGGGTGGTATTGCCATCACCCAGGATAAGTGATTAGGGCACTGTGCAACGATTCTGGCATTAAGTGGCCCACAGGCTGGAGAGAGACTAGAAACTGGATCTCTTGGAAGAAGACTGTAATCCACACCTGGTTGCTCAAAGGACTGGTGGTACCGCCAATATCATGTCAGCTGGTTTCAGCCATTCTCCCATTGCAGCTTCCCTGTGGTCACGACATGAGATAGGCACCCATCTCTCCATAGCAGGCACTACTGGCAGGTCTAGGAGGTTATTTGTTTGTGACTGCATAGCTGTGTTTTTGTAACTTGTCTCCACTCTTCTTTTTATAAAAGCATTGTAATAGCGCTTGCACAGATTTGCAGGTACCATTCTGTTCACTACATACGTATGTGTGTGTGTCCATTACTTCACTATTTTAACACTCTCAAAACCAAATTATTCCTATTATTTCCCCTATTTTTCTGATAACCAATGAAGCTGAGAGAGGGGGATTTCATTCTTTTCCTTTTGGAGTACAAAATTAGCACAGATTTAAAGCAAAGTGAGTGCTTTCTGTGATGACTTCTATGATTTTGGGGAATACCTAAGCGGTCTTGTTTTTATCACCAAAGTATGTATATAATTTGACATAACTTCAGATACAGAGGCAAAAGCACATTAAGAATAAGTGGCTTTTCTTCCAATTACAGACGAGTAGCTCTAGTGAGTTGCTACAAAGGCCTTAGAGAGGGCATGTACTTTATTCTTTCCCAATTCCAGTTTCCCTTACTTGCAGGGTAAGATTCCCAGTAATAAGGATTATTTTGAAATAGGGATCTTTAATTTTTTGTTACTTTTTTAAGTAACAAAAATGAGAAATTCATTAATATTCATGCTGAAATCTAAACTACGTATTAATTTTTGAACTTAATTCTGTTATTCCTAAGAATGTAATGATCACCAAAGTTATGAAATCAGTAAGAACAATTGTGCAAGTGGTTGATAGGTGATGAGAATACGAATGTGACTGACTAAAGTCTCAAGTCAAATTGTGCACTGTTTTCAACTTCCTATAAGATGCCATTTGAAAGTACAAACTAAAATAGAATTTAAGCTGCCTATGTAATTATTTTAATCTGCAGTATGAAAATGAAGTTTTCGAAGAAGCAATTGTCTGTACTAAACTATGTGATCTAGACTAGGAGCCCAAGCTGCCTGCCTTGCTAGCTGACCTCAGTTAGCTCTGAACTCCCTGGACTGACAGGGCATTCTCTGCCCAGCTCCGAGTAGCTAGACTGGGACTCATTTCAAAGAGGTGCAGATCAACAAGGGATATTTCATTCTGTCATATACATTTAACTGTAATCACTCAGTTTTGATTGTCCTCTGAATTCGGCTTTATTCAGTATTTCGAATTTGTACAGGTAATAAGCTATCATCTATCTGATGACTTATGAAAGCAACAGATGTAAAAGGCATATTGCAGATCATTCTTTGATTGTGCTTTGCTTCTATTGGCCGTTCTCAGAAGAATAAACTCTAGAGCTAGATATGGTTTTTGTACAGTTTTAAAGAGTTGTTTCTGTAGTTTGGTGCTCTTTCAATGAAGCAACTGATAGAAGCTGGAGTCTAGAGCACAAATCAAGGATGTTTTTTTCAGGAGAAAGGAATTCTGAGTAATACCAAGATTTGAGGAAACTTATTTAGGACCTATATTCAAAAATAACACCCAGCTGTTTGTAAACGTCTGCATGTATGGTGAAAATTTTTCTGATGTTTTCATGAACACATCCTTCTTCCCAACACACTGATATACAATATCTTAAGAGTATCTTTCCAGCTCAGAATCATTTTCCAGCGATATAAATTAAAAATAAATATATGAACTGAAAGTATTTCAGGAATACTGTTTTGTAAGGTGCTGGCCAGATTTCTAGTACATGTTTTGCTTTACTTCACAGAATCACAGAATCACAGAATCACAGAATGTCAGGGATTGGAAGGGACCTCGAAAGATCATCCAGTTCAATCCCCCTGCCGGAGCAGGATTGCCTAGACCATATCACACAGGAATGTGTCCAGGCGGGGTTTGAATGTCTCCAGAGAAGGAGACTCCACAACCTCTCTGGGCAGCCTGTTCCAGTGTTCGGTCACCCTCACTGTAAAGAAGTTTTTCCTCATATTTATGTGGAACCTCCTGTGTTCCAGCTTGCACCCATTGCCCCTTGTCCTGTCAAGGGATGTCACTGAGAAGAGCCTGGCTCCATCCTCATGACACTTGCCCTTTACATATTTATAAACATTAATGAGGTCACCCCTTAAGTCTCCTCTTCTCTAAGCTAAAGAGACCCAGCTCCCTCAGCCTCTCCTCATAAGGGAGATGTTCCACTCCCTTAATCATCTTCGTGGCTCTGCGCTGGACTCTCTCTAGCAGTTCCCTGTCCTTCTTGAACTGAGGGGCCCAGAACTGGACACAATACTCCAGATGCGGCCTCACCAGGGCAGAGTAGAGGGGGAGGAGAACCTCTCTTGACCTGCTAACCACACCCCTTCTAATACACCCCAAGGATGCCATTGGCCTTCTTGGCCACAAGGGCACACTGCTGGCTCATGGTCATCCTGCTGTCCACTAGGACCCCCAGGTCCCTTTCCCCTACGCTGCTCTCCAACAGGTCTGCCCCCAACTTGTACTGGTACATGGGGTTGTTCTTGCCCAGATGCAGGACTCTACACTTGCCCTTGTTATATTTCATTCAATTTCTCCCCGCCCAACTCTCCAGCCTGTCCAGGTCTCTCTGAATGGCTGCGCAGCCTTCCGGCGCGTCAGCCACTCCTCCCAGTTTTGTGTCATCAGCGAACTTGCTGACAGTGCATTCTATTCCCTCATCCAAGTCATTAATGAATATATTGAACAGAACTGGTCCCAGTACCAACCCTTGAGGGACTCTGCTAGACACAGGCCTCCAACTGGACTCTGTCCCATTGACCACCACTCTCTGGCTTCTTTCCTTCAGCCAGTTCACAATCCACCTCACTACCCGATCATCCAGACCACACTTCCTCAGTTGAGCTGCGAGGATGCTGTGGGAGACCGTGTCAAACGCTTTACTGAAATCGAGATATACCACATCCACAGCTTTACCATCATCTATCCACCGGGTTACGTCCTCATAAAAGGCTATCAAGTTGGTTAAGCATGACTTCCCCTTGGTGAAGCCATGCTGAGTGCCCCTAATGATCCCCCTATCCTTGATGTGCCTAGAGACAGCACCAAGGACAAGTTGTTCCATCACCTTTCCGGGGATGGAGGTGAGGCTGACCGGTCTATAGTTACCCGGGTCCTCCTTCTTGCCCTTTCTGAAGACTGGAGTGACATTCGCTTTCCTCCAGTCCTCAGGCACCTCTCCCGTTGCCCACGACTTAGCAAAGATGATGGAGAGTGGCCTAGCAATGACTTCCACCAGCTCCCTCAGCACCCACGGGTTCATCCCATCAGGGCCCATGGATTTATGGACATCCAGGTTGCTTAAATGGTTCCTGACCCAGCCCTCATCAACCAAGACAGATTCCTCCTCTATCCTGACTTCTTCTGGGGCCTCAGGGGTCCGGGGCTCCTCAGGACAGCCTCCAGCAGTATAGAGAGAGGCAAAGAAGGCATTCAGTAACTCCACCTTCTTTATATCCTCTGTCTCCAGGGCCCCCACCTCATTCATCAGTGGGCCTACATTGCCTCTAGTGTTGGCTTTACCTGCAATGTATTTGAAGAAGCCCTTTCTGTTGTCCTTGACCTCTCTTGCAAGGTTTAATTCCAAGGAGGCCTTAGCTTTCCTAGTTGCCTCCCTACATCCTCTGACAACAGACTTATATTCCTCCCAAGTGGCCAGCCCCTCCTTCCATGATCTGGACACCCTCTTCTTCCACTTGAGTTTGCCCAGCAGTTCCCTGTTCAACCATGCAGGTCTCCTGGTACCCTTCCTTGACTTCCTACCTGCTGGGATGCTCTGATCTTGAGCTCGGAAGAAGCAGTCCTTGAATGCTAACCAACTATCTTGGGCCCCCTTACCTTCTAGTACCCTGTCCCATGGGATTTCCCCTAGCAATTGCTTGAAAAGGCCAAAGTTGGCCCTCCTGAAGTCCAGGGTTGTGATTCTGCTAGCTCTTCTGGTCCTGCCACATGAGATCCTGAACTCTACCATCTCATGGTCGCTACAACCAAGGCTGCCCTCAACCTTCACCTCTTCAACCAGACCCTCCTTGTTAGTGAGGATAAGATCCAGCAGCGCTCCTCTCCTAGTTGGCTCATCCACCATTTGCATCAGAAAGTTATCATCAACGCACTGGAGGAACCTCCTGGACTGAGGATGGCTGGCTGAGTAGGCCTCCCAGCAAATATCAGGGTAGTTGAAATCCCCCATGACAACCAGGCCCTGTAATTGCGAGACTGCTCTCAGCTGCCTGTAGAAGGCCTCATCACCCTCCTCATCCTGAGCCGGTGGCCTGTAATAGACACCCACAACAGTATCACCCCTGCCAGCCTGTCCCTTAATTCGCACCCACAAACTCTCAACTCGCTCCTGATCCACCTCTGGACAGAACTCAATACATTCTAGCTGCTCACTCACATAAAGAGCAACTCCACCACCTCTCCTTAGCGGCCTGTCTTTCCTGAACCGGAACATAGCCATCCATGACCACATTCCAGTCATGCGAGGCGTCCCACCAAGTCTCTGTGATTGCCACTAAATCATAGCCCCCCGACCGAACACGGATTTCTAACTCCTCCTGTTTATTTCCCATGCTGCGTGCATTGGTGTACAGGCATTTCAGGGAGCGAGCTGAGCACACCGATTTCACCCCAGGGGAATGGGAGGCCTCCTGGTCTACCTCAACACTAGAGCGTTGCCCCAGTGGTGCAAGCCCAGCTACTACCCCATCCCCCTTCGAATCTAGTTTAAAGCTCTCCGAATGAGCCCTGCTAATTCCTGTCCCAGAACCCTTTTGCCCCTACGACATAAACCTTTCCCATGTATTACCGTCACGCCTGGTGTCTTATAAAACCAGCCATTATCAAAGAACCCAAAGCCCTGCCTGTAGCACCAGTCTCGTAGCCAGGCGTTAATAGAGAGAATCCTACTGTTCCATCCCACGTCATCACCTGAAAATGGAAGGAGGGAGGAGAAAACAACTTGTGCCCCAGACTCTTTCACCAACCGTCCTAGGGCCTTGTAGTCTTTCTTCATCCCCCTCAGACTACAGGATGCAGCTTCTTCCCCACCTGTCTGGAAGATCAGCAGGGGGTAGTAGTCTGTGGCCTTCACCAGGTTGGGGAGTTGCCTGGTGATATCCCTGATTCGGGCTCCAGGCAGGCTGCAGACCTCCCTGTGATGGGGGTCAGCTCTGCATATTGGGCCCTCAGATCCCTTTAGGAAGGAGTCTCCAACCACTAAAACTCTTCTCTTCTTCCTTGTGGAGGAGGTAGCTATATGCCTGTCAGGTTTTTCTGACTGTGGTGGGACCTCTGATATAGGTTGCCTCTCCACCACATCCCCGTTGGACCGGCTGTATTCCACTAGGGCTTCATATCTATTGCTCAGAGGCACCTGTGGAAGCAAGGTAGGCAAGGAGGGCACTCGCCTTTTGCCACGGCCATAGACTTGCCTCCACTCACTCCTCTCCTCTAGGTTATTGTTTTCCACCTGAGAGGGGCAGAGTACAGGGGTCCCTCGATCCTGGGAGCTCTCCGGCAGGTGCTCCCATTTTTGTTGCAGGGAGGGCAGAGCCTGGCTCCACCAGTCTATCTCCATTTCAACCTCCCGAATGCTCCTAAGCCTTTCTACTTCGGCTTGAAGCCTTTCAACCTGGCTTTGCAGCTGTGCCGCTCGGCCGAGCAGAACACCTACCTGCTCACAGCGCACACAGCCCCCTGACACCACAGAGACGCTGTAGCATTCCCTGCAGCTGGCAACCTGCACCATCGCCTCCTTCCGTGGGAGCTCTGTCTGGGTTCCCACATCCATTTTGGTCTTCTTCCGCCGGATAGACACCATTGTTCTTTCACTGAGCTGGGAAATACCTGTTGGTGCCACCCCTGGTTCACAGCTCCTTGGCACCTTCCTCGCCTTGTGCACTGGGAGGGAGTCAGCGCCCTCCCCAACGAGCTGCATACTGCTGCGGCCTCTCCTGCCCTGGGACACACCCAGTCACTGCTGACTCACACAGTCACTGCTGACTCTCCCTCTCCCCTCTGGGCAGGGACTAGTCCCTGTCCTCCAGGAGGCTTTTTATCACCCAAACAATCACCACTGGTGCGTTTAAATCGCCGGCGGTGCCTCCGGCTACGCCCCCTCCTCTCCTGATTCGTTGCCGGGAACCTCCGGGTCCGGGGTGGGGGAGAAGCAGCTCGGGGCTGCTGCTCCAGGGGGGTCAAGAGTACGAAAACCGCCCGGTTACAGCCCGATGCCGCCCTCGCCCCCGCACTAACCTCAAGTCGCTGTCGCTGCTGCCGCCGCTGTCAGCTGTTTGTTCTGGTTTCACCGCGTTTAAATCGCCCGCGGTGCCTCCGGCTACGCCCCCTCCTCTCCTGATTCGTTGCCGGGAACCTCCGGGTCCGGGGTTGGGGGAAAGCAGCTCGGGGCTGCTGCTCCAGGGGGGTCAAGAGTATGAAAACCGCCCGGTTACAGCCCGATGCCGCCCTCGCCCCCGCACTAACCTCAAGTCGCTGTCGCTGCTGCCGCCGCTATTTCTCTGTGGAACAAGAGGTAGGAGAGGTAGGAACATGGAATGAGTTACAGACTGAGCTTCTGAAAGGTATTTCAGGGAGGTTTAGATAGATAAGTGAAGATTAAAAATAATGCTTTTACTATGTAACTTAATTCCTCAAATCTTCAACTTGCCGCAGTGCAGTTCTTCTGTCCTCTGTGAAAGTATTATAAAATTTGAAAATATTTGATTTTTGACATCTATCATGAATACTAAATTTGCTTAGCTTTTATTAATTACCAGAGAAAGATCGAAGTCCACTACATAGCTTTTTCAAACTAATAAGTTTATTTTGACCCTCTTTAGCATACATAAGTCATGATCTGGAAGATTTAATTACCATAGATATTTCTATGCTTGTCTCCTGTTGCTGAGCAATACAAATTTTATCAAAAGTTTAATAACATGTTCTTAGACTTTTTTTCTTTGTACCTCAGCTTACAGTACCATATGATTATGTGAAAATATTGGTTTTTTCTTCTGACTTTTTTTTTCCTTAATCTAAGCTTCCAGTCCCACATATTATGGGGGAAAAGAAAATGAACAAAAAAAAAACATAAAAAAAACCAAAACCACCCAAAGCAACCAAAATTGAAACTGCAAATTGTAAAGTTTCAAACTCTGGGAGACACATGCAAGGGATTCTAAAATGTTTAAAGACACTTTCATATTTAAATAATTTCCTTTTAGCAAATAGCTCAGAAAACTTGGCTTCTTGCAGTTGTCATACCTTTTAAACCCTGTTGGAATAAGCATTTTCATACAAAACCATTACTATAAACAAAAAAAAAATTCATTTGCTTTCAGAAATAAAGAATGTTTCTTGAAGAGATGTTGTACTGTAAATATTGATCAGGATCTGTGTATGCAAAACATGTTTATATTACTCATCTTTGGGTACCAGACATGGTGGTATCTAGACAAAGTTTTAAATAGGATCACTTTTAAGAAATCCTACCCAACTTCAGTCTCAAGAAAAATTTCAGAAAATGTTTGTGTGTGTTTACAAATCATATATGACTATAGAAAATACCTAGAATAAATTGTTAAGTACAGCTGCCAGTAAGAAGCTCTGAGAATATATCTGTTTTGTAGAGAATTGGTATCAGTGCTTCAGTGCTATTGCTTGAAGTAATTGTGTCTTCAGAGATCTATCAGAGAAGAGGACCATGCCACAAAACATTCCTAGCATGTGTGATGGATTTATATTTGTTGAGTATTCATATGGGTGGCAGTGGCAGTGTGATTAATAGCTTTTTTTGGGGGGCAGGGGGGACAGGGTCGTGAATTGATTGGTTTCATTAGTGTTTCTTTGGCAAACAAAAGTTTATTTGGTTGGAGATTTTTTTGGGTTAGGATGCAAATTCAACCTCAGAAGTTGGGAAATGACAGCTTTTGCTTTGGGCTGTGTGTCATCAGGCAAACTTTGGATTAAAGTATTACATAGTATCTTTTTACCACAGGATCACTACTTCATTCAGTTCCCAGGATAGACCACAGAATCACAGAATCACAGAATGTTAGGCATTGGAAGGGACCTCGAAAGATCATCTAGTCCAATCCCCCTGCCGGAGCAGGATTACCTAGACCATATCACACAGGAACACGTCCAGGCGGGTTTTGAATGTCTCCAGAGAAGGAGACTCCACAACCTCTCTGGGCAGCCTGTTCCAGTGTTCGGTCACCCTCACCGTAAAGAAGTTTTTCCTCATATTTATGTGGAACGTCCTGTGTTCCAGCTTGCACCCATTGCCCCTTGTCCTGTCAAGGGATATCACTGAGAAGAGCCTGGCTCCATCCTCATGACACTTGCCCTTTACATATTTATAAACATTAATGAGGTCACCCCTCAGTCTCCTCTAAGCTAAAGAGACCCAGCTCCCTCAGCCTCTCCTCATAAGGGAGATGTTCCACTCCCTTAATCATCTTCGTGGCTCTGCGCTGGACTCTCTCTAGCAGACAGCATTCATTTAATTATCAGTAGTCAATAGCTTTTTCTAATTTGTTCAAGAAGTTACTCTTTTGCATTCAAAACATGTTTTGCATATAGAATTTTTCATTTCCTCATGAGCTTTCCTATGGCACTGGCCACTATATTAACTCTGCTCTCACGCCATATCGCTGTGGGAAGACGTTGTTCTATTTTCCTAGGGAAACAGACTTGCGGAATTAATAGAGACCAGAAACACTGCTGATTTTGAGTCAAAATTTGAGGCACTTAGGACTAGATTCTTCAAGGTACATGATATTATCCAGAATTTTTTATGTTCTAAGAGATGTTGATTTTGCCATTGTGTTTGACCTGGAACAAGGAGGAAAAACACTTCAACACAAAAGCCCATCAGCTCACCAGCAAATTAGAAGTATTTGAAATGAGAAGCAGAGAAATGGAGATTACTTCCAAGAGAAGTTTGGCTTAAGTACCACGTTTTGCATCACAATGGAATAGGAAGTGGGGAAGAAATAGATTTTCTGGAGTGGCATTACTTTTATTCTGAGTGTCCACACTCATACTTCAGCCTCTTATTTACATTACCAGCTCCAGCAAAGGACAAAAGAATCACAAAAGCAATGATTTTTATTATAAAACCTGATTCATTCAACCACAGATGCATACAAACGCATTCCATGCAAGTGAAGTGGTGGATTTAGTGTCTTTATTGCTTTTCTAACTTAGGATTTTGTGTGCATATAATGGATGTTTATAAATGGGTAATATTTCTCACTGTAGATGTAAAGTGAAGCTTTTGAATCTATTGAAATAACTTTTTCTTGGGCAGGGAGAGAGCACCTAAGAATCTTGTTGTGAGAGGCATGTCTTGTTTTCACACTCCTGAGAGAAAAAATTACTCCATCTATAAATGTTTTTTCCTGAATTCAACTTGTTTTTCCACAGTGCTTTTTAACCATTTTGATATTCCCTGCCTTGAGCATTCTGTTTCCTTTCAAAGTTAGACCCCTAGTGTTTTAAAGCTTGAATTCAGTATATCATGTTTTTGCAGTTACTTGCTTGAAATCCAGTTTTTGCTGGTGATGTTACACAATGGAGACCAGAGAAGTTTCTGATGAGGTCTGCCGAGTCTCAGGCTGCTTTCATAGTCTCGTGGATGACACAATGACATCTTTCTACTATTTAGTAAGAACGGCTGCTGGGCTGCAGCAAATTCCCTTGCTTGTTAACTACCTCATTTCCTTGGGTCTCAGGGTGGCAGTCAACTGACGGGGAATACATCTTTAGATGAAAAGGTTCTGCCTGTTTCCAATGGGAGGACAAAGATCATAAAGGAAAATTAGAGAAAGAAGCTGTTACATCTGTTAAAAACATGAGGAGGGAAGGTAGGAAGTGACAACGAGAGATCAAAAAGTTTGATCTTACTTAACTTCCGGAAATCCTGTTAAACCAAATATTTTTTTCAAATATGATTACGTTTCTCTGTGTTTATTTTAAATCTTTTATACTTACCAGGCTTCATCCTAAACCCTCACAGAAATTGCTAGGAGCTTTGGGTATAAGGAGAGTGCCCCACCATGACTTTAAAGAACAACCTTTTTTCCTCTGGGTGCCTATGGCTGACACTGTGCTCTTGGGGTTACAAAGACCTCCTGCTCCACTCTTCTCTGTCAGGACGGGCAAGGGGAATGAAAAGAGAGAATGAGAGCCCAAAATAGTAGTGATGAGAGCCCATAGAGCAATTAAGATAGAGCTTCCTTCTGCACTGTAGGTACATGCTCCAGTGGACTCACTTTCACTGTTTCCTCTATCTTATATCCCCTAAATGACATATTTTGCAATATCAACCTCATGCACTCACATTCTCTGAAAACACTAGTGGAAAATAATTCACTTGGAACTTGGGTGAGGCTGGACAATGAGGAAAGTCATGTAGATATTTTTTCTACTGTTTAGTTTTTCCCCAATGGTCTGTCATGAAAGGTTGTGATGGGGAGCAGGAAGGCTGTTTGCTATACTGAGTGCTGTTAGAAGAAAAAAAAATCCAAAATGAAATAAGCAGTGGGTGCAATTCATTGCACTATTTCAGTCAGAAATTACTGCCACATTGACTCAGACTTTCTAATGGCTTTTCACAATCAGCCATCTGTAAGCCTCCAATTGGTATGGTGCCTGCAGTATTTATTTTGAAATGTTATATAACCTCACAGCATCTGGAAATACCCACAGTATATACTGTGCAACCATAAACTATATAAATGATAAACAAACTCTTCTATAAAAAAAAGTTTTGTGGAAACATGCAGAAGTAAGGCCAGAATGGCATAAAGTTCATCCAAATGTAGGTGACATTGTGTGCATGCTTTTAAAATTGCCCTATCATTGTGGAAATTCTCATTCTTTGAGAAATATTAATAAAAAATCTTGGTGACAACTTTAGCTAACAGATATTAAAGTGGAGTAAAACAAAATATTCATAAGAGAGGTTTTGCAAGATGTAATGTAATAATGTCATCATAGTGTTCTCCATTTTCATTTAAGTCTTTCAGTTGATCACTTGGGCTGTATTTCAAATGGAATTATATTTGCGTATAAGTACTTGATTAGGACTTCAGGCTGAGTCCATGTGTCTATAAAGATATTTTGAGAAAATTTGCTAGTTTGCTGTTATGCTGGGATAGAGAACCTTCTTCCCAGCAGAAGACACTGTGAAAGCAAATTCATTAATGTTTGTGAGATGATGCCGCTTGTCAAATGTGGAACGTTCACTGAAAAACTGCAATATTTTCAAGCAGCTACACCTTAACATGACGTAAAATTTATCGTATTATTTCAGCGTGAAAAATGGAGAGAGAATAAAAATCAAAGCATTTTAGGTGGACACTTCCTAAAATAGCTTTGAATGTTCCTGTATACTGATGTTTTAAATGTCTGTCTTCCTGCCTTGTTTTGTCTTCTAGCCTTTACCCAAGACAATATATTTTCCCCAGTTTTTCACTGTGGTTTTAGAGGAGGAAAATAGTTCTGGTTTAAATTGATCTGAAACTTTTATTTTTTCACTTTAATCAGCAGCAAATTGAAAAATCTACTCTCCACAGCTTTTTCATGGAGAAGATTCTGTTAAAAATAGGTGGAACAGGTATTCTCTGTCACCCTTTATGTCATTTAGTTGGTTCTATAATTACAGACTAATTAAAAATGTACCTCAATTTGCAAATTTTTAGTTTCTAAAGGTTCTTTGGATCTCACTAGCTGGAAAAAAAGTTGTTATGCATCTCTTCAACATTTGTATGTTAAACTCTTTAAAGTGTATATATTTGACTTCATAAACTACATATTGAGAGAGAGAAGGCGGATGTATATTTGAATTTAGAGGATCATTAAACAATCTTACAGCAGTTCCTTTATAATCCTTACAGTTGAGTTGTCTGAGAGTGCTAATATTTTCAGTTTCTCCGAAGAATTTTTCTGGTATTTACCTTAAAGATTTAGCGAATTTGTAGCACAGAGAAAGAAAAAAAACAAACAAAAAAAAGTCTTGAGATCTTTCTGAAAAGGTAGCTAGATAGTTGTTTAGATAGGTGGCATGGAAATATGCTTTTTTTATTTTCGGACAACATGTGGATTGCAGAAAATTATGACTGCATGTGGATCTATTTCTTCATTCTTTCCCTAGTCTTCCTTTTATCACCAACATACCTATAGAAGCTTTTCTTGTTACCCTTGACATCCCTGGACAGATTTAATTCTATCAGGGCTTTAGCTTTCCTAACCTGATCCCTGGCGGCTCGGACAATTTCTCTCTATTCCTCCCAGGCTACCTGCCCTTGCTTCCACCCTCTGTAGGCTTCCTTTTTGTGTCTGAGTTTGTCCAGGAGCTCCTTGTTCATCCATGAAGGCCTCATGGAGTTTTTGCTTGACTTCTTCTTTGTTGGGATGCATCGCTCCAGAGCCTGGAGGAGGTGGTCCTTGAATACTAACCAGCTTTCTTGGGCCCCTCTTTCCTCCAGGGCTTTATCCCATGGTACTCTACCAAGCAGGTCCCTGAAGAGGCCAAAGTCTGCTCTCCTGACGTCCAGGGTGGTGAGGTTGCTGTGCGCCCTCCTTGCTGCCCTAACGATCTTGAACTCCACACATTCCCACCCTGTGTTGTAGCAATCACTCTTTAAGCTGTCAGAGGTTGTTTCTCTGTTCTAAATTATTATTTCCAATTCCTCCTTCCTACCACATTTCCCCAAAATAAAACCTTCCTGGGAAAAGGCATGTGGAAATGAGTTGTCCTCTAAATCTTCAGTATATGAGGAAAAAACATCATTTTCCAAAATGCCATTGTTCTTAATAACAGTACATTCTACATAATCCCACTATATTTTGCTCTTCCAGATCCTTCAGTATTTCAGGATTTCACAACAAGGAGATCAGAATATGAATTGTTTCTGAATACTTCAAACTGTCCTTCTTCCTAAACCTAGGACACAACTAAACACATAAGTTTCTACTGTTTTGAAGGTATTTATCTTCAGTTCTCAGTCTGTTTAAGTTTAGGTGGGGAATGAAGTTAGAGAGACATAAAAAAAAAAAAGAGACAGAAGGTGTGTTATGCTTTCACAGAACTCTGGTGGTCAGGGAATAAATTTAATTACAGGAGGTTCAGGATATTATATTCTTAAAGCTATTTTGCATGGTATTTAAAATTAAACCATAATTTAGCAGGCTAGTCTTAGAGTGAGAAGACAGTATTTTCTTCATTTGGGGAGATCTGCCAAGTTCTGCCTCCTGTAAAGAATAGGACTTGTCTTGAGTTTTTATGTTGTAGTTCTCTTTCCAAGACAAGATATGGGGGTGGGACATCTTTTTATACATCCACCATATGAACAGATTGACAATGTTACATTAGATATTTTCCTGTTTTTCTATGGAACTTCTTGGAGTGATTGTCTTGGTAGCCAGAGATTGAACTGTGTAGAAACACTTCTAAATGTTTATGCTTTGCAAAGCAATTGTCCTTCTGGACAAAGTTATTTCAAATCTCTGCTTTAGCTATTGTAACTAGACTGTGCGTATCACTGATACTTTCATGTAGATTAACATATCTCTTCACACTTGTGTTAAGCAGTCCAAATGTATAAGTTACACACCTGAGGATTTACAGGTCAGACAGCAACAAACAAAAGGAGAACAAGGTTTTTGACTCTGTCAGACATAGGTACTGTCCTTAGATTCTACAGTCGCCATTTTACCTTTGGTATTAGTCACAGCATTTCACAGATCTCTGCTATACTGCTGCAGCAAGGAAAGCAAAAATTAATGCAAACCTACATAATTTGTTGCTGTTCTGGGGATGTGTGCATACATTAGAACTCCTAATTCATTTTGGACTGGTAGTAAAGACCTTAATTTCCAAAAGAACTTCAGCATTTCAGAATGTGTGGCTTTTTCAGAGCATTTTCCAAATATTCAAAGACAGGAAAATGTATCAAATACTGAGTTGTTATTTTTAGATTACCAATATATAAAAAACAGAGATGGCTGTGATTTTCCACTCTTTCTTAAATGTGTTTCTTTACACTCATTTTTTATTATACCCTTTAGAGGAGTTGACAGACAGAAAAAGAAATAGCTCAATAAAGCCTACTGGAAACATCTGAGGAAATGACTTGAAAAATATCTATGCGGTGAAATTTTGTCCAGATCCTTCCCCTAACCAAGACAAACATTTTTGTTGTGAAGGTACTTTTCCTTTTCTAGAAGCTGATAGCACTTAAATTTCCTTTATGTAAATATTAAAGATAGGGATGAAAGTCACATATTGATTAAAGTGAAAGAAATAAGGTACTAGTAACAATTTCCTCAAACACTGTTTCTTTTTATGGGTCCTGACTCTTTCTACAATGAAAAACATAAAAATAGAACAGTAAAAAGCATTAAATCAGTACATTTTTGCTGTAAATATATGGATAATTTTAAAAGAAAATTCTTACATAAATTGAAGGTAGTCTAGTTAAAAAGGTTTAATTTACAGAACTAGGTGCATTCCAGTTTCTCTTCAAAATGTTACCTGTACCTATTCATCTACCATTCTGGTTTCCTATTCCACAACATCTGGTAAATTTTCCCAATAATCGGGAGTTGAATAACTTCTCAGAACATCTGTATTCAACACATAATCAGTTTTAGAGAAAACATTGCAAGGATGGACAAAAATAATAAAAGGCTATTTTAAGTGGCACAACAATGATGATGACAGTGGTGTTACTCAGCTACAGCTTACTCTTAGAATCATTTCAGTGATGTTTTTCTTCAAAGGGATTGATCTAACGTGCAAGAATTAACAAGCAGTTCATAGATCATAGAATGATCATAGAATGATCATAGAATGGTTTCAGTTGGAAGGGACCATAAAAATCATCTAGTTCCAACACCCCTGCCACGGGCAGGGACACCTTTCCACTAGACCAGGTTGCTCAAAGCCTCATCCAATCTGGCCTTAAATACTGCCAGGGAGGGGCCATCCACAACTTCTCGGGGCAACCTGTTCCAGTGTCTCACCACCCCCACAGGAAAGAATTTCTTCCTAATATCTAATCTAAATCTACCCTCTTTCAGTTTAAAACTGTTACCCCTAGTCCTATCACTGCATGCCCTTGTAAAAAGCCCCTCTCCCACTTTCCTGTAGGCCCCCTTCAGGTACTGGAAGGCTGCTACAAGGTCTCCCCAGAGCCTTCTCTTCTCCAGGCTGAAGAGCCCCAACTCTCTCAGCCTGTCTTCATAGGAGAGCTGCTCCAGCCCTCTGATCATCTTCGTGGCCCTCCTCTGGACTCACTCCAACAGCTCCATGTCCTTCTTATGTTATGTCCCTTCCTTATGTGGCAGTTCTCATCACTTACACAAATGAGATATGTAGGAATTGGTGGTGTACTGCTAACAAAGCAACTATACACTTTTGGAAAGGCATAAGATGCCCTTTATTAGGATTTTTTTTTTCCAAAAGGAATATAAGTATACAAAATCACATTAGGAGGTTAACTAACAATACTAATGGAAATCAAAGACTGTATGTTGTATGCATTTTATGTATGTAACGTGGTCGGGGAACAGACACTTGCATGTTAAAAAAACGGTGTGGTCCCTCCTGATTGTTTTTTAGTTTCAAAATAATTCACAGAATCACAGAATCACAGAATGTTAGGGATTGGAAGGGACCTCGAAAGATCATCTAGTCCAATCCCCCTGCCGGGGCAGGATTGCCTAGACCATATCACACAGGAACGCGTCCAGGCGGGTTTTGAATGTCTCCAGAGAAGGAGACTCCACAACCTCTCTGGGCAGCCTGTTCCAGTGTTCGGTCACCCTTACAGTAAAGAAGTTTTTCCTCAAATTTAAGTGGAACCTCCTGTGCTCCAGCTTGCACCCATTACCCCTTGTCCTGTCAAGGGATGTCACTGAGAAGAGCCTGGCTCCATCCTCTTGACACTTGCCCTTTACATATTTATAAACATTAATGAGGTCATCCCTCAGTCTCCTCTTCTCTAAGCTAAAGAGACCCAGCTCCCTCAACCTCTCCTCATAAGGGAGATGTTCCACTCCCTTAATCATCTTTGTGGCTCTGCGCTGGACTCTCTCTAGCAGTTCCCTGTCCTTCTTGAACTGAGGGGCCCAGAACTGGACACAATACTCCAGATGCGGCCTCACCAGGGCAGAGTAGAGGGGGAGGAGAACCTCTCTCGACCTGCTAACCACACCCCTTCTAATACACCCCAGGATGCCATTGGCCTTCTTGGCCACAAGGGCACACTGCTGGCTCATGGTCATCCTGTAGTCCACTAGGACTCCCAGGACCCTTTCCCCTACGCTGCTCTCCAACAGCTCTGTCCCCAACTTGTACTGGTACATGGGGTTGTTCTTGCCCAGATGCAGGACTCTACACTTGCCCTTATTATATTTCATTCAATTTCTCCCCGCCCAACTCTCCAGCCTGTCCAGGTCTCTCTGAATGGCTGCGCAGCCTTCCGGCATGTCAGCCACTCCTCCCAGTTTTGTGTCATCAGCGAACTTGCTGACAGCGCACTCTAATCCCTCATCCAAGTCATTAATGAATATATTGAATAGAACTGGTCCCAGAACCGACCCTTGCGGAACTCCGCTAGACACAGACCTCCAACTGGACTCTGTCCCGCTGACCACTACTCTCTGGCTTCTTTCCTTCAGCCGGTTCACAATCCACCTCACTACCCGATCATCCACATTAACTCTATCAAATAATTAGTATTGTTTACAAGACCAAGTTAAACGCATACATCATCACATGTGTTGTAATTAGTTGGGATGATAAGATAATACAGACTAAAAATAATCAATCTGAGCTGCCAAAGCTGATCACTTAAGCCAAGTGAAATAACACAAACAACTTTCTTCCATAGATTTCATACACACATATAATTAGCTTTGCCTACGTCTGTGGCCTTTTTATATTTCAGGTCTGAGTAGCCAATTTTCATTGGTGTGAATGTTTTTGAACATTTATTTGAGAGCTTCCTGAGTAAACTTAGTGGAAGAACACACTAAAAGTCTGTTGGAAGCAAACAGTAAAGTTGCACATGCTGGATAAATTAAATCTAGGTAAACTAAATAAAATTAAAGAATAGGATATTTAATATCAAAATTCAAGTGCTATCAAAGAGCTGTTTGTCTGATCTATATTTACAAGAAAAAAAAATCCTTAGTCATTGCAAGTTATCAAATAACAAAACAAGTGCATCTGTTCAGATTCACTTGGGCGAATAACATAAAGACAACATCAAAACCCCTCCTCTTTCAATTTATACCATTTCCTGTTCCAGTTAAGTCAATGAAAGCTATGCTGTGGTTTAAGCAGAGTTACTTTAATAATGAATCTGTCTAATAATACGATCCATTAGACCAGAGGTTAGATATTATAACAGCAAGAGCTATAGAAAAATCTTTACAGGGTAGAAAATTTGAGAGATAAATTATTAATTGTAAATTATTTGCTCTAACAAGATTTTACTGCACTTCTATTAGATACTTTACAGCTCTACAGCACGATATCAGAGATTGAGTATAAAAAATAGAATAAATGATTTAAATGTAAGATTCATAGGGAGGTTTCTTTACACTTAAGTTTGTCCAATCTCCTGTGATGCAGGGTAGGTAATATGAAGTATATTTATGTTAAACATTCTGGATTTTCATGATTTCTGCTGAAGTTTCTAAAAATTTTCTTTGCAGCCTTGTATTTTTTGGCTTAAAAATAAATCATAATCCACTTTGCATTTTGAAAATTTAGCAGAAATATTTTCCTTTTTCCTTTTTTTTTTCTGTCCTATCCCATCTGTATCTACAGTGTGGAAAGAAAGAGAAAAAACAATGATGTACTGCATACTCAGTGTTACTAGAAACATTCTTTTACAGTCTTTAAAAATGCTATACAGCTGAAAGATCTAGTGCCATTCCTTCTGAAGCATATTAAGAGGTAAAAATTCTGTTTAATTGCAGTTTAAATCCTACTTTTTGCCGATCATTTTGGCAGGGCCACAGTTTCACTCAGCATAGTAATAGTTCGCTTCAGGTGCAGCTGGTCTCAGTGCTTACAAGACCACGCTCTTTTAGGTACAATATAGAGTAATAGGAAGCAAAAAATTATTCTGACAGAAATAAATTAGCCAGGCACTGGATAGGCCTATGGAAAGAGCAAACAAAAGCACTGTGACAAAGTTCATACCAGTGTCGTTCTTCTAAGGTTGAGGAGGAGGAAAATCTGTAGGAAGGACTCAACAGAATGGAAGAATCAAAGTGGACTCGAGTAAGAAATTGTGTGAATGGACTTGAGCAGAGTAAGGTAGACATGGGAAGAAGCAGATAATATGAAACAGGTGATATAGGAGTAAGGTGATGAAAATATGACTTCTATGATACAAGAAGTCAGTACAAGTCAAGAGAATGACATTTTAGACTTATTTATGAATATAAACTGATTTTTTTTCTGAGCTGTCTCTTTGCAAAGGGTTAACCAAAACGAGGAATATGCAGCCAGCACCAAATTTTAGAGCATTCAAATGTACACAGATTTGGATCCTAGAGGCCTAGTTACCTGCCGACATTAAATTATTAGGTGCTGCCCTGGAAAACCACCATTTGCTCAACATACTGCTAGAAAAGATATGTTCGTGACAGGTTTTTTACAATTTGCATCAAAAAATCTGTATTAATGTGTTTGAATAATGTTCAGATAATGTTTTTAGGAAAATATCTTTCACACATTATTGTTTCACTATGTTTGCTTAAAAGCGCATTAAATAAATAAGACAATTATCTGAGTAGAGACTATTATCATTGAGTTTGGACATCAGATGTCTGCTCGAGTAAAATCATAGCTTCACTGAGACTTTCTAGTGTCCCAGACTAAATTAAAATCTCACTTGTATCTACTTGCTGCAGCAAAAAGTTACTGTTGAGACTACAGAGATCGAGAAATCACAGAATCACAGAATGGTTGGGGTTGGAATGGGCTGCTGGAGATCATCTAGTTCAAACCCCTGCCAAAGCAGATTCCCCTAGAGCATGTTGCACAGAGTCATGTACAGGTGGGTTTTGAATATCTCCAGAGAAGGAGACTCCACAACCTCCCTGGTGTCCTGGTTTGGCCTAAACCAGGCCCATTTTCCTTTCAGTGATTTTTGCTTTCAGCTAAGTCTCCTCTAAGTAACTGCACTTTCTGAAACTAACTGCATGTTTGCAGACAGTGTCTGCCTCCAAGACTGATAACGTCCGAAGTTTGTAGTTATCGCTGAGGCACCGGTAGGGATGTTGTGCAGTAAGGCTCTTGCTGTACTTATTCTTAGAGAAACCAAGGTCACTGCTGAATTCCTCACTGCTTACAAGTGAAGAGCCGAAGGGGGGTTGCAGCTGCAGTGGGGAGCAGACAGGGCAGGTGACCCAAAATTGACCAACGAGGGTATTCCATCCCACACACGTCATTCTCGGTATAAAGGGGGGGGATCACGAGGGTCTCGCCCTTTTTCTGCTATGGCCGGTGTCCAAGGAGGACTCCGTCTGTTTTCCTGCTGCCCCCGATCCCGATCCGTGCATCCCTGAATCCAGCTCTCGACCGTTGCTAGGCCCAGCCTGGGCCTTCCCAGAGCCTGCCCTGCAGTGCCGGTGGTGACGTGGCTGACTTCAGGGGAGCTCAATCTTGGTTTTGTATATATATTTGTATATATTTGATTATTTCTATTATTATTATTATACTCTTTTTCATTATTATAGTTTATTAAAACTGTTTTAACTTTCCAACCCGTAAGTCTCTCTCCCTTTTCCCTTTCCCTTTCCCTTTGGGGGGAGGGGGGAGATAACAGAGGGCATCTGCCACAGGTTTAATAACTGGGCAGCCTGTTCCAGTGCTCTGTCACCCTCAAAGTAAAGAAGTTTTTCCTCATATCGAGATTGAACTTCCCGTGTTTCAGTTTGTGCCTGTTTCCGCTTGTCCTGTCACTAGGTACCACGGAGAATAGTCTGGCCCCATCCTCTTGACACCTGTCCCTAAGGTATTTGTAAGTATTGATAAGATCCTCCCTCAGTCTTCTCTTCTCCAGGCTAAACAGACCCACCTCTCTCAGACTCTTCTCATAAAGGAGATGCTCCAGTAGTTCCTTGTCTTTCTTGAACTGGGGGGCCCAGAACTGTACACAGTACTCCAGGTGTGGCCTCAACAGGGCAGTGTAGAGGAGGAGGATAACCTCCCTCAGCCTGCTGGCCACACTCTTCCTAATGCACCCCAGGATACCATTGGCCTTCTTGGCCACGAGGTCACACTGTTGGCTCATGGTGAACTTCTTGTCCACCAGGACTCCCAGGTCCCTATCTGCAGAGCTGCTTTCCAGCAGGTCAGCCCCCAGCCTGTACTGGTGCATGGGGTTATTCCTCCCTGGGTGCAGGACCCTACACTTGCCTTTGTTGAATTTTATTATGTTCCTCTCTGCCCAGATCTCCAGCCTGTCCAGGTCTTGCTGAATGGCAGCACAGCCTTCTGGTGTATTGGCCACTCCTCCCAGTTTTGTGTCATCAGCAAACTTGCTGAGTGTACACTCAGTCCCTTCGTCCAGATCATTGATGAATAAGTTAAACGGGACTGGACCCAGTACTGACTCCTGGGGAACACCACTAGCTATAGGCCTCCAACTAGACTCAGCATCACTAGTCACAACCCTCTGAGCTCTGCCATTCAGCCAGTTCTCAATCCACCTCTCTGTCCAAAAATATTGGAATTTTGAATTGAAAATATTTTTTCCAAAATATTGGAAAAAAAGTTCCTCATCCAGTTTTTGTTTGGCTTTTCACAAAATGGTGAAGAGGGAACAGATAAGACTTTTTGTGTGTATATACAATGCATTTTAAAGAGAAAAACACAAGTAGGGTGTCATTTTAGGGGTTCTCAATGATACACACAGTATTTGAACACATTGCTTTTAACATGTTCCTTAAACTATCTGGCATATTTTTTATATAATATGGGGCATAGTATAAGAACTACTGGCTTTATGACCTCTCAGCAACAGTGACAACGTCACCATGCTAAGTTTCATTTAATTCCCATATCTCAGCAGAAAACTGAAAAACAAACAGGCAGACATTAAAATTATTTTTGCATTAAAAGATAAGTGCCTAGAAAGGTTTTGACATGAAAATTCCCATAGATTTAACTACAGACTAAATGTCAAATGCTTTTGAAGATGATAATCTGGGTAGGGGTAAGACCCTGAAGCAGCCATGCTACAGTGATTGCTAAGAGAGCCAAGGCACACACTCAGGAGGCCAAGAATGCACACTTTAATTTTCAACAGTAGAGAATTGAATGAAGCTTTCCATTGTCCCAGAGAATGTCCTAAATGTCAAACTATCAGTTAAAACACTGGGAAAGGCAACACAACAGAGTTTTGTGTCCTTAATAGTCATGACAGAAGAAAACTACTGAAATAGTGTCTGCAGGCAAGACAGGTCAATGAATGTGAATTTGGGCAGTTTTAAACATAATCTATATGTCAACATTAGACTACTTGTAAGCTTTAATGTCAGAAACTGAAGAGCAATTATACTTCAGATGCCTTCAGGATGAGATGACAGAGGAAGAAGAGTTCCACAGACAGCTTTGGATTTGTGTTTATGAAATAGTAGAAGCCCAGAAGGGTCTCTGGATCTGGTTTATAAGGACCTTGCTCATAGTTGCATGATTGTGGTGGAAAAAGGAGCTGAAATCAGACTCAAAAACAAGACTGTCTTTAAGACTCTAACATCATCATCATTAGATACATATTCAAATTTTCTTTAAGTTTTTTTCATCAGATGCCTGTATACTGTATATATAGATGATGGAAACTTTCATAATCCCATGTGGAAAATTCCATTGCTGCATTGTGGACACAATGAACTGTAGAGTTTATCAGGGACTTTCAGATGTCTTGTTGCATATCCTCAGTGGTGAGAGTATCTCTTGTTTCTTGACTGCCTTTGTAATCTTAAACTTTGATACATGCATATGATATTCAGCATGTGAAAAGATGGACTATACTTTCTCAATAGACTAGAAAGGCATTCGGGTGTTTTCTGGTGAATGACAGCCTTTTACCTTGGCTTCCTGACTCAGGATGTACTGTATAAGCTAAGGAGTAAACCCAAGGCTCTGCAGGGTTGTAGCAGTCTACCACATGTTGCCTGCAGATGTGCTTGGGTTTTAAAGATGCATTTCACTCACGACCAATACATAAATCTAGCCAGCCTGAATAAATGGGCGAAAGAGTAGGATGGATAAAACAAAAGTATAATATGCCAGTGATTTACTGCATCATTTTGGGAAAGTTACTGGCAGAGATAGAGTCAGATATCAGGATTACTTGGTTGTCAGTACCAGCTTTTCTTCCTCTAAGTCAGATGCACAATATGGTCATCTGGCATAAATCCCCAAGACAGAGACCTGAGAGGGATATTATGGAGTGAATACAATAGCAAATGTGATTCTAATTTGCCTCTGATTATGGAAGTCAAGTACTTTTAAATACTTCTCTCCACTATGATCAAATAATGATTTTAATCAACTAATATGGGAGATAAATTGTAAAAAATACCTATGAAGAGAAAATACAGAAAAATACTTAGAAATATACAGGTATAAGTGGTACGGACAGGAAAAACAAAGATATCACTAATCCTCAAAACCAAGTCCTATGTTTTCTGTTAAACTGTATATTTTCTATTAAAATTCCTAGTGCCACAGCATTTTTGCAGTGTTTTGCATTTTTTCGTTTCATTCATGCAACAACCCACTGAGCTGGAATACCATCAGTATTATTGCCAGTTTCTGAAGAAAGAGGACAAGGTGGTGATATTAAGTGACTTGCATAACGCCTCTTATCAAGTCTATACCAGAGCTGGGTTCACAATTTGGAAGCTCTTGACCTCCTGTTTGGTATTTGGCAGCCTAGACCATGACATAGCTCAAATCCAATTTCAGATTCTTATAAAATAATAGAGGAAATATAAGGGAGCAAAATTCTAGTCAAAATAATCTTACTGAAAGTTTTCTTGGAGGCTTCAATAGAATAAAATTGGTGGAAACAGTCCATCTATGAGTCGCTTATAGCGATTCCACAAGTAATAAAGATCAGATGCTAATTTAAAAAAGCATGACAAATTTACCAAAAGAATCTTCTTCCCTTAAGAATCATTTGAAAAATTAATTTGTATTGGCCTAGCTATG
Organism: Nyctibius grandis; assembly: GCF_013368605.1. Lineage (NCBI taxonomy): Eukaryota > Metazoa > Chordata > Aves > Nyctibiiformes > Nyctibiidae > Nyctibius > Nyctibius grandis. The sequence continues at coordinate 82,913,929 of NC_090660.1, forward strand.
TTTAATGTCATGTGTCCCAAAAAACAGCTTAGTACACAACAGAGAAGGTTTGGAATAAGAATTGTGTTGTATGGGAAACATAATCATAGCACAGGTATCCTTATTAGACCTGGGTTTAAATAGAGGCTTTAAATTCTAAAGCATTAACAGAATTCACTGATTAAAATTTCAGAAGATGCTGTACTTTGAGATTGTAAACTGACATGAGAGCAGAGAAAACTGGTGAAGACTATTAGGAAGGTTAGAAATATAAAAATGATAGCAGGAGACTGTCTTACTTGCCAAGGCTCATTTAATCCTCACAGTGATATGAAGCTGAAAAGAAAGCAAAAACACAGAGGAAGCAACACTGCCAAATGAGACCAAGCAATCCTAGTGAACACGAGATTAGCTTGAAATGTCGTATGACAGCAAATGTAGCCAAGACTTTTTTTAGGCAATCCATAGTATCACCACGTCACCAAGTGAAGAGAAAGACAGCAGTCCTGCACCTTTTACTGTGACTTAACTAAAACTGAAGACTGAAAACAGATTTAGGCCACAGAAACTGTAGAAAGTCAGAAATGCATTAAAAATTATTAAGAAGTCAGCAGGAATGACTGATGAGGGAAGATTAAAATAGCTTGCTGTTTAAATGATAAATGATAACTGGGAAGAGATGAGATAGATGGCTACAAATAGATCTGGTCAGAATATTGGAAGTGAAGGGAAAAGTCACCAACTTTTTTTTTTCCTTTTTCTAAAAAAAAAAGAAAACACTACAAAAAAATCTTGTTCAGTTCTGTCTCCAAGAGCCTGACTTGCAGCACATAAAAGCAGCACATCCCAAGACGAAAAGTTTCCATTATTAGTTTATAGTGCTGCATTTTGTCCATCTAAGGAACAATACCACAATGTTTGATATTTACCAGAATGACCATTTTCAGCTCGACCCCCAAACATCCTAGCAATTATTTTTTACAGGCTGTACTTTTTACTGTCGATGTCATTGTGGAGACAGACTTCACTGTCTAACCACATGTCTGTGTAGGTCTTTCTCTGTCTTTCTTGGAAGTATTTGTAATTATAAAATGTGTACTATGCATCTTACTGTGCAAACTTTAGTATTGTAAATAGTAAAAATTAAGTTTTTGCATTTAATCGTGCTTAGAATAAGCTGTCAATGATGGGAACTTTCATATTTAAAAATCTTTCTCCACAGAATTAGTCTTTTGTTATCACATAGAACTAATACATAGTGTTGATTATTTCCTGGCTCAGCTCTAGACATGAACTCAAATGGAATTTGTGGTTTTTGGGGAAATGAAAGCATGCTTCATTTTTCCTAAGGTTTTCTTTGTAAAAATAATAAATACATAGAAGTGTGGTTAAATCTCTGTATATATTACTAGCACAGTTGATTTTTATTTTCAGAAAGTCTTTCAGTTTTCTTTGAAGATTTTCAGTTTTCTCGTTTCAGTTTTTCTTCAGTAGACCTTAATTCTTCCTAAAGTCACTGCAAGTAATATTTAGTTCATTCAAATCATAGAATCATAGAAACATAGAATGGTTTGGGTTGGAAGGGATCATTTAGTTCCAACCCTCCTGCCACGGTCAGGGACACCTTTCCACTGGAACAGGTTGCTCAAAGCCCCATCCAATCTGGCCTTGAACACTTCCAGGGAAAAGACATCCACAACTTCTCTGGGCAACCTGTTCCAGTGACTCACTACCCTCACAGTAAAAAATTTCTTCCCAATATCTAACCTAAATCTACCCTATTTCAGTTTAAAACCATTACCGCTCGTTCTATCACTACATGCTTTTGCAAAAAGTCCCTCTCCAGCTTTCCTGTACTCCCCCTTCATACAGACTTTTTCTATCTGCTTAAAAGAAACAAATGTTTTATTTACAAAAGGAAAGAAAACAGCTCCAAGATGAAAGCACATAAATATGCAGAAGCTCCTGAAAGCATTACTAAACTTGTTGAAGGAATTTTTTTAAAAATGAAACCAAGTATAGATCTTACTAAAAAAAAACCAAAACTAATCATCAATGTAAATCTTTCCTAACATCTTTTAAATAGATTTATCTGAGATTTTAATTTTAACAGAATTGTTACAGTTTGGCCTCATTGGTCTATTCAGCATAGGAAAATGCATAAGGATAATTTCAGAGACATATTTTCAGTATTCAGTAAAAATTTAACACGGCTGATGAGTTCCAATCGATCTTTTAAGATGAGAAACAGTTGTATGACTAGGAAGATGCTGAAGTCAATCACTCTCAAAATCCCTTTAAACAGCTTAGGTCCTCAAGTCTCTCTATGTCCCAAATGGTTTTGCAGTTTGACCGAAAAGCTGTCTCTTCAAAATCAAATTTTGCATTTTGCTGTGAGGAGTCATTGGTAAAATGCATAAGCAGCATTGGGAGCAGAGGTCCAATAAGATTATCGTGGTCCCTTCTTGCCCCCATCCCCCAAAGAAGTGCCTGGGAGTTACCGGGATATGCAATTAGACAACTTACTAATTTTCCCTTTGCTTCAGGTCCTGTGCTCTTCCCTGCACTGGGACACAGCCCAACTTAAAAGGGATTGTTGTCTTCACTATTCTGGTGTTAGCCACAGAGCCCTAGGAGGAACATCTCCTATGAAATGGGAGATGTGGGCTCAAGCGTTCATCTTATGGACTGAAGATGAGTTGACAGCCACAAAGCAATGATTTGTCATGCTGATGCTTAACTGAACTTCGTCAGAAAATGCTGAAAAAGTGAAGGAAGCCAGGGCTTAAAATCTTCCCCCCTCTTCAGCACTTCAAATTGACTTGTTTAGACTTATCCCATGTGCGTGCTGAACAATAGGAATCTCATTTTGCTCATTGACATTTTCATTCTTGTTTAACGTTAGGAATTTTAATGTTTAAAACAGGTTTGCAAACTTTGTTTTCGAACCAGAGATCTATGCGGTAATGAAATTGGTCTAATTTATAACTTTTATGTTCAAGTATACCAAGACTTAAAATAGTTAGTTCTGGGTAGAATAGTTAAATCAACTACAGTATAAACAATGCTGTATATAATGAAATGTATTGAATAAATAAATATAATGATGTGTATTGACAGCTAGATATTATTCATAAAGCATTTCTTAAAAGATATGTTTGGCATATAGAGGATGTTTATTAACAGAAAGGGTCAGTGCAATAATAGGAAATTAGCAAGGTACTTTATTAAAGGCTGCAAGGAAACGAGATGATTTTAGATGTATTTCTTTCACTATTTCATTTATTTCTGTGGTTGTATGAGTTACAATGTTTGTGATTTTACTGATAGCTTAAAAATAGGTATAATTCAGTATTCACAGATGCAAATTGTGAGGTGTAAAACTTACAAGTTCTTTCTCATTGTACTGAAGATCCCATGTACCATTGATTTTTATTAAATATTCACAATAGTATTGTACCTCGACCAGTAAAGCTATCAAATCTCAATTATTCACATGTTAATATTATTCTCACCCTTTGAATTTCTGCAGCATGTTTTCCTGAGTGCTCATTTGAATATGAGAACCCACCTGACAACTACTTTTCTTTGTGTTATAAAAGTATCATAAATTTGCATTGCAAAGAACAACTACAAGAGAGAAACATTCAATGTCCTATTCAAAATCTATTTAAATTAGTGCATAGCAAAACTAGGAAAAATAAAATGAGATTTTTTATGAAATAAAAAAAAAGGAATAGTTCACTAAATCCCATGTTAGCTAAACAATAGGAGAAGTGGAGTGTAGTACTCTGGTGTTTTGAAAACAGTTGTGATGGCAATAATTAAAGAGCTTTGTTGTGTATAATTTTCATGCAAGTCTTGTCTGGCAGAAGATTTTCTGTAGATTTTGTCCCCTTGTCATTCTTACCGTTAGTGTGTCCATGGTGCCCTAATGTACCAGCTGAGGTCACAACATTGTGTTAGAAGCTATATGAAAATACATTCAGAGACAGCTCTTAGTCAAAAAAAAATGCAAGTCTGAAGTCTAAAAAGTGGAAACAGAGGCACAAAAAAGTGTCTTACTGAGAGTCATACAGCAGGCTAGTGGAAGAGACAGGTCTACCAGCCAAGTCTACTACTTTCTAGACCAGTGGTCTTGCTTGTGAGACACTGCCTCTGTAAATTTAGTAAAAACAGTTCAGCTACACAGCTGATAAACATACACAGACAACATTAACAAGATGTTAAGAATTGTATAAGGACAGACACAGCTGCTTTGCTGGATCTTCACAAAGATGAACACAATACTGTCGGTGTTGTTTTCCCAACAGAAGTGGTATTTGCGCACTGAAGTGTTGTGCATCTTAGCACCACAGGGGATACCAGTGGTTCCCTGTTCACCAGGTACTTGACTGCATTAACTTTTATCTTTATGCCTAGCTACTCTGCCATGTTACCTCTTCAGTTTGGGTCATTAGAGCTCTTTAAGCTAACATGGCTATGCTATTGTCACTTTGACTCCTGTGTAAATGCAGGTATATCTAAGATTGGTTTAAAATTGCTAGTTCTCAGATAATATCAGCAGTCAACTTTATGCCAACATGGAGCTCAATGTGCATTATATTTATGCTTTGTAGGTGGTTTGTCTTCAAACTGTTGTGGTACCAAGCATATTATTATGACTGTTGACAATATTCAGGTTAACTATATATAGACATGACTTCAACATGCATGATCTGCACAGCAATCTAGAAATACACAGTATTGAGTCTGTAATATGATAAAGCTCAGAGGCTTTTGGTCAAGGCAGTTTTGCTGGTTTTCCATGATGAAATTTGTGCATGTATACAGTACCTTGTGTTCCCAGAATGTATTTAAAATTAACAAACTTACAAGAAAACATATTTTTTCTTGTTTTCTACAGTGTTTTCTCTAAATGTTGGAATATGAAGCTGTCATAGTAAGTTGTTAAACAAGTGAAAGCTATTTGACTGATAGCTCCGCTGCTTGTGTTCTTTTAATAAAGCAGATCATTTGCTAGGACTCAGGAGGACTGCCCACACATCTCCACTATGCACTTTTACCTGAAGGGTGGGGTTTGGATCCTGTGTGATGGAGACGGTCAAAGTGCTGATGGCTGTGGCCTTTTTGTTCACCAGGAACTGTGTGGAGTTCAGTAACAATGGTTTCTTTTTTCGTTAGACTAGCTTAATATATGGTAGCTATTGATTTAAAATATGAAACTTCTGCTAGTTAGTGTCAAGCTTTAGGTGTCCAGAATATTGGTCATTATGCCTTTTCATCTTGAGCAATGAACTGAGCTTTAACTGTGAGCAGTATTTAACTGGATTCTCTTCCTGCCTGAGCTGTTACTGTGATATGATCAAAAGTATGAACAGGTTAAAAAATAGTAACATAATTCTTAGCTGTAAGAGATGGCCTCTATTTGACTGCTGTCTAAATGACCTCCTTCTTACAAAAATAAGTTCTCACTGTTTAGAGGTATACATATTTTTGACATTTCTGTTGTCTAACATAGTGAAAAGAAACCCAGCAGCCTCATGGGACAATTTCTTTCATTTCACTTCCATCTAAGCAAATTGATGTAAAGGGAGGGACCTGCTGGCGGGTGGAATTTGCATACGTATTAACAAAATCAGGTGCACTTCAGAAGTGGGAGGCTAGATGAACAGAAAAAGTGTCTTTTTTTCTTTTGCCAAATCTTTCCCAGGAATAACGTGGATATTTCCATTTGAGATATGCCAGGATGTATTTATACTTGTGGCCTCAGAGGAAAGAGCACAACAGCAAGTAAATCTGTGTTCCTATAATTAAGGAAGATTGGTTTTATACTTTTTAATTCTAGGAATATAAGCCACTTGTGCTTCCCTTGTCTTTTCTCTTTTCTTTTTTTTTGTACTAAATGAATAGGGAAAATTGCTCTGTTAGAAACATATTGATTGCAATAAAGAACTGTATGTTACCTGCCCTGCACTCTTCACAACGGTCAATGATACTTAACAGCTGAGAAATGTGCTCTGGCTGACACTTGCCGAACAAAAGCAGAGTTGTTTTTCATTGTTAGAGTTTGTTCTCTACATGGCCTTGAATGTTCATTTCTTTTGGCATAGTAATGATTCATTCTCTTGCTTTGCCATTTCTAAATGGCTAGGTACTTAAAAAGTCAATACTGAATTTCTAATCAGAAATCCATATGTGATTACAGTAAAGCTCCATTGTCACAGCATTGCATTAAAAGATGTATTGGTATATTTTATATCTATAAAAACAAGAAGTTTTTATTTGACTTATCAACAGTATTTTAAAATGTGCTACCTTGGTTTTACTGATAATCATTTTTAGAAAGTATAACTCTTCTGAGTCTGGATTAATCCTAAGTGAAAAATGAAAAGTGAATTATTGCTGGAAAAATCATCCAAAGTCAGACGTAACTGTATGCTTTGAAACATCATTCTATTTGTTCTTTATTTAAGGGTTAAAACCAAGTCATCCCACCATGACCGGCAAAACACAGACCAGCAATGTCACCAATAAGAATGACCCAAAGTCCATCAACTCCAGAGTCTTCATCGGTAATCTGAACACAGCCATTGTCAAAAAAGGTGACATCGAAGCGATCTTTTCAAAGTATGGGAAAATAGTTGGCTGCTCAGTGCACAAAGGTTATGCATTTGTACAGTACATGAGCGAGAGGCACGCGAGGGCTGCAGTGGCGGGAGAGAATGCCAGGATCATCGCAGGGCAGCCACTAGGTAAGGGTTTGTTCATATAATTGAAATATTGTTTTCTCTTTCCTTTCTATTTGAAATATTATCTGCTGCTAATGCCTTGGTGACTAGTAAGTTTGTTTTGCCATTGTTCGTTCTAAGCGTATTTCTAGGATGTTGGATCTGGCAGAATTTTCAAAGTATTAGATGTTACCTAAATATTACAAAATGTTTATTGCTATAAACTGCTGATTTATTAAACATATCACTTCTGACAGCTTTATACTTATCTGTGTAATCCCATTGCAGTGAACATGATTACTTATGTGAGGAAAATATAAGTATTTTCTCTTAGATTCCAGTTAGCAATGTTAATGTAATATAACAAGACTCATCTAATAGGTGTCATTATCTTGCATTTAATGAGTTTAAAATAATATCCAGCCCAGTGTGGTGTGTCAGATTTTATACAGAATCAAAAGAATGAATTTTGTTAGTTCTTAGAATTATACCACATCAGATTGCAATGCTGTTATTCATTTAGAGTAGTTTATTATGAACAACTTAGGTTGAAGTTATTCCCATACGATGTTGTGGACACTGTTCACCTGAACTCTAAATTTAAAAAAAAAAAAAAAAGTGTAACATTTTTGTTTTCTAGTGCTTTGTCACGAATGCTTATGTATGGTCTGACTGTTCCTTATTGCAAGTGTTACCTCTGAAAGCTATTTACATTTTGATATGGAGACTGTCAATGATAAAATCATCTGGACTGCAGTGCTAACCCCATCTGTCATATATATAGTAATGATGGACAGTATAGCAAGATGTTTGGTAGGAGCCAGAGATCTTTCACTAGACCTCTGAACCATGTCGCTCAGATCCAAACCCATGTGTGTAATGGCTATGTCAGGAAAAGGTGAAGTGTAGCTAGTGCTTTGGCTGTAACAAGTCATAAAGAATGGATATGGCTTATTCATTTTCAATTTCTCATACTGTGGAAATCTGTTTTTCCAATTATTTGCAAAAATTGAGGTGTTTGTGTTAGATGGGTTGTTGTTTTGTCACAGTTGCTCAAGAGTAATTTTAAGTTTTATAACCCCTGTATTTTGTGTTCAAAAGAAAAACAGATTAAAGAAATCCAATTACATTTTACGGGAGATTACTTTACAACTTTTTAGGACAACTTATATATATCAGTGAAATAAAAGAACTCAAATGATAAAGCAAGGCAGCAAAGTCAGTCTGTAAGATGGCATTATTAGAAGATGTTTCCTGGAGCAGTGGTCTCCAAGCAATAGGCCATGTAATGCCATCAGTGCATTATTTACAGCTCCTTGCACACTGGTCTGACCAGATTTTTTAAACTGTGTTTTCCTAAGGCAATAGATCTGTTATTACTATGACTACTGTTGCTAGTCTCTCTTAGTATTTCTTGTGGCATCTATAATATGCCAAGTGCTTTGTACAAGGAAATGTTCTTGCTCTATTCAGAGTACTTCTGTGCTTTGTACAGAAGGTAAATGAAGTTATTGTAAAAGAAATTAAGGGACCAATAATTGCTTGAGTTGTTCAAATATTTTAATAATAACAGAAAGTTTATTCAATACTAAATTTCAACAGTATAATCTTAAAATACTTTGATTTTTCTGTAGTCTTGTGATGGCATGTTTCATGCCTCAATTCCTGATGTATCAAGGAGTATAAAGAATAAGCAAGGTGAAATTTTCTTTTATCTGTTCCAAACCACATTTACTCTTTCTGTATATGAAATACAGTTGTCATTGTTATTGTCTGACAAAGAAAACAACTTTGTAAAAGTGGTACTCCTCGTTAGACAAACTGTTTCTATGAATTCTTTTCATTAGCAGTAGACATTAAGAGTTGCCTCAAAATAATGAGGAGCTGATAGATAAAATTTGCTTGGCATTATGACCCAGAAGAATAACTTCTGTGAAATTGTGCATTTGAATGGAAGGAAGTAAAAGGTAGAGTCGTTACTGTGAAACTACTCGATGAAAAAAGACTTTGTTCTCTGTCCTGAGAGCCTTGCATTCTGAAATAAACAGAACACATGATTTTATATCAACAGTCAAGGCATGGAAACAGGACAAGAAAAGCCTTTTACAGATGTACAAATAAACTTGATTAGCTTAGCTGGATTTTCTTTTAAAAGGCATTAGAACATATTAGTAATATAATGAGGGCTGGATGGTAGTCAGTTTTGGAAAGCTGTTTGAACAAAAGAATATTTGAAAAAGATTATCCCATAGTATATGTCTGATACTACTATACACTCTAGTATTCAGTACCTCACAAAAGAAGGAATAAATTAATTTAGACTGCATTATTAATCTACATTAGTTCTTTCATGACTTTGGCAAACTGACTATGTATGTTAGCTCCGGTCTTCTATGGAGTCCTGCCATTCAAAATTATTATAACCTCTACATCAGCTTTACCTGTGAGTCAGAAACTGTTCACATGTATGTAATTGAAATTAAAAACTGAACCTATAAATTACTATAACTGTATGCAGTGCTGCACAAATCACTGAAGATACTGCTGCAATTCCCATCCAGTTGTAGGCAATGGAATAGCATTAATGGTGTGCATTAGAGTCCTGTCCAAATGTTTCTTCTGAGGTGCGGTCCCAAGTGTTAGGCTCCATAGGTACTTCACAAGGCATTTTGTTTAACAAATTCCTCAGAAGTATAAATCTAAAGCATTGGTAGTGCCCTCAGTCTTGCCAGCTTCCCGTGGGTCATTGTAATTGGCCTGCTGCTCTCCTTGATCAACTGTCAAGCTCCTATAAGTGTTTGATAGCCAGTGATGTGTAATGGCTATGCCATGGATATTGTAACTTCAGAGAAGTGGATTTCATAGGCCGTGTAGTTATTTCCAAGTTTTCTGTTCCATGAAATGCAACATGCTCTGAAAAGCTGTGGGGAAGAGATTGTAAAGAAACACAAAAAAACATACTTAAGAAATTTATTGGTATTATTGCGAAGTTCAGTGTAGTTTTTTGAAGTGATATTATATCTTCCTCGGAATAGCATGTTTTCCTGGCCTACAACAGGGCAGGGACAGGTCAATATTAGGCAGAGGAGTCTGCTTCACAACGATTATTTTGTGAATTACTTCATTCTGGACCAATAAAATGTTAAAGTTGGTCTAGGACTAAAGTGCAAGTTATGTTCCCAGTTGTGGGAACACGCCCACATAATCCCCTCTGCTGTATCACCTCAAAAGTTTTTCATCCTTTTAAACACATCTACAAGTTAAAGAACATTTGCCCATATTCACCTGCTTGCCACATAGGGCAAAGAGATGGAGTGAAGAAGAATTATTCTGAGGAAATACTGAGTCTGTCCATGAGCTTTACCAAGGGTGATTTTCACCCCTCTGTGGTGAGAGGAGGACCAGAAACCTGCTTGCTCCAAAGGAAATGGTGCAAGTCTCTCATTGCAGCTGTGGGCTGAGGAGTGAGCTGCAGCTAGAATTAAACTTTTGGGTACATGATGGAGAATACAGTTCTTCACTTGAGTTTTCTCCTGACTTTGTAGTTCTTCACAAGGGTCACAGCAATGCTATTTAACTTTTTTGTCCATTCCAGCCCACATGAATTCTGAGAAGCCAAATACCATATAAAAAGCATTTAACATTCCATAACTTTATATTATATATTCCTGTTTACATTAAGCATTTGGCAAATATATGTAACAGCTTTTATCTAAAATGCTGGTATAGCTATCACAGCAACCTCTACAACATAATGTCCCTTTGATTAGCTTAGTTTATAATTCATAGCCTTATATTTTATAATTATATACCTATTTTTTCCTCTTTCACACACATTTTTAAACCAGTATAATTCCTTTAACCTCAGAATATGTTTTTGATTTGCACCAGAATAAGAGCCAAGCCACCTCACAGGCACTTTGAGAAAGCAAGTCAAACGCTGCAAGGCTAGTGCTTTTGGTCTCTTCAGCTGCTTTCTTTAAGACACCATGGAATTTCATTCTTGGATGCTGAGAAAAAGGAAAAGATTACAGTACCAAGGGTATGAAAGACACCATAGTTCTTTAGTTGATGTCCTTTTCAGCTAATAAATTAGTTCCACTGTAGCTTCCATCCTGTTTTGTTCCTGTAAGTATTATTCATGTACATCTGCCTTCAGGTCTAAATTATATGCAGTCTCTGAGTACCAAGTGAGTCCATACTGACATGTAGCCTACGGTAAGGTGGTGGTTGCAGATAATTATTTTGGGTGACATATTCTATTGCACATCCTTTTGAGAAGCACAGAAGCCCTGCAGGGGCTGTCTAAATGATGACTACCCAGTAGAAAACATCCAAGGGGAAGAGCAGGTAATAAAGAGAGCCTTTAGAGAGACTCAACATATACCTTTGTTGTAAATGGGATTGATGTGACAATAGGGCTGTTTTTCCTTTTGTTTCCCTTGCCTCTACTCAAAACAGATCTTCTCTATTTTATATTTTATATTTGTAATGTCTACCAACACTGATAGACTTAACTACATATTTGCAGAACTAGGACTTTCCGGAGTGAATCAATTCTTTACCTCAATCTGAAAACCAGACAACATTAATTATGTCATGAATGTTTGCATTTAAAAATAATAAATACTTATGCTACTTCAGTCATTTGTGAAAAAATGCACTTTGGCTTGAAAAATGACACATGTATACAAATTTCCTTGATGTCTAAGTTTTCTTTAAACCAATGGTACACAAAGAAAGGAAATTCTAAACTGAGTTAGAGATTGTTCAGATTTAACTTCGCTATCAGCCTTCAATCAGTAGCATGGAAGTACAACAATCTTAGAAGACATTCAGTTGTATGAGCATAGCTCATGACTTATTGAAGCATGTTACTCTTACCCACCTACCTCCAGCTACCATAATAGCAAGATATACCTGTGCAGGCTAACAGGAAAGCAATGCTATTTTGTTTTAAAGTGTATGGTGGATGAGCAACTGGGAATGTTTCTTATTTTGCTACTGCCAAGTCTGTAAAGACTGGAGTTTTAATGTGGGTCAAAATATTCTATCCAAGGACAATGGCTGCCTTAAAGAAACCCCAGAGATGATTGTAACAATATAATGAAAAAGTGGGAATGTTTTAGTATTTTAATATATATTTTAATTAGACATTACAATATCAAATATTACATATATATAATAATTAAATATATATTCAAACTATATTTCAAGTCTTATACTTTTAAGAGATTGGATATTGCATGTTCACATTACTAGACCAGAAAGGTCAATACATGTCATAGAAAATTCTTTGGCCCGTCCTAACTTTTGCAGATGCATATTCTAATGTTTTGTACTTATCAGCATTGCAACATGAGTAAATAATCTGAGAACTGTAATTCAGTAAGATGCATGTAATTATCTATTCAAGTGAGCCTTAGACAGCAAGGTATTTAAGTCCTGATAAGTCATTATAACTATATATTTTATGGTTTTCAACACTTAAATATTGTACCTCAAATAATTTTGTATTCTTCTAGTGTAATAATCCACTTTTTTTCTGAATAGTGTTTAAGCAAAAGCAAAAACATGTGTGAAATGCTGTATAAGAAATTATCATTATCGTGTAAGTTTAAACCATAAAATATGTTTAAATAAGCAAATACTTGAATCAGCAGAAATCGTTTATCTGTAAACCTATCCACAAACATATAAAACCTGTGAGATGCCGTAGGTGTTGGCTTATTGTGGCGATGACTTTTAAATTAGCTGAACTCATGTAACTATTTGCTGAATACTTCCTCAAATGAGATCAATTACTGTTGCAAAATATCTGTCAAAGTCAGGGTCAGGTTTAAAGAAAGTTTATTTGATCCAGTATTTTTTGTTGAACAAAACATAAAGTAATGATAAAGAATAAATTTAAATACCAAGTGGTCTTCTTACAAAAGCAAACAAACCAACAAAACCCACAAGAATTGTGTATATGTAGTCATGATGAAAGTAATGCCTTCGATGTCTCAGGAAACTAAGGATAACAATTTACACCTGTGCTGTCTTTATTAAAGTCTTTCCCAGTAGATCAGATCTTAGTCAATGTCCTCATCATCCGGCCCTCAGGAATGAACAAAATATTACAGAACATCTGAAAAACTATTAGTTAACTTTCCACAGCTTAGTTCAGAGGTTGTTAAATTTTGCCCACTAGAACTGACTCTTTAATCCTGTTTCAATCTGTTCCTATATTGGGGAACCAGTGTAATCCTGTTTCAGCCTACTTCTGCCTGCAGGAACTGGGACCGTGTCTAAATCTATTGCATAGGTCTCCACCTTCTTAATTCCTACCCATGCCCTTGTGGTCTTGGCGCAGCCTATGTAACAGCAGACACTAATGTCAAGTCTCACTGTAGGGGACCTTGGATACAACCACTGATCATTGCTCATGGATAATGGATAATTTCCATTTGTCCATTCCCATTGCACACTTTGGTGTCTCCCAATACTTTTATACCTTCTGTTGTTGCATCAGTAAGGTTCATTGTGGCTGTAGTCTACAGCCATAGCAGCAGACTATGCTACAGCAGTATAACCCAGTTGTCTTTCCTTATGCTCTTGAGCCCGAAAAGATGATTAAATCTCGTTGTCACTCCATAGTCCTGTTTGTTGTAGGTTTTTTTAATCAGTGTTTTCTCATCCTATAGTCACACTGACATGAACCATTTCAGGTACTATCCATGCATATAAAGCAACTCATATAAAGGAAGTAAGGGTTATTTTTAACAATCAGCACTTTATCAGCAGTTCAGGGCAGGACACCATTGCACAACTGATGTACACCTGTTCCAGAAGAGCAAGCTGAATGTTTCATCATGTAACAGAACCCCATATTTTAATGAAAAGAACCATTTCATTAGATTGAGAATACCTAGAATAAGAATGAGTGAGTTTTACTCTCTGTATCTTACAAAGTGTTCTATTTCTCTCTTAGTGGGACTTGGTCACTCTAACTCATTATGAAAACTGAAACTACAATTTAGATCTGGCTTTCTGGCAGAACTAAATATTTTTCATGTTCAGAAAAGTACCAATTGCATATTAAGAAAGTAGTTTAGCTATGAGGTGAACTCATGAGACCAAAGCTTTCCTTTTTGTTTGCTTGAGATCTCCTCCTGTGAAATTCTTCATATAATCCTAAACTATGATAAACTAAAATTTGCAAATTTGTGCCTGGCACAAGGTCTTGTACACTAAACAGCCTGATGTCAGCTCATGCAAATGTTAAGTATGTCATCCATCATAATGCCAAGAATAATGATCTGATTGCTTGCCATGAGCAAGTGTTATTGTAAGAAAAACTTTCCTTCAAGGCTGTATATAGATGCATATTAGGATTCACCTGGTGTTCTGTGAGGCCAGCTCATCCTTAAAATCATGGATGGGGTGTTATGGGATTTTTCTGTGTCCTTCACTGCTGCTTGACATATCTGTATATAGCATATACACATCTGCATTAAATACTATTTTTTTCATTATTTAATCCTTGTGTTTCATAACATGTTACACTTCAAATCCCTCAAATCTGCTTGCAAAAAATATTTACATGTTCATGGGTCTGATATATCCATTGTAATTTTGTAAGTGCTTTTCAAAACCTTTAGACAGTGTTACCTCAAAGTTCCCAGTACTCCAGCCTTTACTCCATGCGCATCTTTATGAGATTATTTTTTATATCAACCAATATCCAGCAGTTCCTTCTTGATTTGAACACAACTATGTTTTATTTCTGTTGCAGCTCTATAAGAAGTTACAAAAACTGTTTTCTGTTGTGGCAGACTAAATCCTATACAATTTCTTAAATATATTTACTTTGATTAGTGGCTGCTGGGATCATTAAAATTTGTATAGCTATTCTATAATGTTTCATTCTGAATTGTCATAACAGCATGCAGTGATAAAACCACTGTCATGATAGGTTCTTTCACATTGTGTCTCATGTGGGATGTACTGTATAAGAAGAAGAATTATCTCTAGGATGATCTGCAATTTTTGGTTTTGTTGTTCTAGGAGGTCTTATGTTGTCTACAGCTTCACTTCTTTGTTTGATCTAGCTTAATTCAATTTGATAGACTATCTTCCATGCATTTGGCTTCTTTTGCTTCAAACAGCACCTCATCTGGACTGAGTCTGATATTTTCTTCTTGATTATTTGACAATACTTTCTTCACTATTTCATCTTGTACTGCTGGAATTAGTGCTGCTAATATCGTGTCACCTGGTTTTATATGTGTGCATGCTCTATCTCCATGTTTTCTCTTTCTTTTGCTAAAACATTTCACTTGCTGACCTTGTTCCAAAAGGCATATAGAAAAATTAATATCTGTTCCAAGATGTGTGGAAAGGTCAGATGATTTCTCATTTAAATCTGACTTGTCATTATTTATCTTTCTAATCTGCAATTGGAAGTATGGGTGTTTTTTTACCAGGTATTCAGCACTGAATGGGTGACAGGACAGAGTAATGCTATTTTAGTGTATTGCAGAATCCAGGCAAATCCCAACCCTACTATTTGTCTTTTGGACTATGACTGTTAAACCCATGAAATAGCTTTCCCTCCTGAGATATCACTCAGCTGTTTGGAGGAGAAAGTATAGCAAATATTCCTTCTACCAGAATACTGATGTAGCAGACAAAAATCCTTCACCCGATCACAGTCTCGAGTTATGGAGGCAGCTCTTTAACATGAGGAACTTTTAGGATCACTCTTCCTCTCTTTCTTTCCCTTCTTAACAGCAAGGTCAGCTAAAATGCAAATGTTCTTTTTCTGTTTAGAAATGCTTGTGAAGGCATATTTGCTATCTCAGATTTGATTTCATGTCTTAAGCCTACTTTCATTTCACACCTAAGGAAAACACAGCAAAGGAAATCTGTTTCTTTCTCATCAAAGGTCTGTCTCAGGTTTCACACTTAATTCTACAATTCCTTCAATGATAGACAACTTCATCAGCAAAACTGTGTAAATAATGTATATTGGGGAAAAATAAATACTAGCACCTTATTAATAACTCAATTATTTTTCAGCACTTCATACTGGCAAAGTGAAATTCACAAGCAGAAAAAAAGGGAGATTTGACAATGAGGTGCTAGATTCTATACTACTGCTCCTCCATCCCACAAAAGAAATTTTAGTATTACTGAGCTCCACCATAGGCTTACAAAGTTTTGAATAAAAGTAATTTTCTAGGTATTTTAATGACTCAGAACTGAACACTGTTCATATTCTTGATTATTACAACTGTTTAAGTGACTTTAATTTCCTCTAGAATATTAATGGTCACTGAACCAGACCTTTTTTCATAGCAAGAATGTAATTTTCAAAAGACCAACTGAAAAAGAATTAGTCTGGTTTTTAGTATAAAGCTGGATATTTTCATGTCTATTTTAAGTTGTGTAAAGTCCCTCTATACCTTACAGAATACCTCATATTACTTACAAAATAATAATGTATCTATAAGAAGACACTGCTTATGTTCAAACCCAGACTGGAATTTCTAATTTGACGTATATGTAAGTTTAGACATGTGAGTCCTGAGCTTTCTCCCATGAGAAGATAACGGCCGGATAGCAGAAAGCTGAGAACATACACTAGCTTGTTCCAGGAAGAAGTACAACGATTTCCAAAACTAATCCGCACTAGAGCTAGCTAAAACTTGTCTCCCAGCTACCAATGAAGTTAACCTGCTTTATGTTTCTTAACTACCTTGATAACAGCTTTCTTTATGCCCCACTTTGTTGCACAGCACAGACGTATCTTTTATCACACTGTAAAAAAAAAACAAAAATAAAAAAGGATACATTTAATTTTATGTATCTGTGAAAGCTGGACAGAACTTGCTTTAATGTCTCTGCTACCATGAGTAAGACCTCTTTTCTTTTTCGTTCTTTCTTTTTGTGGTGTGAGATGTTGTGCCTAAACACTTAAAATACTTCATTGTTCTTTGTGTCTATCTCAGCATTTTAAAACTTTTTTAGTCTAGTTCTGTAGTTTGTTTATCTAGTCCTCTCCCTGATGTAAGAGTTCACTGATTTGATGTTATCCAAACACTTTTGTTATGATCACAGTCATTTCTGTGCGTTGTTAAAATCTCATTGAGTACAGAGCATTTCCAATTGACTGCTGCAGTAATTTGTTGTAGGCACCTGTCCCACCTCTCCTACTGTTTGCAGTTAAATGGCAAACTTTAAGTATCTTATGCTTTCTTTCACTCTCCTCCTGATGCTTCATAGAAATACGAAAGAGAGAGGAAAATAACTTAATGAGTTTGAAGTGTGGTGGTAACTTTCAAGTCATGAAAAAAATTTGGGAAGTGTATAATGTTTTCTAGTTCTTCTACTACCTTAAGTTTTCTGGACTCAAGGTCACCCCTCACTTCATGAAGTCTATGCCTGTTTAATTAGTCTTTCAGATGAGGAACACAAAATTTAACTGAAAATAGCAAGTGTGAAACAAACAGTAGATAACAAACAAATAGATACTAAAGGACAGGAAAACCTGTGCTTGGCAAAATCTGAAGCCATTTCAGGACGTGACTTACTTCTCTACTGTACACTATGTGATAATTCAACATCTTTAATTTTAGACAGACACTTAAAAATACTTCTTTTTTTTTATGATTTCTTCAGCTAAACTTTATCCCTTGATTTGATACTGTCATAGAATTCTTGAATTATAGAATAATTTAGGTTGGAAGGGGCCTCTAAAGGTCCTCTAGTTCAAATTCCTGCTCAAAGTAGGGCTGACTCAAAGCAGTGACAGTCCAGATTGTTTTTCAGCACTTTATAATCCACCTATGCAGTCCATACCTCCCCATCTTGTCTGCAAGGATGCTATAAGAGATTGCGTCAAAGACCTTGCTAAAGTCAAGGTGAAGAGTACTTACACCACCTCTTCCTCCATCCACTAAGCCATTCATTCCATCATAGAAAGCTCATTGGGCTGGTCAAGCATAATTTGCCTCAGTAAATGTACTGGCTGCTCCTATTCATCTTGTCCTTCATGAGTCTGGACATGGCTCCCAGGACGGTTTGCTTGTAATTGTCCACTCTGTCTTATCTGGTTGGTTCCTCTTCAACAGTAAAGTCCATTCTGATCACAGAAGTAGGTCTGACATATATGTTGGAACAGCAACATTTATTTTCCTGCTCGAAGCCACATAGATCAGGCACAGGGCTCCTGAATAGGGACGTCCCAAAAACCTTGAGGATATGATTTGCTTCTCCTTATATTCCCTTTTTTCCCCCTCAACCTTTTCCAAGTTCTACCCCTTTACCACCTTATTTCCTCCTAAAAAAAATCTGTCCCTGTCTATCTCTAACCCATTTTTCCTGGTTTTGTTAACTTCACAAATGTATTTGGTTTTTATAAGGCATTGTCCTGGCAATGTCTCCCTTATTCATGAATTCTGTTAAGGTCATACCACCCTGCCTTTTTTTTTTCAAATCTGTAGTGTTTTCCCATGTTTTTTGTGGTGCCAGAGGCTGGGATTATCCATCTTCATGCAAACCTTAATGTTTCCAATAGAATGAGGTGACGTTGACAATGCCTGTAATTCCCCAGAGCCTATTTCTTGCCTTCTTTGAAGATGGGTGTGACATTTGCTTTTTTCCAGTCATCAAGGAGCTCTCCTGATCTCCCCAGCCATTCGAAGGTGGTAGAGAGCAGCCTCACAGCTGCTCTCAGACAGCTCTCTTACCACCCCTGGTTGCACCTTGCCAGGTCTCATATTTGTTTTAATATTAGGAATTTATATTTCAGCCCATCACTACGCGAGCTTAACATTCAAAGAAAAACAAACACCACACTAGTTTTTAACAAAATCAGTAAATTCCTTGGCATTTTCCCTTTTCCACAATAGGAATATTGCATTCTTTTTTTTTTTTGTCAAGACAAGAGTAACAGGTTAGTGAATTTAAATCTGATTTCAGAAGGCTTTTGTTTTGTAAATGCATTGCAAAGAAATAGGTGAAAAAGACCTTTGAGGTTATAGTAACTCCAGCAGCTGATCTGGATGGTATCCATAAAGCGGTTAGTTCTCCTGTAAAGGGTGGAAGAAAATACAGGAAAGGAGTAATGTGATGGTGCTCTGAAAATCTATGCAATGTTAATGATTGGTATTTTGGAAAGTTACAAAATTGGGCTATAGGTGTAGTAGGTAGGATGTTTCTTTTCTTTACTGGTGAAACAGCTAGGCTAAAAGAAATTAAACAATATACTATAGAAAGAAGAATTATTGGATATAGAATTAGATAGATTTGGAAGGAAATAAATATTTGTGTAAGGTGAAAGATACATTTTGAATTGGAACTCTGAATCCAAAAGCACATCTTAAAAGGTACAATTACAATATTCATTACAAAAATTAAGAGTACACTTTCAACAGATGCAGTTTAGAAATTCAGAAATCTAGCAAAAAGCCTTGTTTGTTTTTTTTTTTCTGTTTGGGTTTTTTGTTAGTTTCTTGGGGGGTTGTTTTGTTTTGTGCCTGTGACGAATGGGAGAAGTTATCAATCTAGAGTGACAAGAAGTCACTCCTAACAGATACAGCTGGTGTGGAAATTACTATTTGCCTTTGAAAATGCAAATAGTAATTTGAAAATCAAGCTTGGTGTTAAATGATCTCACTGCAGTTATAGCAGTTCTGACTGCCAAAGTTTGAAAGGACTTAGTTATGTCTTGACATACATTGATTAAATTTGACAACTGTGTGAATAAAACCAGATCTATGTCTTAGACAAATTATTGAAGTTACAGAGTGCATCAAGTTTTGGTTTGGTTTGGGGTATTTTCAATTGCAAAAAAAATTACTGGTTTTATTTTTTTCTTTTAAATTTAAAGGGCCATTATTCTGAGAATTATTGTTTAAAAAATTGTATTAGCAAAACCTTAACAGTGCAAGTGAATGTGGTTTTCCTATCTAAACTATGTGCATAGTAACACTATGCCCCAACATTTACATTTCAAGCAACTATGTATGAAGACTCCAAAGTGAAATGAGCTGAAACGTAAGCCATCCTGATCTCAGTTAAAATGCATTTCTAATAATATTTGCAAAAGAGCAAGAAAACTGAGTTTGTGGAAACACTTCCATGCCACCACTTTTGTGGAAGATAGGCTAGTTTTGTGGATAAAAGACAGGTTTCGTTCAAAATTGTTAGAGAAAAGTTAAATGTAAACAATCAGTTTACAGTGAGATAAAATCAAGATGCACTAGCATTGCAGCAGCTGGAAAAGGAGTTGTGAATTTTTACAGCCTGACTTTAGAGGTCTTAATTTTCTATTAATTGGCGCTTACTGCTGCTTTGTTTATTTCCTAGACTTAAATTTTGGTTTTGATGTATTTAAGTCCACAGGCAGATTTAGGAAGGAAGAAGGAAGAAAACGCAGGAAAAAATGGGACTTTTTAGATGTAAATAATCAAAATGCTTAAGATTTTTTCCTTTAGTCTGGTGTTGTACAAAATGAAGTACAATTTCAAGCTAATCTACTGGAATTTTAAAACTATTTTGATCTTAGATAAAGTCTTGTGCATAAGAATGTCTTAAAAAAAAAAAGAAAGAATAAGAAAGACCCTTTTCATAAGGAAAAATATTGACCATAACATAATGGACAATAACAATACCAGCTTTACCACAAAATCCTGCTATTTTTTCTACTAACAGTATAACAGAAACGCATTAATAGCAACAAATCTAATTTATGAACAGAATGTTCCCATTATATCACTTTTTCTCCTTTTTCCTTTGCTTTTCATCCTGACACTCTTGATTTTTATTAACACTTACCATACTTATGAAGAATAATTTCTTTATTCTTTACACTGATATCATCACTTTGCTCATCATGCATTCACTCAGTCCAAAACCAGATTTTGACCCTTTCAATAAAATTCCTCCATTTCCAGTTTTTATTTACCTCTCCCAGAAAAAATCTACTTTCTTCTTTTTCTTACCCTAGCAAGTGTCTAATTAATCAACAGCTCTTGCTCCCTTGCTATTTGCCTTGTTCCTCAGAGGTGTTCCCTTCACCTTGTAACAGGGAGCTTTGGCAATGCTGTGCACTTTCAGCTCCCACTGAGGGTTCAGCATCCCAGTAAGGATGGAGGTGCAGGACTATGTGGTCATACCAGGTACGGCAAAACCTCTAATGCAGGTTCCCATGGCACTTTTTGATGAGAGGCAAAAAAAAGGATTGTCAGTTCCTCATTGGATTACTTATCCAGTACATGACAAAAGACACATTAAATCCAATTTTGTTGCAGTAACAGTGTCATAAGTGTCAGCATTTTACAAAAGCAAAAATGTAATTCATTCAGTTGTGGCCAGACAATATGACTAAAGCACATACGCTACCAGACAGGAATGTTTTGTAAAAAGCCAAACTACAGGAGTTATCTCCCTATGATTCATATTCAGTTAACTGGAATAGTGCACAGAGCAGAAAGGTGAAGCATCATAATTTATTGTGACTTCATGTCTTTTCTCTCTGAAATTGTACACTGCTTTGGAAGCAATGCCTGAAAGGGAGATGGGTTCCAGGCTTGGCCTGGTGTTGAAGGTACTAATGGATTTAACCACAGTCTCGGGAGCAAGACAGCAGCTTTAGCTCCTGCAAGGGTTAAGTATTCTCTTGGTCCTGGTCCATGTGCTCCATGAATTCTGTGAAAGGGCAGTCCAGGGACAGTAAATCACATGGAAAGTAATATTTTTTTTTTTTAGTGGCTATGTAAAATTACCAGTAGTCTTCCAAGCCATCTGTTTTATGTTTTGATGGCATGCAGTGTATCTATAGTGGGATTCTTTGAGAGTGAACTGCATCACCACTGTACACAATATATTTATTCCAGTAAAAATTCATTAGTGTTCACAGGGATTCTCTGACTCTGTGATACTAGCAGAAAATGTCAAATTGTTCTTAGAATTTATAAGAAGGTATAAAATTCATGTGCTGAGACAATGAAAATCCCAAAGAAATGACGGTTACCATATTTTGTACTCACTTTGGCATATGATTTCTTTATGTCTACAAAAACGAAGGCTAGCCACCTACCCTTTCATTGAGTCAGCATTTTCTGAAATACACAGACATGAAAAGTGCTTACTAATGATTGCTCGGTACACAGCCTAATATATTTCGAATCAGAACAGCAAGGAAAAAAAGTACAGCAAGTTCTGTAGTATGGCATTCAGACCCCAGTTTATTCACTTCAATAAAGATTCTTTCAGACTACATGCCATTATTCTCTTGACATCCTGGTAAAAAGAGAATGTCTTAGTGTCCTTCAAGAATCTAGAAATTTAACTTAATTTTAATTTTTTAAAATAAATTAGATAATATAATGGGAAGGAGAGAAGGGTACCAAATCCTTGTAAAAAGACAGAAAATAGATACTTCACTGAGACTCCTTATGCTTAAGTTGAACACAAGCCAAATGTCTATCTAGTACAAAATGCAATTTCCAAATTCCAAAACCTGTTGCAGAAGAAATCAGTATTGATAGATAGAGAAGAACCAATTATGGAACAAAAATGCACTGGTTGCTTAGGTACAAACGGTCACAAGCTGGTCTTATTTAGTATATTTACTGCTCATAAAGGTCAATTTTAGAAACTTTGAAAGCAGACATGAGCAAGCTCTATTTGGAGAAAGAGATTAAATGGGTGAATATCAACATGATCAGGAATGATTATATTAATTGTTGACAAAAGAGAAATAATAATGAAAAGAAGCTGGTCTGCTTAAAAACATACCATAAAACACTCACAATCTGAGAAAGCTGTAGGTAACTGAAACAATAGAATATGTAGAAAAAATAAATTAGATTAGATTTATGAGCATTTTAAGTATAAAGAACAAAAAGAATTTGAAAGAAGGGTATCAGTGCATTGCTGGGAAGAAATGTGGGGCATTTGTTATTTTAGTTTCAATATAGAGGTATCTGCAAGGTTTTTTTCTCCTGTATTTGGAAATTGCCAGATACATTCAGATCACAGAATGATGATGACATGGTTTCCATTCTAGAGTTCATTACAAAGCTATAAAATAAGTTATCTTTAAATCCAGAAAATTAATTTTCACCCCAGAGTTTCTAAAGAACTTGCAGTGATGTTCTCCAGGGAAGTTCACAGTTGCTAACATTTGGAGAGTTACCTTCAGTAAGAGAAGAATTGAAGCAGTTTATGGATTTATTAACAACACAAAATTAAATGGAACTCATGACCCATATCGATAACAAGTGATCAACCTCAATGTTAGCCACCTGCAAAATTTTAAGAAATGCTTCTAAGATTTCTAAAACTCCTTCTAGAATTAATCCCAATGTGGCACACATCTGTAACAGGAGGTGTGTGACCTGGTTGACCCCTACATCCCCCAGGGGTGAGTGACAGCCCTCAGGAGGTGACCCTGTGCCCCCAGGTTACAGGTCCTCGCATGCCCTCATGCTGGCTGTGTACGAGCTGGAGGCAGTGGTTGGGGGTGGTCACGCGAGCTCCCCTGCTGCCCCACTGCCCTCTTCTCCCACCCACTACACAAATTCTTGTGTTTCACTTGTATTTTGGTTTAGTGATTTTTTTTTTCCCTGGGAAAATTTGGAAAAACAGTTTGGATTTCCCACTGAACCATATCCTTACACTCGTTCCTGTCTTGTCAGCTGCTGTTATGCTGGCCTGTTTACGAAGAGTGGGCCCCATAAGCACACCCACTAGAAAAAAATGAACATTATATAAATAATTTACAATGGTAAAAGGGCCAGGCTGTGTAACAATAGCCCTGTCATAACTGTTTTAAATTACAAGAAAAAATAGTGAAATTGCTAGTGTGGGGCTTGACTGATGAATGAACATGGGGATATTTTTACTAACGTCAGCATGAAATTTTTTTTCTAAATTTTTACTGAAAATACAGCTTGAGAAATCAAATATATATCCTTTTTTATATTTTAACACCATATCGTAAAGTCGAACTGATGTAATATACTTCTGCAAGGCACTTGATTCATTCCAAGTGGAAATTTGGTTAAGAATCTGTCTTATGACATTGGTATGGTGCACACCAAATAGATTAAAAACTAATCTCAAAAGACTGTTAAATGGGAAGTAATTCTACAGCAGGTGTATGTCTTTTGTGCAGTTTGTGGTGGAATTGTTTTTTTAATCATTCTTTTACCCTCTTGGAAAGACAACAAAAATCACGGATAAATTCTGTATATGGTACAAAGATGCTCAGTTTTAAGAATGATGAAGAAAACAGGACACCAATATCAAAATAGAAAATAAATACTAAAATAGGGAGTCAGAGTAAAAGTGTGACTGCTCTAAATATAACATATAACACATTGATGACCAGCTTTTCAGCATGGGAGAGAAAGGTGTAACAAAATCTGAAGGCTAGAAGCTGAAGTGAGAAAAAGCAAACCTCAAAATAGAGCACATTTTTAACAGTGAGGTTATTAGGAACAGTTTACTAAAAGTTTCAGTCAAAATTTGTAAAGTAAGCATTGGATGTTATTATAAAAGATATGTCCTACTTCAGCACAGAATTAATTCAAGGAAGTTCTGTGGTCTGTTATACTAAACCAAACTGGATCTTTTTTTTGCCCAGACCAGCTGTGGAAACCTCCAAGGACAAAAATTCTACAGTCTCTTTGGATAAATACAATAAATCAACAAAAAAAAAAGGTTTTTAGTGTTGTTAAGGTCCCTAGTGATTTATGCCTGATATTAATAACAAATCTATAGAAATTACACAAATTGTCTTGTTGTGTCAGCACCTTTGGAAATTAGATTAGCAATATCCACCTAGCGACAAGCTTAGCTTAATTTAGCCAACAGAAATAAGTCGCTTTTTCTCAGTGACATTTACAATTAAATAAATGAGGGAGTGAATGGGATTTAGAAAGCTGAGGTTTCCACACCACAGAATGTCTTTTTTTTAAATATATTTATTACAAAGTCTTTTTTACATTTAGGTAGATATTAACAAGACTGGCAATAATCTGTAAGGAAATTAAAAAATCACGACTAATATCAATCTTCTTTTAGCTTTCTGTGCTACAGAAGCAAAAGATTTCCCCATCAGGCCCATAACTTCTATTTTATTGCAACGTACTTATTCATTCCAGACAAGCAGGGGCATATGTGCACCCAACTTTCTGACCATAATAGCCATGAAGTTATTTGTCTTTAGGAAAAAAAAGACAGACAATATAATAATGCCATTAGCTTAATACCATCTTAATGTCTTAAGTGTTTTTTTCTTAGGATGAAATTAACCCTGGTTCAAAGCGCTACAATCAAATTCGTTTGAAGAAAGTGAGCTGTTCTTGCCAGAATCAGTGCTTCTTGGAACTTCCATTACTGATCTCATTCTTCTTCTGTAGCTATGTTCTACTTTAAATTACCACAGTACGTCAAATGACGATCACATATCCACCACATTCCCGAATGTTTTCTCTTCAGAGAAGTCTTGCAAAATTTATCAGAGAGTATGATAACTCTTCTTGAATTCCTTCCTCAAATGATTAATCCCTGATGGTTCTTTATTGTATGTCTGGGCCAACACCAGGTCAGAAAAGATTAGGGCTTTACTGCCCTCATATTTCAGATCCTTATTTTAGTAGTTGCAGCCAGGTTTCTTTCTCTAACATCAGAGTGTAGCAGTTACAGTCCTCTCACATTACCCTGAAATGCTGTTCCCCTCATGGGCATCCTGTAATTTCTCTTCCCAAGCATCACATCTTGCCGGATGAGAGCTCTGTCACACAGAGGTCTTAGAATAATTTGAAAAGTTTCATTGCTGTATTTTTTCAGTTTGTTATTTAACCCTATACACATTTATAAAAGCATATATGGAAAACAAGATGCTTTTGCACACATCTGAATAAAAAGTATTTTTAATATGGAATTTTACAAAGAGTATAATATTTGAAAATATATAATTTTTACCTTCTTCACCCAATTCTAGTCAGGCTGTAGCTGCAGAGGGAATTTGTTTTACAATGCAGGCACATCTCTGCCAATATCTTATGGCACAAAAACCCCAGTAGATTTTTAATTTGCATAACATTACACATATTTGCATAAAATATTGCCCAGTGGTACTAAGAGAACCAGTTTCTCCCTAAGCCCCAATTAATTAATCTGTGTCCCTCCAGACCTACAGCAATTTATTATGCAATCTTAGTATAGCAGCATCAATTAATTATATGCTTCCCAGCCCCACATCAATCATTTTGTGCCCTCCAGACAGCTTTGCACCTCTCCCAGACCCACATCTGGCTGAAAACACACCCTCTTCCTTTTCCACAGCTGAAGAGCCACCTCAGCAATTTTGCGAGTCAGCAGAGAGCTCTAGGAGATCCCTGCTCTTGCTGTAGCCCATCAAGGTCTGAAGTTTTGGGGATGGTAGGGTAAAACCTCAGCAGCATACTGCTGTCTGTCCCAGAACCGGGAGAGAAGAGTAATGCAATTCATTTTTTGTCCCCTTTCCTTTTCTCCCATCCCTTTTTGTGAACTGAATAGAAATGCTTGTGCCCTGGTATTGACACATATTCATTTGATTTTGGTGGGTTTTTGCTCGTGTTCCTAGAACATTTGGTCCAAAAGTTTGGGCTCTGACCATGCTGCATACTGAAGGTGCTGTGAGAGTAGCCCATTGACTTCACACATAGAAAAGGTGGGAGAATCTTAACTTTTTAGCTTGATACTTCCCCACATCCCACAGGCCCAGCTGCAGTCACACTTGTGAGCAAGCAGTCAGTCTCAAATGGTCCAAATATTCAAACCATGATCCAGACATTGGTTCAGGTTGAATGGCACTTGCTTAAGTGTAGGGAATGAAAATGTGACAAGGGGGGTGAAAGGACATATGCAAAGTGCAGAATATAAGTGGTGGCTGGAGAAAAATAGTGGATGAGGAATTCCTGACTATTTTGCATCAACCTCTTTAAAGAATTGCCTTGTTTATTTATTTATTTATTATTTGTAGTCTGTGTGAAACTGCACGCTTTGCGCTTGACGGAAAACAGAAGTTCATGTCAAATGTTCATCAGAGAGTTCTT
Organism: Nyctibius grandis; assembly: GCF_013368605.1. Classification (NCBI taxonomy): domain Eukaryota; kingdom Metazoa; phylum Chordata; class Aves; order Nyctibiiformes; family Nyctibiidae; genus Nyctibius; species Nyctibius grandis. The sequence goes on from NC_090660.1 coordinate 82,940,738, forward strand.
GGACTAGATTACAAATTTTAGCTGGCAATCTTATTTAACAAGGTTTGCATAAAAGGTGAAGCTTTCCAACGATTTTACTTTTTCTTCACTGTCAGTACAAAGATCAAGCTCATGGTTGCAGGAAGGGAGTAGGAGGGAACTGAAACTATGACTTCTTTCCCGAGGCACCCTTTGGCTGAGTAAAGTCAATACACCTAGGAGCAGCATGCTGACCTGAAATATTTAATGTTTTCCTTCTGTCCTTCCTCCTAGCTTCTAGAACAACTTTAAATCCTTCTGTATGGCATCCACTACTTGTATGGCATTTTGAGGCCCCTTTAGGTGCACTATACATCACCGTTCAGTTCTGTTCATTAAATTTAAAATGTGCTTGCCATAAAGTAGTTATGGATTTTAAGTTTGCAGGGGGAATATACCTACTTTTTCCCTGCAACACTTTTTACATGTTGAATATTTATATTCATCTGTGTTTGTTCTGACATTAGAAGGGTAGGCCTGCCAAGGGTCCTCTTGTGACTATAAACTCAAGCTTTAAAAAAAGTAGCTTAGCTAAGGTTTTTATTAACTGCTACCTATCGCTGTTGTATTGTCCTTATGCCACCAGGGCTGAATCAGCACCTTCAAAGCATTCCTCTGTCCCTCACTGAGAGATGCATATTTCTTCCATGGATCCTGATGCAGCACAGCAGGAACAGGGCAGCGTTTGGCCGTGACTTGCACAGCCAGGGCAGGTCATGTTGTTATTTTTAAAGATCAGTGAAAGTATATATTGAAAACTATAGGCAAGACAATTTGATGGGGATGGGGGAGAACAGATATTTTTCTGCCTCAGCTTGATACTCTCCTTCTTCTTTATCTCTATTTACTCCTTACACACTGTCATAAAAAACAGAGACCTGAAATGTATATACGAAAATCCAGGTGTTCAGCTCCATTAATGTTGCGCAGCTCAGTAACTGATTTTGCTAAATCTGTATCTTTCACAGAAAATTCATTGGTTATTTTCATTTTCAGAAAAAATAATACTTTTTTTCTGATTCAACGAGTACGGTTTCATGGTTTTGCTACTAGATATCATTCATCAAAAGCTGTTTTAAGAATCTGTTTCCCCTTTTCTTTGTGTGGTCCACTCCAGCATCAGTGATGGTCCTTCTTATTTTAAGAGCGAAAAATAACTTAAGTCATAGCTATCCTTCAATCTCAACAATATAAATTGATCTTTTCTTTCCCCTAGATTCCCCTCCAGGAAACTTATTTCACTTAAGTGTAGGAGATTTCTGTAGAGTATATCTTTCCCTATAAATAATATTTAAAATCTGACTTGTTCAGCATGTGGCTTCTGGATGACATCCAGTCGACAAGGCTGAAACAGATGATCTACTGACTGAGCCACAGTAGGAACAAAAAAAGAAAGTATTTCTAGCTGAAGAGGCCTGTCTATTGTTTGTCTTGTAAGGTAGAAGCAGAGGAAGCCTTGCTGGCTGCTGGAGGCTTCTCTGAGACTAGTTCTTTGTATGGGAAACCAGGCGTGTCTTCCAAAAAAAGCAATAAGAGACCAGATATAATGTGGGGAGCTGCTGGCAGCTCATACTTGAAAATTGGTACTTTCCCTCCTGTGACAGCATCTTGGAGAAACTGAAGGAAAGCCAGGAGGGAAACAGAGTCTCAGGCAGCCTGGGAGGTGAGGAAGAGGTGAGTGGTATGTGGATAGCAGAGGAGTGAAGCGTGTGGGCTGGGGAGGATAGGCAGCCATGCCTGGAGAAGAGTGGAGCAAAGAGAACCTGGGGAAACTGGGAGCTTGGGACGCTGATAGAGATGCAAATGCAGCTGAGGGATTAGTGGCAAAAGCACAGGGATCTCAATTCTTGGTTTCTTTCTGGAATGGGAACTGGAAAAAAGCAAAGCTGTCCTCAAGGAAGCTGTGGGATTGCATGGATCACTGGGAGGTAGCTTCAAAAGGAGCTAGAGGATATTGCTGAAAACTGGGCATGAAATAGCAAATATTAGATCTATGATGAAAATAAGAGGAAAATAATTTGGAAATGATATGCTTTAGAAAAGCTAATTGAACAGCTAGCAGGCATTAACTACGTCTCAATAGTAGTGTTATCTGCCCTTCCTTGCTGAGTTTCAGGCAATTGTGGGGATCCAGGACAACAGACATAAAGCTGAATAATGATAAGCAACACTTTCACTTTCAATCTAGGAATACATTGCTCTCAGAGAGATGTTAAGGATTCCCAGGGTTGCTAAGACCCATTCAAACACTCTGTCATATTAAAATGTGGTAACTTCTTCCAAAACCTCTCTGCTTTCACAGCTGGACCTGTCCTCCTTCTCTATTGTATATGAAGTCCAGTGATATTGCTGAAGGAGAGTACCACCAAAAGTATATGGTCAATGTCTCATGTTACTGCACTCAATATCACTCTCAAATTGCACTAAATAATCTTTCTCGTCAGTTGAAGGTCTTATGAAAGATCAGCAAGTTAGTAAAGATAAACTTTTTAACAGTGAAAAGAAGGTTGATGTGGGCAAAAAGGAAAGACCTTTAAAAATTTATAACCTTGAGTTTTCATTCTCCACTGAACTCATCTGCCTTTAGATGATAGAGACAGTCAACAGTCTTGCTGTTTTACCAGACTTCTGCTACTTTGAGAGTTACCGTTGCTTTTGGACACTGAAATAGGCAGGGATCCAAAGAGCACTTATTTCCCACTATACTTGGAAGGGTGCTCTACCCTGTCACATTAGATTTAAACTTGACCACAGTGATACACACCTCTATGATCTGCAGGCATGATTACATGCTGCATCTATGAACGAAATCTCCATGCAAAAATAAGTGTTCTAGCTGGTTCAGAGTTCACGAAGAGCATATCACAGTGTGTTTCTGCTCTCTGTGCATGGTCCTCACAAAGAGAGGAGGCTTTGTCCTCATCAGGGCCTCCTATAGCACCATTTTCTTTTTTTTAAGTAACTGGATCCTCCTGCAAATATTAGAACTTGCTGAAGCAACAGGATGATTTGTTTAAGAGATGTGCATATGTTTAGGAGGTGGGTGTTGTAAAGATTGGCTGAGGAGCCTAGTTGGAGAGGAGATCTGCATGGCAGTGATTCTCCAATAGAGCAGAATGCAAATATTGCATCTTGGTCAGAGTATCACATGGAATCACAGGATCACAAAATTGTTCCGACATCACCTAGTCCACCCTCCCTGCTCAAGCATGCCAGCAAAATACTTGCTTTTTAGGGAGGGGCAGACAGGAACTTGGAGTTACTTGAAAAAAGGAAGGTTAGACAATGCTTAGAGATGTTACTAAACAAAAATTAATAAATATGGTAAGGCAAGGCTGTCACATCCAGGCCAAATGCCCTAATCTGCTCATATTTTATTTTGGCTTCTAGTCTTATGATAGATGTTACTTGCTTGCTTTGGTCAAGGTTGCTGTTGCATTATTTTCGCTATCTCGTTAAAGCTCAAAGCATTGTCAGGACAGAGATAGAAGAAAATTTGACAGCATTTGTGCAAGAAGTCCAACACATTTGGGAACATTCAGGTCTATGCATGCACCCTGCAAGGGACATTCTGTCCGAATGGTAAAAGTACTAAATCATTTGGTTTTTATTGTAGAACCACCTGTGAAACACTAATAAGGTTGGGCTGATACATCCCACACACATCAGACTCATTACACATGCTCTCTCCTAGGAATAAATATGGCCCACCTAAATTTGCATACATCTGACAGAATATGTCCTGATCTCATATAACTTTAATTTGCTGAAAGGATTTCCCATTTATTAAGCATAGGATTGGACAGATCTGATAATTTTTTTTTTATTGTAAGTACTGAGCACAGCAAATATTTCTGTATTGTGTTCTGCATTTTTTTTAATCTTAAGCCTACTACAGAAAACTTAATTTGTCTTAATTTATTAATTTATTTATTTTTGCTTTTGCGCCAGGTGCTACAGTTCTGATTTCTTGATGATATTTATTATTTTCATGCAATTATGTTTAGAAATCTACTGTAAAAGAATTATTTCTATTCCTGAATCCAAGAGTTGTGTTTTAGGAACAATAAGTGGGATTTATTCCATTCTTGTTAGCAAGCAAGGCTTTTTCTTTTCCTGAATCATAAAAAAGCTGTGTTGAGCAGGGTGCAAACTGATTTTTCTGGTGCTTGAAATTTTTTAGTAGCCTGTTTAAGAGTGTTGCCTGAGATTTAGAAAGTCCCATCTGTTATCTCTCTACACCATATACAGGTAATGTAATCGCTTTGACTGTTCTTTTAATGGTGGTAAATAAAGTAGAAAATGAAATATGTTTTATGGATATTTTGAATGTCTCAGCCGCTGCCTCTGAAGAAAGAATAGTTCTAAGTTTCTGTCAAAATTAATCAACTCCAGTTCTTACTTGAAACACTGGCTATAGGAATCAAAGTAAAGAGGTTTGTACCATTATTTGACTGGTGAATCATTTCAACTAGAAAAAACAAAATCTGCTACTTGTTCTAGATAATTAATTTTGTCTTTTAAAGTACAGCTAGAGCTGTACTTTATATATTAATTTTCTCTTTTCAAGTACAGCTAGAGCTGTTCTGTATATTACTACTGTTTATTTTCTACATTTTAGTACATGGGCTTACTTAAAAAAAGATTTGGTAATAGAAGGAATCTCTAGATCACGAAACTCATTCACATGAGGATCAATCTTCCTTTCATGTCCGCAGAATCTATGAATGTGTTTTAGCATTATGAAGTCAATCTGCTTAGCAAAAACACATTTGATTTCAGGGAGGTCAAGAATAAACCTTATTACACTAAGTACTCTCAGGTACTGTGTCACTTTACTCCACAAATGAAAAAATGAGAAGTGTTTGAAATCACACAGGAGCTACCATCCCTTTTGCACACCTTTGTGGCTTTTCTGCTTTGGAACAGTTGTACAATCTACCTCTTTAAACCAGCAGTAAGGACAGACACAAAAAAACCCCCGTGCTCCTTGAAGCTTCCCTGAACAATGTCTGGAGTCAGAAGCCCAGCTGCTGTGCACAGCCTCGTCTCTCCTCATATGTGAAATGATGCTACCATCAGGTTGAGGCAATCTTGCAGGATGCAATTACAGTTAAATAGAGAAATATAACTTTCAGAAGGTTTTCTTATGTGATTAGGCCAAAATACGTGTAATTAGGCCATCCGTAAGAGTTAAAATGTATATTTGCCAAAGTATTCCTGGTGAAATATCTTAATGCACCTCTACTGCCAACAGTGTCATTTGACCGTACTCGATTCAGATCTTTCCATAGATAAAAGCAGCTTTAGATTTTTTCATTCTTCACGACCTTTATGTCTCATTTGGTCTTAAAATTGACTACTGCTCAGCGTATTTCTTCTATACTAAAAGCTATGACTCTGCAGGGCTCACATCTAAAGGGTGCTAAAGAGCTATTTCCTGGGAAGCAGCGAAAACGTTTGCCAATCAAGGTACTTACAGGCTGTTTTTACTATAGTAGTTGATTTGGAAATTGTCAGATATTTTAGTGACAACTTGTTTGCACATTTGTGGGGTAGAACAGCGAGAACTCTACAGGTAAAATTGTGTTTGTATGGGGTACTACTTTTTAATCTAGATTTTTAAACATGGATTTACAGAAGAAGGAGCAAGAGACCTACTTTATGTATTTTTGCATTACTACATGTTTAAACAGAAGTGGTTTTTACCTGTGCAAGAACCATGCTTGAATAAAAACGTAGTACACATGGACTCAATGTGCTCTATATGAAAATCTGTAGTTCTAACATCACACCATTTTTTAGGTTATACCTCCACACAATCATTGACCCAAAAGACATTGCAGAAAGCTTCCTCTGAGAAGAGATGTTGTTATGAGAAGGGTTTTTAAATTGTAAACCATTGTCATTAAAGTGGAGGCTTTTCTGAAGAATCGTGACAGCTGCAATGAAACCTTACCCATAAAGGTCATCTTGGATCTAGACAGGTTCTCTGCTACCACACACCCCCTTCCCCCCCCGCCATTCCCTCTGAAATAGGAGAGACATCCATTTTTGGGAAGAAAGAAAGACTTATGCTGCAAAGCAACAGAGTCTTCTATTTAGGGCACTGACCTGGATTGAAGTCCCCATCAGGCTGATACAATAGAGAGCTGAATCTGACTTTCTCAGTTTTCAAGTGAATGTCCTAATTACAAGGCTGTTAGCTTCTCTGCAGTGAGAAACACTCCTTTTCATTAGAGAAAGCATCTGATTCCCATTATGGATTTTGAAATGCAAACATTTTTGCAATATTGAAATGGAATGACATGTTATTTTTCAGTTAATAAAAAAAAAAAACCAACACAAGGAAAAAAACAAAAACAAAACTCACAACCTCAAATATGACAGAAAGATAGAGAACAAAATTACTTGGTTGTCTTTTCCACCACAAGATTTCAATATACTTCATTAAAAGAGCTTAACGGTTCTTTGGGTTTTTTTTTGCTTTTTTGCATGTGTGTGTGTGTGTATTTTGTATTCTAGTTCAGCATTTAAATCAAGGACCATTAAAATACTAGCCTGTCTTGAACTTCTGTTTCTTGCAATAGATTAGTCAGCATCTTGAAGATGTAGGGTATCAGAAACCGATAGAAATAGTCAGGTGTTAAATTGCAAAGGAGGAGAAGAATACAAAAAAAGAATTATCTTTTACTGAAGTTCTAGTAAACTATGTTACTATTTGAAATTTATATATTTGGTCTTGACATAAATCTGCTATGTTAATTGGTAAGTATAGAAATCCAGATGCTACGGAAATTATTTGCTTAGGATTGGAATACTTCTGGACAGTGAATTACAGAACTAAATTGAGAACACATTAACAGTCAAGAAACAAATTCCACTTTCCACATAGTTTAAGGAAAGAAGAGTCTACTACAATAATTTAGGCAGATCTCTGACTAATACAGACTATAAGATTTCCTAGAAATGATTCCTGCCATAAGCCTCACAGCTGTGACCAGCCACAGAGCACATCTTTTCTAATAAACATGCATCTTGAATTAAAAAGAAAACAAACTTGAGGTTAGACGCTTAGCCATTGAAACAATAAGGCATTCATCTCTACAGATGAAATGGGTTTCTCAAGCCTGAGTTTCGTGGAGTGCCAACTTCCAGCTGCTGGATCCTCTTATGCTTTTGTTTGCAATGTCCTCTTGTCATAGCATTATTTTCTCATTGCTAGGCAAGACGGGAGAGGCTCCATTCAGAAATTTTAAGGAGAAAAAAACAACTCCTCTGTTACAGAAACTTTCTCTGGTTCAAGTGCACCTACTGAGTTATCTTTGGGTATCTCCAGTGTTGTATTCTACACCTTACTTATTATTTCTGAGTGAGAGAAATGAGTTTAAATGAGGGATATATTAAAATAAATAATATGATATCCAGTTCATTAGTTTTTCTGTTTAATAGAATCTGGTGAAGAATTATTGTATCAAGATGACATCTATGTGTTCGGTGTTTTCATGTCTCCAGGTTGATTTGCAAACAAACACTGAGACCCATGAGCACTATTTTTTGCACCAAGGGACAGTCCTGAAAAAAAAAATCTTTTACTGGTTTATAGTAACAAACTGCAGTAGTTGGACAGGAGGGAATCTTGCAGATAAGGTATTTTGTCATAATCAGAGAAGGTGAAAAACATCTATATAAACAATTATAGTAACATCTCAAGATCACTGGAATTCCCACTCACACTGCTCCTGGAAAGGATGGAAAAGTCACCTGAGCCCAGGCAGATTTTTAAATACTTGTGCCTTGTATCTGTATCTTGTGTTCTTTCAGTTCTCTAAAAATGAGACTATAAAGTCTTGGGGAAGAAATATTTTGCTACATAGTACTTAGTCATGCATTTAACTTTAGAGTCCATCCTCTTACCTGCTTTTCTACTCAGGGACTGTATTTACCTGTTCCCATGGGGTAAAATCTTTATATCTATTTCATCTTTTCTGAATCTTTTTTCCCTGATTCCTAGGTTTAGGACTCAAAATCTTCCTTTTTATTTTTTTAAAAAATAGGTTAAAGCTATTAGAAATTTAGTTTGCTATGTAGGGTTTGGGAGGGGGATTGTTCTGTCTTCTTTTCTCCACCCCAGTTTTTAATCTAGTATATGGTCTTTGATATTAACCTACTAAAAATTCATAAACCGTTGCAATCAGTACTATTGGTATAGAACTATACACACTCATAGTTCAAAGTGGATTACTAATTTAAAGTAGGACTTGTTTACATCCCAGATGTTCAAGGGTCTTTTGTACAAGGAGGAATTTATTTTTTTATGAGGATCTGAACTAAATTATCTACTCAGGGTAAATGTAGGCTAAAGACTTGTTAGTGTTCCTTGTCTCTCTGGAGATACAGGTTTGATGGGCAGGTAAGAAAGGACAGCATTTCTTTCTGACATGTGTGTATAGGCATATATGAGTCCATCATTTTGCATTTTTTTATAAAAAGCAACTGCAGCCCTGAGGGAAAAAAAAATAAGTTCTGTTGGGGTACTAATAGCAATAGCTGTCACCAGGGAATTAAGCCATACAAGTCTTACTGACTATCTCATGCTGGTCTCTTACTCATTTCATCAATGAACAAGTTACTTTTCACGTTTTCTTTGTTGTTATATACAGAGTGTAACATCACTTACAAAAAAACCCCATACTTTTTCCTTGTTATGAAATTGGTTGTGCTAAAATTCCTTATTGTCATGTTACTGTTCTGTGTTCCTTAAGACTTCTTATATCTGAACATGAAGATAACCAAATTAAGCGGATATACAATGCATTGTCTGTATGTTTACGTATTGCTTCCACAATTCTACAACTTTTAATTCCATTACTTCTATTGTAAACTTAGGTGGCTAGAGGTAAGACTCATGAAATAGAAATGTATGAGAGGAAATAAGAAAAATGTCCCAGCCAGACTCTGACAATGTACAGGATATTCATTTAGATCGTGTTTTAAATTTAGTAATTTATTTTTATTAAGATTAAATCTTAAGTTGATAAAATGACTACAGACAGGACTTCAGCAGCTATGGAGGTTAATCAAAAGCTTCATCTTAACTGAAATATTTGGCAACAAATGTTTTGCTACATCTTCAATTGTATATTGTTCCCACCTTCCTCCTGCAACCCAGAATAGGAGAACTGTATGGAGGAAAACATACGCTAATGGTGCATTGGATGAGCATTATCAGTGGAATAGTTTCCTTAAATGTTTTTGTACTTGCTTAACAATTGAGTTGCCTTTGAGAAAGTGTTTCGCTGGCTGCTGCCCTTAGGACTTGATTACCATTCGCTAGCAGAAGTGCTTCTGCTTACGAGGCATTTTTAACTAAGAATTTTGCTGATCTCTGTATATTTATGCAAAAAATATTGTAATAAAGTTTCAAAAAAATAGAGATTAGATACTAGGTAACATTTTAAGATAATGGCATTTTAATTGCAAAATTACTGAGCAACTCTTGTAAATTAAGTTACATATCACACATAACTGTAATGTGAATTAATTTATTATTATTAATATTACAATGAAAACCACATGAATTAGTGATGACTGGACACTTATTTTAGGGTGTTTCCAAACTAAGGTAATATCTTTGTGTCTATTAACTAATTCTGAATTATACTGTAACTTCTAAAGAAGAGTAAGCTCATTAACAAGCGACTGAAAGCCAAATGAATTAGATACTAGAAGTATGGCCAAATGAGCGGCAAATCAATTTATTGAGAAAGGTCACTTTAAAAACTCAGTTACTGCTTTCAAGCCTTGTCAACAACATATGTATCATAGGTGTCCTGCTAAACTATTGCATTAAATATTTCACATGCAGGATATTCCAGCATTAGAGCTTGATGAGTGCTTTCCTTTCCTGATGGGAGGAAGGTCTGCTGCTCAGGTCTTCTCACTGCTCCTGATGTGGTCAGGGAACTTCTTGACTCTAATATCACCGAGTCTTCTCCTGAAGATCTTGTAACAGTGCTCTGCTGACTGCATGATAGGACAGATGTACAGCATGTACTACAAAACATAATGTGTCTTAGCATGTACTACAAAACATAATGTGTCTTAGCACTGAGAAGTAACAGGGAAAGTATACCCAACAGAGCAAAAGACACTTTCTGGCTCAAACTTATAATACATGATAACATGGGCTTCTGCACAAGTTGACATATCCTATATTTTGGGCCAAGGGTGTAATGGTTGGCAAGCAAAGCTAAGTCTTTGCCTCATCCAACTCCTCTGTTTAACTGAAACTCCTCCCTAAATACATTAAAACACAGATTAGGGTAAAATAGTCTTCTGCATTTCCTGATTCAGAAAAAAAACAAGTAAGCAAATCCTTTTAACTTTCAGAAGGATTCATACACTTAGAAGTATGTTTTCTGTAACACAACAGATTCACCTACAGTGTGTCAGAATTGAGAAACTACTTAATTAGTGAACTTTCAGGTGTTTTTTCAAATGCCAGACTGTCTTTTCTTAAGTAACATAGAAGGCCACATCTTCACCATGTGATTATGTTAGTAGTTATTAGCTAATAGTTATTTCCTAATAGTTATTAGCAAAAGAGAGAATCTGAAGAGACAGTGTTAACTAGCCTAAGGATATCATAAAGTGGGAAAGCATCACAAGAGCTTCTCTAGTTACCCTTTCAGTCTTAAGGCAAGATTTGTAATACTGGATTATTCATAAGAGCTACTTTTAGGTCATTCTAAGCTAGTCTTAAACATCTTTAATGATTTGATAGGGTTAAGGGTGGGCAGCAGAGGGACTTCAAAACCTCCCTGAATGATTTATTGCAGTGTTTTGTTATGTTTCCCACTAAAAGGCTATCTCTAATGACTCTGAATCTTCTTGTCTGTGATTTGAACTCATGACTTCTTTTCCTGTCTACCATGGACACAGAAAACAAAAAAATATCTTTCTCTGCAACAGCCCTGTGCTATTTGATACATGTTATTATCCTTTTCTTAATTTTCTCTTCAGAGTAAACAATCTTTTCTTCCTGATACAGTCATGTTTTCTCAGCAAGAGCTGATTTAAGTATGAACTACTTTCCCTATGCATGATCACTCTCCCAAAACACCTTTCCATTCTCCACCTATAAAGTGTCAAGAACATGAAGAAAAGCCAGATATTGATTAAAAATCAGGCTCTATTTAATAGATTTTCAAAAAAAATACTATATCTTAAGTCAATATCCTACGAGCTTATGGTTGGACAAGGCGTGATGAGATAAAACTTCTGCTTCCCTTGGTCCAACAGCATCTTTGGAATACTTTGCCCTTTGAAAATGACCATCGGTTCACTTTTCATGTATGAAACTGTTTTCTTCAATCACTATTCTCCCTAGTAGGAAAGCAGAGATATTCTGTTAATGATGCTCCCTACCATCTCCCACTTCACTTCCTTGGGGGCTAAATCCGTCACACAGAATCACAGAATCAATGAGGTTGGAAGAGACCTCTGGGATCATTGAGTCCAACCATTGCCCTGACACCACCATGTCAACTAGACCATGGCACTAAGTGCCATGTCCAGTCTTTTCTTAAACACATCCAGAGATGGTGACTCCACCACCTGCCTGGGCAGCCCGTTCCAATGTCTAATAACCCTTTCTGAGAAGAAATGCTTCCTAACGTCCAACCTGAACCTCCCCTGGCGAAGTTCGAGGCTATGTCCTCTTGTCCTATTGCTAGTTGCCTGGGAGAAGAGGCTGACTCCCACTCCACTACAACCTCCCTTCAGGTAGCTGTAGACTGCAATAAGGTCACCTCTGAGCCTCATCTTCTCCAGGCTCAACAACCCCAGCTCCTTCAGCCATTCCTCATAGGTCAGACCGTCCAGACCCTTCACCAGCTTGGTCGCCCTCCTCTGGACTCGCTCCAACACCTCAACATCTTTCTTGAAGTGCGGGGCCCAGAACTGGACACAGTACTCAAGGTGCAGCCTCACCAGTGCTGAGTACAGAGGGACAATCACTTCCCTAGACCGGCTGGCTACACTATTCCTAATAGAGGCCAGGATGCCATTGGCCTTCTTGGCCACCTGGGCACACTGCTGGCTCATGTTTAGCTGGCTGTCGATCAGCACCCCCAGGTCTCTTTCCACCAGGCCGCTTTCTAACCACTCTTCCCCCAGCCTGTAGCGCTGCATGGGGTTGTTGTGGCCCAAGTGTAAGACCCGGCACTTGTTCTTGTTGAACCTCATGCCGTTGGTCTCGGCCCATCTATCTAACCTGTCCAGATCCCTCTGTCCTTGCCCTTTAGAAGAAGATCCTATGTACTCAACCTGTTCTTTTTTACACACAGACCCTAACTGCAAAATTTTCACAAATTAACAGTTTGCAAACTTCAGTCATGCTGGTTATGCTACTGTAGCCAGAGGACCATTGCGCTAGCAACTTGCTGAGGAGTTCAACCAGTCAACACCAGTCTGAGCCCAAGAATATGTATATTATATCCATCATGCAGTTTTATTAGTTCTATGCACATAACTAAGGAGGTTGCTCAAATGTCTCAAAACTATTCAAAAACAGATTGTAAAAATAGATTGAACTATCATTCACTTATCAAAATTAAATACATATTTGGAAGACTAGGTGTAAACATTGCTTACAACAGCCTTAAAACAAGCCTCAGACTAGACTTCACCGGAAAACAATTGCAGTTCTGATACCAGGTTTTAAGATTACACTTTTGTTCAATACAAAATGTTTATAAATTTTGGTATAAAAGATACAGGCAGATCCTAGTTCAAATCTCTACTTCTGCTGGGTCAAAGACAAGGCTCTTAAGTTTTGATCCTCAATCAGTCTAAATGAGGCTCAGCAAAAGCTGTAGACTAGTCCTTGAACCTTTCAGCTCTACAGATGAACTTTCGCTGAGAGCATGTGACTAAAAACTCCTTTCAAACAAATCACAACAAATATTTTGAATCAAAAACTTATCTGGCTTGAGTATGACTTTATACAGGAGTGTTTATCTTTTTTGAGTGCAGCAGTTACTTGGGTCACTTGTTTTTATACTAGCAGGACTTGCCCTTATTTGCTTAATAAAAACAAAATCTTAAAAACAAGATTTCCAGATATTTTTGTTATAAAAATATTTTCCAGACATTGTTGAACAAGAGGACTTATGCCAATTAGAACTAGATGAATACCTCTTCTTTGATATCTCCTGAGTTCTGTTGAGCTGGAGTAGCCAGAAAAACAAATTGTAAAAACTGATTTGTGCCAACAGCCATTGCAAGTTAATCATTAGATCATGTGGAAGCATAATCCAACGTATTTGTTTCCACCATGTCTTTTTCTTCTTTTTGCTTTCCTCGCCCCAAGCTGTAAATGGTTGCTACTGCCTCTTTTTCTCCACATCTGCCCTCACAAATTTACAGTAAATTTTCAGTTTTGGAATGTTTAAAGGTCTGTGGAAACTATGTATGAGTACAAGGGACTTCTTGCTCAATTTACGTTGAAACACATGCAAATTTCTGTACAAAATATATAGTGTTTCTGAAAAGAAAGAGAAACTTGGATTTCTTTCCACAAGAACCCATCATCCTTTATCACGGTGGCAGTTTTTCTGTGCTGTTCTAGGCACTACTGCCAGTCTATAATTAGTTACTTCCTTGCAGCTGCAGCAATGGATGTGCACTTTCAGTACGCAGATGTAGGCAGACAGATCAGTCAACACAGGCTCTCCTGTCTAGTGCCGGGCTCTCTAGCACGAGGAAGGGCTGTGCTTGTCATGCAAGTAAATAACACAGAGAGCTGCCTGCCATGATAGATACAGACTTGGACATCTGCTTCTTCCCATTAATCAGTCAGAGGACCTGATAGGGAAATTTGTGACAGCCCAGTGTAAGTTGATGGTTGAGGGAAGGTGAAAGTGAATTCTGCAGTCTGAAATACGCCGACTCTGTTTCAGCCAGAGAGAGAGAGAGAAATACACCAAATTCTTTGATAGATGTGGGAAAAGAAAATACAGGGATATCTTCAAGTATTTCCAGTTTCAAGGTTTTTCAACGACTTCTAATAGCTCTGTTTGGATATGAGTCTGTTCCCAAAGGCAAATATCAGTACTGTCTAGGGAGCAGGGGTTTGAAACTGCCCACCAGTTTATAATGTGGATTTCCTCAGTCATGTCCAGTTGACTTTCCTTGCTTGGCAAAGTTGCTCATAGTTATTTTCTTAGAGTGCATTGTGTAAGGAATGTGTATTTGATGTACTTTAAGGGCAAGTATGGTGCAGTATAAAGTCCTAGGAGTCCTCAGATAGCAAAGCTATGACGGCTATGGGTTTCTCTTTTGTGATTATCCATAGGCATATTTGGATATGCAGGGGGTTATACACATTTACAGTGTCTTCAGGTGGAATCTGTTCACCCAAAGTGGTTTCAAAGGAAAGGATATTCATGTTTTTTTCCTAATGCTACAGAAGATATTAAAAAAGGATGACTCCATGGGAGGCATTGTGTAATTTGCTGTTCTTTATTCACTGTTAGTTGCAGGGGTGGAGGTATTTGATTTGAAGCTTTCTGGTTTGTCTTCAGCACAGCATGTATTGGTTTTTGGGATAGACTGGTTTCCTATGGCATTCCAGCTAAGCCTACTAAATTTATAGTCCTGAGTAGCCTGTGAAGTTTCTCCCATTTATGGCCGCATTCCCACCAGGGGTGGGAGGAATGTTGCTTTTTAACTTGGCTGACGACAGCACACAGTCTGAAGTGATGTTTCTGTGGCACTAATGCTGATACTTCTGAGGAAGCACATGGAGGGAAATTGTCTTTCACTAAAGAGCCTGAGACCTACAGATACTTAGAGTACTTATTGTACAACCATTTGTGCAACCTTGTTTATGAGCAAAAAAAGACATACCACTTGTTTATGAAACCAAGAAATTATTTTTAGTATAACTGAAATCCCAACAGTCTAATCATAGAGTTGTTTTTTTGTTTTCACTGTGTGTCATTTTTATGTCTGCTAAAAGACTTTCACTTGCTATTTCTTCATTGGTCTGCAACTCCATGTTACATCCAAATGTAATACATATGGTGCCTTTCAAATATGTAGGACACTATGTTGTTGTTCTCTTTGTTACTGCTAAAATCCGGTTTGTCCAGCTCCATTTATTCATCTGACCAGTGGTGAGTCTGTGCCCCATGTCTTATCATCCCATGCCTATATTCCTCTGCATGGCTTCCTATGCTCCCACTTCTCAAAGCATCTGCGATCATAATGGGACTGCATTTACCGATGCTGCATCATTACATTAGAGTCCTACGTTTCTCATTCTACACAAAGTAACTACTTCTTACTCATAACTGTATAAAACTGTAGCTGTACCATACAGAAATAAAGAAAAGTAAAAAAAAAAAATTAAAAAACCCCATAGCTATGTGTCTGGAATAAACCTGAAGTTACAGCTAGGCCAAGCAAAAACAAAGTGTAGGCAGGCTGAGACAACTGCAGAGAGAGCAAGGCTGACAGCCTCAGTTCTGAGGCCTTTCAAACTCAGTACCTTCAGCTTTAACCTTTTGTTATAAATCATGTAGAATCTGGGAATATACGGAAATGCTACCTTTGCTTCTCCTTCTCTGTCAAGGTGGTTCTAATTTACAGTGCACCCTTCCATGTTACTGTCTAGAGTCCTATTAGACAAACACTGGAACTGAAAGTTCAAGGTATGCGGTTTCATTCACTCTTAAAAATCTGCATTTGGAATGGAAGGAGGGACATGTCCATGCTGAACCAAAACTCTTCCAGAGCATGACTGTGCACAAACCACCACACAAACATAAGCAGGGACAACAAATCTCAAAGAAGTGGTGCTTAAGGTAAGTAACCTTTCCATATGCTGATGCTCTAAAGGATTCTACTAAGAATTTAACCACATACCACTTTTCATCATAATAATCTCCCTCTTGGCAGAGGCAGGAAGCTACTCTGCCTAAAATAACCTTAGGCATGGGAGCTGCATTCTTTTTGCCCTGTGGAGCAAGCTGGTTTGTGTATATGGCTGCTGGGCACGTGTTAAAATGAATCTAAACCATACACAGAAAGCTTCTCATAGGCACAAGTAACTGCTTGGCCTATTAATACATGTAAAGTGCAAAACATAAAACCTATGTATTTTTGAATCTTTAATGTAATATTTAAGGAAATGCCAATTGGTATAATTTTGGTAATGGCATTTGTAAGGAGGCAGGAGGGAAAATATTTCCTAAATTTCAAGAGGTTTTTCCACAGCGTGTTACTGTACCTCACTATCTCTTACCCCTGGCTCAAAATTTATAAGACTTTAGAAAAGGGATTTTTTTTTTTATATTGAAGTTTCAGCTACATTAGGAAGCAATTTGGCAAAACAGAAATGGACCAGTAACCAAGGCAGTTGGCACTGTAATTCCTACATTTTCCCTGTATGTGATCCAGGGACTTACTCCAGCTAAGATTTAGTTTGGCATTGACAATACATGATTGAAGCCGTCTGAAGTACCTCTCTTTGGTTCAGTCTTTGTCCTCGTTAGGTATGGGAGAACATTTGGTGCACGCTTGGAGTAGAGCTCCCATTTAGCTTTTCCCAAAAAAGCCCTGGTTATCATGAACAAAAAAAAAGCCTGTGAACTGAGCCAGCACATAGTAAGTGGGGACAATCAGGGCTTTCACTCTGAAAGTATATCACTGTACTAAATGTAGCTGTGGCCAGAAATGTTCTGTACTTTAGAAGATAAGATAAAAAGGCCTAAATGTTAAAGCAGAAACAAATGTTTGTTTTTCCCATCCTAATGTTCACAGAATCACAGAATCGTCTTGGTTGGAAAGAACATTTAAGTTCATAATCTTTGGTCACTTGAACTTTTTTTTTTTGAAGAAGGATAGGGAAGAAGGAGGCTGATGCTGTCTGGAGCTCCCCAAGAAGCATCCTATACTGATGCAGAGTACTTAGGCTACCTCAACACTCAGTTCAAGAAAGCTTCACCTGCTGCAAGCTTACTGTTTCCTAACAGTTCATTTGTCAGAAAAGCTCATGCTCAGCTTATTAGCAGCCCATTTTTACGGTCATTATCCATGCTTCCACAACATCTGGCTAAGTGTTGTACTCCAGATTGTGGCTGTTCTGGGAAGTAGTTTTAGTGACTTGAAAAGGCTGTTTAAGTCATGCTCATAATCCTCCCTCTGCCTCTTATCAGTGGGATGATTCTGGGGAAGTGGCTGTCTCTCTTCTGCCTTTTGTATGCCCTTAATAGACCCTGAACTACTCATTTTATTTGTTCCTGTAGTCTAGCTAAATGGGTAGTCAACCTCAGATGAAATTTAATTTTTATAAGAATTACTTAATGATATAGTTGTCCCTTTCTGAACTATTGTCTCTGTGTAAGTGGTTTTGTAGTGCCTTCAATGATCTTGTAATGAACTGGAAAGGTTTTATTCATCAGTGTGTGTTCTTCATGCATGCTGTGGTTAGCAAATAACTTTCTCTTGTAGAAAATCTTCTGCAGAATTAGGACCATGCCCAAAGGTTAATTCCAGAAAAAAACTTTTCCAGAACTTCTGGATATCAATTCTACATCATTGATTTCAATTTATCATTTTAGTGCAAAAGAGATAAAAACATTGTTTAAATTTTGAAGATTTTTTTTCGTCCCAGGAAAACAGTATCTAAATTTTCAGAATTCTGGGAATATATAGCCTTTCTTATTTCAATTTACTATAATTTACCTTTTTTTTGTTCTCATTTAAAGCCTTTTCTTCTTTTTTTTAATAAAGCAGATAGAGTATTCAGCTATGCAGGCAGTAAAATACCCACTTGCTCATCAGATTTTCCAAATTGCCCAGTAATCCTTCCTCATTTCTCATCCATTTATTCTTGGAAAAACAGCTTTCCTACAAATGACAGTAAAGCAGCAAAAACGTGATTGAAGTCACTCAACTCACAGAACATATCCCAGTCTACCAGGAAGATGCATCTGAACAGTCCGAACACTAAACAACTCCCAGTTGAGACACTGACTGGCACAGCTAGCAATGATTTCTGCCCAACCTACTTTCTGACAGCCACAAACTAGTTTTCTTCTCTTGATTCTATTGCCTTCCTTGTCGTCTTGCTTACTGAAGTTTGGGCCGTACATAACAGCTGACAGGTGTTTTTCCAGGGGTGATACAAATGCCCTGCCTCAGCCATTATCTGACAGTTTTCAGGTCGTCCCATACCAAGCCAGTGATATATAGGCTATAAGACAAGTAGACAAACAGTTAGACTTGGCACAATTGCAGGCTTTCTGGAGGGAAAAAAACAGTCTCACAACTGAAGTCTGCCTGACACTACCCAACTATTTGCAAAGTGCATTTGGGGAGTTCAGACAAGGTATAGGGTTGACTGACAAAAGCTAAGCAGAAAAGGCTAAATGTCAGACTCTTTGCGGCAGCTCTGTAAAAGCCTGGCAGATGAAGTGAAGTCTGGAATGTAAAATGACAGCAGAGTGATGAGTGGCAGAAAGCAGGATGGTAGTAGTGCTAAAAAGGGTTATTTTAAAAAAATGTTTATACTAGCTTTAATCAGTACTGCTTTTAAAATCAGCCATTAAATTAACTGCTATTATTAACAGTGTTACATTTTATTAAAATCATATAGAACTTCTTGAATAGTTACAGAATAGGACTTATACAGTTGGTTCTCTCCTACTAAAGTTTTTTCAGCCTTTTTAAACTAAGGAAAGATGATTTCAACGGCAGTTCAGTGTTAGAAGAAAACTGACTGCATGAGCGGGCCACATTTTATAATAGTATGCAAGTAAATGCACAAGGGGTGTGATATATTCACAAGTCTGACAGCACAATCTCCCACAGTATACTTATATATCCAAATTGGTGACATCTGCATAAGTGAAGTTTGAAGTGGGTGGAAAATGGCCTAAACTTCCTGGCTCAAAGGATTGTGAACAGTGGTACAAAGCACAACTGCTGCTTGGTTACTAGTGATGTATCTCAGGAATTAATAGTGTTCATGCTTTTATTTTGACCCAGATGATGGAGTGGAGTGCCCTCTCAGCAAGCTTGCAGATGGCACCAAACTGGTGATCTGGGGTGGTTGATACACTGGAGACCAGGGCTGCTATTCTGATGGACCTGAACAGCATGGAGAAATGACCTGGCAGGAATCTCATGAAGTTCAACAAAAGGGACAATGAAATCCTGTATCCTGTACCTGTATATACCCAGACAACAGTACAGGCCAACTAGTTAGAGAGGAGCTTCCAGAGAAATCTCATTTATGTTTATAAATTTGTAAAGGGCAAGTGTCATGAGGATGGAGCCAGGCTCTTCGCAGTGACATCCATTGACAGGACAAGGGGCAACGGGTGCAAACTGGAATACAGGAGGTTCCACATAAGTATGAGGAAAAACTTCTTTACAGTGAGGGTAACTGAACACTGGAACAGGCTGCCCAGAGAGGTTGTGGAGTCTCCTTCTCTGGAGACATTCAAAACCTGCTTGGACGCATTCCTGTGTGATATGATCTAGGAAATCCTGCTCTGGCAGGGGGATTGGACTAGATGATCTTTCAAGGTCCCTTCCAATCCCTAACATTCTGTGATTCTGTGATTCTGTGAAACGATCTGGAGGTCCTGTCACGGATGGAGTGATGCACTTCACTTACAAGAGAGAAGCAACAATGTATTTTATTGATACAAGACAGTGAGTTAAGAAAGTTCAATGATAAATGCAACAGTGGTTTAACAAGATTTGATGGCAAGAGATACTTGATTATTTACTGCATAGGGGACAGAGTTGGACAAAAACTGTCAGGGAGACCATCCTGTTGAGCCATGAAGTTCAGAAAGGACCCCCTTGCTTTCAGGACTCCTGCTCAGAGAGGAGTCTAGGTGTAGCTGGATCCAATCCTAGTCCCAGACTTGGACAACAGTTTATGTCTAAAGGATTATATGAGCACAATCATTTATATCACTTAGCAAAAATCTCAAAGTTTCAGCACTTATTCCCAATTCACTTGCTGAGTATCTGACACATTGAGGATTCTCTTAACCTCGAGGAGTAACCTTGAGAGGGAAGATCCTGGTGTGCAGCCCGCTATCATTTCAGGAGAGCTCAGTGGGCCCTGGGCTGTCCACTTTTTATGAAGTAAGATAATTGACTTACCGTCATATTTGCATACCAGCTGTATTTTGGTTGAGGTGTGCTGAACTAGCCCTCAGATATTTTTATTTTTTATCCACACTCCTATAGCTGTTGCTTTAGTAGTATTTTCAAACAATTTCATATAATTTATTGAGCTGTTCTTTAAGTTGAAAGAGTGTTCATATTAAGCATCAGAATAAGAAAAGGAGTAAAAATTCTAATAGGAAATTAACACCTGTATGATTAACAATTTAGAGATTTGGTCCTTAAAAGAATCAACTTTACTCATTATAATAATCCCATGACTTTAACCAGGAGATGGTAGTATCAAACCTTGAAAAGACGGTATAATCCTACAATTTGAGATAAGTCACAACTTGAAGAATTTCAAATTGATAGTGTGGTTTCTGGGATGTAGAATAGAAATATTTCACCTAATATGGTGAAAATACCTAATACTTGTCTCACTATTGAACTTTTAGACAAGAGTGAAGAATTCCTCTGTTTATCATTCCCCCAGAGAAGTTGCATTGCAGTTGGGATTTAAAATTAATTTTCTAAGAAGATACAGATTTACCTGTTAATTAGATTTTGTAAGGTGTACTTTTTTAGAAATTTAGCTTTGTTTTTAGCTCTTTCATTGTTTTGTTATGGATTAACTAAAGCTCTTTAAACTCCTACGGAGTTTAAATTATATATACAAGAAGTGAAAGTTTATTATTATGCTAAATACTGATCATGGCTGCATCTAACTAAAGATAGAAATGGTCTGAATTATTGGCTTGTTCCTGAATTGTATATTACAAGTAGCCTAATCCAATCTGAACAAGGTCCCTTGCAGGCCAGTTTTTGTATTGTTATACTGGTTTCTCACCATTAATGGAGAGTGATGGACTAATACAAGTATATACAGAATCAGATCTAATTGAATAATATATATTTAAAAATAAAGGTAAGAATTTTAAATGTATGTTTGATGAGCTCCAAAAACCACCATGTTGAACATGCTTCCTGAAGATGTCTCCCTATTCTACATGCAGATATTTTGACCACTAATAGTTCACATCAGAGAACTTGGTGCTGAAAGTGAATTTATCCACTTTAGGAAGGAGGGGAAGAATGGGAGCTGTTTAAAAAGTAAGCATTGCATATCTTAAGTTCAGGATTTTAGTTTAACTAAAAATTAAGTATGTTTCTGAATCTGGTCCAAGTTCTTTTTGACATCCAGTATTTCACATAGTAAGCTGATGGAAAAAGGAAGGCAGTCCCAGCACTCTACACTACCCACATGAAAAAATGTTCAGAAGATAGTGGGAGAATTTAAGGAAGCTCATCAGTTATTAATTTAACAGCTCCAATTAGAAATAATACTGAATTATGGGTATTCTGGGGCTCAAGCAGGAGATAAAAAGCTTGTGTCAGTAGTTATTAAATAACAGAATTCTGAAGGAAATGTAAATGCTACAGATACTAAAACAATAACTGAATTCAAAATCTAATCATCTCATCTGAGAGTGGGACAGTGTGTGTAGATTAATGAATGATCTCAAACCATGGCCAAAGGTGAAATGCATTTATTGTAATTGTCACTTACCTCAGGTCAAGTAGGAAAGACTTAACACACTAACATTAGTAAAGAAAATCTTTGTTTGAGCCATAATATTTTTCAGTTTCATGACCTAAAGTTCACAGAATAAAATGATCTCCATAAAAATCTGATTTTACACATATTTCTGCATATTTTATCATCTCTTTTTAGTTTGGTCAGAGTAGTAGTTACTTTTAGTTTATGTTACAAATCAAGGAGATGGAATATGTGGGGAAGATGCAGGAAGAGTGTGACAGGATTCTGTAATGTTAATGACTTAGAAGGGCAAACTCATCCTTCTCTGGGATTCAGATCTTTTAGCAGACTTTGAATGATTATGGTATTACGAATATGCTGTTATGGTATCATTAATTAATGATATATTTAATTTGGGCTTTAAAGAAGGCAAATTGTGCATTTACCTTTATCAATCAATAATACTTAAAGACATTATATGGTTTGAGTTTGATTTTTTTTAATCAATGTTTGTAACAGAAATTTCTAGATATCTTCTATAAGGGTTTTTTATTTTGGTAAGAAATCCAGGCAGGTTATGGCACTTGCAAAACTTGAGCTAGTGGTGTCCTCTGCCCACTCTTTCTTCCCTTAAAACTGCTTCCCTCTTCCAACTCCTGGCCTTGATTTCAGCACCTTGGTGCTGCTGCTTTCTTCCCTCTCCTGTACACAGGGATCAAAGCAAGCAGCTGTGCCCCAGCAGGACTGTGAGTTTGGAGTCAAGCCTTTCCTCACCATCCTCAGGACTCTGTTCTCTTCATGGAGGATTCTATAGTTCCATCTCATCTCAGTAATTCATACCTTGCATTGTGCTACCACCATCACTATAACTCTTTTTATAAGTTTAGAGTTGGCAGTTAAAAAAAAGGTATGTCAATTAATGCTCAGTATTCTAAAAATTTTATTCTAGGAAAACACCATCTTAGATATATGTGTTATAAGCATATTTCTTGCAGAAGAGAAGAAAATCTGCTCTTCCAGTGAGTAGAAAACTAATGCAATGGCAGTAAATGCTGTTTGTGATTTTGCATCATAAACTAGTGAAAAGACTTTACTAAGAAAACAACATTGTGAAATCAGATTAATTGGTAGTGATGCCTCTATAAGAAAATAGTTTATATACAAAGCTTTGCCTTGGGATGCAGTGTATTTTACTACAAAATGTGCAGCTCTGTTTTATACTGAAAAAGAGAGAAAACACATGGCCATTTGTGTTACTCTCCAGTAAGTCAGTCTGCTCAGTAGGGCACAGTCCTATCAGTATTGTTTCAGTGTACCATCCTTTAGGCAGCAGTTGCTGAATTATCACAGAATCACAGAATCACAGAATCGACTAGGTTGGAAGAGACCTCTGGGATCATCGAGCCCAACCTTTGACCTAACACCACTGCGTCAACTAGACCATGGCACTAAGTGCCACATCCAGTCTTAAACACCTCCGGGGATGGTGATTCCACCACCTCCCTGAGTAGCCTATTCCAATGCCTAATAACCCTTTCTGTGAAGAAATTTTTCCTAATGTCTAACCTGAACTTCCCCTGGCACAGCTTGAGGCTATGTCCTCTAGTCCTGTTGCTAGTTGCCTCGGAGAAGAGGCCGAAGCCCACCCCACTACAGGCTCCTTCCAGGTAGTTGTAGAGCATTATAAGGTCTCCCCTGAGCCTCCTTTTCTCCAGGCTAAACAATCCCAGTTCCCTCAGCTGCTCCTCATAAGTCATACCCTCTAGACCCTTCACCAGCTTTGCTCTTCTCTGGACTCGCTCCAACACTCAACATGTTTCTTGTACAGGGGGACGATCACTTCCCTAGTCCTGCTGGACACAGTATTCCTGATACAAGCCAGGATGCTGTTGGCCTTCTTGACCACCTGGGCACACTGCTGGCTCATGTTCAGCCGGCTGTCCACCAATACCCCCAGGTCCTTTTCCACTGGGCCACTTTCCAACCACTCTTCCCCGAGCCTGTAGCGCTGCATGAGGTTGTTGTGGCCCAAGTGTAAGACCCAGCACTTGTTCTTGTTGAACCTCATGCCGTTGGTCTCGGCCCATCTATCTAACCTGTCTAGATCCCTCTGTAGGGCCTTCCTACCCTCCAGCAGATCGACACTCCCACCCAACTTAGTGTCATCCATGAATTTACTGAGGGTGCACTCGATCCCCTCATCCAGGTCATTAATAAAGATATTAAACAGCACTGGCCCCAGTACTGAGCCCTAGGGGACACCACTAGTGACTGGATGCCAACAGGATGTGGTACCATTCACCACCACTCTCTGGGCCCGTCCATCCAGCCATTTATTTTATGAAATTATACCAGTGTTTCATCTCTTAAGCCTTGATTCAAATGATGAAGGGCCTCTGCTGTACCGTCTAAAATATAAAAGTACAGTAGCATGCCTATTCACAAATGTTCCAGTTAAAATAAAAAAAAAAACATGAGAAGATTGATGTTTTGTTGGGTTCTTTTTCCCATTTATTATTTCATTGTTTGTTTTTTTTGGCTGGTTTTAAATATATCCAGTCATTCATTTTTATTAAGAAAAGGGATAATAAAAAGTGAAATTCTGATGATCTGCTAAGACTATAAGTAGTAGTTCTAAGTAAAACATGAAATATTGTAAAATGGTACAAATTGACCACCACTATCACAAGGTTAATGAGAAGAATGAGAAATTAATAAAGATGTCACATTGCTGGTCTTGTTTTTAGAATGACATGATCTAGTACAAAATCAGTGTAGAAGAAGGAGGGTTTGGATGATGTAATTCGCAGAGCATAAGTGTAGTATACAGAATACATGCTGATTTTGAAAATGAGGGGGATGTGTAGAGCAGCCTTTCCTTGCAACACAGACAAATAAGAATTGCTGAATATCTTCCAGAAGAAGAAACGATTAGTTAAAATGTTCAACCCTAAGTTATTTTGCGTGTTCGTGAGTGGGTTTTTTTTTCTTTCCTTTTTTTTTTCTCCAAAAAGGACAGGTTAGCCTTCTAAGAAAAAGACATAGTATTAAATATTAGGTCTTCTCTACCTGGAGAGCAAACCACACATAAGCATTCAGCAAGGGATCCTGCAAACCATTGTAGGAAAGCTGAAGCATAAACATACTAATTGCAGAAAAAGGATAGGGAAAGTTGGACAGCCCTGAGATGTCAGTGTCCTGATAGTGATATGTAGACATTTTACTTGGAAAAATACAAAAATAGTAGATTCTCACATTCCTCCTTTTTTCTTCATTTTTTTCATCTTCTCCAGAAAGTAGCAGATCAAAGCAGTGTTGGTGAGAGGTAAGAAGGGATCTGGACATGGGGATGAGGGGGTGAGTGTCCGAAGTCACAGGCCTAGGTGCACAGACCCTCAGCTGAGCTGCAAGATGCAGGGCCAGCTGATCATTTTACAGACATGCTAACCATCCACCACAATCTTCCCAAAGTATGTAGTGCCAATGAATAATCCTTTGATATCAAAGCTAGCTATTCATCACATGCATGCAGGGACTAAGAATTTCTTAGTGCCCAGAGGTAGGAAGAGCCATCTCAACCCAATCTCTGGTGACAGGCAGCTCCCTGCTTAGTCTTCTTTTAAGAGAAGGCTCCAGCCAGACCCCATCAGGAGGACTCTGGACAGTAACTTTTCAAATGTTTAGTTGAATGTAGCTGTATTGACACTGGACAGAAAATTAGGGTGGTTGAGTCACCACCTTGAGGGATAAAATTGCTCTTAAGCACACTATTTTATGGTCATCCCAGTGTGTTCTCTGACAGGAGCAACAAAGGATGTGAGGCAGATATTTTTTTGAGGGCATAACTGACAGTTTTGAAAGTCATATTTATACCGAGTTGAAAGAATTTGAAGGTGTTCTTGTACAACATATACATTTGGGGATATATTTGTGTCAAAATATCATGTCAAGTAGATCTTGCTGCAGTGAGGGAATGGGCCTTTGAGAGTGCTCTCTCACAGGGGAGCCCCACTGATCCCCTGCTCCCTTGTAACTGCAAGTCTGTATCCATCACAAGAAATGGATGCTCTAGAAAATGTCACAGTGAAGTTTATGGCATCAGTCAATGACAAAAAGTCCAACTGCTTAAAAAGCAGGGTTCATCATCTTGTAAAAGGGACTAATCTTTCCCTCTCAGACAGAAAGCTAGAAGTCAAGAAGAAGTCCTTGGAGAAAAGAGGAGTCTAAAAACCTTAAAAATACATAGAGAATCTTGAAGACTCAGAGGGAGGTCTGCAATAAACCTCAGTAAACTAGATCTATACAACTCTTGTTATTTCCACAAAACAAAATCACTTTGTGTGTCAGACGCTGCTGAGTTTAAATTAAAAAAAAAAAAAAACACAGAAGGAGGGGAAAGAGGGGAAGGGACTAATTCATCAGCAGCCATGTTTACATCTAGTCTATGGTGCTAATTTTTTTCTTCTTTTGTCTTGAAATGTCTTGAATGAGCCATGCTAGGCAAAATGGGAGGAAACCCAACCCAATATCATGAGTTCTTTCTCCAAAACTAAAGGTCTTCTAGGCTATGGAGCATGTTTTTGTCTGTCATAAGAGACATTTCCTTGTGATTAGATCATTTGTCTCTGGAACTCCTCTATTGGACCTCAAAGATGTGACAAATGTGAAAGAGAGCTCTCCAACTTTTCTACCTTCTTGTTTTCTCACCAATTCCTGGTCCAACTGAAAATCACCAAGTTCCTTAAGTATGGGCTCTATAAAGTCATCCTCATCTTCCTTCCCTTCTTCAGAGTGAAGCATGCATTACCTATAGCCCTTCCCTGGGCTGGGGGCAGTGGCTGGCTCCCATGAGCTGTAGACTTCACTACACTGGCTCCACACAGTCCTTGCATCTGTTCATCACATTGCTATAGGTGATAAAAACTGGCAGAAAAAGTAATGTGAAAAGGAAATACAACATCTCCCCTAGCTGGTAACAGGATTTTTCTAGTCTTTAGTAAATGTAAATATATAGAGTCTTAATAGCTCGGAACATTTTACTCAACCTACTCATAGTAAAGATGATGTTTTGCATCTGTGCTGGAAACAAAATTATTACATTTATAGACCTGCTACACAAGTGTACTATGAAAATGTCAACAGAAAAAAAAAGCTTTATGCTGGATTGTTATTGAAATCATGTCAGTTTTGATAAGAGAGGGTCCAGTGGCCCTAGTGTGATGTTACATGGCCTGCTTATAATCTGAGTGTTAAAGGGATTAAAATAAACATGCATGCATGCCGTGTTTCTTAAAATATTAAAAAGTCACATATTTGCATATTATACAGCTGGTTGCAAAGCCATCAATCATCGTATTATCTGTACATTGAGGATGATAAATGGTTTTCATTCTAATGTGAGAATCTAATCACATGGAGAAATGAAGAGGGCATGCAGCATAAAAGCTTTGGCTGCAAAAGCTATGGATTATTATTAATATTACACATTTCTTTCTGATTTGGAAAGTGCTGCTCTTCATTTGTGCACATGCATTTCCACATTCATGACTTTGAGAAAAGGTCAGGTCATTAATTTTTTTATTCTTAATAAAATGGCACTGGAAAAGCAAGAAAAGGTTAAAAATATTAAGCAACTTGGAATCAGCTTACGTGAATTTCTCTAAATTACCCAGGACAGACTATTTATTTTTCATCCCTAATAATGTGGCAGCAGAAAAGCAGACGAAGTTTAAAAATAGGAAAGTAGAAGCCTCTTACCTAGGTATTTTTGTAAACTAACACAGCTCTATAGCAAATGACTATGCACTATATTGCTTGCCGGCTTAATGAGAAAGTGAGCCGCCTCCGAAAATGTTACAAAATATAAAATCTTTCATATTTCAGTAGTTACAACAAGATAGTTATTATTAAAAGTAATGCCAATTATTATGTTTAGGATTCTGATTCTTACAGTCTACTTGAGTAGCAAGATAACACAGTACCACGTGAAAGAAAAAAGCACTAATTTTCTAATGGGGTGCAAAGGGTAGAGACATGCGGGAATAGAGAGGAAGAAGGTAGAGTAACAAAGATACAACTGTTAGCACACTGGCCATCTGCATGAGCAAGCAATCAAGAAAAAAAACCAAATGAGTACTTTACAAAATACTTTTATCTCTATATGTATTTTTCAGAATAAGTTTGTGACTTTACATCATTCCCCAACGTATTTAATGCTGTGCTAAATTCAGGAATTTAGAAAAATGCAAATAAACCATCTTAATAATAAGGCCATACTAAATAACCTGCTCTAAAAGTTTTCTCTAAGATGTAAAAATCTTAAAGAGTACAGACCAGACTGGAGTGTGTGTTTCAACTGCAGATTAATTAAGTTTTGTATGTTTAACTTTGTAAATAGAAATAAACATGTACGTTCCAGGATGTTGTTTGAAAAGAAAATTTCTGAAGCTCTTGCTTGTTGCCATTAGAAAATGATGCTGTGGCAATGATCTTTACTGGTTGCTGCTCATCAGCTGTGTGCCAAGTAGTATCTCTTCCTGTAATATTTTTAAAAGTAACAGATTTGGAATGGTCAGCTACAAATAGAATTCACATCCAGGAACTGAGTCTAACATTGAACTAATGATGGCCCGGTATTTGATAACGTATGAGGTTTTAAAGGAACATGCACAATGGGACTCGGACAATATTCTAGGAATAGGTGTGAGTGTGGGAGAAGGAATAGGAGAAAAAGGGAAAAACCTCTGGAAAGACTGTTCATAAGGAGCAAATGCTGGTTTTGATCAGCCTGTAGCACATAGATGTGGCCTATCATGAAAACTCATGTGGTATCTTCCCTGAGGCACCACCAGATGCCTTTGTGTCAGGTGAGGGATGTAACTGTGCACGCTGGGTCAGAGGACGGGGCTCTGTGTCTCACTCATGTTCTGATGTGGGTAAGCCAGTTTTTGAGCTCGAATCTGCACTGCTTCAGCTGGAACAAAGGATGGCACTCCAGAAGGATGCCTCTAGGACAGAGATTACCAGTTATAGATGTCAGACTGGACATGTTGTTGTCATGCTCACTGCAGTTCTCAGGTTACCTGCAATTTTCACTCCATCACAATATCTTTGGGACAAACCAGTGGGACTCTCTTTAAGTAGGATTCCAGTGATTTTTCCTCTCCAAACACATCGCTTTTTCCAGAGAAGGAGGACTAAAAGAAAAGCTTTTAAGTTTGTGTGTTGGTCTCACTTTGACCCAGAGTAAGGATGTAGCTAAGCAAGAACCTGGGCTTAAGCACCTGGGCCAGATGTAATCTGGTTCGTGGAGAACTTGGTAAGTCTCATATATTCTTGTCTTCAGCTGGGAACATGTTTATTGGTCATAGCCTGTCAGAACTGTCATAGCATTTATTATGTCACCTCAGAACAGTGTCATCGCTCTCCTTTTTCCCTTTTCTCCTCCCACCCCCTCACTGTCATGCAGTATGGTTTCAAGTCTTCTTATGTTTTAGACCCTGACCTGCAAAAAAGAAATAACTTTCAGGAGAGAGGAGATTAAAAAATACTCATATCAAATAAGCAGATGTTATCTGACCACTATTAGAGATTTGCCTTTAAATTTGGGGGAAAATTTAGACATTTGTCCGTGTATGCATGTTTTAAAAGATATTTAGACTGTAAGTAATAAATAGAATTTGAATATCCCCTAATTTCTATGACAACTTCCTCAAAAACTATATGTATTAGGTATAGGAGAACTGGATCCTCATTTAGCTGAATGTCTCCTTACAGAGACATCCTTATTCAGCCATGTGTCTTTCTAAAGTATTTCTTGCCTCTTCGGTTATAATGCTGCAGCTGCGAAACATTCATTAGTACACTGACGCTTTGCTGATGAGTTACTTTCAAAATATAAGATGTTGCAATGTATCTACAGTATCTCTTTTTCAACTGCAAAGCTCAGCAATATTCAGTGCAGAGTATGTGCAGAAACACTCACTTCTGGTTTTGTAGTCCCAAATACAGTTTTACCTGGTATTCTTCAGAGGTTTTTGTTCTTCACAGTCTTCATTAAAGAGTGTGGTTATTGTTCAGGTGTCACATGAGAGAATAAAGACATATAGAAGATTATAGCTAGTGAATAACTACACTATAGAGTTTATTTTAAAATAGCACATGTTTTCTGATATGGAAGTTTGTGCAAGGATAAACTATGAGAGAAGAGCCACTGTCCCATGAGATAAAAAACCTGCACTCATTTGCTTTTTCATTACAGAAACGAAATTGGTGTTTGTGATGAATCCTCCTGACTAAATAAAAAAATCACAAAAAAGTAGCATAGCTGCCTAGTGCTAAAAATTGGATTTGGACTACTACTCTTCAAGCTTAAAAGAAGAACACTTTTTTGGTTGACTTGGACCAAGTGAGGAGGCCAGGTATACAATCCTGTCTGCAAAAAAAATAAATTTGCCCTGGCCTTAAAATTTTTGCTTCCAGAGGATCTGCATAGGATTTCCTATGTGATTGGTCCTGGGATAAGAAGAGTATGAAACTTAAACTGAAATTTAAAAAAAAACCAACAACATAAGTCACCAAAGGATACCATTTTGTAAATCTGTTACTCGCGATTCAAACAGAAGCTTCAGTATTGAGGTTTCTTTATCCAGGACTCATCCCATGTTTTTATGATCAGTCATCACTTACACTTCGTTCAGTACTTAATCTTTTTATTTCCACAGTTACCCAATAAGTTTCTAAACAGGAGTTTGATTAGTTTACAAAAGGGATTAAATGATGTCACCATGCAGTGTAGCAAGGGACCCTTTCACAGGACAGGTTTCTCCAAGCACATACAGAAGTGCTTCTAGGCATGAAACATGAATCTGCAAATGACAACAAATCTGAAGATCTAGAAGAGTTTCAGTATAATCAAGAGCTAGGAATTTGGAATAAGATCTGAAGCTTTTTCACTTAAGAATGGTTGTGACTTTTTAATACTGCTTGCACAAAATGTGTATGTTATTTAAGCCTGTAATGATCTCTGCTGAACTGGTCAGTACATCTCAAAAGCAGTTTTGTTAAAAAAAAAAAAAAAAAGAAAACAGAAAAATAAACATGGAACCATTTAATTTCAGCGGTCTGACCATGGCTGGCCAACAACCGTTGGTATAAAATAGGAAACTCTTTTTTCCTTTTAAAGAATAACAAAGAGCTCAGCCATAACAATGTAATATTACAGTGTAATGAATACTTAAACCTGCTTGCATTGTCATTAAGAAAGTAACTTTAACTAACCTTTCTTTCTCTGATGCAGTCTTTAAATCTGCAATTATGTTTCTTTCAGTATACCTTTATCCAAAGTTATCCAAAGCAGATTCATAATATAATACTGTGTTATGTACTTCATAAATATGGTCTTGCATAATGTGCATATGCATTTGTATGCATTCAACAGATTGATAGATATTTAGCCATACCACAGCCAAATGGCTGAAGCTTTGCGTTAAACTTAACCTGTATATGAAACCTTGGCTTTTCAGAGCAGTAATTTTTATTTAATACTGAATTACTTAGTGCCTTCAAGATCTACTTTTTTATGCCTGTTTATCGCATGGCAATGTACATTAGCAGCAGAAAACAATTGGTGAAATGGAATAGAGTTTGAAAGTGAAGACAATAAAAACACTGTGACCAAACCCACACATCTTCAGGCCTGTCACAAATACCAGTTTAATCAAGAGAATGTGGCACCTAAAGGGCTTCCAGGTCACACTGAAGAATTAGCCTTCTGGCTTTATTAGTTGCTCCTATAACCCTTTTTATGCAAGTTTTCAGTCTATTTGACTCCAGATCCAAATCTACAGACTGTAACCAATATATTTCATTCAAGTAGAAGCAAATCGTTAAAACCAGCTTTCCAAATAGGATGAAATGTCTGTTTGGAACATGACCTTACATGCACACTTTTTAATTAACCTGGGTGTTTACACAGTTGGACAGTTAGAGCTAGAAGACTGAGCAATAATTTTTATGATAGCTGGTTCCTGTATGTTAACATACATAGAAGTGGGAGAGAGATGGTGAAATTTTACCAGTTTCCCTGTGTTTGAAAAAACTCCAGAGGAAAAAAAGGTGCATTTGTGAAGAAAAAAATAATTGAAATAATGTTCACCTACAACTCCACAATGAGTTGAAGGATACAGTAATAACAAGACCATTACATTTACTTCCAGGGTCAAAACCAGGCAAATTCAGCTCTTGTGTGCTCAAGGCAATAACATCCTGATAATAAGCATGTGAAAGAGACCTCACAACCTTTCGTTATATTTTTCCCTAAGTTCTTGTACATTTCAGTGTACAGTATACCAAGGATATCATTATTTCCTCATCGATTTGGCTATGAGGTTGTAGTTCTTAATAGAAAAGGTAATTTCTTTCAAAATGAGGATCATATTTTAATGTATGCTTTCCTGCTTCACAAAAGTCAACCTTTCCTAGTAGGTGGTTAGTCCAATAATTCCAGCTGAAATCAATAACAATTAAATCATCAGTATCTGTCACTTCAAAGTTTGGGCTCACTGTGAATGATTCCATTTCAGCGCTTACATTTAACAGCACATCACTGTACTGTTAAAGCACCTTCCAGTACAGCAGTAAGTACTGTGCCTAATTTCAGTGCTATGTGGTCCCCTCTTTTTAATCTCACCTTCTTAAGGGAAAATGGAATGTGCAAGCAGTGTACCATGCTTCGAGAGCTGGTAGTTTCTTTATAAACATACTGCCATACTTTGCTATTACTGAAAACAAGACCTTTTTGTACTTGGAATGGAAATCTATGAAATTTCTGATTATCCTGAGTTCTTACAGAAGATTTTAAATTCTGTAAGAATTTTAAGCCCAGCAGAAATGGGCTGCCCAGGGAGGTGGTGGAGTCACCATCTCTGGATGTGTTTAAGAAAAGACTGGACATGGCACTTAGTGCCATGGTCTAGTTGACATGGTGGTGTCAAGGCAATGGTTGGACTCGATGATCCCAGAGGTCTCTTCCAACCTGACTGATTCTGTGATTCTGTGATTTTCCATTGAAAGAGTGATCTTTGAGAAATCTGTCTTTTACACAAATGAATCTTCTATTTATAATTAAGAGTTTCAGTGTCCAAAACAAAAAAAAAATGGTCTAAAACTCCAAGTCCCTACGCTGGTGTTATAGACAATCATTCAGCTGCTCCAGCTCCAAGCCTTTCAGTACCTTGAACATGCGAATGACCCTCCCTGTCTCCAAAAGAAACAGCCTATCCCAATTGCCTCTTTGGTTTTCAGTGCTTCTACATAACATGTATCACATCACTTTAAATTCAAAGGTTATCAGATTAGGCCTGGCATATTCATTAAATGCAAAACAAGATTCAAAGTTAGGCAGGATGAAATGCCACATGAGTAATTTGACTGAGAAGTGATACACTGCTCAATTACAGCAATATCACATATTTTCATGTGGTGCTTTGTTTTACAAAGATCACAATGCAGTCTGATTCCAATATGTTTCTGTCCAGTTTCTCTACAACGTGGGAGACTGATGGGGTGGAGACAGGTTCTTCATCCTTCTTTTTTCTGTTAATGCCTGAAGAAGATATTCTCTTTCCCAAGAAAAAGGCTGAAGCAGACCAGAGCCATAATGTATTACAGATGGGTAGGTCCCAGAGCAAATCCCAGACCATAGGAAAAGAAGGAGGAGAAGTGTCCCAGTTTAAATGGATTCTCCTAACTGCTACAATCACAAATCTGGGCCTGGAAAGATTCTCAGGAGGTTCCATTTTCCTACTCTGAGTCTGGATCAGTACTTTTGGTTCATCCTTGGCAGCTGTCCGGTTCATGTTTCGTACTTCCGATAAGGGGAATTCATTCCATAATCTCCCTAAAAAATGCATTTAACAATAAACAAGCCTAAACATGTAATACAAAAATCTCTTTATGTACGTTAAAATGATTACTTCTTTTTATATTCTATGCAGACTTAAATAACGATTGATCATTTTAATTTTTAATGTTTGGAGTTTTTAATGTCCCTTTCTTTCTCTTTCTTTTTCTAAACTAAAAACACTGTATCTTTCAGTATTTCTCAGTACATCATGTTTTCTAAACTTTGGCTCATTTCCGTGTTCTTCCCTGTGTTGTTGGTTATAGTACCCCAAAAGTAGATGCTATCCTAGTGGATGTCAGACTGCTGACTACTACAAAGGAGTAATACGTACAAACTTGCTCAAAAGTTTTGTCTTCATATGTAAAATTTAAAGAAACAATACTGAATATATTTAGAATTTTTTTAAAATGTGTTTCTCAACCCCTCGAATGTATTATTATTGCCTAGAATTTACCTTCTCAAGTGCAAATCCCACGTGATCAGTGCTATCAGTACTATGAGTCATTTACAGCAGAAAATATCAGTTCCTTACAACAGCTAGTCTTTTGCAACACTATCCTTAAGGAATAATTGTCAAAGAAAGCTTCATTTATGCTACAGGTTGCAACTCATCCAGCTGCATGGAATGATATATTAAAAAGGAGTTTAGTTCTGACAAGTACCACAATAACAAGGGAAAATCAATTCTCAGTGGTCTACAATGGTTTCCAACAAGATACCTATGGATTAGCACTCAGAAATACTGGGTAGGCCCAAATACCAAGATTAACCAAAAGTGTTATGGTGATACTTTAGATTTAGCAAGCTTGTTGCAACATTGCTGCTGCTTGTACTTTTTCCACAAGGATGATATCTCCAATATAACCTTTACTGACTTTATTAGAGAAGCGTTTACACTTAACCTAAACAAGAAGGGCAGAAATAAAACACAGCCTGTTAAACGTGCAATAACGTATTTCAGCTAAGTCTGATGAAACCATTTGCTAGGTTGTCTCAGCCTGACCTCCTTTCTTATGAAGGTGTTTTTTGTGACTCATAAAGAGCTTTTGCATTTAGAGCATTTCAAAGCCGCAGCTCAGCAGGAGACCGGTTAAGTGTTTCTGAAGCAGCTCTGTTAGGTACATGGACACAACTGGAGAAATTGTAGACTCCTTCAGAAGAGCCAACAAACTAGGCTACCATCTAACCAGCCATCTTTCCCCCTAAAAGAACTCTATGGCCTTTCCCAGTTGTTCATATCTTTATTATCAGATAACGCGTTTCGCTCAGCATTGTGTGCATACACTTGTGTTTCCAAGTAGATTATTTTTCTACACACTTCTAATTTGAGACCCTCCATACAACAGCTATATGCAAAGCCTCCCATGTAGTGGGAAGGTCATTCCATGACCCTACTAAATATAAGCTCAAATATTTTTAATGGACGTGTCATAATTCCAGATGGAGTTTGTGTTATTGTGAAAATATTGCAGTGCTACCACTGCACTATATTCATGGGGAGAAATGACGTGCAAGGTGGGAAAGCTCACAGGTAGCTAATGTGTAGTTCTATCATATCATATAATACATGACCTCCAAATGTATCGTTTCGTCATTTTCTATCAATGTAAATTATCACACGTTTTTAACAGGAATATTATATTTTTTACATTACAGTTCATAGCCATACCATTGCCCTTCCAAATTTGGAGATGTGAGAGCTTCCTGGGAAAGTTGACATTCTAGAAGGAAACAAACTTGCAAGCCTGGGACCTACGTATATACTGATATGATAGCATTAGAAATCTGCAGATTAGTTAGCTGAGACTTACTGATAATATGATTTCAGTGTGTCTGTGTGTGAATCCACTTGCTACAGTTGTCTTGCTAGTAAACTCCTTTGTTTCCAAACTTTTTTTTGTCCAAAGATGCCCAAAATATATATGTATATTTCCCAGACACTGTTCATTTTCCATCCAGCTGTGAACAGTCATCCTTCCTTATAATCTCTACTTCTTTCTGAAAGAATAGGCAGGCAGAACAGCACCAATTCCTACTACTGCTGCTGGCTATTCTTTCTCCCTCTCAATGACAGAAATCTTTCCAAGCTGCTCTTTTCCCATTAAAACTTAAATAGTGGCTAGAGGGATGGCCCCTTTCATGATGCAAGGCAGAGCTCAGGTATGCAGAGATCCTGCTTCAGAACTGCCTATTGAGTACTGGCAGTTGCTGTGATGGCTTCAAACTGGAGGAAGTTTCTGAGCTGCCTCAGTATAGATGTAATACCAGGAAAGCAGGAAAGTAATTAAGCATTTGAGCACCGAGGTGGATACCTACCTATTGCAATTATGGGAGTCTATTATTTCATATTTTTCTAAAAATCCTACTGAGACGAGTACATTGTTCTCAGTGGGAGCAGATTACATTTTGAATTAATTACTCACTAATTAGTAGACCAGCCCCATGATTTCTTGCCCCACACTTTCTCCTGATGAATTGTTTAGCGTAAAGCACTACATATCTCACACTACGTTTGATGGGTACTGTTTGCATCAGGAACTTGTTGCTTTTCCCTGCCTTTTCTTGCTTTCTAGCCAAAGCACACCCTGCATTACTCTGGCATTCAAATATTCTGCAATCTTTAGTGTATTTAGTTTCTTATTTGGGGAAATGGGAATGCAGCTGCCTTCAAAAATGGATGAATCAGCCATAGATAGCATTGGAGCCAGATTCACAGAGAGAGTGGGGGCAACAAGGAAATTCTGTAATACCTGCATTTCAGCTGACTCCCATGGGGACTCTGTACTGCTGACTTGGGCACCTAATATTCCTCTACAACTTAGAGAGAAAGGTAAGAGTATTGCAAAGGGACTTATAGCAGCTGGTATCCTGTGCTGGTGAATGTCTATGTTAACCCACTGTTAATATCAAGGAGAGGCAGAGATCTTAAATCCACCTTTCCCGGGAGATTTGGTACTTCATTCAGAGTTACCGAAGGCATTTCCTCCAGCAAGAACTCTGCCCTTCTACACCCTGGCTGTTTCTGTCTGAACTGGATAAAGGTCAGTGTCTTTCTCAGAGCATTGTTGGAGGAAGGAATGTCCTTTCTTCACACTTTATCTACAAGATCAAGGTTGCAGTATCCACGCTATATAGGGGAGACTCATTTTCAGTGCCACCCTGGGCTATTCACTATTCTGATGAGGACAGAGAGGGCTCATTATTTCCCTGGTGAGAACTGAACGAAATTTAAAATCATGAACACCTCTGCAGAAACTTTACTAGATTTATAATGGTATAATAGACTTAACTGTGTATCTTGTACATGACAGAAGGTGACTTTATGTAAAGTATGGAAGGCTTCTATTAGATGTAGTGTTATTTACACTCATTGTTGACAATAATGCCTCATGTATGTCCCACTCATGGCCAACAAGTCAGTACTTGGTAGTCTCTTAAGGAGTGGGCAGAGAAGTAAAAAGCCCTCCAGTCTCAGAGGAATATATATTGTTAATACAGCTCTGTGAATCACAAGTTGCTGTTTTGGTTTCAAAACAACAAATAGTCATGTGTTCTGTTTCTTCACAACACAGGTTTTAGGGTCTTTAGGATTTCCACTGCCAAACCTTCCTTAGTATCTTTTTTAAGTTTACCTTGCCTATATCCACAGGACTCCTGAAGTCGAGTTTTAAAAAATAGATAATTAAACAGATAAATAATCTTGCCATTCAAACTTCAAGTTACTGGTGTTAAGATTTTGTTAATAAGGAGGTCTTGAGGTGGCTTATTTCTGGTAAGAGCTATGGCAAAGTTTGAAAGTAGTGAGCATTTCAATGTCTTGGCAGAAAGCACCATGTAAGTTTCTCACCGTTCTAACAATTTTAATAATCCCGCATTTAACAGTTTTAAAGTTTATAGATCAAAAATATTTTATACAAATTTATCACTGAGGTAATGCAGCTTAGACGTCCCTTACTTTGTACATATATATACACATACCTATTGTGTCAAAGACAAAGGAAAAATCTCATTCAGAACATATGACCTTGAAATCATGCACAAGATTTGATCTGTAATACTCCAGTGTTATGTGTGTTTTTCTTATTGCAGCTGTGGGAAATTTGTCAGAGTCTTATTGCAGACTCTGCTCCTTAAATAAGAATAATCTGAAATTTCCTTCAAATCTTCAAAAATAGAATGCTTATAATTATGCCACACAACTGAGTTATCTGCCTTTGCCCACAGAAAGCAAATCTTTATTCACGTGTAGAAAATGCTTTCTGTTCTTGCATTGTCTCTTCAATGATGCTAAGATTGAGAAAGATGGAACACGCAGAACCAGGAAAAAAACAAAAGGCATGTTTACTGAGAGCATAACAGCTTTCAAAAAAAAAAAAAAAAAGGATGCTGTTCTCTTCCTCCTTGACTTTCTTTCCTGCTGAGGGCAGCTTGAAATCATCCTAGATTCTTGCAAAGATTTTTTTATCCCTATTACAGAATCACAGAATCACAGAATCACAGAATGTTAGGGATTGGAAGGGACCTCGAAAGATCATCTAGTCCAATCCCCCTGCCGGAGCAGGATTGCCTAGACCATATCACACAGGAACGCGTCCAGGCGGGTTTTGAATGTCTCCAGAGAAGGAGACTCCACAACCTCTCTGGGCAGCCTGTTCCAGTGTTCAGTCACCCTCACCGTAAAGAAGTTTTTCCTCAAATTTAAGTGGAACGTCCTGTGTTCCAGCTTGCATCCATTGCCCCTTGTCCTGTCAAGGGATGTCACTGAGAAGAGCCTGGCTCCATCCTCTTGACACTTGCCCTTTACATATTTATAAACATTAATGAGGTCGCCCCTCAGTCTCCTCTTCTCTAAGCTAAAGAGACCCAGCTCCCTCAGCCTCTCCTCATAAGGGAGATGTTCCACTCCCTTAATCATCTTCGTGGCTCTACGCTGGACTCTCTCTAGCAGTTCCCTGTCCTTCTTGAACTGAGGGGCCCAGAACTGGACACAATATTCCAGATGCGGCCTCACCAGGGCAGAGTAGAGGGGGAGGAGAACCTCTCTCGACCTGCTGACCACACCCCTTCTAATACACCCCAGGATGCCATTGGCCTTCTTGGCCACAAGGGCACACTGCTGGCTCATGGTCATCCTGCTGTCCACTAGGACCCCCAGGTCCCTTTCCCCTACGTTGGTCTCCAACAGCTCTGTCCCCAACTTGTACTGGTACATGGGGTTGTTCTTGCCCAGATGCAGGACTCTACACTTGCCCTTGTTATATTTCATTCAATTTCTCCCCGCCCAACTCTCCAGCCTGTCCAGGTCTCTCTGAATGGCTGCGCAGCCTTCCGGCATGTCAGCCACTCCTCCCAGTTTTGTGTCATCAGCGAACTTGCTGACAGCGCACTCTAATCCCTCATCCAAGTCATTAATGAATATATTGAATAGAACTGGTCCCAGAACCGACCCTTGAGGGACTCCGCTAGAGACAGACCTCCAACTGGACTCTGTCCCATTGACCACCACTCTCTGGCTTCTTTCCTTCAGCCAGTTCACAATCCACCTCACTACCCGATCATCCAGACCACACTTCCCCAGTTTAGCTGCGAGGATGCTGTGGGAGACCGTGTCAAACGCTTTACTGAAATCGAGATAGACCACATCCACAGCTTTACCATCATCTATCCACCGGGTAACATCCTCATAAAAGGCTATCAAGTTGGTTAAGCATGACTTCCCCTTGGTGAAGCCATGCTGAGTGCCCCTAATGATCCCCCTATCCTTGATGTGCCTAGAGACAGCACCAAGAACAAGTTGCTCCATCACCTTTCCGGGGATGGAGGTGAGGCTGACCGGTCTATAGTTACCCGGGTCCTCCTTCTTGCCCTTTTTGAAGACTGGAGTGACATTTGCTTTCCTCCAGTCCTCAGGCACCTCTCCCGTTGCCCACAACTTAGCAAAGATGATGGAGAGTGGCCTAGCAATGACTTCCACCAGCTCCCTCAGCACCCACGGGTTCATCCCATCAGGGCCCATGGATTTATGGACATCCAGGTTGCTTAATTGGTCCCTGACCCAGCCCTCATCAACCAAGACAGATTCCTCCTCTATCCTGACTTCTTCTGAGGCCTCAGGGGTCCGGGGCTCCTCAGGACAGCCTCCAGCAGTATAGACAGAGGCAAAGAAGGCATTCAGTAACTCCGCCTTCTTTTTATCCTCTGTCTCCAGGACCCCCACCTCATTCATCAGTGGGCCTACATTGCCTCTAGTGTTGGCTTTACCTGCAATGTATTTGAAGAAGCCCTTTCTGTTGTCCTTGACCTCTCTTGCAAGGTTTAATTCCAAGGAGGCCTTAGCTTTCCTAGTTGCCTCCCTACATCCTCTGACAACAGACTTATATTCCCCCCAAGTGGCCAGCCCCTCCTTCCACGATCTGTACACCCTCTTCTTCCACTTGAGTTTGCCCAGCAGTTCCCTGTTCAACCATGCAGGTCTCCTGGTACCCTTCCTTGACTTCCTACCTGTTGGGATGCTCTGATCTTGAGCTCGGAAGAAGCAGTCCTTGAATGCTAACCAACTATCTTGGGTCCCCTTACCTTCTAGTACCCTGTCCCATGGGATTTCCCCTAGCAATTGCTTGAAAAGGCCAAAGTTGGCCCTCCTGAAGTCCAGGGTTGTGATTCTGCTAGCTCTTCTGGTCCTGCCACATGAGATCCTGAACTCTACCATCTCATGGTCGCTACAACCAAGGCTGCCCTCAACCTTCACCTCTTCAACCAGACCCTCCTTGTTAGTGAGGATAAGATCCAGCAGCGCTCCTCTCCTAGTTGGCTCATCCACCATTTGCATCAGAAAGTTATCATCAATGCACTGGAGGAACCTCCTGGACTGGGGATGGCTGGCTGAGTAGGCCTCCCAGCAAATATCAGGGTAGTTGAAATCCCCCACGACAACCAGGCCCTGTAATTGTGAGACTGCTCTCAGCTGCCTGTAGAAGGTCTCATCACCCTCCTCATCCTGATCTGGTAGCCTGTAATAGACACCCACAACAGTATCACCCCTGCCAGCCTGCCCCTTAATTCGCACCCACAAACTCTCAACTCGCTCCTGATCCGCCCCTGGACAGAACTCAATACATTCTAGCTGCTCACTCACATAAAGAGCAACTCCACCACCTCTCCTTAGTGGCCTGTCTTTCCTGAACAGGACATAGCCATCCATGACCACATTCCAGTCATGCGAGGCGTCCCACCAAGTCTCAGTAATTGCCACTAAATCATAGCCCCTCGACCGAACACAGATTTCTAACTCCTCCTGTTTATTCCCCATGCTGCGTGCATTGGTGTACAGGCATTTCAGGGAGTGAGCTGAGCACACCGATTTCACCCTAGGGGGATGGGAGGCCTCCTGGTCTACCTCAACACTAGAGCATTGCCCCAGTGGTGCAAGCCCAGCTACTACCCCATCCCCCTTCGAATCTAGTTTAAAGCTCTCCGAATGAGCCCTGCTAATTCCTGTCCCAGAACCCTTTTGCCCCTACGACATAAACCTTTCCCATGTATTACCGTCACGCCTGGTGTCTTATAAAACCAGCCATTATCAAAGAACCCAAAGCCCTGCCTGTAGCACCAGTCTCGTAGCCAGGCGTTAATAGAGAGAATCCTACTGTTCCATCCCACGTCATCACCTGAAAATGGAAGGAGGGAGGAGAAAACAACTTGTGCTCCAGACTCTTTCACCAACTGTCCTAGGACCTTGTAGTCTTTCTTCATCCCCCTCAGACTACGGGATGCAGCTTCTTCCTCACCTGTCTGGAAGATCAGCAGGGGGTAGTAGTCTGTGGCCTTCACCAGGTTGGGGAGTTGCCTGGTGATATCCCTGATTCGGGCTCCAGGCAGGCTGCAGACCTCCCTGGGATGGGGGTCAGCTCTGCATATTGGGCCCTCAGATCCCTTTAGGAAGGAGTCTCCAACCACTAAAACTCTTCTCTTCTTCCTTGTGGAGGAGGTAGCTATACACCCGTCAGGTTTTTCTGACTGTGGTGGGACCTCTGATATAGGTTGCCTCTCCACCACATCCCCGTTGGACCGGCTGTATTCCACTAGGGCTTCATATCTATTGCTCAGAGGCACCTGTGGAGGCAAGGTAGGCAAGGAGGGCACTCGCCTTTTGCCATGGCCATAGACTTGCCTCCACTCACTCCTCTCCTCTAGGTTAT
This sequence comes from Nyctibius grandis, assembly GCF_013368605.1. NCBI lineage: Eukaryota > Metazoa > Chordata > Aves > Nyctibiiformes > Nyctibiidae > Nyctibius > Nyctibius grandis. Next base: position 82,982,595 of record NC_090660.1, read on the forward strand.
CGTTTTCCACCTGAGAGGGGCAGAGTACAGGGGTCCCTCGATCCTGGGAGCTCTCCGGCAGGTGCTCCCATTTTTGTTGCAGGGAGGGCAGAGCCTGGCTCCACCAGTCTATCTCCATTTCAGCCTCCCAAATGCTCCTAAGCCTTTCTACTTTGGCTTGAAGCCTTTCAACCTGGCTTTGCAGCTGTGCCGCTCGGCCGAGCAGATCATCTACTTGCTCACAGCGCACACAGCCCCCTGACACCACTGACATCACTATCTGCAAAGGTTCTCAGCAGTGCCTGTTGCTGTAGAGAGTTTAATGATTCTCAGGTCATTCTCGGGTTGGAATTTAATTATTATTTTGCAAATCTTTGCCAATTTCTGTTGATAATTCTTGGTGACATGCAGACTTGTATTTTTTGTATGGTGTTTTATGACACTATTTAACCTAATTATTTCCAAAGCCATGTGACCTAATTTGGGGACTCTAGATTAGTTCTATTTTTAGGTATATCTATCAGATTTTAAGCTTTCTCTCCCTGCCACTCCTGATATATAAAACAGTGAGTACAATAGTGGGTTACACTGCATCATCCAGGTGCAAAACTCCAGAGATCCCCAAATGTGACATTTTTTTTTGAACCATGCAAAATTGCATCACTGGACTCCATTAGTTGTGGCTGTGTTCTGGGATTTCTCCAGGGTATGTGAAGTGTTTTAACTGTAGCTATCTGAAACACTTTGGTTCTTTTCTGTCTGAGTTGTTCCAGGTACTGACTGAGTGCATTACTAACTTCCATTTCTGGTTTCTATTTATTATATTTTAGTATTATTTTCTGTCCATGATACTTAAAAAAAGGGCATATTTTATTTTTAGTGCCATTATCATTTCCTCATAGCTCCTTTATGATTTATTTTAATTTTGTTTTTTTTTTATGGGATGAACTACATATGCATAGCCTACACTTAGAATTTAAGAAAAGGTATAGTTGCTTGCACAGACCAATCTAGTAGCATATGCAAAACAAAATGAAATAAGCTGATGGAGTAAGAAACATTAAGATATGAAACATATTGGCCTTGGTGTTTATTGATTTTCAAGTCTGGATGTAACATCATGCTAGATAACACTGTTCATGTATATTTTCTTAATAAAATCCCATTAAAAGTCCTGTACCACTATTATTTGGGAAGATTTCTTTAGTCTTTCTGAGATATTTGGTAAATCAGTAGGGTAGAAAAAAACGGGTTTTGCTTGATTTTCAAATGGTTGTTCTGCAGCTAGGCATATCGATAATGAAAGAAAGATTGACACGTTTCATTTCTGTGGTTTTAAACTTGCTATTTGTGTTCAGAGTAGCTTGTTTCTTCACTAGTTTATTTGTTTTCAACAGAGCTGCCTTATACTAAGTTTACGTGGAAGTTACCCCAGATGCCCTAGCATATCAAAGGTGGCTGTGCAGGGAGCACAACAGCTCTCTGTGCAGATGGAGAAGCAGTAGGGAAAAGCAGATGGAGGATGGGGATATTTCCTCTCAACATATTGGCTATTTGAAGTCATGGTGAAGAGGTTATTAAAGCTGCACCAGCTTAAAGGGAAGAAAAAAAAGGTTTGCATAGACTGCTTAGAACTCAAAGAAGACACAGCGTCTGAATCAGAACTCAAGGTAGCACTTTTCATGGAGATGACTACACAGTGGCAGCTTAAAGTTGCCCACCTATAAACTACAGAGACATAATACTTGGTTCTATTCAATTGAATGGATCTATGCAAACACCTGTAGCAGACTTTCAGACATAGTACAGTTGCATCACTAGACAACCAAAGTCAGTTTTTGACAATTTGAATGCATCACTCAGTTTGGATGACATTTATGTATATTTGTATGCCTCACCAACTCCAAGGTGCATGAGAGAGAACCAAGCTACAGTGGGAAGGACCTTGATGACCTGGAAAAAATCTGAAATACATAAGAGAAGACCACAAGGAATCATTTTTATCTTGAATTGGCTTACCAGACCCAGTAACTACTGTAATTAGCTGTTTCAGTGTCATTGCCCACAGGCCAAGAAATGAACTGATGGCAGTTCTGCATGTCCAAGATAAAGATAATTAGCTCTTTCCATCATCTCAGTCCTCTCGGTGAAGCTATCTATGCTGATACCTTATATGACATTTTCCACTGGAAAAAAAAAATAGGAATTGCAGAAACCCACTAAAATCTTGCCATAGACTGAGATACAGTATGATGGAGGAGATAGGGACAATATTATGGGAGGAATGGATTGGCAGAAATATGCGTGAGCTATTAAAAAGTGAGGTAAATGGTGGTCCTAGAAATGGGTACTGGTAGTATTAGAGCAGCAGAGGTCTTGGGAATGAGACAGCACAGAGCCTTCGTCAAGGGCATGTGTGGAGAGTGTCAGTGTACCCTTCAAATGCAGAAGATGAGAGGCAGGTAGGAGACAGTGTGCGCTTGGGTTGAAAAATTAGCAGACAGAGGGATGCAAGCAACCCCTGATGGATGCAATGAGTTCAGCCTATGGAGGTGACAATGTCTTTTGACTCTTTATGGATAACTGAGTAGAATTTGCTGAGTGCAGGTAAACAGATGGTGTAATTGGGAAAGGATATAGACAACTTCTTCATTGATTAGAATATACTGTCTCAGTCATCCAGCTTCTTCTCCATGACCGGTGGGGATCTCACACACTTCCCTTGAAGCCCTTAAAGCTATGTGCCAGCACATATGTCCAGCCACAGGAATGCCGTTTGCAGAATCAGAGCTTTTTTCTGAAGTTTAAATCTAAACTTCACTCTCACACTCAATAGAGATTCAGCTAGACTCAGCTAATGGTAAGCCAGTGGTCTGGATAGTAACTGGCAAGGAACACTAAAAACCAGTTTGGTACAAGTTAGTGCAGTATGATATGAACTGTATTCAGTTTTCAGGGTAGCTAGCAACTTTCAGTGCTCTTTTTCTTTTTTTTTCCCCCTCTCTATTAATTTTTCAACTCCAATTTAATACTACTTTTCTTTTGTTTTTCTCTTCTCCTGCATCCATTTTCAAGTCTCTTCTAGGCAATATCTGACCTTGCTGTTAATTATTTGCCCACAGTTGTGCTAATGGAGCTGTAGCATAATGCAGAGCAATAGTACTGAACAGGGCCATCCATCTTCAGCCGATTAAATTATGAAATCTCATCTACAAATGATGAAAACCTTCTATGCCCTACAGGTTCTAGATTCAGATTTGATTCTTCACTTGCAGCTGAGACCTAGCAATTGCACAAAAAGTTACCTGCCTCTTTTGTCAGTGTAATTGTTTTCATGTCAATAATATTGAGAACAACGTCAGTTATGAAAATAATACTTGTGTCAGTCTGTGTTAGAATTTTTTCTAACACCTAGACAAAAATATCCAAGAAATCTCTCACTGTCTGGAGGACTACAGAGTTATTTCATCATTCTTTCATTTACTTATGTGTTTTGTTTGCTTTTATTTACCCATTTGGTTTTTTTCTTCTTTTTTTTTTTTGAGTGTGCTATGAGAGTTACATCCAGTTTCAACAGGGTTTTTTTTTTCCGAGAAACAAGTAATAAACCATGCGCTTACTGCTTTTCCTCTTGCTGAAACAAATGCAGTGTAATGTTTACTCCTAATCGTAGGTGGTACTAGAAAACAAAACACAAGATGAGCAGTAAGTATGCTGGATGCACGCCGCTGAAGTCCAAACATTGGAAGGTCCTTTGCTGCCACCATCTGATACAATCCCCAATTACATTTGCTCATATATTACCTAGTATTGAGAACTTCAGGGGCTAAGAAAACCCAGATCTCTAAAGGAATCTACGGACGATCTGTTATTACAAATGTATGTGGAAGTGAGATTCAAAAATTAAATTCGTGATAGCATAATTCCCAAGTTAGATCCCTTTACAATGAACAGCCTGGTTTGTCAGAAAGGGAGTCACAGACCCCCAGCGGCCAAATGAGGAGCATGGAGTCTAACCAAGAAAAGACACTGGAGGGAGGATCCCAATTTCCATCTTAGGTGCCACTTAGAGCTTGGGCTTCAGATCCTGCAACAGATTCTTAATTGAGGTGTGTCTTTGTGAACAAGAAATCACCTCACATTTTCTCCGAAATAACTGATTGGAGGAAGTTAGAAATTTCCCAGAAGGTGAGACACGTGGGATCATTTCCCTCCTTGGCTGAGCAGCTTCAAAAAAAATGCCTTCTCCTTTCAGGCGTCACCAAATGTCAGGCAAGCCTAGGACAGCCTGCAGGTGGGACTCCTCCTGCTGAAGCTCTCAGGAGACAATGAGGCATTCCTGGGACAAATTGCAGCAGGGACTTGACTGCAATGCTTGAGACTATTTACATAATTGTGTTAAAGCTTCAGGGACAAGCTTAAGGTATTCTGTCACCTCTTCAAGTCACATCTTTTGATATAGTCTGTGATCTTTAAAAGTCATGGTTAAAAGTAAGCTCTTGAATTATTGTCTAGTTATGCAAAGAATTGGTCTGTTTTTCAGGTATATTGGACACCGAAGATGTTCCATGGTAGGAAACAGTTATCCTCTGAGTTAAGTCTGCAGCACTCAAGTATAACACCCAAGGAAAGGTCATTTGTTCCACAACAGAGTTTGCTTTATCAGTTCCAAATGTGAATAATTTTCTTTGTAACTTTAAAACATCAACTCAGTCTTACTACTACAGGCCAGGCTGTTTTACCCCTACGTGACAGAATCACAGAATCACAGAATCACAGAATGTTAGGGATTGGAAGGGACCTCGAAAGATCATCTAGTCCAATCCCCCTGCCGGAGCAGGATTGCCTAGACCATATCACACAGGAACGCGTCCAGGCGGGTTTTGAATATCTCCAGAGAAGGAGACTCCACAACCTCTCTGGGCAGCCTGTTCCAGTGTTCGGTCACCCTCACCGTAAAGAAGTTTTTCCTCATATTTATGTGGAACCTCCTGTGTTCCAGCTTGCACCCATTGCCCCTTGTCCTGTCAAGGGATGTCACTGAGAAGAGCCTGGCTCCATCCTCATGACACTTGCCCTTTCCATATTTATAAACATTAATGAGGTCACCCATCAGTCTCCTCTTCTCTAAGCTAAAGAGACCCAGCTCCCTCAGCCTCTCCTCATAAGGGAGATGTTCCACTCCCTTAATCATCTTCGTGGCTCTGCGCTGGACTCTCTCTAGCAGTTCCCTGTCCTTCTTGAACTGAGGGGCCCAGAACTGGACACAATATTCCAGATGTGGCCTCACCAGGGCAGAGTAGAGGGGGAGGAGAACCTCTCTCGACCTGCTAACCACACCCCTTCTAATACACCCCAGGATGCCATTGGCCTTCTTGGCCACAAGGGCACACTGCTGGCTCATGGTCATCCTGCTGTCCACTAGGACCCCCAGGTCCCTTTCCCCTACGCTGCTCTCCAACAGGTCTGTCCCCAACTTGTATTCATACATGGGGTTGTTCTTGCCCAGATGCAGGACTCTACACTTGCCCTTGTCATATTTCATTAAATTTCTCCCCGCCCAACTCTCCAGCCTGTCCAGGTCCCTCTGAATGGCTGCGCAGCCTTCCGTTGTGTCAGCCACTCCTCCCAGTCTTGTGTCATCAGCGAACTTGCTGACAGCGCACTCTGTTCCCTCATCCAAGTCATTAATGAATATATTGAATAGTACTGGTCCCAGTACCGACCCTTGAGGGACTCCGCTAGACACAGGCCTCCAACTGGACTCAGTCCCATTGACCACCACTCTCTGGCTTCTTTCCTTCAGCCAGTTCACAATCCACCTCACTACCCGATCATCCAGACCACACTGCCTCAGTTTAGCTGCGAGGATGCTGTGGGAGACTGTGTCAAACGCTTTACTGAAATCAAGATAGACCACATCCACAGCTTTACCATCATCTATCCACCGGGTAACATCCTCATAAAAGGCTATCAAGTTGGTTAAGCATGACTTCCCCTTGGTGAAGCCATGCTGAGTGCCCCTAATGATCCCCCTATCCTTGATGTGCCTAGAGACAGCACCAAGGACAAGTTGTTCCATCACCTTTCCGGGGATGGAGGTGAGGCTGACCGGTCTATAGTTACCCGGGTCCTCCTTCTTGCCCTTTTTGAAGACTGGAGTGACATTTGCTTTCCTCCAGTCCTCAGGCACCTCTCCCGTTGCCCACGACTTAGCAAAGATGATGGAGAGTGGCCTAGCAATGACTTCCGCCAGCTCCCTCAGCACCCGCGGGTGCATCCCATCAGGGCCCATGGATTTATGGACATCCAGGTTGCTTAATTGGTCCCTGACCCAGCCCTCATCAACCAAGACAGATTCCTCCTCTATCCTGACTTCTTCTGAGGCCTCAGAGGTCTGGGGCTCCTCAGGACAGCCTCCAGCAGTATAGACAGAGGCAAAGAAGGCATTCAGTAACTCCGCCTTCTTTTTATCCTCTGTCTCCAGGACCCCCACCTCATTCATCAGTGGGCCTACATTGCCTCTAGTGTTGGCTTTACCTGCAATGTATTTGAAGAAGCCCTTTCTGTTGTCCTTGACCTCTCTTGCAAGGTTTAATTCCAAGGAGGCCTTAGCTTTCCTAGTTGCCTCCCTACATCCTCTGACAACAGACTTATATTCCTCCAAAGTGGCCAGCCCCTCCTTCCATGATCTGTACACCCTCTTCTTCCACTTGAGTTTGCCCAGCAGTTCCCTGTTTAACCATGCAGGTCTCCTGGTACCCTTCCTTGACTTCCTACCTGCTGGGATGCTCTGATCTTGAGCTCGGAAGAAGCAGTCCTTGAATGCTAACCAACTATCTTGGGTCCCCTTACCTTCTAGTACCCTGTCCCATGGGATTTCCCCTAGCAATTGCTTGAAAAGGCCAAAGTTGGCCCTCCTGAAGTCCAGGGTTGTGATTCTGCTAGCTCTTCTGGTCCTGCCACATGAGATCCTGAACTCTACCATCTCATGGTCGCTACAACCAAGGCTGCCCTCAACCTTCACCTCTTCAACCAGACCCTCCTTGTTAGTGAGGATAAGATCCAGCAGCGCTCCTCTCCTAGTTGGCTCATCCACCATTTGCATCAGAAAGTTATCATCAATGCACTGGAGGAACCTCCTGGACTGAGGATGGCTGGCTGAGTAGGCCTCCCAGCAAATATCAGGGTAGTTGAAATCCCCCATGACAACCAGGCCCTGTAATTGCGAGACTGCTCTCAGCTGCCTGTAGAAGGTCTCATCACCCTCCTCATCCTGATCTGGTGGCCTGTAATAGACACCCACAACAGTATCACCCCTGCCAGCCTGTCCCTTAATTCGCACCCACAAACTCTCAACTCGCTCCTGATCCGCCCCTGGACAGAACTCAATACATTCTAGCTGCTCACTCACATAAAGAGCAACTCCACCACCTCTCCTTAGTGGCCTGTCTTTCCTGAACAGGACATAGCCATCCATGACCACATTCCAGTCATGCGAGGCATCCCACCAAGTCTCTGTGATTGCCACTAAATCATAGCCCCCCGACCGAACACGGATTTCTAACTCCTCCTGTTTATTCCCCATGCTGCGTGCATTGGTGTACAGGCATTTCAGGGAGCGAGCTGAGCACACCGATTTCACCCTAGGGGGATGGGAGGCCTCCTGGTCTACCTCAACACTAGAGCGTTGCCCCAGTGGTGCAAGCCCAGCTACTACCCCATCCCCCTTCGAATCTAGTTTAAAGCTCTCCGAATGAGCCCTGCTAATTCCTGTCCCAGAACCCTTTTGCCCCTACGACATAAACCTTTCCCATGTATTACCGTCACGCCTGGTGTCTTATAAAACCAGCCATTATCAAAGAACCCAAAGCCCTGCCTGTAGCACCAGTCTCGTAGCCAGGCGTTAATAGAGAGAATCCTACTGTTCCATCCCACGTCATCACCTGAAAATGGAAGGAGGGAGGAGAAAACAACTTGTGCCCCAGACTCTTTCACCAACCGTCCTAGGGCCTTGTAGTCTTTCTTCATCCCCCTCAGACTACAGGATGCAGCTTCTTCCCCACCTGTCTGGAAGATCAGCAGGGGGTAGTAGTCTGTGGCCTTCACCAGGTTGGGGAGTTGCCTGGTGATATCCCTGATTCGGGCTCCAGGCAGGCTGCAGACCTCCCTGGGATGGGGGTCAGCTCTGCATATTGGGCCCTCAGATCCCTTTAGGAAGGAGTCTCCAACCACTAAAACTCTTCTCTTCTTCCTTGTGGAGGAGGTAGCTATACACCCGTCAGGTTTTTCTGACTGTGGTGGGACCTCTGATATAGGTTGCCTCCCCCATGACGTGTTCTTTCCTTTTGCTGTATGTGTTGTGGAAGCAGAAACTTTGTATTGATCTTCAGTGGCTTGGCATCTCAGCCAGCTCCATTCTGGCAGCTCCTCTATCCCCTGAGCTGTGTAGTGGCCAGATCTGAACTTCTGGTTCTACTTACGTCCTGCTTACAAAATGGATATTTGTCCCTGCTCTTTTTTGAACCTTGTTTTTTTGGTTGTAACAGTGAAAAGTAAAAGAGGAAATAAGGTTCAAGCAGTACTTTTTGTGAAAAAAAGGAACTCAGAAAATGACAGGATGATACAGAGCAGTGAAACAGATGTTTGGCATCTGGCCATGGTGGAATGAACTCTCTCTATACTGAATTCTGTATTTTTCTTATGCTGACAAACAATTAACTTGTGGAGCAGCATGTTCAGAGAGCCCCGAGTGTGTGATCAAGGCAATTAGCCCTTATCAGACCCATTGTTTCAAGCTCTCTAAAAAGTCAGCTGAGTATTATTAGTTAGCCCTTTGCAGTTAGATGAGCCAGACAACTTCTTTTCAAAAATAGAGTTGACGTTCCAGAGCACTTTTCTGTGACAGGGTGAATTCTGTAGCAACCTCCAGTCATGGCATGCATGAGGTCTTAATTGTGATATTTACAAAGCAAGGAGAAGAGAAAAAGTTTTTTTTTTTCCCCTGATTTGAGTCCTTTTATGCACTGTTGACAAACCTCTTCAGTCATCGGTTATTTGGGATCCTCTTTTTTTACCATCTTTTCCCCCATTGCTCTGTGTGTGACAGGTTTGCTGAGGCACAGTGACTGCCAGTAGCTATACTAAGGCTCCTTTGCATTCTTTCCTCAGGTTCTTTAACAATGATATGTAAAATGTATGTAGGATGTCTCCTACAAGGAAGAACACATGACTTAATTTCCATCAGCTCAGCAGAATTTATAACTTTGACATTGTCTGCACACGTGTAATCCCCTGACTCCATCCTTCAAAACATGGTAAAACAAACAGGCCTTTTCCTTTGTTCTGAAGTTTTATCTCTCTCCGAGGAGCAGATGCTTCACAGCAAAGGACATTTCATTGGGAAGAATCTCAGCATCGTAGTTCAACTGCCATAAACCCTAAGAGGAAAGTACTTCATTCACGGTGTCTTAGAACTGGAATCTTTCAGATAGATAGCTTTATTGGTTATGTGGCTACTCTTGCTGAGGCAGAGCTATTGGTTTGCAATGAATGGAATGAATGGAAACATGAACATCTCAAAAGCATTTCAATAGTCCTGTTTCCTGACTGCCCTACAGCTGAATCTCTTTCAATCACGCAAGTTTACTCTCTTACCAGCCACAAAGGTAGTTATTTTGTACGGAAGTTTGCTGTTCTGTGTGCTTGGTCTAGCTTTGTGCACTACAATGCAAAATGTTAATTACTGTGGGAGACATTCACCCTGCAGCTTTGCGGCGAGAGACTTGAAGAGCATTTTGGAGATCTAGGTACGGAAGAACCCTGAAGTGTGCAAAAGCAAAATAGTTGAGAGTGCTATGAGGAAACAGGTGAATGAGGAATGAACTACTCTACTGGTTGTTCACACTGGCAATTGTACTTTAGATTGCTTCGCTGTGTATTACCCAATTAACTTCTTCTCAGTGACCAAATGTTTTAACTGCATTATATGTTTACTTTATAGCAAGAGAACTATTATGACCTGGTCGCAACTAGTTCATAAATACCTTGGAGTAAATTAAGGTGAAACGACCCCAAATAACGGTTATGAAATTAAGAACAACTTATTAATACAGTGAAAGTGGCATGGTCATAAGTGTCTTGGGTTTCTAAAGGCATTGAGAAAATAGAGAAAAGGAAAAAGAGAAAGAGAAAGAGGATAGAGACTATGAGAGAGAGGAAAAGAGAGATCACTACCCTTGGATCCAGAGATGTAAGTTGTTTGTAGAGTTGGTAAATTGCTTGCAGAGTTGCTCCTCCAGTAAATCGCTTGCAGGATCGGTCCTCAGGTGGCGGGCGGGAGCACATGCCAGCATCCCAAGTGAGAAGGTCTAAATACTTTAGGTCATTTGCATGTGAGATAGGAGAGGGTGATAACATCCCTCTTGTCTCCCCCCTCCGCTCGCTTCTCATGCTAATTGGGATGCCTGTGCATTTGTAGTTTTAGATTGTTCCCGAAATGAGTCGGTGGTCCCCCAAGGGGTGTCTGGTAGTTGTGATTCCCCCCTAGTTATGGTGTCCGCTGTATGACCCCGCTTCTGCACAAGGGTGGTTGATGCCTTGCAAAGTTATTGCACATGTAGGCTGGCCCCAAGGAAAAGATACCATCCGGCCTCCGCAGGACTTATCTCTTCCTCCAGCCAGAGTTGTGAATCACAACAATTAAGGCACAACAAAGGTATTGTTCTGTTCCCAAGGTCCTTATCTCTTGTCATACTTCCAGGCCTCTGTAGCACCCATCTCCTTCTCCAGCCAGAGTTGTCAAACAAGTTGTTTAAGGCATACAAACTCTGTCTGTCACAAGAACATATACAGGCTTAATCAAAACAAGTTCTTATTAGTAATGTTTTGCTCAAATTTCATGTGCTACTCCAAGATAGTGTGCTGTAAAGACTTTTTAAGATTCTGCTAGCTTTCTGCAGTATATACTATATAACAAGTGGTAAGGAATTTTGCTTGATATATGTTTAACAGTAAGCAACATGTGTGGTAATTTCTAGTCAATCTGAATTCAGCTTTTACTTTCCCTGTGCTCAAGCAACTGTGTCCTATGTAATATTCAGGAAAACTTTCTGAGCTTTTATAAAATGCATTTTTCTAGGAGACTTCCTCTCTTAGCAGCAAAAAAATTCTCTCCTAGCCTAAAAGATAGACATAATGAGTCTGTTTAAAGAGCTGTTGCTATTCATGTGGTAGCATAGTTTTTTAGTTACTGAATCTGGTCTTTGAATAAAAGTTTCTTAAAATCTGTTGAGACTAGAGGAAATAGAGTTTTGCTTTACTCCTTGACAAGAGTAATTGTGTATAACTGTGTAATCAAAGCTAGGCTGTGAGTCTATATTTGAACCATAGCCTAAGCAAGCTCCATGGCTTACTTGAAATCCCGTGGTGATCCTAATCATCCAAATCAGCAAACTTGATGGAATGTAGCAGGACTCATTTCTGTCCTACAATTAGATTTTTTTCAGATGAAAACTTGAGGTATCATGTAGGAGCTAAGCTTGTCTACGGTTAGGATCTTGTTACGATGTGTGCCTTGAACAGATTTTTTGCATCCATCATGCCGGCATAGACTGCTGTAAATCCTTTAGTTTCCATGATAAATGGGAACTGAGCTGTTCCCTAGGGACAGAATAAATTAAATCCAGTACATGCCTGATGCTTCCTAGAGTCCCTGGGGCTTCAGTGATGTAAGGCAGAGGGGTCCACACTCTCCCAGAGCCATACCCAGTTCTTTTTTTTACTCCACCTACTCACCCCTGCTCCAGATATGCAGAAGTGGTAGCTTGGCAGAACCTGCCATCTTCTTGTTCAATACTTCCCATGATGAAATTATCTGTAGCCAAGACCACAGGGAGATTGATTGTAGAGACTGTCTGTACCCTTCAGGCTGTTTTTAATATGCAGCTAGCAATGGTTAAAAATGAGTCATTAACAAATATACTCCTGTTTAACTCCTGTTAGTATCTTCATTTTTTTCTTTAGAATGAAGCTTCACAGCTTTCAAATGAATTTTTCAGATATGTCACTAGTGGGATCCCAGCTGGAACAGGCTTTGAAGCTCAAATAGAATGAATCATAGAAACATAGAATGTCCTGAGTTGGAAGGGACCCACAAGGATCATCAAGTCCAACCCCTGTCCCAGCATAGGACAACCCCAGAATTCAAACCATGTGTCTGAGGGCATTGTCCAAATGCTTCTTGAATGCTGTCAGGCTTGGTGCCATGACCGCTTCCTTGGGGAGCCAGTTCTAGTTCTCCACTACCCTCTGGGTGAAGAATCTTTTCCTAATATCAAACCTAAACCTCCCCTGGCATATTTTCCTGCCATTGCCTCAAGTTCTGTCACTGGTCGCCAGGGTGAAGAGGTCAGTGCCTACTCCTCCACTTCCCCTTTGTGGGGAAGTTGTAGGCTGCAATGAGGTCTCTCCTCAGTCTTCTCTTCTCCAGGCTGAACAGACCTAGTTACTTCAGCCGCTCCTCATACGGTTTCCCCTCTAAACCCTTCACCATCTTTGTGGCTCTCTTCTGGACACTCTATAGAATCTTCATATCCTTTTTATACTGTGATACCCAAAACTGCACACAGTACTCAAGGTGAGGCTGCACCAGTGCAGAGTAGAGCGGGACAATCACCTCCCTAAATGGCTAGCAATACTATGCTTGATGCACCCCAGGACACAGTTGGCTCTCTTGGCTGCCAGGGCACACTCTTGGCTCATGTTCAACTTGCCGTCGACCAGAACCCCCATATCACTTTCTGCAGGTCTGCTCTCCAGCCTCTCATTCCCCAGTCTGTATGTACATCTGGGGTTGCCATGTCCCAGGTGAAAAATCCAGCACTTTCCCTTGTTAAACTTCATGCGGTCAGTGATCGCCCACTTTTCTAATTTATCTAGGTCTCTCTGCGGGGCCTCTCTGCCCTCGGGGGTTTCAACAGCAATATTGCTGCCTGGGTTCAGACTACCGAATTCTTCTTAAGATTCATGCAAAGAAGCTAATTGCTAGAATAGACATTATATTAAATCCTCAGTTCACAGATAACCCATATCATTCTTACATGTGACTTGCTTCATTGTAATGATTGTTGCCTTTGCAAATAAATTGCCTCTCTATCAGTTTCAAAGCTGTTGTCTTAATTTTGTAATGGAAATTTCATGAATCATGCAAATTTCCTAGAAATAAATCTGTTGTCCTACGTACCATTGCTTCCAGGTAAGATAGAATGTATCTCATTTTCATTGCGAAGCATTTGAATATTTTACTGGCAATGTGTCTTTCCTTTTGTTAACAATGTAGTTCTCTATCATTAACAAATATGCAGTTTTAATTTTTTTCTAATTCACCTGAGCAGAACTCAAATACAGCATACCATCTTCAGGGTTTCAAGTCCTAATTTTATCTGTAGTGCTACAATAGACATTAAAGCAATAGTAGAAAAAGAAAAAAACCTTTCCAGCCCCGTTTGAGCCATATGTTTCTTTTCCTCATTCAACAGAATTCCCCTCAGCCTTTTTTCTCTGCATCAAGTAGGTAACAGAGAATGAGGTGAAAAGTCATTTTTTTCAGACAGAAGCTTCATCACAACTAATGGGCATAATGCCCTTTTTATGCATAACAAAACAACTCACTGTTTACCTTCAGGATTCAGAGCCAAAATTTTGTAAAGAAATTTTCCACTGCCATTGACATAAATCTGGGGGTAAAATTGTTTGGCTACACCTAATAGTCATTAAACTGAACCAGGGAATGTTTCCAGGCTCAGGACCTCAACCGTCTACAGAGTAAGTTGCTAGAACAGTCACTGGGATGATTTTGTCTTGAGTCAACTATCACTTACCTGGCAACACCAAGGCATGGTTTGGGCTGTAGCTTGAGCCAAGGACCATTTTAATAGGTACTCTGGATGCAGCCACCTTGTCTTGGAATAAAAGTGTTTAATTGTATAGGCATAGGCTATTCCATGGTAGTTAGCCTTTGGTACAAGAGAAAAGTCCTAGGTGGGTTTCATTATCAAGTACCCTCTGTGGGTTCTTAAGTGGTTTTCAACATCCAGAAATTCTCAAAAACATATCACTGCCAGTAAGCATCATTACTCAGCGGGCTTAGATGAGAGCTTGTCATTTAAAGAGCGCAAAAAGAATGGCATAATTTTTTTTAGATAATTTTTCTTCTTTAACAGAACAGTGACATTAACTGCATGGATGGTATGCAAAAAACCCCACTGAATTCGTTGCAAGACTTGGGGAAAAATTTGCAAGATCATAGCAGTAGAGACAAACTGAACTTCTTCAAGGGAAAGATGAATTAACTGTTCCTTCTCATTGCACCAGTCAGTCAAGTCTTTGTATAAGCCAAATGAATCTGAATTTATGTCATGTCTCTTGTATTGTGGGAGGTCTGGTCAGGTGGCCAGGGGAGGATAAGGCTGGCTGCCTGCATAAATTAGAAAAACGATTTTGACCATGGACTGTTTTAGCAGTCACAAATCACCAGAGCATAGATGTTATCTTTTTATCAGTCCACCATGACAAGTGAAAAGACTGACAAAAGAGCTGCTTTGTCAAATGTGTACCACAGGGAGATTTTCTCTCCTTGGGAACCTCCCTTCAGGCAGGGAGGTGGCCACTACAGCTTGTCCACATCTTGTGAGAAGCACCTGGCAGCAAAATATGCTGCCTTTCTCTCCTATGTTCATTGTGAGCATCGTAACGCTTAAATATTTCACATGTTTGGGGCCTCAGGCAATATGAAAAACCACCACTTTGCTGATCCATAGCAGCTTTAAGAGGTTTTTCCAGCTCACCTAAGTCTAAATTTTTGATGACAGCTTGTGAATTCAATGGTAGAATTGCTTGGCAAATGTCAGCTATTTGCCAGAAGAAAATATTTCCCTGCATCTCCAGCGGTTAACAGAGTTTGTCAGCTGAATCCAAAAACAATGTACAGCCCACCCTATTTCATTCTTTCTTGCTCCGAGCCATTTCTATTCTTGTTATCTCTGCAGCACTGGTAAAAGTGTACGATATTTTCTTTATACTTAAAATTTTTGTTCTGTTTTTTCCTTAAATCCACTGGAGTTGCAGTTCCCCACACGGTGACCGCTATAGTGTTTGCAGGCTGTTTTGTGTTGACCACAAGATGGCAAGGTTTCCTCACTTTTCTGTGTCGAGAAGCCTATTTCAGGAAGAGGCAAGACGAAGGGATGCAACAAGGTGGAAACAGGGTCAAAGGAGGAAATACACATAAGGAGTCTGTTTACTCTTGTAACATCTGGATTTTCAGTCTCGTAAGTAATTAAAGAAATATGATGGGTTTATTATGCAATGATATTATATGATGAGATATATTTTATTTGCAAGAATATATGAACATTGCAAAAAAAAAAAATAGTACATGTTTATTGCTCTTAACAGATGCTAAACTTCCATACAAATGTAATCAGTTGTTAGAATAGAAATGCTGAGCCAATAATAACAGACTCTTTCGAGCTACATGTATGTAAGATTCTGCCCAAAATTTATTGCATTTCAGGAACCAGTGTGCCTTTGATTTGAACAGAAACAGGTAATCTAATGATTGCAAAATGGATGAGAGAAGGATGGAGGCTTTGTTGCTCTGGGATTTTGCAAAAATATTCTTTTTCTTTTATTATTTATACCTTAGAATGTGAGGGGGGTTGACAGCTCCTCTATCCTTCTTTTTTCCTGTTACATACCTATTTTTTATGAATTATATAACTTTTCAATCTAGCATGTTCTTTTCTACAAAAGAAAATAACGAAGAATACTATTATTAATTTAAACAACTTCTTAAATGATTTTGTGATCCTTTAATGACGACACCATTGAATAACACTTGAATCATTTCCAAATTGTATTTTTCTATGATAAGATTTTGATTTGATTAGCAACTGACACAATGTTTCTCAAATTCTGTGTACATAGCACTCACCAAAGATTTTATCTTAAATTTTCTCTTGCTGTGTCACAGTTACAGTGCACTGTAACTTTTCTTTTGCACTTCACTCAAATTCAGTTCTTCATTTTTAAAATTTATTCTCTCATATGTTGTCTATATTACCCATTGATTAGCTATTGTTCTTTCCAAAAGTCCATAGCCGTAGGAAGGTATACTGAAATTCTGTTCACTGATCAAGTGTCAAGTAGACAATTCTGCTACCACTAGAGGCCAGGCAGTTTTGTTCACTGCCTCCCTCTTCACAGACTCAGATCCACACTCACTGCTGCATGCTCAAAACACTGCATTAATGTAGGTGTTCACTGATCTCATTAATGCATTTAGAGAGATGGAGAAGATTACTTTTCAATCCAGATAACCCAGTGGACAGTACTATCACGTAGGAGGAACATGAATCTAAAACTGTGTGGCATTGCAATAAAAAGCCTCTAAACGTCTTCATTTGTAATGCATGACGGCAATTCGAACAAGTAGCTCTCCTGAAAACCTCCACATGCCCACAAAGAACAAGACGAAATATTAAAAAGCAAGTGGAATTAAGCACAGTCATAATTCCTTCAAGAAATTTCTGATTACATCAGCCACCCCAGGCACAAAACTCAGAGGAACTTGCTTCTGGAGAAACTTTTTACTTTGTGAGTGGCAATGGAAGCCCGTGTCAGCAGATGGCACTGGAGACAAAGCTGTGAGACTGAAGTCCTCAGAGCAAGAGTCTGGAGATTTATGTTTAAAGATTTTATTCTTTCAAAGTTTTTCCTTAGAGCAAAGTGTTGTAGCTGAAGGTCACTCCCTCTGCCTTGTATTACAAAACTCTGTGATACTGGGTCCATCCCATCACTCATGTAAGTGTCACTGATGAAGTTTCATGATCTCTTTTCCATAGTGAGATTCAGGAAGGTTGCAAAAACAAACTTTGTTTTGTCACATTTTGGTCTGTTAAAGTGTGCTGTTTGGGAAATAAAGACATTTCCTTTCAAAAAAAAAAAAGGTGTTTGATGAAGAAGAAGGAAGGGAAATCAGGATGAAATATTGCCAGAGAGACTGACTATTATTTAACAAAGCCGCACAAGTGTCAGAGGGAGAGATTTAGAGAGTTTGGCTGGGGAACCTGCATAACCAGCTGAAAGCTGGGTTCATTTTTTTGGAGTTACTTGCCTGAGATACTGAGTGTTTGACATTTTTTTGAGCACTCTCAGGCTCAGGTCTTAGCCTGCACTTCATGCAATGTCTAGGTCCTCTAGGCCATTTGAGTCTCACACAGATGCTGGGAGGCCTTGCACCTTCAGGGGCTCAAAGAGGATAGCAAAAGAAACTAAAAAGTAGGAAGACACCCCAAGGAAGACACCACCTTTATTTGAGTAGTTATGCAGGCAGCAGTGAATTATAATTAACTGAAATAGGCTTACTCAAAGCATACTCCCTGTTAAGCCAAACTGCTGAAGACAAAATGCCTTGGGTCAGATTGTTTCGGCAAAATTTAACTAAAACTTTGATAACAAAAATAGATGTTCTGCCTCATTCCATCTTCTCCAGAATGTTATCAGTGTTCCTCCCTTTCTTTCTGGCTCATCATGTTCAACAGTTTCCCCTTGCACTCACATAGTTTCTCTGTTTCTCCATAAGGTCTCATGCTTAAATTTTAACATCTGGTACTTGAGACTACTGCTATGTAGAGTTTTCTCAAGCATACTGTTTTATTTGATTCTTTATGGATATTAAATATGCATGTGGAAATTCCACTCCATGCATATTTCCCAGCTTGGAGGAAAATTATGATTTTTTTTCTTTTACTTTTTGTTTTTTTTTGTAATGGGCTATAGAAAATTGAGGAAAAATATTACAAGAGATGCAGGTTTCACATATTTGGATATAAAAAAATGTTTTCCTATCAAAATTCTTAGACAAGAAAGGCACAAAAAGCATCTAGTGAACAGTAACAGAACAAGAGTACATGAAAGATAGGGATTAGGAATTTCTTATGGCAAGTGTAATGATCAAAACATAACATGTATAAGAAAACAATAGATTTGTAAAATATTCATGGGAGAAAAAAGGAAAAGTGAAAAAAGGACAAGTTTGCTGGTTACTGTGCAGCTGACAGACAAATACTTAAAGCTACGTAAGAATTTTCTGTAACACACAAACAGAAAAAAATAGTATTTTGTATCAATTTTTATTTTGATAATAGAAATAAGTGAGAAAAAAAAAAAGAAAATTTTGAAACTGACCTGGTTAATAAGTGAAATCTAATCACTGAAAGAATATGCATGAATACGAATGACAGTTCAGTGTCAAAACTGAGCGAAAAATAAGCTCACTTACTGACCACAAATGGTCCCATCTATCTCGCCCATTCTGGCAGATTGGTGTAAGGGATAGAAATGACAGCTTAATGTAAAGAAGCAAGAAATTTCTTTAGTGCTAGGGTTGAAAAGTAGCCTCAACTTGCAGAAGAATGAACACAATACATCATCTCTAGGAAGAGGAGGCCAAATATCATGCAAAACAATCTGCTCCAGAGCACTGAGTGTTGAAAATGCCTAGGGGATTTTGCCCAACAGGCCATGAGCCACAGCCTAGAAAAGACATCACAAATCAAGCCCAAACAAAATAGCCAATGGTCAGTTGTGTACGATTTGGAAGGAAATCACCTTTCACCCTTACTTTCTTTTTCGTTCATTTGCCTTAGGTTCTTATTAGCATGTTCGGAGTACAGATGTCTTGTATTCCAGATTTTGAGGCTCACTGGAGTGGAATTAATTGCTATATGGGTAGGAAATTATGAATAACTTGGTGATAAGTCTCTATAATGGTCTGCAATCTGTCAATGTAAAGAACTTAAAATTTAAGGAAAGAATATTATCAACTTTATATGACTGGATTTTGATTCATAGTATCTTAAATTTGCCATTCATATCTCCATTTCAAATACATTCCCATTTTTCATATAAATGGTGAATCACCTTTTGATACTTACATCCATTTGAATGAAGGAGTTTGTCCATTCATCCTCGTTGATCACTTTAAGACAAAAGGTTAGATGGGCCTATTCCACCTATGTTCTATTAGTTTCTTTGTGTTAGCTATCACACAGATAACTTACACAAAGGATATGATGGTCCAAATTCAGCATAGGTTACCTGTCTGTTTTCTCCAGTTTTTTACGTATTAGGTCCCAGTGACACACAGAATCAAGTTTGGAAGAGTGTTCAGAGCTTGGAAGAAGCATACTTTTTGTTATATAGCATCAAGTTCTGACACTTGTCTGACAAAAGTAACATTGCATATAAAAATGAAGATCATTCTTAATTAGTAAAGTATCCTTTTATTTAAACTACATAATATTTACTGGGAGAGACTGAATACTTTACCAGTTCAGGTGGTTGGGGCTTTTTTTGTTTTTTAATTGTGCCTTTGTAGACAAATTCATATATTTATTTTAAATTGCTGTATTTTAAAACTGGATTATAATGAAATACTGCTGAGATTTCTAGTGAGGTGAGACATTAAAATGCAAAGACATTTTTGTTTAGGTGGAATGGAGCAATCTCAGTGTATAATAAGCTGTGATGATAATGTTTCAATAGGTGTAATTTCTTTTAAAAAGCTAAAAACCTTTTTTTAACGATCTATAACTTTGCAAAACAAGAAAATATGCCTGCATTATGAAAGGAACTTTTAAAGCTGTATTTGTCATTATGACAATTTAATTCTACTTTCCTTCGCAGTATTTTGCTTTGCTTAACATGTGATGCTCCATATTTGTTAGTATCTCGAGACAGATCCTAGATCATGATTTAAGGGTACATCACTTTATAGTTGCAATTGCTAAGGGAACTCCTAAAAGCTTCTTTATCTAAATTTAGACACCTATTTTTCAGCAATTTTCTGAAGGGATGCACATCAGTATATTCTAGTGCAGGCATCCTTGGAAACATTGACTCCATTGAAAATTTCAAGGCTGCTTCCAATAAGAGAAAAGCTACCAAAAGAGAAAAGATTGGGCAGTGAAATGGCATGATTAGTCATATGTTTAGCCAGAGATACAATTTACAGATCAAATCTATCCCTCTATTTGAAAGATTAGGCTATTAAATTCACTGAATTGGGAAATTAAGAATTGTGAGCCAAATATTCATTTAATTAAAATTAAAATAATTTGATGATTTTCCTGAATTTATGCTGTATAACATAGAACCTCCCACATCATGGAACTCAGTCATCTGTGAATGCAGGCAACTAAGTCATATAATAACCTCTAATTTACAACAGCTGAAAATGTGACTATTTCTTCATCCTGAACCCATTAATAAAAACTACTGCATTCTTGAACCTCATCGAATGTTTTCTGTATGATAATTTAAAAGAAACATAATCCTATTTCCCCAAGTCAGGTGTTTTAAAGGTTATTAATTTGATGTTATTCTCTATTAACATCTGAAAAATAATTTCATTAACATTTATTAGTCTGAATGAGGGCTGCTCAATAGACCTGTGTCTTGCTAGCCTCTTTAAAAATGTTAATCTCTTTAAAAATAATCATCACATGTTCTGCTGCTGTCAGAACAATGTGGATTTTGTGGCACTGTTCTGAAGGGGACGGATTTAACCGTGAGAAAATTTATCAACAATCCACTTGACAGGACTATATTTCTACACTGGACTCTTCCATCCAGTGTATTGATTTCCAACACCTCCCCTTCCCATTTGATCACATCTGCTATATTTTGACTGCTATTCAAAATATTCAGCAGTAGAGTGTTGACAAAAGCCATATGAAACTCTGAAAAGAAGTAGTCCAGTGTATTTTGGTTTTCTGGTCCACAGTACAGCTTGGAGAAAGTGTAATGTTTTCTGCAATAATTTTTATATCAGTTAACCCTACCTCAGTTTTTCATGTGGATTTATTTTTGCGCTTACTGGAAGTCGCTGAAAATGTCAATCATAGTTTTCATTGTGTATGTTTTAGATTAAAGTTGGACCAATTTGATTTCATCATATGTTTGACATGATCTTACATTTCTTCTGCTTTGACTTTTCTACGCACACAGTATTATTTGCCAAATAAAATCAGTCTGCTCACTCCTTCGGAAAATCTGATGAAGCAATGGTTTCCTCATTTAGTCCTTTGCCAATTTCAAATGAAGCCCTTAAAAACACAGTGAAAGTGTCAAACCACCAGGAAAGGTGACTGAGACTAAGCTCAATGCCAATCAGAAAAGCAAAATAAGATCTTCTCATGCCCATTTTTTCTAGCATTTGATTCCAAGTTCAGCCAGGTTTTTATTCTCCAAACCACATTTTCTTAAATATCTGGGTCATGAGTACTGTATCCCTCCAAAATAAATAATGTTCAGGCCTCATCTCTTTGTTTTGCAAGTGGAATAGTCCAGGTTTTGGATTTATAAGGTAGCAAAATTGCATGGTACTGGTTTTCATTGGGCAAAAAGTAAACTGAATCCAGGCTGGTTTGGGTCTGCATTCCAAACACTAACGTGCAGGTGGCCTTAAATGACAGATTTTGAGATAGTGTAAAACGTGGACCATTCATAGCATTTTTTTATTGTGTGTAAAAAAAATTGTGGATTACGGTTTTGTCTGATTTTAATTAGCCTCCCACAAAGTTTAACCTTCCTGTCATTATTCAGAGCAAAGGTTCTTATTTTAGTGTATTCTGATTATAATTCTTTCTGTAAATCATTCCTCTGAGGGAGGAAAGAAACTCTTTTTGAGGGGACTTGTACCTTTTCTTGTATCTACCTTTCAGAAGTCACTGTAAGCAACACTTATGATCAGTCTTGTGCAAGCTTCTGAAGCTAGCTTACTCTTTCAGTAATGGCAGGAGAGAGCTATGTGTTCAGTGCGTTAGTTAAACTGGATCCTATGAGTATTAGTTTCAAAATAATTTGCTATGCCTTTTGTACTCTAAAACACAACCAGGGATTTCAGTCTAGAGATAAATGGTGAGTAGTAACACTGCCTTTCTTAAATCCTTCTCTTTCTTATTTTGCTGCAGTATCAGAAAGGATTTTTCTTATCTGTAAAGCCAAACTTCATTAAAAAACATAAGCATCTTTTACCTTGTCTAGCTGAGCCAAGAACAGAAATTTTCAAGGGTGGAAGTGATCTGGGGACAGATTTTTCAAAAATTTCAAAGAAAACAGGATATCCCTGAATATCCCTGATATCTTCTCTGAACAGACTACCTCCAGAAGCTGCTATTCTCATGCTGTCTGAAATGGTTTTAACCTTCCAAGGTGCTACAGCACAGGAAATAGAAGCCTTGGAACCTATATTCTTCAATGGTTATAATTTTAGGCTAGAGTTTAATAAAGTATCTTGCATACCTTTGCTTCACATTTGCACACAGAGACTCTTAACTGTTTACCTTGATGACAATGTAGTTTTCCGGCTAAGTCCACAAGGGGATAAAAATGTTCTTTATCTCCTCTACTGTACTGACATGTATTTTCAATTTGTTTTCAGGTCATTGAGAACACACTTCTGTTTTCTGGGTTTCAGTATCCCATTGAAAAGAGTTGCTATGTGCATTTTTAGCAGTCAATTCACAGCATGATCTGATATTTAGCAGCAAAACCTCAAGGTGAGAAGAACTAGCCTTTCCAAGTTCCTCTTCTTGTGGCTTTGAAACATCCCTAAATAGAGAATGTATTTGATTTGGAAGTACTTTATCATGCAAAAGCATATTCTGATGCCCTCTATTACTAGCAATGGTTCTTTTATTTCTTTAAAATGTTGGGTTTCTAGTTATTAGCCAGAATTTTTTTAATGCAAAATGTGTTTCAAATGATTGATATCCTTTTTGCAAGTGAATAAACAACATTTTTAAAGCTTTTCATTAAAAAGTAGACCTTTGGGTGTTAAATGCTACATAGCACTGTTGTGCTATAATATCATTCAGATTAAAAACTTATTTCAGCTTAAAACAAAACCAAATAATTTGGTTTCCTATAATCATAGAGAAAATATCCTGGTTTTATATAGGATACCACTGACTCAGAAATTGTCTTTGATTTCATTGTAATGTTTAGAGAAGTTGCCGTATAGCTGGCATATTCTGAAAACTGAACATATGAATTCAGCTGACTCAAAACCTGTGTAAACCCACCATAGGCATGCAGCCTCATTTAGACCAGGGAAAAGGTACTTCCTTACCATCCATCCACCAGTCTAATTAAGACATTGAATCTGATGCATTAATAATTTTAATGTAATAATCATAGAATTATATAATGGTTTCGCTTGGAAGGGACCTTAAAGATCACCTAGTTCCAACACCCCTGCCATGGGCAGGGACACCTTTCCACTAGACCACATTGCTCAAAGCCTCATCCAACCTGGCCTTGAACACTGCCAGGGAGGGGACAGCCACAACCTCTCTGGGCAACCTGTTCCAGTGTTTCACCACCCTCACAGGAAAGAATTTCTTCCTAATATCTAACGTAAATCTACCCTCTTTCAGTTTAAAACCGTTACCCCTCGTCCTGTCCCTATTTGCCCTTGTAAAAAGTCCTTCTCCCGCTTTCCTGTAGGCCCCCTTCAGGTACTGGAAGGCTGCTAGAAGGTATCCCTGGAGCCTTCTCTTCTCCGGGCTGAACAAGCCCAACTCTCTTAGCCTCTCTTCATAGGAGAGGTGCTCCAGCCCTCTGATGATCTTTGTGGCTCTCCTCTAGACTCATTCCAACAGGTCCATGTCCTTCTTATATTGGAGGCCCAAGAGCTGGACGCAGTACTCCAGGTGGGGTCTCACAAGAGCGGAGTAGAGGGGCAGAATCGCCTCCCTTGACCTGCTGGCCACGCTGCTTTTGATGCAGTCCAGGATACGGTTGGTTTTCTGGGCTGCAAGCGCACATTGCTGGATAACGTTGAGCTTCTCATCAATCATCACCCCAAGTCCTTCTCCTCAGGGCTGTTCTCAATCCATTCTCCACCCAGTCTGTATTTGTGCTTGGGATTGCCCTGACCCATGTGGAGGACCTTGCACTTGGCCTTGTTGAATTTCATGCGCTTCACACGGGCCTAGCTCTCAAGCCCATCAAGGTCCCTCTAGATGGCATTCCTTCCCTCCAGCATGTCGACCACACCACACAGCGTGGTGTCATCAGCAAACTTGCTGAGGGCGCACTCAATCCCACTGTCCATGTTGCCAACAAAGATGTTAAACAGGACCAGTCCCAATACCAACCCCTGAGGAACGCCACTCGTCACTGCTCTCCACTTGGACATCAAGCTGTTGACCGTAACTCTTTGAGTGCGACCATCCAGGTAATTCCTTATCCACTGAATGGTCCATCCATCAAGTCCATGTGTCTCCAATTTAGAGACAAGGATGTTGTGCAAGACAGTGTCAAATGCTTTGCACCAGCCCAGGTCGATGATGTCAGTGGCTTTTCCCTTATCCACCAATGCTGTAACCCCCCATCGCAGAAGGCGACCAAATTTGTCAGGCACAATTTGCCCTTAGGGAAGCCATGTTGGCTGTCACCAATCACCTTATCACATTTTCCATGTGCCTTAGCAAAGTTTCCAGGAGGATCTGCTCCATGATCAGGCACAGAGGTGAGACTGACCGGCCTGTAGTTCCCCGGGTCTTCCTTCTTTCCCTTTTTAAAAATGGGGGTTATGTTTCCCCTTTTCCAGTCAGTGGGAACTTCACCGAACTGCCACAACTTCTCATATATGATGGATAGTGGCTTAGCAACTTCATCTACCAGTGCCCTCAGGACCCGCGGATGCATCTTATCAGGTCCCATGGACTTGTGCACCTTCAGGTTCCTCAGATCTTCTCCTGCAGTGGGTGGTTCTTCATTCTCCCAGTCCTTGCCTTTGCCTTCTGCGACTTGGGCTGTGTGGCTTGAGCACTTGCCAGTGAAGACTGAGGCAAAAAATTCCTTGAGTACCTCAGCCTTCTCCATGTCCCAGGTAACCAAGTCTCCCTTTTTCTTCTGGAGAGGGCCCACATTTTTGCTAGTCTTTCTTTTATTACCAATGAACCTATAGAAGCTTTTCTTGTTGCCCTTGATATCCCCGGTCAGATTTAATTCTATCAGGGCTTTAGCTTTCTTAATCTGATCCCTGGCTGCTCAGACAATTTCTCTCTATTCCTCCCAGGCTACCCGCCCTTGCTTCCACCCTCTGTAGGCTTCCTTTTTTTTGCCTGAGTTTTTCCAGGAGCTCCTTGTTCATCCGTGCAGGCTTCCTGGTGTTTTTGACTTCCTTTTTGTTGGGATGCACCACTCTTGAGCCTGGAGAAGGTGATCCTTGAACATTAACCATCTTTCCTGGGTCCCTCTTCCCTCTAGGGCTTTATCCCAAGGTACTCTACCAAGCAGGTCCCTAAAAAGGCCAATGTCTGCTCTGCTGAAGTCAAAGGGTGGTGAGGTTCCTGTGCACCCTCCTCACTGCCCTAAGGATCTTGAACTCCACTATTTCATTGTCACTGCAGCCAAGGCTGCCGTTGAGCTTCATGTCTCCCACCAGCCCCTTCTTGTTGGTGAGAACAAGGTCCATCATGGCATCTCTCCTCATTGGCTCCTCTATCACTTGGAGAAGGAAGTTATCATCAACTCATTGCAGGAACCTCCTGGATTGCTTATGCGCTGCTGTGTTGTCCTTCCAACAGATAACAGGATGGTTGAAGTCCCATATGAGGATGAGGGTTTGTGAACGTGAGGCTACTCCTGTCTGTCTATAGAGGGCCTCATCTGCTCGGTCTTCCTGTTTGGGTGGTCTGTAGAAGACCCCCACTATATTGTTAGCACTTCTTGTTGGCACTTTGCCCACCCTGCCACCCCACATAGGCACATGCACATGAGCCCTTAAAAAAACTCCCAAAACACAGGAGCAGTTGTGAAGTTGTAGCCACACTGGTATTTTGCACAGAGCAAGCAAAGCCCTGTCATTCAAAGGGTATTGTATGTGTGCTGATAGTGTTGCATCCTTTAGCATGGTCTGGTGGCGAATTGATATAATACAGCTTTTTCCATCACTCCAAAAATCAATCATCTTCTACTTTTTGTCTCTGTTAAAGGCCCTATACTCCCTCTTAAGCCAGCCATTACACTGATTGATTATGACTAAAATTGTCTTGAGTCCTACACACTGAAAAAGAAAGATCTCATACAATGAGAAAAGAAAGTGGAACATTTTCAGCTTTCTCTTGGTTGTTATAAAACATTAGTCTGAAATGAAAGGTAGAAGCATCAGTTGTTCATTGGCTGTACCATCAAATATCATCAGCTTGCATTGCTGTGAGCCCTAAATTGACATTTTAAGTGCCTCATTTGTTCACAAGAGGTTCTTTCTCAAGCTCTCCCTTTTCTGTCTTGTAGACAAAGTGAGACAACGTTCACTAGAGTGAAGACGCTCACTAGAGTGAGACAACGTTCACTAGAGCAAAGAGCTGAAAATACATTTTGAACATGTGTTAATGCTGTTTCAATAAACATAGAAAAACTTTAAAATAGGATCTCATAGTGCAATGGTGATGATGGCAAATGGTTTCTTCAAATGGCTATGTCTGAAAAACCTATTTGAGGTGTTCGAGTACTTCTGAGCCCTTAAGCGGAATCAAGATACATGAATTTGAGGTGTTTTTTTGGAATGTTCTTGGGTTATGCAAGAATGGATTCTGTTCTGAAGGTTTGTCCCATTAAATTTAGCATGCTGAAGTGTCTCTTCGGTGTGATAATTAAAAGGAATGTGAAAAGGAAAATGGCAGCACTGAATTGCATGTCACTCTAATCAAATTGAAATGGATATCATCTGTTTGCAGACTGTAATACAGGGGGTGTAATTCCCGTTAAAAACAACTCTCCATATTGAAGTAGAATGATTTTGTTATTTAAGCAGGATCAGGATAGACTGATAGAAAAAGCTGTCTTAAATCCCTCATGAAAACTCACCAATATTCAGCCCTTTGTTTCTCTAGAAATTATATGTATAAACATTTTTTATTAAATCCACAATTGAGCACTTGTTAGTCTATTAAAAGCTTAAACAGTTTTTTAATTCAGCAGAGCTACTTTTGCTTCACTTCTGGTATTTGTCCACTCTTTTATATTTGCTATATCCTATAAGATTTACCAGCTCTGAGATGACAGAAACTGGTGCCTGCTACAGGCATCACATCTTATTTCAGATTTAACAACAACAAGGAAGAAAAAAATTCTATTGCTTAATGCCTTTCTGACAGTTTTCCACTAGGCTTAAAAATTTACCAACTGGATAAAAACTGTTACATTTTGAAATGCTAATTCTAGACTCATGACCTAGGCTAACGAAATTCTTAACGTGTTACTAACTAGCACAGATCAAAACTGTTACTGTAAACCTGATGATAGCCATTTTTCTACAATTTTTTATTAAATGAATATGTTTCCAAGTACAGGATTGTGTTTGTGCTGTATTTAGAAAAATCTGTGAACTGTAACTTTAGTATGTTGTGTAAAACATTAAAGATCATGATCTTTGAAAGGATTACTGTAAGGTGAAATATAGGGAAGGTTTTTTAGTAATATGGCTCATAATTTGAATTACTAAGAAATAGTTTAATAATCAGAATAATGCAGACCACCTCTTTATACATCATTTGCATTACGAATTATATGAATTCAAATCCTGAAGAAAAGATGTTTTTGAGGACAATTTGAGACACAAACTTTCTAATGCCTTTTAATGGAAGGGAAGTGTGTTCTAGTCCCATACCCAGGGAAGTCTGAAGCAAAACATCTCTTAAGACCATCTCAATTGTTAGACAAGTGTTTAGAAATAGCGTGAAAGTAGCTAAGTATTGTTGCTGGATGGTGTCAACCTCATCAAGATGAAATAAAAGATGATGAAAACTCCCAGCCAAACCAGCAACCACAGCATGTAGCAGAACAAATGAAAACCTGTCAGGCCTAGATAAAACCTGGTTAAAATCAAATTAAATATGAGATGAAGAGAAGCCAGGTCTTAGGAAAAATAAAACAAAACATTAAAATTGCTCAAAACCAAAAGGAAACTAGCCAAGAACAAACTTGTCAAGAACTGAGGTGGATTAGGAAAGAAACTGATCTAAGATACAAGGAACAAACTTGGACCTTATGGAGTGTGTAAAGCAAATGAAAGGAGTCAGAATGGTATTCATCTGAGATCGATTTACCATTTTTCCATTTGCCAAAGCAGAAGGAAAGATGTCTTTTTCCAGTGTAGATTATATTATATAGAATATCTAACTCTAAGCCTGAAGTTTAACTGTTTTTGCAGACATTTCAGAGAGGAATATCTTATTATACCTAGTTTAAAATAATAGCTAAATGCTCCTCAGATGGAGAAACAGAATGCTTTATGTTATTGCTACCAGTCTAAAGGGACCTGTACTTACTGTGCACAGTACTTTTTTTGAAAAATGGAAGAGCTATCAGACATTCATAACTGCATTATTCTTTTTGGAACTAGGAACAGAATAGAATTGGCTAAGTTTCACTCAAGGATTATATAAGACAGTGTGAATAATGAGGAAGGAATTAGAGCTGGGAAAGTATCAAACCTCTCTAGAGCCCCTGTCAATCTTTGGGACTGGGGAGAAAGTTGCAGAGCAGCTCTTTGTGTAAAACCATCATTGTGAATTACAAAGTGGAAGGTTCAGGCTTCCAGCATATCCATGTATTGTAGCTCCTATGAATCTTGTGACAGTTGCTCAAATGCAATTGAGGACACAGTGCAATTCTGAAGGATATTCATAATGTGTATCCATAGGTACCTGAGTTAGCAGATCAGTGTCTGTAGCTGGAAAGATTCAGAGCATGGTTCAACCACAGGTGGCCTCATTCATTCCCAGTTGGAGAAGCTGTTCCAGGTCAAGAGCAAAAGGTGGTCTGACAAGATTCCCTAAAAGTAGGTACTGGACATTAGAGGCTTCACATGTCACGCTAGTCTGCCCCTAGCATGCTTCATCAATATTAAGTAAGCTGAAGGACAAACATAGACCGAATCTTGGCTAGTGCTGGACCTTATGATGATTTCTATTTTATCGGACGTATGGGGTCACAAGTAAGGCTTGGAAGCAAGTACAGGATTTCATCTTATCCATCTCCTAGGCAGGGTCCTTTGAGATATCTAACCTCATCCAGTGATGCAGTTTTTAGCACTTCTTAGGCAAAGTAGAGCTACCCTTATCAATAACAAAGTTAGTTTCCAAACAATTGATTTAAATCTCTGTTGCTGCACTCTATGTCCATGATCCTTCTAACCTCCAGAGACACAGAAAATGGCTTATTCACTAACTCTTCCCTTTTCTTTCTTTCTTTTTTTTTTTTTTTTGGTGTGTCAGCCTTTCACGCATTTAAGGACTGTTATGAAGTAACTCTACTTACTTAGGGGTTTTTTTTCTTAATCCATTGTGATTCTTGGAAATTCCTGTCTTTACTAATAGATAAAAATCTTACCTTCAGACATGTAGATGTTGATTCTGACCTTACATTTGTAGGAAATGACACTGTAAACTTTGGAAATTGTTAGTCACAGAGAAATATCCAAATGATTTTCTAGTGCTCTTGTTGGAGGAACGTGAACATGCTGTGAACAGGGCAAGGGAAGGAAGGAAGAGTCAATATGGGCTCCTACCTGAGAATGAAGGTGGCAGGCTTTGTTTCACACCTCTGTGATCATATTGCTAAATGGTAATAGCAACATCTTATAAAAAGAGCTTAGCCCAATGAGGGAGGCTTGACAGTTAATTCCTTAATGATTAAAGATAAACGTGAGTATAACAATGACACAAATGATATTCTAATGAAGAAGCTTCATTGAAAAAGAGAAAATTGCTTATGATGAAAGTAGGACCAGTACCTTGTGGGCTTTCTCCTGCTATCTAAAAAGGAATCTTTTGTGTCATTATTGTCTGATAGTGACAAAGAAAAGTAAAACAGGTCAGCAGAAATGTAGAAGATAATAGAGACAAGAAACAGCCAAATAGTTTTCTAAAAATCAAACATCTCCAGAAAAAAATACTTTGTTCTGACGTTTTTTTCTAAATTGGTAGATGATGGGAATACTGT
Source organism: Nyctibius grandis (assembly GCF_013368605.1). Lineage (NCBI taxonomy): Eukaryota > Metazoa > Chordata > Aves > Nyctibiiformes > Nyctibiidae > Nyctibius > Nyctibius grandis. The sequence goes on from NC_090660.1 coordinate 83,012,658, forward strand.
GAATGTAACAAATTCCATTCTAATTCAGCTTTTGAAGAATACTCGAGGTTTTCGTGAAATCTTGCAAACTGTATATTCTTCTGCATATGAACACTTGTGTAGAGTTAAAATTGGCTGAAGTAAAGGAAGACTGTTAAAACATTTTGACAGTCTTTTTTGGCTTTAGTAGAAGAAAGTACCACTGATTTGAAAGTATCATGTTACATTATTTCTCTTTCATTCACATAGTTTTTTAATCCACACAATCAGCTGTGAATTGTATACTAACAAATAGTGACCTCTTTGAGGATATTTAAAAATTCTCAGTCATACATCTTATAATTTTCTCTTTTGATGTAATTCTTACTGCAATCAATCACAGGCCTGCGACAGGCAGGATTTTTGCTCTTCCTCACCTGGATTTCAATGAATCTCTGTAGAGGTTCTCCTCCACATGTATCAGTTGACTCATGGAGGGTCAAGGCCTGACAGTTCAGATTGGGACCACATTGAAACAATGAGCCTAAGTATAAGAAAGCCAGATAATAATGACAGTTATCAGAGAGAGGGCAAAATATAAACCCTTTGTGTTGGGTTCAGATGCCTAAATATTTGCCAAGAGCCAGTTAAGACAGATTTGGCTTGAGCAGAGTGGTCCAGAAGGTTGTAGGTTTCACACAGGTCCTGTCCCATCTTTTCTGGTACTGTGTGGATGTCCCAGATGCCATAGACCATCAAAGCATTGCTAATCAAAGTTTACACAGCTTAATTGAGCCCTTTAGTCTACAGGTAACCTTTTAATAAAATTTTCCTTCTTTAGCATCTCATCAGTCTTTATTTCTGGTCTGCTTCAGGACTGCTAGCCAGCTTTGTTGTCTCTTGAATAGCATTTATGAAATTTTAACGATGCTTAAGTTGTAAGCATGAGAAGTACAAATTTTGCTCACTCTTAGTCTGCTTGCCACAGCATGTTCAGTATTGTAGAGGTGTTAGTCAGGGGTATGGGTCGACCAGCGCTTTAAGCTGTGTCCTCATTACATCATAAAGGGAATATGTTATCATAAATCTGCCTTAATAGCTAAATGGCATTTCTTGGTGAAGTGAATTTTATTTATCTAAGATAACACCATGTTAAAAAGCTTTATGATGTCAGATGATTGTCCAAATTTTTACCAGTGAAAGGTGCACACATGTCAAGTGCATAATTTTAAGCCATCAATAATTATATTAAGGAGTGTTTATTACTTGGGAGATATTAAGTGTTGATCCCTACACATATAATTTATTTCAAGAAGAAAATTAATTCATATTCATAAATGTAATATTTTCTTAGTCAACATCATAAAAATAACCATAATGGAAGCCTTAGAAGGATATTATCTAAGAAGACTCTTTGGGTGCATTGAATTAAACACTGAGAGACAGAACATACTTTAAGCCTCCCCCACTTTCCTTTTTTTGTCTAAGATCTGCTCATTAAAAATGAAATCGAGGATACAGCCCAGACTAAGCATTTATTGATGAGTAATATGTGACATTCAAGTCAGTAGTTATATTTGTAAAGTATCTGTATTTTTTATTGCCCTCTGCTTAGGAAACAGTTTGAGAAATTTATTGCATTATTCAAAGAAAAAATCCTCATTGGGACCTGTGGGGTGGGAAGGAGAGAGAGGCAAGAGGTGATATGGGATATGCAGAAGTGGACATTATTAATTCTTTTATCACCAGGAACAATAAACTGATAAAATTCATTCCAACAGGCTGTTTTAAGAATATTTTAAACTTTTGTAATCATTTAAGAAGATGTGTCTTTGCAGAAAATTAGTAAGCTTAATGTGAGTAGGTGATTTTTGTTGCCGAGACTTCTATTCATTTCTTTCCACCTCACTAAGCTTGCTGCATTTAACCAGCCATATGCAAGATTCTAACATTTTTTTAAAGCTGTAATAGTATGAAAGTGAATTTTAAACTTCTCTAAGAGTGAACAATAACATAGAGAAACAGGTGCCCACTCACACCTAGACAGCACATTCAAGTATTTTTTTGCAATATTTTTTATGAGCAGACCTAGAATGATTCACCAGAGTGTATTAACATTATTTTTAGCAAAATGCATTTCACTGTACTGAAGAAATAATCAGAGTTGCAATTAACACAAAGTAAAACCAATAAAGACTGTGTTTTCAGGCATCATTGATTTTAAATAAATTAATTCTTGTCCCATGAAATTTCTATTTAGTTTGTATTTTTATATTATACCATTACCAAGATATTTGCATACAAATACATTGTTGTAATAGAATAATGCTCAAAAGAACAATGGAAAAATATATATGTTGTTCATGTGCTATGTGTAATATAATATGGAGAGCTGGTAATATATGTCTAGGTTAAACACATGATAAAAATTAATGAAAAATTAGCCATTAATAATAAGGAAAAGGAATGAGTTCTATAGTTAAGCCCTAACATGGGCTGAGGAAGAAGACTGAGGACATCTTACCACATCAATTACAGAAGGAAAATTTGAACTGAATGGTACGGATGAGAGCCTTCAGGTAGAAGTAGGAAAAGAGAAAGAAAAGGGAACAAAGATTGATACACAAAGCAGCAAATCTAAAGGGAAACCACAGATCTCCGTAATCTGAGTCAGATCACAGACCTGATTCTACTGGAAATTAATTCACAGAAAAAAATAAAGCAGGAAAACTGGGGAATTTTCCTCCGTGCATATAAATTACTGCAAAAATACAGACTTCAATGAATATAAACTCCGCAATGCTGTTTGAGTATATGGTCTTTCTACATGGTACAGACATTTTATCTGCCTCTACATTTAGCTATGACTTAGCCAAAATTTTTCCTTCCAGTCACTGTTGATGTGCTTTGCAATTTCCCACCTTTCTTCTGACCTCCACAATAGAGATGGTGTTATTTTAACTGTGGCATTTTGAGACGAATGTAGTTGAAATACTAAATAAATCTAAAAAAATGCATCCATTACTTTCACTTTCTTCAGACTACACTTTATCCTTAGCTATGCTGATACAAAGCCAAAGCAAATGAAAATATACGTGGTCAGTTTTGACAGAGGGAGGAAAAATAGATGAATAGAGCCAATATAAAGTAAAGATGTCACTTCAGTAGCTAGAGCTGTGTCAATGTGAGGATGTGTGAATACTGAACAACTGAAAGGAAAATTATTAAATTACGCACAAAACTAAAAATGGAGATACAAACAAAAATCTGAGGGGGAAAAAAAGATGGAAAAAGTACAATTTTAGCGTAGGCAGTTTGAAAGAGACATTCCTTTTAATTTCTTTTTTTTTTTTTTGTGAAGAAAATAGCTGTAGATCAATGTTTTTAGACAATGGATGCTGCAAACTGTTCCTGTATGAAAAGGATTGTTTTTTATTTTCTGAAACATGAATGAACCATAGGCACCAGATGTTAATTTTTTTTATGTAAGCCAAAGATACTAGCTTTAGATTTCTGTGAGTAGTTTAGAGAGCTGTTGTCAATCTATGTATTTTAAACAGCAATAAGACTATTATTATCAGTTTTCAAGACATTTCAGTGACTATATTTATTTTTTTCACTACTGTACCCTCTATCTCTAATCCATTGACACTTCTGTATTTGTGGTATCTGGGATCAAGATCATAGAATCATAGAATGGTTTGGGTTGGGAGGGACCTTAAAAATCATCTAGTTCCAACACCCCTGCCATGGGCAGGGACACCTTTCCACTAGACCACATTGCTCAAAGCCCCATCAAACCTGGCCTTAAACCTGCCAGGGAGAGGGCAGCCACAACTTCTCTGGGCAACGTGTTCCAGTGTCTCGCCACCCTCACAGGAAAGAATTTCTTCCTCATATCTAATCTAAATCTGCCCTCTTTCAGTTTAAAACCATTCCCCCTCATCCTGTCACTACTTGACCTTGTAAAAAGCTTCTGTCCAGCTTTCCTGTAGGCCCCCTTCAGGTACTAGAAGGTTGCTAGAAGGTCTCTTCGGAGCCTTCTCTTCTCCAGGCTGAAGAGCCCCAACTCTCCCAGCCTCTCTTCATAGGAGAGGTGCTCCAGCCCTCTCATCATCTTCATGCCCCTCCTCTGGACTCGTTCCAACAGCTCCATGTCCTTCTTGTGTCGGGGGTCTCAGAGCTGAACACAGAATCACAGAATCACAAAATCAACCAGGTTGGAAGAGACCTCAGGGATCATCGAGTCCAACCGTTGCCCTTACACCACCCTGTCAACTAGACCATGGCACTAAGTGTCATGTCCAGTCTTTTCTTAAACACATGCAGAGATGGTGACTCCACCACCTCCCTGGGCAGCCCATTCCAATGTCTAATAACCCTTTCTGTAAAGAAATTCTTCCTGATGTCCAACCTGAACCTCCCCTGGCGAAGCTTGAGGCTGTGCCCTCTTGTCCTATCGCTAGTTGCCTGGGAGAAGAGGCCAACTCCCACTTCACTACACCAGGTGGGGGTCTCACGAGAGCAGAGTAGAGGGGCGGAATCGCCTCCCTCGACCTGCTGGCCACACTGCTTTTGATGCAGCCCAGGATATGGTTGACCGCCTGGGCTGCAAGCACACATTGCCGGCTCATGTTGAGCTTCTCATCAACCATCACCCCCAAGTCCTTCTCCTCAGGGCTGCTCTCAATCCATTCTCCGCCCAGCCTGTATTTGTGCTTGGGATTGCCCTGACCCACATTCAGGACCTTGCACTTGGCCTTGTTGAACTTCATGCAGTTCGCATGGACCCAGCTCTCAAGCCTGTCAAGGTCCCTCTGGATGGCATCCCTTCCCTCCAGCATGTTGACCACACCACACAACTTCGTATCGTCAAAAAAATCTCAAAATATGAAGGGCACATCAAAACATTAATTTCTTAAAGCATTAGGAAATACTTTCACACAATTTTATTGAACGTAGATTATTGTTCAATGAACTAAAATTTCTACCTCTTTCCACCTCCATAGCTGCCACTGGCATCTTCTTTCTTGAAGGTCATCATACCTCTCATCTCCCCAACACAGCAAGAATTTCTTCCCCTTTCCCCTGCTCCCTTTAGGAAGATGTCTGGATTCTTTGAAATGGTGACATACATGTATGTGGAAGATCATAGAACGCTGCCACTTGTTTTCCCATGACGTTATGATTCAATAGACTAGCAGGCAATGAAGTAGTTATAAAAATGAGCAATCAGCAGAATGTTGCTTAAATAAATTTCCCCAAGTTAACTCATTGAAAGGTAACGTAGAAGTAAATATGGGCATGAAAAACCATGCATTTTGTATGTTATTTCCTGAATAACCTATTCATGAGCTCAGACCTGCAGTCATGATTTCATTTGTCAACATGTGTTGATTTTTTTTTAGTAGTAATTTTACTTGAAAACTTAGCCCAAAATATTTTAATGTCCTCATATGCATAATTCTAAAGCCTCTCAATGAAAAGTTAGTTTTTATTAATTTACTCAATTTTGGTTATATCAGGGCTTTTTTGAGGAATCTTGATGTCAGACTATCAAATAGAACATTACCCCATTTTGTCTGGTTACATGTTTCTATATGCTTTCTGGGTTTTATTAGCTGGTATCAAAAAAATAGGAAAAAATAGGAAAATAAATATATTTGTCTCTGAGCTTTGTAACATAGAAAATAGTTGGAGCCAGTAGCATCTCCCCTGGATTTTAGGAGAATGGTATTACCCTGCCTTTCTCTGAGAGATTGCTGGTTACCTTCTGCCAGTGAGCAACTGTCTCACTGCAAAGCAGAAGCACGATCTCATCTCTTTTGTCTGTGTTCAAGGCAATTACTTCTTAGAAAGTGGAATTTCTTCAGAATGACTATGTACAAGAGCAAACGCAGAAACCAAAGATGTAAGTAAATTGTAAAGTTTTTTTAATGTTCTTACAGAGGAGGGAAAATAAACCATGCTGTGCTTTACCCCTCTCTGGTTAAATAATACCAGGAAAGCAGGAACAGTATTCCCTGTCAGTTATCCCACTGTATCTGTATGTTCAGTGCATGAAAGAGCTTTAAAATAAAAAATTATCTCACTTGTTACTATGGAAACCCTCAGTAAGTGATTGCTTTATAATATCAGCAAAAAAAATATAGATCAAATATAAGTTTAGTTCAGAACAGCATCCTTTATTCAGGGCTTAATGACTGGCTACATGTAGCCTTTGACTTGGCAGGGTTGACACATTTTCACTTGGTGGATTTTTTTTATGTGGTTCACTTTACGGAGACAGCGATACCAGAACTTCCAGGGCAGTTATTTTCTTTTCTTTCACCACAACTTTCAGAAGAATTAACACAGAAACAGAAACTGGGTGGGAGCGGGGAGGGGGGGGGGGGGGAGGGGGGGGGGGGGGGGAGGGGGGCGGCCAGAGGGAAGCATGCATGTGTGTCTGTTCTGTATTTAAGACACTCCATCCCTGAAGATTCAATGGCTTCTAAATGCATGAGTTTTCAGTCAAGCACCTGTTTGACTTTTTAAATTGCTATGGCATCAGCTGTAGGAATTTCAGGACCAACCTTGTCTCCTCCAGAACATTACAGGAGGGTGACTGAGGCAAAGGAAACTGAAATGCTGTGGGTCAGGTCATGAAGTATGTGTTACTGTAAGGAAATCTAGCAAGAAGCCAAGTTATAAATGGAGGGCAAGTCTGAATTCTGAGCAAAAAAGACATTCACCTAAGAAAAATGCCATGTAGCGACTGTGTGCTCTCAGGGAGAGAGCAGGAGGGAAGAAATATCAATGCAAAAGAATATAAGTTTGGACTTTAATTGGACAGGAGCATTGTTCCTGTTCTGAGTTGAAGGGATATATACAACTATATCACTGACCTCAGTCTGTGGTCCTTAGAGCTTAATCTGTACAGGTACCCTTCATATTTTCTTGCCCAAAACAAATGCATGTGCTGCATGTAGAAAGTTTGCAGGATAGATCTCTGCTAAAATCTCTGCAACAGAAATCAATCACCTGTTTCACAATCAAATAAAATAAATTATCATAAATTTTGTTCCGGTAGCAGCAGTGAAAGAAAATTACTTATATACAGGCAGATTGTAATTAATCTAGTTCATTTTAACATACTAATTACTCCCACTGTTATGTAAACCAGGAGCTTTTTCTATAGCCAGCTGCATTCTTGCATTCTCTCCTGTTCAGGCCTGGTTATGGTGTACAATAACAAAATTTTGACTGGGTAGCTGAGTTCTTAGGTTTTTTGTTGTATGGATATAGTCATTCATGAAAAGTGCACGAGATGATGGTTTTAAGAATGCTTTTATGAGGAGAACCTGTCTTCTTCCCCTTTCCTCTCCATCCCTGCTGACCCTGAGGAAAATCTGTGATTTGTCAAGAGGAAAAAAAAAAAGAATGAAACATAATTGGAATCAAATTTGTAACTATGAGGGTGGCTGTTGCAATGTTTTTTGGTTTTAAAACTGTCTCTAATTTTAAGATACTAATCAATAAATATCTCAATAAAACTGCCTCCATTATATTAGATACCAATACTGTATACATGGTTGATCCATTAATATTTCTTAGCTAATTAGCAACCATAAAAGTCTTAACAGATAAACAAAACAATTTGAGTAATTTTGATATTTGCTCCTATTCATATCATTCAAAGGTTTTTAGATGGGTAGATTTCATCTAAGCAATCGTTTATTCTGAAATATAAGGGATAACAGTAGCAGCTGTGTCAAACAACAGACAAGTACTACATTTTCAGTCCATTATGTTTAACACATGTTCTATTTCAAACTTGAAGGCATTTTTGGCAGCCTTTAGTAAACAATAATAAAATATATTTAGTATATAATTTCCAATATATGTAGGGTAAACCTTGGGTTTTATGTCTCCTCACTACCTCTCAATAAAACACTTGAACATCTGGCATAAAACAGAAGTGAGCTTTGTGGCTTGTTCTTATTTATTGACGTTCTGCTTCTGGATTTGCTGCATTCCAAACAGTATTATAAGCACAGCTTTCCTAACCCCAAAAAAATGTTTGAAGAAGGGTGTAAAGGCATTTTGTATTTAATTTAAAAGCACATCAGATTAGAGAGGAGGATAATAAAAATAGAGACATAATGATCTTTTTCTAACATAAAATAAAAGGAATGCCCATTTCCAATTTCTGTCCCAGGTACAAAACTGTTGCAAGAGGAGCAGATGCAAAAAAAATGGGTCTACTTACCTGTCTGTATGAATGGGATAAAGGTTCCCATACATTTTTTCAGCTTCAGCATCATACATAAGACTTCTAAGTTCAAAACTAAGCTTAATGTTTTGCTTTCATTGTACCTTTGATTTTGATTCTACTCAAAGTGGCACTCATATTAAGTAGTTAACATATTTTATTCATTTGATACATGGTCATAACTAATGAGAATTAAAAATAAATGTCACAGTAAACTGTGAAACTTGCATCACTAAATAAATAAAATTCCGATTAAGGCTATTTCTGTGTGACTGTTTGTGTGCACCTACCTACACAGATAGATACACAGTCTCCATGCATACATGTGTCTGCACACTCAGATTTACAGCATGCTTTATCCGTAATTCAGGATGTTATCTAGCTGATAGGCTGGATTATCATTTCATTGCATGGACCTAATGACTGTGTGAGAGGAAACCATCGTAACAAATGCAATCTTATAAACGCTGAAAAACTGGTAAACACATGTGGTAAAGCTTTTCTGAAATAAAAGGTTGGAATCTTCACTGACTTGCCTTGGGGCTGCAGCTGCAGAGGAGGATGGTCAGGGTAAGCCTTGTGGTAGGTTGCAGTGCACATGTGGGTCTTCTCCATTGAGAGGCAGTCATTCACATCTTCTGGACATGCCATGCCTCCAAGCCTCCTCTCATGAAGCAGGTAGCAGGCATTTGTTTTTCACTGGGGTCTTTCTTGTAGACTTCACTGTTACAGGAATCAAGGCAGGCTACTATCTTTGAAGACAATAACATTGGAAAAAATTGACTTATCTATAAACTAGCTTTAAGAAATTCACCTTTATTATTTATTCATGGTTAGTGTAGGTTCACAACTTAAATCAGGACCACATTGTGGAGGACTGTGTATGAAAAGAATGAAAAGATGATCCTTAATGATGCTCCAGTCTAACACTGTAAATTTGACTTGGAAGAAATGCAAAAGGAGAGAGAAACAAAAACGGCCAGTGGGGCAGGCAAGTCGTGTTTTGAGGAAGGTGTGTGGCAGCACTGGAAGGAGATGTCAGAGCGATGCCTGCAGTGCAGTCTGGTGTGGGACTTCCCTGCTACACACCTGAACTGGGGGTTGGAAAGTTAAGGCAAAGATGGAAAAATTAAGGGGAAGAATAAGACTTATCTTTTGTTTTCTTCAGCTTCATGTTTTTGGTGCTTCATGGGCTCTTATGCACATCAGCAATGACAATCAGAGCACAACAGCAGCTGAGGTAAAGAGCAGTTACTTTTTAATATTAGGAACCATTGATAAAGTCAACAGTTATCGTAAGTGCAGCTACAGATCCTGTCCTTTTCCAAGGGGTTGATTCCAAGTTATCGATCCCAGACTCATTCATGACAATATGAAGAATCCTGTCAACATCAAATGGCCTTGAAATTATGCTTCAAATGCATTAATGACTTCTGCCATGGCTTGGCTACCAGATCCATGTAAAATATCTGTTTCCATGAATATTACAGTCTGCTTAGCTGAAATAGTCATTGCTATTTTTTATGCTGACATGCTGTGAACAGTAATTTTTTTTAAAGTATGATCCAGACCTTGTGAAGATTCTGTTTCTTTTAACAGATGATTACTTATATTACAGCAGTTTTTTGAAAAGTGTAATGAGAGGGGAGACATCACACTTCCTTTTATTCTGGCAATTTCTCTGTGCTCATAGGAGACAGGTCACAACTTTACCTGTAATTGACAAATGGATTATGATGCTTTGCCCTCAGCTCCCAATATTGCTTGTGCAGTCCTAGGTGTCCCTGCATGCAGAGTGCTGTAGAAAGTAGCATGTGCATTTATTAAAGGGTTAAATGACAGTAAAATGAAAGTAAAATAAATTATTTTTCAAAAGTGATGCAGGTAGCTGCTGCAATGTAGAATGCATGTGGCTGTCACAGAAGGTCATGATACTTTTGGTTTAAACTAGTGCAGTATTCAGAGGTGTGCTGTCCACAGGTGTCACCTGATACGTGTTTTTCAAGTATCCTTGTCTTGCTGAAAAAATAATTTCTTGTATACTGATAAAATCTGGTAAGAAATTCTGTGAAATTCCAATTTGAAGGGGTATTTTGTCCTATCGGCATTCTTTGATCTATTGCATAGCTATATTTTCTTTTATTGATAAGGTTCCTCTTGCCATCTTTTCATCATGGATTTCCTGTTCTCACCTTCTTTGTCCACCTTTACAGATAGCATAATCACTTTCAGCCTTAAAAAATAGATTTGGCATCTGTTGAGTTTTGTTATATTACAGTTTGATCAGCCCATGATCTCTTCCACCTCCTTTTTGTCTCTTAGGACAATGCTGAGGCTGCTGCTGCTCAAAGAAAATAGCAGCCTTTAATACAGTGTATGCTAGGAGTTAAAGTGACTGGAAAACCAAATCTCATTGGGGAAAACAAGTGTAGTTACTGACCCAGATACATATAAGAAAACTCTGCTTCTTTCCTTAAAACATCAGAGATCCAGACAACAAGGGAATATCTCTTCAGCATGATACAGAGACAGCTTTCTTCATGTAAAGCTGTCCTACAAGAGACCCAGGATATTCCTATTGCTGCATACCTTTTGAGGAAGTAGAGTTCAGTGCAATTAAGAGTATCAGTAATAAGGCTGAGCAAGAAGACACTCATGACCTGCAGGAGTAAAAATGTCATTGAATATTCACATCACATGGATAACATCTTCATACAAAAAAAATATAATCGCTACTCAACAAGTCAGGGGCTTCAGGGATAGAAGCACTCTTCTCATAGCTTTGAAGGGAATTCATTGTGACCTGAGAAGGTTGGCTTGTTTGATATTATTCAATTCCCAATGTTACTAAACAGTAAAACTCAAGACATATGTCCCTCAGTGAAGCACGCAGGGTAAATAAACTAGAATTTTTCCTTTGACACTTTTTCAAATGTCTGTTTACACCTCTAAAGCAGACATGGTTTTTCTGTTTCTAGACCATACAAGTGAATTAAAAATATTGAAAGGTAATTGTTTCAAAAAGCATCTTTTGAGAGATTAATAGTCTGACCAAATCCTACATGCACAACTCAAGTGATGCTCCCCAGTGCTTGGTGGGACTCTGCCTCAGAAAGCAGAATTTTTGTCTCTGTAGAGTAAATGCTGGGAGAAAATACTAAAAGTGAGGAGGAAAGCTTGGGAAATCAAGAATTTACAATCTGTCTTGAAAAGAGGAGAGAAAGGAATAAACAGTGCAAGTACAGATTCAGAAGTGACTTCTAAAACATTGTCCGAGAGCAGAAGTCAGAACACCTGAAATGCAAGTGGAGAACACAAGAAAGAAATCCAACCAGACATTTCAGTTTTATGGAAGAGAAATTTAGGGCAGAAAAAAACCTTAATAATAGCTTTGGCTTCATTAAAAAGTTTATGGTTTTAATGTTGGGAGGGGTTTCTTTATGTTGCGTAAGTAAGTTAGTAGAATAGTAGACAATATACAATGTTTCAACAAAAAGAATTAGAAAGCTAGGGAGATCTCATAAAAACACATCAGCTATTGTTAAGGATCATAAAAAGGGAATTATTAAAAAAATGAACATATGCAAATGATGTAATTTGGATTATGTCTTTTGAAGAGTATTGAAAGTTTGTGTTTGAAAGATCATTGAAAGGTAAGAAGGTATCAGAAATAGAAATGCAATACCAGTTTTCATGCACACATAAAATTCCAGTTCTTAGCCCTGCTCAGGCTGGCTGCAAATGTTGCTATGTTCATCAATAACAGTTTATCATTAGTGAAACAGCACATACTGTATGTTGGTTAGCCTTCTACGAGGAATAAAATCTTACAAGTTCTGGGAATGCGCTCCAGTAATGACCTAAGAGCTGGGAAAATCAATAATAGTTTTAAAAAGTGAAGTCTATTAAAATAACAATCAACAGGTTGAAGATAATCATAGTCTAAAGCAATTCATATAGAAAGACTCTTAAACTGAGCAAACAGAAGTCCAGTGGTTAGAACCTAAAGTTAGAAGACTGCAGGCTAAGATGTACATTTTCTGAGTGTAATCAGTAATAGAGATAACTTACTAGAAGTACTTGCCATTTCTCCTCTCCATCACTTAGATTTTGAATCCAGATTGCTCACCTATTTTAAAAAGTATCTTTTAAACATGTACTATGGACCTGATGGCAGTGTCTATCCAAACCATACAGTATATGCACAAGTTAGAAAGAGTATCATTGTCATAAAAACCCTAAAACCTATAAAATTATGGAAATCTTGAATGGACTCCAGACTTCCTCTGTTAAAATCTCTGTACTCTATTGTAGCAGTGCCATCTACCTGTCTACTCAGAAAAAGGAGAAAAACCCTTGAGGGGTTCAGAACAGAGAATCTGTTCTCTTAAGGGAAAATCTGCTGTTGCTTATTTTCATATGAAGGCTCAACTTTTTCAAAAAAAAGTACTTGCATGACTGCATATGTAGGCAGTACAAGTCCTGATTTTAAGCACACTTTCTCTTGTTTTCATATCCAACCTGATTTTTTTCCTGTTCCCTTTTATGTTCTTTCTCTGTAGGAAAAGAGCAGGAAAGAACACCTACATCCTACCTCCACTACAGGTCTTAACTTCAAATAAAGCTTGTATCTCTGCCTCTTTCCATCAATAAAACTATTGACAGGCTGAAATCCTAATCTTTCTTACATGTGCAATCTTTTCTCAACAAATCATTGAGAATTTTTATTACAAAATTAAACATACAAGATTAAAAAAGCAGAGGACTTCTAATAAATGCTTCAGTGCCGTACCTCCAAATGTAACCAGTGATAAGAGCAAGCACACTATGTGCATATTGACACCTTCACAAGGAAAAAAACACAAAGTTTTAAAAAATACCTTTCAAGCCTCTCAAATCACTATCCAAAGTGTGGTAAACCATTAAAGGGATATTTACTTGCTGTGAAGCATCAGTCAAGACCTAAATGCTACATAAAGTCCAGAATTTTTCATCATTTTTTCATAATTTTTTACCTTTAAGATTCTTCAACAGTAAAATCCAGAAACATTTCTGCATGTTACTTTGGAGACATTCCCCCATCTCCCTCTGTACACAGCCCAGAGGGGACAGAGATCTTGAGTACATCAGAGTAGCATTACAATCAAGTCTGTGAGCACATACAATCAATATTTTGACTCCAGCTCCCATCTATAGCATATCCAGCATCACATTTTTAGTTTTAAAGAGCTCACATTTTTGGCTTTAAATTTCTGTTTTCCTCTGTTCCACCTCATCTGTTTTATTTTTTCAGTTATTAGTGTGCTAAAAAATCTGAAAACTGGGCTGCAATGTCAATTTCTGTTGTGGATTATGGCTATAGATTTTTGTGCCCCTGCTTAAAATTAAGGTGGCATCTCTTCCTCATTGTCCTCGTAGAAGCCTGCAGTGATCTCTACAAATTATTCTTTGTTTTCTTCTCAAACTTCCCACAAAATACCTCCTGCCTAGGGCTGCTTTTCACCACAAATAAATAAATAAATAAATAAATAAACAAACAAACCATATTGTATTATAAGACTTGATTCTGGTGAGTTAGAAACAGCTTTACAAAATCATCCAACTGTAATTCTTTAAATAGAACTCCCATTGTTCTCCAAATTGCTGGTGTCTGTCTTATTAATAGTTTCCAAAGGCTGATTTTGTTTCTACTAATAGTTTCTACTGCTGATTTTGGTTCACCTACAGATCTGTCATAAAGCTGGGTCTAGGCGTGACCTTCTAGACTGGTTTTACTGCTTGCACTCAGATATTATTTCCTTAGGACTCACTGAAGGTTTTGGACAGCTATTTGCAACATTTTGGTTTTGCTATATTTTTATTGTGTTACTGCAGGGCAACATGTGTTGTCAGCACAGGACCGAAACCTACTGCCAGAGAGTCTCAACACTCAGCAGTCTTGTTTATTATTCTGAAAATGGTCTTTCTGTTTTATAAGCTATCATTTTGAAGGGAAGATTTTTTTAAAAAAAACTTACAGTCTATCATTTAAAAAATATCAGGGAGAGAGTGGTAGGATTAGTAGGGTGATACCATCTTGCTTGGCCTCAGTGGCTGAACTAAAAGCCAAAGAAAATCTCAGTGATTTAGTACGTGTTATTTGTAAAATGAGAAGCCTGTCCTGAGAAACAGAAACATAGACTATGATTGCATTTCTGGTGCACTAAGTACTGATTTGATTGGCCTTCCCACTGGGTATCATTTTATGTCTTCCATTTACCATATTTGATGAGGACTAAATCTGATAAAGATGGACTCATGCCAGTAGGGATCTAGCTCTAGCACTTTTTCCCTTACTCAGATATTCCCTAAAATTTAAATAGTTTTCAAGCATTAAGATACATTTATCTACAAATTCCTTTCATAAGAACAGAAAAACTGTCACCCTTTTTGCCATTGTCCTTACATCCTTGTTGGTACTCACTCATCAGCTTTCTAGGAAGAACATTCTACAGCATCACAGTCCCCAGTAATATATATTTTGATATATGAGTAACCTGTGATGTACCACACATACTGCATTGCACTTGACAGTGATCAGCTGATGCAGGTGCCACAAATAGGAAAGAAAACATTTTTTCATGTTCATTAATGAGTAGGTAGAGGCATGCAATGAGTGCATACCATACAGTTACCAGGACTGTCTGTAACAGTTTGAGAGTAATCGTACACATGCAATGATTTGTAATTTTTTATAAAATCTGGGATAAAAAGCTTTCTGAGCATGTTTGCAGAAATTATTGCATATGTTACAGATATTTTGTGTGCATTTTTAGTAAATCTTTATTGTCACAGACAAGCTGTTGTAAACACTTGTTGCCGCTTGTCTGCAGCAAGCTCCGTTCGGTTGCTGGCTGGCCTGAGGCTATCCGCACCCCAGGGCCATTGAGCACTGACACCAATGTGAGGATGCAACAAATGGCATTTATTTAACTGCGCAACAGCCTTATATAGTCGTCTTGTCCCGTACGAACTCGCACGATACTTGCACATCCTGCTCCTTTCGCCACGCCTACCTTCCGTTACAGCCCGAGATTTTCCGGTCGCCGTACCCTAATCTACCTACATTTCCCCCTCCCCATGCTTCAAGTCATGCAAAGTAAAGCGTATGGCTGATTCTGGAGCCTTGCATCAAAGCGTAAGCGTAGCTGGCGGATACAACATCCCGAGCCCAGGTTCTCCAGTAAGATTCCCCTGCAACTCCTGAGATGCAAAGCAAAAGCAAGCTAATCATAAGCGCATTGTTTAAAGCTTTTGTTTCACTCAGCAATGGCCGCCGTTCCTCATTTTTCTTGGCACCCCACCGCTTTACCATACTCTCTGTACTGTCATGACTCCTCACGTCTGAAGGTCGAGGCTGGTGCTGTTTCGGCTTCCCCCACAGGTACTCCTGCAAAACATAAAGCTCGGACAGCGTACATATTACTTCGGGTTAGGATTTTGTTTTAAATCAGGGCGCAAACAGCGTGTAGGGACCCACCGTATAACATCATCCTGTTTGATGGCGGCATACCCCCTCCCGTGATGTAGCAGCTCCCAACCTGTTTCCCACTCCGCTGTCCCAGGGAACCGAACCTTGACTGGGGGGCCCACTTCTGGCACCCCTGGACCCCAATGTCGCTCAATTGGGGCACGCTCTTGGTCTCCCCGGGCAAAATGATTTAAAGAATAAAGAGGGCGATGTAAAATGTGAGATTGGTAGTTGACAGGAATTACGTCTGGGAATCCTTCCCCCTCCCCAAGAATCTTAATTCTGTGTTTTTGTTTCTTACTTAAACCTGGTTCCCTGTGTCTCGCAGAGCCCAGTCAGAGAATCCCAGCCTTGGTTACCCATAAATCCTGCTCTCTGTTGTTGAGCCACAAAGGTTGTATTGACCATTCGTTGCACAGTTTTCTGCAAACATGCAAACAAACAGGGTAACACAAGTAGGATAATGCCTATTATAAACATTCCCATAAGCAGACTCTATCTACAAAACATGCAGTTTACTTCAGAACATACTGTTATTCTCTGTTATTCTAGCTGAAAGGAAAACTACTGACAGGAAAGCTGATTCGGTTTAAAGGTAACACAGATCAGGCCTTTTAGAGCCTACTCTGAAGCCTACTCTTGCTAAACCGTTGCTAAACCATCCGGTATCAATTTCCCCCTTTGGAAGTAGTTAGATTTATTATCTCACTACTTCCATATACTATTCTCAATGATTGCCTCAACACAACCCACGCAGATCCCTATGATAATTATAATCACAACTGTATAAACTATTCCCTCTAATAATGTGGCTAACCATCCTTTTAGAAACAATCCACCGTACTCCTGTGCCTGTAGAGACAGAAACATAACCTCGACCCATTAGTAATAGTTCCCCTGGTCCCAACCACTCGTTAGTACCTGGTTCCCTATACCACACTTTGCCTTTGTTTTGCACATAGCTTGCTCCCTGTTGAACTGCCTCCCAATGTATTACAATTGGGGGTCGCTCCTTATCTCCTGCTAAAGTTAAATGGTTAAGTACATAAACAGCTTTTGCAAGTCTCTCAGAAGGTTCAGTTTCCTCTCCCCCTTTTTGTTTTTGCAGAAGCTGTTTCAATGTACTATGAGCACGTTCCACAATCGCCTGACCCGCAGGCGAATGAGGAATCCCGGTGACATGTGTAATACCCCATAGTTGACAAAATTGACGAAAAATTTATGAACAGTATGCTGGTCCATTATCAGTCTTAAGTTGTTGTGGAACCCCAAGACTTGTAAAGCAAGCAAGTAAATGTCATTTGACATGACGACCTGTTTCCCCAGTTTGTGCTGTTGCCCATATTATATGTGAAAACGTATCAACAGATACATGAACATATTTGAGCCTTCCAAATTCTGCAATGTGAGTAACGTCCATTTGCCACAGTTGCAACACACTCAACTCTCGAGGATTTACCCCTATTCCAATTCCCATGCCAATTTTCTGACAACTAGGACAAACACTAACTAATTCACGTGCTTGTGCCATGGTGAGGTGAAATTGTTTCGCTAACATTTTCGCTGATTGATGAAAGAATTGATGGGATAGGTGTATTTGTTCAAATAAATTTGGTGATATTTGCGTATAGGATACAAGTGTGTCTGCTTTATTATTTCCAATGCTCAAATTTTGATCAAATTGATGACTACGAATGTGGGTGACAAAATAAGGTATCTCTCTGAGGTTTATTGCTTGATGCAACTGTAGCAAAATACTGTAAAGTCGCATATTTCTTATTGGTCCATTTTACAAAAACCTGATATATCGCAAAAAATTCAAGTGTCTGCAATGAGTCCTCAGTTTGTCCTGAGAATTTACAATGTTTCTATTGTCCATCCTCTTGCCAGGTAATAACTGCTGAATGTGATCGCTTTCCTGCATCAGTAAAAAACAGTTAGTCCAGTCATAGGTATCTCTGATCTGATAGGTTTTTCTTCCCAATCCTGTTTGCAAATAAACTGTAGCTTTTTATCTTTTGGCAAATGTGTTAACAATTGTCCAGTAAAGTCCTGTAAGGCCATTTGAAAAAGAGTTGACTGATTTGTTAACCACTGTAGATATTCCTTTCTGATAGGTAAATAGATAGCATCTGAGTCTAGTCCAGTTATGTCTGTAATCCTTTTATGTACTTTGAAAAGCAATTGTGCTATTGCTTCCACTCTGGTACAAATTGTTGTTTTAGGATGAAAAACCAGAGAGTCCACTCGAGCATTGCCTTCTGCAATAAACCCAGGCAAATTAGTATGATTTCTTACATGTAAAACATAAAACAATGCAGTTCGGATTTGAATTTCTTGCCACAGAGCTCGCAGCAATTCAAAAACACACTGATTACATATATGCTCTATAACAGATCTATCCAATTGCTTTATAATGCCAGCTACATATGCTGAATCAGCAATCAAATTAAAGGGAATGGGAAAATTCTGAAATATTTTTAATACAGCTCGTAATTCTACCACCTGAGGTGAACCCTTTTGTTGTATTACCATAGATTCCCACTTGCCATCAGAATACCAGACAAGGCCCGCCTTACCTCTGTTCCCAGATCCATCCGTAAAAATGGTAGTTCCATCCACAGGAGTGTCTGCGCACCACACTCCTGTGGCAATTGGAAGTTCCACACTCAATTTTATAACAGGATGGGAGGGCAAGTGGTAAACAACCTGTCCCAAGAAATTCTCCATAGCTGTTTGCAAAGCAAAGATATTAGCCATACACCACTCAAAATATTGAGCTGCAAAATAGGAACGGTTAGTGATGCAGGGATCTCTGGCCACAAGCTCCCGACATCGCATCCGTCCTTTGATGAATAATCTGTGCCAACAGCTCTGTAACGAATCTGATCATTCTGAATTCCATTGACCAATTATTGCATACAGAATTTGCCTATCAAACAAAGTGATAATTTGTATTTCCTGATTCAAATCAATACGATGTACAAATTTGGAATGTAGCTTGCTTTCTATTTCTGTAATCAGTTGCTGTATCTCTGAAGTAGTGTGTCGCGGCGCTGTTAAAGTTGTGTCCCCTGCTAAAAATTGGAATATAGGCTGCAATTGTGACGACGTAAGCCCCAAGTACGGCCGCAGCCATAACTTGAGCCTTATGTTCCACAGTACCCACTTTTGCACATGCCTTTATCATAGCATTCAAATCTGTTTTTCCAGGTAAAGCTTCAATGATCTTTTGACAATCAGCATTAGCATTATCCCTGTTTGCCACAGGTCCAAGGCTTGGCAGCCGCACAGGTTAACCCCATGTGGAAACACCAGTCCTGCGCTCCCTGCGGTTTGGGCTGCGAGTTAACTGCATAGGCCTGGAACTGGTTGGGAAGATTCATTTGTGCCAGCATACAGTTCCCCCCCCCGCCACGTTCTTTCTCCAGTTTCCCTGTATTCTGCAGCTGGTTGTTATCAGCTGACCTTGAGCATTATACTGAGACCTGCACAGCTTCACAAAATGCCCTAGCTTCCCACAGCAATGACATATCAAAACAGAGTTATCTCTCCCACTCAGCTTCAACTTCTTAAGGCAGTTTTTCTTAAAGTGACCTTCCTGTTCGCATGTATAACAACAATGAACTACCTTAATTGCCGCCGCAAAAGTTTTTGCTAAATGCTCCATCTGAAATGTGGTGGTTCCTACTTTCTCACAAGCATCCATTAGCTCAGTTAAGGTGGCATTACTATTTGCCATCCCTGAAACAACTTTTCTGCAGTCCTCACCTGTGTTGTCTTTCGCTAACTATAGTGGTAATGCTTCTTAAATTAAATTAATTAATTTAATTAACATATGTTACAGATATTTTGTGTGAATTTTTAGTAAATCTTTATTGTCACAGACAAGCTGTTGTAAACACTCATGTTCAAAATGAGCCTATTTGGGTTCTTTTTGATCTCACACTGAATCACAGAATCAACCAGGTTGGAAGAGACCTCAGGGATCATCGAGTCCAACCGTTGCAGAGATCTTTCTGATCTCTGTCAGAAAGAAAATATTTTACTGCTATTCATACACATTTTGCTTATACTTGACCAAAAAATGCCTGGACAATAAATTATTTCTAGTCTACAGAAGCATGAACATCAATATATGTGCTTTTATGAAGTATCTAATGTATGTGAGAATAGTCCCTTCAGTGATTAACTGAAAAATCTTTTTTTTCCAAATTAACATTGTGATAGCAATGCTAGCAAGATTTTGAAAGAATCTTTTATATTCCCTTCTTATAATAAGTTGGATTTATGCTTTGACCCAGGTCTTTTTTTAAAAAAAGAGGAAGGACAATATCTCATGAAATGCAAATTCTATGAGATAGACCTGCCCATAAATGCTGCATTAATTTCTACACTGTAAATATTTGTGCGGTCACCAAAAAATCGGATTTCTTTCTTCCTTTTCATAAAAACATATCAGCATGCATTTTTACATCTTTTCTTTACCTTTGCCTGAATATATATGCACATTATTACATTAGCTCAGAATGCTTAGCAGAATTCAGTTTTCAAAATATTTGATTAGCCAAAAAGGCTGTTGTTAATGTTGGAGAACATGTCTACACTTGAATTTAAAACCTACTTCTATGGAATGTACTGTATGTATTCAAAAAAAGAGATCTACCATAGCATTATCTATATTTTACTATATAGTCAGCTACTGTCTACAGATCCTGGTAGCTCAAATAGGAAACTTGAAGCATGTACACTGTCTACAAAAAATTTTACTTTCAAAAGAAGTTGTAGGTACATAAACAGAAATGCAAATATATTGGGGAAAAAAAGAAAAATCATGCATATAACTGGCTTACAATTTTTGCAGAGGTTTACATTTCCCTTATGTAACATTCCTCCTGCCAGGAATTTATAACCCAGGAACACGATGAACAAGTGCTGTATGTTGAGAATTTAAAATTAAAGGGAAGTGGTTGATATATATCATTTCCCATTATAATTTATTTCCTGACTAAAAACCAAAGATATTCTGTGCATAGTTAGGTTACACGTAAGTTATATACACTATCCATGTTTGTCTGTAGAATTTAGGATGTGCTTCAGAGACTAGGAGGGAAAAATGTCCAGTGACAATTTGCTAGCTAATCTCTGATGAAAGTCGGTTCCAGCAAGCAGGCTTTTAACAGCATTTTGTGCCTTTGAACATCTCCTCCAGGTGTTCTTTTTGTTTTATTGATCACTTTTATATGAATCTGAAGTTTTAGTCATGCAATAGTGAAATCAAAGGCAAAATTCACGTTGACTGAAATAGTGTTGAATCAAGGCTTTATTGCTTAGAAAAGAGTGACAATTGTGTTGTCCTATACACTGCGTTCACAGAAAACAGCCATGTAACATGCCCCAGGAGCCCTTCCTTTGGGATTTAACTCAGATTTGAAGGGATGTCTTACAAGCACATGCCTGTTTATTCTGTTTCTTCATCTGCTTGGTTGGAGCATCTGTTGAAACTGCCATAAAAGTGCCAGATTTACTACCATTTGCAGTAGCAGCTTGCTGAGAAAAATTAATACAAACAGCTACTGCTGTCACACACAAGCTACCACACATCCATTAAGCATTAATGTTTTGGAGTTATTAGAGACTTAGATGTTGCACCATCAAAACATACTTTAGTCTCCCAAGTAATCTGATTTTGCTACCTGTGACTTTTTAAAAAGTCCAGGATCTACTGTGTATGTAAACAATCTTCCAGGTTATTATTGTTCATATATGTAGATATAAATACATACTAAGCCAGCATTTAAACTGATTTCTGAAGTCATTTCTCCCCAGGATCTAGGTTAAGTAAGCACATGATGGTCCCATCCAACTCTATACTCAGGTTTTCCTCTGTGGAGAGCAGAATCTGAGAATGGGCAAAAGTGAGGACATTTCTGGAGCTCTCCCCAGCAGGGAGTTGGGATGTTGGCAAGAAAGCAACTACGTCTTGTGCTCACAAGCACACCTGGATCCTTTAATTTAGGCCATGTAAGTATCTTGTCATGAATAGCAGCAGAAGCCAAGTTGCATTTACATAGTTAGCAGACAACTTATTTCATTGTAAAAAGGAACTACCAAAATAGTATATTACGAGATACAGTATTTTAGGCAATCCTTCTTGGGAAATTAAGTAGTCAGGCCTTAAGAATGTACTGTACAAAAGATTGATGCTTTTTAAGAGGCATTGGTTGTTGCTGGGCATTAACTGAATTTTCAAAGATCTGTCCCCCAGTTTGGTATCTCTTCACCCAAAGAAACTTGGCAAGTCAGTTTTGTATGTCTTTTATCAGGCGAGCATTGAAAAACAGAAAAGCGTGTGTATGCATTCTCATTCTCTCAGTTCTGAAAAGCCACCAGCCAAATCAATTTAAAATACATTTAGTAAAGGAAAAATAAATGGGTTTTTTTTTTAATATCCACATATTTGGCTGTGCTTCAAGCAAATGTAAATTAAGCAGCCAATTTATAAAACCTGCCATCGTGGGTGTCACCGTTTAAAGCTGGGCTGGCTATTAACCCAGTGGCAGACGCTCTCTGTTAACCCTCTCCCCCCCCGACCCTAAGGGAAAGGGAAAAGGGAGAGAGACTTACAGGTTGGAAAGTTAAAACAGTTTTAATAAACTATAGTAATGAAAAAGAGTATAATAAGAATAATAGAAATAATCAAATGTATACAAATATATACAAAACCAAGATCTAGAGCTTAGAAATCCTCCTCAGGCAGAGTTGCTCCCCCCAGCACGGGCAGAGGGGAAAATGCAGTAGCTCCCCCTGCCATCGTACCTGCAGGCTTTTAACTGCAGAATTGGCAAAGCTGGTACCAATCAGTGGGAGACAGGAGGGCCCCTCCCTCCTGGGCCCCACCTCCAGGAGGCAGTGGGTTAGTGATAAATAGGAAAGTGAGAATGACATGTATGGGATTGTATACCTCGTTGGTCAATCTTGGGTCACCTGCCCTGTCTGCTCCTCCCTGCAGGTGCGACCCCCCTTCGGCTCTTCACTTGTAAGCAGTGAGGAATTTAGCAGTGACCTTGGTTTCTCTAAGACTAATTGGTCTGGTTTGGGCCAAACCAGGACATTCCACCCCTTATTCCATACCATTCACGTCATACTCAGATCACCACTACCTTTTCATTTTCAAATATATATACACATATCACTAGTTTATGATTCATCTTTATGCAAAAAGTTCATCAAGTTCATTTAGTTCAGGATTGTGGGTTTCCATCTGGCTAGCAGTCTCTCAGGGCAGGAGAGATGGTATGAGTTTTGCCACAGTTCATGCCCACGGGTTGCAGGTTCAAAATGTCAGTCTCGAGGAGGTTACTGGACGCCACCTGCAGCTAGCTCCAGTCTCATCACCACTGTCTTAACCTGAAAGACACTTATGCAGCAACAACATACAGTTCAGAATTAAGTAATCTCACCCAGAATCAGATCACCTTCAGGGACACATCGGACTTCACCATCTTGCAACATCACCCACCAAGTACATCCAGGTCCCTGAGCAAAAGCAATCCCACGAATGGGTTTACCTTTGCCCGTTGCAGGAAGAACCCAGACAGTTTTTCCCAATAGATTCCTTTCATGCACCACAGGGACTTTATCTCCTTCTACTGTATGTAGAAGGTCTGACTGAGCAGGGCCAGCTCAATTGATAGATCCCCTGGTGTTAACTAACCAGGTAGCTTGTGCCAGATGCTTATCCCAGTTTTTAAAGTTTCCACCCCCCATTGCTTTCAGGGTAGTTTTTAACAGCCCATTATACCGTTCAATTTTCCCAGATGCTGGTGCATGATAGGGGATGTGATATACCCATTCGATGCCATGCTCTTTGGCCCAGTTGTCTATGAGACTGTTTTTGAAATGAGTCCCATTGTCCGACTCAATTCTCTCTGGCGTGCCGTGTCGCCACAAGATTTGCTTTTCGAGGCCCAGAATAGTGTTCCGGGCAGTGGCATGGGGCACAGAGTATGTTTCCAACCATCCAGTGGTCGCCTCCACCACGGTAAGCACATAGCGTTTACCCTGGCGGGTTTGAGGGAGTGTGATATAGTCAATTTGCCAGGCCTCCCCATATTTATATTTCAACCACCGCCCCCCATACCACAAAGGTTTTAACCGTTTGGCTTGCTTAATTGCGGCGCATGTTTCACAATCATGGATAACCTGTGCAATAGAGTCCATGGTTAAGTCCACCCCTCGGTCACGAGCCCATCTGTATGTTGCATCTCTCCCTTGATGATCTGAAGTGTCATGAGCCCACCGAGCTAAAAATAGTTCACCTTTATGTTCCCAGTCCAAATCTATTTGGAACACTTTAGCAGCTTGATCCACTTGTTGGTTGTTTCGATGTTCCTCAGTTGCCCGACTTTTAGGTACGTGAGCATCTACATGACATACCTTCACGACTAGTTTCTCTAGCCGAGCAGCAATATCTTGCCACAATCCAGCAGCCCAAATAGGTTTACCTTTACGCTGCCAGTTGCTTCGCTTCCACTGCTTTAACCACCCCCACAAGGCATTTGCTACCATCCATGAGTCAGTATAAAGATACAGCCTTGGCCACTTTTCTCATTCAGCAATGTCTAAAGCCAGCTGGATGGCTTTTACCTCTGCAAATTGACTTGATTCACCTTGTCCTTCTGTGGCTTCTGTGACTCATCGTATGGGACTCCGTACAGCAGCTTTCCACTTCCGATGCTTTCCTACAAGACGGCAGGATCCATCGGTGAACAGGGCATACTGCTTCTCATCCTCTGGTAGTTCATTATATGGTGGGGCTTCTTCAGCACGTGTCACCTCAATTAAGAAATGGATTCGTGCTGCTCACAGGGACTGGACCTTCATTTCTCCTATTCACACTTGGGAAAAAAGTATTTGAGGCCCATCTACCCTGACTGGGGTCCTGCTCACTGGTAACTGGAGCAGCCATCCTTCTAGAAAAATTCTCTCTGGTATTTCTTTTAGCTTGCAACTCACGTACTCGTGCCTGTAGGGTACTGGTAGGTTGTCCATGCCATCTGCTCATGTCCTCCCCATAACCACGCAGGGCAAACCACAGGATACCTCGTGATGTGTTCCGTTTCCTTTGAGCTGGTCCAGTAGGAGAGCGTTTTCTCCTAACAGCTGCAACGCACGCCTGTGTAGGTAGAGAGTCAAGTTTATTCTCGATCATGGACAGTTTGTCTGACAGTTGTTTAAATGAGTCCTTGTTTTCCTTAGTCAGTTTTTCCACAGCCGAGATGCGCGTCTGCAGTGGGGAAGAAATACTATCTTCATACTGTCGCATACAGTTAGCCGTTTCACCCACACTAGGTCGTGCCATAGCATCTTCTCCCCAGACTAATATTGACAATGTATGGGTATATGTCGGTGGAGCATTCTTCACAACCTTCTGGAACATGGATCGGTTGCATTCCACTTCATCAGGATCTACAGGATCTACAACTTCCCGTGGGTGTCTATAAATGATCTCTTGCACAGCTAGTTCTCTAAGGTAGTTAATACCTTTTTCTATAGTGGTCCATTTGCTTAGGTGACTCATAACATCATCTTTATAGGGATACCTGCTCTTTACAGCTGACAAGAGTCGCCTCCAGAGACTGATAGTGTTTGACTTTCTTGTGAGCGCCTTATCAATACCACCATCTCTGGACAGGGATCCCAACTGTCTGGCTTCTCTGCCATCTAATTGCATGCTATCTGCCCCATTATCCCAGCATCGGAGCAACCAGGTAATAATAGGCTCACCATCATAACGGCTGAAGTCTTTCCTTATATTTCTCAGGTCCTTCAGGGATAAGGTTATCTCTACATCCGAGTCCTCCTCTTGTGATAGTTCTGCTTTAGAAGGACCTTTCTTCTGTGATGGGTCTGCTTTAAAAGGACGATCGAGGAAACCCCCATCTGTGTTGGGCCCTAACTCTGCCTGAGAAGGGCCCTCACCTGGGTCATATGATGGCTCTGCCTTAGAAGGCTCCAAGTCATCATCCTTCTCTTCACGAGCTGATTTCTTTTGGTATTTCTTCCTGGTTACAGGAGCAATTGGTACAGATTCAACAGATGCTGGAGTCTGAGTAGATGCAGTGGCTGTCGTGGGAGTGCTGAGAGTCTGAGTAGCTGCAGTGGCCATCTTGGGGGGTTTGGCAGCTGTGGTACAGGCTGCCGAGGTTTCAGTGGGTTTAGTGGCTGTAGCGGCAGTACAGAATCACAGAATGTCAGAATGTCAGAATGTCAGAATGTCAGAATGTCAGAATGTCAGAATGTCAGAATGTCAGAATGTCAGAATGTCAGAATGTCAGAATGTCAGAATGTCAGAATGTCAGAATGTCAGAATGTCAGAATGTCAGGGATTGGAAGGGATTGGAAGGGATTGGAAGGGATTGGAAGGGATTGGAAGGGATTGGAAGGGATTGGAAGGGATTGGAAGGGATTGGAAGGGATTGGAAGGGATTGGAAGGGATTGGAAGGGATTGGAAGGGACCTCGAAAGATCATCTAGTCCAATCCCCCTGCCGGGGCAGGATTGCCTAGACCATATCACACAGGAACGCGTCCAGGCGGGTTTTGAATGTCTCCAGAGAAGGAGACTCCACAACCTCTCTGGGCAGCCCGTTCCAGTGTTCGGTCACCCTCACTGTAAAGAAGTTTTTCCTCATATTTAAGTGGAACCTCCTGTGTTCCAGCTTGCACCCATTGCCCCTTGTCCTGTCAAGGGATGTCACTGAGAAGAGCCTTGCTCCATCCTCTTGACACTTGCCCTTTACATATTTATAAACATTAATGAGGTCACCCCTCAGTCTCCTCTTCTCCAAGCTAAAGAGACCCAGCTCCCTCAGCCTCTCCTCGTAAGGGAGAGGTTCCACCCCCTTAATCATCTTCGTGGCTCTGCGCTGGACTCTCTCTAGCAGTTCCCTGTCCTTCTTGAACTGAGGAGCCCAGAACTGGACACAATATTCCAGATGCGGCCTCACCAGGGCAGAGTAGAGGGGGAGGAGAACCTCTCTCGACCTACTAACCACACCCCTTCTAATACACCCCAGGATGCCATTGGCCTTCTTGGCCACAAGGGCACACTGCTGGCTCATGGTCATCCTGTAGTCCACTAGGACCCTCAGGTCCCTTTCCCCTACGCTGGTCTCCAGCAGGTCTGCCCCCAACTTGTACTGGTACATTGGGTTGTTCTTGCCCAGATGCAGGACTCTACACTTGCCCTTGTTATATTTCATTCAATTTCTCCCCGCCCAACTCTCCAGCCTGTCCAGGTCTCTCTGAATGGCTGCGCAGCCTTCCGGCGCGTCAGCCACTCCTCCCAGTTTTGTGTCATCAGCGAACTTGCTGACAGTGCATTCTATTCCCTCATCCAAGTCATTAATGAATATATTGAACAGAACTGGTCGCAGTACCGACCCTTGAGGGACTCCGCTAGAGACAGACCTCCAACTGGACTCTGTCCCATTGACCACCACTCTCTGGCTTCTTTCCTTCAGCCAGTTCACAATCCACCTCACTACCCGATCATCCAGACCACACTTCCCCAGTTTAGCTGCGAGGATGCTGTGGGAGACCGTGTCAAACGCTTTACTGAAATCGAGATAGACCACATCCACAGCTTTACCATCATCTATCCACCGGGTAACATCCTCATAAAAGGCTATCAGGTTGGTTGATCATGACTTCCCCTTGGTGAAGCCATGTTGACTGCCCCTAATGATCCCCCTATCCTTGATGTACCTAGAGACAGCACCAAGAACAAGTTGCTCCATCACCTTTCCAGGGATGGAGGTAAGGCTGACCGGTCTATAGTTACCCGGGTCCTCCTTCTTGCCCTTTTTGAAGACTGGAGTGACATTCGCTTTCCTCCAGTCCTCAGGCACCTCTCCCGTTGCCCACGACTTAGCAAAGATGATGGAGAGTGGCCTAGCAATGACTTCTGCCAGCTCCCTCAGCACCCGCGGGTGCATCCCATCAGGGCCCATGGATTTATGGATGTCCAGATTGCTTAATTGGTCCCTGACCCAGCCCTCCTCAACCAAGACAGATTCCTCCTCTATCCTGACTTCTTCTGAGGCCTCAGGGGTCCGGGGCTCCTCAGGACAGCCTCCAGCAGTATAGACAGAGGCAAAGAAGGCATTCAGTAACTCCGCCTTCTTTTTATCCTCTGTCTCCAGGACCCCCACCTCATTCATCAGTGGGCCTACATTGCCTCTAGTGTTGGCTTTACCTGCAATGTATTTGAAGAAGCCCTTTCTGTTGTCCTTGACCTCTCTTGCAAGGTTTAATTCCAAGGAGGCCTTAGCTTTCCTAGTTGCCTCCCTACATCCTCTGACTACAGACTTATATTCCTCCCAAGTGGCCAGCCCCTCCTTCCACAATCTGTACACCTTCTTCTTCCACTTGAGTTTGCCCAGCAGTTCCCTGTTTAACCATGCAGGTCTCCTGGTATCCTTCCTTGACTTCCTACCTGCTGGGATGCTCTGATCTTGAGCTCGGAAGAAGCAGTCCTTGAATGCTAACCAACTATCTTGGGCCCCCTTACCTTCTAGTACCCTGTCCCATGGGATTTCCCCTAGCAATTGCTTGAAAAGGCCAAAGTTGGCCCTCCTGAAGTCCAGGGTTGTGATTCTGCTAGCTATTCTGGTCCTGCCACATGAGATCCTGAACTCTACCATCTCATGGTCACTACAACTAAGGCTGCCCTCAACCTTCACCTCTTCAACCAGACCCTCCTTGTTAGTGAGGATAAGATCCAGCAGCGCTCCTCTCCTAGTTGGCTCATCCACCATTTGCATCAGAAAGTTATCATCAATGCACTGGAGGAACCTCCTGGACTGAGGATGGCTGGCTGAGTAGGCCTCCCAGCAAATATCAGGGTAGTTGAAATCCCCCATGACAACCAGGCCCTGTAATTGCAAGACTGCTCTCAGCTGCCTGTAGAAGGCCTCATCACCCTCCTCATCCTGATCTGGTGGCCTGTAATAGACACCCACAACAGTATCACCCCTGCCAGCCTGCCCTTTAATTCGCACCCACAAACTCTCAACTCGCTCCTGATCCGCCCCTGGACAGAACTCAATACATTCTAGCTGCTCACTCACATAAAGAGCAACTCCACCACCTCTCCTTAGTGGCCTGTCTTTCCTGAACAGGACATAGCCATCCATGACCACATTCCAGTCATGCGAGGCATCCCACCAAGTCTCTGTGATTGCCACTAGATCATAGCCCCCCGACCGAACACGGATTTCCAACTCCTCTTGTTTATTCCCCATGCTGCGTGCATTGGTGTACAGGCATTTCAGGGAGCGAGCTGAGCACACCGATTTCACCCCAGGGAGATGGGAGGCCTCCTGGTCTACCTCAACACTAGAGCGTTGCCCCAGTGGTGCAAGCCCAGCTACTACCCCATCCCCCTTCGAATCTAGTTTAAAGCTCTCCGAATGAGCCCTGCTAATTCCTATCCCAGAACCCTTTTGCCTCTACGACATAAACCTTTCCCATGTATCGCTGTCACGCCTGGTGTCTTATAAAACCAGCCATTATCAAAGAACCCAAAGCCCTGCCTGTAGCACTAGTCTCGTAGCCAGGCGTTAATAGAGAGAATCCTACTATTCCATCCCACGTCATCACCTGAAAATGGAAGGAGGGAGGAGAAAACAACTTGTGCCCCAGACTCTTTCACCAACTGTCCTAGGGCCTTGTAGTCTTTCTTCATCCCCCTCAGACTACGGGATGCAGCTTCTTCCTCACCTGTCTGGAAGATCAGCAGGGGGTAGTAGTCTGTGGCCTTCACCAGGTTGGGGAGTTGCCTGGTGATATCCCTGATTCGGGCTCCAGGCAGGCTGCAGACCTCCCTGTGATGGGGGTCAGCTCTGCATATTGGGCCCTCAGATCCCTTTAGGAAGGAGTCTCCAACCACTAAAACTCTTCTCTTCTTCCTTGTGGAGGAGGTAGCTATACGCCTGTCAGGTTTTTCTGACTGTGGTGGGACCTCTGATATAGGTTGCCTCTCTACCACATCCCCATTGGACCGTCTGTATTCCACTAGGGCTTCATATCTATTGCTCAGAGGCACCTGTGGAGGCAAGGTAGGCAAGGAGGGCACTCGCCTTTTGCCACAGCCATAGACTTGCCTCCACTCACTCCTCTCCTCTAGGTTATTGTTTTCCACCTGAGAGGGGCAGAGTACAGGGGTCCCTAGATCCTGGGAGCTCTCCGGCAGGTGCTCCCATTTTTGTTGCAGGGAGGGCAGAGCCTGGCTCCACCAGTCTATCTCCATTTCAGCCTCCCGAATGCTCCTAAGCCTTTCTACTTCGGCTTGAAGCCTTTCAACCTGGCTTTGCAGCTGTGCCGCTCGGCCGAGCAGATCATCTACTTGCTCACAGCGCACACAGCCCCCTGACACCACAGAGACAGTGTAGCATTCCCTGCAGCCTGCAACCTGCACCATCACCTCCTTCCGTGGGAGCTCTGTCTGGGTTCCCACATCCATTTTGGTCTTCTTCCACCAGGTAGATACCATTGTTCTTTCACTGAACTGGGAAATGCCTGTTGGTGCCACTCCTGGTTCACAGCCCCTTGGCACCTTCCTCGCCTTGTGCACTGGGAGGGAGTCAGCACCCTCCCCAACGAGCTGCAAACTGCTGCGGCCTCTCCCGCCCTGGGACACACCCAGTCACAGCTAAGTCTCCCTCTCCCCTCTGGGTAGGGACTAGTCCCTGCCCTCCAGGAGACTTTTTATCACCTGATAACAGGGGGTGGAGTGTTTAATTCGCTTAAATCGCCCGCGGTGCCTCCGCGGTGCCTCCGGCTACGCCCCCTCCTCTCCTGATTCGTTGCCGGGAACCTCCGGGTCCGGGGGGAAGGAGCTCGGAGCTGATGCTCGCGGGGCTGATGCTCGCAGCTCGGGGCTGATGCTCGCGGGGGGCTCAGGGGGGGCCCAGAGTAAGAAAAACCGCCCCGTTAAGCCCGATGTCGCCCTCGCCCCTGCACTAATCTCAAGTCGCTGCCGCCGCTTTCGCTGCTGCCGCCGCTGTCACACTGTAGGATCTGAGGTGGCTGCATAACATCTACAACTGTCCCTGTACCGATATTTAATCTTATCCCACATCAGAAACACATTCAGGACAACCAAAAATAAAAACATGCCACCTAGACAGCACCATCCTAATTGCGCAAAATCTAGTGGAATCAGCTTGGCAGAAAAGGAGAAGGTACTATTTCCCGAAGTAGAACTGGAAGTGTAATCATTAACACAATCAGCTAAAGGGCGCCTGGAGTGTGCAGATGAAGTTGCTGCTACTGATTCGCGATTAAAGCTGCCCATCATTGTGTCATAGAGATAAGAGATCAGAATAGTAACTGCCCAGTTTATCACAGCATAAATCAGTATCAAACCCCATACCAAAACAATACATTTCGACCAGCGCCCACTGCTAAACTGCATGTAAACATTCATAAGAAGCAAGCAATAACACAGTGCCCACGGCAGGTAAGGCATCATTGCAATACTCAACTGTGAAAGAAACTCTATAAAAAGACAAGATAACACAGCATTCAAAAATGACATCACCATCTTCACTATCTGTTTTTATTTCCAGCCCCTCGTAAATCTCAAAGGAAGAAAACTGTTACTCTCTCAGCTGAGCTCTCTGGGTCTCCTCCCACCAGAGCCAGGATTCAACTTATCAGAGCAACCTGTTGGAGCTTCTCTGGAGCCCCACGTTGGGCACCAATAAATCTGTCACGGTTTAAAGCTGGGCTGGCTATTAACCCAGTGGCAGATGCTCTCTGTTAACCCTCTCCCCCCCCGACCCTAAGGGAGAGGGAAAAGGGAGAGAGACTTACAGGTTGGAAAGTTAAAACAGTTTTAATAAACTATAGTAATGAAAAAGAGTATAATAAGAATAACAGAAATAATCAAATGTATACAAATATATACAAAACCAAGATCTAGAGCTTAGAAATCCTCCTCAGGCAGAGTTGCTCCCCCCAGCACGGGCAGAGGGGAAAATGCAGTAGCTCCCCCTGCCATCACACCTGCAGGCTTTTAGCTGGAGAATTGGCAAAGCTGGTACCAATCAGTGGGAGACAGGAGGGCCCCTCCCTCCCGGGCCCCACCTCCAGGAGGCAGTGGGTTAGTGATAAATAGGAAAGTGAGAATGACATGTATGGGATTGTATACCTCGTTGGTCAATCTTGGGTCACCTGCCCTGTCTGCTCCTCCCTGCAGGTGCGACCCCCCTTCGGCTCTTCACTCATAAGTAGTGAGGAATTTAGCAGTGACCTTGGTTTCTCTAAGACTAATTGGTCTGGTTTGGGCCAAACCAGGACAGTGGGTTTTTTAAGGGAAGCTATAAACCATTCAGAATACATTTGTACTGCTCACCGTTATATTATAAATTTTCTAAACATAAGTTTTTCAGAAACATTAGGATATTAATGTAATTTTACACTTCATGTGACAGTGCATGAAGGTGGTGCTCTGGGCTCTAGAAAATATGAGATGAGAACAAAATGGTTTATGACAGAGTTCATGTCTGTATTGAAGTTCAAAGGATAGGATAACATCCTATCAAGGTGAAGATTTTTAAAAAGAATATTTGGTGATCTATTGATGGAGATGCTAGAGTCAAATGGTACTAGTGATCTTTCTTTCTATTTAATGTTGTCATGGCAGAGTCAGTGTGATATATTGAAGGATTTGTCCAATGATGAATGACAGTTCTAGAAAATAGAGAAATTCTTGTGCTGTCCTTACTAACTTGTTAAAAAATAACACCAGTAATAATAATAAAGCTCATTTAAATGTTCTATAGAGAGGCTCAGAGTTGCAGGCTATATAAATAGAATCTTGTCTGAGGCTGTGATCTCTGGGCTTGAATCTAAACTCTTAATGATCAAAGGTAATGGTAGAACAAGCAGATTAAAGATCAGCCTCAGAACCAGAAGAAGCCTCGTCCTAGATCCCTCCCATCATTTGAATTGCATCATTCACAACTTTCTCCAGTAAGATATAGGGTCACATACCTCAAACATGCTTTTATTTTACTCTCTTAGTAACAATCTGTTTCTATTTATACTACTTTAACAAAGCAACCATTTGTCACTTATTTCTTCAAAACTATTCCGTATAATTAAATGCTATTTGATCTTTTATGCACTAATTTGCATTTCTTGTTATGTGTCTTACAATAAATAAGTCAGATGTAGGGAAAAAGAGAGAAAAGTGGAGAAGAGAGGAAATGGACCTCAGTTGACTTCTATATTGAAAGCGTTATGCTATTGTGGCCAGAAACTTGCATTTTGGAGAAGTGACAGTTCCCCTCTTGACTGTGAAAACAAAGCTGAATCCAGTCTTGGAAAAGGAAACAGCATCCCTCTTTTTTCCTTGGAAGGAGATCACATGCTTGAAGCTATATCAATGTTCTCAATGAGAGGATTTGGGGGTAATCTGCACAGTATCCTCTTTTTTTTTCTCTTTATGTAGCAAAAAAAGTGCACAAAATTGGAACAACACAAGCTGACTTAATGAAAGATTATAAATCTACATTACTTCTGCTATGTTCCCCTTCAGCTTGCAGCTCTACCTACAAGGACCAGGGATTCTCTATCTGAAATATAGCTCAAACAGCTGGAAGCTCAGCAGGTTGCAATGAACCCAGAAATACTAAAGATAGCTATATCTCCTACAAGTCTTTCATCAATTTTAGTTAATTTCCCCAGTGGAACGATTTCAAAGTTACTTCAGTAATTCAGGTGATATTTATAAGGCCTAAGAAAGTTGTACTCTGAAGGGATTAATTAATTATGGAGCATAACTTCATCAGTTTTTTCCTGATGTGCAAACAACCTGTTATTTATCGTGCCCTTAATTTTATGGCATGTTAGGCTGCTACATAGTCTTAAATAGTGTGTGTCTAATTAATGCGCCCTGATTTCATCCACACGAGTTACTCCTCCTGGCACCTTTCTTTCATTATCAGTGCGACGATATTGTTCAGATGTGGTACATAACAAGCACTATTTTTTTGCTTGACACACAAATCATAGCCTTATCTTGTGATGTGTAACTACTGGCAAGGTCCTTAAATAAAAAATGAGACTGCAGTCCCATGACAAAAGGCCAACCAAGAATACATGCAGGTCACACCTGTTTCATTTCCACAGCTGTATCAATTTGATTTGCCACAAAGCTGGTTAATTATTTTGATTGTTGAATCAGTCCAGTCAGGAAAGTAGAGAGTATTAAACAAGGACACTGATAAGCTTGGGATGTGCCTGTGTGAAAGTGTAATTAGCTTGATGCATGTTTTATTTAAAACTGAATGCATGTGGCCTTTGCCAGATATTACTTCTGCTCATGCACAGAAGAAATATATTTCTTCAAAAATTTTGATTTTAAACTCCTTTAAGAAATGTAATTTTGGTGTTTACCATGATCCTGATAAGTGTTGCTATGAAGTTTCTCACTGAAATATAACTGTGAGTCCCCTGGATTTAGGAATGCAAGTCTCTGTGACAGATATTAAAACTGTCAGGCCCTGTATATATATGGTGAAGTCCATGAGTGTCACCAAAGCTCACATGCTAAATCCGTCAGCATTAGCCAAAAAAAGCAAAAGGCTAATCTGGATGATAAAGAACCCACCTAAACACAGCTTAATCCTTCTCTGCTTGTAAAAATGGTCATGGGTAATATTCTCAATCTTTTAAAATTGTTAAGTATGAAATTGCTGCAGCCTATTGGGGGTGTACCCTGAAGTCTGTATATGGTGCTTAGTGCTAAATTGGTTAGCACCAAACTAGGCTGTTCAACAAACTGGCACCTCAGAAGTTAGAAGCAAATGAAGTTTGAGAATTACCACTGTAGATTACTAAAAAAAATGGTTCCAAACTTCCAAAAATTTGTATAAAATTGAAGATTATTTTTTTTAAAGCAAAATGAATGCTTTATGTTAATACAAAAAAAGATCAGAAATGTTCTTTTTGTTGTATACACCTTTAAATGAATGAAGCTATATATAAGTTATATATATATCCATGTTTTGTGGCTGATTTGTTATCCAGTTTGTGCCATTTCTAGTTACACAGGCTGGTACAAAATCCTGCAAATATATTAATCCCTCTGTATCAGAACTAAGCTGATAATGCTAGCTGGGGTTTAAGAAGATATCCCCTTTGTAGAAGATATGTGCTGACAGTATTTATCATCAGAATCCCCATACAAGGTGTTTATCATGGGCCATGTGCTTCCAGGGTAATGCAATTTTTCCTGTTTGAACATAGCCACCTATGATAAACACACCCCGTGCAGGAGACAAAATCCTCTATCAGATCTCTAAGCGGTTACACTCAGATGCTCTTTCTGAACAAATATTCTCTCTCTCTGGAGTTCCAGTGAAGTTCTGAGGACAAAAGTTTTTCAGGGGCATGCTAACAGTTTCCATGGGTAGTTCATTTGAGGTAAAGGAGTCTCCATTTCAGGAGTAAAGTGTTTACCAGTTCACCAGAGTTTACAGATGGGTGCTCTGGGTCAGCTATGAATTTAATCAGAGATGGTGTAGCAGCAGAGGCAAGGAATTTGCTATGCATCTGTCCTTCGGTTTGGAAGACCATTTGATTCCTCCTTTGAGAACCTTATTGCACTATTGGGAAGTAATAGAGATGCAGAAGAGGAAGGAGAAGGATGAAAAAGTAAGACCTATGGATCACTTCATAACTCAAGTGGGAGAGGGGAAAGTGGTGTTCTCTCGTTTTCCCCTGAGCTCTGCCTTTAGTCAATGTAGTGTTGATGGTTTCAGAAGCTGCGTCTGGCTTGCTTAATCCTACCAGCAGATATCCAGATTGCTTAGAAAAAACAGTCATTACATTAGTCATACAACTTGATACCAGCATGGGATTAAAACTATGCAAAAGCTTTTTCCTGTCTGTACCATACAATTGTTATTTCTGTGATCAGAAGGCAGATATCTTGTTTAGCATAGCAACTTGTGCTCTGTGATAAAAGTGCAACATTTTTAATTAATTACCATGCTAGAAATCTGCAATCAGATATAACTGGTTTTGATGTAGTAAGGGGAAAACCGGGGGAGGCGCGCTCACGGGTGCTGGGGAACGGTCCGGAGTAAGCTAAACATCTCAATGTGAGTATGGAAGCTTCTCGTTTATTAACAAAGAAAGCAGTGGTTATATAGACTATGCATATGTTAATCACGCGCCCCGATCGCACTTGTGATTGGTCCATATGTTTACATATTCAGAGCCGTGACCGCCCCCCCCCCCGGCGCAGATCTGCTTCCCGCCGAAGCAGGCACCACGGGGTTCTTTGTTTTGCACTGTTCAAGGGGAGTCCAAGGTCACTAGCTCTGGGCTTAACCCTTGCTCAAAGCCTGGGTTGCTCAGACTGCTCAGTGGCACAAGATCGCGCCCCTTCTCACTCAACCAAACCTCTACAATTCCCCCTTCTTGTTTGTGAGCAAGCCAGGCCTGATTCACCAGTTTCATTAACGCTTTCTGCAAACAAGAAAATAAACATGGTAACATTAACAAGATAACTGCAATCACAAGAACTCCTGTAAGAACCATTTTTACCAGTTCCATCACCCATCCGATTTCTCGGGGAGGTGTGGTTTTACTGATCGGCTCGGCACCCAAAGTGGTCCCTGGTCGGTGGTCACGCACATATATCCCCGGCCACTAAGGATCACTGGCACCGGTCCTTTCCACTCCCCTGTAGCAGGTTCCCGATAAATCATCTGTAACTGAGGTATAATGGTGTTGTTATTAAATTTCAACTGCTGGTGATGTACAACAACCGGTGGTTCTTCTCGGTCCCCTGTTAAACACAGAAAATTCAAAGTAAACAACACTTTATGCAACCACCATGTTGGATCAGTATCTACCTCCTTCTGTCTCCTTAAATATTCCTTTATGGTTCTATGGGTGCGTTCGATGATCCCTTGACCTGTCGGGGAGTGTGGTATACCAGTAACATGTTTCACTCCCCAACGTGTTAAAAATACACGAAACTTTTGGCTGGTGTATGCTGGCCCATTATCTGTTTTGATCTGTTCTGGCACCCCCATAATGGCAAAACACGCCAACAAATGTTTACAAACCTGTTGCGCCTTTTCTCCGGACATTGCAGATGCCCAGATTAACCTCGAGAAGGTATCTACTGTGACATGTACATATTTTTGTCTCCCAAACTCCGGAATATGTGTTACATCCATCTGCCATAGCTCAAGTGCTGCCAAACCCTTCGGGTTTACACCAATACCAATGCCTGGTCCCTGAGCCCCACACCTCGGACATGCTTGAACAATAGATTTTGCCTCATTTTCTGTTATTTCAAATTGTCTCTGTATTCCTTTTGCATTTTGATGGAAATGCTCATGACTTTGTCTGGCTTGTTGAAATTTGTCTAAAGGAGGAATATGGCAAGCAGGACTAACCAGAGAGTCTGCCACCTGATTGCCCTTCCCCAGACCAAGATCCCATTGATGACTCCGCACATGTATTATGCAACAAGGCGCACTGCGTTGTCGCATAATAGACCGTAATTGCAAGAATAACTGCCCAAGGCGGGGATTTTGTGTGTTTCGGAGCAATGCATCCTCCAAGCGTGGGATGACACCTGCTACGTACATAGAATCTGTGACTATATTTATAGCCCCATCCAGCCAGTTTGTTAAGGCCCAGCCTATGGCAGATAGCTCCAGAGTCTGTAAGGTATCATCGGTCTGACCATACAGCATGTGGTGTACCCAATTCCCTTTTTCCTGCCACACACACACCACTTTGTGCTGTTTCTTTCCCGCATCTGTATAGACCGTTAACCCTTCCACTATTGGTGTTTTCTGTACTTTGGATTTTTCTATCCATTGATTTTTCTGTAATATCTGCCATAATTTGCCTTTCGGTTACTGTGAATGGACTCTTCCTTCGTACCCCAAAAACGCCTCCTGAATGGGTCGAGAATTACGGAACCACCATTCTAGGTCTACAGCATTAACAGGAATACTAATATCTGCTGGATCCAGTCCCGTTAATTCTATAATCCTAAATCTACCCTTTCTCACTAGTTCCCCTATGGCTTCTGGTCTAGTCTGTATGCTTGTCTTTGGTTGTACACTAAGGAATACCCATTCCAACACCCAAAAAGCTTCATCTTTATCGTGGCATTTGTAGTGGCGTTGGTTGTAGCCCTGGGGGAGTTCCCCCTTTTTGTTTTGCCACTGACAAATGACACCACAAACCATATTTTCACTGTTAATTACAAGCAGAGACACAGGTAGTTCACGAATGCGTCGCGAAGACCATGCAGTTTGTAATTTGGCGATGATTGACCGCAACGCGCTTTGTTGAGTCTCAGACAGCTGTATGGTGTCAGCAGGGTGTGATCATCGCAGCAGTTCGGTGAGGGGGGCAATCTCGGTGTTTGAGATACCAACACAGTTACGGACCCACTGAATATCTCCGAGATGTGTTTGTACATCCTTCAGGTTCTTCAAATCTGTATGTAGCTCCACCTTATGAGGCCGGATTTGAGCATCCGAAATTGTCCATCCTAAGTATTTCCAGGGATCAGTGCGTTGAATCTTTTCTGGTGCAATCACGAGACCTTTCTCCGCCAACGTTGTTGTTAGTTTGTGGAGACTTTCTTCTGAAAAAGGATCGGCCTGACATAACAAAATATCATCCATATAATGATAGATGATAGTCTGTGGCCATAGCTGGCGCAATGGTTTCAGTGCCTATGCCACATAAAGCTGACATAACGTAGGTGAATTTTTCATGCCCTGCGGTAGAACTACCCATTCATACCTTTGAGCTGGTTCCGCTTTGTTGATAACAGGAATAGAAAAGGCAAACCTCATGGTGTCCTGAGGATGTAAACATATGGTGAAAAAACAGTCCTTCAAGTCTACAATCAATATATGCCATCCTGCTGGTAACATGTTAGGTGATGGAATACCTGCTTGCAATGCTCCCATTGCTTGCATTTGCTCATTAATTTTCCGTAAACCATGTAATAATCTCCACTTTCCACTTTTCTTAGGGATGACAAAAATGGGTGTATTCCAAGGACTAACTGAGGGTTTGATATGTCCTGCTTTTAACTGTTCCTCTACCAGTCCCTTAGTAATCTGCATTTGCTCTTCAGTCATAGGCCACCTCAAAGCAGTTGTAACATTAGGTTGGTCAATTTAAATACTGTGGCTCCCTGTTGGATATACACACAATCCTTACACCCAAACGTTAATGCATACAAAGCAACAAGGCATTGTTAAATAAATCAGCAACAAGTTACTTACTGCAGCTTAGGCCCTGTGACCAATTACACATGACTAAAATTACTTCCCACATTCACATCCACAGTACTCTTCCACCATTTAACATCTCAACCAAAACCTTACATATGTAAAACATTCACTAACAGGCAAAAAAAAGTACTAAACCTGTATATTTGGTATTGCAAATACACTTATGTAGCGTCTGATTTTAGTCCATACTGTGTAACTGCAGCTTTTGTTTGTTAAAGAATTTTTCAATCACGTGGTTCCTATGCCGGGAATCGAACCCGGGCCGCCGGGGTGAAAACCAGGAAACCTAGCGGATAGACCACTTTCAGAATGGCGCTCGTCGATCTTGATTGACAGGGCGAGGGCGGAAGGGGCGGGTACTCCGGCGGTGCAGAGGGGATGAGCCTGCCCACCTCTCTGCCGGCCAGCCGCGCAGCGTCCGGAGGGGCTGACCACCCCTCCCCCTCCTGTTTCCACTCCCCTTGCCACGCGGTCCTAGGAGCGCCACGTGGTTCTTTGTTCGCAGCCTCCTCCTCTAAATTTTTGCTGCGCCATTTCTCCCGGGAGTTCGCCGCTTCTACCGCCGTACGGACCTCAGTGATAGATAGTTTTTTCGTCGCTGACATGCCCTTAACTGCCGGTAACCCGAAGAAACGAGCCAGAACCCCAGGTTTTTCTGTTTTAGCCGGGGGGTAGGCTCCGGCGGCGCCGGCCGCATCTCAGCAGCTGCGCGGGCGACCTCTCTTTCTGCCCTCATAGTTTTTAAAGTCTCTATCACTTCTTGCCAGAGTCCACGCACCTCCTTAATTTCTTTTTCCTCAGGGTCCCTCTCAACAGTCTTTTCACACATAATGTCTCCCACTTCTCTCCATTCCTCCACAGAAAATACAAGCACTGTGTCTTTAAAATGTCCCCAGTGCTGGCCCAACTTTATCAGATTAATTAGCTGTTTCTCCGCTGTCTCGCTCCCTCTCTTAGAGAGAATATCTGCAAGCCGCGCGGCTGCAGCCTCTATCTCCATGGCTGCCCTTTTTCCAGTGTCTGCTCTGCCCTTTCTTGAACCCGAACAACACCGCTCCCAGCCGTCTTTTTCCCAACACCTCCTTTTCGCTGCTTACCGCAGTCTCGGAGAGAGCACGCTGAAGGGAACCATCCTCTGCTACCAGTTGTAGTAAGGGGAAAACCGGGGGAGGCACGCTCACGGGTGCTGGGGAACAGTCCGGAGTAAGCTAAACATCTCAATGTGAGTATGGAAGCTTCTCGTTTATTAACAAAGAAAGCAGTGGTTATATAGACTATGCATATGTTAATCATGCGCCCCGATCGCACTTGTGATTGGTCCATATGTTTACATATTCAGAGCCGTGACCGCCCCCCCCCCCCGGCGCAGATCTGCTTCCCGCCGAAGCAGGCACCACGGGGTTCTTTGTTTTGCACTGTTCAAGGGGAGTCCAAGGTCACTAGCTCTGGGCTTAACCCTTGCTCAAAGCCTGGGTTGCTCAGACTGCTCAGTGGCACGAGATCGCGCCCCTTCTCACTCAACCAAACCTCTACATTTTGACATTACAACTTCTGCCATCGCTATAGCTAGTTTTGGATTAACTGGAATACCTAGCCATCTTGTGTTTTAAAGTGTCCTGGTTTTGTGGGGATAAAATTCATAGAATCACTTTTCTGTTACATTTTGTTTCAGTTTGTGTCCAACTGTGGTATGGCCATCAAGGCCATTAGCAGTTAAATCCAGGGCAGCTGACCCAGGCTGGCCCACAGGTGTATTCTGTAACATTAACGTCACATTCACTACACGTGGGAAAGCTGCTGGGAGGGGGGGGACTCTGCTCTACTCTTCTTTCCTCTTCCTCCTTCTTCTCTCTTCTCTCGGGTTACTATTCCTGGAGGGACTTACCACCACTCTGTAAGCTAAGTATAATTTTGTGTCTTTTGTATCAGTATTGATATTGGTTATCTTATTTTATTAAATCTGTTTAAATTTCAACCCACGAGTTTCCCTCCTTTTCCCAATTCCCTTTCTCAGCTAGGGAGGGGTCTTGGGAGATAGAACAACTGGTTGTTGTTTAGCCCTGGGTGCGGGCTAAATGGAGTCATAAAGTTATAGCAATAAATGACAGTTTGGATCCTTTAAATTTGATATTTATACTCCGCCATTAATTGTTGCTGTTAATGGGGAGGACTTGAATATGTAATCAATAAATACTAGATAGAGAACTCAGTAGTCAAAGCATTTTATACGGACAATCTTGACAGTCAAAGTCTGTTGACTCCTTTGCTGAGAGATATGGTTTCTGTCAATATGCATGGAATTGACTAATTCCATAGCTATGGGCAGGAATTCAGGGATGCAGAGATTAAAAAACAGGTTAAGATAAAACAATGGGTATAAATAAGACACCTGTTTTTAAATAGATATTGCTAAGATCAGTTGATCCCATTTGCATTTTTTGGAAAAAGTAAATAATCCCTTTACCAAGTAGGATCACATCCCCTTTCCCTGTTTTACAGGAGGTTTGTTAAGGGCACAGTATATGAGTTTGCGTGTGCTATGCCCTCTTTCTTGTTTCATTTTTTGCCTTCCAATTTCCTTCTCACTCAGCATCACTTTGTATGGTGACAAAAGAATCATCATCCTCTCAGTCAAGGCTGTATCGAGGTTACAACCGTGTTACAGCTGATCTAAGGTACCTTAAGTGTATCTGGGTATTCTCTGTCCTAGGTAGAAGATCAGTTGTTCTCTGTTTCATTAAATATACCCACGAAGACTGATTAGCTCAGGCCTTCCCTTGTTTCCTTCTCAAAACCTCCTTTTTTAAGTTCTGTGATCTTACTTGTATCTTAAATCTTCTAAAAATAGTCTTTTCCTGCAGAAATATTCAGAGCACTTAATTATTCCGAATTTACATAAGTATCTGGTGGTCTTATTGGTGGTGGATGAAGGTAAGTGTACACCCTGATGAACCTGTTTTTAGAGAGACAAGAGACATGATTTTCCTACATCATCTTAACTTTATTTTTCTTGATATTGAATAGGAATCAGAGATGGATATACATCTGCCACATTCATAGCTAGTGAAATATGCACAAAGGCAGGTACCAAACATGAGAAAATTAATTAACATGTAAAGATTTTTCAAGCAAAGTTGGAAAAAAAAAAACAATAAACCAGGTCCAGATAACAATTTAAACATTATAATTGTTAGGTACAAAGTAAAATATGCAATTATTGGATGTATTTATGCAACTATTTTGAAATCTTAGTATCTTCGGTACTAATATGTTCACAATTAGAGTATGTAATTATTAATTTACTGTTCAGAAAATTACAGGACAATATATAATTTGTGACATTTCTATTATGAGAACATAAGTCATGTTTGGTTTTTGCATGTCAGTGGTTTTACCTTGCAGGATACTAAAAGATCAGCTAGAAAATGTGCTAAGTCATAGCACAAGGGGCATCCAAGCAGTCAGGAGGACCATGCCCAAAGTTCAGCCTGAATGTGATATAAGTGGGACTGACAGGACCGGGTGCAGTGTCTAAGTGTGAAAAGGTGACATTTAGAAAAAAGTGGCACTGGTCAAGTACATTGTATTACTGATCACTAAGCTTAGAGCTGCAAAATCCACACTTTAACACTTGTTGACAAATCCAAACATGTTTTTCATATCTATGTTGTTGAGGATTTTTTGTAGGAGGTTAGCAGGAAATGGCAGTTTTTCACAGCATGAGGTTGTGTTGACTATTCATAGCTCATATACTTGAGCAGTTGGATGCAGCTCAATAATAAAAATATTCATATCTTATTCCTTTCTTTGTTCTTGTGGTTTTTCTCATCCTCTGTGATTGTTTACTGCTCCTTCCTGTATGCTGTTATGGAGTTTCTAGAGCATATATAATAACTCACTGTATTTTTCTTTCTTCCTGATACACCACTTTCCTCCACTGCTGAGATGGTAGAAAGAGGTAATCATTGTAGTGTATAGGTATAATTAATCTTACTTTGTGATTTTAGCATGGTACTCACAAATTGGTTTATTGGAGTGTTTGATAAGACCACAGATATGCAAAGCACATAAAGACCGTTTTTATGTTCATGAAGGATGTTATTTTAGATCATGTAAGACTAGCTAAATGTGGAATTTTGAGCAAAGTTTATAGGATAATTTTTGTCATATTTATTATCTTGTGCATACAGTAGAGTGGGTGAGTTTGCACTTGAAGTGCCTCTCTCTCTTGACTGCCGCTGTCTCTTCCCAGCACCATTACAGCTTTTAGTTCTTGTTACCAATATGGTGGGTATTTTTCCTCTTTCTTGGTAGTTAATATTTGAACAATATTTGTAATTCTGTGTCAGTTTTACAACCCTACACACAGTCATCCTTTAGTTGATTACTGTTTCTTTAAGCAGAAGTATTAACACAAGAATAAATGTCTAAACTTGTTAAAACCAAGCAACAGCAAAACTCTCTTAGCTAAATTTCAATTTCAAGCATTTAGATATTAGGAATAAATAAAGAACCTGTTCTCTTCTTTTGAACTAATTCTCTTTCTAGTATAACTAAATGGCATGCTCCACTGCCCACACTTCCTATGCCAAATAGATTTTCACTTCAGCTTTTAGAGTATCACTGTCCATGATTTCTCAAATGCACATGTAATCTGGGAT
This sequence comes from Nyctibius grandis, assembly GCF_013368605.1. Lineage (NCBI taxonomy): Eukaryota > Metazoa > Chordata > Aves > Nyctibiiformes > Nyctibiidae > Nyctibius > Nyctibius grandis. The sequence continues at coordinate 83,056,406 of NC_090660.1, forward strand.
TTTTGTTACTTTCAGTGTGCCATTTGGGAAGACTTAGTCCTTTCCTTTGGTCACTGTGATAAAAATTATTATCTAAGGTTACAGACAAAGTAAAAGTATGTTCAGGATGGAATTTAGAGATCAGTGGTGTTAAGATGAGGAAAATAATTACTGTCAGCAACAGGCTGCTCATGATTAGAAGGGAAGGAGTAAACCAGTGGTTCCCTACTTTTCCTTTTTAATCTCCTGTTCACAAGGCCTTCTGCTTATTATCTTGTTTCTAATTTGTTTCACAATGGCAGGAAGACTCATATGTCATATGTTAAGGGTCCTGATATCCAAATAAAGACCAGCATTTTACTGCAGTGAGCTTTTCTTCAGTACCTTCCCAGAAGAAAGATAACAAACACTTCCTTGAGTCCTAGTTAAAATGGCAGAGAGTGCAAAATGCTGTTTCAAGAAATTATATGTACATGAGAATTTTAAAGAAACTGTGTAAAAACATAGACTCCTCATTTTTATTTATTAAATCCCTAATCCCAATTGCCATTTCCTTTCCAAAGTGTTTACAGATTTTACTTTTTTTTTTTCCTGAAATCTATTCTTGGTTCAATCATAATCCAAAAAAGAATTCAAGTAGCAGCAATAATCCATTTCATCTCAGTGGAGTTAGAGCTGAAAGAAAGAGAATCTGGTCTCTGGCTCTGTCTCCCTTGCTGTGGGAGAACCTAAATCCAAAAGCACAAAAGACGTTAACACAGTCAAGTGCTTGGGCATGGCTGTAGGAAAAAAGCCATGTGACACCTTTCACATATCCTAGAGAACTGAAGGGAAGTGCCACGAGGTTCATATCTGGGCAGTAGGAGCAGCTCCACAGACATCCCTCTCGCTCCCAGCGTGAACTGGAAGTTCAGCTAAGATAGCACCCTTGTCGAGTAAGCTTTCTTCCCTACCCAGGGTTTGGATTATCCAGATCCCACATGGTAGCACAGGCTCACTGCAGATGCACCCCAGGTACAAAAGCCACCTTGAATTTTTCACAAACCTATATGTCGACCATTTCTATGCTATCATATAGTGATGGGCACAGTAATCAATTATATTTGTAATGCTCAAAGTTTTGCCAATTGTTTTTCCAATTTCATATGGAGCCACAAAGGAGAAAGTGAAGGAAAAGATAGAATGGTGTTTATTTTTCTTTATTTTTTTAAAATGGTTCGGCAATTTGGTGTTTGGAGTAATTACTTTAGAGATGTACATACTTAACAAATTAAGTTATAGATCTTAGGTTTTGGTTGCTCAGTGGGTGAAGTCATTGGGGCAAATAGAAACTGTGGCATTGCCAGAAGTATTTTTAGTTTTATCAAAGTTACAGTCCAGTTGCAGAGAGAGAACTCTGATGCTATAGTTTGAAACAGCTTACTGTTTCTTCTCTTGGTTTTAGATTGTAACTCAGGTATGGCCACTTCAGTCAAAGGAAGCTACTGCTGTTGTTGATCTGTGAGAAAAATACTGGTTTTACTATTGAACCGTGTCGTGCAGTGGCAACGTCAATAACTCAATATTTCAATTAGCATTGGAGAAACCTGTATGAAATGTTTCTGGTTTTGTGGACACGCCAACACGTCCCCAGTGTGTTATCCACCTCTATGACATGGGGTGATACTACTGGACACAGCAAACACCATAATGGCGTGTGAGCCCAGGGGGATGGAGCTGCTGCAGATCCACGTGGCTCAAGTGTTTGTGTGCCAAAATGGGTGTGGGGTATGAAAGGTGACATCCTGTGCATACCAGGGAGGCACCATTTATTTCAAGGTGGCACAATAAACATGAAAGCTCATGGCCCAATACAGCCTTGCTTATGACAGGCTCAGATACAGCTATTTGCAGGGCAGCCTGTAAAATGAGTTCAGTCTTTACAATATGGATTGCCTGTAAGAAAGCTTGGCTTTTATGTAGCTCACTAAGAGAAAAGACCGATTTTTTCAGAAGTAATTGGTATACAGCAAGGCCTGTTGTTGGGAATAAAAAAGGAAATGAAGGGTGCTGGCTTTTGTAGGTATGTATGTAAGAGAAAGAAGGGGAGAAACAGCTGAATTTTGAAAGTAAATAAAAGCTGAGCACTTTTCAAAATACAGCTGGTTCTACAGCTCTGTTTTGGTTTGTTTGTTGGGTTTTTTTTAATACGGGCACATAAATTAATACCCAGATTAATACCTGAAAGAACTCTTTCCATAATACTGTTTTTGGCTATGCTACCCACTGGTTAGCAGTGTTAGCTCTTCCCCATTGCCCGTTTGACAGAAGTGTGAATCTTTAGCTTCCTATCTCTGTTCACAGTACAGGGATTTAACACTGCAAGTTTCTTACAGGGTTTCTATTGCTGGATAAAATAGTAGGCATTGAAATAATTTATTGGGTAAGTAAACACAAATATACCTCATAAAGATCAGAATAAAACACTTCATCATTTTATAAAAAATACCCTGGCACTGTATATTTAACTTAGATTAAACTTTAAAGATTGGTGCTAAGGTGTATTTTCTGGGACACATAAATGTAATTTGTATTTGACCTTTGGACAGATTCCTTTCATTGCTGGGATGCCAGTGACTGAACTATAGAAGTGACTATATGAGCAAAAGACCTGTGATTCATTTCTCTTCCAATATCATCCTATATCAGAATAGTGTTCATACTTAACTTCTAGTAGAACTAGTGAAAATAAAGACTAGCAAAAGCTCCCATAATAATCTGCAGATTCTGCATTCTGTAAAACTGCAAAATTTTGCTAAATACAGATTTCAAATTTAAAATATATTGATACATTAATTATATTTACACCTCCAACATGGTAGCTTTTCCAATGCTTTAAGTTTTTTGTACACTGAGTCCTTTTTTTACTTTTTCTCTCAATTCAAATAGCTGAAGATGTGATAACTAGAACCTTTCCTAGATTAGAAAAACTTGGAATCTGGCAATCTGTGTATGGGGGAGGCTTTTGATATGCAAACGCTCCAACACTTAGCTCTCTTGCTAATGCATGAAAAATACATTCAGGTATTTGCAAATGCAAGATTACATGCACGCACCATAGAACTTCACCATACTCTGCTGTGAAAATCAGGACCTCTGCTTCATCCTTCGAGTCCTAGAGGATGTCTGTGACATGCTAGATAATTCCTACATCCACGCTGCTGTAATATGCTGTCACACATGCCAGAAAACTTTTGACAGGCAACCCATAGACTTATATGTGAGCTGCCTGTGAAGCAATCAGAGGTATGGAGAAAGGCACAACTAAAGCAGGATGTACCCAGTTTATGAACATTATGAGACCTGAGTGGAATATTTATATTGTTAATGGGCTGGTCTTAATTCACTTGCCTTCCTGTTCCCCATCTACTATACAACAGACTGTATCCCTCTCTGACAGCTGAAGTATATGTCAATGAGAGTATTAATCCCTACTGTGCCTGCTCTCACTCATTCTGCCATGGCAGAAATACCTTTTCAGTTTTGGCTGGCATCCTAGCAGAAAAAAAGTGTACCATGCGCCATCCATCACAACCATCCTTGTCAGCATGTGTCACCAGGGGCAGCGTATCCTGAAGAATCTGTTGAACCCAAAACTGAGCCACTGTTGCCTGCAAGTGGATTTTGTTTTCCTTTGGGGAGAGTCCTTTGGGGATAGACCTTTATACTCAACTGTATTACCTGCCTTCCCAAAACTGCAACATGTACTACAGAAACAAAACACACAATTTTTAATTTAGAGAGTACAGCCAGACATTAACTATTCTGTGCAATAACTTGTGGGCATGTTTATTTTGCACATCTTGGACAGAGGGATTTATAGACTTTCAATACCTGAGCAGGATCTGGGGAGCTGTGAACTCATAAGTGCAGTAGGTTTGAGCACTGCTTTCATTTAGGAAAGGTATCAAATATTAAACTAGTTTTTTTGAATGTAAGAAAAACAAAGATTGACCTTTCTGGGTTACTTGTTGCAAACAGAAAAACAATTAGAACTGCCTCTTTTTCCAGACAAACCTAAATGAATAACTGTGCTGAAAGAAAACATGAACCCACTCCAAATAGTGATGCATCCCTCTCACATCAGAATTTGGGAATATCTTGAAGTGAGCACTGGGTATCTGGTGGGTAACTGATGCTTGATCTTGGCTGACATCCCACTTATATGAGCTGAAACTGAGAAGCATTTCCATGTTCTTGTTCATGATTTTTTTTCTATTAATCTCAGACTTTAGAACTATTTAAAGTGTGAAAAAAAAAAGCTTTTGGGGGATAACACCAAAATAAAGAACATTTTGTGCACACAAAAAGGGTTAATTGTCATTATTAATCCTGGAGCCATTATATGGCATTGACTTGGTATCCTAATGAACGATATAAAATGAAGTAATGAATGCATTTACTACAATTTATTGTCTCTAAATGTTATTTTAATTTCTTTATGGATCACTGTATAAAAGGCAAATGAGCTGGGAAGAGGGAGTACCTGCTGCTAAGACAGCAATGCAGTCTTGCATGCAGCATTCTTACCGGACAGTACAGATAGCACGATGCCATGCACTCAGGCACACAGCCATTCTCTATATAACACTTTTTCCTTAAATACAGCTGCAAACATCACACAACCAGCTGGAATTTCCCATTGTGACTTTTGGAACACTTCCATTACAGGCCATGACATCCTGAATCCCTGAGAGACTTTGTTACTGGATGTACTTTTTCTTTTTCCCAAAAATAAAGCAGCTCAGGTTGACAGTGACCATGGGAATGACCAAGAGGCAAATGTAAAAGGCCACAGTGTTCTTCCTTCTTGTTGGAGTTTACTAGATTCCACCTCAGTAAGTTAAAAAAAAGAAAAAGACAAGTCTCTTGATTACTAGACAATGTATGATTGAAGAGTGAAAAGTAACAACACTGACCTAAATCTGATTTTACCACAGACTTAAACGGAAGGCAACACGAACACTGAGAGCTTTTGAAACTCTCATTCAAAGTTGTCTCCTTTCATACGTGATCACTGCTTTTCTATTCTGGCCTAATTTCTTGGAAAATAGGTACAAATATTTTTAAGTATGGAATTATAAATGCTTATAAGATTGATAAATAGTATCAGGCATTATGGGAAAAAGGATTGTAAGGTTGAGGTTACAGCAGAGTAAAGGTATGCACAGTTAGTTGTAGACTGTTGGACCGATGTATGTTAGGCCAGCATAAATTCTTTTAGGGTTTATTTGTATCTCTGGCTCTGCTTTCAAGCAAAGAATATGTCATGATGTTAACAGCAGTGTCTGATAAGGAGCTGAATACTAGAAAGTGAAAGATTAGGAAACAGTGTGCTGAAGCAATGTTGTGTTGAATCACATTTATTTTTATTCCGACAGATCATTCAGCACAGTGTTTTTCTCTGGCCATTTTTGTTTGTTGCAATGCAAGTTTTAGGGATCTTCTTTTAGACTTAAGACAAATTAAAACAACAGTGCTAAGTCTTTAAAAAGTCTGCCTGCATCTTTCCTTGTACTCTCTTCCTCATTTTAAATGACAGGCATGAGATTAGTGGTTTATGCAGTATGATCAGAAGATTAATGTTTCCAGGTGAGCTGAGAGCTATTTCATTTGATCAGCCACTGGAATTTCTCATTGTACAGGGGGCGGCGGGGGGGGGAAGTAAAAAGAAAAAAAAAAAAAGAATAAGAAAGAATCTAACAGTTCTAAAAGCTGCAAGTACTGAGGTTTAAGATAGGTCTATGGTACCAGTCTTCCCTTAGCAATGATGATAGATAACAATTTCAGATATGACATGTCTGAGACTAAGTAATGTTTTGTTTGCTATATTAAAGCAATTGGCCCCAGCGTCCACTTCAACAGCAGTAATTTAACAATTTAACTCCAGTTTGAACAATTCAGTATTCCTCACTGTTCTTTTGCAACCTTCTATTTTCAGAAACTGTGTGAGAAAGATGAATTGCAGAACTTAAAAAAAATTGTTCCAGTTGAAAATACATGCTTCTATTGTAAATATTTCATACACAAGCATACATGTACAAAAATATGAGGTAAAAGGAAAATGCAAGAACTTTGGGTAGCGATTAGAACCTGGGTGAAAATTTTAATCTTGGGGGGAATGGGGTGGGGGGTGTCTGTTTTAACTTCATGACCAAGTTGCAGAAGACACACTATGGTTTCCAATAAGACTCTATGCAAAAATAAGGATTCTGGAGTCCTTACAGGAATCTGATATAAGCTCCAAAAACCTTTGAGGAAGAGAATGTCCAATGGGTGTTTATTGTCTTGTCTAGCTCTATATATTTCTTATGCCAGCTGCAGTAGAGATTAGTTTCTGAAGCCTTTTTACAAATATTTGTGCTGTGTTTATGTGTGGTTTGCTCAAGATAATCACATTCTGAAGAAATAAGTTGGAAGTCTCATGGGCTCACAAATTTCTGCGGAAATTCAGTCAGAGTGGAGGAGTTCTTGGTTCTTATGGTCTTTGAGCCAAAATGGCATATTTTCTTTGTGGGTAATAGAGATCTATTGTTTGTATGGCAAAGCTAATATAGACAGAAAATGTTACTGGGAAGCATAGAAGAACATGGATTCAGTTAATATAAGAGCATAGTGAATGACCAACTTGAGAGCCTTACTAGCACTGTGCATTAATACACATGGTAATTTAATCTTTTACTTTTTTAAAATTAAACTGGAAAATGTCATGTGGTCTTTTTTGGAGTAGTTCTGATACTCAAACTAGATTTAATGAGCTTCAAAATAATTACTTTATTTCCTCATATGATTTTTAGTAACTTATTACAATGTTTTCTGTTATTAATTCACGATATATGCAAATTAATACCAGTACACCTTAAACCACTTGCGAGAGAACCTCTGAAGCAGCCTATGAAGTATATCAGCATGCAAGACCAAATGTTAATCTACAGAGGTAAACAGCAAAAGTCCAATAAATTGCATTGAGAAGATGATGTTTTCTGTTTAGAGAAAAGGTTTCTGACCTGACTCCTAAGATTTTGGTTATTACTGATGGGTAACATGAATAGTGGGTGAAAAAGGGTTTGAGAGGATGAAGGGTGTGAGGATTATAAGGTCAAAACAGAGCTCACTTCTTGTTGAGAAACACAAATTTTTGTTAAAAAAATACACCAATATGATACATTAGTAAGAATAACAGAGTGGTTGGACATTTATATAGTTAGCAAGGCTATTTGAAGTTGTAGTGATTTCCAGTTCCAGTTAGTACCAGCTAGGTACTCACAAAACTGGTATAGAAGCAAAGATAAAACATCATGCTTTAGAACTTAAACTAATCCTAAACTACTTAGCATTTTAGGAGGAGAATCATGCTGAGATGATAAGAGAGTGAAGGGAAAATAATCTTGTTTCTCACTAGTTTGAGGTTCTTGCATCTCCTTCCGAAATATCTGGGGCAGCTGGAGGCAGAAAACTACAGGACGTGAAGCATCAGTCTGAGAAGATATTGCATTTTCTCTATTCCTATCAGCTACTTTTATGTTTTCCTTGCAGAAATGCCAAACAGACCTGAATAAAACAACACTGTATATCATTCATTTCGAAGCTTGTCAGCAATTCTAATTATTATATGTCCTGCTTTTGCAATAGACTTCTATGCTGTTGTAGTTTGGTTTTCAGATTGAATCCACTGGCGAACTGCATGCACTGGCAATGAAAGAGAGTTAGCACATGGCTAGAACCCAAGCATTGCTAATACAGAAATATTGGATTTGGCATATCATTTGCTTGTAAATCAGCTCCATGATAAAGTTTCCTCCCGTGTGCCAGTTTTCAGTGGAACTATCTCCACTTCCACTGTCATTTTATTCAATCCTAACCTGTTAATAAAAATGGTAGACTTTAGGTTAGTGAGTGTCACAGGGCATGTTCCTTTATATCATTGTTACATTATTTTATAATACTAAAACTGTGATAGTATTAAAAGAATATGTGAAGTTTTTACCTGAAAACATATAAGCTAAATCTGTTGCTGTCCATCATATGTTTTACAATGGCTGTGTTACAAAGACAACTTTTCAGAACCCTAATATGTGATATATTGGATATAAGGAAGAAATTTTTTACAATGAGGGTGGTGAGACCCTGGAACAGGTTACCCAGAGAAGTCATGGATGCCCCATCATTGGAAGTGTTCAAAGTCAGGCTGGACGCGACTTTGAGCAACGTGATCTAGTGAAAGATGCCCCTGCCCATGGCAGGGCAGTTGGACTACATGATGTTAAAAGGTCCCTTCCAACCCAAACCATTCTATGCTTCTATGAGTCTATAATTTGGAACACAAATTTTCATGAAGTTGGCACTGAAGAAATTACTGTTTCTCAAGGGAAATGCTATAAGACTTGTGCTATGCAATTCCAAGACGTATTTGGAGCTTGAAAATAACATCTTCCATAGCCTTCCTAATCCAAATAAACCTGGAACATGAAGATCATGGGCAGAAAGAGGGTATATAGAAAGGAGAATTGAATAGCTGAAAGTAGTTGAGAGTAGTTGTTTGGGGCAGGATGCTTGTTGAAGTGAGGTGGGGCCAAGATGAAAGATGAGATCACTGCAAAGAGAAGAACAGTGAAGAATAGAGGAAGGATTTCAAGACAAGAAGGGCCAGAAGGAGGATCCCGGGAACTAAAGGCCTGTCAGCCTGACTTCGGTGCTGGGGAAGGTGATGGAGCAGATCATCCTGAGTGTGATCACACGGCATGTCCAGGACAACCACGGGATCGGGCCCAGCCAGCATGGGTTCATGAAGGGCAGGTCCTGCCTTGTCCTTCTATGACAAGGTGACCCGCCTAGTGGATGAGGGAAAGGCTGTGGATGTGGTCTACTTAGATTTCAGTAAAGCCTTTCACACAGACTCTCACAGCATTCTCCTGGAGAAGCTGGCAGCTCATGGCTAGGACAAAAGTCCTGTTCACTGAGTAAAAAACTGGCTGGACAGCTGAGCCCAGAGAGTGGTAGTGAATGGAGTTAAATCCAGTTGACGGCCAGTCACAAGTGGTGTCCCCCAGGGCTAAGTCTTGGGGCCAGTACTGTTTAATATCTTTATTGATGATCTGGACGAGGGGATCGAGTGCACCCTCAGTAAGTTTGCAGAAGACACCAAGCTGGGTGGGAGTGTTGACCTGCCTGAGGGTAGGAAGGCTCTGCAGAGAGATCTGGACAGGCTGGATCGATGGGACGAAGGTAACTATATGAAGTTCAACAAGGCCAAGTGCCAGGTCCTGCACTTCGATCACAACAACCCCATGCAACGCTACAAGCTTGGGGCAGAGTGGCTGGAAAGCTGCCTGGCAGAAAAAGACCTGGGGGTGCTGGTCAATAGCCGGCTGAATATGAGCCAGCAGCATGCCCAGGCAGCCCAGAAGGCCAACGACATCCTGGCTTGTATCAGAAATAGTGTGGCCAGCAGGACTAGGGAAGTGATTGTTCCCCTGTACGCTGCACTGTTGAGGCCTCACCTCGAATACTGTGTTCAGTTCTGGGCCACTCACTACAAGAAGGACATTGAGCTGCTGGAGCGATTCCAAAGAAGGGCAACAAAGCTGGTGAAGGGTCTGGAACACAAGTCTTATGAGGAGCGGCTGAGGGAACTGGGGTTGTTTAGTTTGCAGAAGAGGAGGGGAGACATTATCGCCCTCTACAACTACCTGATAGGAGTTTGTGGTGAGGTGGGGGTCGGTCTCTTCTCCTGGGTAACCAGCGATAGAAAGAGAGGAAATGGCCTCAAGTTACACCAGGGGAGGTTCAGGCTGGATCTTAGTAAGAATTTCTTCACTGAAAGAGTCATTAGGCATTGGAACAGGCTGCCCAGAGAGGTGGTGGAGTCACCATCCCTGGAGGTATTTAAAAGATGAGTAGATGTGTTGCTTAGGGACATGGTTTAGTGGTGGACTTGGTAGTGTTAGGTTAATGGTTGGACTCAATGATCGTAAAGGTCCTTTCCTACCAAAATGATTCTATGATTCTATGAAATGTAAGCAAATTTTCTTGATATGTCCAAGAAATGCAGACATTTTTACATGATATGTTAACATGTTAACAAATGCAGACAAAAGAATGTTGGTAATTTTTGGCAAAGTATTGTTATTGTGATGGTTATTTTAGGAAAAATACTTTTTGTTTGTGTTTACATTAATAAAGTTGACCTTCTACAGGAAAAATAGTGAGAGAGACAAAGTGATGGGGGCAATGGGGATAGTGAACTCTTGTACTCTACAGATTTCAATTGTCCTGAAAAACTATTTCTTGGAGCATGAAGCTAACATTAGTAGGAGAGTTAGATAAAAGGCTGTGGGGCAGAGAAAGTAGCCAAGTTTTAGAAAAGATTTAAAAAAAAATGTATTTTGAGAAAGAATTGAAAATTACTGAGGTTCAGGGCATGTTCCCTGGAATAAATCATATTGAAATCTGAAAGAGTTAGATGAGGTCTTTCATACTGTATCCCCACTACACTGTTTAATGTTGCTGCTTGAGGCTAATTGCAATGCTGCGAAACTCAGACATCTAGTCAACATTAAGCTTCGTCTGAGTCTCATGGTAATAAGTACCTTTTGTTACCCAAGAAAAGCAGCAGAGAGTTTGTTGGCTGCTGCCTTGTAACGACTGTGCTTGATGTGAAAGAAGACAGGTGCTCTATTTTCTTTTTGTAAACAGCGTCTTTATTGTGGTCAAGAAAAAGCAAAGAATGAAAGGTGCTCCTTGCATACCTCACTGTCTGAAAATAACTGTAAACCAAGGACCGGTTCTGTTTCCCATTAATAGCAGCAATGAGAAGGTACAGTGTGAGCAGGGATTGGGATCACATGAGAGTCCCCGCTTGAACATTTTTTTTATTTTGGCTGGCTAAACTTACATTAAAACAGTCATCTTTTCCCGAAGGAAGCAGAAAGTGCCTGATGCACTTTCTTTCTTTCCATTGCTTTCATGTATTCTTGCAGCAATGTTAATTTTCTTCATGTGCAATATTAGCCAGTCCATGTGTTAAACAAGTACATGTCAGGTAGAAATCTTGTTGTTTGGGTAGGAAATAGAGTAGTTGAAAATTTGATTAAATTAAAAGGACCTTCTTACAGGAAGATTACACTTGCCTGCATCTATAGTTTGGCTCCAGTGGGGTGAGGTGCTCATATGACAGCCAGCTTGATGGCCGCCGTGGCACAAACTAAACTAGGCGTTTCCGTAATTAACACTCAAGCTCCCGCAGTTCTTACAGCTGGTCACACATGAGTGGCTATGGCCACATAATCCCCCAGAGACAAGTCTGAATCTCTTGCATCTGCAAAAGAGCAGCATGGATCTTCCCACAGAGAAACCCAGAAGCCTTATGTTGAGGAGGAGGAGTGGGGAGGTTTGCCACCAACAGGACTTCCTTCTCATAGGAAACTCTTCACAAGACATGCTCTTTTCTCCATGATGTCCCTTCCTCTGCAGTCCAGTACTCCAGCCTTCCCCCAGAGCGACTCCTGCCCTATCACAGTACGTAATCTACAGGGATTCAGGTGTCAGCAGAGGAGCAGTCTGGGATCTCTCAGCCACAGCCTCTGCAATCTCAGAGGAGTCCAGGGGCAGTCTTCAAGAGGCCACAAAATTAACATCCTCCCCTTCCCCAGGCAGGATGGGCAGGCCATGGACCACTGCTGGTTGCACACCCAAAGGGTTCAGGAAGGTCTGCCCAGTGACTGTGCTATTACTTAGGCGGTAGGTGCAGGGATGGCAGCAAGCAGACAAAAACCAAGGCAGGCCAATACTCTACATCAGCTGTGAAACACATCAGCATCCATTCTGAAGCTAAGGGAGAGACTGCTGTCTCCAGGGCCCTGAAGGAATGTTTTCTGATGGGTGTATAGACAGGACAGGATTTCCCCTTTTAGCTGTTGCCTGTCCTCACACCAACCCAGTTCCCTGGGGAACAGAAAGAGACTTTCCAGCAAGACAACCCCTGACACTTCTGTTACTGAATGGCATTAAGAATGATAGCTTATATAATCCTATAGCCTTATTTCATTTTAGCAGTATTTAATAAAAGAAGAGTTGGATGAACAAAGCAATTTCATACCCTATTCAACAAGCGGCCCTTTCTGTATGAAGCATTAACAATAGCTGTCATCTTTGTACAAAAAAAAGGCTTCCAATTACTTCAATGCTAAGAGAAAATCCAAATGCAGCTGAGTGCCCCATAAGCAAATTATTTTTAATATCATTGTAGAAGAGAAAAATGTGTGACACAGACCTTCATTTAATATTTTACTAGCCTTGAAAGTTAATGAGTTTGTGTTCAGTTTTCTGGGAAGTTTCTTCTTTACACCTATGCATTTTGGGCACAGAATTGAACAGAACTGAGAACTGTCCTCTCCACTTTTTTCACATTTCAGTGCTAGAGACAGGGAAAAGGGAGACGACATGTAATTAATATAACATATAAACAAAAAAGGAAGACTGTGATGCGAAAAATATCATATGACTTCATTAAAATACCTTTAGTATGCAACAGGGAGACTTATAGGACTGGTAGATGGAAGAGTATAAAAGAAAGATAGATTAGTTTTAGTTTTTCTGTTGTTCACTTCTGCTATTAATCACACGACTAGAGGCTTTCTCTAAATCGCATCTACCTCTCAGTCTTTCTCTTCTGTCCCATATACTTTGGGCCATCTGAAAAAGGAGAAAATGCATCCGGATCTCCCTATATACATATCTCTGTCTGGATATAGATTGTACATTCATTGTCTGAATTCTGTCTCTGTACATTAATTTTAATTATAATTTCTTCCATTAAAGGTTGGTCTAAAGCAGAGCTGGTACACAATAACACCCTTTTTCATCCAAAATTTGAAGTCAAGTAACTGCAGGATTTTTCAAGGAATGTCTCCGTTTCTGCACCATTCAGAAGAATGGGTGGAATAACATCTGATGAAACACGTCCTAGAAAATTATCTGTTGAGCTACAGAGGCCCTTAGAGTTTTCTTAGCTCCAGGTCTTGGTTCCCAGTCTTTCTGACATGGAGCCCACACTCAAAAGCCACATCAGTAATACTTAATTATAGGTACCTGGAACCATCCTCTTTCACTGGGTCTTACCCTGCAAAGCAGAGCAGCCACAACTGAAGTTCCAGTCAGCAATGGTCCGTAGCTCATGTCAATTCTCTACCTTTGTCTAGAAATTTCATGGGAGAGTACTTGTTAACTGGGGTTAAAAGTCATGCCAGAAACCACTGTAACAATTTAATGCAAGCGATAACTGAGTACTAGAGCCTGGGAAGGGCACTATTTAATTTTATAATATAGATGTAGCCTGAGAAACAGGTCCTGGATTTACAGCAGAAAGCCTCCAAGTCCCAGTTTTCATGGGTTGAGCTAGTGCCTGTTGAAGCTTCTAGTTTATGGCATTTGTTTTTGTGAACCAAAATGATTGTTTGGGTTTGGGTGTGGGTATGGGTTTGGGTTTGGGTTTTTTTTTTCAATAAAACTTTTTAAGAAGTCTGAAGGGCAGGTATACTGAGAAGTACTAGAGTATGAATACTCTCTAGGTATCATTGCTTACACTTACAAAGCTTGTTTAAAGCCAATTGTTGTCAGGACCAGATTCTCAGATTGCTTTGGCAGTGACACTATGAGCAAAGCCTCAAGGCTAGCTGATGTTGCCTCTCCAAAAAAGGGAGGCTCATGCACCAGAGTCTCCTTGATCATTACTCTACTGCCTAGAGGATATTGGCAGGCAGTGGCAGGAAATGGTGATAGGAGAAGGTAGATCATGCTGTGCTGAGTTGCTCTTTCAGACAAATTTGTGTAGCCACTGAATACAATCACTGCTCTCTCTAAATGGTTTGCATATTATTCTTTATAAGACTTTTTTTTTCTCATTATTTGCTAGGCACTTTTCAGTATAATTAGAAATAAAAACGTGTTTAAAATTAGATATATTCTGCTGATGACACACAACCTTGCATGAAAACTAGATCTCATACCTTGACTAACCTCTGCTGGGCTAACAGGGATAGAACTGAAGATGCATTTCTTTATTAAAAGAAAGCAATCTCGTTTGATTTTGAAAGCACAGAGAGAGCAGCCTGCTGCATTATAATGTGCTGTTGTCCACACAGTCGCTTTTCAATTCATAGTGATTCCTTAATATTTTAAATTTCAGCCTTGAATTTATCTTAAAGTTGAAGTCTAAGTGAACATTTATAGTACATGAGCAGAGAAAATAATGTGAGAGTCCTTGGGTTGCTCCATTCCCACACAGAAGCAATGTGAATGTCTGTGTCCTTTGTCAAGTTGTCTAGCTCATATTCATGTACAACTGCAGTAGCTAATTTTACAGCATAAGGAGTGATACCTCTCTGCATTCCTTGGGGTGGAATCATTAGCACAGGTAAATCTCTGTGCTGCAGCCAGCAAATTTATTTGACACACAGTTTATGACCTAGTAGATGTAAATGTCTGCTGTGAAACTAATGATGGATGAAGCAAGAGAACAAGTTATCTCACAAGATTTCCTGTTGGGCTGGAAATAATCTATCCTGTGAAATGTTGACAAGTTCACTTCTAATCTTAGCTAGAAAATTGAGGTTGGAGTAGATAGTGCTGAAAAATAATGGGGTGAAAATCTGTTCTAACTTTTCAAACCATTTCCTACTTCCATTCTTAACTTACTACAAGGTGCTTAGGGAGCTGCAGAGCTATTCAATCACTTTCATATTAACAGAAAAGCCCCATGTGCACAGCTTTTCTATGAACTATTTTCTGTGTTAAAGAGAAATTCTGGCTATTACTGTCTGCATAACATAGTTGACTGCTTTCTGCTAGTACATTTAGAGATTTATTTAAGTGTGAGGGACCCTTAACTGATCCTGAACAGCTTTACAGCCGTGTTTTCTTAAAGCGTTACCTTCCTGAGAGTATTTGATTAAAATAAAGGGAACACATAAGAAACAGCCCTTAGTCTTCTACACTACTTGTCTTTGTTAAAAGTGGGTGTTGTAGACCTGTAAATGCAAGTCTACAAGAATAATCATCAAGATAGTATTGATCTGTCCCAGAAGGATGTGAAAAACTTTTTTAAGTCCTTTAATGTTCATATGCTTAAGAATAGTGACCTGGGCTGTAGCTCTGAAAGAGAAGCAGATGAGACATGAAAAATAAGTGAAAATGAATCCCACAGCCTCAGGTATTTCCCAAGAACTGATTACAATTCTACTTTTTTTCCTAAAATCTGACCTAGTTGGAGTAGGAGATGGTGAAAGTCAATACAGTCAATGACGTTAAAGCTGACATATTAAAATAGTGTGAAAAGCTCTAATTACTGTAAAGGTCACAGGATAAAAAAATCATTCCAGTGCTGTTATTTCCAGGAGCCAATGGAAATGCAGCACAGCTATCAAAATTCCTCAGTGGCTTTCAGAAATACTTGACGTTTACTTTGTTGCGTCAACATTAGCAGAATTTGTATTGCTTTAAATAAGGGAATTGTAGCTGAATTTTTAACAACCATGGAAGAGGAAGATTAATATGTATTTAATAAAATACATATTAACGTTAAAGGCAGGAAAGCATTTCAAGTAGGTATGAAAACTGTCTCTAATATTCATTCAACTTCAGAAAGATAAGTAAAATAATAAATTTAATATTTTATGGAAAACTATGATTTAAGAGTAATACAACTCCTACAAAAGGAACTACAATCAGATGTAATTCCAAAATTATTTATATGGAGAAAATTTTACCAAAAAGTGTATTTTATATTAAATATTTCTACAGAAAAACTTTTCATTTCAGGACATTGTATAATTTTAAATAAATGATGTTTTATCTCAAAATATATAATTTAAATGGAAAATATGTTTAACATTCTTTTAAATGTTTGAAGCATTAAATTTCCAATGGAAAAATCTTTTCAATCAAAAAACCTGAGAGACATATTTTCAATGTTTCTGATTGTTAAAAAAAGTCAGATGGATAATTTTTTTCCACTTTGTGTGACATAAAAGTATCCAGTCAGTAAGTCTCAGGCTTTTACTGCATCTTTTGATGTCAAGAATAGCTTAAATAAAAATATCTGGGCTTTTAGTATCACTGTGTGGGCAGTGGTGCTTCCTCATTCTACATCTTGGATTTCTACTTCTCTTTTCCCCCCGTCACACTTGATTTCATGTTAAACATGGACGTTACCAAGAACATGTGCTTCCTTGAAAGTCTTTCTCACCAAGTGATTCCATGGTAAATGAGATACCTTGTTCTGTCACAGTAATTTCACTCTGAAATAACTCTGATTTTGTTGAATATTGCTCTTTTGTATATTAGCGAAACTGAGGAGAGATTTAGCTGCAGCATCACTCAGCACGGAATTTGCTTCCTAATCAGTTTTATGTTATCCACTTGATTTGTTTTAATGTTGACTTTACAACATCCAGTTTGAGGGGGTGTGGGCAGAGCTTTTACATGTGGGTTTGTTTTTATATAAACAGCTTCATAACCTCAGGCAAGGTATTCTCCACAGAAGGGCCTATGTTTCTCCATGGGTAACTGCTACTAGCAACCAAAATGATGGACATGTATTTCCTGGTATGTCTTTGAGTATAATTCAAAAGAAAGGAGTAACTTGAGATCCAG
This sequence comes from Nyctibius grandis, assembly GCF_013368605.1. Lineage (NCBI taxonomy): Eukaryota > Metazoa > Chordata > Aves > Nyctibiiformes > Nyctibiidae > Nyctibius > Nyctibius grandis. Next base: position 83,073,074 of record NC_090660.1, read on the forward strand.
CATGACTCATGTCTATACAAGCTTCACATATTTTTGAATTTCAAGGATAAATACACAGGCATAGCGTAAGTGAACTTTTAATAAGCGTGCATAAGATTTCTACTGTTGTTGAGAATTATAAGTACCTGCCTAAGATAAAGTATGGGCTAAACCAGTCCATTTTCACTGTCCGTTACTCATTTTCAGTGTCTTGAAGGTGCCTTGGCAAACTCATTCTAACTTACAAATGTTTGGCTTACTAATATCAAATGTTTGCTTTCAGATATCAACATGGCAGGAGAACCAAAACCATACAGACCAAAACCTGGCAACAAGCGGCCACTTTCAGCACTTTACAGGTAAGTGAGATTTCATCTTAACTTACTACAATTCCATTTTTATTAGAAAAATTATGGTAACCTGAAATGTATCTACCAATGTCACTGTTTAGCCCATTAAAGAGACAAAGGATTTTTTTTTCCATTCACTCTTTGATGTTTGTCCAAAATATAATCAAGCTCCTGTACACACTGAAAGGTTTTGAATGTGAGTAAAAGAGCCAGTATTGTAGTCTCTGACACTACGTGTATCTGTTAACTTATTCTAGAGCAAAATTTTCTAGCTTTTGGAGATAAAGACTGTCCATATGATGCCTGTCTGAAAAAAATAATTTAAGCCAACTAGAAGTAAGCCCAGCAAAAAAAGTGCCTGACCGATACTTAGATGCAATGATCACAATATACACACAATGCCCTCTTTTGGTTGGAAACAAACATCAGAGCTTCTGTTTGCTGTAAAAAATTAAAAATACTTAGAATATTTAAATGATAATACAGGCACTCAGAAGAATAGATAAAACTAAATCAGTCGGACTAGAATTTTATTTCTTAGTGAAAATGCTTTATGTTTTACTGAGGCCAAAAGCTGGTCTCTGCCTTCTCAGTATTCACACCATGAATGTTATTTGCCAATGCAAGAACAATCCAAAGGGAAGGGCTCCAGTTTTAAACTGTAAGAGATACTATACATAAAGTCTTGCTATACTAAAAAGCTATTTGAAATTATTTTGACAGTGACACTCCTTTAGGATGAAGTAGCAGAATGCAATCACCTTGAACAGGTTTTGTTCCAGGGATGCTAAAGCCACTAGGATTGTGCTTGGTGAACATTAAGTGCTGTAAGACTCCACTCAATTGCTCAGTCTGTAATTCAAGCTTTGAATTTAAACATGCGTTGCACTAAAAAGATGTTTATTCATTTGTTCATGCACTGGTAATTTGATTTTCCCTCCACACCTCCTTTTACCTTTTCTGAAGTGAAAATGGAAGTGCAGGAGAAGAGAAGCAGACTTTAGGCCCATATAAAAGTGTAATGTTTAACAAAATTATAATGAGATACAGAATAAAATTATAAATCTGTCATTTACTAAACCTACTGACAAGAAGACTGGTGTGGTGATTTGTGAAGTGTTTATTAATGTCTCCACTTCTAGTACTACAATCAATAAATTTTCTGTTCTTTTTTTTTTAAAATTGAGTGCTATTTCAATTTTTAATCTTTGTGCATTTTTGCTTGGCTATGGCCTCTTTCCTGTGACTTTTTTATTTGCAGGTTCAGTGAAATAACTAATAATTTCAGAGCAACAGAACTGGTTTCTCATCGATTTGTGTATCATGGGTGAAAACCAACTTCTAACAAGACTGGACTTCTTCCTCGGGTGTTGAGGAGAGCATTGATAGTATCTTTCTTCTATTCCCAGATGCCTTCTTTTCATACAGCTTGTACAAACCTGAAGAAACTCCCACTTTTTTTTTCCAAATAAATTAAGCTTTCATGAAGCATTCTAGATTGTTAGGGGGATTGGCAGAGAAACATGTACACATGCATTTCTGCTCAATAAACCTCATTTCTCATAAATGTACTATAGAATTCATGCTCCAGATCCATTAAAGGAGTTAGGGCTGATTCCTACTGTGGCTGAAATGCCGATAGACTGGCTTTGAGAACAGCTCAGTGGTGAAATCAGAGACACTTGAGTAGGACTTTTTCAAGCCTGGTCTGGTCTGAAAGCTTCAGATGGAAATTCAAGGGTGGGATCTCAGAATGAGACAAGCAGGAGCATGTGAAGTTTTATCATACAGTTGCCCTTAGCTGAAGTGATAGGGATATTACTTTTGGAGAAGAGAACCTCTGTTTTATTATTACTCTCAACTGCAAGCTGTTAAACTCTGTAGGTGTTACTGGTAGTCTCTGTCTATGGTGTCCCTGTGTTAGTATTTCAAAAGATTTTTGAAGATGTTTTGTGATTTCTGGCATCTGACAGCGGCGGCAGCAGTGACAGCGACTTGAGGTTAGTGCGGGGGCGAGGGCGGCATTGGGCTGTAACTGGGCGGTTTTCGTACTCTTGACCCCCCTGGAGCAGCAGCCCCGAGCTACTTCCCCCCCACCCTGGACCCGGAGGTTCCCGGCAACGAATCAGGAGAGGAGGGGGCGTAGCCGGAGGCACCGCCGGCGATTTAAACGCACCACCCCCTGTTGATTGGGGGTGGTGATTGTTTGGGTGATAAAAAGCCTCCTGGAGGACAGGGACTAGTCCCTACCCAGAGGGGAGAGGAAGAGTCAGCAATGACTGTGTGAGTCAGCAGTGACTGGGTGTGTCCCAGGGCAGGAGAGGCCGCAGCAGTTTGCAGCTCGTTGGGGAGGGCGCTAAATCCCTCCCAGTGCACAAGGCGAGGAAGGTGCCAAGGAGCTGTGAACCAGGGGTGGCACCAACAGGTATTTCCCAGCTCAGTGAAAGAACAATGGTGTCTACCCGGCGGAAGAAGACCAAAATGGATGTAGGAACCCAGACAGAGCTCCCACGGAAGGAGGCGATGGTGCAGGTTGCCAGCTGCAGGGAATGCTACAGCGTCTCTATGGTGTCAGGGGGCTGTGTGCGCTGTGAGCAGGTAGATGATCTGCTCGGCTGAGCGGCACAGCTGCAAAGCCAGGTTGAAAGGCTTCAAGCCGAAGTAGAAAGGCTTAGGAGCATTCGGGAGGCTGAAATGGAGATAGACTGGTGGAGCCAGACTCTGCCCTCCCTGCAACAAAAATGGGAGCACCTGCCGGAGAGCTCCCAGGATCTAGGGACCCCTGTACTCTGCCCCTCTCAGGTGGAAAACAATAACCTAGAGGAAAGGAGTGAGTGGAGGCAAGTCTATGGCCGTGGCAAAAGGCGAGTGCCCTCCTTGCCTACCTTGCCTCCACAGGTGCCTCTGAGCAATAGATATGAAGCCCTAGTGGAATACAGACGGTCCAATGGGGATGTGGTAGAGAGGCAACCTATATCAGAGGTCCCACCACAGTCAGAAAAACCTGACAGGCGTATAGCTATCTCCTCCACAAGGAAGAAGAGAAGAGTTTTAGTGGTTGGAGACTCCTTCCTAAAGGGATCTGAGGGCTCAATATGCAGAGCTGACCCCCATCCCAGGGAGGTCTGCAGCCTGCCTGGAGCCCGAATCAGGGATATCACCAGGCAACTCCCCAACCTGGTGAAGGCCACAGACTACTACCCCCTGCTGATCTTCCAGACAGGTGAGGAAGAAGCTGCATCCCGTAGTCTGAGGGGGATGAAGAAAGACTACAAGACCCTAGGATGGTTGGTGAAAGAGTCTGGGGCACAAGTTGTTTTCTCCTCCCTCCTTCCATTTTCAGGTGATGACGTGGGATGGAATAGTAGGATTCTCTCTATTAACGCCTGGCTACGAGACTAGTGCTACAGGCAGGGCTTTGGGTTCTTTGATAATGGCTGGTTTTATAAGACACCAGGCGTGACAGTGATACATGGGAAAGGTTTATGTCGTAGAGGCAAAAGGGTTCTGGGATAGGAATTAGCAGGGCTCATTCGGAGAGCTTTAAACTAGATTCGAAGGGGGATGGGGTAGTAGCTGGGCTTGCACCACTGGGGCAACGCTCTAGTGTTGAGGTAGACCAGGAGGCCTCCCATCCCCCTGGGGTGAAATCGGTGTGCTCAGCTCGCTCCCTGAAATGCCTGTACACCAATGCACGCAGCATGGGGAATAAACAAGAGGAGCTGGAAATCCGTGTTCGGTCGGGGGGCTATGATTTAGTGGCAATCACAGAGACTTGGTGGGATGCCTCGCATGACTGGAATGTGGTCATGGATGGCTATGTCCTGTTCAGGAAAGACAGGCCACTAAGGAGAGGTGGTGGAGTTGCTCTTTATGTGAGTGAGCAGCTAGAATGTATTGAGTTCTGTCCAGGGGCGGATCAGGAGCGAGTTGAGAGTTTGTGGGTGCGAATTAAGGGACAGGCTGGCAGGGGTGATACTGTTGTGGGTGTCTATTACAGGCCACCAGATCAGGATGAGGAGGGTGATGAGGCCTTCTACAGGCAGCTGAGAGCAGTCTCGCAATTACAGGGCCTGGTTGTCATGGGGGATTTCAACTACCTTGATATTTGCTGGGAGGCCTACTTAGCCAGCCATCCTCAGTCCAGGAGGTTCCTCCAGTGCATTGATGATAACTTTCTGATGCAAATGGTGGATGAGCCAACTAGGAGAGGAGCGCTGCTGGATCTTATCCTCACTAACAAGGAGGGTCTGGTTGAAGAGGTGAAGGTTGAGGGCAGCCTTGGCTGTAGCGACCATGAGATGGTAGAGTTCAGGATCTCATGTGGCAGGACCAGAATAGCTAGCAGAATCACAACCCTGGACTTCAGGAGGGCCAACTTTGGCCTTTTCAAGCAATTGCTAGGGGAAATCCCATGGGACAGGGTACTAGAAGGTAAGGGGGCCCAAGATAGTTGGTTAGCATTCAAGGACTGCTTCTTCCGAGCTCAAGATCAGAGCATCCCAACAGGTAGGAAGTCAAGGAAGGGTACCAGGAGACCTGCATGGTTAAACAGGGAACTGCTGGGCAAACTCAAGTGGAAGAAGAAGGTGTACAGATCGTGGAAGGAGGGGCTGGCCACTTGGGAGGAATAGAAGTCTGTTATCAGAGGATGTAGGGAGGCAACTAGGAAAGCTAAGGCCTCCTTGGAATTAAACCTTGCAAGAGAGGTCAAGGACAACAGAAAGGGCTTCTTCAAATACATTGCAGGTAAAGCCAACACTAGAGGCAATGTAGGCCCACTGATGAATGAGGTGGGGGTCCTGGAGACAGAGGATAAAAAGAAGGTGGAGTTACTGAATGCCTTCTTTGCCTCTGTCTATACTGCTGGAGGCTGTCCTGAGGAGCCCCGGACCCCTGAGGCCTCAGAAGAAGTCAGGATAGAGGAGGAATCTGTCTTGGTAGATGAGGGCTGGGTCAGGGACCAATTAAGCAATCTGGACATCCATAAATCCATGGGCCCTGATGGGATGCACCCGCGGGTGCTGAGGGAGCTGGCGGAAGTCATTGCTAGGCCACTCTCCATCATCTTTACTAAGTCGTGGGCAACGGGAGAGGTGCCTGAGGACTGGAGGAAAGCGAATGTCACTCCAGTCTTCAAAAAGGGCAAGAAGGAGGACCCGGGTAACTATAGACCGGTCAGCCTCACCTCCATCCCCGGAAAGGTGATGGAACAACTTGTTCTTGATGCTGTCTCTAGGTACATCAAGGATAGGGGGATCATTAGGGGCACTCAGCATGGCTTCACTAAGGGGAAGTCATGCTTAACCAACTTGATAGCCTTTTATGAGGACGTAACCCGGTGGATAGATGATGGTAAAGCTGTGGATGTGGTCTATCTCGATTTCAGTAAAGCGTTTGACACGGTCTCCCACAGCATCCTCGCAGCTAAACTGAGGAAGTGTGGTCTGGATGATCGGGTAGTGAGGTGGATTGTGAACTGGCTGAAGGAAAGAAGCCAGAGAGTGGTGGTCAATGGGACAGAGTCCAGTTGGAGGCCTGCGTCTAGCGGAGTCCCTCAAGGGTCGGTACTGGGACCAGTTCTATTCAATATATTCATTAATGACTTGGATGAGGGAATAGAGTGCACTGTCAGCAAGTTCGCTGATGACACAAAACTGGGAGGAGTGGCTGACACAACGGAAGGCTGCGCAGCCATTCAGAGTGACCTGGACAGGCTGGAGAGTTGGGCGGGGAGAAATTGAATGAAATATAATAAGGGCAAGTGTAGAGTCCTGCATCTGGGCAAGAACAACCCCATGTACCAGTACAAGTTGGGGGCAGACCTGTTGGAGAGCAGCGTAGGGGAAAGGGACCTGGGGGTCCTAGTGGACAGCAGGATGACCATGAGCCAGCAGTGTGCCCTTGTGGCCAAGAAGGCCAATGGCATCCTGGGGTGTATTAGAAGGGGTGTGGTTAGCAGGTCGAGAGAGGTTCTCCTCCCCCTCTACTCTGCCCTGGTGAGGCCGCATCTGGAATATTGTGTCCAGTTCTGGGCTCCTCAGTTCAAGAAGGACAGGGAACTGCTAGAGAGATTCCAGCGCAGAGCCACGAAGATGATTAAGGGAGTGGAACATCTCCCTTATGAGGAGAGGCTGAGGAAGCTGGGTCTCTTTAGCTTAGAGAAGAGGAGACTGAAGGGTGACCTCATTAATGTTTATAAATATGTAAAGGGCAAGTGTCATGAGGATGGAGCCAGGCTCTTCTCAGTGACATCCCTTGACAGGACAAGGGGCAATGGGTGCAAGCTGGAACACAGGACGTTCCACATAAATATGAGGAAAAACTTCTTTACGGTGAGGGTGACTGAACACTGGAACAGGCTGCCCAGAGAGGTTGTGGAGTCTCCTTCTCTGGAGACATTCAAAACCCGCCTGGACGCGTTCCTGTGTGATATGGTCTAGGCAATCCTGCCCCGGCAGGGGGATTGGACTAGATGATCTTTCGAGGTCCCTTCCAATCCCTAACATTCTGTGATTCTGTGATTCTGTGATTTATATACACTTCTACCTCTGAGCTTCTGAATGGTTTCTCATAAATGTTCTACAGAAAAGACAGGGATAAGAGAGAGACCTGTGGAAAGTTCTGGGGGAACTTTGAAGAGAAAAAAGATCTGAGGTTGTGTCCTTTCATGGATCTAGTACAGAAAATTTCTCTAGAAGATTATGAGAGACTTTTTTGAGCAACTAACAGAAGCCTTCATCTGATGGTAATGGAGAACTTTCATTATCTCAGTGTCTGTTAGCATAATAATATATGAGGAGATCAATGGCTTATAAAGTTTTTGACAACACTGAGAACATTTACTTATTTCAAAACATTGTACTGGGTCTGTCTGGGATGGAGTTAACTGTCTTTATAAGATCCCATACGGCACTGTGGTTTGGATTTGTTACTGAAACACACCAATGTTTTGGCTGTTGCTGAACAGTGTTTGCACAGCAGCAAGGCTTTCTCTTTTTCCTGTTCTGCCTCCCCAATGAACAGGTTGGGGGTGGGCAATACCTTGGGAAGGAATACAGCCGAGACAGCTGACCCAAACTGGCCAAAAGGATATTCTATATTACATAACATCATGCTCAGAAATAAGAACATGGGAGCCTTTTCCTTCCAAAGTAGCTGTTGCTTGGAGACTGACTGGGCTGCTTGTGGGAGGTGGAAAGTAATTACCTTTGCATCACTTGTTTTTTTCCGTCCTTCCTACCCTTATTAAACCACATTTATCTTAACCCTTAAGGTTTTTTTTTCACTTTTTCTCTTCCTATTCTCTCCTTCATCCCAATGAGGGACAATGGTAGGGAGATGAGATAGTGACTGTGTGGGTTCTTAGCTGCTGGCCAGAGTCAACCCACAACATGGAGAAAGTGGTTACTGTAGATTTGATTTTGACTAAGAGAGGCATTGATTAAAAATTTAGTTATCACAAAATATTCACTGTGAAAAGGGAGGATGGAGAGTAGTAGAAATAGGATAATGGATTTCAGAAAGGACAGACTTCAATGAGCTCAGAAGACTGGCAAGTAGGATCTCTTGGAAAGAAATTTTAGGGACAAAAGGAGTGCAGAAAATCTTGAAAAGTGAAAAGGAATTGTACAAAATGTGGAGTCAAAACCCCATGACTGGAGGTGAGTAGAAAAGAACAGCAAAGACATCTAATAGGACATCAGAAAGGCTAGGTCACATAACAGCATACAAGGCAACAAAAAGACTGACATGAGATTAACTTCCTCTGCTTTTTTATACTGCTTATACTTAGCAGGAAAGGAGAGTAGATAGTAGATGATCTAGAAAAGGCTTCTTTAGCAAAAGGCTTTAGCAAAAAAGTTTAGTTGACCAGCTATTTAAGAAAATCGATTTTAAGAAGAGGTTATGGACCAAAAGAATTAGTTAATCAGTATCCAAATAAGTTAATGCAATGGAAATGGTATGACGAGATTCACCCCAGAGTGTTTAAAGGACTAGCTGAATCTGTATGTGGACTACTAGTGATCGTTTTAAAACACTTATGGAGGTCACATAAGGTAGAAAACCAGTAGGTACGGGCAGGTGTTTTACCTATTTTTAAGAAAAGGAGGACTCAGAAAATTATCAGGTCATCCCAGCTTTGATTCCCAGAAACGTACTAGAACAAATTATTAAACAATCAATTTATCAACACCTAGAGGATAATAATACAGTAAAAAATCCATCATATAATTAAAATCATAGAATAATAGAATCATAGAATGGTTTCGGTTGGAAGGGACCTCAAAGATCATCCAGTTCCAACACCCCTGCCATGGGCAGGGACACCTTTCCACTAGACGAGGTTGCTCAAAGCCTCATCCAGTCTCGCCTGAAACACTGCCAAGGAGGTGGCAGACACAACTTCTCTGGGCAACCTGTTGCAGCATCTCACCACCCTCACAGGAAAGAATTTCTTCCTAATATCTAATCTAAATCTCTCCTCTTTCAGTTTAAAACCATTCCCCCTCATCCTGTCACTACTTGTCCTTGTAAAAAGCCCCTCTCCTGCTTTCCTGTAGGCCCCTTCAGGTACTGGAAGGCTGCTATGAGGTCTCCAAGGAGCCTTCTCTTCTCCAGGCTGAAGAGCCCCAACTCTCTCAGCCTGTCTTCATAGGAGAGGTGCTCCAGCCCTCTCATCATCTTCGTGCCCCTCCTCTGGACTCGTTCCAACAGCTCCATGTCCTTCTTGTGTTAGGGGCCCCAGAGCTGAACACAGTACTCCAGGTGGGGTCTCACGAGAGCAGAGTAGAGAGGCAGAATTACCTCCCTTGACCTGCTGACCACACTGCTTTTGATGCAGCCCAGGATATGGTTGACCGCCTGGGCTGCAAGCACACATTGCCGGCTCATGTTGAGCTTCTCATCAACCATCACCCCCAAGTCCTTCTCCTCAGGGCTGCTCTCAATCCATTCTCCGCCCAGCTTGTATTTGTGCTTGGGATTGCCCTGACCCACATAGAGGACCTTGCATTTGGCCTTGTTGAACTTCATGCGGTTCGCACAGGCTCAGCTCTCAAGCCTGTCAAGGTCCCTCTGGATGGCATTCTTCCCCTCCAGCGTGTCGACTGCACTGCACATCTTGGTGTCATTGGCAAACTTGCTGAGGGCGCACACAATCACAGAATCACAGAATCACAGAATTACAGAATGTTAGGGATTGGAAGGGACCTCGAAAGATCATCTAGTCCAATCCCCCTGCCGGAGAAGGATTGCCTAGACCATATCACACAGGAACACGTCCAGGCGGGTTTTGAATGTCTCCAGAGAAGGAGACTCCACAACCTCTCTGGGCAGCCTGTTTCAGTGTTCGGTCACCCTCACCGTAAAGAAGTTTTTCCTCATATTTATGTGGAACGTCCTGTGTTCCAGCTTGCACCCGTTGCCCCTTGTCCTGTCAAGAGATGTCACTGAGAAGAGCCTGGCTCCATCCTCATGACACTTGCCCTTTACATATTTATAAACATTAATGAGGTCACCCTTCAGTCTCCTCTTTTCCAAGCTGTCCATGTCGCCGACAAAAATGTTAAACAGGATCGGTCCCAATACTGAACCCTGAGGAACTCCACTCGTCACTGGTCTCCACTTGGACATCGAGCCATTGACCATAACTCTTTGAGTGCAACTATCCAGCCAATTCCTTATCCACCGAGTGGTCCATCCGGGACCACTTATCGGGAGCAAGTTATGTTGAAGCAATATAATTTCCTTCTCTGACAAGGTAGCTGATTTAGTGGATAAAGAGGAAACAGTAGATGTGCTATATGAAACACATAAGTGAAACAAGATTTGACACTTGCCACATGTGGTGTTTTCATAAGCATGTTCAGGAAAATTTGCTAGAAGTAACTGTCCTAAGGTACACATGCAATGGGCTGGAAAAACAGTGACTGTGTACAACATAGTATTAAGGATAAAAACTCTTGTTTGTTCAGTCTCCCTTGTTACAGATTTTTAGAGTATTTTTTGATATTTGAGACACATTTAAGAACAGTTTTAAGGTAAGCAAACAGGATTGCTGCACAGGGTTGCATGATTTTATTTATTGTGAATTGCTTGAGGCTTCAAACTTGTTCAAAGTACTCCACATCTCTGAAGAGACATCTGCATCACATTTATAGCTGGATATGCACGAGTAATTAATACAGAGCAACCAATGTCCTATTATGTGTTATACCCACGTAATTTGCTTATGTGTCCAAGTCATTAGATCCAGTTCTGCCTAGAATGGTATAAGAACACTTGGCCATGCCTTAGTTCAAGAGCCACATACTTTTTTTAATCCTTTATAGTTTTATAATCTGTGTGGAAATAGTCTCATTTAATCTCACCTATGCGAAATCTAGCATGAGCCTAAATGTGAGACGCATCATTTTTTTTTGAGCTATAGGAGTAAGCAGATGCAAACCAGACAAGGGTATATCATGTCTTCTTCGACTTATACATGCAGTCATTCACATACCCAGACACTCCTTTGCTCTCCAGATTGATATTCCACTTATACTTCTCACATCTTTTTGATGCTAGCATTCCTGGTACACTTCATTGAAAAAAAAAGGCCACAATTACAGAGAATTTAAAAGGCATCATGGACCGAATGAAGTCAGCAAAAAGTTTTGTCATTCTCTGGACTAGAATTTACTACCACTTCTTCTTCTCTCTTAAATGTAATTTAATACCCTAACTCCCACTAGCTGAAGATCCCATTGATCACAACCCTTGGCTGCTGAAGAGCAGACTTGCATTGCTTGGAATAATCCCATGGGACACTGTCCCAGAGAGAAGAGGGGGCCAGGAGAGCTGGCTGATTTCCAAGGATCACCTCCTTCAAGTTCATAGAATCATGGAATCATTTTGGTTCGAAAGAACCTTTAAGATCATCAAGTCCAACCATTAACTTAACACTACCAAGTTCACCACTAAACCATATTCCTAAGCACCACATCTACTCGTCTTTTAAATACCTCCGGGGATGGTGACTCCACCACTTCTCTGGGCAGCCTGTTCCACTGCTTGATAACCCTTCCCGTGAAGAAATTTTTCCTGATATCCAACCTAAACCTCCCCTGGCACATCCTGAGGCCATTTCCTCTCGTCCTATCTCTTGTTACCTGGGAGAAGGGACTAACACCCGCCTCACTAAAACCTTCTTTCAGGTACTTGCACAGAGCGACAAAGTCTCCCCTCTGCCTCCTTTTCTCCAGATTATCCCTCAGGTGCTCCTCATAAGACTTTTTCTCCAGACCCCTCACCAGCTTCATTGCTCTTCTTTGGACACGCTCCAGAACCTCAATGTCCTTCTTGTAGTGAGGGGTCCAAAACTGAACACAGTATTTGAGGTGCAGCCTCACCAGTGCCGAGTATGGGGGCACAATCACTTCCCTAGTCCTGCTGGCCACACTGTTTCTGATACAAGCCAGGATGCTGTTGGCCTTCTTGGCCACCTGGGCACACTGCTGGCTTATATCCAGCTGGCTATTGACCAGGTCCTTTTCCACCAGGCAGCTTTCCAGCCACTCTTCCCCAAGCCTGTAGCATTGCATGGTGGTGTTGTGCCCCAAGTGTGGGACCTGACACTTGGCCTTGTTGAACCTCATACAGTTGGCCTTGGCCCATCAATCCAGCCTGTCTAGATCCCTCTGCAGAGCCTTCCTACCCTCAAGCTGATCAAAACTCCCACCCAACTTGGTGTTGTCTGTGAACTTACCAAGGGTGCACTCAAGTTCAAGAATGGTTCATCCTGATGAACAAGATGTCAAGGAAAGGTAGCAGGTGGTCTGCACTTCTGAAAAAAATAAAACACAAAAAAAGAGGCATTAAAAGGTGCAAGAAGCATCAGGTGACCTGGGAGGTATATAGAGACACTGTCTAGGCGTGCAGGGACTGGGTTAGAGTGCTGTGGGAGCAGGTCAATGCAATTGCAGTGCCATTCAATCCATCATAAAAGAACTTCCATTTTGGATTAGGCCTTAAAAATACTTGGAGAACAGGAAGATTTAGGTTTTGCTTCAGAAAGCTGCTAAACACATTATTAACTTCAAGCATATTCACTGAACTACAGATATGCTTAGGGTTGTGCTCAGGAATCAGCTTAAATCTAACATACATAACTGTTAGCTCCACCAGTATTCCTCCTGATTTGCATTGCTGTTCAGTATGTGAGGGGGAAACTACATCCCAGAAGGTGCAAAATTGTTGCCAATTTCCTTTTTTAGCACAGCACTTCTGCAGAAAATCAAATGTCTGACAAATCTGCATCTTAAAATTATTTTAAGTCTTGTTATTTGGGTCTAGCCTCAAGCAGCAGTTAATTTTACTGGCTAATCTTCATATCTTTGAAACACAAGGTGAAGATTAAAGGTGCTGACACAAATGTGTTAAAGCACTCTTTGGTAGCATTGTTATGGTGAAATAAAGGATCACACTTTGTCTTTTTAATTTAGTGGTGTTTTGACCAGTATTTCATTAAAGCAGTCCTGTGTCAGCATATGAAAGTTCATTTACTGTTTTTTTTCTCCTCTGGGTTTATGCCCCAACATCCAAAGTAGAATCAACTGCAAATACTCTGATGAACGGGCGTTCTGTTTCTATATATCATAAAAGAATATTTTAACTATTTATTTTTCATTTCAGTCCACCACCATGTTATATGAGGTGTTAAAAACACGGTCTGAAAGCTTTTTCTCCATTTCAGAGGCCTTTGCTGGGGTTATTAAAACAGGACAGGACTCTTCTAGTTCTTAACTCTGGAGGTTGCTAATGGCTCCATCCCCAGTTGCTGCAGGAGCTGGCCTGAGCCCCAGGCCAGGCGGAGCACAGTGGCCATGCACACACTGCCTGTGGCTTACCTTGCCCCAAGACCATGTCCCCTCTCTATGGCTGTAAGCATGGGGGTCAGCTCAAAGTCTTCTCTGGCACCCCTCTAGCAGTAACAAAGATGAGGGGATTTGAAAAGAATGGGGGGGGCACCTATTTTTGAGTCTCTTGAAATAACGAAAAGACTGTGCTATGGGCTAGTGGAACAGTGGGGCTTTTAGTGGCATGAAAATGAGCACAGCTACTGCAGGCCTGGCTGTGTGAGGTGCTGGAGGGGACCTACCGGAGACCACATGGGGCATGGGGAGCCAAAACTAGTGCAGTAATACTGGTACAACCAGGAGGGAGTCGGAAGCAAAGCATCCCAGATGACATGCAAGTGTGCTTTGTGAGAAAACTAGTTTGTTTACCAAAGACGAACCCTCCAGGAGTGAACTAATATTTGTGTAACATAGGAAAGCAGGGGCTAGGATTTGGAAGTAAACTAGGAAGGCAAGTTACTCGGCACTGTCGGGGTATCTAGTCACTCTCTTTGTTCTACACGATTTAATATTGTAGTTGATCTATGAACATCTCCAAGAAAGATTTGGCTAAGACTAACCCTCCCCATGTGGATTACTTTCACCTTTGCCAAACTCCAACCTTCCTCATAAGGCCACAATAAGCAAAGCTGGCCTTGCCCCCAGTGCCACATCTTGAAGGCCCACTGAGGAGTTATTCAAGCCCCTCTCCTCCCATTGCTGACTGGGTATGAAGCCTTCTAGCCTGGGCTTCATTGAGCTGAGGCACGTCCTGGAGTGAGACAATTAGCAGGATGGATTTAGTGAACAAATGAAATAGTTTCTTGCCAACTTGTTTTGGCTGATCAGATCTCTACGCAGTGGTGGCTGAATTCCAGCAGCACTGCCAGTCTATAGCACATGGTGGCCCAAGCAAAGGCTTCCGTTGAGGGCAAGTTCTTTCCAAGCTGCACTCTGAAGTTTCAGGCTAATGGTTCATCACTCCCTTAGTGGTGTTAGATACCACAGTCATTTCCCATTCCCATCCGCTTCTCCTCATAACGGAATTGAAATATATATTCAGCATGCTTGATTTAACATGATGCTAATTAGCCACATTAAAGTCTTTACTATTTCATAAGTCACATGGCCTCTGGAAGAAAGTATTTTATTTCAATGTCTGATATTAATATACTGGAAAGAGATGGTCTTTTATTTACAGGGTATGATTATGGTTTTATTTTTCTTTGACCAAAATACTTTATCAGTTTCCTCAGAACATTTTACTTTCACAGTCTCCATCACAAACCTGATTGGATTACGTTGGCCAGGTTGGATGGGGCTTTGAGCAACCTGCTCTAGTGGAAGGCGTCCCTGCCAGTGGCAGGGGGGTTGGAACTAGATGATCTTTAAGGTCCCTTCCAACCCAAACCATTCTATGATTATATGATTCTGTGATTCTATGATGATTCTATGTTACACATCTTGCATTTCCCTTGGTTTTGCAGTTTTATTTTATAGCAGAGGCTTAAAGAATTGCTTACAATCTTTCTGTACTTGCTCTCTGCTTCTCAGACTTATTTTAGGATATTGTTTATAGAGTTTGGTGTGATTTGGTTTGCCTCAGTCCTCAGAGCCATCAATTTTTTGAGTCATTTTTCTGAGCACTCCTGGGAGGCATTCATTTAAGGAGTAAGTGTGAAAAGCACAGTGATGGAAAACGTGATTGCTTCTTCTGCCAGGGTAGGAGACTTCTTAAGATTGTTCCTCCCATTTGAAAGTGTAACATAAACTCAACAAATTCTGTGCCAAACAAGCATTACTATTCTATTTGAATACTGCAGGGTTTTGCATAATTGCTGCTATAGTGTACCATTGGCAGTGTATTAGCAATATGCTTTAACCTATTGGCATATAATAAAAATAACTACAGGTGCAAGGATCTTGCTTGATTGAATACTGTCCTAGATTTCCAACAACCTTCTTCTTTATTCCTTCTTTTTCTTAATGTATTTGTGTGTCCATTTTGACTACTGACCTACAAGAGCCTAAAGACACAGTCCAGTCAACAGAAAATAAACCTGATCAATTATTTTCTGATACTTTACATTTACATTAAATTGTGATTATGCATTTATGCTCATGGAACATGATCTTTTTATGAATACATCATATTAAGATGACATAGTGTGATATTTCTTTTGAATCAAAGTGCTTCCTTTTTACATGTTCTTGATGCCTTTGATTACCTTCTTTCATGAAATAAGCTATTTTATTTCAGTGCAATGGAATTAATCTGAGTGTTGCTCTACAGCTCTTCTCCTGACAAAAGAACTAGCTTCCATAAAACAACATTTCTAGGCATGTTTAAATGGAGATAATTTTAACTCCAGCAGGTTATTATTTACATTCGTTTCATCAAAGAATGTTCTCAGTGATCACATTTGAAGCAGTTTATGATCATTTATTCTGAAATTCTCACTTAAAATTCACAACAAACAGTGCAAATTTTGCTTGTGTCGAGAACTTTAGCATTCTCAATTATATTAAAAATGTTAAAAGGCACAGATACAAAGCTACAGCAGATCCAGTGAATCAGTTTGGTCCCAATTTTTGCTTATTTTCTCTCTTTCAAAGAGAAAAAAAAAAACATGTCAAATAACTAATATCATAAGAATAAGAAAAAAAATCTGCTGATGGAGGGCAACACATGCAGCTCTGTATTTCTGAATTATGTCAGTGTAACTGCAATCAATTTGGTCTCAGGGATGTTTAAAGAAGAAATCTAGTTGCTCAAATGGTTTGGGAGAGTCAGCCAAGGACATAAATTTGCCCTTTGATATGATCCGGAGCATGAATATGCAGCACCTGATAAATTTAGAGAGGGGAAAATGCGGGTGAAGGGGAGGTGTATCAGGTCCTTAGTAACACCCAGGAAAACCTTTGCTTCTGGAGGCAAATCACAGATGGAGGAAAAGTTCAAAAGATAGAAATATATCAAATACACTTGGCATTTTGATTTCTTCATTCAGTCATATTATTCCTAATCTGTGTGGTAACTCCAATAACAGCTAAGGCAACAAAACAGTCTTTTTTAAAAAAAAAAAAATCTTCCCCGCCACTATTTAAAAAAATGCTGCTAACTCCCTATTAGAATCTCTCTCTAACGATTAGGGCAGATATTCCTTCTCAGATTATGAGTATATACTAAATCTTACATTTTCCTCATGTTTGTTTGTATTCACCTTCACCAGAGTTTTTAAACTATGGTCTTGACTTAGATCCACTTTGAAGTATGTCCTGTATAGAATGAAATACTAGCACTTGTCTTTCTTCCCATCTCCCCTCAAGCTGTTCTTTCGATTTACACAGTCTTTTTTCAGTTTATTTTTTTTCTTTGTTAAGAGGAAACCAGTGACACCAACTTGCACATCTGCAGAAGATCTGCATCCCTTTTCCTAGCTTGGTACCTTTCCTCTTGCAGAAGATGATATATGGTATCACATGACTGATGTTTTCTTCCACAAAAGCCCAGGCACCATAATCACACTCATGCTCAGAGATTAGCAAGTTTGGAGCACAATAGCTTCTTATTATTGCTTTTTTTTTCCCCCTGGTGTTCAGTCTTCTTTCTTACATTTTTCATCTCCTATGAAACCTGAAGCAGTATACTATAGATAAGTAACTAACTGGAAAACCATCAGATTTTTTTCATCGTTTTTAATCACTGTTTGTACAACAGTGGAACAGAAAACATATTCACACCCTTCTGATGGCATTGTAATTATTATGACTCCTTTCTTATGCAAGAATTTGTGCTGCTAATAAAAATGAAAAAACTTTGGTTTATAATTCAAAAAGTAAATTCCTAGAAGATCCAGAGCACTGATGGTTTTGCCTGCAGGCAAACAGGAATAGTACTTTTAGTGATTCATTTAATTTAAATCTTGACAGTCTGAGCCTTGTTCCTATCAGCTATTACATGTGAGTTTTCCACCCTTTTTTACTGCATGGCTTCTTACATTTGATTTAAGAAATAATTAGAATTTGGATTCAGTGTGTTCTAGCAGAAAGACAATGCCTTCTGTAGATACTCGGCTGTCCTTTTGTTAGCTTAAAAAGAAAAAGGATAGTACTTACAACATATTGAAAAAAGACAGATGCCATGATCTTTTTTCCGCAATTGAGTTTTAGTGAAGTAGACATCATAGAAGCAGCATCTGGTTTTGCAACCACTATTGTTTGGTAGCTGTCTTATTAACTTTATAGAGGTCTTAAAAGTAAGAACATAGGGTTCATGACACAGAACAGACAAGGGCCTGTCCTAACATGACAAATGAACAGCAGGATTCTTCATTTTCAGGAATTTAGTAAACCCTTAATTGCAGCAGTAATCAGAGATGCAGGGGAAGGCTGCACTTCAGAGTACCACTTTGTGGGCTCGTAATTAGGCATTGCTTCTCACATAATGTAACACCTCTAATTGTACAGAAGGCTGTAATTCAGTCTGGGAGCTGCTGATGTACTACAAGGGCACAGTTTAGGTGGCTTACAAAGAGTAATAGAAATAGATGCTGGGTTACAGATTTAGTATTCTGTGAATAAATAAGGAAGGCTGTATAAATGAGAGGCTGTAACTTGTTATATATTTAAAAGTCTTATGAATAATATTGGAAAAAGATTAAAGTATACTTAGTTTAAGAGAAAATTAATTGTTAAGTAAGATTACACCTAGCATGGAAGGCTATGCTGTGTGTAACACAGAAGGACATTAGCAACATATTAATATGCAGGGAATTATTCACAAATTATCCCACAAGTTTATTTCTTGGCGAATTCTGCTGGTCTTGGGGTGTACTGTCTGAAATTTGTTATCCAGCCTGACAGGACTGATACTTAGTGCTGTTGGTGCATAATGTCAAATGTAATTGTATTTTGTAAAGAATAGATTACAAAATGCATGCCTTTTTGGTAGATTCGGTTGCTGGTATTCCCAGAACTTCCAGCAAAAGTGTTGGCTATTTTACTGAAAAGTAACAAATGTATTCATAAATGTGAATTTCTTATGAATCATAAGAAATTAGCAATTTATAATATCTATTGACACAGATATGTTGCATTTTTCAGTCTTGCAAGAGTGAGATTATTCTAGGAAACAGTATGA
The DNA here is from genome assembly GCF_013368605.1 of Nyctibius grandis. NCBI lineage: Eukaryota > Metazoa > Chordata > Aves > Nyctibiiformes > Nyctibiidae > Nyctibius > Nyctibius grandis. The sequence continues at coordinate 83,091,424 of NC_090660.1, forward strand.
CAAACATGAATCATATAGTCAGAGCAGTGCCCCTCCTGTAACTACTTTTAAGTGTTAGTAGTATCACTGAAAGAAAAGGAGATTAAGTCTCTACCCTTGGGATCCTCAAAGGCAATGCCTGCATTAACCTTCATCTCTTTGTGACTACAAATAGCCATGCAGTAAAGTAGTATTTATTGTGTGCATTAGATCAGTCAACACTGTTTTGTTCAGCCCACCCTGATGAACTCATTCCAGGCGTTTTTAGACCAGTACATATTGACCTGAATGTTCTTACCCTGATTTAGAGTAGAATAGGGTCAGGTGACATCAGCTTCATGCAAAGAATGATTAAAGCTTTCAGAAAAAGGATTTTAAGGTAGATAGCTAAGTACACCACTATACTTTTTTCAAAGTTTTTTCTTTTATTGGGAGCATAGATTTTTGCAAAATTTAGCTATTATTAACATATCACAGGAAAAAGCAAATTAAAATTGACAGCGGTGGCATGGAGGTACTTTCATTCTCCAGAGTTTGTTTCCTTTGCTTATTTGAACAAAGGTACCAAATTGAGCATGTTTTCAGTTTGGGAAGGGGATCAGAGTTAGAAGTATGCTTACCTGAAGAAAAATGAGTTCTTAATCTTGATTCTTGCAAGAGTATCACTTTGAATTTGAGCATTCATTTCCTCATGACTGGAAACATCATACAGATGTGGTGTACAGATTAAATTCAGTTTAGCTTCCTTATCACTCTGTTTGGCTTGAGGAGATTTTTCTTGGCTGGTGTGGGAAGACACTGCAGTCCATAACTATCTAAGAGGGTGTTCATATGTAGAGCCTGAATTAATTTTTCTGCAAGTCACAACTTAGATTTTCTCAGACTCACTTACCAATATTTCTCTCAGCTATGAGAATCCATGCCACTGTCCATGTTGTCTTTGCATTTTATGGATTCACAGAGGAAAACACAGTAAAGTGTACTTTACCTGACAGTAAAGGCAGGTACAAACTATAATCAGCTACTGAAACTCTATTAGATGGATATCTAATATCAAGCCACTCTCCATTATCTTTGAAAAGTCATGGAGAACAGGAGAGGTGCTTGAGGACTGGAGGAAGACCAATGTCACTCCAGTCTTCAAAAAGGGCAAGAAAGAGGATCCAGGAAACTACAGGCCAGTCAGTCTCACTTCCATCCCTGGAAAGGTGATGGAACAGCTCATTCTGGATGCCATCTCTAAGCATGTGGAAGAAAAGAAGGTTATCAGGAGTAGTCAACATGGATTCACAAAGAGGAAATCATGCTTGACCAATCTGATGGACTTCTATGAGGACCAGACTGGCTGGGTAGATGAGGGCAGAGCAGTGGATGTTGTCTACCTTGACTTCAGCAAGACTTTTGACACTGTCTCCCACAACATCCTCATAGGGAAGCTCAGGAAGTGGGGGTTAGATGAGTGGTCAGTGAGGTGGATTGAGAACTGGCTGAATGGCAGAGCTCGGAGGGTTGTGACTAGTGATGCTGAGTCTAGTTGGGCGCCTGTAGCTAGCAGTGTTCCCCAGGGGTCAGTACTGGGTCCAGTCCTGTTTAACTTATTCATCAATGACCTGGATGAAGGGACTGAGCATACCCTCAGCAAGTTTGCTGATGACACAAAACTGGGAGGAGTGGCCAACACACCAGAAGGCTGTGCTGCCATTCAGCGAGACCTGGACAGGCTAGAGAGTTGGGCAGAGAGGAACATAATGAAATTCAACAAAGGCAAGTGTAGGGTCCTGCACCTGGGGAGGAATAACCCCATGCACCAGTACAGGCTGGGGGTTGACCTGCTGGGAAGCAGCTCTGCAGAGAAGGACCTGGGAGTTCTGGTAGACAACAAGTTCACCATGAGCCAACAATGCGCCCTCGTGGCCAAGAAGGCTAATGGTATCCTGGGGTGCATTAGGAAGAGTGTGGCCAGCAGGTCAAGGGAAGTTATCCTCCCCCTCTACACTGCCCTGTTGAGGACACACCTGGAGTACTGTGTCCAGATCTGGGCTCCCTAGTTCAAGAAAGACAAGGAACTACTGGAGAGAGTCCAGAGGAGGGCTACAAAGATGATCAGAGTACTGGAGCATCTCTTTTATGAGGAGAGGCTGAGGGAGCTGGGTCTGTTTAGCCTGGAGAAGAGAAGACTGAGGGGGTATCTTACTAATACTTACAAATACCTTAGGGGCAGATGTCAAGAGGATGGGGCCAGACTCTTCTCAGTAGTGCCCAGCGACAGGACAAGGGGCAACGGGCACAAACTGAAACATGGGAAGTTCCATCTAAATATGAGGAAAATCTTCTTTACTTTGAGGGTGACAGAGCACTGGAACAGGCTGCCCAGGGAGGTTGTGGAGACTCCTTCTCCGGAGATATTCAAAACATGCCTGGACGCAACCTTGTGCAACATGCTCTAGGGGACCTGCTTTAGCATGGGGTTGGACTAGATGATTTCCAAAGGTCCTTTCCAACCCTTAACCATTCTGTGATTCTGTGATATGATACTATTTTTTAGTTCTAGCTCTCTGAAAATATTATACTATTATACAAACTTCAAATGACTTAGAGCTTTTGTGTTTTCCTCTCTTCTTGCTGGTTAAAATTTAGGCCACCCATTAATAAGGATTATTGGAAACTACTTCCTTTATTGTTCTTCCCCGTGCCTCCCTTTCCTACCACAACCCCAAAACCCTTCCATCCCATGTGTTATAACAGTAGTGCATTCAGTATCCAACATGACAAAGTACATTTTTACTGATATATCAAAACCAACTTTTATGCTGATTTATGTTTCATCTTAACCTCTTGCCATTGTGAAAATTAGCATAGGGAAAAGGCAGTCTCTTTAAATCACTTCCTGCCTGTATTGAAAGCTGCCTTTTATTCAGTTTTTCAACTGTCAGATTTTACAGATAATTCTGGACAGATTATTCAGTCTAACTGATGGCTAAAGATTATCTGTCCTATTAATTCATGTGGAAATAAATCCTAGGGGCCCCTGAAACTTGTACTTATTTCAAGAATTTGATGTTTATATATTATGTATTAAGATTCAGATTTTGCTAGGAAACTAGCTAAATTTGGTCATATGGTACATAGATCTGTAACAAAACTATTTTAGAGAGTAAGGCAGAAGAAATTAAAAGGGACAAACCTTGCTTTGTTTTGGGCTGACTTTGAAAACCCCCATAATATTGCATCTGATTTTCAGTGCACAGTGCCAGCATGCTAGGTTAGACAGCTTGACACTGCTTGTACTGCAGACAGTATCCTATGCTAAGGGTTTCCTGAAAACCTTTTCCTGTACAGAGGGCCCTGGGACCAGCCTGTCATGGGCTTAGGCACTAGGTAGAACTGGCTAAATAAAATGTACTGCATCAGTAGTCAATGACTTCTGCAGAGTTTTTTTAAAATAATAAAAAAAAAAAGGATAAAAACCCCACCTTGATGTCTATGTACATACCTTTTTTCTTGTCCGGACATATAAAATACTTAACAATCACATGATATATACGCTGAGACAAATATTCCATTCCTTTCACTTCAAAACTCTGGGATAAACTTAAACATTCCAGTTGCAAACTTTAATCAAATTTGGATTAACTATCATGTGGGAGTAGGAGAAGAGATGAAGCATGTGTTGATTGAAGGACACTGCTCATTGCCACTGCAATGATTCAGAGGAGCTAAAGAACAAAGATGCAGAACAAAGGAGAACCTAAAACATTTCTGTATGAGCTGCAACATCAGTTTTTACTGTAACATATAGCATACTTGTGTTATGACATCAACTTCTGTTCCTCACATAATAGCTGTGCCTCAAGCAAGATGTTGGGACACATCAGTAGTTAATATAGGTTGAAACGGAGGTTAACCTGAAATGTCCCTGGAACAGATATTGGAAAGCACCTGTGTGATTTAGGACCTACTTGGCAGGAAAGGATTATTAGCTCACGAATGCTAAAGACTTCTTTAAAAATAGGAATTAGGTGAAACTAGCAAGGGATTACATGGCAAAAATTATTTCTCAGGAGTGAAGCATCAATAGCTTACAGGCATGCTTATTTAATCTGGTAGCCTTTGTACTTGGCTCCTTCTGTGTCATCTAGTGTTTTTCCCAGATTTTCATATTCTGTAACTCCAGTGAGCTGTTGCAGGCAGATAGCCCCTAAAGTCTGTATACGCAGAAATTTTAGGCTTCTTGTCATGAAGCAGAATGGATCTAAATGACAGAAACTCTAGCTCCTAGATCACTAGCAGGAATCCCCAGCGTTGGAAGCATCAGCTCCATCTAACATCTTCAAGGTTGAAGTTCCTATTTCATCGCGGATATGTGGAGGACCTAATAACCTCTACTTGAAATGGCATTTGCATCTTTCTAAAGCTCCTTCTCATCTTTTAAACACTTAATTGCCCTCCTTTTGATTCTTTCCATCTACCCCCATCCTGTTATAAGATGCTGTGCCCAAAGCTGGCACAGTGCAGCCATGGAGGGATTCATCAGCTCTGAGGAGAGAAAGATGTCTTAGTACGCCCCCATACTAAACCGTATCCTGTTACTCAGTTCTTGCTCTCCTGAAACTTGTTTTTTTGCAACACCTAGCCAGGTATTTTCCATTTCATATATGTATAAAGTAGTTCTTTTTTCTCAAATTCTCACTGGACTTACCTTTTCTCTTTTTTTAAATTTTCTTACATTGATTTCAGACCATTTCTCTAATTTATCAAACAAATTTCAGATTTTAACTCCGTTTGCTGTTTAAAAAACAGCTGTTTAACAGCTGTTTAAAAAACAGCTATTTGTCATCTATTTTTATGCATAGTCTCTATTTTGTTGTTCAAATATTTATGCAAACCAAAACTGAACAAAACATAGTCCTGGGTGTTCCTACTATTTTATGTGCCCCCCTTTCCCATCGGCATAATTCTTTGTGCATGGGCATGTTGTTTTTTTTGCCTTAATGTATGTTTTCCTTAAGGTAATTAGATCATATTTTCCCAGCTTGAACATGAGACTCTCATATAAGGCAATATCAAAAGCGTTAAAAATCAGGCCCAGTCTTACTTACTATCTGTCTCTTCTTCTATCCATTAACTCAGTTATAATGTCGAAAGAGTAAGTTTGCACTGAGAAATGACATTTTAAGTTTGCAGTACTCTAGCTTCTGTCCACGGCTTTGAGGGATGTGTTTTATTTTGTACTATAATTTTTATGTTTTAATAAATAAAAGAAGCATTTAGCTCTGCGGAAAAGAACTTGTCAGGGCACTCTGACATTACAAAATAGTCATGAAAACAATACAGTTTGTGTTGGTTTACTAACCAGACTCACCAATTGCAATGTCAACCACCAGTTGGAAGTACTATTAAATTTATTAAGAACAATTGTAAAAGTGAACATAAAGCTGTAAATTACTCCTTCTCACCCTCTGTTTCTGAAACCCTTGTGGCAGATTGGATCTTCTATACAGCTCGTCTAACATTTATCTATTCCAGAATATGACAATGCTTCTGAAAAAACTTATGAATGTTTATAATTATATTTACGGAAGTTTCAGAAGACAGAATGAGCTTCTCCCTCAATTCGATCTGACAATGGTTACTGATGTCTGGAAAAATTATCTTGGATTGAAATTACTTTAAGTCACAGAAACCATTATAAATGGGAAGAAGAGGAGGAGGAAAGGAAGGAAGGAGGGAGGGAGGGAGGGAAGGTGGGGAGGGAGAGAGGGAGAAAGAAAGGTTTACCTAGTGTACACCAGCAATGGCTATTTCAGTCTCTATAGGTAGTGGAAGTTACATGAAATAATATTTCTTCTGTAAATTAAGATATGCTTTTATTAGGCCTGCTTGCATTGTATACAAATATTGGGAGTTACCAAAAGTTATAATGCACATCCTTTAAAAAGTAATTAGAGGACAAAATGTGAGCCATACTGCTTAAAAAATGCTGAAGGAAGATGTTTTCTGACCACTAATGACTGTTGACTTCAAACCACGAAGTCAAAATGCAGAGAAAAATGCAGCCCTGGTTGATCCCTGTGAATAGTAAACTACCTCAGTTTCTTTTGAAAGGTCCCTTGAGTTGTCCTTGCTTATCATTTTAAAATTAAATTCGTTGGCAAATAGAGTGAGCCATAAATCTGAATATTCTTTAACTTCACATATTTTTGCTAAACCTTTGGTTCCTAAAGCTGGACAGCGCAAAGAGATAGACATGCTTGACAGGTCAATTAGTCAGCCACATCAATCATACAAAATATATTATACAGACAATTCATCAAGCGACTGAAGTCCAAAATGCTTTTTAGTTGGCCTGACTTTCCTACATGACTTGAATGAAAAGCTTGAATCCTCTGGATTCCTGTTAGAAGTATTAACTCTTCCAATCCACCTGAAAACCGCAGTCACTATTCATGCATTTCACAGTCAAAGAGAAAATGTGTGATGTCAGTAACACACTTGGGAATTCCTCCTTGGGAATTCTAATTTGAAGATTGTAACCCAAAATGATGACTTATCTAAAAAAAATTTTGGTTCCTGACCATCACTTTCCCTGATTCAGGGCAGACAGTTCTTTTATATTAAAAAGTCAGAATAAGAACCTAACAAATGCCTTAAATTCCACATGTTTTTCTTACTAACTCCTTAGAGATGAAATTATATGATCACCATGAGGAAGAATATATTGATTCGTGATGAGTTACCTTGGTGAATGCTTGACTAAAACCCATTTGTTTGTGTACAGTGCTGATATTGCTAGATACGTTATCCACTTTGCCCTGTAAATAGGTTTTGGGAAGGAGAGGCAAGGATTCTTTAACATTAAATGATATTGATTTATGTATCTTGGGTCAGGTCTCAGATATAAAAAGCCATCTTGCCTGTAATATTAATAGGACAATTATGCAAGGAAAGCTGAGTTTACTTTGGGATCTTCCTGTCCTTAAATGATTTGTTTACAAGTCAAAGAGGAATTCACATGCCCTTAGTCTAGTCACGTTTCCTTGTATGTTTGTCTGCAAACCTTGAAACATTTGTCCATCTACATGTTCAGTCCATGTCAAAGATAGGATTTAGATAATTCGCATTGAAATAAGCAAACTTAGCAGCAAATAAAATAATTAAATACACAATTATGTTAATCAGATCTTGTAAAATATCTGTCCAAGACAGGTTGCAAGGGATAAAATACTAAATGGGAAATTTCTATTTTGAACACAGAGTGTGACAGTACTGAAGCATATCAACGGGTATAAATTGATTGCCCACGCCTGTTTAGTTTACAGTGACTGATTTTAATTGAGCAATTTCCATGAGTCTAAAAACCCTTTTTCCTCCTGTAAAAACTTATCCATTATATGTAGATAAGAAAGTCAGACCTGCCAGAAAATCTTAGCTCAGAATCAAAGGGAAACACAACCTCAGTCTGCCATGTCCTAGTCATGCTACCGATTAGCCTGCCTCCCTCCCGTTCAAACTGATACATTGCCTTGACATTTTGACAATCTGAAATTTTCTGATGGGAAAACCATTTCAGAAAGAAAAATCCTGATCACTCCAGCTTCATTACCATTCCTACATAATTAAAACATTATTGCCTTCGTTTACTGTCCAACCTAGTATTTCTTGCACACTCAACACATTTTTGCGAGAAAGAAAATTTCTGTTTTAACATTTTTCCTGAAGGTGTATGACAGCCCTTCTCACAGCTTATCAGATTACTCTTTCTGAGATATCATATTTAATTGTGCGAGACTTCCTCAAAACTCTAGAGAATTTGGTGTACTGCAGGCTAGAAAAGAAAAATTAAAAAATCTATAATATGTATTGATAAATGTCACCAGTAAAGATGATATAGGATGTTATTTTACATGGTGATGCAATTTTAAAACATTTATATTAATTTGCCACATACTAAATGACCAATTTAAATAAAAGGCCAAGAGATAATTGTATTCCTTTACTATGAGGAACACTTGAACTAGTTTAAAGTAATGCAGCCAATTATCTAAAACCATTTAGTCAAATATACTAGACAGGGGTCAAACCTAGGGCAGCACTATTTAAATCAAATTGAATTCCATCTTGAGAATGGATTTCAAATAGATTTTTAATTGCAGTGTTTTGTCCACAGGGCATTCTATCACACACTTTTCATTTGCAAGTATCATCCACCAGAATGTCTTCCATCAGGACAGTGCCAGGTCTTTCTTCATTACAAAATTTCTGTATTATGAAGTATGTAAATATGTTTTGAGGCTTTCATTCTTTGCTCGTTTTGCTTCTAGTTAATCTCTTGAGCCATGCATTGCATACTTCCCAGGTCTGGTTCATTTAATTAAGCAGAAAACCAGGAAACAAAACCATAGCACTCGTTGGGCTTTTCTTTATACACCAGAACTGCAAAGACGGTGCAGATGTTTTCCTGTAATAGTGTGATCCACAGCAGGAAAAGCTGGTCCAGGAAGTTGGCATAGTGGGTGCACAGAGCCTGCAGGAGAACTATAGAATCATTTTGGTTGGAAAGGACCTTTAAGATCATCAAGTCCAACCATTAACCTAACATTACCAAGTCCACCACTAAACCATGTCCCTAAGCACCACATCTACTTGTCTTTTAAATATCTCCAGGGATGGTGACTCCACCACTTCCCTGGGCAGCCTCTTAAAATGCTTGATAGCCATTTCGGTGAAGAAATTTTTCCTGATATCCAATCTAAACCCCCGCTGGCACAACTTGAGGCCGTTTTCTCTCGTCCTATCACTTGTTACTTGGGAGAAGAGACCTGACACCTGCCTCACTACAACCTCCTTTCAGGTACTTGTAGAGAGTGATAAGGTCTCCCCTTAGCCTCCTTTTCTCCAGACTAAACAATCCCAGTTCCTTCAGCCTGTTCCTCATAAGACTTGTGCTCTAGACCCTTCACCAGTTTCATTGCCCTTCTTTGGACTCATTCCAGCCCTTCAACATATTTCTTGTAGTGAAGGGTCCAAAACTGAACACAGTGTCTGAGGTGCAGCCTCACCAGTGCCGAGTATGGGGGCATGATCACTTCCCTAGTCCTGCTGGCCACACTATTTCTGATACAAGCCAGGATGCTGTTGGCCTTCTTGGCCACCTGGGCACACTGCTGGCTCATATCCAGCTGGCTATTGACCAGGTCCTTTTCCGCCAGGCAGCTTTCCAGCCACTCTTCCCCAAGCCTGTAGCATTGCATGGTGGTGTTGTGCCCCAAGTGCGAGACCCGAAACTTGGCCTTGTTGAACCCCATACAGTTGGCTTTGGCCCATCAATCCAGCCTGTTTAGATCCCTCTGCAGAGCCTTCCTACCCTCAAGCTGATCAAAACTCCCACCCAACTTGGTGTTGTCTGCGAACTTACCGAGGGCGCACTAAATCCCCTTGTCCAGATCATTGATATAGATATTAAAGAGAACTGGCTGCGATACTGAGCCCTGGGGAACACCACTTGTGAGCAGCCGCCAGCTGGACTTAACTCCATTCACCACAACTCTTTGGGCCCGGCTATCCAACCAGATTTTTACCCAGTGAAGTGTATGCCCATCCAAGCCATGAACAGCCAGTTTCTCCAGGAGAATGCTGTGGGAAACAGTGTCAAAGGCTTTGCTAAAGTCTAGGTAGACAACATCCACAGCCTTTCCCTCATCCAGTAAGCAGGTCACCTTGTCATAGAAGGAGATCAGGTTAGTCAAGCAAGACCTGCCTTTCATAAACCCATGCTGACTGGGTCTGATCACCTGGTTGTCCTGTACGTGCAGTGTGATGACACTCAAGCCTTATGCAAGTTGTCCTTACCACTGCTGGAAATCTAACCCCAGGAAATTAGGTTTAAAGTACATTTGAAGATGACATTGTAGGTACATTTGAAGATGACTGAAGACAGGCTTCTATGTTATTTCCACTGGTGATTCTGGGAAAGAAGTAGTAAATGCTTTGCAAAAAGATGACATGCAGTATTTTTCAATTAAAGAAAAAAACATATAATCCTTTAAAAATCACAGTGACAAGTTCATCTTTTGTAAATGCCCTTCTGGATAGATGGCAATAACTAAACTGGTCTATTGGCTTGTGAGTTTTTTGGACAAAACCTTTGCTAAATGAATAATAAATGCAAATGTACTTGGCTTTTCTACAAAGAAACTTGCAGTAAATGTTCATTCTTAAAACATTGACAAATTATTTGCAGTACTTCTGTTTACAATTAGTCCTGTTTACAGTTCTATTTCAGATATTTTATTGTGGGACTGAACTGGTTTCAGATGGGAGGGGTCATCACAAATGAAATGTTCAGTTCCAAATATGACATACTTCGCTTTGTTAGAAACACTTTTCTTAAAGGCTACAAACAGACATTAAGTACCTGGGGGTTTTATTTGCTGTTCTTCCTAACACAGTACTCTCAGTGAAAATTAGCACAATGGAGAACTTTTGCATCATTTGCATGTTATGTAACCTCTCAAATTAATTGAGTTGTAAATTTGCTATAAATATGTTTATAAAGGACCCTAAAGTCACATGCTAACAAGCCGCTGATATTAGTAAACTCATTGCAGCCATGACACACCACAAAATTAAGGGTAGCCAGTTGCAGGTACTGGAGCAGAAATACAGTGCAATAACAAACATAGGCGAGGATTTTTATATCTATCCTGGTTGGGTGGAAACTACTAGTAGAATAGGCTCCTGCCAGTGTGCAAGTGGCACAGCTGCTCACAGAGACAGCAGCAACAGCAAGGAGTTGGGAAACAACACCTTTAACAACTGGTTTTAGAAATGGGCATGATTCTTGGTCTACCAAACCAGTGGTATCCAGATCCAGCACAAGGCTGATTACCGCAGATATATCAGAAGTTCTCATGATGAAGAAGTGACCATGTCATGTGAACAGAGGATGTTAGAAAGCAACCAAAATGGATGTGGAAGCCCTCAAATCAGGAAAGTTCTTACACCCATACTAAATTTTAGGTTTAAATGTTTTAAAAAACAGATGTAATATCTTCCCTAAATCACAGCTATCAAAAAAAAAAATTACATAAAAAATGCCAAAAAAAAGGATGAAGTATTACTTCTTGACTTTAGACTTTACATGTAAATATCTACACAAGTCATCTGAATCTGTGAAATTCAAAGAGTCTAGACGTGCTGCTTTGTGAAAAACGAACCAAAGTTCAGTTAGGTCAATGGGATTTTTTTTGAGTTATGCTCCTAGCATAATGGATAAGGCCCTTCTATTGTTGTTAAATTGTGTATTGGTCACCAAGAAAATTTAATACTGAGAGTGGCTGTTTTAGATTCATTGTATTAATGTTCTGAAATACAATCAATATATATATATTTAAAACTTCTCTTATTTACTTGACAGACTTGAATCAAAGGAGCCTTTCCTGTCCGTTGGGTAAGTATATTTCCATGGGAATATGTATATTTCCATGGATACTTATATATGCAACTCCCATACAATATAATTTATGAGATTATGTTGAGCATAAACATCCTGTTTCAACATTATGGTTATTTACTATACCTAAACTTAGAAAAAGTAATTAGTCAATAAAGTCAGCCGTTGTGGATATCTCCTTTCTTAAAAAATATTAAGAAGTACACTTTGCCTCTATTGACTAACCAAAATTTATACTAAAAGACATGTAGGACTTAAATGTTGCATTGAAAGGTAGCTGGTTTATTATTTTGTTTTCACTGATCTTTCAGCCAGAAAACATTTCAAATATTGTCTATACCACTTGTCTAAGCCCCTGAATAAATAAATGATAGTTTCTTTTAAAATAAAAATTTTGTGATACTTCAATAACAGAAATAAAATCAAATTCATAAAATAGAAAAATATCACATTTTTAGCCTAATTATAGATCACTACACTGATTTGCATATTACAGCTATTGTTTTTCATAGTCTCATAGCCGCTTAAACAGTTATATGGTCTATATATTAAAATGATTAACTCATCTTTCTAAAAACTCATTTTTAAATGTGACATATTCTGAACAGAGAGTACCTTTCTTTTATAAAATGTAGACCATTTTATATATTAAAGCTTTAAGTATTTTACTTCTGAGTCTGAAGTTCATTTTTCATGCACTGTTTTCCTTTTAGCTTCTTTCTTTAAAACTTTTATAAGTTTCCTAACATTCTCACTCCCTGTTTTCCTTCAGAACTCTGTATTCTTTATGTCTCTTCATTCTCATTTTTCTTTGTTCACAACACCATGTTTCATGCTACCAAGAACATAAACTGCAGACAAAAGATCCCATGAAAAATAGCCATTTAAGGGTTAATTCTACCATGTAACTGTCAGTAGCTTCCAAATTGTTGTATGAACCGCAGGTCAAAAAAATACTTCAAGTTTTAAAGTGCAAATTAACAAAGGAAGTGTGGCAGCTAAGAACAGAGAAACCCAACAAATCAGGGTAAACAGGATTGAGATATGTCTCAGTTTCTATAGCATAAAGTAACTTTGGTTTGTTTGAGTATATTTTGAATTAATTGCTTGCCATTTCCACTTTCTGTCAACTCAGAATTATTGAAAAATAATTTAAATGCTGGTGAAATTGAGGGGGTGTGGGGGGTGTGTTCTCTTGATTTGTATGCTTTGAAACGTCCAAATTCATTACCAAATTCAGTCACTTCTGTTATTACCTTTCATTATTCCACTTTGTAATGTGTCCTATTGAGTTGTTTTTCTGAGGGCTCCACTCTCATAATGAAGTGATTACCTGAAAATCTGAACTTAGATTTCTGGCAGGCAGACTTCAGCCTGTTTAGGAGGTTGGTGGACAGAGTCCCTTGGGAGTCAGTCCTGAAGGGCAAAGGAGTCCAGGAAGGCTGGTCGTGCTTTAAAAAGGAATTGATAAATATTCAGGAACAGGCTGTCCCAGTCTGTATGAAGAGAAGCCGTCAGGGAAAAAGACCGGCCTGGTTAAACAGAGAACTTAGGCTAGAACTTAAGGAAAAAAAGAGAACCTATTTGCTCTGGAAGAAGGGTCGGGTAACTTGGGAGGTCTATAGGGATGTTGCCAGGTTGTATAGGGAGAAGATTAGGAGGGCCAAAGCTCAATTAGAGCTTGATTTGGCTGCTACGGTCAAAGATAATAAAAAAAGCTTCTACAAATACATTAACAGCAAAAGGAGGGTCAAGGAGAGCCTCCTCCACTTGCTGAATGAGGAAGGTACTGTAGTGTCAGGAGATGAGGAAAAGGCAGAGGTGCTCAATGCCTTCTTTGCCTCGGTCTTTAATGTCAAGACCGGTTGTCCTCAGGAGTCTCGGCCCCCAGAGCCTGAAGTTAGGGACGGGGGGCTGTGTGAAGCCCCCGTAATCCAGGAGGAGACGGTTAGTGACCTGCTGTGCCAGTTGGACACCCACAAGTCTATGGGCCTGGATGCAATTCACCCCAGAGTAATGAAGGAACTGGCAGATGAACTTGCCAAACCACTCTCGATTATCTACCGGCAGTCCTGGTTAACTGGAGAAGTTCCAGCTGACTGGAAACTAGCAAATGTAATGCCCATCTACAAGAAGGGTCGGAAGGATGATCCAGGGAACTATAGGCCTGTCAGCCTGACCTCAGTGCCAGGCAAGGTGATGGAACAGATCATCCTGAGTGCCATTACACGGCACATGCAGGACAATCGGAGCATCGGGGCCAGCCAACATGGATTCATGAAAGGCAGGTCCTGCTTGACCAACCTGATCTCCTTCTATGACCAAGTGACCCACTTAGTAGATGAGGGCAGGGCTGTGGATGTAGTCTATCTAGACTTCAGTAAGGCATTCGACACTGTCTCCCACAGCATCCTCCTAGACAAACTGGCTGCCCGGGGCTCAGATGGGTGGACTCTTCAATGGGTTAAAAACTGGCTGGATGGCCGAGCCCAGAGAGTGGTGGTGAATGGGGCAAAGTCCAACTGGCGGCCGGTCACTAGCGGTGTTCCCCAGGGCTCAGTTCTGGGGCCGGTGCTGTTCAATATCTTTATAGATGATCTAGACGTAGGGATTGAGTGCACCCTCAGTAAATTTGCAGATGACACCAAGCTGGGTGGGAGTGTCGATCTGCTGGAGGGTAGGAAGGCCCTACAGAGGGATTTGGACTGGTTAGATAGATGGGCTGAGACCAACGGCATGAGGTTCAACAAGAACAAGTGCCGGGTCTTACACTTCGGCCACAACAACCCCATGCAGCTCTACAGGCTGGGGGAGGAGTGGTTAGAAAGCGGCCCGGTGGAAAGAGACCTGGGGGTGCTGATCGACAGCCGGCTAAACATGAGCCAGCAGTGTGCCCAGGTGGCCAAGAAGGCCAATGGCATCCTGGCCTCTATTAGGAATAGTGTAGCCAGCCGGTCTAGGGAAGTGATCGTCCCTCTGTACTCGGCACTGGTGAGGCTGCACCTTGAGTACTGTGTCCAGTTCTGGGCCCTGCACTTCAAGAAAGATGTTGAGGTGTTGGAGGGAGACCAGAGGAGGGCGACCAAGCTGGTGAAGGGTCTGGAGGGTCTGACCTACGAGGAACGGCTGAGGGAGCTGGGGTTGTTTAGCCTGAAGAAGAGGAGGCTCAGAGGTGACCTTATTGCAGTCTACAACTACCTGAAGGGAGGTTGTAGTGAAGTGGGAGTCAGCCTCTTCTCCCAGGCAACTAGCGATAGGACAAGAGGACATAGCCTCAAGCTTTGCCAGAGGAGGTTCAGAATTATGTTTATGTTTTGGGTCTTGGTTTGGGTTTGCTTCCAGATGAGCAGATTGGTGGCCACTGTGTAAATCCACGTAGCCATTGTATGTGACTTTGTCGCTAAACTGGATTCTTCTTGGGAAGTCTAATCTGAGCAAATAGACGTAGCCTCTTCCCAGAAGTTCCCAGAAGTTTGCCTGTAATGTACGTCAATTATTTTTTGCAAGTTCATAACGATAAGGATAGAAAATATAAAAATTATTCCCTGCCTCTGTGCTAACTTTTGCCTTTTATTGCTGTATTTCCTCCACCCCAAAGGAGGGCTTCAGACAGAGTTTAGAGTGCTGTGCTCTAAGGAGGGGTGCAACTCAACATCCACTTTCTTGGTACTAAGTCAGAGAGATGCTCCTCCTAGTCCCACAGCAGTTGGGGGGTTCATTTGCTCAGAGGATGAGCTCTTGTGCCAAGACCTGTATCTAAGGTTTTAACCCAGACTGACAGCTGCAATCACCAGGCTTTTAAAATACAGTAAATATTTGCAGAATAAATGCTGACTCAGCCTCAATTAGACTAACACATGGGTGCCCTTAATGTCACTTGCTGCCAGACTTGGTCAAAACACCGATCTAAATTACTTTAGGTTGCCTACAGATGACTTGGTCCTGCACAGCAGCCTTTCATTCATCTCCCTTCTGCAACAGATTTGTTTCCACATTTTCATTATACTGCCTGTAGGGACTAATTATGCTTTTTCATTTTGCCGTGCCTAAGCTAACGGCTTCTTGATGCTTTTCCATTGTTAATTCTTTTGGTGGGGGAAGGGAACACGAAGTGTGGCAGTCTAAGAGCTAGAGACTGACACATTTTGTTGAGCCCTGCATGTATGTGCAGGACTGCAGACTTCCCATGAGAGATCCCGCAAAGGAAAAGTGGTTCTTAAAATGATGCATTGTTTCCCCTCTCTCAGAAAGCAGCCAGCTACAGAGAGAAGCAGACCCCAACTCTTGCTGTTGTAGTTTGTCTCGAATGCAGGGAGAGAACAGCTCCTGTACTACCTTGATAAAGGAAATTCAATTTATCCTTCTTTCTATGCAAAGTGCACAGCAAAGAAAAAAAATCCATGCTCCTTTACTCCATGTGCAGGAGCATAATCTGGCACTGAAGTAACAGTAACCTCTTTAATATAATACAAGTCTCTAATGGTAGCAACCAGGAGCAAAAATTCGTCAAGTATGTGATCTATTCAGATAAGAGTATCTGAATTCAATGTCATGTTTTTGGGCTAGAATACGAAGGTGAATTCTAGATACACATTGTCTTCCTTTGTCTCTTAGAGGTGAAAATTAAATCCTTAGGGAAGGCTGAAACATCTCTTAACAGTGATGAACGCTGTTAGCCTGTAGGGGCACAGGATGCTTCTCCCCACAATGTTATTTCCACACTTCTGGGGTTTTGTGTCTGTATTGAACCTGAGCAAGAGAGTTGTCTGGACTTTCTTTTCTCTTTATGTTACGTAGCATTCATGTTCATGCAAGGTTAGAATGAAAAAGCAGCCATGCAAATAGACAGAATGCTTGGAAGGCTTCCCATTAGAGGCAACAGTTCTGCTAAAACTCCACCAAAGTGAAGACTCCTGACAATGCATCAAATTAACTTCATTCATCAGAAGTCTTTGAAAGATTCAGACATAGAAAGACTAGGCAGGTCAAGAGGTACAAAAAAAATGGATACTGCAAAAAGGGCAACCTAAGAGCCATCTCAGTTACTAAGTTCAACTCACATTGTGGCAAATGACGTATAATATTTTAAAAAAATATATTTAAAATGCCAGCAACTTTTAATTATCCACATTTGCTCTCCATATTTGGCATTTTGTTCTTAATAATAATGATGCATAATTATCACCTCAACAAAACTCTTCTCATTCTCTCTAAATGATTAGATTGATCATCCAGTTACTAACCATTGACCTAGCTATTTCATGGCAGTTGTTTCGTGGTAACTATCTGCATGTAAAAGTTTATCCCTTGATAAATTCCAGATAATACTGCATGCAGATTTGTAACTGGCCATCAGTCTGAGCCCTAAAATTCAAAACTCATTTTGTAAGACACAGCTGTTGCAGCATCTTTTAAGACCTGTAATAGTACTATATGGTCAAGAGAGACTGTAACGATTTTGTAGCTGTCTCTCACAGTAGAAATTCTTTGAATTAATTCTTGTTTGCATCTAACTGTAATTGTACGTAACTTTTCACAATAACATCCGATCTTTACTCTAAGACATGCAGGAGTAGAAAATCCATCACAGCAACTAAGAAGTTTGTCAGACTTTTAAAAATATTTGTCTTCTTTGTTAGATGTCATTTAATAATATGTCCCATATTGTTGAATTCAGAAAAGACAAGGAGAGAGAGTAAGAAAGAGAGCTGATTTTTTCTGAGGCTAATGAGAACTTAGATTCATCTACTGACAGATGCAGAGAATGGGATTACTTCTGGATAAGCAGGCAATAGCTCTTCGGTGAGATGGTCTTTGAAAATGCACGTATTTTATACATCTGGTTGTCAGCTGAGATCCAATCTATTTCTCTTCCTTTTGTGTAGATGTTAAAAAAATACAATACAAACTGCTGACTTTTTAACTTTTTTCTTTTTTTCAAGATTGGTTGTTTGCTATAAACAGTATAAATTTATGTGGAAAGCCCAGAGAGACGTAAGTGAAATGAATGCATTGTATGCATTTATTACATGATGAATAGTTGTCTGTCATGGGAGAAAGAAGAGAGATACAAGTAAAATTGGCACTAATTGCTGCATTTTTTTTACATTCTCAGTAAAAAGACTAGAGATCTGTATGAACAAAACGCAAAAAGTAAAATTCCTTAATTTTCTTCTGGCAGAATTGTTCTGAGAAACATCTAACAACTGGAATTTGTCACCCACATTTCTTCCTCTTGCTCAGTAGTATTTTCTTTCCCATAAGGCCATTTTGCAGAAGATTTCTAGGAAATCCTGCACTCATACACCAGTTTGAGGGATCCCATTCTGAAGAAGTGAGACAGTTAAAAAAAAAATCTTAGTCCTTGCAGGCTCTGTTAGGTTAATATCCAGTCCACTTCCAAAATATGCAGGTTCTTTCAATTCACAGTCAGTTTTTGTCTGGGTGGGTTTTTTTACAGACAATAAGTTATAAGGCACAAAACAGGATGTAGCCACATGTCATCTTCTGTACAACAAATACCATAACACTTGTCCCCCATCCTGATTATCAGACAGCACCAGTGGAAGGAGCAGACACTATTCCTACTGTTCCTATCCACCTTTTGAAGAGAGATAACTATGAAAATTATTTTCTTTCAGCAGAGGAAAAATATAAAAAGAAAAGGAGATACTGGGTGCGTTTTGCACTGTTAATATGAAACCAATAAAACTACCAACCTGAACATAATCTTGTAACTCTCATTCGCATTCAGGCCAGATATTCACGAGCTGCATTTTCATGAAAAGCATGAGAGGACTGAACACACTTGACAATTATTTAAACTCATTGTTTAGAGAAAGGCACTAATTCCTTATGCTTAAAACCACCCAGGCTCTGTGACTTTGACAGACAGCAGTAGGTTTTCTGCACTTGCAGAGAATACCCTCTAAAACAACCAGTTTTTTAATTATTTGTGACGTTTAGCCTGGAGGCCAGAAGCAGAAGTCAGGGGACTGCAAGGGCTCTGTGCATGGTTAGGCTGCCAGGGTAGTCACCAGAAAGGCAGGAGGGATTTGGGGGACGAGAGCACATATGGAAAGCTGGGAATCTTCATGTGAAATATGTTGAGAATCTATACAGTTTAATTTCAAGCAGTATTACTGATACACTTCTCTTCCAACAATTTACCAAAACCCACAAGGATTAAGCTCTTCTATAATTGCCTGCTTTCCATTATGATAAGATTCTGAAACAGTGGATGAATATCACTGTTTTATAAATTTATACAAAGTTTTTTTGCTTGAAGATATCTCTGAAGAAGAGATTACGAAGCCACTTTGTAATAATAATATTGGTTCATTGCTGTTACTGCATTTGTCAGTGTTTTTGTGTCATTACTCAGTGTTTAGATCCCAGATTATGTATTTTTCTACTCATCTGCAAGCTAAATAATTATTTTATGGTTCCTCTATTTTCCTGATCTTTTCCATTCTACACCACTTCCACTCTCATACACACAGAAAAATATATATTGCGTAGAAAACAGACTAATACATTTGGCCACAAAAGAAAAGTAGTTTCCTAATTCTTTAACTTTTATTAGTAACAAACTCAACATATATGCACCTTAATAAATTCTTTTTCCCCTCTCTGACCTTAATAACATCAGTAACAATGTGCTTCATAATTGAGAAAGGCAAGAAAGGCAACAGAGCATGAGATCACTTTTTTTCTTTTCTGGTTATTCTATTTTTCTTTCCCTTTCATTTACTTTCTGTTATTTCTGTCATCCAAGACTATCCTTTTGTTAGTAATTCTAAAAAAAACACAATACATATGCAAGCCATTTATGTCCTGGGTTAATGATGAACAATTCCTCAGTACTGAATATCTGTAGTCTCACCTATGTACAAGACAGGATGTTCTGGGAAAATGATGTACAAGAGAATGTTTCTGAAGGAAAGTCAGGAGCCTGAAACATTCTAGAGGGGAAAAAAAGAAAGAAAATAAACAGAGATGCAGGAACATAAGAATAGAAAGGAAAGTCCAGGGAAAGGGACTACACAAAGAAGCCAAAAAGGGAGGTATTTTCTTAAAATGGACTGAGGAAGGAAGGAGAATATTTGCTGGGTATGTAATGTCACTGTGGAAAAACACTATTTACTTCATACTCACTGGGTTTTGCCCAAACAGTAGTCACTGATCCAGGAGTTATAGAAAATAGTGTTCGGAGACATCTGTGTTAGCACAATATTCCTGTTTCCTATTTCTGAGGTATTAACATAGCGTCTTGGCCCACCAGTCTCTATGGGCTTCTGTGAATGTGCACAGCTTACAGTGGCAGGCTAATGGGCAGTTGAAACAATTTCATAAATGAGACCTAGCTCCCTACTCACACTACCTCTGAAAATTGAGAAAGTTTTTCATCCTTTGTATGGCTATTGTCACACAAAAGACTTTCTTTATTTTCACAAGTTTCCAGATCATTACAAAGAAGTTTTAATTCAATATTTTATCCTTGATAAATATATTGAAAGATATAATAATTTTGAAGTTTGATATTTTGAATTTCAAATTCCCTATAATGCTGTTCAAATCAGTCAATCTGTATTTGTTCATTGCTCTTCTGCCTGTGTCGCTCTTACTACTTTTGTGTGATAGTGACAATTGGAACTCTTCTTAATATTAAGTTCTTAGTGTGCTAGGGCTTGTACAAATATTCGGAGACGATCTGGTGGCTGACCCTTCTGATTCCACCTTTGAAATCAGCTTAATCTTTTTCACTAGCAAGTGAAATCTGAGACTGGTCCATCTATCTAACATGCTACTTGGACTTTACAGAATCAACCAGGTTGGAAGAGACCTCTGGGATCATCGAGTCCAACCATTGCCCTGACACCACCATATCAACTAGACCCTGGCACTAAGTGCCATGTCCAGTCTTTTTTTAAACACATCTAGAGATGGTGATTCCACCACCTCCCTGGACTTGTGCTAGAAGAGAAAGGTGGGACAGCAAAAAGAAATGTATGCTTAAAAGACCAAACCACACAAAGACAGCCAGTACTGCTATGCTAGCTTTTACTGGAAAGTCTGCCTCACACCCCTCTTTAGTAATATAGTTTTCAGCTCCTTGATAAAGAGATTTCTTCCTTGGAGATTGATTAGCCATGATCATGACAGCAATCAGCAACTGGCTGTGTTTCAAAAGTTGTTGGTCCACACCAGTCTTTATATACATTGGCTTTCTAAAATGGCTGGGTGCTTTTAATTTCGACATTCTCTTATAAAGCTCCATCAAGAGCACTGCCACAGATCCTAATTTAGGTTTTGTCTTTTCTTATCTTTCTGGTTTTTAAAGCAAAGGGAACACATCAAAGAAGGTGGCACACGTAAAGCAGTGCTAACCATGCTCGCCAATTTGCTAGGCTGAGTAAGGATGAAGAGAATTAGGGAGACGGAAGCAAGATGACAGTGTTACCTAGATGTTTATTTAATACATATTTTTCCTTTGCAATGTAAAACTATGAAATGTATAAGAAAGGGGTATGTTTTTCCTTCTATTCATGTGCTCTCACCACAGTATGTAAGTACAGTTTCTGAGTTTAAATGGGACCAACCTTTCTCTTCCCTGTTCTAGGTTTTGTGTTGAGGGGGAATGCAAAACCTTCAGGATGAAGGTTACTGCCATGAATAGTGATGGGAAGAATGGAGGAATTTTTTCTTGATTCTATAACATTTTAAACTTTGATAATTTCACTGAAGTGTTGTGTCCCACAGAGCTGCATCACCAGAGTTGACATCATGGAAGAAATGGGAGATGTCCTTCTGGGAGATTGTTGTGTCTCCATCTGCTGAGGTTTCCAAGTCTTAGCTAGGTAAAGCTATGGCTAGCCTGGTTTAGCCCTGGAAATTGTTACCTGTTGGGCAGGAGGCTGAACCAGATACCTTCTAGAAGTGCCTGCCAGCTCTATGGATAGGTATGGAAGCCACATTAGCTGCTGGACACATGGCATGTACAGTGATTTTTTCAGCTTTTGACTCCCCGCTATGAAATCAGGAGAATGTCCTGTCCCAGGGTGTGAAGTTTGTTAAGAGAGGAGGCAGTGCAGAAAGAGGCACATCAGAGAGATGTGTTGCTGACACAGAGCAAATTGGAGCTCCTACTTCTCTCTCATGTTTGCTAAGGGTTTTTTAAAAGAGACTAAGCTTCAGGCTAGGAGACTGTCACGGTTTAAAGCTGGGCTGGCGATTAAACCTGCGGCAGATGCCCTCTGTTATCCCCCCCCCCCCCCTCCCCCCAGAGGGAAAGGAAAAGGGAAAAGGGAGAGAGACTTCTGGGTTGGAAAATTAAAACAGTTTTAATAAACTATAATAATGAAAAAAAAAGAATAATAATAATAATAGAAATAATCAAATATATACAAATATATATACAAAACCAAGATTGAGCTCCCCTGAAGTCAGCCACGTCACCACCGGCACTGCAGGGCAGGCTCCGGGAAGGCCCAGCCTGGGCCTAGCGACGGTCGAGAGCTGGATTCAGGAACGCACGGATCGGGATCGGGGGCAGCAGGAAAACAGACGGAGTCCTCCCTGGACACCGGCCATAGCAGAAAGAGAGCGAGACCCTCGTGATCCCCCCACTTTATACCGAGAATGACGTGTATGGGATGGAATACCCTCGTTGGTCAATTTTGGGTCACCTGCCCTGTCTGCTTCCCACTGCAGCTGCGACCCCCCTTCGGCTCTTCACTCGTAAGCAATGAGGAATTCAGCAGTGACCTTGGTTTCTCTCAAGAATAAGTACAGCAAGAGCCTTTCTGCACAACATCCCTACCGGTGCCTCAGTGATAACTACAAACTTCGAGCGTTATCAGTCCTGGAAGCAGACACTGTCTGCAAAAACATGCAGTTAGTTAGAGGAGACTTAGCTGAAAGTAAAAATCACTGAAAGGAAAATCGGCCTGGTTTAGGCCAAACCAGGACATTCCACCCCTTATTCCATACCATTCACGTCATACTCAGATCACCACTAACTTTTCATTTTAAAATATATACAGATAACATTAGTTTATGATTCATCTCTATACAAAAAAAAAGTTCATCAAGTTCATTTAGTTCAGGATTGTGGGTTTCCATCTGGCTAGGAGTCTCCCAGGGTAGGAGAGATGATATGAGCTTTGTCACAGTTCGTGCCCACGGGTTGCAGGTTAAAGATGTCAGTCTCGAGGAGGTTACTGGACTCCACTTGCAGCTAGCTCCGGTCTCATCACCACTGCTTCAACCTGAAAGACACTTATGAACACTGTTAGTATTATGCAGCAATTAACATCATGCAGTTCAGAATTAAGTATTCTCACCCAAGATCAGATCACCTTCAGGGACACATCGGACTCCACCATCCTGCAGCATCACCCACCAAGTACATCCAGGTCCTTGAGCAAAAGCAATCCCATGAATGGGTTTACCTTTGCCCGTAGCAGGAAGAACCCAGACAGTTTTTCCCAACAGATTCCTTTCATGCACCACAGGGACTTTATCCCCTTCTATTGTATGTAAAAGGTCTGACTGAGCAGGGCCAGCTCGGTTGATAGATCCTCTGGTGTTAACTAGCCAGGTAGCTTGTGCCAAATGCTTATCCCAGTTTTTAAAGGTTCCACCCCCCATTGCTTTTAGGGTAGTTTTTAACAGCCCATTATACCGTTCAACTTTCCCAGAGGCTGGTGCATGATAGGGGATGTGATATACCCATTCGATGCCATGCTCTTTGGCCCAGTTATCTATGAGACTGTTTTTGAAATGAGTACCGTTATCCGACTCAATTCTCTCTGGTGTGCCGTGTCGCCACAAGATTTGCTTTTCGAGGCCCAGGATAGTGTTCCGGGCAGTGGCATGGGGCACAGAGTATGTTTCCAACCATCCGGTGGTCGCCTCCACCATGGTAAGTACATAACGTTTACCCTGGCGGGTCTGAGGGAGTGTGATGTAGTCAATTTGCCAGGCCTCCCCATATTTATATTTCAACCACCGCCCCCCATACCACAAAGGTTTTAACCGTTTGGCTTGCTTAATTGCGGCGCATGTTTCACAATCATGGATAACCTGTGCAATAGAGTCCATAGTTAAGTCCACCCCTCGGTCACGAGCCCATCTGTATGTTGCATCTCTCCCTTGATGACCTGAAGTGTCATGAGCCCACCGAGCTAAAAATAGTTCACCTTTATGTTCCCAGTCCAAATCTATTTGGAACACTTTAGCAGCCTGATCTGCTTGTTGGTTGTTTCGATGTTCCTCAGTTGCCCGACTTTTAGGTACGTGAGCATCTACATGACGTACCTTCACGACTAGTTTCTCTAGCCGAGCAGCAATATCTTGCCACAGTTCAACAGCCCAAATAGGTTTACCTTTACGCTGCCAGTTGCTTCGCTTCCACTGCTTTAACCACCCCCACAAGGCATTTGCCACCATCCATGAGTCAGTATAAAGATACAGCCTTGGCCACTTTTCTCGTTCAGCAATGTCTAAAGCCAGCTGGATGGCTTTTACCTCTGCAAATTGACTTGATTCACCTTGTCCTTCTGTGGCTTCTGTGACTCGTCGTATGGGACTCCATACAGCAGCTTTCCACTTCCGATGCTTTCCTACAAGACGGCAGGATCCATCGGTGAACAGGGCATACTGCTTCTCATCCTCTGGTAGTTCATTATATGGTGGGGCTTCTTCAGCACGTGTCACCTCCTTTTCTGGTGGCATTCCGAAGTCTTTGCCTTCTGGCCAGTCCATGATCACTTCTAAGATTCCTGGGCGATTAGGGTTTCCTATTCGAGCCCTCTGTGTAATTAATGCAATCCATTTACTCCATGTAGCATCAGTTGCATGATGAGTAGTAGGAACCTTACCCTTGAACATCCAGCCTAGTACTGGTAATCGGGGTGCCAGGAGAAGCTGTGCTTCAGTACCGATTACCTCTGAGGCAGCTCTAACTCCTTCATATGCTGCCAGTATCTCTTTTTCAGTTGGGGTGTAATTGGCCTCAGAGCCCTTGTATCCTCGACTCCAAAATCCTAGGGGTCGACCTCGAGTCTCCCCTGGCACTTTCTGCCAGAGGCTCCAGGTAGGACCATTGTCCCCAGCTGAGGTGTAGAGCACATTTTTAACATCTTGTCCCATACGGACTGGTCCAAGGGCTACTGCATGCACAATTTCTTGTCTAATCTGTTCAAAAGCCTGTTGTTGTTCAGGGCCCCACTGAAAATCATTTTTCTTTCTGGTCACCTGATAAAGAGGGCGTACAATCTGGCTGTAATCTGGAATATGCATTCTCCAGAAACCCACAACGCCTAAGAAGGCTTGTGTTTCCTTTTTGTTAGTTGGTGGGGACATGGCTGTTATTTTGTTGATCACCTCTATCGGGATCTGGCGACGCCCATCTTGCCATTTAATCCCTAAAAACTGGATCTCCCGGGCAGGCCCCTTGACCTTGCCTCTTTTTATGGCAAAACCAGCTTGCAGAAGAATTTGAATTATTTTCTCCCCTTTGTCAAAAACTTCTGCTGCTGTATCACCCCATACAATGATGTCATCAATATATTGCAAATGTTCTGGAGCTCCACCCTCTTCTAGTGCAGTCTGGATCAGTCCGTGGCAAATAGTAGGACTGTGTTTCCACCCCTGGGGCAGTCGATTCCAGGTGTACTGGATACCTCTCCAGGTAAAAGCAAACTGTGGCCTGCACTTTGGTGCCAAGGGAATAGAGAAAAATGCATTAGCAATGTCTATAGTGGCGTACCACTTGGCTGCCTTTGACTCCAGTTCGTATTGAAGTTCTAGCATGTCTGGCACAGCAGCACTCAGAGGTGGTGTAACTTCATTTAGGCCACGATAGTCCACAGTTAATCTCCATTCTCCATTAGACTTTTGCACTGGCCATATAGGACTATTAAAGGGTGAGCGAGTCTTGCTAATCACTCCTTGATTTTCTAATTGTCTAATCAGTTTATGAATGGGGATCAGGGAGTCTCGATTGGTGCGATATTGTCGTCGGTGCACCGTGGTAGTAGCAATTGGCACCTGTTGTTCTTCAACTTTCAGCAACCCCACAACAGAAGGATCCTCTGAGAGGCCAGGCAAGGTAGACAGCTGTTTAATGTCCTCAGTCTCTACAGCTGCTACACCAAAGGCCCATCTATATCCTTTTGGGTCCTTAAAATACCCTTTCTTAAGGTAGTCTATGCCAAGGATGCACGGAGCATCTGGACCAGTCACAATGGGGTGCTTTTTCCATTCATTTTCAGTTAGGCTCACTTCGGCCTCCAATACAGATAACTCTTGAGATCCCCCTGTTATTCCCGAGATACTGACAGATTCTGTCCCTTTATGATTCGATGGCATGAGGGTGCACTGTGCACCAGTGTCTACCAGGGCTCGATACTTTTGTGGTTCTAATGTGCCAGGCCATCGAATCCACACAGTCCAATAAATCCGGTTATCCCTCTCCTCCTCCTGGCTAGAGGCAGGGCCCCTCTAATTAAAGATTGGATTCGTGCTGCTCACGGGGATTGGACCTTCATTTCCTCTATTCACTCTTGGAAAAAAAGGATTTGAGGCCCATCTACCCTGACTGGAGTCCTGCTCATTGGTAACTGGAGCAGCCATCCTCCTAGAAAAATTCTCTCTGGTATTTCTGTTAGCTTGCAACTCACGTACTCGTGCCTGTAGGGTACTGGTAGGTTGTCCATGCCATCTGTTCATGTCCTCCCCATAATCACGCAGGGTAAACCACAGGATACCTCGTGACGTGTTCCGTTTCCTTTGAGCCGGTCCAGTAGGAGGGCGTTGCCTCCTAAAGGCTGCAACGCGGGCCTGTGTAGGTAGAGAGTCAAGTTTATTCTCGATCCTGGACAGTTTGTCTGACAGTTGTTTCAATGTGTCTTTGTTTTCCTTAGTCAGTTTTTCCACAGCCGAGACACGGGCCTGCAGTGGGGAAGAAATACTATCTTCATACTGTCGCATATAGTTAGCCATTTCGCCCACACTAGGTCGTGCCATAGCATCTTCTCCCCAGACTAATATTGACAATGTATGGGCATGTGTTGGTGGAGCACTCTTCACAACCTTCCGGAACATGGATCGGTTGCATTCCACTTCATCAGGATTTACAGGATCTACAATGTCCTGAGGGTGTTTATAAATGATCTCTTGCACAGCTAGTTCTCTAAGGTAGTTAATACCTTTTTCTATAGTGGTCCATTTGCTTAGGTGGCTCATAACATCATCTTTATAGGGATACCTGCTCTTTACAGCTGACAAGAGTCGCCTCCAGAGACTGATACTGTTCGACCTTCTTGGAAGCATCTTATCAATACCACCATCTCTGGACAGGGATCCCAACTGTCTGGCTTCTCTGCCATCCAATTCTATGCTATCTGCCCCATTATCCCAGCATCGGAGCAACCAGGTAATTATTGGCTCACCGTCATAACGACTAAAATCTTTTCTTATATTTCGCAGTTCTTTCAGGGATAAGGAGTGGTAGGTTATCTCTACTTCCGAGTCCGAGTCCTCCTGTGATTGTTCTGCTTTAGAAGGACCTTTCTTGTCCTTCTTGTGTAATGGGCCTTCTTTAAAAAGACGATCAAGGAAACCCCCCTCTGTGTCAGGCCCTGACTCTGACTGAGAAGGGCCCTCACCTGGGTCCCGTGCTGGCTCTGCCTTAGAAGCCTCTGAATCATCATCCTTCACTTTACTAGTTGATTTCTTTCGGTGTTTTCTCCTGGTTACAGGGGCAGCATGATACCTCCCGCTGTTGCTGCACTGACATCTAATCACATAGCACACCAGTAATGCATTCAGGACACACGAAAATAACGACATGCCCTGTTCGAATTTTGCAGGAATCAGCTTGGCAAAAAAGGAGCAGATACTATCAAAATCAGTTAAAAGACGCCCGGTGTGCGCAGCTACGGATTCGCGATCAAAGCTGCCCATCATTGTATCATAGAGATAAGAGATCGGAATAATAACTGCCCGGTTTATCATGACATAAATCAGTATCAAAACCCATACCAAAAAGACACATTTCGACCAGCACGCCCTGTTAAACCACATGAAAGCACTAACACACAGCGCATACGGCAAGTAAGGTATCATTACACATAACTGTAAAACAAGCTTTATAAAGAAAAGAGGTAACACAAGGCTCACAAATAACATTATCATCTTAGCTATCTGTTTTAATTTCCAACCCCTCGTAAATCTCAAAGGAAGAAATCTGATACTCTCTTGGCTGAGCTCTCCGGGTCTCCTCCCACGGGAGCTGGGATTCGACTTATCAGAGCAACCTGTCGGAGCTTCTCTCGAGCCCCACGTTGGGCGCCAATAAATCTGTCACGGTTTAAAGCTGGGCTGGCGATTAAACCTGCGGCAGATGCCCTCTGTTATCCCCCCCCCCCCTCCCCCCAGAGGGAAAGGAAAAGGGAAAAGGGAGAGAGACTTCTGGGTTGGAAAATTAAAACAGTTTTAATAAACTATAATAATGAAAAAAAAAGAATAATAATAATAATAGAAATAATCAAATATATACAAATATATATACAAAACCAAGATTGAGCTCCCCTGAAGTCAGCCACGTCACCACCGGCACTGCAGGGCAGGCTCCGGGAAGGCCCAGCCTGGGCCTAGCGACGGTCGAGAGCTGGATTCAGGAACGCACGGATCGGGATCGGGGGCAGCAGGAAAACAGACGGAGTCCTCCCTGGACACCGGCCATAGCAGAAAGAGAGCGAGACCCTCGTGATCCCCCCACTTTATACCGAGAATGACGTGTATGGGATGGAATACCCTCGTTGGTCAATTTTGGGTCACCTGCCCTGTCTGCTTCCCACTGCAGCTGCGACCCCCCTTCGGCTCTTCACTCGTAAGCAATGAGGAATTCAGCAGTGACCTTGGTTTCTCTCAAGAATAAGTACAGCAAGAGCCTTTCTGCACAACATCCCTACCGGTGCCTCAGTGATAACTACAAACTTCGAGCGTTATCAGTCCTGGAAGCAGACACTGTCTGCAAAAACATGCAGTTAGTTAGAGGAGACTTAGCTGAAAGTAAAAATCACTGAAAGGAAAATCGGCCTGGTTTAGGCCAAACCAGGACAGAGACATTGTCTTTAGCATTGCTCTGTCGATAGCCTTGTGTGTGATATTAGAGAACAACTCACATCTTGCCTTATTGGATTGTTCAGCTGTGCATTAACATGCTGTAGTACACCCCTCCTTTGAAATAAAACAAAATTAGGATATGTCCTCACACCAGGCAAGTTTTCAACTAGTAAAAAGAATCCTATCACAGGTAATTTTCTACAAATTTAGCTTAATCTGAGATCTGACCTCATTTACAGACCATTTTTCAAGTACATTAGTATAATGCATTTACACACCTTAATTTGAAAAGAAGCAGGACTGTGTTTAGGGCAGTTAGAGCCATATTCAATAGCCTCTGCTTGGCCCAAACTGCTGTTAATTTCAAGGAGTGTCTTGATTTTGGTCGTTTTGGTTTTGGTTTGGTTTAAGGTTTTTTGCCTTAGTTCCAATTATGAACTGCAGTTCAAAAGCAATTTGCAGTTATCCATTGAGTTTGGGGATTTTTTTTATCTCAGGGTCAGGCTGGGTTCTTATAATTCTTATCATTCCGCAGGTCAAAGTGCAGCTTTGTCAACATCAGCCATACACACTCCTGTGGGGGTGTATGCACAGGTGTAACAGATTGTAACAATTTTGCTGATGTTGTACACAAAAACAAATAAGAATTAGGTAACATTCTGTCTTGCCACTAGTATGCTAAGAGTTTTATTGCTAACGGTTTAATTACTGTGCTTCAACTACTTTTATTTGTAAAGTCTTCAGCTTTGGTTCGGAATGCGTGTAAGGGTCAAATTTGTTCAATAAAAAGAATTCCTTCACAACTACATATTAGAGTAGAATTAAAAGTTGGAGGATGTGCCTTAAATGTGAAGTAGAAATATTAGAGTGGATTTGTTATGCATGACCAGCAACTGACAGTTTATATTGCTATGGTAGTGACTCTATAACTAATGCTAAAGCATTTGTTTGATTTAAAAAGTATAAACCCATTTCCAACAAATACAGAGTTACTGATTTTTTTTTTCAGTTGTCGCTAATGCTTTATATAAAAACAACCTTTCTGAACCCTCTCATGCTTGGGTCCTGTAGCCCTTACTCTAAGGGGTAAGGATGGGAGGCTGAATCGGCTATCATCCCATAGATACTTCTGTCAAACATTTTCATAACCACCTAGATAGCCACCAGAATGTACTTCTAAGTCTCAGCAAATTAGGAATTTTATCAAAAGCAATTATTTGCCGAAAAGTGCCTAATAGGTACGGCCTTGTTTATTCTTTTGCCATCTAAATCAAGGGACAGAAACTACAGGTAGGTTTCAAGGCACACTATGAACAACAAATAGTCAAAATGAAAAAATACCAACTTTCAGACTACATTTTTCCTGTGGACTACTTTTCGACTACCTGAAAATAGCGAGCACCTTCACAGAAATTAGGATCAATACATAAAGGAGGAAAACTGAAGCATTTCTCAAGTAATGTAATTCATCCTGCAGATCTATCCTTTTTTTTTTCGTGTACAAGAGGATACAGGATAGAAATGAAAGCCACATCTTCTGAGACAGTGAAGTCAGTGAAGCAAAACTGGAGGTCATTAATGTGGCTTATATAGCAGCATTACGCCAAAGTGTTCACATTTCTTTAGCAGAGATGGAGGAACCTGAGAGGTATCAAATAAGGGTTTGTTTCCTTGCAAACTAATCTTTTTATTCACATACACACATACTAATCATGATTACACTTTAAATCTGGAATCAAATATGATTTGGTTTCAAGCAGACCTCTTATATGTGTCAGTAGTTAGGTGTATTTCATGTTCTGGATGATACAGTATAGGCTATAAAGCTGTCTTGCTGTGTAGAGCGTTCATAGAAAAATAACATTCCAATCATGTAAGTCGTATAAGGGTGAGTAATGGTGATGTGGTTTTGCTGGGAGAAGGGAAAAATCATGTGAGAGGAGTTCAGCAAGAAGGTAAGGGAGGGGAAAGAAGGAGAGAGACAGACACCTTAACAGCTTTAATTCCTTCAGCGAGTCTCGTGGTTTCAGAAGAGATGCTGCAGGTAATTCTCAGCACTAAATTCTTACGGTAGCTTAATTCAATAGACTATATAAAAACAAATTTAGTCTAAGATGTGTCTGTATTGTTAACTTCTAATGTGCATTTCCCACAGTGATAAAATACTTGAAATGAAACTTTCTATAAATATTTACTAGCCCTGATGTATACTGGTTCGACTGAAGCCCTAATCTGACAGGGACTGTGACCACATGATATAGGGACACACACTACAGAAAATGGCAATAATGGAAGCATAAAGCTCCCCGAACCCTCTTTTGTGCAGTCATTTTCTTAATATCTAAAATGTTATTAAATTAATCTGTATGGAAGAGAAAAGATGGATATACAGATCATCTAAGAACCGTGATGGTTACTGTATCTTAGTTAAGAGTGATGAATATCTTTCTAAATGAGAGTCTGAATGCATTAATATTTAATTTTTATATACACAGAATCATTTTTGCCAGGGTTGATAGGACTAAAGAAACATTTGCAAATGTTCTCCCCAAGCAGGATAAAAAATATTCTCAATTCTAGTGTTATAGCCATTGAATGTGGTATCTTATGCACAAATATTAGTACTATGTTCTTAACAGACGATAACAACAAGCTAATGAAACTTGCCCATCTGCTGCAAGCAAGTTGTCAAAATGTGAATCTGCACAACTGTTTCCCTGGAGCTTAATACAGTGATATGAAGGAGTGTCCAGAAGAGGTCCTGTAACATCCAGGGAGTGCAAGGGAGAAGATGAGGAGAAGATCACATAAAATACCGAATTCCCCAAATGTATTGTGTTTGGTTTTTTTTAAATATAACAGTCAGACTGTTGACTATTAAGTTAACATCAGTTATGCTGCCAAAATGTTTGACAGAGGTTGCAACATGTGATTTACAAAATGTGACTACTATATTTTGAGGAGCTTAGATTTGGGAAAAACAGTTTAAACATGAAGCCAAAAATGTAACCTGATCAAACTCTATATCGGATATGCTCATCAAAAAATCTTGAATGAGGAAGAGAGGAAATTATTAATACCCCATATTACTGGGTGCCCTGACAGTGAACCAGAAAGTGGAGTAAGCCCTTACAGTGTGGAGGTAACCAGAAAGAAATGTACCAGGCAGAGTAAAGCAGGAGAGTACCCAGACAGCACTGTCTTCCCTGCATGCCCAAGATGGCAGGATCACAACCGTATGAGGAAACCTGAGAGAGATGCCTCCCTAAGCAAAAAAGACCTTCCTCAAAAAGGCACAGAACCTCAGTTCTTGCCCCTTGCAGATAGGAAAATGTGTCTAAGTGCGCTCCAAGGCATGCCATGCCTAAGGCAAGTTGCAGAGGCCAACGGGCCAGCCTTGCTAGTTGGCTGAGACACTAGAGCAGGCAAAAGAAACCTATATGGGTGTTCCCTAAGGGCAACAAGGTCTTTTGGTAAGTGTCAAACAATACTTCTTCACAAATTAGAAAAGATACGCAGAAAGTCTTCGGCTAGATGATTCATACTCATGCCATATCTGTGTGACAACAAATCAGTAGCTTTCCCATATGTCCAAAACTGCATAGGGAAACTGCAATACCAATACCATGGCAAGCCACCAGGCTGTTTTGCCACATACTACACTCAGGTGAGTCATCTGGGACAAAAATAATCTTTCCCTTATGAGCATGAATCTCATGGAAAAATCCAGACATACGTTTAAGATAAATAATTCCTTGATTTCAACAGCTTTGTTCTGGATTTACTGTGAGGTAGTTCAGAGTGGTGACACTTGAATACCCTTCTGTAAATCAAAAGGTCTTTCCACTGATATTTTAGGAATTCCTTTGTTTTGTGACTTTTTATTCCCTTACAGAAAAGAAACCTTGTTTTCTTCACTGTGTATACAGAAAGTGAACGGACACAGGCCTTTCCAGAGCACTGAAGTATTGACACAGTTTGTCAGAAACCAAGGAAAGTGTAGTCAGCATAGTTAGCACTAGTCTAGAGGATACACTACTGGTTGTGTGATGCACAACTGCCCTTTGCACTCATCTCTGACGAGACTGGAATTGAATCTAGTCCTGTGCTCAGCTATAGATGAATCTCCTTTGTATCAGATGCACTTTACATATCCATTTACCATCGAAATTATTGCACAATGGGTCAGGAATACAGGAAAGCTTTCTTAGATTCACAGTATCTGGTATTGCCATTTATATTGTTACTTCACTTGCAAACCGCACTCTTGGAAAAACAAGCAGTATGTCTTGTCTTCACAAGCCATACTCGGGACACTGACAGTTACGGTCTCTTTCATGTCTCTGTTTTGCTGGTTTAAACCTTGATTTGCTCAATCAAAAATAATTAAATTACATCAGTAAACTTAGTGTAAATGAGAACTGAATTAAATTTAATTTAAGCATTCTGACAGTTTGAAAAGGGGAGAGGAATGCATGTGTTGCAATTTTCTAGAAATATTTTTTTCTTTACATAAACTCAGAAATTGTCACATCGTAATTGATCTTTTGTGAACTGTGCTTTTCTGTTTCTTTCAGTGCTTCTAAGACTGCTTCTCTGAAGAGTACATAAAGTTTTCAGAGATTTGTTTTTGTAATCTTAAGTGGTCAGTCTTTCAGCCTCAGTGCTACCACTGTGATTTTAATTTATCAATCTGCTGTTCAGTGAAATGTTGTAGAAACACTTTAAAGCCTAAACCCATCACTTATTCCTACACCTGTCAATGACAGTCTTCTGTACTTGTCAAACCCAGTTAAACTACACTCCTGCAATGTATACAATATTACTAATAAATTAGATAATCAATCACATGTATGGTTTGACAGTAGTATCTTGAATACACTGTATTTAAACCACATTTTTAAGAGGCAGGACTCATTACTCTTATACTAAGAAAAAAATGTCATATGGACATCAAGAATTTTCCAGTCACTCTACACAATTAAAGGACACCTTGGGAAATGGTTAGGTCACTGGTTAAGACACTGGAAAGCTTTTTCATTACCTTAGTATAATATGTTCCCATGGGAAACATAAGTAATTGGAGATTACTTTAGATGACAGAAAAATAATTTAACAGCAGGAGGAGAAGGATCAGGGAAACGTTAAGTGGATTTACTCAGGTTTCTTTACATACAAAGACTATTTCGTTTCTAAAAAGCATCAGGCTAACAGTGTTAAGAATAGACTGTCCCTGCAGCCACAGTAAGTAGTTTTTATTAGGAGTAATTCTAATACTTAGCACTTAGCTGTACTGAAAATTGTTTGGGCTAAATTTTGCCTTGAAATTCCTGCATCATTTGTGCCCGTCTGGCTGCCATAAACAGCTACCAGATGAGCTGATCCCCAGAGTCTCAATATTAATCTTGATGTCTTTGCTATCCTGTTCTTCACAAGTTTTGCCTAATCCTCTACAGGAAAGTGTCTAAGTGACTTAATTACATGATAATGTATATGAAACTTTGAATATTTGCCCAAGTTTTGCCTAAAATTCAGGTTGGAGAGTAAGTTCAACAGTTTTCCCAAAATGTATTTCATTGGCAAAATAGTTTTCAGGAGAGAGAATGAGGGTAAAGAAGGGATGTATCTTAAGATAGAAAAAAATACAGCCTAATCATATTGCAAATGAATTCTGCCTAGTGCCTGCAGAAAGATACGTTAATGGAAAATGGAGTACTGAATGTCAGCTATTTTATGCATACATGTATTGCTTGGACAAAATGTACCTCTTCAAATTAGATTTGCTAAAAACTTTGCAGTTTTGCAGAAAAAAAATTCCATTTACTGTACTACATTCCTTGCTGTACTTTTTAAAATTTGACTCCATAGTTCTCCCCCACCTCAGGATAAAAAAAAAAATCTATCTTGCACTTATTAATTGAATGAACATGTAGAATTCGAATAAAACTTTTATTGACTTATGGTCACAAAACTACTAAGAAAATTAATCAGTAATTGAAATAGACAAATAGGAGATTATGTTCAATCATTTGGCATTTTGGGACAAGTGGTTGGGGATTTTGGTGGTTATTTTTTGGTTTTAACTATACCTATTTGCCCTCATAACTGCATTATGGAAATGAATGTAAAATACTTTTCTGCAATTACTTTTCTGGCTCCCTCTTTTTTGCTGTAAACCTCCAAGAATATATTAGTTGAAGGAATCACTTACAAAATTTGTCTTTTGACAGTAAGTGTGTCAGCAAAAAGCAGGCTCCGGAGAGTATTCTCTTTCTTTGCAGAAATACAGCCTGAACTGCAAAACAGAAGTGTTCTTCCACTTCTCTCAGCATCCTCAGCCTTAACTAAGATAGAAGAATTTCTAAAGTAAAGGTGGGATTCAGCCCACCAATTTAGTTCATGTCTTTGGGGAATGTAGGTAAACATCCACTGAAAAGTGGCCTGAAATCTCCACCTCATGAAAATCATTGCCATTTGATTTATTTTCTGACAGGGGAAGTTTCCATCTCCTGATGCTTATTCTCTAAATCATCTAGTTACCCTCACCCACTCCCTTCTTTTAACATCACGTCAGTTTAGACTGATTCTCTTTTGCACTCAACGGGAACAATTTCTAGCACTCTTTTTACATGACAAGAGAAATTATTTTACAAGTGACTGGAATACTAGTTTCAACCATTAGGTTGATATGTGCCTCCTAAAAAGAGTTTGATTGAAGGAATATTGCTTTTGTATTTAATATTTTTATTCAACCCTGAGAACAGAGAAGCAATTGGCAGTAGAAATGGTGATAGCACTGTCAATTGAATTAAGATACATTGTGTCTCGTTTGTCAATATTTAAGATTTGCAAACATATTTGCACCTCTGGAAAGAAAAAGATATATCAGCTAAGGGTGACTCACATGCAAGACAGAAATTCTTGTTGCCATGAAAATAACAAAAGCTATTTCTGCTCTGCTCTGCATTAACTATTCTAAAGTCAGAATAACTCACTAGTGTTTGGAGCTAAGTAAATAACAACAGGATGTGATCACTAGTTTATAAAAATCTTTTTTGGCATAGAACACAGAATGCAAGAAAGATTACACCTTAATAATATATTTTCAATATACAATATTATCAGATAAAGACATAATAGTATCCAAAAGTTTATCTCAAAGATGCAGAAGCATAATTTTGCATTTGCCTGATTGACACAAGTGCAACTGTTGATGTACATAGGAAATTCGAATATATAACTCTGAAAATACGGTCTCTGGGGAATCCTTTCTTCTTCAGGCACACACAATTTAAAGCAGGCTTAGTGTTAAGTGAAGTGAAGCTAAAAGAGACAGCTCATGCAAGATTGTCTTGGTGATACTAGGTCAGATAAAAGAATCATGACTTTTGCTTAACAGAAACTCTTTATTGATGAGTTTTCTTTGCCTCAGTGTGAGCATTACAGTGTCTTTTACTGTCTTCCATTTTAATAGCAACATCACGCACACAATTCTGTTGTTAATATTGCAGAGATGGCATATGTTTGTGGGTAAGTAATCTGCCCGTTTACAATGCCATTAGGAAACCGCTGACTACACCAGTTCACAGGCTCGTTTAAACCTTTCTCTGCTTTCGACTTGCTGAGTATTTGGTATTCAACACCGTGCAAGTGATTTCCTGCAGCCCCCGTAACACAGGTTGGTCGGTTGCTAAGGAATAACTCTCAAGAGGTTAAGAGCCTTGCAGTCACCTTCATCTCAGTGCCAGTGATTACCTGTGCTAATTTTCTGCTTCGTGTTTTATACCATAGCACTGACCAAAGCTTATGTCTGTACCTTGGCATGCATAAGTGTGAACAATTATGGCTGTAGGTGGAGAGATGTACTGTTCGCTTTCACGGTATAATCTCTTTAACTTATTATTACAAATGAAACCTCAACATTCAACTTTAAAAAAAAAAAAAAGGAATTAAAAAGAAAAAAGCCAAGTGAGATCAGTTGGAGAAATAAAGCACATTTTTTCTCCTAGGTCAATCATTTTGCGTTCTTTTTGTTGTCATCCGTTCATAGCCTTTTCAGTACACATGCAGGACAACTGCTTCACAGCCAAGAGGACTAGGAACTGCCTTTATAAAACCACAGACGCCTAAGGGTCTCACATGATGTCTTGCATCTGTGGGCTGTTAATTTAGTGAAGGACACAACCCCAGGAGCTACAGCATGTTGCCTCTGTGTTGCCTGTGCTGCCACAGCTGCAAGTAGAATTTCACAGAGGGAAAAAGAGACCCAGATCATGGACATAAAGAAGGATCCACATCAAAATTTCCCAGAGCTTTAAACCTACCATCCTTTACCTGTTTTACTCCATAAGGGTCAACGCCTAAAGATAAGGTCCTACAGTGCTATTGCCCTTCTGTTATTTTAATAGATAGTATAGAAGGAAAACTTTCTTTCCTCCATGACCAACACCTGAATTCAGTCAGCTTTCTTCAAGGAGGCTAAGAAATGGGAAAAAGAATTGAGCCCCTTGCTCTGTTGGAGCTCATAATAGCCCTTCCACCTCTAGCACCTCTGAGTGCTATTCCCACCTTGAGGGTGAAGTAGCTGGTGCCACACCTTTGCCAGTGGTCTCAGGCAAGGAGCTCCTTTATGTGTAGAACTGGCTCTTTTGCCAGTGCAGAGAGATCCCAAATGGTCTCCGGGGAAAGCAAAGATTCCCTCCCCACCTCCTTCTGGATTCCCCAGTGCCCATACCATAGGACACGGCACTTAATTAGCAGGGATGACCTTGAATCGTGAAGATTTCATTTAAAATAACCTCAGACTAGAAGTGTAGAGCAAATTTTCTCTGGGTGAAAATTAAAGATGTGATAACAGTATCAGATGCTTCTGAAGAAATGAAGTATTTTTAAAAGGTAATATAAGCAACCCATAAGAATTTACAAGAATTCATAGATTACACTGCCATGTGATAAGAAGACTCCAAAATGTGCTTCTACCTTTTCCTGCTCTGATCCCACAGACAAGATTTAGACCATGTAGATTGAAACTGTCATTCAAAAAGCTGAAGGAACATAAAGAACTGAGTTCAGTTTCAAGATAGAAGTTGCCTGAATGGGAACAGAGCAAAAGAATAAAATTCTTACTGGCTGACTGATGTGCAAAATTGCTCCTCTCAAAAGAGAAGTATTATCTCAGGTGTTACACTAAATTAAAAAATAAAAAAAAATTATGTGTCATATTTTTCAACAATATAAAAATATTCTGTGTGCCGAATGCTGTGTGACAGGATCTCCTCAGTGGTACAGTGACAGAGTGAGAGCAGAAGGTAGGGAAGGAGAGAAACAATCAGTTGCCACATCAGAAACCCTTTCCTGCACTTTCCCTACCCAAAACCTCCACCGCCTGCAACTACCCTAATCTGAGGAACCTGTGAGCCTTTCCTGATCACTCAACCCTCTCTCAAGCCTACTGATGGTTTTCGCTGGCACACTCAGATGTTTACTTGAGACATTTCTCCCTCCTGTGCGCCATCAGTGCCACCATTCCTAGGGATGGCTTTAGGCCATCTCTGTCATGGCATTTGTATATAAAAAGTAAGTTCCACACTCTGAAAGCCCAGCGAAGGGCCAGCAGTCCTTATTGCATCCTATGGACCAGAGCTGAATTGCCACAGAAAGATACAGCTGCCCTTCAGCCTTACTCTAGCTGGTGCACAGTGAATTATTCTTCATCAACTTCATGGTCTTCAACCTTGAAAAACTGAATTTATCTGGTCTTTATGCAAATTAAATTAATGTCACTCCAGGTGAAATTTTTCATGTGACAGGCCTTTTAAATTTAATCTTTTTTCTTCAAATTGTCTGTCATCTTCTACTTAAAAACACAAATTGAATATTAAGTATGGGCTTACTGCAGCTATTAATCATTCAGCTAAAAAAAGCCACTAGCAAACTGTGAACAGATGTAAATCAAATAATAGATTTGCTACCTGCTACCTCTTAGTTCCATGTAGGCTGGCTACAGAGTGAAAGACAAAATAAGAGCTGTTGCATAGTTTATGAAAAATTTTGCTAGTTTTGTGTTAAGGTAAGATACAGAAACATGATCGCTATACAAGGTCTAACTACTATTACTTAATGTTATTTTGCCTCCTCTGCCACACACAGCTACCTGCTGCTGGGTTCTAGTCTCTCAGGGCAGTTTTATTTAATAATTGTTTCACATAAAATGCATACAGGGCTTTCTTTTCTCAAATAAGTTACCAACAGGACTACAGTCAGCTTTCTCACCTCATGAGTCTCATGACCTTCACTGCTGGTCTAGTATTATATGGGTAGACAGCGCAACTTATCCTATCACTTGCACTTGGGCACTTGCATCATGGCAGAAGTGGCAGAGGTGGCAATTGTTCCCTGACCTCCTGCTCCTTTGATGGGTGTTTTTGCCAGTTGCAGACAGGGGAAATTGCAAGGCTTCAAAATCAAAACACTGGGATGAAATTATTAGTGAAGTAATTTAAGCCTGCCAACTCTATTTTTTCCCACTTTTAAGTGGTCAGCCTCTGAAATAGCAAAAGGAAGAAAAGGGGAAAAAGGCATTATGCAATGAGGAAAAAAACCCCAAGGAACCCCAGAATTCTTGACCTTTCCTTCAAATCATGCACTAAAAAAACTGAACACATATTGTTCAATGTTCAAGAGCAGAAATTGCTCACAAGTCCATTCCCTGTGCAGACAAACATCATTAATACGCAGCTACCATAATTCATCTCCCTTTATTTTCAGTGAATGTTTTCTTCTGTGCTTTGTCTTTTCTAACTCTCTGCTTTCTACCTTTCTGCTTTCTTATTTAAAGCTTCTCCTTTTTTTGTGATGCCTTCTTCATGTCTCTGATCCTTTACTATTCATAATTGTCCTACTCAGGCAAGTGAAAAGCTTAGAGTTTGTGTTACTAGACCTTCATCCGGCAGAGTACAAATCCCTTGTGACTTTTCCATGCAGACCATTTATTAGCTCTTTGGTGCTATTTTTTCTGTGAGACAGATAGACTTCATTGCTATTTCTTCACCGTAAAGGTAGAAAGTTGCTAGTGGAGTGCAAAACTAGGAAGATCAGTCTAGGATTGACTTTGCAAATGACAGCTCAAAACTAGTTTTCCCCTGGATTTTTGCAATTTCCTACCTATATTTGTTTCCATTGATGGTGCCTGTCTTTTCCCAGATTGGTATGTATATTCCCTTCTGAACCTGAAAGGAAAGGCATCTCTGTAACACTATTGCTTGCATTGTTCATTATCCTAACGTTTTTTCTTTTCTCTTTATGGTGAAAAAAGATTTGGCTAACTCAAGGACCAACAGTCCAACCTTTTTCATGTTTCTCATAAACCAAATTCATTGTCTTGTCTCTGCTCACCTACTCACTCTTTTACCAATCTTTCATGTATTTAACAGTCTTCCTAGTCCACTGATTAAGCTATGTTACGCCAGCAAAGAGGGCTTCAGTATTAGAGTGCTCACTTCATTTGATCACTCGGAGAATTACACTATAATGATGATATAATTATAGAGCTGTCGTGCAGTGTTAAATCCTTTCTGTATGTGCTGTCAACTGTTTACACTGTTCTGCATGTCCCAGACTTCACATTTCCAAATATATGACAGTGATAGCTGACAATGGCATTCACAAACACAATGTACAGTGAGTGTATGGTTGTGGAAAAGAAGTGGAAGGACTTTGAAGAAGCACTTGGAATGTGAGAGTAAGCCAATATTACCACAAAAGTTTTAATCAATGTGTATTTTTCTATAAACCAGTTCATTCTTGTTTTTCTCTGTTTTTCCACAGTGGTTATGTCTTTGATTATGATTACTACAGAGATGACTTCTACAATCGGTATGTGTGGTTATATTTTTGTACATCTTACACCATTTCTACTGTTTGTTTATAATGTAATCACATCATGTTGTTAGACAGGTCTGTTCTGATTTTACATATTATTCATTTCATTATTTCTATTGTGTATCAGAAGACGACTATTTGAATATATCACAAACAGAGAAGATTACCACTACCAAATGTATGCTCATTATGCAGCTCTTTTGGTCTTATCCTTCTCTAAGAGCTCTTAGGGCATTTTTTTTTGCTGAACAGTATAATGGTAGTTTAATTGCTCAGTGTTTCTTCCTATAGAGTTCTTCCAGGCTTACTTTCACTGGAACAGATAGCAGCTGTAAGATTCTTCAGTATGACACACATCTTTGTCTTTTCATCCACATGTATGAAAAGATACAGAATGTCTTCTGAAAAACTTGTCTTCCAAGAATGTTTAGAAGTCTAGAAGGACCTTGAGGGAAGCAAAACGACAAATTGAACAGCATGTGTATTTCTATAGGAGGAAAAGAAGTGTGGATACCTGGGCAACTGGAGACTTGTGCCTTGAGTACGTACGCGCGCACAACCTAGCTCAGCTCGGTGGGAATTAGTTCACTCAGATGTAGCAGAATCACGACAACACAGGGTTAGCATGGATGACCAACTCATGATCCAGCTGTGTTGTGTCTCTGGATTACAGCAGCCTGGTTTAGCATAGGCCAAGCGAGTCAGAGGGGAACAAAGCATTGTTCTACCAGTCTCTTCTAATCTAGGATTTCTTTTATGTAAAGCAATGGACAACAGCAGGGGAGTTGTTTACACCCTGAAGTTAAGTTATCATGTGCTATGTACCTTTCTGCTTAGGAACACTGTAGGAAAAATGTAGAAACAATGTTTCTTGGTTTTGTTTTTTTCTGTGGTTGATTCAATTTGAGCCACTAGTTTTGTTTTTGCATGCTCGCTTGGGACAGAGCTAAAAATAGTGAGCTATAAACATGGAGTAAAAGCGATCAATGCGGTTTAATCCTGCCCAGTCCAGCCTTGACAATAGGAGCAGCTCATGTCCTGTAAAAAGTTAACTTCCACATGCTTGTGTTTACTTTCTGCAAGGTTACTGCTCTGAATTTCATCAGTGGATTTGTATGTTTTTAAAGAGTACCGTTTCTGATCTATGCCAGCTGATTATTAAAGTTATGTGTCTTTAGTTTTTTCCCTAATTCTGTATATTATGGATAGCACAAATGAACTATAATGGTTACATTTCCATAACAAAAGAAATACTTCTGGGACATTAAAGGTTGTTTCTGTGGAACTTGGTGTCTATCTTGGTGATTGTCTTATTACGGAAAACCGCTGACAGTGAAATGTCTCCATAAATCTATTCAATAGTATAATTTTCTGCTTTAGAAATCTTTCAGGATTAAAACAGCAGAACTTTTACAGTAGAAAACCCAAATATGAGGTTGGCCTCACAAGGCTGGACATGCTGATCTGTTGACAATAAAAAATTTGGAGGTTAAGGGTCTCTGTTAGATCCAAGTTAATGGAAGTGGAAGATGAAAAGCGTGGTAGGCATGGAAAAGAAAATCCCATGGAGAGTTCGATGTACTATCAACATGCCTATAGGGAATAAAAAGAAATATTGTCATGATTCTTTGAATTTCTGAACTTTCTGAATTTCTGTTTTACCCCAAACCATAGGTCTTATTTTCTAATATTCTTTAATTTTCCAACCTCCCTGAAGGGAGAATATACCTATCTTATCTTGATTAAAGCGGTGGTGTGGTCAGAAAAGGGTGGCAAGAATGGTTAGTGCAGTAAAATAAAATCTGTATGAAGACAGATTGACAAGATCAGGACTGTACAATTTAGAAGGGTGGGTAAAAGAAAAGGCACTGTTATATGCACATTAGTGATTATTGGGACAAAGAATTGCTTTAGAACTGAGCATTTCTGTTTATCATTTCTCATATTAGAAACACAAGAAAAAGAGGTAGGGTACTTCACAACTGATAAAAGGAAGTATTTTTTTAAAGAAAGCATATAATTGAAATCTGTAGAACTTGGAGCAAGAAAATACCAAACCCAAAAGCTTTGCACAATTTCAAAAAAAAAGTAAGAATAGTAATATTAGATAACAGTCCTTTTATATATTTCAAAAAAGGAAGCATAGTTTTGCATTTCACTACATTATCTAAACATGAACTATCAGAAGCTAGGAAAAAATCACCTTTGGAGGAATAATTGCATAAAGATCTTTTGCATGATAGATTACAGCTCTTCTGAAAAAATTTTTCCGGTAATGGCAAACAGGAGATTGTGACCAACCTGCAAGAGCATCCAATATGATAAATGATGAGTGACAACAAACAATAATGTTTCTGTTAAAAGTTCTAAAAATGTTTTAGTGTTCATCTTCATACACAATTGTTTAGTTATGCTCACAATGGCTAGAAACTGCTTATTCAGTAAAAATATTCAAGGCCACAGAGTGCAAGTTCAGCGGGGGTGACAGGATCTCTGTGACACATTTTGTAGGCAGCTATCGAAAAGGAGGGAGCTGGTTATGTTGTCTGTGGGATTACAGTACGGACAACAGTAAGGATCCTGGAATTTAAGCATTAGGTGGTTACTTGACAGAAAACGTGTTAGAAGACTTAAGTTTGATTCTGCTTCCTCTTCAGCATGCTGTTAGACACTGTGGTGAGTGAATTACTGTTTCATGTGTGCCTGTTTTCAAATGTGTATCTATCTGTCCAGCTGGGTGACAGTAGTCAGAATTGTGAAAATTAAACATACAGTTACAAATTTCCATAATTACTAGTTGCAAGTATCATTTGAAAGAAACTTGAGAATATTTTGTGAGAATGTTGCTTGTCCCTCAGCTTCAGTCTCTGAACTGGAAATCTTACTTTTCTGAACTTACTTCTCCCGACCTGTTGTATTCAGAGCCCATAGCTTTTGTGTTCTAAATCTGGAGCTTTGATTACCTTTCCTACTGCCTTTATTTTCTGCTGCGCAGGTTAGTTAGCTGCTGTTGATAACTGTGATTTTAGGATTGGGGTATTCTGTTTGGGAACACTAGTTCATTTTGGTTGTAGAGTATCTTTTATTGACTATAGTGGTAATTCTCTACTTGCTACAGTGGTTTTGATTTGAACAAGACTTTTTTTATTAAGCATGCTTGGGTATTTTAGTGATTCTACATCAATTCATTCTTCAATAAAGAGAACATATGCTGTGACCTCTTTTCTATGCATTCAGAAGGACATACAGATCCCTCACTGTAATGATTTTTTTGCTGTTTTACAAACTTCAGGATACTACTTTATGGTGACAATTCACTTCAGAAAAGTTCATTTCTTTTTCTATCTTTAAGGACAGCAGATGATAGAAAACTAGAATTTAAGCCATGCATGTAATAAAGGAGCTGAAATGTCACCACAACAAAATGTACTGCTGTTAGTTGTGTGCAATAAAATGATGTGGATCTGTGGAAAGAGGGTTATGGATTTTCCATACTGCAAATAACAGAGTGCCACGACACATCCCTCATTTAAGTCACACAAAAAATCTGAGCTATGGACTGGTCTGTGACTGAAATATGAATATGACACTTAATGTGCATAGGTCCTTGAAATCTAATTTGACTGTGATATAGTGATTATGCTTCCAGAGGGTAATTTTCTCAAAGATAACATGAAAATTTAGTTGACAGGGCTTTCACGACATGAAATCACAGAAGGTTTTATGGAGTCCAGCTGACTTAATCTTTTCTAGGTTGTTTGATTACCACGGCCGTGTCCCTCCACCACCCCGTGCAGTGATTCCACTGAAGCGTCCTCGTGTGGCTGTGACAACAACTCGCAGAGGCAAAGGGGTTTTCTCCATGAAAGGAGCATCACGATCCAGCTCAAGTGGGGCTTCTTCCTCAGGATCCAAATGTGAGTTGTACATATCAGTTGGATATTATTGAAACAATGATCCTAGTAATTTCTGCAAGCAGAGAGCTTCCACTATATAGTGCTGTTGCAGTCATTTCCTACTCTCAACCTTTAGCTTGAAAAACTGGTTCAATTACCAAAGCTGCCATGCCTTTCCTGCAAGTCAAAGAGCACACTGATGTAACTTTTGAAGGAAATGCCTTCAATAACATTTGACCTACTCCCTTGGCCTCAGAAAAAGCCTGTTTAAAATCTCATATCATCCTCACTGCTTA
This sequence comes from Nyctibius grandis, assembly GCF_013368605.1. NCBI lineage: Eukaryota > Metazoa > Chordata > Aves > Nyctibiiformes > Nyctibiidae > Nyctibius > Nyctibius grandis. The sequence goes on from NC_090660.1 coordinate 83,136,063, forward strand.
TGCACCATGAGGTCTTGTGAACAGCTGATAATAAAGCAAAGCTAATAATCTTGTTATAGACAGAGGCACACTGATTTCTGTTGAGAATTGAGGGTTGTATGTGAGCTAGTGGGGGGTGAGCTGGGGGGAGCGGGGGACATTGGGTTGTGTGTGCTTTTTTTGCCAGATTCCTTTGAGGGTAGAAAGAGGCAAAGTGTTTTTGCGTGTTCTAAAGGGAGTCCAAAACAGGATTGGCAACTTGGGGTCGTTCAACCCTTCTTCAGTGAGTTGTCCTTAGAAGATCTGATGAACAATAGGCATTCCCTCCTCCATGTTCACCAAGCTCCCCACCCCATATTATGTCCTGGGAACTTCAACTTCCTCTTCATGCATCTTTCAGCACCCACCTGTCTTCCCCTGCCCCTTATGTGGAGTGATACTGTCCTTGGAAGCATCACTGGAAGAGGAAGAGAAAGATCAGGTAGGGATCAGATATTAGAAAGAATGAAGGAACTTCAATAAGACACTTGCAATACCACACTGGCCAACAAAGCATCATGCTGTCTTACACACAACCATGAAATAAGTGAATCCACCAAGAGTACACCTTACTGCATCAACATGAGCCAAATGTATACTCTGCTTGAATAACAAAATCTCACACACTAGCATCTAACAAAGAAGATGGAGCTCTAGTGAGCCCACTAGGATCCATCTTGATCCTATTGTATGAACTGATGTTATCAGAGACCTTGAAAGAAAACATGCAATAAACACGCATGTGACTGAAAGAATGGAAATGTGGCAAACAGAGCTAAAGATAATGTTGTACACTGAGCAACAAGGAGCTCAAGCCATTTCTTGGAAACGATGATGTCCTGAGAATGAGAAGCTCTGTTGGCTGTACAGTTGAATCACATACAAGTCTCCAGTGAATGAATTGGCTAGTTGTCCATTACCAATAATGGGAGCTTTGATGATACACAGGAAGACATCTGAATTTAGGTGTCATATTATGGAAATCATTCGCACCCTCAGAGGATGTCTAGGAGTAGCAACACTTTCTCTGTTCTCTGGAGGATGAACATGAGTCTAGACATTTTCATACACATCTTGAACTAATCCACTTATCCATAGCTACTTTTTGTCTTTCCTCAATACTTTACATAATTAATTATGATTCCTTATATTAATTTAAAAGAAAACATACAGCTCAAGATCTTCACTTTAGTAGACTTAGAATTAAAATTATTTTCTTAGTCTTTTCAGCCTTTGAGTCTTTGGGTTTTCACACAGTGAATCAAAGCTTTAGTAAGTATATACACTTACAGATTCATTCATTAAATCTCCTTTTTTCATTCTTTACTGTTTTCTTATCCATATGAACAGTTAGTAGTATCACTACATTCAATTCACTAATTGTCCTAAAGCGTGGTCTGATAAGAACGGGCTTTTTGGACTCACTTTGCCTTAAGAAGATGAATTATTTTCAGATAAGTTTTATATATATATATATTTCTTGTTGTGTAGAACAAGAATAACTCCAAAATTCTTCTAGAGAGCTGAGGACCTTAGTATATCCCAATAGATGTCAAGGAAATCTCTCGCCCAGAAATCTGGATTTTCATTGTAGTAAAAGAGATAGAGCATATTACATTAACATATAGATATCTGTTCCTCAGAATAATTACTAAATTTTCTTTAGTATTTATTCTGCATTTCAGAAAATGTTTTGTAGTACCGTGTCAGCACTTAAGTAATGCATAACGTAGATTATAGGATTCAACCCTAGCCTGAGTACCCATAGCCACTTTCTATAAGACCTCCAAAACACTGTCTGCATAACATGGCAAGTGTTGCAGAACCTGCAAATTATTTAATGGAAGTGCAATGAGGAGCGCAGATATCCTAACAGACAGTGTTATGCCCCAGTGAAAGTATCCTTCAGTATATTCAGGTGTGTTGTGAATACTAAAAATGTCAGTCTTAGAGCTCCAGGTGACAAGATCATCTTTGGATCCATCTTTAACACTGAAGGGAGAGCTGCAAGATGTATCACTAAAAACGTGGGCTGACTTTTGACCCTTTTTGAGTTTCCACCCTCAGTTCTTTACGATGGCAATTGGAACAGAACTGCAGAGACCATTTATGATGCTAGAATAAATTGCAGAAAATATTCTTTCTGCCCGCAGCACACCTTTAAAAAGAGTCAGACACACAGCATACACACTTTCATGCTTGATTTCCCCACAAAATTACTTCCCTTTTTGTCAAGTCCAACCAACCAATCATACAGGTAGAAACATGATTTTGTTGACTTGGACAGGAATATAATCAGCTTATTGTAAGACGTTTATCAGAGAAATAACTGAGGCATTCCCTTAGGGGCTTCAAGTTGGAAAGTAGAGAATGTGTGTTTTGCGGCTTTTTTTGCCATTTTCTTGGAAAAGTTGGTTATATTGAATTGCAGGATAAAGCGATTTCATATTTTGTTGCCCCTTATTCTACACTGATAATCTGAACCTCTTGAACTAAGGCACTGATGAATTCTAATTGTAATTTGTTGCTAGTTAAATAAAGGATCTCTTCAATAAGGAGAAACATAGTTTGTGAGAAGGAAGCTATTTTGGGGTTTCATGCAATTCAAGACTGTAAAACAGCTTAATCACAGGTTCAGAATTAACTATGTCAAAATGATATTGCCTATGCTTGAAAGATTTCACCCTCAAATAGCAAAACTCTCATGAGATCATATCCCCTAACAGACTTTTCAGATTTAAGTAGAAATCTCATAGGCATGACTGTTCTCATAGCTGTTCCCCACACTCAGACTGGATCCAGAAAATGAACCCATACATGTAGTATTAAAGGTCAGAACACAGGGGACCCCTCAGTGAAATTACCAGGATTAGAGGGACTCACTTCTGCACACCAGCAATCCAAAGACAGAAGTTTGTTGTGGCAGACAGTAAAGATGTTATAAAAACATAATATAAAAAATGCCTTCCTCATTGATAAGTACATCTGCAAAAATAATGTCTGCCAGTGCAGTAAATTCTTGTTCTACTAAAAAGGGGCAATATGTGTCCTAAGTTTGCTTCCAAAACACAAAATAAATTAGGAGGATTTTATTTCTTTCCTGAATCTATCATTTTTCAAGGATCAGTTGGCAATATTTTGGGGTTTTTTTAACTCCAAAGACTAGAAAAAAAATAAATCAACCTTTCCACACTATCAGAAGTACCTCACAAAATGAAACATGTTGGTGTGGAAACTACACATAGTAGTTGCTCATGGTAATGGTATGAAGCAGCAGATGCAGATTGATATTTAGAACTGGGAAAACGTCATTTTCTGACAATATCAAAACTGAAGCTCTTGGAGTATGCACTTTCATTTTACTCATCTGAAAACAGGAGGAAAACACTAATCAGATTTTTTATACCCTGTGTGCTTGAGGTTAAGGAGTAGATACTTGAGATGTTACAATATGTACCAAATGATGTCTTTAAATTAATTCATTTTGACTCATATAGTTTATATTTACCTTCATCAGCTAACCCATTTTTCAGTGAAATCTAAAGTAATACAATATGATTAAATATTTTATATTAAGCATGAAGGGCTTAGATAAAAATACATGACATTTCTTTACAGAGAAATCTGAATCATGCTTTGTGGATGAATCAATCTGTAGTTATGGTGAAAAATGTTTCACAAATATAGCTGTAATTCAACAGTAGCACTTTCATTTCTAAAAATGTGATTGACCTCAATTTTAAATCTCTTGTTTTGAGCTGGATGCAGTTTGTCTCCTTTGGTGCTGGATGCTTTAATGAAAGATGCATTCTGGAAGGCCCTTGTGTTCCTGGCAGAGGGCTGGAAAACATCACTGAATCTAATTCATTACTGTTGCAAGTAGCTGCATCATCTAATCCTTTAAGCTCCATTTTAAAGCTAGTTAGGGTTTGGTTTTTGTCTATCTCTGTTTCTTCTAATTTCCAGCTTAAATATGTTTCTCTTTTAGAATCATAGAATCATAGAATGGTTTTGGTTGGAAGAGACCTTAAAGATCATCTAGTTCCAACACCCCTGCCATGGGCAGGGACACCTTTCCACTACACCAGCTTGCTCAAAGCTTCAACCTGGCCTTAAACACGGCCAGGGAGGGGACAGCCACAACTTCTCTGGGCAACCTGTTCCAGTGTCTCACCACCCTCACAGGAAAGAATTTCTTCCTAATATCTAATCTAAATCTACCCTCTTTCAGTTTAAAACCATTCCCCCTCGTCCTGTCACTACTTGTCCTTGTAAAAAGTCCCTCTCACGCTTTCCTGTAGGCCCCCTTCAGGTACTGGAAGGCTGCTATGAGGTCTCCCCAGAGCCTTCTCTTCTCCAGGCTGAACAGCCCCAACTCTCTCAGCCTCTCTTCATAGGAGAGGTGCTCCAGCCCTCTCATCATCTTCGTGCCCCTCCTCTGGACTCGCTCCAACAGCTCCATGTCCTTCTTATGTTAGGGGCCCCAGAGCTGAACACAGTACTCCAGGTGGGGTCTCACGAGAGTGGAGTAAAGGGACAGAATCACCTCCCTCGACCTGCTGGCCATGCTTCTTTTGATGCAGCCCAGGATGCGATTGGCCTTCTGAGCTGCAAGCATGCACTGCCAGCTCATTTGTTCATATCCATTTGTTGTGCCAACACTGTCTTAGCTTAAAAGTTTTATTTCCTTTTACCTTCATTTGTCTTGGGCAAACAAGCAAAACTCTTCTGTCACACTACAGGCTTTCCATTCTTACGGTCATCTTCATGGACTTTCTCCACACTTACCTGTTAGAATTCAGTGACTCAACATGTACACATTATTCCAGATGAGCTCTCACCAGATCCTTGTACAATGGCATTGTACTTCCCCATCTTTAGCAATACATCATTTGACACATCCTAGCACTGCATTTTCTTTCTCATGGCTGCATTATAGTGATAGCCTATGGTCAACCTGAGATTACAACTACACCCAAGAATAATTGTCACTGTCTTTTGCCACTGATGATCTTCGATGTTAAGAGTAGGAGTTCTGCTGTCAGTCAATCAAGTGTAGGGCTTTTTTTCAGCGCAATTATATTTCATCTTTTTTCTAAAGTAGCATTCCTTAAAATCACCTGACTCCTCTTTCCATTCCAGTTCACTCTGAATAGGTACCTTCCAATTTCATGTCATCAGCAAATTTCACCTGTTAATTTGCTTTTTTTTGCATCAAAGTTGTTGAAGATATTTAGCCATTTTGGTGCCAGTGCTTGAGGAATTTTGTTAGTAATTTCTCTCCCTTTCAATACATGCATTTCTGTCACCTGCTGGCCTGTGTTTATCCACTAATAGGAAAAAAAAAGGCAGTAAGCTACCTTATTTTCCTGTTCTACTATTCAAAATCAGATGAACAGATATTTTGGACACATTCAGCTCTGGTTTCATGTTTATCAACTGCTTTATTTCTTTCCTGAGATCAATTAAAAAAAATACGTGATGATTTAAAGGAGAATTTATATACTTAAAGCAGGACACCTGAAGTACAGTATTTACAGTCTTTACATTTTGTCTTTGTCATAACACTGTGCTTAAAAAGCCTAAAGTTCTTCCCAAGCTCTATACCACAGAATAACAGAATCACAAAATGGTTGAGGTTGGAAGGGACCTCTGGAGCTCATCTGGTCCAACTACAGGGTCACCTACAGCAGGCTTCCCAGGACTGTGTCTAGACAGCTTTTTAGTATCTCCAAGGACAGAGACTCCACAGCTTCTCTTGGCCGCTTGTGCAAGTGTTAGTGGGCACTACTGAGAAGAGTCTGGCTTTGTCTTCTTCATTCCCTCTTGTACTGCAGAGCCCAGAATCCATCTTATGCAGCCCAGGATGTTGATGGCCTTCTTTGTCACAAGGGTGTATTGCTGTCTCATATTCAGCTTGTTGTCCATCAGGACCCTCCATAATTTGTCTTTAGTAATTGCTGCTTACTACAGAAATGCCCAGTACAATATAACTGAGAGTGGAATTTCTCTGGGAGAATGATTTTGAAGATTTGTACAGTTCCCTGCAAATTAAGACAATAAGCAGCTCAAATAATTACACCATCACAATGTTGGAATGGGGGTGGAAATTTGGAACTTGTGCAGATTTGTTGAAAATCTTTCCCTCTTTTTATTTCAGTCCTTTTTAGTGTTAACTTGAAGTGATTGACTGTATGATGGAATCACCTCATTAAATGTGGATGTTAAGTTGCAGATTCAGTGACCAAAGCTTGAGGAAACAGTTTTGGCATAGGGGAATCTGGCAGGGTAGCAATAAAGCTCCTCAGTCATTTATAGCATCTTTGTTATTGAATTCTCACTGTTGTGTCTGTGTTCTCTCTGGTGCAGTACTCTTCCCAAACTGGTTTCTCACTGAGACACCACAGGGAAGCCCCTGTGAATCAGGTTTGACCTGAGTTGAACAGTAGCCCTATGTATGTGCCTGTTTCCTTACCAAGTTCAGAAGTGCAAATGTTTTCTGCTTTGGTTTTTAGACTAGGAACAAATACCATTAGGTCCTTGTGGTGTCACTTCTGACTTTTGACCTTTTAGCCTTGGCAAGCCTGCTGTTTGCCTGTCAAGGGATTGCCTCTAACACAACAGCTTGGCCGCATGGGATATGTTGCCAGCTGGCTTCATAGTGGGTTGCTGCAAACACTTAGCATTCCCCATTGGACAGATTCACACCATTTCACCCTGGAATCTGTGCTGTCTTGCTATTCCAGCATGGACCAGCCACTGCCCCTGGGGAAGATGTAACCTTCTAAATATACAGATGTCAGAATCTTAACGTTTTGTTACAGATCTGGGGGATTGGGCAGTGACCCATTATTTCTCTAAGAACATTTTAAAGCCTTGCTCTATAAATATACAGAATAATTCCATCAAATACTGTATAGCATATAAGGGTCTAGCACAAAGGTTACTTGTAAGCTTTGTTCTTTAAGTCCTACCATTCATTCAATATGAGATCAGAGGTTTCAGCCTATGATAGTGTGAGATATGCAATTTCTCAATATAAGCACATGATTAAACAAGTTCATTACTGCATATAGCAACCTACTGCCTTTAGCTGACTTGTTATAACTTTAACGCACATGACCCAAACTCTAAGATAAAAAGCCTTGTTTTCAACCTCAGTGAATGTGCTCCAAGTTTGCAATAAGGCTGATTTTGAAGCAAACACATATTCATTTACTACCACTGAAGCAGGCAGTAGTTTGCCTGCACACTTCATCATCAGATTTTGACAGATAAAAAATACACATGAGACTCCCTGATGAGATACACGCCCAAGAGTCAATGAATGGGACTGATATGGTAAGATGCAGCCAGTAGACACTTTGAACAGTAAGGGAAAGTGTCCTTCTCCATGGTAGAACATCCCTTTTCCCAGGTTCACTAAGGGCCCTTCTATTGCTCTGGATACACACACCAAAGTCAATGCACATTCTCCTTCAGCAGTGGTAAGGATGGGGCAGTAATACTGCTCAGTGCTCTTCCATTGCCAGTCCCTCACAGTTTAAGGTGATGGTCCATTTCTTCCTACAAGAGTTGTAAGAGTGACAGCTGTGTTATCTACTCTTGACCTTTATAAATGGCTTTATTTTCCCATGGTAGCACAGAGTTCCCATTTTCTCCTCTTGGCCTTTTCAACATGATATCCTAGCACAGACAGGGCAAGTGGATTTGTTTGGACTATCTTCTGAGCATAAAAATGTGTCCTGATAATGCCACAATAATGAGGTCATTCATGAGTGCTGCAGTGCTGTTTTTTCTGAAGCCAAAACACCTCCAAAGCAGTTATTCCTTCCTACATTAGACAATAGAAGTGCAATAATGAACATAATGAAGAGTAATGCAGTGCAACAAGGATTTGGAAATTTCAGCTCTTAATTTACAGGCGTTGTCTCCATGTCCCTGGATGTGATCATAAAAAGAAATATTTTCATATGTTATCCATAGTTGGAAAAAGTACAAGAAATTACCAGAACTGAAAGCTTTTGAAGCAATAATACTTAACACCTATTGCAATGAAGTTGTTGACTGGAACATAACATTGCATTCCTGGCTGCCCTAGCATTTATGTTACCATTCACTCTTGTTGAAAAATACCTACTACTCCTGTGAGAGATCTTTGTATTACTGTCACTATTATTACAAAATAGACCAGCAAAACAGCATTGCAAGACTGTGAACTGCCTGTCATATTTGAATCATTCTTTCACGATGGGCTGTTTTTCAGTAAAAATTAGCTGGATTTACTAAGAATGTCCTTGACATGTTTTGCCTGAAATGCTTATTACAGAGCAATACACCTCACATAACCTCTTGCCATTAGGGTTTAGAATCCTGTGATTTCCTAGGATTCAGCATTTTTTACTAATAATATTCATTTTTAAAGTTAAATCTCTAAAAATACTGATAGAAATGAGAGACTCTACTTTGTACTACAGAGGAAAGAAAAAAGAACTTGTTTTTTTCATGAGGGGCTGCAAGTATAGTTTATTTTATGCTTTGCATCTTTGCTCTCTTTCCACAGTGAAATCAGATGAGTTGCAAACAATCAAGAAGGAATTAACCCAAATCAAAACAAAAATTGACTCCTTGCTAGGGAGACTGGAAAAGATCGAGAAGCAGCAAAAAGCTGAAGCAGGTAGGTGAAAGCAATTTTTAGCCCAATGAATTAAATTAGAACCTAGTTATCAGTCAAGCAGACAGACCAGAAAGAATAGAAGCCTTCCAGAAATTTTGCTGCATAATGGAGGCCTAAAGCAAGGTAAATTAATTCTCAGGTAGAACTATTGGGAGGATAAATTAATATTCTTCATAAAGCATACAACATCATTTCAAGAATTGTTTTCTATGATGTAGTAGAGAAAAAGAAAAGAAAATAAAACATTCTTACTAGATGTTCTGGAAACAAAACATCACTAAAAATAGACTGAACAGAATTAAGTTAGAGGTTGTTGACCTTGGGGATGCTTGTGTTATCCACATTAAGAATTATTAGATGGTCTGTATCAGGAATTATTGCCTGAGCAACAAGCAATAGTCACAAGTTGAAGAAGGGGAAATTCCTGTTTGATGTAAGGAAAAGAGATGCAACTAAGCAGTACAGCAGGTTGCCCAGAGAGACTGTAATAGCTCCATTCTTGGAGACGTTCAAAACTCATTGGGCCAAGGCCCCATGGACCTGGACCAAACTTCCATGTTTGGCCCTGCTTTGAAGAGGGGTTGGACTTGGAGAGTCCAGAGATCCTTTCCAGCCTAAGCTATTGTGTGAAGCTGTGGCATCTCCATAAAACTGGCCGCACCATTTGTTCAGTTTTTCTCTGGCTTGAAATGCTTTGTTTTGAGGCAAACCTTGGGAATAACAAAATCCAACACTACATTTTAATTTAATCAAGATCTTTATTTCTATCATTGCAGTGATCATTTTGTTAGCTGAATGGTCTCACCTGGCAGCACTTTAAAGCCATGCTGAGCAGTTATAAGGGATTTATAAGGTTGTATTTTCACCACAGTATATATAGAAAATAATCTCAATTGTTACCACTGTCTGTGGTATTTCCTTGGTTATTTCCTTATAAATCACACGGTATATCTCTGTACAGGAGCTGCATACTAGTGAGCTGATTTTGATGAGAGTCAGTGGGGAAATGGAAGCCTTCTCTCATGAAAAATCTCAGTGCTCCTTTTTTTTTCCCCCTCCATTCTCTGTTAAAAACTTTTTATGTATTTTGTGTGAAATGTGTGAAAGAAATTTTGCCTCGGAATCCACAGTTGCCTGGGTGTCTGGGCACTCAGATTTGTGTCCCTTGTCTAACTGAAAGCAGTTACGTGAAGTCAAAAAGACCCAACAGGACACATAAAGAGCACTCCATCAAGAACGTCTAAAACATTGTTGAGAATTAGCAGCTGAGGTTCATGAACCTGACACAGGCAAAATAGGTATTTTGATCTGGATCCCTCCTGTTCCCAAGTGTCTGTCCTATTTCCTGATCTACTGTGGGGGGTATCTCTCTGAACCCAGAACTTTCCCTTTGGTGTTCAGAAATAACTCTAACGAATGTCTTCCTAGGGCCAAACACTACAGAAAAATATTTTGCAGTTAACAATTTTTAAAAGAAAGCAAAACACAACCAAAAACAGCTCTTTAAAAAACCCTACCTTTTATTTACAATCATTTTCTAAGTTGGCAGAGAAGGACCAATCCCTCAGCTGTTATAGTTTTTCCCACAAAATAAGTTGAGTGCTTTTTTTCAAAGTCTAAGTTAAACCATTAGTACAGAGTGTGATTATCTCTTTTAGCAGAACCACACACAATATGTATTCATTATATTCTATTTTGTATTTTATGCAAGTTAGATAAAAGTTGGTATAATCAGTGAATATGTAATTGCAAGGCACTCCATTGAATCACTTGTGTACTGAAATGCTCAGAGATGGCACATCCTTGCTTCAGGGAGCTTTTATATAAAAACCATTACTATGCAAAACAACCTGCATGTCGTTGTACTTTGATATTCAATTTTCACTTTTGCTAAAAGACTGTAGTGAACTCATTTAAATAAAAATCAGCTGAAAGAGGAAAACGTTGATTTGTATTGAATCATACTGTTATGCCTTTTGAAGACAAGCAATGAATAATCTCCTCAGAGATTAAAAACTGATTTCAAATTGTTGATGCTTTAAAATATCAGGTGCAAAACCCGTCTCCCATATTCCTTGCCTCTCATCAGAGGGTGTGAGGAGTAAAAATACTTCAGAAATACCAGTAAACCTGGATCTCCATTTAAATCTCCTGAGCTGATGAAGAGGGTTATGCAGCCTGGGTGATTAGTCTGCAGATGATTGCTTCCTCAGCTAAAATATTTGTATAAGATAAAGCTACATCAGTAGCTGAACTATTCCATTTACTGTGTCAGATGTTAGATGATTTTGTTCCTTCTTTATAGTTTGGCAATATTATTTCTTACTTTCCTCAGCCAGAAGGTATGGCCTCAGAGGGATCAGAGAGAGGATCTATGTCGTTTACACAAAACAAAAATCAAGGCATCATCTTGCCCTTTTGTTTTTTTTTAAGTTTGCATCACTTTCATGAAGAATAGTTAATTATTTATCTTAAAAGTTTTACATCTGAAGAAATGTGACAAGGTAAACAGACAAGCTGGACGAGCTCAGTGCTTACATTGGTTATCGCTCTACAGCTGCATGAAAACTCTCCTTACAGTAACAGCTGATGTTCTGTCTTTTACTATTATCAACTTCTGACCATGCCAATAGGGGGAATATACATAAGAGGATTTCCTTTGCATAGAGAAACTGCAGGAATAGTTCCTTTTTTTGTAAAAGTCTGAATCAGGAAGCCAGGGAAAAGAAGCTGTTCTGATGTGAAAAAAATGTTAGAGGAGAATATTCTTCCTGTGATATCAGAGATGGGTACTGAAAGGTAGTATCTTAAGTTTAGCTTCTCAGAAGAGCCCAGAAGAGTTAGATGCTGAGCTGGTATTTTAGACTCCTCTGAAGAACCCAGTCTACCTTCTCATTCAGACAATTAAGTAAGTGATCTAATTTTTTAGTAGCTGTATCCTAAAAGTTTTCCCATTTAAATGTATAAGTCTGTAATTTTAGGAACCCTTTTTGAAAGCCTTGACCAAAGCTGATTCAGTTGTCACTGCCACAGCTGGGTTAATCTCAGAAGTGGCTTGAGGCAGAAAGTGATGGGGCAGGACATAGTAGGCATAGCTGATTCAATCCATGTTTCCTTGAGCAGTAAGGCAAGTAACACAGTGACTTCTAACTAGCATAGTATTGTATAGAGCACCTTAGCAATAGAAGATGAGGCTCCATGGGCTGAATCTTCTACTAATATGCATGACTACAGTGCTGTCAAAGCAGTTATCTAAGATGTCTTTCTATTCTTTAAGTCCAAGAATCTTTCTGAAGAAATTATGTGACAAAAAGAGAAGAGCTTACTTGTTATGTGTCTTCAGTAAATGAATTTGAAAATGAGGGATTAGACACTAGCAAAGACAGAAGAGATGAAAGTAAGTTGCAAAATGAATGTGCAGAGGTAGAAGGAAAAACAAATGTCTTGATTTAAGACTATGATAAAGAAAAGTATGAGCAGATTCAAATATTATATGCAGCTGGTAATAATTTATAGTTCTTTCTCTTATATTCATAGAGCTGAAAAATATAGAGCTTTACAGGCAGTCTGCAGATTCATTGGCTGTCCAACAAGACAGGTGATGCACTACTGCTGTAACAGACCAGTCAGTCTAACAAAGAAAGAAATGGGTTTGTTCTAGAAATTTGATCTTTGATGGGTATTGTCACCCTCAGACTGAAAAGCCATTGGTATTCCAGCTCCATGCAACCAATTCTCTGGCCTGTTTTCACTTTGAGTACATAAAGCTTTTCATCTAAACTCCTGATGTGCGTAGGAATAAGACTGATCCCTCTAACCACTCTTCTGGAAAGTCTCTCTGTGTCATTCCTCTCTCAATCCTCCAGATTTCTGCTGGCTGGATGAGATTCCTCAGCATATCCAGAAGTCTCACAGTACATAATCACAACAATGCAGCTATCTGTGCTAAGCCAAACATAACAGATTACTCTGGGCCTCCATGAAAGTGGCCTTTCTTTTCACCACTTTGCAGAAGTTATAGGAAGCCCTCCAGTTATCTCAGCACATCATACCAACAGGGAGAAACTGTTACTTTACCCAATTAAAAATATGTTCAGTTGTCTAGAAGGATTGGTTAATTATCTGTATGGTTGTTGAGATATATTCACAGCAAATTTATGCAAATCCTTTTTCACTTATTGGCAATTATCAGTCTTCTGCTTCTCAGAGCATAGAGATTTATGTACTTCGATTCGGCTGCAGATAAATAAATGTATAGTGACTATGCCAATTGGATTCCCAAGGCAAAGCAAAGTCCAGAAAATCAAAAAGCTGAATCCGCTGGTAAATCAAGCCTTCATCCACTGCATGGGAGATATGAGCATGTTGGTACTATGGTTGATTTATGCATTAATTTTTGAAAACGAGGGCTTTGATCATATTTGACTGGTAGATATTAACACACTGATTTTTAGAAAGTTAGCACACCTGGAGATGGGAAGCTTGGGTTTCTTCCTCAGAGCACTTTTCTTTCCCACCAATAGGGAAGGTTACTGAATCTCTATAGAGTATGTTTTCCTTACAGAAGCTCAAAAGAAACAAATGGAAGATAATGCTGATTTGATTCAAGAGGAATGCATATCAGAGAATGCAGATAACTCTACAGAAGAGCCGATTGAAGGAGGGCCAGATGCAGATGGGGATGGAGAAGAGATGACTGATGGGATAGAGGAGGATTTTGATGAGGATGGCAGCAATGAGCTGGTAAGGAATAACCATGCCATGTCTGTCTATGCAGTTGCTACAAGTAACCACAGAGAAACAACAATCTGGATTAACAACATAAGATGTTTTTGTGGGAAGGATTTTTCCTTAAGAAATGTTTAGGTTTTCAGCCTGAGCCTGCACCTTTCATGAAATGCCCATCATGTTGTTAAACTTCTAAGTTCTTCTAGAGTAATATTAAAAAATATTTTGAAAGTCAGATTTATACTTTTTTTATTCATTCCTGATAAGAATGGACCAGTCACACTGTTTTAGACTCTATAATACTCTCCCTCTCTTCCTGGTTTTCATAATCTTCTACTTTGAGCAGAAATCACTTCTGTTCCTCAGCGTCACTGTCCCTGCTTGCTTTTTAACACAGATTTCATCATGTCTGCACTGTAAAAATCATTCAGAGAAGCCAACAGAAGTCAGTCAGCAATGAGCACAGATGAACTAACACCAAGTCTGGAGTAACAGGGCATGTGAATAACCAGTGTTTTGCACTGCTTACTGCAAATGCAATTTAAACCTACTGCTAATTTGAGGGTTCGTGTCCCTTTAGCCAGCATAAGACCCTCTTGAATTTATAAATCCTGAATAGCATTACGCACAGAAGTTACTACAACCTGAATCCCCTCATCTTTTAACCTGTGTTGTAGAATAGATTATATTATCACTTTTTCTCAAAGGAACAGGTTTTCCTGTAGAGATATGAGGGACATCTGTAAGAAGTTGCCACTCTGAATTTACAGGAAGTTAAAATTTTGTAATGAATAAGTAGTTGTAAATATAATATCCCACCATGGCTAATACCTGATCAGCTTAAGTGATATTAGCAATAGGGGTGACCACAGTTTAACAAGACTGGTGGGTTTTGCACTAATTAGGTGTCAGACTTCCTGCTGCGGACAACTAAGTGGGGAAGTTAACGTACAGTATATTAGCCTTGGATTGTTCAGTGCTGTCATTTCACCCCGTGGGTATGATGTATTTAGCATATATCTACACTATATAATGAAGCACAATGTATAAGAAATTTTTCATCTAGCAAAGGCCTAAGCAGGAAAGTTTCTAAAAGGCAAGCAGCACAGGAAGATTTCATTAGCAGTGAAAGTCTGGAATTAGCACAGCCACATTTGCACACTTCTGCTTCCAAGTTAAAAAGCCTTTCCAAGGTTTATGTTATGGAGATAGTTAGTTGAAATGCAGTGTGTTGCAGACACAGCTTCAAAGACAGCTCAGAGGTCTGAGCCAGACATCTAATGCATGGCAGGGAACCAGCTCCAGCTTCTCTGCATGCCGTTACTGAGCCCCTTGCGTGCCAGAAGGAGGTGGCTCACTGCATATAGAGAGTGGTGTCCTCTGCCTTGCGCCCTAGCGCTCATGAATGATATCCCCCCAACCCCGGCACAGTGGTAGCAAGGAAAGGCCAAGGAAGAGCGCTTATGTGCATTGTCTTGGTCGGGTGCAGCCCGTCCCAATGCCAGGGCAGTGGAGCCAGTCAGCCTCATGCCTTACACCTTTCCAAATGCTGGGATCCTCTAGCCGAGAAGCTGGCAGTATTGTTGACTTTAAAGCTCAGAACCAATATTGCCACCAATGTAAAACCCTTCCGTTTTTCATCCTCTTTTGCCATTTTCCTCAAGCTTTGGAAGAGGCCACTCCACTTTAGTTTTCCTCCCTGCTACGATGGAATAATAACTCTTTCTTTCTTCTGCAAAGTCTAGGGAGATCAGTGAATGAAAAACTGCTATGGCTGGGATAAAGGATTGCTGTACAAAGGATAACTTCAAAGAAATCTCAGGCAATGGGTGTTTCCCATGGAGAGGCAATTATAAATTGAACTGCGCATCTTTCCTCTACAGTTTTTACCCAAACACTTGGCAGTATTGGCCAGTGCTGTTATAATACGAAGCTGGTAGTTTATGATGCATATTGTAATTTAGTTTGTTTTTCACTTATACTTAGATATATTTATGTAGATATAATGGCCAATTCCTATAAGTTTTACTTTCCATTCCAATGACTGATAGCTGTATAACTGGAAAGTCAATAAGAATACTATCAAATATATAGTGAATACCCCAGTAGGAATACTTGGATTTCAGTCTGCCTCTACCTGTTCTGTACCCTGCTATCTGACATTGCCCTCTGTTTTGTGAAAAGTAAACCAGATAGACAAGCTTGTTATGAAACAAGAAGTCCTAACAGTCATTGTTCTCCTGTTTTATGAAAACTTCTATTTAGGAAAAAAAGCTAACCAATAGCAAATGTGCCATTTTGGAATGGAGCCAGTTACAACTCATTTGAGGGAAAAAAAAGGTTTTTTAAGCATGAAAAGCGTTAAGTGTAAAACAATTAGGACAAACTTTCCATGTGTAAAAACAAAATCTTGGATTCAGAATAAGAAATAACCCCTCAAAGGGCATTTTTTAGTGAAATCTATAATATTTTCCAAATATAAAGCTAAAGGGATTTAGGATGATGATGAAAAAAAAATCTTTTCTTTCATCACTAAGAGCAGCAGAGAAAATAGAAAAACATTTGAAATGGGCATAGCTAATGTTCTGAAGTCAGTTCAGCACCAAAAATTGGTTGTGAATCCACTAGTCCGAAAAAATATTATTAGAGGGAGAGAGAAACATGACTTAAATTTAGATTTTAGTCTTTTTTGCAGTGCTTCATATTTAGCTGCAAACCTCCTGCCAAGCTATTTGCCAATAACCTGCTGCAGGACTCTTTTTGCTGAACACAATACTGTTGTCTCTTTTTTGTTTCCCCTGTGACCAGCCCTAAGGCTGTCAGTAAAGGGAAGTGTTCAATAAGGACAGATACACTGCCAGAGACCAGATGCTGCCAGAATGGAGCCTTTGTGTATGTCAGTCTGCATCTTTGGACTAGAGGACTCAAAAATATCTTTCTCTCTTTCTAATTCTAACTTGCAAAGGAAGTGACTATGCAGGATGTATGCTGTGGGTTTAGGTGGTAGGATCAGTTCTCTAAATTCACACACTATTTGGAGGAACAGGTTACTGCACATTCACTAAGTGATGGTAGCTGTCCTCATGCCTGCTTTCAGCCTAGACCAACTGTAAAGAAATGCGAAGTAGTTTAGCCTGAAGTCTGAGTTAAGTCAGACATGGATTTAAAGATTTAGCCTCTTCATTTGCCTGCCCGGCTGCACACACAAAAACACATCACATTCAACAGCTGCACACCTTCTTCATCCACCATTTAGGTCAGGACGTTGTTCATCCCTGCATTGTCACTTTCTATGCACTAAAGACACGCCCACAAACAGTTGTTATGTCTCAGCTGAAGTGTGAAAAAGTTTTCTGCCACAATAACTTGATTGCCCATCTGAACTCTAATTCAAGACATGCTGCATTTGAAGTATCTGCTATAGTCATCAAACATCACCTATGGGGAAAATTTCTTTTGCACCAACTGTTTGCCCACAAATGCGTCACAGTAAGTGTCTCCAGTGCTGCAGACACTCCAGCTTGAGGATGTTTTTAGAACAATCCCCAAAGACTTTTGCTGCATTGACATTCTGAAAAGTTGTTTAAATGGTGATTTCAGATATATGATACAGCTATGTACAGATATGCTAGGAGGGACTGACAGGCTCAAATAGTTGACTTCAACTCGCTCAGTAAAGAGCGTCACATGCTTCTCATCCACCTGCTCATACACATTGGCCTTCCACTGCTGCTTGTACAAGGGCATGTGATGATAATATATTGTAGCTATATATATATAAAATAATCACTTGGAATGTAACTCCTGAGCTTACTCTACAACTCATATTGCTTAACTGATCATTAGAGATAGCTGGAATGGATGAAAACTTCAGGTCTGTTTCCTTTGCTCCTTTTAGTTAAAAAAACAAGTAGTTGGTTATCCCAGATTTTACTGGACCTGTGAGTCAGACTTTCTTGCACTGAACAGTTCTAGTTGCAGTAAATTAAAAATCTTTGTGTTCCCTCCTAGTGAGCACACATCCGTTCTTATTGCTTTTAATCTAAACTGTCCCTCAGCCACGCTGTGAAGAAAGTGACACACCTACGCAGCTTCCTGTCTCTCCTTAAAGAAAACAAGCTCCTAGGAAGAAAGAAAGATCTTCATGTTTACCAAATTCACCTCATACATAAATCACAAACAGGCAACAGATCATTGGAACACAAGTCATCACTGATATAAAGCAGTTTTCAGGTGCCTGCCACAGCTTTAAATTGTAAGGAGTGGGAAGAAAAGCCAATAACCTCCTCTTATTCCCGTGGCTCCACAGTGAAGCGCAGAAAAGTCACCTTTGCAGCACAGTCCAACACATGTTTTGATATTTGAGAAGCAGCTTGGCCTCAGTGCCTCCAAAAGAAGCTCCTTCTCCTTACTATCAGTAGCATTAGCAGTGTGTGACACGGCTGAGAGCATGCAGGAAAAGCATTTCTGAATCCATGTGTTCAGTGGTTTCCTTACTCTGCTCATTTAGCAGCTGGACAACCCAGTGCAGGCCCAGAGCGTTTCATATAAATTCTCTGCACTTGTTTCAAATGGCACTAATTGATCATTGAGGAAGCACTGTCTCAACATCGGGGTGCTTATCGACAGCCGGCTAAACATGAGCCAGCAGTGTGCCCAGGTGGCCAAGAAGGCCAATGGCATCCTGGCCTCTATTAGGAATAGTGTAGCCAGCCGGTCTAGGGAAGTGATCGTCCCTCTGTACTCGGGCACTGGTGAGGCCACACCTTGAATACTGTGTCCAGTTCTGGGCCCTGCACTTCAAGAAAGATGTTGAGGTGTTGGAGAGAGACCAGAGGAGGGCGACCAAGCTGGTGAAGGGTCTGGAGGCTCTGACTTACGAGGAACGGCTGAGGGAGCTGGGGTTGTTTAGCCTGGAGAAGAGAAGGCTCAGAGGTGACCTCATTGCAGTCTACAACTACCTGAAGGGAGGTTGTAGTGAAGTGGGAGTCAGCCTCTTCTCCCAGGCAACTAGTGATAGGACGAGAGGACATAGCCTCAAGCTTCGCCAGGGGAGGTTCAGGTTGGACATTAGGAAGAATTCCTTTTCAGAAAGGGTTATTAGACATTGAAATGGGCTGCCCAGGGAGGTGGTGGAGTCACCATCTCTGGATGTGTTTAAGAAAAGACTGGACATGGCACTTAGTGCCATGGTCTAGTTGACATGGTGGTGTCAGGGCAACGGTTGGACTCGATGATCCCAGAGGTCTCTTCCAACCTGGTTGATTCTGTGATTCTGTGAAAATGAACTATGACTTATCATCGCAATCCCTTTGTAAATAACAAAGATGGCATCCAATTAATTAGCTCAAAGCCTGAAGTATTGTAGATTTGGAAAAAAAAATCACTTTTGGCTAATGCTTAATAAAATACCAACAAACTAATTAATTGGAATGAGTTATACACAAGCACTCATATCTATATTACATTGCCTGAGAAGAATAGTTTCTATCAAACTGTCAGCCTTTCATAATAAATAACTATAATAATAATAATGCTCAGTGATGGTTCAGTAGTTAATCATTCAGTAGAGCAAACAGTGTTTTCTGGTAGAGCATATGATCCCAGTGATTTCAAATACAATAGATTTAAAGTGTGGTAACTCAGATCAGACTCTGGTTAGTGCTTGTCTGGAATTTGAAGGATTTATTCACAGTCACAGCATGGTGGTTTTATGCTGGTGTAGCTACACTAAAAATAATGAAGCCACACAAGCATTAGATGGGAGTTCCACAATAATTAGTCACCTTTAATGAGATGTCTTGAGAGGCATTTTTATTAAATTATATCAGAAACAAAAGCTACAGAGACTGTGCAAGGCCCAGTTCTGGTTACAACATAGATTTACCACAGTTATTTCAACAACAATTATAGTTCTCCTTCTATTAAGTATATTTCAGTTACATTTACCTCTCAAGGATATTTCATTTCTTACTCTTGTCCTTTTCTCCACCTCCGCACTGCATGTTTTCAGTCTATCATCGGATTTGTTTCTCTTTGATAGAGAATCATGTTTCAAACATAAATACCAGAAACTGCCACAGACAAAAAACTCAGGATAATCCTCTTGCTGCACAGAGTTTCATTATGCAAAAGTAAAAATGTTGTGATATAATAATAGCTATATTTCTTGTCAGAATTGATGCAAAAAACATTTAAATCAATGGTACCAACTAGTACTTTGGCTAAAGCTCATCAAAAACATTTCCCTCTCCTATAAGTAGTTAAAGGGCAATTAAAGTAATTTAATAGCAAATCTATATGAAACAGTGAAACTTGCTTTACTTTCATTATTTTGCATGAGAATTCAACAATGAAAATACTCAGCAGAGAGTAGAATAAGATCTACAGAAAAGGAATAAAAATTTGTCTGATGAGTTTCATGTATTTAAGCCAAATTTTGCATATCTCAAATAGCAAGATTGATCAAATGTGACTATGTGATAGGATTGATAGTACTTAATTTATTATTGTAATCAAACTGGAGTTTTCATTACCCTTTCAGATACATTTTTTTTCTGTCAATAGCATCAGGGCAGACCAGACTGACTCTTCTATTATCAGCAGAATTAGGCTGATTAGGCATGTCAAAGGATCAATAGTTACTGTGACAATTTGCAGATTGGTGAGTGCACTTATAAGGAGTACTACTTAGAAAAAAAAAGACAAAACTTCTAATTAATGTAAATAGCTGAAGCAACATTGTGCCAGAAATCTTATTTAGACTACTTTAAATATCATTGAGACCAAGCAAAATTTAGTCTTTTCAAAACGCTGAACATTTTGGACTTCATTGAAATCTTGCTTTCAGTATCATTGGAAACATGAAGTTCTTCATTCCTAAAACAAATGAATAGGTAAAAGATTGTGTTCACTTGATAAATATCAGTGCAAGATGTTTGTACTTGAGCAAGCTAAGAAAGTCATTAGGGGCAGCATACCCGACAGATACTAATGTGTTGTACCTTCCAAAGCTGCAGTAAATCTAATAACCTGTGACTGAAAAAATGGAGAAAGTAATAAAAGCATGTCATGAAATCAAAAATTGTAAGAAACTTCCTGACATGGCCTTTTGTTATATTTAATATATGCAATAGCATAGTAGACGTGTTTGTTGTTCACACGCTATTGCATGAATCATTGCAAATGCCTTGCTACCAGCTCCCTCTTCCCATTTTTCCTGGCAGTCGATTTCTCAGAGGAAGATTTCCTAAGTGGTGTTCAGGGTTTTAACCAGGTTACTCCTGAATAACTACATAATATTTTTCTAATTATTATTTACATCCTATTCCTTATATATCACACAGGAACCTGCAGAAAATGCAAGCACTGTTATCATGCACACTGTGTCTCTGTTTCTACTAGATTTCCCTTCCTGTAATTGCATATTTGTGGAATGAATGAGCAAAATAATTTCCTCACCTTTCACATCTATTCCTCTGAATTGGCTTTATATTATTTAGTCCCCAATTTAAAAAAAAACCCTCAGAAGCATAAAACTTTTAAAACATTTATAATGTAAATAATATAATTAATTTACAGGCATTAGGATCTTACAGAGTTGATGCAAAAGAGCTTGAAAAGAATGGTTTTTTCTTCTGTTTATCTTTTTTTTTAAGCAAAGGATGGGGAATCGGGAAGTTTAGGTCCTATTCCTAGCTATGCCACTGAGCCAATGTGGTGGGCAATGCAGCTGAGCAGACTGAATATGCATGTAGACTAAGAACCTCTTTCTGAGGTCAGACCCATGTGTGCCTTTGGCCCTACAGCCAACATGTGGGAAAGGAGCATTCCCCAAATATATGGTTTAAACTCATAAAAATTACATGCCTTCCAGTCAAGAAAACTGCAAATTTTATTTCTGCCCATTGAACAACATCAAATATACTCTTCAGTGAATTTTTTTTCATTTTTTCATTGCACCCTGACATCAGTCTTGACCTGCCTGAAGTTTCAGTCATCATTTAACTTCCTACATATTCTGCTAAGAATTATTAGCATGGCCTCTCTTTTTGAGGTCTCTCTGTACACAAGGCAATTCTGGACAGGTCCCTTCAGACCCAGCAGGGTGAACATTAACGAACTCCGCCAGCAGCTTCCAGCATAACGCCCAGGAACATATAGCAAGAGCAGGAAATGTTGTGTGTCATCTTCTACACCCTGTTAATCCCACTGAGAACAGAAGAACCACCCACGTTCAGCAGTTTAAATAGGGTACATCCTTTCTGAGACAACAAATGGGTATAAAAATTAAACAGAGGGGTTTCTTCTTTGCTTTACTCTCTGAGAACCATTGTAAGAACTGGTTACAAAATTCTGGTATTTAGACTAACTTAAGCAGTGAGTGGTTATAGCCCAATGCTGCATGAGGCTAGTCCTAAGCACACTCATTTAACAAGTGCCTGTCAATACAGAGCACTGGCTTGCATGTGGGATTCACAGCCTGACAGAAGTTTGGCGATATGTCTGTTTGGAAACACTAGTATGGCTGACAGCTTGGCAATATATTGATACATAAAAGAATTTCTGATTACTTCTGCACCACTTAGCATGTTTTAACATTTTTTAGAAATTGTCTAAGTGCTTTGTGTCAAGCTCATGTACTGCCTTTCCCATGGACCTGTGTTTTGAAAAGGTAGCTTGTGTACCTCCTGTATTTTAGGGGAAGGGGGACTTTGTTCACCCACTGTCAGTAGGTTTATCATTATTTAGCATTCATTATTCATTTTTGTGCTAATTTCATTTTGAGGTTTTTTTTTTTCCTTTTTTTCTTTTTAGGCAGGGCTATGTGTTTATCTTAAGCTTTTAAGTAAGAACAAGATAGTCATAATGCTTGATGTTTTTGAGACATCAAAATATTTAATGGCTCAGCTTCAGCTGCCAAAAACAACTGTGGTGCCTTCAATTTAAAAAAAAAAATCCAACAAAAAAACATTAACCTGTGAACTGATTTAGAGGCAAATAATGTTGTCAGATCAGGCCAAAAATTCTCCCTGACATGTAAACAAAATACTTCCCTAAATGAGCTGAATTCCTCTCTGAAATAATGTAATTGATCTTAATATTCAGTACTAGCAGCCTGGTTATATTTATTCTATTTAAGTAAATCAGAATTAGCTCCACAGATTTTGCTCGCCTAAAATTCATGAGAGTAGAGTCAGCCTCTGAGTGTAGTACAGAAACAAGGACAGCCAAAGACTTACCACCCAGAAGCATACCTTGATACCCTTCTCAGGGGAGGGTGATGGCAGCTTCTAAAAAAAGATTGCAAGCTTTTTGCTGTAACTTGTGGCTAGTAAAGAAACATCAGATTTAATTGAAGTAACTAACTCACCACTTTAATATGAAGACTGATTTCAGTTTCCACCCCTGAATATTTTTCATAGACTCACGGAATCATAGAATAGTTTCGGTTTGAAGGGACCTTAAAGATCATCTAGTTCCGCCCCCCCGCCACGCGCAGGGACACCTTTCCACTAGACCAGGTTGCTCAAAGCCCCAGCCAACCTGGCCTTGAACGCTGCCAGGGAGGGGGCATCCACAACTTCTCTGGCTCGCTCCAACAGCTTCATGTCCTTCTTATGTTCAAGGCCTCAGAGCTGAATGCAGTACTCCAGGTGGGATCTTATGAGAGCGGAGTAGAGGGGCAGAATCACCTCCCTCGACCTGCTGGCCATGCTGCTTTTGATGCAGCCCAAGATACAGTTGGCTTTCTGGGCTGAAGGAAACATTGCTGGCTCATGTTTCTAGGCTCTCACTGGGACACTGAAATCCTCCACAATGACTCAGGCCAGCCATTGAGTCTGTGTTTGGCTATGGATTTGGGCCTATCAGCTTAATCCTCAAATTTGTATAGTTAACTGAAATTGAGCAATGCCATGCATCACACATTTTTCCTGGTGTCTCAGTCTTTGAAAGTAAATAGCTTTAGTTCCTCTACAAAACACTCATTTCACAGGCTTTATCAGTATGCTTGAGCCTCAAGAATGCTGAATGAAAAACCCTTACAGAAAATATTTTTCTATTGAAAGTCTTCACACAAGTAGAGGGGTAAACACTGAAAAGCCAAAAGGTTGTTATTTTTCCATAAAAAAGACACAAATTTTAAACATTTTTTATTTTCTCAATACAAATTGCAGATCCACTGCAGTTAGTGACCCAATTATTCCAAAAGGTCTCGTTTTTTTTGAGAAAATATAGATGTGTTAGTAAGAAGATTTTCTGCATGATTAATACCAAAACATGAAAGGCAGAGTGAATTTATCTGTACATAGGCATTTACGGACCTCAGAAAAGGGAAGTTCTTTAGAAGGTGATAGAACTGTAATTGCCATTTCAACAAAAAAACAATCAGTGAGGAATAAAACAAGCTCAGTCTGCCAAAATGAAGATTTGGAAGTTAATCAAACGCCATCTTAGCCATCCTGTTATGCTGATATGTGTATCTGAATTTTCCAAATTGTTATTGCTATTGATTTCTAAAAGTAGACTACAGTTTTATAATGTCTTTCAAAATGAGTAAGTTGTGTTCCAGCCCTAATATATAGAGAATCTAAAGGCTAAATTCTTCTCTGCTTCCTCTTTACAGGGTTATATTAATCACTTCTCAGCTATTAGGTGATTCTGCACCATTTGCAAACCAGAATGTAACCCCAAGTCCACCATTTTGCTTTGTAATTTTTATTTTTAAAGGAGTGTATCTTGAAACCCACATAAAACAAAAATATTATGCACTACTATGCATTTTGCATTCAAAAAAGTATTATGCAGGAAAATACCAAGCAAAACCCGTCTAAAATAGGACCAGCTTGTATTCTCATTTCCATCTGGATCACATTCCCAAACCAACTCCTGTTCTCCGTGACCTTTCAAAGATGATGGAGAGTGGCTTGACAATAACATCTGCCAGCTCCCTCAGCACTCGTGGGTGCATCCCATTGGGGCTCATAGATTTGTGGGTGTCCAGTTTGCCTAAATGATCTCTAACTTGATTCTCCTCAACCAACAGAAAGTCTTCCTTTCTCCAGAATTTCTCTCATACCTCCAGGGCCCAGGATTCCTGAGGGCTGGCCTTAGCAGTAAAGACTGAGGCAAAGAAGTTGTTCAGTAACTCCGCCTTCTCTGTATCCTCCATCACCAGGGCACCCTCCTCATTCAGTAGCAGGCTCACATTTTGCCTAGTCTTCCTTTTGCTGCTGATGTACTTGAAGAAGCCCTTCTTGTTGTCCTTGATGCTCCTTGCCAGATTAAATTCCAGGTGGGCCTTAGCCTTCCTCGTCGCATCCCTGTATACTCTGACAGCCTTTCTATATTGCTCCCAAGTGGACTGTCCCTTTTTCCACATTCCGTAAATTTCCTTCTTCCATTTGAGTTTTGCCAGAAGCTCCCTGCTCATTCATGTAGGTCTCCTGTGCCCTTTGCTTGATTTCTTACTCATAGAGATGCACGGATCTTGAGCTTGGAGGAAGTGATGCTTGAATATTGACCAGCTCTCTTGGACGCCCCTACCTTCTAGAGCCCTAATCCATGGGATACTCCCAAGTAGGTCCTTGAAGAGGCCAAAGCTAGTTCTCCTGAAGTCCAGGGTCATAATCCTACTTATTGGCCTACTTTCTCCATGCAGGACCGTGAACTCATGGTCACTGCAGCCAAGGCTGCCCCCAACCTTCACATCCCCAAGACGACCTTCTTTATTTGTTAGCACAAGGTCCAGCAGCACACCTCTCTGCGTTGGCTCTTCCATCACTTGTGTCAAAAAGTTATCAACAATGCTCTGCAGGAATCTCCTGGACTGTGGGTGTCTAGCTGTGTTGTCTTTCCAGCAGATAGCAGGATGGTTGAAGTCCCCCATGAGAACCAGGGTCTGTGATCGTGAGGCTACGTCCAGCTGTTTGTAGAAGGCCTCATCTACTTCCTCTTCCTGATCAGGTGGCCTGTAGTAAACCTCTACCACAGTGTCACCTGTATTAGCCTGCCCCTTAATTCTTACCCATAAGCTCTCAACTCGTTCTTCATCCACCCCTAGGCAGAGCTCAATACATTCCAGTTGCTCTCTCACATAAAGGGCAACTCCACCTCCTCGCGCCTTGCTGGCCTGTCCTTCCTAAAAAGTACGTCCCCATCCATGAGAGCATTCCAGTCATGCGAGCTATCTCACCATGTCTCTGTAATTGCAATGAGATCATGGCCCTGCGACCGCACATAGATGTCTAGATCTTCCTGTTTATTCCTCGTGCTTGCAGTCCCAAGAAGGTGTTGAATTACTCTTAAGGCACACTGGTACAAGGTGAGGGAACTCTGTGGACAGCATCAGTGAGGCCTTACTGCATTTGGTTTGGCTTTATTAGCCAAGAGACAACATGAAATGGAGTGTTGGTGGTGGGAGCATGGCTTAACCATGGGGCAGCCTTGTGAGTGCATTCTGGGTAAAGGCTTCAGGGCAGCAAGTTCTGCAAAACCACCACCTTCCCACCTCTGCCATGTTGTCCTGCTTGGAGATCCTGCAGCCAGCTCCACATTCTGCAGAAGGTCTGGTGTCTCCAGCTTTAGATCCCTCCCAATGTCACCAGAAACTACACTATAAGATCCTGAGTCTTCTGCCACTGCTATAAAGGACCTTGTAAAGGAAGGTTTTGCTGCAAAAAGCAGTTGAGCAGGAGGAAAACCCACAGAATAAAGTGAGGTGGACAGATCCACTTCTTTCTCTCCTCCTTACTGCCTTCACAGCTCCCTCTCAACAGAGCTCTCAAATGACCATGGTGACTATAATCCCAAAGTCATTCCATCAGCCTCACATCTGACCATCATCTCAACCACAGCAAGTCCTTACTGGCACTCTCCAAATATTAGATCCTTTCTCCACCACTACACCAAACAGTATTCATCACGTATCTGCCTACACAGGACTCTCAGAAAGAAAAGATATGTTGGTCTAGGGTAAAAAATAGTATTTGATAGGGCTACCTCATTCTTCCTGATGATTTTTATTGGGTGAGTAAAACAGAGCCTTTTAATACAAAGGAGATAGATAGAAGTTTGTTTTCACCGATGAATAAAACAGCCATTCTCACACGTACTCACATAAGTACTAACACTTCAAAGCAATTAAACTGTTCACTGAACAGAAAAACGATTCTGTAGTGGTTTCAGCAATTAAAGTATGATTGACAGAGTACAAAAGATAATGATTAGGTTTCATCATTTGAAGAAAGGTTTAAAGAAGTTGCAGCTGCTTCCTTTAATTATTCTTTATTAATATTTACCAAAATGTATAATTCCTCCTATTTGTTATATGCAGTGAATATTCTATCACTAGCTCCCTACAAAAAGATTTCCTTAGTGCCATAATTTTTGTCTGTCATGTTTTACATAGCGCTACAAATGACAGCAGCAACCCCATAATACACATTCACATTCCCCTGCTAACATCTACTGAACTGCATGTTTACATTTCATATGGGGGTATTATACTAAATCAGCTATATAGCTGTGTTACTTAATCAGAGATGTCATGCTTTAAATCAAGGGACAAAGTGTGAGGTGTATTTCCAACGATCACAGCTTTGGAGTCAATGTGATAACTAATGCAAATTCAAGGTTCCTTGGTAAGCCCTGTTCCTTGCTAGTGGATTTCCATTCACGATGATGAATGCTATGTAAAAGCCAATAGAGTCGCATGCCCCCATGGTACCTTACACACACAAATTACTGGGTTTTGCACTCAGTGCGAGCTGCCTGCTGAAGAGAAAGGAAGGATATTGTCCAGAATGGCAATTTGCACTACTGCTTTCTGTAATGCATCCTGATTTTTCTCATTTTAGGGAAATAATCTGGATCAAAAATGGCTAAGCAAGCTTTGAGTGTCTGGGTTTTCTTAAAGTCTGTTCTGCAAACAGATTCAGTTTTTCACCTTCTTGGTTGTCCAGAAAGCACATTTCATAATCAGAAAAAATTATTAGAGATGAAACAGAGTATGCCATCCTAGAGGACATAGTAGTAGCATCTGTGAACTGGATTCAGTATTTTCAGTTGTACAGACAACAGTACAGGAGTGATCATCAGATGCAATCAAAGCAATTGCACTACGATTGCAGTCTGAGGTACAAGTATGAGGGCCAGTGTTGTCAGTGAAAGGATAGTGCAGTGGCTGCATTTTAATGGGGCTTGCAGTTTTGCAGGAAGTGACGTATGGCAGTCACATAACCCACTGCCAAAGCCTGGTCAGACACCAGCAACGACCTGGGAAGGTGTCAGGCATGAAGCCTCCTAATCAACAGGAGCCTGACAGAGGTAGAAATGTGATTTTACCTGAAACCAAGCAATGGTCAGAATTAGCTTCAGATGCCTCCCTTACAGCTATTAAACTCAGAAGTCCAGTCCTGAGAATGGGTTTGTCTGGCAAGGAAGAAGAGGCAGGAGATCAAGAAGAAGGATATTTGAGGCTTCAGGTTTCAAGCTCGTGTGTATATGTGCACCGTCATCTATCCATCCACTGTTTAGCTGCATTTTCTGGGAATTTCTAAGACTAATGTTTTTACAAAAGCCATTCAGAGCAATCGTTTAAAACCAGATGCATTTTGTGAGATGATCATCTTGCATATACTTGTTGGATACTCTTATTGCTTGTAATTATTGTGGGGTAAACCATAGAGTAAATTCTGTAACATTCATATTCTGTGGGATTTTTCTCTAAACATTTTCTTAATGTACTACAAGGGAAGATGTTAATTGTGTACATCTTTTGTGGCACTTAGTCACGGTGCATTCCTAATACTCCCTCCCAAGGACATATGCTGAATTTATGCTCTCAGATAGTAAGATTTATTCCTGTACATCTAGGTTTGGAAGTTGAGCATGGTAAAGAACACTTTTCCCATAAACCCTGTGAGAAGGAAACTAGATATTTATGGAGAACAAGGAACATATTCCTGCTGTTTACTCTTTTTCAGAATTGTAAGGAAGAAGAAATAAACCAGAGTAGGGAAGAAGGTGAGCTCTATTTGGATCCAGCTAGCAGAGATCAAAACTCATGCCTCCTGCAAACAAATAAAGTCCACCTGAGCAAGTTTAGAAAAGCCAGCAGCATCCCCCATCACAGAAGCGGTGGTCACCATTACGGCTCCCAGCTGCTTGGGGAAGCTGGGGAGACAGGGATGGCCCACCTCATTCTAAAAGAATGGTGCCTGC
The DNA here is from genome assembly GCF_013368605.1 of Nyctibius grandis. Lineage (NCBI taxonomy): Eukaryota > Metazoa > Chordata > Aves > Nyctibiiformes > Nyctibiidae > Nyctibius > Nyctibius grandis. The sequence continues at coordinate 83,164,711 of NC_090660.1, forward strand.
AGGTCTTTACCCTATATTGAGCTTGCCTTCTCATAAAAGGCTTTTAGGAGAAATACAGAGTGCAAACTATTCCTATGGCGTCATGCTTGGTGACTACAAAGCACAGAGCTTAGAGGAAATGGTCACCTGGCAGGTTATGTGATGGTGAGGCTTTCCCACAAAAAAAAATTCCTTTATATGCAGGGTATTCTTAAAGATCTACAGATCTAGGCTTCGAGGGGAGGTAAGTGATAAAAACGTTAAACCTCTAGAAGACAAGATGGAAAACTCTCTAGAGTTTTACTGAATGTTATCTGGTTTACTCCATCATTTTTAGTTATTGTAGTTTGGGGCCCATTAAGTAGAACTGCACTTTCATTTAGTGCTGTGTTTAATATTTAATGTTGACCTTCCAATGTTATATACATTGTAATAGTGTAAAGTTAAAATTAATTGAATCTAGTATAATTTGAGTCTGGTAAAAATGCTAGGAGGATCATACTGGAACTATAATAACAGTAGCAATAGCATTTCCGGAAGACTGAAATACAGCGTTATGCCTAAGACGACTGTTTCCTATAGCTCATGCTCAAAAAGCCACCCAGATAGGGAAAAAAACAGCAGAAAGAATTTCAGATGGAAAATGAACCAATAAATATTCCATAACCTATCTCCAGCATTTTTCAGAGATTATGATGGCAATTAGAACAGTATATAGTGTTTCATTTTTATTGTCTATGGCTGCCAAGGCTATATGCTCAGTTGGGTTATTCAATTCTTAAAATGCATTATGTTCAAATCACGCTTTCTAAAGAGGTTTTCTGTTAGAACTACATCAAATGAAAGCCATATTGCTATCTTAAATGTAAATCAGTTCATTCTTGTGTCAGGATGTTTTTTATATATATAACAGGAAGGAACTGAAAATATTAAAAAAAACATTACTCATCATGAGGTATTTTAATATCATCAGCACTACCATAAAGACAGCTGATAAATTGCATACTATTCAGAAGAAAGAAATAGAATAAAATTAGTATTGCGTTACACTAGATTAATCATAGCCCTGGGTTACTGTCATTCTATGGAAAATAAAAGCTTGACTATTTCAGATTTTAAAGTTTCTTCTCAGCCTTTAAGATTATTTGCCTTAAGAGGCAAATAACAAGCCCATGTACTGAAGGAAGAACACAAGATTTTGGACTGGTGAGGTTGGTAAATTTTTATCATTGTTTCTAAACAGCAAAGCAGCGTTGGTGACTTGGATCCAGATGATTAGCAGTAGCGCTTCATAACAGTGACCTAATGAAGCTCTTTAGTGCTGGTGACAGGTAAATGCTTGAAAGGTTTCTGGCAGGGAAAAAGCTTCAATAAATAACTTGAAAATCTGTCTCTCTTCTTACTTGCATAATTATTGCTTTTTATAGTGGCATAATGGAACAGCAAAGCATAGGTGAAGAAAAGGCTAGAAAAGAGGAGTTCTCTCTGGAGCTAATAGGATGTACAATGGGATATTTTTTTACTTCTTGTAAGATGAATAGCTACTTAACAACCATTAGGCCTCTCTCAGACTTAAAGGGAGAATTTTAAAATATTTTTCATGTAGTTAAGTCTGTCCAGGGATCAGGAGCTAAAAATAGAGATGAAGGTTTTTCTCCATGCAAGTAGAGAATAATAGTTTCAGAATATTTTTACTGAAAGAAAAATTTCTGGTATCTCTCACACGAGCTTTTCTCCCTAATCCTGGTTACCTGTGAAGAGTACAACTAGAAATCTGGTGCTCCCTTTGCAATGAGGGAGAAATCTGATGTCTGGCTGCTTCAAAGGGCAGGGGGGCAGTCCTGCAAGGACTCTGATGTTTCAGATAAAACTTTTTTCATTGGAAAACAAGGTTTTCAATTAATGGAAATTTTAACAGAAATCATCCCTTTATTTCTGTGGAAGAAAAAGGCAGACTTAAAACTCACTGAAGGAAGGGGAAATTGACTGAAAAGAATATCTGAAAATTTTTCAGGTTTTGATCAGAAGTGCACCAGGTTTTGTCAGCTGTTTTCAGTTTCAGTTATAGAAAATGATATAACCAAAAAAAAAAAGTGCAGAAGAAATTGGCTGAGAGATAATTTTTCCTGTCAAAAGTAAAAAAAAACCCTTAGGTTGAAAATTTCACTTAAAAAAAAAAGCCATCTACTTCTGTTAACATTTTCTATTGTCAGTTTTCCAAACAGATGTGATTGGGAAAGTGGTGTCAGTTTTTCTGTGGGTAGATGGAGCTGGTATGTCTTGTGCTCCCCTACAACATCACTGAATGCCTATTTGAAGCTGTTAGCATTAATGGGTACTCTCAGATTTTTAGATGCGACCTGCCTCCAGCCTCTGCTGGAAGAATGACCCTCAAAAGTGTTGGCTGACACTGAATTTTTGCTGTTTCACACTGTGGCTGGTAAAACAACAAAAGAAATCAAAAGATATGCAATTAAAGCCTACACCATGTACACAAGAGCAATAATAAAATAGACAATGTCAAAAGGGAAGCCATCAAGGAAAGAACCGTTAATCTGGTGACTATAAGCATTGTTGAAAGCATACAGTCAATGTAAATGGTCTGGAATAAGGTATATAAATAGTGCGATGGGACCAAAGCAAAGAATCCTACATGCAGTTTATTTAGATTGAATGCTATTATGCAAATAAGGCATTTAATTGCAAAGCAGCTAAGATACATTCTTCTTTTTTCTGCTGTGAAAATAGAAATTACTCCGCAGTTGTTCGCATAGCATTATTGAGGGGAAGTATACTTCAGCCTCCACAGCTCTTGCTTGATTCACTGTGGTTATTTTGGGCCATGAAGTCTAACTTAGGACTGTGGCACAATCCTGATTGTCCACTGCTTCAGGTACATGACTTTTCTTTTAGCCCTCAAAGGTTTAACGTGGGAAAGTCTCACAGATATTGATATTTGATTGATTCATGAAAAAGTCAAGTCATAGTCCTCTTCCCTCTTTTCCCCAGTTGTCTTGGCTTCCCTTTGAGGTTCTGCTGGAGGAAATTCTGTGCCTTCATACTAAAGTGAACATTTCATTTCTCAGTTTCTACAGATCAAGTGATGAGATGTCATGTGTGAACCCCCTGAAGGCTGAGAAGAGAAACTCTGACTTCCTCACAGAAAATTGTGAACTGCGGTTTCTTACTGGCTAGCAACATCTTTGATTCAATTTGTATGAAAACTCAATTTACTTATTAAAATGGACGTTATTGTTCAAATATTAGAAATTCCATTTCTTATATGTTCTAAGCTGTACAATTGTCAGATTTTTATGGTTTAGATTGTAAATGTGTTTTTCTCTGGCTAATTATTGGTATTTTTTTTTTAATTTTGATGTCTTAAAGGCCAATGTACTGTATGATAACAATATGAAGGACATATTTAACAGGTGTGGGAAACACTGTATACAAATGTATATTTCTAAAAGCTATTTTTATGATTAGCATGTTTTACTGTTTTACCATATTTAGAGTCAGGTGATACTGCACTTCTTTGTTTGCAGCTTAATTCAAACAAGGTCACAATTAAATAGATTGTATGGTATTTTCCATTATTTTATTTATTGTATTTGTCATTGGAAATAATTATGTTCACTAATAGGGATAGCTGCTAAAAAGTGAAAATGTCAAAATAAGAGAGCAATCCTTGATAAACCATAAATTGGATCCTCCTATAAATCCCCTTCTTCAGATAAGCACTCTCTGTGATGCCATTCACTGGATAGTTGTTATAGCTGTCCCTGCAAGTCTCTAAGGGCAGTTTGTTGTTACCATAAGGAAAGTTTACATGACGGTCAGTCTCCTGTCTACCCAGGTAAATTAATTATAGACTGCCAATATCTGACAACCTGAGTTAGCCTACTGATTACTTTTTAGTTTATTTTCTGGCAGTAGTCTTTCCACTCCTGGACCTCTAAAGCCCTCCTAAAAGCCTGCAGTTGGAATAATTAATTATTACATAAGTTGTAGGGGGAATCTCAGTATAGACTTTCTAACAAATCATATTTCCCTTCAAACAGAATGGATGCATTATTTCTCTTGTATTACTGAGATATTAAGGGTATCAAAATGCATATGATATGAGCACAAGGTCTTCTTCTCTAATGAAAGTATCAACTTGTTCACCATCCCAAAGCTACCACCCCTTAGCACTGCAGATGACATGAAATAAGCAATAGATATTTCTTTATCTACATCCTTATGTGAGATATACTCCCATAGAAAGAGACAGGTCTTTAAAGTGATTGCAGCAGACAAAAATTATTTAATAGGTACAGCTTTCCAAGAGAGAGAGACATTAATTTAAGAAGTACCTTACTCAGTCAAATGGAGCTCTGACCCAGCTGTGTGCCAGTGTAACATCCACTGATATCCATGCCCAGGGGTATTTGGTATCATCCAGCACCACAAAGATGAACCCTTGCCTTGCTCTTTCAATCACTTTCTGTAAGTTGAAAGCAAGAGAAAAATAAAGGTACCAGAGAGAGACTCTTTAATAGATCAAACTTTCAATTTCTATAAAAAACAGCAGCTTCTGAGATTATAGGTTCACCTCAAACAGTGGGAGGTGGGAGCTCAAGGTCTCCAGTCAGGTTTCCAGCATGGGGACCATCATCAAAGAAGGACTGATATTCTTCAAACATTTGGAAGAAGAACATACATTTGAATTTAATTATCTATTATTGAGTGGGAATTTACTTCACTAGGAGACTACGTATCACAGCACTCTCCATTATGTTTGTGTATCTTATACTTAGATTGTCTATTGTCTGTGGAGTTACATGGTTTACCTAAGTGCTGAGTAGTACCTAGCTACTTAATCAAGGAAAGAATAGTATATGTAGTTACATCTGAGCATAAAGAAATGCAGCTTCAGAATCCACCAAGGCTGACTCTCCCAGAAAAGTGCAGCAAATATTACTTCTGTGTAAGTGAAATATTAGGTCAAATCAAAGGGTGAAATATTTCTCCCCTTTCTATCTATTAGTATAGGCTATGATCATTTTTAACTGTAAAAATGCAAAAAGAATTGCCATTTTGGGATCTCCATCTTTGGCTGACAGTTAAAAAAAAGAACTCCAAACCTTAGCAGCTCAACGGGTATTTTGCCCATTTCAATTATGTAAACTGTTGGCTGACTTAAAAGATTCAGAATGTCATCTGAGGAGATCAGTTCTGATGTCGGTGTTAATAAACTACATATGAGAAACAGTTAGGTGTATCATCTCTTCACGACCTCCATTCCAAATGAGCTAACAATCACAGAAAGCAGTCTATTAGACTTTTTGCAAATTCTTTCCAATCACTACCCTTAGATTATATATTCACAGAAATGACTGCATCATAGTGTCGACACTGTTTCACACCACAGTTTAAGTCCTGAATATATTTTGAACACAAAAAGACATCTCTGATAACACCATGAGGCACTATTTCATTTGCAAGCCAGAAGCTTGTGCCATGCAGTTGGTTACTAGCAAGGTTTCTTAATGGCATGTTTGCTTCAAATCACTACAGAGAATGCTGGTAGCTTCAACAGAGCTTGATAGTTCTCTACTTTTCATATATGCGGTATGCTCAGTGTTGTTTGCCATCACTACCTATACTTGTTTTACATGGTTTTTGTCAGTTGTGTTTTTTTTAACATTGCTCATCCCTTGCAATATGAAAGAACAGGAAACATAAAGGATCTTGTCAATCAGTTTGGATAGTCAACAGTCTTATAAAATCCTTTATGAACAGTCCTGAATTAAACCAATTCATTTTCTACACAGACCTATACACTCTGTGTATTTCAGATATTCGTTTCAAACCTGTGCAGCTGCATGAATGGAAAATATTTACTAAAAAGCTTTAAAGTTTGGATCAAGAAAAAATATTTTTACTTTTGTAAACTCTTGTATTACATATTGTTGTGGTTCTTATTAGTTTTCTCTGTAGATCCATTTTTAGTTCTGAAAAATCATTGTACTTAAACTATGTAGATAGCTACAATCTTGTAAGCAGTCATATTTTTAATAGGTGCCACCGCAAGTTAGAATTAAAACATTCAGGATTTGCCCATGTAGAGCAGATTGATGGTTCATTACAGTTTTCTTTAAAATGTTGTAACATAATTTTTACATGTCTGTAAATAAATATTTTCTCTGATTTATGCACTAATTCAGTTTTGTAATTTCTTCTTAAAACTTGACTAAGAAACTTCCCAGGAAAAATATATTCCTCTAATGGAAAAATACCATTTAAAGCTCTGTAATACAACCATGCTTCACAAACTTTCCAAGCAGAACAAAAGAAACAGGCATCCATAGTATGAAGTACTTAAGTAAGATGGAGAAAAATGTAGTAAATACTGCTATCATTTTAACAGTTTGGAAATTTAAGGACCAGTCCTGTATTAAAAAATGACTAGGAAGAAATGTGACAAGTTTCCTAAAAGGAGAAAATTCTTCAGTGGGGTAAGAGAGAAAGAGAGAGGCGCAGTGGTGATATTTCATTGAATTTGAGGGATGTATTTTCTTAATCTTGGAAGCTTCTAAGTTTCATGTATCACTAAAGTAGCATGAGTATAACTTATGAAAACCATGTTAATAATAGTTATAATTTTCTGTTCGGTATTCAAACACATTTTGGTTTCATAGTTTATTATTCCACTCACAAGGTGCTGCTATATAGACAAACTAAGGAAAATTTGTCCGCAAACTCTATGAGAATGTTTTTAAACTACATTGGAATTGTTGGGAAGCAAAACTACTTTGAAATGTGTGTGATTTATATATGGCACATAATTTTCTACATTTTTAAATGTGTTGTCCTTGTTACAGCTATGCCAGACTTTGCACAAGTTTGTGAACTTTATAAACAACTTACTGTTATGCGCAATATAGGGCCAAGTCATCATTCAGAAAGAACCCCAATACATATTAAATAGTAGCCAATTAAAATAATTTCTAATTCCTTTTTAGTAGAGAAGGTAGTCTGAGAGCTTCAAAAGGTTCCAGTTTCCATGTTCAGAAGAATCCTCAATAGTCTAGAAAATTTAAATAAGGAATACATCTGATTTGAGAGGAAAGAGGGTAATAAAGTAGGATAAATTTATTTTCTTTACTTGTCTGTCAAGATCTTATGTAATAAACTTCATCAAAAAAATTCACTTTGATAATCTTAAATTCTGTGTTGGATGATACTGGGCATGAGGGCAATTATTACTGAAATTAAGGCATCAATCAGCTAAGAATAAGCATGGAGAATATCCTGCAGTGTTTGATGTTTAAAACGTCAAACAATCCAACACTTTATGGGCAAAGGAGCAATACATTACAAATATTTTTGGAACAGAGAAGTACTTAACCCTTTGCATGATTAGTAACAAAGTATAGAAAATATAATTTACGCAATTAAGTTGTAGTCAGGATTATATTCCAGTATTTTTTTATTTGCTCATATGAAGATCCATTCTGAGTCTCATTCATTGCCATTAGGGACAAAGACAAATATTCTGAGTTTTGAACCTCTTGGGAAAATCATTATAAAAATAATGCAAAATTATTAGAGGAGTGGAGGAGTTTTCCACATAAGTAATAGAATCCTGTGTCTTTGCCTTAAGAGCCCTAAAGTGTGGCTCCAAAGCAAAGCATTGAAAGACTTTTTTCTCTCATAAATTCTTTACTCTGAGACAGTAACCTTGTTCCATGTCTGCATAACTTTAGGCTTTTATCCTCCCTGACATAAACTTGTTGTGTGTGGTTTGTCTCATCTGTCAAACTACAAGGTTTTTACGAGAAGAGAAATGCCTTGAAGTGGAGTCCTCCTAGGAATGAAGAGCATGAGTGAGTGGGTATGCACACACCCACATACGCATGACCCACAGACTTGCAGATGGAGGAGATCCCTTCCCATCTTCACTGCTGAGGACAAATTCCTTGAGGAGTGTGAACCTTCACTTTTTTCAGTGAAGTTGCAAGAGACTGACTTTAGAGAACTAAAACTCTCGCAGAGTTTATGAACTCCTCTTTAAAAAATGTTTTTATAGATTGTTTTTCACCTGCAGACCTCAAGCAGTCACGGAATAAGAAGGTTGAACCCTTTCTGGGTTGTAGACAGGGAACAAAGGGCATGGAGAGGCCATTTAGCTGGCTCACAGGCTTTTCCTGTTGGTAGCAGCAAGAATCTGAGAGGACTCCATACAATCCTGGCTTGGTAAAATCACTACAGATTGAAAGGCTCTTTGGTATTACAGTAGATCATATCTTTCTGTTTCCTTATGGGCAGAGTTCTAAAACTAAATATTTCACATCATGCTGGGTATAAATTTTTACTGCTGTGAATAATCAGCATAGTAATGGAGTTTAAGTCATAAATCATATTTGACTTTCCAGCAAAATGCCCCAGTAGGGGTGTTTCTAAGTTGACAGTGTTAAACAGGTTTTGGAGCAAATAGTGAACAAAAGCAAAATTATTTAATCTCTTCAAGCTAAGGTGGTGGTGTGTATTTCCTCCAGCAAAGATAATAAAATTTTAGTGGTCTCCATAGCAATGAAGGTGAAAATTTAGAAAGCCATGAAGGTATCCAACAGCAAATACAGAAATGCATAATATTAAGAATGCAACCCACTGAGGCTTAGTTTTAAGGAATGCTGAGAAAATTAAGCCAACATTTGCCATTGAAAAGAATAGGGTTTAGTTACCATGAATCACTATAATTGAGCAAGGATCATGCTACTGTGGCATATTGTCTCTCTGAAAAAGTATCTCTAATTTCATATTCTTTGCAGATATTTCTGATTCAAATAAATATAAAACTTCCTTAACTATTTATTTTTGTATATTTTTTCTTGTAATTTAGTCAACACTGTATGGTTTAATAAATAAAATCTCCAAATCACATGGGGATGGAAATTTGCAAAATAGATTTCAGCCTAAAGTCTTGATGAAATTTTTTTATTATTTTTATCAACAATTTTTTTTTTTTTGCTTCATACCTTTCAAGGCCAAAAGGATGTATTTTGATAATCTGGTCACCAGTGTATACTAGAATACAGAATTCCTCCTACTAATTCCTGCAATAAAAAAAATTAATCTACTCTGTTCTTATGTAACATTAAGATCCTTTATAATACCAAAAGTATCTTTTAGATCCTGTATCACCAGACTCTACCCTTCACAGCCTTTTTTTTTTTTTTTATGAATCTCTTGGACAAAGTCTTTAATTTGAACTTAATATGGATCCTTTCAAGCAGAGGGAGCAGCAGCAGTCCCCCCGAGGAAGGTTGATTAATGCAACACATGGCTGAAAGATTAAGCACATTTACACAGAGTAACAGAGAGCACCAGGCAGACTCATAAACTAGTAAAGATCTGAGCTAATAAATCCAACATTGCAGCCTATGTTGACCCTTCAGCTGAGATGTAGAAGCAGTATAATCACACGGGTACTGTGCGGTACCTATACACCTACACTGCTTTCCAGGAGTGGGTGCGTTTGTGGTAGCTTGTTTCACACTGTGTCCCACAGCTCTCCTGGTACTAGTGTTAGCACATGTGCTGCCAACTCAGGTTTTTCAGCCCATCCATGGTGCAAAGGAGGGTCAAGACTTTCCCTGCACCTATTGGTGTAGATGTGCCTCAGTGGTACATAATACCACTGGACAAGATGACCTTCAGAGGTCCCTTCCTACCTCAACTATTCCGTGATGCTGTGATTCTATGTTATAGTAAAATGACATCCATAAAGTCTACATTAAAATGATACTGAAGATGCACAGGGAGCATGCCAGAATCAGTATGTACACCCATCTTTATATATATTCTTTATCATAAGAATCTCTTGTGAATACTCAAAACACATTCTCACCATGATCACTTATTGAAACAGGAACCTTCTTGTCTCAGCAGAGTCCTGCAGCTGCTGAAGTCATGCTCAGATTGCTTTCTCTCATCCTATTCAGGATTAATATTCATTCATAGTCAATGAGCACTTAGTTCATGCAAAGAGGAACAGTTTCAGCTGTTATTTTTTTGGGCTGTAAATTATGACACTCATAAGTGTTGAAATAAAACGTTATTTTAGTAATTCTCCAAATTAGGTTCTGTCAACACAAGAAAGAGACCTCACAAAAATTTTTCAGTTTTAGCCTATCGTAACCCTTGTGAACCAAAGATGCATGGAGTTATGAGAACTAAAGGATGAGGAACAAATTACATTTTATTTTTCTTAAATAAGAATCAAGAAAGAATGAAAAAGTCCTACCTCAGAAAACTCCGTATCCCCGCATCAGGGAGGTGGTAGTTGGAGACTCAAAGTCTGTGAGGCAATGAGGGGAGCTGGTCCTGCCTATTCCATATCTGGGTTGTCTATGCTAAGTAATGAGCTACTGGACAAAGCAGAACTACAATAAGAGTGGGATTAGGTAAGCACTCATCCCAGCTGTTCCCATAGGAGAAGAGAAATAATCCTGAGATCCACTAGCAGATGCTTCCCAAGAAGACAGGCTATGCATCTGCTTCAGGGAAGCAAACAGAAAATGGTAGTGGCTGGAGGGCACTGAAGAGGGAAAAGTAAAGGGAAGACAGGGAGGGAGAGACCAAGAAGGGGTTCCCAAGGAACCAGTGTTTGGCTCAAGGCACGGAATACAGTGGTAAGTATCTCAGGGAAGATTGCAGGGCTGTTGGAAGGCAGAGTGAGAGGTTATCTCATTGCCAAAATGCCACTGGATAAAAAATCTATGTTTTGTGCAGGATCCAGAGTAGAACATCTAAAGACATATGTAAGATAGTCCTACCAGAAATATAAGGGGGGGTAGTGTTCCTGTATGAACACAGATGGGGTGTGGGCATGAGCTATGTGAACAGGGCACATGGAGTTATTAAGTCTAAGACAAATTAGTCCAAGTCCAGACTGAGCATTTTCTTGCTTCCTGAACCAAAGCAGCATGAGCAGGACTACAGTTGAGGGCAGGCTCTGTGGACTGTGAGATTGAACTGAGGCATCTATATACCACACAAGTCTTTTAGTGGTTGTAGTCCTCATGGCTTGACTTGAAGAAGTACTGAGAGTCCATGAGTCCTACTGGAGTCAATGGCAATACCATACTTAACTCCTCAGGCATCCCTCGTTAGGATCGCAAAACAGAGATACCAAGGAAGCAATTCAGATGCCTAAACACAGGTGTCTAGTGTCATTTTAGATGCCCCTTTATATCCTCCACAAAGGAATAAGGCTCCAATAGTCCTGTCCATGCCTGCCAGTTCCAGGAGGGTGTTTCAGTTACTCAGGACTTTTAAAATGGCATAGATGCAGACATTTAGGTTCCTGAATGGACCCTCCAATTTTAACTGTGGTGTTTTGATAGGATTACTGGGGGAAGATGCCAGTAAAAAGGGACAAGGAACACAAGGAAAAGTTTTGACCAAGGGAGTACATTTCCAAACTGTAACCTGCAGCTGTATAATTCACAGTCGTGTCAGCAACAGTTTCAAAAAATCTGCTCACACAATTGAGAATTTCTTAGAGGAAATCATAGAAAACTGGAAAAAGTAGGTTGGACAACACTTACAAAAAAGTAAGTTGGCAGCAATAAAACTCAAAGTTATTGGCGAGTCCTACAATAGTTAACTAAAGTAAGAACTGAAATCCTGATCTGGTGTTACCCACTGAAAAAAATAATTAAATATAGCATGTGTTAAATTGTCCTTTTATCACCTATGAAAGAACGCCAGACTTTGGCACATATTATTGCCATTAGATGGACTATACTTCAATCACACCTAGACTCAATTATTGCCACAGTGCTAGCTGCAGCAGGCTGTTTCAAAATATACCCCAGCCTGTGCCATCTTTGTACTGCTGGGCTCCCAATTAAAAGAAAATTACTGAAGGCCCATTTTCTCAGCTTAGCACTCTACAACCTTGAAAAAGAAAAATGATTTCTCAGCATGAACTGTGAAATGAGCATGAAAGTCGTGTACACTTCTTTTTTGCCTTTGAATTACAGGTTCACCTCTGGTTTAGAGTTAGACACATTGCTCAGTAAAGCTACACCAAAGCAGCCCTGTAACCCAGCTGCAAATCTGGCTGAAAAGCAATCAGCACTGGCCAACAGAGTCATTTTCAGAGAAGGAAGTGCTGAGTCCCAGAGGTAATCCCTACCACGAGGGCTGTGGCATCGATCCCCACCAGAGCTTTATGAAACCCACAGACATCTCTCTCTGTCCTCCTGTGTTAGTAGCAGCAGAATAATACAAAGGGGGTAACTACAGACTCATACAAAGTTGTTATGCATGAAAGGTAATGAGTTTCTTTTTTATTAACAGTTAAATTCATTATAGAGTTCTTGTGCATTCGTGCTGCTGTGAAGCAATACTCTTGGCATTCCCATGGCTGTCACAGAGGCAGCCACATGGAAGAGCATAAAAAGGGGCATGCAGCAGAAAGTGCAAGGGTTTTTACAAGACACTGGCCTTTTTTGTGTGTTTTTCAGACTTCACTATTCTTATATTAGTACTACCTTGATAATTAATAATATGTACTCTTCTTGATTTGTATATTGCTCTGTTAAACTTTTGTGGCACTCTATATTCATGCTTCATACACATATGTACTACAAAAGTTTTGGTTGAAACTCCCACCAGCTAAAGCAGTATTTGAGACACCAGTTTTGAGAAGGATGTAACAGTTTTTAAACCATGTCCAGCTTTATTGTTTGAGTAAGAAGTGAAAACACGAATACAAAAATGTAGAGTCTTTGCATTTCTTTAAAAATTATTCCTCAGCTCTCTGTTTTCTGAGTGTCCTTCTTGGGTAAAACTGAGGATCTTGATAGAACTGCAGTATCTGAGCCAGCTTCCCCAAATTATGTCATTTGTTTCTTTGTGAGTTAGATAATAAAAGTCAAGAGCTTGAATAGCATTCAGAAAAAGATTAGCCATTCTGTGGATAATGAAAACTTCCACAAGAGTACTTAAACAGGAATAGTTTTTCTTCATTTAAGAAGGGCATAAATATTTTTTTCCCACCGGTGCATAAACTAAAGACTAACTGACAGCACAAAGGGAATGTGGAAACAGGTTATTCCATGACTATTTACCTGGGGATTTCTAGCACCTCTCTCTGCACCCTTGAAGTGCAACATCATCAGAGACTGTATAATAGGACTTGATGGAGGCAAGTTGAGGCTTAAAATACATAAAGCAGAGATAGACACATTTCAGCTGTATATTTCTAGTGTTATAAACAAAATTGTACTGTAATGACTCCTTCACAGCATAAGGGAGAGAATACTATTGTGTTTCAGCTTACATTGCACTTCTCGTGCTTCAGAGAAGTACAAATACACTGCCGGTAACTCAGGAGGTGAAGCTACGCCACAACCCAGGGTCTCTCCAGCATTTTCTGCTTCTTTAGAAAACAAAAGGGCACAAGAGTAGCTCATGTGCTCAGGTTTAGCTGAAAGACCGTGTTACCCGTACTACAGCACTCCACTGTCTGGTTTCTTACATATACAATTAATCTAGTGATAATTCCTAGCTGTTCTGTATATTGCTATTAAACTGTGCACACAGGAGTCTTCTGGCCTGCTGTGATTAGGCATAATGTGATACAGTTTTTATTATCAACAGGAAAATGAGAGTTTCGTGATTGAAACAGCATAGTTTTGCACCCAGTTTTGCAGTGATTCATCCTATTTATTATATATAAAGAATGCACTAAATCATAGCCACAATTACTGCACTTACTCTTTGAGTAAAATGTTAATTTTCTGATAATTTTCAAGGGAAGTTGTTGATTTCTTTATGAGTTAAATTTATTTAGTGATGAGACCTTCAATTCGGCAATCAGTGTCAGACCTTTTCTCTGTCCCCAGTGATCTGTGCATTGGCAAGTCTGCATACACAGGCCCTGGCAAAGGAAGGGATCTTGAGAAACTCTGGCTAGATTTCTTCTTTGTATTGTTAATTCTTGAAATTGAGGACTGTATATAAGCAATTCAACATCACAGAATCACAGAATCACAGAATCACAGAATGTTAGGGATTGGAAGGGACCTCGAAAGATCATCTAGTCCAATCCCCCTGCCGGGGCAGGATTGCCTAGACCATATCACACAGGAACGCGTCCAGGCGGGTTTTGAATGTCTCCAGAGAAGGAGACTCCACAACCTCTCTGGGCAGCCTGTTCCAGTGTTCGGTCACCCTCACCGTAAAGAAGTTTTTCCTCATATTTATGTGGAACCTCCTGTGTTCCAGCTTGCACCCATTGCCCCTTGTCCTGTCAAGGGATGTCACTGAGAAGAGCCTGGCTCCATCCTCTTGACACTTGCCCTTTCCATATTTATAAACATTAATGAGGTCACCCCTCAGTCTCCTCTTCTCTAAGCTAAAGAGACCCAGCTCCCTCAGCCTCTCCTCATAAGGGAGATGTTCCACTCCCTTAATCATCTTTGTGGCTCTGCGCTGGACTCTCTCTAGCAGTTCCCTGTCCTTCTTGAACTGAGGGGCCCAGAACTGGACACAATATTCCAGATGCGGCCTCACCAGGGCAGAGTAGAGGGGGAGGAGAACCTCTCTCGACCTGCTGACCACACCCCTTCTAATACACCCAAGGATGCCATTGGCCTTCTTGGCCACAAGGGCACACTACTGGCTCATGGTCATCCTGTTGTCCACTAGGACCCCCAGGTCCCTTTCCCCTACGCTGCTCTCCAACAGGTCTGCCCCCAACTTGTACTGGTACATGGGGTTGTTCTTGCCCAGATGCAGGACTCTACACTTGCCCTTATTATATTTCATTGAATTTCTCCCCGCCCAACTCTCCAGCCTGTCCAGGTCACTCTGAATGGCTGCGCAGCCTTCCGGCGCATCAGCCACTCCTCCCAGTTTTGTGTCATCAGCGAACTTGCTGACAGCGCACTCTATTCCCTCATCCAAGTCATTAATGAATATATTGAATAGAACTGGTCCCAGTACCGACCCTTGAGGGACTCCGCTAGACGCAGGCCTCCAACTGGACTCTGTCCCATTGACCACCACTCTCTGGCTTCTTTCCTTCAGCCAGTTCACAATCCACCTCACTACCCGATCATCCAGACCACACTTCCCCAGTTTAGCTGCGAGGATGCTGTGGGAGACCGTGTCAAACGCTTTACTGAAATCGAGATAGACCACATCCACAGTATTACCATCATCTATCCACCGGGTTACATCCTCATAAAAGGTTATCAGGTTGGTTGATCATGACTTCCCCTTGGTGAAGCCATGCTGAGTGCCCCTAATGATCCCCCTATCCTTGATGTGCCTAGAGACAGCGCCAAGAACAAGTTGTTCCATCACCTTTCCGGGGATGGAGGTGAGGCTGACCGGTCTATAGTTACCCGGGTCCTCCTTCTTGCCCTTTTTGAAGACTGGAGTGACATTCGCTTTCCTCCAGTCCTCAGGCACCTCTCCCGTTGCCCACGACTTAGTAAAGATGATGGAGAGTGGCCTAGCAATGACTTCCGCCAGCTCCCTCAGCACCCGCAGGTGCATCCCATCAGGGCCCATGGATTTATGGATGTCCAGGTTGCTTAATTGGTCCCTGACCCAGCCCTCATCAACCAAGACAGATTCCTCCTCTATCCTGACTTCTTCTGGGGCCTCAGGGGTCCAGGGCTCCTCAGGACAGCCTCCAACAGTATAGACAGAGGCAAAGAAGGCATTCAGTAACTCCGCCTTCTTTTTATCCTCTGTCTCCAGGACCCCCACCTCATTCATCAGTGGGCCTACATTGCCTCTAGTGTTGGCTTTACCTGCAATGTATTTGAAGAAGCCCTTTCTGTTGTCCTTGACCTCTCTTGCAAGGTTTAATTCCAAGGAGGCCTTAGCTTTCCTAGTTGCCTCCCTACATCCTCTGACAACAGACTTATATTCCTCCCAAGTGGCCAGCCCCTCCTTCCACGATCTGTACACCCTCTTCTTCCACTTGAGTTTGCCCAGCAGTTCCCTGTTCAACCATGCAGGTCTCCTGGTACCCTTCCTTGACTTCCTACCTGTTGGGATGCTCTGATCTTGAGCTCGGAAGAAGCAGTCCTTGAATGCTAACCAACTATCTTGGGCCCCCCTTACCTTCTAGTACCCTGTCCCATGGGATTTCCCCTAGCAATTGCTTGAAAAGGCCAAAGTTGGCCCTTCCTGAAGTTCAGGGTTGCGATTCTGCTAGCTATTCTGTTCCTGCCACATGAGATCCTGAACTCTACCATCTCATGGTCGCTACAACAAAGGCTGCCCTCAACCTTCACCTCTTCAACCAGACCCTCCTTGTTAGTGAGGATAAGATCCAGCAGCGCTCCTCTCCTAGTTGGCTCATCCACCATTTGCATCAGAAAGTTATCATCAATGCACTGGAGGAACCTCCTGGACTGAGGATGGCTGGCTGAGTAGGCCTCCCAGCAAATATCAGGGTAGTTGAAATCCCCCATGACAACCAGGCCCTGTAATTGCGAGACTGCTCTCAGCTGCCTGTAGAAGGCCTCATCACCCTCCTCCTCCTGATCTGGGGGCCTGTAATAGACACCCACAACAGTATCACCCCTGCCAGCCTGCCCCTTAATTCGCACCCACAAACTCTCAACTCACTCCTGATCCGCCCCTAGACAGAACTCAATACATTCTAGTTGCTCACTCACATAAAGAGCAACTCCACCACCTCTCCTTAGTGGCCTGTCTTTCCTGAACAGGACATAGCCATCCATGACCACATTCCAGTCATGCGAGGCGTCCCACCAAGTCTCTGTGATTGCCACTAGATCATAGCCCCCCGACCGAATACGGATTTCCAGCTCCTCCTGTTTATTCCCCATGCTGCGTGCATTGGTGTACAGGCATTTCAGGGAGCAAGCTGAGCACACCGATTTCACCCCAGGGGAAACATACCGGAAAGGGTTTTTTTTTTCAGAGGAAGTGTTTAAAATTATATTTACCTTAAGCGAAGCTTGCAATAATCCCTTAAACCACAAAACTGAGGCTACATGATATCCTTGTTTAAGGCAGTTAACTTAATCTGGTTACCGTCACCTGGTAAGGACCTTGCACCTATGCTGTAGGTAGCCTTGTCTCCAGCCATGTCTCCTGTTGCTCCTTGGGGAACCCTGGGCTCACCCCAGACTTGACTTGACATGTCACCTTGCCTGGGACTGTCGATGGACCCTGTCCCTCTCACCACCACCCTGCCCTGATGCAGTGGGGCTGTGCCTTCATCACTGCCCTGCCCATGCCATGCCCGGTCTCAGCTCCCAGCTCACCCTCTTCAGTGGACCAGCCGGGCTCTTGCTGCTCCCTGATATGCACAAACCAAGTCACCGCTGTGTGCAGAGAATCTGGTAAGTTTACTGGTTTACTGCAAAGGAGCTGCTGAACTGAGCACGCTAATGAATGACAGCATCAGGGTTATTTATTTAACCTGGCTATTAAAAAGAGCTTAATGAAAATCAGAATTTTTTTATTCTGTGAAGAAAAATAATTTTTCACCATTTGCATTAATGTTTCAGGGATTTTTATCGAGGGTAAAATAAAACCTATTAGTTTAAACTAGATCAATCTGGTAACTGTGGGTGAGGGGAAGCTCCCCAGCCAAGGACTACCCCAGGCAGCAGCAGTGCTGCCCACTACCCTGCATCAACCACAGTGATTTTATGGAGTGGGTTGAATAAACTGGCTGAGCTAATAGAAAGATGCTCCTGGTTTGTTGGGAGAGGCCGGGAGGAGGGTGTCTGGAGTTTTTGCAAGGTCGGACTTCCAGCCTGCTCCCAGCTCAAGTGCACAGTCACAACAGATGACACAAAGGAGGTGGTGGGAATGTGAGGCCAGGAAAGGGAAGAAGAGCAGGAAAGCCCCTTTGGAATTTGTCTGATCTTGCATCAGGTGAAGATGATCTGTCAGAGATTTTCATTTCCTTCCAAGGTTAATTCAAATAGGTTAGTTCAATCCGATGCAAACCATGCCCCAACAGTTAGAGGTGCAGCACAGCATGGAGCACAGTTCAAGGTACTGGGTTCTCCCAGGATTTCTACTAAGGGGATGCCACCAGGGAGCAAGTACTTCAATAGACAAGCAAATTTTAAAGAGCTATGTTCATATTCTTTATTTGCAATTTCAATTAATTACTTTGGATACGCGCCCTTTCTGTTTAGTGCAAGACCAAAAGCATTTTCATACTTGAATATTTTCCCACAGTATCGACTATTTACAAAATTTTAATGTTCCAAAAAATGTAGATAAATGTGTATTTAAGACTTTTTGGATGACTTCTGATTATAAGACTCTGCAACCCCTTCAGTTAGGGAGATACTCCTAGTTTTTAATCCTGAATCTTCCCAGGTTCCTTTCTTTCTTGTAATTTGTAATTTAATACACTGAAATCTAATATTTTCATAAACAAAAATTGACTTCAAAGGAAGCAAATCAGACATATCTTCCACCACCTACTGTAACTCTCCAAGCTGGGATTTTCAGAGAAGCCCAGGGAAGCTTGATCCCTCCTGACATATTGGAGCAGCTGAGCATCTAATTCTTGTAGCTCCCTTTAGAAAAACCTCAGCTCTGAGGCAGCACTGGGCTATTCTTAAAAAAAAAAAAATCAAACTTTCCTCTCAGACACCTATTTACTTACTAAAAGGAGTTCAATCTCCTTCTCCATTTAATAAACAAAAAAATTATCTGATGCAATCATCATGATTACCTTAATATTGATTTTTGTACCTGTGAGGCATTTCTGGGGACTGGATGTTGTTTATGAACAGCTTGATTTTTCAACATACAGTTTCATTTTCTCTCACTCTTTAATTCTACTTGAAGTTTATATATTTTCCATTACCATAAAATTGACGGTCTTTGAATACATCAAATATAAAGACACTATTAAATGGTATTTATAAGCACCACTTATGTGGAAAGAAATCACTGAAAGATCTGTTGAGTTTGTAACCGGGAAAGAAGAACAATTCTTTCTTCTAACATAAAAAGACTTTTTTATCTAAGTAAAGACTTATAGCAAGTGGAAGTTCAATATCATGCCTTTGAGAATTACAATCTGTTTAGACCAAAGTAAAACTATTTGAAAGGAAGTATTAAATAGTAAGAAGTAGTTATGCATGGTAATTTTCTGAAATATTTGGATTTCTCCTTTCAGTCTCGGTCACTTTTCTATCTGCAGTATCCTTTCCACTTGATATCCAGTTCACAATTTAAAATCTGAAGGAGTCTTTGAAGTATGTCATTTATACCAAAAAGTACAGGCAGAATGCTAGGGTTTTTTCCCCTGATGCACTGAAGAAAAAAAGCATTGAGACCCTTGACTGTGCACCTAGACTCATATGGAAAAAGCATTGCCTAAATCCCTCCACTGAAGAACAGATAAAGATATTTATTCAGTCATAGGTGGAGTTATATTTACAACTATTCTGCTTTTACTGCTGATATGCAGTCCTCAAGATATGACTAATTTATCTTAATCATATCACGTCAAGATATGACATCTTAACAAACCTTATCTATACATTACGATAGCTGTTCTGTTAGGAAGAGGGTTGACTTCACATGGAAAAAGCAGGCAGCAAAGTCTGCTTCCCAAGGATGCTATAAGGGAAAATATATTCCTCCTCCCTCAGTCCTCCACATAGCACTGCAAATACATGCAAATTCAGTGGTCATGTTTTACCTCTACACAGGTTTTCTGCATGGCATCTGCTGCTTTCAAGGATCTGATGGCTTCCCTAAAACAGACCAGATAAACCTAGTAGAGAGTTTCTAAATTATTAAAATGATACATATATTCAGGGCAGCATCATTATGAGGTTTTCTGATTATACATATAGATTAGATGTAGATATGAAAGACAGAGAGAGAGAGATCCCTCAAATTAAAACCCAAATAGTTTTTCCTTGACTGTGTACATTTTGGCAGTGCTCAGGCATTGAGCAGTCCCAGGTTGCTGCCTGTCCCTGTCCCCAGACACACATGTTCAAGCACAGCCCTCAGAAAGCATGTGTGCAGTTGCAGTCACACATGGTTAACATATCTGCCTTGCTTTGATCCAGGTCCTTGGTAGTCTCAGGCAATCTTAGACCTTGTGGCTGCTGTATGAGAACCTGTGAGTCTCACGAAGTGCCACATAACATCTTGTTTGGGACAAGCGTACCTGATGTGCCTGTTTCAGAAGGACCTATATGATTTATAGTTACTTGTGATCCCTCTCCTGTGTACCTCAGTAATACATCTTGGGTGTGTGAAACAGTGTACCAGCATTACCACCGTGCTCTGCGTGTCTAGGAGACAGGCTGAAGACACACTGAAACTGTGAATGTATAGTTACTTTATATCTGAACTTGAACACAAATTACAAACTTTGGAAATGTCAGTTTTGTATCCCTGGCCTGCACAATACATGCACACGTAATTTGGTGGAACGGAAGACAACATTGTCTCTTCAGCTTGTGGTAACAACACAAGGAAGCAAGGACAATGTCAATAGGCTTTCCTTCTACCCTTGCTATGTATTTCTTCTTCTTGTTATTGGAATAAATAAATAACTGCTCTTTCTAGGGCCTTTTAAGTACTAATTCCACAAAGAAGGGTGAAATGAGTTTCTTGAGGAGCAATTTGCATAAAGTCAAAGCTATGGTTCCAGGCAAAATAGTACACTGCAGTGATGCTTTCTGCACTGTTATCTTCTCTTTCAGTGTATATATCTAACTAAACCTAGAAATATTTTAGCATGGGGTTGGACTAGATGATGTCCAGAGGTCCCGTCCAGCCCTAACCATTCTGTGGTTCTGTGATTCTGTGAAGTCAATGAAATGGCATTTCCATGTGCTTGCATATTTTTTGCAGAACTTCTTGTGAACCGACACTACTAAGTACTAAAAATGAGGTGTTATACTGCCTTCTGCAACGAGAGAAGGAAATTTTATTATTATGCACTTATTAGAACCATGTTAGCATCTTTTGAAATGCTGTTTTGAAGCATAATTTGTGAAATAATGTGTATAACTAGGTAGTTTGTTGAAAAGGTAGGATTATTGCTCACTCACATCCTGTACGGGCAGTCTGAATACCTTCACACATACACCCAAGGTGTATGTCCTTCGTGGTTCCCATTCCTATCCAGCACCTCTGCCAACCTGCTTTTCGAGTTGGGTTCAGGTGACACGCTGCCTAAACAAGGCTGTCTGTAGGTAAATTGGGGCTGATATGGAAGTCTGGGAAATCAAGCAGAGGGCCTGACAGTCTGTGTCTTCTCCCACTACTGACTGTGCTGATTAGAGAGTAACACCACCAGAATGATTATGCAAAAATACGGTATAGAAAATCTTGCAGTTACTTTTACTGCAAAATGTATTGTGATGAAGCAGATTAATTTTTGCATTTCTGTGGTACTTTACTGCTGTTTCTTCTTTCCTTGTAGCACTCAGTGGTAAACTGAATTTATACGAATGATATCCAGGATGTTTTTTCCTGCCTTTTTCTCTGTATGTGTGAACATGTGTTCTAGCTCTTCAGACCTGAGAAAGCATGTAAAAGCTATAAAATGACCTTTCCCAATTCCTGAAAAAGAAAAAGAAGAACAAAGAAAAAAATCAAAAATAAGGGACAGACATAATTCACACCACAGTAAAGGAAGGAAAACAATGCCAGTGGTGATATTTTTAAAGTTTGAAATTTTCAGCTTTTGTGAAATGGGAAAACTTCTGTTAAACCAAGAACTGCAAATGAGTTTCAGTGAATTAGGGTGATTTCAAGAGTAAGAAAGCTGAATTAGACTATGTCAGTTATACCAAATAGTAGGGAGGGAAGGTTTGTTGGCTGGTTTTCTTTTTGGATCCTGATCAAATTTCTGCAACTTCACAACTGTACTGAATACAGTTTGAAAATACAGAATGATCTTTATTTCTTATAGGCTGCCTTGGCAGGTGATGCAAACTTGGATTATTTCCTTATCGATCTGTGCACAAGAACATCTGGAAAGTGGAGACATTCCTCTCAGGGGAGAGACATCTGCAGCTACTTTCTTCTTCCAAGGTTGAGATTGTTGATTTTGGGGCTTTAATGAAGTCTCACAGTGATATTTTGGCCAACGAAGACACAGTAAAATGTGTCATACCCAAAATCAGCATAGCAGCCGCAGTACCTAAAATGTTATAGGATTACTTTTTAGTGAGTTGTATAGTTCACTTGTGAACCAGTCTTCAGACATGCAGATCAACTAATTGTACCCGCATAACCTCCTTTGCTCCTGCGGTTAGTACAGGTCCTTCAAGTTCAGTGGCTTTGCTTCAATTATCAGCAGAACAAGAACAGGTTTTTTTACTTATTAGGCATTCCCCAGAGGCCATATGAGAGGTGCTTCTCAGAGAAAAACAAATAAATAAATGGGTTCCTCAGTCAAGTGGCCAAGTGAACCAATTGATCTTGAGTTGCCAGTCAGACAGAAACTCCAGGGTTTCTTTTCTACTGCTGTGTTATGTACATAAGTTGTAGAAATTGAACTTCAACCACACAAATCAAAAGATTGTGAGAACTGACTCATTCTGTATTTATACCTGAGCATTGTCTCCGTTACCAGCATTTTGATGAGCCTTGAAAAGACAGAAGAGTACTCCTAGAGCTCAGCTGTATGAAGTAAATGTGCGATGCTGTTCTGTTTTTATCCCAGAGGAAGTGAACTTTTTCTTCCATTATTGATCAGTCCACTTTAAGCAAACATTTCCAAGAGTGTTATATCAGCTGGTGTGCTGTATGCAGGTGGAGCGAAAGGTTCAAAACAAAGATAATGCTGAATCCTCACTGACTGTTGCAAAGCTGGATCTGCAAATACAAGTCACGATGCTGAGGCAGATCAGTAGCCTGTTTATTTAGCATCTGGTTTCTGTGAGTGGTCAGTGCTGGATATTTCAGAAAAGCTGCTTGTGGCTTCAATTTCTCCTTTTGCCTAGGTTGAGATATCATTGCTGTGAGTGGGCAAGCTACCTGTACAGATGTGATGAGATCTATGAATAGTCCTTGACACAGAAAACTATTCTTAAGTATTTATATAAAATCTAGGGGTGGGGAAGTTTGTAAATACATTAGAAATGAGGATAAACTGTTAGATTTTGCAAAAGTTTTGTAGTGACACTGAGTAACAAGTGGACAGTCAGTGATGTCTGGTACCTAAAACCAGCACAGCTACCAATTCCTGACAATGTGATGTCCTGTTGAGAAATACGTCTAGGAAAATTTTCATTTTGCTTTAAGAAGCTGCAAATAGTGAATATTTTAAACTCTGAACAGAATACAGAGTATCTTTCTGTAGCAAACCCACAACGTATTAACGGTTGGACTCGATGATCCCTGAGGTCTCTTTCAACCTGGTTGCTTCTGTGATTCTGTATCAGAGCAGAAAGTAATCAGATCCTTTCAATGTAGTTAATAGTCCCCCATAATAATTAAGATTTTGAAAAATTTTATGAGGAAGACAAAAATGAAAATGTGATTATTAAAAAAAAGATAGATATTTAGTCATATTTTAAAATTAACTGTCTTGTTGAACAATTACAACCTAATTATTAATATCAAAACTCGACCTTCAGAAGACACTCACTTTCATCTAAATCCACTTTTTACTTGTACTGCATTTTGCTTCTTTAAAAAACAATGAAGCTTTCTTATTAAAATCTTTGGCTCAACAGGAATGCATTCTCAGCTGGTAGAGGTATTTATAGCATACACTGCAGTACAGATACTAATTTACTTATTTTGAATTATTTGGTCATAGTACTTGATTTTCTCTGAGGCAGGTTAACTATACATCATAAAAACAATATTCTTTTAAGACTCATCAACCTCAAATTTCTCTGTGTGAGCAATACAACATAGAATGAAAATTATTTTACTTTACTGCAATTTATGACTTGAACAAGACAAAAAATAAGAGGATAATGGGGGTGGGTGGATAAGAGTAAATTACTTTAATAAATTTTGGAAGTGAAATCTGATGATAGATTTTCATATTTTTTTTCGTCTCAGTATACACCCAGTGAATTCTAGAGAGTTCATCTTTCCTGTGAAAGAAGGGCCAAGCACTGGGTTGGCAGAGACGTTGCAGAATTGACATGGCTGATGAAATAAAATAGTTGGTGCTATCTTGGGCGATTTTCACTCTACTGTGTTCTACAATGCAGTCTTCGGTCTGAAAAATGTGTATGAAGATCTCATGCCAGTTAGGAAATTACTTCCAGTCAGTGCTGGAAGTGCACTGTGCAGAGCAGTGCAGAAAAAGTATTTCCAAATTTTGCTTGGCATGCTGGTTGAACTGCCACATATTTTAAACAACTAGGGAGGCATTTTCTCTAGGAATGTATTTTTATCCAGGGCATTACTTCAGATGCTACATAGAGAGATTTTTGTTGAACTCATTTTTAGTCTTGGCTTTGAGCCAGACCCTTAGATATATCGGTTCTCCTGTTGCTTTACACTATCCCTACAGATATTACAGGAAGAAAGAGACAGTGATTGAAGAGAAACTTCTACTATAATACTGAAGTTTTACTTTGTCTTTGAGGGATTTCAGTGGGGTGTCACATCACACTAAAGATATACTTTGAAAAAAAGGAAAAATGAAAAATATTTAAATCCACCTGAAATTAAGGGGTTGTTTTTCTTTGACTTGTGATCATTTGGGGATAGACTATCAGTCTCAGAAACAGTGAGGGGAAGGAATTATTCTGACCTTGGCAAGGTTAATCATGTGTTTGTCCTCCACCAATAGCAAATTGCTATCTACACACATATTTGTAGAACCTAAATTCCATTTCTCATTACCCACCTGAGAAAGCAGAGAATATAGCACAGGTAGTAGTTGTTTTACTGCTCCATGACAACACGCACATTCCCCAAAAAGGTAGATTTGAAGGACAATATTGACCCTATTCCAAAGTTCTTTTGCTACAACAGTATCATTTGATGCTGGGTAACCTTATATCTATTTTTTTCTAAAGTAAACATAGCATAAAAGAAATGGGAGAAAATTAGAAATCACAGAATCACAGAATCAACCAGGTTGGAAGAGACCTCTGGGATCATCGAGTCCAACCGTTGCCCTGACAAAAAACTGTTGCCCTCACAAAATACAATTCAACTGTAATGCTTGGTCTTGTAAACGCAGTCATTTGATCCATGATCAGTTGCCTAAAATTTAATTTAAAGGTATGAATACATATCAAAATTATAAAAGTTCTCCATGTTAGACAAATGCTTCCTTTTCCGTGAAGTCTGTTCCTTTAACTGTACATGTGAATCCAGGAACTTTACAACAAATGGTTTAAAAAGCCTGTTGCTCCTTCTTTTCTAGTAAGTATAACCAACGTGTTGCTGTTACTGACCTAATAATATTGCAAGGCGTCCTTTTATAGAGAGGATATTTGGGTTATTTAGTCTTCCAGGTGTATAAAACTGCATAAACCAAGCAGAATTATCATAGCTGGATAAGTTATTTTACAGTTCATATTAGCTAATACTTTCCAGTGTAGCTGGTTATGTAAATGAACATTTCTTAGGACCTGGTATCTTTCATTATATTACAGAATACCACATTGTTTGTTTCATTCAACAGACTCCAAAACATTCACAGTGAGATAGTTTTAAGTGCTACTGGAAGTGGGTGTCCTTGGTGGGAATACTATGTCTCATTAAAAAATTCATCAGGACCCAAACCTACATGGTAGTAGGTTTTAGAAATCATGAATGTAAGCTGTTCTGCCAGCCCATGCACAATTACACTAGCAATTTTTGTCTTTCTATTGTGGTCGTCACGGACCCTTAGCAATGTTGGCATTGGACCTCTGGAGGTCATGTAGTCCATCATCCTGCTCTGACAAGCAAGAATATTCACACAACTACATCAGGTCAGTGGTAGTCATATCTGAGTCTTGAAAACAAACAGGAATGGAAGTTTATTAGCCTCTCTGGTGAATAAGTTTCAGTGCTGAACTATTTTGTTGAAAAGGAAATTGTTTTCCTAATGTCCAGTCTAAACCTGCAAAGTAGCAATTTCTGGTCACTACCTCTTTTATATTACTTGTCACTACTGGTTCTGTTATCTTTCTAAAACCTATTCAAGTAGGTGTAGGCTTCTATCCTACTGCCCCCTAACTCCTCTTTGACGGATTAAAAAAAAACAGACGCTTCATCTTCTTTTTATGGACTACACGCTCTATGTCTCTGGCCAGTGGTAGGCCTCCCTTTGTCTGTCTCCAGTTTCTCAATAGCCCATTTCAACAGAGAACACTGGACTGCTATCTAGGTTGAAAATGTCTCATTCATCCAGCCTGGACTTCATCAGCTCTACAGTGAGAATGCTATAATTCACCTCCTCCTCCTTGCCTGTCTCAAAGAAGGATGTAGTTTTCGCTTTTTTCCCAGACAGCAGGAATCTCCTCTGATCAACATGAATTTTCTTAGATGAGTCTTACTATCATTTCAGCCAACTCCTTCAGCACTCCCAGGTGTACTTCATGCAGTCCCATGGATCTAAAGACATTCAGCTGCTCTAAATAGTCCCCTAAAGCTTTTGCTCCCCAACTGTCATCTGCTTCTCTGCTTCCCAACCATATTGACAGAATCCAAGGTCCCAGGAGAGGGTTTTGCCTGTAAGGACGGAGACAACAGTAAAGGGCAAGTGTCATGAGGATGGAGCCAGGCTCTTCTCAGTGACATCCCTTGACAGGACAAGGGGCAATGGGTGCAAGCTGGAACGCAGGAGGTTCCACATAAATATGAGGAAAAACTTCTTTACGGTGAGGGTGACCGAACACTGGAACGGGCTGCCCAGAGAGGCTGTGGAGTCTCCTTCTCTGGAGACATTCAAAACCCGCCTGGACGCGTTCCTGTGTGATATGGTCTAGGCAATCCTGCTCCGGCAGGGGGATTGGACTAGATGATCTTTCGAGGTCCCTTCCAATCCCTAACATTCTGTGATTCTGTGGTTCTGTGTTTCAGCTTCCTGATTTGCTCAATGCCATGGTGTCCTCCCTCCAGATGTATGAAAGCCCTCCATGAGGACAAGGAATAGCTATTTAAGGCTCATCCACCACCTCCTCTGCCCCAGGTGATCTGTTACAGACCTCCACCACAACATGTCAGAATTAGTCCCATCTCACCTTGACCTCTGGTTTCTTACTGGAGTTTTTCAACATTCAAGGGTGTCCTTAACAGAGGGTGCAATTATCTTTCTTTTTCCCACCCTCCTGTCCATGCTGAACAGCCCATTTTATCCATGCCTGTGCTCCAGTTGTTCACGCCATCCCTCTTCCACTTGCACTCATCTGGGGCACTGATCCTACTTGTAAAGGCTGTGATATCTGGCCCAGGATCTTTCCCTAACAGGACTTGCTTCTTCTATGTTGCCAGGGCATTGGAGCTATATTTTAGGTTAAATATCTGCAGGTTGAAATGGAGCCTTCCTCCCACTGCCAGAAGTCACAGGCTTCCACCCTGCTGGGTGAGTGTCCTCTTGACGCTCCTGTATTGCCTTCCCACCCGCAGGTGGCTCCTGCCTCAGCAGAGTCTCTTGAAGATCCTATCAGTGTCTCATCTGTCATCCGTGATAAAACAAGGGCTGCTCATTTCTTGGCTAGGATTGTTTTGCTTGTTTTAATGAACTGAAGCAAAGCATGAAGTAGCAGAGATCTCTAACTTTGGGTTGCCTTGTTTCATGTTTCAGTCTGAACTCCAGCCCCCAGGAACACCTATGTGCAATATGGATAAAATTGCCTGGCTTGCGCAGACGGGAAGTCAGACCAGCTGACTTCACAGTTACGTATGTACTTAAAATCTATGGTCTACAATTGTTTCCCCTTCTCTTTAATTATTTGTGAAGCAGAATCCTCTTCCAGCTGTGAAGAATACAGAAGGAGGTGTGCAGGAAGAAATGAAGTTGAAATTCTCCAGTGTAAGTCTAACCTCGCAGAGAAAGAGAGAGCATCAAATGTGTAGAGCCTGCTTTTTGGAGCTGAAATGCTATCCGGCTGTGCCTGCAGAGAGAGGAAAAGCTAATGAGCTGGTGCCCTACTGTGGGAGTGTGTGCTGGGGATCTCCGAAATCTAGCACAGCAGAAGATATTTTTCTCTCTATTTTGGCTTGAATCATACCTCACAGTGCATGTGTCTCAATTTTAATGTGTTCCAGTGGAGAAATTAAACTGTGTCTATTTGCTTCTGTGAAATAGTTTCTCTGCTCTAACAGAAATAAATCTTGTGACAAACTGACACACTTCTTCCTCAAAGGCAGCAGAACCAACATGTATTTTTAGGAACAGAGGCACCCTCAAGTGATCCACCCAGTGTCTGAGTGAACCTCTGTCTGCCACTGGACACAATTCAGTGTTTCAAGGCAGCTACAAGATGTTCAAGGTAAGCTGCTCTTGAATAAAATCCTGATGGAGATAGTCAGTCTGGAGTCTTACCTGCCAATGGCTGGTTCATGCTTTGAAACATATTTTTAATTTCTTTGCTATAACTCACTAATCTTTTGAAGAAACCCTGCTGAGCTTCCCAATACTGTAAGTTATTGAAGTTAATAATTATTGGACAATAACATAAGTTACTGAAGTTAATAAGTTACTGAAGTCTTTCATTAGTTTCTCCTATATACACTAAATACCTCAAGAATTATCAGTCTTTTCTGGAACAAAATAAGGATTAGCAGCATATGCCCATTCACTGAGATGAGTTCTTCCTGTCTATTTTAAATGCTAGAGGTACATGTGACACTGAAAACATTAACAATAAATCATGCTGCTAGTTTCCTTCTTGGATGATATGAGAGGTTGAGAGAGACTCCTGAATTTTATGGAGCTTCAGGAATGATTCAAACAGCAAATCAGTAAAGCATACCTTTGTTCTTTAACATACATATATATATATATATATATAGACACACGAGGGGGGAATGGAAGCAGACCATCCCCAACAGATCTAAGTTGACCTGGAATCACTGGAATCAAGATGTATGTTGATTTACATCAGCTGAAGTTAGAGCCCATAATATTTAAATTGTATGCAAGCAAATGGCCTATGGCTTGGATTTTTGCATATCCTGACGTAAAACAGCCTGCTTTATCAAGAAACCAAGGTCCTGATTCATAAAGCACTCTTC
Source organism: Nyctibius grandis (assembly GCF_013368605.1). Taxonomy (NCBI): domain Eukaryota; kingdom Metazoa; phylum Chordata; class Aves; order Nyctibiiformes; family Nyctibiidae; genus Nyctibius; species Nyctibius grandis. Next base: position 83,193,892 of record NC_090660.1, read on the forward strand.
TCAAGTGCAACTGACTTGAACTTTTAACTAAAAAGGGACGGAGGGATACAGGCTTATTGAATATTGTGCTTTAAAGGAAAAAACCTCTCTATTATAATTCTTCTTTCCCTAAATCCTTCACAATCTTAACTGTGGCTGAGAGATTTAAAATAAGATTATATCAGGCTTTACCCAGCAAGGCTTCTAATTAGTTTTTAAGGCAATACTCATATTTTTACTGTACCAGGAGAACAGCAAAATTTATGGATCATTAGGCCAGTAAAGCTGAGAGGAAAGTAGTTGCAGTTACTTTAGACAAGAAATGAATGCACCTATTTTTCTCAGATTTTTATGTTCTGAGTTTATACTATATGTCACTGCCTCCATAATTCCAAAAACCTCTACTTTTTTATAATTTTATCTTTTTCCAGTCTTAAATCTCTAGTAGTGCTTGAAGAGTAGGATTGTTACAAGAGAGAGAACAAATAAATTATTATCACATTACCTGTCTGGATTCTCTTATTTTGGGATTTATTTGAGGCTCTCTGAAAGCTGCTATTACCTTTTAGGGAAAATTATAATAATGCATGGTCTAAAAATGTCTATATGTCTATTACCATAAAGTAATCCCATTTTCTTCAGCATAATATGAAGCTAGAAATCATAACACCAGCTTTGACAGAAAACATTACACTAGCTTAGTTAATTTATAATAGATTATGAGCATTGACTAGTGAAGGAAAGATTGTCAATTATACATTATTTTGCTTAATACTCTAAAATTACATGGATGCTGTATGAAATGCCCGTGGGCTGCTGTACCCCAGACCAATGGCCCATGACCCTAGCCTATGCTTCTTCTGGGCCTACCTGTGAGTTCAGCACCATTACCCTGAGTAGTCACTTTGGCATCAAGAATGTCAGGCTGACTACATGTGCAAGAGTTTTGCAAAACTAAGGCCCTACTTAGTAATCCCTCGAGTGCCAGTTTTCACATGTAGTCTCTACTTTATGGAATATCTTGCAATTAATAAGAAACTTAGTAAGACATTTTCTAACAGGGTTCATGTACATTCACAAACCTCCATGAGTACAACAGACGAAGGCAGCTACCTAAAAAATCAGATTTCAAATGTTATGATTTAACATTCCCAAATTTTACTTATTTTGTCTTTGGAACATCAAAATCACATAACTCTTTTCCTTTTTTTCAGTCTAACCTTCAAATTAAGTCCATTTTATGTAAGTGTCCCTCTCTCTTTCTCCATAGTACTATTTTGACAGCCAATCTGATTCCTTCACTGCCAATACTGCTACCGCTTTCTTTTATCTCAGCAAGTGTTGTCACCAGTTTTGTAAAGGAATTTCACTTTCACCTCACGGAGCCTGACATGAATGATATGAAACACCCCAGACACAATGCTGACAAATGAAAGCTCTGGCAATTATTCCAATTACTGAAGAAGGAGAATCAAAAAAAACCCAGCACTTCACTATGATTATCTATAATTTTGTTGAAATTACATGCGTTATGATGACACTTTCAACAAAGTGCGTGCATGCCTAATAATTCAGAAGAATTTATTCCCAGAGGCCTGTCCCATGATTTATCAGGACTGCATGCATTTCCTCATACAAAATTCAACAGATTAATTTTAAAATATGCTTTGTACGTGAACCCTGATCTTGTTACCATTTTCGTTCAAGTTCTTTACTAGATATTCACTCTACAGATAGCTTGCAGGCAAGCGGCAGTGTGGTGCTGCTGCAGCAAATCCACAAGTAACTATTTGACTCATCTACAAGCAGTTTGACTCATAGAATCACAATTTCTCTAGGAAATGCCCTTGGAAGGGAACAAATTAATCCAGGTTACAACTCGCTACAAGAAAGACGTTGAGGTGCTGGAGTGAATCTAAAGAAGGGCAACAAAGCTGGTGAAGGATCTAGAGCACAAGTCTTACGAGGAGCGGCTGAGGGAACTGGGGTTGTTTAGCCTGGAGAAAAGGAGGCTCAGGGGAGACCTTATCACTCTCTACAACTACCTGAAAGGAGGTTGTAGCAAGGCAGGTGCTAGTTTCTTCTCCCAAGTAACAAGTGATAGGACAAGAGGAAACGGCCTCAAATTGTGCCAGAGGAGGTTTAGATTGGATATCAGGAAAAGTTTCTTCACCAAAAGGGTTATCAAACATTGGAGCAGGCTGCCCAGGGAAGTGGTGGAGTCACCATCCCTGGAGGTATTTAAAAGACAAGTAGATGTGGTGCTTAGGGACATAGTTTAGTGGTGGACTTGGCAGTGTTAGGCAATGGTTGCACTCGGTGATCTTAAAGGTGCTTTCCAACCAAACCAATTTTATGATTCTATCATTCAATGATTTCATAATTCTATACACTCCAGTTTACCTACATTTCCCACTCTGCAGGAAACTGAGAACACACAGCAAAGCCACGATCGATCTCTCTTCTGCCAACATACACAGGAAAGTGAGTTAGTGAAATGTCAGACACTGCAGGCCAAAATACTGCTTTCAAAAATGCAATCCAGTGCAGGGGAGAATGGTTCCTTATGCTTATTTACTCCCTTGTAAATCACGACCATTGTTTAAACCCTTCATGCCTCTGCCATCCTTTGATCTCTCTCCCTCCAGTTTGTCATGAGTCAGAGAAAAAGATATTTTTCTGAGCGTTACCCCCTTTAGCTTCTCAGAGCATAGGTAAAATAGCAGTTTATTTGAAAGCATGATTAGCATGGCAGCAAAGGTGTCCAGCTGCATCCAGAGGCATTATGTGACACAGTAAAACTTGTAGAGTCTTATTTCAACAATGCTCCAGGGAGGGAGCAAATTAAGCCAAGCTACAATTTATACTCTTCAGTAAAACAGCCATAAATAGGCTGTTGGTTCATTTTGGGTTTTCAACATGCTGTTTGACACAGTTCTTCAGTGAATGGCTTAAAATATCAAATGTAAGCCTATGTGCTGTTCTGTGGATTAGCTGTTATGTCTTACTGGCTGCTCACTCTTTAAAAGTCACATAACCATACAACCTTATTCCATGATCTGGAGGGATCCCCTGATGTTTCTGAGTCTCTCTTTTCGTTCATAAATTATACAGGTAAGAGCAAGAACCAGACTTACAAAAGAGAACTGTAGTGGCTTTCTGTGCATGACACCACTCACGGTGATACTTCTTACTTTCACTGAATGGTCTCATAAATAAAGTTTAAAATACTAGCGCCCCCTATGAAGCACACCCACAAGCTGCACCCTCAAGTTCTTCTGGATCTTCTACATTCGTATTTTCCCTGGAATCACTATTGATCATATTCAGAATGAGATACAGGAGAAATAAGTTAGCCTTCGCTACAGATTGAACCATGCTGACCACTGGTGAAACAATGACACCCAACTGTTCTACTTCGCTGCCCACATCTTATCTTAATTATCACAAGGCATCTTGTGGGCCAGTAAAAATCCACTTCAAGATGTATTTGATTCAGTTCATTTTTCTTATACCTTTGCCTCCCTATTTAGTTTTGGCAAACAGCAGCAATCATCATTTAGTTTCCTATTATACTCTAGTTAATTCCTTCTCTAATTTATCTTCAAATATTTTTAACCAGCACTGAGGTAATATAGTCAAATGAACTAAACATACATAGATGTCTAAACCAGGAAAACAATGGCCCATATATCAATGGCCCTTAATTTCCTACGATAAGTTTTTTCCTCTTCCCTGAAATTGGACTGATAGCCTTCTTTGAGAACAGCCAAAAATTGAATTGGATTAAGCTACATTTTAACATTTATATTTCTCATTAGTGGATATCCATAAAACCACTGCTGCATTCAGCAGTAAGTTTTCCTTCACAAGTTGAGAAGAATTAGATGCTGGATTTCAACCTGCTTATTTTTGCTTTGAGATAAAATTATAATCATAGAATCATAGAATCATAGAATCATAGAATCATAGAATCATAGAATGGTTTGGGTTGGAAGGGACCTTAAAGATCGTCTAGTTCCAATCCCCCTACCACAGGCAGGGACACCTTTCCTCTAGAGCAGGTTGCTCAAAGCCCCGTCCAACCTGGCCTTAAACACTGCCAGGGAGGGGGCAGCCACAGCTTCTCTGGGCATTAGACCATCTAAGCCTTGGTAAATCCGTGAAAATAGTGAGGTGGTTTCTTTTTTATGTTCCAGCAGATCCAAGAAAACATTTCAAAACTATGGTAAATATGAAGCAACATTTGGAGGAAGGAGAATACGTTTGACTAATCAAAATAATTCTGAACTGATATGTTAGTAGTCATGACATGATCTCTGGAGTTTCCATTTCAGGCTTTTAAAAAGGTTAGTTTAACAAAAACAGTGAAGATGAAGAAAGCAAGAATTTCCAGGAGCAAGCAGGTCCTAGGCAGCACTCACAAAAGCAAAGCAACTTCAGGCTCTAAATATAGTGGGGTTAATTTTTCACTTAATTTTTCACAGAAGGAGACCCGCTCGAAGACACAGACCAAGGCTCTTGACACTCAGGAGAGTGCCCCAGTTCCCAAGCTCTAGGATTTTAGGAGATAGGATTCAAGCTCAGGTTGCCCTGGATGCAGAGGACAGAGAAAAAATTTGTAATGCACCAGCTGGAGGCTCTTGGCCTGTTTTTCCAACAGCCCACGAGAAGGGTATTAGTTATTGGGCTATAAGGTATGAGGGCTTTGCCGTAGTGCTCCGAAGAGCTTCTGTGGAATCACAGTCCTGATAAGTGCAATGAGCCAGCAAAGGTGTTTCAGGAAAAAAAAAAACAAACAATCGCTAAGCATTTTTTTTAAGATGCTACTTGGAGAAATCATCTATCTCACATTCATTGTGAATAGATCAAGTATTTCTTTGGTCTGTGAGAAGGAAAGGTGTGTATATATACATTTATATTTTATACTTCCAGAATTCTAGTGCTGCAGGAAACGGTGCCAGTTATAGAAGATAAAGGGCAAATAAGGAAGCACCAGTGGTCTGGGAAATTTTACTACCTTGGCCTTTTCAAAGAGAGAAAAGAAATAAGGAAATTTTTTTTTAAGCAAATGGGAAATGTAGTAACTTCTGACTAAAATAGAGCACCAAGAAGGACTAACTAAAAACTGTTCTGTGGCTAAGTCCAAGACTAAAAATCAAAATACTGTCAATTAGAGAAATTAAGCCAATGTTCTCATTTAGACAAAGACTATGTTTATGAAACTGGAAATGAAAGACTATTAAAAAGAAGGAACAGAAACTTTGGGTTTGGGAGTTTTCTTTTTATTTGATATAAAGTCTTTCCAACTTTCTTCTTGGTTGATATTTATATTTTTTGAAATTAATCTTTTCTAATGTCTTTTCCCCTACAGGTATCAGGTAAAAATCTGTGCAGTCATAGTATCACAGTAAAAACCGGTCTATTTTCCTGCAGTTTGGGAAATATTATGTAATGACTTCCATTGGCTTTAAAATTGTAATAATAAATTTAGGGTGTAATCTTTCCTCTTTGATCATAAAGGAAAGAAGTCTTTGTAATGCTGACTACTTTGGCCTTGAACCTTTGATGTCACTCTTCTTGAATACACACATTTTAATCACACCATCCAAAGAAAACTTCAGCTAGAGTGCCTGTACTTGGTAAGACTGCCAGACAGCATTTTTTGTGTTTAGTACCACTGACTGCAGTTCAAGGAACCATTCCACATTGGTAGAATGAATCAAATTAATTTTCAAAAAAACTATGCAGTTTCTAGCTCCATTTACAGCTCTTATCACACCATTCCTCAAATTTCTTCATGAGCTTACCAGGGGCACAGTGTGGCTTTTCGCAATTCAACAAGCCCTGCCACCTTTCAGGTCACTTACCTGCTCTTGAAAAGCAAACTGTGTATTTTATCAGCTGAAATCTCTGTTAACCATCACCACAGTATTCTTCCTACTGGAAGATGTTAGAAGATATAAGTAAATAACAATAAAATATACTACACACAACTGAAGTACAATAAACCCTTTGTATCTCATAGACATTTAATCAGAGAACAGTCTGCAAATAAATGATTTATTCATGAAGCCAGTGGATTGACTGGCATCATGCAGGCATTGTAAAATACAAAGATTGAAATGATACAGAAATGGTGATGCAGAAAGGAATGTATTTAACTGCAGACAAATCCCAAGACAACACTCTGATAGTTTTAAAGGTATTTGAAGTATTTTATATCACCATAAAAACTGCTGCAGAGCATAAGGTATTCCTTTGGCTACAGTGAACCATGAATAATATTGCAGAAATGCTTAATTTCATTTAATAGCATTGAGATGTGCATTTCATATAGAAGATAGCCTGACTGCATAGAAAATTTGATTCACAGCAGTCCCCAGTGAAACTGGTCAAATAATCTATTGTGAATAAAACTTATTGTAAATTTGGCCATTTTTCATCGAATAATTACCCATGAATAATGTTTTTCATTATTCAGCCAGCTCTAGACCACAGTATATTTATTTCTAAGGAAGGTACTAAATGATTTGAGAAACTTTTGAGTGCAGAGTTATACAGCATCACTTAAAATTTGCACTCATTTAGGCATGATTCTGTCACTGAATACTGAATTGTATCATATATGGAACACATATAAAGTAGAGAAAATCAAAAAAAATCCCAGAAAATCCCAAAAATAAGACAATTAAAAATAATCTTCAGGAAAAATTTGTATTTCAAAAATTCACGGTAATTAAGTGAACGACATTATAAATGAAAAGAAATTTTGGGCCAAACTCAATAATGGCAGCTGATAGCCTTCTGTCTACAGCATTATGTATTGTGTTAACACTCCAGTCATTAGGTGTTTTGGCCATGTCATTTCCTTTATGCTGCATTTCAAGTTTCATGAATATTTAGTGGTGTAAACAAATAAGAAGTATTGTGGGGGTAAAAAGTGTTTTCGTTCCGCATTCAAATGAAATCAATAAATGCTTTTTGCAGACCATGACAGTGGCAGGCACCTTCATCTCTGCTTTCCCTGAGAATAAGCAAAGCTTTACTGCATTCAGAGTAGAAATTATATAGACATTAAGGTTTGACATGATTGCTAATCTGTTTCTCTATCCTGGCCTGAAAAAGCGATCAGATCTTCAGCACTGGTTCCTTTGTCAAAGCACATAACCCACTGAAAAGGATATGTCCAGATTTCTCCTATCGCCAATAGAGACAAATAGGTACATCCAGGAGATGATTCACCCAAGATAGTTATCAGGAAACATTTTTCTCCATTTAGTAATGTAGCTGCCTAAATGAAGATTTTATACTTCATTCTCAACTTCTAGTTGGATGAAAGTAGGCAAGACAACTGCTATCCTTGGTTTGTATCTTCCCTTCAGGAAAGTGAGCAGAGCAGTGCCCTCCCTACTCACACGATACTGGAGATGTACCTTTCTCAGCCTCATGTGTTTGTTAGAGGTATTCTCTAAGAAAGTACCCAGTAAAGCGGTAAGTTGAACCCGTGTCTCCTACACCCACACTGAGTGCCATAGTCACTGGATCGCTAAGTAATTGGGGACAGTGTTATTCTTGGTGTGTTTCATTTTTTCAGGTTTGTTCCTTTGAAAAACTTCAGCTCACTAAATAGATATTTTACGACAATCAGCAACAGTAAGAAAAATATCTGACTGTGCTTACTACTAAATGTTTGCATTTAATAAACTATGCTTACTAATGCATTTAGTCTGCAAGCCCAATTGTCTTTATTGCTTTTTACTAACAGTATCTTTCTTTTTCAGTTGGATCCTTCTCACCACTTGCCCTTTCAGTCTCCTGAGAGACCTGTCCATCTATAAGTCTCTGTTTTATACTTCACTGTGTTCTCTTTATAGCATGGATAATGTTCTTAAAATTAGCACAGGACCAGTACACATAGAAAACCTAATACTTTTCTGAACTGTGTCCAGATGACTGCTAAGCATCCCATGTCGTATTTTCCTTTTAAGCATCCTTCTCCCTATCTGTGTCTGGAAGCAGTCTTCATAATTCAGGGAATGCCTTTAAATATTTTCTTTATTTTTCGGAGCTTTCAGAGTAAGTGGACCTTTAAGCACCTTTTGCCTCCTTCCAAAGCCATGAAAACCATTAGCTGCCCTATTTCTAAGAAGTATGGGTACTGCTGCAATGCACTTATCTACAGACTACTGTAAGCATGCTTCTTTCATTTGAAAAAGGTATTCAGTTTTTCCCATGTAAGTCAGCAGCTAGAGCAAAAAGTGATTAGACATGAAAATAATAAGCACAAAACCACATGTATTGATGTCTTAATCTTTTCAAACTACAGTTCCAGAAAGCTGGTGATAAATGATAGTTTTCAAACCATAATAAAATTAACATGAATTTCACTTCATAGGAGGTGAATATTCTCCCTGCTGATTTCATAGCGGAAAATTGGAAAGGCAAATTATTTAGAAACTAAGTGTTTCAAATATAGCAAGAAACAAGCACATTCTTATTTATAGATATAACATTGTTCCTTCAAATGAGAGTGTCAGTTCTCGCCTCTTGATGACAAATTTATTTTATCACAATGCTTACGACCGCTACAGAATATTTAAGACATGTTTTATTCCCTTAATTATGTCCACAAGGCACACGTTTATAGGAACAGAAGAATTGGAGAAAACATTTCTTCCTGCATTTAGGTACTCGTGGGTGACACTTTAATTTCTGTAGAACATTGTCAATACCACACAATGCAACAGGGATCATTAGGACAAAGAAGATGAGAAGAACTGACAAACTGTCAGTTTGGCAAACAGGTGGCAAACTGTCTGAAATTTTAACTGAATGCTGCTTAAGCCTATTTGCCAAGTCCAGTGAAGGTGTGGAGCTGTGTGCTGTTTTGCACACACCGTCTTGCACTGTGTGTGCTAAAACATTATGTTCTTTACTAGATAAAACTACTTATATGGTCTTTAATGTAATTGATAAAAGGAAACTAATGGTGTGTTGCATAACTGTGAATTAGGGAATGTAGCTGTTAAATTAACAAGAGTTCACAGACATGCTGCAGTTTCTCTGCAGGGGTTCCTCCTTTATTCAATAGTTTGGTTGCAAACTAAATTCTGTTTGAGGACCTGCGTCTATGATGTACTAACATTTTCTGTGCCCATTGTAAAAAGCTGAAGGAGCTTGGGATTTACTGAAGGACTACAGTCATGCCATGATTTCCCATAAAATACATATGAATAATATACTTATGCATTTAGTACTATATGCATACCTAGGCTTAACTGAAGAATGCACTTACTGAGGTGTCTTTGCTCTGTTGCATATTGACAAAAGTTTTTTGGAATTTCTCTGAAACTTGCCTTAGGTTTTTGCAATAGTTTATAATAACTGTGTTCATAATATTGCTATGGTTTAGGTTCTTGTGTTTCTTTTTAATGCTTTTCTCTACACAATAATAGAATAAAAAGTTGTTGCTTGGGGTTTGGATTTTCATGTTTCTTTTTTTTTCTAATCTTTCTAGGTAATGTTTTTCTCTACACAACAAGAGAAGAAAAAGTTATTTTATGCTTCATTAGGCTGGGTGACATATTCTTCCAAGATCCAATGGTCAGCAGTATTTTCAGCAAATTGTGTGTTACACTTGACTGCAGTTTACAGGAAATAATAGAACAAGTAACTGTAGAATACAACTGGTCTAATTATGAATATATTGACAAAATTTCTTTTCTCTTCACATGCCAGTCATAAACAGACCTTGATTTCTGTGTACATATTTGATATTCATAAGTATTTGCCAAATACCTTGGATAAATGATACACTGATTTGTTGGTATCTATTTGTCCTGCATGTTTATGATCGATCACCGAAGCCGGAGTATATTATTTTGACTTCCCACTTTGAGAAATGTTTTAACCAATGAACAAAAACCAGTGCTAGTTCTTGCTCTTGAGTATGTAGTATGTTTTCAAATGGAGTATATACTGTGCATTAAAAAACATTTTCTCCCTTTTGAATTTTATTTATGTGCCCATTTCTCATCGCACTTCTCATGTTGCCCTACTCAGTGCAAAATCTTGCCAGTAAAACTTTTAACTAACAATAAATTAAGTCCAATGAGGCAGTAAATATGACAGAATTTATTAATATATCTTTCAGAATTTCAAATAACGAACTTCTGCATGGCAACGTTGCTAAGTACAATGATTTGCTTTCTAAAAAACAAACTAGAACTCTACAGAGAGCTCTTTCTTAAAACAATTACAAATCTCCTAAGTATGCCTCATAACTGCAAGGAACAGTTCTGGTTTTAATGCTTCAAGGTACGTTGTCTGGGCAAAAGGCACTAGATTTACACGTCACTCTGTCATCAAACATCACTTGCCTTATAGAAATGTTAAAACAACATCGCCAAAAACTTGCAGTAGTTTGGGAAGATTTTGATTCAATATTGTAATAAATCACTCATGTCCAGTCTAAAGAAATTACACTACTGGTTCAGACCAACTAACTGGCTGGTAGTTGGCAACGATGCAAAACAGTTTCACTTGTAAGCCTACAAAACTGGCCCTAGACTGTAATGTCCCCAGCCCTCACTGAAATAGTTTCATCTGTCATTTCAAGATGTCAGTGCTAGAGTTTTCCCTTACATTTTTGCCAAGGCTGTTTCTTCTTTAAGGATAGTGGAAGCATGATATTGAAATACAGTTTAAAAACAGGTTGTAAAATGTTTACAAGTTCTGAACATGGATGAAGCACTTGCAATTTGGCAGATTCATTTTTCCCTCAAGATGAACACACTACATCATCGAGATTAAATATAGTTAAACTGTCATGGTTCTTAGCTTATTGCTTTGTTTCTCTAAGTTCTCACTTCAACAGGTAGTCTTTAAATATGAGTTAGCACAGAAGGTCAGTACAAAATCTGAGTCTAAATCCATATTAAAAGATCAGCTCTGACTATTTTCAATTTCATCATCACATCTTAATGATCCATAAAGTGATAAAGAAATGAACTACTCAAATCACAGAAATGCACATAAATACTCTCCACCTAGCAAGGACAAAGCAAGCTCTTCTCTGTACCAGAAAGAAAACTGATCCCCAGACAAAATTCTTGAAAGCCATCAAAATGCTTACCCTATAGCAGAAAAACCCAAATAGAAGAGAAACTGTCATCTGCCTTTAAAGACAAAAGGATTACTTTATTCTTGACTCAAATGTCCTATATCCTTACTTTAACTTTGAAGCTTGACTTTGAAAAATGACCCTGCAGTTTGCTCATACGTTGGCACAGATGCCTGATTCTGTGTCATATTCTCATCGATTCTGCAGTTCTGAAAAAGCAAATGCTCCTAGTTAGCATGAGAAATGGCTGGAGGCTTCTTCCAAAACCTATTGAGGCCAACAGATGGCGACCTCTTGACCTTAAGCAGCAATTTGAGCTCCACAAAATAATTCTGCTTCTAGACAACTTTTTTTTTCCAAAATTCCTCATTATTTTTACTGACCTACAAAGCCTGTTCTGGCTCAGTTTTATGTGTGCTTTTCCTTGGACACTCACAGTTGCCCTCGTTTCTGACACGAGCGTGGTCCCTGGGCTGTGGGGAGCATGAACAACCACCCAGGACTCTCACAGGCAATCAGCCAAGATGCTGGCTGTGAGCTTTGCCTCCAACCTGTTTTCACTACACAGCAGCTCTCTGTTCATCTCCATTGGGATCTCCAAGTTGAAGATGGGCACAGTGGCTAACAGACAGTGAAGTATTCGATTATGTTGATGCCACAGTGTGTATTACAGAAGCTGCTGTCAACTGTTGACTCCAGGAAGGGACGGAAGGGCCAGAGACCATCCCAGCTGAGCATGGCACATTTCTGAAGGAACTAGCTTAGATTCACAGCCAAGCATTGAGTGAGCTCTGCTACCCTCAGGGTCTGCGCAGCCCGATCAGTGATCAACCTCATGGATACTGTGGACCCCTGTGTGAGGAACTGTACAAAGAACTCAGAACAAAAATTAGAAAACTAACTTCTGTTCTTTATAAAGCTTCTCCTAACCACATTAATCTCCACGACACGCGAGCAGCTCTCAGCAGGAGACTAGGCAATGTGTCTCTCACCTTTTACGCATCTGCTCTGTAATCTTCTCCTTTGGTGAAAAGTGCAGCACAGAGTAGAAGATGGGATGCTTTTGATAAGCCTTAATTCACGGCCTTTTGGTAGGCACTGATCAAGGAAGGCCCTGGTTATCTGTGTGTGTGGCATGAGATGACACGAGATGCAGCAAGACACAAGAGCAGAGAGGTAAGGGACATACTGTTTTGAGCAGTTAAAAATAAAATAGTCTACATTTGAATGGACATGTGAAGAGAAGGAAGATAGTATGGGATGCAAGAAGGGGTTAACCTTAAATATTCATAAGCAGGGCTCCTGCTTAACACTCATGAAAAATAATGCATATGGACATGCATGAGGACATTGCATTTGTTTTCTGCTTGGGGTTGTTCAGAGATTTTTGATGTGTACTCTGGTCACAAATTTCAAGTGCTGCTCTATAACCTTGACAGCTAGAGGCAGGCCTTGAAAAAGGGAAGGAAAAGTGAGCAAGGCAAAGAAAAGGACGGAAGAAAGAGGGAAGAGACGAGGAGAAGAGGAGGAGAGCGAAGACTCCTTTCCTCTGGAAACTGGGGCTTTCCATCAAACACTAAGTAACAGTTTCAATAAAATCTTAAGTTTCACTTTATCAGTGAAAGCAATAACATAAAAATAGCTGCATTAAACTGACAAAAGTCTTGTTTCAGTATTTTATATTACAGATACTGAAACATTCAGTTGTAGCCATAATAATTAATCAGTCTGGTTGGATGGAGACCCTAAAAGCATGATCTCTAAAAGGATGAACTGGTTTTCTTGGTGAAAACCATAGTGAAGTTTGCTTTCCAGTACTTACAAGCTCTTCTTTTTAACAGGACTTCATTTTAGTAATTAGTGTCAAAAGTGCCTATTAGCTATCAAGTGATTCTGCTTAATTGTCATTCTCTTCTCTATAATCTACTTCTGGATAAAGCATTATTTGTTGGAAGTATTTTAATAAGGACTTTTGAAATTGTTGTTCAAACAAACACTGGTGTTATTAAAACCAGAATATAATAAAACAAACTTATCACAGAATCAAACAGGTTGGAAGAGACTTCTGGGATCATCGAGTCCAACCGTTGCCCTGACACCACCATGTCAACTAGACCATGGCACTAAGTGACATGTCCAGTCTTTTCTTGAACACATCCAGAGATGGTGACTCCACCACCTCCCTGGGCAGCCCATTCCAATGTCTAATAACCCTTTCTGAAAAGAAATTCTTCCTAATGTCCAACCTGAACCTCCCCTGGCAAAGCTTGAGGCTGTGTCCTCTTGTCCTATCGCTAGTTGCCCGGGAGAAGAGACCGACTCCCACTTCACTACAACCTCCCTTCAGGTAGTTGTAGACTGCAATAAGGTCACCTCTGAGCCTCCTCTTCTCCAGGCTAAACAACCCCAGCTCCCTCAGCCGTTCCTCGTAGGTCAGACCCTCCAGACCCTTCACCAGCTTGGTCTCCCTCCTCTGGTCTCGCTCCAACACCTCAACATCTTTCTTGAAGTGCGGGGCCCAGAACTGGACACAGTATTCAAGGTGCGGCCTCACCAGTGCCGAGTACAGAGGGACGATCACTTCCCTAGACCGGCTGGCTACACTATTCCTAATAGAGGCCAGGATGCCATTGGCCTTCTTGGCCACCTGGGCACACTGCTGGCTCATGTTTAGCCGGCTGTTGATCAGCAACCCCAGGTCTCTTTCCACCGTGCCACTTTCTAACCACTCTTCCCCCAGCCTGTAGCACAAGTTAGTGAGACAAATATTTTACCCTAAAATGTCCTCTTTAAAAATAAACACTGATATGTCTGTATTCCTCCTTCACTCAGCCGTAGCTAAAGCTTTCTGGAGAAGTCTTATTTTGTTGAAAGTTAGTAACATAATGCCTCAGGCCTAGGTTCTAGACTGGTTTATTCACTAAAAATATTTAACCCCTGTTTACCTGAGCAATACAATAAAATGGATAATACATATGTGGGGCAAAATCCTAGACACACAAAGTCAGTGTTGCCCCATTACTTACTGGCATTTACAAACCTACAATGTTTTGTTAAAAGTGTGCAACTTTTATTAAATATTGAATATCTATATTCTGATTTATGACAAAATAGACACTAGTCATTATCATACAGTTCATTATATGTCTAGCTAATAATATCACATTATGAATGCTTTTAAAAATTAAATAGTAAATCCCAGTAAGAATACTTATGAAGCTAAGAGAAAGCAAGTTGATCCTTTTGCTTTAAAGTCATATTGGCTGTTTACTGCTACGAGACTTGAGTAGTTATTCAGTGGTCTGTAAGCTTTTAAAGGAAACCAAAAAGTTGATAAAACTACTTCTGCCACAGTAAATTACGTACTGTATGCATTCTCCATACATGAAAGACCATTTATCCAAATGAAGAATCCTCCTATATCCAAGGGAATAAAGTAGTGAATGTACCTAATGTTAGAGCTGAATCCTGATAAATGCCCTTATAAAAATTTGAATCCCAAAAGAGTTCTTGTAATTAGGAAATTTTACAAATCTTGTCTGCTACCCATAAGGAATCTTATCACGTATCCTAAAATAGGCCAGTGCATTCATCCAGATGCCTAGGCAGTTTGTCAAAGCCATAAAGCACCAGCTAGCGTGCATATTCTGTGTGCCTTTGGGACCGAGGCTTTGGTCTCTGGCATGGGACAGCACGAGACCCGATGTTCACTCAGGGTCTGGCCTTGGGTCAGGATCAGGCCAGTATGTGCACTTGGACATAGGCCATCCAAATTCCCTTATGATCTGCCATCTGGGATGTAGACAAAGAATGTCAGGAAGGAAATGGCTAATGAAATGCCCTCCTTGATTCAAAAGAAGAAACAGATCCTTCCCTCCACCACTATTTTTACAATGATGTAAATACACTTGTCTCCTACTCCCAAGATTTACAAAGTCTCTCAGGAGAATAACTTTGATTGGTATATGATGTGGATGTTCTGAGTAGTACCTTATTCCACAAGGGATACCAATGAATTCAACAGATAATCATGGAGTAAGATGTTACTGTGAGAGACAGCTGTCAGCATCTGGTCTCTGGTCAAAATCAACATGTTTTCAAAAATATTTTCATGAGAAGAAGGGTACTGGTGGGACAGAATGGTTTAAGCAGATCTGCATTCCTTCCTCAAGAGCTTTGCTCTGAGGGGGCAATGGAGATAGGTGGACAAAGTACGATGTTTCTGCCTTTTTTTGCAGAGTGGGGAACCAAGGAGTCTCTGCAATTCCACCCAAGTGCTCAAACAGCCTCTGGAGATGAAGGAGAGATAATCCCTCCAAGTGAATGTCAAGAGCAATGCAGGGCACCTTAGTCATTCCGTCTAACCAAGGAGTAACGAAACTTTCAGCTTGCTGTCTCCTGCTTGGCTTTCAAATTCCTGTGATATTGACAGAGAAGAATGTAAGTTCCCTTTTTTACCTCCACTTCTATCTGTTTTCTGGTCTGTTAGGAAACACAGAATAAATGTGTGTGAAAGAAGATATCTTCACCTTGGATTTGTGCCAGAGCTGTTGAGATTCAGGAAGAAACAAGTGACCAACCGCTTCCACCAGGAAGAAAAAAAATCTAGTTCTTAAAATGCTATCAAAAGGCCTCCAACTAAAAGCTAAGGCTACAGTAGAGTTGTAAATAAGCAATGCTTTTGGAGACAACACTAGTGACACCTCTGGGCCCTAAATTTCTCATGTTCACAATAAAAAGTGTTGTTTTGTGTTTAGAGAATATGACAGCAAGTTTAGGAATGTTGGAAGGATGAATAAATCATTGAATGAAAGAAATATACCTTTCATATAAGTGGCAGATTGACTACTTTATTTTCCATTTTTTGAGGGAAAAGAGTATTGATGATTTAATACCAAGAATTGATGATTTAATATTGATGATTTAATACCTGGTATTAAAAACATATGTATCCACAGTAATAAGATGAAAGCCTTGTGTAGTTATTATCTTGAGCATTGAGTTTTTATATAAACTCACATTATGGAGCCATAATGTTACTGACAATTATAATTAATTCATTACTCACAGGAAAGTAAAACATGAGGTAGACATTTTTAGAGTTGTGGAATTATTTGGGAAATGAGAGTCAAGAGAGAATCACCCTCCTTAGTGGCTTTCACTGAAGCCAGTTAATTAAGCAAGCAAGCATTGGCTTGATAACTGAATAAGATAAAGGACTATATGTGCCATAATGGTCCTAGAATTTTGAAAAGAATATTTTAGGGTATTTTTTCTAACTTTTTTTTTCAGAGATAACTTGTAGTGCAACTATTTTATTTATTTTTTCTTTATAACTGTTCTGTGGCACAAATCTTTTGGAACAGTGTATACATTTCAATTGTTATTAACTTTTACTTTCCACAGCTACTTTAACTCATCTAGCCTATTGTGACCAAAGTTGCCCAAACTTGCCCAAGTTATAACAGCTAGAACCTTTCAAACTGTAATCCTTTGCTGCTATGTAATATGAAGATCATGCTGGGCACGTCTGTCTCAAAACTTCATTCTCCTGGTCTTTCCCCATGGTGGCCACTTGGATGGATTTGAAGGACAGGACCCTATGCTGTTAGCAATGAATGCTCCATACTGCTGCAAGTCATGTCACAGGCATGGGAAAAACGTGGGCTGTGTGACTTGATGAGCATGCTTGCAGAGAAGCCAGAAAGGGTAGGGGCAGCACTTCTCCAAGGAGGTTTCCATCCACCCAGAAAGAGGACTGAGGAAAGTTCTAGCTTCCCTATTGAAGACTGGGAATGGGAGGAATGTCCCTTGGATGCAAGTGATATAGCATAGAGGGGCTAATGGTTGACACAGAGCCAAATGAAGGAGTCCATAATGAACAGAGAGAAAGGTGGGGCATAGCAGTTTTTTTGCATTTGAAGGGTGTTGGAACTTTTTGCATTGGCCACCCTGATCATGGCAGTAGTCCTAGGGGCTCTGACACAGCACTAGATTCCTGGTCACTTCACAGGCAACAAAAGTGTGAGGGCATCAGTGGTGAACTTGACAGCATCAAAGAGGTTGGGAAACCACTGGAAACCACTGTCAGCCAGTGGAGATGCCAGCAGCCAGTAAGCCGGAGTTGCTGTCAGTAGAGCTAGGGAGATTTCAGGGACTTGGTATACTTGTGACAAAGCTCTTTCTACACACACTGATGAGTTGCACAGCAACAGGCTTCGTGCCTGGCACACTGCTTCCTGGGCCATCACCGCTGGGATCAACTTCTCCTGACAGCACTGACTGCAGACACAGATATCTTACCTAAATCAATAAAAGGGAGTTCATTAGAGATCAAACTCGGGAGAGGAAAATCTGCAATTTCTTCCAGACGGTCTGAAAAATCCCATGATCTTTCTCATAGTTTCCTTTCTTTTACAAAGACTTGACGGTTGTGTGACACTGGTATGGGTGCAACTTACTGTAAACTTACTGTTTGGAGTCATATAACCGAGACACAGCTTTGGCCAATTCTCAAGAGCCAATCCCTAAATTATTATCACCATGTGCCTCCTTCTCCAGTCAAACATAAAGAGCCATCTGCAAGGCAGGTGTCTGGTCTAAGCCCAATACCTAGTCCATCTCTGAGAGAGACCTTGATTTATCCCACAGGTCTTAGTCCCCTGCTTTCTGGAGATGCTTATCCCTCACCACCGTTACAGAAGGGGCCTACCAACATATCTTATAGTCGCCAGTAATATTTGCCATGTAAAAGTCAGGTGAAATGAATACCACCCATAGGCAGCTGCATCTACTACGTACATGTAACCTGGGGAATCTTGTCAGTAGTTCATCTTATTTTAGTAATTCACTCTTCACAGAATGAAAAAAGAAAAAACCCAATAAATTAACAAACAAACAAAAATCCTATCAGGATCCATCAGCAAGGGAAGCTTGACATACACACAGCAAAATAAATTCCAGTAAAGAAATGTGATGGAAAATACTAGGTCCTTATCTCAAATAGGTGACAAAATTTATTCAATTATTTGAATACTTTAGGCAAGATATTGCAGTCATCTCTACTACCACATAAATTACACAAAAAAGAATGTGAATAAACAGCCAGTACTGCATAGCTATTGCATTAGTAGAACAGCCAGATGCAACATTAAAATCCTTACAAACAAGAGGAATTGTTGTTATGCTACAGTATGAGACTTGAATAAGAGTTTAAAATAGCATTCATTTTCTTGATTAAAGAATAACGAGGTTAAGTGTTTAATTGGTATTTTAACCGGATAGCAAGGAGAAATTCTGCAATTGAGAGTTGAATGGATTTTGTGGAACATGAGAACATAGTTCTTTGTCTAACTTAAAATTAAATAGCTAACTCAAATTGCATTTTTTTAGGAACATACTGCTCTAGATTTAGGGAATCTCATAAAAGTGTATTTTGATTCCTACACTTTGTTTCTGTCTCAACTGTTTTCCTGCTTCATAGGCAGTAAATCTTGTGTAACTAATCTTAGAAGTTTAATGACCTTTCAAGTTTGGCTGATATAACATTGGTGTCCTCTTAAGGACCTTAAAATATCTCTTTACGTGCCAACACAACACCTTCTCTCAATGCAGCAACACATTTCTGGACCTAAATTTTTGTTTGTATAATTTCAAGAATTTCCTTTTCCTGTCTATTATACAGGTTTTATCCTCTTTCACAGACTTCTGTAGCTCCATCTGTATCTTTTTTTAAATAAGTTTTTTTCTTCTTTAGCTGTAGTTTCCTTTTAATTTAGGTGTTCATTTTGCCTTATAACATCAAAAAAGAAAAAAAAAAACACCCTTGTAAAACCTTGTCCATCTCTGAGCTGGATGCCTCACTTCTGGATTCATTGTTCAGTCTCTGCTAATTTTGCCCTGTTCCATAGTTCAGCTTAGTCCAGAAAGTGGCTAACAGGCTTGTCCATTGTCCTAAGCTGTTTCTGTCACCACATTTGCTCATTATATTGGAATGAGACAGGAAAGAATTTCTGGCTACATGAGTGGAAAATACAATGGCAGACTGATTCTTGAGGAGCAGTTTTTATAACAGCAACAGAAGCATTTCCCTAATTTCAACAATAATTCACACTTTGTATGAATTATTCCAGATAATTGTACAGATTGTCATGCCTGTTATCCAAGTAAGATCAGATGAAGACAGTTGTTTTTTTCTGACTTAACAGTTTGTGACTATTTAAACCTGTGAAACATGCTAATATTTAGTATTTGTCAAGAGGCTATTTAATGCGGTATCTATTGGTTGATAATGTCACTATGTTTAGAGAAGTTGCTTGATTTTCAAACTTTACTGCATTTGAAAGATGAAGCTATGTGATATATGTCATAGTATATAGGGACTGGATAAAATTCAGCTGTTGGACTGAAGACAAGCCAAACAAAACTCACAGGCAACAGTAAGAACCTTCTGCTTTTAGCATCAGCATCTGCAGTAGCAGATGTTGATCAAACAACATATCTTCATAACTTGATCTTGAAACGTTGTTGGATTCAGACCAGATTCTCTCTCCCAAATCTATTTAAGGTAGATCCTGCTTGGTGAGCTGAGAGCTCACTTTCAATAATAAGTGGAGCAGAGATGGCTACTTTCTTTGGCAGAGGTGAATCCGGATTACGTTCCCACACTATTTTTGTATATTCAGAGATACCCAGCACAACTCAGACTTTTTCCATACAAGTCAGGAAAAAGAATCAAAGGACTTTCATTGTTGAATATATGCATCTCCCTTTTAAGGTTGTTTAGAAGTCCTCAGATTTGCAAAAGTAGTACCATCAGCTCCTCTTTAAAGAAAATAAAACTATAAGAAGGCAAAAGGAGTAGAATTGTTCAACTTGTGTTTTGACATTGCAGAGGTGTTCAAAAGAGTAAGCCTTAGAAAAGTCATGTTTAGCAATAGAGAGTGATGACATACAGAGCAGTGGAAGTTGTGGTGGCATGCTGACCAGAGCTAAAACTGCTTTGGCCCACCTGGGTTTTGAACCTATACACCAGAGGAAAGGAGATGTGTTCCTACAAAGGGAAATGCATTACTCCTCTTGATGTGTATGAGGCACTTCTGTCACATGCACATAACCGTCATACCTATGCAGACTGCTATGCAAGGGGGACCAACAGATATAAACAGAGAATCTTCCATAATTAAATCTTGTTCAAATTTAATAAAATTGGCTGGCAGCAACTAGGACAATAAAGAGTAAGGAACTGGTGATTTCAAGTGAAACACTCTTTCAGCTACAAGAAACTGTAGGCACTGTATAAACTTCTTCATATGCAATGACTGGGATAACATTATGTGTTATGAAATAAATTTTTTAAGACTTACTGAGAAACAGCATGCAGTTGTTAATTAATAAATATAAAAGCAATATTTACAAATCATAGCAGCTAGCAGAGATTCTAAAATCATCGCAATCTGAATTTAGTTTCTCTAAAATGTGTTCTATGGAGATCTAGGAAAAAATTCTCCAAGTTGCCCTAAATGTAAAAGGAGAACAAAAAAGACCAGAAGAGAACAAGACCACTAATCTGTACCTGCCTTAATACACTTGCTTCTCTTTGATCCTTGGTAGCTCAGTTATTTTGCTTTGTTGAAGGTGTTTGTAGAATCTCCATGTAATACAAGAAAACTTTCTAGTCTGTTGCTTCAAGAAAAGGACTGCTACTGGGGGGAAAAAAAAGGTAGCCGTCCTCTCTATAAACTTCACCCTGAACCTCCTGACAGTATTTTGATTTTCTGTTTGCAATATACGAAGAGGTACCTTTGTCTTTTGCATTAAAACTTAGTTGACCATTTACACTTGATGCCTCAACTAGATAGGGGGAAAGATTTCTCCCCAGTTTAGATTGTTTTTTCCCAGATGTTGGACATGTGCTCATATCTAGTTACAACTGTTGATCTTTTGTTGAATTGCATACTTCAACATGGTCACAGTTGTGATAATGGTCATGATATTAATGGTCCTAATCTCTTCTATCCCTTTGATATATCCAAAATCATCAATTTGTCTTCCAGTTAATTTTAGGATTTTTTTTCTACCTTTTCCAACAGACTGAAAATGGACAAATATTGTGTTACAGGAATAAATTTTTCAGTGGACATCTTCCTGCAAGAGCCAATTCTATGAACTGATTGACTAATTCATTCCCCACAACCATCTCATTTCAAATACACTGACAAAAGGCCAGCTGCAAAAGTGACTACACTAAACTGCTTCTTCCCCTACAATGTAATAGAGAAACCAGGTATTTATTATTCGGATTTGATTGTTCACAGCTGCTGCTTTCATCAGCCAAGCATAAATGTTAGATGTTGGACCTCTGCCATAAAATCTGGCTTCAAACTGTAATGCCCCCAAACAAATTTTGTGGAGTTCAGATGCAGATTTTTTTTTTTTCTTAACATAATAAAAAGGACGACTTGTAAATTGGGTTCCAGGGTCAAATTCCAGCCTCTCACAGATCTGTAAGGAATTGGTTATGACGACTTAATTTGAGTACTTCTGTAGTCAGTACACTTACAGACTAATGATGCAAGAAAGGTTAACCTCATCGACTTGAAGCACTTGTTTTTTAAACATAAATCTGGAGCTACTGAGTAAAATATTTATACAGTCACCTGCTTTGTCTCTGAAAGAAGCACCTCTCTAACCTCTAGCCTGAACCTTTGGGTGTACAGCACAACACACAGAAGCAGACACAGCGATTTTAAGAAGAAAATAATATTTCACTTAGGAACCTATAAAAATCTGGTTCCTCATTTAAGTCACACTTCGTTGAGGTTAATTATCTCTATTTCCATTTTTTTTGTCTATGTGAAAGGGCACAGATGTAAAAAATAATATAGGTCAGAACTCATTTAATCAGCATTTTGGCAAAGGAAAAGGCCATTCTATATTGCAGTGTAGCAGTGGCTGTTTGCCTTATATTATCAGTCTTTTCAACATGGGAATTCAAGCTAAAGCAATAAAACATGAACTTCCAATCTTTTTTTTTTTTTCCAAAAGCATAGTGAAAAGGCAACATTAGTCAGAAGAAACACTGAATAAACTGAACGGTAGGATGAATACGAGTATCTACGTTTGCATCCAGATAGGGGTTTCAAATATACTCCTTCCTTTTTTAATTTAAGGTGATAAAAATTTCAGATTAAAGTATCTGGTCTGATATCAGTTTGGGTAGTCTCCAAAGATATATTCTGTTATGTACAGGCTCTAGTCAATTTAGTTGTAACTTTGAGCTGGTCAAATAAAAAAGTAGTGTTTATCCAGGCCAGCAAATATATTACTTACAGCATAGCACTTTCATCATGGAAGATCCCCAAACTCTATGTTTACTCATGTTTAGTCACAATATTTTCTAGTGAAATACATCCACTGTTTTGATGGGTCATAGCAGCAATTTAAGAGCACAGCAACAACACAGCAATAGATGGGAATGGAAATATTCTGGATTTACCTCAAATGACAGAAAGATTTAAGTAGATTTGCTACATATCGAGAAAGTGGGTACTAGCCAAAAGAATGCTGTCAGTCTTGCCAATCACCCAAACAAAATTGCTCTGTTTAAAGAAGTTGACGGTTGAGAAGAGTACATTCAATTTTTAATACTTATTCATGTTTCTAATTACAGTTCTTTCTGGCTGTTGTGTGCAACTCCACATCGATCTGGATGATGTGAGCCTCCATGAAAAGCCAAAAACATTACAGCAATGTCCTTAAACACTAAAAGCAACCTATACCATTGCATGAACCAAGGACCAGTTTTTGTCTCTGAAACAATCACTGTTTCTCTTGGAGAGCCAACTCAGACAAGAACAAGTCGGGAGATTTCTAGGCATGGCAGACTACTATCTATAACACACGCGCATGTATCTTCACATAAGATACAGGATTTTTTTGGCACTGCATCATAAGACTTGAAATAGAGACCAAAGTTGCAGGTTTGTCCAAGATACCAGCCAGGAGCTTCCTCCAGAGGATCTGAGTGATGTTCACCTAATACTATATGTTTCACATCAATTTCATGCTGACACCTGTTAAAAGAGAGGCTACAAGAGTATAAAAACAAAAACAAAAACAAAAACTTTTTTCCCTTGTCATTGTTGTCCTTCTTGTCTTATGCTTTGATCAACTCACTGATTTTCAGTGTGGAATATGTCTAATAAATATGTAAACTTTTTCCTCAGATGTATCTACAACTATATTAACAGCTTTAAAATATTTAAGTTAGTTTTAAACTGATATTACCATCTGATATGATGAATGAGCTACCTAGGAAAAAGAAGTTAGATATGTGATGCAAAACTGAATTTAGCTGTTATGAATAATGAAATATAAACATGTGTTGGGTTTTTAAATTATGGCCACAGCTTTATCATCTTTCAACTTCAGTGTGGGAGAGATTTAGCCTTTACTTGAACAGATTTAGAGGTAAAGAATATGTATGTAGAGATAAGCAAATTCTTGGGATTTGTTTGATGTGATGTTATAAATACAATAGCTTTGATTTCTTGCCATGTAAAACAGTTGATATAATTGCCTTTCATTTATTTCTGGATTTTGAGGCTGAATTTACAAAAGCTTTTGCTCTTCCTATTAATTACAATTCTACCAAACCCAACGTATCTGTCTTTCCTAGGTGTCATTTTACTGGGACAAACTTCCTTGCTCTACAAACAAGAAATATCTGAAGTCCAGGAGTCAGCATCATCACAAGTGAAATAAGAATCTGGCCAAACTCATGAAAAGAAAATCAAATAATGTGCTGCTTCTATCATATTCGCATTTTCACATAAATTCCACCCCAATCCCACAATCTTTTTTTAACACTCATATTTGCTGAACCCAGTCTTTTGCTCTGCTACTGTCCCCCAAAACTTCCCTTTGCTGTCCCGTCCTCCCTCCTGCAGCCCCTCTGGGGTTCACTCTCTGCCCCCACACCTGAACAGTGCTGCCCACGGAGGTGATGGACAAAGTCACCAACGCCATCATCTTGGGACAGAACTTCCATTTTTTCTCTGCTGCTACATCACCATGAGCTGGCTCTGGGGAGAAAGATCGCTTTGAAGTTGAAATAGCTTTGAGCACCGTTGTCTTTAATGGCTCACATTGGCCAGCTTTTCCTCTTACTTAAACTTACTGTAAATTTAAATGAATGCTGCTTAAATTGCAGTGTCACAAGTGAATGATTAATCAAACTTAATTAATCTCTAGTTGAAGTTATTTCTGAAGAGGTTTCACAGTGCATCACAGAGTGGCAAATCTTTTTTATTCGGGAAGTGTTTGTGTTAAATAAAGAATACCAAATGGTATCATACGCAAGCCTCAGACCTTGGGAATTTACTACCACTAGAGAAAGCAAAGGAGGAACAGGAATCTTCAGACAAAAAAAAAAGCCAATAGAAAAATCAGATTTACACAGTACCTAGCTTGAATTACTGTGGCTTTGCATTTCAAATATGGACCACAGTAATATGGAATTAGGCTAGAAAATAAACTGAAGACTTAGTTTTCATTTGCATGAAAAAAACTCAGCATTACCAAGAATACAGTTATTATTTCCTCCTTGGTCATTGCTGGCACTGTGCAACATAGTTTACTAATGTACGTTCCAGATGGGTGCAGTGGGTTCGGCATACTGAGAGTCCTTGTGTTTACTTTGAACTCAGGGCTCTGCACTGAGTATGAGCCTACCGTTCTCCAGCTCCTTTAAGGTACATCCAGGTTTGGAAACTTTCTCCTCTTCCACTTCTTCTCTGAAGGAGGCATCTTCAATAGAAGTAAGTTATGGATTTGCACCACAAAATCTGACCACGACTTTTCCAAGTGTATACTACAGCAATATGTTTTCTTCGTAGGAAGTCAGTAATTGGTAGGAAATGCACAGGACTCCAAATATACTAATTCCACATCCTGCTAACTTATCTCTGAAAAAAATCAAAGTAGTTTCCTCTTGTGCCTAGTAATAGAAGTTCATTGTCTCTCTAAGAATTCTTCCTTTCTTCAGATACTCCTATCAACAGTCACCAGGTTCTCTAAAACTGGTTATGTATTCACAGTTTTATAACAAGGGAAATTGCTTTTGGTCGTTCTGTCTTCTTATTAAGGTCAGAGATGATAAAGGAGATTACATATTTGTCCCCAAAGAGAAAGTGATTTATAGCCTTTGCCGGAGAGGTGTAAAAAGCTGGAATATATTTTCTTTCTTCTTTCCAACCCAAAGTATTAGAGGAGAGTTTTTAAAAATTATATTGAATGTGTGGACATGAATATTATATAAACATTAACAGCAATATAATATTACTACACTACAGACCTATATGACAGGCTCATCTTTGCACAGCTGAAACGCAAAGCTTAATAATGCCTTTTTTGCTCCTCTTTGGGTTATTTCTTTTTATTTTTCTTTTAATGGTAGTTATAAGAGCCTGGAATTGTATTTTTAAAACAAAATGTCTGTTCTTGAAGTAGTTATAGATAAGTTGCGATCTATTTATTTCTTTGAAGTCTAGCACCATTCCAAAGTCTGTGTTGTATGGTAACAGCAAGCACACATGCAGGCATAATCAGTGCGGAGGGCATGATCTGGAAACAGACTGCTACCTCGTGAGCGAGTAAAAGCTGTAGAAGGATAACTGAACCATCCACACCTACAACCTTTGAAGACCTAAAAGCTGGCTATAACTACAGTCTGTCAGGGTTGGACATGAGCACGAGCAAGCCAGCCTGGCTCTCTCTGGACAGACACCCACATGCAGCAGCACCATCAGCCGCGACGTGATGCTCAGTGCTGGCACCAGAGCCATGGCAGGCTGGATTTCACCCTGCGGTCCAGCAGCCCAATGTCTGGAAAGACTCAGCCATGATGCTCAGCACAGGTTGTTCCAGGCATGTTAACTGCTGTGTTTAGATGGGTCTGGCCAGCCCAGGAAGGCACAAACTCATGGTAGTTCCTGCCTGCCTTGGAAGCCAAATACATGAAAGTAAGATGCTCACATAAGCAAAAAGATTAAACTGCCAGCAAGAAAAGTATGCCTGTGGGAGGGCAAGAGCCATGAACACCCCACACATGACAAAAGCTGTAAAACAGGCTAAAAGTGCATTTCACAGTTGCTACAGGGATTAATCTCATCCCACAATTACTTTGGATACAAAGCCCTTTGACGTCAAATAGACAGTTCCTCAAAAACTTCAATGGCTTTTGATCCTGGCCATAGAGACGAAAAAGCTGTGGGACTCTGTAAATCCTGATTCAGCTTTTGTTTTGCATGCTCTAAATATAGTTTCATATGCTTAAGTTAATTGAAAGCACAGTGTTTGCATAATGTTTTCAAGTTGCCTTTTGAAATTGGCTCCACTACTTTTATTTAGTAGTTTTCACTGAAAAGCAAGGGAAAAACTGTCTCACCATGGTATTGATAGCATAAAGGAAATCACTTTCATAGCATTGAAGGGGACTATAGCTGATGTAAAAATTGAAGCATGTACTGACCTTAGGAAGAACACTGTCATTTTCAGTACCAGAAACACAGTGTCCCCAAAAAATCTTTTCCAGCCCCAGAAAAGCTGTCACCAGCTATTTTTGAAGCTTTGCCTCTAAGTTAATAGAGCTCATAAGCTAAAAGTCTGTACATAGAAGGGGAAACTTTTGCTAATTGGGAACAACAATACTCATAATATAGCAAAAAGGCTGGAGAGCTTTTTTTTTTTATTTTACTCACCTAGAGGAGAGGTTTCAGGAGGATTAAGATATGACAAGTATTTGACAGTGTAGTGAATTCCTTTTCCAAATTGCCTGTTTCTCACTTAGCATATCCTCACCGGACTTTATTATAAAGTCAGCTCACGTCTATTCCGTTCACACCACTGGACTTATGAAGTGAACTGGTGTTAACAAGACAGACGTGCTCTTTCTGTGGAGGATTTAGAAATCTATGTATCATGGTCTTTTCAATTTAATTTAAATTCAGGAGAGAAAAATACAAATATTGTAAATATTATTTTCATAAGAACACAAAACATACATATCAAGCAGCTGTACTGGATCACCAAAGGATATTCTAGTTCTAGTGTCCTATCTCCAACACTGGCCAGTGGCAAAAACTTAATAAAAATACAGAAAGGAGAGCAAGCATGTTGTGAATATTTTCTCAGAGTACTTTCTCAGCCTCTAGCAATCTGTAGCACTAGAACATACTAAGCTAGAGATATGACTTCTAATAATCCACAATGGATTTACTTTTGCTGACTTGTCCAAGGTTTTTTTGAGGCTTGGTAAAATTCCAGCACTCACAACATCCAGTGGTAAGAAATTCCACAGATTAACTATTCATTGTGTGAAAAACGCCTTCATTTTTGCTTTTGCTGCCAACCGATAATATAATTCGATATCTACTAGTTATTGTCTTGAAAAATATAGAGAAAAAAATTTTCCCTGTCCTCTATGCCATTCACAATTTTAGAAGCCTCTTTTTGCATTTTCACTCAGTTGTCTCTTTTCCAGGCTGATGAATTCTAAACTACTTGGTATCTATGACTAGTAAGGAGTCAGTCTTTGCTTACCCTTTCAACCGTTGTATCTTTTCAGCTTTTAGTATGTCCTTCTGAAATAGGACTGAAACTGCACATACTGGTTTTAACTTACAAAACGGCACGGTGCTGTGCTCTGTTTTGTTCTCTGTTCCTTTTCTGATTATTCCTCTGGTATGCTATTTGCTTCATTCTGTTATGAATGGGCTCAGAGCTGATATTTTCATCAAAAGGACCTGCTTTAACCCCAAGGTCAATTTCTGAAGCCTCCTCATATCCCATCATTTCACAACATTTTAAAATAAGGGTCTTCTTTTTTTCAGTGTGCACCGTTTTATTATTCTCATTATATATAAGGCAAACCGCATACTGAACTCCTTTACGAAGACCATGGCCAGATGATCAAGGAAAGTTGCTGTGCTCCTCAGCACCGGGGTCTAATTTGGGGCTCCCCAGTTTAAGAGTGCTGAGGAAGGGGCAAGGCAGTGTAGGGCTGCCAGGGGGCCAAGAGCACCATGAGAAGGGGCTGCAGGAGCTGAGTAAAGAGGAGACACTGTAAGAGCAACCAGCAGTTACTTGAAGGGTAGTTGCAAGGGTGACAAAGCCAACAGCTCCTCAGTAGTGGCAAATGATATAACAAGGGGCCACACATTGCAGTGAGGGAGATTGAGGTTGGACATTAGGAAAAACTTTTTCACTGGGAATGCAGTGCAGGTTTCCCAGAAAGGCTGTGAAATCTCCATCCTTGGAAGCTTTCAAGATTTGTGCCTAGACATTGGCACAGCTGACCTGGTCTAGTACTGGTGATGGTCCCACTTCGAGCAGTAGATTGGACTTGATGACTGCCAGAGGTTCTCCAACCAACGTTTCTGTGAGTCTGTGATAGAATGACTTTACAGTTTTTACACTGGGTATGACATTTGCTGATCTGTTTCTTGAGTTAATGGTGTAGCAAAGCTATCTGAACATCTTAATTATTCAGCTTAATTAGATGTCTGTAGTTGTGCATCCTGGCTTTAAAAAGACAAATCCCTGAGCTTTAGACGACAGCAGAAGCAGCAGTGAAAAATCCCAGTGAAATACCATATTATTTCATAGAGTTCACATAGTTGCAGTAAAAATTTGTTTGAATTGACGATTCATCCCTAAGTTTTTACATCTTTTAAAAATATTCATGTAAGAGCATTTGAGTCTTTGCATCTTCAAAAAGAAGAGCGAGCTCTTAGAAGAAAGTGTGTCTTTTGCACTTAACCACTGGAATTGATCATCAGTAACTCATACAATGTGATTTAGGCAACCAGCCAGGCAGACCAATGGATCCCAATCCCCTTTGTTGGCTGATTCAGTGCATTACAAGCATGGGAGATACTGAAGGCTTTGAAACCTTCAGAGAGAGACGAAACAGGAGTAAGCAGGTCTCAAATGTTTTAAATATTAGAATATTTTTCCGTCAGCTCTTTCCCAAGAGTTTATATTGCATTTAATAAGGTTCATGGACTCATTATTTAAAAATAGCTGGTTTTTCTCTGTACTAAGGAAAAGAGACAGTAATATATCAAGTTTATTTCCAGTAATCAGACTTCACAATCAGTTTTATTCTGTCTTATTCACAATATAAAATTTACTTTTCTGTCCTCTTCTTGCTGCTTTTATTCTAATTCCCGTTGTAGTGAAAAAGTGACTAGAAAAGCATTTCTAGCATAAATTCAAGTGTGAGTGCAAAAAAGTCCTTGTTCTGGTTTGTATCAGTGAAAAACAACGTCACCAAACATTGATAGGAAGAAAGCTAATTTTACAGAAAATACCACAAAGTGTATGCTTGAAGATAACTACATTTAAGTTTGTAAGACACATTTAATGTGTGCAGCTTTACAAATATGCAACCAAAAACGTTTTGTAAATATAAAATTGTTTATATTTTATTAAGGAAAAAATAAATATTATTTTACCAACCAGGATAGGTAAATATTTTTCAAGGAAAATATCCACAACATAGGCCATGTGCCTGTTTGCTTTAAATAGCACTTTACTCCCAGGAACATAATTCATTGTCAATAATGCAGCAAATAAGTTTTGCTTTCTTACTGTCTGAATTTTTTCTGCTCCTTTCTTGGTTTCTTTTTGCACACTGATTTCTGAAGTTCTTACAAATATTGCTCTTTAACTTGCTCTTCAGGAAGAGAAAAAAATTGATCATACTAATGTTTTGATTGAGAACAGTATATTTCATTACCTGACTTGATTATGATAACCTTTAAAATTAAGTTCATGGTGTGAATAGAAGCAGTAGAAAATTCAAAATTCATTTATTAAATACACTGCAATCCTTGCTTAAAATTGGCTGTTTGCCAGACAGACAGTTCACTTGCCAGATACAGGAAATGCAAAAGGAATGCAGATAGGAACAAGATAAAATAATTTTAAAATGAAAATGAAAACATATGATGCTATTCTTTTGCGACCTTGGACTGATGGACTTCTTTCAGCTAAAAGCAGATACTTCAGCAAGTACATAATAAGTGGCACTGGCAAGAATAAAAACTTTACTAGCATGTTATGCTTTCACACTTTTACAAAATGGAGGACAGATACTGCAAAATTATGCACCTAAATGATAAATTCTGCTGTTTCTCAGGTAATAGGGGCTGAAATGGCCCTCACCATAATTTCACTAGTTTAAGCTTTACCCTAATTGTGTTATCTCACATAGCAGTGAGATGCTGTGGAAGCCCATGCCGGCACACCTTGGCAGCCAATGACTCAGTTAAGGAGGGGAAAACACTTCTCTATCTCTGCACACATTGAAAGAGAAAAGAGCTACTCCCTTTGTTTCTTGTCAAGTCGATGAGCCATAAATGTGGAAATTTAACAGGCTAGTCATCTCACCCAGAGTCCTTGGAAAGGGTCCCTCCTCCACCCCTTAAAAAAACATACTGGCAGGATGCATCAGTTATCAGTGACACAAACCAAGCCTGGCCTCTTTTAAAGGACAGCATCACATCTCCAAGGGAGACACTGATGATGGAGATAGGGACAAAGGCTAGGAAAGCCTTGGCAAACGCACGGCAAGTGTTTCTGGAACAGAAAACAGAGAGCAGAAAAGCAGGTGCAGGGTGGAGGCCGAGGCACCGTAAACAGAGAGCTCCAGCAACAGACACTCCCAGGGCAGCAGTCTTGGGACTGACCTAAGAGTGTGCACAGAACCATCAGAGCCACACCAAAGCTTTCTGCTCCATCGTCTCCTTCAAAATACCCTGTACACAGAGACAGGGAGTGGATCATGCAAAACTAGTGAGGTCAGCTTTTTCAGCAGAGGCTCCCTGTGTGGCAGCTCCCTTAGCAGCAGATTTCCAGCTGGATTTCAGCAACAAAGCACAGCGATGCACCTGCAGGAGGGGCTGTCCTCCTCTAGCCTGCACTCAGGGCTAAACAATAACGAGTTGTTCTACCACCCAAGACCTTTCCCCAGCTGAGAAAAGGAATTGGGAGAAGGAGGGAGACTCGTGGGTTGAAGTTTAAACAGATTTAATAAAATAAGAAAGCCAATATTAATACTAATACAAAAGACACAAAGATATACTTAGCCCACAGAGTGGTGGCAAGTCCCTCCAGGGAGCACAACCATTGAGCAAAAGGGAGAGGGAGAGTAAAACAAAAAACAACAAAAAAACCCACCACCCTGCCCTACCAAGCTTTCCCATTTATAGTGAACATGATGTTCACTATATGAACATGTCGGCAGCAGCGGCAGCAGTGACAGCAGCGGCAGCGGCGACAGAGACTGAGGTGAGTGCGGGGCGAGGGTGAGATCGGGTGGTTTCTGTGCTCTGGGCCCCCCCGAGCAGCAGCCCCGAGACCCGGAAGTTCCCGGCAACGAATCAGGAGAGGAGGGGGCGTAGCACCACCCCCTGTGATCGGGTGATAAAAAGCGTCTGGGAGGACAGGGACTAGTCCCTGCCCAGACGGGAGAAGGGGAGTCAGCAGTGACTGTGCGTGTCCCAGGGCGGGGGAGGCCACAGCCGTTTGCAGCTCGTTGGGGAGGGCGCTGACTCTCTCCCAGTGCACAAGATGAGGAAGGCGCCAAGGAGCTGTGAATCTTCTGCTGTCAGTTGGCAGCAGCGGCGGCAGCGATAGCGACTGAGGTGAGTGTGGGTGAGGGTGAGATCGGGCTGTACCGGGCGGGTTCCGTACTCAGGGCCACCCGAGCAGCAGCCCCCGAGTCCCGTCCCAGGAGAGGAGGGGGCGTAGCCGGAGGCACCGTGGGAGATTTGAAGGGCCCCCCTGGGGAGCATGAGCGATCCGGAGTGTGGTGAACAGGAGCGCGCAAACAGGGGCGTGGGAGTTTGCGCAGCAGTTCTCGCAGGCCAGGCGACAAGCAGGGTAGGCGGTCAGGCAGGTATGGTTTCCACTCAGTGGGGCCCTAAGTCCCTTGCGGGTGCCAGAAAAGACATGGCAACCCAAACGGACCTGCCGCGGAAGCATGCGGAGGTGCAGGTGGCAGGCTGCAGGGAGTGCCAGAGCCTGGTCCTGGCACTCGAGGGTAACGGAGACCTCACCTGTGTGAGGTGCGAACAGGTCGACGACCTGATCTCCTTGGTGGCCCAGTTCAAGGAGGAGGTGGAAAGGTTAAGGAGTACAAGAGCATCCCAGGAAGAGCATGGCAGGCAGTGCTGTTCCCTGTCTGTCCTGGGGAAAACGGACGGGCCTAATGCTCCTCAGGTAGTGGAGGATCCTCTTCCTCCTCTACAAGGAGCAGGAGGAGACCTAGGGGATGGGGGGGAATGGAGGCAGGTCCCTGCTCGTGGTGGCAGGCGAATCCCATCCTGACCTTCCTCCCCTCCCCACGTCCCCCTGCAGAATAGGTATGAGGTGCTGGAGCCTGAGTGTCTTCCTGAGTGTCAGGAAGACACAAATCTAGGTGAAAGACCCTCTACGGGGCTACGTAAACAGAAGCAACCAAGTAAGAGGGTTGCAACCAGCTCCAAAAAGGAGAAAAGAAAAGTAATTGTTATAGGCGACTCCCTGCTAAGGGGAACGGAGGGCCCCATATGCAGGCCAGACCCGACTCACAGGGAAGTCTGCTGCCTCCCAGGGGCACGGGTAAGGGATGTTGCCAGGAGGCTTCCTCAACTGGTGAGGCCCTCTGACTACTACCCACTATTAGTATTCCAGGTGGGTAGGGATGAGATTGAAGAGAGAAGTCCCAGGGCTATCAAAAGGGACTTCAGGGCCCTGGGGCGTTTGGTAAAGGGGGTAGGTGCGCAGGTGATATTCTCTTCAATTCCTTCGGTGTTTGGTGAAAATAGGGAAAAGACTATGAAAGTACAACAGATTAATATGTGGCTAAGAGACTGGTGCCGTAGGTGGGATTTTGGGTTCGTTGACCATGGGGCGGCTTTCATGACACCGGGCCTGCTTATGCCGGATGGGGAACAGCAGAATCAGAAGGGGAAAAGGGTTATGGCCCAGAAGTTAGCAGGGCTGATCAAGAGGTCTTTAAACTAGGTTCGATGGGGGAGGGGGATAAGACCAGGGCAGCCACAAATGAACCTAGGGGTGACAGGCCTGCGTCAGGGGAAAGGCCGCTAGCCCAGCTGAAGTGCGTTTACACCAACGCACACAGTATGGGCAACAAACAGGAAGAGCTAGAAGCCACTGTACAGCAGGAAGGTTATGATGTGGTTGCCATCACAGAAACGTGGTGGGATGACTCTCATGAGTGGAGTGTAGCTATGGATGGCTATAAGCTCTTTAAGAGGGACAGGCGAAGCAGGAGAGGCGGTGGGGTAGCGCTGTATGTTAGGGAGTGCTTGGACTGTGTCGAAATTGAGGAAGATGGTGAGGATGACAAGGTTAAATGTTTATGGGTGAAGATCAGGGGGAAGGTCGGCAGGGCGGACATTACGGTGGGAGTCTGTTATAGACCACCCAACCAGGATGAGCAGGCGGACGAGGCGTTTTACAAGCGGCTGTCAGAAGCCGCCCGGTCGCCAGCCCTTGTACTCGTGGGCGACTTCAACTTGCCGGATGTCTGCTGGAAATACAACATGGCAGAGAGGAAGTAATCTAGGAGATTCCTCGAACGTGTGGAGGACAACTTCCTCATGCAAGTGGTAAATGTGCCCACTAGAGGAGGGGCCCTGCTTGACCTGTTGTTTGTGAACAGAGAAGGACTAGTGCGAGATGTGAGGGTTGGTGGCTGTCTTGGGAGTAGCGACCACGAAATGTTAGAGTTTTCGATAGTGGGGGAAGTAAGGAGGGGCAAGAGTAGAACTTCTGCCTTAGATTTCCGGCGGGCAGACTTTAGCCTGTTTAAGAGGCTGGTGGACCGAGTCCCTTGGGAGTCAGTCCTGAAGGGCAAAGGAGTCCAGGAAGGCTGGACATGCTTCAAAAGGGAATTGCTAAATATTCAGGAGCAGGCTGTCCCAGTCTGTAGGAAGACAAGCCATCGGGGAAAAAGACCAGCCTGGTTAAACAGAGATCTTAGGCTAGAACTTAAGGAAAAAAAGAGAGGTACTTGCTCTGGAAGAAGGGTCGGGTAACTTGGGAGGTCTACAGGGACGTGGCCAGGTCGTGTAGGGAGAAGATTAGAAGGGCCAAAGCTCAATTAGAGCTTGATTTGGCTGCTACGGTCAAAGATAATAAAAAAAGCTTCTACAAATACATTAACAGCAAAAGAAGGGTCAAGGAGAGCCTCCACCACTTGCTGAATGAGGAGGGTAGTGTAGTGTCAGGGGATGAGGAAAAGGCAGAGGTGTTCAATGCCTTCTTTGCCTCGGTCTTTAATGTCAAGACCGGTTGTCCTCAGGAGTCTCGGCCCCCAGAGCCTGAAGTTAGGGACAGGGGGCTGTGTGAACCTCCCGTAATCCAGGAGGAGACGGTTAGTGACCTGCTGTGCCAGTTGGACACCCACAAGGCTATGGGCCCAGATGCAATTCACCCCAGAGTAATGAAGGAACTGGCAGATGAACTTGCGAAACCACTCTCTATTATCTACCGGCAGTCCTGGTTAACTGGAGAAGTTCCAGCTGACTGGAAATTAGCAAATGTAATGCCCATCTACAAGAAGGGTCGGAAGGACGATCCAGGGAACTATAGGCCTGTCAGCCTGACCTCGGTGCCAGGCAAGGTGATGGAACAGATCATTCTGAGTGCCATTACACGGCACATGCAGGACAATCAGGGCATCGGGGCCAGCCAACATGGATTCATGAAAGGCAGGTCCTGCTTGACCAACCTGGTCTCCTTCTATGACAAAGTGACCCGCTTAGTAGATGAGGGCAGGGCTGTGGATGTAGTCTATCTAGACTTCAGTAAGGCATTTGACACTGTCTCCCACAGCATCCTCTTAGACAAACTGGCTGCCTGGGGCTTGGATGGGTGGACTCTTCGATGGGTTAAAAACTGGCTGGATGGCCGAGCCCAGAGAGTGGTGGTGAATGGGGCAAAGTCCAACTGGCGGCCGGTCACTAGCGGTGTTCCCCAGGGCTCAGTTCTGGGGCCGGTGCTGTTCAATATCTTTATAGATGATCTAGACGTAGGGATTGAGTGCACCCTCAGTAAATTTGCAGATGACACCAAGCTGGGTGGGAGTGTCGATCTGCTGGAGGGTAGGAAGGCCCTACAGAGGGATTTGGACTGGTTAGATAGATGGGCTGAGACCAACGGCATGAGGTTCAACAAGAACAAGTGCCGGGTCTTACACTTCGGCCACAACAACCCCATGCAGCTCTACAGGCTGGGGGAGGAGTGGTTAGAAAGCGGCCCGGTGGAAAGAGACCTGGGGGTGCTGATCGACAGCCGGCTAAACATGAGCCAGCAGTGTGCCCAGGTGGCCAAGAAGGCCAATGGCATCCTGGCCTCTATTAGGAATAGTGTAGCCAGCCGGTCTAGGGAAGTGATCGTCCCTCTGTACTCGGCACTGGTGAGGCCGCACCTTGAGTACTGTGTCCAGTTCTGGGCCCCGCACTTCAAGAAAGATGTTGAGGTGTTGGAGCGAGACCAGAGGAGGGAGACCAAGCTGGTGAAGGGTCTGGAGGGTCTGACCTACGAGGAACGGCTGAGGGAGCTGGGGTTGTTTAGCCTGGAGAAGAGGAGGCTCAGAGGTGACCTTATTGCAGTCTACAACTACCTGAAGGGAGGTTGTAGTGAAGTGGGAGTCGGTCTCTTCTCCCGGGCAACTAGCGATAGGACAAGAGGACACAGCCTCAAGCTTCGCCAGGGGAGGTTCAGGTTGGACATTAGGAAGAATTTCTTTTCAGAAAGGGTTATTAGACATTGGAATGGGCTGCCCAGGGAGGTGGTGGAGTCACCATCTCTGGATGTGTTTAAGAAAAGACTGGACATGGCACTGGTGGTGTCAGGGCAACGGTTGGACTTGATGATCCCTGAGGTCTCTTCCAACCTGGTTGATTCTGTGATTCTGTGATATGTTAATGTTATAGAAAACACCTGTGGGACAGCCTGGGTCAGCTGTCCTGACTTTCACTGCTAATGGCCTTGATCACCATACCACAGCTGGCCACAAACTGAAACGAAATGTAACAGAAAAGTGATTCTATAAATTTTATCCCTGAAAAACCAGGACAGGGGCTTAAGGGACACCAGATTCTGGGAGAAAGGAAATCTCAGTTAAAGCTGCTGCTCCAACTCCAACTCAGGCTGCTGAAACAGTAAGAGAGGCCATGAGGAAAAAAACGTCTTGTTTATGCTTTTATTTGTGTCGATTGGTGTGTTTGTGTCACAGGCTTTCAGTCTGTCCTTCTGAGAATCCTACACTGTCATGCAGTCCCCTTGTTTTGGGAACACATGCAGAATGTTTGAAAACTCCCATTATTTATCCAGAAGAGCAGATTACAGCAGCTACTGATTGCATGAGGATGTGCAAGAACAGTGGTGGGGTGCTAAATACTGCAGCAGTTACTGTAGGTCTTCAGTGCACAAAGGGACTGAAAAGAAGAGATTGTACATGCAAGTACAGTAAGAGATAAATAGCTGAAAAGTCTCAAAAAAATACACTAAGGAAAAATTTCAAGAGACAAATTCTAGTGTCAAAAGAGATTACTGCAATAGATTAATTTTAAGCAATGTCATTTGTATTACTAGAGTATGAAGGGACAAATGCTCTTTTTAATATGTGAAAATGTTCTAAGAGATGCATTTTAATAAATTTAATGAGAATGTTTTAGAAAGTTAAGAAAAACACCCTCAAAGGATCTTCAAGGAGTTAAAATGTAGGCAGGGTGTTCTTAAATGCATTAACATTTATGTGGAATAAAAGTTTAAACAATATCCTTCCATCCTATACATGATTCAAGTCAATAAAGAAATAAAACCCTGCTGTGTTAATGGGAGCCTATCCACTGGTTTCACTGGGATTTCACTCCAGCAAGCCTCAGATATAGTCCTACTTTAATTTAAAGTTGGATTTGCAAACTCAAATCAGTACTTTTTATTTGAGGAAGATTTCTTAAACTGTACTGAAACCCAGCAGACAAAGATAAATGCTGCTTTCCTGCCTGTCTCCCAGTTTCTCGCTTTTTACACACTTCAGATCAGCTCACAGCCAGCTGCTCACTGATCAGCATCACTCTGCAGTTACCAGCAGGTTTATTTCTGCGTGTTCCTCTGCCAGATCCCTGATTTCTGTTCTGTATTGTTAGCTTGCATTAAATTAACCTTACCCCTGCTTGGCTTTGGGGCAGAAAAGCCTTCTGGCTCCAAGGCAGTTAACCTTTCATTTGTCAACCTGTTGGACCACCTCAGCTGGTGTTAGATCACAATCAGGGAAATTAAGTTTCTTATAATAAATCCACAGAGGATGGGGTCAGACACTGCGGCTGTGGTCATTTATCTAGGGCTGCTGGTTTCTGACACCTCCACTGGTCCCAGGAAACCTCCTCTCAGAGGGCTTCACCGCCATGTCAGTGCCCTCACACAAAGCCCCAGACAAGGAAGATGCAAGTACCGATACCCACCCTGCCTTCAGGCTGAAGTAGCTGGAAAGGATGGAAAGCTTGGAGAAGTAGTAAATTTGTCCTTTACATCAAGTAAATTCATTGGCTTTAAGGACATATACATGTTTTTCCAGATTACTGTCTAAAGCACTTGGAAAGCACAGCTAAAGGCTGCAAGACTGGTATCTAAATCAGTGAGCTTTCCAACCAGTCAGGTGTGGGATCAGAGAGGGTGAGAGGCTTCTCTGTCTCCAGCGCTGCTTCAAAGAAAAAGTGACTCTCCTTTCTACCCTCACCTTGCTGTTGTTGGATTTCTCTGATGAAAGACCTTCAGCATTTAATTGAAGACTGTTATGTTAACAATGAGTGAAGGAAGATGCTTCCACTAGACCAGACACAAAGGGAACTGTGATCTGAGACATATCCTCATCTTTGAGCATTGCTGCTGACACCTCCCACCTGAACATGCTGGTTTATGCAGATCAGTCAAAGGTGGCCAAGTTGCACCATTGGCCATGCAGAAACCAGTATGGCAGGTTCGTGGTAGGAGGCATGTCATTTAAAACTTTTTCACACATCTCCACATGATGCTGAGATCTCAGCATACCTTTCCAAAAACCCACTCTCAGGTCTGCATTACTTGATCCAGATTTTCAGAAGAACTACTGTGACATGATCAAGGACTGGATGCACTTCACCTAGGTCCCACTTAAGGTTATGAACCTGATACCAGCTTTATAATGTCTCTGCTACTTACTTAAGCGTAGGAATCATTTTCTCTAACATATTGAAATATCTGACCAGTATTGTTACAATTGTTACAAAGAGCAAAACCAAAATGAGTCCTTAATTTAGGCCTCAAATTATGTGTCTGATTTAGAATAGTTGAGTAAGAACCACACGTTGCCAAGCATTTTAGGAAATAAGGATTTGTGAGGCTAAAAGAAGAAAAAAAAGCCAAATTGTTGCAAGCATGATCAGCTACCACAAACATAATGTACTCTTCTATTGCACTGGGAAAGTGATTAGGAACTATGTATAGGATCCCCCAAGTTCAATGTAATAATGACATTGCAATAAGATTATATTTTTTTAAGGTATTTGACTCAGTCTTACTTTATATTTCAGTTCTAAAAACAGGAATCACACAAAACTACCACAGCACATGCTAAATGGATTTAAAACCAATAAATCACAAAATGTAATTGTGAACAAAGATGCATCCTCCAACAGTTGTATTCCTAGTGGAATCCCTCATGTGTCACCTTTTGGCCTTGCGCTCTTTAAAATATTTTATCTAACCTGAAAAAAAAAAAACCACGAAGCTGTCCCTGACATACTTTGGGTCTGACAAAGCTGAGGAAAATCACAGGTGATGAAAATATAAGCTGCTGATACAAGGCATGCTGAATAATCTGCACACAGACACTGAAATACGAATTTCTGTATCACATTATAAACAAGAAATACCGAGTCATGTTTCCAGGACATGGGAGTCTCTCCTGGGAATCATTGCTCTGGAGCAGGTATTAGAAGCCTTGGCAAATAACTAGCTAAGAATAACTCCTTAGAGTGACACTGTGGTCAGACTTGGAATATAATTTGTGCAGTCACAGTAAAAATTCCCCTGTTTCACCCTACAGGAACTCTACATTACATCATTTGTGTGACTGCTTCTCAGATACTAAGCCCAGTTTTACTGTCCTCAGAGTATGCTGATTGAGCTCATTTAAGAGAAAATGAAGAAAGAATCACATAATCAATTTCATTAAATAAATTGAAAAAAAACCCCTAATTTTAGTGAAGATTTCCCCCTGTGAACAGAGAAAGTTCTGTAATGACTTGGTCAGTCTAATAAAATCTACACGGTGAACAGAAATTCAATAACAGCAAAGAAAGAGCTAAACCAAACCAGAAAGTCAAAGGAGACAAATTCAGAAGGGAAATACTTTTAGCAATGCATTTTTTACAGATCAGGACAATTACCCAGGCTTGAGTACTAGTGGAAACAAAAACTTCATCAACCAGCAAGTGTAAGATAACAGGCAGTAAACTTGCATGGCAATGAACGCACAGAGGAGATGCCATTTCTGGCAGCAAATTTTAAAACTTCCTATGCTGGAGAGAAAGCTGAAGATCACAATTCAGTGTCCTGCACGTTTTCACATTTGGGTGACTTTTTGAGTATTTCACCTGCACTTGCTGCAGGAGTTCTGCCATACTAGTCCAACCACTCTCTGCAACTAGGACAAACTGCAGATCAGAAATGCATCTTTTAGAAAGACTAAAATACATATGATCAAACTCAGCTGACACATTTTGGCAGAGGTCGTGTTTATCCTCAGCAGCTTTTGCAAGTAAATTCAAAATGATGCCTTAGCTTTTTTGGCTTAGAATGAACTCAAGACCACAAAGTGAAATGATTAGGCAATTTGGAAAAAAAAAATAGAGCTGTCAAAATGTGCTATGTAAGAGAAACTTTTAAACATTGATAGGAATGGCTTTGAAAGAAATTTCTGATGGGAAGTATGTCAAAGACTGCAACTTGCTGCAAAAAGAGATTAAGAAGAAATGGGAGAAACACAAGTTATTCTCATGTTTCCTGAACATATTTTTATTTGTAACAAGGTCTGAATGAATATATTGAGCTTAGCAACATAATGTGTATATGTACTTCAAATTAATCTGATTTGTTTCAACTTTCAGATCCAGGATCTTACTGTATCTTTATCTGCTAAATTAAAAAGCTTATTAGTAATATTTTGCTCTGCATCAGGTCAAACAATCTCCATTTGGCTAAAGTAAACTATCCAAGTTCCAGCTATCGTTCATGGTTCATTTTGTGTCATTAACTGTCAGCTATTGGAAAGGATTCAGGGAAAAACCACAGCCACTTCTCCCATCACAGAGACAGAACTGGAACCAGTTCTTCAGAGGAGGTCTATGCATCCCCGACAGTGCAACACAGAGAAGCAGGATCTCACAAAATCACAGAATGGTTTGGGTTGGAAGGGACCTCTAGAGATCATCTAGTCCAACCCTCTGCCAAAGCAGGTTCCCCTAGAGCACGTTGCACAGGGTCACATCCAGGTGGGTTTTAAATATCTCCAGAGAAGGAGACTCTACAACCTCCCTGGGCAGCCTGTTCTAGTGCTCTGTCACCCTCAAAGTAAAGAGGTTTTTCCTCATATTCAGATGGAACTTCCCATGTTTCAGTTTTTGCCCATTGCGCCTTGTCCTGTCGCTCATCACCACTGAGAAGAGTCTGGCCCCATCCACTTGACACCCGCCCCTAAGGTATTTGTAAGTATCAATAAGATCCCCCCTCAGTCTTCTCTTCTCTGGGCTAAACAGACCCAGCTCCCTCAGCCTCTCCTCGTAAGAGAGATGCTTCTCACTGAAGCTCAGTTAGGTTGACTTTTCATGACAACTGTGGGCTCCTTCTCATAGCCACCAGCAACAAAACTGATCTAATAGAGTGCTGCCACCAGAAAGGGGGCAGTGGTTTTGATTACTACACATATGACCATAAATTTTGCAATGCATTTTGCTTCTCCCCAGCTGATCAGAGAATCCTGATTTTTTTGGCTCTATTCTCTGTCATCTTATTTTTTTTTTTTTTTTGTGTTTTCCGTTTTAGTCATATATAAACTTTCTCACTGATAGCTCCATTTTTACAGACCACTGACAGGCACATGGAAGAGGGCAGAATCAAGGTCTGATCTCTGTGGGGCTGCTTTGGAGACTCCTTTTCACAGGTTAAACTGAGATGTCATTTGCCAGTTTCTGAAGCATTTAATGTATGTCATGTTGATTTTGTCGTCTTCCAGATATTTCATAAGACTTTTCTCATCTCGTTTCAAGTAAAGAAGTTTGAGTATTATACATCTACACTATTATCCTTTAATCAACCAAAATTACAGAAAACATAATGTGAAGCTGGTCTGATAGGATTATTTTCCATAAACACAAATGAACTTGCATTAATTATGTTACTCTCTTTTCATTCTTTATTAATTCAGTTTTGTATTAGCTGTTCCCTTATTTTGCCAAGGATTTATGTCACACTGACAAGCCTATAATTACTTGAGTCATCTCTTTTATTCCTTTTAAGTATTGGCATGTTAACTTCCTTTTGCTCTCCTGAAACATTCCCTGTGTTGCAAGAGTTATTGAAAATCAACATTAATAGTCAAGCTCCTCAACAGTGCCTTTAAAGCTGTCGGATACAGGTTATCCAAACCTGCTAATTTAAAAATGTTTAATTTCCTGTTCCAAAGCAGAACAGAAAGAGCTTCAAAGTTCCTGAAGCACATACAGCTCCTACCCCTCCAAATCATGCCAGTAAGAACTGGGAATGGTCAGGGTCTCCCATCCCTTGGAATAAGTCATAGAGGGCAACGACAAGAATAATTGCTGACTGTGATCCAGAAGAGAATGTGACAAGTGAATATTCTTTGACCTGCAAGTTGTTAAAACACAATTGTCTCTGTTTTAGCAGATGTGGCAACTGAGATGTGGGGAACCTTAGCAACACCAACAGTGCCATATATCAAACCTAATATTAGAAGTCAGAAGGTCTGAGCCCCTCCATGCCTAACAGCTACAGGCAACTTCTCACACATCCTCCTCTGCATAAACCAGAGGTTCCAACCAAAAATCACCACATCAAAGCACAAACAAACATGTACAACTGTTTATTACTAGTTGATTATCTTTTGATTGGTATCACAGTTAACAATAACTATGAAAAGGGAAGTAAATCAATTAATCGCTGATTTTTTTCATTTCTTCTGTACAGTTGCTGTTTTTTGCCTCAGAGTGAAATTTTTTTGTAAAGCAGTCAGCACACATGGAGTTAGCATGATGTATAACTACAAGTAATTTGTAAATAAGACTGATTTTCATTTGTTTTTTTATGTTGTCTTTTTATGGAGAAAATAGCAAAAAAGAAAAAGTAATGCAGACATACATACAAATATTGTGTTAGGAACCTAGAAAAACAGCTAGGGTTGTTACATGTCAAACTGGGCCAGTACAGTATTGAAAAACAAATATCCACATTTGAAGTTTATTTGTTGTAAAGCTGAACTTCTGAAACATGCAAGTATGCATGAGCTTAAAAGAATTATGAAGTCAAAGGTAAAAAAATAAATTAAAAATTTAAATAAATGTCTTGATATAGTCTAGTACTAAAACAGTCACACTGCTATACAGCATTTTCTGAGATATGTTCAAGTAGGAAAGCAGCTGAGACCAAGTAGTGTCACTGAAAACAAGCTATAATGTTAAAATATTGAATTGCTCTTGGCCAGAGTAGCTAATACGAGTTATAAATTTGAATTCTGTTCCTTTATGCTTAGTGCTTGGAAATGTGAAATGATCCAGCAACAATAAGAAATCTATATGAATTGAATACTGTATTTGCTGCTTTGTGATTTAGCATTCTAAAACACTCAGGCAAAAGAAAGGCTGCATTAAAAGAACATAAAGTGACTCAGATTCAGAAGACAGGAAATACCCTATCTGAGACTGCTTTTATAGTGTTAACTCAGCTCAGCTGTGTGATTCCCTTCCAAACAGCAGGTCATTTAATAAGAGGATTATTTTTCAGAAGACCTATATCTCAGATCAGGGAATAAGTCAACAGTTTGCGTTCAAGAAGATGCTAAATTTGAGGCAGCCAGTCCTTCATTTGCTGTAGAAATGGCATTTGATGTAGTGAATGAGGTGGCACTTGCAGAAGAGTTTCTGGATTAAGGAATTTTAGTATTGCCCAGAATTCAAACTTCTCTTTCCCCATAAAATTCCAAGGTCATGCTGAAATAATTTAAACCAAATTTTTTAAAATTTTCATTAATTCTGTTCTCCTCATTTTCTATACCCCATCTTAAATCCTCATGGTGAGATCCGGTGGAATTTTAAACTCTCATAGTTGTAATTTAACATTTTATAGACTGTATAGGAATTGCAGCTACCCACAATTAGTCAGAGGTTGAGTTATAGGTTACCTGCTTGTTACAGTTTAAGGCAGGGCCGGCTATTAAACCAGTGGCAGACGCTCTCTCTATTAACCCTCCTCCCCCCACCCAGAAGGGGAAGGAAAAGGGAAAAGGGAGAGAGACTTACGGGTTGGAAAGTTAAAACAGTTTTAATGAACTATAATAA
Source organism: Nyctibius grandis (assembly GCF_013368605.1). Taxonomy (NCBI): domain Eukaryota; kingdom Metazoa; phylum Chordata; class Aves; order Nyctibiiformes; family Nyctibiidae; genus Nyctibius; species Nyctibius grandis. Next base: position 83,237,689 of record NC_090660.1, read on the forward strand.
TGAAAAAGACTACAATAATAATAATGGAAATAATTAAATATATACAAATATATACAAAACCAAGATCAAGCTCCCCTGATGTCAGCCACGTCACCACCGGGCACTGCAGGGCAGGCTCTGGGAAGGCCCAGGCTGGGCCCAGCGATGGTCGAGAGCTGGATTCGGGGATGCATGGATCGGGATCGGGGGCAGCAGGAAAATAGACAGAGTCCTCTTCAGACATTGGCCATACCAGAAGAGGCTAGACCCTCGTGATCCCCCCTGCTTTATACTGAGAATGACGTGTATGGGATGGAATACCTTCGTTGGCCAATTTTTGGGTCACCTGCCCTGTCCACTCCTCCCTGCAGGTGTGACCCGCCTTCGGCTCTTCACTCATATTCAGTGAAAAATTTAGCAGTGACCTTGGTTTCTGTAGGAATAAGTACAGCAAGAGCCTTTCTGCATAACATCCTTATCAGTGCCTCAGTGATAACTACAAACTTTGAGCGTTATCAGTCCTGGGAGCAGACACTGTCTGCAAAACATGCAGTTAGTTTCAGAAAGTGCAGTTACTTAGAAGAGACTTAGCTGAAAGTAAAAATCGCTGAATGTAAAAATCTCTGAAAGGAAAATTTGTCTGTTTTAGGCCAAACCAGGACACTGCTATTCATCTAAACCAAAGTGACTGTGATAATTTGTACTTCTTTCCTTTTTTACTATTTGTGGAACTTAATTCTAGGAGACTATATGCACTCTTAACATATTATTATGAAAAATCAGGTCCAAGGTACCTCAGCTTAGGAATACAACATTAGTCAACAATTTTGGCCATACTTCGTTTCCACCAAAAGGTGTGGAAGAACCGAAATCTGTATACAGTAGCTGAATATCCATACAAGGTATGTGTGCACTGATTCCTTTTCCTCTCCACCTCGTTGCCCTGCTTCCTAAGGTAAAGACACATCCATAGCTGACCTGAATCTCCATCAGTGCTTCTCCATCGAGGTGCTTGATCTGAATTGAAGGATCTTAGGAAACATCACAAAATGCATTTGTAGTGCAACCCACACATAAGCTTAATTCACTTTCCCCAAAGCAAAGGTGATACCACTGCTTCAGCTCATGACAGTAAAGACAAATTAGTGGTTGTTTGTGAAGTGCTCAGATGCTATCATGAGGACACCATAGAAAAGTCTGTAATAAATTAATAATGTATCAAGAACAGAATCTGAGCAAACAGTAATAAATAAAGTGCAAGGTCACACATTGAAAAATGGGAAGAAAATAATAGTGAATTATCTGGACACCATGCATTTTATCCAATAAAAGAGGTAGGGGTATATTGAAAGAATAGTTTATGATCTGATAATCAAAGGCCATTGTAAGGTGCCTCCACAGAGGGGGCAAATTAAGAAATTAAGTTTGCACGGGCAGTTTTAATTCTGACCTGGATTTGCTGATTTTTTTGGCAACAATCATTGAAAATCTGGGGTGTGTGCATGCCTTTTTAAATGCCATTTCCCAGTTTTTTGTTAACAGAAAAGCTATCATCTACTTCGTATTACAAAAAGATACACAGATGCAATCTATTTAGTATTACGTTTCACTAGGACTTTTGTGCTCCCTAATTTGTTGAAACTGCTAGATGTCTAAATTCAAGGCTTGTATCGTTAACAGATACATGCTCCAATTATACAAATATACCCTGACATATGTATTCACTAGGTACTCAACTCATCATGGAATTCAAGTGTATAAGCAAACTCAAACATCTACAGACAGGAAATTACATAGAAACTACACATCCAACTGAGCAACATCCTCTCAACATCTGCTTTTTCTAACTACGTGGTCTTCAATACAATGTTATTGTCCCATGCACTTTTTTCTTCTTATGACTCCCATTTTTATTTACAGATTAAAATCTGTTTTAAATAAGTGACTTGACCAAGATCAGTTGAAAATCTGTGGCACTGCCAGGCACACCCCCTGCATTTGCAAATCCCTGGTCAGTTTTTTAGTCACAGTAAAATCCTTCCTTCCTTTTAGTACTCTCTAGAATTCAGTTCTTAAAATATTACTCCTATAAAATTTTGTCTAGTCTTGTGATGTTTTAAGTTTAAATGGCCAGAGAAATGTTTTTCTGACAGCACTACTGAGCTGTCTTGCTTTCAGCAGGATCCAGGATTCAGCTCAGCTGTATTCACTTCATTCCTCACTTGCATGGAGAAGGAGTGGAGGAATGGAGGAATGCATGGAAGAGCAACCAACCTTCAATTTGTTCCCAGCAGTACTGATGGGCACCCTATACTTTGGGTAGCTATGTATGAAGTCTTTATCTATCATTCTGATCTCTAAATTTTTGATATATCAGAGAATTCAATCTTCTATTAAGGATCTTTTCATTCTACTGTAAGGGTTATAATGCAATGCTCTGTAAAACAACTTCTCTCACTGATACAACATCTAGCAACCCAGAACATCACGGTGTAAGAGATATGTCAGCCTGGAGCCATCTACTGGTTGTTTTGCTGAGCTTTACATGGACAGATTTGAAACAAACCCCCCCTTTACACACTTAATTCTATTGTAATCATAAAAACAATAGCATATATTAATAGATTAATTACCTAAGTATGTGATGTTTCTTGCGTACTCATTCTGTAAATTTAAATACTCAGTGGAATTAATATGGCTCACTTAACAAAATAAAAAAAAAATCAAGAACTTATTTATCTTGCTTTCATAAGCAAAACAAAAAGGAGGGAAGGGGGCCTAAAAAAGCTCTGATTTCTCAATAACACTCAGAAGGAACCAAAGAACAAGGTAATATTAATGCTTGCTAAGATTTAAAAAATTTAGTAATCTAGATATCGAGTTTTATTACTGTAACAAAGAGGATAAATAATTCTTATTGCTTTATTTTATGCTTAGCAAAATTTCACCCTGCATTTGTATGTGTTGTTCTAAAATAGCTAAGGCACACCATGTACAGTTTTCTTGGGATTAAAAAAGGTCTCAATCAATCTTATGATATCCTTCAAAGGTTTTTATTAAAAATAAATTCAGACAGAAAAGAAGCAGATGAACAGAAGTATAAAGCCTTTAAAACTAGCTACTACGAACTAAAATTAATCCAGTCAACTTAGTCTGGAGACCAAAAGCATGTTATATGATGATGCTGATCAGTATGCATTTACTCATTTATTATATGATAATATTGATAAGTATCAATGCTGTAATGTAGTCTTATTTCTATTATTGCAAGTGTATATATACAACTCTAACTGTCTTCAGGAGCAAGAGAGAGCACTTTACAGATTTCACCAGTTTAAGAGAGATTCTTTGCACCCATTAAATATGTATACACATACACCTACATATATATATGTATACACACAGAGACATAGAAATATATACATATTAACTCATGAAGCTATCATCTATACATAGATATGCATATATGTATACATGCATTTACATGCATACATTTATATGCATGTATATATATACATGCATATAGGTATGCAGTATATGTATATTCATCTATATTTGTATATACATATACACACATGCATACACATGTATGCATGCCTATATATCTCACACATAATATCTAACTTGTGCCTTCTACAATCTCAGTTAAAGAAAATCCTCTGTTGGCTGTTAGTTGTACTGGGCTTAAACATTTGCTGTTATTCACATTTGCTCTCAGCAGATCCATCAGCAGGAGAAACTTCCAACAGGAGTTGTAAGTGGCAAGTAATTTTATCAACAAATGCAAAATGCAATTTAAAATGTACAAAAGGCAGATAAACAATAAGACTTCCCAGCATAAACAGGAAGGCATAAACGTATTGCAGGTTTGGAGACCAGACTATAGGAGCTAAAACCAGGAAGACAGATGTTGCCACCATCACAAATGGAACTGGTAGAAATACCTGCAAGAGAAAGATAAAAAAAAAGTTTTAGGAAATAAACTCACCAACTGTGATTTCATGCATCATTTGTAAAAGTAACAATGCATTCTTTGCCACACTCGAGTACCATTTCTCAGGTTGCTGCAGTCTCATCCAGGATGAGATTCATCTGACCTCAAATTCCCTAGAAGATAGGCAACTTTTCTAATATACTTCTTCAGGCTACTTCTACCGTCAAGGGAGAGAGATAGGCAGGCCCTGAAAACTATTCATCCAGATATGATGTTATGGGCACCTAAAAGAAACTGAGGCTTGGGTGCCTACAAGAAGCCTTGACAATGAGCATGCACTTCTAACCTATGTTTCTGACAGCCATATTGAGACTAAATTAAACCTATCCTTAATGTCTGTGGTTGTGTCAGGAAAGAGGAGAGTAGATCGAGGTTTAATTAACCGTGAGCGGCCACTTTGGAACCCACACTGTTCTGGTTACTGCTCCACACTGGTATGGTTTCCTGTTTCACATTATTTGCAATTCTCGCCCATTCTGCATATATTCATCCCTTGTTTTCAAGTGCAGGCTCTCTGGGGCAGAGACCATCTGTTTTTTTTCACTTTCCTCCTACAGCGTGAAGCAAAGTTGTTGAATAAGGCTCTAAACATTGTGACTATAATTTGTATTTTTGTAGTGACTATCCACTTTTGTCTTGTACTTGTTCCGTAACTTCTGCATGCTACTCAAAAAAAAAGTGTAAAAATATTTTATAACTTATTTCCACTTACTTTGTATGGTCGATGTAGGTGAGGTTCCCGGTATCGAAGTACAATCAGGCTTGCACAAGTCAGTCCAATCATAAGCCAGGCAGAAAATCCAAAGTAATTCGTTAACGTAATAAGGTCAGAGGGGATTATAAAAATGGATGCAATGGTGGTTGAAAAAATCATAGCTGGTGCTGGAGTACAGGAGTGGACATTAAGCATGGATATTAAAACAGGTAAATGTCCTGACTGACTTCCAGCATAGTTTAATCGACCTAGTGTGAACATGCTGCTGTTGAGGGCACCAAATATTGAGACAGCAACAGAGAGAGGAATGATCCAGGCAACAGAAGGGATCACTCGATCAGCCCAAGTGACTGCCACAGCAACTGCAAGAAAGCAAACCATTAGTGTAGTGTAGGTACCATGTTCTGAATTACTGACAGACTCAGCAGAAACGAAACTTAAAATACATTAAATACCCATTATTTACCAGCAATGCCTGGATTTTGTTACAGTAGTCAAACGTGACTAATCTAATTCTAAAGGTATTTAATTCAGGAGCTAAAAATTTCCTGGGGGTGATGACAGCAAGAAGGAGTGCTGCCTGCCAGAGCAAGCCAGGAAAACCTGCTGGGGCCAATACCACAGTAATGGATGGCCCAGCGGGAGCAGTCTGCACCTCACCACCATGAATCACAAACGTACACGCATGGGCAAGGCCATGCGGGGAAAGAAAAAGAACGCATTAGTCCTCGGTGTGACCACAGGGGTGGCATGATCTACTGTTATGAGGGAACTGCCAACATGAGCACATGTACGTGCAGAGGCAGGTCAGAGAGTGTGTTATTAATGACGTTTTGCTTTAGGTGGAACTGGGAAATGTGAAAGATAACTTCTGAACAAGAAATACTCAATATTTCTTGGAAATTAGCTATAGCCCATACTGTAGCCAGGACTAATATTTAGTGGGTCTATAACCAACTGCTGCAAGGAATACAGGTCTTGCAGTGATCTGCACAGCATAGGAAATTACTAGGGTAGGGAAAAACAACCCCCCAAAAAGTGTAGTGAACAAACAAGAACTGCAGCAATGCATAGCGATGTTTGAAACGAGCTATAATTTCAAGGCTATCTCCTCAGCTGACCTAGATAAGCACAGCTCCCCTGGTATGTTTGGAGCTGCTCACGCCATCTGGGCAGGTGCTATTCAGGAAGACTCGGGTATTCGCTGCCTCTTTCATTGTAGAATGGATCTGCAAATGTGTGCATCTCTCCCAGCAGACAGCCTGGTAATGGCTCAGCAACAATACGAGGTTGCTGAGTGACAGCTACACTGCTCCCATTTATGTTATTGAACTGTTTTCAGCAGGCAAAAAAAAATTATTCATCCAAATGAGGTATGTTTTTTGTCATTCCTGGAGGCAAGGTCTGACAGCTCAGTCTCATTAGAGTGGTATTTAAAAGGTGCTGTTTAGACAATCAAGGAAAAATACAGCTCCTCTTGGACCTTTTCATGGGCAGCTTATTGGTGCAGGATCTGAGAGAGGCTTTACATAAATTGGACTTTTGTATAGGCTCTTCTAAGGAATCACAATATTTATCATGAATAACCCCCTCACACACACACCCCCGAAATGACTACATTTTTGTGTCTACAGTTTTTCCTATATTACTTATGGTAGACTTGTCCACCTCCTAAACAGATGGTAGACTTGTCCACCTCCTAAACAGTAATGGCTTCAGCCTGAGGTAGGGAAGGAAGGAGGAGAGGCAATTAAAACTACAGGAAAACAAAGGTCTTCTCTATACTCAGCAGAGACCTGATCTTCGCCTGATTTTCCAGGTTTTAATACACTTCTGATTTCTTTTTTAGACAGTGCAGGTATAAGCCAACATTTTCAACACCCAATAACATCTGTCTGCATTCACTCCAACTTGTGTCATACGGTAAAATTAAACAAGAATTACCTGTTAAGACAGAATGAAACCCAAACTTCCCAACTGTGAAGTTAGATGAGCAGTAAATTGACATCAGATGGGTATGGTAATGGACCACACCTTTTTAATGAAAAAAAAAATAAAATCCATACCTGAAGAGACAATTTCTTTAGGTGTGAGGACAGTCAGATATGAGATGTTCACCAGTAAATAAAAAACAATTACTGCAGGAACAGCAGTCATCACAGTTAAGGGGATATTTCTGCTAGGGTTTTTCATCTCTTCTGAAAAATACAATTTAAAGAGACTAATAAAGCAAGCAATGTAGCTTCTGCAAGTGTGTTTCAGTAGCAAATCTGCACAGAGCTTGAGAAGACCGACACTGAAGTCCTGCCCCAATCCCTCATCATGGCATCTAAGCAACGTTGCTTGCGAGGACCCACAGTTGTTCTCAAACAGTTTATTACCAAAGAAGTCTAAACAAAATTGTTTTTATTTTTTCAAATCTCTCTTTTCTTATTTAGCTATTTTTTAGCTATCTTGGAAGGAGGGACAGATAGAGGCCTGATAGACTGATTAAAAAAATTGACAAAAGGACTGATAGATTAGATATTAGGAAGAAATTCTTTCCTGTGAGGGTGGTGAGACACTGGAACAGGTTGCCCAGAGAAGTTGTGGATGCCTTCTCCCTGGCAGTGTTCAAGGCCAGGCTGGATGGGGCTTTGAGCAACCTGGTCTAGTGGAAGGTGTCCTGCCCATGGCAGAGTGGTTGGAACTAGGTGATCTTTGAAGGTCCCTTCCAACCCAAACCATTCAATTATTCTGATTCTATGACAACTTTTCTCTGATTTAACAAATATTTGACTTACATTAGAAAACTGATTTGGTAAGAACTTTTCAAGTAGCCATACTTTTAAATCACAAGCTTGAACGTCAGACTCTAAAGTCAGTTTATTTATTCTTATATCACCTCATGAATCCTGATCTGAAACTTTCTGAGTATATTTTCCTATTCCTGCACAAAACCTTTCTCTTCGCTCTTATATCAAGGAATACAGAAAATGTAAGGGGAAGAGACTGAAGGTATTGACAGAAGAGCAGTAATGCAGTGGCTTTAAAAGGCAGCCTTTCCCAGTTGGATTCTGCTGCTCATTATCTTTTCCAGGGCAAAGTTGTTGGTGGAAAACTTTAGTGCTAAGCCTGGCATCTTAACTTAAAACTACTCTTACTAAACAAGAAAAAACTCTGAACTTTGCAGCTGAACAACTGAAGCATTGGCACACATTCCTGACCATGTGATAGTTGCAGGAAAAGATGGAGCTGGTTTCCAGGACCCTAATAATTCATCCTCATCTCAGTCAAAAAGGATCTTTTTCCTCTCTGTCACTCCTTCACCCCTTCCCTCTTGCTCCCTCTCCCCTTCCCACTTCCCTCAGCATTTACAAAAGACTTCCTGAGTATTACCAACCAATAACTCACAAGAAGGAAGAAGTGAAAAGTCAAGCATGCAGCTTACGCTCTTTTTAGGGGACAGAAATTGCTTTCCTCCCTCAAATATAATTTGTCTTCTGCCCAGAACATCAGCTTTGAGCCTGTCCCAGTGCCAGCTGTAGTGCACAGAGCCAGAGGGACTGAATGAGCACAACAGTGAAATTCAGATACAGACTATCAAAGAATTCGGGATTTATCTCAAATGTAAGAAATGCACTTGGCAATTTTGAGCCCACAAGGGGACAATCACCAAAACTGTGAATTTAAATTTGTCTTTCCATTTGTTTTTTTGCTCGTTACAGTCCTGCCGTCCAGCTGGCACCTGATGCTTCAGCTGAAGATCACAGGAATGAAGTTATTGTTGAAGAACAGGAAATTCAGTTCAGAAGAGGACTATTGCATAGGTTGCATCTGTCTAAACAGCTGTGCTGCCCAGCACATGGTATTTGTTTGTACAGCTAACTGATCAGAAAATACACTAATATTGTACCAATAATTTTGTATTTTCTTGGGCTTACAAAGCTAAATGTTTGCCTTTAAGGAAATCCTAAGATTTCAAAACTATACTTTGCCGATTTATATCACCTTTTTTATTGCAACATATTGTTAACATTGGAATAGCTGGGTTGTAATAATAACAGTCATTTTTTTAAACATTAACCCAATTTTCACACTGTTCTCACCACTGAACTTTGTGTTATTCATTTCACACATTCAGTTTATTTAATGTTTTACATGTGATAGAGGTCAATGGATAAATAGGGTTAAAATATCAAAGCAACATCCATTTGCTTACAACTCTATAAATCTGATATTATAAAACACTATTCATTTAACTCGTGACGTGCATAACACATTATGAACATTATCTCTGCAGCTTTCATGAAAAACTGCTCTATTTATTAGTGCCACATGTGTCATCAGATACAGAATAGGATAAGTAAATGGATATTCAAAAAGGTTTTGAATGTTTAAAATTGAGCACAAGTTACACAGAAGGATTTATACAACTTTCCTTAGATTATTCTTCACCTTCCGTGCAAAACTCTATTTTCCCAAGGAAGTGACTACAGACTATCCCATACAGCCCATGAAATTACTAGATTTTAACACAATTCAAAAGGAATGTACAAGCCAGCTGCATAACCTCAGAGAAGGTACAGGCATTTAAATACAAATTAATCAATTATCTTTTTTGATTCGGTCCTTACTGCACACATAGTTTGGCATGGATATCTTAATCCTTTTCTAAAAATGCGCTGACACTGAAAAAGAAAAAATGCAACTTTTTAAGGTATGAAAAAATCTGTTTATGACAAGAATTTAAATGAACTATTTTGATTTCTCTTGTATGCCTTTGGAAATGTCAGTCTGATCCTGGAGACTGCACAAGACGCAAGAAACTTCCCTAGAGAGGAACAGCATCTCCTCTACCACCCCCAACAAACACAGACTCGCATAAAATGTGAGAGACCCTATGGTCTTGAAGTATAGACAAGTTCTACTAAGATGAGTGGAGGAACGTTAGAAGGGTGACTGCAGAGCAAAAGCTAAAGAGGAGTGAGATACCTGCCATATAGTTGAGGGACCACCAACCACCGTACGCATACAGTCCTTGGAAGAAGGCTTCAGCAACCTGTGATGCGTTGGGGATCTCTGAGCTGAATGCGTCCTCAAACCTGGCCAGACTCTCCTTTCTCCCACCAACGAGGAGAACTATGCCACCAACAGCGATTACGGACAAGGCCATCATCTTCAGCAGAGTGAAAACTGTTTGCACCCAGGCAGCCATTTTGACACTGCGGCCATTCAAAATCCCCAGGGACCAGAGAACAGCTAAGGCCAAGCATTTCTTCAGCGTTTCTGGCGCAGGGCAAATGCCGTAGAAGGGCTGGGTGGCATACTCAGCAAACAGCAAGGCTCGAGCAGCATTTGATGCTGGCTTGGTAAATGTTGACGTCCAGATGAAGATGAAGGCGGGTAGCGATCCAAGACCTCTTTTGATGTGGCTGTATTCTCCTCCGGAGAACGGCAGAGCGGTTCCCAGCTCTGCATAGCAGAGGGAACCCATCAGAGAAACCAGTCCAGACGCAGTCCAGATTGTTAGTGAAATGCCGACATTGAGTAAGGAATGCTTTAACACCCCCGTGGGAGACACAAAGATCCCTGCCCCAACAATTGATCCTATAATAAAACTTACCCCATCAAAATAGCCTATATTTCTTTTGAGTTGCATCTTGTCATTTTCTTTTCTTTTCACATCTCTGGGATCATTGTTCTTTCCTTTTCCCATTTTTTCTGTTTTTTTTCACAGCAGATTCTATGACTTCAGAGGCTGGATTACATGTATTTCCCCATCGCTTTGTTGTTAGCAGACTGTCACAGCCCTACTTCCTAGTGAAAAGTTATGGGAAGCCTGGCTTAATCATTCAGAAAGGAGAGCATACTTCGGGTTTTGTTGTCTTGTGTGTGAAGATGATTAACCAAATACTTCAAGAAACGCTGGCAAATCATGTACATGTTGGTTTAATATGTACTTCAGAAATTATTAAGGTCTGGGCATATTTTTAAAGAAGATGGCATAACAAATAATGCACAATAAATGCCCATATCGTGGCTGATTTTCATCAAGAGGCTTCAGTTTTTTTAATGTATGTCTTCAGAGGCAAGTGTTCAGGGTAGGTAAATGTGACCTCTGCATCAGACCTAGGGAAAGGGGAAGGGTATGGCAGCATGAAGAAAGAAATCAGCCCTCTTTATGTTACTGACAGTCACACAAGCATTAGTTGAACAGCCTGGTACTATTTTTCCATCATCAATACATAAAATGGACAGCGATCACCAGTGAACACCAGAATGTTTTGACAAATCCCCATCAGTCACTGGGCATAGTGGAGTTTCTTTATCCTTCACTCATTAAACACTGCCCTAGAAAGAAAAATATCAGTTTATTTGCAGTTTTTCTCAAGCACTCATCATTATAGTAGTACCCAAGCACTTCCTATGCAGGTATTAATCTTTGGACACTGCTGTGAGGGGAAGGGGCTGTATCATCATTTCCGTTGCCTGAATGGAGGCTGTGGAACAGAAAGATGAAGGCTGAAAGTTCCCACCAGTTTGGTGTGTGCCTTTTAAGGTGCGGTCACTGATTTTTCTGCTTATTTAACAATCTGTGGTATATTATACATTCAATATATGGAAAAGGAGCTTTTATTCAATCTGATCTGGTTATACTATTGCCATAGACATTTGCCCCAAGAAAAATATATTTATTCTTTTTAGGAGATGTAGAGAAAACTGGTCAGAAAGCAGGAAACTAACTGAAAAAGACGTTCAGCATGTACCTTAAGAGTTGTTAAGTAGTAGCTGCAGAGTTCTTATTTTTTGCTAGTCAAGTTGCGGAACCAGTTTAGTCCCGAAGGTCAAAGCTCAGTAACACAGCAACCAAAACGCACGGCTTTTACAGGACCCATCTTGAAAGACACAGTGGTTCAGATCGGTCTTGAACAGCTGGATTTTCACTCAAGAACAAAAGTAATTAGTCTTAAAAATTAAGTTTATGTAATATGCCATCATGTAAAAGACCCATAGTTAAACTAGGCGTGTGCACAGACTGTTATTTTTTAATTTTTTTGATGACTTGGTTAACATGGGTGTCCATCACCACACAGAAACTATGCAGCACAGTCAGTGACAGCATCCACAGCTCCAGAACAGCGTTTAACCTTAAGACAATTCTTCCATCTTCCGCAAATCACTGCAGCACTCACTATATACCTTCATCTCCAAAAATCATCAAGTCTTACAGACTACAAAAATTTTAGTTACACATGAAACACACCTCTATTTATAAAATTTTCCATGCATTTTAAATTGCATTTATTCACTTTAGAAATTGCATTATGTCTTTAAGTTCAAGTATGCATTTACCACTTATTATGAGTAATTCATAATAATTGAGAGTATTTATTCACCAGTATTCATGAATTGGAAATTAAGTGTGACAAATGTTTTAAATGGCTAAAATATGTAATTTTGTGTTTTATTTCAGTGCCTTTTCTGGGTCTCCTTCTCTGTGAATGTATACATGTTTTTTGATATCCAGCAATCTTCCAACTCTTTACTTTGGGTGTTCTGCCATGTACAGTTGGATTTGGATTAAAATAAATACTACACTAAATGGCAACTTAAAGTACAGATGCAACTGATTTTGTTTTGCTGTTCATCCTGAAGTATGTTAATTTCTAGTATAATAGAGGCATTTCCAAAATCTCCCAAGCAGCAGATTACTAAGGATTTTTTACTTCTCACAAAGCTGCCCAAGTTCAGAAAACCCTACTGAGATTATTACTTTCTTGTGTGTGCTTTCTGCCTACCTCAGATAAATGTTTCTAGACTTTCAGTGAAATGCTTTGGAGATTTATGCAAAGTGTGATTTTCATTTTGGTATGTTGTTGCCAGAGAGGAGGAGGTAAATAAGAGCAGAGATAATGACAACATTCCTACAAATCCAACAAAAACTGACATTCTGGAAACAGTAACACAAGCATTACCAGGGCAGAACTCAGTAAAACACAGCTGGTTATACAACAACAGGTAGTTTCCAGCCAAATTGCTTTCTTTTTCAGTATGTAAGGGCAGAGTCTTCTGAAGCACATCATAAATATTCACTTCCCAGGTTTTCTCTACGACATCCAACTTCTCCCTCTGGCTGAGAGGATAAATTTCCACAGTCTCTATGATTATCTCAAGGTCTCATATGTCAGTGTCTCCTGCCTCACACCCAACTAGGTACTCAATACCTGGTCACAGTCACTTTGATGACATTATCCAGAGACTCAACCACTGAATATAAGGCAAAGATAAATGATTAAAATAACCTAGACATGTTTGTAAGACAAGCCTAACATTCCCCTGATATGTGGTGTAGACTGAAAGGTTATATCATCATCAAAATAAAACGCAGAAGTACTGCAATTCTTATAGTCAACAGCAAACAACATTTCTTTTGAGTGCCAACTACTGAGTTCTCTTTGACAGTAAAATGAGGTCAAGAGAGTGCTACATAACAGCTATGGTTGAAAGCTGAAACTTCAGCTGACCATTTCTAGTTCTTCTAGCATTTAGGATTTTCCCTTTTAATTTTCTTTCAAAATTCTTTTAGCCTTCAATGTCAAGTTTTTCATTATCACCTGCCTCATGCTTATCATGACTGATACCTTCAGTCACTGTAGTTTCTCTAGATTTAAGAAAGAAAACAATACAGAAAAGTAATGGAAGAATATTTTTGTTGCCTAAAATGGATATGTATTATCTCCTAATCATAATTAACTGAATTTCAATGTACTTGGATAAGGAGTGCGATAGCACTCATCTGTCTAAATGTAGACACTTAAAAAATAGATGTCTACTTTGTTAAGCTTCCCCTGTAGTAAATAGCAAGAGGTGGGTTGGGACTCATCCAATCCCAGCAATGGCTGTAGGAACTGCCCACTGCAAATTATTCCCCTTCTACTTTTAGACAGCTGCTTGAAATCTAACCCATTCCACATGCCATGGGGACAGACCTGGATTTTCTATATCAAACACCCAGGGCTGTACTGTAAGCTTATATAGTGATACTATAGTGCCCTGAAGAATAAAACCATTCATGAAGAAAAGTCAATAAGGTACATGAAGAGCTACTACAATAGCACTTATATTAAAAAAGCAAGTACAGCACCTAGTCCAAGTAGGATGTCTGTTAGGACATTCAGTCCAGCCTTACTGAATTTCTTCAACAAAAATTCACCTTTAACTACATTTCTCTTCAAAATCCTAGTTGTACTGTAACAGCCAGTGCCTTGTCACTGCCTCTGGTCACACAGAGGTTCTCCCTGTTGCACAGGCAGGCCATGCTGAGCAAGATCCCCTGGTTGTGGCCAGCAGAAACTCCCCAGCAGCTCAACAGAGCCCTGGACCTTTCCAGCTCTTCAGGATTTGGTGCGGGGGTCTCACGCTCTGTGCAAATACCAGAGTGGGAGCCCGATTTCAGCACACTGTCCGTGAACGGGCAGGCCCATGTGCAAGCAGTCAACACTCGGAGTGTCAGGGCTTCAGTGCATTAGAAAATGCCTCTTCTTACAGGGCGGATCCGCGGCCCCGCCGAGGCCAGGCCTGCCTGAGCCAGCGGCAAGCTTCAAGCCACGACTGCAGTAATCTCTTAATACTGTATCAGCCCTAAAAAAAAAAAATCTGAAGCTCCCAAACATGTCCCTGAGGAGAATCCAAAGCAGCCCCCTTTACAAGCCCAGCCACCCCGCCGGGCGCTCCCGGGCAACAGGCAGCGCCGGGCCGAGCCTTGCCCCGCAGGCACCGCCCCGGCTGCCCCACGAAGGGCGGACGACGGCCTCGCGTGCCGCTCTGCGCATGCTCCCGGGGCCCCGCCTCCCCTTCTGCGCGCGCGCCCTGCCCGCGGCGGGAGGCGGGAAGGAGACCGGGGCGGTGCAGCTTTGCGGCGGAGTTGTCGTGAGGGGTTTGTGTCTCAGCCGTGAAGTACGGAGCGCTGCCGTTGGGAGGGGAGGGAAGTTTGAAGTGTAGTGGCGGCTTGTGCGGTGTCCCGGCGGTATGGCGGGGGACCGCGCCATCCCCGGCGAGCTCAGCCTCATGGATGAGGGCGTTAAGAGGTGAGGAGCGTGCCGGGGGGGGCAAGCAGGGCTGGTGCCTCAGCCGCAGCCGGCGCGGGGAGCTGGGCCATTGGGGTGAGGGGAGGCCGCGGCCGTGGCTGGGCGCTGGGGGCGGCGGGGGGGCGCTGGGTAGAGCGGCCCGGGAATGAAGCGGCCCGGCTGATGGCGGGTGCCATTCCTTCGCAGCTTGCTGGAGGTCTCCCTGAGCTCGGACCTGCACACGCTCAACGTGCACTGTAACTGCATCGCCAGAATCGAAGGGCTCAGCCACCTTCGGAATCTGCAGCATTTAGATCTGTCATCAAACCAAATCCGCCGGATCGAGGGGCTAAGTTCCCTGGCTAATCTGCGCACCCTAAGCTTATCCTGTAACCTGATAACGAAAGTGGAGGGTCTGCAATATTATTGTGTCCATTTAGCGACCTTATGAAGCTTTCTAAGAGTTGTGTTAAAGCTTGCTGCTGGAAAGTATGCATATAATTAAGGTTATGCAAAGTTAATATGAGCTACTAGGCATTTTATTATGTAAATTTTAAGAAGAGTATATAGTCTGTAAGCTTTATGATAGCAAAATGCCTTAATTTACAAGGCAAAATTGATTTTTATATTATGATTATAGTTTATTGTCATAATTGTAGTTATGATTGTAAAAGGTTTACTTTGTAAATTTTGATTTGATGAAAGCAGAACATTCTTCAGAAAATCTTACTGTCTCTTTTTTCCCTCATTTTGTTTAGGGCTGGAAAAACTCTTTAATTTAACTATACTGAATTTGTCATATAATCGCATATGTGATCTCTCAGGTAAGTGACTTTGGCATGTGCAGTGCAATAAAAAGCATTTGCCTCACTTTAATTTTGAAAAACTTGACCAAACGTATTTTTAGAAGTTTCTAGTAGTTCAGCCAATTGACCGAGCAATGCTACTAAAGGTGGCAATTGCTGCTACTCTCAGCTTTCAAGTTTGTAACATCAAGGGTTGTTCTGAACTGGAATTTATTCTCCTGTATTTGGTGAGGCTGAGCTTGTTCACAGAGCAGTACAGTAACTGTTTCAAACTTCTTTCCAAAGTGAAAAATGCAATAGTCTCAGAAGATATTTCCAAAAGATTCGCATCTTTCCTTTTTATAGGACAAAAATGCAACTCTGGATATGATATGGATATCTTCTAAATCTCTTCTTTAAGTGGTCAATTGTTGCTTCTAACTAAGACTTTAAGCTACAGAATCAAGGGAATTAAAAATCAAGGTGATATTAAAAAAGAACATTGATAAGAATTTTTTTAATGAACTGAGTTATAAAAAGGAACTTCAAGCAAACTGTTTATTTTTACATGCTTCTTAACAGTTAGAAATTAATGTTTCTTTAAAGTTAGCTCTTGTAACTAGCTTAAGTGTTGCACATGTGGTAGTGTCCCAGTAAATAATTAATATACATAGACAGGGATATGAAACAGAAGTTGTTTACCTCATTTCCACTTATGATGTATGATTTACTGAGTATTTTTCAACAAGATGCCATTTGTTTTAAACCCGATAGTCTAGGATCATAGCAGAAATCATTATTTTGTGTTTTTTTCTCAAACTTTAAGGATTTCAGTGCCTTCATGGGACCAATCATAAGATTAGCCATATTGACCTTCACAGCAATTGTGTAAACAATATTAATCATTTACTTCAGTGCACAAAGGGGCTGCGCTGTTTGACGAATCTGACACTGGAAAAAAATGGAAAGGCCAATCCAGTTTGTCACACAGCAGGTATGGATCTCATGTTAGGTAGATACTTTGTGCTCTTTAGGTCAGGGATTTCCCTTGAGTTGTCAGTCAGGTTCCAAAACTTACAAATTCATTCATGAACTGACCAGCCTGCAGGAGTCAGGCCAAAAGGAATTTATTTTCCATAGAGAAATCTTCCCACCCCCTACTGCCCCGGGCATATGCTTAAAATTGTAACTTGTTGTATGTTTTGATAAGGCTTAACTTTTCACATATTATTTTAGGTTAAGGCAGGAGATGGACAAATAGTGATGGGAAGAGAAAGTATTGAAGAAATGGGAGGAAGAAATTATTAATATTATAAAGTTGGAGGGTGGAAAATCTGAAGAATGTACATAAAGATATTGTGCTAGATAGAAAGAGGTCAGGCATGGGAAGTAGGTGGTCTTCTACTGATAGAGACCACAAGAGGAAAATCAGTAATAAGCACTATTAGCCTTTCCTTCTTTTCCCATAGCTTCAGTAAGCAGTGACAGAGTATAAGATGCTCTACAGTAATTAGCATTTTCATCAAAATAGTGGGCAGGGGTTTCACTAGGCAGTGTGGAGTCAAGTTGGAGGAATGTGTGTGGGTGCATCACTTTCAATGGTATTGCCTAGAGCTTCTGGTTTGGGGGTAGGTTTTTTTGCACTGTTTAAATGTTATACCCTGTGTTCAAACAAGTTAAACTGTAGCATCCTGTTTTGGTGCAGGTTTTGTGTGTTTTATTTGTTTGTGTGTAAGAGAGGGGAAAATCTCCTACAGGAAGTTAGAACTGGAGGATTGATACTTTTGGGACAGCTCAGAGATAATTTTGGAAGTATTTAAATGTCAGTCCATGACTCTTCATGCTTCCTAAAACACTTAAAACTGAAAATTTCATTGCCAACTACAAAGAGTAGAACAGTAAGAATTACAATAATACAAAATAACAACCATATCATGAGCATGTAACTGGTACAAGTGTAATATGTGTACAGTTCTTAGAAACAAACCTCAGAGGTAATTGAGGGAAGTCGAATAAGTCCTTAGGTAATATTTTCAAAAGCACCCATGAACAAGTTTTACAA
This sequence comes from Nyctibius grandis, assembly GCF_013368605.1. Classification (NCBI taxonomy): domain Eukaryota; kingdom Metazoa; phylum Chordata; class Aves; order Nyctibiiformes; family Nyctibiidae; genus Nyctibius; species Nyctibius grandis. The sequence continues at coordinate 83,255,273 of NC_090660.1, forward strand.
TGCACTGAGGCACCACGGAAGCAGGAACAGGACTATTAAAGCTATCTGGATAACTCAGAAAATTCCACTAGTTTTCTTCTGTAAGTGTTTACATACCTCTTCAAATCCACCTCTCTGGTGGCACTTTCAAAAGGAACTGCAATGTTAAGCAGCCCAAATTCTGTTAATTTAAAGAAATTTAACTTCAATGCCTTACAGTTTCATAATGCCTTATTTCATTCACTGAGAAAGGATGAAGTTATCTAAGCCCTTTCACAGCTTGCCTTTCCATTACGTTTGTCTGTCCTTGCACTTGATACAACTGTTCTGGTGCAGTGGGCCAATAGTAAAAGATTGTCTGTGCAACAGCAGCGTGCTGATGATGGTGGGGAAATCCCTGTGTAGGCCAGGACTAGACAGGCAGCTTCCCAGTTCATTTGTTGTGTAATGTCTGTTGAAAGCCTTATGGGTGGGGATAGGTGAGACACTTGTAGATAACTCGCTAAAAATGCAATGAATAATTTAAGGTGACAGAGTACCTAAAATACACTAGACATCTCTTTCGGAGATTAATTTCAATTTAAATGTGGCCTTTTCCTCAAGGTTATAGAGAAACTGTTCTTCAGACGTTGCCCCAGCTAACAGCTCTAGATGGAATAAATATTTCTGGTGAACCAGGAGACCCAGCAGAAGAAAACTTAGAAGACATTCTGGGCTGCTTGGTTTCATCTGGGTGCCCCTCGTCCAGAGATCAGGTGCCATAGTTTTTGTGTACTGATTTTAAAATTGATACATTTTATTTTTACATTGCATGGAACTCATTAATGTTACAAGGGTTATCTTTGCTTTTAATAGAACTATGTTACCTTGCCGGTGGTGACACCGCATATCGACCAGGCGTTAGCTCATTTTCGTCAACGTACAAGAATACCAGTACAAAGTGCCATGAGCTCCTCTGCAGAGCTTGTCTCATCTTCAGAACCAGAGAAGGCCGAACTTGATAAAATATACAGTGAGATAAGAATTAAAAAAATAGAAGATCAAATTTCACAGATACTGCAAAAGGTATTGTTTATTTTTTTCCCTGTGATTGCACAGCAAGTTTTGTTTGTAAAAGAAGGTGTACCTCTTGATAATGGAAGAGTTTGCTGGGAGAGACTGGAGCATTTCTACTGGCATGGAAGTACTGACTTCAGGCTAATGTATATTTAATAATTTTGAGAAACTGGGAATAAAATAAAAACAAGTCTTTAAAACTGAAGGTTGCACTTTGAATCATGAAAACTTTCATGCTAAATAAAAACCATAGTTCTCCTACTCCCATATACTATCTGATCATTTTACATTAGATAGAAAATTGTTTTCTGTTTTTTACCCCAAAACCATCAATATATGTAACTGAACCTGCGTAAAATATGAAATGCAGTAAAATATCTGAATTACAGAGTTGGTGAAAATTAATTTTGCTAAGTAATAGGTCAAGTTATTCTGATATGTTTGTCAGGTATGTTTTTGTAACAGTTTATGGTGTACCTTGCGTGTTTGCAGGGCTAATTTGGTTTTAAGCACTTTATTTGTTTCGCATTTTACACCAAGCTTCTATGCCTAAGGATTTTAAACAAACTTCAGGTATTCCAGAAAGATACGACTACATGCTGGTTCTGTTGGGTACATTTTAGCTTTAAAACAACAAAGTGTTTTAGCAATGAGGGAAGGGGTAGTTTGGAAGCAATTATTTACTTCTCTATCAAAATTATTTTGTAAGTGTTAACTTTTTAAAAATAACACCTGAATAAGCGTTAGAAATTAGCTAATTAGAAATTGTAAAATGTATAAATAAAACCTCTGTCTGTTCTTAGGTATCTGACACCTCAAGAAGGGAAGCTCCTCCAAATGTTCTCAAAGCTAAGAGAGACACAGATCCAACTTCTGAGAGCGAAAATGAGAGTGGGAAAGAGAACAACAGAAAGGTGGTGAAAAGAAGCAAGATCCCTACTTACCATAGAATGACCTTATCTACTAGGTGTCATGCGAATCATCTTAAGAGCAAAATAACTGACAGGTATCCCAGTGTTTGCCATATAAAGCCAAAATGAATTAAGCTGAATGTTGTCAGGGTGAACACAGTTTGACTTGAAACATTTTGCTGAAAGTGGGAGGTTGGGTAAATTAGCTCTGTTAATAATGCTCTAAAAATTAGCTACTGAGGCTTCATAACAAATCTGTTGATTAGGAAAAAATTTTGTCAAATTTTTGAAGTGTTCCACCTGCCCCAAAGAAAATGAGATACTTGTCAGCTGGCCCCGCTCATACATGTTTACTATACAAGCCCCTTTTTTCTTAATTTGACTGTTTCTACATACCCTTGTTTTTTCGATATTAGTCCTTTATGTATTATTTGAAACTTTTTGAAGTTCACTCTTCACTCAGTCATTTCCCTATATGAGCATTTTCTGTCTTTAGGTGAAAAGGAGATTGAACTGAAGATTCCAAAATAAACACTTTCAGAATTCTAACAGCTTATATTTTCATCTTTGTTTTAAATTCTGGAGACAGAATTCTTCACAGACAGAAGAACTGAGTCAAATTAAAAAATAAAAATAAAAGATTCATGGTGTCAGACTGATGGTCAAGAATATAACTGTCCATATTTTGTGATGAAACTGAGGATGCCATAGCAATTTATTTGATTTACATAGTAAATATCAGAAGTGATGATAGATGATATAAATTGGAATATATTAGTTTACTCAGCCACTGCAGCTATACAGCTACTCTGCTTCTCTAAAATTGTTTCATATCTATGTGATCCTAAGGTGCTTTTCAGATAGCATGTACTAGTACTACATATAGATTTGAATTTAGCTGTTTGTTTTGGGATCTGCTTGCAAATTATTTTCTAGGTGGTTTCAAATTCTGTATGATTCAGCTTCTACATAGAACTGTAAAATTTTGTCCTGTAAACGTCTCTGAATCCCCTGTTACTGTTTAAACTCCGCTTATTCTTAAATATACTTTGATGTCCTGCTGTTATAGGGAAGAGAAGAAGAGTTCCTCAAAGCGTCCACGCTCCAGTCAGGGAGACTCTCATCTCAGCTCATCATCGGATACTCGAGACTTGGAAGTAGTGGGACGAAAAGCTGAAATATTGACTGGAAGACAGAGCAATATAGAAAAAGTGGAAGAAATCAATTCAAATGCTACAGAGGAGTCAACATACCGAGTATGTTTTGTATCATTTCAAGTTAAATATGAGTATGTCTTCACCTGAAGCCAAGCATATTGTCCTGGTGAAATTTTAAATTGGAGGTGACAAAAATAATTGTGTGTAGATAGCATCAAAAAATAGTGGGGTTCTTGCAGTGTCAGCTGGAAGAGAATTTGTTGTATTTCACTTTTATGGGGGTTTTTGGCCTGGTTGCGTGCACTTTCCTCTGTCATCCATGAATTCTAGAAAGACAAAAACCTCGTGTTCTACAATCATGAACACTGTTTGTCATTTTTGGCTACATTTGAATGTTTCCTAGTAAGTTGATGCTTACCACATTCTTGCTAAGGCGCTGATTCAGGAACTGGATCAGGAGAAAGAAAGGAGGTGGAAAGCAGAGCAAGCAGAGAAGAAATTAAGAGAGCATGTTAGAGAGCTACAGAACCACGCAAAAGAAGAAAAGAATATTCAGAGTATGGCTGTATACACTACAGACAGGTAGGAAAACAGAGTGCTGTAATATAAGAGTTTGTTTTGGTTTTTTTTTTTTATTCAAGACAATGCAGTTTATGAGCTTAAGAAATGAGAACAGCTTTAAACAATATACTTGGAAAATAATGCATCAAGAAGTAGTGATAGAATTCTTGAATTCCGGACCCCTGAGGCCCCAGAAGAAGTCAGGATAGAGGAGGAGTCTGTCTTGGTTGATGAGGGCTGGGTCAGGGACCAATTAAGCAATCTGGACGTCCATAAATCCATGGGCCCTGATGGGATGCACCCGCGGGTGCTGAGGGAGCTGGCGGAAGTTATTGATAGGCCACTCTCCATCATCTTTGCTAAGTCATGGGCAACGGGAGAGGTGCCTGAAGACTGGAGGAAAGCGAATGTCACTCCAGTCTTCAAAAAGGGCAAGAAGGAGGACCCGGGTAACTATAGACCGGTCAGCCTCACCTCCATCCCCGGAAAGGTGATGGAACAGCTTGTCCTTGGTGCTGTCTCTAGGCACATCAAGGATAGGGGGATCATTAGGGGCACTCAGCATGGCTTCACCAAGGGGAAGTCATGCCTAACCAACTTGATAGCCTTTGATGAGGACATAACCCGGTGGATAGATGATGGTAAAGCTGTGGATGTGGTCTATCTCAATTTCAGTAAAGCGTTTGACACGGTCTCCCACAGCATCCTCGCAGCTGAACTGAGGAAGTGTGGTCTGGATGATAGGATAGCGAGGTGGATTGTGAACTGGCTGAAGGAAAGAAGCCAGAGAGTGGTGGTCAATGGGACAGAGTCCAGTTGGAGGCCTGTGTCTAGCGGATTACCTCAAGGGTCGGTACTGGGACCAGTACTATCCAATATATTCATTAATGACTTGGATGGGGGAATAGAGTGCACTGTCAGCAAGTTCGCTGATGACACAAAACTGGGAGAAGTGGCTGACACAACGGAAGGCTGCGCAGCCATTCAGAGAGACCTGGACAGGCTGGAGAGTTGGGTTGGGAGAAATTTAATGAAATACAACAAGGGCAAGTGTAGAGTCCTGCATCTGGGCAAGAACAACCCCATGTATGAGTACAAGTTGGGGACAGACCTGTTGGAGAGCAGCGTAGGGGAAAGGGACCTGGGGGTCCTAGTGGACAACAGGATGACCATGAGCCAGCAGTGTGCCCTTGTGGCCAAGAAGGCCAGTGGCATCCTGGGGTGTATTAGAAGGGGTGTGGTTAGCAGGTCAAGAGAGGTTCTCCTCCCCCTCTGCTCTGCCCTGGTGAGGCCACATCTGGAATATTGTGTCCAGTTCTGGGCCCCTCAGTTCAAGAAGGATGGGGAACTGCTAGAGAGAGTCCAGCGCAGAGCCACGAAGATGATTAAGGGGGTGGAACATCTCCCTTATGAGGAGAGGCTGAGGGAGCTGGGTCTCTTTAGCTTAGAGAAGAGGAGACTGAGGGGTGACCTCATTAATGTTTATAAATATGTAAAGGGCAAGTGTCATGAGGATGGAGCCAGGCTCTTCTCAGTGACATCCCTTGACAGGACAAGGGGCAATGGGTGCAAGCTGGAACACAGGAGGCTCCACATAAATACGAGGAAAAGCTTCTTTACAGTGAGGGTGACCGAACACTGGAACAGGCTGCCCAGAGAGGTTGTGGAGTCTCCTTCTCTGGAGACATTCAAAACCCGCCTGGACGCGTTCCTGTGTGATATGGTCTAGGTAATCCTGCTCCAGCAGGGGGATTGGACTAGATGATCTTTCGAGGTCCCTTCCAATCCCTAACATTCTGTGATTCTGTGAATTTCTGTCGGAATTACCTAATGAAATTCCTTTCTGCAGCTTTCTTCCTGTTCTTGCCTCAGAAAAGTATCAGTACGTCACTTACCTCCATTTCTAGCCATTACTTTCCAAGCAATCTGTATCACAGTTGTACTTTTTCTTTCAGCTCAAGCCCTAGTAGCTGTCTTGTATCATACTTTCAGCTTCCAATTTCCAGTCTCCCTTTCCACCTGTACATACAGCTGTCTTTTTTTTTTTTTTTTTTTTTTCCTGCTCAGTGCACTTGAACAAAGATGTTTCTGGCAGGCCAGAGTTGGCCAATAGGCAATATGTTGTGCAGGTCAGGTCTAGTATATGCCACTGTTTAAGGCTGAGCCAGCTATTAAACCGGTGGTAGATGCTCTTTATTAACCCTCCTCCCCCCACCCAGAAGGGGAAGGAAAAGGGAAAAGGGAGAGAGACTTACGGGTTAGAAAGTTAAAACAGTTTTAATGAACTATAATAATGAAAAAGACTACAATAATAATAATGATGGAAATCATTAAATATACACAAATATATACAAAACCAAGATCAAGCTCCCCCGGTGTTGGTCATGTCACCACCGGCACTGCAGGGCAGGCTCTGGGAAGGCCCAGGCTGGGCCCAGCAACAGACAGGAACTGGATTCAGGGATGCACGGATCGGGATCAGGGGCAGCAGGAAAACGGACAGAGTCCTCTTCGGACACCAGCCATAGCAGAAGAGAGTGAGACCCTCATGATCTCCCTGCTTTATACCGAGAATGATGTGTATGGGATGGAGTACCTTCGTTGGCCAATTTTTGGGTCACCTTCCCTGTCCGCTCCTCCCTGCAGGTGCGACCCACCTTTGGCTCTTCACTCGTAATTAGTGAGGAATTTAGCAGTGACCTTGGTTTCTCTAAGAATAAGTACAGCAAGAGCCTTTCTGCATAACATCCTACCGGTGCCTCAGTGATAACTACAAACTTTGAGCGTTATCAGTCCTAGAAGCAGACACTGTCTGCAAAATGTGCAGTTAGTTTCAGGAAGTGCAGTTACTTAGAAGACACTTAGCTGAAAGTAAAAATCTCTGAAAGGAAAATTGGTCTGTTTTAGGCCAAACCAGGACAGCATATCTTTGTATAGACTGCTGTCGTCATCCTTGTAAGTTCTGAGCGGTGTCCTTTTTTTTTTTTCAAAGTTGTCCCTTCTAAAAAAGCACTGTTTGTCACCTATAATTGGAGGTGTCTGCTCAATTTTTCTCTTTCTTAACTGCATTGTATTTCTCAAGGATGCATTTTCTTTCTTGTAAGGAAGAAACAAGCCAGGTGCTTCCTGAGTTATGATCCATGACTGTGATTATTTCCCCTTTTTTTTCTTTTTGTTTTAGGTTCACTTCCCACCTTTATTTGTGATCACCTTATGGCTTATGTTCCTTTTCTTTTGAGATAGATCTTATATCAAAAATGATTAGAATATTTAAGGGTATTTCAAAGTTTTCTGAAGAAAATTATTAAATTACAAATTGATACTATATGTTCGACTTCTGTATAAAGCAAAATGATACTGGAATGTCTTTTCCTGAAAGACCTATCTATGAGGTTGTCTCCAGCTTAGTTTCTTTTAAAATGATGCTCCATATAGTAATGCTACATGTTACTTCAGTAATATTTTACACAAATTTAAACAGTTTTACATGACAGTGCTGTAAATTCTAAAACTCATCGCAGAACAAGACATGGTGCTACCACACTTAAATGTCTTTTTCTCAATGTATTTGGCATAAAACTAAATACTAAAATGTTTGTAATACAACTTTATTGCATTTATTCTCAGGTTAAAGGAATTGGTATTGAAAGAGAGAGATGTTAAAGCAAGACTGCAAGCAGATGTCCAACAGCTGAAAAGGGAAACTGAAAGACTTACTAATGAGTTAAATCAGTCAAGAAATAAAGAAGCAGAATGTCAGAAGGCCATGCAAGCTTTAGAAGAAACACTATCCAAGATGGAGACACAGAGATTGCAGCAAAGAACAATAGAGGTAAATTTTTTTTTCAAAAGTAAATAATACGATGTCAACAGGAAGGCTACTATAGTCCTAGATATTAAGAAACACTAGATTTTACAAGCCTTAAGTCTGAGTTTTCTACAATAAAAGCTGGCGCTTTTTTCTACGTAGTAGTAGTTAATAACAAGTATCCATTTTAATTGTCAATTAATGTGTTTTATAAATAGAAATATGTCACGTGATGTGGTTTTAAGATAAAGGAGAACAAGTCCTGTGTACTTAACACTGAGAGTTGATATTTTCTGAAAATATACAGTAACAAAGACAAGTTTTTTAAATTGTTGCTGAAATCAATAAAGATCTTATTAGTGGAATGGAAATCTGGTGGTTCTGTTTGTTTTTCTGATCTAAAGAATTAGATGCCTTTTGTTGCAACCAGAACAAAACAGTAATTGCTGAGAACTTATTTTAAAGATTCTGGTTGTTTTGGGTTGTTTTTGTTTGTTTGGGATTTTTTTGATTGTTTTTACAGCTGGAGAAGATAATGATGCTTTTGTTGTCAGAGGCACTTGTGTACAAATACATAAGGTCAAAATGCTGGATCAGATACTGCCACTACTTCTGACTGAATAATTAATTGGTGAATTTTCAGTGACCAAATGCTCCATCTTCCAATATCTATTCCTGTCGTTTGATTATATTCCTATATTAGCCCATTCCTCTGTCACTGAATGCATCCAGTTAGAGAAATTGAATTCTAATATATCTATCCTGAAAAGTCTCTGAACTGTTAGTATGGTGCTCTAGGATGTGTTGTCACTTAGATACCCTGAAAGAAAACAGAATCAGGGAGCATGCTGACAGCCAAACTGCCATTCAAGTTATGGATTATCCACCCTCTTCTCTAGGCTCCTGTTTAGGCACCTGAGTGGCTCTTCCATTTTCTTCCTTACCTGTAAATACCCTGGCGCTATTATGGATCTAGAAGTGACCTTCAGTTTGGATCACATTTTGAGTAGTTTGAAAAGTACTAAATTTAGTGATTTAGAAAAGAGGAGAGTGTTTTTGTTTTGTTTTGTTTCTCTTTCCTACAAGAAAGGAAATGCCTTATTGGTGTATGAAGTTTTTACTTTTCCTTTGAGTTTGTGGAAATAAGTTGTCTCTTTTGATAGTGGTAGCATCATTTTTATTAACTACAAAACTTCATTAAGGGAAGGTCTTTGCTCCTGTCTTTAAGATCCTGTAGCAAATACTCATTAATAATTATGTTTCAAAGAATAGTCATGATGCTCTAGAAACTAAATTCTCTTCTTGAATGTTCAGATTTAATATACCTTTGACCTATGTTATCAACTGTAAGATTAACAAATTATTCTAGAATATTTTATAGAGCTTTCTCAGTACACATGGGCAGTTAGCTTCAGTGATAAATAATGGTTGCTCTAGGTAGTCACTGTTTAAGGATTTCAGTCAACATTACTCGATAACTTCTTTAAGCTATTCAAGATAAATAAGTTACTATGCATCTAAGTGTGTACCCTGTTTTCTGGCAGTCTTTAAATTTGCATGTGTTCTTACTTGAAATTTTTAAGTTCTTCAGTGTAGGAGAGAACTGCTTCACTTCATCCACAAAACAACAGAAATACAGTGGGGTGTGTCTAAATATTACTCATGAAGAGGCTTAACATGTAGAATATGAGGACTTGGCTTCATTCTCAAGCCTCACAATTTTCATACAACTGAAGTTACTGTAGGAACTTTAGGTACCTCTGGCATTCTCAAGCTGGAAGTCATGCAGCAGCCATTGGATATATCTTAAGGGACATTGCAGAAGATGATAAACATTGGAAACAATGTTTTATTTGTCAGTGCAGGACATGCCATACAGCTGTTCCTTAATTTCTTATTTTGCATTTTTATTGATTGTTCAAAAATCAAGTTGAGGGGACAGTGGTGATGAAATTCTGAAAGAAAAAAGATTTGGGATTTTTTGGTCTTTGTTTTGTGGGGGTTGGGGTTTTTTTGTTTTCTTGTGAGAGTTGGAAAGTAAACTAGGTTGCCTCTGTTGCATTCTAGCTCTGCCATTAGATAACTGACACATAAGAGTAATCTTTAGTCTATTAACCATTCACAGCTTTGATACTGTGGAAAGCAGAGAGATCAGAATTGTGTGAGTATGGAATGTGGATACCCTTTGCTTTGCTTAGGAGGACAAGTTGACAAGATAGTTAAGTTATTGTTGCTCACCGCTTGAGCACAAAAGGATTGAGATGAATTCTACAAGTAATGATTAGGGGTAAGAATATCTCCATTAACATCATCTCTGCTGTTTCTGTTGCATGTTCTAACTTGCAGCCTTCTGAAGTGTCTTGATTCTGAATAACCATTTCATGAGTAATTAAAACCTCTTTTTACATTTTTTTTAATATCTTTTTTTTCTACTTGTCGAGTCAGAAAAGACACCTTTGTATGTAAAAGGCTTAAGATTATAAAATGAGATTTTTCATAGAAGCTTGCATCAAATGGAAAAAGTGGAGTATGCCACCTGCTGTTTATACTGATTCTCCATTTTTCATAAAAACATTAGAAAGTATCTCTGTTCAGCAACTTTAAACTGTAAAACTCAATGATGCAGATTTTTCTAACTGGAGTGTTTAAAAAAAAATAATGTTGAATACATCTAAATGTTTTGCTTGAAACTAATACAAGTATTACAATACAAGAGTTTGTAATTGTAATCGTTCTTCCAGTATACTTGTCCCACTTCTGGAGGACACTTTCTTTTACTTAATCTATGAAGAACTTGTTCTTGGTTCTTCAGGAAAGTTGCTTTTTTGTTGTTTTAGTAAGTTAAGCTGAGACTTAATTTTAAACATCTAGTCTTAAATTTCTGCAAGTGTAACAAAATATATTAAGTTTAAAGAAAAAAATCAATGAAGAACCCAGAAAAAAAAAAAACCAACACCCACCAAAACCTCCTTTGTCTTAGGCTAGGTAACATAATAAAATTTCACAAAATTTTGTGAAAAATGCTGACAGTTGTGGACCATGCTGTAAACATAATGGTCCAGGTAGACATGTATGAAACTATAAAAAAGCCCCTGTTCCTTTGTATTCTAGTATAAGACATGAAGAATAGATCACAGTTTTAAGCAAATCTTGTTCCTCTCTCTGACTTCTACACAGATGAAACAGGTGCAAGAAGCAGAGCTTAAAGCATCAGCAAATGCAAGAGAAGTACAGTTACTTCGAATATCCTTTCGACAACAGAAGGAGAAAGTAAAACAGCTACATGAACTTCTTATATTAAGAGAGCAAGAGCAAAGGTGGGGGGTCTTCTATTTTCTTTTCACAAGTTAATAGAGATGCTAGAGTTGCAAACGTGTTTTGTTTAAATGCATTCTGCCAAGTGTAGGTGTGGTTTTGTTTGGTATTTTTTTTCAATGGGAGAGGTGGTCTTTGTAAAAATGTAGATATCTTCCCACCTGTCTTCTTGCTCATTTAAGAATATCTTCATATCTTGTAGATTCCTGACTTAAAAGTCCATGTAGGCACCTGTGTTCTTCCGGTCTTTCATTTGTTATGTTCTTGTCTTACTATATGGCTGAACTTTTTATTTTAAATACTTGATCTTTAATCCAGGAAATAATCAGATAAAAATAAAATCTCATTCAAATTATTGTCTGAAGATCTGCATATACTACAACAACACAAAGTGTTCCAAAAAAAAGTCAGCTTCTACAGTATCATGCGTTAGGGTGGGTAGGTGGCTTGACTGTCTGTTTTCCTCTTTCCTCTCAAAATTTCCTTTTTTGGGAGAATACATGAACGTAAGTTCTATACTCTTTAGCTAATACAATCAAATGTGTGTACAAACTAAAGCAATGAGTGGTGTGTGGTATACTAGTATGTCAGGGAGGCTATTAATAAAATAAGCGGGTTACGCTTGCTAAATTTTACAAGGATAAATGTATTCAAATACCAAGATAACTGCAGGTTTAGATGGAAAGAATGACAGCTGTGTTTTGAGAACTTCCAATTATTATCTCATAAATCCCCAAAAGATGTCATGCGAAGGACAGCAGGTATGTTTTGTGTTTGTGCTTTGAAGCAGATGAACAGAATAGTCTTAAAGTACAGGGTAATTTTGCTTCAGCATTCTCCTATAGGGATGCTTCCAGACAGGAAGGAGGCTTGTCCTGGAACACTTTAGGTACCTGTTGCTGCTGCTTTTCAGGTTTGAGGTCTAAGTGAGAAGCAGCAGTTATTGGGTGAGGGTGAAGAGAATGACTGCATTAAGAGGATATCTGGCTGTACAGTGCTTTTCCCAATTTCTCTCTCTCTTCCAGATCTTTTAACAGCAAAGCAAGCAAATGCTAACTAACAGCCATAGAGAAACTGAATAATTTCTACAAAAATTTGAATTACAAAGTAAGGTTATTCCTTTGGGTGTTTTAACAGTAGTCAACACACTTTTCCTCATGCCAGGGCCATTATCATAGAAGACTGAAATCTGTGAAACTACAGAATTTATCTCATTTGTTATGTAATTTATTATCCTTTTTAAATATACTAAGGAAATCAACTGAAATAGCATTGTGAGATACTGCAGTTCTTGTCTCAAGTATATGTTTGGTAACTTCAGGAAAGAACTTCAAACCCGAGTGGCTTTAAATGGACCTGAATTTCAAGATGCTTTGTCAAAAGAAGTGGCTAAAGAGAAGCAGAGGCATGAACAGCGTGTTAAAGAATTTCAGGACAGAATTAATATGTTAAACCAGAAGTATGCAGAGTTAGAAAATGAATTTCGTTTAGCTTTAACTATTGAGGCAAAAAAGTTTAAAGAGGTAAGACTAAGAGAAGATTTTGTCTCAAAGTAGGTGGAGTTGTAGTTCTCTTAAGTGTTTTGGGGCTTTTTTTGTTGGTTTTGTTCTTATGTGGGTTTTTTTGTTGTTTGTTTTGTTTGGTTGTTTTTTTTTTAATATTTAAGGTCTTTGCTCCAAGGATTCATCTAAAAATACTGATAGTAAGATTTGAAATATCAATGATTAGAGCATAAACACCCACATGCCAAGTCAGCACTCAAAACACCATTTTTGTTCACAAGTAAAAGTTAATCAAAAGAAATCAGAAAAACTTGCTATCTGGTGGTATTAACTTCTTTTAAAAGATGTTGACCTTCTATTAGAATATATTCAGTTATTATAATAACTCTTGTGGTGTTTTCATAAGGTTATGGTTACATATATACTGATGTATTTAATAATGAAGTTCCCTATTGTTTAACTTTTCAAAAATGAATTTTGGACATACATTTTGAAATTGAAATTCAAAACTTGCTTACTGAATTCCTTAGATAACTTATTTCTATGGCTAGTGTTCACATTATTTTAGTTCTTAAGTGAAATAAAATTTTAAATGCTTCACCTTCACTTAAACTTGGTTTTCTTCATTTCTAATCAGTTGGATACATGGGAGAAGAGGGGAAAGAAAATGGTTATTTACACCCTTCAAATCTTTCTCTTGTAAGGAAAGAAAAATAGAATTAATTTTAAGTTCTTCTTTCCAAATTTTAATGTTAATCTTAACAACAAGATTAAAACAAGGCATTGTTTTCATTTCCCAGGCTATGGTTTTGCTGCTCTGCTTCCCATCCACCCATGAATTACTTTTTTCCAGGTTTTTTTTTTTTTACAAATTTGTAGCTGAGCAGAACCAGTTTTTTGAGCTGAAGTATCACCAACAAACGCAGCAAACCAGTTTCAGACATTCACTAATTTCATGTAGTGTTGGTGGACTTCTATTTCTTCCTTTATTTGAAATTCAAATATCACTTCTATATATGTGCACACACTTTTTCCAAATGTTAGCATTTTTCAAGTCATCTTATCTTACAAAACTTTAGGTAAAAGAGGGGTTTGAAAATGTTGCTGCTGATCTAGTTGAACATAAACGAGCCCTCTTTGAGTTTGAACAAAGGGAAAAAGAGATGACAAGTCTGATCCAAGACCTGACAAGTATAGTGGAAGAACAGAAAGCAAAGATTGCAGAATTAACAAAATCAAATGAAGAAGCTACAGCAAACCTAAAGGTACTTGTTTCAAAACATTTCAACTACATATATGTTTTCTGTGGTAATATTTTATCTATAAAAGTAACAATTCCATACAAGGTAGATTGACTGAAAGATGCGTGTTTCCTGTTGCAGTAAAACCTAGTACTTCACATCAGCCTTTGTTCTTGCATCTTGTACTTTTGTTTCTCACAAACACTTTGCTCCCCAAATAGCAAAATTTAGACTCATTCATGTGTTCAGAAGTGTACTCCGTGCCTTGTGAGCACTAGCAGTTTGTATATCATCAAGTGGTCACTCTAAACTGAGATTTAAAAACCTACATTAATACCCTTGGCCCTCTGTAAATTCAAAGTAATGGAATATGGTTCTCTAGTGGTCACTGTACGTGCAGTAAAAATGAAATTGCACAAATAATCAAGTGTAGTTATTAGCAGCTTAGTATCTCTGAGTTGCATAAAATAAGCAGTATTAGTCATTATCTACTAATAGTCTGATTTTAATGTTAAATTCTATGGGCACAGTTGCTTTATCTTCCACCGCTGATCAGCATATGGTAACATATTATAGTACTACGTTGTCCTTAAATAATTCTTAAAAATCTCAGGAACATAACTCTTAAACTGTTGTGTGATCCAATCCATGTATGTATCCATCCCTCTTTATGTTAAAACTTCTGTGCAGTACAACCCCTGCACAGCTGTTTCTAATCTCCTTCCTACATATTGCTGTTGGGGTGTCTAAACATTGTGTTGCTATACAGAATAGGGTTCTGCCCGTCAGTTAAAAAATAGCTATATTAAACAGATGTAATCTGTAAAACAAAAAGTAGCCTGCATAACTGAAGATAAATCTATATCGTGGGAAGTGAAAGTTCATCCCAGCTTCTCTCTGTCTTTTGATTTCTTTTTTATTATCTTGACTTTCTGTTTCCCTTTTTTTGACTTGTGATTTATAATTCTAAACAGGTTTTTATAATAGCATCAATAATTTAAGGTGGCTATTTAGAAATCAGGTTTGCAGTTTTCTGGGATTGAAGTATGTCTATTTGAAACAAACATTTGTATTTCATTACTGGGAACAGATGCAGATAGCACCCTGTATGCAAGCAGAATATTCCTCAGTTAAGTTAATTGTCTGTATATCAGTATTGCTTTCCTAGCTGCTTAGTATTGATTTGAAACTTTGAATACTTGTTTTAAAGGATCTTACTGTCTTTTTCCAATCTTCATTCATATAGTGTCGAACTGGAGAACTTGAAACTGTGATTGAGGAAGACAAACAGAAGGCTGTTCAAGTTGAACTTCTGAAAAAGGAAAATGGAAAACTTATTTCTCAGCTGACAGCCCAGGAATCTGTGATTGATGGATTAAAAATGGAAAGAAAACTATGGGGGCAGGAGTTGGCACAACAGGGTAAAATATTTTTTTTTTCCTCTTTCAGAAAAAATGGTGGAGTTCAATGTTATACCTTTCAAATAAACACTCCAATATAGTTGTAATTGTGACAGAGTCTCTGGATGCCTTGTTGATCTTATCCAGTTGTAAAGATGATGTGCAAAAATAAATCTTCTGTAGTATGCAGGCCATTATAGGAACTATAACAGCAGTTGTGGGAGTTAGTTGCAAGTACAGTTGGTTTCCCCAAAATGTCAAAATACCATAATGTTATACGTGGAACTTTTAAATATGAAACTAGGAAAACAAGGATTTGTAAATAATGTTATGTAATGCAGCTTGTCTATCAGATAAATCTAATGTGAAAATTTCAGTAGATATCCTTAAAATAAAAGTGTTAAATACTGGATGAAAAAAAGCTGGGGCTCTTTTAATTTTTCCCTCATACTTGTGACTCAGCACCACCTCGTGGGTTCTTTGAGATTGGCTGGGTCTGTAAGAATTACTGTTGAATGTTATCAGAGAAGTTTTCAAAGGATCAAATACTGACCTTCAGTTCTACATTTCCTCTTAAGTGTTACCTACCTACAGATTAACGCCCCACAGTGTTTCCACTGGGTGAAGTGGTCATGTTTGGTTTTTAAGGTGGTTCTTCCCTTCCCCTCCCGACATTATACATCTTGAAGTCATCTATAAAATGAGTGCTGTAGTGTGAATATCCTGTTTTGTCTAGGAGCTCATCTTGCTCAAGATCGGGGAAAACTGGAGGCAAAAATTGAAGTTCTAACGAATGAGATTGAGATGCTAAAAAAGCAAAAGGAACAGGACAGTGATACTATAAAAATTAAAAACAAAATAGTGGACGATCAGACAGAAACAATTAGGAGATTAAAAGAAGTAAGTGCCATGTCTGATAATTAGTGTGCTTAGCTAAAATTAATACTGTAAAAGATGAAATGAAAGCTGGCTCCGCGCTCCTAGTTTTACCAACTCAGAAAGCACAATCAGGCTGTTGGTGGCAATTGATGTCACTGAGAGCAGGAGAGGGCCTTGTATTAACTTGATGTACAGAGATGCTGCTTTGAATCTCTCATTGAACCATATTTATGTAAAGACTTTCTTTGCCTTGCTTCAAGTTATTCTTGATAATGATTTTGAGAGAGGAAAAAACAGGATAGCATAATTCTTCCTCTTTGTTTTAAAGAGAAGGAAAAAAAATTTTAAAAGTTTGCTTCAGGTTTATTTTACAATGTAAATATTTTTTCTTTATTCTGTTCTTGTAAATCAATATTTTAACAGCAGAGCTACTATGTTTTGTTCTATTAATTCCATTAATCTCATTTAGAGACTTAAGACTTTAGCTTATTAATCAGAGCAAAGTTTTGTAGTATGTTATGTCAGTCAAGGTTAAATGGGTTACTTACTAAACTATATATAGCCATGTAACAGAATGTGAGCTCAGTGATTTGTGTAGAATAAGTTGTTGTATTAGAGTTTTAAATAACTTTTTTCTTAACTTGCTTTCAATTTCAGATTTATGTTTTGATGATTTTTTAAGATTCTGACTTCTTTCAGATGAAGATTATTTAACTGGCTATCACTTTACTAAGTATTTTTCATAAAATAATATGTTTAGAAGAGTAAACTTTCACATGTCCATCTCTCCTTTATTCCAGCATAGACTGAACAGATACTCTTTAAGGGTAACAATAAAGTTAAAATTAAGGGCGTTTCTGTGTTCTAAAATATTTATCTTCTAAAGGGCTTACAAGAAAAAGATAAACAAATGAGAAAACAGCATGAAGAAAATCTGGAAGCTCAGAAACTTTTTCAAGTACAGTTGGATGAAAAAGCTGCTGAATTAGAAGAGCTAATAGAAAAAATAGAAAGGCAACATGAAAGAAAAGAGGAATTAAAGCAACTGCTAGAAGAAAAAGAAGTAGAACTTGATGACATTAAGAATGCACACAGGTGATGCATACAAGTGGCAATAATTCTTTGGGATGGTAGTAGTATGCAACACTGCTATGAAGTTATTTATGTTCAGAGAGTACTTGCTTGCAATTAAAACCCATAGAAACCTGGAAAAATTGAAACTCTTTCCATCCTCTTAAGGATGTAAAGATGTGCATTTTATTTTCAGTGCACTGAAGAAGAAGTGGCAAGGTAAAGGAGAGCTATTAAGCCAGCTGGAGGTGCAAGTTAAACAAATGAAGGAGACCTTCGATATCAAAGAGAAGAAGCTGACTGAAGAGAGAAATAAAAGTCTTCAGACTCAGAGGTGAAAACCTTAATAGCTTATTTTGCGACTGCTCAGTTACTGTAGAGTTGCACTGTTAATAAGTGTACCAAAATGTTTGATTATATGGTGAAAGAAGGTGTAATACCTTTTTAAGTACTTGGTGACCCCAGCTGCTGCAAGCCTTTGTGCGTAGAAGTAATTCTTGCTATACAGGTGACTGACTTTGTGGAACTAGCATTCAGTTACAGCACTCATCCTTTAAACTTGTTAGGTATGTTCCCATTTTCTTTGAAAATAATTGGAGCCTACACTCATACCTCCCTAGTACGCCCGTTCCACCACAATGCTTTTGGTTTACCTCTGTGAGGAAACTCCATGTCATGCTTATGTGATAGGGACTCTATATGGTCATTACATGTGCCGGCTGGAGTCATGCTTATGAAGATGCTTGTGCACACGAGGCACAGTCTCACAGTCTGTAGCAGGGTTTCTTTGAGCATGAGCCTGTCAGCCTTCTAGCTCGTGACCAGGATGCATGGGACAAATTGGTTGCAAATCACAGGTCGAGCCAAGCAACTGTGGCTGGCATTTGGGCTTACAAGAGAGGCCACAGTGCTTCACTAGCGTCTGTGCAGGATGATGAAAATACCTTGTGTGCAGTGGAGGAAGTTGAGGACAGATACTCAATACTTACCACACAGAATCACAGAATGGTTGGGGTTGGAAGGGACCTCTGGAGATCATCTAGTCCAACCCCCTGCCAAAGCAGGTTCACCTAGAGCATGTTGCACAGGGTTGCATCCAGGTGGGTTTTAAATATCTCCAAAGAAGGAGACTCCACAACCTCCATGGGCAGCCTGTTCCAGTGCTCTGTCACCCTCAAAGTAAAGGGGTGAAAAGTAAATCACAACCTAGGGTAAACGTTAGCAATATTTATTATTATTATCTGTGGCAGGCAGACTGTTTATAACTTACCTGTCATTCTCTTCCCATACAAGTAGCAATAGGTTTTTAATTTCTTTTATTGCTCCTCTTGTACTGTCAATTTTTGAGCAGTTAATAGTAAATAGGAGATGATACAGAAACAAGTACTCATAACCCAGAAAATGGTTAGGGACTTAGATCATGCTTAGTTATTTCATATGCATCTGGCATTATGGAGAAGTATGGTAGACTGATGCCTGTGATGAGCTTAGATTGTTAATATGATTTTTACTTTAGTCTTTGGCCCCGTTCTCTTATTTTTATTCCTTCCTCCCAAGTATTCTTAAGAAAAGATTACCTAGTTAATAAGACTGTGTATTTATATAGCAGGGATAACCACACCGTGACTGAAGGAATAAGCTAGTTATGACTAAGGTTCTTTTCTTTGCATTTTTAAATTAAACACTTTAATTACATTTTTGCTATTACTTTAAGGAAGGTCATCTGATTAATAAATGAAAGAAAATACCTTGATGGTCAAGTTTGATTTTTAAAAACAAAAAACCCAAACAAACCCAACCACCTCAAACAGTCAATAGTACTAGGGTTTGGAATGGTTGGAAGATCAGTAGTGAAACTGAAATTTTGTCCCAAATAATTCTGGTTTGTTTCAAAATTTTGGTGTGAATTGTATAGTGGAATAATTTGCCTTGCTTTCTGTTGCTACATATTTTAGAATTATCCCCTAAAAGCAGAATTTGCTTGGAGTCAAGGAAATGCTTCACTGCTGTGAAGCAGACACTTTCCTGTTTCTGTGAGACACAGGCTTACAGGCCATTTACAGGATCACAGAGTTCAGGCATTGACTTCTGAGGAAGCAAAAGCATGAGAAGTAGATGTTTGAAAATAGGTGGAGTTCTTATCCATGTTGACAGTAGCAAGCCTGAATGTTTGTATTCTTTGATAGTGATTAAATGCTTCTGCTAAGAGGAATGCCAGAGGCCCTAAACACAGTGCATAAAACTAGAACATGTACTTGAGAAAAAAGAACATCTTCTGAAGCTAGATATTGAAATAATTGTCTTCGTGCCAATGTTATTAAAACCTCACTGAAGGCAGAATTGGGCAAAGCAAAATACTTCGGTTGTTTGCAGCAGTGTGACTTTTTTTTTTAATCATTTTATATAGGATTGCCATGGAAAAGCTTCATGAAATGGATGATGCTTTTAGAAAACAGCTGGAGTCAATGTTGGCAGCTCATCAGGAAGAATTATTGCAGCTGGAAAATGAAAAGGAAAAACAAATTGAAGCAGCAAAAGAAAAAGTAATTTTAATACTAAATTTATATATTTACTGTATTTGTATTTTTATTCTACAGCTACTACAACAGTGGTGCTAGAAAGTCGCCTCTTGATATCTGTGTGGCTAATCTCTGGATGGAAACAGCCCTGGTTTAGTACTCAATCTTTACACAGCAAGAAAAGCTCTAGAACTGTACCATCATGAGGTTCTGTTTTCAAGCAAAGTTCTATGCTATGTAGCTATTACAAGTTGATAGCTAAACAGTCCTTATCTGTACAAGCAAGAATAATGATAATTATGCCAGATAATCCAATTTACTCACCTATACCAGTGTTAACAGTTATTGTTCCTGTCATGTACTGCATTCTTCCTTAGTGTGACAACTGGTGCTTCTTCTGCGTAGTAGGTATTTTGGTTCTCATACGTTACTCCTTATCGCCTAGCAAATTAATACTTTTTTAAAAAGCAAAATTCTGCTACTGCATCCAGTGGCTTATTTAAGCATAAGCATAGAACTCTTGCATTGCTTATCAGCATTAAAAATTGCCAAGATATATATGTTTTTAGGTATATTAAGGAAAAGCAAGAATTCTATTTGACCTTTCTGTGCTCTTTCAGGTTTACTGTGTTGAAGAAGAAATGCGGCAGCTTCTGCAGGAAATGGCAAACAATAAAAAAGCCATGGAAAATAAAATAAGACGACTTACACATGCACTGAATGATTTTCAACGAGATCTTTGAAGATTATTAACATACACACTAAAAAGTGTATTACACAACTTTAAGCAAATACACTACAATGCACTTTTTTCCTTGGTTTTTAGAGAATAAATTCTTTGTGATATATTTTGATGGTTCAGGAGTCAGACATAAATATTTGTACAATATTTTCGTAATAAATAGTTATTTCTAACCCTTGTTTATTTTTACATGTTTTATCAAAATGGGTCAAAACACACCTATAGATGAAAAGCATCATATGAAGTTAGGAATTAGTGTACTTAATAGGAGAAAAGAAGGTAGAAGCAAAGGCCCAAAGACAAGAGCTTGAAGCTTTCCTTCACTGGGTAAAGATTCTTATAATGAGATATACAAGAATTTACCTGAAAATATGTTTAATCTGCCACTGTTGATGAAGAATGCATGACTCCTTTTGGTTCTCTACAGCAACAGGCTTCGTACCAGGCTTTTGAAAAGTAGGAGATAATAAACTAACAGCTTCTTATGGAAGCTAATCATAAGCTTTATGTTAATATGATTGTTCTGCCTCTTTTGTGATGGAGACTTGACCATCTCCACTGTGCTCAGGCATTTATTTCATTTGTTTGTTCTCAGAAGATCCTAAACTGTTAACTGTACTACACCATACTCTGAAGTGTTTAATGCTGCAGTAGTAGTAAAATAGTAAAAGCAGTTGTGTGTTGGTACAGCAGGTGGAGCTGTTTCTTACCCCCTCGCAAGAGTTAAAGCAGAGTCCTGTAGCTCAGATGACGGTAGAAGCCACTCAGCCGACATCTCTGCCAGTTTGTTCAGAACCCAGGCATAAGCACACTGATATGGTGTAACTGTGTGTGCATTTCTCTGCCCAGCAGCCCAGTAAAAGCACTACTGCTAGTAAAAGGCCCTGGCCTTTGTCAAACTGTGCGAGGCCTGTTGGGCTCGTTATCAACTTGTTACGAGAACTTGCTGTGTGAACTAGAGCTTGATACCAGCTGCCTCTTGTTACGAAGTGCAGCTGAAGCATGGGATGTAACAATGGCCTTCAAAACATGGGTACAAGGTGAAAGCAGAGGCCACGGCACCAAAAACAACTTACTGGTGGTCAGTGGCTGATCTCTGACAAAGCACAAGCTTGAGAGCTGGGAACAGACTGCTTGTGCTTTAAGAAAGGAAGCAGGAGCAAAGCAAAATAAAACCAGCCCAATAACTGAGCAAGGCACCTGCAGCGGCCTGGGAAAACACCACCCCACCCCACTTCGCACAGTAACATTGTCCAAAAGCGGAGGTGGAGGGCTGGGAATTGTCTAGAGATGGCATGGTCTTATAAAAGGGTAAGGTCCCAGATTTGTAGGAGCAGGCAGAAAGCAGACACCTGCTCCAGCTCTGGCTCCCTGCATTCAGAGTTCCTGCACCTGGCCCTGGAGACCACTGAGGACTAGAGACATCAGCGCTAATGAGGAGGTACTGTACACCACAGCTAAGGTGGGGTGTAGCTGTTATGGACTGACTGCTTTGAATCTGCACCTACAGCTGATAATATGTAAAAATTCAGACGTAGTGGTAATGCTCCGCAAGGTGTAAGAATGAACTCTTAGCACAATTGGATTAAAGAATGTCAGTCTGGTAAATTTTGCTATAAAGTTTAAAATTAGCCTCATGTATTGGCCTACTGGCATCCCAGTGATCTCCTGATTACCTGATACAAATATATCAATGTTATCTAAATGCAGAAGAAAATTACTTCTCATTCTTACATTGTGCTCTAGACACTTGCTTCTTCAGGAGCCATGTTATGTGAGGGAATACTCACCTGGGAAGCTGTTCTATAGTGTTTACGTGGATGTCACTGACGCAGAAAGGTTGCACCATTTCAGAGTGCTTTTCCGTCATGTTTATCAAGTATTCCTTGGGCACTTCTTTTTTCTTTGCTTTTTATTTGACCAAGCTACGCCTTGGGGTGAAGTAAATACATGAAAGAACTTACCCTGATTCAATTTATTAATATCGGCTCAAGAGCTTTTCCTCCAAAATTTTCATTCTGAAACTATTTTCTTATTCCATCAAGGGAGTTGTTACTGTTTTTAACATGAATTGTTTCCGTTCCTTGCTCTTGGCTCAGAAATCTTGTACTACAGTACTTGGGTATGTACACGTGTTAGCAGTCTTTGGATTGTATATTTTTCATGCGGCTAATTCCCTCTTTATGCTTGTGTGGCTTCCTTAGAACTTTTTAATAGATATTTAAATTATTTCTACCTTGGGAAAAGGCCCCAAAATGATAAAATAAAAATATGGTGTAGGTCAAAGCTGTGCCAAATTTACCTATTCATAGAGCTAAATTTCAGCCTGAGATTACTGAAAGGTACAAATAAATGAATAAAAATCACTGAAATGTGAACTCTGACCTTGTCAGATGCAAGGTATGTTCTCCTGCATTAATCATGACAATTTAAAACTGATTTGCCTTTGTTTTTATTTCCAGACAAGATAATGGATCTATTTAAGTCAATATTGAACATGTAATCTGTTAGGAAATTCCTGTGTTACCCAAGACCAGGAGGAATGTGATTCAAGTCCAGAGAGAGTGCGTACCTGCTTGCTCCTATACACATATATATTGCCCTGAACGTGTTATTGTCTATGAAGGTCCAGCTCCTATGTGACACGGCACATTCAGTGCCATGTCCCTTCCTAATGTTCTCCACTGCCTCGTGTGATGGGGTATCTGAGGGTCTTTTCCCAACAGCATTTCTTTCATGAAGTGCATCTCTTGAATGCGTACGCTACATGGACTTTAAAGCTTCTCTACTTTTATCTGATGGTAACTGAAGGGAAGAGGTGTACCTGAATGAAGGTTAAGGTTGAGTATATTTGGACACTAGTGCAAGGGACAGCGTAAGCATCCGAAATTCTCAGTGCCTCTCGCCAGACGATCAACGTGTCCCTTCTCCTGCCTCGGGAGCTGTGAGAACCAGGTTTAATTAATCTAAGTGGTTTTGTAGCAAATGGTGAAACGAGTGACGCGGCGCTACTGTGGACAGGAAGGCAGGCTTGTGGGGGCACATCAGGCGCGCTCGTCGGTCGCTGACACCCCGGCCCTCCCCTCCTGAGGTCGGCTTCAGGCCTGCGCCACCCGCAGCCCAGGGCGGACCGGGGCGAGCGGCGGCTCCTCGCTCTCAGCCGATCAACCGGCACCGCAGCGAGGCCCGCCCGGGGGAAGCCCGAGCGAAAGCCTGGCCCGGCCCCTGTCAGCCAAGTGCAATTCTTCTCCCACATGCCGCGGGAGCTGCCCGTCCTGCTGCCGGCTGGAGACCGCAGGGCAGAGGAGCGCCGCCCCGGTCTCCCCCGGCAGCGACGGGCCCTGGGTCGGCCCCGTCACCTGTCCCGCGGCCGCAGCCCCGAGGGCCGGCCCGGCCCGTTCCCCACGGGCAGCCCCTCGCCCCCCGCGGCCGAAACATGCCGGTGTCCGGGCAACGGTGGCGGCGTCACTTCCTGCGGCGCCGCCCCTCCCGCCGCAGCCCTCGGGCCGGGGCTCCGTTCCGGGCTCGGGCCGTTGCAGCGGTCGCGACACGTGGCGCGGCGGGGCGGCCCCGCTGGCGGCATGGCCGCGGCGGCCGAGGCGGCGGGCGGCGGCAGCAGCAGCCGCCATGAGAAGAGCCTGGGGCTGCTGACCACCAAGTTCGTGTCGCTGCTGCAGGAGGCCAAGGACGGCGTGCTGGACCTCAAAGCGGTGCGAGGGCGGGGCGGGGCGGCGGCGCCATGGCGGCGGGCCTGCTCGCGGTGGGGGGGACGGCGCCCGCGGCACCGCCGGGCCTGGCTGGCGCGCAAAGCCCCGCCGCGCTGCCGGGAGGGCGGTGCAGCGCGGGGGCCGGGCCGGGCTGGGCCGGGCCGCCTGCACCCTCCCTTCCCGGACGATGGGGAGTACCCTGGCCGCTGACGGGCAGCGGCCGCCCTGGGATGGCTGACAGCCGTCCGCGGACGGATAAAATACGCGTTCTGGCTCTTTCTAAAGAGGGTAAAATGGTTACTGTGCAGAAAATATAGCTCACTGGGTTTTTTTTTCTATTTATCTTGTACTCTCCTGCGTTGCTGTGTGCACGGACTCAGTGCACGGGCCGCTATTTAAACCTGTTTCTCATCCGTCTCCCTCGATGTCCTTTTAGAAAAATAGACCATTGCCCTTTTAGTACTTTTATATATATATAAAAGATACTTAACTGGGAGAAGGGAGTTTGCAAACCACCTCCCCCATTGTGCAGCGCGCCGCAGCCTCTGAGGTGCGAAGGCGTTGGGCCGCGGCAGCAGGATGACGTCTGTGGTGAAGCCCTGGGACAAGCCCACCTCACGCCAGGGCCTGGTGCCAGGACGTCGCTCTGTCTCAGGAGGGACCCTTGGCACCGTGTCCCGGTCGCCTGGCACATGCTGCTGCGCTAGCCCAGGGGCTGGGGCCCTGCGTGGGCCCTGCAAGCTGTCAGGGTGTGTCAAGGCACATGCCTTGAATGAATGCCTTCTTTGCCTCTGTCTATACTGTTGGAGGCTGTCCTGAGGAGCCCTGGACCCCTGCGGCCTCAGAAGAAGTCAGGATAGAGGAGGAATCTGTCTTGGTTGATGAGGGCTGGGTCAGGGACCAATTAAGCAACCTGGATGTCCATAAATCCATGGGCCCTGATGGGATGCACCCGCGGGTGCTGAGGGAGCTGGCGGAAGTCATTGCTAGGCCACTCTCCATCATCTTTACTAAGTCGTGGGCAACGGGAGAGGTGCCTGAGGACTGGAGGAAAGCGAATGTCACTCCAGTCTTCAAAAAGGGCAGGAAGGAGGACCCGGGTAACTATAGACCGGTCAGCCTCACCTCCATCCCCGGAAAGGTGATGGAGCAACTTGTTCTTGGTGCTGTCTCTAGGCACATCAAGGATAGGGGGATCATTAGGGGCAGTCAACATGGCTTCACCAACGGGAAGTCTTGCTCAACCAACTTGATAGCCTTTTATGAGGATGTTACCCGGTGGATAGATGATGGTAAAGCTGTGGATGTGGTCTATCTCGATTTCAGTAAAGCGTTTGACACGGTCTCCCACAGCATCCTCGCAGCTAAACTGAGGAAGTGTGGTCTGGATGATCGGGTAGTGAGGTGGATTGTGAACTGGCTGAAGGAAAGAAGCCAGAGAGTAGTGGTCAGCGGGACAGAGTCCAGTTGGAGGTCTGTGTGTAGCGGAGTTCCGCAAGGGTCGGTTCTGGGACCAGTTCTATTCAATATATTCATTAATGACTTGGATGAGGGAATAGAGTGCGCTGTCAGCAAGTTCGCTGATGACACAAAACTGGGAGGAGTGGCTGAGATGCCGGAAGGCTGCGCAGCCATTCAGAGAGACCTGGACAGGCTGGAGAGTTGGGCGGGGAGAAATTTAATGAAATATAACAAGGGCAAGTGTAGAGTCCTGCATCTGGGCAAGAACAACCCCATGTACCAGTACAAGTTGGGGACAGAGCTGTTGGAGAGCAGTGTAGGGGAAAGGGACCTGGGGGTCCTAGTGGACAACAGGATGACCATGAGCCAGCAGTGTGCCCTTGTGGCCAAGAAGGCCAATGGCATCCTGGGGTGTATTAGAAGGGGTGTGGTTAGCAGGTCGAGAGAGGTTCTCCTCCCCCTCTACTCTGCCCTGGTGAGGCCGCATCTGGAGTATTGTGTCCAGTTCTGGGCCCCTCAGTTCAAGAAGGACAGGGAACTGCTAGAGAGAGTCCAGCGCAGAGCCACGAAGATGATTAAGGGAGTGGAACATCTCCCTTATGAGGAGAGGCTGAGGGAGCTGGGTCTCTTTAGCTTAGAGAAGAGGAGACTGAGGGGTGACCTCATTAATGTTTATAAATATGTAAAGGGCAAGTGTCAAGAGGATGGAGCCAGGCTCTTCTCAGTGACATCCCTTGACAGGACAAGGGGCAATGGGTGCAAGCTGGAGCACAGGAGGTTCCACTTAAATTTGAGGAAAAACTTCTTTACTGTAAGGGTGACTGAACACTGGAACAGGCTGCCCAGAGAGGTTGTGGAGTCTCCTTCTCTGGAGACATTCAAAACCCGCCTGGACGCGTTCCTGTGTGATATGGTCTAGGCAATCCTGCCCCGGCAGGGGGATTGGACTAGATGATCTTTCGAGGTCCCTTCCAATCCCTAACATTCTGTGATTCTGTGATTCTGTGAAGGCAAAGGTGTGTGTGGTTAAGGTCCTCAGCGAACTGCTGAGGAGTTGAGCAAAGTGCAGGAAGAGGCTAGCTTGGCGCTTTGGTTACTTACGTCCTTTCTGGAAAACTGACCTTATATGTTGATTATTCTTGGTGGGCTACAGGAGGTGAGCAGTGTTCTCGGAGCTTTTTTGTTCATCCCTGTTCAGAGAGCAAGCGCTTCAGTGGTGTTACAGTGGCGAGTGAAACTTCAGGGTGAACTAGGAAGGATACTGGATAGGTTTTATACTCCTCCTTTAGTTATGTTGAAGTATGCACACATTGATTAGCATCTTTGTATTTAACTGCCTCTTGCTTTAGTAAAACAGAACTAAGCTGTCCACATCTCGGGGATTGTTGTGCAGCTTAGTTTATTATCTGTCATGTGCTGCGACACCTTCCAGGTCAGTTTGAGAAGCAAAACATACTCGTTTTGTAAGACAACGGGCCAAAAAGATTAGCTTAAAGAGTCAAAGAGGATTGATTTGAACAACAAAGTTGGGCTGTGTAGAGGGATGGGATGACGTTTCACATTCCCTTTTGTGAGAAAGGTAACTACCCAGAGGGAATGGAAGGGTTGATAGCCAGGGAAAAGTAAATGGGCATTGCAACAAGTCATAGACATTTCTGCTCAAGACCTTTATTGGAGACTGGTTTCTGAGTTACAGGGTACCATTTGTTGGGAGTAAATATTAACTGAAATGAATGAATGGTTGGTACTTTCATAAACAACTAGTCAGAACATACGTTTCTGTAACCAGTATTTCTCATAAATAATTCACATATCTAAGGAAAAATGAAAACCAGCATGTGTGTTATGTCGGTGTGCTCAGGGAACTGAAGAACAGGATGGTCTTGAGATGGAACAGTGTTCCAAGAAATGATTCATGCAGTGAAGATCTTCAGATGTCTCTCTGCTGACAGGTATTGGCCATCTGATGTGGTGCTGCTGATTAGTAATTCTGTAGCAAAACCAGCAGTGCACTATGAGGAAAACAGAATTGGGAAACATTAAGTGTACTTCTGGCTTTGTGATTCAGAAATTGAGAGTGCAAAGCTGTTATGTAGGACATTTCGTGGTGATCTTTGGATACATCTATAGTTATAGTTTTGTGGTCTGTGAGAAGAAATGGGATGTGTATGCTGACCCATCATGAAGCAGAAGTGATGCATCATCCTATGTGTGGGCACTGTTCCTTGCATTAGGTGCAGGGAGCCCTGCGAGTTCTGTATGCTGAGCTTTTTTTTTCAAGTGTTTTAGTGCTGGACACTTCTCTGCTAACATATGACAGATTGTGGGAATGGAAGTGAGGATTTTCTTTACTTGGAATTCGAATTCTACAATACTTATTTTAAAATCAAACAGCTGGAATAATTGCATGACTGTCCCTGTACAAACAAATCTAGTTATGGAAATAAGCTTAAAACATTATGGGATGAGATAGAAGGGAAAGAAAACAAAGTTCCTGTATGCAGCAACCCACGAATTGCAGGGGAGAGAGAAAAAGAGCAAGATGAGTGAATAAGGGATAAGCCACCTGAAATGACTCCCAAAACATTGTGTGTTCTTTCTCTTCAGTAGCATACAATTGTTACTGCCTTGATATCTTAAATGGGCTTGGTTTATAGCAGAATGCCATCCCTGCTGTACTGATGGTTAAGTAGTGTTTCTGATCATCAGTGCAAAACATCAGGTACTCTGAAATCTACTTGTTTGCTATTGCCTTTAGAAAGGTATTAATCAGGAGCAAATAACTGCCTTACACTTGCCCTTTTCCACAGAAGAAGAAAAAGTGTATCTATTAAATTTAGCATTCCTTTAACCTTTATGCGTGCGGTGATATTCAGTAGTTTTACCTACAGGTTGCCAAGCATGCTGTTAATTTTAAAACTCACACTGAACTGTTGACAATCCTCTTGGGGAGAAGATGTTGTCATTTGCTACAGGCATAGTCCAGAAGATGCAGGACCTCTTTCCTTTGGCACATGGAGAGCAAGCAGGCGTTGCTGGCCCTTCTGCTTTGTTTAGCTTCTTGGTTATGATTCTGCCATGGTGCTCTAATGAATTCCTCTGCTCTTCAGTGCTAATAGCTGCCTGGGGCTTGGATGGGTGGACTCTTCAGTGGGTTAAAAACTGGCTGGATGGCCGAGTCCAGAGAGTGGTGGTGAATGGGGCAAAGTCCAGCTGGCGGCCGGTCACTAGCGGTGTTCCCCAGGGCTCAGTTCTGGGGCCGGTGCTGTTCAGTATCTTTATAGATGATCTAGACGTAGGGATTGAGTGCACCGTCAGTAAATTTGCAGATGACACCAAGCTGGGTGGGAGTGTCGATTTGCTGGAGGGTAGGAAGGCCCTACAGAGGGATTTGGACTGGTTAGATAGATGGGCCGAGACCAACGGCATGAGGTTCAACAAGAACAAGTGCCGGGTCTTACACTTCGGCCACAACAACCCCATGCAGCTCTACAGGCTGGGGGAGGAGTGGTTAGAAAGCGGCCCGGTGGAAAGAGACCTGGGGGTGCTGATCGACAGCCGGCTAAACATGAGCCAGCAGTGTGCCCAGGTGGCCAAGAAGGCCAATGGCATCCTGGCCTCTATTAGGAATAGTGTAGCCAGCCGGTCTAGGGAAGTGATCGTCCCTCTGTCCTCGGCACTGGTGAGGCCGCACCTTGAGTACTGTGTCCAGTTCTGGGCCCCACACTTCAAGAAAGACGTGGAGGTGTTGGAGTGAGTCCAGAGGAGGGCGACCAAGCTGGTGAAGGGTCTGGAGGGTCTGACCTACAAGGAATGGCCTAGGGAACTGGGGTTGTTTAGCCTGGAGAAGAGGAGGCTCAGAGGTGACCTTATTGCAGTCTACAACTACCTGAAGGGAGGTTGTAGTGAAGTGGGAGTCGGCCTCTTCTCCCGGGCAACTAGCGATAGGACAAGAGGGCACAGCCTCAAGCTTCGCCAGGGGAGGTTCAGGTTGGACATTAGGAAGAATTTCTTTTCAGAAAGGGTTATTAGACATTGGAATGGGCTGCCCAGGGAGGTGGTGGAGTCACCATCTCTGGATGTGTTTAAGAAAAGACTGGACATGTCACTTAGTGCCATGGTCTAGTTGACAGGGTGGTGCGAGGGCAACGGTTGGACTCGATGATCCCTGAGGTCTCTTCCAACCTGGTTGATTCTGTGATTCTGTGATCCTTGATTCTGTAATGCAGCAAATGTGCAGCTGATCATTCCCACTGCCTTTTGTTACCTCCCAGGGAGCAAAGAAGTTGCATTAGAATGCACGCAAACTCTTGATTATCCTTTTTCTGGTTGTCTCTTTTTTTTTATTTCTGGGCAGGGTTTTGTGTGCATGTGCATGCCTGCAACTGAAACTGTGCTGAACGGCACGTTTTCTGTATTACAGAAGTTGCACAACCTGAATGCACACAGAATCAAAGCACTGCGCTTAGATGTTTTTCTTCCAGTTATGAACCTGTCTATGAGATACTCATATAGTGCTTGTCTTGGATATGTACATGTTCAGAGTATGAGGAGATGCTAGAAGGAATGACTAGAGTGCATCAGCTTTACATTAAAAAAATTTTATGAAGGAACTCCAAATACCAATGACTCAGAGGAAGGAATGTGGAAGCTACATCCAGCCATCTTAACAGGGCCGTTGTGGTAGATGTCCCTTTCGTGTGCTGCCTGGATCTGCTTCAACCATTTGACATAGAGTGAGGAATGAGGAGTTTTTAAAGTGTTTTTGACAACAGGAGCTTTGTTTAAAAGTCTCAGGAGACTCTTTTAATTATTGAAGTCATTAGTGCATGGTTTGTGTGGAGGAACTGAATGCCTGAACTTAATTTCTGAGCCATGTGCCTACCAGAAGATGTTACATTGGTAACCGCTAGAGTGTTAGGAAGGAACTTTTCAATTGGTTTTTAAAATATCTGTGAAACATCTCGTAAAATTTTGGGAAGATAATTAGGTTATAAGACCAGCACCAGAAAGTTATTGAATGTCTGGATTAAACTTTCCAGACTGGCCCCAGTTTGATTTCATTGTTGGAATTCTTGTTGTAAGTAGTTGCACTTTGTAGCTGTGATTGAATTACATACAGGGCTAGTGAAGCCAAATACGTAACTGTGTCCTTCATTTTCTCAGTCCTTAACCTGGGGTTCTGGAGCCTGATTTGCAGCAGTGATGAATCTCCACTGCTGGTGTTAGTGGGAGCTCTACAGTCTGTACGAAGTGCAGTAGAATTTAGAGTACTGAAACCACTCCAACTTTGAAACATCTGAAGCTGGGCACTCAAAATTAGTGGTATCCATTTTTTGTTTGTTTGTTTGTTTGTTTGTTTTAAAGTCTTAAACTTTGGTTTGAAAATGAATTAAGATTAGTAAAGCATTAATGTATTGCACAGATGGGCATTTTGGAAAATCTTATAAGGTAATGAAATCTGTCTCCAGAGCAGTTTCTTCATCATTCAAACCATGAGCGGTAGACTGAGTCCTAGGTCCGTGTGTTGAGCAATGGGAAAAAAGCGGAAGGTTGAATAGCAGCTGATTAAGTGTGTGCTGTCCATTGCTTGCGCTGAATAATGTGGAGAGCTTGTAGAAACTGTGCATCTGAAGACGGTGAGATATACAGGGTGTTGATTAAACGTTGAGCAAGCAGCATCAATTTTGTCACTTCCTAGATTTTGAAGGCTCCTCTTGAAATCACTGTAAGCAGTGTGTATGCGTACAGCAAAAATAGCAGGTTAAGATACCAGGTGCATACCTGCTGATGCAAGTGATTCAAGAGCCTGTTTCCTTGGTGAGAACTAAAGTGTGCCTTTTATATATATTTGTATGTATTTTGTTTTGTTAGATAGGAAAAGATTTTAACAGACTGCTATGGAAAGCCATACAAAAGATAAATGTTGGTATCAGTATCGGTAGAAACACTGTTCAGTAGGGACATCACTGTCAAGGAGAAAGAGCAGTATTTATGCTTCACGGCTATAAGCGTATTTTTTTTTTTGTTATTCTCTATTCTTTCATTTTTTCCTTTAATTTTACTTCACTAGCAAAACATTCACCAGTATAAATTGGACTACTTAGTCCTAGTGATTAACCTTCTAGTAGGAAAGTGTCATCTCTTAGGAAGATTAGTGAGTTTGTTTATGGTTCAGAACATACTGTAAAAGGAGTTATATGGACTTTGCTATAAAATGGATTTGGTTTTCCTTCCTATTTGTCATTGTCTCAGGTACTCTTCATATATACTGCTTTACTAAAAGCATTAATTTAATAGATTGTTGGACAAACTGAAATAAATCATTATGTGCCTATAGTGGAAGTTAGTTGGCTTTACGCAATTAGTTCAAGTTTGGGATACATAAGTCTTTGCCAGCTATCCTTCTCTTTATTTTTCTTCTTTTTTTCTTTTAATCTGTTTAATACATACAATCCCTTGTAATCCTTGTATCCGAGTGTCCTGAGTAGTTACAGAGTCAGACTCCTCTTTGCTTTCTCTCCTTTTGGCCAATATTCTTTGAACTTGAGCCGCTTCACAGCATCAAAGAGATGAGGGTGGGGAAGGCACGACTAGCTCAAGTTTGCTTATTTTATCTTAAGTCTTTGCATCAGGTATGTAAAAGTCACCGTGGAGAGAATTATGGCATGAAGCAGGCTGTTTCCTCTGCCTGGCACTCTGCTTTGAATGACAAGCTGTGACAGCACACAGACACACGGCCTAGCTAGCTGTAACGTAGAGGTGGTACTGTGACAGCGGTGGGTGGGCATCCCTGTGAGCTGCACCAGGGTCCTGGTGGCTGTGAAATGGCTCTTGGTACGCGGTGTGACAGATTGAGCGAGCCCAGGTACGCTGCATGGTGGATTCATGCAGTGAAATGCTAGAGGATGATGCTGGCTTGAAGTATTGCAGCTCTCCTGCAGCCACTTTGTGAAATTACAGCCCTGTCGTTTCATATCCCAGCACAGTTTAATCCAAACAAAGACTGCAATACCTCGAGTCAGTGGAAGGGATGATAAACTTAAGACGTTGTTGGCTTCAGAGGCTTGCTCCACTGCAGGGCCTTGCTGTCTGCCTTCCCTACTTTTTCCTACCTTCCAAAAAGCATTGCAGGCTCCTCCGTGCAGTGGAATAGCACATGCTCCAGATACCGAACACGGTTTTTGCAACACACATGAACTCTCCTCTCTGGGAGGGGTAAGCCTGCTTCAAAGAGGTGACTCCTCTCAGCATGCTTTGTAGCACTACATGCAGGTGCTGAAATTTTGAATTCATGATTGAGCATCTGGCTTTTGAAGAGCTGAGACACCTCCCTTCAGAATGATGTTATTTGGCATTTTTGCAAGGGAATGGCTTAAGTGTCTTTTGCCTTCAGCATGCAAGTTGCTGATACTCGTCGTTCTTGTCTTGACAGGCTGCTGATACCCTTGCTGTGAGGCAGAAGAGAAGGATCTATGA
Organism: Nyctibius grandis; assembly: GCF_013368605.1. Classification (NCBI taxonomy): domain Eukaryota; kingdom Metazoa; phylum Chordata; class Aves; order Nyctibiiformes; family Nyctibiidae; genus Nyctibius; species Nyctibius grandis. Next base: position 83,288,061 of record NC_090660.1, read on the forward strand.
TATCACCAACGTTTTGGAGGGGATTGATCTCATTGAGAAGAAGTCAAAAAACAGCATTCAGTGGAAGTAAGCTGTGTCAGTTCTGCATATTTTCACATGTTCAAGAGCAACAAAAATTTCATCCTTCCACTTCTCCTGACTAGATATGACACTTTAAAATTAATGTTACACTTATCAATGAGCAATACCACATTTCAGAATCACAGTATTGATTTGCAAATGAACTTTGTCTTCCTTTTAACTTGTGTCTTTGATACATAAAATCAAGTTTAAAGTATACAGGAGAGAAACTTCCAGAAAACTTGTAGTGCTACTTTATAACTAGCACTTGTAGTTGAAAAATTTACTCTAGATGAATCTGGGAAGGGTATTGGGACACATTGTCTCCACCTACCTACCCACCTGTAGTCCACGCCTGTTTTCTCTTGGGTCGCTGAAATTGAAAATTCAAGCTAAGAGTTAGAGCGTAAGGAGAAGGGGCCTGCAAACCAGATCCAATGCAGAAAAAGCTACATTCCAAAAGAAAGTAAATTTAGGTAGTGGGGAATTCTAAATTTGATCTGAAGTTAAGAATTTTAATTTTTCTGTTATAACATTGCTGGGAGGGTAAACGCTCATTTCCTTCATACTGAATATTAGTAGATTTTCAAAATGTTGAAGTAGTCTTAAGAAATGATCTTTGCGTGTTTGCTTTAGTTTTTCACTTCTTATGGTTTCATGAACCCTTATGCCTTTTTAAGAGGAGTAGGTGCTGGATGCAATACAAAAGAAGTCATAGACAGGCTGAGGTATCTGGAAGCTGAAATTGAAGATCTAGAGCTAAAAGAAAAAGAACTGGATCAGCAGAAACTGTGGCTTCAGCAAAGTATTAAGAATGTCATGGATGATTCTACAAACCACCAATATCCTTTTAAATTAATTGTGTTCATCTTGGAACTAGAATTAAATTAACAGTTAAAGTGTAGGTAACGGGTAAAACATAATGTAGTCCATTTTATCCAGAAGCAAGGAAAGGCTAATATTTTTTTCTGGTTCAAAAAGAAAGAAAATATAAATCTTATTTCTGTGACTTTTTAACCTCTGTGACTGTATGATTGGTAACCTGAAAATAATGTAGCACATGTGTGTATATATATATGGCAGTAATTTTTAAGTGCATGGTATAATCCTAGTGTGTTAATTTAAATGAATTGTATTGCTTTCAGGTGCTTGATTTTATCCTTTCTCAGCAGTACTTTACATGAATCTTTTTTTGCGTTGCTTCCTTCTCTTGGAAAGATTAAGCTATCACCCCAAGACAAATTGAGTTGACAAAGTCCTGAAGCTTGTTGGGTTTGGAACTGGAAAAATATCCTGTGTGTAAATGCCCCATGAGCAGAGAGTTCCTGCTGTGTTACTTGTAACCATGTGTTTAGCTGTCTTGCAGGATACTGGGCAAAATAGACACCTGAGACTGGGAGCAGAAGAGTGCCTTTCTTGTCTGTAGTACCAGTGATAAGTACTTAAAAATTGCTTGCAGTTGCTCTACAGAAACTGTTCCAGTAAAATGGATTTTGTAGAAAGGAAATTGAAGTTACATGTTAGGAGATTTGGGAGAGCTAGCACTGGAATTGACCCCCCAGGGAGATGGTGAATATCCATCACCGGAGGTTTTCCAGCATAGGGGAGGCAAACGTCTGTCTGGAATCTCTTAACAGTTGATCCTATCTTGAGGCAGGAGAATGGGATGGCAGATGAACTCTCAGATCCCTTCTGGCAGTATTTTTGTGTGATTCTGGGAAGTCCTGATACATACTTGAATTCTGTAGTGTCAAGTTCATAAGGTAAATGGTGTTCTTCAAGACTAGATCTTACACGTTCTCTTTTTTAGAAGAATCTCTTGTCATTCAAGCTATGCAACTTTTTCCTTTTTGTGTTTTCGTCACAGATATGATTTTTTTTTCTTTAAAAGACAGAACTCTGCTATTTTTAACTAGCTCTTCTGAAGGCCAAAAATCATGCCTTGATTACACCTCTGAGTAACAGCAATAAGTTTATAGTTTAGGCTGAGTTTGGACAAAGTTCTTTTAAAGGGCAACAAATACCAGTTTTGTGGTGCTTTAAGGAAAACGTTCCTTGACATGAATTACGTTTTCATATGTAACCCACGAAGATATCTGTAACTGCTTCAATGGTAAGTTGCTGCTAGGCTGTACTTCTTAAAGTGAGGGATTTCCTGATCTTCCTCTTGAAAACTAACTTGCTAACTAACCTTTCAAGTAAAAATACTTGCTTTTTCCCTGCAAGTATTTTGAATTTAGAAGTATTCTGTAGTGATCGGTAGTAGGTAGATGTCTCTCATAATGTTCGTGACCAGCAAGTTCTGGCATTTTCTAGTTGTAGTCACAGATTGTATGGAATGGAAGCTCAGCTGTTTTTCGAGTGCTGTTTTCGGATGTCTTTTTCCATATTCATACTTTGCAGCAGCTTGCCTCAGGCCATTAACAGAACCACGGACAGGACACGTTGGTCCAACCCACCAGAAAGACCAGACAGGTCCAAATTTCATAACATTTTCTGGTGGCAGCTGTGGCCAGAGGGAGCTCCTGATGATGCTGTGTAAGTGGAGCCAGCTGAAGTTCAAAGATGAGGCATTGCTACTAAATCATAAGGATTCCTTCTGTACATGAGGTTTGAAGAAATTGCCAAGACTTGCTGGCAAAAATTACTTCCCTTGAGATCCTTTCCTGATCCTGGGCTATCCAAGGGAAGATAGTTGTTCAGCCCCCAGCTAGGCTCAAAACTATCCCTTCTTTGCCACAAGGAAGGTTGGGTTTGTTTTTGAATAAAAGTGCAAGATTAGACAACTACTGCAGAGCTTAGCAAAATCAGCTGTTACTAAAAACAGTCATTACAAAATGTAGAGGCACCTAGTATGCCAGTCACGTAGTACTTCATGTAAGTGTCTCTTAGGAGGCAGAGAAAGAAAAGTGTTATTCTAAGTTATGGACAGAGGGGAAATGATGTGCAGGTAGGTGGGTGATCTGCAGTGTAAAGCAGGTTGTGCCAGTGCTGCTGATGTAATTGTGATCTCCTGACTGTAACCAATACATTTTAGTACACATAGTAAGACACAGGTGAGTTTGATAGCCAGCTGTTACATCCCAGTTGTATGTGGTGCAGAAGCTGTGAGCTTAGACACTGGGAATTGCTGGCCCCGAAAGCGATCATTAAGACCTCTTCTTCTTTCTCCTGTGAAACCTCTCTGTACTACCACCATTCTTCAAAGCTCAAGTGAGCTGTACCAGAGAGCTGTTTAGCTGAAAAAGAAACTAGTAAAATAAGTATTTTCATCTCATGATATGTATACAACTAGGAGATCTGGGCACAATAACAAACAGGTAAAGGAAGTGCTAAATATTGCATTGCTACGAGAAAAAGTTCTTGCAGCTATGGGCTAAGTATTGAAATTCTGTGATATATATTATGCGATATACTTGGATCTTACAGGGGCTATGCAAGTCCCACCACAAGTTTCTTTATGCTAGAATTACAAAGTATTTTAAGTGGCCTTAGAGAATTACTATATCTCATTTGAGTGGATACCATGCAAGACTTAAGAAAAATATGCACACTTAACACTTTCTTAAAAATTGCTATTTAACCAGGAGACACACTTCTAGCAATTCAAGCACCTTGTGGTACACAGTTAGAAGTACCTATACCCGAGATGGTACGTACTGGTTTCTTGTTTATGTAAGTGTTCTAGAGGGACAGTGGAAAAGAGCAGCTACATTAGAGCAGAGGATTTATCTCTAGTTATGTGTGAGAGGGGAAAAAAATTAAAAAAAATGAGATGGTTTCAGCTAAGAATGGAGGGGACGGGTGGGAAAAAGTGTATTTGGATACCTGGATAGACTAATGGTAACTGTCTTCTATTGAAAACAAGATATAATAGTGGGTTTCTTTGCACTCTCCTCTTCTCTCTTGCTTTTAAATGTTGCAACTTTCCAAATTAAGCATAATTGTTATGAAGTCCCTTAAGAACTTGTTAGCAGCAACTTTTATGTGTCAAATTTCTCTGTATTGTATTGCTAAATCGTCTCTATTGTATTGCTCTTATGAAAAAGCATTTTAGATTTGTAGGATTAGTTTAGATTTAGTTTGTGTTCAGTCACATAGTACTAGACTGAGTAAAGAAATACAGACTGCAGTCTTGCTTTAGCCAGAAGGCTTAAACAGGCAGGATTAAGGTAGAAGGCCAAATTACTTACCTCTGTCCATCTTTAAGTTTTTTTTTTATTGCAGTGCTCTGTTTTAAATAGGGTTTACATAGTAGGGAGAGAGCATTGTATGAAGCATGATAGCCACTATGCTTGTAGAAGGGTGAAATTCACCTGAGAAGTTTCACAAGCTATTTTTAGTGAGGCTAAGCACAGTCTAATACCATAAGAGCACCCAAAGCTAGAACCATGGAGTCGATCCCAGTGATACTATCTTTGTCCGTCTCCGCTGAAATCAGTTCAGGCAATGGTAAGGGTCTCTGTGGGACCAAAGTTAGCAGCTGTGATGTTGGGGTTTTTTTGGCTTTTTGTCGAGGACTAAACCAGCTGATCTTAGTCTTCATCAACTTCAAATTGGATGGTTTTGTTTCAGTTCCCCTCCCCAAGGCTCCTTTCCCAGTTGTCTCATCCTCATTTTTTCTAGAACATACTTGCTGAAAACCTGTTTGCTGAATTAGCCACTGCAGAGTCAGCGGTCCCATTGAGACTGTACTATAGGAAGCTAGTCCTAGCTGTATTGACTAAGTAACTTGCCAAAAGAAGGCCTGGCAGATCACCTGAGAAATTGTTTCTGTTGACTCATGATCCTGTGTTCAGTCAGTCTGGGTGAGATATCCAGCTGTTTTAGGATACTTTGTCCCAACCAGGATCATTCTGAAGCACCATTTAAAATGAAGAAATTTACATGTACAGAAATCATTATTTATCATTGCTGTGACTGATAAGATGTAGCCCTGCTATGTCTCATGTAACTTGAATTCAAGATTTAGTTAAGCGCTTTGAAGAATTGTGTATTTGTGTCTTCTGTAACTGTGTTCGTCAGGTAAATATATTACAGGTTTGTAATCTGGGGTTTTTGTTAATTATTATTAGATCAAATATATTAGTTTTAAATATTTTTTTCCTGAGTATGATTTGATAAGTTTGTGCCAATTCTCAGCTTTTCCTAGTGATCTAATTAGAAGAGCACCGTATTTATCTTCTCCATCCGTTTGAGAATTCAGTTCAAACATCTTCATTACTTTCTCTGGGAAATAACTCTATGCAGTTACTGTTAGGTTCTGTAAAGTTCCAAGTTCTCAAGGAATGGTAACTTTCTTAATACACCACCTCTACAGGGACAGAATGGACAGAAGAAATACCAGATCAATCTTAAAAGTAGTTCAGGACCTATCCATGTGCTGCTTATAAATAAAGAATCAAGCTCCTCCAAGCCCATGGTGTTTCCAGTTCCTCCGCCTGATGACCTTGCACAGCCCCCGGCTCAACCTGCAGCTCCAGCGACTCCCCTTACACCTGCTACAGCTCCTCAAAATCCACCTGGACAACAAGGTCTTAACCAAGGACAAGAGTTACCGCAAACACCAGTTGCGGACACGCCATCAGGTGAGTCCAGGGTTTTTCCTACCTCAGATGGGTGGAGGAGGAAGGAGGCTGAAGGGAAGGGAGAAACTGTTAGAAAAGGTGGTAGATAAAGGAAGGATCAAGAATTTGCATAGCAGCTGCCTGTTAAGAAACTACCCCAAGGGCTTACTAGTAGCTCTCAGGAGGTTACAGAGAAGCCACTTCTTCTTCTGTCTTCTGAAACAGATTCTGCCTTTGTAGCTTATCATTTTAGACCGAACAGGTTTCGGATGTGATCCTGTTAGTTATTCTGAGGTGCTTCTCCAGAATGCAGTATGGAATGAAATTGCCACCCTGTGATGGAGTATGTGATTTGAACGTCTGCCTTTTAATGAGACACATAATACAGGCACCAGTTCCAGCTTTTGTGCCACAAGGTCACTTACCTTCTTCCACATAGCACAGTGAGAGACTGCCTGAGTATCAGGTATTTTTTTTCATAATAATAGTAGGCTAATATGAAAAGACATAAGAAAACGCTGTCACTGTTACAGACTGCATTTCTGAGGAGTCCTGATTAAATTGTGCCTGTGACTTTGGAAGGGCGAGACTTCTCTCGCCTCATCCCAGACATTGGGCACTTTCACCTCAAAAGACAAAGCCCGGTGCAGGCCTTTTCTGTTCCTTTTCACCATAACAGACTTTATAACGTGCCTTTCTGTCTTTGTAGATGGCAGTGTGCAGCAAAACAGTACAACCCCAGCAGCTCCTTACTCCAGCCTTCCAGAGTCGGTGTTGTACCCCAGCCTTTCAGGAGACGTCACCCAAGCTACAGCTAGCTCAAATGACTACCAGAGTTTGCTGCCCCTGGATGTTAGCTGTATTCTCAAGCCAAACTCATTTGACATAGCAAAGATGGAGGAGCCCACAGGTAGGAAGAAGCAGTTACTGTTTAAATGTTTTTATTAGTTTCCTGAGCCCTTCTTTGTGACCAAGCTACTCATGAGTTACACAGAGAAAATGACAGGCCTCTGTTTATCTCCTAATGAAGCCACTGAGCCAGCTCTGAGAAGCAAAGTCATTTTGAGCAAAATACCTTTCTCTGCCACCAGATAGGCTTCATATTGTACATGGCTCTAGGGTTGTAAGGGATCAGTGGGAGAAATGTATAAGGAAAAAATGAGGGATAGAAAGATGAATATATTTTACATGGCATGCCATCTCCACTGCTCTTACACTGTGCACACAAGCCATACTGTACTTTGCAATTCAGTGCTTTAATGCAGAGAATGTGTGTTGACTTCCATAAATACCTGCTCCTGTCTTTCACAGGAAATATCAGTGGGGATATTATTGATGAACTCATGTCTTCTGACGGTAAGTATTTAGCATCTTTACTTTTCTAATAACCACAAGTAGCAGCATGGTTTCTGTGTGAACAGCACTCTTGGTAGGTGTCTGTTAAATCTGACTCCAAGAGGCAGTATGAAACTACTTCTTTCCCCTGTACTGTCTCCCCTGTCTTTGTCATTCCCTTTCCATTCCCTGCAACAGTTTTATTTAACAATCAAAATATGAAAGCCTTAATCCAGCAAGCACTTACATGCATGAGTAACCCACTAGTCCTTAATTCAGGAACGATGAAAGAACAGGCTGAGGAGTAGAGTGCTGCCTTAAAAAAAAAAAAACAAACTGGTTTAATTCTGTTCTGCCTCAGGCTTCCTGCAGGAGCTCTGAGTAAACATTTCAGAACATATTTACATGCCTGCATGCAGACTGATACATAGCCAGCTGTGGTACACTAACAGAACAGACAAATGTCACCCATTTCTGCTCTTGTACCTCAGTGGCCATAGGAGTGCAGAACTAGCTAGCAAGTTCACATGCTCCCTGCCGCTGTGCTCTGTCTCGCTGAGGTGCCAGGCAAGGTGAACTCAGCTGGCGTTGTTCCTCTTGCCCTGTAAATAAGCTGCTAATATCTGCCCTTCAAGCAGACAACCTCAGGGTTTATCAAGAAAAAAACATGTAATTATAAGATCTAAGGGGCAAGATGGGATTATGTGAATGTGCCAGTACATGGCTAAAATGGAAATAGCCTCCACTTTTAGAGCAGGTACAGCATGTCCAGCTCATCTGCACTTGGTTAGTGTTCCTGAGGTGCAGCATGAGGGCTGAGGCTTCTCTCCGTGCATTCCCTGCCCAAAGATGGTGTCAAGTCCATGCTTGAAATGCAGTGCACAGAGAAACTGCTAGCCTCCATTTTTTGTATGTAAAACAGGGATAACGGTAACTTCCTCACTTAAAACGATAAATATTTGAAGGCTGATATATGCAATACTGTAACAAGATGAACGAATATAAATATAAATGGCTTTCTGATGGAAGTTTCAAAAGCTGCTCAGGAGCACCTTTGCTGCAGAAGGAGAAATTAAGTCCCTATTCCACAGCTCACTCCATTCCAGCAAATTCACTAAAAATACTAAGCAAAAAATGTAGATACATCACTTACTGCCTTAGTTTGAAGGCAATAGAGGTATTCATAGTATGTATCCTAGCATGCTTGTCAGATTATCAAGACTATTGTAATTATTAAGACTAACCCTGATACTGGTGATGACAAAGATACTGAATTATGAGATAGGGCTGATATTCCAGAAGTGTTTTAATTTAAACTAAACTATTCCTGCTTTACAGTTTTTCCTCTCTTAAGACTCTCTCCTACTCCCGGAGATGACTACAATTTTAACCTGGATGATAATGAAGGAGTCTGTGATCTCTTTGATGTGCAGATACTAAATTATTAGATATTGTGTCAACCAGACTACTTATCTACCTCTAACTATAACATTCTAGACTTCTTCATAACCTAAGTATTTGAATAATGAATGTATAACTTCTTAGTTCGCTGACTCTGGGAGTGTATTTCCTTTTGCTTCCTTTAACTACTTCACAAAACAAATTCAACAACCAGAAAAAAGGGCTTTTATTAAAAATTCTGGCACGTTTTTTCACCTGAATGTCCTCTGTGTAATCCAATTATTTGGAGTTTTCTTTAGTAAGAAAAGTGAAAATGCTTTATAGCCTTTTGATCATTTTTTTAAAAATGGTTAGGCTTCTTGCTCACAGTTAACAGCATTTTCTTCAAAGCTTTACTGCCAAGAAGCTTTCTATATTGTTTTTAACCTTTCAATCAATTTCGAAGCTTTCACTGCCACGCTGAAAAGTGAAGGATATCAACTTGAGTTATGCTAAATTGTTTCAGTGAACCAATTTTGTGAAGTGCCTTCTGTTTTAGCACTTTAAGTTCCTCACACTGACTTCTGACATTCCACTTTCCTAGATGATAGGAAAGGTCTGTTTGTAGTTTGTATTAAAATGTGACAATACTTGTACATTAACAAGATTTTTTTAATAAAATTTTACAAACAAAGCGATCAGTATTTTTGATCTTCATTTCTTGCAATCCCTTCATTGTCCATTAAGCATTACAACTGAGATAATAGGTTTGTGGCAGCATCCACGTTTGCTGGTTCCTCTTCCACTTGTGTGGAAACCTGAAAAAAATGAGTTACAGTTTAAAGTAGAAAGCAGTATCTTTTTACTCTGCTTGAAGAAAAAAAAATAAATACCTGTTGTCTAGAAGATTAGTTTGTCTTAATATATTTAATTTAGGCTAATTTTGCAGTCATAATTCAATAATTTGGGGGATTACAGGATTCACTAAACTTGACAAATAAGCAGCCACTACTTTATGCTGTAGGAGAAAGGCAAAGCATCATGCCAGGAACATAACATACATGGCCAAATGGAAATAGGCTCAGTTTTTAGTTCAGGAAATGCTCTTGACATCATAATTTTGCAGCTTTAGAGAAAATACTATTACAGCCTGAATGATCAAATTCAACATTACGTCACGTACGCCCTACTAGCATGTGAGCAGTGGTATAGTCCAAATTCCTGCCTGTGTGCAATAGCAAACCAGCAGGGATAGGGCCACTGGCACCAACTGCCTTGAAATCCTTGCTCGGCCTCATCCTGTGCTGGCAGCACTGTCACCTACGTTTCATTTTCCCTCAGCCTCTCCTTAAGGTATTTCACACTTAAGGTAGTTCTGTGGCTCCCAGCCATAAAGAAAGTTGATCACCCCAGGCACAGTAAATAAAACTCAACTCATATCCACTTCTCCCAGCTCCCTCTACTTCCCCCAACAGCCAGGATGGATTCATCTGTACTTTGTCCCAGCCCACTGCTTTCTCTCTCCCCCAAACCATCATGAAGAGCCAGCATAAAGAGTTTATACAGAGGAGCTTGTCTGCAATTAAATTCTGTGAATTATTTCTTGCTCAAGACTGCATGTAGCCCTATTTAATAGAGTAGACCAAGGAAGACGTGTGAAACACTGTCTTGAACCCTAAGTGCTACAGGCAAGAGCTCTGCTACAGAAATTGCTGTTTCGGGTGTTGGTACTTCTGTTGAGGGAAATATGAAGGCTGAGGAATCGGGAACAGAAAGAGGCAGAGCTGTTTGGTTCAAAGCACTATCAGGTGCTTCAGATAGGGAACAGCAAGGTTCATCCTTTCTGTGTCTGTTCATGTTGAGGCATAAGTCTCAAATCAAGGGGCTGGAGATGGAATTAACTTTTAAAAAATCAATTAAAAACCATCTGGAACATAATTTAAAAATGTTTTGGAAGCATGCTCTGGCTTGGCTGCCCACCCTCTTCTCTCATGACTTCAATAGTTACATAGCACTTGAATATGCTACCCAAATTTCAACATTACCACACAACTGAAATTAATAAAGCTGGCTTTATAGTTTTAAAGCAACTGCATGAATCGCATGCAGTCTTAGAGCCAGAGTACAATGCTTTGAACATGCATTTCCCTTTCATTTACCTCCTCGATTTTTACAAAGGGAAATTAAATTACCTGATGATTCTTCTGAGGTTCTGCTGCAGTGCCTTTTGATAGCTGCTGTACTTCTTTCTGAACTTCAGCAAATGCTTTATTTATTGTGCTAACTTTTTCAGCATTTCTAATGTTTATCTGGGAGGGAAAAAAAATACACACATTGATATTTTCAACTGAAATTCCACTGGCATGTGAAATTGCACCATTTTTGTACAACTATTACACAGCCAGTGTTACACGCATACCTTCCAGTATTGCTTTTTAGTAGGCATGTTTTTATCTTGATTATATCTGTTACTTAATTATATCATCTAATCATGCACTACTTATGTTCTAATAAATTGAAAATTAGGAAAGCAGTTGAACTTGTTCTATTGGAAAGGGATCTCACAGTGATCCAGAAACAGAACACAGGGAAAACAAAAGCCAGGCTGTGGATGGGCCCTGCTGTGCCACCCTCAGCTCCTCTTAGCTGGAGTGGAGTTGCAGGAAGGGCTCCTTCCTTAATTTATAAATGATCTTACCATTTTGAATTTCTTCCAGTAGTTTGCCTTTCAGCATCACACCTTGCATTCCTACTTGTTCATACTGTAGGTCTGGCCAACAACGTCTACCAGATTTTGCTATGATATTTAAAGAAACTTCTATGGCTGTAGCAGACCAGGATGTGTCTCTCGTCCCTGGACACCTCAGCCTCACTTACTAGCCCAAGTCTGCCTTCATTAGTTATTTCAGCAAAGGTACTTGCTTTTGAAGGGAAAGAGCTAAGATACAGACATGTGCTGTGCTCTGGGCACAATAATCTGTGGTAGAGAGGCAGGGTGGGTGCATGGGGCCATCAACTCTTTCGCCACTGCAGCTAATTAAAATTCAGCTATCTCAGCCCTAGCACCTGGTGCTTCTGTAGCACCAAGTTTGGAACAGGACTGTAGTCATTGCTATTACATTGCAAGTGTTCCAGAAGCACACTCATTCTTCTTCAGGCAACCCCAAATTTCAGCATACCTGCTGCTGTTCCAAAGGCTACCCCTGTAGTTCACCTCTCAGCAATTTACATAGGCAGAAGCAAACTGCGAACTGTTACACATATTCATTTTGCTTCCAAAGCTTCCATAATTTCAGAGCATGTGTATATTAACAATAATTCAGTTTATTCCAAGTGAGTGACCAAGAGAACCAGTAGTAAGAAAGTAGTGGCAAGAGGCTGATACAACAAGCCTATTCAGCTTAGCAGTTTAATTCATAATAACATGGATGGTCACTCAAGAAATAGACTCCGCTCCTAGCTCAAATCAGAGTGGATGGGACTGTGGGCAATGCAATTTACAAAGAGCTTAGGTTTCCCATCGGGACTTGTTACCATCTTCCACCTTCATGTGGGTGCTGAAAGAATCCAGTCAGTTTTAATACCCAATATCCTCAGCTACACTGGTAGGACTCCCCCGTAGAAAGAGGCTGTGTAGCTAGCATGTGTATCTATATCAAAAGTTGTTTGAACAGTTATAATGGGCTTTTCTCCATTAAAGAATAAACCTATTTTAGCAATTTTTTCTGAGCATTTTCCTATACTGCTTAATGATAAGTAAATCCCCAAAGGCTTAATGGATTAAAGAACACAACTTCAAACACACAGAATAAAATTTTACTCCTAATAAGCTACTGACTTTTCATGAATAAGTTTTTAAACCTGTTTCTCCCTTTATTATACAGAACCCTCTAGACTAAGTGGAGATGTGATGCCAGCAATATGAAATTGTTTTGGGGCTCCTGTTTCCAAAGTTTGTTACATTCCTGTCTGTCTACCAGATTAACTTGTCAAGTGGCTTTAGCTTCCAGGAGAAAATCTGAAAGGGCCTTTTTTTTAGAGCTGCTCTTTAACCCTGTTTGCCCAGCAGACTGCAACTATATCTAATGGGAACAACAAGCCACTAACTTTCTGCTTTTATTATCAGATGCCCTTCCAGAGGGATGAGCTGAACTCTCAGCAGATCACACAGCTCAGGCTGGAGGCAGGGTTTGAGAAGAACATACTGTACAATGACTTGCTGCTACCAAGAGGAAGACTCTTGCTTAGATCACCCCCATCCCTCTTCCCCTGTATTGCTCCCAGCCACACGACACACTCTCTCCTTCCTCTGGGCGGTGGGGCTCTCCGGACACGAAAATGGCAGAATATTATTTTTGCTTGTTTACTTTTCCATTGCTTTAGTGTGTTAAAGCAGCTCACAGAAGGGTCTGCGGAGCATCCCAGACCATCTACGGTGTCAGAAGAGGAAAAAGAAGAATTGAGAGTAAAACATATGGCAGTGTGTGCTCTTAGATCTATTCACTGCATCTCACTGACAAGGTTTTACTTGACAGCTGAGACAAATAAACAGCTTCTGGATCAGAAAAGGCTCCATCCTTTCTGGTTCTTTCCCCCCCAAATGTTTCTCTTTACACTCATTCATCATTAAGTTTGTTCACCTCTTCAACCTAGCAGAGAAAAATGCAAAATGCATTATTAATTGCTTTTGCTGCTGATTTAGCATGTTGAATCACCTAGTATGCAATGAGTTCCTGAGCCAGCATCAAGGCGAGCTATGGGAACAGAGCCCGGAGCCTGGTAAAGGGGACTGGGGTTGGGAACATGATGGAAAGGAGCAGGACTTCCCCTTGCAGTATCTGTGCCTGCTAGTTTGGATCAAGCCATTTTGTTAAACCATACCCTGAATGACACCATCAGTGATGCTGCAAGTGTCCTCCAGTAAACGTAAGCTCGTTAAACAACTGATGTTGTCTTCAGCATCACATTCCCCAGGACATACTGAGATGCTATCAGATACTTTCTAAATGGCCCCCCTCAAGGAGAACAGCTTGAAGTCTTACGTGGCAAATGCCTGCAGGACATTAGTCAAATTAACTTTTTGTGCTTTTATTTTTGAAGCTGATGACATCCACACGTAAACCTAGTCTCCAGGTGGAAATTGTGTACTTCACAATTTCGTACCCAGAAGAACACCGTCCCTAAAACAGCTCTATTCCGTCAGTCACGATCGCCTCCTGCGCCCCGCAAAGGAGGCCTAAGAGGAGGCCAGGCCGCGCCAGCCCGGCCCGGAGCCAACCCCGCGGAAGCGGTCGGGCCGGCCGGGCCGAGGCCCCGCGTGGGGCCTGCGGTGGGGCGCTACCAGGCCGCTCCCCCGGCAAGCCCCCCCCCGCCCGGCGGCTCCCCGCGCCACTCACCTGCTTCAGCCCGGAGGTGACGGGCCGCGCCTTGCCCTTGGCCTTGGCCTTGGCGGCGCCGCTGCGGGCGATGCGGAAGACGCTCGCCGCCTTGGCCGCCCGCGACCGGCTCTTGCCCATGGCGGCGGCCCTGCGCCGACGGCCGCCCGGTGACGTCACACCCGCGCGACGGGGAAGCCTCCAGCCCGCCCCCTCCAGCACTGCCGTCGGGCGGCAGCGCCGGGCGTGGCCGGCAGGGGGCGCTGCGCCCCCGCACCCCCCGGCGGGGAGCGGGGGCAGCGGGGCGATGTCCCTGTCCCAGCGCTGGTTCCCCGCCTGCCGCGCCTGCTCCCGCTCCCCCCAGCCAGCTTCCAGGGCGGGAAAGCTCCTCTACTCCACTCTTTTCTCCCTCTCTGTTCCGCTCTCGTGAGACCCCACCTGGAGTACTGCGTCCAGCTCTGGAGCCCCCAACATAAGAAGGACATGGAGCTGTTGGAACGAGTCCAGAGGAGGGTCATGCAGATGATGAGAGGGCTGGAGCACCTCTCCTATGAAGACAGGCTGAGAGAGTTGGGGCTCTTCAGCCTGGAGAAGAGAAGGCTCTGGGGAGACCTTCTAGCAGCCTTCCAGTACCTGAAGTGGGCCTACAGGAAAGCAGGAGAGGGGCTTTTTACAAGGGCATGTAGTGACAGGATGAGGGGTAACGGTTTTAAACTGAAAGAGGGTAGATTTAGATTAGATATTAGGAAGAAATTCTTTCCTGTGAGGGTGGTGAGATGCTGCAACAGGTTGCCCAGAGAAGCTGTGGCTGCCCCCTCCCTGGCCGTGTTTAAGGCCAGGTTGGATGGGGCTTTGAGCAAGCTGGTGTAGTGGAAGGTGTCCCTGCCTGTGGCAGGGGGGTTGGAACTAGATGATCTTTAAGGTCCCTTCCATTCTATGATTCTATGATCCTATGAAAGCTGAGCTTTCTGCACATGTCACTGCAGGCTGCCAAGTTAACCACCACAGTGCTGAAAGCACGTGCCAAAGCAAGTCCCTGAAACACTTCGCTTTACCGCCGGGGGTAGGGGGGGTATGTGAAGTAACCCCAGGAACAGACACTTATTGCCCCGACTTTCCTTGCCGCACAACTCATGGAAAAGTGGCTGATGGAGGGGTAACAGCTTTGCTCTGTCGGAGCGGTCCCTTGCGAGGTGACACCGCCGCTACCCCGTGCCGCCCCGACGGCCGAGCGGCGGAGAGGTGGGGGGCGAGAACCGGCACGGGTGGGCCGGGGGGCCGGGGCCAGGCTGCGCGGGCGCGGAGCGCTGCAGGCTCCTTATCGGCGCCCGAGCATCGGGGCGTCGCCGCCCGTCGCCTTCAAAGCGGGCGGCGGTGACGGCGCGGCCGCCTCTCCCGCCCCGTCCCGTCCCGGCAGGAGACCAGAGCCATGCTGCACTGGGGATACGACGAGCACAACGGTAGAGCGGCGGCGGGGGGCGGCGGGCGGTGGGCCGGGCGCGGCCGCGGTGCGCCCCGCGGGGCCGTCGGGGCGGCCGCTGCCGCCGCGGCCAGCGGGGTAGCCCGGAGGGCACCTCCCGCAGCTGGCTTCGGGAGCTCCCCAGCCCGCGAGAAAGCTGAATTCGCGGAACTGCTGTCGAGGCTTTGCAACGTGAGACCGAGCAGATTTTTGTCTCGGAATGATGCAAGGCTGGCTGCTGAGAGAGGTGCTCCATGGTGCGGCATCGCCTGCCAGAGTCGAGTCGGGGGTTGGCTCTGAGTTGGCACATTGATCTGTCTCGTTCCCTGTAACGATTTCGTTTGCTCGTCTAGTTGAATAGTTGCAGGCACTATCCGCAACGTATTAGACGGTCACACTGATCAGAGCTGCTGTATCGGCAGTGCCTTCTGACTTCGTCTTCGTCCTGCTGCTGTTATATGGTGGGAAATACTAGGTACTAGAGTCGGTCATTTGACTGTATAACTATGCACCTAAGAGGCGATGCTTTTGGATTTTAGTTGTTTCATGGTTTCCTTAATCTTGTCAGTCTTTGAAGTCCCAAGATGTGCTCATCAGCAGGCTTAAAGACTTTCCTCTGTTTTGCATTGTAAGTCATGCAAACGCTGCTCCAGTCTGCAGACCGGCTCACAAGTCATGCAAGCAGCAACGAAAGTGCTTTTGTAAATTGGAGACTCAGCTCTGATAAAGTAAATGGAATAACTTATGTTGTCTGTTATAATACACAGAGAAATAAAACACCATGATAGTAAAAGGAGAAAGCTATATGTTTGCATATACTAATGCCTACAGGAGTATGCTTCATTTATATTGTTACTTGGAGTTTGGAATACTGTTTGTGCAAGTGCTGCCTTTCCTTCCTGGTCCTTTTGTTCAGTCTTTTCTGGATGGATCTACTTTTCCTGAAAAACTGGGTGGTGGTGGATCGCAGCGGTGTCGCAATGATTAGGTGTGTTATCTACTGTTGTGCAGTCTACCCCTCCCCTGAAGACGTAAATGGATCTTGTTTTTCAAATTTGTTTCTCCACATGTTTTCTAAGAGCACTGTGAACTTCACCTGCACCGTCCAGATAAGCTCACTTTCCCTCCCTTAGCCTATCCCTCCTCTTTTGCTATCCTCAACTTCTAGGAAGGGGAGGGCACCAGAATTTCTATCGGAGTGGCCCTGGACCTTCCTTGAGGCCCCATTTTTCCTGTAAAGCTCTGTTTGCTGGCTGATAACATATTTGGGGTGGAGTTTGACTTTCTTGCTCTCCTCCTCTCTCAGAGACCCCAGCAGCTGGGGTGGATAGTTCTTCATCAGTCCATCCCCTTTCCCCCGCCTCTCACAGGAGACTAAAGGAGAGAGGCGTGGATATCCAACACTTCACTGTCTTCCCTGGCATCAGTTTTATTTCTCAGCTTTTTCTCTTTTTATTGGTTTTGCTTGTTTCTTGTTCTGCCGAACTGCAAATTCAGGAGATTGCTCTGATTCTTGAATTTTTTTTTGCCCTGCATGGCCCTGAATAGTTTCCCTGAGCCTAAGATTAGCTTTTGCAACTAGGGAGGTAGCAATAAAGTGAAATTAATTAAATTTGGTGCAGTCATGTGTTAAAGTTGACTTCCTGAAGAATTGGAAAGACATCTACATTCACTCTGAGTTCTGCATTTGTTACTTGCAGTGATAAAAGCACTGTTTTTATAAACTGAGGGGAAAACTTGTTTGCCCCTTAGCAATAATAACTGCAACACAAATCATTCTGTGCGTAAAGTGAACTGTCAAATGTTACACATACACGTCTGCATATATGGTATATCTATGTGTGAGGACATGGTCTGACAGGTATACACAGAACTAAATGTTCTGCCCCGTATTCTGTGATGTCTCAGTTAGGCTTGTTTGAAGTTAGTCTAGCCTTTTGGTGAAGCTCATCACCTTTAACTCCAGCTGGGTAAAAAAGCACTGCTGTAAGGTGCTATAGCGAGTTATGTTTCCTGACAAACTCGTAGCTGCCTTCCTGCTGATATTTAGTCCATGAACTGAATGTGTGCAATGCTGGTGGATACCATAAGTAGCGATAGTCTAATCTAAAAGTGACAGTGGTGTGTATTGCATTTGGTAACTCTGTGTCCAAAATAAAGCCATGCAATCTTCAGAGCAGAGGGTTCAGTTTTTTGTTCTAAATCTTGGTCGCAGTGGCTTTGATTGTTAAGAGCTACTAGGTAATATCCTCTAGCAAAAGAACATTTTCCCATCAACAAGAGGGAATTTCATAAGTTCAAAAATTGGTATATTTAATCAAGTTCCTTCAGTAAATTAAAAAACGAAAGGAGGTGAATCAGTGAGTTACACATTCCTGGGTATGTCTTAAAGTACATATCTAGAAAATTAAACTGTACATTGTGTTGAAACAGAGGCATATTATTCAGGTCCAAGTTCAGAAGAAATTTTCACCCTGGAGATCCCACTGGCTTAAATCTGTTTGTGTGACATACATTTGAGCATGATGTCCACGTTCTTCCAACTGTAATGTGTTATTTTCCAACAGCCATACATAATGTTTGCTTTGGGATGAGGTCCATAGTAATGCATTGAGCCACAGTTTTCTTAGACTGGCAAGAATATGATAATTATATTAGATTGCTGGCAGATAATCCAATAAGGAATACCTCTTGATAGAACCAAGTGGTAAAAAATTAGCTGAAATTTCTTGATATTTTCCTGTATATTTTGAAAGGTCAGATTTCTCTCAGTCTCGTGTTGCTGACAGATGTTTAATCACCAAAGCAAAAGATTATTTTGGTCATCCGAGCTAAGGACAAGTACAAAAGCAGGTATAATGTCTTTTTAGAACTGAAGTTTATTGTTGAATAATTAGCTAATGCCAGAATGGGTCCTCTTTTGGGCACATTCATATTATTTATGAATGCAAATCATGCATATTATTTACTGTACAATAACTATAGTTGTTGCTGAAATAGAGCAATAGGAGCAAGTAGTTAAGCACATACATATATTTTGCCTTTCCTCAGTTTAGGAATATCCTAAGTATTAAAATTAAGTAGCAATAAGCTCTTTCTAAAGCATCCTAAATAGCAGCAGTTAGTTAGGTATAAATGATGGAGTGGTGCTTCTTCAATTAATAAAATTGTACATTGCATCTCTAACTACAAAGTACTAGGATCTAAACACAATTAAAATTACATCATATGCTAAACTCTGTGTAATTAAAATATTGAATAGCTTTGATGACCATTTGTGAAGTGAGAAGAATTAAGTTCGAACAGCTTTATATTTCAAAGGATTTTTTATCTTCTGCCTTAGAAGTGTTTTGCTTAATGAGTTTAGTTAATGAAATCATTAAAAAAAAAGACTTTTTAAAAAACTCAAGACTGAAGGCCCTTGCCTTTGTTCTACCTGAGGTTTAAGTCTTAGGCTGGTCTTCACAAGCTACTCCTTCCCTCTTCCATTTTTCAGTGCTGCTCAGAGGAGAGTCAGGCTCTGCCCAGGTGGCTGTGCAGGAGGCTTCCCCACGGCGCCGTGGGACGCTTTCCTTCCTGATTTACTGCTGGGGCACTTGGGTTAGTTTAGCACCTGTGAGTTTCTGAGCTATGTTCACTTCTATTGAAGTAGAGGAGAGAAAACTGTCTGACAACTTTTGATGTTAGGCTATCAATCACAGCGTAATACATTTTAAACCTTTTTTGTCATCATGTTTATTTAAGTGCTAAGCCATCCAGAAAGACCCAAACCAACAGGGTGATTTTTAGACTAAGATCAGTTACCTTCAATATAGGGAGTTATGAGGATTTCCAGTGATGCAGATTTTACAAGATCAGGTTCTGATACTCATATTTAAGTTTTTCTTATATCCAGTATCTCTTAGTTGATTTATTACACTTCTTACCCATGATAAGCCTGGAGGAAAAATAAGTGCTATGCTCTTTACAATAGTGAAAGATCATTAGCCCTGCAGACTTTTCCCTTTTCCCTTTTTGGTTTTCCCTTACCTTACCCTCTTTTCCATCCTAAACCTTGTTTGCTATCTTTAACTTACGGAACATATTCCCCAAGCAACTTATTGTTCCTATTTTTCTTCTATGGCCTCTTTCCGCATTGTTTATTACTCAAATATGGTTCAACAATGGCACATATATTCTTAATGAGGATTCTCTGATGTTTAGTAGATAAGGACACCTCATACATTTCATCAGTGAAGCTTTTCTTACTATTGTAGAATGACATTTGCCATTTTTCTCATATCCATATTGTTGATTTACAGAAACAATGCTTTTTAGCTGACTTTTGGCTTAGTTTGCATGGAGGAAGGGAGGTTAACTCGAGATCACTAGTACTGATTAACAGCTTCTTTAGTGTTTTAATTTCTTGCTAACTGGTGAATGGTGGTGCAAGTCTGTGTCTGGAAGATCTGCTCTCATTTATCAGCAGGAGGTAATAGAAATCCAAACCTCATGCAGGCACCACTGTCCTGAGTGTTCCTGTTCTTTGATGATTTTGTCAGCACTGTCCTAATGTGTGTGCATGTGCGTGTGTGTGTGTGTAGCCTTTATGGTCAGAGGGTGACTCTCTGATGTTGTGACAGCTGTTTTGCAGGGTTGATGGGTTGGGAGGAGGTGATCGATTGTGCAGTGATGCTTAAGTTACAGGCACTGCCATCAGGCCCCAGGAGAGTCCATGTACCACTCAGCCTTTTTATCTTTTTTGACATCTCCCCATCTCATTCAGCGTAGTCAGTAGAAGATGTGTTCTCAGGTCTTTTGCAGCCAATGACTAAGGTATAAAAAAAAACCTTAATGCAAGGATTTTGGATAGATAAGAGGTAATCCTTAAAGACATAACAAGACATGATGTTAGGCAAAAATGGCATGTCAAAAATTTATTGGGGCACATTGCCTGTTGGATACAGGATGCTTGATTTGAATGAGCATTTGTTGGATATGTCTTGTGCATAGTTGAGTCTTAACTGTGAATAACTAAATATCTACTTACTGCATGTGGCCTTATTCAAAGGCCAAACACAATTACATACCCCATGCAAGGGAGATAAAGGGGTCTTGAGAGCTGCTGTTGCAATGTGGTGCAGCAAAAGCAGGTTAATATTTTGATCTATGTTTTGCTGATGCCCCTTTTTGAATTTAAAAGATATAAACAAGAACAATTCAATCAGAGTCTTCTTTCATATGAAGCAGGGCACTGCCATCAATTTAGACTTCTCCAATGCATTGCAGGGCCTGCCCACTGGAAGGAGGTTTTTCCTGTTGCTAACGGAGATCGTCAGTCACCCATCGACATCAAAACTGAGGAAACCAAGTATGATCCCTCTCTCCGTCCTCTAAATCCAAATTACGATCCAGCTTCTGCTAAAATCATCCTTAACAATGGGCACTCCACCAGTGTTGAGTTTGATGACACCGTCAACAAATCAGGTTTGTTCCTTTCCTGTTGCACTATGTCTTCTTCTGCTGTTTCCTGAATAGAGTACATACAGCCTGGGCATGACTCACTGCCAGGTATGAACTCCTATAAACAGTAAGGCTTTGCTCCTCCGGATGAGAGATTCCTTTATTCCCTGTCTTTCAGCATGACACAATGTGGGAACATATTTGGACATGAGTTCAAGGTTGCGTTTCTCAGAAAGCACTAGGATTCCCCTTTCACAGGGATGGTTTGATCCACCCCAACGAGCTAGATAGTGCCAGCCCCCCTGTTTGAACAGTGTTGTGTACAATTTTTCAAATGCTACTCTCTCTCACTGCAGTTGAATCCTTTGTGTCTCATTACAGGTTCATTCCAACCGAATCACTCAACTCTCTTATCTGACTTTAGCTGCAGGTTTGGTTATATATTTTTTCCCTTTTTGCAACCCATACCTGGACTTCTTGTGTCAGGAAAGAGCCAATACAGAACAAATGAAATATATCCCAAGTGATCCCTTTTCTTCTCTGGAAAGTGTTATTGTCCCAGTCTTTTCTAGGAGTATGTAGCTTCCCTTTTTGGAAGCAATAATTCTTATTTAGAAGTTCTCTGGTTTAGCATAGTCTTTGTAATGTTGGTGCCTTCATCTTTAAAACCTCCTCTTGGATGGCAGGCAAGCTAGCGCACCTTGCCGTGAAACTGTAGGAGTGCAGTTTCTATAAGCAATAAAATCCTCTTCTGGCTGCGTGAGGCTTAGCTGAGGATCCAAGCCCGTATGGTGCATTCACAAGGGTCAAAGCCAGAGGGGGACTGATTTGTGATCACTCTGTCCGTTAATCCTGAGGAACTATTGGCTTATAGTGGCAACAGGGAGAGACCTATATGGAGACAACATCACACTTTGCTTTCCCGGACAGCCTTAGTTTAATTCTTAAATTTTCTGTCGATACAAGCAACATTGGATGTTGCCTGAAAGCCATCAGCTGACCATCAGTGATCTGGTCTGACCTCGTGTGTGTCAGATGCCACGGGACTTCCCAGAATTAATCTCTGCTTCAAGCCTAGTAGGCGTGGGTGAACTAAAGCACATCTCTTAGAAAAACATACAATCTTGATTTCAAAATTTCCAGCGATGATGAACCTTCCACTGCCTTTGGTAAGTTGTTCTAATTGTTAATTACCCTCACAATTAAAACCATCAAAATCGTACTTTATTTCTGGTGTGAGTTAGATCAACTCACCCTTTAAACTCCTTTTCTTTTTTTTTAAAGAAAGTAATAAATAGGAATATGAATATGAATACACCAAGAACCTCTTCCACTCTCTAATGCCATCCATGAAGTGTCAGGGCCTGAACTTAGTATTTCCGTAGGCTTACAATGGTACCAAAGCAGTGCTAATGTGCTCCTCTTCTTACTGTTTTCCTCAGGCCATATCTCCAATGATACAGTTCATGTCACGGCAAAACACTGACAGATGTTGATCAGATAATTAACAAATGTAATCCCCAGTCTCCTTCAGGTCACTCCATATCTTCTATGTATGGACTGAATTCTTCAGTCCACATACATGGCTTTACATTTTGGCCATTATCATGCCTTACTTGTCAAAGAATTCAAATCCTTCTATATCCATAAACTGAGTTTTCATTATTTTCCCTAATACTTGTCACTGACAAACTTTATCGGTAATGTTTTTGTTTTCTTTCAGGTCATTGATCAAAAAATACTGAATTTTCTAGGGCCAAAATTTGGCCTCTGGGGCACCCCTGTGAAGTAAGCACTCCTGCCATATGGTGGTTTTATGACAAAAAAAAGTCAAATTAATTGGTACTAAATACATTAGCATTTTTAAATACATTATTAACTAACTTCCATATGAACTATTTCTTCACTTTTGCCAGCATTGAAACTGGGCTGTCAAGTCTGTAACTGTTTGTGTAATTCTGTTTATCCTCTTGGGTACCACATTATCTCCATTCTCTGAAATAAATCTACTGATGTTTCAAAGACCTCTTCTTCCATCTCTTTTCAAAGTCTGAGTTTCTGATATTTGCCATAAATAGCTTCTAACTGACCTCTTCTTTAATTACTGTTGGAATGGAAGGGTTTGACCATCACTGTATGATGTGGCACAAATACATCGTCAGGCTATTTTTCAGCAGAAGTATTTCATTAAATGCTGATGCATTTCTATGTAATTGTTTTGCCTCAGCCAGTTAGAACACCGATCTTTACACATTTTTAGGATCATTTGCCTCCAACTTCTCAGTCCTTGAAAGAAGGAATTTATTTTAGGAGTGCCACTTCCCCATCCCCTTTGTTCACTAGGTTTACAGGCTCTGTAAAAGCATGTTTTTGAGTTGAAGTTTTAAGGAGGTCAAATATTTTTTTCCCCACAGATAAACAGTTCCAGTTCCTTTTCATTAGCCAGGCTACTTGTGTTAGAAGATAGGCAACTTAAGAAATTATTGTTTTATCGTTATTTGATGGTATTTTGTTCCTAACAAAGTTTAGGTTCTGGACTAAACCTAGAAGAGAAAATAAATTACTATTGTCCTCCCCAGTGCTCTTAATTTAAAAACCATCTGGTTAAAGCTCCCATCCTTTCCCCTTAAAATCTCTATAATGAGCCAATAAGCCAGCTCAGGCTAATTCCCAAACCCTCAGAGGAGATATGGAGCCAGGAGAGTGGGGTGATTTGTTTTGCGGTGAATAAGGAATCTTTCTGAATGTGTTTCCCATTCAAGTGTCTGTGCAGAGATGTTTTGGTTCCAACTCTGATTAGCAAAAGACAAGCACTTGCAAAAGCAAAACAATGAAAAGCTCACCCATATGTATGTTAAGCTGAAATAAACGGTGAATTAAATGTCAGTAATATTGCAGTTGTACAATGCATATGTAGTGTTGACCTCATTTTATTTATGTTAATATACGCTCCTTTTTCTCAGACTTCAATCTGATGTAACTGGATTTAGTTGCAAATGAAGGAAAGAGCCTTGAAATTTTTTTAACCTCCACCTACTTTCCTCCAAATTTCTAAGAGAAGAAGAAATTCTGTTCACATTATATTTTTTCTGATCCTCCCCTTTCTTCATAAAACCTGTATTTTAAGCTTAATTTCTCAGTGGTTCTTTTAAATACATTCAAGAGAGGAAACGACTTGCAAGATTGAAATATTTTCCCATCTTCTGAGAAATATCCAGCCCATAGTAAGACAAACCTGGTGATAACAACATACCCTTTAGTGGGCCATAACCCACTAATCTACACATAAATGCAATTTTGAAAGTCATATCCTGGACAAGTGAGGGTTTCTGTAGTACTTCAAAGGAATTGGAAGACATCTGAGACAGCTTTTGAGAAAGAGTAGGGAACTGTTCGAAGACTGAAGTCTGGTGTGAGGTTAGAGGATGTGGGTAGTGGCTCCTGTTCCTGCAGTGAAGCTTTTTACTCTGCTTGGGTTTCCAGTGCTAACCGGGGGGCCGCTCATCGGGACCTACAGGCTGCGCCAGATTCACTTCCATTGGGGGTCCAACGACGAAGCCGGCTCCGAGCACACAGTGGATGGGATGAAGTACGCGGCAGAGGTAAGGCTTTACATGGAGTCATCTGTACCTCTAAGCTTGTGACTAGTTTTCTATTGTAAGAATAATGTTGCCCCTCCTCGTCCTGCTTTTCATTCTCCCCCCATTTTACCCAAAGACAAGCAGTCTTCCTGAAGTGTTGCATGTTTGGTCCTTTCTCAAAAAAGAACGTATTTGAAAGCTTTGGAGAGGAATAAAAAAGGAGTACAGAAGACGAGAGCTTGATAAGAGCAAGACTTAATGTTCAAGAGTTATTTTAAACTTTGTCTTTCCTTGTCTCTTCCTTGGAGAATATTTTCAAAGTCAGCTTCAGTTACAAACCACAGAATTATTTGAACTGGGGCCTGTGCAGTGTAAAATTTATGCAGGACTTGGGAGTGTTGCATTTTGTGGTGCATTTAGCCATGTGATGGTTATGACTTTCTTTGAGAACCTCACCTTAATATCTGTGGGGTGCCTGCTGTGTGTGGAGATACTGCGTTTCAGTGGAGGCAGCGTGCCACAGGGAGAAGTGCACCATCTGCTCTGGCACGGAGAGTTCACTCCTGCTCTGTCTTCTTCAGTGCATTTGAGTAGTCTACAGTAAAGAGTATTCAGTAGCTGATTCCTCTTTGCAAATGGAAGTAACATGGAGTACTTTGATAAGACCGAGATCCTTCACAACAAATAGTTCAGGCAGTGAAGAGTTTTCTGGGGTTAAAAAGTAGTAAAAAGTATAAAAATAAATGGTAAGGGACAAATAAAAGACATAATACTAAAGAAGAAAAAAAATGAAATGTATGCACAGTGGTGTGATCAGATTTTACTGGAAATGCTGTAAGAGATAGTGGTCAGAAAAAAAATCAGTTTTCTAACATTAATGGGGAAAAGTGACATTTGCAGTGTTTAAAGGCTTATGTTTTCCACAGGAACCAGGTGAGATGGAATATAAAGAATTAATAGAGGTGCTTTAATACCATTAAGTACCAAACCCAAATTTCTAGCTGAGAAAATATATATGTTTCCCATCTAAGAAACCAAATGGAAGGAGAAAATATCTCTGAATTTCTAGCCAGTCTAAAAACCTTTCCGTTACCTGCTGGTTGGGTAACCCTCCACAAGAAGCTCTCTAGATGGCACTTTGGCTTTGGGATAAGAAACCCAGAATTAAGATCAAGGCTTCTGAGCACTGTTCACATGAAAGAAAATACCTCAGAAGGAGACATGAAGATGGTTTCAGTGCTCACCTTCATAAGGAAGATGTGTAAGAGTTCAAGAAAAAACATCAACCAAGTTGAAGAAAGAATTAGTGTACAGGTAAAGATGACTGCAAGGTTCCGCCCCCTAATCCCACCGGGAAGCAGAGGGATCCGTGGCTCCATTCTTTGTGACAACGTATGGTCTGATCAAGGTCTCTTCACAAGCTGCAGTGACAGAGCGGTGGTAAGACGGGATATATTCCTTAAAGAGAAGTCACAAACCATTGACAATGGGGCTGTACCCAAAAGTGTTTCACAGATCTGTTTGTTTGGGGGTTTTGGTTTTTGGAGGGGTTGGTTTGGAGGGTTTTTGGCAAAGCTATGTGGGAGTGGGAGTGAGCTTTATTTAGTTGCGGGAATTTTGCTTTTTGTTCTTTGCTGTTTTTTTTTCTTTTTTTTTAAATCCACAATAAAAGTCAATTCCGACTGAGAGTATCTGTTTCCTTTTTGTGTATGTAAAAGTGTAATTGCTTAAAAATTGTTCAATGTAGCTTTTGTGAACTTTAATAATAGTGAGTGGTGCAGGCGCTATGAGCTCCAGGATACTAATGCATCTGAGAAAGGTTTAGTGGACTGTGTTCTCCTCCCGGTTTAATTTATAATATTTTTAACAACTTTCCTTCAAGGATCTCTGAAGCTGTGAGCCAGCATGTGTTTCATCATGAGCATACATGTAGTATTATTGATTTCAGTGGGATTCCTTACTTGCTGGAAGTAATGTTTCAGTCCAAGTGCTTAACAAACATTAATTACACCCTGTAACACCAAGTGACAGCTCTGTTTTACAGATATGGCAAATTAAAACTCATAGAGGTTAGGCAAGGACTGAGATTTAGAGTCAAAATCTTCACACTCCTAGATTCCTGTTTCAACCACACCGTTATGTTGCTTCCCTTAGAAGGCCTTTAAAGCAAGTTCCAGCTTTCCGAAGTTGCTCTTACTTTAGAGGTCTTGAAGTGCTCTGTTCCAAAAGCAAGGCTTTTTTTCCCAGTTTAAGTCATTCCGTGGAACTGCATTTCAGCACTCCTAAAGAGTAAAGTTCGAAGTCTGAAAAGATGGTCACCAATTTTAGAAAAGCCAATCCCATGCCCTGTTTCTGACCTTCTCTTTTCTTATCTAAAACTACGGGTAGTAAGATTTACTAATCTGCTGAGGACTTCCAAGAGTAATTAATGTTTGTGAAGTACTTAGTCTTAAGCGATGTGTGAGTGTTTGTGCTCTCTCCAGTTTGACAGTCGGACCATTGCTCAAGGCGCTTCCTGGGAACCAGCAGCTCCTGCTGCAGGGCGTGGCCAGGATTTAGGAAACCTGGCTTAGCGGGAGGGACTGAGGTGGTATGGGGGTAGACAGCATGGGCTTTTCCTTTCCACACCTGGCTAGGTGGGGTCTTTAAGCTGCTTAAGCAACTACCACAGGACAGTTCCAGAATAATGCATGTTGGAAATGCAAATGCTCAAACCTGAGATAATCAAGCTCCTTGCAAGTGCCTAGCTACTGGTAATCATAGAAAATGACATTTGGAAAGTAATGAAATTTTGATGTTCAGCTTAAACTAAACAAGGGAAAAGGGGTCGGTGCAAGTTTAATGTGTGTTCCTCTGCCTGTTTTCTAGCCGTTTATGTGGCTGATTAATGTTACTGAAAGCTTGATTAAGGAAAAAGAGAAGCAAAATACTAATGGCATCCTCATGATTTTCAATCACTTTCTAAAATCAGCTGCAGTAGAAATGGATTTAAAAGCTTTAGTTATATAACCATGGGATAGCTTGTCTTAGCTTCTCTGTTCAAAATCTGGGGACTCAACAGCAGTTTGCCAGGCACTGTGGTGTGCTGATTGCTGCTAAATTTTGAATAATCCCAGCCACTGGAAATGCTTTTGCCATTTGTGTGAACTACATATTTACCAATTTCATTAAATATTTGCATTTAGAAAACTGAATGGCTCAGAATACGAAAGAATGAACTAGAGTATCAAAACCAGTAAAGTTACAGTATTAATTTGTGATTATTTGAGTTCAGCGGGAGTTGATGCTGTCTGTGTCTCTTGCTTTTCAGCTTCATGTGGTCCACTGGAACTCAGAAAAATATTCCAGTTTTGTTGAGGCAGCTCGTCAGTCAGATGGATTAGCAGTCATGGCTGTATTTCTGAAGGTAAGAGAAGATGCCTCAGCCCTCCCAATAAATCTGCATTATGAACCCAAAGGGCTAATGGTGAAGTTTGGTATAGTTATTGCTAAAGAGATACTTGTTTTATATGGGCATTAAATTATACTGTTTCCTTCCTGCTGTTTACTTTCCAATTTAGAAAGCCGTGCTTCCTTGAAGATTACAAATATCAGATTAATAGGTTTTCAAGACAGTGAGACTCTTCAGTTTGCCTAGTCTGCACTCCTGTACAACATAAGATGTGGAACTTAATTCAGCTGCCCCTATATGGATCCCCAAAACTTGTGCTTGACTACAAGGTTTCTTTAGGAAAGTGATCTGATTCGGTTCAAATGCTCCTTTAACAGTTTGTTTCTGAGCTGACAGTTTCTTCTGAAAAATGAAAAAAAAAACCCACTCCAGAATCTGGAGAATTGCCTTGTAATTGTTATATACCTCTTTGCCTCCTGCACCTATTCTAAGATGACATTCAACTCTTGCAACAGCTTCATTGACTTCTGTATGAAGAAACAGATGGAGAATTTACAAAATCCATGACAAAGGATAGGCCTTTGATCAAATCTGTAGCTTCTGCCTGGCTGCCACAGCTTTCTGGGCACAGCTAGTGCTGGTGCTGGCGCTGGTGCAGTCAGTGAGCTATTACATGCAGCAGTTGCAAAGAACTGCTTCAGTAATTCTGTCTTTCCAGTTTGCATTATAATGATTCAAGGAAAGTTGCTGGCTTTCTTAGCACACAAATTCTGCTTGGGCTACGTAAGAATGATGTTTTCACTGTTCTTAGCAATTTAAATTTCAGATGTAAGCCTGAAACTTTTAATGTCCTGCATGCAACACATTAATAATAAAATGCTTTTATATCCCTGTAGTTTAAAGTTTGTGAGTCTTTTGTAGCTGAAATAATTACAACGAGTAGCCAGAATAAATACTGTGATCAAAGGAGTGGATATTCTTTACAACCAGTACTATTTCTAAAGACCAGCTAGTCACAGGCTCATACTCACAAAAACCATCAGATCTCACAGTCACTTAAGTAAAGTTTTATAAACCAATTTCATTATGCATTTGCTTTTTGATGATTTATTTTTTGCTATTTTTCTCTGGACCTCAATTATTTCATTTTTCTCTGGTGTTAATAGATTGGTGAATGCAACCCTCAGCTGAAGAAGATTACTGACCGCTTGGACACCATCAGAATCAAGGTGAACGAATGCTTCTAAAAGAGTACTAATACTGGTGGTTGCTTTTGTTGTTTTGTTTTTTTTGGTAACCTGGCTGCTACTTCCTTCACCTTCATGTTCCCTAGTCCCTAGTTTTATAGCTATCCATATCTAACTCTAATTTGGGACAATTTAGGAATATTCTTGTTAGGTAAAGTTGAAAAAACCTAAGCAAACAAAGAATAATTTTTATACAATAAGAGATCAGAGGAGAAAGCTAATTCCTCACAGAACCTAACCTCTGACAAATCTGGTGCTATGAGAATATTAACAGGTGAAGAACATACTTTATGGAAAGCTGTGAAAAAGATGAGGGAAAGGTTTCCTCCCATTTTGCTGACATACTGGGTGAGAAATAAGCTATTGTTTGAGAGAAATCCGCCAGACTCACAGCATCATGTTTCGTATGGGCATCTCTGGCCTGGTAGCTGGAACAGCAAGAAGAAGTAGTAATCCATGGGCCTGAGAGGAGTGAACGGAGAGGGGAGCAGGTGGCAGGACAAGGGACCTGTTGGGTTCCTCCGCCAGCCCCATCAATTCCATGTTGAATGTCTCGACATCTTCTCACTTTTCTCTCCAACCTCCATCCCATGGCCATTTGTAACTATGGGAAGCCTATGCTAACATGATGCCTTTGATGGTGTCCTTGCTGGCAGTAAAGCTGTCACAGAGGTAAGACCTCATCAGAAGGGCACTGGCTCATCTGCTGTAATCATCCAGGATGTTGCCAGCGCACCTCATAGTGGAACAAGCCCTACCTCCTTTGGCGTGATTTATCTTGACCTCTTGCTTTTAAATAATATTGCCCTGTTTTTTTCTTCTTTTTAACTTTGTGTAAGAAATAATTTTCTAAATATATTTAATCTAGAACCACCATGAGGGTTTTTTTTTCTTTCCAGGGTAAAAAAGCACTATTCACAAACTTCGATCCTAGCTGTCTGCTTCCCAAGTCCCTGGACTACTGGACTTACTTTGGCTCTCTCACTGTTCCACCTCTTCTTGAGAGTGTCATCTGGATTGTTCTGAGAGAGCCCATAAGTGTTTGTTCTGAACAGGTATTTTTTGATTTTTCACTGCTATAGAAATGTTGCTTTTGTAAGACTTGAAATTGTAAATGCCACCCAAAAATATTTTTTTTTTCAGACCTTGGCATTGCATACCTTATCGAATTTTCAAAGGACAAAATGTGTCTATCCAATTTATCCTGATTTCTTGTGGCCTTTCTTTGTGCAACAGTTATTTAAAATCCATTTTTAAAAAAAGAATCTTCATACTCTAAAAATTAACAATCAAAAATAACTCACAAGGAACTTACAGGAGAGAAGGTTCTGGTAACACTTAGAAATCCTGGAATTCCACTCAGTATGATTATTTGCATATCCTGCTGAAATCTCTTCTCTGGCATTTTTATTTGGCAGATCAATAGTAAATTTCTTCTTGCATTCCAGAAGTGTAAAACTTGGTGAATTTACTAGAATAATGAAAAGCAAATACAAGTGTAATAAGTTGTTTTTTATGTTAGGCTATCTTAGGAAAAGTGTGATACTATGTAAAAGAGTCGACTTACATTTCTTGTTAAATTAAGCTTCATGCTATATATTAATGTTGCAACAGTGACACCCAGTGGGCTGATCATCTCAGGTATAAAGAGTTTTTCCCACGGGTGACACTAAAGTATGTCAGATCATAGCTTCTAATATTAGATGTTGATAAGTACGTCACCTGCAATATGTTATCAATATTCTGGGCACACTGTAACCTTTAAGATTTTTGTACCACAGTGTTTGTCTCATTCATGGGCAATATTACAAATACCTCAGAAAATTCAATACCCTAGGCCAAAGCACTCAGCAGAAATGGTGACTTCAGTCTTTGTACAAAATGTTAAGACAGTTCACTAAGTAGTTGAATGACAGTTACTTGTTAGTCAAGAGACCTCAAATTCTGTTTGTAACTGATTTGAAGTCATGTATTTTCTCAGTGTGTCCATTTTTGTCATCTGTCTTCCCCACGCCCCTCAATCTGGCTTTGTAAGGCTCGCTTTACTGCGTGAGTCTAGGATTGAAAATTTGCATTAAGATATGAACTTCCCAAAGACAAGCCATTGCTCCAGTTAAAAGGTTCTTGTTTGGGCTAATCTATAGTTAATATATTCTAAAATGTGAAATACTGTATGCAAACACCCATGTGTAACAGGTTCAGAGGACACAGTGTCAAACACAGTGTCAAGTACAGTGATTCTTTACTAGTCATTTTTCACAGACTGTAGCTGTATCTTATGTATTAAAGTATAAATGTGCTGTATTCTTACAAATATAAGTATGCATATAGTTAAAAGTGTTTGTTTCTGGTAATGTCCACTATTGTGATTGATTAGTCATCTCTATGACTGATACTGTTTTTCCATTTAATTTTGTCACGGTTTAAAGCTGGGCTGGCTATTAACCAGGTGGCAGATGCTCTCTGTTAACCCTCTCCCCCCGCCCCCCCCCCCAAGGGAAAGGGAAAAGGGAGAGAGACTTATGGGTTGGAAAGTTAAAACAGTTTTAATAAACTATAATAATGAAAAAGAGTATAATAGTAATAATAGAAATAATCAAATATATACAAATATATACAAAACCAAGACTGAGAGCTTGGAAATCCTCCTCAGACAGAGTTGCTCCCCCCCGCACAGGCAGAGGGGAAAATGCAGTAGCTCCCCCCAGCACAGGCAGAGGGGAAAATGCAATAGCTCCCTGCCATCACACCTGCAGGCTTTTAACTGGAAACTGGCAAAGCTGGTACCAATCAGTGGGAGACAGGAGGGCCCCTCCCTCCTGGGCCCCACCTCCAGGAGGGAGTGGGTTAGTGATAAATAGGAAAGTGAGAATGACATGTATGGGATGGAATACCTTGTTGGTCCATCTTGGGTCACCTGCCCTGTCTGCTCCTCCCTGCAGGTGTGAGCCCCCTTCGGCTCTTCACTCATAAGCAGTGAGGAATTTAGCAGTGACCTTGGTTTCTCTAAGACTAATTGGCCTGGTTTGGGCCAAACTAGGACAAATTTTATTCCTCAAGTTTGTATTTCTTTGGGGCTTTACAGTTTACTACCTACTTTTTGGGACATTTTTCAGGTTGAAAGAAATCAAAAATAAATTTTAAGTTTTTAGAAACTCACAGGGAGCCTGAATTACAAATGTTAGCTTTAGAATGGGGTGGAGTAAGATAGTATTGATTTTTTTTGCTTTTAATGCAATTAAGATGCAATGTTCCATACAACTAAATGCTCTATTATAATGGAATTATTTTTGTGCTGTCCTGCCTTTGGTAACCTAGAAGGGAAGTAAGGTGGTATATAGAAATATCAAATATTGGAAATATTAGAAATCAGACAAAATACTAAACTTCAGGTCAGAAATCAGACTCGGTTTTCCCGAGGTTTAGACATGAGCTCTGATCTGAGTTTCTCCTGCAATCAGCTTAAGCAGAGAAACTTATGCTGAGGTATGAATAACTGCTTGTTCTGTGTCTTCATAAGGGAAACATTTGGAATCTCTACTGGTTTGAGTACATGTTTAATATATGATAAGTGCTCGTTACAGAAGCTTTCTGTAGTACTACACCTACTATTCCAGGTTAATTGTGAATATACTCTTTGAATAAGAAGACATACACAGGTGCACGTAAGAAATCCAATTTTTGGCACAAAACATTCCAGAATCTCCAAACTATAAAATCAAACTAAAAAATATAAAAAAAACTCTGTTTTAGATGAGGTTATGGAAGACAAAATGTGAATATAGGAAACAAACCTTATGCACAGTTTCATTCTGACACGTATTTTTGGAGATTTTCCTGGTAGTCATCGTTTTTCATTTGCAAGGACAGAAATGGTGAAATTGCTATTCCCCACATGCCATAGAAAAATGCAGTTCCTTTCTTCCTGGCGGAAAAATGGTGACAAGTATCTTTAATATTTACAGCATGCTTTTTCATTAGTATGAGCCATGAGGGTTTTCTGCTGAATCTTACGTCTCTTTTGATTACAGCTAGCCAAATTCCGCAGCCTCCTGAGCACTGCTGAGGATGAGGTTGCCTGCTGCTTGCTGAGAAACTACCGTCCTCCCCAGCCTTTAAAGGGACGAGAAGTCAGAAGGAATTAAAGGAGTAAAGCCAGAGCAGTCTCCCTCAGAAACCAAAGGCTGAATTAATTTTAGTAGTTAACTTTGTGATTTTTATTTGGTTTTTGTGAGTTGTTTTAACAAATAGGTGTTGTTTTATCACTGGTTATCATGCAGTCATTTCTCACAGACAAGTATGTCCTGAGTTGTTGCAGGTTCATCAATGTTAACAGGTCTGATTGTGTTTGAGTGCGTTGGTTTGGGAGCATTGAGGTGTTAGTGTTACATGCACAGAGGGCAGTGCTGATCGTAAGGGTCAGGTGTGGTGAAGGAGTTGTCCAGAATTTGCCATGAAATTACTGAATAGGATCCCTGACATTAATGGCAGAAAAGGATGTTCTGGGATTATTCTTCTGGTCTCTAACATAACATTTAGCTTCTATATAAGACTTCACACTGTAATTCTCAAGAAAAAAAGTATTTCAAGGCTGATTGATAGAATTTTATTGCTGATTTCTGCAATACCATGCTTACCTTCCTACAAAAAGCAGTAATGACTAACAGCATTTAAGTAAAACATATGTTTATATGATCCTGTTATTCTAACTGCTTCATAGCAGTAATGATGTATTGATTGATCTTTTTTTAAAAAAAAGCAAATAGTAAGGATTTTGTATGTTGGAGGATCATGTCAGGTGGATTAGGTATTCCTGAATTCTACCAGATATAGTGATGAAATTGTCCTGAAACCTGAAAACTTCAAGGTGGAAGGGCATAGAGGGAACTGTTCGTTCCTAAATCCAGTCTGTTGCATTTGGTGAACAATAAGGGACTGTAACACTATATCCATGTAGCATCAGACTCCTACTGCTTAAAATCAAGAGGCAGGGGTAGCTGTTGCTTCATACTAGACACATTGCACACTGCAGTGTGAAACATGCTGCATACCTTACATCTTACAGTGGAGCACAGCACTACTCAGGTATGTAATGTTTCCTAGGTACTGGCTGATGTTCTGCTGTCACAGCTGAATTTGGGTGGTTGCACTTATGTTCCAAGACCAAAGATAGCAGTTAGAGGAAGCCAAAGAAATCAGAATCAAGTCAATATCTAATAAAAGATCAGCCCTCAATAGCAATGTGTCGAAATGTCTGTCATTATGAATTGACTTGAGCCTGTGTTTCTCTCAGGAGCTTTTGTTATCTGAATATAATTGTTTGCTTTACACCAAATTTATTTTTATTATTTTTAATGAACTTGCCATAGGATGTAGCTTAGTATAGGATTAGATTTACTCTCAGACTGTGAGAACTACATAGTGAAAACCAGTGATACCTGAAAGAGGCAGCTAGAGGTTTCATGGGCAGCAACTATCACCAATCTCTGTAGTACTTCTGACCAACTCATTTTCCATGACTGCTCTCCATGAATTTGTTTTTTTATAGGTTTTATAGGCTGTGCCTTGTACCTCAACGGGTCTTTTGATCTTAGACAGACAAACATGAGGGAAATCACAATCAGGATTGACTTTATATATCTTCTTATAACTGAATAAATTTGACATAGAGATATAGGTATTTTAGCTTAGTTTAAGATAGGTGGATTTTTTTGTTTTCTCCTCCTCAGAATATAGCTACTATTGCTGTAAGGCCTCTCAATGCCTTCTGGATGTTTTCTGAAGGAAAGAACACAAATAGACCATGGGAGAAATAAAAGGCATTTGGCAGCGACAGCAGGTACAAGTATTAACCAAAGGGGAAGAGCCTGCAGGCACTTCTTGTTTCCTGGCATAGGGAGAAGAATGCAGCTGAAAAGACTTCAGGTTGGTTCTTTCTGAATGAGGATGTCTAGAAAGTGTGCATGGAGAGAGTGGGAGTGTGTTGCATGTTTTCACACCCTTTTTTAGACTTAGTGTTGGATCTGATATGTTTCCCTGTCACGTAAGTAGCTGCAGAACATGAACAAAATGTTTACAAATTGCACGAAGGGTATAAAGTTTTTTTGCCTCAGAAGAGAAAGTAATAAGGCTACTGCTTCATATCAGAAACAAAAGTTTTACATGTTTTTTACATATTGTAAACAGTGGAGTTGATCCAGTGCTTTGATATTTATAAGAATTTTATCAAAATAAAAAATGAATTTTATGAATGTGTCTTGTATTTTCTATTGAAGAGATTAAAGTTTTACAGAGGAGGCTGCAGTTTTATAACTAGTGCCTGCAGTTTTGGAAAAAATTGTCATTCCTCATTTGAAGTCTATCTTTGGGCAGTGTAGTATTAGGTATCTTTTTTGTGTTCCAAGTAAAATGTTTTCCAAGTGTGTTCCAAGTAAAAGTTTCTGATAGGGCTTTTTTGAATTGACTATTTTTATAGAGTTATGCAAAGCAGTTTTAGAAGAAGACATCACTCACAGTAATTCTCTTAATATGGAGATGCTGTGTTCACGTTAGATTGACCTAGCATGGTACTGCACCTGGGCTGAGAGCTAGTGGTGGCATCTGCAAAAGACTAGAAATTCTGAGTTGCCTGAAATCCTTCAGCAGCAGCTTCCCAGGTTATCCACCTGCTGCAACTGTAAGGTGAGAGCATGGACCCAGTCTCGGCACTGAGCACTTGGTTGCATCCTCAGTTGACATGTTTGCTGGGCAAACTCAAGTGGAAGAAGAGGGTGTACAGGTCATGGAAGGAGGGGCTAGCCACTTGGGAGGAATATAAGTCTGTTGTCAGAGGATGTAGGGAGGCAACTAGGAAAGCTAAGGCCTCCTTGGAATTAAACCTTGCAAGAGAGGTCAAGGACAACAGAAAGGGCTTCTTCAAATACATTGCAGGTAAAGCCAACACTAGAGGCAATGTAGGCCCACTGATGAATGAGGTGGGGGTCCTGGAGACAGAGGATAAAAAGAAGGCGGAGTTACTGAATGCCTTCTTTGCCTCTGTCTATACTGCTGGAGGCTGTCCTGAGGAGCCCCGGACCCCTGAGGCCCCAGAAGAAGTCAGGATAGAGGAGGAATCTGTCTTGGTAGATGAGGGCTGGGTCAGGGACCAATTAAGCAATCTGGACATCCATAAATCCATGGGCCCTGATGGGATGCACCCGCGGGTGCTGAGGGAGCTGGCGGAGGTCATTGCTAGGCCACTCTCCATCATCTTTACTAAGTCGTGGGCAACGGGAGAGGTGCCTGAGGACTGAAGGAAAGTGAATGTCACTCCAGTCTTCAAAAAGGGCAAGAAGGAGGTCCCGGGTAACTATAGACCTGTCAGCCTCACCTCCATCCCCAGGAAGGTGATGGAACAACTTGTCCTTGGTGCTGTCTCTAGGCACATCAAGGATAGGGGGATCATTAGGGGCACTCAGCATGGCTTCACCAAGGGGAAGTCATGCTTAACCAAATTGATAGCCTTTTATGAGGACATAACCTGGTGGATAGATGATGGTAAAGCTGTGGATGTGGTCTATCTCGATTTCAGTAAAGCGTTTGACACGGTCTCCCACAGCATCCTCGCAGCTAAACTGAGGCAGTGTGGTCTGGATGATCGGGTAGTGAGGTGGATTGTGAACTGGCTGAAGGAAAGAAGCCAGAGAGTGGTGGTCAATGGGACAGAGTCCAGTTGGAGGCCTGTGTCTAGCGGAGTCCCTCAAGGGTCGGTACTGGGACCAGTTCTATTCAATATATTCATTAATGACTTGGATGAGGGAATAGAGTGCACTGTCAGCAAGTTCGCTGATGACACAAAACTGGGAGGAGTGGCTGACACAACGGAAGGCTGCGCAGCCATTCAGAGAGACCTAGTCAGGCTGGAGAGTTGGGCGGGGAGAAATTGAATGAAATATAACAAGGGCAAGTGTAGAGTCCTGCATCTGGGCAAAAACAACCCCATGTACCAGTACAAGTTGGGGACAGAGCTGTTGGAGAGCAGCGTAGGGGAAAGGGACCTGGGGGTCCTAGTGGACAGCAGGATGACCATGAGCCAGCAGTGTGCCCTTGTGGCCAAGAAGGCCAATGGCATCCTTGGGTGTATTAGAAGGGGTGTGGTTAGCAGGTCAAGAGAGGTTCTCCTCCCCCTCTACTCTGCCCTGGTGAGGCCACATCTGGAATATTGTGTCCAGTTCTGGGCCCCTCAGTTCAAGAAGGACAGGGAACTGCTAGAGAGAGTCCAGCGCAGAGCCACGAAGATGATTAAGGGAGTGGAACATCTCCCTTATGAGGAGAGGCTGAGGGAGCTGGGTCTCTTTAGCTTGGAGAAGGGGAGACTGAGGGGTGACCTCATTAATGTTTATAAATATGTAAAGGGCAACTGTCATGAGGATGGTGCCAGGCTCTTTTCAGTGACATCCCTTGACAGGACTAGGGGCAATGGGTGCAAGCTGGAACACAGGAGGTTCCACATAAATATGAGGAAAAACTTCTTTACAGTGAGGGTGACCGAACACTGGAACAGGCTGCCCAGAGAGGTTGTGGAGTCTCCTTCTCTGGAGACATTCAAAACCCGCCTGGACGTGTTCCTGTGTGATATGGTCTAGGTAATCCTGCTCCGGCAGGGGGATTGGACTAGATGATCTTTCGAGGTCCCTTCCAATCCCTAACATTCTGTGATTCTGTGATTCTCTGATCAGCCCCCCCAGCTGCAGGTCTCTTTGATCAACTGTTTACCCTCTGACATACTTGGAGCCTTTATACTAAGAAGGATGAAATGCTCAGTGACCAAAAAACATATAGGGTATTTGCTGAAAATAGTAGCTGTCAAGAATTGTATACGGCTGGATGGCTGATCACCCATAAACTTATTCTCAGGATTAAACAAACTGCAGTAGAGCCTTGGGGTCAGCTCTGCTGTTTTTGGCGCAGGAGGGAAGCGGTGTGCTCTGCTGTGTTTATAGCCTTTGCCAGTCATGCTCATGATGTCTTTCATGTTGCAAAGACAGCCTTTAAACATCAGCTGGGAATGTTCTTTGTGTCAAAGAAAAAACCTGGGAAGTAGCTGTCTTTACTTCTGGAGTACAATGGGCTGAAGATCAGGCAGACATCTGTTTGCTGCCTTACACCCACTTGCTACGTACCTGTGCTTTCTCTGCCCCTTCAGAGATTTGTCTCTCTGTTGCTTCAGCAAACAGAACTTTGCTGGCCTTCCAGACGTGAACTGGGACCGAAAGAATTCAAGGAATCAATTCCAGGAAAAAAAACCAAGTCTTCCAAATAATCAATTATAAAATAACTTTAGTAAAAAAAGTGGAATATGGCATATGAATAAAGTAACATAATAGGAAGAAATATGTTATACTTTTTTTTATAAACTTCATGGAAAGGAAATTTGGGATTTAGATTCTTGTGGCTTTAGGTAGGCAAGGAGCAGATTGCTAGAGAGAAGTCTTGCCCGGCCTTCATGTGTTAAAAGTTGCAAATAAGTGGGAGACATAGAAAACGTTCAGGTTGCAGCCTCAGCAAGAAGGTACGAATGCCAGAGGAATGCTGCTCTAGAGATGTATTTTTGTTTTATTATCTATTAACTAGTGTAAAAAGCATTGTGATCATCTCCTTTATCACTCTTCTACATCAAACTTCTGACCTAACAGTTACATTTTGTTCTTCCCCCCACAGTCTGATCTTGCTTTGTAGTTTTAGCTGTGGAGTAAAGAGTTTATTCCATTTTTGGTTTTAATTACCATTGCTTGCCTATGCTCATTTTGCTTTAGTTCTTCTTCCCTGGCATCTCTTTAGGATTTAGGATAAAAAGCTTAACTTATAAAGCATCCTACAAAAATACAGTAGTGTTATATTTCCACCAATGTTCTGCACATACAGATAGCCTACTTGTTTTTCTAGCTTTTGTCTTGCCATTGTTTGTTTGTTTGAACAGATCTAGCCCAATAGAGATTTGGTCCATGACTTAATCTCTTCAATACTGTTATTTTCATACCTTTTATTCGTGAAGTACTTACTCTATGGACAGATGGCCCTTTCTGGGAGTCTGCTGTCTTTGTGAGACAGGAGATAATGCTGAAGTGCTTCAACAAAAATGCTTCTAAATTAATGTTTTGTTTCCCATTTCTGTCAACCTCTCCACCGTTCATGCCAAGTAGAAGTTTTCACTGTGGTGATACATTTGCATGTGTGATCTGCGTTGGCTTCTCTTGTGCAGCAGAATTTGAGGACAGGGAATGTCTCTGACAGGAGAATATTGGATTGTTGTGTGAAAACAAAGATCCTCTGCCTCCGCTTAACAGAACTGATGTGCTGCACAGTCAATTCCTGTGTCACTTCTATTTTATCAAATTTCACGCACATACTTGGGTACATAAATTTGAATAATTTGTAGATGCTTCTGACAGTTTTGTTTTTCAGATGAAAATCGTACAGGTTGCATGCAACAGATAGGTGAATTGTATTTTTTTCTGAAGATCTGATTTAATTTTTTTTCTGTCTCTCTCATTTGAAAATATTTTGAATAAAACATCACCCATTTAAATGTCAACGTTTTGCTTCCAATTCTTCTCTTTTCTACAGTTGTATGAACACCAGACAGAAATGTGCAAAGGAACCCTATAATCCTTGGTGTTTTTCAGAGAGTCTGTTCTTGATTTCTGTTTTCCTTTTGTCCTGTTTAAACTCCAACTTCTTACATAGTTTGTGATTTCATGAATAAAGAGTTTACCTGGAAATCACTAAGGATCTCAATATCCAAATTTATATCCCAACATTGTTTTAAAATTCTCATGGTTATGTAGAAAGCCTAGGTACCTATGTATTGATAGCTGAAAAAATGCTGTGTCCCCAGGTCTGCAGATGCCAACGGCAATCAAAAAATTGCTGAAGATTATTTAAATAGTATTTGTTACCTATTTCATTGCAAATAGAGTTATAAATAAGAGCAATATCTTACTGTTGTATCAAACTAAAGAATACCAGAGTCATGGTACCGTGCTATTCAACAATATATTAATTTTGAAGTCTGTTAAAAATGTCTGCAGAGACTAGCCAAAGAACTTCCAGCCTGTTGGCCCAATGCCCAAAAGAAATCTTTAATCTCTCTTCATGACTGGTTCAGGGAACCTTCATCAGAAGAACAAATCCAGAAGCAAAGCCCAGAACAAAGCCCTTCACAAATGTCTGCTGCAACAATCATGTTTGAATTAGTTTTGAACAGTCATCTGATACATAACAATAACTATAGATGGCAAAATCAAAGCAAAACTCTATTTATTAATTAATGTTATTTGAGTAGCTGTAACATGGTGTGTAGTATTTTCAGCAGGTATCCTGAGCAAATCCTTGAAACATTTTCTTCTGTACTCACAGTCTGATGATGTAAATGTAATTACTGTTCCTACATATTGCTCCTAAAATGTTTAGCAACTATACTAAACTATCTATATATAGTCTCTCTGTATATATGTTTACCATTATATACACGATATACTATATACATGTTATGTATGTGTATATAAACACACATACACTGCAGAATATAAAGGAAAAGCTGGAGGATGACGCTAGAGCACAGCAGATTCTGTTGAGTCCTATGGAATTGAGCTGACACTGGTCTCCACCAGCCTCCTGAAATCTGCAGACAAGGTCCTGTGCCAAAAGAGGCTTCAGTTTTGGTGTGTGGTTAGTGTCAGTGATAGCTACGTTCATAGGTAGGTACGTGGGAATGCTAAATATAAATGTTGAGAAGATACTAACTCAGCAGAAGCTGTGTCTCCTGGATATTGGAGATGCCCAGCACTCTCACATGCACTGGCAAACGGTGACGATGATATAAAATCTTATTCTGTTTTGACATGTACTCTGGAGATAGATGGACGGTTGATTGAGGACAGGGATATTGGGTTTGAAAAGATGATAACAGACTAAAGTATATTCAATAATCTAAAACATTGAACTGAATGTGAACAACTGAGCAATGAGATGTGCAGAAGATGAAGAAAAATGCCCAAGATAGGAACATAAACACAGAAAAACCCAATAGAAAAAGAGGCCCTTTGGAGATCGCTGTTGCCGGTAGATGTCACTGTAAATAAGGAAATGGGCTCGGTGTCACCTTCACACCAACACGACCTCCCCAGTAACACCCACCGTGTCCTGGAGTAAGAGAGAAGTCCTGTGGAAGAGGAGTATGTAACATAACTCATGCATTGAGGATGTGCTGTCGATTGTGACTTACTCCCTTTCTGAAAAGTGAAACAAGGATTATGGAAAAAAGGGTAACTTTCAGATACATAACAAAAGACATGCAGATTTTAAAAGATCATATTTGCACGAATCTGTGCATTTAAATGCTCGCCTGTTTTCTGTAAGCATTTACCATCACATAGTTACACACCTGCCCAAAAGTAACAGGCCAGAAACAACCACTATAGGAGCAAATCGTTTTTCTGGTTTATTCTAGCTGGAAATTTCCCCCGGCATTAAAAAAAAGAGCATTTAAGTCATTTGTGTACAGGGAACATGAGGTAGCACGGCTATGTCAGTGCTACCAAGCAGGCTCTGGCTTAGCTGGACTTCCCTAAACATGTGAAAAGCCGCTGGGCAAGGCATGGGCAGCAGGTCAGACTGCACCGGCGCCCAAAGCGCTGGGAGCAAGCTCCGTGCAAGAACAAATTCACACATGCAGTAAATACAACTGAGCATAGGTCATCATCATTGTGCAAGTTTTTTGCAAAGGAAATAGTAAAGAATGGTATAGAAAATCTGACCAGTTATTTGAAACCAGTTTCTGCTTCAGTTTCCTGACTGATTCAGGTGAACGGTGGTCCTCACTTCAGCAGTGGCACTGCTCTTCCCTCACTTTCTATGTGAGTCTCCAGAAAGCCTTTGCCAGTCTGTCTCTCTCAGTTATGAGATAACTAAATATCACTGCTAGGATTCAAGGCAGGCTTCTTGGTTCACACAAGCACACTGCAAATGTGTGTTAACTGGAAATAGATCTGCATGATTACAGAAAGATGGGAGCTGTAATTATGGACAGGAAAAAGCACTACTGAAATGTTTTTTTCTGGCCTACTATTTTTTTTTCTCAATTTATTGTATAGCTGTCATTTTTACTGATCTGGATTTCACGCTCTGCATCAGTGTACAGAGGGTATATACAACCTACACTGCCCCCACCTCTGAGTTATGGCAATCGGGAAGTAATCTAGTAATCAAGGCCTGCAATGCGGCCAGCTAATAGCAGGATGGGAACACCCAGGATATCAGAGCTGAACAGCACTCGGGTATACACACTGCTTAGGTGTGATATTGCTTAAATAATACAGAAGTCTCATGACTGTGCTTCACTTTTCCCTAGTGACTGGCGCGGGTGTGTTGCATCATGACAATGTGTTCAGGGGTGTTTGTAGAGTCAATTGAACTAAGCTGCTGCTAAAATGGGACGAGATTGAAAAAAAAAGATCAAATTAAAGAATTTTCTCTTGCATCTTGCATCCAGTAATTCATGCAAGAGGAAAATGTGACTGACTGAACTGCTTTGTATTGCAAAAGAGAAAGCTCCATTTTTTTTTCCTGAAATATGTATTGCTGTTTATATCTCTGTACAGGACTTCTTTTCTGTTATGGCTTAAAGCTATATTCAGCCTCTTCAGAGGCAGTAGTCGTCCCAGTCTGGGCACTGGGTCAACTATTCAGCACGCAGGTCTTTGAGTGCTAAGATGTGCTTCACTTCTAGTACTTAGCACTCTTGCATTGGTAGGCACTGTACAAACATTAGCTAATGCTTCTTACTGGCACTGAGAGTGACCTTTCTCATTTGATAGGGAAAAAGCTACCCAGCCAAGGTATAAAACCACTAACCACACGAATGGCTAAATAGTTAAAAAGAAATAATTTAGTTGCCTGTTCTTTTTACTATCACTTTATTTTCTGAGTTTACAGAGAAGCATAATATCACACCCACAATGTAAGCACTGTCCAGTTACAGGAGTGAAGAGTTCATGTTAAAAACCAGTATAGCTGGTTCAAAACCTCCCATCAGGGCACCTGCAGAAGCAACAGGAATCCCTCAGAGCAGGAAAAAGCCACCTACTTCTTGAATGCGTTTGTTAACTACCAACACCCTCTGCTTTTCCAGAGGGAAATCAAATGTATCTGCTGTGCTTTGTAGTGATCTTAATAGCTGTGCCTATCGTGGTAAATAAAACAAGCCAGGGCCCACTTTCTGGTCGTGGAACAAGTGCCATAACATGTCCTGAGTCTGTACAGCTGAACTTCCTGCGTACCTTCCTCCATATGGTCTATTGGGCAACATCATTCCACCTGGTCTGGACCCTCTCACAGAGAGCTCTAGCTGTCATTTGCCAAAATCACGCTGGGGAGCTTCCACTTGACCATGGCCAAGTCCTGTCCCTCTCCAGTTGCTAGTATGGGCACAGCTAACACTTCTGGTGCATACTAGGAGTGCTGTGTGCAGCAATGTGAGACAGGGCTTCACCAGCACCTCTCTCCTTTCTGAATCCCACTGGAGCAGCTGTGTGACACCTTGTCCCCACTCGGTCTGGACACTTGAGTCTCCATAAGCTGACTGCTGCATGGGCACCACTGCATGTGGCATTCCTGTGTGACAGTGGTATTTAGATGTCTCGTAAATGAGAGAGGCAGGCTGGCATCCACTTTCTGGAGTTCTCTACTGAATTTAGCCACTGGCATTCATCCTAAGTTTCATTATAGGTACCAAAATGCATCTTCTGAATTCTATTGTAAGCCTTTCTTGTGCCTCTCCTTATTTGCAAAATGGGTGCATTAATTCTTGTTCTGTTCATTAGTCTGTTGTCTTTCAGCAGAAATTCAAGTTTTTTGTGACTTTTGTGTCACAGATGCCAGCACATAAGTGAATGCTGATTTAACTATGGAAACAGCCACTGTCTTTGTTAGGTATGTGGTCAAACTAGAACCAGCTGGTCCTGTGGTCAAACCAGGAGCATGTAGGTGAGATTAAGGAGGATAGGAGCAATTAAAAGTTGAGCCTGCTCTGCTTATTCTATGAGGAAAGAGGGGCCTTCTGGTTTGCAGCCTGGAAAACTGGATGTGTAGGAGTTGACTTTAGACCAGGGGCAGGTCATGCATCTGTCTCAGGGAGATCAGTAGAAGGTGATTTTTGGAAAGCTGTGTTTTAATTGTAGGTCTGCTCTAGGGGACTAAGCCACCTCTAGCATGGGAGCCCTGTGCAGAAACTCTGTTCTGTTTCT
Organism: Nyctibius grandis; assembly: GCF_013368605.1. Lineage (NCBI taxonomy): Eukaryota > Metazoa > Chordata > Aves > Nyctibiiformes > Nyctibiidae > Nyctibius > Nyctibius grandis. Next base: position 83,332,182 of record NC_090660.1, read on the forward strand.
AACTTTGCACCACTTTTCCTTGTGGCTTTGAAGTATTCATATCACGTCAGTATTTTCAAACTAGTACTTAACTCCTTGTTTAGCCATTTAAAAAGAAGCTTTTAATTTCCTTGAAGCACTGACTACCTAAGCGATCTCCTAGTTAGTGGAAGCTCCATCTCTGTGGCAAGCTGGGTCACTTCTGTTGTGATGTTTAGAGATTTCAAAGCATAACCTTTGGGAACAAGGGCTCAGGAGTAGCTGCTGAATTTTATCATTAGTCTAACCATCCCATTGGAATAACTATATCCCTGTATGCCTGCTGATCTACAGAAGAACATGACTGTGAATGCTGTGTATGTCACAGCCTTGAACACAATTAGATTTTAATATACATTCCTTTATACTTACAATATTGTCCTGTTGAAGCATTTATCTGAATTCAGTCTATGCTCCTTTCACAACTGGCCTGACTTGCTGTAGTATCACAGAAATGAGATTTCAGAAACAGGTCTAGAGTGTAATCTCCTGTACATAAGTGCATGGTCTTGCAACTGCTTGAGCCAAATATCTGTTTTCCACCTCCTTCTCATCAATCAGATATGCTCAAATGAGTTAAAATGTCACTTGAAGAAAGAAATATGCATACAAAATGTACTTGGAAGCAGGGCTAAAGGATCACAGGATAGGTCAGCAATATTCATACCAGGGAAAACTAGGAGGCCAGAAGCAGGGTACAATGAGTGAAATAGGAAACAATTCTGCAGGTCTTGGCAGAGCTTTCCTTTGCAATAATTATCTAAAGCTATCTGGAGGCTGTCCCTGGAGCCTTTCTCTCCCTTGACCCAATAACAAAAGAATCCATGTTACAAACTTTGCTGTGGGATATGTAATGGAAATACAGAATATAACATTGTTAGCTGGCAGCCTTGTCAAATCCTGCCTAATGTTAATCCTACAGGACTTGTTCAAGGCTGAAAGCACTCTGAATAGTTGGAGTGTGACTGTTTCAGGCATTCCTCTTGCATATGTGCATTTCCACAGACAGAGGACACAATGGCTCCATTGGACCATGCCTCCAAAGTATGTTGTCATTGCAGAAATGGCCTGTATGGTTCAATGAAGATAATTAAGATATAACGTTCTGTGAAAGGATGTTGGAACATGCTTCACAACAGTGTGAATCAATGGAAGAGTGCACAGTTTGGTGAGGGAAGGAGTGGGATGCACAGATCTGGCCTCCCCCAGAGGGCTGCAAGAAAGCCCAATCGCTTGCACAGAAGCAGCTGTAGATGTCCCCCTCCTTTCTCTTCCTCATGGGGAACCTTCTGATAAGACTGGGGTGGTCCTATTGCATCAGTTGCTGACAGCTTTTTGTGCCACTGCTACCAAATCTGTCCTAACACATTTTTCAAGGGTAAATCTAAACGTTTCCTGATGGCACATTGTTGGCGTGCCAAGGGTTTAGTGTCTCCTTATCGTGAGGAAGCAGTTAGGTTTCAAGGGGCGGCCCAGATGACCAGATTGCCCTGACCCTCAGCTCTCTCCTTATCAACACCTCTCCAGCTGAAGGAGCGATTTACAGCAGGGCAGGAGAGGGTATGTTCAGAGGCACCATTTATAAAAGTATTGTCAGTATGTGAATTGGGTCTTTTATATCGATTCACGTTGTTACATTGCTCTGGTAACCGAATATCCCAGATAGAGATGAGGTTTTGTTGCATTAGATTTTCTCATGCCAGACACTATTTTTTCCAGTCTTTTGGCTTCATTTACTGCTTTATCCTGCTCAACTTCAGTCAACGGGCAGTTTGCTAAAGATTTCAGTGAGAATAAGAGCAGGCCAAATCAATCTGAGACACCAAATGTGGTGTCTCAAAAAAGCACATCCTCGTGCTGCCAGGACTCCTGTGCAGATCTGATGGTTTTGTGACCGAAAGGTCAAAAACGCTGCTTAGGAATCTGTCCTACCCGACGCTGACAAACTCAGTGCTTGTCTGCGCAGGGGTGAGCCTGGCGGTCAGCGGGCTCTGCCAGGGCTGAACTCAGCGACGTGGCTGCAGCCAGGCCTGTCCCGGGTCACGCAGAGATGAGCTGCAGGTCTGTCCCTGGCCTTGCTCTGTGGCAGCGTTTTGGCAGATGCATGCTGTCCTCTACCCCACCGTATGCGGTTACTGAGGCGTTGCTCTGGCAGCCATCACCCTGCCGAGCAACATGCACCAACAGCCACCGGGCGTGTGTTATGCCTGGTCGCTTCTCGGCCATCCTCGGGTTTCTTTTGCTCAGGCCAAATGGATTTAAGCTTATGGGTGTTCTGAGGAGGGGTAAATGCTATTCAAAGGGTACGTGAGGAATGAAGCCGATTTCCCCCCGAGGTGGAAGAAAGAGGGAAGCTTGGGGCTTTCTCCAACTCGCTCTTAAATTTCCACCCTGGAGTGCATGTGTGTATAATTATGAGAAATTAAGCAGAGGCTACACTTTTCCCAATACTCTGAATATCAACGGATAAGATATTCCAGCCTCTCAATTTCACAGATTTATCTAAATGCGAGCGGTGGCTCTCCACAGACAAAATAGGAAGTGAATGTAATGGATATCTAAAAGGGGATCATCAGGTGACGATAGTTTGGTGGTGAGGGAAGCGCTCGTTTCAGGCTGCAGGAACAGAAAGTGCTGCTGCTGTCACTGCTCCCAAAATGGCACAGCTTGGTCCTGCATCCGCCCGGGCTTCATGAGCTCCAGCAGGCCAGCGCCCCATGGCAGCACCACCCTTTCCTCATCTGCTGGAAGCCGCCGGGACGCCTTGGGGACGAAGGGCACTTGGTCCCTCTGTGGAGCAGGTGCCTCGTTGTCACCCATGCTCTTTTAACATCCTTCCGAGAGGAACCTTACACCTTTGGCTGACTTAGTGCTGCAACTGATAGCCCTTAAAGAAATTAGTCACAGTATACTGTACTGGCGTGAACACAATCCCGTAGGTGTATTTTTCCTACACATATACTATTTAAGCTGATTTGGCTCTAGCTACATTATAGTGAACTTTGTGGTACAATTTAGTTTGTTGATTTTAAAGTTTTTATGGTGTGATCTCTTCGTTACCTCAGGGCATTGCAAAAGACTTAATGGTTTAAGCAGTCAAAAAATAAATACATTTTATTTGAGCTCTGTGCTAATCAGAAAAACATGAATAAGGCATGCAAAGAAGCTATAATGCATTACCATAACGTAGGCAGCAGTTCACCATTAATCCTGGTGGGATTTTTTCAGCAATTTTTTTCTTTACATTTCTTTGATAAATAATGCAATCAAGAAATTTAGAATAGCTAGTGAATGTTTTGATTTTGACAAGCAGTTTTGTTTGAAAAACAATTTTTAAAGTTTCAAGATGTAGTATTATATCTGACATTTTTGAAATGGTCTACTGCGACTGACTTCGATTTTAAGTGGTTTCTTCCACTGTCCAGTGTTGTTGTTAGCTGCTTCCAAGCCCCACATTTCCCATCCTGTGCCGCTGAGTTTGCTCAGCACTGCAGCCCTGCATTGCTGTGCCTGTTATAGATGGGATTAGAGATGCAGAGGATTCCCATAAAGCCCTATGAAAGAAGTGAGACTTCGTGTACAAGATCTTTCCTTTTCCAAAAGATCTACAGACCCTACAGTAAAATCCCTAAGCTGTATCAGAAGCTATTAACTAGGCCTCCTCAAACTATATCTCATCTACAGGGTTTTATCTGGACATTCTCAAAGCACACTTATCAGTTGACACCTATGTAGTTATAACAGTACACTTCTTCCCTTAACATGAGGGAAAAGTTAAATTAGGAAGGATTTTCTAAAGAAAAAATTAATGTGGAACGTTAACCAACCCAATTTTGTCTTATAACCCCAATGAAGGAGTCCTAGTTAATTCACCCAGCAGAGATCAAGATGGAAGAGGTTGCTGGAACCTGACCCGAAGCTCATTCTGTGGATCAGATGCTAAATGCTAAGTCTAACTACCTCTTCACAGCTGTGGAGCTACACAAGGGAACTTTATTTTAGCAGAGTTACTGTATTTTGAAAGTCTTTGCAAGATAAGGAGAAGCTTAGCAGAAGTTCTCTAGATGAATTGCATCTGTGGTAGCTTGCATTTGCCTGTTTGGGACTAAAGGTGATTCACCGAAGGGTTTGGTTATTGATGCACAGCACACAAATACCAGTATTTTTAGGTACGGATAAAATATTGAGCAGCAAATGAGAAAATGATTCAAAAAGCAGAAATGGTAAATGGCAGTCTTAAATAAGACTTAAAATATTCATGTTTTTCTGTGTAATTTCCTCAAGTCTTTGGCATTGAGAAATCACCTGTTCAAACGACTTCACTGGATAATTTTCCTTTCCATCTCTGTTATATTGCCAGCAAGTACCATTAGATGTCAATATAGTGATAGTTTTATGTCCTAAAAAAAAATCTGTTTGTATTTTGTTCTCTTTCTTTGCTATAAAGATAAGAGATCTCTCCACTAGTAGCCAAACTCTAGAGATAGATACTATGAAATGAGCCTGCCTTTCCTTGATCAAGTCAAGGACATTTCCTTTGCCTTACTGTTTCCTAGACTATGAATTGCTTATTCATTTTCTTAGTTGTCATAACTGGATCCATTTGATTTTCACAGTTGTTCCTACGTGATGTTTTCACTTGTATTTTATTAAAGTAATTTTCCAGAGGAGCTACACAAAAAGAAGCAGGGTGAAACAATTTATGTTGGAGATGAACTTGAGACAAACCAGTAGATTCAGCTGCCCACTTCCTGTCACCCTTGTGCACACATGCAAAGGTCTCCAACTGATTGAACCCACAGCCCTGCAGCTCAGACCCACTCTAAATCTAAGAAATTACAAAATATATCTCAGGACACTAGTTAGAGAGCATTTTAAAGAGACTCTGAATGAAACCGCTCCTTATAGGAAGTTATTGTTCTGCCTAACAGATTTGTTCCCATTTCTCAAATTTGTACCCATTGTAATCTCCTTGTGAAGTTCAATTTTTTTGCCATCACAAGGAAGATGCCTCCTCTGAAACCAGCCAAACTGCTATAAAGCTGTGTCTCTGTTCTCACTTTTCCCATGAGCACCAGATTTTTTTTCTGGAGAACTGAGAGGAGTGAAAATTATTATTTTCCTGTTCACGGCAGTTAAAGGGATGATGTAGTTGTTGCATCAAGGCAGAGACAAGTGGTGTGGTTTCAGCGTTGCTCATTAAGAAGGTATCAGTTACCTGAGAGAATTATTGACCTCTTTGTAATTCTTTTTGTAAGCTTACAAACAGAAAGAGGAATTTTACTAGCTTTGCTTAATAAGGTAATAGGAATAGGTATTGTTGATGAGGGTGGCAGGAATATCTGACTGAATGTTGACTTTTTCTGCTTTTTAATTAGCACAGAAGTGGAGACTGCTTTTGAATACTGAGCTCCTCGTTCCCATGCTCATGGGTGAGCTCACATGTCGTTCATGATTCTGAGTCAGGGATTGATATTATTAGGAAAAGAAGCTTTTCTGACAAAAGGGAGATCCTTGTTCATAAAGGTGGAGGTCTAAGACTAAGCTGAAGTATTATATTTTAGTTGCCATGTGCTTATCTGCAGTTTGTTCTCACTCTTCTGCACTTTCAATTAACAATTTTTCCTTTAGTTCCAAGCTAGGAGAATAAGGCTAAATGACCTCTCCTTTTTTTCAGGTATAAATTGCTTGCGATATCTCAAAACCTATTTCATACGGAAAGTTAGCCATAAATGTGGTACCTGCTTTGGAATGGAATATAGAAAGGTCTTGGTATGATTTTACTCTGTTTCTTACAAATGCATTGCACCAAATTAAGTTGGAGTCTTGACTTGTCATTGTGCTTAACAGGCTAATGGCACAAGGCAGCAAGGGTACACAAGCCAACCAGGTATAGGATAACTTGATTGGGGCAAGTAATTAGTTATTTGTTTCACATGTTCTGGTACGATAATTGTTGCCACTGCCTTATGGTGGCGAGTCACAGACCAAGGCCTTATTGATCCAGTTGCTGGATACACACACTGGTTAGCTGAAAAGGTGGACTTAGGAGCATGCCCCACTGAATGCAGCTGACTGCAGCAGACGTGGTATTTTGCATTTAAAAGCAATTAGGCTTCTGAATATGTTGGGAACATGCATTTGAAAATTTTCTATACTTTATCGAGGAAGTGTGAGGAACTGTAAATGTTTACAGCGCTGCTTTGACTGTATAGTCAAAGGCGTGCAAATATTAAAGAAGTAACTATATCCGTAGCAACATGTGCTGCAAAACACCAACAGATAATAGTCACGTATGTAATTAAGGGAAGTACTTCACCATTTCAGTCAAATAACATTTAAGTTACATAACGGGGTCAACTGGAAACTGAGTTTCTGTTCTAAAACTTGTAGAGTCTGACCTTACCTTCTTCAGACCTTTGCCACTGCTGGCTATTAAATAATTCAGTTGTCACTGTTGGAGTCATTTGTAAAGCTGAGTACTGCTCTGCTTGAGAAATAGTGAAACTGGGGGCTTAAATGTAACTGTGTGGCTTAAATGTACAGCCAGGTGCTTTATTTTTCCATGCACTTATGTCTAATAATTATTTATTAGATGCTGCAGGTGAAATAAAACAGCAATTATCACACAATTTCTTTGAAAACACTGCTGGCATAGCACTGTTACAATACTGTTTCATTTCAAGGTGCTTTCTTTATTAATTTAATTTCAATCAAGCGTATGTCAGGTAATTTAAAAAAAGAAACATTTTATTTTAATAACCCATTAGTAATTGCCATTAACAGTAGGAATTTCATTGCAGAAAACAACAGAGCTTTCATACAGTTGCATAAACTCTCCTTGTGGGAAGCTGTGTACTGATGAGTTTCACTCTGAACAATTACTTCGCTGCTTATCACCACGGTTTACTTTGTACATCAAAAGGAATGTGAAGATTTCATTAAAATTTTTAAAGTACATTTCACTTTTAAAAGTCATGCATTAAAATGGATTAGTTGCCTACCACAAAAAGGATATAGATTAATTCCAGTAAAAGCACTAGCTGAATGCCTCAGTGAATTACAACGGCTTCTGTCAGGACAAGAATATTGCAGCTAAGAACACATGCACATTCTCCTTTCTTTGGTAGATTTTTCCATGGTCTTTGTTTAGATGTGCTGCTCTTGATGAGCAGACTGTGCTCCGGATTTGCTTTGATTGTCTGGAATTAGCCTCTCACCACTCTGCCTTTCAGTGGTTGGGGTTGCCGGTGATTGCTCAGTATGGGACAAGGTGCTTCCCCTTCAGCAGAAGACAGGATTGTGCGGAATTGAGCCAGCTAAATGAGGCAAGGAAGAAAGGGGTATATTTAGCTTTGCACTTTTATACTGCCAGTCAGTGAGAAATTGTTATACTTTCCAACTAACTTTCTATTTAAAAAAAAAAAAAAGTGTCATAATATTCAATTAATCTAGTGGTGAGTCAGGGTTTATGCTGCTTCAGAAGTACTGGAACAAACAACCATCTCTGAATATCCTATTCAACCCTATATCCAACTAGCACAGAAACTTTCAGACACTGGTACTGTTGTGTTATCACCTATGTAAAAAACTTGGGGTTTGTTAAATTAAAAATATCATTAATTATGAAAGTAAAAAACAGTGTCTTAGAACTAATTCAACTTTGCTTTAAACATTGGGGTTTATGTCAAAATATTTGCACTTAATATCTGTCCCCTATCCATTGAATAGTCCAGTTAATAACACCTTGAAAAAATATTAAGAATCTTCATAATATACATTTTATTTCTACATGCGTGCTTTTTATTTTCAAAGAATCAGAGTACTTAACTAGCCTTGTCTGGAAAGGTATTAATTCAAACACCTTTGGCAGGACAGGTGGCAATAATTTAACTGCATAAGACAGTTTCTTAAGAGTTTAGAACAGAAAGAATGCTTACCTCGGTAAGGACAGTGAGGGATATTTAGGTTGTCCTACAGACATTATTAGGAAATAATGCAATAATAGAGCAATTGGTACAGCTCCTAACCACTCTACAATAGCACTGAATGGAGAGCTATACTCTGGCTATTTGATCTTGTGACATGTCACAAAACACCTCAGGCAGGTTTTTGTCTGAGATTTGATGAGAGTATGAATTTCTTTTGGGGTGTCTTGTAGGAATGAAAATGGGAAGAATTCAGCTTTCTGCCTGGCTTCTGCTTTGGGAAACACAGCACTGCAAGGAAGTTTAAATAAGTAAATCACCTTTCCTGGAGCAATGGAAGCAACTCCACCAATCTGAAGTCTTTTATCTCAATTCCCACAAGACTTTGTAAGATGTGAGTAGCCCAACCCAGCTGAGGCAGAATCATAAGTGTTTATTAAGAGCAATAATGTGGTGTAAAGGTAGTACTCATTTTACAGTCAAAATGAGACAAATAAACCTAATAAAATGCAGCAATACAATGGAAAGTGATAATGTCCCTGAAGCTAAAAGACAAGAAGGGTCTTGTTCCTTGTAACACTGTACCTGCTCTGAGCTGATAGTAATTGGCTCTTTGAGGATAATCCAGATGACACTCTCATGGAGGGGAGGATGAGTCAGAGAGCCATTGTAGGTCCAGTACTCCAAGGATTTAGGCAATAGGCTTGAAGGATCAAAATCAGAAAAGGGAGCTTGCTTACCCTGTGGAAGATACGCTGGGTTAATGAAACCCATGAATAAGATAGGTTTTACATCTCAGGCTACAAGGGAGTGTGTTCCTAAATCAGAGGAGGTCATTTCAAAACACTAGAGTTTTCTCATAGCATCAGAGGTGAGTTTCTCGCCCTGGTGATAAGTTTGACACTGAGATACATCTAGGTTGGCACCACCGACAATGAGCAGTATTACTCAAAAAAACAAAGAGCAACTTCCCCTCGAACGGTATCAGATACCGAAGAGTTCCGTAATCACTGACTAAAGAGTTGTGTTGGGTTTTTTTTTGAAAATACTGAACTCTGTGCTCCTGAGCAAGCAAAACACTTCAGTGTATAATTAATTTTCTGCTGTCTGTTGAGGCTAAAGGGAGGATTCACACGTGTTGATAATGTTTTCTTGTTCAGGGTCAAAGTCTACATTCCTTTTTAAAATGCTGTGGCAGATGCTGTATTGTATTTTTAACATGCTTCACTAAAATTCAGCTATTCAGATTCTATCTCTGCTTATCTTGTGCCTTTATGAGAGGCTTAGTGGGAATAGTCAGTGCTTTACAAGGCAGCTTAAGAAAAGTTCAGTTCTGTTGTTATTTCTTCTCCCTTTTTTCCCTCCTTCAACTGAGCGAAACTTCAGTTTGGCTATTGTGAGGCTATGCTGGTGGTGGACACCAGGGATAATTTTAAATAGACAGATGGATGGAAGCATAGGATTAGGTAGGAATCAGGAACTGTGTACTCTTACTCTTACACAAAGAGCCCATAGGTGTCTGCAGGGTGGAGCCCCAACCATACAAAATATCTTGTGGGATCCCATAAACTCATGTCCAGGATCATGCTTTCAGCTTCCACATCTTAACAGCCTCCTTCAGCTGAACCCCTGCATTATTCTGAAGTCTTCAAAAAGGCAGACGCGAGACTGCATAGATTTTGATTTAACTACTCTTTATATTATCATGATCAGGCTGTGAAGATGTTTACTTTAGTCTTTACTGAATCCAAGGCCTTCAAGACACCCTTCAGGTTTTCATTGCATAAGCCAAGCTGTAAATAAAAAAATATTTTCAAATCCTAAATAAGTAATAATAGTTTTATTCTAACAGAATCAAGAATAAGAACGTTTTATAGATGTTGATTAGTTTAGCTTTGCAAACCCACTATGAATGAGACAAAATTTAGGACTTCTGATGAAATAACAGGAAGTTTTTCTTCTGCTTTGCAGAGTAATGCAAACAGTAGTGTGAAAATAATCTGTGGTTCAGAAGTACATGATTGCTTTGGTCATATGTGCTTGTCCTTGAAATTCACTTTGGAAGCATTCAGAGAGATGGTTTTGCTGATATCTTTTTTTGCAATGTGAATTATGAATAATTATATTTTAGTAGTATATAGTAAAATATAATATTATTTTATGATATTTCTTTAATATATAAAGTCCTTAATAATAAGGAATTCTTTTTCCTGCCTCAGTTGGCTTTGAAAGGCTAAATATGTCATGTGCATGGATTCAGGATTTCTTGGAGTTCTGATTTAGAATTTTCTTTTCTGATTGATAGACAGTAATAGCACACGGGGTACAAACCGTCTTTCTGTGGAAGTTCTCATCACTGTAAATGGAGTAGAAAGCAAACACAAAAGGTGTGAGCATTGCCTGTAACAAAGGTGGACAAAACACCGCAAGCTCACTAGCACCCATGCCTTTAAAGCACAGCTCTTCTTAAAGGCTCTGTGGATGAAATGGGGATTTGGGTACAACATCCATGTAGAAGCATGGCAAAGTTGGCAATATGGGCTAAATTTGGGCAAGACACAGTCATCTCCACCTATTTAACACAAAGATGTGTTTTTTCCTAGTCCTCCTCACTGACTGCAGTTTTGATAAGGAAAGGAAAGGAGACACGCATGTTTTCAGTATGTCTGTTACTGACCTTCAGGAAAACAGTGACAATTGCCAAGCCATCCGGCTTGTCGAAAGCCTCAGCTACATTCGAATACTTGTCTGCGTTCCAGTGAATGAGATGAAGCTAAAAAGTAATTGACAGGATCATTTTTGCTGGTTCTACTACAAATAAATGCTGCTATTTCAGTAAAATAATTAGAAATGCCACTCTGCACTCTTAGGGTCTGACCGTGAAATTGAGAACATGCTTGTGAACGCCTGCAGATTTATGGTGTTCTGTTGAATTCCCCTGGCATTGTCAGGACTCATACCCAGGCTTTATCTTGGGGTAGGCAGAACTGCACATATTCCTGAAAGCAATTTAGAGGTAAGTACACAGAGATGTGAAAAATCACAACTTACAAGGGACATATATTTTTCTAACTCTATTGCTAACAGTCTCCTGTGCATGCCTTTATTTCCATGTCTTTAAAAATGTAATACATTAAATAGCGTTTTGAGAAGTGTAACCACTATGTTACACATGGTGCAATATTTATTCACAATAGTCCCATTTACTGCAAGAGATTAATGGGATGGCCATGAACATCATGACTGCGGATGGTTTATATTCAACATAGATCTTTCAACAAGTATCTGACAGTACTTGCTTTAACAGAGTTTTAAGAAACTTTTGTTCAGCCTAGTATGCTGCATATTATATCGTCAGCTATTTTTTGTGAAATATAAATTTCCAAAACTTACAGAACCTGGAAATCAAACGAATTTCTTTAAATGCCTTCTCACCTATGAATATGCTTAGCAATTCCTTAGCAACTATTTAACTTGGTAAATATGACTATGGTAATAGTCTAGTCCTGGATTATTTGTATAATGTTTCAGCAACATGGTCACAAAAAGTATGAAAACTTCTTAAAATACAAGGAGGAGATTCTAAAATATAGAAACAGAACGTGGAAATTATCATATAATGAACATAATCTTAAAATTCTGATTTTAATCAGATTTTTAAAAAATTCTGGTATTTTTTAAAGCTGAACTGCTGTCTTTTCAACTTAACATCTTTCTGGTTTAATATATTTTAAACTATTGATTCAAAGCAAACTAATAAACACTTAATCATGTGCTGCTTAAACACAGCTTAAGTGCGCTATCTTTTTACGGCCAAAAGCAATTCCAAAGGGACACCCCTTTCTTATCTTGCCTGTATCAAATGAGATGGCTTTAGCACTCTCAACAGCGAAAAATTTCCTATTAGGAACACACTTCTGGCTGTGTGCTCCTAATGCCTAAATTAAAAATGAATAATCCATCTCATTAGTTTGTCATGTTGTAATGTTCCTAAAAATCTAAAAAGCTGCCAAAGATAACATTACATGGATTGAACATGCATTGTTTGTTGGCATGTTGATGACTATTAGCACGGCACTAAGGCACTGGGAAAAAAATAAGATCTGTTACTTTAGAGGTGTTTTTTAATTTTTGTAAAACAGACCTTGCTTCATTATCTGAAGACATTTAATGCACTTGACAGCTGCTGAGGTCCTTACTAGATAGCTTTTTTACCTCTTTCTCTTCATTAATTTCTTCTGGGTTTCCTTATTTGCTGTTCTTGAAAAGCCAGAAAAAAATCACCTTACAGTGATCAGCATGCTTGTAGGTTTGAGGAGCTCCAGCTACAATTATAGCAGGGCATTGGGTGATCAGACTCTCTAAAAAGCAGCTGATTTATTTTTTAGCTGAATACACTTGTACAGCTGACCTTTTTAACATTTAGCAGATGTTACTTACTTTTCTACCTGCACCTTTCAGCCCTATTGCATTATTTAAATATGGATTTAGATTAATAAGTACTGACTGCAAAACCCAATTTGCTCTTGCAAAATCAACTCTGCACATGCAGAGAAGGTATTGCTTTTGCAAAATAAAGTAACTATCAAAGCTATCTACAAATGTGTTTTTTTTTTCCCCAGCGATGATGTATGTGACTGGACTTTGAAAACTTGACTTTGACTTTTCTTTCATCGACTCTACCTCTGAGGCATATTTCTGTCCGTCCACTGTGTGCTCTGAGCCTTGCTCATCATTTTGGCCCCAATGGAAATGAAACTGCCGCAATCTATATGTTCCGGTGAGAGGTCCACCAGTCAGCACTGCAAATGCATAAAGTATGGTAAAAATATCAATCAATAAAGTCTTCCTGACAGGCAAGTTACAGATTTCAAAGATTTTATAACATGAAAGCAGTTTTCTCCATGTTAACATGTTAACATGTTTTGATATTAGATTATTTTTAAAAATCTAGAAAAAAAAAACCAACAGTTTGTGCAGTTAACCCAAAGTTATTGAAGATTTTAATTCTAGGTACATAGAGTGCGTTGGTTATAGAAAATCTGCATGTTGCCTCAATGCAGTTCCAAAATTCAAGTGACATATATGTGAATACACCTTCTATTGCAGAGAGAAAAAGAAAGGCAAAATAACGTAGAAAACAAGCAGTTTGTCAGGAACTGTAATTGGATTTTAATAACTGCAGAATAAACCATCCTACCTCATGGAATTCACTTCCCACTAAAATTTGTATTATTTATTACAGCATTTTAATGGTCTCTTTCTTCACAGAAGTAACTGTTATAGGTACTTAATGTTTTTTGAATTCAGATTATGAGATGCTACAGGTGTACTCAGATGTTATTGACACTGTTTATTGATCATTATCATTAATTCCTTGCTTACAAGCACATAAATGTGTATTGATTCTCACTGTGGTGATAGGTACCTGTAATTGTGCATGATACTTAGAAATATGTGCCTGAAGTTCTTGCAGCACTTGCAATACTATACATCAGCACAAAATCTCCTCCTTTGTTATCAAGGTAATAAGACTCTCTGAGAAAAAAAACCTAGTCCAGACTGGTTTCATATGGAGTTACACTGTGAGTAACTTTTATATATGTATAAATCTCCCTCTGCATGTTGATTAAAAAAAAAAAGCACAATTAAGTAACTTCATTTAGAAACTCTCCTCCTACCTTCCCCTCCCCAAATCAGTGACTACCCTGAAGGTTTCCTACTGGGAAATTACCAGTCCCTTTGCCATTAACACAAGAACACTTGCCAACAAGTCCTAATTTTAAAGAACATAATTTGGATCTTCTGTAACACTTAAAGGGTATTGCCAACTAGTATGACAAAATTAGCAAGCATACCTTAATCTATATAAATACTCCTGAAAGGCAAGTAGTCTTGTTTTCTATATAAATTAGAGAACACGAGAATGAAAAAAGAAAATGTCTCACATCCCCTTCTTCAGATCCCCTTTTTACTAACCTGATTGATTGTCCTTATCCTCAAAATTCACGTGGAATGAATGTCCAACATTGACAATCTCTTTGCATGTGGAAGGTTTCCAAGTGATCCGGAGAAGCCCCAGAGATGCATCTTTTTTTACTTCCTTGGTTTTAATATCAATAGGAGATTGACGGTCTCCGTTGGCAATAGGGTATAACTTGTGCCAGTGGTCAGGTCCTAGGCAAAATAAATAAATAATTGAAGTTTTCTACTTCTAATTCTCTACCAATACTGAATTCATGACACTTTCCCTTGGAACCAATTGTAGCCTGGAGAAGAGGAGGCTCAGAGGTGACCTTAGTGCAGTCTACAACTACCTGAAGGGAGGTTGTAGTGAAGTGGGAGTTGGCCTCTTCTCCCGGGCAACTAGTGACAGGACAAGAGGGCACAGCCTCAAGCTTCAGCAGGGGAGGTTCAGGTTGGACATCAGGAAGAATTTCTTTACAGAAAGGGTTATTAGACATTGGAATGGGCTGCCCAGGGAGGTGGTGGAGTCACCATCTCTGGATGTGTTTAAGAAAAGACTGGACATGGCACTTAGTGCCATGGTCTAGTTGACAGGGTGGTCTAGGGGCAGCGGTTGGACTTGATGATCCCTGAGGTCTCTTCCAACCTGGTTGATTCTGTGATTCTATGATTCTGTGTATGCATAATACAGGTACTTGATATGTTAATAATCTGTGTAATTCTGAAGAATTTTTATAAGGAAAATAAAGAAATATTCAATTTTTAAATCTGATTTTCTATTAAAGATGATAGCTTTTACCATTGTTGCCTTGATAACTCCAGTTCAAACTTGCCATTTTTTTCCTCCTTGCAAAGTACTGTCTTTAAAAAGAAACTACTGGTGCTGATGAAAGCTGTTGAGACAAGATCTCTGCTTTGATTTTCTTCTCAATTTCTAACTTATGTCTGGGCTTTTAAATGCCTGCTTAAACAGTAAAGACAGTAATATTTTCTAACCAACTTTTATTGATTTCATATGATTTCAGAATGGCATGAGAAACTGTGATAAGGGAAAGGATTGTAATAAGGAAACAGTGTGGTTTGAAATCTGTTTACTTTTTGATTCAGTACATATATTAAGACAGATATGAGTTAGATGCCAAATTAAAATATACATCATTCTAACTGTTCAAATGTTGTCCAAAGACCTTTACACTAAATCTTCATAATCCAAAGGATAATTATGATATAAAAGTGCAGACTACACAGAAAGCAATGGATGGTCAGCCTTTTTGAAAATCCATGTCAATGATTTAAGATATCTATGTGTGGATTTTAGAACATTAATTTTGACAATCACTAAAAAATAGTCAATCTCAGTAGCTTTCAGTGGTGGAAAACAAATAACACCAGTGTGCAACAAAATGGTCAATATATTATTAAATATTACATTAATATGACTAGCAATGCTCTCATTAATAAAAGAGAAGGTCCAAAACCTACTAAGTACTACCAGCTTCAGGTGTTTTAGGAATGATCTCAAGCTATTTTTGTACTGCTGGGAATCTTCAAGGCAATCTTGTCGGGGACTGATACCTGATTAAATGAATGATTGAAGTCCAACTTCCAAAGTTTTCTCTTGAAGTAAGTCCTATCTTGTAATTCAAGAATATTTGCACACAATCACCTATTTCTTCAGTAATAAGATACCATGCCCTGACACTCTCTTTAAAAGCTAAATTCTACTAGTACACAAGGGATTTTGCCTGGCTTAAACTCTGTCTCATACGTGCTTAAAAGCAGGATTGTATTTTTAGGACCACACACTTGACATGTACTGCAGAGCATTTAAATAGTTGTGGTATTATCTGTATTTGTAACAATTTGAACTGAGTGTATGGAGTAATTATTTTTATATAAAATAAGGCATATCATAGACTATGCAAGCATTGCCTTGTCATCCTGCGTTGCAAAAATGGAACCTGTTGACATTTTCCTATTTTTCTTACAGACTATTCTCAGTAATAGGAAACTACTGATATCTGCCTTTGCAGATGTCCACAGCTGACGTCAGGAATTTCAGATACCATTGTGCAAGTAATGTTATAACCTGTAAAAAAAACCCTAGGCATTGATGCCTAGGAATACGACGGCTTTTAGGTGCGTCTCAGTTATAGGTGGATTGCAATTTTCTGATAATTTTCTGTTATTGTTCAGAAATTACGTTTTATAAGAATAGAAAATGTTCAAAGGAAAATTACCACCACAAACTTGAGCTGAAAGAGAGTGTTGTGGTTTAACCGCAGCTGGCAACTAAGCACCATCCAGCCACTTGCTCACACCCCTCACAGTGGAATGGGGGAGAGAATCGGAAGAGTAAGAGTGAGAAAATTCATGGGTTGAGATAAAGACAGTTTAATAGGTAAAGCAAAAGCCACGCATGCAAGCAAAGCAAAACAAAGAATTTACTCACTACTTCCCATCGGCAGGCAGATGTTCAGCCATCTCCAGGAAAGCAGGGCTCCATCACACGTAACGGTTACTTGGGAAGACAAATGCCATCACTCTGAACATCCCCCCCTTCCTTCTTCTTCCCCAGTTTTATATGCTGAGCATGACGTCATATGGTATGGAATATCCCTTTGGTCACTTGGGATCAGCTGTCCCAGCTGTGTCCCCCCCCCAACTCCTTGTGCACCTCCAGCCTACTCTCTGGTGGGGTCGTGTGAGAAGCAGAAAAGGCCTTGACTCTGTGTAAGCACTGCTCAGCAATAACAAAAACACCTCTGTGTTTTCAACACTGTTTTCAGCACAAATCCAAAATATAGCCCCATGCTAGCTACTATGAAGAAGAAATTACTACCATGTTTAGCACTGAAAGAGACTCAGGCTGGTGTTGGTGACTCAGTTTTGAAGCTTCGGAAACCAAACCTGGCACCAGACACTAAAAAGATTCAACCCACTGCTCTGGAGAGCCAAGCCCTAAGGCAGGCAGCCCAGGAGCCCCGAGCGAGCCACCTTCATCCTGGGCACTCAGGACTTGCAGCCTCTCTCCTGCTGCAGGAGAAGATTCAGGGTTTGAGTCCAAGTTACAAGGTTATTAGTGACATGGAAGCGGTCCAGCTTCCTGCCTGTCCCCTAGGACTTTTAGGTGTCCTGGAGGGACAAATAAGCCTGGTACACTAGGGCAAAGGTGTTCATGGCTCAAGAGTTTTTCACTTTGAGAATCAGAACTCTTAAATGTATTTGTGGAGGGATTTAGGAGCCAACAGCAAAACTTATAAATTCTCTAAAGAACTGTTTTGAAACAGAATATGTTTTTTTGCAGAACAGAAATCCTGACTTTTGACCAGATTTGATGTCAGTTATCATCATTCCTTTGGAATAATGTACAATAAGTTCCTTCACTCCTATGAGAGCCACAGCACCAAATTGACTGCAGTTGTTCACACTCACAGCAGGGTGAAAGAACCAGACACCCCTCAATTCCTTGTCTGCTCTCAGTCATCTGTAGACAATGTTGGTCACTGTGAGTTAGTTATACAGATAGCATCAAAGACCTTCTGTCAGTGGTCAAGAACTCTCAGCTGGACCACTCAAAAAAACAAGTGACCAGTTAGATAGGACTAATTTAGAGAGATCTGAAATCGTGTTTGTGGTTTGAGTGAAACAGGTGGTGCATTCCAGCATAATATGGGAACAATATAATATAAAGAAATTCAGTGACAAAGAACGCTGAGTGGGGAAAGATCATTTCGAATTTTCTAACAAAGAAAGGAATGAAGTTTTAGGAATGATAGCCAAAGGAAATATAAATCTTGTCTTGTTAGACAGATGCAATGGGAATATAATGTGGATAAATTGCCATAGTATCTTTTGCTTGATCAGATAATCAATGTCAATTTTCTGACTATGAAAGATATTCTTTCTGTGCGAGGTGATCATGGCAGAGATTCAGTAAAATGATCTCTTGGAAGAGAAGCCAAGATTTCAGAATTGTGACCTTTTTACTGTCTCATCAGCCAGGCTCTAAAGTAATTCTAGACCTCCAACTTAAATGCAGCAGACTGTGCGTGACTGACACAACAACTGTTTTGCTTCTTGAAACCCAACACAACAGGCTTATGATTCCTCCTGTTATACCCTTTTATACCTCCCTAAGTGCACTTCAGCTTTTAACTATGACCCTATCACTGTTTCTAAAATATTTAATTACTAGTATTTCTTAATTAAAGTCTAAGCTGCTGGTTCTTACAACTTTAAAACATGTCAAAAACAAATTTTTTTTTCTGCATGAATGTAGAAAATAAGGTTAATGTTATCAAGGAGCTCTTGAGATCATGAATAGCTCATGAACCAGTATTCAAAGGAAAAGAATCCAGTATTTCTTTGAATAGACTTGTCACTTTTTTTTTAATTCCTGAAGTTACAATGTGGCTGTGCAATCAGCCTTTCTCCAGATAACAAACAAATTAGGTTTGACTGTAAATGAAGTCCCAGGAACTAAAGTGATGCAACTTAGGAAGGGTGGCTGATATCTTACTGCTTGTTGCACAGCACTTGCCATTTGGGCAACTTCTTTCAGTTCTCTCTTCTACCTGACAAAAAACACTTCAAGGCTTTTTACAATAACTTCATGTTAGGAGAAAAGACTTCTGAACTCAAAAAGCAGTGAACTTTTTTCCAAATAAAAGCTTTTTAGAAATTGCAATAGGGATTGAAGTAAATTATCTATAAATGTAAGTTAAAATAATATGATTTAAAGCATTTTATAATTATTTTTGTGGCTCTCATACATTCTTCCAGAGTACTGTTAGTCCAGACACTGTCACATTACCCTAATTCATTAGAAATATGGGACTAAATTGCTGAGACAGCAACCACAAAAAATGTCCCAGCAGCACAGGCCATAAGAAGGCTGATGGTCATGGATGGTCATAAGCTTCTTAAAACACAAGCCTGTATTCCATCAACCACTGATCATTGCCTCCACATTTTAGGCTATCCACACTCTGCAGTGAAAGTGTCAGCACCTTTCCAGGAAACCGGGATTAAAGAAATGGGATATCCTTGGCAAAACCTTCACAGTATAAATAGAAGTGAATCCCTGGCTTTCCAGATGAGTGTGGACAAAGTTTTAATGTCTAAAGCTCTGAACCCGGAAACCACTATAGATGTGTATAACTTTATGCATAGCATGACACCTATTGACCTTATTTGAGAGCATGAAATTTAAAATGAACATAGTATAGGAATGAATGTAAAATAGTTTTATTTTAAGGACACTGGCCAGAAAAAATAGAAAAGTCTTCTGAAAAATATTAAATTACAAGAATGTTCAAAGGAAAATTTTCATTTTTTAAGTGCCAAATACTACTTATGTTGATAGTGAATTGATTTGTGAAAAAATCCTACAAAATGTTTCAAAAATATTTCACTAGCTCTCATAGTGATCCTTTTTAGTTAATGTTTACAGAGAATCAAGATACTGTTGTTTGTAATGCTCAGGTCAAAATGAAATAAGCTGTATTAGATAATCTTCCCTTATAGATATTCTAAGTAAAGTAGTGGGAGGAAAGTTGCAAAGTTAAGACAGTTTTGGAGTGAACTAGGAGGGAGCTTCCAAGTCATCAGGCATCGCTTGACCTGAGGAAGCTCTGGCCATCCTTGTCCAAAGTGTTGTATAGGGTGCAAGAGATAAGGAACGCCTTAAAAATAAAATAAGATGTAGTAAATATTGGCCTGTGGCATAAAGGTGGGAGATAATAGGACCCCAATGGTTGTGAAAGAGCTATTGTCTCATATTACCTCACGCCTGCTTCCTGCACTGGGCTTTGCTAATGGGAGAGATACAGCTCAGTTTGTCTATGCACGGCTGGTTATTGTGGATAGGATCAAACCTGGCCCCTTTTTCTGAGGGGAAAAGTGTCAGTTTAACTGGGGAGTTTTATCTGCTATGGGCTACAGTTTTAGGCTTTTAATACTAACTGGGCATTTATTTTAAGTGGTGAAAGATCATACATCTCTATTTTTATTTGCAGACAGACCTATAAAATATAAAACCATCCTATAACTCCCTGTCCCAATTAGGAGAAGAGCCAAAGTCTGAAGCAAGGGAAAAAAAGTTGTGTTCAAATAATGAAACATCCATAATCTTTTCTTGTTATCAGGTGTTCTGTGAGCTTATGTAGTCCATATTTTCTAGCAAATACCAACAAAACCTTATAAATGTCATTATGCACCTCATATTCAGGGAATATATTGAATTGCAAATAATACATTTAGATACCAGAATAGATTTGTAGGTGGACATGGCATGGTAATAAATACAAGTTTTATTATTTGCAGTTATATTGATACAACAGTAAACAATCTGTATCAGAAATGATGGGGTAGTTCTATGGGTTTTTTTCCCTTTTAATTCTGTACTTTAATATGAAAGAAGCATATATAGCTGCAACAGACTTAATCTGGTTTATAGATATAACATATGAAAGAGAAAGACAGACTGTTATGATGGTACATTTTACTTGCTCCACATTAGGGGTTTTCAGCCCTTTGATTTCCAGATGCTTAAACATTTACCAATAAAGATACAGAAAATCAAAGCCTGATGAAAGCAGGCTTGCTCTTCTCAGTTGTCTTTCACCTTGAAAAGAATCCACAGACACCAGAGTTTCGGGCCAGAAAGTGAAAATCACATTTGTGTGCCATGAGACTGCTGAAAACTGTTACCTGCATGATACATTTTCAGGATTTAGACCATTCGGTTGGAGCTGCTGATCAGTTTGAATACAGCTTTACCAAGTATTACTGCTATTGCTTGTGAACAAATTTGAGCTGTATGTATGGAGCAGATGTTTGTCCAAGGTAACAAAACGTATTCAGTTTTTGGAGTTCTGTACAAAACAGTATGTAAATAATCACTTCAGTGGTCTGTGATAACCCCTGTATTCTGGAAGTTGCATTAGGCATAACTAAATCTCATTATTTTGTACAGAATTGGCTGTTGGATAAACAGCAAAAGAGGTGTTACTGACTGTGGAAAATGCAGTGTTTTAATGAAAACTTCACTCCTGATAGACAGGAAACATTTTAAGCAGGATGAGGCATAGTCACACAACCTTCTGCCTGGAAGGCTTTCAGCAGGGAGCTGTGCCCTCTGCTGCTTGCTTGAGCACAGTGAAGAAATGGCAATAAGAAACTCAGCCGGTATAACTTTGACCTGAAACATGGGTGAAATGGGACAATTCAAAGACATCTTCTAACATAACTTTTTTTGTAGGGTAAGGTTGTTGACCGAAAGCAATTTCTGATATTAGGTTTTTTGTCAAAATGCTACAGAAAATTTGTGTTTGATTGTAAGCCGCATTGGGTGGCTGAGAATATTTTTTTGTTTCCAGTCTTCTGAAAGACTAAGCAGTGAAAAACAGGAGCAGCAGAACTTCTGAGAAGGATTTTTTTTTCATTTTCTCAGTGACAAAGCATTAAAAATCATGCTTTGTTCAGAAAGAGTGGGTAAAAAAGCGCTACCTCTTCTATCAAAACTGCAGCAGAATAACAAATGGTATATGGCTACTGAAAAGGTTATTGTTCTTTTTATTATTGTTGAACCTTTTTTTCATCAAATGCTGCTTAAAACTTAATTCCAGGCTTATTTGGCTATATTTCTGGCTGACTGTTCTGACTTTAATTTGCCATACCTTTTAATTTTACTGTCCACATCGGTGATAGTCACAAGGAATAATTTCTGTGAGCCAGTTAGGGATACAGTACTTCCTTCACAATTTCTCAGAAAGAGTTCTTAATAACAAAGGGACAGGAAACAAAAAATAATTTCAGTGTCATCTGTTTTGCAAAAGTATTTCTCTTTTTGAGCTACTGAACTGATGAAAAAAAACACACAAGTAACACATGCAAGTTTTGTTACAAATGTAAAATACATGTAACCTATGTACCTATGCAAATAAGAATATTTATGTACCATAGGTGTAGTTTCACTGATTTCCATTCTAAAGATAGTATTATACTGGCAGTTTTCTCTCTTTTTATGCTCCACATTAAACTCCGCAAGCATAGTGCAAGTTGTAGAAATATCCAAACATATCCAGCTGCTTGATGGCACATGGGCAGCCTGGCTGGTGCACAGTGCGACTTGTTGGTACCTTTCCTTTTTCACAGGGGCATGTTCGAAACCTACTGCGACTTAATAACTGCAATCTAAGAATCACATTTGTTAAGAAACAGAAGTAGTTTCAGGAATGCCACAGGATTCATTAGTAACCCAGAGCCATTAGACCAACCCTGCCACCTACAGACATGCCATTTCTGTATTTGCATTAAAAACCCCACCTTAGCCCCGTGTAGAGTTGTTACAGAAGAGAAACTAGGAGGCATCCCAATTGGGACATCCCAGCATGTAAACCAGAAGTACAGGAATGTGATGAATGATCAAGATTTAATGCAAATTGTACAGAAATTGAGCAAGGTTTTCACAAGAAACCGCACAGATTTACTCCATAACCATCTTCACTGCTGGACGTTCCACTGGGGTGTAACTGAGCCCCATGATGCTAAATGATACTAAGAGGGATTAGTTGGGTTTTAATAGATAAATAATGGTATCTTTTCTATTCTTAAATGAACAACATCTTTCCCAAATTTCTGATAAAAGCCTGATGTGCCTGAAAATGTCATAAATAGGACCTACTTTCCCTGTTTCCCATAGTTTCTGTTGCAGTTTAGATTAACTGCATGTTCCATGCTCCCTGCCACCGTGAAATCACACTCTGTACCACCTAGTTATCCTACTCCTCTCACAGAGGCAACAAAAAACCAAACTCTAGTGTACTGGCAAAGGATCAGAGAGAATCGTGTGAGTCCCAGGTCAATGGAGCAGACTGCAGGTCTCCTCTCAGTTTAAAAAAAGAAAAGTTTTCCAGATCTTTTCCATGCAGAGATGGCCTTGAAAACCTGAAACAATGTAAACAGACTGAGATGGAGGAAACAAGCCAGTGAGTTGATCTCAGCTTGACAACAGACAGAAAGAAAGAGTGTTACTGAAAGGTGAGAACTGCATGATGGAACACACGCGCATTCATGCTCTTGCCTCTTCAGAGAAGTTAAGACGAAATCCTGAAAAAAACACCCTGACCCTTACCATCTCCCTGGCCATGGCCCATCCCATTGCATGCTGACAGAGCAGGGATGTGGGAGGCCATGAAAGATTCTCCCAGCTATTTCACTTCGCCTCGGAAGAACATCTTTACCTGACAGGATAGACAGTAAAATTTGGAATTATTACTTTTGTGAAGAATTCACATTCTGTGTGTTTCTTTGCAGTTTTCCCCAATTTCACACTTTCCAGTAGCAGTGTCTTAAAAAATGCCTACTCTTATTCAAAATGACAATACCCTTGTATTTTTTTAGTGAAAGATTAAAACCACTCAGATGATCTCAATAGACAGCACTCTTTGACAGCTTTCTGAAGTGACAAGAAAACAGTTCTAAACAAAGATATTTTGGGGGTAGTGTTTTAGAAAGTGAACCAGAAATTGTGAAGAGTCTGAGGGGAGGCTGTAACGTGCCAACGGGAAATGGAGGACCTGCAGAAGTATTAGGGATGCAGAAAAACATCCAAGAGGTACAGAATAAAATGGGGCCAGACTGGAACAGAAGGCATGGGAAGATGGAAAGGAAATATATGTGTAGGAGAACCTGATGGGATAAGAGTTCTAGCCTGTGGCTCCCTCACTTAGACACCTCGAGTATCTCTAATGCAGATACATAGAAAAATGCTATCTTAGTGCTGCTTTATGTTAGCAATAAAATGTTTCTGTCCTTTATAATAATCATTCTGTACCTTGATGGAGATACTAATGTTAAGTGAAGGTTAGTCCTTCTTTTTCTCATCTTTGTATTGCTCTCTGCCAAATACAACAATCACAGAATTTCTGTTCACTAATTTTTTACAGATGTAGTGCTTTGGATGTTTTCTTAATTGTTCATGTG
Organism: Nyctibius grandis; assembly: GCF_013368605.1. Lineage (NCBI taxonomy): Eukaryota > Metazoa > Chordata > Aves > Nyctibiiformes > Nyctibiidae > Nyctibius > Nyctibius grandis. The sequence goes on from NC_090660.1 coordinate 83,356,085, forward strand.
ACACCGTTGTTGCCTTTGCACTAAAACCTGCTGTCCTTATAGGAAGGTTAACCTCATCTGATACGGGACTTTTGACTTCAGATATTTTCCCTTATTGTTTCACTATTATCTTATTGAACATCAGCATACAGTGCACCTGGATGGTTCTTGTACATTAAGCCTACACACTTCTTTTTACACGGCCAACCTTGCTGGAAGCATATTTATTTCATCCAGAGACTTCTGAGACCACTAGTTCTTCTACTTCTTTCCAAAATTTGTATCAGTAAATTAAATGAAATTTTAGCAACAATTTTAAGAATAAATTTTGCAAGCAGGTTATATGCTAAGAGAAACTAATATATGTCATATTAATATATGTTCTGAAATATATGTGAGATGATATTTTGAGGTTGCTATTTTGCAGGAGGTTGGACTAGATGACTGCCTGAGGTCTCTTCCAACCTGAGTGTTTTTATGGTTCTGTGACTGAAGTTTTGTCTGGAATGTTATAAAATATTTCCCTGTCACTATGAAAAATACTGGAACACTAGATAAGAGTTATACTGAGTTTCAGCAAAGCTGGTTTATTTTCTCTTTATTTCCTATGATCAGATATAGAAATCAAAGAATGTATTGTGTAGAGAATATGTCCAGAGTTAAGAAGAATGAGTCAGAGATGTGGGCATCACCTGGGGAATTTTGAACACTGTTGTGCAATGATTTTTATAATTCATTACATTTGGATTAAGACATACATAGATAACGTCTGTTCTCTGAATTTTTATCTGTGGTGAAATCAATCATGTGAATAAAGTAAAACAGCAAACAGTCCAGAATCTATTACTTTGTTAATATAAATTAATAGAATTGAGAGTTCAGAGATGCGTATTTGTAGGAAAAACAGCAAGTGACTGCGTGGGATGTTGCAACATGGGGATGATCTCAGCTATTACAAACAGGAGACTAGTTCTAAATGAAGAGGATTATAAAAGCTATAATTAGCTAATGCTTCCTAAAAGCCTAACTAAACTGTTGGGTTTTTTCCATTCCAAAGTGCAATACCATAGTGGGATCAAGTGTCATGTAGTAAGTGCAGACAGAGAAACAAGTTCATCTGCCATCATTTCAAGACAATCTTGTAAGCTCTTGGAAACAGACACTTTTCCTTTAATGATTCTGTGATTGCTGAAGGACTGTTTACTTATTATATTGGAATATAATAAGCACATCACAATTAACCGTCACCAATTTATGTTAATTTCATTTACACATCTACAGGTGATGCTTCTTTAATCTTTATTCTGTTCTGTAAATTCTGAAGAAAGCACATGGATTGCTGAAGATAACAGAATCCCTTGTCTCTTAAAAGCAAGCTTACTTTTCTCAGAAGTGGTTTCATTGCTGTTTTATTTACTGTTTACAAATATTCATGGTATTAACATAATAACGTGATGAAGGATGACTGTGTCTGTTCTGCGTGTATCATATTGTCTGTCCCCCGAGAGTTTTCAAAGTACACAAATATGCAACAGTTCAAATCCTGATGGAGAACAAGTGAAGGACACCCTTCGTCTCATAGAGGACCAACAAATGTAGCTTGGCCTTTGCTGTTGACACGTAACAGAGGGAAGCATCAGAGAAGAAGCAGGACTACAAGCAATGCGAAGGCTTTTCAAGAATGTGGTAAATGCTGTCTTACAAAGGACGGGCACTTTGTACCATCTGCTAGAGATGCAGGAGAACACAAATAAAGTGCTCTGCTGGGATGTGCATTGACTAAATAGGAAAATGCAGGCTTGATTCTCGCAAGTCCACCCCAGCACACCCAAAGAACAACTGGTAAGCTAATTTCAAAACAAGATCAAGTTACATTAATTTTTTGAAACAAATTCATAGTTTCTTCAAAACTGAAATTTTATGTGACTTCAAAAACAGACCCTTGTTATTTAAAATAAAACTCCAATATCTCTGGCAAAAAATGTTGCTCACCTGAACTGTGTCTATAAAGTGTACAAGCATCTTTAAAGTGTGACTGCTCCAACTGAAATCAAAAGAACTGGTTATAAACTTAAAATCCTGCATGTGCTTAAGTTCTCTGCTAGGTTGGTCTTGTGTGCTAGATGGCTTAGCTGGCCAGCAGCAGTCCTTTTCTCTGACTTTGGGGGCAGAGGAAGGTCTGAGACTATCTTGCAAGCATCTTGTCCTCCATAGCACAAATCTGTCACTGTGACAGTGTATCAGTGGTCCATTAAACTCCTCTTTTCTTCCTCATTGTATTAAATAAATGAAAACTTTAGTTACTAGGCCACAGAAGCAAATGACTCACTGAATATCTAAGTGACTGTCTAGTAAAAGCAAATATTAGTCTTTCTGAGTCAATGATCTGTTTGAACGATACATGATAAATATATCTTATGTGATCCATAAGGAGGTTTTCCCCACAGGGGATGTGACTTGTCTTCATGGAGGCACTGGAGCTACAATGGCGACTGTCAAAGGAGAGACATCAGTTTCTAATGCATCTTCTCTCTGAAAACCAGCAAAACTCTCGTAATAGCAAATCGCTCATGTTTAGCAGCACTCCTGAAATCAGGTTCTGTGTATAAGCATGACTGACATTAAAATGTAAACCTTTGGTGGAGAAACACTTTTGTATGTGACCTTGGGCTTCCTGAACCACAGCTTGAGGTGAGTATGTTTGTATGAGGAGGACCGTCAACACCAATAGCCCGTTAAGCTGACTGTGCCATTAGAAAACCCCTCAGTAGCAGGGTAAGGAGACAATGAATGCTTCCTTAGGCATTTGTACCTATTCCATGTATGAAGGATTTTAAGAAGTCATTTCTAAAAACAGCCAACCCCCCAAAGACAAAACAAATCTCCAGTGGAGCAGGAGTTAGCCTAGTACACCCTTGTGGTGTGCTCTGGTTGCCTCTGTGCAGCGTGTAGGCAGTAACTGCAGAACATGTCAAACCTACTGCATGCATATGGCACTACTGATCCGCATGTGCACAGTCAGCTTGCTGTACATCAAATATAGTAGACATATCAAACGCGTGCAAAATGGCTGTATATTGCGTGGGTATCAAATTACTCTGCACATCCAGAATGTCCACTTTCTGGTATTCCAAGATGCTTAGTAGCTGGTTTTATTAGATGTTAGTCAGTAGACTACCACCCAAAATAGGAAAGCCATATATTATTACCAAAAGCAAAAGACTGCTGCCAAAGCTGATAAATGCAGCAGGGCTTCATGAAGATGTTGTCCTGTGCATAATGAAACAAGGAGACTTAAGATACCTCTTTTTAAAAAACTTTTGGGATTAGAGCACTGCTAGTCCATATGAGATGGCTTAAACCCTCAGTTTTAGAGATTGTGTTGGGTGAGGGTTGCTTGACTTCATGGACTATGCAACCAGTTATTTACATGGAATTCCTTGTATTTGCTTCTGTGGTTTGGATAGGTTATCTGTTATTACACCATACTAAATACATTTTTTTCAAGATTACAATTTATTATTTTTTTTGTACTCAAAGATGTAGTTAGACCTTTATTAAACTCAGAGAAGTAGAAATAAAAACTTAAGAACAATGCATTGGACACTCAGATGATGGCATTATTTAAACTTTTTTCTTTGTTGAGGACAGGACAATGTGGAGTACTGCAGCAAAACAGCTGAGTATAACAGAACTTAGTTATAAAACTGAAATACTGCCCTCCCCGCTCCTTCCAACAGCAGGCAATCTTTTGGCAGTTGTGTTTACGGTATCCGCCAATGCTCCAGTTAACAGCCCAAGGTCCAGGGTACCTACCTATTGAACAAAAGATGCAAGACTGGGGCTTTTTTAATGCAAGACAAGGGTGATCTTATGCTTTTTTTGTGACAAGGTAACTTTTGTCAGATTTGGTTTATTGTCCTTTCACAATGAGGATCTTAGTTTGTTGGAATTCAGAATAAAATATTAGCATTAGAACATATCATAACTAGCTCTTATTTAAAAACTGTTGTTAATACTCTGCGGGCTTATCTGGGCATCAAATTTTCTATCAATGGTATAAAACTCTCAGCTGTCACTCCCTTCTGCCTTGGTTTCTCTGATTCTTTGCAACCTGAAAAACTTGTTCAGAACATAAACCTTTTGAGAAGAAGGGTAACACTACAGGATGAGGATTTTCTTCAGCCCTTGTGAGACATGTTTTTCAGAAACTGTTAGTAGCACTCCATGAAAGCATCTGCAAGAATTAGTTGTTTACTGTTGCACCAGCTTGCAGTTGTACCGGCTGTACTGTTGTCTGGCAGCTGATATGAACAGCTGATCAGAATTCTTCTTTTTGACTGATTTTCAAGAGGGAAAAGTCCCTCTTAAAAAACATTAACAAATTGCTGAAGTGAGCACTGTCTGGCTGATTGATAGAGGAAAACCCTTATCTGCCTTTCCTTCCCGGATCATCACAGGCGAAAGCGTAGGAAAACAAGTCACTGGACTTTGAAGCTGAGAAAGGGAGTTATCTGTGGGTGACAGGATGATTTGGGTAAAAATTAAGAGCCTCATCACTGACATCTTGCCTTTGCCAGCAGGTATTTGAGTTTACAGACCTTCATTCATTTGCTGCACCTAGAATGATAAGTCTATTTGGAATCTCATACAGATCTCTGGGTTTTGTAGTAACACAACTGAGAGCAGAGCTGAACAAAATTTTTTAGGCAGGAAGGTTATGCAGTTTCTCATCAGGGGTTTAAGATGAACATGGTGATAGGGATTTTTGAAAGAAATGGGAGAAATACTGAAAAATAAAATATTTTGTTTAGACACATTCATTTTGTTAAGCGACACTGTATTTTCAAATTAAATTTATTTTTAAAAATTCAAAATAAACCAAATGATGAAAATAACGTCAGTGATATAAGTGGATTTAAAAGTTGTTTTAACCCAAAATACCTTTTTTTCTTACTTTGTTTTTTTTTTAATGTTCTGTTTAGCAACTGACATCTGATATTAATTCAGAGAATTTGACTTAGGATACTACTTCTGTTGCCACTAATGTTTATTCAAAGTTTTGTTCATTACTCAGGATCTAATATTAAGAAGTTACTTGTCTACAAACATATTTGGTTACACAGGTATGTGTGTTCTCTGTGTATGAAAATTTGTTACCAGAAAAGGAAGACATATCCACATTTAAAGATAGATTGGCTCTACCTTTACAGTTTAGTATATTCAAACAATAAAAAGATAAAAGCTAGAGGCAGAAATGTCATCCAGTTCTAGCCTCCTGAGGAATCTAGCCTCCTGAGGACTTGTACTTTACCCTTGCTTTGTCCAAACTAATACTAGACATTCCAGGTGAGAGGGGGAAAAGACATACATTGCATGACTGTAATATTCCTCTCACGTAATCTCTACCTTTCTTTTTACATAGTAGTAAGATGTAAGACATCTGGAAGACAAACAGAGTGCAGTAGCATATGCTCCCTTCCTGATCTCCAATCAGAAATACCTCATTTTATTACATTTTATTAGGTTTTAGTCTCTGGAGTTTAATTGAAAAGTAATTAATTAGATTAAACTGTGTTGAGAAAGGGCTTAATCATGGCACGAATTCTCCCAGTCCTGACAGAAGATCATAACGTACAGCATCTCTGAATTTATAGCTAAACAAATGCTACTGGTCCTGGAATACACAGATGAAAATTTTTGGCCTGTTGCCTGATAGTTTGTGTAAGACCTATAATTGAAACACTGGGTTCATTGCCTCTGTCAAGAAAGGTAGAATGATGCAACGTTAGAAAAATATTTTCCATGTCTAATGCCTTAAAATACTTTGCTATAATTTCTGTAGAGAACTTCTGCAAAAAGCACGTAGTTAAAGTTGGGAAAATGCCCAGTGAGAAGCACACGGAGGAAGACTGAATAGTGAAACTAGCTTTACAAACACTAATGTCTACGGATGCAGACTGAGAAATACTAACATAAATTTCAGGTTGCTGTGGGTGTTCAATCTGCTGTTCTTTCCACCCAGCATGCTACTCTACAAGAAAACAAAGAAATAGATCGGTAATGCGAACATGCAGAAGAGATCAGATTTCCCCTCTTCAGTAGAGGTGTTCCTATAACAAGTGGGTAGCTGACATGCTGCACTTGTGTGGCTATTACGATGAATAAAAGAGTTTGCAGTAATCATATTATTAATCTTTAAAACAGTCTTGTGAGATAGAGAGTAGGGTGCTGCACTCTCTGCACAGTTACAGTAATGTGAACACTGGCCGGGGAGTGACATCCTCATGTCGTCAGAGGACATCAGTGTTAGAAACGGGACTAGATTTAATGGCTTCTCATTTCTTGTCATATGCCTTTCACTACAGTTGTGCTGTCCTGGAGGAATTTGTTTGCTGAATAGCCGGGAAATCTTTGCTGTGTCCACATGGGATGTTTGAGAAGTTGGCAGATACTGCTTGGTTATATAAACCGCTAGTATTGACTGGCTTGAGATTTTCTTATAGGTGTTTCCTGCTTGGTGATTCTTCATTATTATATATTTAATCCTGATTTCTCCATTTCAGCCTAGCATATTTCTTAAAACTAACCAATAAGATCTACTAAGGAATTAGATTGGTTACATTTTGTACCCAGGTTTTGCAGTAGTGAACTGGTGCGTCATTCATGTCCTCGGAGAAGGCACCTCAGTGTGCATCCTGAACGCGAAGGTTTCATTGATCTTAAGTTTGAGCAAACCAAAAGCATTTCTAAAGCCTAGAATGATTGCTTGACTATGTAGAAAGGAGAGTTTCTTGAAATCACCAGAACTGAAGGAAAGACGGCAACCCAGCACCCAGCAAATGTGAAGAATCAAAGCTCATTATTTGTGTTCCCAACCACTTTCCGCAGTAAAAACTGTGTTCTCCTACGATGACAGTGATTAGGATCTGTGACTGTGATAATGTGAGGAGGACATACAACCACCACTGTTGAGAGGGCCAAAGTTTGTAGTTCCAGATCGCAGATGTGGCTACCAGCGGACAGTGCTTGCATGCTCTGGGTCAGGGGTCCCAAGCTAGGATAACAAAAAGAGTTTCAGTGCTTACTATTACAGAGCTCTTTATGTGTTGATTATAAGATGTGACCATTATTTTAGTGGTAGAAGCAGCAAATAACAGAGGGCACCTCTCCGTGTCACTCCTTGGTATGGTACTGTTACTGCTTCCAAAAGCAGACAAGTTGGGAAGATGTGGAGTGTTTGTACCAGAAAATATCTGTCCTTGTCTGGGAGGAACAGCTCCACAGTGACGTAAAGGATTTGCTAATAAAAAATCCTCAATTAAAATATCCAAAAAGTAAGTATTACCTTGATACTTTTTACTGCTTTTACAGGTAGTACGGAGGCATCGTTAAGGTCAAGAGTCAAGAGCTTAGTTCTGAAAGGGTCTGAGTACTTTGGCTCCATTCTTCAAATATATTTCTGTACCTCCACACTACTGTGGGTACATGAGTAAGGTCACTGAAACGACTACGAGATTTGAACAGCAGAGTTTGACTGGATCACATAAAATATGTCTAGCATCAATCATCAAAGCCAATCAGGAAGTCTTAGCATCAATTCAGGAGAAAAAAGAGTATTTTTTTTTCAAAATACATAATGTAAAGATGCATTGGGCAACCAGCACATTTGTAGAGAATGGAGAGTAACACCACAGAGAAAGTTAAAGAATTTCGAAGAAAGAGACTGAGGAACAGAAAGACACCAAAGGGTAGGAATGGAGGGAGAGAAATTAGCAAAATCTTTCATGCTGGACAGACCACTGTACTGAGTCATGTTGAACTAACTGTCAGAACAACAGCATTTCACAGTTAGTGGTACTGGCAAACTTAAAGAGCAGATGTGTTACAGAATCCACAGCCCAAGCTTGTCAGTGGTCATGCTAGAGAAAACCGAATATTGCAGGAGCCCATGGAGATGCATCAGTATAAATTCACAGAAATGGGATTTACAATGCAGAGGATGGAATCTGAGAATTTCATCCATAAGACTGTAATGTACCACCAACTGCAAAGTAATGTACTGCTCTATTACTGCATCCTCAGCCATATTTTTAAAGATTACATCTTAGGATCACTGCATAACATTCCTTTAGTCTGCTTCTGTGGGTGTTGTTAAAAAAAACCCCATGTTTGATATATTGTTTATTTCTTAAACTGTTCTGAGAAGAACATTAACATTTCCAGCCAATATTTTTTCTCAGTTACTGAAGGCTTTTTATAATGTTTTTTTCCCCTCTTTTCTGGTAATACCTTCTCTTCAATATGTGTTGCTGAAATATGCGTATTTGACAAGCATGGGGTTCCTTATACTGACTCCTTTTTAATTACATACTCCTTGCACTTGCATACAAATTTTCACACTTCCACACACTGAGTTATCTTTTTATGACTTACAGATGATGCTTTCAATGGTGTTTTGTGGACTCAGAGTGAAATCTTGACTCCATTAAAGTGAAGAGAAGCACAGGTGTTGATAGAAATGGGATGCTATGCTCTGACCTTTCAAAGTGCACAAATGGAATGGATTCATGAGGAGTGACTTTCTCAGGGCTTTGGGAGACAGGCATCTCAAGGGATTTCTGAAAGATGATTAAGAGCTGAAATCTCTGCTGCCTGCAGAAGGCACATTTCAAAGGCTGGAAATACATCCAATGATCTTCTTATAAAATTATCTTTTAGGAGGATGTGTCTCACTAGAAAATATGTATGAAGTATTTGTGATTTGCAGCATCATTAACTATGTGACGTATATCATTGAGATGTTTTCTGTAAAGCTCTTATTAACTCCTCCAGCCTCATCTTAGCATTTCTGTGATCTGGTCAGGACTGTTCCCAGGCAGATGTTACTGCCAGCGTATCATGCAAGATGAAGGTCATGCATAAAACTCTACCTTGATATAAAAGGGTTGCCAATCTGCTGGAATTTCCAAACAGACACGTCCAGAGCTTATAAAAGCAAACAGTATAGGTCAGATTCTCATACCTGGATTATTTCAAGTCAGACTGTGCCAGTGTGTATAAAAGTAGACAGCCCAGCTCAGATTTGGATTTCAGTGTGAATGCCATACAAGAAAATCTCTATGGGAAAAAAGAGAAGAGTCATCTTCCAGCAGAGTTTATCGTTTTAGTTTTTCAGATCTGGAAGACATGTCTTAAACAGGCAGCATATTTTTGTTGTATCAGATCTGTATGTGATATTTGTGATATTTAATAAATTTACTTCTTTTTTTTATTTTATTTTTGCTACCGATACTCTTTTAAGTCTATGCTCATTTTAATGGATTGCTACAAGGAAAACTTGTTTACCTTTTAGTTTCTTTTGCTAAATCTGAATTCTGGCTTATTGTTTCCATGTTTATTGTATCTCATGGACTAAATCTTAAGTTCTGCAAATGGTAATGTAGGTTCTGAGCCACAACAGGAGAATGACAGGATTTTGCAAGCAAGGTCCTAAAGTCCTAACTACAGACTGCTGAGTTATATGCCTTCTGAAATGGAACAATGCATTAAATATGTGCCTCATGTTTGTCTAGATACACTACATTCTACTTTTCATCAAATAAAGTAAATGTAGCTAAAGGACTCATAGTGTATAAAAACAACAAAATTGACCCAATATGCTTCTCTTTTTCCTTTGGCAGATCTTCCAACATAGATCTGGCCGTAAATGGGGGTTTCCATTCATGCCTACAATGTTTTCCGTAGCATGGCATCTCAGTGAAGTGGAAGGCATATGACAATTTGGCTTTTTGGCTATGGCATGCCACCACGGCATCCCTCAATCAAAAGCACGGAGTGACATGCCTTTCTTGCACTGCCTGGCATGCAATGTGCAATATGTCAAAAAACATTGCTGCCCCTTCCATACTGTGTATTATCCTATTCCTTTCTGTGGTATTGTTTTCTTCCACAAGCTATTAAATATAGTAGAATATATTTTATATATAGATTGGCCACAGGCATTGAGTAAACGCTTTTGGTCATTTAACTACGTGCCCATTCTGGGCACGTTCTGTGCTCTGTTAAAGCCCTTTGCATGAAATCACCCACGGGAAATAGCCCTGAGCATGGTGGAACCTGGAAAGCTTAGCTTCAAGCAGGGGAATTCTTGAATTACGTCCTGCTGGCATATTTACTTCTGTGTGTCCCCTTACAGTCAGCCATTCCTAGCTGTCACATTGGCTGCTGGAGACCGATGGAAATTGGCATGCTGAGATGGAGCAGCACTTCGGTTGTTTTAGTTATGTCAAGGTATTGGCCAAGCCAGCCACGGCTGGCAGACTCCAAAGCTGCTGTAAGTCACTTTTCCATGCATCATTCTTCCGTACATGCTTTGTGTGCCATTTTCCAGGCTCTGCTTACTCCTGCTTTCCTTACTCAAAGAAAACGTCTTTGATTTCAGGTAAGGTATTTTTGTAAGTGAGATGAGCATGATTATGCCTTTTGTTTGCTTGGCAGGAGCAACCATTGCATGTGAATTGCAAGTCCAACAGACAGTGTCCCATAGCTGTAGCCCATTAATTAGTACTAGTCCCTCTATTTTGATCTTTCATTTAGGTGACAAACATACAAAATCCTCCTTTGGATGAAGAGTACCTTATCGGTTAGGTATCCAACAGGACCACTATGTTTTATTTATTCTGTCAAGCTTTTGAAGTATACTGTTGTCACCAGCTGTGATCCTGTGATTGAGTATCAGCTTCAGACAAGAGCACGCCTGCAATTACCTTATAGGCTAAAACCTCTCACTTTCGGTCTCATTTCATCCCACTGCATTTCTCTTCAGTTACAGGAATATATGATGCATGTACTTGTCTGCTTTGCATGGGTGATTTTATTATCATAACAGAGAAGCAGTTTAGCATGAAGACTGCTGGTTTATATCCACTGGGATAGGATTCTACTACTTTTGATATTATGCATTTACAGATACAGCAGTGATAGGAAGCTGTCAGGCAGGCATCTTTCAAAGCTAAAACGTCAGCTGCCTTCTTTAATGACACCACTTTCCATGCTACGTCACTTGTTTTTTACTTAAGTCCTTGCGTTATATTTGCTGTATTCTTGGACCATTCTAAAAGGACAGTCTGAGAGCGAGATTTAGTATTTACTCAGCATGCACTTCAACTAGCAATCTCCAGTTGGTGCTCAGATCACTTCTACCTTCAAGGACAAAATCAGAACACTATGAACAAATGCACAGAATTCATTCTGCAACTAAAATCACAGATAATGACTTTACTAATAACTTTTAGACCTAGCCGTTAATGACGCTGCTGAAATCTGCCATTCATTTTGGTCAGTTTGATTCAATTCCCCAGTTTTCCTCTTACTTTTCCTTCTCTGATCTTCTCAAACCTTATCTTTCTGATGAAACAGATGTCAACTTGCTATGTCTTACAGTGCTGCCAATTGAGTATTACTGCATGCAGATATGTTCCTAAGTGAGTGTGGCCTGATTAAAGCATAGAGTAAGAAGGGCTGTATTGGATTCCCTGCTGTTTTCACAGAATCACAGAATGTTAGGGATTGGAAGGGACCTCGAAAGATCATCTAGTCCAATCCCCCTGCCGGGGCAGGATTGCCTAGACCACATCACACAGGAACGCGTCCAGGCGGGTTTTGAATGTCTCCAGAGAAGGAGACTCCACAACCTCTCTGGGCAGCCTGTTCCAGTGTTCAGTTACCCTCACTGTAAAGTTTTTCCTCATATTTATGTGGAACCTCCTGTGTTCCAGTTTGCACCCATTGCCCCTTGTCCTGTCAATAGATGTCACTCAGAAGAGCCTGGCTCCATCCTCATGACACTTGCCCTTTACATATTTATAAACATTAATGAGGTCACCCTTCAGTCTCCTCTTCTCCAAGCTAAAGAGACCCAGCTCCCTCAGCCTCTCCTCATAGGGGAGATGTTCCACTCCCTTAATCATCTTCGTGGCTCTGCGCTGGACTCTCTCTAGCAGTTCCCTGTCCTTCTTGAACTGAGGGGCCCAGAACTGGACACAATATTCCAGACGCAGCCTCTCCAGGGCGGAGCAGAGGGGGAGGAGAACCTCTCTTGACCTACTAACCACACCCCTTCTAATACACCCCAGGATGCCATTGGCCTTCTTGGCCACAAGGGCACATTGCTGGCTCATGGTCATCCTGCTGTCCAAGAGGACCCCCAGGTCCCTTTCCCCTACACTGCTCTCCAACAGGTCTGTCCCCAATGTATACTGGTACATGGGGTTGTTCTTGCCCAGATGCAGGACTCTACACTTGCCCTTGTTATATTTCATTCAATTTCTCCCCGCCCAACTCTCCAGCCTGACTAGGTCTCTCTGAATGGTAGCACAGCCTTCCGTTGTGTCAGCCACTCCTCCCAGTTTTGTGTCATCAGCAAACTTGCTGACAGTGCACTCTATTCCCTCATCCAAGTCATTAATGAATATATTGAATAGTACTGGTCCCAGTACCGACCCTCCTGCCTACTCAAAGGTAAAAAATTTCAGCCGGTTTTTTTTTAAGTGTATAAGAGATGTAGGACGACTTTTATGAATGCCATCCTTATAAATGTTGTACCTTAATTCTCCACCTGAACGATGGGTATAATATAATTTCTTTTCAGAATATATTACGAAGATGCTTTCATTAGTGGCACACTGCAGTACTGTGGGTGAAGGTACTGCGGATGAAGGTACTGCAGCTGGGCTCGCAGAAATCCTGAAGATTTTAATGAATGATATAGGCTGATCTTGTTATGCTCTTGCCTTTGCTATTTCAGATGGCTATTGGCTTTCTAAACCTGTCAGAGGTTTAGGAAATAGAAACAAATCACTGCAACGCAGCTGTGAATGCACTAGGTAACACTGCTCTTCTTAACTGTTTAAAACTGTGGCCCTTTCTTATTTATAATGGCTTTTTCATAACAGAAGTATTTACTTCCCTGAGAAAGCAATGTTATGCAAGTTAGATGATAATGAATTTCTGAGCCAATATCAGAGGAAAAGGATAAATGCGAAGGTAGGTCCTAAGGGATGCAAACATAATATCATTGTGATTATCTCTTAATGCAGATAAAGCTACCACATTTTCTTTTTGCTCTACCTTTGATGATGAAAGCAACAGGAAAAGAATACTACCATCACCATAAACACAGAGTGAAACTCCATGATATGACTCAGTGCCTGGGGATGACTCCAAGTACCTACACTGTTGATCCTAGCATTTGTAGCTTACACGTAAGTCAGTGCCTAGAAGCCACAGCATGCAGAAGCTGACAAAGAGCTGCTCCCCTGGGTGCAATAGGACCAGCTCACCGGAAAGCTAAAATATGAAGACTTTGCTGTAGGCATGGGGCTCCTTAATAGAGAAAATTTTGTAAATTCTCACGTAAAGCAATGAAACACTAGGAAAAGAACTGACTTGCACCTTTTCCTGTGTAAAACAAATCATGTACCTCCATGAATGGCTTCAATAAGCATTTCTTGTATATATGAAGTTGATTAAAAGTCTCTCTGAGCGCTCAATAAACAAGCCCACTAAAACTGTCTGCTTATACTGACAGAAAATAAGCTGCTCCAATGAGAATTTCATGAGCTCACAAATGTTTCTGTCTAGGCAGATGAGGTAGAAACCATTTCAAAAGGATTAATGCCTAAGCTTTCTGAATTAAAATTGCAACAGTCAATTTTACATGCCTGTCCTTGCAACAAATGTGACATTATCCATGTAATTGATGACAGAGTAAAAGATTGTATTTTCTTTTGTTTCAGAGTTTTTTTCTGAAAGTGAAAAAATGTAATTTTCTGTACCATTGTACCTAAACCCTAGTATTTTCTTAATTGATTTCTGCCTAAGGAAGATAAGAGGAACTACATTTTTTTGAAGGACACTTTGATAAGGAGAACATCTTTGTATCTTTAAAGGTGGTAAGAGTAACGCTTCTTACAGTATCATTTAAGTTGCTAAGGTTTAGTGAGTTTCAATGTGACATATCTTCTCTATGCAAAGATACTATACATCTCTATACAAATCTTCTCAGATGCAGAGTCCTAAGTGAGAGGTCTTGTCCTACCTTTCTCTCAAAGATGGGATGTTTACCTATGATTAACCTCGGAGCAAGAAGAATTTACTAAAGAAGTTTAAAGAAATCATTGTAGTTACACTAAACAAAGTCCATATTTAGTTATTTATTAGCCTAGCTATATACGTAAGCTAGAAGGAGAACTTCTATCCTGCAGCTGGTTTTGGGACGTGAAGTATGACCAAATTAATCTTAGGCTCTGTATATTGCAGCTTCTCAGCCTTTTCCCTGTACCTCACTAATACAAAGGGTTTACAATCTCTCAAAGCTGCAGATTTATTTCCATGCTACTTTCCAGTGCTGACAAGTACAAGGAGCATTTGAGCAAGTTTACTGCAACTATGTTGGACATCTCCATGGTTCGCGATGCTTCTTGGCTGACTCCCAAACACTGAGCTTGGGATATTATTTGGTTCGAGGTATGTAGTTTGAGATAGTATTTAGCTCGAGGTAGATACAGTAGCAGCAGTGATAACATGGACTGACAAAGCCAAGGGAGACTGAAGCAAAGCTGGCATTTGAAAGAAAAGCTTTGAGTATTCGACATAGATGTAGAGACAAAGCCAACTAACACAACCATACCGATCACTAACTCTCCATCATCTGAAAAACAGCTGTTTTCCTGACGGAAATATCGACTGCTAAGTTGCCTAACATGAGAGACGCATTTGGTGTAAAGCCCCCTGCACGAAGGAGAATCGACTGGACGACCTCAAACACAAATCTGACCGAGCAGCCAGGAATGGCCTCATTTGGGCCTGGCAGAGGCTAGCTTTCATAACGGCGAGGTTTTGCAGGCTATGAGATATCCTTTCAGGCAGATACAGTGTCTTTCGGAGGTGTTGAACGGGAGTATTTGCGAGAGCAGGGAAGCTGGAGCTCTGGAGCCTGCCCGCCCTGGGAGCTCGCCCAAAATCATCCAGGTGGACTTCACGCTGCCCGCAAACGGGAAACCCGTGCGGGCTGGGCCGGGCGGGGGTGTTGCGTGCCCTCCTGGCCGGCTCCCCGCGTTCGTGCAGCAGGTTCGCTCTCCACGCGGCGGCTCCTCCGCCCCAGCCTGGCTCCGCGTCCCCCCGCGGCGGCTGCGGGCGCTCCCGCCGTTCCTGCCGCAGGTTCGGCACCAGCTCCCGCGCCCGCCCGCCCGCCCTCGCCAGGCCCCGGGAGCGGTGCAGCCCCCTCTTCCCCGCTCCCGGGGCAGGGCGGGCCGAGGCGTGCCCCGCGGGAGGGAGATGGAAGGAGCCGCTGGGTCCCGCTGGTATCCCTCTGCCTCAGCCGGGGGGAGCAAATGGCTCTACCCGCCCCCGCGGCTGCCCCCCGCCCCTGCCCGCCTCGCAGCCTCTCGCCGCCGCCCTCTCCCTGCCCACCCCTCAGGGGTGGACGCGAAGCCGCGGCGGTCTATAAAAAGCCCCCCGGGGCGGGAGGGAAGGAGGCAGGGAGGGAGGGAGGAAGGAAGCGGAGGCCAGCGCGGCGCCAGAGCCGCCGCGGAGGTGAGGGACGGGTCGGGTCGGCGGGCAGCGGCACCATGGCCCAGTCCGTGTGGGGCTACGACAGCGACAACGGTGAGTCGGGGCGCGGGGCCGCCGGGCCGGCCGGGGACGAGCCGGGGACACATCTCCTTGCCTTTCCCCCTCAGGACCCGATCGCTGGCATGAAAACTACCCCATGGCCAAGGGAGACAAGCAGTCGCCCATCGAGATCAACAGCAAAGACGTGCAGCACGACACTTCTCTCCCCGTCTGGCACGCCAGTTACGATCCCGGGGCAGCGAAAACCATCCTGAACAACGGGCGCACCTGCCGAGTCGTCTTCGACGACACTTTTGATAGATCAGGTCGGTTTTTGGTTTGGCTTTTGGGGGTTGTTAGGAATTGAGGTTTGCAAAGCACTGGGAATCGAAACACGTGCTGTGGTACCTGGCCTACACAGTCTGTCAGAGAAAAGCCATTTGGGCACGTAAAAAAGGTGCTCCCGGAGTTTATTCTGGTGGATCCGGCCATTTTTAGGTCCACCATAGGTAGGACAGGGAGGCTGTAGCTGCAGGGGCACCCCTGAAATGCAGACTCAGCTGGAAGGTGGACTTCTCCAAGTCACCTCTTTCAACGCAGACACCACATCCCCAGGTTTTGTGTGAGGGGAGAGAGTGTCACCCGAGGGGTTTAGTGCGCACTCTGAGCACTTTGTAAACACAGAACTCATGGTTTTCCACCGACTGTGATCTTGATTTCTTCCGTTTGTATGGGAAGTCTTAAGATCCTCCACAGCCTGAAAAAGCTATGAAAACAGCATTTATGAAAATAACATTTCATAGCTTCTGGAAAGCTATGAAATGGCTTTGTTATTTAATTGAGAGAGAGCAGTCTTGCATTCTGTTAAACTGTTCAAAATTTGATTCCAGAGCGGTATCAGTGCGTAGCTCTGAATGCAGACAGGCAACAACATTAAAAATGAATAATAAATTCACAATACAGTATAACGCAAAGACATCTCAAGAGCATGCAATATTGATCAGTCCTTTATCAAGAAGGAAAGCAATCTAATTAATGGAAAACAGGGTTGCTTTCCACTGTATTTTTCTGCATCTGCTTTGATGGCATTTGTGTTGGGATTTTGTTCTTAGTAAACTATATAATTAATGAAATATATCTGCAGTACATTGAAAGATCACTCTCTCTCTTGTTTATCTTGATGAGCTCATTGTTTCCTTGGACTCCTTTATTTACCATTACAGCTACCTGTTATTGTTCCACATCTCACAGATGGAATCTAAACTATTTAGGACAGGGACCATCTCTTTGTTATGTATTTGTATGGTGCTTTAGTATTTATTAGCACAGTTTCTACACAGTGGCCACGGACAAATCATAAATTGCACTTTTGTTATAACACAGAATACTCTTCCACAAACACTGCATAAAATCAATGCCATGATTGAAAGCATGGGAAGTAAATTGATAATGGATTTTTTCACATGGCAGTTCTGCTCTGTCTTCTTTGCAGCTTCATGAAGGCTGAAATGGTTAGACAGAGGCTACTCAAGAACATGTCTGCCCAGGGATCTGTGTTGGAGAAAGACCCTGCTTTGGCCAAACGGAGTGCAGCCCTTGGTGCAGCCCTTCCTCTAAATCATCTTCCCTCTGTTCCCTCCCTGCCTCTCCCCTACCCATCGTAGTTTAGGGTTCAAGCCTTTCATAAATATGTGTCTGATTGGAGTCAAATGCAGTGTTTGACAGCTCTGAAAAACCACATGAGAAAGCATTTCATTAACATTTTATTACCTTTATTTTTTGGCTTCTGCGGTGGCAGCAGCTGAGGATAAGTAGTAGTCACAGATCCAATTTTAATTGGAAAAAGAAATCTACCTTTGATCCAATCACATGGAAAATCTTGAATGTTAAAAAGATTTATTTTTATGCTAGGGAGATCTGTATACTGTTATGAAGTGCTTTTTCCAAGTGCTTCACAGTATTTGAGCTCTGAAAAGGGCCATCTGTGAGAAACGACTGCTAAATGAGTTTCCAGCTCTGATATTAATTTAGCTTGTAAATGTAGGTAGATCACATAAATTCAGCTCCTGAAAGTTCCTGCCTCCTGTTGATTCCCGGGTGAAATGGCAAGCAAATACTTGTGAGGATTTGGGCCTCAGAGTCCATGCCTTATTTTTCCTAGATTCAAAAGTGAAACAATAATAATAGTAAATATTATTATTACTATTATTATGTGACACATTATATTTTCCATTAAAGACTTCTACAGAAGGCTTACTCAATACTGTATTGAGTTAGTTATGATAATTTATTTATGATGAATAAACTCATAAATAAGAGGAACTGCATGCCTAAAACTCAACACAGTGCTTTGTTTCTGCCCCCCCCCCAATGGCTGTGACACCTACCAACTAAAAAGAGAAACTGCAAAGTTAAACCTCTTGCTCTGTGTAGGTATTCCAACACATATGATATCAAGAATTAATTTGAAACCATTGGGCACAAGAGGATTTAAATATTATTTCAATGTTAACTTTGAACTTCAAAGCTATTGGTAGAAGTTCAAACTTGAATGCTATTTGAACAAGGTCTTTTGGCACGGCAGTTGTGAACTGCATTATCAGCTTTCTGTGTAAGGAAACACGTCTCATTCCTGCCTTAGGTATTGAATGAAAAATGTATTTGAGTGCTTATCCTCTAAGCAGTCTCTGCTCAAAAGAATCCCCAAACTGAAAGAGCAGGTGTGACGCTTTGAAAGTCAGAGCTGATGTAAACTGTCAGACTGATGCGTGGTCAGCATTATTTGGCTAAGAACATCAGAAATAATAGCTTCTTAATTTCTTTCATTGGTGGCAATGTTAAATGTGGACCATAGCTTTTGCTTGCTCAAGAACACTTTTCTAACTCATTTAACCTAAACTCTTTTCTCTTCCCTCACTTTCAAGAAATAGATCCTTTATTTTAGAAGCAGCAAGCTATGCTGTAACCATTGTTTAGTTGCCTGAACTGTAAAAGGTACACCCGTCATGGACTAGAAGTATGCTTCAAAGCACCTTTCGGTTAATTTCACAGTCCTATCCCCAACCATTTCACAACAGACCATTTTCTTGACAAGAATCAGCTATGAACACCTTCATTCTCTCTCCACATCGGGAACTGTATTGTGTTCACTCACCAAGAGAAAAGGGGCTTTTGGGGCTTCTGGGGTTTGATTCTGAGCTTGTCTCATAGCAGCTTCCACAGTTTTCACATCAAACAGGACTCAGTTCATGAGTGATAACAGAATTCAGCCCCAATCTTGTAAAATGGTGAGTGCTGTGACCCCCACTGCAATCAGCTGGATTTACAAGAGGTCCTCCTCACCTTCCAAGTACGGGTCCCCATTCAGTAAACGTGTATATCAGCATTTTGTAGGCTAGTGTTGATATAGATTATCAATTGCAGTGCTGAGAGGTGGGCCGCTCACAGGAGCCTACAGGCTGCGTCAGCTTCACTTGCATTGGGGTTCCTCTGATGACCATGGCTCTGAGCATGTTATAGATGGGGTGAAATATGCAGCAGAGGTAGGACTTATTTTTAATAGCAGTATTCAGTACTAACTGGAATTTGACTGATTGTGCATCTGAACAGATTAACCATTCTCCCTTTTGCAAGTATTGAGCTATGGATTTTTCTCTTAAAATCTGTCTATGAAACTTGTGAATACTCGTCAGCGTGCAGTGGGATAAGTTGCATCTGCCAACAAATGTATCTTTGCAAGTGTATACTAACGTGGAATTTGCTTCTTCAAGCAAGAGTTTTTGCTGGTATTTTAGAATGTTTTAAAAATATTTGAGACAAAGCAATCTGTTATTTCCAAACAGGAATATCTGTTTTCTGCTGATGTTTTTTGGCTTTTAGCCATTTCTGGTGTAGCTTTATACTAAGTTAGTTTCAGAAAGCATTACTAATTAATAGAAAAACTTGCTAAAAGCACATTTGATAAGCTGACATTCAAATTAGATCCACCTTAAAAATGATTTGGAGTGGTAAAGAGTATCTTCTAGTTTCTGAACATCTGTACTTTAAAAGCTCTGTGTTTATTTTCGGGAACTGTGGAAAACAGATGTTTGGTTTTTTTTAATGTGAACTACTGCACTATTGTTGTCCAAATTTGCTAAAATTAATGGCTGCTCTAGGCCCTGAAGACTTCCTCAGGTAATAAATATAAGTAAATTCACTATTGATGTTAGTGAATTACTAGCAAATGTTACTTCTATCCTCCATCTTATTTGAGAAAAGGCTCAAAATATATGCCTACACCCACAAAAAGTCTGCAGTAGTGTTTTCCTGCCTTCCGCCTATACCCTCAAGGTGCAGAGCTTACAGGGGCATTGCCCACCTATCATAGGAGAAAATTCAGGCAAGTATTCTGCAGGGTCAGTGTGGACAAACATTGCAAAGGTGACTGCCAGTGATGGTTTGGGTTTTTTTTTCCCATTCCTTAGCCTCAGCCAAACTCTGTTAGTGCTCTACTTTCTGTGGCCGACTAAACTGAGAAATTCTGCTTCCTCCAGCTATTTCCTGGTTAGTTCAAGCACAGACTTTTTACTTTGCTTTTTTTTTTTGCAGTACTCAAATATTTATTGACAGGAGAAGAAAGCCTGGAATGTATGAAATTGTGCTAGAATGCAACCAAAGATATATGGCTGTTCCACCTTTATCCTTAGCAATGATATACTTGCCCTCAAGAGAAAAGAAACAGAGAGTAACACATTAGTTTATATTCGGGGCAAATGATTTTGTTGTTATTTTAAATAATTGCTCCTGTGTTTGAAAAAAAAAAAAATCAAAAATTTGCATTCAAAATATGTACCAGACTCCTGTTTTTTTTGTATGGCACTATGTTCCAGACACTACTTATTTTAAGATTCCACACTGCTGGTTGCAGCATTTGTATCTATATGCAGGAGCCAGAGATTTTCTGGAAGGAGACGTAAAAACTTGAAATGTATCCTGAAAATACAGCATTGTTGAAAGCAGAAATGAGAAATGTCAGGTTACTATCTGCACTCCTTTCCAGTACAATGTGGTGAGAGTAGTAAGAGATACAAAACAATAACATTTGTACTGCATACAGCCCAGTGTAAATCCTTGAGCTGTTATCTGCATAACATGAAGATCTAAAATTCTACGCGAGATGAAGTGCATGTCAGTAGGTGTTTTATGCACTGCATGTGTGCATGTCACGTGCTTGGGTTAAACTGTTTATAGTTGAATTGTCTGATTAATTTTTAAAAGTATTGTGTGGTAAATTCCATTTTCCTTTTATGCTTCAATTAAATGGAAAGTGATGCTTACAGAAAGTGTGAGTGCATGGAAGCATGGGAACAGGAATAGGAAATAAGTATAGTTTTCTTCTTCATGTCCATTCCTTTACTTACTGTGTACTGGGAACTTTTCTTATTAATGTAAAAGGTTGTAAGATTGTGCTGTTGGCAATTTCTTGCGTTTATAACTGAGGTTTCATTAATTTTTAGTTACATATGGTGCACTGGAATCCAAAACATGGTAATTTTGCTAGAGCTTTGAAACAACCTGATGGTGTGGCTGTTGTGGGCATTTTTCTGAAAGTAAGTGGCAAATATTCAGTATTTATAATTTTCTGTATTTTTCATCTTTCCCCTTGCCAGGGGAAAAGTTCCCATTGTTTTTCCCTGCACTGTATCATTTACAGGAAAACATTCAAAGCGATGCACAGACTGAAGTCACATATGTCCTTGGGCCCTCCAGATTCCATGCACTAACCTGTTCAGAGCTGACTTCTGACACCATTCGTGACACCAGTGGCACATATCACGGGTGGTATTGAGCAAGAGACACACAACTTCAAGCCTGGGACACTTGCTAACTTTGTCCCTGATAGCTGACCAGCTCTTTGCTGTGGTGTGTACTGAGTGAGGAGGACAGTCTGCATAGGAAGAGTGTTTCCTCCTGCCCTTTGTCTGCTAGCAGGTATTGTATCTACCTGTCAGCAAGGTTATATTGACTGATTCCCATCCTTGGTCTCTTGCTGATCCCCACATGAGCCAGGAATCAAAAGGAGATCAACGAACCTGCTCCAAAAAGACCAAGTACTTGAAAGAATTGATGGTAAAAGAAGTTCACTGAACATTTTAACCTTGAAATACAGCAGCTTCATAACAAAATAATACTGTACTGATACATTCCAACTGATTTTTTTAATAAACTTAACAGAAAGAAAGCAATCCTACTATCAAATCTGCATGTGGTCTAGGACACTGAGAAACACTAACAGGCAGACAATCTAATAGTGATAAATTATGCAAACTTCAGCCATGTGGCTGTCATTTTACCTGCAGGTGGGCGTTTCAACTTAAACACAGTGTCAGAGAATAGCTCGTCTTTTATTGTTTTATCACGAGTAAGTTGCATTCGTACAAGCAATAGCAAGTGGGTGTAATTAATTTTGCTACAGTGTCCCTGGACAGGTTAGATCCAATGTCATTTTAATTCTGTTATACTGTGAGCCAACCTGACCTTTTTTCTTGTGGTTAGTTCAAACTGAAAGTGACAGAAGGTCAGCACTTGTCCACATTCTCCCCTATGACTATGGCCTTCAATTATTCTTCCTTTATCATTTCTTTGGGTCTATTTTAGGCTAAAGCTTTATCTTGTAAAACACAACTTGCATAGCATAACATGTTCCTATTAACCATGCTAAGGTCAGCTAAAAGGTCTAGAAAAGTAAATAGTATCACTATATCTTCTCTGGCCTTCTTTCCCCTTCTTGCTCGTTGGTGTAGGCGCTTGTGTTTTGTCCTGGGTTTGTCATATTCCATGACTGGGTTTTTGGGTATTGCTGAAACAGAGACTGAATTACCTCCTGAAGAACTGAATTTAATCTGTTTTGGAACAAGACATGGCAATAACTGTATGTCTTATGCATACAATCTTTACTCTTCTGGGATGCAGAGCCATGTCAAAGCTTTTGGAGGTGCTGAACATGATGAACATAAGCAATGAAGTGACCTCATAGCTTGAGGAGGTCATGACATGAATCTCATCATATGTCTTACGTCAAGTCTGATCTGACTGTATATGTGCTGCAGGATGTTTGAAGTGTCTGCAGGAACTTCAGCTGTTCAGACTATCAATGCTTTGCTGAGTGCTCATCTGTCTCCTGGTGGTTGTGGGTTGCTTTCAAACCATGAGCCAAGGGCTAGGCTGGTAGATGACACTGCCTAAGTGAACAATTTGTTCCTCAGACAGTGGAAGATACCTTATAGAGTCTTTCAACACATTTTTTTATTGCAAAGCCAGTTACTTGAGTCTGCTATTACAGGTTTTCTTTTAACACTCATAATTTTGTGTCAGTCTGTACTGGATGCTCTGAGAGTACTGCTGCCTAACTTAACAGATGGGATGTACTGAATTTCTTTCAAATACTGTGGAACATGATGAAAAAATATAGTCCTTGTGCTTTGCATTACAGGTTGGAAAAACTCCCAAACCAGAGATTAAGAGAATTCTTCAAGAAATTGATAACATTAAGACCAAGGTATCAAAACAATTTCTGTGACATAATGTTATTCAAAAACAGCAGAAGCAGAAATCAGAAGTTCAGATTCACTCTTTCTGGCATCATTTTGATACCTAACAGTAGCACCAGAGGTGATACATTGGACTGTGGGGCAGGACACTTTTTTTGCTTAAGTAAACATGTAACTCCTCACTTCTGTAAGTGTTCTTGTTGTAGAGGATTTTGTATCAATCCTTGCACGCACAATTGATAGTCTTATTGATACTGCTCTGTAAAAACATGCTAGTGTGCAAATACCAAGAAGAAATGAAAAGCGTTTTGAATTTGAGGACAGCAGTGGCCAAAACAAATGCATATAATTGAGTCAGAGATTTAGTTAGCCTGAAGTGAGAATAAACTAGTAGGAATGATGGAGCGAGCTCCCAGTCAGTGTAAGAGAGATTAAAAACTTTATTCGTTTTAAGATGGAACTGAATTCTTTTATAAAAGGGATTACACGGTACCGTTTGTGCACCAGTCCTTGGTTCTGTCTTCCTATGATACTAGCACAAATAGCATTGCAAATCTAGTCTAAACTGTTTTCCAGTTTAATTAATGATCTAAGGACCAAAGTCCATACCTATTGCACAGATATAATGCAGAAGGGAGTTCTTTGCAGAGAATTGTAATACTGCATCTATTGTTGTTTAACATAAACCTAACCTCTAGGTATACTTTAGCAATTCTACTTCACGATGAGCTTTATGATTCTAATGATGCTAAAAGAAAAGTCCCTTTTTTATTTGACATTGAACATACCACCAGATCACCAGGACTGAATTTTACAGATTTTGTAAGTGCTGTCTTCCAAATTTAGAAGAATTTCTTGCATTTAATTTATGTATGTATGTACTGCCATTGATGTGTGGGTCTGAGCCTGAAATCTGTTCTCTCCTCACTCAGAGTCATGTTAATTTTATTTTTTCAGCCTTTCCTTAGTCTACAGATACAATTCAGTTCTTTCTGCTGAGGGAACTGAAGGTCATTTTTTTTGCCCTACCCATTGCTCCCCCTGCTATGTCAATGATATCTGTCTTGATACAGATTCAGCTTTCTCGCATAATCTCTATACCATTTTTTGGCCATTTACACGCAGAAGAGCTTTGCCACAGTTAATAAAAAGCTGATCGATCACCGAAACACTGTGTCATATAATGATGACAAGATGGCAGTGATAACCACTCCATTATATTCTATCTGAGACTGCCTAACTGGAGATTTTATGACTTCTAACAGTAAAAAAATAGAAGTCTGATTTCCTACATACAGATATTCTCTGTAGTGGTTCTGGAAAAAGCAATAGTTGAAGAATAGAAGAGAAAGACACATGTACATGCAAAAAAACACATCTTGTATTTTATCTCTTTTTTTTTTTCTGTCATCACATACATTTTACTAAGATTACCTATTTTTCAGGAAAGATTAATGGATGGTATCACCAGTGTATTTATTGCACATGCAGTTTCAATTGCTGTCATACATTACAGACAGAGGAGTTTCTTGGACACTACTGTATTTACTGAAAAAGCACAATTTTGTTTGTGAAGTTATCTGCAAACTCATATTGAATATACAGAATAATTTTGTTAGGAAGATATATTTGGAGTCTTGATGTTATTCTTTCCACCCATATTCTGTGCAAGGATGCATGGAAAAGATTTCAGCTCCTCCCATTGCACTTTGTAGATTCATACTCTGTTCCTATCTAGTGAAGACTTTCCATGAGAGGAGAAGGAATTAGAAATAATAGATTTTGCTTTCCAGAACTGGATCCTAAATACCAGTAGAGAACTGAACTTGTTCAGTTCTTGTTGCCCTCAGGGGACAAGGAAGTCTCATGACACTCCTGTGGAGATACTCACTTGAGTATCCCATTCGGTGGAGAAGAAATACTTTTCAGGAAATGCTGCCTGGTTTCTGCTGTTCTCCCTTGTCTGGTGATAATCACCTTTAGTTGTAAGACATTTAGGATTCAGTACTCTTCCAGGAAATATTTTAGTTTTTTACATTAAGTGTAATAGTGCCAACAAAAAGATTGAGAGTGTCACTAAGACAATGTAATTAGAGCACAATTTTGGGAGGAGAGAGACATGCAGATTTAAATTCGTTCAGATAGAGGAGAAGACTATAACGAATCTGGGATAAATGCCTGGCCACTGTTCTATTGGATAAAAAGGGTACCAGTACCTGCAGTGCCACAGCCTTTAACTTTTATCCCAACTGACCCAAAATAAAACAAAATTTTGATGATTCCAGAACAGAAAAATGTAACAATGAATTTGCTTTGGTGCCACACAGTTCAGTTTGTAACTTATTTTAATTTATTAATAGAATCAAAATGTCAGTTATTATTAATTGCAGGGCAAAGCTTGACCAGAAGAAAAGGAGATGAGATTGATCTCTTGCATGAATCTTTATATTTAATTGATTCCTTTATAATAACATAGATACTGATGTCTTTTAGAGTTACTGCAGAGAATTATTTTTCATTTCTCTAAGGGGAAAGAGGCTCCTTTTCAGCACTTTGATCCTTCAATTCTTTTCCCCAAATCTCGGGACTATTGGACCTACCATGGTTCGTTCACTACACCCCCCTGTGAGGAGTGCATCACTTGGATTCTCTTGAGGGAGCCGATTGAAGTCAGCTCTGACCAGGTAAACTCCAGTTAGTTGTGCTACTCCTTTACCATTTCTCAACAGTGTCTCAGTATGTCAGCGTGGTGATTTGCAAGCCCTACGTTATGTTGCCTTTTTTGAAAAGGAAAGCTTTAGCTGAGGACTCTGAGAAATTGCCTGCAGAATGAACTGCTGAAATGGACTTTAAAACTGACCTTGGGAATCAGGATCTCTTCACAAGCACAGAATCACAGAATCAGAGAATGTTAGGGATTGGAAGGGACCTCGAAAGATCATCTAGTCCAATCCCCCTGCCGGGGCAGGATTGCCTAGACCATATCACACAGGAACGCGTCCAGGCGGGTTTTGAATGTCTCCAGAGAAGGAGACTCCACAACCTCTCTGGGCAGCCTGTTCCAGTGTTCGGTCACCCTCACCGTAAAGAAGTTTCTCCTCATATTTAAGTGGAACCTCCTGTGTTCCAACTTGCACCCATTGCCCCTTGTCCTGTCAAGGGATGTCACTGAGAAGAGCCTGGCTCCATCCTCATGACACTTGCCCTTTACATATTTATAAACATTAATGAGGTCACCCCTCAGTCTCCTCTTCTCCAAGCTAAAGAGACCCAGCTCCCTCAGCCTCTCCTCATAAGGGAGATGTTCCACTCCCTTAATCATCTTCGTGGCTCTGCGCTGGACTCTCTCTAGCAGTTCCCTGTCCTTCTTGAACTGAGGGGCCCAGAACTGGACACAATACTCCAGATGCGGCCTCACCAGGGCAGAGTAGAGGGGGAGGAGAACCTCTCTCGACCTGCTAACCACACCCCTTCTAATACACCCCAGGATGCCACTGGCCTTCTTGGCCACAAGGGCACACTGCTGGCTCATGGTCATCCTGCTGTCCACTAGGACCCCCAGGTCCCTTTCCCCTACGCTGCTCTCCAACAGGTCTGCCCCCAACTTGTACTGGTACATGGGGTTGTTCTTGCCCAGCACCTCCTGGAATAGCTTCAGCCGGAGTGTTCTTGGGATCCTGAAAACCTGCATAGGCAGAAGTGTCTCCAAGCCACAAAATTCAGCCATCACAGCAGCCTCACTTCATTCTCTGTGCTTCAGCATTAAGTGGCAAGTGAGACTAACATTTAGATGATTTCCCAGTTTAAGAAATTGCTGGTCCAGATCTTGACTTCCTAAAAGGATCAAACTAGCTAGAACCTGCAAACTTGAATGTTAATGCACATTAATGTACTAATTGTATTCATACAGCTCAAGTGTGCATTTACAAGGAAAAAAGAATAGAAAGCCAGTCTGGATAAGGTGACCTTCTTTTTAGTTCTGCCATTAAAACTCCTGGTTATTTATACTATTTTCTGCTTCAGCAGTACAAGTCAGGGTATAGCCTTCTTACTGATTTGGCTGTTTTCAGGACAGATTTATTTTGCATTCTGAGGAAGGGGTAACAATTAATAAAGCAACACTGAATTTAAATTAATTTGGAGAACAATGGCTAAGTGTTGAATTCATGATTGAACGTAATAATCCAGTTGGCATACACTTCTCTTTCCTTGCAGAACAAAATATGAACTTCTGCAGACCAGTTTTTTCTGTCAGACTACCTTGCATAGACTTAGATGTGCATCCTCCTTCACGGATAGCCATGTTTTCACAAGTGATTTGACTGCAGTTCAGCTCCAGCAGGGTCACAGGAGGCCCCTACTCTTTTTTCCACATTGTGAGTGTGGGTCAGGGACAAATCCACAAGAAGCCCAGGCAAGGGTCAGATGATGACCCAGGCAAGGATGAAGAGTGTAAGGATCCACAGAAACAGTGCTAGCTGTTGGGCTGCAGTGATCTCTACCAATAATCTCTACCAGTGTGCCTGTCATAACATAAGAAAATTCCTTTTCTGTCTCAGAGTTTATTCTAGGTATCAAGATCCACACTGCTTCCAGGTGAATTCACAGGCACACTTTAATTTTTTCTTCCTTGCAGATGGCAAAGTTCCGTAGCCTTTCCAAGAATGGTGAGAACGAACCTGTGAACCCACTGGTTGACAACTGGCGTCCACCTCAGCCTGTGAAGGGCAGGATAGTAAAAGCGTCGTTCAAGTGAAGTCTCAAGTCTCACTCTGCTGAACCTGAGTGAGAAAATTCCTGCATCCCAAAGTGTAGTTAGTTTTTGCTGTCTACTGCTTTTCCTCTGGATACAGATCTGTGTTTCTCAGCTTGAAATTCTGAGTGCTAAAACTGAATCTGATTTTGAAAGCAGAAAAAATACTGTACACAAATACTAACCTTAATAAGGAAATGTGAGATATACATGATTCTTGACCACAAATGCCTCAGCATTTGTGATAGTGTCACTTCTCTGCTATATGGTCTTGGAAGAAAAATGGGCTCAGTTTCAATATTTAAAATTAATTTCAAAGGAAATGTAGTAAAGGCAGAAAAATGAATCACTAGTTCAGGAAAGCAGAAATAACAGTGGGTCAACAGTACATGAACACGAGGTAAAATGCCTGCTCCTACAGCATCTCTAGTAGTGATCCTCCTCAGATATCTGACCTCCAGTGCAAATATCCAGAGAGTAAGTTCCTCTTTTAACACACTAGACTTTTCCTTCACTCTCTTGTTCATAGTTTGTTATCCAAGTTTAGATCAGTATTCCGGGGATACAATCAGGCATACTCAGCTTCTGTGTGTGAAGAAGAAAAGGTATCTGGTGTCATTTCAGCATTTGCTGTCTTTGCCACATCCTGCTGCTGCCCATTGATCTTTTCTTCTTTCACTATTGCTGTTACTTCACCCATCCAGCTGTAGAGTGCTGCTGGTATCATGTTGCCTTGTATTTAGAATAGCAGCTTTAGGACTGCTGAGGGGGAAGTGCCTTTCTTCTGCAGCTCTGTGTTACCTCCTGGGATGATGGATTTTTAGTTTTGATGCTCTGCCTGTTTTTTTTATTTTTGACATCTTAGTCTTCATATTAATGATGTCACCTATTAGGGATTTTGTTGCATATGGAGAGGGTCTTTGTGGATGACTCATATGTGTCATTTGTCTTCTCTGCTACTGAAAAATCCAGGTTAAGTCACCTAATTATTTGTTTATTGTGACTCTGTGTAGTCAGGGACTCTAAGTGGAGTCTGTTTAGCTCTGTTACTTTCTGGGGAGGCACATCAGCTCGCACATATGATCCCATTAAGGAATCACTGGCAGACAGAAACTTCTAAATCCTCTTCCCCTGTCCTTCATCA
The DNA here is from genome assembly GCF_013368605.1 of Nyctibius grandis. Taxonomy (NCBI): domain Eukaryota; kingdom Metazoa; phylum Chordata; class Aves; order Nyctibiiformes; family Nyctibiidae; genus Nyctibius; species Nyctibius grandis. The sequence goes on from NC_090660.1 coordinate 83,385,108, forward strand.
TGTAAACTTTATCATTTCAGCATGCTTCATAAACAGCATTAACACAAGTACCATCTAGGTTGAAACCACATGCAGACTATGTGAGTAAAGATCTGCTACGTTATATTCACCATCAGGGTGATTATTCAGTATTGTACATACAGGAGACTGGGTGATCAAAGGTGGTGCGTAAAAGCTCCTGCAAATGAAGTTTCTGGATTCTCTGTATTCCTCTAACTCATTAGTAGGTGGCAGAGGGCATTCTTCTGGAGATGTTGCCACAAACATGTTCACAGCAACATTTATAAGGGATATGTCAAAGTCTGAAAAAAGCAGGGTTACAGATGGCTAGAATAGTAATTTCCCAGTTCTTCACTATTTCACTTTTCACCTTTACTAGAAAAATGGTGCTCCAATGGGGAAGTAATGAATGGGCAACATTGGACAAATTCTGCTGTTACTACCAGAACAATTGAGTAAGAATTCAGGAATGAAACTGAGGGCAGAATTTGATCCTTTGTATTCATTTAGAAATATCCGGAGAATTCCTGAATTTACATTAAGAATTAATATTTCAGTTTATTAGAAGTGTATTTTGCTTAGTATAAAGCAGTTTCATTTTAAAAAACAAGTTCATGTCAGCAGAAACTGAAGTATTGATTGAATCCTGTTTACAAATGTTTTGGCATTGGCTTAATCTTATCAGAAGATCAGCTTTTGATATTACGAGTGCAGCACTTGCAACGGTATTGATTTTAAGAGTCACTTAGATCTTCTTTAAACTCCTGAATCTGTACATCTTCTCAAGACATAAAAATGTTTCTACAGAAAGCTCATAAGCAATATTTTTTTTCTACTGTATTATGTCTTACATGTAAAATTTCTTCTCATATCCATATGCAGTTGATCTTGGTGTTGAGAAAATTTCAACACAGATAACTGAGACAAGAGTTTGAGTCTTTCTATCTAAAAGCCATTGACTGTGATGTTTTAATCTCTTGTTATTGGGGCAATAAAACAAGATCAGTTGCCTGCACTTGAGATAACAGCTTTTGTGTCTTCAGAGAACCAATAAATTGACTTACATAAAAAATTGATTTCTGGTTTTATTTCTAATGCTGAGTGATGACTGAAAGTAACAAGAACTTACTAGAAAACCTTACTACTCTTTTCTTTGATACATACGCTTGTAATAGAAGGGTCGACAGACACTCTAGTAATCGCCTTTTTAGCTGTTGGAGTTTAGTTTAATATCTTATCATGGTTTCTGTGTACCCAATCAAACAGATCCTCAAAAATATGAGACATCAGAACAGTATCACTTGTTTTCTGTTTTCAGGTACAAAAAAAAGTGTTTATTTCTTGCCTGGACACAAATACTCTCTTACATCTTCCCAAAATTCATACATTCACGTCTGATCTGGAATATCACTAACTTAGATATGAATTTTGGTTTCTTCCAAGAAGCACATGAATCAGTTAGCTGAAGTATTACATCATTCTGAAATTTCCTGATTAATTTATACTTTTGAAGCACACAAATTAAACTTGTTAAAGTGAAATAATATCTTAATTGGACACAAAATCAGATACTGATGCTTTATTTGCATGTTTCCTCTACTGGTTTTGAAAAGCAGAATAGGCAGAAGTTTATCAACTATTGACATAGGGGTTTTGGTTCCAACAGCAAACACATGCTTTGTACGTTGGCACAAAATGAAATACAGTCCAAAATTTCTATTATTCCCTCATGCATTTGCTCTGATTCCATTCTGTCTTCAAACTATTACTGCACAAAAGCATCAACCTCATTGCAAGTATGCTTTATGCTTTTGTTTTTTTCTTGAAGAATAAAGTGTATATAGTTTTCTTCCATTGCCTTTCTCTCTTTGATGAATAGTGTAGCTCAGTATTGATTACCTTAGTAACAAACTAAGAATATGTTATGTGGACTCTGATCCTGCTGCCTCATCTATCTTAAGTAAAGAAAAAAGCCTCTGGACACTGATGAATTAAAAAAAAAAAGTAAGAATTACCCTAATGAGTGCGGTGCACTAAATCCTTGACTACTTGAATGTATATAATGTGTATATTAATTTCAGCAGGACATGAAATGAATTACCACCTATTAGGTTTTGACAGACACTGAAACCCTCCCAGCTTCCCACACCTCACAAGAGCAATTACTAGAAAATTAAATCTTATTCCTACAATTTCAAAGCTTTTTTATTAACTAAACCAAGTTTCTCACCAGCTGTGTCCATGTTTCAGTAAGGCATAAATTCATAACTGAACTCTGAATTCTTGGTATGACCCTCGGTACACAACCAGCAACGGTTACGCATTTCTACTACAAAATGAAAAGAATACATATTTTTTTTTACTGTATCTCAAAGAAAGACTCTCCTGGATCTGCTTGCTGGTGTTTATCTGCTGAGTAATCAGAGTTAAAGAATGTTCATATTGTCAGTGAGTTTAGTAAAATAAAACAATATCTATTTCTTCCTGAGACATTTTATCCCATGCCTCAGCAAAGGAAGCAGCTATACAGTGTGTATTCACACAGAATCACAGAATCACAGAATCACAGAATGTTAGGGATTGGAAGGGACCTCGAAAGATCATCTAGTCCAATCCCCCTGCCGGGGCAGGATTGCCTAGACCATATCACACAGGAACGCGTCCAGGCGGGTTTTGAATGTCTCCAGAGAAGGAGACTCCACAACCTCTCTGGGCAGCCTGTTCCAGTGTTCGGTCACCCTCACCGTAAAGAAGTTTTTCCTCAAATTTAAGTGGAACCTCCTGTGTTCCAGCTTGCACCCATTGCCCCTTGTCCTGTCAAGGGATGTCACTGAGAAGAGCCTGGCTCCATCCTCTTGACACTTGCCCTTTACATATTTATAAACATTAATGAGGTCACCCCTCAGTCTCCTCTTCTCTAAGCTAAAGAGACCCAGCTCCCTCAGCCTCTCCTCATAAGGGAGATGTTCCACCCCCTTAATCATCTTCGTGGCTCTGCGCTGGACTCTCTCTAGCAGTTCCCTGTCCTTCTTGAACTGAGGGGCCCAGAACTGGACACAATACTCCAGATGCGGCCTCACCAGGGCAGAGTAGAGGGGGAGGAGAACCTCTCTTGACCTGCTAACCACACCCCTTCTAATACACCCCAGGATGCCATTGGCCTTCTTGGCCACAAGGGCACACTGCTGGCTCATGGTCATCCTGTTGTCCACTAGGACCCCCAGGTCCCTTTCCCCTACGCTGCTCTCCAAAATCCACCTCATCTATCTGCCTTTCATCTCAATTAATTCTACGATTTAGCTTTGTCAATATCACAGCACAAAGCATGTATTCAGGAATTATTTTATTTCCAAAACCAAGAATTTAACAGAATATTATAACATTTTCCCCCAAAAAAGAGTACAGCTAATGTACAGCTAATGATGAATTACAGATCAAATCGGACTCACCTTTTCTTTCAGAACATATTTTTAAAAGTATCTTCTTTTCAGTTTAGGGCTGCTGTACATGTTGATCTGCAAAAATGTGCAATAAAATGAAATGGACCAGTTCAGGGTTATTTGTGAGGGAGAGACAGAAAAGCTGTAAAGGTTTGTGTTCATTAAAACAAACACAGAAACAGAATGAATACAGATTGAGACCTTGTGATATTACTAGGAAAATAAACAACAACAAAGTACTGTTATTATAAAAAATTTTAACTTTCTATATTTGGACTGGACAGCAAAATACTTGCAAGAATGTGTAGAATCCACTTAATCCTGTACGTAACAAATGCCAGATTTATCAGTTAATCATTAATCAATAGGAGATTATGTGCTATGCAATTATAGTTTGGATTTCAGTGAACGAGTGTGCTTGTCCTTGAAATGAATCGTGCATTGATTATTGCAAGTTGCTTCCATTCAAATTAAAAGAAGAACAGATAAAATTGCATCTTCAAAGCTTTTAATTTCAAAAAAGGCAAGTATTCAGTATTTGTGTAAACACAAGTTAACTGAACTGAAAAAGTTCATGCACTTAAATGAGGAAAACACTTGATGTTCTTTAAAGCAAAAACTTCTAAAATCTCTGGAACTTACATTGCAAACCACAGAAAATGAACGCTGCACTTCCTGATGAATAATGGCCAAAAAGGCTGTTGGGAGTAAGTGACAGTAAGAAATGAAAAGGCAAATCATTAGCCAAGGAAAATGTATCTATCTTTGATGTCAGAGATCATGTAAGTAAAGTGAACTTTGTCAGAAATCATGTCAATTTTTACTTTTGAAAAAAAAATACATAGTAGATGGAAAAATCAGCCATGAAAAAGGAAGATGGAGAAGAAAGAAATGCAGCTTCTATGCAATCAGGATGACGCAAAGATAATCTAAGTCCACGGTCTAAATGAATACCTCACTTTCACAGAATCACAGAATCACAGAATCAACTAGGCTGGAATAGACCTCTGGGATCGTCGAGTCCAACCTTTGACATAACACCACTGTGTCAACTAGACCATGGCACTAAGTGCCACATCTAGTCTTTTCTTAAACACCACCAGGGATGGTGACTCCACCATCTCCCTGGGTAGCCCGTTCCAATGCCTAATAACCCTTTCTGTGAAGAAATTTTTCCTAAGGTCTAACCTGAACTTCCCCTGGCACAGCTTGAGGCTATTTCCTCTAGTTCTGTTGCTAGTTGCTAGTTGCCCGGGAGAACAGACTGACCCCCACCCCGCTAAACCTTCTTTCAGGTAGTTGTAGAGAGCTCTCCCCTGAGCCTCCTTTTCTCCAGGACAAACAACCCCAGTTCCCCCAGCTGCTCCTCATAGGACATACCCTCTAGACCCTTCACCAGCTTTGTTGCCCTCCTCTGGACTCACTCCAGCACCTCAATGTCTTTATTGAAGTGAGAGGCCCAGAACTGTACATAGTACTTGAGGTGTGGCCTCACCAGTGCCGAGTACAGGGGGACAATTACTTCCCCAGTCCTGCTGGCCACACTATTCCTGATACATGCCAGGATGCTGTTGGCCTTCTTGGCCACCTGGGCACACTGCTGGCTCACGTTCAGCCAGCTGTCCACCAATACTCCCAAGTCCTTTTCCACCGGGCCACTTTCTATCACTCTTCCCCCAGAAATAAGGATGACCGTGAAGAACATGGGTGCAAATGAAGAAGGATTGATAGGAATATATATATGAGGATGAAATTTATCATTAAGTGAGATGGCAAATTAAGTAGGACAGTAGAGCAAACTCCATCAGTTGAAGGAGTTGTCTCTGCTTCAGAAAACTGAAAAGATTGGCATAACAAATTGCAACACTTCTGTTAAGAATTCTAATTAACAAGAGCTCCCTGAAGATGGCATCCTGCCTTTCTAGGAGAAAATCCAACAGGAGGCTGGAAGTGATGATGCCATCAGGTATGCAGAAAAAATGGTTGCACTACTGAACCACACTTGGACTCAGCAGACGTGGGTGCACTTACACAGAATGTTATCTGTATGGGAATTCTTAAAGTCTCACTGATTGTGCCACTAATTCTCCAAGCCAGAGGTTCACATTAACTCATGCTTTTGCAATTCTATCATGCTATTGGTAAGCAGAACATGTAGTAGGTGTTAGGAAAAAACATGCCTTTGGTGACTTCGAGTAGTACACTGGCACTCTTGTACTGTTACTAATATCTTGCAGAAGATCTGTCAGAAAACTGTTGAAGAACTCGAAACTCCTTCTTGGAGTTACACCAGCTTCCTCGCTGGGCTAGACCAGCGAGACCATGGGCCAGTTCTCTCAGATCTGTATGGTGGTGATAATAAAGTTTTACTGGATTAAGATTTTTTAATTCTTCTAACTCCTCACAGCATTTTCTTTTTTACATTCCCACTCTTCATCCTACCTTTATCTCATAGACAATGCAAACATCCTTACTGAAAACTGAAGTGAAGGATGCTGCTTCTTGCTGGACTTGTAATGTTCATATTCCATAGCCCACACGGTGGAGCCAGTACCTCAGCATTCACATTTCTGACACCACTTTAAGCTAACAGGAGGCCTGAGCTGCCACACAGTGCAGATTCCTCTAGTCCAGCAGGAGTAACTAAATAAGCATTGAAAAAAAATGCAGTTTATCCAAGTTACTCTTGAGCTGTAAGATCCTGTGTTTAAATAAATGTTGATAGTAATGGACTGTTATCCATTTCTATCTAAAAAGCTTTTATATTTTGCCTACATGCAAAAGTTTATTCATGCAAAGTCTATGTACGTAAGTTCTTTTGCTTCTATAGGCTGAGAAAAGTCCAACTAATTCCATTCCTAAAGTCCCAAAGAATCCTATCACAAGGTAAGAGGAGCTACAGAGGAAAATCTCCCACTGATATGCACCAAATTGATTCCTGATTTGAATAATTATGAGACCGACCAGGACTGCAGGACACGTTGCCCTGCGTGCTAGTAACAGCCTGTCTGACTAGCTCCTTCAGTCTACATAGCTCTTTTCTCTCTGCACGTGATGCCTCAACCATCCTTCATGGTTATGATAATTTCTCCACTGCATTTAAAAACAGACATTTCCATTAAAGTTCGCCTCTTTCAGAGAACAGTGATTTTTCTTTTTTCCTTAACACTGCAGGCTGACAGCCATTAAGCCCTAATTTAAGAGCTCCCACAGTGTTGTGCATTGTCTGTGTAATAAATCTCTGTTGGAGAAAGAGTATAATCAAGGAATAATTTTTCTTGTCAGACATCATTGAGCAATGGATGGCATCAGTGTCTGCAGTATACCTAAATTTATAGCTAAACAAATGCTACTGACCCTTGGATAAACAGATGACAGTTGATTTGATGCCCAACAGTGTGTAAGACCTATAATTGAAACTCTGATTTCATTGCCTCTGTTGGGAAAGGTAGGGGATGCAAGTTTAGAAACAATACTTTCCATGCCTAATGTCTTAGAGCACTTTACTATAACTTCCATCACTGAAAAATTCTGAAAAAGGCATGGAGTTAGTGTAATCTAAATAAAGTTGAGGATATGGAACATGTCTTCTACCTTTAAAGTAGTAATTGTGCTAGGACTTAGATTAAAGAGAATGTGGTACAATATTAATTAACAGTGAAAATCATCATGTTCTTACACTGGTGTCCATCATCAGACTATTTCAATGACACTGTAATAAGTCCCATAAATGATTTTAAACATTCCCAACCAGAGTTACTATATGTGCTTCCCATAGCCTTAAAACCAAAAAATCATAATATTGGCTGTGTATACAGATATTTCCTCCTCCTCTCAGAGGTGATGGGGAGCGAAGGTCTAATGCAGAGAATAAAAGCAGCTTCTTACTGGACCCTGATGGGGGCCTTTTACCCAGGGATATGATCTGAGTGGCACTGAATTTTGCTTTCTGTTGTTTTATATTCCAATCAAATTGAACTTTTAATAGTTATATATGTAATAGTAAAAATTAATTAAAATTGTATTAGTTAAATGTAATAAAAGTGAGCATTGCCAGTCAATAGTCATTTTCAGAAGTATGACAAAATCTGCTGCTCATGCTACTTTGCTGAGCTCATCTGTCCTAGTTACTCTCTGTCATCCATGCTGAAAGCACGGTGTTCACTTGTCACAGGATCCGACTGAAGGGTTAGTAATTTTAAAATAAATTTCTGGTATTCGCTTGTTCTGTAATTCTCCAAATGCTGACCAAAAAGCAACACTACATTAGAGCTCTCTTTTTTTTTCCCCCTTGTTTATTGAAATGTCTTTAGTCAGGAAATGAAGTCCCATGATTCAGAAAAGATTTGCCTGGAACAGCTTCATAGTAGCATCTAGGCAACCCTACACATAGATCTGTAAAATGTCAAGTTAATCAGTGGATCCATTTCTTAATACTTACATTTGTATCTTCACATGATAGGATTGTAAGGTCCAGCTCATAATGCACCTGTTCAAGTGAGTAGCCTCTTCACTTGGCAATATGTAAATATATGTGACTGAGCTGTTGAATAAGACATCTTCTAAAACTCGTTGCCTGGCAAAACATCATGAATGTAAGTGCACATCTTTCCACGTCAGTAAGCGAACTCAAGAATACCTTATGTGTCAGGAAAAGGAGTAGATTAATTCCATTTATGCACGCACAGAGAAAAATTTGCAACAGGTAAATAAGCATCATAGCAATGCATGGTTATAACCAGTCAGAAGAAGACAAGCTGTTGAATGTCTCCTTGCCTCAGCTTCTGACTCACTGGTCTGTCTGATGCACAAAAGATGTCAAGCTTCCTTAGTTGGAACTGGTGGAGGGAAAATGTGAGAACATTCACATAATCTTAAACTAGGATGTGAAGTTTTGCCAAACAGCCCAGATGGATAAGGCACAAGGCAGTATTGCCTGCAGAAAGCTTTCCCATCTACTCCTTGTCATTAGGAATCTCTGTATAATCCATCTATCCTGTTAGTGTCTGTTGGAATTTATGATCTGATTCTATTTTTTCCATCGCTATATGGACACTTAGTTAAAGCATACAAATAACTTTGTTATTTACACTTAATCCATTTGGAATATGCCCCGGGTTGCACCCGGGAAAGGAAATGGCATGGCTTTCACCATAACAGAAGCTAAATCCAACTCCATATACATAATTACACTGGCCACAGCCCAGAAACCCCTCTTGCTTATGCTTCCAAAATAATCTATGGCTCAGTGTTATGTATCCAGTGTCAGGTCTTGCTGTGGACATGGTTCTTCCTCATGCTTCCCTATCTATATGTACTTGACAAGATCTACAGAGTATTTTGCCAGCCTGTCTCAATGGCTATCTATCTTACTGCTTGACTTGTGCCAGGGTTGTCTCTAGCAGCAGGCTCTGTTCTAGAGTTTGCTCTCATGATTTTTCTTTTCTTTAAATTTTGTCAGGATTTTTGGGGACCCTTCCATCATCAATCTTTCTCCTGGTGACGCTTCTTGCTTACCTATGTCTGGTCTAGAAAAGCATGCTTCTCTTTGCACAGGAGATGGTTACTGTAGGCTGCAAACTGCACAGCGTTGCAAATGTGGACTTCTGGAATTTATTTTGTACAAGCAGGCTGACAAAGAGTTGCTCAACTTGGAGTACTTTATGAGCTCCCTGCACTAGGCAGCAGTCTGGTTGAGCCCATGAGCACCATCTCATGAGCACCAGGTGGACTTTTGCAGATGAGATCTTGCTACAGAAAAGTGCATTTCTGGTTTATCTTGCCTTACCATCGCCCCTACTGTAGTGATACAAGCTGTTATCCTGAACCTAACGTTGTCCTCTGGCCATCTAGTAATATACTTCTTGAGCATGTTTTGGTTGTTCAACCTAGCCTGCTGTATATTTGAAGAAGCAAGCCTGTTGGCTCTGACAACTAAACATGGGTGATCTGTGTGTGTGTGTGCGCACGCATGCAGAAGCAAATATTTTCCAGGGCTTTGAAAGGAATTGAAAGGTAGCAGGCAAAACAATGCAGTCGACAGAAACGGCCGGATGGCATTCAGAAAGTATCCAAATGAGCTCACAATTATGTGTTGTAGCTGCACTGCATTGCCAAGTGGGTAGATGCGAACATATGCTGAAATGCAGCAAGTGTTTTACCCAGCGTTCCAGCCAAGAGTGCCAACACATTTTTAACATGCACCTAAATGTGTTTACTTGGGGTTTTTTCCTAGTTTATCCACGTATAAAAACCTTTACATAAGAATGTGACAGAATTACTGATACTAACAAAATTTGCATTTTTTCATGTTTCAGCATAGATTTTTGTTCATGTGGACTTTTAACCTAAGTGGTAGAGCAGAGTATGCCATAGCAGCTCTGGGATTTTGTAGATGAGTGGCAATAAAAATAGAATAAATCCTGGCAGAAAGGTATTTTATAGACCTATCTACTCTTAGTCTGTAAGTATCAGATTCTGCTCTTTGACAACAGAAACTGTGGAAAAAACAGGGATTGTGACATAATAGCAACGTAATTTAACTCAGTATGTTGTTCTTTTTATTTTGGCATACAAAGATCTGGCTGTTGATAGGTTTCCATTCATGCCTACCATGTTTTCCATAGCCTGGCACGAATTTCAGTGAAGTGGAAGGCATATGACAAACTGGCTTCTTGGCTGTGACATGTCACACCAACTATGGCATGCTCAATGAAAAGCACAGTGTGAATGTCTTTTGCACACTGCCAGGCGTGCTATGCGCAATCAGCTGCAAGACAATATGGTGCTTTCTGCAGCTTCTTTGTTGCTGTATTATTTTTCACAAATTCCTAATTAAAATAGAAGGTTTGTTATATTAATATTTGTACTAGGCACAAAACAATCATTCCAAAACTGTTCTGTAATGTGGTGCAGTCGTTCTGCAGTCAGGCACTGAGGTGAAACAGAATTAAAGCAGGCATATCTTAGCCTGCGCTACTGACTGAACAAATCCAGCGTGACCAGCTTCTCCTTGCCTGTCATGTGCTCCAGCCCACTAACTGTCTTGCCGGCCCTCCACTGCACTCGCAACACTTGTTCAATGTTTTTCTTGTACTAGCAGGCTCAGAATTGGACTCCAGAACCAGTTGCACAAGTGTTGAAGTCAGGGAAATCATCACTCCCGTCAACCTGCTAGCTGCAGTCTTGTTAATGCAGCTCAGCGTGTACCACATCAAGGGCACACCACTGACTCATGTTCCATTTGTTGCCCACCAGGATCTCCATGTCCTTTGGTGCAAAGCTGCCTGCTGGCCAGCCAACCCCAGCACATCCTGGTGCATGGGGTTGTTCCTCACCAGGTGCAGGACTTTGCACTGCCCTTGTGGAACTTCATGAGGTTCCCATCAGCCCATTTCTCCAGCCTGTCTGGGTTCCTCTGGATAGCAGTCCCTGATCTCACCCTAGAACTTGCTGAGGGTGTATGCTGTGCCACTGTTTGCCAGTAAATAAAACAAAAGAAATCTCACCCCAGGACAATAATGGATGTTCTACCTTACCAAATCTTGTTCATAGTATCTGAATAAGTAGCTACCTTAATTTCTTTTAAATTATCATAATCTCTTTGACTCTCCTCTTTCTTTTTGACCATAGATGTACAAAATTTCAAGGATGACGACTCTGAGTATACTGGAGGATTGTGCCAATGCGTTAATGCTTTTACTGGACATATTTATTGCTCGCCATTGGCTCTTTTTGCCTCTGCACTTGCAGGCATTGCAATCTGCCTGCCTTTTCTTCTTTCTGTTTTACGGACTCCTGGCAACCAGCCTATCTTCTATCATGCAAATAATTCTTGCGACACAAATCTTTTTCCATCTTTTTCTTCAATGGTGCCCCTTTCTCTTTCTTTTCTGCTTGCCCCAGGAATTTAGATCAGTCTCCGTTATCCTTTTCCCATACTCAGCTCCCATTCTCCTTTCAGCAAGGGCTCCATATGTCCCTTGCTCAGGCTGTTCTCTCTGCCACACAATAGAGGCTTCGTATCTCTCTTCCCTTTATTTCCTTCTTCTTTTTTCCTGCTCAGCCAATAAATCACTCGGTGATTTATTAGTAAATATGCCTAATTGGAAAGAAGAATAGGGAAAACATTCAGTTTATAGCTGGGCAGTACAGTATTAACTGGTGTGACCAGCTGGCTGTTTATTTGATCTGCAGAAAACTGCAGAGGTATTTAAGCTGCTTGAGTGCTATGGTGCTACCCATTCCATAGTTATCGCATTACTTCCAAGCAGACAGACAGAGAAATGTCATCAAGATGATGTCATAACGCTTAGCCAAGTGGCTTATGTGATGCTGATCCCAATACATTTTTGAAATATGCTGCAGTTCTGAGGCTGGATCTTTCCAGGCTAGCTTATATATATAAAGTGGCATGTAGTAAAACATTCCCTTTTGTCAGCAAGACATCTCCCTCATATCTTTATTCTATTGCATATGTGCATTTTTCAGATTTACTGAATAACATGACTACTTTACACATACCTGTAGAACCATAGCTGACCAGCAGTTCAGTAAGAGGGCTTCCCTAGTAGCTAAAAATACTGGGATTTTATCCCTTCAGATGATTTTCATGCATAGATATGAAACTAATATGACAGTTTCTGACTCTATCCTTTTGAAAAGCAGTTCTTCATTCACTCCCTTAAAAGATCGTGTCATTGCCAGCACCAATATTTTCAATTATTTTGGAGATAAAACATGAAATCATTATGGTATCATTTCTATCTACATTTTATCATCAATACACCACTATGCTCAGTCACAATAATGAACTAACAAATGGGAAAATATTTTCTGTTTAATATTTCTTAAGCCAATTACTTTTCTGGGTGTGACCAGCTGATTTTCAAGTTTGGGGGGAGGTTATATTCAATAAAGGTCAAACAACGGAAGTATTTCTGCATCTTCCTTTCTTCAAGTAAAATCATAGATAACTTTGCCAGCTTTCTTTAGAAGCAGCTATAGCTGTTCTTGTGAAGCATGACTTCTTTGCTCTCTTCTGGTGATCTGCAAAATATCCAGAGGACTTCCAGCTCTCACGTTCTCTCTGCTTACGCTCTTATGTATACTTACCACCAAATTTCACATTTAAAGGCTCTGGATGCAATCTCTGAAGATGGTGTGAAACACCTGCTGTAGTCTCATTGCTTACTATTTGGGAACCACACATAAGTTGGATAACTTTCCCACAGATCTCTCATTTGTTCCTTCTGCTCTGTATTCCATTTTGTAAATACTATATTAAAAGTTTATTTTGGGAGTGAAACAGATAGAAATGGGTGAGTTAGCATTCTCAGTCTCTTGCAAAAGTAATTCAGTGTTACAAATATAGATATAACCCTAGAGAAGTAAGCATGGCCTTAGAAAGAGTAGCCTTTTGGCAAAGGCTCAGCTCTTGCAATGCTCTGCAATGCCTTATTCTCCCTCGTACAAACAAAGTAGGGATGAGGAGGAAAACGCAAAAAGAAAAGGAAAGACTTACTGTCTGAGAAAAAATGCTTTAATTAAAGATGCAGTATGATATCAATTGCCTAGTGCTTATTGCTGAGTTAAAAGTTAACCATGGATTTTGCAGATTGAACTAAATTTAAAACAATAAACAATTGCTAAGTTAAAGCCAAAAGATGAAGATTAGGAAGAGGACATATAAACTGACTTTGAACATTTTGTGGAACATCAGGGTCCAGAACAAAGACATAAAGACTTAATTAAGATTTCTCATGAATATGGCCAACTTGGCAAAGAAAGCAGGGATTTAAGCGCCCTTAACTGAGCTACCTTCATTATAATACTAAAATATCCACACACAGGTCAGGAAAACCCTCACCCAGGTGAGGACCCTTCCTCTGGGCAGGCGCAGTAATGTGAGAAATGATTAACAAGATATTATAATTACATGCTAATTGATAACCAATCATTGTAACAGGGAGTGTATGATCCTGTAATCATATCATAGAATCACAGAATGGTTTCAGTTGGAAAGGGCCTTAAAGATCATCTAGTTCCAACCCCCCTGCCACAGGCAGGGACACCTTCCACTACACCAGCTTGCTCAAAGCCCCATCCAACCTGGCCTTGAATGCTTCCAGGGAGGGGGCATCCACAGCTTCTCTGGGCAACCTGTTCCAGTGTCTCACCACCCTCACAGGAAAGAATTTCTTCCTAATATCTAATCTAAATCTACCCTCTTTCAGTTTAAAACCATTCCCCCTCATCCTGTCACTACATGCCCTTGTAAAAAATCCCTCTCCAGCTTTCCTGTAGCCCCCCTTCAGGTACTGGAAGACTGCTAGAAGGTCTCCCTGGAGCCTTCTCTTCTGCACGCTGAACAGCCCCAACTCTCTCAGCCTGTCTGCATAAGAGAGGTGCTCCAGCCCTCTGATCATCTTCGTGGCCCTCCTCTGGACTCATTCCAACAGCTCCATGTCCTTCTTATGTTGGGGGCCCCAGAGCTGGATGCAGTAATCTAGGTGGGGTCTCACGAGAGAGGAGTACAGGGGCAGAATCACCTCCCTCGACCTGCTGGCCACGCTTCTTTTGATGCAGCCCAGGATACGGTTGGCCTTCTGAGCTGCAAGTGCACATTGCCGGCTCATGTGGAGCTTCTTGTCAACCATCACCCCCAAGTCCTTCTCCTCAGGGCTGCTCTCAATCCATTCTCCGCCCAATCTCTATTTGTGCTTGGGATTGCCCCGACCCACGTGCAGGACCTTGCACTTGGCCTTGTTGAACTTCATGCGGTTGGCACGGGCCCAGCTCTCAAGCCTGTCAAGGTCCCTCTGGATGGCATTCCTTCCCTCCAGTGTGTTGACCTCACAACACAGCTTGGTGTCATCGGCAAACTTGCTGAGGGTGCACTCAATCCCACTGTCCATTTTGCCGACAAAGATGTTAAACAGGACTGGTCCCAATACTGACCCCTGAGAAACGCCACTCGTCACTGGTCCACTTGGACATCGAGCCGTTGACCGTAACTGTTTGAGTGCGACCATCCAGCCAATTCCTTATCCACCAAGTGGTCCATCCATCAAGTCCACGTCTCTCCAATTAGAGACAAGGATGTCGTGCGGGACAGTGTCAAATGCTTTGCACAAGTCCAAGTAGATGATATCAGTTGCTCTTCCCTTATCCACCAGCACTGTTACCCCATCATAGAAGGCCACAAAATTTGTCAGGCATGATTTGCCCTTAGTGAAGCCATGTTGGCTGTCACAAATGACCTCCTTGATTTCCCTGTGCCTTAGCAAAGTGTCCAGGAGGATCTGCTCCATGATCTTGCCAGGCACAGAGGTGAGACTGACTGGCCTGTAGTTTCCCAGGTCTTTCTTTTTTCCCTTTTTAAAAATGGGGGTTATGTTTCCCCTTTTCCAGACAGTGGGAACTTCACCAGACTGCCATGACTTCTCAAAAATGATGGCTAGTGGGTCAGCAACTTCATCTGCCAGTTCCCTCAGGACCCACGGATGCATCTTATCAGGTCCCATGGACTTGTGCACCTTCAGGTTCCTTAGATGGTCTCGAACCTGATCATCTCCTACAGTGGGCGGTTCTTCATTCTCCCAGTCCCTGCCTTTGTCTTCTGCGACTTGAGCAGTGTGGTTTGAGCACTTGCTGGTGAAGACTGAGGTAATAAAGTCATTGAGTACCTCAGCCTTCTCCATATCTCGGGTAACCAGGTCTCCTGTTTCCTTCTGGAGAGAGCCCACATTTTCCCTAGTCTTCCTTTTATCACCACTGTATCTATAGAAGCTAATATATGTGCATAAAAGATATTGCGGTGATGATTTCTGGTGTGCTTGATTTGTGGAAAATCACCAAGCACTCAGGATTGCGCAAATCTGAAATAAATAAGCAATGTCTCTCCTGAGTGTGTGACAATTGGCTTATTGCACACCAGGCCACGAAGCTGCTTTTTGGACAACAGTATGTATCAGTGTTTATATGAATAAGCCAAAACTGGGCTTAGAATATGCTACATAAGTGGCATATTGATATATATAAGTGCCTACTGATCTGCCTTGTGATGGAAGAATTAATTTCTCTGTTTTAATAGTGGACTTTCTCAATCACTCTTTATTTTTCTTTCTTCACTTAGTTCTGAAAAGAAAGCATGCAAGGAACAAGATTCTTTGGATGCGAATCCTGTAACACCCTAATGCAGCAGGAGCTGATACTTCCTAGTCCTCATAACAGGAATTACAAAAATACCATAGAAATTTCCAACTGTTTATTCTTCTATTATGAAAGAAGGAGGCTGGCAATTGCATTAATTTCTATTGTTACACATTAAAAGCCTTTTCACTGACTATATAATTTGATCCTCTGTGTGGATGGGTAGTGCCATAGCTTCATAGCTTATTTCTCATGTTCTCAGCAAAATGTCAGTATGGGAAATTCCTGCAGTGAGAGATGAAAGCATCTGAGTTGCTGAGATTTCTGTGAAATATGTGAATAACTTGGAAGAATAAATGTACCTTTATATTTATAATGAAAGTAAAATTTATATATATCGATTTGATGAGTTTTAGAAATGTGTATGTCCAGATCCAGGAATGAAGACACATTTATGGTACAGAGAACAGTAATTCTTAGACTGATACTTCGAACATACACAGTCTTTTATTAAAACATTTTTGTGCATGCCCTGGACCTAAATTCAGAATAAGCTTCTAATCATTTCTTCATCCCTCCTGACAAAGCCCTAGTTTTAATGGTGATTAGTATTATGTGGAAAAATATCTAGCTGAAGTGCAAAGTCTGAGCATATGTATGAGAAGTAAATATAACTGCCCAACCTAAATCTCGTGGCCAACTATGTCCCTTTGCCTCTTTGAACTGGAATTATTCTTGCACTTGTTTAAACTGAGACTACACACTCTTGGGTTAACGATTTTTTTTCTAATGCATCTGTAAGGAGAAGTGAATAATCATGAGGGATGGAAACAATATGTAGAGGTGATAGTTTGCTAATCAGTCAAGGATCTTGCACTAATTCCTGGTCCCTTGAGCAAAGCCTAAATAAAGTCATTGGGGAGGAATTACTATGTCAGGATTTCTAGAAATAGCAACCTCCTCCACTCTCTGGAAGTGGGTTTTGAAACATGAGCAAAGACAACCTCTTATCTATTTCTGGAAGTCGTTTTTGTATCTTTGTCCCCACCACCATTAGCATCATCAAGGCTTTGGCTGATGGATACTCACAATTGCAGATCTACCCTCCCACTGTGTTCCTCAGAGTCTTTAGTTTACTGACACAGAAGATACTTTTGTCAAGCACTTCTCCATGACATGTAAGGAATGTGGATCCATGCTGTGCTTTCTGTCCTAGGACTTTGCCTCTCACTAGCTATATTGCAGAACTATTTAAGTTCTGATATATTTCAGTCCTTCTAAAAACGTAGATAAGGGGCAGGACCTGAACCGTAATTCTAAAAGTGCTCAGGTTAGTCTTACATCTAAACAATTTCGTGGAATATTTAAAGGCGTTTGAACCATAAATGTTTTCTGATAAAGACATGCTACAATGAACATGGTCACAGAAAGAGTGAGAGCTGCGGCATTTTAGACTGGGAAATGTTTATAAAGAGTGTGAGTTTCTTTTCCAGATTTTGCTTATGTGTGTTTGGATCCTAAGACTGAGAATTTTATCACACCAGTTAACACCAAGGATTGAGAATAAATGGTTTGTATAAGCCTTAGAAAATTATCCTGGTAAACTTAATAAACTGGTTAACATTTGACTAGTCCTTTTCACTTTAGACTTACATTTTAAGGTCAACTAAGGTAAATTAATATAAATATAAACTATACATTAGTGGAGAGGAGCCACCAAATTATGGGAATTTCACAGCAGACATGTTCAGATTTTGCTTTTATGAAGAGATGAGGTCTAATTTTTACTGTTCTAAGCCTCAGTGCCAGAGCACACATGAGCAGATTGTTCTACTCTTGAATGGATACTTACATTTCAGCGTATAGGACATCTGGGTAATACTTATAGTAACACCGCAATGGCTATCTAAGTAGAAAGTTTATAGGATTCTGTGTGTTGAATTTGCCTCTTTATTTTTTTAATGGATAGATGTTGTCTGGTGAATTTTAACCTCACTTCTTGACTACTTTTCATCTCTGAACTTGACTATTATTCTTAAAATAGATTTTAAATTAGAGACCAAGTCTGTCTTACATTTTTTTGTAAATCTGACTTTACCATTATCTGAAGCAGCAGTAGATTTATTAGTTACAACACACAGGTGGCACCCACCAAATTGTGACCTGTGGTATTTCTGTCTCATTATTCTGCTTTGTAATTATGAGCTACTCTCAGTGCTCCTGACTGCCTACCTGCTTCCCATCTGTCTCTCATGCCTTATTAAATGTTTGTACACTGTCTAGCATGATAAGTCCTCTGATTGCTACTGCTATATAAAGGGCAAATACCAGCGATAATAATGCTACGATGTAATACAACCTATGAATATAAGTGGATCATACACATTTTCAAAAAAAAAGGAGGAGCCTCACTGGGATCCAAAGGAACTCTGTTTTGTTGTCACATTAAAAGCATCCTCTTTAAAACTTACAAAATAATGTTAGTCTTAGCAACGTATATAGAGAAAATCTGTGGTATAGGAATAAAAAACCTGAATGACTAATCAGAATTTTACAGGAAAGTCACATATCTGAGCATTTTGCTCTTTGGAATATCAGTATTTGGGGGAAAACATTGTTCAAGTGCCTTAGAGATCACATAGAAAACATGTTAATATATACAATATATTTGCTTATTTTTCTTCTATAACTTATATGTACTTTTAAAGCATTTATTGACTTATTGCCTGAAAATGTATTTCATTGAATCCAGTAGCCTCCAAATTGGAAACACAGCTGAGTATATCATGATGTGGTTTGTAGCACATCAGGATATGTTGTTGTCCAATGGTGAATATCACTTAGCTCTGTGAAAGCTTTTTTATTTCAACCGCCACTTTAGACTGAATTTAATTTTGACTGTTGTCTTCTATGGCATCTGTATATTTGCTTAAAACACTTCTCTTGTCTGTAACATGCGGGGAACTTAGGCCATGTTGAGTAATTAAAAGCCCAGCAAAGACTTTTAAAGGCTTTCTTTTACTGGAAGTGATCTCCTGCTGGTAAGGTCAGTGTTTTTAAAGGATTCTACACAGGACTTTTCTGAGAAGGAAGCGAGTTAGTATTTCACCTGGAGAGAGGTGTTGAGGGACACAGTGTACTCACGCTGGGGGAAAGGAGGGGAATCCAGAGCAAAGGGGTAAGGACCCTGTCTGAAAAAAGCAAGAGGATCAGAAAGGAAGAAGACAGGAGGAAGTCTCCTGTCTCATTTGGTACTCTTGATGACCCTCAAGTCCCACAGAAAAAGAGCTCAGTGAAAGCAGATAC
Source organism: Nyctibius grandis (assembly GCF_013368605.1). Taxonomy (NCBI): domain Eukaryota; kingdom Metazoa; phylum Chordata; class Aves; order Nyctibiiformes; family Nyctibiidae; genus Nyctibius; species Nyctibius grandis. The sequence continues at coordinate 83,404,007 of NC_090660.1, forward strand.
ATACAGGACATCTTTTGTTTTCCTCAGAAGTAACTTACTTATTTGATTTAAAGGTCTAAGTTAAAGTGTGTAAGGTTGAAACTTTTTCTTAGTTGCTTTTTCCTTCCTTCCACAGTCCCTTTTAGGCTGTCTAAATGACAAGGAGTTCAGAACAAACAGTGACTCTGGAAAAATGCTCTATGTGTCTTAGAGCTCAGGACGGAAATTTCAGTATCTACTGAGTCTTCCTACCCAGGCAGTAAAGTACAACCTCAAATTCTTCCATTTAAATAGGTATAAAAGACACAGTGCCTTATATTAGATGTGACTATTTATTAAGAAAACTGGGTGAGGCTATAGCTTGTTCCTTAGAAATTACTAATAGTGCTAAAACAATGAAAGTAAACATCTGTTGTGGGTGGGGTTGGGTTTTTTCCCTCTTTCTTTCCTTACTGTTATCCTTATCATCAAAATATTTCTTTTTAAATGTGGGTAAGTAACTATCAGTGAAGAGTATTGTTTCTCTGAGTGCAGTTACAGATAGTGGGAGGAGTGTTAAAGGAGGCTAGCTTTAAATGAATTAGCACTGATACTAAAAACAATCTTGGTAGCTAAGGTAGCACGTTAAAATTGTCCATGCTGATCTTCAGCTTAGTTCATATCGTCCACTACTTTTCTTTCAAAATACTCTAATCCCTGTCTTTGCTTACCCATGATGTTTGCTAGTTTCCATACTCCCTCCATTACAGCTCTTGTTGGTACTGGTGCCTCTTCTCCACGTGAGAATCTTCCAGGATTTGGAAAACGTAAGTGATGCCTTTATGCACAAAACTGGCTTACGTCCTGCTAAGCTTATAAACTACCTGCCTTGTGGTTGATATGTCATCAGCGTGATTCCTGTCCTGATGTGGATGATGAAATTGTGATAAGCTTCAAATTTATTTTGGGGGAGTTTTAATGATTCTGTGATACATTCATAAAATCTTTAAAAAATTCATTCTGGAAGGAGCTCATCTAGAACAGCCCCTGTTTAAAGCAGAGTGAACTTCAAAGTTAGATTAGATTGCTCAGGGCTTTGTCTTTTTGCCATCCTTCACCTTCTGGCTGGGCAAGGAAGTTCCTTTGGTGGGTGCAGGGCACATATTGGAAAAATGGAGAGGGTAGGGAAGCTTTATATGTGGCAGGTGAGACCAACTCATCAATTTCGATGCATGAGTAGAGGAGGCAGCAGAACTCCATTTCTTATTTCTTTTCCTCTCCTCTTCCCAGAGACATTTTCTCATTATGGTTTCCCTGACTTAACACTAATTTGGCTTTCAGGAGCAAAATAAAGCTCTTTTTACAAAAATACACTGTGAAACTGGAAAAAGTGAAGAATGGCGGGTTCCAGCTGAGCTAGACTTGAAAAATATGTGAAATTATAATAATTGCAGCCTGGAGTGCTCCTCATAGTCCTGAGATAGGCTGTGGTTATGTTTGCACTGTAGACCTGTCAAGATCTGGAAGACTGGCAAGTGTACTCTGAGTCACTGGAAGATGCTCTGGATCTGGAGATCTGCCTGTGACTCAAGGTAGCGAGAACATGGCAGGAAATGGAAGTAAAAAATGAGGAAGAGGTGGGAAATAGTATGTGCTCTGTAGGGCATAAATACATAGCTCCTGTGTACCTTGTTCATGTCTCCGTTTTTAATATTGCAAAGTTACTGGAATATTTTGGGTGGTTCCAAAGCTTCATCTGTTATCTTGCCTCAATGTGTTCAAGGCACATGTATATGTAATTGTTCCTTGGCTAACACTGCTCTTCAGCTTCAATAACTCTTCTCATTCCTTGGTGTTTACCTCTCTGATGATGTGTACAAACAGACAGCTGTCACCACTCCTCTTACCATTTGTTCACTATGCAAAGCACACTAAGCTTTTGTATTCTCTTCTTGTAAAAGAGGCTCTTCAGTTCCCTGGTGTCCCCTGCACCTGTTCCAACTCATCCTAATTCAGCTTTAGGAGGACAACAGGCCTGTTTCAGAGGAGGTCAAACCGGGGTCTCTCCAGTTGCAGTTTCTACGAGCCTCCGTTTTGTACTTGTTTTTTTGTGAGCCATTCCTGCCTGGTAATGCTTATAGACATTTTATGACCAACGAATCCCATTCTTCCTCCTTCTCTTTCACTTCCATTTCAGATCAGAAAAAACGTATCAGCGAAGACCACGATTCAGGATCACCACGTTGCACTTTCTGCTACTAAATTTCATCCACTGTAGTTTACACAATGCTCAGCGGTACTGGACTTTCCTGTGTGACAAGCCCACAGTTCCAACCTGCGCAATTTGCATTTTTCTTTAACCAACTTGTACTTTTGTCCCCATTCATTACTATCAAATAAAGTAATCTCACTTCTTCTTATTCAGAAAGCCTACTAAAATTTAAATCACAATAATTCACCTTTCAGTCCAATGTCTTGTCTTCTGCCTAGTCAGTCCGTCATCCATTTAATACCACTGGTGCTAATGTCTGTCTTTAACTTGCCTGATAATTCCCTATGTCTCAGAATAACAAATATTTTTTATGAGTAATTTGATTTCTGTGTGTGACGTGTGAGTCACATAAAGAACGTGTGCATGCTAACAAGTATAGTTACAATTTTAAGTGCAATTAGATGCATAACACCCTGCTAAATGAAAGGAGAATTAGAGATGAAGCAAAACAAACAGATCCTATGCTTGATTTGATAATAAAGATTTTATCTGGAGCTGTCAGGAACTGGATCTTCAGCTAGTTTAGTGATTTCCAGTTTCCAAGAATCCTTGCAGTAGGATGCAGCACCTTTGTAAAGGCCAGGGGCAATTAACGCTACTGAATTTTTGCAGGGAAGCTGTTTATGAAGGCAGTGGGAGTGAGCGCAGCAGGGAGCAGTGCTGGAACCCAAGCGTATACGTGAGAATTTCATTGGGAAGGGTGTGAACCTGTGATAGCCGTTTGCACACAAAAGCTGTTGGACTCATCCCCTAATCCCCAGCTGACCTCAGATCAGGGCTGTGCTGCACATCAAGTGGCAAACACATTGCCAGTGTGGTCTCCTTGGGAGGGACCCTGCCTTTCCTAACCTGATCAGGTCTGACGGCAAACAGGCTTTCTACAAACAGACATAAAAAGCCCAGCCAGCCTGCCTGTAACCTGTAAATTTAATTTCAGGAACCAACCAGGCTAAGCTTCTTGTTTATCATAGAATCATAGAATGGTTTGGGTTGGAAGGGACCTTAAAGATCATCTAGTTCCAACCCCCCTGCCATGGGCAGGGACACCTTCCACTGGACCACGTTGCTCAAAGCCCCATCCACCCTGGCCTTGAACACTGCCAGGGAGGGGGCACCCACAAGTTCTTTCTGTGCATGTCTGTCTGTGTATATGCATACATATCTGATTTGAATTTGAAAAATATTCCTACATTGCCCATACCTAGTTTTGGACGTTCGTGCTTTTCTATATTCCCATTTACTGGGCGCTGGGGCAGGCGGCAGCAGCCCCCTTGCCCTCACAAGACCCGCCCCGCGCTGTCCCGGCTGAGCTCCTTGCCCCGCAGCCCCCGGCCGCCAGGACAGCGGGGGAGCCGTGCCGGGTCCCCCGCGCTGCCCCACGCCGCGATCATCCTGTGCACCCCCCCCACACAGCGGGACCCCCTCAAACCGCGTCCCCTGCGGCAGCGCTGAGGAGACTCGCCCGGGACCCGAAGGCCGGAGGGGGCTGGGGTCGGCAGGAGGCGGCTGGGGGCGGCAGGCGGGTGGCGGCGGCGCCTCACAGCGGGAGCGGCGGCTGGGGGCGTTGGGCGGGCGGTTAGAGGCAGCGCGAGGCAGCGCGGCTCTCCCCGCCCCGCGGCGCTGCTGCCCGTCCCGGCCCGCCGGCGGCGGGGAAGGGCATGGAGTTGGCGGGAGTCTATAAAAAGCAGCCGTGAGACGAGGCAACCGTCCTGCCAGAGCAGGCAGGGAGAGGCTCGGGCGCGGCGCCCGGCAGCGACACCATGATCAACCCCAACCCCTGGGGCTACGACAGCGACAACGGTGAGTGGGGGCGCGGGGCCGCGTCCCGGCCCGGCTCCTCTGCGGCCGCCTCCCCTGCAGGCAGCGGCCCGGAGGCAAAACCCAGGCAAAACCGGAGACCCCGCTTCCCGAGCGGGCATGAAGAGGGGGAACATGGGCTCCAGGGCGGGTGGCGTGTCCAGCTGGTTGTCACTCGCAGGTGTCGAAGAGGCGAAGGTGGTGGAAGGAGAGCCCGTGGCAGAGGTCTCTAAGTTAAATACAGTCAGTTTTCCTACTGTGCATATAATTTAAAATATGGCATAGTTTTAATATTCAGCTTTAGACCAGCCTTGATGCAGGAACAGCGGTGCCAGTCCGCAGTGCAGCCACGGTTCCTCCTGCCTGCAGAGGCTGGGAGCCAGGGCGGCCTGTGGTGCCTGCCCTCTCCTCTGCTGTGGGAAGAACAGCACGGCCTCGATCAGGCTGTTTCCACACGAAGTTCGTGATAAAACCATGATGATAATTAAATCCATATTTCAAATTCCTGTCTTCTTCAGGTATCAGTGGCCTTTTCTCTCCAGATGGGTACATGGTGCCACATTTGAATCATTTGGGTGTATCCCATCCTGTTTCTAGCCACTGCTGGACTTGGAGTTTCTTTCCTTGGTGTATTGTCAGTCTCCTAGTAAGTAAAGTCCTGAGGTTGCTATGAGAGTTTAGGTTCAGTTGAGTGACTTGCAGCATCCAGTATTCCAGCCTGAATAATCTAATTGCTTTTTGTACAGTGAAACTCTTGACAGGGCATGAGTAACAACCAGGCAATTAGTAACCTACTTATTAATATAGTTAACTGATGTTCTGTAGCTAAGCAAAGCCAAGCTTGCATTTATTGTAACACAAGTATAATTCATACCTAGCTGGAAAAGGCTTTCATGATATTTCTTTGTATTTTTTTCTAGGACCGGATCAGTGGTACAAAAATTATCCGATTGCCAAAGGACGCAATCAGTCACCTATTGAAATCAATAACAAAGACGTGCATTACGATCGCTCCCTGCTACCCTGGTTTGCTAGTTATGATCCTGGTGCAGCTAAGACCATCCTCAATAATGGAAAAACCTGCAAAGTTGTATTTGACGATTCTTTCGATAGATCAGGTTAGTTTTGTTTTCATCTCAAGCAATCATTATATATCAGTGACTAATTCTCAAGTTGCTTGGAAGACAAGAGTGTGCTCTGAATGCTCACGGCTGTCAGAAGGTCTCTGTGTACTGCCTGTGTGTGAAGTACAGGTGTCTGTGCCTCCAGTGCCCTGCACAACTGTGTGAAAGGCCTGGGTAAAATCCTAGGGAATGGAGAGACCTGCAAAGCAGCTTGGTGCAGGATGAATTAAGGTGTAAGGTAAATTTCTGAGCTTGCAAAAGCCGTTGTAGTTGTGTTGCTTTCCAGGAGCAAGGAGTCCAGGCCCTATCTATGAGGACTGAATTCCATTCAAGCTATTTGAGATGCCCAGCAGAACATCTTTAACTGTGTATATGGCTGAAGTTACAATATTTGAAAACTACCCATGTAATTTCTGATAAATGAAGTAATGAACCCAGATGTTGCCACAAAGTCATGGTATTTAATCTGTTAAAACTCCCTTTGGCATTCATGAGATTTTGTCTTAATGAGGATTATAGGGCTAAGAAATTCCATTATTTCAGCTTTAATGTCCAAAATCTGTTATGCACTCATACTTATGACAACATACAATGTGCTGCATATATAATGCATAGCTTTTAAGGGTTAGTGGGTTATCTATTTTGAAGATCTGTTTAACAGGTGCTAGCAATATTTAGTTTATGTTGGCAGAACCACTGACATTTCATGTTATTACTGTTGCCTGTGTTTCAAAGGAAAAAACATTAGTGAAAGAAGTATGAAATTGCATTAGTACTGCGATAAAAAGGAAAAATCAAATGCCTACCTCTTTATTCTTCTATCAAGGTCAACAGAATTGTGTTGTAATTTATAGTACATGGGATGGTAAGAAAAGAAAAAAATGTCAATTTAAGTAAATACTGAAAAGTCTGTCTTCCACAGTGTACAGACTTACTTCTTAACTGCATTAGAAGTTCCAATTTCTATTACAATATAACTAGGATTGACAGCTATAATTAATAGGAGGAATTTTACTAATAGGTTGCTTGATCTTAAATATCTATGGGCATGGATTTAGTTGAATGGATTTTTAATGAATGACTTGGGTTTCATGAAAACTGAGGATCAAAATGTGTGTATATGGGACTAGTTAATACACTATCAAAACTCACAAATAACTGTGCAGTCAAGAGTCTGATTACTTTTCTAGCAAAGTGGGAATCTTTAATGTTATTTGAATAAAAATATTATTAATGTCAGATAACATGATACACCACTAAAGAGATATAACTGTGGCATATGAGAAGACCTCCATGAACATTACTTACCATTTTTTATCATCTCTTGTATTTGTTGGAACAGCGTCAAATATATCAGTGGTTGTATCTTCTGCGTAAATGTCAAAGTAATTATTGTTATAATTACTCAGATTTTGCACAGGAGGGAGTATCTGGGCACTGCAAATCTACAGCGTGGATGCAACACTGTGGCCACAAAGAGCAGAAAGTTTTGGAATGTTCTGAATTTTTTTTCAGATTAACAGCTCAGTAACTGTTGTGTTCTGATCTCAGAAATAAAAAGTGACTCACTGGAAAAAAAGTAGGTGTATTTCTCAACTCTTTGAAGGCAAGAAACATTCAGTGTTTATTGTTGTCTCCTTTGTTATACCATTGCCTGCAGAGTCTGTGGGTGGTGTTCCTTCTCTAATGTAATTCTGATTGCAGGACACATTCCACTGTGCATACGCCTACTGAGTTGAGCATGTTTTAAGTTTTTTAGGATAGGTACAGTGACTTATTTTTTGTGTAAAGGAATCACCAGCTGCATAATGCATACATATGTAACATAGGAATGAAGCTTTTATTCCTTTGGAACAAAGACATTCTGTCTGTCTGTCTGTCTATCTATCTGTCACTCCATCTGAATTATTTCTGAGTTAACCAGAAAACTAAAGGTTTCCTTTGTTTTTCTAACTTTTTCAGTTAGAGTGGTCATACCCATATCTGTAGTTCTATCTAGATTTTCATTAGTGGTAGATGAAAAAGATTACTGAATAAATTGCAAAGGTGAGTGATAAAATTAATTACTTTCGATGTCTCCAAGTTTTACTTCCATTGTGCCTTCTCTGCCAGGAATACTTTGAATATTCACCATTGAGACAGTTTCTTAAACTCAGTTTATTAGAGAGAAGCTTCCGGGGAAAGTGCCATCCAATGTAATTCACATATTATGTTGAAAAAGGCCTTGTTACTGTTTTTTTTGGAATTAGTCTAGTGGAAGGAATTGGAGAATTTATGTGCAGCTATTTATAAAGTCTGGTTGACTTTAAGAATCTGATATACAATTGAAGGCTTTGATGACAGATAGTTGCTTCAGGAGCTGTGTCATGCCTCTGCTGCCTGTCCGTACAAGTTAATGGATTATTGTGGACTCAGTTGCCGCTCTTACCATACCTATGTGGAAGAAGGACCTTAAGTACTGTAAACAGGTGGAGGCTGAAGTCTCAAAATCCAGGAAAGAACTGGGAGCTGAAATCAAAACCTCCTAGGTGGCTGTGCCCAATAAAACCCATGCCAGAACTTGGGTATTTTGGCAGCCTGCCACTGCTATGGTTTTTGGCCTGAATGGCAACTCAGATACTCTTTTAGATCCAGCAGTGACTCTGGTTTTGTTTCGAATTAGGACTGCAATCTTATTTCTACTAGCAGAGTCCATTTGCTTTTAAAATTCCAAAAATATTCATGCCAGAGAAGTGTCCTGAGAGCACCTAACCAGTGGGACCATTGTCATGATGGTGTGTGAGATATAGAGCTTGTAACTTCCTTAAAATTAATGACTCCTTGGCTTTCTTTATGATACCTTGGATGGTTAGATCAAGGTGTTCAATCATTTAATAAATGATAAAGATACATAAGTCTTGTACTGGAACCCAGACACAGCAGCTGGTGAGAGATATGCTAAGGCTATGTCAAATGGATGCCTGCCTTCATCTTCTCACTTTAGTGTCTGTTGTGTTTGTTCTCTCCTTGGCACTTTCTATGGAAGTTCATTGGCCAAACAGATTCCTACTTCTCCTTTTACTAACTTTCTGATGGATGACATTTAAGGGCTTGGAGTACCTCAGTGCAGGCACACGTTGTTACAAGGTTACCTTGATGCTGTTTGCAGAATCTTTCAATTTCTTATCAAAGGAATGTGTGCCTTTGGAAGTGGGTGATGCAAAAAAAATTTAGAGAGATAGTTACTGCAAGTAATGAGAGCTTGTTGCTTATCGGTCTCATAGTATTACTAGTGCCTGTGGACAGCATTTCCTAGAGTACCATTTTGTGGGAAATCTCATTTATCTTTGCAAATGAGATTTTGATTATCAGCTTCTGGAGAATAAACATTTATTTGTTGGCTGGTTCTAAAACAATGAGGTCAAAACCCAGTAACTTTAATTAAAACTGGGGGAAGTCTTTCCATAGACAATCAAGTTTTGGTTGATTCCTGCAAAAAGTTACTTAACATTTTGTGTACTGAATTTACACTGGAACAAGCCAGCAGCCGTTACAAGAAGAGCACAGCTAAATCCCAGTGCACGTGTAGCTGTGGTACATGCCACTCCATGGCTATACTGCATACCGCAAAAGGCAGCAAAGTTAAATTCTTCCTTCAGTGTTTAACACATCTGTCATTTGTAGTGTCTGCATGAAGGTACTGATTGTTAATACGAGCACTGCAGAGCTTGGGTACAGGGGATTTAGGAGTGGAGTTTCTGTTAACTTTGCATTGTTAGAGGTAAAAATGCTTGAACAGTCAAGGACCTGCTGAGGATACAGTTAACGCAGTGGAGTGTCAGCTTTCTGCCCTCGGAGATGGGGATTTCAGCCCTACCATAGATCACAAAGAAAGATGATTTGGGAGCTCACTGATGAACAGACTGTGATCAAGAGGCACAAAACTAGAAAAGGTGTGTTGCAGTGCAGGTGAGACTGGGTGGCATGCTGGCAGACTTCTGTCAGACATTTCTCTTTCCCAGTCTGTCCCTGTAAGACTACCAATTTAAATACAAACAAAAGTAATTCATCTGCATATCTGTTCAGTGCTTGGTAAAGAAAATTTCAGTGAGAAATTTTTCCTGCAGTTAGCCAGACTGTTTCATTACAGAGATCCTCTTTTGAGCAGAGGCTTTTTTGTAACATCTAAAATGTGACACTGACATTAAAAAGCTGTGGTTTTTATACTGCATTAGATTCTGTTATAAAGCAGCAGCATAACAAAGGTAGTGTATCTTTTTCAATTGTCATGCAGTAATACTTTACTAATTTAGTTTCACTGTGGTTTAGCAGTTGATTTTATGGATTTGGCAGGATGTGAGGATCATAAATCTTGTAAGAACAGTTAGTTCTTCTGTTTATAAACACAACTCACCTCGTGTCTGTTTGGTGCTCCTTGTGTTTTTCCATCTGACTTTCACAGTATTTCATTCACAGCAAACAGGGAAGGCATTTGTGTAGGCATAACTTTGCCAATTTTACCTTAGTGAGGATAGATGACAATTGACATTAGGACAGGTTAACAACCTGAGCTGCTCAGCAATTGGATGCACTTATTTCAAAACCTTCTTGTCACATTTCTGTTGTTAAGGGCACCCTACTAACTAAGGTAAAGTGAGTGGAGCAGCCAGCTCCACTCAAACTGCATCACACCTTCATTTTCCTGTGCAAACACACAGAGTGAGATACAGAGTTTTTTCTCGCCTTAGTTACATCCTCCAGTGCAACACTTGTCCTCTCAGGGGGCAAACGTCTCCCTCAGTGACTACATTGAGAGTGGAAAAAACCCATTCTTTTATTAGCCAGTTCTGTCTCATGCAGCTCAGTTTATGACGGATCAAATAAAAGGTGAGCTTTTTTACTGGAACTGACGTCCATGTGTGTGTCCATGTAGGATTGCTCTGTGATAGACTGTTCTTGAGTGTGGGTGGGGGGACACGGAATTTGACATGGCATTTTTATGTCTGGTATTAGGCACTGGTGGAGGGCAATGTGCAAACCCATATAAAAAGGGTCAGTCACTGAGCAATGGGATGAGAGTTTGCAACGATAAGGCACCAAAAAGGAGTGAATACTTTTCTCCCTTGTCTTCCTGGGCTGGTTTCTATATTCCTGCAGCTGAGCCATGTTACCTTAATGACAGCAACTTCAAGGGAGTTACATTTGGTAATTCTGCTGTGGCCATCCTGTTATTTCCTGTAGAGCAGAAACAGGAACAGAAATGCCACGTTTCCAATATTCACAAGTAAGTCCAGCCATTCAGCTGGCGGTGTGAAAAGGATTACAAAGTATTTCAGAGGACTGAGAGAAAAGCTGGCTGACTATATATTGGGGAGTGAGCCTACAGCTCCTTTTTTAAAGCTCTTGCTTTTCATTTCATGCAGTGTCATAGGTAGAAGCTCAGTGAGTCATGGGGCCTTCTAGAAAAGCATCCTTTTGTAAGTGTTTTGTGGTAGGAAAACAGCTATCACAGCCTTAAAACTGGGAGTTTCAGATATTTAAGGTGAACATTTCCTATGTAATAATTGTTAGAATTATTCCCTGTTACATATAATTATGTAAATGTATAAAAATAAAGCTATGTTTTAACACCACTGAAAATCAATTTAAAGATACTATAGTTTCTTTAATAAACCTGTACCTCATATTCTTTTTCTACCTGGTATATGGGTGTGTATTTATTAGTGTTAGTATTTTTTGAAAACAAAAATCCAAGAGGATAAAGATACCTTTAGAATTTAGGTTCCAAGCCACATGTTTAAAAGAAATAAAGATTTCTTTTACTAACTTTGAACTGTGCAGACATAGTTTGGGATTTTTTATGTTTTAGATATTGGAAAACTTCATTCTTGTAGCTGTTTCATTTACTTTATCTTTTTTAAAGCCTAGAGGAATTTCATTTACTGACATAGGGAAATTTCATGTACTTATATTGTGATTTCATGTATTTCTATGTTTTATAATACACACTTGCAATTAAAAGAAATAAAGCACCTTTTTGACCTTCTGGAGATGTTGGTTTATAGACATCTTAGTCTGTGTCATTTTGTCTGCTTAAAGTGTGCTAAGTAAAAGCTACTGTGTATTTATAGATGAGCGAAGCAGGAATGAGTTGGCATGAGGTGATGCAGAGCTTCACCTAACGCCCAATCAAAAATGTCTGCTGATGGCCCATCAGTGGAAATAATGACACATTTTTACATTAAACTGGATTATTTGGTTTTACAGATCTATTTTAATGGAGAATTGATGGCCTTGTCAGCTACTACTGTTACCATGTCTGCGTCGGCCATGGTACTGAATGTCTATGGGAACAAGTTAAAGGAATTTGTTGAGAATAACAGCTTGCTCTTGATGTTCAGTAAAGAGTACTCTTAGTACTTTATTTCTTGAGATGATCACGGATTTCACTCCTTTTCAGTTTTAAGGATATTTTTCTCTAGCATTTAAGGACCTGTTCTTGAGAACTGCTGAATGGATTATGGGAATGCTGTAACTTCTATCTTCAAATACAGTGAATGAGAATTGATTAATTAGTATTTGATGAATGTGAAGAAGTTCTTCCCTTTTTATTGTGTGATCCTTTCAAATACACCACCTTCATTTGGTACATAATGTAAAAATATTAAGATTATTTAGAATACAGGATACTGTTCATCACAGGCCTAACTTTTCTTTAGGAAAATAGTTTGTATTCTCAGTGATTGCTTTTCTGACTCATTTGCTGTTTTCTTTTTCCACAGCCAGAGGGAGCAGCCATTATAGCAGAAGCTATAAATTACTATAATCAGTAATTTCATAGGTTTTTAAACAAATAAGTTGTAGCCTGCAGTAAGAGTAAATTTGTAGCATTTTGTGGGAATTGTTTATCATCTAGTACTTCAGTAGTTCATCTTAATCATGGCTATTATTTTTGTGTGCTTTGATATAGGTAGATCCTAGAAGGAATTCAGGGGGAGATTAAGACACCTAAATTTACGTGTCTTATATGGGCTTTTAAACATAGGTGGATTGTGTCTGTAAACTCCCATTCTAGTCAACAGAGGTGGAGTCACACTTAATCAACGGAGTCCGAGGAGCAATTCATGTCACCATCTGTTGAGAATCTACCTTAAGGCAAGCAGGATTACTCTAGAGGCTTGACTGTTCTAATTAGGGTCTGTCTTCAGTTACCCAAACACAGGCATCTCATGCCATTTTTGATAACCGATTGTATTTCACCTTGTCTCCAGATACTGCTTTAGAAAAATACAGTTGTTCTACAGATCTCGTATCACATCTTTCAGTCCTGTCCAGGTGTCTTTGGCATATCCCAGAAGGTACTAGATGCACGCTTATGCAGCTCAATTAAAACAATAATCTCTATTGACTATAATGGAAGCCTAGACACAAATAATTTTCATCTGCCTTTAAGTGCACAGAGCTGAAGATGCTAAAATCAGTGCAGGTTTTCAAGAGGTACTCAGTACTCTCAGAACGTAGAACATCTGTACAGTAAATATGTAAATATGTATGTAAATATTTTCAAAATATATATAACTCTCTTTAAAAAAAATTGGAAGATGCCTGAGTCTAATGCTGATGCAGATTATCAATTGCAGTACTGAGAGGTGGGCCACTTCCAGGAGTCTACAGGCTGCGTCAGCTTCACTTTCATTGGGGTTCATCTGACAACCATGGCTCTGAGCATGTTGTGAATGGAGTGAGATATGCAGGAGAGGTAAGACTCACCACTTTTTTCTTTAAAACAGGATGTAAAGTAACATTTGTCATTGTCGTTCAGGTGGGACAAAATTTGTCATTTGTCTGCTTTTCAAGGAGTTCTTTCTATTTCTTTGTGACCTTTTCTTCTGACTCCCATTGATTCTTATAAATGTGAATCAGGTTGAAGTAATTATCACAGCGTAAGAAAATAAAAATACAATGTGAAACAAAAGTTTTCATGTTCTCAAACCAAGATGGGTTGAAACATAGGACAGCATGACTGAATTACTGAGAAGCAATGCAAACTTACTAAAACAGTATTCTGAAAGTATAGTGTTATAGCAGAAGTGTAAAATTGTAGCAACAGAAAGGAGGAAGAATGTGTTACCTTGATATTCTACCACTACAGGATTGTAAGGGAAGATGAGAACTGTAGACTAATAAAATACAGAACTTACATTCATATGGATTCTTTGCTAGAATTGTTGTCATTTAAAAGCCAAACGGGAATGAATCACGTATCAGTAGATGACTTCTGAATTGCATGTTCTGCCTGCTTACTTAAGCATCTTTTCTGTATTCTTCAGCTTTAAGATGAGATTTCTGTTCTTTTTTGCAATTTCTGTATTAAAATGTTTATAGTTTATTTTAAAGCAAATAGTAGTTTAAATGGTAGTATAGGGCTGATATAACTCATATATGAATTGCTGTCTCTTTTTTCTTTTTTCCTTTTGAAGGCCTAATCCTCATTCTCTGTTGGCCCAAACTCTCTCATGTATATGAAGAACCCTAAATTCATCCTCTGATGGCTTGCTATTCAATAATGGAGTTTTTTTAACATGTTTTTCTTTGTTTCCAGCTACATTTATTACACTGGAATCCCAAATATAGTAATTACCTTGATGCTGTAAAAAGAGCTGATGGAATAGCTGTTTTGGCCATATTTTTGCAAGTAAGTAGAAGCACACAACCCTTCTTTGTACTGCTACTATGGAGTTTTCTATTTTTACAGTGTTAAAAAGGCAAAACCCTCTGAATATATTTTCTAGGGATCGTACCACATGGAAGGGCTTGACTTTCAGTAATGTATGCTTTCCAAGTTATAGAGCATGGGTCCTGTTATTTCAAATGGTATCCAATACTGCACACACTTGTCCCAGCAGCTATTGTGTCACTGTGTGGCTGGTCAAAGCTGTAAATCCAGATGCATTTGCCCCTGTTTTGGGGACACGATGTCAGTAGTGGCCCTCTGATGAATAGCTGTCAGCTGTCTTCTATGCTAATCATGGACTGATTTCAAGGACAGATACCACTCCTAGGCTTTTTATGAATTTTCTCCCAGGCAAAACTAACTCACAGACAATACATGTAACTCATATGTTTTTAAAATCCTTTTAGGGGCATGCAATCTTAGCCTGAAGTATTGGCCTTTGCTCTCTCTTGTTTAAATAATATTCACTAGAGATAGAAAGATGGACATCTGTGTTGAGATCAGCAATTGCAAACAGTAGATCTGAGCATGAAATCTGGATTCTAAACTAGAATAAAACTTTTTCCAAATTCTGTCCTTGAGTCTGAAGAGTTGTTTATATTTGTTAGGCTAAAATTCAGTGTCAAGAGGAGTAGCTATATTGCGAAATTACCCGTGATGTTGAGTTTCTGTACTGATATAATTTCCTCATTTGGATCATAGTATCTGTTGGGGTACAGACAGAAGACATAGCTTACTAAGCTCATAAGGGCGATAGGTTGGATTAATGCATTGTAATTTTATAGTTGATACATGTTTAGATGGACATATGAAAAAATAGGAGAAAGAAGAAAACTGATCGAGCAGAACTCTTTGGTTAGCTCATGCTTTCTTCTTTACAGGTAGGGAAAACTCCCAAACCAGAGATGAAGAGAATTCTTGAAGAAATAAATGCTATCAAAACAAAGGTAAAGATGTTGGGCTTTTCATTATAGGAAGATTGCTCCAAATTCTCAGGACAAAAAAAAGTCAAGGGGCATGACTTCCTAGTTTTCAAATTCTGCTCTGCAACATTGCCAGAATATATTTGTGAATCAAACCCTGGGCAGCTTTTCCTTAGCAAGAGAAGTCCTTTCTTCCATTTACATGAGCCTTCTTTGGCTTTAGTTGGCCTTATAATTTTGTGAAAATGAGAGTCATCTCACCAAACTTCACTCACCTAAAAACTAGATGTGGAGTCTTGTTCCGTCAGTGGTCAGTGACAAGAGAAAGGCACCTTTGGAAATTGGTCCATTCGATCCTGAAATAGGCTGCCTAATGGATATCTGGAAATGCCCCTGACTAAACATCTGTGTCTCAGATAACATTACGTGATAAGAATCTCACCATAAATGTACATTTCATAGGCTCTATTGTTTGTTTTTAGCACAAATATTATAAATCTAAAGTACCTGTCTCATTTCATTATATGGTGACTTAATCCAATATGCGATAGGCAGAATTTCCATAAGAAAGGAGGCCAGAAGGAAGAGTATTTCTGCACAGAAACGAGTGAAACACATTGGTACTGGATGCTGCTTCACATGAGTTAGCTGAGGTACAAGAAGTAGCATCATGCAGTTGTACGTTGTGTCATGCTTCTCTGGGCCCATCTGTGAGGGTCATTCAGTCCAGTTATCTTTACACTGCATCATTATGTATTGTGTAGATGCATGCTTAGTTTCCTGAGTTCGTACATTTGAAATATCTGAGTCACTCTCTGCTTCTTAAAATACCAGAGCTGCATCTTTACCTAATCTTGACTAGAGCTGTTGAAGAGTTTTCTGTTTGGTTTTGTTGTGGTTTTTTAAAGGGGAAAGAAGCTCCTTTTCCAAACTTCGATCCTTCAATTCTTTTCCCCAAATCTCATGACTACTGGACATACCATGGGTCTTTCACTACTCCACCTTGCGAAGAGTGCATCACCTGGATTGTTCTTAGAGAGCCTATCATAGTCAGCTCAGACCAGGTAAACTTCAAATAGATATATTTTACCCACTTATTTTTAGTTACGTGTCATAACCTGATCTTATTCTTTTGACAAGGAAGATACTCGTTAGGTTCTGAGAGAAATTGCATGATTAAAAAGATAGTGAAGAACTGAATCCCTTAGAAACTGCCTTGTGACTCCATAGGGAACCTGTAAAAATCTTCAAAGGACTGCAGTCTACAACCTAGTATGTGCAATCAACCTGTTAGACACATCTCTTTATCTGTCTCTGTATGACTCCTACATTAACTAATTGATCAGAGGTGACGACCTTCTCTGCTTGGAACAGCTCGTTGTTTCCTAGCCCATGTCAGACATCATGGTGATTCAAATCCACAGACATCAGAGAGCTTTTTAAATCAGTATAATCATGGCACAGTGTAGATGGTAAAAGTTTATAGCAGTTTGGAATGTGACTGACAGCAAGCAGTAGTTACTATATGTGAGAGTTCTTGCTCCTGTGGGCAAGAGACCTCTTGCAATATCAACTAAATAAAAGGGTAGTTCTCTTTTTGTTTCCCAGTCCCTGTGTTCCCATGATATTAACTCTTGCTATTAGGAAAGGATGGAGCTGGATGTGGCTCATACCTTTTATTTTTCACAGAGCTCAGAATACTGCATTACACCAAGAGCAAATGTAGGAAAGCTCAAGCCATGAACTTTTATTCTTCTGCAACCATTTAAATCAGAACTTTGTCACATTTAGCTAAAGCTTATGTTAGGTTTGCACCAACAACTTTGATTATGCACGATTTTTTTGACCGTTTCTGTTGTCTCAAGCTTCCTCATATAAAGTGTTCATTGCTTATCATGATGAATGTTTGAGGGTAGTCACTGGACAAATTATGAAATGAAGGTGCTGTGAAAAACTGACCATCTGCAATGAAATGCAGTGGGACAGTCAGGTACCTTAACTATGTTGCACAGTGAATGAAGCAGGAGTCCAGTGTTCTCACCTAATGCAGCTGAGATTTCCAATTTTTTGAACACTCTACTTTGCAAAGGTGTCTCTTATAGCATGGTTCTTTCAAAAACATCTTTTATCAGAATACAAATTTAATGGCATTAATGATTCTGTCTGCCCCATATTCTAGGTGGCATCACGTAACCAAGAAAATTACGGAAGTGTTGTATCAGGTGCTTGATACCCATGTTTTGGGAAGGCATACCAGCTAAATTTTCACAAACAGTAGCAGCATCAGATAACTACAATTTCTTGTTAATTTGAAAGCCTTCTCTGGTCACTTACCATAAAGAAGTATTTCTTGTTAATCCTCATTCCCCCTCAGTTTGATTTATAGAAATTTGAATGCCCTCTCATCACATTTCAGCTTATGATTCTATTCATACCACACAAGTCAGTTTTCTCATCTGAGATTATTCCTCTATGCAGCAGACTATAATGATATCACAAATTTCAAGACTCTAGGATAGTGAGAACATGAACATTAATCAAGTGACTGTCATATTATGTAGATATTATATGTAGCCATATAACTTTTCATTTTAGGTTCTCAAGGTGATAAGGTGTTTTGTTGTATTGATTGTTGTGCATGTATCACAAAAAAAAATCTATTTTCTAGTACTTTGTATTTATATGAATATCTTTTAAAGAATAGAACTCAGGTATGATGGGAACCTTAGCTGTCAACAGATGAAATATAGTAATGTATTCATACAACTTACAGCTTAATTTTCACAGCTTATTGGATTGATCTGACTCCTGTTACCTCGCCCATCTGAAAATTAAAGTATGTGGGCTGCTGTGAAGCTGGTACTTGTGTGAAAAATACAAATATGATCTGACTGGTTTCCACAAAATAAATCTGCTTAGAGGTTTATATTACAGAAGATCAACTACAGATGTTATTGGGAAAAGTGTAGTCATTACTGAGCATCTCTGATTTAAAATGTGTTTTTAAAGGAATAACTAATCACATAATTAATCCAGCTTCAAGGAAAAACTTTATCACTGCTGTATTTGGGTCACAGCCTTTTTTCAGCTTATCTAAAGTTAGTGAGTTGTGGGAAACACAGACTGTTCTCTAACTGGCCCTACTATAGAAAAAATGGAGCATTGAAGGTAAAAAGGAGATTACTACATATAGGCGGAACATTGGCTCTTACCCTGAGATAAGCGCTTTTCAGGCAGAGTTGGCAGTGTATGTGAGGTACTGTACACAAGTACAACAGAAAGACTTTCCTCACTCCAGAGTGCCTGCAATCTAAGTAACGTATTCATAAAAGAGGATTATGTTACCAATTATTTCTAATCCTAGAAAGTGTACTACCATAGCAGCCTCATTAATAGTAATTAAGTGCGTGTGCATTTACAGTGGATCGCTTGGATGCTTTTGCAGCCAGATGGTAATAGTATATTAGCCACAAGGATAAGTGCAGTCACTGCAAATTGGTACTCTGCAGGGAAAATCAATTCACCAGAAATCCCTGTGAGATGTAGAGTGGGTGGCCTAGCTGCTCAGATTACTTTTAATGAAAGGATAGGAATTTAACTGTGGAATAACTCTACCCAGTTGCAGACTTGTTTTTTCACCCTTATGTAGCTATAGCCTGAATATATGCTTTTTTTTTTTTTTTACTTAGTAGGGCAGATCTTCTATAAATAGTAATAAAACCCAGCAATCTCTTCTCCAATAGTACTTTATCAGTATTAACAAAACTGATGAACTATTTTAATCTCCTACTGTTCCCATACAAATTGTTCTTCATCTGAAATCTGAAATTTAGTTTCGGATGAGTAGTTCAGCTGATGCGTATTATACTGGTTATAAATGTGACCTCATCATTGTTCAGACAAACTGAGATAGCTGGCTTTTCTGAGCTGTGTAGTGAAATGTTGAGATGCCTGAGCTAGCTCAGTGCACAAACTGGAATTAGTATAGTCACAGTGAACCCAGCTTTTACAGCCCAGACAGAAGTTCTGCTTCTATTGGATTTGAACTCTGTACCGTAAAAAGTAGATACATCAGCATATTGAAGGTAGTTGCGAACAAAGTTGATGTGTGCCATGCATGGGGCTACATTTTCCAGTGTACACATGGGAAAATGATTGCGTCCTTTCATGGTGAGCCTTTCAAACAGGAAAGTGTCAAGTGGCTGAATCACAGCTGATAACGCTTCCTGTCTGATGTTGTGCATGGCAGTGACAACAAATGAACATAACATATCATAAGTGAGTATATGTGTTGCATCCTTTGAAAATCAGAAAGCAGTAAAGGAAGAGCGTTATACAGTTTTGAAGAGTATGGGCAGAACTCTTCTTACAATATCCCTCAAAAAAAACATACCTTGGTTAAAAAAAAATGGCCAAGGAGAGTCAAGCTGCAGACCCTGTTTACAAATCATTTGAAACCTTGACCAAGTCATTATTCACATTTGCATTCCTGTTATTAATAATGGACTTTTTTGTGTCACTGCAGCAGAATATATCCTCTGCTAGACCCACCAGGGAAATGAACAATTAGTTTATAAGTTAGCCTTAATACCTTGCAATTCCAGAGGCTTCTTAACAGACACTACGGCAGGGTTAAAGTAGGAGAGGTTTATTAGGTCATAGGCTATTCTAGTCACATTTTCTGAGGACTTTCCACAGTTTCTGTGGCTGTACACAGTTCTACAGACAGTGTGTAAATGACAGTACTTTTCACAATCGTGTTCAGATAGGACCCATTTTTTCCATCTTGACTATTTTAAGAATATTAACTGCTAGGAAAAGAACATGAGTACAGTTCTTGTGGTGATGGGTTGAAGGATATCTTCACAGCTTTGAAAGAGACTCTCCCCAACTTCTGGGGCTGGGCCAGCCTCCTTGGTTTAATTGTTGGGCTGTGGATTTGATCCCAAGGGATTTCCATCAGGACACTTTGATTTTTGCTCTCCTGCAGATGGCGAAGCTCCGCAGCCTATCCAAGAATGCCGAGAATGAACCTGATCTCCCCTTGGTTGATAACTGGCGCCCAACTCAGCCTCGGTATTTCAGAATGGTGAGCGCATCATTCCTCTATGACCTGGCTCAGGTTGAGTGTCCTTGAGTGAGGCAACGTCTAGAACTAAGAGATGGTTTTGTTGTGTGTCCTCTGTTGCATTTAGACAGAACTCCAGCTGTAGGTCCAGAGGCTGAAACTTAGATAAATCCTATCATTAAAATAGAAGTAGAAAATCTGTTTGGCTCTTCATAACTGCTTGAACATTAGCTTTTGTTAATAGTACAAAGGAAGAAAGAAGATGCCACTAACAACAACCACAAAACCATTTCCTATTGCCCACATGTCTCTTGATGCTTGCCTTATTCAATGCTAAAGAGGTTGCAGTTAAGAGAAGCCATTGTTTTCAGCATAAAACCATGTTTTTCAGTAGTTGTTTTCAGCATCATCCATATCTTGCTCTGAGCTGCACCAGTTAATGCACAAGGCATTCTTGGAAATAAATGAGAGCACTCTTGGTATTTAATACTCACATAAAATATGAAAGGACAGAAAATTGCTTCATTACCATTGATAAAGAAATAAAATTTAACTTCTTAAAACAGTGAACAGGTGAAACAGAGGTCTAGTCTGAAAATTGTGGTGAAACAGAGGTCTATTCTGAAAATTGTATTCGCTGATTTATACGTAGTTACGGGGGAAGAGCTGTTTCTGTTTGTGTCACAACTGGTTGTCCATATTAAAAGATTAATTTGTATTTTAATATTTTAGCAAAGTGACATGGATTTTGAGAACTTGGTCTTCATATCCTGAATATGTATTTTCTCCATGTGTGCAAGTGCTTTTCTGTGTAAGAAGGGTTTTAAGACATCAAGAGTTCTTCATTTTTAGTGGTTTTTTTTTTGAGGCAGATTCTCACTTCATGTGCAAATATAATTGATGCTGCTGTCAATGAGATTTGTGCATAAATATCTGAAACCTCAGTTTGACTCTCCTGAGCAAAATGCAGTTGACCAGGGTGTCCTTGTCCCTTGTTTTGGCATAAAGAACAATGAAACAGGATTGTAAGCCTATACTTGAAATAACAGTATTTCTGCATTAAAAAATCCAACAATAATAAATACATTTACTTAAGAATTTTTGTTCTGTATGTTTTTTTTTCCAACTTTAGAAACATGCAAAAATAACAGGATTTTAAAGAAAGGTTTGTCAATGTCCTCTGTAGTACACCTTCATGGAAATTGATGATGGATGGTATCTTTTTCAGATGTTTGTTTGAACTACAAGAGTACTAATAATATTTCATATGACTGCAAGCAAGGAAATAATATCTTAAACATGCTACATCATTGAGACATCTACATCTGTTTTTAGTGAGGTCACCCTATTCTGACAATGGCTTTCTTGTAATGTCATGTGAATCAACTCCTTTGCAAGTTGATTGCACAGTGGAAAAGTTCAAACTGTATCTGAAACCATTAATCTGAATGGTAATTTACCTTAAGCTCTGGAAATACAAAGCAGCTGGTGCTCTGGCAGTGTCTGGACTCTTAGCTGCCATGTTGCAGGGCAGGAGGATATTGCTGAGCTCAGTGATGAGACAGGGAGTATGCTCCCTGTCTCCAAGTTCTCCACTGTGAACGTTTCTGGACCATGTCCTCACTTCGGTTTCTTCCTTCAAATAGGTAGTATTTTGACTGGGAAACTTAATTTAGTCATTGTTAGCATTTCCCAACTAATTTCCCAAATGGATTGCATTGTGCTGTTCGTGTTTGCACTTTTCATTTGTGAAATTATTCATTTGTGAAATGGTTCAGACGAGTTAACACCTGTTTACGTTGCATTCACATATTGCTGACTTTGACACAGATTGTCTTACATGTACATACTTCCACTTACTCAGATGGATGACTTACACCAGTAAACCTATGCAGGTCCTTATGTTTGAAAACATATACTTTTTTAAAATACTTAATTAAATGTAATTTCTTCCCAGCTGGGTCATTCTAGGACAGTTCAAAGTATAGCTTTGTGTTTGACCACCAGTACCCAACACAGTGTTAGCTGTAGGGATAAGAATATGCTGCTGAATTGTGCTTTATAATTCAGGGGAAGGTTTAATCCATAAACATTCCTTTATCTCATAAACTTCTAAGTAAATATCCAAGACAACATCAGGACATATTCTGTGTCTGGTAACTGATGTTATTCTGAACAGGAATGCAAGTCACAGAATGTCATTGACCATGCAGGGCTGGGCTCCGATAGAATACCCAGTGCTTCCTGCCTTCAGGTGAAAATGGCAATTTCCTGATCCATGAAAACTATCCTATAAATATCTTTCTGCTTTCTACTTGTTTTTCTCCAGTCAATTCTGCAGTATATATCTGTTTGCTTATATATTGCTTCATTAGAAAAAGGAATTTTGAAGCAAAAATTATTTTTCTAAAATATGTAATTTGCTGTGAATTAGAATATAAGTTATAAACTGAGTTGCATATCTTAGAGTTTTGAGCAGGCTTTATCTTTCTTGCAATTTATGATATTGCAGAATTGGGACATGTAATCTGAGGGGTTTTTTAACGATATGGTGGTTTCTCAGCCACACTTTGCAAAGGAGCTGTCTGGGTTTTGGGAATGAAGCGGCGGTCAGCCTCATCCTCTGAGCCATGTTTATTAAGTTTTAAACTTAAAGTCAAAGTAACCTCTCTAAAAGTGTCATTTGACTTTTTCATGCAGTTGGTTTCATAATATCTGTATTTATAATTAGTAAAAGGTATACTAAGTTAGGCTCTGGACTGTGTTGACTCAGTTGCAGATAGGGGAAAGTGTGTGAATATGGGTTTTGACAGTTGTTTTGCAGACCCCTTTCCAATGTTTAAGGGACTATCTGAAGTAATTATGACAGATCAAGAAAACTGGTTCAGCAGGCATTGGGGAAAAAAATGGAAGGTGTAGGAGCAGAAAGAAAAGAAAAAGCCAAAGAATGGGGGAGGCACTTCAGGGGCACTGTAAATTGAACTGTAAGCTGAAAGTATGAGGAGATTAGGGAGAGTTTTGAAGGCAGCAAGGGAGGAAGCATCGGATGTTGTGAGTCAGCATTTAGAATGTGTTCACGTCTGATGCAATTTTCTTTTCTCTCTGGCTGTGTTCATTGTTATTTTACAGAAGTTGCCCCTTGCTTTTAGCTTGCAGCTTTCTGTAAGTACAAGAAAAATTAATCACTGGTATGACTGAATTCAGGTCACTGCAGGTCACTGTAGTAACAGCATCCCACACATCTCACTTCTGCACATTTCCATCATGGGGTATAGTTCTATGCACAACGAGAGCAGGGAGCCCTGGGTTCAGTAGTACCTGGTAAAAAGGGAAGACATAAAATTTTCATCTGGGTGGGGTAGAAGACAATGAGTTACGACTATATTTGACTTTACATACCATGTATGCCTGACTATACTTGGTGATATCAGTGCTGATTAGGAACAGTCCCTCTGAAACAGAAAAGCAGACATGAGACATGCAGCCACATTGTACGGCTCATTGACAGCCTCTTCTCCAAGTTACTTTTCAGCTGCTGCAGATGTCAAAAATAATTCAACTTGGCCTAGCTCTGTGGTGCTGTGAGTCTTCCTGAAACTTGCAACATTTTAAAGGGATGGTTGTACTTGTGTCCACATCACTGGCAGTCTTGAACATGAGTAAGAAGGTGCGTGTGGAATGAAATCGCAGGTGCTGTAGCACCAGAGACATGATTATGCTCATCAACAGTGAAGACAAATCACCATCAATTTTAGGTAAGATCTTCCTGTCTAAACTTGTTCAGACTAAAAGATATTCATGGTAAACATGTGGGAAGTCCATTTTCTCATGTTTCTCGATGGGAGCCCCTTCTCTGGCCCCAGCATCATGCTGATCAGAGAAGCTATCCTTAGGTTACCTGTATGCAGCTGAGCATGAAATGATCAACTAGCAGTCTCACTTCACAAACGTCTCTGAAGCAAGCAAAAGGAAGTAGATGTAGATATCAATCTAAAATTTTATATAAAAATAGACATGCATTTTAGTGGGGAAGAGGGGTCAAAATCATTCAGGTGATGGATATTTTTGAAGAATTTAGACTCATCAAGTCTCCTTTAGATCAGGACTACTTTTGATTAAATGTGATTTATTCTATATCCAAACTGATGCCTTGGAAATTTCATAAGAGTCATCTATACAACAATGGACAGATCTTTAGAAGTCTTCTTTTATATTAAATAAGACAGTATTTTGCAAACTATGTGCATGGCTGTTAAGACCATGAGAAGAATTCTGAATTATTTTGCCCAAGTTTCAGATTTAATTGAAAAAAAAAAGTTCAATTTTCTCCTCTCGGTGAAGGAATCTTGAAAGTTTAAACAAATATGACTATCCAGTAATGTCTGAAGCAATGCTGCAAAATCTGACTTGCTAACTTCACTCCCAAAATTCTGGGTTTTGTGTTGTTTTGCTGAAAGGAAAATAAGAGGTTTTAGAATCACAGAATCACAGAATCATTTTGGTTGGAAAGGACCTTTAAGAACATTGAGTCCAACCGTTAACCTAACAGTGCCAAGCCCACCACTAAACTACGTCCCTAAGCACCACATCTACTCATCTTTTAAATACCTCCAAGGATGGTGACTCCACCACTTCCCTGGGCAGCCTGTTCCAATGTTTGATAACCCTTTCAGTGAAGAAATTTTTCCTGATATCCAATCTAAATTCTCTATGACCTTGTTTCTTCAAAAACGTAATCCTTATGGCTAGAATCAGGCTGCCATGCATTTTGCTGCTCCTTGTAATAAAGCATCCTGTGGGGAATATTTGGGATCACAAGAAATGATTGGCACAGGCATTCTGTCCTGTCTGCTGACCGTGTGGCAGCAGTGACAGCTCACCGGGGCTGAACTCTCCCATCTGTCAGGTGGGGAAAGCCATCCATCGAGAAGGACATGCAGCTAATCCCGAGGCATGGTCATTAGAGGACGCATCATGCCTCTAAGAGAACATGCTGAAGCCTGGCTTGTTTTGGATAATATTTCACTCACTTGCCTCAAAGCCCTTTCCCCATTGCATGCCTCTGTGTTTTTATAGCTTACTGTCTGTCTATATATATGTATATCAGTACATACACAGAACACATACGTGCTATGTAAATACACATTCTGTTACTGGTTTTTGTTAATGTGGGATAGCATTTTTATTGAAATTACAACTAATTGCAGACTCATAGGAGAAAAAGCATCCTTCTAGTGGAGTTAGTCTTGCTTTTACCAAACGTGCCTCTGGTTGGCTGCCTTCCACCACACCTGGCTGTCTTCCAGAATAAAGCAGCTGAGGAAACAGCTCCCTTTCCCTCCTAGAACAAAAGAAACAAAAGAAACTCATCAGCTTGGAGCAGCTTTGCTTCTTTCTGAGATCACTGGGGCCATTAATTACCTTTTCCACTCTCCAGCCTACAAACTGCAGCATTAATTTTGAAGGATCTACAGATTACATCTGGTCAGGCTAAAGAGGGAGAAGTAGATCCTCACGCTCATGCATGAAGAACTGCATGGGTGGAAGAGCTGGCGAAGACTGGGCAGATAGCAAACAGTTACAAATGTTCACAGTGAGATGTGCAGAACTGATGTAAAGGCAGAATTAACTGCTGGTTGGTGAAAGTGGTGAGGACTCCTGAACCATGAGAGGGTCAAACTCCGTCTCTTGAAAACTAGGAGTGTACCTCATTGGTAAGTGGTTGCATGTCTGTACCGAAGGCATGGGACTGATTCAAGACCACTTGAGGGAACCTGAGCAAATCAACTCCATTGAGAAGAGAGAAGGCTGTGGCTTTCACTCTTTATGTGCTACAGCATGACAGAGACTGTGGTCCCACATGCAGGCACAGGGCAGCTTGGATTAACACTCATACATACGTAAATAGACGAGATGGTCCCCTAGTTGCACAGTGCACGTAGCTGTGTGAAACACACATGTTTTATAATGAGGCAGAGAGTCTTGTTCATTAGATGATTAATTAGACCTGCCTTTTTGCCTTGTATTCCTGTGGGAAAAGGTCTGTGTAAAAGGTAGAGTTTTTTTCCTGGTTTACTTCTCTTAATGCCAGCATACATGTTCTACTCTTCAGTAGTGGGACTGAGTATTGTCTAGAGTTTGTGATTCTTTACCTAAAGAAGATGCAGAGAATGGCAGCAGAGATCTGTGGAACCATGTTGGTGAATCTCCACTGGAAACTCTAGCCCCAGGAATTTCTGCATTGGACAATATTCCAAGGTTTATGACATATGTTAGGGAGGTCTTGCAATTATTGCAGTTCACAGTGAATGATTAGATCAGTTTTGTGGCTTTCCAAGAATACGAATGCATTTACTTTCAAAATGGGTGATCTTTGGGAGTATCAGAATGCTGAAAAAGATAGACTATCAACGTGGATGCAGCCAGTAAACTAGGACATGGACTAGGAGGCAGACAAAAAGGTTTTTTGGAAAGTTTTGTTGATTTTCTGGTTACCATCAACCTATGAAATTGTTTTCCTTGAGAGAAGAGGCAGACAACTTTCTTGACCCTAGGAACTATAGTATACACATAACACTGGACAATAAGAGGAGACTGGGTATATCAGTCTCAGCAGAGCCTACTGCTTTACTTCTTTTCACAGACTAGGCTTTAGATTATCTATCAGCACCTATGTTAAGTGTTGAACCTTGGCATGGAGGCTACACTTGAATTTCTGACAAACAAGTACTGCTCAACAGCCTGTTGAGCTGATATAAAGGCCCTCTGTTTTCATCATTGGATTTAAGTTAATCGTTCAGTTCCAGAAAGGGATTAAGCTCTTTTCCCCCTCCCTCACACCATAAACTTGCCAAGTTCAAAAGAGCATTTAATTCTGTTTCAAAGTAAGCTTTACAATAAGTATTGTACTCCTAATGAATCAGAAACCTGACACGGACTTTAAAAGGACAGCTTTTGGCCTCTGACCTAAGAACAGCTCTGATTGTGCATGTCTGAACACAGGATGATAAGTGTTTTTTCACCAAGATGGAAATTCACTGCCTCGACTCCTAAGACACAGAAGTGGCCTTGAAACAAATGGTACATATCCCAAAACAAAATTAAATCTTGTTTCTTCCTTTCTCCAAGAGGTGATTCTCAAAGGCTGTCTGGCTAATTTGTGTAAATTCTTGAACAGGGTCTGAGCAGCTGCAGATAGTGTTCAGTGTGGTCCAATCTGATAGCAAAGGAAAGCACGCAGTTATGGCCCGAAAACCAACACCATATTTGGTCAATTTTTCTATCCATACCATCAGTAGCAGAAGTGCTATTCCAGATACCCAAACATTTAAGGCGATCTATAACTCTAACTAACAGGATATGGACAGAAATATTAGTCGTTGCTAATTGAAGAGACAGCTGTATAACTTAATGATATTGTAATTGCTGAGAACACTGTATAGAAGAAAGCAGGACCAGGTTGTCAGCCCACCTAATCAAAGAGACCTTTATGATTTTGATTTTTGCCGTCGATTTTGCTATTGTGAAGTGTTGCTTCTGGCTTTCAGATAATATGTGAAGACAATTACTTTTATTTTTTTTTATTTTAGTAAAGGCTGCTGAAAAACAATTATTTGGTAAGAGAAACAGGGAGGATTAAAATAGTTCCCCTTAAGGCTCTCACTAATCACAGCTTCAAAATCATCGACAAAAGCCCTGTCTGTCAGAGAGTAAGACCATTTTGCACATCTGATATGCCTCAGTTTTGTGCTGTCATCATAGGGGAGCATTCTTCTCTTAGAACTAGGGATTCTCAGAGGTGCCTGATGCTGATTAGGGTAATGATCCCACTTGGGATCTCTGTAGGTTGGGTAGGGTTTTCCATTATGAAATATGACTCAAGCCTAGAAGTGCTCAAGTCAACTTCCAAACATCAACAGCAGAGACTCACAGTCATTTTCACTCATTGAGATTTCACATTAGTACAAAAAAAATCTACTGCAAAAAACACAATGATACTTTTAGTCATTAAAACCCTGTTCCTTTATTATGCATTCCAGTTATGTGCTGGCTTATGTTTCTCCAAATGTTTAAAGTCTGCTAGTGAGGGAGCTCTGAGACATAATTCAAATAAAATGATGCTGATACTATAGAAAAACATCAACATATGATTATTGCAGGTAGTCTTCAAAAATCCAGACCTTGGAACAATATTTGTGTATGAGTAGACTGTGCTTCCAGGAGTTAATTCAAAAGTGTTTTACTGTAGAATTAATGAGTAATCTAGCTACTGCTATCTCCCCAAAATTACCTGTTGATTCAGTGCATTATTTAGTAACGCGAATTGATATGTGAGCAAATAATCACCCCAAAACAATAGACCCTCATGACTGAGCAGTCAACTTACCAAGTGTATAAATAGTAACAGATACTTTTTTCTTTTTCCTGTGACATTAAGAATGTGTCTGCATTAGTTGTGTACTGCATATCAGCTCCATATCAGTTCCTGCTGGTTCTCACTACTTGCTAATGCAGACATAGCATAAAAGCCCAGTCACAGACCAGAAAGCCGTTGTGTTAAACTATGTTGAAACACAAGGAAAAAAAAGATAACTCCTCATCTAAAAAAAACCCCATCAAATCATGATACGTTTAAAATGAGAAACAACAAAGAAAGACATGAAAGAAGTCAATAGGCAGTGTTAGCCATCAGAGCAGGCTGTGGAATCACAAAACAGAAGCCTACCTGGCTTAATTTTTGAAGGCATCATGGAGAAGGACAGTTTTAATAAGTTTTCCGAGTGGTTTTTGTAGACCTTCTTCTGGGTATGAAGGGATGCCTAAATTCATGCTTGCTTGAAAATGTAAATGGACCTTTGCTGATCAAAGACAAGAGCTGGCACTTTGATTCCCAGTTTCGGCTAAGAGGTCAGGTTTTTCGTACTCTGGGCCCCCCCTGAGCCCCCCGCGAGCATCAGCCCCGAGCTGCTTCCCCCTGACCCGGAGGTTCCCGGCAACGAATCAGGAGACGAGGGAGCATAGCCGGAAGTACCACAGAGCCACCGCGGGCGATTTAAGCGATTTAAACGCTCCACCCCCTGTTATCGGGTGATAAAAAGTCTCCTGGAGGACAGGGAGTAGTCCCTGCCCAGAAGGGAGTGGGAGACTTAGCTGTGACTGGGTGTGTCCCAGGGCGGGAGAGGCTCCTCTAGGGCAGGAGAGGCTCCTCCAGGGCAGGAGAGGCTGCAGTCGTTTGCAGCTCGTTGGGGAGGGTGCTGACTCCCTCCCAGTGCACAAGGCGAGGAAGGTGCCAAGGAGCTGTGAACCAGGGGTGGCACCAACAGGTATTTCCCAGTTCAGTGAAAGAACAATGGTATCTACCCGGTGGAAGAAGACCAAAATGGATGTGGGAACCCAGACAGAGCTCCCACAGAACGAGGCGATGGTGCAGGTTGCGGGCTGCAGGGAATGCTACAGCGTCTCTGTGGTGTCAGGGGCCTATGTGCGCTGTGAGCAAGTAAATGATCTGCTTGGCCGAGCGGCACAGCTGCAAAGCCAGGTTGAAAGGCTTCAAGCCGAAGTAGAAAGGCTTAGGAGCATTCAGGAGGCTGAAATGGAGATAGACTGGTGGAGCCAGGCTCTGCCCTCCCTGCAACAAAAATGGGAGCACCTGCCGGAGAGCTCCCAGGATCGAGGGACCCCTGTACTCTGCCCCTCTCAGGTGGAAAGCAATAACCTAGAGGAGAGGAGTGAGTGGAGGCAAGTCTATGGCCGTGGCAAAAGGCGAGTGCCCTCCTTGCCTACCTTGCCTCCACAGGTGCCTCTGAGCAATAGATATGAAGCCCTAGTGGAATACAGCCGGTCCAATGGGGATGTGGTGGAGAGGCAACCTATATCAGAGGTCTCACCACAGTCAGAAAAACCTGACAGGCGTATAGCTACCTCCTCCACAAGGAAGAAGAGAAGAGTTTTAGTGGTTGGAGACTCCTTCCTAAAGGGATCTGAGGGCCCAATATGCAGAGCTGACCCCCATCACAGGGAGGTCTGCAGCCTGCCTGGAGCCCGAATCAGGGATATCACCAGGCAACTCCCCAACCTGGTGAAGGCCACAGACTACTACCCCCTGCTGATCTTCCAGACAGGTGGGGAAGAAGCTGCATCCTGTAGTCTGAAGGGGTTGAAGAAAGACTACAAGGCCCTAGGACGGTTGGTGAAAGAGTCTGGAGCACAAGTTGTTTTCTCCTCCCTCCTTCCATTTTCAGGTGATGACGTTGTTTGGAATAGTAGGATTCTCTCTATTAACCCCTGGCTACGAGACTGGTGCTACAGGCAGGGCTTTGGGTTCTTTGATAATGGCTGGTTTTATAAGACAACAGGCGTGACAGTGATACATGGGAAAGGTTTATGTCGTAGGGGCAAAAGAGTTCTGGGACAGGAATTATCAGGGCTCATTCGGAGAGCTTTAAACTAGATTCGAAGGGGGATGGGGTAGTAGCTGGGCTTGCACCACTGGGGCAACGCTCTAGTGTTGAGGTAGACCAGGAGGCCTCCCATCCCCCTATGGTGAAATCGGTGTGCTCAGCTCGCTCCCTGAAATGCCTGTACACCAATGCACGCAGCATGGGGAATAAACAGGAGGAGTTAGAAATCCGTGTTCGGTCGGGGGGCTATGATCTAGTGGCAATCACAGAGACTTGGTGGGACGCCTCGCATGACTGGAATGTGGTCATGGATGGCTATGTCTTGTTCAGGAAAGACAGGCCGCTAAGGAGAGGTGGTGGAGTTGCTCTTTATGTGAGTGAGCAGCTAGAATGTATTGAGTTCTGTCCAGGGGCGGATCAGGAGCGAGTTGAGAGTCTGTGGGTGCGAATTAAGGGGCAGGCTGGCAGGGGTGATACTGTTGTGGGTGTCTATTACAGGCCACCAGATCAGGATGAGGAGGGTGATGAGGCCTTCTACAGGCAGCTGAGAGCAGTCTCGCAATTACAGGGCCTGGTTGTCGCGGGGGATTTCAACTACCCTGATATTTGCTGGGAGGCCTACTCAGCCAGCCATCCTCAGTCCAGGAGGTTCCTCTAGTGCATTGATGATAACTTTCTGATGCAAATGGTGGATGAGCCAACTAGGAGAGGAGCGCTGCTGGATCTTATCCTCACTAACAAGGAGGGTCTGGTTGAAGAGGTGAAGGTTGAGGGCAGCCTTGGTTGTAGTGACCATGAGATGGTAGAGTTCAGGATCTCATGTGGCAGGACCAGAATAGCTAGCAGAATCACAACCCTGGACTTCAGGAGGGCCAACTTTGGCCTTTTCAAGCAATTGCTAGGGGAAATCCCATGGGACAGGGTACTAGAAGGTAAGGGGGCCCAAGATAGTTGGTTAGCATTCAAGGACTGCTTCTTCCGAGCTCAAGATCAGAGCATCCCAACAGGTAGGAAGTCAAGGAAGGGTACCAGGAGACCTGCATGGTTGAACAGGGAACTGCTGGGCAAACTCAAGTGGAAGAAGAGGATGTACAGATCATGGAAGGAGGGACTGGCCACTTGGGAGGAATATAAGTCTGTTGTCAGAGGATGTAGGGAGGCAACTAGGAAAGCTAAGGCCTCCTTGGAATTAAACCTTGCAAGAGAGGTCAAGGACAACAGAAAGGGCTTCTTCAAATACATTGCAGGTAAAGCCAACACTAGAGGCAATGTAGGCCCACTGATGAATGAGGTGGGGGCCCTGGAGACAGAGGATAAAAAGAAGGCGGAGTTACTGAATGCCTTCTTTGCCTCTGTCTATACTGCTGGAGGCTGTCCTGAGGAGCCCCGGACGTCTGAGGCCTCAGAAGAAGTCAGGATAGAGGAGGAATCTGTCTTGGTAGATGAGGGCTGGGTCAGGGACCAATTAAGCAACCTGGACGTCCATAAATCCATGGGCCCTGATGGGATGCACCCGCGGGTGCTGAGGGAGCTGGCGGAAGTCATTGCTAGGCCACTCTCCATCATCTTTGCTAAGTCGTGGGCAACGGGAGAGGTGCCTGAGGACTGGAGGAAAGCGAATGTCACTCCAGTCTTCAAAAAGGGCAAGAAGGAGGACCCGGGTAACTATAGACCGGTCAGCCTCACCTCCATCCCCGGAAAGGTGATGGAACAACTTGTTCTTGGTGCTGTCTCTAGGCACATCAAGGATAGGGGGATCATTAGGGGCACTCAGCATGGCTTCACCAAGGGGAAGTCATGCTCAACCAACTTGATAGCCTTTTATGAGGATGTTACCCGGTGGATAGATGATGGTAAAGCTGTGGATGTGGTCTATCTCGATTTCAGTAAAGCGTTTGACACGGTCTCCCACAGCATCCTCACAGCTAAACTGGGGAAGTGTGGTCTGGATGATTGGGTAGTGAGGTGGATTGTGAACTGGCTGAAGGAAAGAAGCCAGAGGGTGGTGGTCAATGGGACAGAGTCCAGTTGGAGGTCTGTGTCTAGTGGAGTCCCGCAAGGGTCGGTTCTGGGACCAGTTCTATTCAATATATTCATTAATGACTTGGATGAGGGATTAGAGTGCGCTGTCAGCAAGTTCGCTGATGACACAAAACTGGGAGGAGTGGCTGACACGCCGGAAGGCTGCGCATCTATTCAGAGGGACCTGGACAGGCTGGAGAGTTGGGCGGGGAGAAATTGAATGAAATATAACAAGGGCAAGTGTAGAGTCCTGCATCTGGGCAAGAACAACCCCATGTACCAGTACAAGTTGGGGGCAGACCTGTTGGAGAGCAGCGTAGGGGAAAGGGACCTGGGGGTCCTAGTGGACAACAGGATGACCATGAGCCAGCAGTGTGCCCTTGTGGCCAAGAAGGCCAATGGCATCCTTGGGTGTATTAGAAGGGGTGTGGTCAGCAGGTCGAGAGAGGTTCTCCTCCCCCTCTACTCTGCCCTGGTGAGGCTGCATCTGGAATATTGTGTCCAGTTCTGGGCCCCTCAGTTCAAGAAGGACAGGGAACTCCTAGAAGATGATTAAGGAAGTGGAACATCTCCCTTATGAGGAGAGGCTGAGGGAGATGGGTCTCTTTAGCTTAGAGAAGAGGAGACTGAGGGGTGACCTCATTAATGTTTATAAATATGGAAAGGGCAAGTGTCAAGAGGATGGAGCCAGGCTCTTCTCAGTGACATCCCTTGACAGGACAAGGGGCAATGGGTGCAAGCTGGAACACAGGAGGTTCCACTTAAATATGAGGAAAATCTTCTTTACGGTGAGGGTGACTGAACACTGGAACAGGCTGCCCAGAGAGGTTATGGAGTCTCCTTCTCTGGAGACATTCAAAACCCGCCTGGACGCGTTCCTGTGTGATATGGTCTAGGCAATCCTGCCCCAGCAGGGGGATTGGACTAGATGATCTTTCGAGGTCCCTTCCAATCCCTAACATTCTGTGATTCTGTAAAAAATGAGTCTGCAAAGGGCCTTGAAAGTCAAAGAGAGTTGTGTGTGTTTAATGTGACAGAGAAGACATTTGGGATTCAAAGAGGTGGTGACATAATCTAAAAGAGAGAACAAGAATATGATCTTAGCAAACAGTGGAAAGGTTGTGTTTGCCAGTGCTGGAGGAAAGGACACTGCAGTAGTGAGGGTGTGAGACACTGAGTGCCTCAGTTAATTTTTAGCTGGCTGGATGAAGAGGCTCTGCACCCTGGTATCTTAACAGAAGGAACTAGAAAGATTTACATGTAGCTTTGATCAGCCCTGGATCACAGGCCTGAATTATTATTGGTAACTGGTGTTAGCCCTCTTGCCCAAGCAAAGAAGGGTGTTAAAAGACCATTTTTCCCATCTTGACCTTGAAGTAAATAATCAGAAATCTGTCAAAAGACCAAGATTTTTTTTTTGGCCTGAAGTCATGTCTGCATTAATATTATCCAGCTGAATGGATATTTAGATATAATATTGGATTTGCATATATGAGAGGTGTGTAAGGGAGAAAGAAAGGGAAAAAGGCTAGAAAGTTCAGTGAAGCCCATACAGAAGCTGGAGGAGATAAAGAGCATCTTGCAAGTGACAACATATAGCAGATCTCTTACTGAGGACTAATAAACACGAGTTAACTCCTGTGGTTTTCTGTGTAGTCTTATTTTTATTAATTTATTTATTTATTTGGCAGGTTTGCAATGAAAAAGACATGTTCATATACGTCAAAAATCTATAGCCATATACCAGCAATACTTGACAATGACACATCCAAGAAATGCTAGGTAGGAAATAAGGAAAATGTGTTCAATATAAATATGGAAAAGAGCCATGATGTTTGTAGAAAAGCTTTTAAAACTATATATATCTTCTTTATACTCAGTGTACCCACAGAAAAATAATTCTTAGATCAGCCATGTTGCCCAGAAATGATAGTAAAAGACGTTTACATTATCTTTCTTCTTTTTGGATGTCCAAAATTGTCTGGACATTGTATACAATTTTCCAGGAAAAAAAAACCTGATGACCTTAATATATTAATTCTCTTTTCTGATACTAATTCATGGTATATTATGTGTATCTGATGGCTGTATTTTTGGAAGGGTATGCATCTACCCTGTTCCCTGATACTGTTGATTTATGCGTATTAATTCCTCATCATCTTTTTACCACCAGAGAATGGCATTTCTGAACTATGGTCTTCTGTGTATGCTTGGAGAAACTGATCAGTTTGTTGTGGTATCTTCCATTAGGGTCAAGGGAGAATGGTTTTATTTTCTAACACCTGGCCTGAATGTCCTTGCATTTACTCAGAACAAGTCTGTTTGACCAAACTTTTAATCTGAATGTAGGTGTGGGAGATAGATGGGAACAAGAACAGTAACTTTTTAGCAATTTTTTCCTTCTGTTATGATAATTTTTCTGTCAGTCAAAATTACAGTGTTTTCATTTATTTGATTTTTATTTTGAGAACAAATGCTTATTTGCAGGCTATGAAACCAAAGGATATTCTCTGTATCTATAGACAGTTAATGGTAGAGCATGCGGAGAGACAAAAGCAAGTAATTTCTGGTAGGAGCCTGTGAAATGGTCAGATGGTGTGAAATAAATGACAGGAATGCTCACTGAGAGGCCAAGCATCTCTCTGTATTTATTCCTGACAGTATACAAGTGTTTCAAATGGGGAGGGTGGGAGGGTGGTTCTCAGTAGTGCCTCTTTTGGAGTCTTGAAGCTTTCTGGGATTTCCAAGACAGGTGATAAATGAAACTGGATAAGGACAAAATTTCACACAGATGCATGGATATCATCAATCACCTTATTCAGGAGTGGGTATCACAGGAAGTACGTGTTTCTGACCATCTTTCTTGGAGATGGTTTCTCTTTCCCGGCAAACATAAAGGAGAATATCCTGTGGAAGAAGACTATAAAGAACATTTCTCTTGCTGACATAATACTGTTTTTGAAGAGGAAGCAGAGCACTTAACTAACTTCTAAAAATCTTAGCTAAGGCAGTATTCACTACTGCTCATTATCCCATAGTTATCTTATATTTGATTGACTTTAACTCAGGAGAGGCAAATATTTCCTCATCTCTAGATGTGCTGCCAGGTTAAGATTTTTTTCCTATTGTCACATGATATTGCTAATACTGTCTTCTGACAGCAGCTCTGGTTCTCTAGATCTTATTGGACTTTCTTACCACAACATTTCTTTGTTTTTATCAGAACTAACTTCAGGTGTTTGAATATTCTTGTGTTCTGGGCCTAAGGTTGAACATCAGCTCTAGGCTTCCAGGGCCATGATCAAACATATCTCAGGAGAGAGAAAATGTTAGTCTGATGAAAGCTCACAGTAGATGTATCCAGAGTTTTTATAATCAAATAGTTCAGGTAAAAGTTCCATTCTTGGGTTGTTTTTTTTTTTCAGTTAGACTGTGCCTGAATGTTTAAAAAGAGACACTGATTCAGATTCCCATTCCTGGGTGAAGATTGGAATTTCAGTGCAAGTGAATTACTTCAATAAAAAAGTAATAGTCTTGGAATTTCTGACATTAAATGTTGTTATCTCCTGTGCATATATAATGGTTGTACTGCGGGATTCCTATGATGTATTGAACTGGTTCACTTTACAGGTGAATATGGATCATGGGCACTGTGTTTATTTTATTACTATGTTAACAGTTTTTCTCTGCCAGTACAGGTGTTTTACTCACCAGGGTACATTTGGTGCATGACAACATAGCGCTGAGCATGTGAATTTTCGCTTGCCTGATTAAAATAAGAGTAGTCTCATCAATGACCACATATATTAATGTAACAGCATCCATACTAACAGCATCTTTTAGATCTCCTTAGGGTCTATGATACTAAGAGGCCTATTCCAGAGGTTTTGGGCATTAAGGTACCTCTCACCATGCCACAGAAAGGAGCAAAAAGCAAGAAAATACACAGTCAGACATCTCCCATGTAGTTATGGTGGAAAGCTAACAACACTTCTGCAGACAGGCCCTGGAGAACCACACTTGGGCTCTTTTTGCTCTGGCAGATATTCCAGAAAGTATTTGGCTGTTGCTGGGGTTTCCATACATGTCAATGATATTTTCCATAGTTTGGCACACATCTGAGTTTTTTGCTATAACCTGATACCTTGGCGATGGCATTTCACAGTCTGACACAGTGTGACATACCTCTTTTGTACTCATATACACGCTAGGCTTAAACAAGATGTAGCTTTTCTCTTATGTATAGTAGTAATTTTCCATTCCCTCGTATTGTTTTCTGGGCCATGATATTTAAATACAATTCCTAAGTCCATACCCTCCCCATCTCATTCAAGTGAGAAGGCCCATTATCTTCAGCAGGGCTAATGACATTTAGATACTGTGATGTGGGAAGGTGTTATGCCCCATTAATACTTAAAATATTGCCTATGTTTTTGCCTGTGTTATATCCCATTAGAACATTACCTGACCTTTAGAGATAAACAGATCAGATGAGGCAGTACAACATTGTCTTGTTACGTCTGAACAGATACACAGAGAAATGCCATCAAGATCGGCATAAGGCTTTGAGAGATCAGCCAGCCAAGCATCTGAGGAAGATGCTGGGTGTTTGCCCAACACAACCTTTGAAATACTCAGTAGTTCTGAATTTGCTTCTTTGTAAGCTAATGTCCGGCAAGAATATTCACAGAAGCAGACCACATGAGCAACTTTCAACTCTAAAGGCTAAAGAGTTTCCTTTTCAAAGTCACAGAAATGATTGCCCTACATATGGATGACTTTGCTTTGTGTTGTAGATAAGCACAAGAGCTATTTCAAGCATTTAACATGCCTGACACTCACAGCCTCTTTGTTATCTTGCGTGTGCAGAGAGAAGATGAAGATCTCCAAATGTAATTTCTTCAGAGACAAGACATCACATTAGCAATAAATCACCTAATTTTTCATGTCACTTGTATTTACAATATGTTGACATAAATCTGTAAGGCAAAAAAAAAAAAACTTCTCAAATCATGTTTTATGTTATATCGTCAAAATCCTTACTTTATGATCATTATACAAGTACAGTTTATGGGAAGTAAAACTCCGTATTTAACCTTTATTGAATCTAGCCTGGTTGTGACCAACTGATTACTATGTTGGGTTTTAATTTTAAAACCAACAGCAGAAAAGGAATATAAAAATTTCCAATATTTTCAGGTCTGAACACCAATGCTGCTGTTTTCTTTGCTCCATTTCATTTCAGAACTGCCCCTCTTATTTTTTTTTTTTTCAGTTTTAGCAAAAAATTGCAGTCCCAACCTGTCCTTCTATTAGATTTTATTTTCTCTCAAACTAAATCTTATCGCACCTTCAATCCACTTTTCTTAGGGTGTTACCAGTTTACATTATTGTACAGGATCATGTTCTTAGGCATCATCTTCTGTTCAAGGCAGAAATCCTTACTCTTCCTTTCTTTCTTGTTCCACTGGCTTCTTTTGTATTCCCAGGAAATTCACATGTAGGAGGAATATTCAAAATCACAAGTTCATTTAGCCAGTTTTGCAAATCTCAGTTCTAATTTCTGCCTTCCTTCCCATTCAAACACTAAGGACATAGTAATACTGTTAGTTGAGAAGGGGCTACTTTCTTTAATGAATGACTGTGATGTGTCTGGACCTGAAATACTGGGAGGTAAGTCAATTACTTAGTTGAAAGTTCATAAACCTTTCAGCAGTGGTCCTGTTACTGCTTGAAATGCTCTGACCTTTGCTATCATGTTTCTTCTGGAAGTTGCCTTACTAGATAACTTACTGCTTTAAATCCTTGATGGATTTAATGAAACAAGCAAAGGGCTGCAAAGTAACTGTGAACTCTTGACCTATCTAGTTTCTACTTAAATTGGCTAGTTTGGTCACTCAACTAATGACAGCTCCTGCAGTAAGTTGGTATTCCTAACAGTCTGCATCAAAAGTGGGTAAAGTAGATCTCAGTTCAAAAATAATTTATAATAAGCTTCAGAGAGAGTATCTGAAGAGATACTTGCAGAGATACCCTAGGAAAAATGTTGTAGCTACCTGTATATACAGTTACAAGTGTCATGTCTTTATTTTGCCCATTTAATGATAAAGGGAAAACCAGAGACAGACAAACAGACAAACACTCTGCCAGTGCTGCCCCATAGTGACCAACCAACCCTTACACACTTCCTTACTGCCTGTGTCTAGCGATGTCCCTCAAGGGTCGGTACTGGGACCAGTACTATTCAATATATTCATTAATGACTTGGATGAGGGAATAGACTGCACTGTCAGCAAGTTCGCTGATGACACCAAACTGGGAGGAGTGGCTGACACACCGGAAGGCTGCGCAGCCATTCAGAGAGACATAGACAGGCTGGAGAGTTGGGCGGGGAGAAATTGAATGAAATATAACAAGGGCAAGTGTAGAGTCCTGCATCTGGGCAAGACAACCCCATGTACCAGTACAAGTTGGGGGCAGACCTGTTGGAGAGCAGCGTAGGGGAAAGGGACCTGGGGGGTCCTAGTGGACAACAGGATGACCATGAGCCAGCAGTGGTGCCCTTGTGGCCAAGAAGGCCAATGGCATCCTGGGTGTAATTAGAAGGGGTGTGGTTAGCAGGTCAAGAGAGGTTCTCCTCCCCCTCTACTCTGCCCTGGTGAGGCCGCATCTGGAATATTGTGTCCAGTTCTGGGCCCCTCAGTTCAAGAAGGACAGGGAACTGCTAGAGAGAGTCCAGGCGCAGAGCCACGAAGATGATTAAGGAAGTGGAACATCTCCCTTATGAGGAGAGGCTGAGGGAGCCTGGGGTCTCTTTAGCTTAGAGAAGAGGAGACTTGAGGGGGTGACCTCATTAATGTTTATAAATATGTAAAGGGCAAGTGTCCATGAGGAGGAGCCAGGCTCTTCTCAGTGACATCCCTTGACAGGACAAGGGGCAATGGGTGCAAAGCTGGAACACAGGAGGTTCCACATAAATATGAGGAAAAACTTCTTTACAGTGAGGGTAACTGAACACTGGAACAGGCTGCCCAGAGAGGTTGTGGAGTCTCCTTCTCTGGAGACATTCAAAACCCACCTGGACGCGTTCCTGTGTGGTATGGTCTAGGCAATCCTGCTCCGGCAGGGGGATTGGACTAGATGATCTTTCGAGGTCCCTTCCAATCCTTAACATTCTGTGATTCTGTGATTCTGTGGTATTGATTACTGTTTTGTACATTGCAGGTGAAAGATAGCACTGTTGAGCTCTTTGTGAATAATTCATTTTGCAGTGAATCAGTGTAAACATCCACTACACGCAAATTTTAGAAGCCTCTGTGACATGTGAGAATTGTCAGTGGAAATGATTGCTCTGGCCTATCTTTGAAACAAATGACTGAGCAGCAAAAGCACAGAAGCTTTGTGTCCTCCACAGCTGTGCCTGGAGGTGCAGTCCCTAGGTGGATTCCCTGACTCCAAGAAAGGTTGTAGCCCTTCCCCAGAGAGGGCATGCATGGATCTCCTCCCTTCTTCTTGACTGCTCCATGCAACCTGCAGGAAATAATAACTTTCAGACAACTTCTTCCTTTATCAAATTTGGCCAATAGATTCAAACATGT
The DNA here is from genome assembly GCF_013368605.1 of Nyctibius grandis. Taxonomy (NCBI): domain Eukaryota; kingdom Metazoa; phylum Chordata; class Aves; order Nyctibiiformes; family Nyctibiidae; genus Nyctibius; species Nyctibius grandis. The sequence continues at coordinate 83,443,882 of NC_090660.1, forward strand.
CTAGGAGTGTCCAACTGCCAGATACGTAGAATCATAGAATCATTTTGGTTGGAAAGGACCTTTAAGATCATCAAGTCCAACCCTTAACCTAGCACTGCCAAGTCCACCACTAAACCATGCCCCTAAGCACCACATCTACATGTCTTTTAAATACCTCCAGGTTTGGTGACTCGACCACTTCCCTGGGCAGATATATGGATATGCACAAGAACATTTTGTTTTGGTAAACAAAACAACTTGACTTGTCAGGCCTTAAAAATCAAAATGGCCATTATAAAGAACACAGAAATATGAGCCAGTCCACATGAAATTTCATGTTTCTCTTATAAGGTGATAAAGACAATATTTCTGTGTGCTTACTGTTTTGCTAAAACTTATGAATTCGAATTGGTAATACTATAACTTCTGTAGATTGTGAGCTGAAGATAAAGTATGAGATAATGCATTTAATTGGTGGCATATAATAAAGAGCTAGCTTGTTTTAGGTAGTGGTTCTTGTTTGAAACTGGTAAGTTCCTGTTCTTTGCTACTGAGATTTTTCAATCACTCTCATTTTTCCCCTGCCTGGTTCTCCTGTAAGGAAATAAAAATAATGAGATTCTTTAGAAGAGACTCTGATAATAGGCAGATCTTTCTAGATCAATGTTTCAGGAGCTGACACTTTCCAATATATATATATTTTTTCCATAATAAAATCAAGGCATATTCTTAGCTGAGGCTCATACTGCAGCAATATGAAAGAGAAAGCATGATGGAAATGATTAATTTCTTGTGAAGGTTACCTATTTTTTACTTTCTCATAAAAATTTTTCTCCTATTTTCTTCCACATAAGGCCATTAAGAAAGAGGAATGAGTTATCAGTAGTCTCACTCTCCCATATTACAAACACTTACAGGCTGCTATTTGACCCTCCAATCTGGCAGACCAGCTCTTTTATAGCTTTTTACTCATGACATTGGTGTGGGAGGTTTCTGAGGCCAGAGCCGAATGTGTCTGAGCAGCTGTTCTGTTACGGATCACTTATGATCTTTGTGTGAAAAAGGTGATTCAGTAGAAGATTAAGTGTATATTTGCTCTACGTACAAGCCACATAACAGACATATATTCCTTTGTTTATTCTGGCAGACCTATGAAGAGATACAGATGGGTTTCACCTCAGATACTTCAGTCTCTTGCTCTGTCTGTCCAGGCCAGGTTACATATCCCACGGTGTCTTTACGGAGTGTAACATAGCCCTCAGACTAACAATGATATTAGACTTGCATTGCAAAATTATTCAGCCTAAGAGTAGAGTCCAATGGCCCAAGCCACTAAGGTACTCTATGGCCTTTGGAAGGTTCTTTTCATGGGGAAGCTGGAACACAGAAACTTCTCCCGGGAGAAGGCATGTAGAGTCATGACAACGCTTGGCCCAAAGAATGACTTATGGCAAGCAGTCACTGAGCATAATGAATGCAGCATCTCTGGGAACTGGGACATGGGTCTCCTCATATCCATGTGAAATTCCCAACTGGTAGGCTACCTGTCCTGGTGAGGCAGTTGAGCTTCCTTTTTTCCCCTCTCTCTCTAGCCCTCTGAATACCTCAAATTTTTCTTCAGGAACTCATCAGCTTCAGTTCTTGGAGGACAAAGAATTGCCCAGGACCTAGTTATTAGCATATTAACCTTGGCTGGCAAAAGTTTTAAGTCTGAATGCCCTCTGGTTGGACAACTGCAAGGTCTCATACCTGCACAGTGTCCCAGCAATCCTTTTAAAGAACAGTGGCAAAACCTGCATTTGGAGAAGGTTTTGTTCTGCACTTTGTATTAGGTTTGCTGAAAAAAATGCTTACTGTGTGGCTTCTTCTTGGGTCTAGCAAGAAATATGGCAAAGTTCTGAGCCTAGGATATGTGTATTCATTTGCACACTGTTGAAATTTTAGGTGTCAGGGTAACTGTCAGTCCAGATATGAAGGCCTCTCTATTTGCTCTGAGGCATTCTTTTTATTTAGATTTTGTAGTTAGGCACCTATATTTGACTCAGTTATGTTTGGTGTTTAGGTATAAAGAACAAATACATGAGAAGAAAATTTATCTTTGATACGATTGGAAATTATCTCTCCTTATGCACTGGAATTGCAATAGTATTTGTTTCAAGCTACTGCAAGCTCTTAGTTTATGGATCTTAATGCCTATGTGCCTAGGTGAGATGTGCATTTATAATTGTCTGTATCATGAGAGATGACAAAATCTAGATATTAGCACCCGATTGCTTAGAGGGAATATAACCCCTGTCTGGCTGAGCACGAGGCCAAGGTGAAGGCCTTCAAGCAGAATAGCCATTTCAGCTCTTCTAGGAATGTTCTCTTCCACACTCCAGTGGTGAGCTCTGTGCAATGAATTTCAAGCAGATCCACGGTGTGATCACTTGTCTAAAATGATTTCTCTGTAACTATAACACAAAGAGTGGATAGTTTCACCTGTAGAAATACTGGGTTTTTGCTCTTCTGTTCTTAGGTTCTTCAGGGGCGCACTACATTGAGAGGGTTTCCATAGCAAGTAGGGAATGTGGATTCACTTTCTCGTTACCAGCTGTGCTAGAACTGTCTCGGTTCTGATATTTTTCAGCTTTCTGCATTGAAAAAGGTAGGGAGGACACAGGAACTGGCATACTATTCTGAAAAAGATTACTTTTATGTTTGCATATAAATTCTATATGCCTTCTAACAGGTGTTGCATTGAAGATTACCAGATACACTCCATCTGACAGAAAACATGGATACTGGCAAGTTATAGAAATAGATTAGAATTTGTGATTGTTTCTTAAGTTTAGAAAAGGTTATTTTTCTATTAGCCTCAGTAAGCATCATGGTCTTAAGCCTGTTTTGACAAATCAGCTGGTGCTAAGGATTGTGAAGGAGTAATAGACTTGCTTGCACTCCTAGCCTTGAAGTTTCATCCCAGTTCTTTGCATCCCTCATTTTCTATTTTCTTCCTTTGAGCTGTTCCAGTGTGACTCTGTATTCACTTCAGCCTACAACTGAAGGTCAGCATCTGTCAAACTTAAGCTTTGCCTTGGGAGAGGAGAGTCACCAATCCACTGGAATTTCACAGTGAGTGAGCCTGGAGTTGATAAAAACAAACAAGCGTAGGTCAAACTTTCATTCCCGGATTACTCCAAGCAGGCTGTGCCAGAGCACATTGGTGCAGACAGCTCAGATCAGATTTTCATTCTTGACCGGAGCCTTGAATTTCAGCAGGCACATCGTTCAAGTGAGTACATATGACAGCACAGCAATAATCACCTAAGGAAAAAGAGAGTATGCACTGTGCATGAGCTCTGCTTGTTTTTGTTTTAAAGGAAGCAATTACAAGTGAAGTGCAACAGTGGTTTTATAGAGAGGTTGGGATCTCTGACACACTATCTAATCTTTTTTTCCTGAACATCTGTAAATATTTCTTAGGTTTTATTAAGTGTATATTAAGTATTTTATAAAGTACATCTTTGAGGAAATGTTTTGCTCAGTTTGCCACCTTTGCTTTCCTGGTAAAGCATCCCAGAGAGACTCACCCATGGGCAGAGGCTGTAGATGAAGTAAAACAGTGGAGGAACATCCCCCAGTGCCTCAGGGCCCCTCAGTACTTGGGCTTCCACTGTTGTGAGTTGCACGCTATCACCTCCTGACCAGGCTGTGTTTAACTATAGATCACTCCACTCCATACTGTTCTTAAGTATTTCTGCTCCATATAGGCCATTTCACGTCTTCTCTCCTTAGTGTTCTTTTCTTTTAGAAAATGCTGATGTGTGCAATCTGCAAAACATGAGGAAGTCAATCTGCACTGTTGGGAGAAGGTGAATTTTCAGCTAAGTGACTCCTAGGCAAAAACTGAGGGCATGGTATTAGACAGTTTCTGTAATATTAGGTACCTAAAAATGGTTAACTCTCTTTTGGTATACTTGTATATCTCCCTTGCTATAAGTAATTTACAAGCTTTCTGAAAATAATGTAGAGAAGCTAGATACATGTTCTTAAAGATGTGTAGGGACTTGCATACGTTAAGTGTTACAATGGATGGCTCAGAAACATAGGGTGCAATGGTTCACCAGTAGACAGAATACAAAGTTAAGTGCTCCAGAGGACAGGGCTCAGGATAACAGTAGGGGTAACAAATGAATGGTGCTGATTATATATTGCTTGCATTCATTAAAAAAAAATATATGCAGAAAAGCATTTATGTGATCACCATATGTAAGAGAACAAGATCAAATAAATGTTCAACCATAATTCAGTATTTTTTTTTGCCTGGTACTGACATGTACAGTGATTTATGTAATGCATGGAATAACAAACCCCAGACATAAATTTCTTCTCAGACACTTATCAACATAGCAATGAGAGATCATGTTATTGCCAGCAGAATTACCACATTGGTAAGGCCACATTTATCATCTCATTTCATGTGGGACACATGGATCACAATTTCAAAAGTTAATACATATATAAACACAAACATGCATATTAAAGCACATATGTATTCTCATTGAAATTCCTGATCTTTTTAAGATAGGGCTTTTGTACTTATAGAATCATTGTCTTTACTTATTTAAAGTCACAGATACATAACAAACTACTAAGCAACAGCTACATCTGCCTTCAATTCTAATTTATAGATCCTGTATCCTGAGATGGAGGAAGAGATGGAGGGAGGAAGGGAGATTTGAACTGAGATAATTACAATAAGCAAGTTGCAGGGCTGAAATCCCAAACAGGATTGTTGGTCACTGGTGGTGGCAACTGTGTCTGTTGCAAGAGTCTTTGTAGCTAGCAGTGCCTTCAGCTGGATTGGGAGAGACACCTTGAACCACTGTTCTCCTCAGTTCCTATAACTGACTGGCTGGGCCTTGTTCTTCACATTGGTGAGCACTTACACAGCACTTACATCCATCTGGCCACAGCAGGATGGACAAGCAGGACTGGTGCTGCTCTAGATGTGCGCCCTTTCCAGCTCTGTAGTGGTTGGGAACAGTCCAATTCCCATAACAGTGGTGTTTCTCATGCCTCCGACTATCTGCTTTGCAGGGAAGCCTCCAGTCCCACCAAGCAGCCTGCATTTGCATCCAGTAGGAATCCTGAACTCCTCCTCAGTGAACACGTGAGGTGACCCACCATCAGGAGGTGAAGGACAGACACTTTTTGCTGTTTAAAGATGCAATTGCAGTTGCCAAGTTTCAACTAAAAATATAAAATCACAGCTGTCTTCCCACCACTGCCTCTGATAAGAGGCCCCAGAAGCTGTTTCCTAACATCTCCCTTCCTTCTTCTGCCCTGTAGCTTTTATTCCTGAGCATGATGTCATATGGACTATCCCTTTGGTCAGTTGGGGTCAGCTGTCCCAGCTGTGTCCCCTCCCGACTTCTTGTGCACCCCCAGCCTACTCGCTGGTGGGGTGGTGTGAGAAGCAGAAAAGGCCTTGATACTGTGTAAGCCCTGCTCAGCAGTAACTAAAACATCCTTGTGTTATCAACACTGTTTTGGTCACAAATCCAAAGCACAGCTCCGTAACAGCTGCTATGAAGAAATTAATTGTATCACAGCCAAAAACAGTACAACAGACTATCTGGATCCTACACTTCATAACACTTAGATTCAGAGTTTAGATGATCAGGGTCAGAGTGCCTGAAGGCAGATTCAAATATCCAGAGTGCAGTACAAATAAATGGTTTAAACTTGCAGCCACCTGTGGTGAGGGTTATCATCCCTTGACTAAAGAGAGAGCAATTACCAGAAACCCTTGGCAATTATGAAATGCAGGCTGGTGTTACTGCACCACTTCAGGCTTCGGATAATATTCAATGGGATCCTCAATGTGTATCCTATGCTGTCCCTACAGCCCTCAAACTCTTCCTGTGCAGCCTGCAAAAGGATGCCACCATATAAGAGAAGGAACGGGGCATGCACAGCCCCAGCACCAGCACTCTCCCAAAGCATACGTCCCCAGTCCTCTTTCCCCTCTATGGGGGACTGGGCACACCAGCAGCTCTTCGGTTAGGAGGCTGAGGACATGAAATGGTGAGCCATCCGCAAATATATGGACTGTCACTTTCTTCTGTGTGTGAGGCCTAAGGGACACTACTCCAGGGCATTAATTAGCTCAGACATTCCACTGGAGAATGTGAAGCAAGTAAAACTTGTATGTCAGCATTTCTGCCTCGCCACCACCATGGATGGTGGATGGTTTGCCCTGGCTGAAACATTGACGGGGCATATTGTGCTTGGTGTGGGCCCCAGCAGATAAATGAAGCAGTACTCCCCATCCAGCCTGGGGGATTTTCCCCAGCTTTCCCTGATTTTCCCAGGTCTACACATGTTTGGGAGTTGTGCCACTGGATATTGGACAAAGTGACTGTTGAATACTGCTTCGGTCACTGAGCACAAGCAGTTTTGCCCTTGTGCTCATTAAGGCTGTGAAAGAAACCCAGCATCCTTAATTGAAGGACTGTAGTCCAGCCTCTCAAATGCAAAGTGCAAAGCTTTTACTGTATGGGCAAACTTACCTTTGACACCACATACTAGCGAGTTCTTTACCCTGCAGCCTCACCGCTTGTTTAATGGAGGCTTTAATGGAATCTTATTAAACATGAAAAAGTATTGGCACCTGGGGACAGATAGCTCAACAAATGTTAATGAAAGCAGGTAAGAAGCAATATTAGCAAGAATAGTACTCTTCAGCATATCGCCCTTCTCCTGTCTGGGTTTAGGGAGCCATTACATATGTTGTGATTGCAGCCATGTACTTAATTGCAAGATTTTGCTAGTAAATCACAACAGGATTCTCTTCCACAATAAAAAATTTGCCTGATGAATCTGTAAGGTTTATGGAGACTGTAAAGATTAAAACAGAACAGAACTGATGCAAAATTCCCAGGACAACAGAACAAACCATGGTTATAGTGAAATTTTAACCCATTCTCACTCTATTTTTAAAACATACACAAAAGTGAATTCTGTATATTCTATGATAATAATTTACTTTCAGAGATATCTAACAGTAACCAGTTGGCCAGGAGCACTGCAATGTACCATTAACGAATTATCTTTACACAGCACTTTGCATCTCAATGACGTCCATGTGCTCTGTAGGTTAAATACTTGGCTGTTGTAGCTCCATTTCAGTTTGAGTCATTTCAGAGGATATACACATATACATGAGTGAAGGACGCAATGATTTCTTTTTTCATGTGCACTGACATTCACCCATAAGTGAACAGCTGTCTACTAGCTCACAACACTGCTTCATGTGAATTCAGATGATACTTATCTGATTGAAACCTGGAGGAAAATGACATAGACCTGAATCATGAACTGAGAGGTTTAGGCATGTATAAAGCTGCCTGGGATTAACTAGTAGCATTATTACTGATTCACATATTGGAGAACATAAGACAATTATTTACCTCTTAATTTTTCCCCCTTAAATCTGTCCAAGAACAGATTTTTTTGAGTGCAGACTTGTTGTTGCATGACTTTGACCCCTAGTTATTACCAGTCCCATCACCACACAATTCAGGGTGACAGTGAGATTTCCCCCATGTAGTTTCTTTGCATATCACAGTCCCACATGTGGCAGAAATCTCATAAGAGGTCAAGTAAAAAAAAAAAATGTTATTCAGAACATTGTGATTAATCTTCAAGCATTTTATCCAGGATGGGGCAGCCACCTTGAGTCAGTTATTAATTACTCACATCTGTTCCTGCGATAGGTGGGCCTGCCAGAGCTCTCCAACACTTGGATCCAGAAGACAACTGTCATGGGTGCTTGGCTCCAGTGTTTTGGTTGGGCTTATGCCATATCTTGTTTCTCTAACAGAAAGTTGTTGCATTTCAAAACAGAAAACTCCATCTACCATGTGGGAAACCTAATTGTAGCTAATGTCAATGTTATTTCTCTTGTCCTTGCTCAGGGAGGGGACTACCATTCAAAAAGTACTGTTACAGACCTGTAAAGATCCAGATAAGCTGTTTATTTCCTCTGAATCCTTGCCACTAAAAGGTAGTAGCAACAGAAGAAAAGCAGTTGGTCCTGCCATGAGCCCCATGAATGTGGAGTTGTTTCCTTGCAAGTAACCCATTGGGACCCATATTGCCCCAGGGGTACGTGGCCAGGAAGGTCCATGAAGTGACTCCCATGGATTTCAGCAAACTCTGGATCAGGCCTGAGGGCTGTGCACAACTTCCCTGATGACCCCAGTTTTCCACAGTGCTCAGCGTGGCTCCAGTGCTCCCACAGATCTGCTGGTGCGTTCATGGCGTGCAGCAGGCTCCTGCAAAGCCCCAGGCGGAGGCTGGGCTCTCTCCTGCAGGAAGGCATGGGCCTCCCAAACAGTGGCTGGAGGAGACAAGCAGACTGCTGTCGGACAACGTAAGGCTATCTGAGGTATGTCATTGCAAAAGCTTAGAGATCTGCAGTTCCCCAGCAGAATACAGATCCCATTCTGTGATAGCATGCATACTTTGGTGACTCACTTGTAGCAACTGCTCATTAATTTGTCTAAATATTTTCCATTTTCTGCATTTCCAGCCTCTCCGACTCCTCTCACAGAATCACAGAATCACAGAATGTTAGGGATTGGAAGGGACCTCGAAAGATCATCTAGTCCAATCCCCCTGCCGGGGCAGGATTGCCTAGACCATATCACACAGGAATGCGTCCAGGCGGGTTTTGAATGTCTCCAGAGAAGGAGACTCCACAACCTCTCTGGGCAGCCTGTTCCAGTGTTCAGTTACCCTCACTGTAAAGAAGTTTTTCCTCATATTTATGTGGAACCTCCTGTGTTCCAGCTTGCACCCATTGCCCCTTGTCCTGTCAAGGGATGTCACTGAGAAGAGCCTGGCTCCATCCTCTTGACACTTGCCCTTTACATATTTATAAACATTAATGAGGTCACCCCTCAGTCTCCTCTTCTCCAAGCTAAAGAGACCCAGCTCCCTCAGCCTCTCCTCATAAGGGAGATGTTCCACCCCCTTAATCATCTTCGTGGCTCTGCGCTGGACTCTCTCTAGCAGTTCCCTGTCCTTCTTGAACTGAGGGGCCCAGAACTGGACACAATACTCCAGATGCGGCCTCACCAGGGCAGAGTAGAGGGGGAGGAGAACCTCTCTTGACCTGCTGACCACACCCCTTCTAATACACCCCAGGATGCCATTGACCTTCTTGGCCACAAGGGCACACTGCTGGCTCATGGTCATCCTGTTGTCCACTAGGACCCCCAGGTCCCTTTCCCCTACGCTGGTCTCCAACAGCTCTGTCCCCAACTTGTACTGGTACATGGGGTTGTTCTTGCCCAGATGCAGGACTCTACACTTGCCCTTGTTATATTTCATTAAATTTCTCCCCGCCCAACTCTCCAGCCTGTCCAGGTCCCTCTGAATAGATGCGCAGCCTTCCGGCGTGTCAGCCACTCCTCCCAGTTTTGTGTCATCAGCGAACTTGCTGACAGCGCACTCTAATCCCTCATCCAAGTCATTAATGAATATATTGAATAGAACTGGTCCCAGAACCGACCCTTGTGGAACTCCGCTAGACACAGACCTCCAACTGGACTCTGTCCCGCTGACCACTACTCTCCGGCTTCTTTCCTTCAGCCAGTTCACAATCCACCTCACTACCCGATCATCCAGACCACACTTCCTCAGTTTAGCTGCGAGGATGCTGTGGGAGACCGTGTCAAACGCTTTACTGAAATCGAGATAGACCACATCCACAGCTTTACCATCATCTATCCACCGGGTAACATCCTCATAAAAGGCTATCAAGTTGGTTGAGCAAGACTTCCCGTTGGTGAAGCCATGTTGACTGCCCCTAATGATCCCCCTATCCTTGATGTGCCTAGAGACAGCACCAAGAACAAGTTGCTCCATCACCTTTCCGGGGATGGAGGTGAGGCTGACAGGTCTATAGTTACCCGGGTCCTCCTTCCTGCCCTTTTTGAAGACTGGAGTGACATTCGCTTTCCTCCAGTCCTCAGGCACCTCTCCTGTTGCCCATGACTTAGCAAAGATGATGGAGAGTGGCCTAGCAATGACTTCCGCCGGCTCCCTCAGCACCCGCGGGTGCATCCCATCAGGGCCCATGGATTTATGGACGTCCAGGTTGCTTAATTGGTCCCTGACCCAGCCCTCATCAACCAAAACAGATTCCTCCTCTATCCTGACTTCTTCTGAGGCCACAGGGGTCCAGGGCTCCTCAGGATAGCCTCCAACAGTATAGACAGAGGCAAAGAAGGCATTCAGTAACTCCGCCTTCTTTTTATCCTCTGTCTCCAGGACCCCCACCTCATTCATCAGTGGGCCTACATTGCCTCTAGTGTTGGCTTTACCTGCAATGTATTTGAAGAAGCCCTTTCTGTTGTCCTTGACCTCTCTTGCAAGGTTTAATTCCAAGGAGGCCTTAGCTTTCCTAGTTGCCTCCCTACATCCTCTGACAACAGACTTATATTCCTCCCAAGTGGCCAGCCCCTCCTTCCACGATCTGTACACCTTCTTCTTCCACTTGAGTTTGCCCAGCAGTTCCCTGTTCAACCATGCAGGTCTCCTGGTACCCTTCCTTGACTTCCTACCTGTTGGGATGCTCTGATCTTGAGCTCGGAAAAAGCAGTCCTTGAACGCTAACCAACTATCTTGGGCCCCCTTACCTTCTAGTACCCTGTCCCATGGGATTTCCCCTAGCAATTGCCTGAAAAGGCCAAAGTTGGCCCTCCTGAAGTTCAGGGTTGCGATTCTGCTAGCTATTCTGTTCCTGCCACATGAGATCCTGAACTCTACCATCTCATGGTCGCTACAACCAAGGCTGCCCTCAACCTTCACCTCTTCCACCAGACCCTCCTTGTTAGTGAGGATCAGATCCAGCAGCGCTCCTCTCCTAGTTGGCTCATCCACCATTTGCATCAGAAAGTTATCATCAATGCACTGGAGGAACCTCCTGGACTGGGGATGGCTGGCTGAGTAGGCCTCCCAGCAAATATCAGGGTAGTTGAAATCCCCCACAACCACCAGGCCCTGTAATTGCGAGACTGCTCTCAGCTGCCTGTAGAAGGCCTCATCACCCTCCTCATCCTGATCTGGTGGCCTGTAATAGACACCCAATAGACACTCTCACTTGTATACATCTACCCAGACCCATTCCCGCAGAGGCAGGCATGAGGCTGCTGTGAGCTGGGGAGGCTGGCATCGAGGAGAAAGTGGCTGTGACCATGTGGCAGAGTGGGACAGCCTCTCCCTTGCCCCAGGCAGGCAGTGGTGTCTGTCACAGGGGGCCAAGGAGCTGCGAGGAGGATTATCTGGAACGCCAGCAGTGTGCTGGGGCATTGGGAAATAAAACCCCCTAATGTTGCAGGGGTAGTATGCCCTCAACAAATCTGTTTAAAAAAAAAGAAAAAACCCTAAAAAGTTGGTTATCATACTGCAGAACTACATAAAGACTCCACAGGAGTAACTCCAGCTGAAACTAAAGAAACCAATAACTCTAGCGGAGATCAACTGGGAAAAAGACCTTATGCAAACCTATGATGGAGAGGGAATCTGACAGCTTATTATTTTGCTCTGCGGTTTCAGGAAACCTATCTAATGTACCTGACATTTGGAACATGCAAAACTTAAGCGATTTCAGAGAAAACAGTAAAATACAATCAGTGAACTTTATCCATTTGTCAACACTTCAAAGTTGCTTTTTAATGAATTCCTTGACACTGCAGTATTTTTATGGCCCTGCCAGTGGCATAATATCTACACCTGGTGTTTTTATTGTGGTGTGTATCAGCGAAGGGATGAGGAAAACTGTACTTTTGTCACAGGGCTCACAAGGTTTTGAACATTATGATCCCAAGTCAAAAAGCGTTAATTGTCATGAGTTATTTCACTGAATTCAGAAAGGTATCTCACATATCTAACATGTCTGAATGCTCTGATTGAATGTCAGAGCATGCACCTTCTTGCAGCCCTTAATCCGATCCAATCTGTGATAGGGATCACAATATGACACTCTCAGAGCCATCCGTGGCAACCCTGTGGGTCACTGTCCACTCGCTGCTTTCAAAAGTCTACCTAAATACCCAGCTACAAGATCATGAGATACACTCATAAAGCACTTTTTATTTTTCTGGGGCAGTAGCTTGCTCAAATGCCACTCAGGCTGTATTGCTTTTCCTTGGTCACTGTTCCAGAATTCATTGTCAGGAGACAGAATTTGAGGATTGAGAGTTTTCAAAGATATATTGAAAAACTTGGGAAAAAACCCAAGAGAGCTAGCTAATAAAAACATTTAGAAGTAGATTCCAGAAAAAAAACCCACTGCCCAGCTACAAGAACAGTATTTCCAAACTGTTTTTCAGACACAGGATCCATGCCAGACAATCAGACTGTGTTTGATAATTCGGAGAATAAAACTGTTTTGTGATCCTTTAAGACAAATATCTTATACACAGACAAATGAGCTACGCTCTCATGCCTGCTCTCATGTCAAGCTGTCAGACAAAGTGCTACAGTAGAAATAAAACAAATACCAGATTTCCTTTTTTGTCTGGCTTTAAGAGAAGTATACCCAGAGCACCAAATAAATTCTCATTATGTTACTTTTCTTAAAATAACATTAGAAAGAAAACAGTTTAGCACATGAAAAATTCTTCTTCCATCATAGATTAGTTGGCAGGCCCTGATAAAGACACTGGAGACATTCCTTTTATCTGGTGGAAAATCTTTCTTCATTAGTATTGTTATTATAAATCTTATTTGTTAGTATTTTCTCTCCTTTTTATGTTGAAAAATGCTGGTGGGTGAAGGAATCGTACTATCTTCAGTAGGACATTATTAACCTAAGACTTCGGGAAGCTGCAGTTTGGTCATGGAGCTGTCTCTCATCTGCTCACGGAGCTGATGAACCAGCCAGCAAAGCCTTCTGCCAGGGGCAGGATGCCTCTTGCACCCTCTGGCCCCCAGTACAAGGCAGAGGACAGGCACCGCAGGCCTCAGTGCGTGGCACCTGAAGTGTTGAATGAGGAACTTTTTCCTCTTTGCACATGGGTGAGTCTGAGGCCGGTGTGGGGAGTGCTTGGCCCCAGCGGCCAGTGGGCAGGCGCCCTGCGGTGCCCTTTTTCATTACAGTTCAGTCTTGTACGAATGAAATCCACCGGCAAGAGCAGCAGGGCATAGACACCTCACCTTGCCTTGCCTCTGCCAAAAAGGTGCCAGGGCCGCATCACGCCCCTAAGTAGCCCAGGAGTCATGGCTCGTTGAGAAATCCAGCCAATAAAAATAAATTGGCACATGCAGTGATAAGAGTCAGAAAGCACTGATAAAACCATAAAGGCAGGAATAAGCATGATTTTGTTGCCCTTTCAATTTTAATTGCTGATCCCTGAAAACTCTTTTTCTTTCTCCTCTTCTTCTTGGTTCGCTTTCACTCCCCTCTTCATAGCTCTGTGGTTCTTGTGACCTTGCCAGGGTGTCTGCTTGCCCTTGTGCAAACAGAGATTCAATAAGTACAAAGTTAAAACTGCAAAACTGGGAGTGGTATTTTCTCCTGACATCCATTTTCTCCCGACATACATTTTCTCCCAAATGCAAGAGCAAGCTTCCTACCTGGGGCTATCTTGGTGCATCACAGAAACATTTCATATACTTAGAGCAGTGTTCAGAGTGTTGAGGGAGGGACAAGCAGAGTCTCTTACACACCTGGGCTTCTTGTTCTTCTCAGCCTTCTTGGATTTCTTCAATTGCTGATCCCTGAAAGCTCCTTTTCTCTCTTTCTCCTCTTTCCTTGTTTGCTTTCACTCCTCTCTTCATGGGTCTGTTTTCTCTTTCTGTTTCTGTGGTTTTTGACCTCCTGGGAAGGGCCTGCAGATCTTCAACAGTATTATTAGATAGGGAAAGCCATGGGAAACTTGAATCAATTCTTATTTTAACTAAATCTAGCACATTTTACCTTCTTTCTGCTGACAAGCTCTTCAGTTGTTCAAGGCACGCGAGGAAGTCTGCCATGCTTTCTGCAGTGACTGGAGGCAAAGCTACAGGCACCTAAAATGAAAATGTAGAAGTTAACGGGTGGCAAGGGCCTCCCTGGAGTAGTAGGCTACTGCTTACCAAATTTCTGCCTTAGCTCTCAAAAGGAGATGTCTTCGATTGGTTTGCATTATGCCCATTTCACACAGCCCCCTGCCCCAAGATAGACTTCATGAAGCTCTGATGAAGTAGGATCTCAGCTAAACTTTTCTGAAGTGGACAGCTACTAACAGGACAGCTCTAACAGGATCGTGGCATGAAGTGCAAAGGCAAACCTCCATCAGCCTTACTCTTAGCTTCTGCAGAGCTGCAGACTGATGACCTTACTTGCCCTTTTATCACAGGATTTTAGTCCACAGCAAGAAATAATTCCTTTCTTAAAAGACGCAGTTGCATAGGACCTTCTCTGAAGAGGACCAACTGTTTCTTGCTTGTGTTAATAACATGACAGTCTACTTCCCAGTCCACACTTCTCTGCTTTGTTTCTGTCCCAGAGGCACAAGTTCAGGGCATTCAGCACCTCCTTTCATTACTGTCCTGTAAATGCTCGTTTTCTGCCTCGCTTTCTGTGGCATCAGTCACAACGGATATCTCCTTCTGGAAGGGACCTCGCTTCAGAAATCTGACCAGACCTTGAAAAAGGGTCGACACCTCTTGTGTAGCATGTGAAGAAAGCACAGCTCGGTATCATTAATGTTTTTGCGATATGGAGTATCAGTGACTTTCCACCCTTCTGTCCTCGCTCTTTGCCCCTGAATTCCCGCGGACTGTTCTGCCCTCTAGTGACGGCCATGTTGTCTAACTGCGTCTCCCTCTCTCCCATTGAAGTGACACTGAGCAAAGACAAGATGCTGCGAACCTGAGGAGACCTCATAGCAGAGCCCAGGGAACAGAGCCAGCTGCTACCAGTCATCACCTGCGTGCCTGGGATAGTGAGTGCCTGGAGACATGAGGGATTGGACTGGGCTGCTGGCAGCCCTGACCTTGAAGGAATGGATCTATATCCTTGAAATGGTTAGATCTGAGAGTGAAGAGGAATTTAGCAAGAAAACAGGATGTGAGAAAAACAAGATATGGAGTGACATTCCAGCTGCCAACTATGGACTCGTGGCCGGTGCATGACGGCCAATCAGCGGTTGTGGTCAGGCGCGTGAACAGGAGCGCAACCAATCATAAAGCTAGCCAGCTAGAGGGGGAGGGTATAAAAAATGGAGTAAAATAAACACGGGTGCTCTGTTTGCTTTTGTTCTTGCTTTACTGCCTGCTTGAAACTAATCCTTCTGTCTCCTGTTTTTATTTGACTGCTGTGACAAACATAACGACAGAGACAGAACGAGGAGACAGGAAAAGTAGATTTGGAGGAGGCAGCTGTCAGAAGGAGCATGGCTTAGGGTGAGGGTTAGGGTTGAAAGACCTTGGAGGGGGGTTGCAAAGGGGCTACCGATGGAAGGGAGAGGCTGCAACTTCAGACTTAGTGTGTTTCCTAACCCTAACCCTCATCCTGACCCTAGACCTTTGCCACAGCTGAGCTTTGACCCAGACTGCTAAAGACAGCCGTCCCAAAAAAAGTAATCCAGGAAGAAATCTTTTTGTAGCCTATCATCCCCTTCCACTGGCAGCCTCTTTGCAGCCCCACTCCAAGGTCAGTTCCATGCTTTCTCTCTCTCTGCCCCAGCTCTAACCCTGACCCTAACTCTAAACTTGGGTCTCATCTGAGCTTTTAGACCAAGACACTGAGACACAGCCTAGGAGGAAAAGTTCTCCAGGGAGAAATATTTTGTGGCTTGCTTCTTCCACTGGCAGCCCCTTTGCAGCGTCCCTCCAACAGCTGTTCTATACTTTGTTTCTGTCCCAAACTTGTCCCTAACCTTAACCCTAGACTTTGTCCTTGACTGAGCCTGAGACCAAAACTCCACTATACACAGCCCAGGTGAAAAAGTTCACTGGGGAGACCTACTTTTGCAGTCTGCCTCTTCCATTGACAGCTTCTTTGCAGCCCCACTCCAATGACAGCTCTATCCTTCGTCTCCCTCCCAGCCTTACCCTTACCAAGAACCTCTATCCTGGCACCGTTGAAAAAGTTCATAGGGAGAAGTCTTTTTGCATCTTTTGTGCTAAGCCACTGTTCTTAGCTGTAGAACAGGTTCTCCCTCATGAACTTTTGCACCTAGGCTTTGGCTCAAGAACTTCCAGTGGCTGTGGTTATGGTTGGGAGAGAGAGAAAGTGTAGAAATGCCATGGGACAGGGGCTGCAAAGAAGTTTCCAATGGAAGAAGTAGGCTTCAATAACAGTTTTCTATCTGTTATTTTTTCACCTGGGCTAATGTTGGGTTACCTAGTAAGGCTCAGCCAGCCCAGGATCTAGTTTTAGTGTTAGGGTTAGGATTTGCATTAGGGTTAATCGTAGGTCTGGGAGAGAGAGAGACAAAGCCTACAGCTCGTGTTGAAGTAGGAGCTCTCTGTGCATTGCTGGAGCATCTTCCATATGTGGAGAGGCTGAGAGAGCTGGGACTCTTCTGCCTAGAGAAAAGAAGGCTCAGAGGGAATCTCATCCATGTGTACAAATACCTGATAGGAGGGAGTGAAGAAGAGGGAGCCAGGCTCTTCCCAGTAGTGCACACTGACAGGGCAAGAGGCAATGGACACAAATTAAAACACAAGAAATTCCACTTGAACACAAGAAAACAATTTTTACTGTGAGGGTGATATAACCCTGGAACAGGTTGCTCAGGAAGGTTGTGGAGTCTCCATCTTCGGAGACATTCAAAACCTGACTGGACGTGGTCATGGACAAGCTGCTCTAGCTGGTCCTACTTGAGCAGGGGAGGTTGGACTAGACGATCTGAAGATATGCCTTCCAACCTAAATAATCCTACGATTATTATTTTTAAGCATGGCTAAATTTATCAACATCTATTTAAAATAATTTATATAATTCCATTTGCTTGAAAAATCTATCAGCAGCATTTGTATGAGTGTGGGTGCCTTTGACTTGGTGTGCCTGCACGTATGTTTTTGAGAGACTCCTATCCTTGGACTTTGTGTGTCTGAGGAATCTTTTCATGTTTTCAGATTATATGATTTTCTCTTGAGCTTTGTACTAAGAAAATAACTAAGATCAAGGATTTTACTCCAGGAACACAGCATTTTGGCTTTGGGGGCTAGAAGAAAAACTTTTTTTTTTTTAATTCTGAGCACAATTGACAAGGTAGTTCATCACTGGCAGCTCTTGGGAACAAACTGTGGTTCCAGTATCTTCCTCATGGGCTACAGTTGAAAATTTTGTAGGAGTAAACGTTCAGCCTCATCTCTCTATCCCAATGTTGAGGCAAGAGTGGCACCTCTCAGCTAGGTATGAGCAATCATTCTTTTTTCTCCAGAAAAACACAGAATAGATGGATACATCCTGTAGACCAGATTATTTGTATCTCATTGACTAGATATAATATTTTTGCTTTTTTCCTCCTCTTATGTCAGAAATTAGGCACATCTGGAGATATGATGACAGATAAGATGAACCACCAGTGAGACACATGCAATTTCGGGTTTTGCCTCTTGAGCACATCAGTCTGAACTACTTGGAATCTGTGTGCAATGTTAATAACCTGTGAAACAATCATTATAAAGCTATAAAACTACATGGCATAATGTAATGCCAAAGTCAAGTTTGTAATAAGAGATTTTGGTGTTTCATAGCCAAGTAAAGTATTACTCTTAAAAACAGGTCACAAAGTCAAAAGTAAACCTTTATTGCTTCTGTCTGAAAAAAAATTAAACAGGAGCTCATGAGGAGTGAGTAAACACATATGCGAAATTATTAACTACACAAATAATTTGTGTCATTGTTTGCACTTGTTATCAGCAGTAAAATTTATATCTAACTAGTCCTTTCTATCATTTGCTTGCGTGTGATCAGCGGCAAGAATTTACCCCGTTACCACAGGACACAAGGTTGTGTGTTCATTTCAATGACAAAGTGCACTGTGATCCTTTGTTCCCGCTTTGGTTAATTACGATCCCAGTGCAGCCAGGGATCTGCAGATCTGCAAGTAGAATTGCATTTGTTAGCTCCTTTGACATTTCCAGTTACTTTATGTTTACTATCTAATTTTTTTAACAACTTTGGGAGACAAAATGCCCCCTAGGTGTTCATTATTACAACAGGATTGTGGTAAGACAAATGCTTATTCATGTCTAGATTTTAATTGTACCTAATTAACATTTTTTTAACTCTGCAGCTCTTTTTTCATATTGTAAAAGAGCAGTGCAAAGACAACATTTTATCCATTGAAGAATGATGCTGTTTAGTTTAAACTGTGGGCTACCACCTCAGTCTGCAGAACTGGTGTCTGATGAAAGTTTTAACACTTTCTTTTAAGGACAGGCACAGATTTTCATGTCTATGCCTAACATCCTTCTACCACTGCCAAACACTCACTATGGAAAGCCACACAAAATAATCTTGTCTTTGTTGTTTCACCTTTATTAATCCTTTTTTTTTGGGAAATTTTATTTTCTTCTACCTCAAGTGCTTCCTCCAGATGCTCATAAAACAACTTCATTATGGTGGGCCCAACCCAAAACCTGTAAACTGCATTAGCTTTATTTTTGTTGGGTTTCTTTGCAGATCACACTACTGATCACATTGCGGCTGGAATGAACTATGCAACAGAAACAGGTCTTGATTTTGCAAAGTAAGAGATGGTCCAAAGTGAAACTTGTCATTATTTCACTGTCAGAAACACTGCTAATGTCACTATGCAATTATTTGTTTGTATTTCTTGTTGGTCTATGTAAAAATCTACGAATATTTGTAACTTCTGGAATGTACTGACACAGAAGTTAGACAAATTCATGGACAGAAAGTCTATAAAAGGACAATGGAAGGACTAATCAGGAACGTGCCTTGTAAAATCGCTTATGCAATAATCGTGGATGCTGAGAATATGAGGGCAATGGACAACAGAAGGTGGCCTGGCTCACATGAAATTCCAAATAACATTTCCTTTGTCATTGCTTGAGACAAAAAGATAGCAAAGGCAGGACAAATTATGCTTTTAACTTGATATGATCACATATCATGTCTCAGGGACAGGATCCTAGCCTGTACTGGGCTCTTGGTTATTTCATCCCAGGTACAGGACTTTGCACTTGTCTGTTAAACTTCATACTGTTCTTGCCAGCCCACTCTTCCACCTGTCCAGGTCTCTGTAAGATGGCTCTCCCTTCTGATGTGTCCACCTCATCACCCAGTTTTCTGTCATCAGCAAACTTGAGGCTGCTTCCAGTCCCATTGTCGAGATGATTTATGAAGATGTTGAACGGCGTGGGGCCCAGTATAGATCCCTGGGGGTCCCCACTTGTGACAGGCTGCCAGCCTGAGTAAAGAACCATTGATCACCACCCTCTGAGTGCAGCCTGTGAGCCAGTTCCTATCTGTCTCATAGACCACCTGTCCAATCTGTACCTTTCCAGTTTGTCCAGGAGAAGGATGTGGGAAACAGTGTCCAACAGCAAACAACATCCACTGCTCTCCCCATGTAAACAGAAGATGTTATTTTGTTGTAGAAGGTGATCAGGTTTGTCAGGCCTTTGGTAAATCTATGTTGGCTTTTCACAATCAACTGCTTCACTTGGTTTGTGATCGTTTCTAGGAGGAGTTGTTCCATCACTTTACCATGGACTGAAGTAAAACTAATCACAGAATCACAGAATGTTAGGGATTGGAAGGGACCTCAAAAGATCATCTAGTCCCATCCCCCTGCCAGAGCAGGATTACCCAGATCATATCACACAGGAACACGTCCAGGTGGGTTTTGAATGTCTCCAGAGAAGGAGACTCCACAACCTCTCTGGGCAGCCTGTTCCAGTGTTCAGTTACCCTCACTGTAAAGAAGTTTTTCCTCATATTTATGTGGAACCTCCTGTGTTCCAGCTTGCACCCATTGCCCCTTGTCCTGTCAAGGGATGTCACTGAGAAGAGCCTGGCTCCATCCTCATGACACTTGCCCTTTACATATTTATAAACATTAATGAGGTCACCCCTCAGTCTCCTCTTCTCTAAGCTAAAGAGACCCAGCTCCCTCAGCCTCTCCTCATAAGGGAGATGTTCCACCCCCTTAATCATCTTCGTGGCTCTGCGCTGGACTCTCTCTAGCAGTTCCCTGTCCTTCTTGAACTGAGGGGCCCAGAACTGGACACAATATTCCAGATGCGCCCTCACCAGGGAAGAGTAGAGGGAAATGGGCCTATAGTTTCCTGGGTCCTCTTTTGGGCCCTTCTTGTAGATGAGTATGACATTCGCCCTCTTCCAGTCATCATGGACATCCCCTTAACTCCATGACTTTTCAAAGATTATGGACAGTGGCCTTGGAACAATGTCAGCCACTTCTCTTAACACCCTGGGGTAGATTCTGCCCAGGCCCAGACTTATGTGGGTTGAGCCTTTGCAAGAGGCCGCAGACCAGCCCTTCCTCCACTACTGCTGGGTTGGCACATGTTGTCGTAGCTACTTGATCCTGGGGTCCAGCTAAGCCAGTAAAGGCAGAGGCAAAGACAATAGTGAGAACCTCTGCCTTGTCAGCATCATTAGTAACTAGTTTCCCTGCCTGTTTAGCAATGGGCCTGTGTTTTCCCTCTGTCTTCCCTATGCTTCTGCTTACTGCTCACATATCTGAAGAACCTTTTCTTGTTGTTCTTGACATCTTTGGCAAACATCAGTTCTAGCTGAGCCTTAACCTTCCTGACTGCATCTCTGTATACCCTAGCAAGGTTCTTGTAGTCTTCAATGGGTATTTGGCTGCCTTTCCATTGCTGGTATGGTTCCTTTTTTTTGCTTTTAATCACGTGCAAAAGCTCATTCTTGTCCACTGAAATTTGCACTACACAAGTGCTCAAAATTTAAGTACTCTGTCTGGTACAGTGGGAATATGAACTTCATTTCTTTCAGGTAAAAGATGTTTTACGTGTTTTTGTACTATCATATATAAAACTTATTATGTCTCATGATGACATAAGCCGTGGTCAATGGCTCAATATTTGGATGAAGACCAGTGATGAGGTGGTGTCCCTCAGGGGTCTGTTTTGGGACCAGTACTGTCTAATATCTTCATCAATGACATAGATGATGGGATTGAGTGCACCCTCAGCAAATTTGCACATGACACCAGGCTGAGCAGTGCAGTTGACACGCCTGAGGGACGGGATGCCATCCAGAGAGACCTGGACAAGCTGGAGAAGTGGACCCACGTGAACCTCATGAGGTTCAACAAGGCTAACTCCAAGGTCCTGCACACGGGTTGGGGCAACCCCCAGTATCAATACAGGCTGGGGGATGAAGGGATTTAGAGCAGCCCCGAGGAGAAGGACTTGGGGGTACTGGTGGATGAAAAAGTGGACATGAGCCGACAATGTGCGTTCACAGTCCAGAAAGCCAACTGTATCCTGGGATGTATAAAAAGAAGTGTGGCCAGCAGGTTGAGGGAGGTAATTCTCCTCCTCTACTCTGCTCTGGTGAGGCCCCACCTGGAGTATGTGTCCAGCTCTGGAGTCCCCAGTACAGGAAAGACATGGACCTGTTGGAGTGGGTCCAGAAGAGGGCCATAAAAATGGTCAGAGGGCTGGAACACCTGTCCTGTGAGGAAAGGCTGAGAGAGTTGGGGTTGTTCAACCTGGAGAAGAGAAGGCTCCAGCAAGACCTTATTGTGGCCTTTCGATACTTAAAGGTGGTCTTATAAGAAAGATGAGGACAGAATTTTCAGTAGGGCCTGTAGCAATAGGACAAGGAGTAAACTAAAAGAGGTTAGATTCAGGCTATATATAAGGAAGACATTTTTTACGATGAGGGTGGTGAAACACTGGAACAGGTTGCCCAGAGAGGTGGTAGATGCCCCATCCCTGGAAACATTCGAAGTCAGGTTGGGCAGGGCTGTGAGCCACCTGATCTAGTTGAAGATGGGGGGTTGGACTTGATGACCTTTAAAGGTCCCTTCCAACCCAAACTGTTGTATTATTCTATGGTTCTATGATTTCATGATTGATGGGTACTGTACAAATAAGCTAGGGTCAGGATTTTTGCCATTGCACAAAAATCTTGGCTCACATTAGTATGCCATACAAATATGTCTGCTTATTTTTTTGTGAAAAATGGATGACAATGATATCACTTGAGTCCAAATGTGATGTGAACCATAGCATTTAGGGTAAAGTTAACACAAGCTATTGCACAGCTGTGTTTAAATACCAGTATTCACCTAGCTCATTTGAATATAGAGCTGCCTGGAAGTCATTTCTCCATTTGTTGTTTGTGTTACTGAAGTTATGTGATATTTGGAAACTTCTCTTTGCCTGCAGGTGTGATCTCATCAGCTTCTGACTGCTTCTGGAGCAACTAATTCTGGAAACCATTTCTAGGCACATTAAGGACAAGAAAATCACCAGGAGTAGTCAGCATGGCTTCACCAAGGCGAAGTCATGCTTGAACAACCTGATAAAGTTCTACAATGACATGAGTAGCCTGGTAGATGAGGGAAGCACAGTGGATATTGTCTACCTGGACTTCAGTTAGGACTTTGACACTGTCTCCCATAAGATCCTCATAGAAAAGCTGTTGATGTATGGGCTCGATGAGCAGACACTGAGGTGGACTGAACACTGGCTGAATGGCCAGGCCCAGAAGCTGGTGATCAGTGGCATGAAGCTTAGTTGGAGGCCAGTAATTCGTGGTGTATCCTGGGCATCAATACTGGGTTCAGTCCTGTTTAACATCTTCATTAATGATCTGGATGATGGGGCAGAGTGCAGCCCCAGCAAGTTTGCTGATGACACAAAACTGGGAGGACTGGCTGAAACACCTGAGGATTCTGCTGCCATCCAGAGGGTCTGTGAAAAGCTGGAGAAATGGGCCAACAGAAACCTCATGAAGTACAAGAAGGAGAAGTGCAAAGTCCTGCACCTGGGGAAGAACAACCCTATACACCAATATATGATGGGGTCCACCCATCTGGAAAGCAGCTTGACAGAAAAGGACCTGGGAGTACTGGTGGACATCAAGCTGAACATGAGCCAGCAATATGCCCTTGAGGCAAAGAAGGTGAATAGTGTGCTGGGCTGAATTAGACAAAGTATTGCCAGCAGGCAGAGGGAGGTGATCCTGCCTGTCTGCTCAGCACTGGTTTTCTGGTCCAGTTCTGAGCTCCTCAATATGAGAGAGACATGGACATACTGGAGAGAGTCTAACAAAGGGCCATGAAGATGATTAAGGGACTGGAGCATCTCTCCCATGAGGAAAGGCTGAGAGAGCTGGGACTATTCAGCCTGGAGAAGAGAAGGCTCGGGGAGATCTCGTATATATATATATATATATATATATATATTCAACACCTGAAGGGTGCAAAGAGGACAGAACCAGGCTCTTTTCACTGGTGCCCAGTGACAGGAGAAGAAGCAATGGGCACAAACTGAAACACAGGATGTTCCTTCTGAACATCAGAAAGCACTTTATCACTGTGAGGGTGGCCAAGCACCGGCACAGGTTGCCCAGGGACATTGTGGAGTCTGAAGTTTTGGAGATATTCAAAGTCACCTGCACGTGGTCCTGGGCAACTGGCTCTAGGAGGCCCTGCTTGAGCAGGGGGTTGGACCAGATGAGCTCCAGAGGTACCTTCCAACCTCCAGCCAGAAAACAAACCTTATAAACCCTGTCATAGGCAGGAGAAAGACTCATTGTTGTTAGATGGCAGGGATTAAAACATAAAGCCTTAATCAGCAGAATTGCTGTGAATGACTTTATGAGTAAAAGGGCTTTCTCAAAGCTGTCCTGTCCACCTGTGTGGGACAGGCTGCCATTTGCAGGCAGAGAGAGGTGAGGCTTCACTCAAAAAATACCAGTCTCTTTTACCCAATCGATGTACCTGCACTTAGCAGAATATCTTCTCTTCAAAATCACTCCATCGGTTAGATCCAAGAGACTCTCCACTGCTCTTGTTTGGGAAGAGATTGCAGATGGAGGTGAAAAGAGGAATTTCATGTATAAATCTGCCCCCTCACACTGCGGTGGGGTAGATGCTGCTGGCAGTGCTGGAAGCTCATAGACCGTCCTGGGAAATGCCCTTTTAACCTCCAATGCGGTGTACAAGGCTGAGGGCAAGACAATTTCACCACGAGAAACAGAGCCACATGGTTCAGTATCTAATGGCAGAGATTATGTTCTGGTGAAGAATCCCTTCCAAAGCCACAGATGAAAATACATGCCGAGCAGTGTGTTTCAATGTCTTCCATTATGTATGGTTATAAACGGATGCCAGTTTATGAGGCTAAATTACAATGCGTCATTTATAAAAATTAAAAAAAAAAAACCAACAACATATAACTGAAAATGAGCAGCAATTATGTTCCAGTTCTTTGAAGCCCTTTATGAATCACTGACCAAGACAAATGGCATTTACAAACCAGATGAAATCTCATGATTAAAAGTGGCCCAGAGACTCTGGAGACAGTCGTTTTGTGTAGGATGCCAGTGCTGCCATGAGACATAGGGCACTCATCCCCATGACACCTCATAGGGAGGATTTCTTCTTTTACTGACCTGTGTGAGGCAAAGACTGTGCTCTCTATCTGGACATTAAATTCTTAAAAATGCATAATGTTTGACATATTTCATCAAGTATTTTCTTCTTAAAAAAAAAGAGAGCAAAGTTTCTTTAAAATATGACATTTCGCACTAAGAGTGTGATATCAGTGGGCTGGAAATTCGCTGACCGCAACCAAAAATGTTTCTCCACCCTTGTTTGTATGCTGAATGCTGCTGCAAATATGATTTTTTTTTAGTTCAACCACCTCTACTACACCCCTACTTTTATCTGCCTTCTTCAGTATTCATCAACTATTCTACACATTCAAGATCCATTACAACCGTCTCCTGGGCTGCTTCTCAGCTATCATTCTCATCTCTCATTCACCATTTAGCACTACCTTAATGTCTGACCCAACGGACCAATTCCAACCACATCTATCTAAAAATTCATGGCTTGTGGTAGAATAACTATTGGTCCCAGAGATATGGAAAAAAACCCCACAATGTGAGATCATTATTGCTGGGGTCCTAGAAAACATGAATCTGCTAGAGAACATCCTTGCAGAACAGATGCCTTTCAGACCCAATTAGAGCTCACATCTCAGACACCAAAGATAGAGTTGGCAGAACTGCCTTAGCGATATGCTCTCTCTTTCCACCCAAACCCAAGACATAAGTTAAGGAAACAGCAGAAGAAAAAAGCATTGTTCCCACATAGGAAGGGTTAAGGCAGAGTTACCTAGCAAGTCCTTCACTTCAGTGGTGAGCAGAGACAGAAGATTTATTCTACTACAGTGTAGCCCATAGAGCCAGTACTCTTGACTACAGCATTAAAGTGAAATGGTGGTTTGATCAAGCCTTTGAGCAGCTATAAACAGAACTGCCAGTTTATTTCATTTTTATGAGAAAGCTTAACATTCCTGAGCTGGTGTGATGGAAGCCAGAGGTAGCATTTTGCATCTCTTTCTTAGGACCCTTGCTACATTTTTCTCAAGCCTTATTGTCAGTGCAACCCACGCCTGTTTTACCCACTTGAAGGCACATTTCTCTGTGTTCATGGGTGCGTGCATCTGCCACTGCCACCAGTGCCACACACAGAGGTGGGATTGCAACAGCCAGCCTGCAGATTGGGGTAGTGTGTGGCATTGAGGGACTGGCTGGTGTGAAGACATTGTTCCCGGAGCAGCTGTTGCACAGCCCTGAAAATCTGCCCGTGTCCCCGCCCTACAACAAGCATGGCATTGTTTTAATATCTAAAGCAAAGTTCTGCACATTTAAAATATTGCCAGAATATCTGCTATTAGAAATCATCTGGGGCCTGGCATTAGATTGCAAGTCCTTTGAGGGCAAGGACCGTATATTTATTTCACACGTATACAGTACCTCAGTACCCTCGATAGCTGGGTTATGCCTCATGATTGAATGTGTTGCCACCATACATGTAGATGAGTATATGAATGACGGATAACTGTCTCTGAAATAATGAAACCCCAAATAAATGTGACAATGACAGCTCCATTTATTAAATATCCAGAAAAGTGTTCATTTTCCTCTCTGTATCAGGTCATGTGTTCTTCTGAACACTATGCATAGCTCTGGCCACCTACCAGAGAAATGATTCGTTCCTCTTTCAAACCTAATGATATTTCTGAAAAAAAGAGCACTACCTGAATTCCAGCTGAGATCAAAAAAATGCTGCAGAAAATTGGACCAATGAGTCAGCACTTACCTATTGTGTTCTAAATTAATTTCATACTAAAATGCATATACTAAGGTGGGCAAGATGACAAGATGTTGACATTTTTGTCCCTGAGGCGACAGTGACTCAGTAATGACTCTGCTTTCGTCTGAGCCACAGATAAATCTGTAGCTGATGCTATGCAACATGGATAGCTGAGTCAGAAATAAGGCTCTAAACAGATCTGTGTTTTGCAGCCAGAAGCTGATGAGATCACACCTGCAGGCAAAGAGAAGTTTCCAAATATCACATAACTTCAGTAACACGAACAACAAATGGAGAAATGACTTCCAGGCAGCTCTATATTCAAATGAGCTAGGTGAATACTGGTATTTAAACACAGCTGTGCAATAGCTTATGTTAACTTTACCCTAAAGACTACAGTCCACATTATATTTGCAATCGAGTGGTATCATTGTCATCCATTTTTCATAAAAAATAAGCAGACATATTTGTATGGCATACTAATGTGAGCCAAGATTTTTGTGCAATGGCAAAAATCCTGACCCTAGCTTATTTGTACAGTATGCATTAATCATCATAAGACATAAGAATTTTTATATATGATAGCACAAAAGCATATAAAACATCTTTTAACTGAAAGAAATGGAAGTTCATATTCCCACTGTACCAGACAGAGTATTTAAACTTTGAGCACTTTTGTAGTGCCAATTTCAGGGGACAATAATTATCTGAATAAGAGTAACAATTGCCATAAGTTGAATTTAACAACATGTCAACAATTTCAGTATCCCTACAACGGCTGTGGAGAGAGCGTCCCTTAAGATTTACCTATAATGAAACTTTGAAGTGCTCTACATCATCCTAAAGGACAGTCGAATTAATTGTCCCTAGCATGAAGCTTTGTTTTGTGAATTCTGCCATGCATATGTATCGACAGTATGTGTAGTGTAGTACTCAAGCACTCCTCAGACGCTGTGCTTCAATCACTGGGCATTTGGTAGTGAGGAGGCTTAACCTCATTTGACACCAGCTGAGTTGCTGGATTCCTATCTTCTCCCCTTCACTTTCATGGAAGGTCAGTGTCCAGTCAAAATTATACATCTACATTTGCTCAATAGCCTGTAATGAAATACAAGCATTTGGGAAGGGGTGGGTTTATCCCACAGATATCATGCACATCTTTCAGCACAGGCTCAGTCCTTCTCTGGAGGTAAATCCCTTTCTGCTGCAGCACAGCTCCAGCAGACTTTCTGTGAGTGAAGTTAGGTTTCTAGTGCACAGATAACCATGCTCCAGTACTTCTGCTTTAGGCTTTGTGGCAGTCCATATCAAACCAAACAAAATGCTTAGCAGCCACCTGAAAAAATGCACTCCATACACCTGGAAAAACAGAGACTATTGTATCCTCATTACTAAAACCACTTGGAGAGTGATCGCATTCTGTCTTCATGCTACATTAAACCGATGTAGTCCATAATCCCAGAGTTGCAGCCTGATGATTCACCGTTTCCCACAGCATTCTCCTGGAGAAACTGGCTACTCATGGCTAGGATAGGCATATACTTTGCTGGGTAAAAAACTGGCTGGATGGCTGAGCCCAGAGAGTTGTGGTGATTGGAGTTAAATCCAGTTGGCAGTCAGTCACAAGTGGTGTTCCCCAGGGCTCAGTATTGGGGCCAGTTCTCTTTAATATCTTTATCAATAATCTGGATGAGGGGATTGAGTGCACCCTCAGTAAGTTCGCAGATGACACCAAGTTGGGTGGGATTGTTGATCTGCTGGAGGGTAGGAAGGCTCTGCAGAGGGATCTGGACAGGCTGGATCGATGGGCCAAGGCCAACTGTATGAGGTTCAACAAGGCCAAGTATCGGGTCCTGCACTTGGGTCACAACAACTCCATGCAACGCTACAGGCTTGGGGCAGAGTGGCTGGAAATCTGCCTGGTGGAAAAGGATCTGGGGGTGTTGATCGATGGCCAGCTGAACATGAGCCAGCAGTGTGCCCAGGTGGCCAAGAAGGGTGACAACATCCTGGCTTGTATCAGAAATAGTGTGGCCAGCAGGACTAGGGAAGTGATTGTGCCCCTGTACTCAGCACTGGTGAGGCCACGCCTTGAATACTGTGTTCCGATTTGGGCCCCTCACTGCGAGAAAGACCTTGAGGTGCTGGAGCAAGTCCAAAGAAGGGCAACAAAGCTGGTGAAGGGTCTATATCACAAGTCTTGTGAAGAGCGGCTGAGGGAACTGAGGTTGTTTAGCCTGGAGAAAAGGAGGCTGAGGGGAGACCTTATTCTCTCTACAACTACATGAAAGGAGGTTGTAGCGAGGTGGGTGTTGGCCTCTTCTCCCAAGTACCAACTGATAGGACCAGAGGAAACATTCTATAGTTCTATGATTCTATGACTTAAATCTACACAGACACACGGCTCAGCTGTGTGAAATGAAATATTTCTGTGATGCACCAAGATGGTCCCAGGTAGGAAGCTTACTCTTACATTTGGGAGAATATGGATCTCAGGAGAAAAATACCACTCCCAATTTTGCAGTTTTAATTTTGTACTTGTTGAAGCTCTGTACAATCACAAGCAGACACCCTGGCAAGGTCACAAGAATCACTATTTTTAGCTATTTGACCTGCTATTTAAGTAAAAAAGGCGAAGTCCCACTTTTTCGTTCATGTCAGTTGGCAACCCTGCTGCTGGCTTGTAGTGTCTGAAATCCCAAATAAGCAGCAAGGATTTGTTCGAAGTAGCTTTAGGCAATATTGGCACTTCTTAGAAAGGTCATATTTCACCTGAGATAATTTAGAGAAAATATTTTTTTTAAAAAAAGACAAAAACACCTAGGCCCTATGCAGAAGGGATCTAGTCTGGTGCCTTTGTATTTTTTTTCTGCACTGCCCACTAGAGAGCAAGGCAGTCCAGGATGGCTCAGTGCAAACTGATCAAACCAGACAGCTCAGCAGGGTGTTTTGCAGAAAGAGGGGCTTACGTCCTGGAAGCAACACAGTCCCAGACGGCTCAGGGGCTCTGCCTGAGGGTGTGTGGCCTGTGGACTTTAGTTGGTAGCAAGGGACAGTGAGGGATTATGCCGCTCAGGTTTTGGAAAGGACTACATCGTAGCTACCCAGGAGCTCTCTGTTGAGCCCTACCGCACGGCAAAGGGGCCCTGTAAATCTCTGTAAATTCACAGTTCTCTGAGGTTATTACACATGGTTAGAAGGGGCCAAGCAACACTGTAGTCACTGCTGGTAAGAGTTCTCTCTTCTGTGCTATAACCAATTCCTTTTGAATTGTATTTCCTAAAGAAAGAAGAACTAAATCACACCTATTCCTGTCTTTCTGGTTCCATCAGTGCTTTCTGAATCTATCGTTGTAGGTGCTGATTTATTTTTATTGGCTGGATCTCCCAGCTGAGCTGTGACTCCTGAGCTACCAGGGGCAGGATGAGGCCCTGGCACCTTCTTGGCAGAGGCAAGGAGAGGCACCCGTGTCCTGCTGCTCTTGCCAGCAGATTTCATTCACGCACAACTGAGCCGGAACAAAAAAGGAAAACACGGGGCTCCTGCCCACCAGGCACCAAGGCCGAGTGCTCCTGCCGCACCACCCTCAGACCTAACCCTCCCCCACTCATGCAAAAGGGAAAAAAGTCCCTTTGGATGACACCACAGGTGTGAGGTCAGCGCTGAGGCCTGTGCTGCCTGTCCTCCACCTTGTACTGGGGTGCAGAGGGTGCAAGAGGCATCCCGCTCCGCACAGGAGGCTTTGCTGGCTGGTTCATCAGCTCCACAAGCACATGCCCACCAGCAGGCAGAGCTGAGAGATGGCTCCATGACCTGGGAAAAGCACTGAGAAGTTCATAGAGAAGGTTGCTCTGGGGTAACTTCTAGTTCTGCTTTGCAGTCTCAGTTAGTTGGGTTAAAGTTTCTGGTCTTCTGGGTGCTTATTTAAACTGAACTTGCAAACATTTGCTGCTTTACCCTTGGCCCTATTTTCCTATTGTATCTGAGGGGATGTTATCATCAACCCACTGACTATGGGCTTTGCCACGGGAAGACCGTGGCAGTTCAGCTTGACGCAATCCCTTTCTTCAGAGTGAAAATAATCAGCTTTTTCTCTTCCACGCTCAGCGCCAGCGCCGGGAAATGAGCCCGGCCCGGCCCGAGGCCGCGGCCCCCCGCTGCCGGCCCCGCGGCGGGGGCGCCCCATGCCGCCATCCCGCCGGGCAGCGCCGCGCTGCGCCGCCAAGTGGCGGCAGCGACCCACTGGCCGCGGGCGGCTCCGGCCTTCTCGGCTCGGCTCGGCTCGGCTCGGCTCGGCTCGGCTCGGCTCAGCTCAGCTCGGCTGCACTTGGCTCTCTGCTCGCGGCGCCCCTCCGTCCTGCCGCTGAGGCGCCCGTTGGGGCCGGCGCGGACAGGCGGTCCTGACTCAGGAGTTACAGCAAACCCTGTGGTTAGACCGCTTTGCCTGTGACAGCGCGGCGGATGGTCTGGAAACAGCACCAGCTGTAACAGTGTGTTTTATTTATACGGAGAAGCGAATGCAGGGACTGGCCGATTTAGGCACAAGTGTGCTTGGTATCCCGCACTTTTATCAGTTCCCGTTACGTGTCACGGGTTACCTGGTGCCGAGCTGTGCCGTTTCATGGCAGCTGCGGCAGCGAAGGAGCAGGACTGGGTAAGCCCCGGCCGCTGCCCGGGTGCGCGCTCTGCTGCCTCCCGCCGGCCCAGTCTGGGGAGCGGGGCGGGCGCTGGTCGCACTGGTCTGAGCATCCACCGCAGCGCGGCCGAGCGTACGGGTTGAGACATGTGGGGCGCGGGGAGGTGTAACCAGCTTGTGAGCTGAAAGCAGGAAGCGGATTAATGGGGATTTGAAGTCACTACGGAGGGAATTGCAGGGGATGTGTACAGGCTCATGTTTGATATGATCTTTCCTCCCCCCTCTATACGCAAGTTGTATTTAATTGCACAAACGTAGCCCTTTGCCTTCACCTTTCAGAGCAACTTCTCATCACTATAGAGATGTCATCACTGAGACAGCTCCATACAGTCACAAGACCCACTGCAATAGAGACGGAACACAAACCGCGTTTTTATGCACATCTGAACGACAGTAATAAGGCAGGCAACACACAGGCAAATGCAGCTGAGCTTGTGCCTTCTGAATATGCTGTGGTTTTGAGCTCCATTGTTTTGGGGTCTTCATGGGTCAGCCCTATTGTGCATTTCCCTGTAGCCCTTCAGATTCTCTCTCCTAATCTGTACACCCTGTGCTATGCATACTGTATCCAAGTAATTAAATTTCCATGATGAAACCAGAAACAAACTTTATACACCCTGTCAGAGGCAGGAGAAAGACTCACTGTTGTTAGATGGCAGGGGTTAAAACGTAAAGCCTTAATTAGCAGAAGAGCTATCAAGTCTTTTCAGGTATAGGTTGAAGGGCCAAAAATTCACAGACTTGCAGTGGTTCTGAACCTCACGCTGTAGGTCCAGCAGGGCCAGGCTTCCAGAGTTGCGATCTGGTAGGCATGTTCTGCTGTGTTTCAGGGAGTAAAACGATGGTTGCATTTGTCACATTTATCTAAATCCTTTCATCTTTAGGGGTCTAAGGAGGAAAAAAGGAATCAAGATTAATCCCCAGATAGTGGAGGAACGATTTCTATTGGATAGGTCATAATTTCTATAATTTTAGGAATAATTCTTAGTCAACACCTCCATTGTATAATATAGATTGATTTAAACTCAATCGAAATTGAGGAGTGCCCCTAGTAAAGCTGTAGGAAGAGTTTCCCTCCAGCTACTCCCTGGCAGACTCCAGCAGCAGTGGTAGGTGATTACAGAAGCTGTCCTCATGGGACCTTTGCACAGCCAAGGGAGAAATGTTCAACCCTGCTTTCATTTGCGAAGTCTCAGGGCAGGCTGGAGGAAAACCAGAGTGAGCCAGATGGCACCCAGGGCTGGCCAAGCCACTGCTTTTTTCAGTCATCTGCAGCAAACATTAACATGCCATAAAACTTAAGAGTTGGAGCTCTTTTCTAGAACAGTTGCATTTAATGCCTATTTTTATAGAGCATGATTTCTTGTGTATGACTTTTTACCCTGTACAGTGTCTTCCCTGCCTTCCCTAAATCTATGACTTTGTGCCTCAGTGAGCTTATTATCAGTTTCTCCTTTCCTTGTTTATGAGAAGAGGAACTATGCTATGTTATTTTTGGGTTATCTGATTTGATGGGGTCTGTACACCAATAGTTTTTGAGAGTGCACCCAAGTCATCCTGTATTATTCAGTACTTGTTAAATGTCAAGAAACAGAGACATGGAATGTAAGTGTTGTCACCACAAGGTGAAGTCTGTGAGTGACTGAATGCAAACACATGTATGTTTGTATTGACAATTATCATCTGTTACGTTATTTTATCTGTATGTTGCTTAGTTTTCAAGTTATGTAGGAGGCCTAGAAAAATGGAGCTGCTGTAACTGTGGCTAGGTATGTCTTTGCATTCTTTGCATTGTCTTTGCATTTTATGGAAAAAAGACTTTCTTGCTTTTTGTATCTGCATATTGTTGGGGTTTTTTTTCTGTTAGCATCAATTCTCTTACAGACTGTGTAATGGAGGTACCTCTAGATTTATATTCCCAGGCACTGATGTTTCCTTAAATTTTCATGAAACTCTTATCCTCAAGTATTGATATTTATTTCTTTGTAAGCTTAAAACAATACAAGAAAACAGAAGATATTAAGGAAATAAATATAGCAAGAGTAGCCAGTTAAATAATTGTCACGGTTTAAAGCTGGGCTGGCTATTAAACCTGCGGCAGATGCCCTCTGTTATCCCCCCCCCCTCCCCCCAGAGGGAAAGGGAAAGGGAAAAGGGAGAGAGACTTCTGGGTTGGAAAATTAAAACAGTTTTAATAAACTATAATAATGAAAAAAAAAGTATAATAATAATAATAGAAATAATCAAATATATACAAATATATATACAAAACCAAGATTGAGCTCCCCTGAAGTCAGCCACGTCACCACCGGCACTGCAGGGCAGGCTCCGGGAAGGCCCAGGCTGGGCCTAGCGATGGTCGAGAGCTGGATTCAGGAATGCACGGATCGGGATCGGGGGCAGCAGGAAAACAGACGGAGTCCTCCCTGGACACCGGCCATAGCAGAAAGAGAGCGAGACCCTCGTGATCCCCCCGCTTTATACTGAGAATGACGTGTATGGGATGGAATACCCTCGTTGGTCAATTTTGGGTCACCTGCCCTGTCTGCTCCCCCCTGCAGCTGCGACCCCCCCTTCGGCTCTTCACTCATAAGCAGTGAGGAATTCAGCAGTGACCTTGGTTTCTCTCAAGAACAAGTACAGCAAGAGCCTTTCTGCACAACATCCCTACCGGTGCCTCAGTGATAACTACAAACTTCGAGCGTTATCAGTCCTGGAAGCAGACACTGTCCGCAAAAACATGCAGTTAGTTTTAGAAAGTGCAGTTACTTAGAGGAGACTTAGCTGAAAGTAAAAATCACTGAAAGGAAAATCGGCCTGGTTTAGGCCAAACCAGGACAATAATACAAGCAGAGCAGGACACATTAATAATTTCAAAAGTGAAACAATTAACCCTGAGGAAACTGAGGATCAACAAAGGCTTGCAGGCAGCCTGCCTAATCACAGTTATAGAGTAGCAACAGTTTGTTGTCTGTCTGCAGAGCCCTTCTTTCTTTTGCCCCCGATAAAATGTTTAGCACACCTTGTACGGCGCAGCAGGGGCTTGAGCACATGAGCTCATTGTTTCGCTGTTTGTACCTCCCTTCCCCAAATGCCTGGAATTTCTGGTTACGCAGCAACCGCAGGGGCGTCCAAATCCTGCACTTTGCCATATGCGATAACGTCTATGGTCTGGAGTGGTCTTAGGGATGAAAAGCCATGGTGCTTGGACCTGCAAAAAGAACAAGGAGTGAAACCTGCAGGCTGTACTACCTGGATTTCATTAGAGTGGGTCACAAGGAGCATTTCAGCCATGGTGATTTATGAGTCTGGAATCACTTTATCAACATTGTCTTGCTTCTACTCATCGTGTCTTCCTGGACATTTTCCATGCAACCCAAGACTGTGATGCCTGATAACTGTAGGACTGAAAACTGTGACACATTAAACAGACCTCCATGTCATGGTCTGAGATTTTCTGCACCCACTGGCTCTCACCAGTTTTAGAAAATAATTGCCTTATTAATGTAAAATTGCAACAGTGGTATTGTAATGCAGGAAGAGCTTGGGTGCTGAAATTTTTTTCACTTTTTGGTAGGAAAGCATGTAGCTTAGCGGGGACCAGCAGGGTAAGGAAAGGAAGTATGGGAAGGTACTTACCTGTCTTTTCCTCTTAGCTAGAACCAAGTGTTCCATATGGGAAACAGGGTTTTTGAACATAACCTTCATGAAAATATCCGTTAACTATGCTCTCATTCCCTGTGTGTCAAAACTTTTTGTACAGAAATAACAGACAACTTTTGTGAAAGCAGGAAGCTTGACTCCATTAACGTTACAGCTTATGGAGCTTTCACAGTCTTGTGGTTCTCTCCCAGATCATCTCTAATTTCAGTCCTTCCTTCCAAAATTGTAAGATGTCCATTTTGGAGCAGAATGTTGGAAAAAACTTATTAGGCATATTGTTCCTAGTTAGATGCACTCTGATCTCATATGATTATAGTCTGCTGTTCAGAAACATCCTCTTCTTGTAAATCAGACTTTCCAGAGAATGACAGTGAGACAGTGAGAGAGTTTTGTGCTCCATGCACTGGATAGGACCTTATTGAAAAGTTGTAGAAGGGCTCATGATGTGTATAAGAGACAAACATTTTACTGACGTGCTTAGCCTCACACTGATGCATGTTGATCTGCTAATGTCATTGATAGAGCACCTTGTAGATACTCAACTGCACTTGGTGTTGCACGATCATGGCACAATGATGCCTGGAGTTTCTGCTAATGTCATCCTTCCAGGGCTGTTCTTTCCATCTACCTGCTAGAAATCTAGCATGCTTCCACCATCAGTTTCAGGTTGGTAGTCTTCCTTGATTTCAGAGGGCAAGAATTAATATTAATGATGAAAGTCTTTGAGGAAAAAGAAGATTAACTACCAGTATGGTGTGGCTATACAGTTTTCAGAAAACAGAGGAGTGTCAGGGGAAATGAATAGCCAGTTTGTACAAGGCTTGGAAGACGCAGAAATGTGATTAGTCTGCCTGCTCCTGGTTACTCCTCTCTCTGTTATATTTATCCTGAGAAATTATAGGAAAAAAAGGTTAGTTTTAGTTTTCTAACTCAGATATATTCTCATAAGATTATTTTGCTAACTCAGATCTTATTATCCCGTAAGGTAAGTCAGCTAACTCAGGTTGCTATCATTGTAGACTTTGAAATCTTAGCTGTGGGAATGGAGTACAGATGTCACCTAACAAGAAAAGTGCTTGTAATGTAGACAAGTCTTTTATTTGAAGACTTTAGATGTCCTCCCAGAAGATTCAAAATCTGCATGTGCACTATGGAAAATGTAAGGGAGAAATGAGGTAGAAATGCACATTTAGTTCTAACAGACCTCTCTGGGAAACAGCCAGGAAGATCAAAAGCCAAGCTAAAATGCTTGAAAAATAAGGCATGAACTGATATTATCAGAAATTCATCAAATCACAGTGAAGAACAGAGCAAGATGAACTGCTGAATGTTTACAGAAAAAAAAAAGAGACAAAAGGGCTGGATGATTTGGATGAATTAGTCACAGAATGGAAGTCGAAGTGGGAAAGGAAAGTGAGGCATTCTTAAGGGAGGAAGACAACAATGTAGTGGAGAATTTGGAGAAAGGAAAATGTCAGCTCCAAAACTGGCCCTTCTAGATTGTAGTATGAAGATAAAACACATCAGGAGTTCAGAAAGATTGAATGAAGAGTGGGGCCAAGACAGAGACTGAGGTGCTTCAGAAGAAATGCGGATAATTTGGGGGAAAAAATAGTGTTTACTGGAGTAACCATAATTTATAAGTGGAAGAAACTTGAATTGAAGGTCAATACTCATAGAAAACATGAAATACTAATACCAGCATGCATTATGAGAAAGCTGGTAGTTTATGAATCCTGGAAATTAAAGTAGGAGCCAGTTAGGAAAAAAGGTAATAAATGTTATGTTGTGTGTCTATGCTGTTACCTTAACCATCCTGACTGTTATATTAAGGACACTAAAGCTAAAAACCCTGCTCATCCCCTGTATAAATATTAACAGAAAATAGAAGATGTCTCAGATTGATGACACATCCACAAGCTTGTAATCAAACAAAATATTTAGTTTGTTTCAGAGCCAAATCCCATGCAGTCAAGTTTATTTAGCGTTTTATCAACACTAAAGGATACTCTGTCATCTCTTACCTGTTGTCTTAAGGAAAAATAATTCCTTTTTAATTAGGTCATTGCAGTCATGTGCTGCTGCCATTATATAAACTCTTCCTGGTATGTAATGATGGATAAATAGAGCATAGCATTTATATAGGTTTGATGCTGGCATGGAAATATTAATATGCAGGCTGTAGAACAGGTAGAGCAAATATAGACTTCGATAATGCAAATTCCTTTCCTGAGGTCTGTCTCAGTTCTGACCAAACCTAAGACTGGCAAGGTAAGTTAGGGTCACTTTTCCTAACTCTGTCAAGCAAGAGGACACAAATTTATATGAAATGCCTACACTCAAGCCATTGAATAAAATATACTTTTCAAATGCTAACAACATTCAGTGAATAAAATTTTAATGAAGATCAAGATACAATTATACCATATGCCTAATTCTGAGCTATCCACACCCACTACCTTATTCTTGCGTAAGGCAGAGTCAAACACAGAAGCGGGTGGGATTTAAGGGTGATGTTGGTTGTTGTTCCTCTGGAAAGGAGATAGGTGATTCTTTTGAGAAAATTCATTTTGGTTAGCAGCTAAAGGAGTTTATTGGCAAAAACTATACAGATAATGCATAAAAATATATGCAAGCAGAAGGTTCAGAAAATGTTGAATTAAACCTCATTTAAATTTAGGTTTATCCTGATAAAATTATTTTAAGAGGTAGTCTTAAAACACCTTCTATATAAGACTGTTCAGGCTTTGAAATGTCACTGTATGTTTTTGCCCTTAATACAGTATAGAGCATATTTTCATTATATAATAGACATTAAAAAAATGCATGTATTCTGAACTTAGCACCATTGCAATTCTTTGGTAAGCACAATTACAGATTCTTACTATGAGTAATGATAAAGACAGTTCACTATTTCTGTAGGTCTGATGCTGCCACTGGAATATTATTGTAACTGGGCAAATGATACGATTTGACAAAATAGTCATTTGTTAGTGAAGCACCATATAGTTACTGTCCAGAGTGTCTTTCAGTTTAGTAGTAGCTTCTTGAGTCTGGAATAGTTTAACTACACAGAGGATCCTGGCTAACTTTTTCCCTAGAACCCTTATTGTGGGGAAATGCCAGACTGTTGTTGTTGTACCCCACTTGTAAAGAATAATCTTGGAGCAGAGAGGGTGAGTTAATAAGGTCAGTGAGTGTACAAATGACTGTGCAGGTCTATATGAAATAAACACTCCGTATTGCACAACTTGCAACAGTGCTCAGAGCTCTTCTGTTTGCAGCTGTTGTTTCTGCTGATGGTATTGATCAGTCTTTGTATTGTGTGCTTTCCAGTGAAAAGCAAGCTGTTCCTGCTCAGACAGGCTTTTGCCTCATGCTAGTCTCCATTACTCTGTGCAGCAAATAATTGATATGAAGTGATGCTAACTGCACCTAGTCAAATGTGTCTTTCAGGATAGAGATGGCCATACTGTGGCCTGTAAGTTTCTTGTAACTTGCGAGCAATTCAAGCACAGCTTCCACACTGAGGGGTGTGCCATTTGACTGGCAGTGAATCTATGCTAGCATAAGATCTCATGAGTAGCCCCTAGCTGTGGGAAGAAGTGAGCTAGTACAAGCTGATGAATCCAGCTAGTCACACCAGCACTTGGTGTGCATGCAGCAAGCACAGCCTGGCCCTGTCCACAGTGAAAAGCTGCTGTCATATGTGAGCTATCCCCAGAATTCTTCCTTCCTTCAGCTTTTCAAAGGATCTGGTACATGTCTCATGACCAGTCAAATGAAGCTTTGGATTGTGGCGCACATATTCTTGGAGCTCTTTCTTATCAACTACAGATCTTCTTTTCACATTCTTACTTCCCCTAACAAGAGCTGCTTAGTCCTTCAAGCGTCAAAATGTGTTATCTGTTTTGCCTGTCATGGTGGAACTATTATCAATAATGTCTTGATGACAATGCAGTCAGTATACTGCAAGACTTCATCATAGATTAGCTTGTTACAGCACCTTATAAATCAGCTCATGTTGGATGTGAAAAAAGTTATCCTCTGTTAAATAGCCAAGTTTCATACTTGTCTGGCAGAGAGGTAGGTACAATAGCTTGGTACAACTTTAGTCCAGTAGAGAGCTTGATCCTCTGTTGATCATATATTCACTGTGAGAGTTTGCCAGAAATGATGGTTCTTTCCTTTTGCAGGAGGTCTCCTGTGTGTCTCTAATGACATTGTCATTCACGGTGCTTGTAAATTAAGTGAACTCATTAATGACTTAGAATTCAGTTCTATTGATAGGTAGAAAAAGAAAGGTACACTCTTCCAGGACTTTCTGAGAAACAGTCTTAGCAATTCGTTCAGAGATGTTCCAAATCAAGTATAGGCGTCAAGTGTTGCTCCAAGTAGGCCATCAGTAAGAAAATCATTAGTATGAACAGTTCCTATTAATCCCTCTACAAAGCTGTATGAAAAAAACAAACTTTTTCAGTCTGGATTGAGTCTGAGGACCTATTTTAGAGGTTACAGATCATCATGCCTCATGTCCTAAGCAGGACAAGCAGGATGTGCTCTAAGATGCATCCTCTTTTGATGTACTTTATAACAACAAAGTGCTTGAAAAAGGTTGACTGACCTTTACTCTACTTTGCATATCATGAGGGAGATGTTTCAGAATTAATAGGTGCTCTTTGACAAGGGAGATTTTCCAGGAATCTTCAGAGTCTGTGTTTCTGATCACATCAGAGGTTTTAATAAGCTCATGGAATCTATATAAAAGTCTAGGTTTTACTTCTTCCCTTTCCTGCCTCTGTGTAGTGATAAATGCTATGGAAATTGTTCAGTTGTTTGCCTGAAAACTGCTTTTTGATTTCTTAAAATCAGTATTGGCAGCATATGTATACAGTAACACCTGTGCTCTATCACAGAGATCTTTCATCTCATACAACCTGATCTGCATTCATTGACAAATGGACTTTAATCTGGTCTGTCAGCAGGTATGTCTGACCAAGATAACACAGTCTGAGAAGTGCTTCTTTCCTTTTCCAGCAGAAGCTGACTGGCCTTATTACTGCCAGCAAATCCGCTTGGATGCTTCCACTTCACATTGTAAAACCATCCCCGTGCTAAATGACAAGCCTCATCTGAGCACTTTCTTCAAACAAAGCATAGCTCGTATGACTTTGCACAGTCAACCTCATGAGCTATTTTTATTCAGTGCAGCAGCTATGTCAGTTGCCCTTCAGTGTTACTTTGCCTTCTGGAAGGCAGTTTCATAATTTTCTCCTCTGTGTACAGAAATTTCAAATGGTAGCTGTAATTGACTGCCATAATGCTTGGTTCTGACCACAGCAAAGAAGGATTCAGCAGACACAGCATGTGATGTCTTCTAGGAAAACAAGCCATTTTTAATTCTTTCCCACTGTAGAAGGTTGCTCGGTAGTCCTAATTACCACCCTTCTGCCTTCATCTCTTTCTACAGTATTTCTCCCCAGCACTAGCAATTGCAACATATCACTGCCACTGAAAGAGCTATAATGGCTTATACAGCATTACCATGGACCTTTTTCTGGGTCAATACATTACGGTGCTGTCTCCACTGCTGTGAACTTACTATATAGTTTTTTTCACCATTTTTGTAACCAACAATTTGCGTGTTAAAATTATTCACAAAAATGTCAGCTGCACATTCTGACAAAGCCACAGATATAGTTTAACAGGTCAGTCAAGCCTGTTTCCCAGGGAATTGTTGACACACAAAATCATGACTACCAAAATTCATGTTCTTGACAATGGAATGAAATGTGGAAATCAGATTTTGTAAGCAGCAAGACCAAGAAGGTGAAGGTACAGCTGTTCTCAGTGCTAGTAATCTAGTTCCGGGAAATCTGTATGTTTTTTTTCAGGGGATCAGGACTATTTCTCTGAACTCTGGCAATGAGATATAATTAATTCCTGTGGTTTGAATTCAGTTTGAGTTCCATTCTTTGAAAAATACTCAAGTCAAAACAAGTGGTGGGAAAAAGTTTATATCCTGCTTCCAGTCCAATATAGAAAGATACTTAGAATGTAAAGGCAAACATAGTTTATGTAATGTTTTGATATAAAATAGGTGGTAGCTGCTCATAATTTATTTGCAGTTGATATCTGTAATAGCAATTTGGTACACAGTGTACAGTTATTTGTACATTTTGAAAGGCTGTTTACAATGAGCTGCATTATCAAACCAGTTTTGTGTAGTATATCAGTCCTGGGAGAATACTAATCCGATCAGAATCCTTAAGAAGATTGAATAATGCTAATACTTACTGAATAGGAATTTTCACAGCTGCATGTGAGAAATATCATTAAGAATTATGAAATACGAAAATAGTAGCTACATTATTGAACTTTGATTTCTGAATTTAAAAGTCCATTTTGTGAGATATGTCATAAATCAAAATATGATAAATTAGAAGAATTCAGATAACATAATTTTCAATTTTGATTAGTTTAGATCAATCCAAATTCAAAACCTCTACTTTGTATTCATTCTTGTAGAAGACTAAGTCCTTGTGTTTCACCTATAAGTAGGGTCTTCCTCTGGCTGTACAGCAGAGATGAATTTAGTAGTAATTCTTAATTTTCATCCATTTTCTACTTCTTCTGAAAAATAAAAATGTATGGCTTGTACAGATATGAAGAATGAAAGGAACTTTGTAGAAACAGTTTACAGTCCCTGACTTTGTAGAGAATCTGAAACTCTGACGAGCTCCTAACATGAATCTTTTCATTATTTTTAATGGGTGTTAACTCACATACCCAAAGTAAATATCTTAAAAAACTAAAAACATTAAAAGCCTTGAACGATCGTTTTTTTCCTACATTTTCCTATGCTGTTTGAAAATGTTGTCACCCCACTGCTTGTTTCTGGAGATAATTACCATTTTCCTCTGACAGCAGCAGGTAGCCAATTTAACTTTACTGAAAACCATCTTTTTCACAGAAAAGCTGTGGCAAAACTAACTTCTGTCACTTGTGTGTTTTAATTATTTGCAGGGAGTGTTGCAGGGTGACTCTAAAAGATAGCCTGGCTGTTTGCAATGTAACTGCACAGTGATTTTCATATAAGCAAGTAGAAGAGATATGACGTGAAACCTACATCACTGGTCTTTAGGATGGAAAAGTACATAGAAGACTTTCACAGAAAGGAACAGAGTGGAGTGCATACAATATGTATTCCAACACAAAGCCTTAAACGTGGTTGATTTAACCAGTGACATTATCCACTCACAGAGGCTGAATTTTTCAATAACTTCCTGGCAGCTGTTAGAGAAATGACTGCAAACTGGTTCAGCCAGCTCCGCACTGCTGTTCCTTTTCACACCACCTCAGCCCCCAATCTGCAGAGGACATTCTGGGGTCATTCTCTGACCTGAGTAGGAGATGAAGTATTATCTCCAATTTAAATTGTTTGAGGAATATACCTGAAATAGTCATCCTGGTACTTCATGTCAATGGGTGAGGAAGCCATCAGCAGCCCCATTGGTCAAAATTCAGAAAACTGGTGTGAAAGCACCTTTGCTTTACTTTTTACAGTTTGTGCTGAAAACGCTTTAGCTAGACCTACAAGCCTGGTCTTACAGTTTGCTTTGATTCCACATGCCAGTGAAAAGGTTGAACTGATTTGAACTTTGTGAGATGGATAGCAGCTGTTGTACTAAGCTATTTAAAACCACCAATTTAGGCTTAAACATTGGCTGAGTAAATACAAAGCCTTAACCATACACATAATGAGCTTTCCTTTTTCAATTTCAGTGGACAGAATTTATTTTTAAATCAACAATATTTCACTGCCAGATTTTCCAATACCAAATTTTCCATTGTCAGATACTGAAGTATCTTACCAAAAAAAAAGGAGAACTAAAAATAAAGCAGGTGAGTTTATTTTCATTTGTCATGAGTGAAGTCACTGTTCATCACTGCTGAATGCAGTGTAGCTCTCCCCTCCCTAAAACAGTGTTTAAAAAGGCCCAACGCTGGAATCATGCAACAATCTGAAAAGTTGTCGCTGTGTGTGTGCGTGCATGTCTCATACATTTCTGCAATGAGAGAAACGAAGATGAAGTGCATGAGAGGAAATGTAAACAAAACCAGCCTATGATGATGTGTGTGCTTCTAGTGGTTTGTGTAGCCTTTAAAGTCCAAAAATCAGTACATAAATACAAGTACGGGAAAAGTTCCAAAGCATTCTTTCTGAAGTCACTAGATTGCTTCCTTATCACTGAGTAAAGCATCTAATACAATGCTGACAATAGTAGGATAATAATGTCAATTTTTTACCCAGGTAGAAGAGAATGAGTGAGCAGGTAATCATGTAGGGACAGAACATTAGTTCTGAGACACAAGCTTGGGATTTAGTTCCTGTTACAATCCGGACTTAACCCTAAAAAATCTGAAGGTCCTTTGCCCAATAAGCCAACCTATCAGGTAATTTCTTGGGAATGCAGAAGCTGTCATTTAGTGGTAGCTTGACACAGAAATATATAGCAAAGTAGATTTCTCAGTATCTTACTGTAAGTTACTCCTAGACAGAAATTTACGCAAACCAACCAATATTTTGTGAAAACAAAGTTTAATTATTTTCCCAGGAAATAAAAAAAAAGGTATGTATTATGAGGCTATTTCATTGATTTATTAAGTATTTGCAAACCTTGGCAGGTTTCATTACTACTTTGAAACCACATCCAATTCAGTGACAGATTCACACAGCTGCTAGGATTGCCCAGTCCAATTTGCAATTTTTCATTAGAATTAGAGGCCTCAGCTGCAGGCTTTGGATCAGAGGCTAGGATTCATATCCATCATTCTTGTTTACACCCATCAATGGCAAAAATCACAGGTTCATGTGAATGGCTTTTGGACAAAACTAGGTTAAGGTCTGTTGTGATTAATAGGTTTTGCTCTGCAATTTCCTGCTCATTTGGATGTGAAACTTTAGCAAAAGAAACTAACAAAATCAATAGAGTATTTATTACCTTGTGACATGACACTTGGCTGTTTTGCACAGTGCAGTCATTGGTGTCCAGCCACCATCCATCTCTGGTGGCAAGCACAAGTAATTTCTGAAAGCTATGGCTTTCCATCCTAACTCCTATCCTGCGGGCAACTCACAGAGCTCCTGTGCAAACTCTCCTTGGTCATCACTGCTCTACACACAGCAATCATAGTCCCTTTGCACGCCTAGTATTGTTTTTCCCAATCTATGAGCAC
This sequence comes from Nyctibius grandis, assembly GCF_013368605.1. Classification (NCBI taxonomy): domain Eukaryota; kingdom Metazoa; phylum Chordata; class Aves; order Nyctibiiformes; family Nyctibiidae; genus Nyctibius; species Nyctibius grandis. Next base: position 83,487,811 of record NC_090660.1, read on the forward strand.
TTTCATGACATTTTTTATAACTGGGGTAGAAAGTTCTTCCAAAGAGTAAAAGAGGAGCACATTACTCTTCTCTCTTACCCTGAGAAGCAACATCCCTGTGTTCAAATTAAGAGCTTACTATAGAATCTCATATAAAGTAAATATTAGAATGCCCATTACAGGGGAATCTGGTTGAATACCATTTTCAGTGTCTTCACTTTACACATTCAGCAAACAAAAGCAGAGTGTGCCATGGTCTCCAATAACAAAAACAGAATACCCCACAGTGTGTTTTTTTAAATTTGAAATACAGGAAAGAACTTGTCACAGAAGTTCAAATGTCAGCTCTTCTTGTATATTATACTTTTACCTGTAATGAAGGCAAGAGGGATACAGTTGTGGTGGATTTTTTTAAGTGCAGGTGATTTAGTTGATTTCCATTTAGCAGGGCAGATGGCATTAATAAACTCACCAGAGAACCTAATGGAATTGCTCACATGCATAAAATTACTCAAGTATATGAACATTTGTATGATTATAGTTGACACAAATGTATACATTAAATTTTCTCACAAAATATCTCGTCTGTTATTTCTTTCAGATGTACTTAGGTCCTTTTTCCACAGCTATCTCCTAGCATTTATTCTTAGATGCTTCTCTCTTTTTCTTTCTGTTTCTCTCCTCCATAGTTCAGTTTCATAAACTGATTTCCCACTTTTTCCTTTGTTGTTGAAAGGATACAAAAGTTTCCTTGAGAACTATCTGTCTTTTCAGAATTCCCTTCTAACTCATGGAATATTTGGTGAGTCCAACTATAAGCGCTTATGTGCTACCTGAAACATTTTTATTAGAGGAGAGGAGAGTCTGTTCATTTTCATCTGAACCAACACTTAGTCAGTGTACCAGTACAGTAAAAATGTTTCATGTTCTAACAAGATGTAACTTTTTGGTCCAGATTTCAACTGAAAAATTCACAGCTTTGGAGTTTTGTATAGAGGTAATAATCTAATGACATTTTGACTTAGGTATTTATACTCTCTACCTAAATCTTACCTTGCAATTATGTTTTTATATCCGTTCCATTCAGTGTAAGCATATTCTCCTCATCCTGGGTAATGCATATAATTTAGGGTTTTGGTGACATGAACAGGTTTATTTTGAAGTAGAAAACATTGAATTAGGAATTTGGAGATAAGTTTGCCATAAGTGCATACAAAAAGCCACTTGTTACCTCAACGTGGTTCATTATTTCCATATAGTAGGTTTTCCCCTAAACCAGCTGCACAACAGACATCTCACAGTCCTGTGCTGGACCATCTCGCCGTATAAATTCTGAGCAGTTGCCACATGGTGATATTTGGACTGGGAGGCATCTAATATTGCTCATACATAGGACAGCCATTATCTATTAGTTCAGGAACACAGTTTAGGAACACAAAGAGTCTAAAAAGCTGAGAGAAAAGACTAAGATGATCATATGCAAAACATGATCCAGGAGATGATGCTGCTGAGGCACTCACACTTTGTGGATGATTATTATGGGGCCAGAGAAAAGTTTTGCAAATCTGGGATTCCCACATTGCATCAGTTGCTGACAGAAGCCTCCTTCTCTCTACTTGAACCAAGGCATGGCATTTGTATATAGTGGTTCTCCTCTGTGCAAAAATCCCAGATGACCACTGTGTCAAGTGCATTATCATCTCTGCAGACTGGGTATAGAGAATAACAGGAAGCTGGAATTTCCAGCATCTGTTCTGCCTAAAAACTAACTCATTATGGTGTTCTGCACAGCCTCCTTGAGGTGAGGGCTCTGCATGGGGCCAGGTGAACTCACTGAGGATCTCAGAAGCAAAAAAACCAGACCTTCTGGTTGCGGGGAACTTTTTAAAGGAAGAATCTCTAACCTGCTGACCTTGGTGGGCAGAAAGTCTAAAGTGAGTGACCATCTGGTGACGGGCAGAAAGTCTAAAGTGAGTGACCATCTGGTGACCGTGTGGGTTATCATCTCCTGTATCTTCCAAACAATGCTGGTGTCTCTTGACAAGATAGGAATAGGAAGTGACTTGCCTAGTGACCAGCTGGAAGCTGATGGCTTTGATTAGTTTATAAACCATTTGTAAATCCTTTGCTTGTGCAGTGTTGTACTGAGTCATGCTGCTGAGCTTCTGCTGCCGTTGCCTTGCAATACTCTTATGTATGTCCTGGTAACAAAGACTTCTAGTGTGAGTTGCTACAAGTTCACCTCATGGTGCAACACCAATTGCAGAAGTCACAAGAAGGTAGATTGCAAGACTAGTGGAGCATATTTGCAAAAAGGAACATAGGTGAGAAGTCAGGATGATGACCACTGACACGTTCGTGTGTAAAGAGGAAGGCACACTAGCACATAATCTGGGAAATGGCATCTGGAGCTGTGAAGACCAGACAAGTAAAGGCCAGATTGTGAGATAATTCAAAACATCATGGAATACAATTGGTGAAACAATACATTAGCCTGGAATGAGAAGGCATGTACACAAATATTTTCCTGAAGTTGTGGGACTTACTTACCTAAAACAAAGACTAAAATGTCCTTGTTGACATTAGAGTTACACTGCATAGGGCTTTATCATGTGGATGTGATTTCATTGAATCATGACAAATAGCTTTAGTCTGGAAACTGAGCTTACTTGTGTAGTCGTTTGTTCATTTTTACATACCAGATTACTTAAATATGGTATATCTCAAAGTGTATCAAAATGTGTATTTCAAAGCAGCCTGTATCAGCAATGGCCAAAAGTCAGCAGAGGGGCAGGTAGGCTTTTTCTACTGCACTGGTATGTCATGAAGCTTGCATTGTTGATACTTGTATTATTCTCTCTTTAGAAATCAGTAGTAAAGCGTCACTTTTGTAATACAAGGAAGGGCTCTAACCTGACCTCACTGAAGGACCAAAAAATTATTTTTATTTTCATAATTGCATTTAACTTTCACAGAATATCTACAATGCATCAGAATGATGCAGGGTTCTTCTGGATCTTGCTCAGTGCTGAACAGAAACACGGACAAAGATGTGAAGAAATGACTGCTGAAAATCTACCATGAAAATTAAAATGTGGATTTACAACATGATCATTGTATGCACTTCTGCTGAAACCACCTTGCAGGTTGATGCATGTTTGACGTGTCTTTACCCCTGCAGCCAGAATAATCCTAGTAGTTGGCAATTGACTACTAAGGAGAAAAAACTTTCATATGGAAGGATCTGTGCCATTTTGCCATCTGTACTGACATTTGCAGTGCTTCACAAATAATAATAATGATCATAAAAATATATTTCAGGAAACTTCATAAATCATACACAAACAGGATGCTTTCCTTCCTGTGCACAGAGTCAACACATGTGCTGTGATACATAAGTTTCAAAGCAGGATTCAAATGGGGCCTAAATGATGTATGGGCTTTGCACTGTCCTTTGCCCAGGAATGAGGACAATAAACAGTGCGGAGCTGTCTGAGTGAACAGTTTGCACTTATTGAAACTATTGATGCTGCTTCTACTTGTATTTACTAATACAATTCAAAAGTACAATCAAATGTAGAAATACCCATTTGTTTACCATATTCAGGTGTGATCTAACACTAAGAAATAGAGGAGAGATGAAGAAAGGTATCTTGTTTTTATGAGTTTCTAAAAACCCTCACAGTATGTGGTACCAGTAATGACAGAAATGGGAGACAAAATTACACCGGCATCTTTTCTACCCAAAATGTTAATGTCAGAGACATGAGTAATCAAATGGCTACAGTAATTGCCTAATCTGTTCCCTGTATTTGTATTGCTTGAAATGTATACGTAATGCTTCTGTTGCCACAGGATTTGTGAACATTTGCTTTAGGAACTGCTCCTACACATTCTGTACGTGCAAGTAGGCCTCATTGGTATGCGTCATTCCTCCCATTTCAGCAGAACTGTGGCAGAGAGGGGCAGGTTTACGGAGCATAGTGTGGATTTGTGCGAGATGCTTGAGCCATTGCAGGTACTGTACTGATGTGTATTAAGTCCTTCTGTTGTTGCTAACATGCCTTGTTTTTTGTCACTGCTAAGCAGCTTCACCAGTGTGCAGTGTTATCTGGATTGTACTGTTTCCAGTATCCAACTTCTCAAGGCCAGCTTATGGCTTTCTTTGAGGCATTGCATTCTGCCATAAAACTATAGTCACAGATTAGAGGAGTCTGATGCAGGCAGGAGACGAAAGAGAAAGAGGCTGGGACCGAGAATCTGGAGTCAATGCCAGGCTCTGAATAGCAGCTTCTTGGCATGGGCACAAGCCTGCAAGTACTAATTGCGGAATGATCAAAGAAAATGGGTATTTGATTTTAAAAACTATCGACCTTCTATTTGCAGATGTATGTCTGTGTGTGCTTAGCATGTACCACATACCTACTGACAGAGATAATGTGATAAAATGAAGATTAATATAATTAAAATCCCAGTCCCTCAGTGCTGCTGCTGACTGACTTAATTTCCCTGGTAAGAACCCTAAGTAGATCTTTCAGGAAGCCTACCATGCCAAACATTGTGTCATGCTTAATGCTGTACTTGTCCTTTATGTGGTGCTCCCTTTGATGTTAGTGGAAACTTGACATATGAGAGTGCAGAGGAATCAGGCTGAATTTTTTTTTATAGTAAGATTAAATGGAAGGAAGCCTTCTGAAATGTACAGAAATCTTATTCCTTCCTACAACATAAATGGATGTTTTCTGCTTTATTCTTCACGGATTCTTACCTATATGGATTGGTATATGTGTGTGTTTATGAGAGACTGTTTTGGACAGCACAATCAGCAGATTTAAAAGTGATTGCTGGAAAGTATCTATAATGAGCAAACAAGGAATTCCTAATAAATTTCTAACGTGCGTTTCCATTTGCTGTTCTACATCCCATAGACCACAGCCACTTCTAAATAACTTCTGTGTATGCAGTTTTGCCTTCACATTTCTATCTTGTGGTCGCTAAATTATCTTAAGTAGAGGCATGCAAATGTGAGAGGACACACACTGTGTTAATTGGTAATAAACTTTAAATATTTTCTGCTTATACTCAAAGAGGTCTGAGAAATGCCTTCAATTTTTATAAGCAATTTCCCAGCTGGTTCCTTTTGCTATTAGCAACAGTAACCACATTGTATGAATAGACTTCCCCCCCCCTCCCCCCTCATTAACAAATAAAACTAAATGACACCTATTTTACAATGCTGAATGTAAGTGATGGAGTCATTCTGATCTTGTTATTCTAGATTTACAATGCCCTCACTGACAACAGAATTTAGACCCCTGTGGCTGAATCACAACAGAATAAAATTAAAACCATATTTGAATAAACCGTCTTAATAAGAAAATGGGATAAACTAATATTACATTTACAATGTCATTCTCATACCAAAAATCGCTCAGAGCGAGAGGACACAGAAAAGCCTTCAAAAAGGATCATCTGCAAACCCACTTGTGTACAAGTTGCTTCACGGGGACAGACAGCCCCAGTGCAGCGCAGGGAAAGACGAGTAGATGTGGTGCCTAGGGACGTGGTTTAGCGGTGGACTTGGCAGTGTTAGGTTAATGGTTGGACTTGATGATCTTAAAGGTCCTTTCCAACCAAACCGATTCTATGATTCTGTGATCCTGTGACGAGGAGAGCAGGTACACGACCCGATTCAGCCGTTTGTAAAAGAGCTGTTGATCCCTCGTGCCCTGCGATAAAACACCGGAGCGTTGAGCAATAGAAAAATATCTCAAATAGGTATTGCTCAATTTTATTCTCGCAAGTCCGTTGTCAGGAGTGGCAGTTGAACCGCTCTCACAATAAGTATGTATTTCCTAAATGCTAAGCGAATATAAGCAGAGCTCTACCTGCTGGCTTCTCTGAAAGTGATTAGAAAAAATACACTATCAAGCAATAAGCAACAACGTCCTCATTCTTCCGAAGCGTGACCATAGCTACCCTCGGCTGAGCGCGTCCATCTCCGCCCCAAATCCCCGTTAATCCCTTCCCAGACCCGGCACCTACGGCAAACCCCTCGCGGGGCGGCCGGGTGCAGGCGCGGCCCCCCCGCCGCTCCCCCCGCCGTGACCGCCGTGACTGCCGTGACCACCCGGCCCTTCCCTCCACCCCCAGCAGGGAGCAGCAGGCGACCGCCCTGCCTTGCCCCTGCACACGCACGTACACACACACGCACCTCACACCCGCCTCCCGCACCACACCGCCTCCCTCCGCGCTACCCAGGGCCCGCCGGCACCTCCCCAAGGTCACGGCGCTCCGCAGCGCCCCGCGCAGCGGCCGGGCACCCGCAGGTGCGCAATGCGGGGCAGGGAGGCAGGCGAGGAGGGAGGCAGGGCCGCCGAGGGCTGTCCGCGGCCGCCCCGCGCAGCCCGGTTGCCAGGGGCACTGCTGGCCGGGTCCGCCGCAGCTCCGCAGCCGCCCCGCGCAGCCCGGTTGCCAGGGGCACTGCTGGCCGGGTCCGCCGCAGCTCCGCAGCCGCCCCGCGCAGCCCGGTTGCCAGGGGCACTGCTGGCCCGGTCCACCGCAGCTCCGCAGCCGCGGCGGACCGCGGATTATAAGCGACCGCTCTCTCCGCCCCCAGCGGAGGCTCCCTCCGCCCCCGCCCGCGCTCCCCACCCCTTTCTCCGGCCGCGGAGAAGGGCATGGAGTTGGCGGGAGCCTATAAAAGCCCCTGAGAGCCGGCCGGGGCCACGGCGCTGTGACAGCCTCCGCGGACAGAGCTGGGCCGTGCACCATGTCCCACCACTGGGGATACGGCAGCCACGACGGTGAGTGCCCGGCGGCGTGCGGGGCTCTGGCCGGCACGGCACGGCACGGCACGGTGCGGGACGGGACGGGACGGGACACCAGAGCACACCGCACCGCACCTGCCGGCACGTTCCGGGAGCAGCGCCCGGGACGTGCCCGCTGCGCTTCGCACCGAGCCCTTGCCTTGAGCCGGATGAGCTCGGTGCCGCTTTCTTCTTGTCTCTCCGCCCCCCCCCCGCCACCCCCTTTAACCTGCCACCTGCGCCGGAGCAGCCAGCCGGGCGCGCCGCGCCGTTTGCCTGGAGCATCTCCTGGTTTCCTGCTGTCATTCCTTTACTTGGGTAACGGGGCAAGGCAGAGGGGAGGACGGGCGCTGCGCCAGCAGGACGGGGTGGCCTCTAGAAGGACTCCCCAGTGAAACTCCAGCCTCAGCCGCCAAGGCTCAGGCACTGCCGGGTCCCTGCCTTCGTCCCCAGGAGGGATTTCGCGTCTTCTGTGTTGCCAGCACCGCCAGTCTGCACAGATAGTACATTAGTAAAGGCTGATGCTAGTGTTAAAACATCCTGCTTTCTAGAGTGAGGGTTATCATTTATATCCCCCGAGCTTTGTATCTTTTCCCGCTGAGGTGCTTTACGCTGTCTTGCAGGACCCGCTCACTGGCACGAACACTTCCCCGTCGCCAATGGAGAGCGCCAGTCCCCGATTGCCATTAGCAGCAACTCCGCCAAGTACGACTCCTCTCTGAAGCCTCTCAGCTTCAGTTACGATGCCAGCACGGCTAGAAACATAGTCAACAACGGGCACTCCTTCAACGTGGAGTTTGATGATTCTTCCGACAAGTCAGGTGAGACCTCATCGTCCTATGCAGGGGTGGAGATGGGAGAAACTGCTACTAACACTGCTACTAAAATGTCTACTGAGGCCATAGGGGTTTTAAAGACATCCCACACGGCTCCTTTAGACTAGAAGAAAACTGAGCTCCCATTAAACTGTCTGGGAAGTTTTGAGCTGCTCTGCTCTGAAGTCCAGCAAAGTGAATTTCTTTATTTCTGTTTAAATCAGAAGGACTTGGATAAAGGCTCAGCTGTAAAGAGAAAAAAAAAAAAGATTATTTGACAAGAACAATTTTAGGCATAGCTCATCATAAGCTACCGATGAAATGGTTAAAAGAGGTAAAATACATCATAGAAAGAATTTTGCCTTAGAATAACAAAGGGTTACAGTTAACAACTTGAAGTGGAAATAGTTTGGAAATAGTTTCTTTGGTTATCAAAATATTATTTCATATTTTTGAAGCCAATATGCTCCCAGGTTAGTACAGAAACAGGAATGATTAGAAAATACCTCTTTGTTCTTTTGTAATTTAAATAAGTATTATCCCTGACATTTCTTGACTCTGGACTTTCTAAATAAAGATAATATATCTGACACATTCCTACAAAGTTTGCTAGCGGGCAGTCGTTTCACAGCATCTTACTGTTCACCGTACTGTATGGTGAAATTAAGCACCGATTCCTGCAAACCTTTTAGTAGTCTTTACTGAAAGAAATCCAGTACTGATGGACAGACATAATCCAAGCCGCATCTGCAACAAGATTTTTGTAGGTTGTCTTTAGTTATAGTTTTTCAGCTGGCTGATTTTGCAGTAATCATCACATGCTACAATGAACGTGCCTCTATTTTTGATTTAGACAGCAAAAACAATCCCATTGTAGGTCACTGCCTTCTCTAGACACTGCCTGATTTAACTTGCTTGAGGAAGTGCCCTATTTTTCCTAGCGTTTCGTTGGCAATGTCATTTAGGGAACGATGCTGAAAACAAATTATCCCTGCCTACTAAAAATGTGGGGCTTTTGCAGATAATGTAATATAACGGTATAACAGACATTCAGCATTGCGTTAAGGATTTGACTTTGTATTTTAGTTACAGTCTTTATACTGAACAATATTAAGTGGTCAGCTGTAAGTGTTCACAGTTGTGTAAACACACATAGGTCCATGTATAATCTACACAGAGCATCCACATTAACATTTCTATAGTTTTTTAAAAAAAAAAAAGGAAAAAGGTATTCTGACTTGCTAGTGTTTATTTTTCTGAAGCACTGAGGAGCTAAAGGAGCTGAATGTATTGTTCATTTTAACAGTGTAATAGGGAATAAGGTATGTGATTCAGAGTACAAAAAAAGGGTTATGTTTTCACCAGATATGTGTGAGTCTGTCTCACTGTCACCCTGTTCTCACTGAGCTGAAAAAAAACAGGTTCAGGTCCTCACAGTATAAAGAAACTATTACGTGTTCGCTTTGTGTGTGCATAAGTTTGGAAAGACTGTGAAAATTAGGTTGTATTTGGTAACTTGGGAGGAAAAAATGTCAGGAACATAAAATAACCTAAAGAAATGTCTGTAGGAAGAATGCTTTTTATGAGAAAAGTTGGTGCAGAAGGAGAACATCTGTGACAGGGATCCTCTGACAGATACGTAGTGACACAGCTTTCAGAGTAGGAGGGTAGAAGATGCAAGTAGAAATATTCTCAATCGCTCTATTAGTGAATCAGAATCTGATTATTCTTTAGAAGAGAACTTTAAGCAGATCTCTATGAAGCCAGGTAAGGGTGGACCCTTCCGTATCACACTTCCTGTTGGAAATTACAGCGCATAGAATCTACCTGGCAGCACACTTAATGGCTTCATTTGTATGCAGCTAACTAGGTAACCTACTTTCCTTACACAAAATAGAGCTGTCTGACTTGCCTGTGCTTGATTCACTCCTGTTTCTGAATTTGAGACTAACTATAATGTGTGTACCAAATTCTTGGTTAGACATCATGCAACAGTCACAAGGAGAAACGTATGTGAAATTATGTGATGTGCTGGTGTGTTTTACAGAAGACAATGGAACAAAACCCTGTAAATACTTCCCACAGGCTGCAGTGCGTGCTCCTGTGAGCTGTCCTAGATGCAGTTAATGAATTATCTGTGATAGCAGGTACAAAATGAAGTAACAAGATCATCGTGTGCAATTACTCATGTCTTGAAGATTATTCACAAACATAGAAGTAGATGCATTCATTAAGAATCTTCAGGCTCATAACTAATAAAACTGAAGTAAATTGAACAGCAGTTCTAGGTATTAATGTCTGTCTGACTCCTGCTCTTCAGGGTATGCAAAATGAGTTCTTGCAATAAAAAATACAGGTAGTAATAGTATAGTAAAAATAGGTAAGAAAGCTAAAATACATGTTTGGATAAAACTCTTTGAAAGTAGTTGTTACTTATTTCTTTGATCCAGAAAGTATATAATGTGATATAATGTTGATCACAAGTAACAAAAAGTAGATATCAAAATATTCAAAATTTTGATGTAAAATATTTTTCCCCCAAATAAAAGGTGCTTCCTCCCAAATGTATATTTGTTACATTGTGTGTGCATACAAGAATATGTAGCATAAAGTTGCTGCCCATATCAGTGAAAAACTAAAAATCTAAAAGAAAAAATAGGATTTCTTAAAACGATATCCCATCTATATTCTTTAGCGTAGTAAGGATGTAAAATAAGTTTAACTTTTTAAACAGAAATAATCTATGTGCAATTTATGTGACTAGTGTATCTTCACAGAAGAAAGCATTTTCTTCTCTGCTCTTAGGAGATCTCTTTACTAATAAGTGAAGCTTTATAGACATAACTCTTGATTCAGGTTGTAATTATGTCTATGACCTAGATGTTTTAACAGAGAAATGATGTTAAAATCTTTGTGATAGCTTTAGAACCTGACTTTGTTTTACTTCCTTGTTAATTTTATTAGATATGCTTGGATATTACTAAGCATGCTTAGAAAAACCATTTTCCTAAGCAATTACCCTCAAATCTTCTATTTCAGTTCTTGTAGTACAGCCTTTGAATTTCTTGGGCTAATAGAAACTTCTGAAGGCTCAATCGATTCCCGAAGTGAATCCCCTTCGTATTTCACAGTTGCTAGAAATGGTGTATGGAAAGAAAATTCACAAATCAGCATTGCCCTGTTTATGATTCATTGGGTTTTTTTGTTTGCTGAAATTCCATTATTTTCTCTTAGATAAAAGGATGCATTCTGTCTGTTTCCTTGCAGTCTTTTGGAATGTTTTCTTGACCTTGTATGTAGAAAGCAAACAGTGAACTTCCTCTTCCAGTTGTTACTTCGTTTCTCTTCTCCCTCAGTTCTTGCAGTTGCTTTCTTAGTTCTCACGTCCACTGTCTTTTAATAATGGTGAAAGTTCAAGTATTTGTAGGCATTAATCTTTAAAATTTCTGTAACTTTAAAAGCAAAAATTCATTATGATAAAAGTGTCACTAGGAATAAAACTACAAATTCAGGTTTACCCACCCTTGTATCCTGGGACTTGACCTTCCACATATGAGTGAAGCAAATGGTGCTGATAACCGTTAAATTATAATAATACACCTTATTTTAGGGACTTTATAGCAAAGGAGTGTCTCATTAAAGGTACTTCTTTTATTATATCAAACACTTTATATTATAGTCTGCTGTAAGGACAAGTGTATCATTTCACTGACTTTAAAAGATAGAAGTAAACAGCGACTTCTCAGATCTGTAAAACCACAGGAAGTGACTTGGCTCCAGAAAACCTCCAGAGCCCGAAAGAAGATTTTGTAACATAGTTACAATGTGTTCTTTATGTAAGTTTCCCAGAAAACTGTACGGAATTCACCTAAAACCTGAAGTTCAAATGGCAAATTCTCACAGCAGTGGGCACTGTATCAGTATTTTCTGATCGTGTGTATGATGAGTTTATAAAAGGAAGAAGTCGATCAGCAATTAATTTATTCCATAACAAGAATGTTAAAATATCATATTTTATCTGTAGAACCTGACAGAAATGAATTGCGACTATGGTTTAAGGCTCTAGAGACATTACTAAACGTACTGGTAATTTGTGCTGGTAGACGAGTCTCTTAATTATTTCCTTTTCGTTCATTGCTGCTAAGCTAGAAGTAATATTGAAATCCAAGGCAGTCCCAAGTAGATCTGACACTTTTGCATACATTCAATCGCAGCAGAACTTTAAAATTTTGAGGAGACCTAGGGAAATGAACATACTGTATTGACCTTGGAACTAGCACCCCTTGGGAGACTTTTAGTAGTTGTAATCAAATACATTGCCTAATTATTCCTATAATTGTAAATATTAATAAGGAAGCTTCAACTGTCTTGAATTATGACTCGCTGTAAACAGACCAATTTATTTTGTTATATTTGTTATTCAACAGCCAGTGCATTAGCACTGCTTGGTTGGCAATGAGTTACTCTGAAAGCTGTGCCACTGTTGCTCTTTTCTTATACTTCTGCCTCGGCAGGTAAACTGAGGAAGAAACACGCCGGTCTGCTGTCCTTAAGGCACAACTTTTAATCCAAGTCGCTGCCACTGGGCTATTTTTAGGCTTCCTAGCGCCAAAGATGTAACATTAGCTATGCCAGAATAATATTGCATGTTATCAGTATACAGTCATGGATTGAAGGTCCACAATACAGGATAGCCTAAGCAATGTGCTGACCCTTCTGAACCATAAATCAGGGAACTTATTGCTTATAGTATTCAAACACCTGCCCATGTGTCATGAGTACTTTGGTGCACTGCTTGACTAGAAAGTCAGAGGTCCCAGAGGGTGTGTGATCGTTAAGTCATTTCTCTAGTGAACTGGGATCACCAGAAACTGCAAAGCCTATGTAAGCAGTTGACTTGAGAATAGTTCTAGTGCTTCCAGGAACTGGAAAGGAAGATGAGAGGGCTTCAGATCAGTCCTGCACATTTCAGGCCCTCATAACTTTACAGAGCCTGAAAGTGCCCTTCACTTACATCAACTTTTTTTTTAACATGCAACTTCTGAGCAGAATTTGACATGGATTGTGTGTTTAAGAATCATGGCAACTTCCTTCCCCTCCTCCAAATTCCTCCTCTAGAGGCGCTTTTAGTGCAAAAGCAGGAGAAACCAGTCAGCTGTTATCAGCTAGGGCCACTTGGAAAAGTTTATTTTTAAGATCTAATGAAGCCATGTGCCAGAGTCACCATGACTGCTTTTCCGAGCCAATATATTTGTTCATTTACTTATACGCATGAGGGACTGCTGCGTACTTAGAGGCAATGGTCACACCTTAAGTTTGTTCATCCTTCATTAGATGTCAATGCAGTATGAGCACCATATCCAATGCACAATTTTCAGTACTGTCACAAGTCACTGAGATTAGTATTATAGCTATTACCATGAGAAATTAAAACAATTGTTACTTTCAAGAGAATCTTAATGCTTCCAACTCAGTTTTTACAAAGTTGTTGTCAGCTCATACAGTGTGAAACATGAGGATTGAAGGTAGATCAGGGACTCAGTACAGCACCTTAAGACTCTCAGAGAATCTCCATTTCAGAGACTACATGAGAAATAAACTCCACGGGTCCCAGGGAGTGGGAGGAAAGTTAAGAACCTAAATGACTTTGTATCCTTAAGTAGGTCAGAGTGTCTCTGGCTGCTGCCCAGTCTGGATGAAACAGTTCAACGGAGGTGAATTGGAATCACTGACCCGCTGCTGATACACACGTCTGCAGACCTGCTGGATTTTGGCAGATGTTTCATTCTGTTCTATCTCTGTGGAACATCCTTGTTGCCTTATCAGGCTAACCCTCTAGCAAGGTCAGAGTAGGTTTTTTTTTTTTTCTAGTGAGACACCAATGACGTAGTTTCTCTCTTGGTGAAACACATTACAGATGTTTTCTGCAAGTATGATCCCTGCAGTCAGATGCTTGTGTGCTGTCTTGCTCTCTTGCTTGTCATGATACAGTGTCCTAGGAGGAATGTCTGAAAGAGATAACATAAAGAAGGAAACATCTCACAGAATGTAATGCTCGGTACTCCACATTTCACAGAAGTGATAGCTCACCCTAACTGAACTCTTCAGTCTATCAGATGAGGAAGCCCATCCTTGCATAAGAACACAAGGCTAATCACCAAGCATCCTCTAAGAGCCTTTTTTGTGCCATTAATAGTCCATGGTGCTCAAGATTTTTTTTCTCAAGTAATGCTTCATCTACTTTGTCTCCTCAAGGCCTATTTTCTGACATACAGATGTCTGTATACACAAAAGCTTACAAAACATCAACATTAATGTATATACTATGCATATATTTACATACATGCATACCTACAATGTTATATACGTATGCACATCTACTGGAAGCTGATACAAACGCATGACTTTCTTTATGCCAAAGCAATGTGTGTGCCAGAGGGCTGTCCTCAAAGGTAGATGCTTGAAATGTCCTGCTGGTTTTTGTTTGGTGGAATCTCAATTAGAACTAAACTTCCTAAGTTTGGAGCTCTGGACATCTGTTGTGCTGTAGTGGACCCATTATTTCAGCTACTGGAAGGAGCTTTGCTGTCAGTGATTTCTGTTTGAAGAACATTTTCTCATTCTGCATTTTCTCAGAGTAACAAACTTTAGAGTAGTATTTTTCTTACCACACTAATTTGTATGACAGGAAGTTCATTCTAACTCATGAAACAATCTTACAGTTCAGCCATTTTGCTTATTTCTTTGATAGATTTATTGACCTGATGAGATTTATTAGTCTCCTGCTCTGTATAGTGAGAACATCCCATAGGATGTAACTAAATAACAGTAATTCCACAGTATTCCTGCAAAAATTCAGATGTGGAGGCTGCCACTTCCTGAAAAAAGGTATGAAGTGGTCCACAGTATTTTTTACAAAGCTGTCCTGTTCTATATAGGAAAGGTAACTACCCGGTGACTTGCCTTCAAATAGAACAGTGAAGTTGTGTGGCCTCCGTAAACAGCTGTCCCAGGTGCAGCAAAATGCCCTTTGATTTCCATGTGTTTCCAAATGTCGTAAGAAAGTATAATGGAGACAAATCGAGTTCGCCTTATTTATCCAAGAAATCCCACGGACATAAATGGAACAGTTCGTGTCGTTATTTGACTTTGCAAATTAGCGCTGCTAATACTTATGTTCACCTAATTTAGAAAATGTTTTGAGATCATTTAATAACAGTGCAATGTAATTACTGGATATTACTTGTGTAACTTCCCCAGTAAAGGGCAGAAGGTTGAAAACAGTTACCATTTCTTAATCTAAGCAAAGTAGTTCCAAATTTGTCTCACTGTAACATTTCAAATAACTGTCAAATAGAAAAAAAGTTGCATTTTCAAGCTGTCGCCTCTTGTTACACATCTGTGGAGACCAGGTTACTGACATAGATTGCGTTGAGTAGGATCAACCTGCAAGAAAAGAATGTGTTTTCCAGGTTGGCTAGTGCCGTCTTCACCTTGCATCTGAAGCTGTGCTATATAACAAAAGGGAGCATAGCGACATATATATTTCCAGGATAGTGTACACTAATACTGATTTCAAAAGGGAGGGAGCTGATGATGAGATGCTCAAATACAGATCAGAATTTCCCCATCCCTCAAAAAAAAAAAGGGGATGGAAAGGTTGGACTTCTATCGTCCATGTGGCCTGAACCTGATGTTCATGTCACATGGCACAGGGATGTTCCTGGTGTGGATGCTGCTCTGATTCTTGAACTTTTGTTTTGCAAAAGCTGGTAGCATTTATTAATGGTTTTAAAAGCTTATGCTGGGAAAAAAAGCTCTAACATTTCTACTTTGCCTTTTAAGTTTAATTTTAAATTTTACTTCTTTGGAAAGGCTGAGAAGAATTAAAAAAATAGCTGCTTAATGTAGGCTAGAACAAGGAGGGCTGTTCTGTAATTAAGCCTGATGAATTTGTATTCATTTACACTAATCTAATTATTACTTTCTTTGAATGCTCTGCTGTGAGTCAAAATAAGCTAGTGCTGGATTTGAGAACCACAGAATGAGAAAAGTAAGCAAAAACTGCAAAGATATTTTTCTGCATCTTTTGAGTTTTACAAGACTATAGCAGACTCTGTAGAGAAATAACACTGCAGATGGATTCAAGAAAATTGCATGGTTCTGCTTTTCAGCATGCTTTCCATTGATCAATAGTGGCAGATTAACCTGTGCTGTGCTAGTGCTTTATGAAGTTGAGGAATGGTGGAACCTTGGTCTGTTTGTACCTGCAAAGAGCAGCAAGACCATTAGCCAAAGGAACTGAAACATTGCAACTCCATGGCATCATTTTTAAATGAAACATGATATTGTGTGGATTAAACGATTTTGCATCTGTAAAGACGTAGCACCCAGTTACTTCATTTTCAAAAGGAACTAATGCACATTCACAGTCACCGTTCTGAAAAAAAAGTATTCTGATTTGTAGTCTTGTGCTTGAAATAGTTATGCTTCTTGGCAACTAGCACATGCAGAAACATAAAAGTAGAATAAGATATGTTCCTGTTTAATTACTTTAAGTAGCCATTCTTCTTTGTATCACGTATCTTGGCAATAGGTAGGGCAAGTCTTGGTCTGCTGGCTACAGTGTTGGAAATTACAAAGACTGCAGTGGAACATATATTTACATTTTTCAAATAGAAATACATGTTGGGAGACTTCTAAGTATGTTTACCAAAGAAGGAGCCCCAGGCAAATGCTGAATTTGTCCACTGAACCCAAATTTTGCATGTGTAAGGCATACCAGTGGAAACTAATGTGTTTTTTATGTATCTTACATTTAATTTTAATGTATTCCAGTTTTTTAGTCAAATCCTTCTCACCCCATTGCCAAGTATCCATGGCTGTTGTTGTCCATGCTTGCATATAATCAGAATTATTCAAACCTGAACAGACAGTGACCTTTTCCTATCTGCATTTCATGTATATTTTCACACATGCACGTGTTGTGATAGTGTCTAGACTAATTGCAGACTGAGAGGAAAGCATCTTTACTCCACAGAACCATTTTGTTTGCTGCACATACACAGAGAACATTTACCTGTAATATCTGATGTCAACACTCTTCTGTCACTTTATTGTATATATATATTTATGTATATATATAGAGAAATTGATCTCTAAGATCTATAACACTTCAAATTACATTTAAAAATATTTTTTCTTTTTAAATATTAACATCTTAAAGACTTAATTTTGGATTTGAGGCACTTAGCAAAAAAAAAAACCACCCGAACAAAACCACAAACCAGTGTGAAACCTTGCTCTAATAACTTAGGCAAATAGCTCTGTTTAACAGAACTATTTGTTATTGTTCTGTGCTTTATGCTGCACTGGAGGAGACATTGTCTGTGCCTTGAGCATTTTGCAGTAATAGGGCTTGATCCTGCATATCATAATGGTGATTGGTCACACCTTAAGTACAAGGTTAAAACTAACTGGCAGAATAAGGGAGCTCGGGGGAACCCACTCCTGTATAATTGAAAGTGTGGCTGGGCACTCTACTTACAGCAGTCACAGAGCGGGAGTAATGTCAGATAGTGGAGCACGTAAGTAAACACCTCATTTCCAGTCCATATTTAAAAAAAAGTCTGCCTCTGCAGGCATTGCTGTTCTCGCCACCATTTTTTAAACCTCATTCTTGAGGAGTAAAGGATGGGAAGCACAAGAGATTTGAATCCACATCTCTGCAATGCCTTGCACTCTGCCTGGCACTTTACCTTGCTGCAACCCATGGCTAACAGGTGTTTAGGTTTAATTTGGAACCAAAAGCATTTTACTCAGTCCAGTCCACCACAGGATTTGCAGGATTAAGGCCTACATGGATAAAGTGTCTAAAAAGAAGGGACAGAGTACATTAGTAAGTGAAAGATGATTTGGGCTTCAAGTGTACTTTCATAAAATAACTATATAGGCCTCTTACAAAGGCTATTCTGGGCCTTTTTTTATTTATTTGGTGACAGAAAAGTTACATCCTTAGCTCTCTCCTCATCACCTGTAATATTAGCATGCCTGTTAAATTGCTGATGATACACTCACTGTAAAGTCACTTATGGTTTTATACATTTGTTACTGATTTTGGCGTATTGCAGCAATATACCATTGAGGATGATCTGGAGTAGCATGGCAGCATGCAGAGCAATGAACTGCAATTCACTTGGAAGACTTGAGATGGACATTCTGGTCTGAAGTGCAACGGTTATGGGAGATGCTAATGGAGGCCCTTTGCTTTGCAGTGCTGCAAGGAGGAGCGCTGGATGGAGTCTACAGGCTGGCACAGTTTCACATTCACTGGGGATCCTGTGAGGGCCAGGGGTCTGAGCACACTGTGGATGGTGTGAAGTATGATGCAGAGGTAGGACATGCTTTACCTTCTCCAGTCTTTTGTGCACAATGAGTATTTTTTTAATGTTCCACCACAGTAGCAGCTTTTCTACAAATCTTCATAGGGCAAGAGATTGTGCAGGTTACCAAGAGAAGATCTAAGTACTCCAGGATATATAGCATTAAAATACTCCGTCAAAATCCTGCAGGCTGCATGCAGGCAAAACTCATGCTGAAGATAACAGGAGTTTCACCAGACTAAAAGCAGAATGATACAGCCACAGTTTGCATTTAAAACTCATCTGGGAATGAGTGAGAAGCAAAATAAAATGCATGACAGAAATCTCTTTGCGTAAATGAAAATTGAAAGTAGATGAATGATTCAACAAATTCTTAACTGTGCACAAAAATTTTTAAATCTCAGCAGTAAAACACCATCTGCTCTTAACGTTTAATAAATTACTTCCCTGCATTCTCATTTGTAAAATATTGTGGATGGAATATCATCTTCATAGTGCTTCTTGTTTTCTTGCTCCTAGCTCCATATTGTTCACTGGAATGTAAAATATGGTAAATTTGCTGAAGCTGTGAAGCATCCTGATGGTTTGGCTGTGGTAGGCATCTTCATGAAGGTTAGTTAAACTTTTTCTTTTGTATTATTTGGATGAGACCAGTATGTTCGTTGTGTTGCTGGGGGACCTAAGAGCCTAAAATATAGAATAAGGCAGCATTATGCTATACTGCATAAATCCATAGCAAACTAGGTGATGCTCCAAATTCTTGGCTTTCTCTACATTTAAAAATTGTACACCAGACATGGAGTCTGACTGACATCCATCACTGTGGCAACCCTATAGCAGCATACTTGCCTTCATCGTGACAGTGACGCTGCCATAACTCTTATCAGTGAAAGGTGATGTGCGTAACTGACAAAGTTATGTGTGTATGAATCTGCAGTAGGACCAGCCTAAATAACACCTATTTTCCTGTCACTGTTAAATGTCCAGAGCATTTTGTCTTAGTTGAATTGTCTTCACAGCTAGTTGGAGAAGGTGGCTGTGCCTCAGCAGTGTGCACTGTGTCCTGCCTCACTGTATTTTATTAGGAGGGTGACTTCTATAAAAAAAAAACCATCTCAGGTCCAAAAATATATCCACTCACTGTAAATGAAAATAACTTCATTCTGTCCAGTGTCCTTGGCTGACCCATTTGTGCTGTCAACTGGCATGATTTTATGGAGACAGTTCCAGTCACTTTTGCTGTAATACTCTTGTTATGTAATGAAATGGTACTGGGAAAATGTACTATAAAATATTTCCTGATAATTGTAACAGAAAAGTAAAGGTATCATGAGAGTGCATTGCTATTTTCTTTTCATATGGTTTGTGTTACAGGTAGGAAATGCCAAGCCTGAAATACAGAAAGTTGTGGATGCTCTGAACTCCATTCAAACCAAGGTAATACTTGCTGTCTGTGTTGACTGACACCAATCATAACTGTGCTATGTTGTCTTCATCAGAAAGTAGATTTTTTACTTCTTTCCAGTCTTCTGCATGTATGAAAGTAAAACAAACCTTTCTGCCATCAGCATTGATACTACTGTAATCCTAAATGCAAAAGAGATTTGAATGAAGTTGTGGTAGAGGGCAGGGAATCCTAGAAACGGTGATCATTTTGTATCTCTGTGACTACATTTCTCTGTCTTTTAACTGTATTTAAACCTATAGCATAGCATTCATCTTCCTGATCTAAACTACTCTTCTAGGTGCCCTTTCTAGTCAGTGGTGACAGATGCAAAAGGCACTTCCCCTCATTTCTGCATCTGTGGGATGAATTTCCTTCCTTCAAGAGGGCATGCTTCTCTTGGCTATTTCTAGAGAGGGTCCAGATAAGAAGTCTGAGGATATATAACTTTCAGGAAAAAAAGCCTTTCTGTATTTTAAATATTGTGTGAAGCATCGTGTGTGATCTCAGTGAGCTGAGTAACGAGAAACTAAAAGTACTTACTGAGTAATTAGGTACCTTCATAGTGGGTAAAGGCCTGTGCCAATGAGAAATGTGGACAGGAAAGGTAAAGAATGAGACTACGCTGCCATCTTTGTCATCAGGCTCCCTTTGAGGTAAATGGATGTTGTCATTTACTGCAACGGACTCTCCAACAGGTCTCCCAGGTTCTATATTTCCAGTACAATCAGTGTACGTGGCATCTGAAATCTCATTGCTCCTTCAAGTAAGGTCAAATCATGTCTCTAGGAGTAAGGAACATAAATTCAGCATTTGAAATGAGAAACAATGTCTTGAAAGTCTTATAAAAAAATATATTGCTGAAAGTCTTTAATCCCAAATGTACTGTAGGAGGCACTCAACACTTCATGCCAAACTCCATTTCTGCCTTTCTCCGAACATGGAGCTTCCCGTAGGAGACTTTACTGCTGCAAGCCCAGCATGTGTATGTGATCTCTCCCCTGACCTTAGCCCATCTACTTTCTTTATTTAGGGAAAGCAAGCTTCCTTCACAAACTTTGACCCCACTGGACTGCTTCCTGCATGCAGAGATTATTGGACATACCCTGGCTCACTGACCACTCCTCCACTGCTTGAATGTGTGATCTGGCATGTTCTGAAGGAGCCCATCACTGTCAGCCCCGAGCAGGTAGGTCTGCAATGGATGGTGCTGGTAGATGTGTGCTGGAGTCGTATTGATTGCTTCAGTTCAGCCCTCCTGGTGATCTTTGAAGTGGCAGTTTATGTTACTGCAGAGCTATGTAGGGTATTAGCTAGCATCACATGTCAAAATATATATCTGAAGTGGTTATCCTCTTTTGGCAGGACTCTGCTTCTATGTGTGGAAGTAGAGTTTGCTGTAAAATGTAAGGCTGTCTTCCATTTGAACACAGTCCAGGGAAAATTTTGGGAGTTTTAAAAATTTAATCAGGCTTTCCAGATACATGGTTAGAGCTACCATGTGGTAAAAATCTGGGAAATCTGGAGCATGCATGAAAGGACCATTTGCACATGCAGAGTTAGTCTAGCATGTATTGTGAGCATCAGCAGGTTTGCTACACATACAGAAATCACCTATATGGGTATACTTGTTCTGAAAATACTGGGTTCACCAAGCATTTAAAGGGCATGTATTCTGCATCTGCAGTCTCACACCGTAGATCTGTAGTTGGTTTGTTGGTCTTCCAGCATTTCCAGAACACAGAGCTCATTTTACAAGTTCTGTTCAGCACAGAACAGACTGGGAAATCCCACGCAGAATTGTGACAATCCTAACAAAACGGCATTGTTTGGAAGAGAGAAAACTTGCAGATCCAGAAGTCTACTACTTGAAGAAAATCCTTTATTCTGTTGAGCAGCTTGAGGAGGATAGAATCCTTCTAGTAGGAAGGAGCTCATACCAATTAAATCACTCCTGGCCCTATCTTTCTGCACCGTCCATTAATGAAATTACATAGAGGCAAGATTCCATCCTCAGGTTTGCATCTGTGTGCTTGGGAGATATAAATAGAATCTAGAGCCTATAAATATAAACTAGGCCTGAAGGGCTTTAGTTCATCCTTCAAAGTCTTAAATCCCTTTTATCAATGGCAGACATGCTAACAATATACACATAATTCTAGGGGTTTTGTTCAGCTGATGTGAAAAAAAGTGCAACTAAGCTGTTGTGGGACTTAACGTAATAAAAGATAGAATAAACGACAAGAAAGAACTATTGGAAATAATAATTATAGCAATTATTACCATTAATAAACTGCAAGGGAGCATTAAAGTTGACACCGTTTATTTGTTCTAAACTACTGGTATTGCTATTGATAATCCAAGGTTTGCAAATACAGTTTTATTATAGGGCAGGATCACATTCACCAAAATAGAGTTGTTTTGCCTACTACGCCTACTTTAACCACCTACAAGTGGTAAAAGACACCACTTGTTTTTCCCAAACACCGCCCTCCATATTACTGTCGACATTTTGAAGATGGATTTGAGATCAAAACAGTGTGTGTGGCAGCTTGCCTTTTCATTTCGATGCTGGTCAAAATAAGAAACCATAAAGCAGAGTATTGACACTGGGTTTGAGTTTAATTGGTTTTCCAAAGATAGATAGAAGCTGGCTATTACAGCAGGGTGTAGTGAGCCCGTTATCATTTGCTGTAGTGACACAGCAGTTCCTGGCAGAGGTTGAGCTCCAAACTTTGCTCTGGTTGGTCCTGAAGGTAAAGTCCTCTTCTGGGCTGGTCACTTCCTCCAGCCTGGGAACCTTCCTCCTTGAAAGGAGGGAAAGCCTGGCCTGCAGCCTGACTCGTACAAAATCCTATATCCCACCTACATATTTCTGTCAGCAGTTCCAGCTGTCTATGTGAGATCACATTTGGGGCGGGTTATTTATTTTGACACAGACTTTTTCTTAGTTTTGGAGATGCCCGCTTAGACATCAAGGTATTTTTATTATATCAGACTGTGCAAACACTGATTTTACTTTAGGAACAAGCACTAAAACCTTACAGTATGCTCCTATTGATGTGGGACAGTTTTCCCTCTCACTGTATTTGAAAATCAAGATATCTTGAATGAATTTGGCTGCTTTAATTTGACCCAAGGGTAAGGTCAATTTTGTTTTTTAATATCAACTGGACACAAATAATCAAGCTTTCAAAAGAGCCAAACCAGTACTACTTGCAAAGGATCCTGAAAGAGTTTCAATTCAGATCTGGATCGAAGGCAAACAGCTCTTTGTGCACTGAGTTCAGAAAATGTGTGCCTGTGTCCTTGTTTTCTGTGTTTTCTTGGTTCTTCTTGCTGGATATTTTGTGGGCAGGAGAGCCTGTGTCAGGGGCAGGAAATGGTGTGGATGAAATGCAGAAACACATGGGTGGTGACACCATCTCTAGACCATTAGTGCTGCTGAAACTGAGTTGTACCTGTGGCTCAGGCCCAAGATGTGTAATTCAAATAGTCCTGCTGAAACAAGAGTATGCATTTGAGGATGTTTGTGCCTCCTTCCACAGATGTGCAAGCTCCGTGGCCTTTGCTTCAGCGCTGAGAACGAGCCCGTGTGCCATATGGTGGACAACTGGCGCCCATGTCAGCCTTTGAAGAGCCGAGAAGTCAGAGCTTCCTTCCAGTAAACTCAGCATTGAGTGTGTTAGAAATTGCTGTGTTTGTGAGGAGCCCCTTATGCTAAGCACAAATCAAACCTTTGCCATGTGTGCCCTGGCAACATCTTGTCTCCCAGATCCATTCTTTCTTTCTCTCTGCATCTAAAATGCCAGCTAATGAAATGTGAAAGGCTTTTGGCCAAATAGGAAAGGGTTCTTAAGGTGTGGGGTTGGGGGGAGGCATGGGGGCGGGGGGTGGCTGTGTGCATTTTGGTGACTATTGCTGCGACTGACACTTTGGTATAACGAACAGTATGTTGGCTACTTGGGAGAGGATAGGGTGATAGCAAAATAAGCCATTTTAAGAAACCTCATTCACAGGTGTGATAGTACACATAACTATAACTTGAAGCTTTGTGAAAAGCACAGGAATACAGAATCTAGATATGATTTAGGAAAAGAAGTATTTTGAGAAAGTAAAGCAAAATGAATATTGAGAATTAGACTTCTTAGACTTTAAGAAACTGACACGTAAATATTTTTGAGACTGTTTTACATTTTTACCCATGCTATCAACAGCCTTGATTATGTCTTAATGGTAGTGTTGGATTTTTTTAATTAAAAATGTCCTAAATTAAGTATTATCTTTAAAAGTTATTACTATAGAAAAAATACAAAATATCTTTTCATTGAAATAATATATGCTCTAATTTAAAAAGGAGAACAATATTGTATTTTAGATAACTTCTCTAATAAATCTGTACTTATAGTTTTGCTTCCATGCTGTTTTTTTAATTCAGGAAAGGAGTCACTAATCTGTTTGCATCATTGCAAATTAAACATAATTACTAAATGTATAGTATATTGGGAATTGGTCTGAGTGACACTGAAGATGAATGCAAAACCTATATGGATATGTTAGGAAATTTTCTCTAAGTAGCTATCTGATAGACAGCAGAAGGAATTGTTAGTTTTGAGCAATCACTGCAAATTATCGTCAAAGTTGACTGCGTAATAAAAGATCCCCTCACAAGAATTGTGAACAAAATCATATTGAAGAATGCCAGTTGCTTAAACATTGCCCTTATGTGACAGCCCAAAAGCAAGGTGCCTCACCTTTATGTAGAACATCTATTCAATCTGTTTCTCCAGCTAGACCTAATCTTTCAAGGCGTGTCCCCAGCATTTGGTTTTTAGCCTCACAGTATCGTATCATATAAATTATTTCAACAGAAGAGTTTTTTCAACAGAAATATTGCTGAGCAGACAATAGCTTCCAATAACTTCCATTGCTGGATCCTTACTAGCTGGTTTCTTGTGTTTTCATGAACACGTATGCAATAGTAACCTAAATATAAATCTGTTCTAAATACACAGGATCAAAACAATGGCGTAAGAGGCTACCCCCCTTCTCAGTCTCCTGACTGTTGTGAGAAAAGCCACCTTCAGATCTCTCATCTCATTGGATTCTGGTCCTAGTTTTTAAGGCAATTTATTATGAGCTTCCTACCCCATCAGGGATCACTTTGTAAGATACTAGTCGGCCAGGCTAAGTTCTGAAACTCCTGGGATCTTGAAATGTGTGAGATGGGAATGAAGCCTCAGACTGCATACAAACATCTTTAGAAAACTCTGTCAAATCTCCTCCTTGAAAAGCTTTCCCATTTAAAACACAAACCCCCACAGCCAAAAAAAAAAAAGCCAAACCCCAAAACCAGAACAGAAAAATGAAGTGTTCCTTTACTACAGGTCATTTGTTCTAAGTTCAGCTTTTCTGAATGGAGCTAAGAAGGTACTTGTCTCTTCCTACAACAACTATACTGACTAATTCAGATTCTTCACGTTGAGTGGTTTGAATACTTTTCTGACTCTAAGTGTCACCCACAGGCCTGAGTGCTACACGTGTCCTCTAAACAATGCAAGGGAGGTTGCACCTATAAAATTAGAATTATAGATCCAATACATTGTGGCTTAAAGCTGCTGAAGCAAGCCAAGAGGGAACACCTTACAAAATCGCAGGATGGCTGAGGTTGTGCTGACACTACTGCTCAAGCAGGGCCACCTAGAGCAGGTTGTCCAGGACCATGCCCCGATGGCATTTGAGTATCATCTCCAAAGATGGACACTTACAGGCTTATGATCCACTTATTTCAGCAGGTAGCATCCTTTTGCTGGAGCTGAAGCAAAGTGCTTGTTAGCAGTCACAAACACTGAACTCTTTCCTGGAATTGCGCATGCATACCAGAACTTGCTCTCAAAGGTGGCAACCCTACTTTTTGCATAATGAATATACGTTATGGCACTCCTAAAACTGGAAAACAAAATGTGAGAGCCCCAGATTTTCAAATTTTAAACTTATATCTTGACAACTATGATACCCTGGCTACTAGGTAATAAGACTTTCTGAGAAGTGGTAATCTCATTGGTACCTGTACAGCTTAAATAGTATCCAGGCTGGTATGTGACAGAGAATGCAAACTTCTACCTAATGGCAAGGCTAAAAAAGTAGAAACACCTGTGAAGTTCTAACCACTGCTGCAATGAAAAGTTCCATATCTCATACTCCATTGCACTTCAAGGTTGCTCCATAAATAATAAGTAACAGCAAAGACAACCAGCATCAGCCATATATTTATCATCTTGTTTGCACGAGCCTGTTTACCTGGAATATTGCCAGTGCCATATGTTTGCCTTTGCTGAATATGAAGTAATTTTGTATTCAGCCAGACAATGAAAGCTGGTAAGTCATATACATGGTGTACAGTAAGAGCCTGCTGTATGTCTTACCTGTATGGTCTACCAGGGAACACTGTTCTTAATTCATCTTTTTTTTTTTTTTTTTTTCTTTCTTTTTAATCACAGAATCACAGAATGTTAGGGATTGGAAGGGACCTCGAAAGATCATCTAGTCCAATCCCCCTGCTGGAGCAGGATTACCTAGATCATATCACACAGGAACGCGTCCAGGCGGGTTTTGAATGTCTCCAGAGAAGGAGACTCCACAACCTCTCTGGGCAGCCTGTTCCAGTGTTCGGTCACCCTCACCGTAAAGAAGTTTCTCCTCATATTTATGTGGAACCTCCTGTGTTCCAACTTGCACCCATTGCCCCTTGTCCTGTCAAGGGATGTCACCGAGAAGAGCCTGGCTCCATCCTCATGACACTTGCCCTTTCCATATTTATAAACATTAATGAGGTCACCCCTCAGTCTCCTCTTCTCTAAGCTAAAGAGACCCAGCTCCCTCAGCCTCTCCTCATAAGGGAGATGTTCCACTCCCTTAATCATCTTCGTGGCTCTGCGCTGGACTCTCTCGAGCAGTTCCCTGTCCTTCTTGAACTGAGGGGCCCAGAACTGGACACAATACTCCAGATGCGGCCTCACCAGGGCAGAGTAGAGGGGGAGGAGAACCTCTCTTGACCTGCTAACCACACCCCTTCTAATACACCCCAGGATGCCATTGGCCTTCCTGGCCACAAGGGCACATTGCTGGCTCATGGTCATCCTGCTGTCCACTAGGACCCCCAGGTCCCTTTCTCCTACGCTGGTCTCCAACAGGTCTGTCCCCAACTTGTACTGGTACATGGGGTTGTTCTTGCCCAGATGCAGGACTCTACACTTGCCCTTGTTATATTTCATTAAATTTCTCCCCGCCCAACTCTCCAGCCTGACTAGGTCTCTCTGAATGGCAGCACAGCCTTCCGGTGTGTCAGCCACTCCTCCCAGTTTTGTGTCATCAGCGAACTTGCTGACAGTGCACTCTATTCCTTCATCCAAGTCATTAATGAATATATTGAATAGTACTGGTCCCAGTACCGACCCTTGAGGGACTCCGCTAGACACAGGCCTCCAACTGGACTCTGTCCCATTGACCACCACTCTCTGGCTTCTTTCCTTCAGCCAGTTCACAATCCACCTCACTATCCGATCATCCAGACCACACTTCCTCAGTTTAGCTGCGAGGATGCTGTGGGAGACCGTGTCAAACGCTTTACTGAAATCGAGATAGACCACATCCACAGCTTTACCATCATCTATCCACCGGGTTATGTCCTCATCAAAGGCTATCAAGTTGGTTAAGCATGACTTCCCCTTGGTGAAGCCATGTTGAGTGCCCCTAATGATCCCCCTATCCTTCATGTGCCTAGAGACAGCACCAAGGGCAAGTTGTTCCATTACCTTTCTGGGGATGGAGGTGAGGCTGACAGGTCTATAGTTACCTGGGTCCTCCTTCTTGCCCTTTTTGAAAGTGAGCAACTTTTTTTTTTAAGTGAGCAAACTTAGAGAAGGACCCCTTCAAAATCCTTACTAAAACCTCTCTCCAGCTTAAAATCGTACATGGGCTTATCACAAATTCACACATTGCATTCAGACTCTTGTGAAATGGGTAGCCTTTTCAAGGAAGACGTATATATTAATGCCAACCCAGAAATGAAGAAAACAGTTTCCCTGGTGTTCATGATCCATTTCCTGAATGGTGAGCTCATTTAAGATTAAGGTGAATAGAACCATTCAGTTCTTCTTCATGACCTCTATTCTCCTTCACTATTTTCTCATATGAAGAGGTTATAATTAGGTCTTGCAATTGTTCCACAGCAGACTTAAAACAACACTCATTCTAACATCACACTCAGACTTGTTTCAACTAGAAAACTGTTTATGAATAATGAAAAAAAGATACCACTTTCATCATGGAACAGAAGATGATCCACTGCAGGTAATTGTGTTACTGTCAAGTAGGCAGCTCTGATTAAAGGGAAATTTATTTAGAAGAAAAAAAAGAAAAAAGAAGACTAGCATGTTAATTTGAAGTCATCATAAGATACTCAGCCAGCACTTTGATGGGGGAGAGAAGCACGTTCATTTGCAAAATGTTCATTTTGCACAGTTTGTGATCTTGTCTAGCACTTGTCTGTCAGTTCCATGTGTTAGAACATTTTATGATTTCTCCACTGCTATTTCTAAGGGTTGGTTGTGTCCTAGATTGACATGGGCAGGTAGACTGTGATTAGAGATGTTCCCTGGGAGATTAGATAATAATGCCCTGCATGGAGTCAGCAATATTTATAGAAGTCCATATAGTTTATAAAAGAGTATCACTCACTAAATGACAGATTTAGGATTTTCTAACTCTTCAAAGAAAAGCCCTGCAAGCAACAGCTGTGTCAAATCTAATTTCGTAGAAACAAGCAGTGATGAAAGTACAGGCAGTGGCTTTATTGAAAAATTCCCACGGACATCATAACATCAGCCACTTCCTCTTCCAAACCACAGCATCTCATACAGTCACATAGCACCTGGTGACTGTTGCTTACACTAAGTGTTTGAGATATTTTAAGTCTATTTGGCAACTGGACACGCCACTGCTGTCCCCCTTCCTCTTTCAGTATGATGGTAAAGGGCTGTGCTGCCTCGCTGCCATCAATGGTTCACTCAGGCTGTGAGACTCCCCAGCCACCAACCTCCTAAATGTATGAGTGCAACAGGCACATGTTAGAAGCCATTGTGGCTCCATACCAAACAGTGAGAGGTATGATGACAAAACTTCTCAGGAATCCCTGACTAATTTTAGACCACAAGCCTTGCTATTTTTTTTTATCCAAGCCACAAACCAAAGCCATTTCGGATACATCCCCATAGCAGTGTGGATGATACTGCAGTGATTCCCCAAGCTCTCATGTTCATCCAACATCGGGCTCTTCAGGATGCTCACTTTAGTTCAGAGCTCAAAGCAATGTAGCTATGTTGACTGAGGTGATGGACTCAGATTCTCAGCAGGGCTCGGTGCTGACGTGGTGTAGCTGTGTTGCTCCTAACCCCAGAATAGAGTCAGTTTTGTCCAGTGAGGATGTCAATGCATATTAAACTGCAGCATATTAAATAAAAAGACATCATCAGGACATTTTGAAAAAGGCAATATATAAGCCCTGTTTTTATAATCTTTTGTGGTATGAAACATCGTACATATGTATGACAAGAGGTGGTCACTGCTCTTTTGAGTTCACACCCTGAAACAGAGAAGAAATGCATTGAGACAATGTGCAACAAACAAGTGATTAGAACAGACAGGTGGATGTTAACTACATATTTTTCTTGAGGGGTAGGTTTTAATGAGTCTTGTAACATCACTCAGTATTCAATGAGCTAGAAAATTTGCTGCAAAGTATTAGAACAGAATAGTCTATTTCAGTTGGAAGGGACCTACGACAATCATCTAGTCCAACTGCCTGACCAATTCAGGGCTGACCAAGTTAAAGCATGTTATTAAGGCCATTGACTGAAAGCCTCTTAAACACGGACAGGCTTGGGGCATCAACCACCTCTCTAGGAAGCCTGTTGCAGTGTTTGACCAACCTCTCGGTAAAGAAATGCTTCCTAATGTCCAGTCTAAACCTCCCCTGGCGCAGCTTTCAACCATTCCCACACGTCCTGTCACTGGATACCAGGGAGAAGAGACCAGCACCTCCCAGGTCAAAAAGTTCATCTTGCTCCAATAACGTGGGAGGACTCCACCTGCAGGGTTCATCAGTGTAAAAAGAGAAACCCATGACCAGTAAGGATCTTCTTTGCTGATCATGTGCCATATATAGAGGAAAAAGCAGGCAAGTGTAAGGACTCATGGGACCTTCTCTCCCACTCTGCTCCACATCTGGGCCTACTCCAGTTCACCTAAGCAGGGAAGGACAGTGGAAGCAGAGTGTCCTTTCCAAAAGAAAAGAAGGAATGATAGCCCATAATCCTGTTTTTGCAAAACTGTG
The DNA here is from genome assembly GCF_013368605.1 of Nyctibius grandis. Lineage (NCBI taxonomy): Eukaryota > Metazoa > Chordata > Aves > Nyctibiiformes > Nyctibiidae > Nyctibius > Nyctibius grandis. Next base: position 83,517,633 of record NC_090660.1, read on the forward strand.
TAGCAGCAGAATATTTTTTTTTAGTTACTCAAAGGTCAGGGAAGAACTTCCTCTTTCATCTACCTAAATTCCTCTTCAACCAACTGACTTGAACTTGATACAAGAAGAAGAACATGAGACTATTTAATAGGATGATTCTCACATCAGGTGATGCAGTATATTGTAATTTGGATGCTGCATCTCTTCACTGCTTTATTGATTGTATTTCTTCCAAAAGTCACTATAAACAGTCTAATTACATTATTCTCAAATGACAGTCTTAAATAATATATTCCTTGAATCAAAATGAAAACTGAGAGGCCTCTAGGTACCTTCACTGAACAAGTCTTTTCATTGTTTTAGTCATTAATAACCATGCCTCGAGAAGGAAAGTAAATAGAAATATTAAAGAAAACAAGAGCAGCATTTTGCAGTAAAGAAAGATAAAAACAAGGCTTGAAAAAAGTACCATCCTCACTCACAGTGTGTTCCTGGGAGACTTTTGAAAGGACAGCATTTTCCAGATCAGCTTAAAAGAGGGTGGTAAACATCATTTCCTCCTGCTCTCTGTAGAAGTGCATCAGACTCTCTTAAGTGCTTTTTGACTAGTAATGGGAATCATACCCAGATGGCATTTTGAAACTGAAGTATTTTAAATGATTTTAGAGACATAAACAAGCACTCAATGAATGATAAAGCCTACAGATAAAAAATGCTGTAATCCCAGAATGAATAAATGCCCCTGCTGTGACTTCTTAAATATCATGTTCTGCTCTGCATTTCTCTCTTGGGAGAACTTGTCACATCATCAAGGGTGTGGGAGAAGCAATATAAAAAATTAGGGCCTGATCATGAAAACTGTGATGTGGCTAATCACTGACATGAGTAATCCCATCTATTAATCGAAGTTCAATTGGCTTGACACACTCCCTGCACAGAAAAGGGAATTCTCCTTCCATGAGGAGTGGAGTTAGGAGACTGAATACCTGACCGTTCCTTTGGATTTCAGTTTAGGGATTTATCCTGAGGAACAGTGGGAAGAGGATAAGATAGGTGAATCACCTGTAGTAAAGGTGGCTAGACGAAATGCTCTTCATTTTTCCTCCAGTTTCACAGAGGCTCCCCAAAGATGTGAACATGAAACGAGGACTGCACTACTCCCATTAGTGTAGCACATGTATGGAGAGCTATTCTCAGGCCTCGTACTCCAGGTGCCAGTTTTGAGTTCACAGGCACGGTAGTGGCTAAAGGACAAGAAAACCATGAATGGTGCAAGCTCCTGCTTTTCAAGGCTGCCGGAGTGCCCTGTAGATTCAATAGAGAGTTCACCAATGAAGAGCTGTGTAACAGGTGGTCTCTGCATGGCCTCAATCTCCATACTAGGACTCTGACTTTCCAAATATCTTACAAGCTCACAGTCTAGCAGGTAATGGGGTAAATGTAGCATTGCTGAAATCTCTTTCTCCATTTGTCACTCCAGAGATGGCTTCTGTCTGAAAGGGAGTGAGCTGGGCTGGTGGGACTGTGCATGTGAAGAAAGCTGACCATGCTCTTGAGTGATTTGTAGGATCCAGCTCGTAATTTCTATTGAGCAAAGTTCTATTTCCATCTGATTATCTAATCCTTGTGAAGTCCCCAGGTGAATGGGAATGTCAGATCATTCCCAAGTGAAAATCTATTCTTGTTTCTCAGAGGATTTTGCAAGCACTGAGCAGCTGTGTAGGTTAAAGGAAGAGAGGGGACTGTGAAAATATCTTTGCTTTTCAGAAAGAAAAATAGCAATCAGGAAAAAAAGTCTAAGCTTGTGGAATATTGAGATGACTTTCGTTCTGAGGAATAATTATGTCAGTGTAATAACGGCCTGATCTGTCATGCAACCACCATACTGTGTTTAATAAAGTTATAGGGTAATAACATAATATGTGAATAATGTTTTATTAGACCCTGGGCCTCATATCTAACTACTGCAATATATCTGGCTGCATGATAAATGTCACTGCCAATTCATGACAAGGAAAAGCTTTTCTTCTTTCAGCATATTGAGCTTTCCGTAAAATAAACCTTTAACAAAGTTTTATTTTTTTCATTCTGAGACCATTTGTCTTAGCGAGGATATGAAATAGAAAACCAATATACCAATTATCACCCAAAACAAATAATCCACATCAAGCCAAACAAAATATTTTGTATTTAGTTAGTAGTTGCTTTATCTTTGCCTTCAATCCTTTGCACTTTGATCAAAACTGTACCTTTTGAAGTTTTCACTACTCATAATAGGGAAAAACTGGGTCATATGTCTGCTCCAGCAAAAAATACTGCGCATTTCAGACACGGTACATTTGCTTATGGTTGCTTACAGGAACTAGAGATTCCCACTAGGGTTGAAAAAAAAGCTTTATTAAAAGATGTTTCAAGGACTCAAACGAAGCTAATTGCCCAAGAGGGATAGGGAGCCAAGTAAAAAACAGGCCTGTCATAGACAGCCATCACTCCTAGTCACTGCATTCCCAGTGCTTGAAGAACTAATGACACCAGACTCTTAGGACATTCACAGCCTGCAAGCTTAATTAGGTAAGACAGCAAGTCTAATCTGCATTTAATGAATGATTCAGGAGTGACTAAGAGCCTAACTTTAAGGTAGCAGGGTACTGACAGAAAAAGGTACGTGCTTTTGTGACCTAACTAATTATGGGTACCTGAAAATGTTATTACATTTCTTCCATCCAGTCTCAAAATCTGTTCTCTGCTTGTTCTGCCAGCTAAGAAAATCTAGCATTTTGTTAAAACTTACACTACCGTGTAAGCAGAGGCTAGAAAATAATGAGAGAAAAAGGAAAACTGACTAAATCGGTTATTTCTGCAGTGCAGTGTAGGCAGACAGATATTTATGCCTCCATGGAGCCCCAGTGTTATTAGTGTGTATTCACAGTGACATCTGCTAGTCAATAAGAGAATTTTGACCTACATTGGTCTGAACACCCCAAGTAAGTGCTAAAGGCATACAAGTAAATGCAAAGAAAGAAAACTAATCAAATATAAAGAGAAGATTAGGACATTTTCATTCTTTTTAATCCCAATAGTATTTTGTCTTAAGGAAAAAATAACAATTTCCTTCTAAGTAGTGGTTCTTAGATATATTATTTTTCAACTAGAAATAATTTGTGAATGTTGGCAGCACTGCAAAATGTCACGAAGGGAAAACTGTATTGACATGCACAACCTGCAGTGACATCATCAAAGTATTAGTCCTTCTTGGAGTCTGAAAACCCTTCAGCACCTTTCTTTTGATTTATCAGGAAAAAATTGCTGAGGCATATTTAAAGCTGACTATATGTAAAGATTCCAGTAGGGAAGAGAGATGTTCAAGAGACAGATCATTGTCACCCACACTTTTCAGTCTTTTGTCCCTCTGTCACTGAAATTCAAGCACAGCATTCATTCAGCAGGTACTACTGATACTGTCCTCCCTGCACTTTGCTTCGGGTCTCCTACAACAACCTTCACTTTCCCTCCATCCTCAGTTAGGACCCCAGTACAGTGATCTAAACCTACCACGTACTCTAAATATAGATTCCCATCTTATGTTCCCTATCTCGAAAATACAGACCCAGGGATAACCAGGGCGCTGTGAAACAGCAGTTGCCCTCTGTGTGACAAGGAAAAAAGCTACTGCCAAAGCAATATAGAGGCAACCTACAGCAGAGCAGCTGAGGGACTGCAACTTGCTCCTTTGTCATGGTTAGCAGATTATGATTCCCCCATCTGTTTTGCTGTGTTTTTCTGTTTTCCTGTTTAGCTGAGTTTCTTTAGTGCTCTGGACAGCAGTATAGATAAAAATCAAAGCATTTGGAATAGCTAACTATTACCTGCATTTTACAATGGAGGAAATAAAAGCAAACACAGAAATAAAAGTGATCTCCAAAGTCATACTCTGTACAATCAGAAATAAAACCCAAGGCTCATATATTGACGATGAGACTATTCTTACTCCCCAGCAGTCAGAAAAGAGCTACCAATTGCAAGAGCAATAGAGACGTGCTTGAGAGAATGAGGGCTCTCAGCCCTTTGAAGCAGTCGAGGGAATCTGGGTTAGACCCAGACAGCAGCCCCACAGCTCAGGCAGCCTCTGCGTAAGCAGTCAGCTTTGTACCACAGAGCTTTTCTCCTGCATGCTGCTGTATATACCACCAGCCTTGTGAATACTATGACTCAAGATCTCTGCAGCCTTATAAGGGTGAAAATATCCTCAACAGCTTCAGCTCTTGCAAGGCGTTCTAAGATGTAAGCAAAACGTGCTGCATCAAGCCCAGTCTGGATATGCAGAGCTGACAGAAGTGGCACACTGCAACCGTATTTCTATTATAAGTTCTCCGCTCTAAGAGACTGAAATGCAACTGTAATTAATCACTGCAGGATGGAGCTAGGCAAGAGAGCTTTCCAGACAAGTACATATTATTTTTCTTTCAGCAAATCTGCCAATATTGCACATGTATGTGAAACACTGGGCGTATTGCTCCAGGGTCTTGAGGTTATTTCATTTTCCATGTTAATAAAAATAGATTTGCCAGCAAAAACTGGCATACAACAGGGATTTGTAGTAATGGAATTTCACTAAATAAAAATGCTACGACCAAATTAGAGCCTGTCTACCTCTGTTCTCATGTCTCAATCAAAGGTCCTTTATTTAGCCCTTCCCCCAGCTATGAGTTCTGTAGGATTTTTTTTCACACAAAATCTAGGCTTTTTCTCTTGACCATAGACTACACCAGTGTCACAGAATTCCTTCACAGAGAACCATTTGTGGTGCTCCATGAGTCTGGGCTTTAAAACGTGGTCCAGGAAATACATACACCTTAAAGTCCATTTTATGACTGTGGCTCTGTGTCTGCTCTGACTCCTGCTGGTGTTCTAGTAGGAGCTGTGCTGTCAATGATGTCTGTCAATATTTTTTTCAGTGCTTTTTTCTACCTGCCCTCACTGGTCATCTGTGAGTCTGACATCCAGACCACCTAGTTAAATCTCTTCCTACAACCCCAGCATCAAGAAAAAGAAAAAAAAAAGATACTCTGAGATACTCTGCAGCTAGTTCAAACCTGTTTCCCAAGGGGATGGCAGGCAGGAGTTGATTTACCTAAGATTTTGTTCTTAGTTTTTCTGGATAGAGTAAATCTCTGGTAAGGTCACTGATGGCAAAATAACCATGAGACAAATGTAACCAGATGGTGTAAGCACAAGAAACACTTGATCTGTTGTATGGCACATAATCAGACACTGTGGAAGAAGATGATGGTTGACTTTGTGATTATTTATAGCATGTAAAGACAGACCTTGGAACTGAAGCAACCACAGCCTGTAAGAAGAGCTACACGCTATGGACACCAACAGCTGTAACCATGCACCAGCAAGTCTTCTGTCACTGTTCATGTGCTGTTTATTTCATTTCATAGCAGGTAAAGTGCCACAAGTCATGTTCCTTATCCCTTGTTTTGATAAAACTCAAGCTTTTTTCAACAGATTCATAATGCCCAATGAAAACTCAGTCATTCATATTTTATCTATTCAAATGGCTTGTTCTAATTGGTACTCTATGACAGTGTCAATCCTAATATTTTCTTATGCTAAAATATTTTAAGTGTTCATCTATAAACATGTACTGAAGAAAGCTTGGAGTTTATAAACTTTAAAGGGATATTATGCATTTTATCTTTTTTTCAGTTTAATGTTCCACACCTGGGCTTATGGGCTAGGCATAATTTCATCATCACACTGAAAGCAATAAAAGAATAGCATACACTAGAGAGAGACAAATAGAAATGTTTAAATATGTCAGTTATACAATAAAAGCTCTTGAATATAGCAAACCAAACACAGAGGAACCAATGAAAGAAGAAATGGCAATAACTGCATTACTTCCTCAAGGTAACTGACAGAAATTTTCTACCCTGGGATTATTCTTTTTGGCCATAAAGATAAAACATTATCAGTGGTCTGAAAAACTCAGGACACTAACTTTCAACAGTTCCTCAGTGCTTGATGGTATTCATCCCAGAAATCAAAAATAAAAGTACAAAGGACCTTAATACACTATCAGTTTTTAAGAGGTTGCCATTTACTCCAGTAGGAAATCTGTTCTAAAACCAGATAGCATTACATTGCCCATTGCCCAGTGTGTTGAGCTGATAACAAACAGGTAATTTATCATTGAAAGTAACTACTTTTTTACATACTTCTTGTCTCTATCTTTTAGAAAATGCATGGGCTGGAGTAACTGCTGTACTGGGGTTTGGTCATGAGCAATGGAGTCTTGTAGCCTCTGCTGAAAGTTACTAACTTAAATCCAATAAAAATAGAAAAAAAACAGTAAGATGAGAAAAAAATATTGTTTGTTGCCCAAACAGGGAATAAAAAAACATTTTTTCTCATCTTACTGTTTTGCAGTCTCTTCATCACTGTGGACTAATATCTATAATTGCATTCAACATTAATTGAGATCTATGGTGACAATTCCTGAGGTGGGACAGGGGCTGAGATTCTAATCAAGAATTTGTTAGAGTAAGTAGACTTGTGTCCTCACCCTGCATGAACATGAAGAGAGGTTTAGCTCCTGCTTTTTTGAGGTGAATGTAAGATCAATTTCTTACAATACCTTTTCCCCCCAGAATTCCATTCAGACTTCATGCAGAGTGAAAATTTCCAAGATTAGGTCTAGTACCTTCCACTAGTACTATACTAATTTAGCACCAGCTTCCAGGTTTTCATTTGAATGTAGCAAAAAGTAGTGGTGGGAGTAAATTACTCTCTGTAAAATTGAACATGATGAAGCATGCAAGGGCTTTTAAAAGGGCTTTGAATCATCTTAGTCATCTTCACACTTTCCCCACTGTTTGGCAAATGGTACAAGACGTCTCGTTTCTAAAAGTCTATTGCAGGCTGCCTGGTATTGCTTGTGATTCAGCCTCCTTTTTGCAGAGAGTTTTTTTTGCAACCTACACACCAGGGAGGCTGTGAAACAGCTTCAGTTCAATCACTTTCAGAGTCCTGAAGTTGAGTGGCAATTTTCAGAAATAAGTCACTACAGAAATCATTAAAAATCTCAGGTATGTTGCCAAGGATTTGCTTAGTTTTGCTACAGAAAATGAAACAAAACAAACCCAACCAAGGTCAATCAGCCTGTATTTGCCTGTATTTCTCTCTATTTATCTTTCATATGCAGCGGTGCTGAGAATGATTGTTAGAAGCAGTAACTCTAGAAACCACAACCATCCAGCTGAGTGATACCCGACTTAAAGTATCTCAGGGTATAGCAACTTTACTCAGTCGTACAGTATACTTAATTTATAGGTTTTTTTCTCTGCCAATCTTTTTTGCAAGCAAAACTCCAAAACATAAACTATTCCATAGGGCCTAAATGTAGGCTTTTTTTTTTAATCAGTCCAGGCAATCATCTCTATAGTGATCATAATGCTTCCACCTCTTTTTCAGAGCAACAAAAAAAGGGATGTTCTTTAGATTCTTCAAACAAAGTAGATATTCTGGTTATGAGCAAAATGAATGAATATAAAATATTTTGGTCCAGTTATAAACAAAAGTATCACTCATGGTTTACAGTGAATTTACTGCGATACATTTATCCATGACAGTGTTTTGGAAGTGCTTATTAGTTTGATTATGCTAATATTGAATTTTGTTTTTTCCAGATGGAAGTTCAGACATGCAATATTTTCTGAAGCTAATATGGGATATGCCAGAGTGGGGACTGAGACACCACTCCGTGGTTCATTGGAATAGAAAACTTCTGCCAGCCACAGGAATGAGAGGGAACTGTGGTGTTTTAGTGACAGGGATTGTACTCATGTTCAGAATGAAGCAGAGCTGCTATTGCAGTTTTCAAGAGAATAACACTCAGTATTATATTCATTTACCAAAACTGACAATTACTGGACATCTAAATTTCATGATACTGTCAATGCAACTTCTCTTCTTTGACTTAGCACGTAAAAGAAGATATACATGCCCATCCTGTCTATAGTAGCTCACCATATAATTGTAAGTCTTATGTAAATCAGCACAAAAATGCCTATTTCTAGAAATGGAATAATCATGGAATGAAAGGAGCAACACTACGCATTTCAGCTCGAACAAACAGAAAGGGCATTAAATAACTTTTAGTGTCCCTCATTACATTTGTTTTTAAATTCCTAATGTGGTGGGCTTTCATATAAATATGCTTCAGATATTTTGAAATTTTGTCATATGTCTTGTCATATGTATTACATCATGAGTTACACTTTTGGGGTCCTTATACTCCCAGTATTCTTTTTATTGCCCTCAGAAAGCCTATTAACTGTTTTAGGCAGTCTCTGCAAAGGTCAGCCTTACACTCAATCAAATTAACATCTTCTGCCCTGTTCTGAAATTTAGAACATTTACATCCTAAAGACAGCTATGTCATCTATACTGAGGTAATCTGCCAGCAAACAGCCACTCTACATCCAGTATCTTTGGTGGGTAGAGAAGGGTGAAAGGGAAGTTATTTGCCTTTTGGAGTCTGATTCTACCTGAGCTTTCCATACACACAGTATGGGCCAGCCCTTGCCACTGACAATCAGGCAGAACAGAAGCAGATGTCAAAGAGCTCTGTTTCACTACCCATCACACAATATAAACTAAACTAATCTCTAGTCCGAATCTTGGACCAGGACTATATTTTGACATGGTCAGAACTCACTGACCTAGGAGATCTGATCTATGAGACTGGACAAAGTGTTCTGGGGGAGAATGGGGGAATGCCCCTCTCTCCAAAAAACCCCAGATGGCTTTATACTGCCATTTCACTCCCTTGACACATGGTTGATTCAACACCTACATCAAGACAGTCACAAATGGCTCCAGGTTTTGTTGTCCAACAATAAATCCCTCTGGGAAATGTAATGACCAGAGACCTTAATATACGGCAAGACTCCAGGCACAGTCACTCCTCGGGCATGGCCACAGTGGCTCCTACTCAGAGAAAACACTGTGACTGGGTGGCAGAGAAATGATTTTGCCAGGTCTCTGCTATCCAAGAATTCCCTCAAGGCAAAGGATTTCCCAAATAACTGATTGCTCCTCTTGGAGCCCTGAAAGACAGAAAAGGATTTTAGTTGGAGAAAGGTCTGCCACTGTTTGCAGGTATTCCTCATCAATGATATGAGTGCTAATAGGAGCTGACGCTCAGCCACGCAAGAGCATGTGTAGAAAATAGAGTGGGGAGGGGGTAAATCTTGACTCTGCAGACAAAGAGGAACACTCCTATCAGAGTAAGATTACTTCATGAATCAGGAACTACAAATCATACAAGCAAAAACATTGTCATTAAATGAAGGTCTGCCAGTGTTGTAGCATCAGGATTCAAGTTAATTGCCTTTCAACATATCTTATGGGCTGGCTGCTTCCTTAAAAGTCAGTGCTAGACTAGGACCTTCTGTTAAAACAAAGCAAGCTACTTCTCATGTCTCAGAACACATCAAATATTTATTGAAGTCTTCATTTATTTAGCCACCCACAGAGAATCACATACAGGAGATCTTAGTTGCTGGTTTGACCTTGACTATTTAATGAGATGAATAATGATGATGCCGTTGCAGCAAATGGAGCCTGGCAGAACAAATGCAAGCAGCCACTGCGCTAAGATCTCTTGCCACAAAAGCAGCAGTGGGAAAAAAGAAAAAGGTGATGTTAGATGAAGGAACCAAGTCTCAGCATGTAGGATCAACATATGGTAGCACCAAATATCAGATGCCAAAAAGAGAACTAGTGCTATTTGCTGGCCTATTTCATGCCATATTTTTTTTTGTGCATAAGACGGCTCTGAGGTGTATCGTAGGGAACCTGCATGCTGTATGGCAGCTGGTAGCAGCAAATTTGATATTACTTAAAATAAAAGGTATTTGAGTAGCTTCTTCCTTTCTCTTCTATCTTTGCTATTATTTACATCTGTGCAAAGCACGTTTATTGTACTCACAAAACACAGCCATTTTGAGATGTTTTTATAGAAGAAGTAAATGTTTATCTAAGGGTTATGGCAGTGAAGGAAAAAAGCCCTTTCCAAAGCAGCAGGCAGTGTTAGAGGTCCACACCACATAAAACTGCAAGATGTGTCTCCAGCTCAGAAGACAGGATTGCACTGTGTCCATAGCTCTCCGTCTGGGGGAACAGTAAGGAAACTAAACATAATTATGGTCTCTTGGGTTTCTTTACTGTACCAAAGGACAGAGTTTACAGTACACAAGTACAGAGGGAGTGGGATGCTTTGCCTACTTTCTTTTCTTTAAGCTTGCTTCTTTAGGAGGAATATTGTCACGATCCTGCGTGTGTCTTCACTGCAAAGTTTTCACCTAGCCAGAGGTGAGGATGGCTGCCTGCAGTCCCAGTTCCCTGTATGCCTATACACTGCAAGAGGCAAAGATGCACAGCAATGTCATATTTTATACACGCTAAAATACATTTCAGATGTTGAGGGCTTTTAAAACATAGGCATTGTTGTTAGGTAGCTAAGTCTAACTGCTCTTTGTATTCACCCATAAAGATGGCCTGTGTCATGTAGATATCTTGGAAGAATTGCATATGCATGAGGGATGTGGAGGTGGAAAGGTCAACTGCTTTATAACTCAGGTCAAAGAGGCATTTTCATGAATGGGAAGGGCTGGGTTAAAGAAAGTTCACAGTCTGATATAGGGGAAGGGGACCAGTATCCCTGAGAGATGCACATACGTTTAGGACAAGCAATTAATAAAGATTTCCAAGACAAAACCAAAGCTTTATTTTTCAGAAAAAGACCAAATAAACTCAATTAAAAAAATCCACTTTGATTATCAGTTTCATTGAGGAACACCTCTAATCCAGAGGTAATTCATTGAAAAGTGATGGAGAAGGTGAATTCACATATTGGCTGTCTTCTCTAATTGCGCCCCCCCCCCCCGCCCCGTGTAAACAACCTCAAGGCGTACTGTCTAAACCAGATATGGCCCACTCTGACTACACAGCCAGGCACACTCTGCTAAAAATATGTTTTTAATGGCCGGAAAGTTCACCTTCAAAGCAGAGTAGTAAACCAAGCTGTAGGCTATACCTAACCTGTAGGAAACTGGCAGAGTTCCCACAGGATGAACCAAGGGCACCAGGTGTAGACTAAGAATATCCACCTTGGAGTACATTCACTCTCCAGCCTCTCTGTGCAGACCCATCTTCATCCTGTCCTGTTGAGCTGCTCCCCCAATGCCAGGCCCCTTCTCTATCGCTCGCACAGCCCCTTCCACACCTCAGTACCAGATTAACACCGACCTTTCGCTCCAGATCTGTTACTCCTGAACCCACTGTACTCATCTCTGGGAGCAGCAGGTAGCTTATGGACACGGTTACAAACAAGAGCTTACCCAGTCCCAGTATTACTGAGCTATCTGAGAGAAGAGTTTTTCTTCAGGTCAGCTCCAGCCAATGTATAGTATCTACTTCAGCCTGGCCCTGGGGAAATGGGCATGATTGCAGTCAAGGGTCTACCACCTTCTTGCTCCTTTTGAACAGGACTGGAAGTAACATTTCTAAGAAGCCCCTTTCACACGTGGGCTGTAACCTCCTATGGGCACAGGCGATATAGAGGGTAAAAGCATGCCTTGTACATTATTTTTCCTTTCATAAGTCTGTAAGTCAAGTCAAGACACAGAGATTTTTTTTTTCTTCTTGACCTGCATAGTTTCATGGCAACAACTTTTCAACAAGCGTTACCAGAGATATATTATTTCTTCTGCAGTAGAAATTGAAAAAAGATTTCCATTGTAAAAGAGGTTTTTACAATGACTTTTAATCAGATTTTTTCCCTGATATGCACTTAGCACCCCAAGTTGATTCTCTCACCAGAATAACACCATCATGGCCTCGCCTTCATGTTACATTCACTGTGTATATCTCCATGGACATTTTAAAAAGAAACAAATACAAAACAAAAAATACTCTGATCATATCTGTCTGTATTTAATGGAACTTAGAAGTGCACTTAAGAAGCAAGATTAGAAACTATTTTTTAAATGTACTTCTGTGAGGTTTGTTTTTTTTTCTTCCCGCAGAAGAAAAAAGTCTTAAAAGACAGGTGGTATAAAATAAGGTGAATATATACTGGTGTGCTATCACAAACTGCAGGAAGCTGTTAATAACACTGTTTATTAACAGGCCTGTTATAATGCAACTGCCAGGGGCTAATGGTGCAAAAACATTGAAATGAGTTTCCCTAGTTAAGGCATCCTCTGTGCAGCCTGTATAATAATTCTTAGGCCAAAATTTATTGACAACTTGGGGATATTCTGCTGGATTTGATAGTCCCTCATGAGATCTCCGTGTAAGATTCTCCTGGAAAAGTTTTCTTTTTGAAATTTTTTGGTTGCAAGTCCAGTGGCAGACATCTGCTGGAGTTTAAGAGTCTAGTGATAATCGATGTGATGAGCTGCATTGTGTATTATCTATTGTACAAATTACCCAGAAGACTCAAACCATAGTCAAAGAATGAAATATTTAGATTAGAACACCTAAAACTTAATATATCTTCAATATATATGTTCTTGAATTCAAATTATTTCCCAAAAAAATGCAGACACAGCTGCCACTTTTAAGCAGTGAAATGGTGCAAAGATGAAAATATATCATTGGTAAAGCTTGTTTACAAGGCTAGCTTCTCTTCTTGAGGAATTCAGAAGGACAAGCAAAGACTTTATGGCTTGGGCAGTCTCCTTTCACCTTTACAGCACACAGAGGTAAAGAAAGCAGTTACATCGACATTGCAATGGGTAATGACAATTACCTCCCCATCTGGCTCTTGTGTGGCAGAATATCCCTAAGGTTTGAAATTTGGAGAAGAATGACATGGGGGATTCCTGGCTGTTAGTAACTCACAAGAGGCAGGGTTATTTTCTGGTTTTACAGGTGAAGGTGCCAGAGGTTTGTTAAACCTATACGTTTCCAGGAATGGGAAGCCCTTGGAGGCTGCTCCTCATGGGAGAGAGGAGAGAGGCACTCCCACGTGCCGCTGCCCTCTTTTCCCTCCTGCTCCGACATAAAGCCGAAGGGTTTCAGGGAATCTGAAAACTTCTTTATTTCAAGGGCCTAACCAACACTTGTACACCCCTCGACAGAGGAAAGAGGCCACGGAGACTGTTGCTGCTTTTCTCTAGACGCTGCCATGAAGGAGCTGGGTTTTGTTGGAGACAGTTAGTGCCAGAACCTTACAGGATGTAGCCATTCAGTGTAATTTACACCCAATCAGCAATGCATAAATTACAAAACTTCTTACCTCATCCCTGTATTTGACCTAAATTGCCCACACCCTTTGCACATATCTCTGCTGACTTCTTAGAGTCTCCCACAAAATGGGGGAAGGGAAGATTATAGGTTGGCTTTTCCACAGGAGAATGGAGTATCATATGACTTAGCAAGCTCTGAGAACATGTAAGGACATATCACATAATAATTGCATATTTCAATATTTCCATGAGAACATCTCATCCCAGCTGATCCAGAATCTTTCCTTTGGGGGAACGAAAGATCTCAGCCCTCTACAGAATGAAAGAAAATGAGCATTAGGGCAAAGCAGTGAGTAAGTCAGCACATTTTTGTTACCCTACAATGAAGTAAAAAATGGCTACATTTTCTGCAGTAAATTTAATTTGGAGAAGAAACTAAGGAAAATCAGAAGCCTCTTTAAAAAAAAAATTGACAAAAGTGAAACCTTTTTTTTTGGTGCTTCAGCTTGTTATTTTTAGAAGTTCCATGAATTGTGAGATTTTTCATAGCTGATAGTTCCCTGCATCCTGCTGCTCTTTAGTTCCTGGGCTAGTTCTATTGCTGGGTGAAACAGAAAGATATCTTAGAGCCAGCACTGCTTTACACAGTGAGTCACAAGCTGGAATAGCTGGTCTTAAATGGGAATGGACTTTGATTCTTTTGATCAAACTGCTGCTGGAAACGTCCCCTTGTGAGCCATTATTAACAGTTTTTGTCTTCTTGCGTATTTCCCTCGATGTTATTACAAGTGATAATCACTGAATTAGGGAATCAAATTCATGTTTGAGGGAATCAAGGACATTCAGAGCATTTCAAGGTGACTTTCACTTAGTGAATGAACTGATTCCAGATAACAGAGATTTCTTGTAATTCTAGATAGAGTTGGCAGTTCAAAGTCCAGTGTGTTCTGTTATAGCATTTAATATATAGAAAGCACCCTGTCAAGAAGGGATTCAATGAGACACCTTTGGAAGCAACAGAATTAATGTAATTCCGTCTCTCTAGACCACATAATCTCAGATAGTCACAGAAGAGTAACTAGAGATGTGTTCACACTGATTATCCATTTATTAAGACTTTTAAAGGGAAATAGAACCTGAAAATTACCTGCCTATCAATCAGAACAATTAAAATAACTCTGGGTTGTAGGATTGATGTAGCAGAGCTTTTGGGTTATAAATGTTACAAAAACACCCACACACTTAGTAGAGTGACTCAATACGTAGCAAAGTATCAAGACACATTAAAAACATCATTCTTTCAGGCTATGTGTTCCTTTATGTCATTAATTCTTAATCTATTTTAAATCTACCCCCTCACCGCCAGTCTACAATACTTCTTCAAACAGCTTCCCATTTGTAAGACAATGTCCTGAGAGCTGACATCAATGGAAAATGCAACCATTCAGTTCTTTGCCAGATTTAGCCGTGCACTGCTCAACAGCCTCTTAGAAAACATGACATTTTTTTCCACTACAGTTACTTCACTTAGTAAATGGCATATTTCATACTGTAAAATTCCTAGAATGTCAGCTTCTAGTCGTGGGATAAATTAAATATCCTTAAGAAAGAAACATTGAAAGGTTAGTGACTCTGCAAACAACTAAGTAATAGAAAATAAAGTGTGGATAAATTTTCTTATTTGTCATATGTGAGAAGTGAGTAAACTACCCAAATTAGAAGTGAGGAATAAACTCTGCTACAGTGGGTTCACCTTTAACTTAACCTTTGACTCCAAATATATAAACCCTTTTGTGTTTCCTGCAAGAAGTTCAGCAAGTTTCCACATTAATTCCTCTGCTGACCACACTCCTGCCTCATGGTCTTCGCCAGCCTTCAGAAAGTTTAAAAGCTTCTTCTTCAGCTATCCTCATTCCCCAAACATCCTGCCTTCCACCCCTCAAAGGCTATTTTATATTCATCTACTCTTATTTTGTCAGACAGCAGAATAAATGCACATTGCAGATGTGGTGTTCCTTATTTTAGCTAGGGCCTCTGGTAGGGATGAACGTGCAAACTGGAGCAGAGTCCCAGGAGATGGTTGTTTGCAGTTTGCCAAACAGGGCTATACACAGCTCAGATGATTCAACCTGCTGATGCTGACTGTTTCTTCAGCTCTGGGAAGGAGTCAGAAATGGCATGGTGGAGGAGCAATTAAAGATAATATTCTTCTTTTTGATACAATATTTTCATATGAAACTGAATCACTCACTTTGAGATAGTTCTGAAGAGTTGAAACACTCAGTTCAAGCTCATTTTCTAAATGAAAGACAGTCTTTTTTTAAACAAATATTCTCTTTTCTTTCAATATTTTTTTCATTTTGACAACAACCTGTTTGTCTCCTATTCCCCTGAAAAGCTGAATAGACACTGAAAATGCCTGTGTCTGAGTACTCAAAGAGTCATGGCTAGAAAGGAGTTCCTTTCATATGCATGGCTGCAGACAGTCCTCTCCAATGTGGACTTGTGGCCCATTTGTGACCACATAACTTTGTGACTGTTGAGAAGAATCTTCTATGCATAACCCTGAGACCATCAGCTTTCATAGCTTCAGACCAGTTAGCTGTTCGGTTACAAATCACATCTACTGAGAGGGCTCATCCGAGAACTTACTTGGTGCCCAGGTCTTATTCGACTAGATTATAAATACCAGCTCCCGTTCAAGATTTCAACTGCTTGGATTCATGTTACCTGAAGGGCAGTGTAAGTCTGGCCATAGTCTCTTGTGACGGCTACATCCATTGAAATAATGACACCATGAATCACAAGAGTAAAACCTGCACGTACAAGAAGCAGAGCTTTCTTGGCAACTGACCCACTGAGCTAACACTCACCTCTGGAAGATGTCCAGAAACCTTGACATCTTAGCAACAATATAAACCAGCAACATTTCTTCTGGCTTTCCTTCCTGAAATACAATCAGGAGTGGAGACTGAAAATGTGAAATCCAGAGCTAGGCTCACAAGGAAGTTTTAACTCGCTATTAAAGGACACAACTATCAGGATACCTCAGCTCTGAGTTACGTAGCTACTTGCATGCGTTGTTTCACATGCAATGCATGCAAAAATGTAGGCTCTAGGCATCTAATTCCCCCAAAGCCAGCAAGCTAAGCAGATGGCATATGTTAGCCAACAGAAACTGATAAGATTTAGGTCACATCTTTAGACTATGGGGAGTCCCCTATTCCCATACATATTTCAAACCACCCAGCTTCCCCTTGGTGTGAGGCCCTTCTGCCACTCCTTCTCACAAGCTATGGCCTTAACAGCGGCTCTCTTCCATGAGTGGACTTATCTGAGTATTTATGCAGAAAATTCCTGTGCTATAGAGTGCTTGAATCTACGTTTTCCACTCCCAAACCATTGGAGCTGATGCTATGATGGGATGGCAAAGAGAAGGTTGTTCTCCGTCTCTCTTGTAGAAGCTGTATCTGTCCTTATAGACTTGTTAAATATTCATTGTGCCCTAGAAAAAAGACAAGCATGAACACGTCGCTATAGCTCACTGCTTTCTTATGGTTCTCATCTGGGAGAAGGGGAGAATCTCACTTTCTGCTCTCTCTGCCGATTCTAAATTTAAATATTTGAAAAGTACTCTGTTCCACAAAAAAACCTAAGGCTTTCTTCGTCTACCCAAGAGCCTTAGCCACTTAGTGTTAATCTCATCTTGTTCTTCTTTCCTGCCTCTGATCTAATGAATATTTAATTATTCCCTGGAAAGTGGAAATTAAGAGAACTCCACTCCAGCCTACTATTAGGTACTCTCTTAGAAAATTTATTCTGGACCTTGTTCCTCCTTTTGTGAAGGCTCAAACTGTTGAAGGTCATTAGAGGTCTGAGGTAGTGTAACTACCACCAACATTTCTATTCTGTGCAGGGCCTTATCTGATAGAGGTGCACTGAAAATGCTTGTCAGTTGGGCAAGAATGATGGAGAGGACCTCCTCTGCAAAGCTTCAAGCAGTTATGCATCAACTGGCTCCTGAGAATTGGATATTGTTAAAAATGAGGTATTTCTGGCATACTCAAAGGTAAAACTTAGAGACTTTGCTAATGAGCACATAAGTGATTGTGGATTTGGACAACTCTAAAATAAGGCAAAGCAAAATATTGCATTTTGATGATGAAAGTAGCAAAGAGAAGTTGAAGTCCCAGTTAATTTCTTTTTTACTTTTCAGACAGAGTCTTAGGTCTTCTGGTGACCACAGCTTTCTTATGCTCAGCATTGCAATGGGATTGCATGCAGACAGCAAGGGAGAGTGTCCCAGGTGTCATCTCTCCATGGAATTACCATAGATTGCTCTGAGCTGCTATTGTCTGCACCTCCAACATAAGACACGTGTTATAAGATAGGGCAGATGTGTGGGGCTGTCCCTACCACGCTGTGAGGCAGTCTGATAGACCAGGTCACAGGGGGCCTACAGGCACCACTCAGACCATGGCAAATTATACTAGGAGGAGCCATTGTAGCACAGTAACACATCTATAGCAACACTGACACTTCCAAGAACCTTTCCCCAGATGCCTTGAGGAGTTTAACTAGCATTTTCATACTCTATGTCATGATTGTATTACAGGAGAAACTCTGAAAATAGCACATCTTTTTTGATCCTGCTGCCAAAGGAAGAGATGGGATATCTGGCAGCAGAAAGCTGCCGGTTTTGGCAGTAGGAGCATAGCCAGGAGAGAGTCAGGAGTCAGCACTTGGACTGGATATCAGGGCTCTAATTTGCTGCTTGCTTTGAAAAACAAGGTCTTTCACAGTCACAAGTCTGAGCTGAGATAAAGTCAGTCTTCTGCTGTAAGCACAAAATCTACAAGATATCCATTTTCCAGGTGTTTAGATCAGTTAGAAGATTACTAGTCACTCCTTCCAGCTTTATGTTTTGTAGGCAAACCTGCAAGATGCATGTCTACAAACATCTTAGCTACTGACTGAGTACATGCAATTAGAGAGGGACACTGGAAATTTGTCCCCAGAAATGTGGCAATGAGAAGATTACTTGAATACAGGAAGTTCATTGAATCCCTGTACACTCACAGTATTATAAACATGAAGTTCGTACAGCAAGAAAGAAGTTTATCCAACGGGAAGTGTAACAAGAAGAGATCCAACTGGTGGTAAACTCAATCAGATATTCTAGATTCCTAGAAGAGCAGAAATACAAGACCTCAGAAGACCAGCTGCTCCAGTCCTTTGGATTGAGGCTGGTCCATGGTCTACAGTAAGATCGTTCCTGACAGATGTTTGTCTAACCCAGCCTAAAAACCTGCAGTGAAGCAGACTTCACAACTTCCATAAGAGAACACTTTCAATGCTTTAACAGCCAAAAAGAAGCCTTCCCTTATACTCAGTGGAATAATTTTGGTGAAATTTAAGCTAATTTATGTTTGTTCTTACCCCATTGGCCCTGAAGAACAATTTATAATCATCTTCTTTGCAATAACATTGTATAGCAATGGAAGGGAGAAAAATGTTTCCTGTCTTACTGGGATCAAGTAGAAGGAATAATTACCTCCCACATCACTGTCAGCTCTTGTGAATGCAACTCAGAGTAAGATTTGCCTGCTTAGCTATAGTGTGAGATTTCTTTACTCATATTTAGTCTGTGATCTACTGCAACTCAATTTTTTTTTCTGGTATCCTGTAACTAAAGGAAAATGCCAAAATCTGGCCCTCCCCTGAAACACATTTTGTGTTCTGCTTGCATTGTTTCATTAATTAGCCAGTAAATAAAACTGTTAATCATTTAACTTTTTAGTCTAAGGAAAAACAGAAACCACTATAAATATGCAACATGTATACATGCCCTTAATCTTTCTTTCTAGAACAGACCTGCTCTTCTCTCCTAAGAATGGAGCTCCCCACTGTGCTGGAAATTACTCAGCATAAAGTTTTATGAAAATCAAAGGGTAAATTTTATAGTCACAGAACTTTTATTAAGACCAAATGAATACTTGGATACTTGCAACTTATTTATTTATTAAAAAAAAATTAATTCATTGATACCAGAGACATCAACTTGTGTCCTCTTACTTTGGGTAAGCTTAAGGGAATCATTCCAATGTATAGTCCCACAGGAGATCATTAGTCACCTTCTCAGATTAAAACTTCTTAAAGAAAAAAACCACCTATTTTAAACCTTCACTAACTCAGAGGTTTCAGGAAGAACCCATTTCTGCTTCCAGAATCTACAGTGATACAGAATTAGTCACCATGAACATATCTACACTGTAATTTCCAAATGAATGCAAGAAAAACACAGTGTAACTAGCAAAAGCACTATGTTTAAAAATGTTGCAATTAAAAAACACTTAAAATAACAATACAGTAATGCTTGAGAATCCTGCACTATTGAGTTTTGTGATTAAGAAATATTCTGACCCTAGTAATATTTTCAATACATGGAAGAATATTTAATGGCTAAGAATTAATGATCACAAAGAGAAAAAACCAATGGCAAAAGATAAGTTACTATATGATAGCTGGTAATCTCAGAAAAACTGTACTGATGCTGAAATTCTCATAAAGAACTGTATCTTAGGTCATGTGACTAAAAAAGATAGAATGAAGTTCACATCCTTATTGAAGCATAAATAATATTCTTCATCTTTCTTTCTCTATTACAATAAATATTCAATTGAAGTGAACATGTAGCTTCAATACAAGAATTTAAATATTTTATAGAACTGTTTAGGTGTTCTTTAGTCTCCCATTTTTCTTAATTGCAGGGTGGGATTATAAAATCACAGCAGAAGAAATAAAATAAATCCAAGAATTAGAATGACAAAATAGGATTCAATTCCTATGTAAAAGATTTTTTTGGTAAGAGTTAAAATAAAAAGTTAGAAATGTCTCTATGTTAATCTAGAAAAGCTAAAAGCTATGCAATCAAGAGGAAGAAAGAAAGCGTATAGTCTGAAAATTGCCCGAATCACGTGTATTTTCTGACAGAAGGCAAACAGATAGAGAGAGAGAACAAAGTAATTAAGAACTTGCTGAAAAACACATGTTCTATATGTTTGAATGTGTTTTCATGTCTCCTTAACCATTTTACTCTCAACTCAATAATGTCTACCTACAAATGGTAGGAACCTCAGGCAGTTAAAAGCATAGTACACAGAAATCCTAGTGTTACTGTTTATACAGTTATATATCCCAATATTATTAACAACAGCCATGCTCTAGGCTTCCTGAGGCCATCTTATAGCTGACCAATGAATGTGATGTATTTTAAAATCAAACCCATTTTCCAGTTAAAAATCAACCATAAAGTTTTCTCATTACTAGATATTTTGTAAGAAATTTTAACATGGTTCGGTAGATTTTCCCTAGCTCCTGTGTGCTACAAGTCAAATAATGTACTGTAGACTTTAAGAATGGGATTTATCTTCTGGCATAATTTTGTTTTGTGCAACTATACACGTCACTATGATTTAATAAAAATCTCCTCTATAAAACCCTGTTGCATTCCCCACTGCAATATAGTCTTGTTACAGCAATATCTTTTCACAGCAAGGAAACAACAGAATTGAAAATAAAGCTGAAAAATATGTTGCGGTTGTGCAAAAAATGGTCTGTCCTCTGTGGCAGCTCAGCATATCACATGGAACTCAACACTATCTGACTCAATGTCTTTAATTTCTCAGATTAAAAATAATTTTAAAAAAAACTTCTGATAAACATGATTCAGGATGCAAATGAAAAGATAATTTAAAGGAAAAAGTGAAAAGTTTATTAACTATGCAAGCTTCTGTTCATGAGGATTTGGTTCTTTGCACGTTGTTCCTCCACCAGCCCACACCGCTCTTACCGCTGCCTGTTTCAGTCCCTCCTGCTCTCAGCCCCCCACCCCACATGGTCCCCTCCTGCCTTCTCTCAGCTCCTTTGCCTTATGAACCCTGTTCAAATCTACCTGCCTCCAGCCAGCTCCCTGCCAGGTCATGGAGTGAAGTGGCTTAGCACAGGGCTGGCAAGTGAGGAGGACCAAAGCAGTGGGACCCAGACCAGCTCCAGCCACCCAGACCCAGCAGATTGAGTGCTTGGACACCCTGCTTTCCCAGCTGCTTTCCCGGCTGCTTTCTCCTGCTTCCCCCATGGCTGGTGGATCAGGCGTCCTGGTCCATCCAGGAGACAGGTGCAAGGGGGCAGCTTGGCTTTCCACTAATGCCCAAATGTTATAAAACAGGTTGTGTGAATGTTTGATACTGCCTGGTGTCCCAGAAAGAAGTAAATGGGAGTGTGTGGAGGAGACATATCTCTTTGAGATGTCTACTCCAATCCAAGTAACAGGGCTCTGCCATAGTCCTGGGAGGTACAGAGGAGCCACTGGAAAAGGTCAGGCAGACTGGAGCAACACTGCTCATCTGCTGGGCAGACCTCCTTCTGCGTGTACACTCTGCAACCTTAAATCTAGGCTCTACGTCGTTCTGCAATATTTTTTTCTGCCACACAACACATGCTAATAGAGACCTGCAGGTTCAATTTATGCTCTTTTCTGGGATGTTGTACAAGCAAAAGGAGTATTACTGTAAGATACAAGGCTGGAAGGTGAAGTAGTATCTATCTCACTTGTTAAGAATTGGATGAAAAATAAGATGATAGCAATGCCTACAATGTATTTCCTTAAGAACTGTGGCTGCAACCTTGGCCAGTCTACAGCAAAACAAATTCATTAATTTCAGCCTTTTACTTGTTTTACACCAGAAGAGAATCTGGACCCATAACTCCTTACCATAAAACACCCAATACTGTAATAAAATAAAAAAGCCTTTAGATTTCACTTTCTTGATAGATATGGAGGAATAAGTTTCATCTTTTTCATTTCAGTACTGACACTGGGTGACCATTGCTCTGACTAATGATAACTTAGGTAGAGTATGATAATTTGTATATAAGTTATTTATGATGCTATACTGATACTGAATAAAATAGTCACAACCTGCTTTAGGTTCGGAATATATCTGAATGCTCAAATAGTCACATGTTTTGTAATCACAAATTGAATAGCCACATGAGAGAGTGTGGACCGTAAAGATGGTGCTAATAAAAGATGAAAATAAGTCTTGGTCCTATTAGTTTCTTTGGCAACCTGCTTTAATATTTCTATTCTTTAATCCAAAATAAACGTGAAATTTTCCAATTATCTGGCAGTTTACTTCCGTTTCAAGCCTGAGAGATGAGGTTTG
The DNA here is from genome assembly GCF_013368605.1 of Nyctibius grandis. Classification (NCBI taxonomy): domain Eukaryota; kingdom Metazoa; phylum Chordata; class Aves; order Nyctibiiformes; family Nyctibiidae; genus Nyctibius; species Nyctibius grandis. Next base: position 83,540,107 of record NC_090660.1, read on the forward strand.
CTAAATACATGCAAAGTGGGTCTGAAGATTGGTGAAGTGTCAGTGCTGGTTAAGGTCCAAACAGAAGGAGGGAAAACAAATACTGAATCTACTCCACAAGCATGAATTCAACTATTGTGGCAGATAGACATTTATATCTATGTCCAGATGACTCTTTATATCTATATCCAGATGACAATGCCTATGACTGGGCAGCAGGAAGGCAGAAATACAAGAATGAATGGCAGATGTGATCCCAAAATATGAGAAGGATCATTGAGTGTCATGCTCAGAATAGGAAGGATTCACAATTCTGGAATGAGAAGTGAACCCAGGGAAAAGGACTGGGCTGTGTTGTCCAAGGTCTACGTTACATGACGGCAGCCACTGGTAATATCTGATAGACAAAATGATTTATGGAAGCACATTATATGTTATTATTTATATTGCAATAGTGGTTTACCTTTATGTAACTCGTTAATTCCCCAGCTGTTAAAGAAAAGCAAAGGCTCAACCATGCAAGTAAAAACATTACAAATCCTGAATATCATTAGGCAGCGCACCAAACACTGAGCTTTAAGCAATTCTAGTAAACAACATCTTCACTGAAACTCCTGGAATCTGTACTTATGATCTGAACTCTCTCGGCAACTGATATGCTGTTGATATGCTGAGTAGCTGACTCATAGCTAGCCTCCCTCAAACCACTCTGTATCCCAAAGAGAGACTACACCTTAACAAAAATCCCAATTTGTGCCCATGGGAAGTTTCTGATAGCCTGCATTTCTTTGGTTCTGCTCAGCTCATGAAAAAACTTTGAAACAAAGTAATATTCATTACATTCACTTTTCAGTAAGAAATCTCCTTTTTGCTCATTTTCAATATATTATTTTAGAATTTCATTGCTGCTTTGAAAACCAAAGGTGATAGAGGAGAAAGGTACGGGAAAGGTTTAAAGATCAAAGAAAAGCCATTCAGTTAACACCTCTTGTTCTGCTTTAGAATTCTCTATAGAAATCCTATTATTGCTGTTAAGAACATTCATTCCACAGGAAATTTTTCATTTTCACCTGAACCCAATTTTCCAAAATGTTTTTCCTTAAGAACTTTAACCATCTAGGAAATCCACTGCCATTGCTGCTACCTAAAGAGTGTTATCAGAATTAGTTTCTTTGCAAGCTGTCATTCTTAGTGACACTGGCATAATGTATGATTTTCATTTAATACTTGGTCTGTATATGCTGTATTCCTGTGGCATATTCCAAATCATGATAGAGGCAAACACAGCACAGAATGCAGGAAAGGGTTGTATAGGGATAGAAAGAAAAAACACTTGGAAAATTTTTATTAGGCTGTAACACTAATTAATCTTTGGGTTTTGCCAGCTATTGCTTCATAGAATCCTTGATCAGATACATACATGGACATCTCTTCAAAATCCAAAAGTCTGCTTTTATAGTGAAGAAAGTTTTGCAAATTACGTTAAAATTCATTTTAAAAGAAATGGGAAGAGAGTGCGATCTAATCTGTGTAGTGTGAGGACACTCTATTTGTAAGTCTCAAGTGTTTCACATGATGGAGTCCTATAAATGATAGACCAGAAGTGAAGTGATAGGCAGAAAGTGGAATAGCTTTCTGGCTGATTCCTCATGGCTGTTCACAAGACTCATTCTGATTGCATATAATACCTTTTTCCAGAAAAAAACACCGTTTCCTTCTGAAAGCCCTTTCTTTTCGAGTGTAAGTAACACTAATAAAGTCATCCCTTACTATATATACCAAGACAGCTTTACATTGTAATTCAACCCTTATCCACGTATAGCTGATAAGAACAGCTACTGACTGCATGCATAGTTTAGTGATGGGTAGAATGCCTTAGTGCAGTAATACCATTACATACCAATGTAATATGGGTGAGGATGTAAACATAAGGAGTTTGAGATACATATCCTACTGGAATTGTAACTGGTCATCAACAAAAATAATCAGACACAGCACATATAGGAAATTCCAGCTCCAGCTCTAGCAAATTCCTGGAGCATTTCCCATACCTCCCTGGTACAGGGAACAGTTAGCAGATATTATGCACCAAAGGCCAGGTGGGATGGAAACTACCTTGGTTGATAAGCACAGCATTAGGATTCAGAAGGTTGAAGTTTAATGCCCAGATCTGCCACAGATTAGCTGACACATGGAAGATAATTCAGATAGCTATTTTATGTTCCATTTTCTTCACGTGCAAACTTAGGATGGTACTCACTGTGGGTAAAACACGCTATTGGGTCACTTCGGCACAGTAATCCGTGACTGTGCACACTCAGAGCACCAGAGAAAAGACACAGAGTTGAAGGGTCTCTTACATCCATGCTGCTTTTCCCTTTAACCTGGGAGTGCTCTCAGGGATGGTGTTTATACCATACAATTGAGGAAAGCTCTGGAAACTAAGTAGATGGAATTAAAGTCTTCTTAAAACTCATCTTTTCTGCCCCCTCAGTACAGAACAGATGTACTAAATTTTATTTCCCCTTCCCATTCCCAATGCACAGCAGAAGTTATAATGCCATGTTCATATTTACAGCAAAACTTAAAAAAATTTCTCTAGAAGTTTGCACTTGTAAACATGCAAACTTTTTTTTGCAGCTTGTCCAATTTATATTGTGAGCTGTAAAAAAGAGAACAATTCTCCCACACACTGTAATGCTGATTCATGCACTGCAGGATGACGGAGGCATTGCTTCCCTGGAGGATTATTCAGTTATTCTGGGGAAACTGGTAGGATATTTGTCTCTCCCTCTTCATGACCATTCATGAAAACACCTACTGAATATTTTGCTGCTGCAGGCAACCTCTCTGATCTATGTTCTGGCAGGAAGATACTTCTCCCCTTCTGGTTTAACTTTGTGCTTCAGAAATGTAAATGGCCTGAGAAACTTAATGAGCTTTCTATGTGTCCAAAATCTAAAGAAAGACCATGACTATTGCTTTCGGCTGCTTCAGACAAAAGGCTTTGGTAAAATAGTTACTGCACATTGCTTTTAATTTACTTTAGACCAATGCTGACTGTTGAGTTTCCAGCGTACAAGTTTCAGCAATAGGAAGACAACGGTGAGAACAGAAAAGTGCCTGTTACAGTTGTATGTCAGATATTAAACAGATATAAATTAGGCTAGCACTATTAATTACCTTGGAATGAGTTTGCAGCAAGTGTTTGTTTACATTAAGGTTTTGCTCAGTGAACATGAATTCAGACTTTCATTAATTGCAAAGTGATTTCTGAGGCTAATGATAATTAGTTTTGAAAGAGAAGTACAGACCATTTCATTTAAGTACAAAGGAACAAATGGATTGACTCCTGGAGATTGCTTCTGTTTAAAGCTGTCAAAAGTCAGTATTTGACACATGCTATGAAATGTTCACCACCCTTGTAGAATTAGATCTGAATGCCCCACACCTGTTTCTATGGTTAGGACCTTTTTAAGTGCCCAACACCACAAGCATTCATACATGTGATTATCTTTACATACGCAAATAAATATTCAGCAATGGTGTTGCTAATATGTACAAAATTATTTATCTTCTTCAAATCCTGAAGGATCAGAAGCTGCCTTTGTAGCATAAAGCTGACATTTAACTCCTCAGGTAAAACAGATTTTCAATGGTACTTGCAGGTATTTAAAAGGTACTTTAAAATAATGCTGACAATTTTACAGAAAATATAAGAAAAATTTTATTTCTTATGGCAAAATTTTTTATTTTCTTTTGGTAACTGTTTCCTCAAACACATCAAGCTCAGTGTGATTTGAAAACTACATGAACATTAGACCTGAAGGTTAATTCCAATACTCTGAGGAATCCTTTGTGCTCTTTCTTGCTCCTGCACTATGTACAAATTTATCTAACACCCACTCCCCCCCGACCCTCACTCTCAGGTAAGTGCTGTGGACATTTCCCTTTTTCCCTTGGCGCTGGAAGCCAGCCGGCCTCTTCCTCCCTACCCAAAGACCTTGTCTGACATTCAGGCACCTGGGTTGTAAGCTGAGCTGCCATCCTCCTTCGATCCTCACTGGGTGCTGGCTCCGACGGCTCCTCTAAGAATATTACAAAAACCATACTGAAAGTCCAGTTAGCCTCAGGCCCTAGTTCAGCCAAGTAGCGAGGCACAGTTTTAATTTTAACTGCGATTGCAGTGAAATTGGTTATGTGCTTAAAGTTAATAGGTGTATTATTAAGTTCCACGAGGATCAGGCCTTAATGAATGTGCCTTCACCAGCATGTAATGCTACACTTACAGGGAACTGAAGATAATTTTGAAACTGCAGTATTGTTTCTAGTCTACATAGTTCCACATAAACTGACTTTCTCTTCTTTTTTGCAATATATTTATAGAAAATCTATCAACTTCTCCCATAGAATCAGTTTTTAAATATCTTATTTTAAATCTCAATATTCCCCTGGAAATGTATAAGTACTAGTAATTTCAGCATGAAATTAAGGCCATAAATAAAAAATACCTTAGCCATTACATCATTTTTGCACAAAACGTATTTTCATTGGGAGGCAATTTTTAATTTGAGAAAATAATTTTCTGCATAACATTTACCTACAGTATCCAGACAGCTTTCTCCATTTCTCTGTCAGGATGCTCAAAAAAGCCAGTGTTCTTTAGAGCAGAAAGTGAGGTGCTGCTATTCCAGATGCCATCAGATCCCCTCCAGAAGACAATAACACACTTATTCAAGATCACAGAGCACAATACTGAAGCCAATAGACCTTTGTCATTCATATCAGCTGGAACTGTAAAGTATTTGCTGCTCTGAAAGATTTGCATCCTTCCCTATTCTTTAAGCTACATAGTATGTCCAGGGCACTTTCTATCAAAATAATTGAGGGTAGGAAGGCCCTACAGAGGGATCTGGACAGGTTAGATAGATGGGCCGAGACCAACGGCATTGAGGTTCAAAAAGAACAAGTGCCGGGTCTTACACTTCGGGCACAACAACCCCATGCAGCGCTACAGGCTGGGGGAAGAGTGGTTAGAAAGCGGCCCAGCGGAAAGAGACCTGGGGGTGCTGATCGACAGCCGGCTAAACATGAGCCAGCAGTGTGCATCCTGGCCTCTATTAGGAATAGTGTAGCCAGCCGGTCTAAGGAAGTGATCGTCCCTCTGTGCTCGGCACTGGTGAGGCCACACCTTGAATACTGTGTCCAGTTCCGGGCCCCGCACTTCAAGAAATATGTTGAGGTGTTGGAGGGAGTCCAGAGGAGGGCGACCAAGCTGGTGAAGGGTCTGGAGGCTCTGACCTACGAGGAACGGCTGAGGGAGCTGGGGTTGTTTAGCCTGGAGAAGAGGAGGCTCAGAGGTGACCTTATTGCAGTCTACAACTACCTGAAGGGAGGTTGTAGTGAAGTGGGAGTCAGCCTCTTCTCCCAGGCAACTAGCGATAGGACAAGAGGGCACAGCCTCAAGCTTCGCCAGGGGAGGTTCAGGTTGGACATCAGGAAGAATTTCTTTTCAGAAAGGGTTATTAGACTCTGGAATGGGCTGCCCAGGGAGGTGGTGGAGTCACCATCTCTGGATGTGTTTAAAAAAAGACTGGACATGGCACTTAGTGCCATGGTCTAGTTGACATGGTGATGTCAGGGCAATGGTTGGACTTGATGATCCCAGAGGTCTCTTCCAACCTGACTGATTCTGTGATTCTGTGATTCTGTGATTCTGTGTAATTTACTATTTCTTCTTTAATCTGCTGTAGCATCTTAGAAAGCATATAAGACAGGTATTTTTCTGTTATTTCTGGGATATTAAGAACTGCAGCATTGTGGAAGCAAGCACACAAAGATTTACTAAGATTGTCCAAAATGAACTCTGGTCTTCCCTGCTGCTTTTTTGCCTAGATTGTTTTTGCCCTATTGTTTCCCCTCAGTTCCTTCCCACTCCCAGTGTTGCTATCCTTATGTCATGGTAAGTATTTCCGAAGATTACTTTACAACTGACCAGACTATAAGGTCATCTATGAACTCTTATAGCCTGTGATGATTATAGAGAGGTTTTTTATGCATCAGATTAAAGACTAGCATTTTGATTCTGTCACATCTATCATTTTCCTCTGCTGAATAAACCATGTGCTGGATGTCAGCTCAGAGTTCAGCTGAATCTAAACTTGACTGTATCCTGAATATTGAGTTTTTAATCTTTTGTCCCCCTCTAAAAGTTGTGCAGTGTCAGCTGTCTTTGTGCTGTGATTGCTGGGTAAGGTCTTGGCTCTATGAAATCAATGGGGATTTTGCCACAGGTTTCAGTGGAGTTAAGGTTTCACCCAAGCTGTTTTATTTGTACCCCTTCTGGTTTGTTCTATCCTAAATACACTCACTATGGCTTTTAGATTTAGCTCTCAGATTAAATGCTTTACCTTCTTTGTCAGATAAAAATAAATAGATGCTTTTTAAGCTATACAGTGTGATGCCTTTTAACTACTTGAAGAACAGCAAAGGACAAAACAGGGGGAAAATCTGGATTTGCTTATCTATTAAACTTTAATGCTAGGTATCAGGTTTATTTTCCAGACAAAATTATGTTATCACTGTAGAAGTAAATAGGATACTTTAAGAACTGTATAAAGTATAGGTATTGATTTTCTGAAGCATAGTATTATGCAGCTAATACCTGACAAACTTTCTGGATATATCATCATGCAACCATCTAGCCTTTGTTCAAATCCTTACTCATTCATTTTTCTGATGGAAACATCAAATTTAGCATAAAACCAGCTTAGTTTCTATGTAAGATACTTTACCTTGTCCTGTGTTTAGAAATGAAATTAAATTGTCTTGATTTGAGGGCTAAGGCATGCACATTGCAAAGCTGCTGTGTCATTCTCAGACGGGACATTATCAGGTGCTTGATCAAAGAAAAAAATCAGCTTAGCCTACCTGAAGCACAAGGCCTAGCATACCATGTAACAAGCAAAGCAAGCATTCAGAAATGAGACTTGCAGAAAGGCTGCTCAAAAATGTGCAAGAATTGGTGAAAATACAAAGCAGAGAATAGTGAGTCTACACGCACATTTTGGTAAAAAAAAATAAAGACACATTCAAATGATCTCAGCTGGAGAGCTGGATATTGGTGATGGTCCAACACCTCTTGGAAACTCTGCTTGAGAATCAAGAACATCATCACCTGCAAGCAGGGGAAAGGAGGGCACCCTCCACCCATGCCTGGTGCAATGTGGGAAGAGGCCCTTCTTGTGGCCTCTGCTTCCGTAGCTCATCCCTATCAGACAAGGCTGGACAGTACCTGAACTGACTGTTGATTCCCTTGTGAAAAAAGACCTTACTCACCTTCTGTACTTTAAAGCAGAGCCTATATAGTACAGAAATAGCTGGTGACAGAGGAGTAAAGATTTCTTTCAAGAAGCAAAGGCAGCAGGTGAGTATATCTTGTACATCTGTAAATGTCTTTACCACTCCACATTGTCATGAGATACCTGCAGCACTGTGGGAAGGGAGCATGAGTCTTTCCTCTGTTGTAAACTAGCCTATTTGTGTGAGTTTGCTGTTTTTTCTTCTCATTAGGCCTCATTTTAGAGAACAAGCTTTTGGTGTATTTTGTCCCTAGAAGTAGGCTCTTTTCCACCAGTCTTCCCTGGGTTTCACATTTCAAGTGGATAATACAGTGGCATTAGCATTTTATCCGGTGACAGAAGAGATGTACTAACACATCTACCAGACAAAAATGATTGGTGTATAGGCAGACACAAGTGAAAGACATTAACGCTCTAAGAAGATAGGGAAAAAAAAGAGAACAGAAGAATTTACAGCATGGTCTGTGCTACCCTGTCTTTAGAAAAGCTGTAAAAAAATGTATACTATACAAGTAATTGGGGTTTATTTTACTAGCTGTGCATATAGTACTTTTATGGCAGAGATACTGTGATAGCGACTTATGCATAATACAAATGAAGTGTAGGTATCCAGTGTCTCTTATTGCATTCTTTTCCTCAGTATTTCCTAAACATTGACTTTGTCCTTTTTTTTCATTTCATGTTCTACAAATTGAAGGGTCTTGCATTTTACAGTAGGTATACACGCTGAGTGAGGAGACACACAAAAATATCTATAACATGAAGACTGCGCACTCAAATCCTACCTGATTTCTCAGTTTGTGCACTCAGTGTCTGAATTTGACACCTATGGGTATCAACTATGGAATATTACGCTCTATTTTTAGCTACTTAAAAAGGTAGAAAGAGCTTAGAGGCAGAAGATATGACCTTTCAACTTCTGTCAGAAAAAATGTTCTGTAAAACAGCCATTTTTTATACAACCTCAAAAAAAGCTCTGACTTTGTTCTTCATTCTTATGCTACAGTCTTCACCCACTATGCTAGCACCTTTGAATAAATATCGCAACTGTAAGAGACTGTGAGTTCCAGGTTTTCCCATCTGCTCACTCTTTCTTCTCCAAGGATCTTCCCCCCTTTTTGCAATCATTCCTCATTGTTGGGTTTTCATAATGACCATGGGAGCACTCAGAAGCACGTGTGAGACTGATGCTTATCTTTCACAGCAGTTGTGGCCCTCTTCCTCCAGTCCTCTCCTTCTCCGCTGACACTTTATTTTCCTACCTCCCCACACACGTCTCCTGTATATATTTATCACTGTTTTTATTCTTGTGGGTGTGTATGCAACCACTTGCAAAAATGTAGTTGACATTTTGGCCTCAAAGTGGACTGGTTTGTGGCCATTCCTATTTCCCTCTGCTGAAAAGATGTGAGGAAGTAGCTGAGAAAATTTTGTTTTCTGCTTTCACATCTTATATGATTAAGGTGAGTGGGTTTGGCACTTCTAAGGAGTAAAACTGTTACAAATACACCTCACAGAGAGCGGGGAGAGGTGCTCTTTATGAAATTGAGATCGAGTTAATGAAGGCCTTTGAAGATCAAGATGAAGGCTCTGAGTATAAGAACCACCCAACAAAAAAGCTTCATTTCCTCTGGGTACGTGTTGGAAGGCTTTTCCAAGTCACTGGGAGCTGCCTCAAAGTTTTATAGTGATAACAATCCCATTTGCATGAACCCTACACATTTCTAATGAAAAAAAAATATAGCCCTGTTCTAGTCATTATTGTGGATGCTCTCTAGGAAATCAGATTAAAAATTAAAAATACCAGCATATAATATTAGAGCACTACAAGATAAAGTCTCCATTCAAAACATGTTAAAATCAAAGTTGATTTTCATCGGTCCTGGTGGATATTTGGGGTTAATTCTGTATCACTGAGATGTTCTTGCTGACTTAGCTATGGAGGGGCAAGAGTCACAGACAGCACAGGAAGAGAAACATATAAGGACCTGTGTAACAGGTTAGTGGTCTCTCCCAAGACATTCCTATACTCTCTACTTATGGCTGTGCAGATGTAGAGTTAGCTGTTGTATTGAAGTCCTACGTATGATATGCTCTATTCGCAAGGAGTCAGGACTTGCTGACTAAATAAATGCAATGCCAGTGTTTTAATAGGTTAGGCTATATTAAATTAAAGTGAAATTAATATGCATAGCTCACTTAATCCTAGGAACACTGAGGTCTGAAAAGAGGCTCCGAAACATCTTAAATTCAGCTGAGACTAACGTTTCAAGTATTTAATCACTGAGTTTCATGGTTATAAAAGAATATTTCATAGGCATCTTTAGCAACTTGACAATACCAGGATTTGGTATTACAACATTATGGAAACTTTTCTTTGCTGGTCAGCACTGTAGCATAAAATTTCTCATGTTAGTGTGATCACAACAGGGAATAATTCCTGGGAAAGTGGTTTGTTTGATTGTTGTTCTAGCCTGTATTGTTTGTTCTGTCTAATAATCTATTACTCTATTCAGTAATGATTTGTATCAATTTGGTGGAATCCTTGTAAACAAATTTCAGCTTAATTTCATAAGTGGAATTTAGTAAGCCACAAAGAAAAGCTCTTTATGTTTCTTTCCTAGTGATACTCTGAACTGTACCATTTGGTATACTGAGTACAGCAGCAGGATCTGTGTTTTGCAGATGAACTCAAAGCAAGCTGCTTCACTGAAGACTATTTCCTAAGGGCTTCAGCTGATTAGTTTTAGGTAATTCTTAGCTTGGACAAATACTATCTACACTTGAATTGGTACAGCTGGAAGTTCATCCAAACTCCCAAGTACATTCCTCATCCCATGCTGGGGCAAGTCTAGTGGCCTGAAGCTCCTTCTAGGCTCTTTCTGATCTCAAACTCTGTCCTGGGGGAAAACGAAACAGCACCTGCTACCTATGATAGGGAATTAGTTTATGGCACATGCTTTCTAACCAGCTGCAAATTCACCATCTGTTTCATTGGTGGTGGTGGAAAATGGTGTGTGTTACTTCAGTTGAAGATTTTAGTTTTCTTCCTGATGTTGAAGAACTGTAGAACTTCACTAACATCCAAGTGTTTGGTATCTTCCATTTTTTTCCAGTGCGCAGGCAGGCAATAATCACAGATTCTTGGATCCAGATGAAAGGAAACTCTGTCTTTAATTTCCTCCATTGTAGCTGTCCCGTGCTGAAGGCATCTGCCATACCTAGTAGAAGAGTTCTTGCTGTGGAAACACTAGCAGTTTAGTGCAAACCACACTGAAGTTTCTGCCAAACGTTGCAGAGATCACACTTACTGTTCCTTAAAGTTTGACAGCCTGCCCCTTTCTGCTCCACTTCATCTCTGCCTAGCATTTTTCAGGAAACTCAGGAGATTCATAGGGTTTGTGGAAATAGGGTAGAGTTCACCATGGCTGCTGACGGTTGCACTTTGAGATTCAGATGCCAGTATATTAAAAGAAAGCATTCCCATCCTTCACAATGGTATCCTACCAAGCATGGAAACATCCCAGTGGCTATGGATAAATCAGAATAGAAACCCATTTTACACAGACCACCAAGGGTCAGCTGTTCTTGAGCAGAGCTGGGTCAAAAAAGAGAGGGTTTTTTCCCCCATTGAATACTGGCTGAGTGTAGTACTAGTTCCTCTCCTAAACTGAATACAGACTCTGCTCTCTGAAGTGCAAAGTGGTGGTAGAAAGCAGGAGAAAAGTTTTCTCAGCAGTGAGTTGCAGGCTGTCCACCTGTACAAGGTGGATGAAGGTGGCTCAGGATCCTGTGTGGCACTTCTTTGTGCCTGGAGTTAGAGAAGAGACTTTTGTTCCTTGGCCCTGATGCCATTCCAAGAGGAGCTAGTGTTACGAAAGCACATTCATATTTCAGAGCCTTAGCCTGAAAGTAACATAATCTAAATGTGTACTGGAGATGTGACTACTGTACATGCTGTGACTGCTACTCCACAGTTCATTGTAGACTGTCACTAGAAAACAATAGTTATAATTGGTAATTTTTTTCTGAAATATAGGCAAGAAGTTGTGAATATACAGCAAATGTGATGTAAGCAAACTTAAGAACTGCAAGTAAAAACAAAAAATCCAGTGGTTCAAAATGTAAGTGTAGGGAAAAGTGTAATAAATCAGACATTACCTGGAAACCTTGGTAGGAATGTTGTTCCTGCAGATCCCATTCTCTATTCCCAGGAAAAGGGAAAAATAGCAGGATTTTCCCCATGAAAAAGAAAAAAACCAAAAACTGTAAACAGTTAACTAAGAAGAGACCAATGGATTTCTAAAAAGAGAATTTTAATTTTTAATAGTTTTGAATGACTACACAGACCACATCAAAAGAGAGACTTCACGCTTTCTTGGGGGATCAGACAGCCTTCTAGCTCTACAATGGGGGACAGTTGCATAGACTCCTCGAAAACCGTCTTTTGGCACACACTCGGTGTTTTAAGTGCATAAAAACAGCAGGGCTAATAATGAAACTAATGAGGCTTAGGACTCATACTGTTCACAATACAGAAATGCCCAAAGCATAGTCAGTGATGGGAAGATGAAACACATTCACCATAGGGCCAAATTGCACATTTTTCTTAGGGAGAGTAATGTAATTAAACTTACTCACATGCAGGACATTATTCATGCACAATCTTTCCGCTCAGACTAGGGGTCTATGTATTCCACCACCAACAGAAATGGCAGTATGCAAGACCAATGCCCATATTTCGCTTGTGTTATAAGAACAGATTACACAACTCCTGCTAAGGTTCATTTTTACTGTCAGAAGACTATGATCTGTATTTATCAGACTATAGAATTTCAGAAAGGGTGATTTTCCAGGAACATGGATAAAGGGAATTATATTGGTGTAAAAGAAGGCAGAATTGAGCTTGCCATTTCCAGACACTCTTCAAAGCTTAGTACCACAGGAATCTACTCTCACACTATATTTATGTGTGTACTTCATGTACAGACAGATATATGTCTGTATAAATGTATGTCTGCATACATGCATATATGAAGTGTGTGTGCTTAAGGTAAGGCTGAGAGATGTTTTCTGAGCCATAGAAAAGTTCTAAAAAACGTGTTATGTAAACTGATGGCAAAAGCATTCACTACATGAGTCATATTCTGCACAGCTCATACTTAGAAAGCCAGCACTGTTTTGGCTTCTTTTCTTGTTCTGGGCTGGATCAGATTTCTACTTGACATAGCGTTACACTTCCAGTGACTTTGTTTGACAGAGATATAGCATGAGCAATTTAGTTGCTATCTGATGGAAGAGAGCTTGGAGCTGTGTAGGCTCTGTTTTGAATGCTTTGTGGGCTAGGCTGGAGTAAAGAAGGATACTCCTCCATACACTGCCTTAATGACTCATCATTATAAAAAAGATTTGAAAGATACTGAATGTCTCATGAAGCATCTGTAGGAAGCTGACAGTGTAAGGAGAGAGTGTTTCACCCATGTAGATATCAGAATCACAGATCTAAGCCAACCTCATACTCAAAGCAGGACTAAATCTGAAGTCAGACCATGCTGTTCAGGGCCGTGCCCAGTCACGATTTGAAAATCTCCAAGAGTGAAGGTTCCACAACCTCTTTGAACAACCTATTCCAGTGCTTCACAACACTCATAAAGTTTTTTTTTCTTTATTTTCAACCAGAATTTCTCTTGCTGCAGCCTGAGACCATTGCCTTCCCTCCTTTCCCTGTGAACCTCCAAGAAGAGTCTGGCTCTCTTTTCTGTAACTCCCCATTAGTCACTGAAGACAACTAGATCTGCCCTTAGTGTCCTCCATACTGAACAAATCCAGGTCTCTTAATTTCTCCTTGCATGCATTTGTGCCAGTCCCCTAATCTTAGTGGATCCATGCAGAACTGCCTGCAGTTTGTCCCTCTCTCTCTTGTACTGAGGACCCCAAAACTTTACACAGTTTTCCCAGTTTAACCTCACTAGTGCTGAAACACTAAAATTTAATTAACCACACAGATGATATAAAGGCAGAGTCAATTGCCATGTAAATCCAATATCAGGTTGAAGGTGTAAGAGCTGTTAGCAGTTTCCAGTAGTGGGTCAGCATGATAAGTTTCTGAGAATCTAGCAAAGTAAGAAGTCTGAGACCGCATGAGAGGTCAACATCCAAATAATATAAAAACCAAATTTTTATAACAGAAACTCTTGTTTCTCTATTAACAGTACATGCTAAGCTATTTTTGTTCCTTGCAAGACAACTATTTCATACCTTGGTAATTTTGAACAAAGTGCTATTTAAAATTTAAATGTCAGCTTGACTGGAAAAAAATGATCCAGAAGTCACTAAAAGGGAAAGGCAGTGACAGATTTTTTTTTTTCAGTCTTGCCTACAATTATAATTCTCTTTTTAAAGTCTGTATAACTTGGTAGTATATGCAAAAGGCACACAGGGAGCACGCAGATGATTTCAAGAGAGGAACTCAAATTTTATGCAGCAACATCTATTTTTCAGTGTAACTCCCTAGACAATTATTAAGGTATGAGCAATTTCATGTTGTAAACTTCCCTGACGTACTTCTAGTCTTTCAGTCACTGGCATAATAGGTACTATTATAACGTGGAAATATGCCAGTGCACTCACCCTTGATAAGCACATGGTCAGTTGGCTTAAAATACATTTGCTATGCAAAGTGAAGATCTGCCTTTTCAAGTAGTGATCCTTGTCTCAAATACAGCTACAAATGTTGATACATTCTTTACAAAAATAACTGTCTCCCACAACTTCAAAAGGACAAGTGGATCATTTAATTAAAAAAAAAAAAAAGAAGTCATTCCAAACCTAGTCAGCATTCCACTCTTACCCAGTTCTGACCAAGGCAAAGCTGATATTGATTTTGGTTTGACTGTTAGACAGGACGCTGTTGCCACCAAGCCTGCCTTAAAACACATGCGCATTCTGCAATGTTGCTTTGGAATATTTTGCAGTGCGGTATCAACACAAAATCGAGCTTCTCACTCATGAAATTGTATTTGTGAGATTCTGTACCCTGAGGGCAAAACCGTTTGAGTAATAACCAACAAAGTTAATGGGGGCAAGGAGCCTCCTGCTTTCTATCATGGCTGTTCTCAGGAACACAAGTGCAATCTCTATGCTCTCCAGAGAGAATAAGCCAACCCAAGGCAGAAAGATAAGCGATAGGATTGCAGCACCTCTTCGAGGTTTGTTTTTTTCCTGCCCTGTTCACAAGATTATTGTCACAGGAAATGGAGAAGTCTCTGCAGTCAGAAAGATATGGAGACACCATTATGACGGGTTTGCAGTGGGAAGAACTCCTGATATACAGAGGTCAGACGTAGCTGGATCCTTCTAAACTCCTAATTTTTGTAATAGTCCTAAATAGAAGGGCATGTCAGTCACTGATACTGTCCCCTCTCTGTCACAATAAAAAATGAAGTAAACATGAGAAAGAAATAATCCTTGGCATGTTTGCAATATATTTTGAAAGGTCCTATAAGGTTAAGAACATTATCTGGAAAGCCAGCTGCGCTCTTTACTCCTCCCTGTTTTTGATAAGTCCCTTACTCAAATGGAGGACGTTTTGAGCCTCATTGCACTGACGTTTTGAACTTTATCTGCTGGTTCTTATCTCTTCTGCCATGCAAAATATGTACATGAGAATACTAATTTCTGCACGTTAGCAGCAAAAAGATTAAAAGAAGAAACATGTCTTTCATTCAGTTGTTCTCTACAAGCAGGAGACCTGAATGCTAATGAATGAGTACAGTCCAGAATATCAGAGAAGAATATCAATAGAGCACACGCACCTTCCTTCAACAGAATTAAAGACCTTGTTGCTGCCACATGTTTCTCAGCATGCACGGTGCAGGATGGCTTCTGTATCAGTTAATACTACACGTCCAGTTACATGTTGCTGCTCTTATTACTGCTGCTGTGTCTAGCAACCCAAGTAATGAATGAGGTTGCATCATGGTAGGTGCTTCATACAGACAGGGAATTATCTGCCGCAGAAAACTTACACTCTGTACCAGCCAAACAGGTCGATGAAGGTGAGAGAATAAACAATACACAAGGAATTGAAGACCCATAGGAAAGGCTGGATGAAGCTGGCTTTCCTTTCAGGGTCATGACCCTGCTGGAGAGATCTCCTCTTCTCTGCTGCAACCGACACTTTGTGACCAAACGGCAAATTCAGGCAGGGGTCTGTCATTCCCAAAGGGCATCTGGAGCTCACAGTGAGAAAGAGCTCAAATCTATCAGTGCACCAGGTGTGCTGCCCTGGCCTCTTCCCTCACAGCCACAGGCTGTTAGCAAGCACAGGTACTCATTGGTGGTGAGGTGCTTCGGACTGTTTGTGGAGCTCAACTTTGGCTACAAGAGCAAATAGAAGCTGGCATGTTTGTCTGTATCCCTCTCACTTGTACCTGATATGTCTGACTTTTCTTTCTTATCAGCTGAATAATAAAATTAATAGGATAGTTGATTTTCCTTTTAATAATGAATGCAAGTAAAATAAACATATGGTCATGTTTTTACTTAATGCTAATTGCTAAGTGTTTAGGACCATTATTCCCTTTGCTTACTTGACACAGCAGCACAGTTTGATACTCTTACAGACATGAAATAATCTAGATTCATGGAAAAATAGAGATGTTATTCAGAACACATACACTGGGATCAGTGAAACTTGCAGTTGAATGGGAAATGTAATGTCTAATTTCTAGTGCATAACATGAGGCATAACATTATGCTAAGGACTGTTACAGTCCATTAGAGTCAGTGCGTGACAGAACTTTTAATGTTATGCTTCAAGCAAGAAAGCCACAATTTCCAAAGCTTTTCAAATGTTTCAAACTTAAAACTACCTTAGGTACCAGAAATATGGCATTTTATGAAGTACCAGTGGAAGAAGGCATCTTCTGCTTTGCAATGGCATTGATAAAGCCGCTAGCCTAGCAGACTAAAGCATTACCATTATTAGAAATAATACTGTACATAACATAATATACACTACAAAATACTCAACCACATTAAAAACAAAAGCCTCCTTATGCTGACAAATCCACAATCGAAAGAGCCAAGTGGCATAAGTTCAGTATTTCACTACTGAGAGAAACGATGGTGTATATAGCATTATTAACAATTGCAATGTTTTGGGAAAGGATTTGGCATTACAAGGCTTTTAAAGAGCATATTGTATTTAGTAGAAGTGAATCTTTTATGTTGATAGATACTGTGTTTCTTTTAGAGTCAGGCAAATATTTAGAGACTGTATTATTTGGAGGGAGGATATCCTCTTAACCCAGATACCCTGATATTTATAAACAAAAATATTAAGAAAATGTAATTTCTGTGGGAAATGTTAGTGCTCCAATGTCAATATTAAAATCTTCACTGTTAAAAGGGCAGTCGGATACAGGTTTTTGGTTGCAGCTTATTGTAAAGGCTTGGTTGCACAAATTGCATGCAGCTTTTGTTACTGATATCACTGTCATTAAAATCTGATGCAGTCCTACTTCTTTAAAAATGTGCATTTTTAAGATTCTTATGAATTTTACCAACATGAAAGAATGAATAATTTACCCTATTATCTTTGCAGTCAGCTCTTAGTTACAGTATCAAGTTTTCTTCTGGTAGTTAAGAAATTTTGTTAGCAAGTTTAGAGGCACAGTGGAAGTGATGGGAATCATCATATTAATGAAACTTAGGTTTAATAATTAAATCATGGTAACTAGAGGGGAAGATATACGTTTAAAAAATTCCTTCAGGGCCTATGGTTATGTAATTGCTGAGCAGTTTAAGCCCATTACAAATTCTCTGAAGTTGGCTGTTTGAAGCTTTTACTCTGCGTTGCATAAAAACTTGTGCACCGTGACGCACAGGTGTACGTACCACCCTCACAGTAGCGGTACCATTGAACATACTGATGTTCAATGGAGCTTCTCCATGTTTCTCACTCATACTGCAACAAGTTACTGCTGCCTTATGCTGAAACCTTTGCTTTGCCATGCTTCACTTAATGGCAAATTGCCTGGGTACAGGCAGCTGTGAGATGGTATTTCTTTACATTTCAAGTCAAGTAGCACTTATCTGTGCACAAAGGGCAGTGCTGGTAGTATTGAACAGAGGAAAAAGAAAGAAGGAGTCATTTGTTAATTCTACAAGCTTTTTCTATAACCAAATAAATTACTCTGCATGAATGAGTTCATAGCTCTGATCACATGAGGTGCTACTTTAGAGAACTACATATTATCCATTCTGCTGGATCAATAACACTGGACGGCGGGTGGTCAATAATGTGGTTTATCCTTTCTTTTGGTCAGGTCAGTTAGTCTGGCAAACATTTGCATTATATTTAATTAAAGCCAATTTAACAATGACCAATTTTCCTCGTAACTTTTACCATTAGCAAAAATATTCCATTTGCTAGAAAATGTTCTTGGTTGGGAAAAAGCCAATATTCTTTAACTTACCTTCTGCCCTGAGGAGATCCCTTACATAGAAACTCCAGCTGTGTTGCTCAGTAGGCTCAAGTTCGTGAGTTCTTGAATGTTGTGTAATTACAGAGGATTATTAATACCTTCAGCTGCATTATTGTATTTCATTTACAGACCTGGTGTAGAGGATTAAAGCTTAAGAACAGGGTTGTCACAAAGCATATGTTATGTATAATGTATAAATGTAGATGTGTCCTTCCTCCTCCACTCTACTCTATGTGAGAATCCAGTGCAAAGTAAAAAAAGCTCCACTCTTACTTGGGTGGAAGCTCAGAGAAAAATATATTAAAAGTGTTCTGATTTTGCAAGTCTTTTTCACATCTATGGGAGAATTAAGTAAAAAAGCAAGTGTTTTTGAAAATTCCAGGAGAAAGTAAAATTAAAGAGGTATTTAAGATACTGGATTTAATAATTCTGTTGGAAAGAATGACCTGCTTTGAACCTCAGAATGGAATATGTGCATGTATGCGCATGTGTGTGCATATGCTAGTGTGGGCTATAGAGACATAAAGCATGTTTAACATCTTATTTCACAAACTTTACATTTTTTACAAGACTATTGCTCATCTGTTTGTTCTGATGTGCCACTGCACATCTATGATAACACAGTCTACTGGGGCTAGTCTGTATAATTTTATCGTACCAAGGCCAAAAATCCTATCCTGCCCTAACACACAGACATTTTATTTATAGGCCAGTAGGACAGACACCTTCCCATTCCTTATCTTTTATAACACTCCACATAATGTGATATCAGGTAGTGGACAAAATTAAGTTAATTTCAGCTCCATGGGTAACCTATAGTATGATCGCTTAAATATAAAAGCAAAGCAGACACAAACAGTGGGACACTGTAAGAGGGGAACAAACCATCCTGCTAACATCTCTGAAACAGCTGTCTCTCTCCTGAGACAGAATAAGTTATCACATTGGTTACTGCTATTTCGTTAGGCAGGAGTGTGCAGTAGAAACGACATGAAACATGCAAGGTGTCATACATCCTTACAAAAATCCAGGCTGTCCTTACAGTGAGGCAAAGAAACAGTATCAGGGTCATAATTTCCACATTTCTATATGGCTTTTATTGACTTCATCTAAGCAGCAAATGTAGCTGAGCCAAATAGCCAGAAATTCACTTTAATTTTACACTGTGCTATCCTAACCTATCGGTTATGATACCAAAATGTATAGCCTCATTTCCATTCTCATGGAGCACTAAGAGCTGTAGACAGCTGGTACCAGAGAGAGGGTGCTTTGGCCTGTGGTTCTCCTCACCCCTGCCTTGCAGAGAAAACCCAGGATTGCCCCCATATTGCCCCAAAACTGGGCATCCACTAAGAAGAGAAGGTCAAGAAGATACCCTAATACCTGCTCTAATATTTGCTGAAACAAAGTGAAAAGCCTCATTGACTTCACTAGATTTTTTACTCAGACCCTGCTGAAGACAGCTCATAGTAAAAGTCTTGAGACTGTTTAGTTGTTTTTGCCAGCTGAACCACTCTGGTGTTTCTTGTGTAGCACCTGTACCCGTGCCTGTGCGAAAAGGGGTGGTCTGAGCCTCGCAGATGTACCACCTTATAATTCCTACCTTTGTCCCAGAGGGAACAGCTTAATCTTGCAGTAGCAGAGACCCCACACAGGTTGTGCTTTCCTGTACTAGACATGGGATTATATCCTAGAAATAATAAAAAAAAAAACAACCTAGAAGGAAGTAAAACTATAATTAAGAACTGACACATTCATTCTTGCTATGTTTCCACATGAAATAGCATAGTTTTTGGTTTGGATAAGCATCCGTGTCAGGGTGTTAGCTAAATCATGTCCTTGCCTGCTTAAATGAAAGAAGGAAAAAAAATTAATCCTTTTTTAAAGGCTTTTGGCCTTGTTTTTTTGGAAGATGGTATTAATGTTGCCTGAATCAATGTTCTGTCTCCATGCATAGCCATTGCACACATTTTACAGAGATTCAGCACTAATACTTCTAGAAGCTTTAACAGCCTGTCTCAGGACTTTAGAAATGACAGATAAAAGGAATGTTTTCAAGGTGGTTTACTGTTTCGCAGGACTCAATTATTTTACGCCCTGCATTTTTTATTTATCAAAAACATACTTGACATTGTCAGAGAAAAAGTGATGACTGAGAACTATATTTTTGCGCTCAGGTATTAGTGGATATTCATAGTTTGTAAGTCATCACTGTGAGTTCAGCTGCAGATTTGCTCTCCCACCACTTTGCATCACTGATATTTTACTGGGGATCTTTGTGAAAGTCCTCAGGCTCAGAGATAGCATCACATTCCTGGAGAATTCATTTCCTGTAGTCTCAGACTATAAGGTCATTTCAGGCTATAGGGTCACACACCGGTTGTGCAGATCACAGTGTACCAGCAGCAGCAGCCACTCCTGTAGTGTAAAAAATGTATTCCAGCAAACAAAAATGCCAGTCACTGGTGTATGTGATTACCACCAATGCATGTGCAAATGGAGAGAGCAGATAAAGGACCCTGAGGACATTGCCAAAGAAGAACCACCAAGCAGATAAGCATGCATAGGCAGGAGGGAAGTTGTCTTTCATATACCTGCCAATAATAGTATGTACTCCATGGAATAAAATATCGTGGGAAGTGATGAAACCACACAGTTTAATGATGTTGCTGGAGCAAACAAGTTACTCTCAGAAATGAGTATTTCTCATTCAAAGTTTAAAAGTTTCTCTTTTAAATGGATTCATCTTTTAAATAGTGAACAGACAAGACCAGTTTGCTGAGCTCTTATATAGCACTACAATATTTTAATTTGCACATTTTCTGCCTTTACAGTATCAAAAGTGCTATCCATTTTTGCTTGTATTTGTTCTTCAGTAGTTTATTACTCAACACTACAAATGAGTCATTTCTTTTCAGACTACATTACAGAGAACAATGAAGAACAAAAGAGAAAATGTCCATGAGAGGGGACCAAGAGAAGGTGTTCCACACAGCAAAGAAGTGGCTGTTTCTGCACCTAAAATCTCATCATAGGCATTAAAATGTAAACGTAAAGGTTCTCTAAACAATTCACTAGCAGAACCGAGCAGTGAGCCCAACAGATCCATGAATTGCTCCCTGGCTGGAACAGGAGTAGATGAGGTATACATAGAAAGTGAGATGTCTCTGGCAATATGCTACTAGACTGAGGTCATTTTCCCACAGGAACACAAACTGGACCAGTATGTTCTTCTACCACACACTTCAAACCAAGTCCTACAGCAGCTCTTGTTTGTGAGGTGTTAAGAATTGCAGTGCAAAGTCCAAAAAATCACAGAGTTAAATATAAACACAGATATAACTGCTGTGAGGTGTGTACAGCTCAGCAAGGCGAACTCTTAAAAGCAAGCCTAGATAGCATGGGCGTGCCAGGCCTTCAAGCCTAGCACTGGAGCACCGTCCTCAGGATGAATGCCCTTGCAGAAAGCCTGATGCTCTGGTGTCCCAGGCGGTTACGGCTATATGTGAACTTAAAGCCAGCCTGGACAATAACAGTTTGCATTCCCTGAATACGTCAAGACAAAGTTCAATGCAATGATAAATTAGACCTGCAGTCCCAGAAATTCAACAGTGTAGCACATGCAACATAAAACACCACAACTTCGTAATTATGTATAACAAGGTACAGTATTTGATTTCTGACAGATTAGCAGCTCCTACTGCTTGTTCTCCACTTGCTGTTGAAGTCTAGTCTGATCTAATTGGCTTTTGCAATAGCACCAACAGAGTTAGAGTCTGAACTCCAGGGATCTGTGTTAATGAAACAGGATTATGATCTTTATGGACCTCAGTCAAAAGTTGGGGATTACAACTTCAGATATAAACAGCGTTCACAGATGAACTGTTCAAAAGCAAAATTTCGTTGGTAATTGCTTTTAGCAATGAAAAAAAAGAAGAAAATTAAGTGACATACACGCCAAGGTGTCTGCAAGTAGAATGTTTCTCTGGCATTACAAGCCAAAGTTGTGTGGATGCTTCATTAAAAATTTAGAAAAAACAAAATAAATATTTTGTATATGGAACCACAGCTAATAATACAGAGTTTAACTGTTACTGCACAGCTCACTGCTAGGGGTAATCAGCTAGGCTTTCTCCTCACGGATGAGTGCTCCGAGCAGAGGCCCCAGCCCTGCTCAGTACAGACGTGCTCTAAGGCAGAGCAGGCAGGACACGAGTCACCCCTTTCCCTATACCATGCTACCAATGACAAGCTCTTTGAGGCCACTTAGCTAAATTATGTATCCTCTTGTGTACAGGAAAAGAAAGGGAACTGGTGCCCGGTTCAGAAGGATCAAATCCAGCCAAAAGCAGTGGGAGTTCAGGGACTGGGCTCAGCAGCGAGTTTTGAAGAGCCTCCTTTGAGGTTATTTCGCTAGAATTATGTGCCAATGGGATGAAAAGGGGCTCAGAAAGATCCCGTACAGCTCTCAACATGCCTAAACTCATCAGTGTTAATCTTTTGGCCTGCATGTTCCTCACACTGTCAGCTCTCCTCGCTGATGGCTTCAAGGGCAAATAAAATGCTTTCTGCTGACGCCCTGCAACACCCTGCTAGGGCCAGGGGTTTAGGGTTTCTCTCTGGGTCTTGTCCTGTGTAATTTGTCTTTGGCAATGCAGATAAAGCAGGAAACAGTATCAGAAATACAGCAGTTAGTGATTTGGGGATTGGCCATTTTGAGTCCTGAAAGTCAGTAATCAGTGATCACAAGCTGAGCATTTATCATCAAGAATTGCTTTTGAAAACTTGTCTTGCTCTTTTTTTTCTCCCTTTATGACTCATGCTCTGTCCTGCCTTCCTTTCCTAATATTAAAATAAAAAGAAAACCACAGATCATCATTAAAAAATCCAAAACGATCCTAAAGGACATTCTTTTTATAGCTTCACACTGTTAAGATACATTGTAGCAGATAAATTATAACAAGCATTCACTTGCCAGCATGCTCCAAACTAAGTAAATAAAGACTGTGCCCTGTCTTGATTTTAATTTCTTCACTTATTTGCTGACTAAAATCAGTTGTACTCACATTAAGACAAGACAGAAACACGAGTTTCTCTGATGCTCTCTGCCCAGAAGAACAGTGAAAGTTTGTCTGAACATAGAGCTCCGTGTTTGAGCAGTGCAATGGGTCAGAAGAAGGCAGAAAGTAGCTATTCTAAAAATATGTATTTATGTGTTCTTAATAAAAACCACAAACAAGATGGCCTTTTCTACCAGCATGGAAAAAATATGTAGGAAAGAACTAATTTTTCCCTTGATCCTCATTAGATGCCGTTAGCGGTTGCTGCACTTACTTACAAAAAAATGTTCCTTCTCTGTATAAGGAGAAGTTGTGTGTGGAAAGCAGCAATAAAGCCTGAGGTACTTCCTCTGAGTGCTTTTGCAAGTAGCTCAGTGGAGCTCACAAATGCCCCTTTCAACTATTTCAGCTTTGAAGAATCAGCAGGAGAATCTTAAAATCAGAAAATGAAGTATTTACAGCTACTGGACCAAATCTTTTTGAATGAAGGATTGGAAGCACATGACCACATGAAATTTTAAAATGCATTAAAAAGACAATATTTATGTAACTGTCCTTCCTGTCATTTTTTCCGACCTCCAGTATTGTTTCAGAGAAATAGTCCTGCAAAATGTGTAATAATAGTGCATCACAGGACCCTGTTCCCATAGATCTGACATTTCTTAGTTTAATCTTCACCTAAACAAATATTCCCTTAAATAAAATAGAAAAATAGTCTCAGTGGCATGTGCTGAGTGTTTCCAGTCACTTGGAAGAGTAAACAGAGCCCCCCTGCCTGTTCCTGCTCCCTTTGACTCCTGCTTCCTTTCCCACGTGCTTTATTTCTCTAACTGTTTGACCGAGGCCTGGGCCTTACAGGTTCCATCTTCCTTTCTTAGTTCTAACAGCATTGTGGCCCTGCACAGCTAACGAGCCACAGAAACGAGCTTTGCCACCTTTATTAGGAGACTTTTCTACTTTATGGGAAATGATTCCATGTGGGTCTCAGAGAGGCACTGGACCCTCTCCACACAACAACACATTGCTTCTCTTACCTTGAACTTTCTGCCTCTTTTTTAATTCCCTACATTTTTTCCTGAACTTCTGGATTCTTGGCTAGTCTTACTGTTTGCTACAGAACATGTGTGTCTTAAGATTTGTTTCTTTAACTGACATATTACCAGGAAAGAAATGATTATTTTAGTCAAGATATGAGCTAGTCTAAAAGAAAAGTGTTCCTTTTGATTCACACACCTCAAGCCCCTAAATCCAGACATCATTCCTGAAAGCAGTTTTTCAAGAGGAAATCAATTAAAAATATGGTAGTTCAGAAAATTCTTCTCAGCTTGATTGCTGCTTATATGATATGTAAAATGAGTATGTAAAAATACAACAATGCCACACTTGGAGAAATTGTTCTGCTTTGAAGCTATATCCAGCTGGCACCTGTTTTGGTGTCATTAATGTCACAGCAGAATATCAGCTATGTTTCTCATTTCCCTTCTCCCACTCATTTACCAAAACAGTATGATGTTCAGTGCTCCCTACCCTACTTTGAATACATTTTCACTTTTATATGCATCTACAAGGGTTTATGGTGAATATTAAACAGTTGAACATTAAATGAATATTAAGTATTGAAGGGTGAGTATTAAACAAGTGAATATTAAACAGTTCAAGAATGATGCAGGAATAAATGTCTTGTTGGTGATAACTGAATATAACAATATGGCAAAAATCACAAAAAGTAATGACTCCTACGCATCTGAATACACATTATTAAAAAGGTCTTCAGAAATGACAAAGCCTTTTTGTGATATTTTGTGATTTTAAACATGTATGGGCCATAATACCAACTACTCTGAGACAACATAGTTTACAACCTCTGCTCTACATCATCCAACAAGCTGTTTAAGGAGAACACACTGATTTTTGCTCTGAGTTTATCTACTGGGGCAGAAAGCCTACCAATTAGACCCTAGTAGTAGTCACATTTTAGTAGCTTCTGTTATGACATTTTATGAATTATTTTGGTTTGTGAACGCCTAAATATTTCTGATAGCGATGTGGATCCACACAGTTTTGTTACTACCAGAAATGTTCACATATACGCCATAGCATAGAGGAATTTGTTTTTCTTGCTTTTAAAGACCTCCTAAGGAATAGTCCACAGAACTCAGGGGTTTTTTACTTTCTAGTAGGCTGAAAATCCCTATTCTACAATATATTCTTTTGGGTATTCCCTCCTCTTGTGAATTAGATGTACTTCACAAATGCAGGGTATGATTATTTCAAGCCTGAAATAGAAACAAACACCTACAATGGGGATGACCTAAAAGGCTGAAATGGCAACAAAGCCCACCAAGTTGATCAGAAAGTAAGAGGTTACAGCCCTCCACATACAGAGTGAATACCTGGTCCTGCTGAATTGCAGGATTCACAGCAAAAGTTGAATTTATCTAGCCTAATTATATTGAGAATAAGATGAAATTGCTGCGGACAGAGATATCAAGGCTTCCCAGAAACCTGGAGAGACTTGCATTTGATCAGTAAGTCTCTATTTGAAACTGGAACTATGCTTCTTGCTCTTTAGGCATGGGACACTGACTCACATTTATAGAGTAACCAGGGTCAGCATGAGACACCACGTTAACTTTAACAGTGGATAGTTAATATGAGATTGGGAAATCTTCTTTGTAGCCATTATCTGTAATTCCCTGATCAGTGTTTGTCCAAGCAAAATCTACAGCAAAAGAAAATCCTGCACAAAAGTTGTAACTACCTTTGGATTGGACCTTGTCAGCAGAAAAGCGAATAAGAAAGATATTTCCTTTGAAAATTGCAGTTGGCCACTAACAACACCTACAGACATGACTACCTGCTCATCTGTTGTCATCATGTCAACTAATTATTGGTGCAATTAAGATCAGGATAAGAAAAGAGGTGCTCAGTTTTGCGATAATAGCATGCTGCTAAGACAATTTCACAGGCTAATTTTGGATAAAGAAGGAAGGGACCCCATGGTGTGCTTCTTTTAAGATCTCAGTGAATGAGAAAAAGATGCTTGTCCCTCTCAACAAATCACTTCTAGTTTTGGTGGTCTGTGAGGAGCTAGTGAAGAGCAATTTAAGACATACTTGATGGTGCTATAGTTTTTGTTTAATAATATACAGGCACTTCTTTAGAGGCTGAGGGTAGCACAAATGTTTAACTAAGCACATGAAACTAAGTAATGTTTCTGAAACCAAATGCAAACATGAAACCATTTTGGCACATTCCTGTGTAACCATCCATGTCTGCACACATCTATTATTAACCATTGCAGTTTTTTAAAAGGTGCAATTGTTGATCTCAATTCACAACACTGCAAAGAAGCGAATGCACTAAGTGGAATAAACACTAGAAGGGAGACACTGGCTCTGAATATCTTGCCTGACTTTTCCAAGCAGTGGAGAAAGGCATTATAACCTGATATGACAGTGCAGTGCCCAAATAGCCAAACAACTTCTGAAACACCCAGTAAATTCTTTTGGCTTTACTGTACACTAATTTAGGAACTTTTAAAAAAGTCTTTAAGGGTCTCCAAAGCTATGGCACAGCTAATTCAGTTCATCAGTATTGAAAAATATGGTGGTCAGTAAGCGCCAGCAGCAAAGCAGAGATGAAGGCTTCTGCATTATGGAGAGGAAGTGAAAGCCCCCTCTGAGAGCTGATAGCATCAGTTAGGTAGAGGAGTCACTTCCTGAGTGGAAGCTGCAATCAGATATAATTCCAACAATATCCACCAGGAAATCACAGAAATGTGCAGGATTCATTAGTTTCCAAGAAGACGTAGATGTTTCTCTAAATCTCAAAAGTTAATGGTATTTGTTTTCAGCAAGTTCAACAAGGAGTGTGACAAAGATCCTGTTGTCCTTGCCTCCAAACTTATTCACGATTCTTTATAAGTTGCTACCTGATGAGCCATTTATATAACTGTGTCCCAAGTTATTTCCTCTGCTGTCTCTGCACTGACAATGCCTAATCTGACTTTGTTTCCTATGATTCTTACCCAGTGTTACATTTAAATGCCAACACCCAGTCCAAAAATCAAAGTAAAACAAAAACAACCTATGTTAGCTAATATTTTTACGAATTGTTATAAAGTCAACAGTTATGAATATAAATCTGGCTATGATGGCTCCCTTTCTGAGACATTTTATTCTCTGTTTTTCGCTACATCAAATTTTTGGTCATTAGTATAGCTACGGCACTTCTTACATATCCAGCTTTTCCACCCTTTTTCTCCCTCCCACCTAGACTGTCAAGTACTCTTTCTCTTGATCCCCCCTACTGCCTCTTTACTTGCTACTTACATGCCAACCAGGGAATATTGTGCAACTAAAGAAATAATTTGGAGATCTTGAATGAATGACCATATCACTTCAAGCATCTCAGACTTTCCACTGTACTCAGAATGCTCACCGTCTTACAAGATCAAGTAGAAACCATCAGGAGCCAGTATCTGGTTCCACCGCTATTGTTTCACATAATATTAGCTTGTCTAATATCTAAATGAATTTCTTGTCCATTTCATGCAATGCTGTTATGTCAGGAAATTGTTGGTGCATGGACGGTGATGAGGCCTTCTACAGGCAGCTGAGAGCAGTCTCGCAATTACAGGCCCTGGTTGTCATGGGGGATTTCAACTACCCTGATATTTGCTGGGAGGCCTACTCAGCCAGCCATCCTCAGTCCAGGAGGTTCCTCTAGTGCATTGATGATAACTTTCTGATGCAAATGGTGGATGAGCCAACTAGGAGAGGAGCGCTGCTGGATCTTATCCTCACTAACAAGGAGGGTCTGGTTGAAGAGGTGAAGGTTGAGGGCAGCCTTGGTTGTAGTGACCATGAGATGGTAGAGTTCAGGATCTCATGTGGCAGGAACAGAATAGCTAGCAGAATCACAACCCTGAACTTCAGGAGGGCCAACTTTGGCCTTTTCAAGCAATTGCTAGGGGAAATCCCATGGGACAGGGTACTAGAAGGTAAGGGGGCCCAAGATAGTTGGTTAGCATTCAAGGACTGCTTCTTCCGAGCTCAAGATCAGAGCATCCCAACAGGTAGGAAGTCAAGGAAGGGTACCAGGAGACCTGCATGGTTGAACAGGGAACTGCTGGGCAAACTCAAGTGGAAGAAGAGGGTGTACAGATCGTGGAAGGAGGGGCTGGCCACTTGGGAGGAATATAAGTCTGTTGTCAGAGGATGTAGGGAGGCAACTAGGAAAGCTAAGGCCTCCTTGGAATTAAACCTTGCAAGAGAGGTCAAGGACAACAGAAAGGGCTTCTTCAAATACATTGCAGGTAAAACCAACACTAGAGGCAATGTAGGCCCACTGATGAATGAGGTGGGGGTCCTGGAGACAGAGGATAAAAAGAAGGCGGAGTTACTGAATGCCTTCTTTGCCTCTGTCTATACTGTTGGAGGCTGTCCTGAGGAGCCCCGGACGTCTGAGGCCTCAGAAGAAGTCAGGATAGAGGAGGAATCTGTCTTGGTTGATGAGGGCTGGGTCAGGGACCAATTAAGCAACCTGGACGTCCATAAATCCATGGGCCCTGATGGGATGCACCCGCGGGTGCTGAGGGAGCTGGCGGAAGTCATTGCTAGGCCACTCTCCATCATCTTTGCTAAGTCGTGGGCAACGGGAGAGGTGCCTGAGGACTGGAGGAAAGCGAATGTCACTCCAGTCTTCAAAAAGGGCAAGAAGGAGGACCCGGGTAACTATAGACCGGTCAGCCTCACCTCCATCCCCGGAAAGGTGATGGAACAACTTGTTCTTGGTGCTGTCTCTAGGCACATCAAGGATAGGGGGATCATTAGGGGCACTCAGCATGGCTTCACCAAGGGGAAGTCATGCTCAACAAACTTGATAGCCTTTTATGAGGATGTTACCCGGTGGATAGATGATGGTAAAGCTGTGGATGTGGTCTATCTCGATTTCAGTAAAGCGTTTGACACGGTCTCCCACAGCATCCTCGCAGCTAAACTGAGGAAGTGTGGTCTGGATGATCGGGTAGTGAGGTGGATTGTGAACTGGCTGAAGGAAAGAAGCCAGAGAGTAGTGGTCAGTGGGACTGAGTCCAATTGGAGGTCTGTGTCTAGCGGAGTCCCGCAAGGGTCGGTACTGGGACCAGTTCTATTCAATATATTCATTAATGACTTGGATGAGGGATTAGAGTACGCTGTCAGCAAGTTCGCTGATGACACAAAACTGGGAGGAGTGACTGACACAACGGAAGGCTGCGCAGCCATTCAGAGGGACCTGGACAGGCTGGAGAGTTGGGCGGGGAGAAATTGAATGAAATATAACAAGGGCAAGTGTAGAGTCCTGCATCTGGGCAAGAACAACCCCATGTACCAGTACAAGTTGGGGGCAGACCTGTTGGAGAGCAGCATAGGGGAAAGGGACCTGGGGGTCCTAGTGGACAACAGGATGACCATGAGCCAGCAGTGTGCCCTTGTGGCCAAGAAGGCCAATGGCATCCTTGGGTGTATTAGAAGGGGTGTGGTCAGCAGGTCAAGAGAGGTTCTCCTCCCCCTCTACTCTGCCCTGGTGAGGCCGCATCTGGAATATTGTGTCCAGTTCTGGGCCCCTCAGTTCAAGAAGGACAGGGAACTGCTAGAGAGAGTCCAGCGCAGAGCCACGAAGATGATTAAGGGAGTGGAACATCTCCCTTATGAGGAGAGGCTGAGGGAGCTGGGTCTCTTTAGCTTGGAGAAGGGGAGACTGAGGGGTGACCTCATTAATGTTTATAAATATGTAAAGGGCAAGTGTCATGAGGATGGAGCCAGGCTCTTCTCGGTGACATCCCTTGACAGGACAAGGGGCAATGGGTGCAAGCTGGAACACAGGAGGTTCCACATAAATATGAGGAAAAACTTCTTTACGGTGAGGGTGACTGAACACTGGAACAGGCTGCCCAGAGAGGTTGTGGAGTCTCCTTCTCTGGAGACATTCAAAACCCGCCTGGACGCGTTCCTGTGTGATATGGTCTAGGTAATCCTGCCCCGGCAGGGGGATTGGACTAGATGATCTTTCGAGGTCCCTTCCAATCCCTAACATTCTGTGATTCTGTGATTCTGTGAATCATTATAGCTCCTTCCAGTCCTGTGCATGATTTTTGCTCACATGAACTAGCGTAGAAGTAGTATGACAATGCGCTCTGGTGAAGCAATACACATAATGGTAGCTATGGTCCCACATCAAGATATTATTTCTATTTACTGATTTGTTGATAAGTGAACAGTAAATGTGGGAGGGGAGACACTTACTTAGAAGGCTTACTTACGGTAATGAGTCACTCTATAAATCTGTACAATTAGGACTAGCTACTTAGAAACAGTGCTTTCCACCATGTAAATCTCTGCCTGTATTCATTGTAGGGCAAAGGCGTGCTAAGCTAAGGATCGTATTAGCAATCTGCACACCAACTTGAGGGCTGCGCTTGATTTTCACAGCAGGAAAAAAGGTGCAGGAGTGTCTGTCTCAAGAGGATGATGTTGAAGTGGAAAGGATACTGAATTTAGCCAAATAGGTTAACCAGTTGGTCTCTTTAAACATTCACTATAGGCATTGGAGAGATTCCTCCAGAAGGTGATGTAAGGGATGTAAATTAAGTTTCTGATGTAGGTCCCATTTAGAAGAGCTCCTATCTCTTAATTGGCTCTTCAGGGAAACTGTTTGGCTAGCTTACCTAGCCAAAGTTGGAGGGTATTAGTATATCTCCTCACCTCAGCTGCCTTCTCCTCTCCCTTTGTCATGCCAGTAGCTGCTATTGACAGTGTTCAAGCTTCAGCCATCATCCAGCATTTCATTAAAAGACCCCAAAGTGCTGACTGCCCCTTGTTTCCCTGTAAAGCTCTGTTTGCCCTTGGAGTTCCGTTTTGCCTGTTGATAGAGGTGTTTTCAAGTCATTTCCAAGTCAAAAGATAGATATTTTTCCAAGACCACAAGGCATAGAAACTCTTCTGAGGTCTTGGGCTGAATTTCTATCTTCTAATATCAGCTGCTTTCTGGGACAATACGATCCATGCTTTTTCACAGAAATATTATTACTTCCTGAATAAATTTTTATTTCCTCTAATACAAATTGTTTATTTATTTTCATAAAACTTAGATGTTCTCATCACACCTCACTGATCGCATATGCAGTAGTCACAGAGTTCACTGATCCATAAGTGACCACAGGTGTAATGACACGAATTGCCTGCACATCAATGTGCTCAAACACACAACGACAGGATTTGCATACAAATGGCTGTTTGGAAGAATACTTTATAGGCCATAATGAAGCTATATTGTTGTGTAACCACTGTTAATGTGCTTTTGTAGCTGGTTTTGAAACTGTATTTGAGCCTTTCAGAATCAATTAGGTGGAAGAATTCAAAACTTTTAGAAAGGTGCAATTCACATCTGATGTCTAATTTAAGGTCTCCAAGGAAAAGATGAAGCACTTGTCATTCTCTTCTAACAGATCTTAACAGATCTTTGCACAAAGTATTGCTTTTTAGGTTTTGGACAGATGTATAATATTGCTCTTTTGACATGAAAGCACTAATTTTAATATAAATCTGAGGTTATAATTTTCGCAAGATCATCTCATTTTTATTTTAAATTTGGAATTGGGAAGGTATTACAAAGTTGGCTTTTCCTGGATTTAGTAAGGCAATACTTCTGAATGTCAGTTCTGAAACTCTACCCTCTGAAAGCCTTTCCACATGGTAATTATCCTGTAATTAAAAATTTTTGCAAGGCTTCAGTTCTGGCCGTAGAAACACCAGTCACGTAGGAATACACTACTTTATGCGTCTGGGTTTCTCCTTTGCATTCAGTAGAGCTGCCTTTGTAGCTAAAGTTGCACCTGTGCATAATATGGATTAGGGCAAATGTCAGTGAATGATAAACACATCCTACATTTGAAAG
This sequence comes from Nyctibius grandis, assembly GCF_013368605.1. NCBI lineage: Eukaryota > Metazoa > Chordata > Aves > Nyctibiiformes > Nyctibiidae > Nyctibius > Nyctibius grandis. The sequence continues at coordinate 83,571,937 of NC_090660.1, forward strand.
CTAAAAACTTGAGCTGTAGAGAGTTTCTTCCTTGTTATCTTCTGTATATCTATCAGATCCCGATGAGCAGAAATGGAAATTTCCTAGAGAAAGGGTCATCTTTCTGCTTCGTGAAAGCAAGGAATCAAAACAGAGTTAAGTCCTGGATATGCTAAATTCAATGCAGCTTGACTGCAACGATAATTTCCAGTGAAAAGTGACTCAGGTTTATCCCCTCATAATTTTTACTTCAAGTTGCACTATGAAATACACCAAAATGAATTTAAGAAAAAATATTTTAAATTTGAACTACCCTATGCTCAACAGTGAAATTTGTTGTGTCCCTTAAAAGTTTACTGTTACCTAATTGTACTTCTATTACAAAATTTATAACAAGATTTATCAGATTATCACCAGTTTTCACAGAAATATTAGGAAACTTCATGAGTAACTGGCTTGTGACACTACTGGAGATCACATAGAGATCAAGGAAAGCAGCGATTACGTTTGACTTCAGTCCAGTAAAGAACTTTTAACTAAATTAAAACTGCCATGATCATCAACAGAGCTGTAGATACTGCTAAAGAAATCAAGATTTACACACACACATAGATCATAGTCCAAGATCTTATTCATTTATACTAGACATAAGGATTGCATGAGCATTTCTCACTTTCCTAAGTTTGGATATTACCCTATAAATGACTTACATTTCAGCAGTCTAAGGAAGTGAAGTATACTAATATGAGTGATAAAGCTGACAGGCGGCTGCAAGGCTAAGTACAAGCTAAGTACAATCTGACCTTTTTTAAAGGTTATTCACTGTCTCCAGCATGAGTATGAGCTGTTGGTACTCAGAGCGTTGCTCAGTTACTTCTTCAGTTGCATCTTGCAGCTGCCTGAGCTATCTGCATAGACTCTGTGTTTGAGAGTGTGTATATGCTTGTATTTTTAACACAAACGTCGGGCTGTGTTAATTCATCCAGGTTTAAGGAAAAAAACATTATGTTCTTTGGTGGGGTCTAAAATTAAATTAATTTAGCTACTGGAACAGTACTTAAAGGAAGCTCTTTTATGGGCTCATTTAATGAACGGCTGCTTCCTATTAAGGGAAGGGTAGATCCCCTTTTTAGATTTTACAAAGGAAATGTAAGATTAACTAGAGCAATTAATCTACACGGTAATAGTATCTTTTGGAGTTTTCCACATCCCTACAAGTTTGTACATCAGCTTTCATGCTCTTAAACATATGCTTTCTCTCCTTTCCTTATCACTACTTTCAAAGTGAAAGCTGAGTGAATTCATATTGCTTACTCTGCAAACAGAAAGATACACAAAAGAATAAGTTGAGTAAATCATAATAACAGAAATGCTCTTGCATAAAATGAGAATGTCTTACTCTCAGAGTCATATTATAGTCAGACTGGTGAGTTAAAGTTATAAAAGAAGTAACAGTTTAATGTCTGTAGATCTGAACTGACATTTCCTTTCATTTGAACACAGCAGCCAAGCCCTTGCGAAAAGCAAAGCCTCACTACCTTTTGAGCTGACTAAACAGGCCTCAAGGCTTGCATCTGCCTTATATTTAATTGTTCTTTAGAAATAATGCTATTTTTAATAAATCACCTTCAATAATTATGAAAGACTAACTCATTTGAGTTTTTTTAATTGCCCCAATACAGATGATTGGAACAGTTGTTGCTGTGATAGTTATATTTTTTCCCTACGTATTTATACTACATTTGCTTTCTTGCATTTTTTCACTCTTAACTCCTACTGACAGTTTGGTTAGAAAGCTTTCTGTGCATCCATTTTAAAAACACGACACCAAATGGAGAGGATTACCTCTAGAAAAGCAGGGAAAGCAACATCGGCTTCCTCAAGAGTGAAGACCTTTCTGGCAGGTCATACTTCAGTCATGCAGAAGTTGAGCTTAGTGTAGTGCCTGCTGAGTAAAAAAGTTTGTGGATAGTGGTATGTCATTGTAATATCTAAAAAGCTACATAACCATGGAATGCTCCTTCCCTTGAAACAAGTGTGAATTTTAAGTGCTGTTTGCGTGATCAGAAAGTGCAAGCTTCGTCAAAATCTGAATAAGATCCTGTGTTCAAAGATCCCCAGGCCTTGTGAAAGATAGTTCATCAATATCAGCCACATAATCTCCTTAGATATATTAAATAGCAAATGTGATAATTTACATTAATGCTGTTGAGACTAAAAGTAATTAGATTTGTTTTCAAATCTCACTGATGCTGTTTGGACAGGTTGCAATTGAACAGAGCTGCCCCAGCAGGGACTTTGGAGACAAGCTTCAGGCCATAGAGAGGCAAAAGGTATTATCCAAACTAAGCTTCAGGCCATAGAGAGACAGTAGATACTGTTACAATCCATTCACTGCAGCTTTCTGTTCCTCTTTTCTCAGGGGTATTAGGATGTGGGTGGGAAGAGAGGAACTGCACAGTGCTCACATGATGTGACCACATGCTCAAAGGCCTCACCACTCAGTGTTTAATGAGAAAACCGTAGTTCCTCAATCTCCCTGTAAAACATCATTTGCAACCCCTGTAGACTGTGATTGGCTCCATCTCCTGGACAGGTCTCACAGGCTCTTTTAGAGCTAGAGACTGTAGTACGGGGAAAACCGGGGGAGGCGCGCTCGCGGGTGCTGGGGGACGGTCCGGAATAAGCTTCACGATCTCAATGTGAGTATGGAAGCTTCTCGTTTATTAACAAAGAAAGCAGTAGTTATATAGACTATGCATATGTTAATCGCGCGCCCCGATCGCACTTGTGATTGGTCCATAGGTTTACATATTCAGAGCCGTGACCGTCCCCTCCCCTCCCGGACGTAGTTTTGCTTCCCGCCGAAGCAGGCACCACGAGGTTCTTTGTTCTGCTCCGTGCAAGGGGAGTGCAGGGTCGCTAGCTCTGGGCTTAACCCTTGCTCAAAGCCTGGGTTGCTCAGACTGCTCAGTGACTGACACAGGATCGTGCCCCTTCTCACTCAACCAAACCTCTACAATTCCCCCTTCTTGTTTGTGAGCAAGCCAGGCCTGATTCACAAGTTTCATTAACGCTTTCTGCAAACAAGAAAATAAACATGGTAACATTAACAAGATAACTGCAATCACAAGAACTCCTGTAAGAACCATTTTTACCAGTTCCATCACCCATCCGATTTCTCGGGGAGGTGTGGTTTTACTGATCAGCTCGGCACCCAAAGTGGTCCCTGGTCAGTGGCCACGCACATATATCCCCGGCCACTAAGGATCACTGGCACCGGTCCTTTCCACTCCCCTGTAGCAGGTTCCCAATAAATCACCTGTAACTGAGGTATAATGGTGTTGTTATTAAATTTCAACTGCTGGTGATGTACAACAACCGGTGGTTCTTCTCGGTCCCCTGTTAAACACAGAAAATTCAAAGTAAACAATACTTTATGCAACCGCGATGTTGGATCAGTATCTACCTCCTTCTGTCTCCTTAAATATTCCTTTATGGTTCTATGGGTGCGTTCGATGATCCCTTGACCTGTCGGGGAGTGTGGTATACCAGTAACATGTTTCACTCCCCAGCGTGTTAAAAATACACGAAACTTTTGGCTGGTGTATGCTGGCCCATTATCTGTTTTGATCTGTTCTGGCACCCCCATAATGGCAAAACACGCCATCAAATGTTTACAAACCTGTTGCGCCTTTTCTCCGGACATTGCAGATGCCCAGATTAACCTCGAGAAGGTATCTACTGTGACATGTACATATTTTTGTCTCCCAAACTCTGGAATATGTGTTACATCCATCTGCCATAGCTCAAGTGCTGCCAAGCCCTTCGGGTTTACACCAATACCAATGCCTGGTCCCTGAGCCCCACACCTCGGACATGCTTGAACAATAGATTTTGCTTCATTTTCTGTTATTCCAAATTGTCTCTGTATTCCTTTTGCATTTTGATGGAAATGCTCATGACTTTGTCTAGCTTGTTGAAATTTGTCTAAAGGAGGAATATGGCAAGCAGGGCTAACTAGAGAGTCTGCCACCTGATTGCCCTTCCCCAGACCAAGATCCCATTGATGACTCCGCACATGTGTTATGCAACAAGGCGCACTGCGTTGTCGCATAATAGACCGTAATTGCAAGAATAACTGCCCAAGGCGGGGATTTTGTGTGTTTCGGAGCAATGCCTCCTCCAATCGTGGGATGACACCTGCTACGTACATAGAATCTGTGACTATATTTATAGCCCCATCCAGCCAATTTGTTAAGGCCCAGCCTACGGCAGATAGTTCCAGAGTCTGTAAGGTATCATCGGTCTGACCATACAGCATGTGGTGTACCCAATTCCCTTTTTCCTGCCACACACACACCGCTTTGCACTGTTTCTTTCCCGCATCTGTATAGACCGTTAACCCTTCCACTACTGGTGTTTTCTGTACTTTAGATTTTTCTATCCATTGATTTTTCTGTAATATCTGCCATAATTTACCTTTCGGTTGCTGTGAATGGACTCTTCCTTCGTACCCCAAAAACGCCTCCTGAATGGGTCGAGAATTGCGGAACCACCATTCTAGGTCTACAGCATTAACAGGAATACTAATGTCCACTGGATCCAGTCCTGTTAATTCTACAGTCCTAGATCTACCCTTTCTCACTAGTTCCCCTATGGCTTCTGGTCTAGTCTGTATGCTTGTCTTTGGTTGTACACTAAGAAATACCCATTCCAACACCCAAAAAGCTTCATCTTTATCGTGGCATTTGTAGTGGCATTGGTTGTAACCCTGGGGGAGTTCCCCCTTTTTGTTTTGCCACTGACAAATGACACCACAAACCATATTTTCACTGTTAATTACAAGCAGAGACACAGGTAGTTCACGAATGCGTCGCGACGACCATGCAGTTTGTAATTTGGCGATGATTGACCGCAACGCGCTTTGTTGAGTCTCAGACAGCTGTATGGTGTCAGCAGGGTGTGATCGTCGCAGCAGTTCGGTGAGGGGGGCAATCTCAGTGTTCGAGATACCGACACAGTTACGGACCCACTGAATATCTCCGAGAAGTGTTTGTACATCCTTCAGGTTCTTCAAATCTGTATGTAGCTCCACCTTTTGAGGCCGGATTTGAGCATCCGAAATTGTCCATCCTAAGTATTTCCAGGGATCAGTGCGTTGAATCTTTTCTGGTGCAATCACGAGACCTTTCTCCGCCAACGTTGTTGTTAGTTTGTGGAGACTTTCTTCTGAAAAAGGATCAGCCTGACATAACAAAATATCATCCATATAATGATAGATGATAGTCTGTGGCCATAGCTGGCGCAATGGTTTCAGTGCCCATGCCACATAAAGCTGACATAACGTAGGTGAATTTTTCATGCCCTGCGGTAGAACTACCCATTCATACCTTTGAGCTGGTTCCGCTTTGTTGATAACAGGAACAGAAAAGGCAAACCTCATGGTGTCCTGAGGATGTAAAGGTATGGTGAAAAAACAGTCCTTCAAGTCTACAATCAATATATGCCATCCTGCTGGTAACATGTTAGGTGATGGAATACCTGGTTGCAATGCTCCCATTGCTTGCATTTGCTCATTAATTTTCCGTAAATCGTGTAATAATCTCTACTTTCCACTTTTCTTAGGGATGACAAAAATGGGTGTATTCCAAGGACTAACTGAGGGTTTGATATGTTCTGCTTTTAACTGTTCCTCTACCAGTCCCTTAGTAATCTGCAGTCGCTCTTCAGTCATAGGCCACCTCAAAGCAGTTGTAACATTAGGTTGGTCAATTTAAATACTGTGTCTCCCTGTTGGATATACACACTCTTTACACCCAAACATTAATGCATACAAAGCAACAAGGCATTGTTGAATAAATCAGCAACAAGTTAATTACTGCAACTTAGGCCCTATAACCAATTACACATGACTAAAATTACTTCCCACATTCACATCCACAGTACTCCTCCACCATTTAACATCTCAACCAAAACCTTACACATGTAAAACATTCACTAACAGGCAAAAAAGTACTAAACCTGTATATTTGGTATTGCTACAGCGTCTGATTTTACTCCATACTGTGCAGCTGCAGCTTTTGTTTGTTAAAGAATTTTCCAATCACGTGATTCCCATGCCGGGAATCGAACCCGCGTCACCGGGGTGAAAACCGAGACACCTAGCGGTTAGACCACTTTCGCAACGGCGCTTGGCGATCTTGATTGACAGGGTGAAGGCGGGAGGGGCGGGTACTCCGGCGGCGCAGAGGGGATGAGCCTGCCCGCCTCTCCGCCAGCCAGCGGTGCAGCGTCCGGAGGGGCTGACCACCCCTCCCCCTCCTGTTTCCGCTCGCCCTGCCACGCGGTCCTAGGAGCGCCACGTGGTTCTTTGTTCGCAGCCTCCTCCTCTAAATTCTTACCACGCCATTTCTCCCGGGAGCTCGCCGCTTCTACCGCCGTACGGACCTCAGCCACGGATGGCTTTATGTTTGCCGACATGCCCTTAACCGCCGGTAACCCGAAGAAACGAGCCAGAACCCCAGGTTTTTCTGTTTTAGCGGGGGGGTTGGGCTCCGGTGGCGCCGGCCGCATCTCAGCAGCCGCGTGGGCGACCTCTCCTTCTGCCCTCATATTTTTTAAAGTCTCTATCACGTTTTGCCAGAGTTCACGCACCTCCTTAATTTCTTCTTCCTCGGGGTCCCTCTCAACAGTCTTTTCCCACATAATGTCTCCCACTTCTTTCCATTCCTCCACAGAAAATACAAGCGCTGTGTCTTTAAAATGTCCCCAGCGCTGGCCCAACTTTATCAGCTTAATTAGCTGTTTCTCCGCTGTCTTGCTCCTTCTCTTAGAGAAGATATATGCAATCAGCACGACTGCAGCCTCTATTTCCATGGCTGCCCTTTTTCCAGTGTCTGTTCTGCCCTTTTGACCCGAACAGCACCTGAACCCCGGGAGCTGGGTGGCCAACCCTTCCAGTGTCTGTTCTGCCCTTTCTTGAACCCGAACATCACCGCTCCCAGCCGTCTTTTTCCCAACACCTCCTTTTCGCTGCTTACCGCAGTCTTGGAGAGAGCACGCCGAAGGGAACCATCCTCTGCTACCAGTTGTAGTACGGGGAAAACCGGGGGAGGCGCGCTCGCGGGTGCTGGGGGACGGTCCAGAATAAGCTTCACGATCTCAATGTGAGTATGGAAGCTTCTCGTTTATTAACAAAGAAAGCAGTAGTTATATAGACTATGCATATGTTAATCGCGCGCCCCGATCGCACTTGTGATTGGTCCATAGGTTTACATATTCAGAGCCGTGACCGTCCCCTCCCCTCCCGGACGTAGTTTTGCTTCCCGCGAAGCAGGCACCACGAGGTTCTTTGTTCTGCTCCGTGCAAGGGGAGTGCAGGGTCGCTAGCTCTGGGCTTAACCCTTGCTCAAAGCCTGGGTTGCTCAGACTGCTCAGTGACTGACACAGGATCGTGCCCCTTCTCACTCAACCAAACCTCTACAAGAGACTGTCCTGGGTAACTACTGAGAAGGCAAGTGCGGTATGGAGAATAGCTGCAAATCTACCCATCTTTTACAGGACCTTGCTAGAGGATGAGAATTTTTAGAGAGATCACCTTGTTTCTCTGGGCTCAGCAGTACCAGTCCCTCCCCACCACCAAAAAAAAAGGTGAAAAGTTGTCAAAACTTCAGTTTAGCTGTAATAGCAAACGGGTTTAATCTGATCTGTATTCTGACTCCAAAGTGATGTTGTCCTTGGGCCACTTTGAGAAGTGTACTTAAAGATCCACTAATATTGTTTTTTTTTAAAAAAAACTTTCTATATTTGTTTTACAGGGAGAAGAAAGTGCAAGTCTCTCCACAGGAAAGCGGTGGTTTTTAGCTGTCCACCACTTATACAGTCCTCTAGACAAACAAAACTAAACTGGAAGCAGGGCAGAGACAGTGCTCTCTGTTTCAAAGGATTTTCTATTTTGTCCTCTCCTTCTTTCCTTTCTATTGTTCTGCCTGATTTTTGCTGTTCTCTGTAATGGCGTTTCCTTAAGGTCAATCTATTGTTATTTAGGAACATGATAGAGATATCGGGCTGAGTCATGCAATATTTGCCAACTCCACACCTTTCAGCATTCTGCTCCTGAGAGTGGAGGCAAAATAGCTGTTTGTGATTACTACTGCTTCCTAAATAAAAGCTTTTTTTTTCTTTATTAAAGAAAATGAGTGAGAAAAAGAGTTCTAAAAAAGAAAATTACTTTTTAATGCATTTTCTTAGGATTTTCATAAGCCTGCAATGAAACTGCAGCTGTCCAGGGCCAGCAGCATTCACAAATAATGTCTTAGTAACACATGCATATAAGTCTAAGAGAGACAAATAGGAAGGAATCCAACAAAGCAGCATATTTTAAATCCACTGAGGATGTAGAACAAGAATCAATAAGAAAAATATGTCTTCCTAAAAATTCTGATAGATTACTGGAAATCCAGTTTTAATTTCACAAATAGAATTTTACACTGACCACATGCAAAAAAACTGCTTAACTGGAGATGAAAATGTCTACATAAAGCCTACTGTCTGTGAATCATACCTAATGTGAGCCATTACGTGAGACACTAACCTTAATTTTCTTTGCAGCAATCTTGTATTTCAAATTATTTTGCATTTGCCTTCAACTTTTTCTAACAACTACATAAAACATCTGTATTGCAGCCCAAATTCTCAAAAGGGGCATCCTGAGATGGTTGCACATGTGGTGGTGAGGTACTTGTTAATTCTAAATTTCTCCACTTGGCTGACATTAAGAAACTTGGAAACAAAATATGTTGTACTTCTGATAGGGGGCAATGCTGCAGAGCTGCGACTACTGAATGAACTAAAGGTCTGGCTAGATACATAGGCATGTGTTTACTTTTGCCACCTTAGCTCTACAAAGCAAATCTTGATAACTAAATCCAAACAGAATTATATTTGTTTTTTTCTTCCTTTCACATTTGCCCTTGTGGTCGTTGCTCAGCATGTTCCCCCTCCCTGACATTTTACAGGTGCCAGGGATGCAGCTTTCAGGGCTATCCATGCCTTGGTATTTTAGGTGAGGTTTGTGGGCGCTCTTACTCTTTGTGCTTCTTACCCTCCCCTTTGCTGGGGAGAGGAGCAGCAGGAATAATGCTACATAAAAAGTAACTGTTTTCAAATTCGATGAATTCTGGTATCATGAGAGCAAAAATATTGACCTAATGCTTCCGTCTGCAGCTCTGTCATGTTGAGAATTTGGTAAATCTGAGACAAATTCTTTCAAAATATGTAGGTTCATACTACCTGCATCACTATTTCTATAAAAATAATTACTATAATAACTAATAATTTGCCCAAAAGGTCATGTTGGCCCATCTTGAGTGACTTATCACACAAAGTACCTGTAGATTTCACATAATTCCCACCTTGAGCCAAATAGCTTGAAACTGAGCTGTAGCTTCCAACTGAAATACATGTCTTTCAGAAAAAAATATACAGGTTTCTCCAGCTCACAGGAAATTTACCACAAGCCTCAGCAGTCTCTCACAGGTGTTAATTAACTTAATCAAGTGCAGTGCATTCCCAGCTTTATTGGACTAGGCCAGTGAATTTTGCCATGTCGGGTGAAACAGCGAACAAGGACTTTCTTTAAACACCAAGTATGGAACTCACTCATCCTCTCCCAATCTTCATTCTCTAAAAATTGGCCTTCTAACTTAAATTACTTGTATAACTTTCTCTTCTAGTTTGTGAAAGGACATGCACAGTTCATTTGATCAGTCTTAGACACCTAAACTATGGCTGGATAAAGAGAAAGGGGCCATTGCAGGAGTCCCTCCCTGCTCTGTTAACTATAGAGAAAATGCGGGCAGTTGAATTGGTTGCCTACCATTTAGGCCACTGAAAGTACATGACGTGAACAGCCCAAGTGGTCATGAGTCAGAGTGATCTCTGTCTTTGAAAAGCTCTGCCATCTGAATTTCCTTATTCTCTCACTATGTTCCTGTTTCCTAAACCATAGCCAGTTCTTGTGGGTTTTCTCTGAATCCTGTTTTGCCCTTGAAGCCCACTATGAAAGGCAACTTCTCAAGCAACAGCAGAGTTTTCTTTCCTACAGGAGAACACTCCTCTCCACTAGCAACCTCTTTTCTTTTCCTGAAACTTTTAAGGGTATACTTTTTCAAGAGACATCTACTCTTCTGATATATTTGGTTGCAACTGGCCAATGGGTTAGTAGCTCTTAGTTAGGCACAGAAGTGTACGGACATGCACACCCTCATGCATGCGCATCCCGCCAGCCCACCCCTGCACATACAAGGCATATAAGCTTGATTTCCCCATCTAGTATATTTAAACAAAGTTTACAAGTAAATATTTGGGGGTAAAAAACAAATGCATGTTCTTGCATTCACTGGGCAGCTGAGAAACATAAAATAACTGACTGGTAATGGAATGCTCTATAGTTTCTAGAGTTTGAAAGCTTTTTCATAAGTCACACTGATTTAGATGAAAGGATCCAGTGAGGTGCCTTCGACTGTTCCCTCTAATTGATTTATTTATTTTCATATTAATTGCTTCAATGACTTCTGTCTACCATACCTGTCTCATTGCTGTTAATGACCCCTGTAGACTGCAGGGTTTTGCTTGCAACACTATGTTTATACGAAGTTATCCTGAAGAAATTTGTTCTGATAACAGAGTAGAAGCTCTGCCCTAAACCATGGGACATTAGGAGGAATAATTCATTTTTTCCAGATAGAGTACTCTTTCCACAGCAGGAAACTGAATTCAGTGTTTAGCCTTCCAGGCTCAAAAATAACTTTGTGCAATACCTTAAGTTAGATTTCACCAGCTAAGCAATACTTGGATGGAGGACTTCTCAGGATGTGGTAGGGGGTAACCACACAGTGTCACCTTGCTTAAGTCAGCACCAAAGTATGTGCATTTGCTTACTGAACATACTATGATGCTCTTAAGACTTGAGGATGTTAAAAATTCCATTGTTCTTCATATAAGAATAAGATTTTAAGACTCAGTGATGAAATTTTACCTTGGGAGATTAAATTTCCTGTGAACTTCTGCCTGATGAAAGATTCTTCAATGTCCCATCCTAAACCATTGTATATTGTTGGACGTTAATAAAAAGTTGTCTGGTTCCCTCTCTGTAAGCAGCTGCATTTCAGTGATGATGTATTGTATGTGTGAGGGTAAGTAAAACATTTGGGAACTCTTCCGTGTTACTTGCTAGGTTTTTGTTGTAGCAACATTGGTTCATAGCAGCTGTGAAGCTTCTGGGGTTTGTTAACGAAAGAACACACAAGCATAAGAATGCAAAGACTTGAAGAAAGAAGTAAAATAAAACTAGCACTTGTACAATGACTAGAGACCAATTGCCTTTTTTTTTTTACTTTTTTCCCAGATTTTTTCTCTTTTCTGTGTTCTATTAAATGATTTTATTCTGTTAGCTCCATATAATCTGTGTGAAAAGATTGGTTATTGACACACAATTACACGTTCACTTGCCCCCCCGCCAAGAATACATGTTACTCTAATATGGGTATGTAATGGTGCTATGCCTATTTGTAAGACATGAATTTCCAGCCCAGTACCTGCACCCTTTTAAGATACTATGACCTTAAAAAAAAAAAAGTGTATGAAATATCTACAGTACAGTAAATAATGTAAACAAACTGCTGTGAATATTCATTATAATTCTGAAGATTTTTTTTTGCCAATTGCCACCACGTTCATGTGTTTTTCGAACAGTTGTGTTCTAAGAAAAAAAAAAGCTATGGTAGATGAATTTTATGGATTCATGTTGGGAAGGTTCACACTGGATTAGATACATTAACATTCAATACTGTAGTCTGCCAGAAATTCCAGTGACTGCGTTAGGGATATTCATGATATGAGATGTAAAACATGATGGTTGTCAAAATATGTCCCTAATTTGACATGCTCAAATAAATAAAGAGAATGAATTATAAAGCCCTTGCTTTTTGCAAGTGTTCAAAAAAGAAATGTGATGAAGAACAAGCCTTTTCAAGACCTGTTTTTGTAGATGGCCAGCTGCATTGACTTCTACCTACATCAATAATTCCTTGGCAGGGAAAGTAAATGTTTCACAGACTGGATAAAACACTGGTTAATAAGTTATTTGAGAATCAATCTGTATTTACCCAGGTTCTGCCTATTAATACACATTGTGGATTATTTCCGCTTTTAACTCTGCTACATTTCTCTGTGGGTTTATCATTGAGTATTCCAAAAGCAGAGTGGTAAAATGCTCTAGCTGAAAAACAAAACATGCTGGAAAAAGAAAAATGCAATAGATCTGGAAAGCTCATTTGAAATTTGTGAGGGATTTGAATTTGAATATCTGAATTTGCCAGTCCACAAACGAAGGAAGTAGGAGGTTGTGAGTGAAGAAGTTTCCTGTGGTTCTTCCTTTATAACAAGCCACAAAGGAAAGAGCTCTGTACTCAAGCAGGCTTTGTAAAGCTATTCAGTCTGTGAACACCAAGACTGCTGTCAGGATGGTGATGCAGCTTGGGAAAGTTTTCTGGGCATTAACTCGCCTTGCTCTTACATCTGTTCACACATCCACAGAATAAGGACCCTCTTCACTGACCTGCAGCTTCAGGAAAACAGGTTTTGGTACAGTGTATGTTCAAATAAATTTCAAGATCTTTCCTCACAGGATGCAGAGTTTGACAGTCTCTTTCAGTATTTGCTATTGGAGGTAAATATACATAACGCATCCAAACCAGTTTTGCATAAAACGGGTTCTCCATTTCCATAACGTGGATCACATCCAAAGAGAGGGACTCTTTTTCAGTCTCAAATACTACGTTTGGTCTTACGGGCAAATAACAGTCCTACAACAGCATTCTTTTACAAGGAGTTATGATATCTTTTCATAAGAATAATCTAAAACCAGGCAATAATACCTAGAACAAGGCAATCCGACAGTTTCCTACGGAACACAGAAGTGCTGACTACTATGTGAATTGTTCATGGTCTGTGGACCATGAATCATTTCATCCTTCATAAATAGACCTTGGAAACCTACATATCTGAATACAATTGGTATGTGCAAATAAGGACTGTATGTAGGGTAAGAGGGCAAAAGGATACAGAAGAGCTTTCAGAAAGAAAGATTGAGTTCAGGGAAGTTTTGTGACTTGGGGAGTGGGATGCTATTTTACTCAAGAGCATGTGTGTGCTTCTATGACAGTTATAGACCAGGGAGAGCACTGTTTTTTGAAAGACATGAAAATAGGTTTTTAGCCATTTGGGTGCTAAGAGCTGTCTTGAGGTAGAAAACTGGGAGAATAAACCCACTTATTAGAGCCGGGGAAGCAACTTTAGGGAGCTAGGGAACTGGAAAGGGCGGGTTTGAAGAGGGAGGAGGTTAACTCCGTGCAGTTGTCAAGCTTGAGCTAGATGCTGAAATAGAGAAGTATGAAAGCAATAGTTTGCAGCTAAAAAACCCTGCTCTGTCTCATCGGTGCTACTCCAGGAAAAAAGCATAGAAACCTGTCAGAGAAGATAGGTTGCCTTTGTCACATCCTAGTTGTAAAGTTTAAAAACTAGACAGTGCTGGCTCTTAGACAGCCAGCATGAAGAGCAGGGATGGAAGGACCTGTGCTGGCACAATGCTTCCTTTTGGCTGTGAAATGGTAACTATGAAATCGATCCTCAGGTTGGTTTAACCTCTTCTAAGAGATAAACTGACCTAGTAGAGGGTGAAAGGAAATTGATATAGTTCATGACTGAGGACATGTTTGTTTTTTTTTTCTTTTTTTTTTTTTTTTTGTAGGAAAATGAAGAAAGAAGTAGCATACTTCTGAATTTGGAACGAATCCAACTTCAGTAAACTGATACCTGGAAGGCTGGTGACATTCATGCTTTATGAAGTGTATTAATTCAAAGAAAACCACTAGCAGCCTGAGGCTGGAATAGGTGCCTTTAACTGAAGTAAATTCATTAGATTAACAAATGATGAGGTTACAACAATAAAGCTGAGAGGAAATGAAGACATGATTATGAGGGTCAACATAGCATTGGCTAAGATAAAGCACAACACAGATGGCCTTTCAGAGATGACAGGTTGAAGGATTGCTGATATAGAAGATATATACAACAAATGAGAAGTGAATTTAACAGTAGAGTCATATTGTTTTTCCATGGCCTTGAACTCTATTTTCTTAATCAATCAAAATTTGACAGAGATTTTTAACAGCACTTATAGATACCTGTTATTTTTCTTAATGCTTCTACTGAAAGGATGCTTCTACTACATCTATTAAAATGTTTATAGTTTTATACTTTTGCATAATTACATCTGTCCCATCCAAAAAATTTCTAGGCTACCAGGTGCTGTCACAGCTAGTGACAGCAACTGATTAGGATCCACCAGTTATTTAAGTTAATGAAGAGAACCTGCAAATCAAGAAGTATCATTGGTATTTTCAGGGGTTTTTTTAAACCTCTGTAAGGACAGCTGAACTCTTCTGTTAAAGGAGAAATGCAGATCAAAACTAAGCATTACAGGAAAAGGTACTGTTGGCAGTATTGGAGATTTTAAAGTACTACATTCAAATTGTTAATTTGCTAAATGAGTTTACATCTCATGCCACCTTGTTTTGATGGAAGACTTCAAAACAAGTTTTCAAGCTGAGCTGTAAGATCAGCTTTGTATCATATGATGTAGGGACGGAAAATCACGAGCTTGAAAAAGGGCAATGTAGAGCTGATGTACAATTAACAATTTCCTCTTTTATATTTTGTGCATGCATCTGAATAATGACTGACTGTAAATCCCACTACTTCCTATGGAAAACTAACACTGAATTTAAAAGACAATTTTTTCTGCACCATGTTTGCTCCTGGCTTGTGTCACATTTACCAAATTTTCATATACCTATCTGTGCCTTAGGAGACCCACTCACCTTTACATAAATGTATTTTTGAAAATTAGCCTTAAGAACCTTCTAAACTCAGAAGTAGAAAAGGAAGGAAAATCAGAACTAAGACAGGGTATGTGCTGGAGAGAAGCCTCTGGGAGACTGTGAATTTCTCTTCGTTTTACCAACATGTATATTCACTTGACTGCTGACTCATACACTTATTTTACAAGTAACCTGCAGGTCTTGCAAATAAAAATTCAATGGTGTAAATCATTGTATAGGCACATAAGACCTGAATGAATCACATGCATTTCAAATTTTCTGGTCCTGGAGATGAGCAGCACAGAATCTGCAGATGAAAGCAATGCCATCCAAAATATCGTCGCTTTTGGGTCTGTGGAGACAGTGGTGGGGATATGATGTACTGGGGGCTAGAATGATAATTTTCCACCTGTTCAATGTTAAACAAGTCTATATATCAAGGCCCCAGGAGTTGATTTTTCCCATGTTTGTTTTGGGGTACAGTAAGTGAAGCTTGTCTTCATAATGTGTGAATGATTCATATTTTAGGCATTTTCACCATGCCCAAGATCTCACTTGACTCTTCTCAATACAACTGATACTCTAGGGTTTTGTACTGTAAGTCAAGAGATTATGGAAAGGAGTTAAGATGATTTTGTGATTTATGAGATGTAGCAACAAGTGTCGAATGGATGTGCTGTGACATCTTCAGAAGATAATTGGTTCCCTGTGACCACAGCAGACCCTTCCTGGTGATTATATTGTCCCTCCCAATCCTCTCATCTATTTTTGTCCTGTACCCACCAATGCTAGAGGCTGTGAAAAGCTGGTGTCTGTTTGCTGTTTGTAGGGAAATCTGTGGATTTCATACTTGATTCACAGACATCTATGTTACACCACTGATGATGCTAATTTACAAAGATGAATAATACTGAAGACTACCAGTGTATCTACTGATGATATGCATCTGGAGACTAAGAAAACATCTTCACAAGATGGACAGAAGCAGTTTTCCATTTCCACCAATGCGACTCAGTCATGAATATATGGGATTTTTTCTTCACAGATGTGCTGTTCTTGCTGCATCTGAAGACAGTAACAACAGTCAAAAGTCAGCAAGAAATCTCCCAGCAACTTCAAGAGCAGAGACAAAAGGTGCTGAACAACCACGTATCATTTTCCCAATTCAGGGTTAAGCAACACAGTCAAAAAGAGGCAACTACCCTTGCCCATTTCTTATTCTGTGCAGAGAGAATTTTTGTCTATTGATTTTTTAATCTAGTTCTTATCAGTGTCTCCTTTCACTGAAAAAGCCAACCCACAGACAAATAAATATAAGGCTTAGCAACATACTTATATATCTCAGACTTAGTAATATACTTAAATGGACAGATGAAAAAAAGTCATCTATAGCTGCCCATTTATCAGCATCTTTTTCATTCTAAGAAATAGAGATGAAAAGTTAAAAAACATCAATGCATTTTAACTCTGCCATTCCTAGGATTATTCTTTCTGTGCATACTTCTCTGCCTTGCAGGATAAACACATAAAGCAATGAATAGACAAGAAGCACTCCCAGCAAAAGAGAATTTACAAATCTTCAAACGATGTTGAGTGTGAGTGGGCAGACCATGACAAAATGTTCACATTTCTTCATCAGCTAGTTTGCCACTACATATTTATGCTATAAACTGTGAACTGGAGTTCCACTGTGCGAGAGTAACCCAAATGAAATGACAGGAAGCAAAAAGACAACTGCTTTTGCAGGTGTGGGATGAGACAGGATTTGCTGGTTCTCAAAAGTCTTTAAGAATCCATTTCCATCCTCATTATTTAAATGTAATCCTAATTTACTCTGAGAATTAGTTATATTTATTCTGGAAATATAATCAGTGAAATAATGTCTTTAATCTTTGCCTTCGTTGAAATGGAATAATAATTCTGCCTCTCAGTTACAGATTGTAGGCTGAAACTGTACGTGTATTAAAGTGCGTATTCCACAGTGGTGGGTACTAGTTCAAGAATGATGCATTTTTATGATCTTTAGACAGCAGTATCTTCAGAAAAGGTTTTTTGTTAAAAGTAGCAGTATTATTGCTTCCTGTGCTGATAATATACTGATTTATGGTCACATTAGCACAAAATTTTCAAGATTTCCTAACGCAGCAGGTTTATGACTTCAAAATGCAAAGCATAGACATTTTACTTGTAAATCACTGTCTAATATTTACATAGAGATAATCTACCAATACATCTCCATAGAATTTACTGTGTGGTTTTGCAGTAGTCATACAGAAAAATGCTGACTGTGTAAAAATACAGTTATTGATTGTTATGATACAATACTGTGTAGATTGTCAGCCTGATAAATTTAAAATATTTTTGACAAGATAAATTCAAAATTCAAGAGGTAATTTAGAACATGGATTTATCAATATAATGGATCAAACAAAAATTTATTCCTTTACTTATATTATAGCACCCTTGTCTATTTTTTCAGTTTCTTTGAAGTGAGAACTCATTAAGCTTTACCAGTTTTGTGTCCCCAAGACAGGAAAGACACTGATAAACTGGAGCAGCTGAGCAGAGGGTTCCCAAAGTGTTTAGGGCTGGAGCACTTGCCCTGTGGAAAGAGGCTGCAGAAGCCGGGCTTATTAAACCTGAAGAAGAGATGGCTTGGGTGGGGGCTCACAGCAGCCGCCAACACCTACAGGGAAGGGACTGAGGAATTGGAGACAAGGCTCTTCACAGTAGTTCATGGTGGGAGGAGATGAGACTATGGGCAGAAGTTGAAAGAAGAGATATTCAGACTGGCGATAAGGAGACCATTTTCCCCTGGGGACAGCTGGGCAGGGGTGCAGGTTGCCCAGGGAGGCTGTAACGTCTCCTTTCCTGGAAGTTTCCAAGCCCTGACAGGGCACAGTCCTGAGCAGCCTGGTCTGAGCTCAGAGATGCTCCTGCCTGAGTGGGATTTGTGCTGGAGATGTCCTGACCTTCTTTCCCACCTGGATTATCCTGTGATCCTGTGTTGGCAACTGTCGGAAGGAGACTGCCCACCCATACAGACATGCACGGCAATGAGCCAAACCACACAGCCAGATCCTATATCCCTCTGTTTCCAGGAGAGCCCGAGTGAAATTCTAACATCACCTAGGTCAAGAGCAAAATTCCCAGTGATTTTGCCAGGATATCACCCATTTTTTCTTTAAACATGGAGAAGGAATACTGGAGTTTTGCCATCAGCTTCAGAGAGATAACGTCACACCAGATGAAGAAGGGTGTCCAGCCCTGCGCTGACCAGGGAGCCGGGCCAGCTGGAATCTGCACTCAGCTCTCAGTTAAGTACCTAAAATTAGATGGACTGAACCCAGGCATGAGAGTTAAAACAACATTGAATATTTGGGGGATTTTTTTCACACGTACCTAATTTGAGGTTGGGCACAGCTGACTTTTCCTAGCAAGCAAATATCTATGACAGATACTCAGTTTCAAAGTTAAGTATGTACAATGTGTACATACATTCATCTGCCTAAAGCGTGTGGTTGCCAGACAGTGAATATAGCTGGTCTGATTTTACCTGCTGACACACAGTTAGATATGATCTTGTATCCATGAAGAACTCCAGTCAGTGCTCATGCGGATTAAATTCATAGCTTCCTGCATTTCTGTAGGTATGTAATACTTATACATGAGACACTTGGATGTGTGTTTGAAATCTCCTCCGTTTTTCACTTAAAGAAAGTTAAAGTACAATGTATTTGAGATCTAAATACTGACATTAATTAAACTATTTATTACTTTAAAACACTAAATGAAATACTTCTGTGTTTGTCATCCAGTCCATTCCCTGATGTGTGCTGGTATATGCCGGACTCAGTCACCCCCTACACTTCTGTGTTCAGTCTCTCAGAACATGACTTCTTTTCCGGGAAGGCTAATTAAAAGGCAAAGGCATTAAATCAATGAAACACAAGGCAAATTGCTGTAAACATGTTGAGAATGGTAAGTCTGCCTATTGACATTTTAATCTTGGGGGAATTGCTCTGGATAACAGCTTCTTTCTTAAGTTTCTCACCTCAGCTGGATCAGTTTCCTTAGCCCAATTAGAGATGTGTGTCTTTTGCTATCCTGTTTTCAATTACATCATTTGACTTAAACATTGTTGCACCAGAATGATTGACATATACAAATTTGGCCTTTAAAAAAGATCTGTGGCAGGTATGAAACATATATTACATGTCATTGTATTACATTATGAACCACTTATGCAAAGAACTCCAACAAATTTACATCAACTAGGCAAAAATCTATGGCCTGATGAGTGCCACAGAAATACTTGGGGGTACATAGTTAAGAGAACCTTCTTTTTGACATCATGCAGTGTAAAAAATTCTTAATTTTTGGAACTGCAGGAGGAGGTCTCTGTATCATCTTAGACACAAAGCTTTACTTAACTTTAGGTGTACTGAGAGGTTTCAGTATCAAAACTGTCTTTTAAGGAGGTTAATCTTCATTTTGCAAGGCAGTGATAAACATGAATTTAAAATACACCACATTCTAGTTAAAAAAAAAAAAACCCTAAACAAAAATCCAAGAAAAAATATCTACTCTTCAAGATGTCTCCATAATTAAAGCTAATTTTACTTTCTGGTCTCTATATTGCTATAACTGGATTTTTAGTCCCACACCCCTGTTTACAGTTCTTGCCTGCCCTTTGTCCTGCCAACAGATTTTTGAGGAAAATTACAGGACTGGCATGCTTATAATTCCTCATGAATAAAGACCAATGCCTGCTGAGAAAAGATATATCTGGCTAAACAGCTATCAGTGGTGAGGGTTTGGCTTGCCTCATCTGTGTTGTTGGCTCAGATCTACTTTCGCTTCTATCCACAGGGCACTCCTATAAACAAGGCAAAAAGAGAGGAATATACTTACACTTCTTTCACTGCTCCAAAGGAAGTTCACCAAGATGCTACCAGAGGCTAAAAAGAAATGAAAATGTATAGCCATTTCCAAAAGCATACAATGAATATGATTTTAAACATCACAACGTATGGATTTTTTCACTGCAGTAGTGTTTCTCCTACATGCAGATGCAGGATATGAGTATTTGAATTCTCTTCTATGCTTCTTTCAAGGATTGAAGGAATTGCAGATATGGATGAGAACTGAGCTCTACTTAAAAGGATCTAAAATTACCCACTGGTTTCAATGGGATTTGAATTTAGGCCTTACTGCTGGTATCTGGACTTCCAGAAAATTTCCAGAGGCAATGTGAATGGTCACCCTATTACTACCACAACCAGAAAGCTGACACCCGCCTAGCTAGAGTGTTTTGACTTCTTTAATTATAAATTACAAATTACAATGGGATATTCATGCTGAGGGTCTGCAGCATCCTGGTCTTTAATAACGAAGTCCAGGTTTGTATATGTAGAGGCAGTACAAAACCAATACTGTGCAGCTTGCCAGTGAGTCCCAGCTAGGACACTGAAAGGGACGAGGAGCCTGGGTGAGATGGATGAAAGGGGCCAGGGACAGTCCCCAGTCCCAGATCTATCTAGCACACGCAGCCCTGCCATGGGGTGGTGACAAGAAGGTTTCTTTAATCACCTGTCATTATGCAGCTTCTGGATGGGTGTAAATTTGAGCCTGAGAAATGTAAACTTCATCATCATAATGATTAAGCGAAGACGAAGCTTTCCCTGGTAAATGCGTGCCTCAGATAAACAGAAAAATGACTTGAATGCGTGCGTTGCCTCGGCTGCTGGAACAGGCTGCTAAATGGCACCATTGCCAACTAAAAATTTGCACAAAATTTTGAAAAATATTTTTATGCTGTGTCTTTTAGCAGTAAAGCTTTATTTTTTGTTTGTTTGTTTGTTTTTCTTTAAAATTGCAGTCTGCAGAGACTCATGCTTGTAGTTTATTCCTCAGGCCATGATTTCACCCTTTTTTCCCGTTAAAGAATCTGCAGTCGTTTTCCTGTACAGGTGCCAGGGCATATTTTCTACTGAAACACATTTTGTTCTGAGAGATAGGACAGGTCACTCACGGTAACATCACACAGTAGCCTTACCAGGGGAAAAAAGCAGCTTGTCTGACATTTAGAGACTTCTGTTCCTCTGTTCCTCTGTGGCAGAGACGTGAACAGTACAGTGATTTCATACTTTTTCAGGTCAGCAGGGTTGGGTTATTACTCAAATCTAAAGCAATGAAGTAAACATTTACAAATTCCTACTTTGCTGATGTTTAATTTGAGTGGGAAGATGGTGAATATACCCAGAACGTATGTTGCTTGACATGCTCTGGCTTCAGTGCTCCCCCATAAGCTTCATGAATCACAGGCAGTTGCAAAAACTGTCTCAGGGAACAAGTTAGCTTTTAAATAAATAGTCTTCTTTTTAAGGGCTTTGCTGAACTGAAGCCAGGAGGATTAGCTGTAGGATATTAATAGGAAGCAAAGAATATATATATAGATATATTAGAATAAAGATCTCTCTTTCTGAGCTATATAACTTCATGAGGCATTTGTCATCAAAATTAAACAGGTCACAGAGAGAGAACACCACTGAATCCTGGCCTGTAAATGCCATTTATTACCACACTGATGAGGGAAAAGGCAAACAACTGAGTTTCTTCTCCTAGTGTCTGTTGAAAAAGGTCCCCTTCCTGCTTTTATTAGTTATTTTTAATGGTACAAAGATGCTCCTTAGTGAGAGCCCCACAAGTTTTTATAGGCGCTAATCTAACACAGTGGTAAGGAGCCAAGTGATAGCTTTATGACCCTACCACTTCCATTTGCAAAACTGAATGATAAAGTAGTTCAAAAGCAATTTACAGACAGTGAACTCATAGTTGTGTCAGCAAGAAAGGAGCAAAGAGCTGTTCCATGGAAAGACCTGGGGGACTACTGTAGTTTCAGACAGCCTATTTGCTGCCACAGTTCACAAGAAGATGTACAATGAGCCAGGTAACCTGTAATACTCTGGGTTCAGGCGTATCTGTTTTTGGTCGCAAAAGGAAGATGTTTTCCTCCCAATTGCCACAGTTCTCTACAAACAAGAGACAGTATCTGGGAATCTCTGCTAAAGAATGGTCTTCATTATACATGGAGATTGATTTGAAAGGTTGACTTTGTCTCAGACTCGATCTGAGTCCAGACTGGTGTGAAAAAATAGATAAGTGTTTTGAAAGAACATCGTTTTAATGATTGATATCCAGAACTTGCATTTATGCCTCTCCACTTTACTTATGATTCCCAGGAAAAAAGAGAACATCCAAAGCTGTAATCATGCCAGATGCTGATCATCCTGCAGGGAGGCACACGCCTTCTCTTTGGAGGTCAGTTACTGAATTTGCAGTTGTGGTTTTTGATTGTCCCATTTGGGAGCCTGTAGCAGTGGACTGTTCTCTTAGGAAGAAGTCAAACTATACTCTGAGTTTATCTCAGAGTCAAATAAACTGTGTTGTCTTCTTAATCGACTTTCAGTAATACTTTCATTTATGTCCAGAGAATAAATAAACAAAACAGTGTCAACACACCCTTGGCTTCCCTCCACTAAGTTGGCAGAGGGTAATCAGTACAACAAATTATTTCTATAACCCTGAGTTTTTCTCAAGAGGAACTGTTGTCTGTACTTGGATAAACACAAAAGTAAACTGAGACTCAACTGAATTGTAACAGAAACAGTGCAATATAACCATAACAATATAGTAGTGTTATTTAGCCCTAGTGTCCTTTTATAAGTTAAATACCTGTATAAAATATACAAATACATACGTATTTTCTCACCTAGAGATTAAATTATTCTGATAGATCCAAAGAGATTGTGGTCTTTTCTTTGTCGAAAAGAGACAAAGAGATTGGAGAACATTTTTTCCAGCCAAAAGTATCCAGAGAGTCACAGAAATTTAAGATGGGAACATGTTACAGAGAGCTTTGCATCAGGGAATGAGTGCAGAAGCTGCCTTCTGGTACCACCACTGCTTGGGGCACCCTGCACATTCAAAACACTGACCAGGATGTTAATGCTGTTTTCCCAGTCGCCATGATTTACATGCATCTTTGTCTTCATTGCTCTTCTCCCTTAGGTTCCAGAAAAACCAGAGCTGCAGCCAGCAAGGTACTGATGACAGAGGTTGGAGGCACAGCAGTTGACTGCTGGAGGAAAGACATGTGATAGTTTCGTGTTAAACTTTCATTCAATAAGAAGAGAGTTATCCTTATTGGTAGAAATCACCAGTGGAAAGGAAAAATATAGGGTGCACCCTGATGTCCAGAAGAATATGGGGTTTGTCACCATCTAAAATGCAAGCCAGTAGGGAGGGCAGTGATTTCCACTAGCAGAGACTGAAGGGAGGAGTTATAGGAATCACTAAGTCAATCAATACAGGGCATGTCCTTGCTGCCCTTAATGGTTAAAAAGTCACTGCCATATTCACTGGCATACTGAGCACACCCAGCATGGGTGATCTTAGTAGGCAGGTGATCTTGCATCACATCCTAGAACAGCATGGCTTGCTTTTTACCTAACATTCCTCTTCCTGCCACACTCTGCCTATGCTGTCCCTGTTCCTACTTCTCATTTGTAGTATCAAGAATAATCATTATAACCACCACCATTTCATCATTTGCTTTCTACTTTCTGCTATTCTTCTATTTGCTGTCTACTTTTCTACTTTCTACTCTTATTTTTTGGTTCTTCCTCATGCATATCAAACGGAAACAGTGCAGAGGTGCTGACAGAGGTGGTAGAACTTTACTGAATGCTTTATGAGTAAAGGAGAGACACTCAGGTTTGTCAGTGGCCGCTTTAATCTGCAGTCCCATACGCATCAACTGCTTTACAGGCTTGTAGATGAACTACTGCGATGGAATCAGACGAGATCATAGGGTTGTTCTACTACAATATCCAAATGTCCAGGAGTACATGTTCTCGTGCACAGGAGGTCTGAGATAAGGCTTGGCAGTGAATAATGTGGGAGGACAATAACGAGCAATAAATAACCTGGACTTGCTTTCAGACAGAGTTCTGTGGATGAGGTCTGTGGCACAGTTGCCAAGCTCCAAGAGCTGCTGTGGTGATCTAGATGCAAACTGCAGGTGCCTTTTCACCTAAAAATTAAATTAGTCTTCAGTGTGGAGCATCATGTTATCTTTTAAATATAACGAGAGATTAGGTACCTACTGGATGCATGAATATCAACATGTAGTTGTTTTAGTCTCAGACTGAACCCCTTGTTCTCTAATTTTCAGAATACATGGCAGAAGAAATTAAAAACTCCTAAAGTTACAGCACAAAATCCCAGAGACACGTGAACAAGATTATTACTGGTTTTACCCCTAAACAGGATTACAAAGAAAATTCAGAGCAAAGCAAGTAAAATTCGTGACCTTCTAAAGAGTATAAGGAACAAAAGTAACCTTGTTTAAAGTCATTGGCACTCAAATAGTTCACTAATACCAGGGTCTAACTGTGCCTGACTGTTCATTTTATGTACACCTACATTGCTCTAAGACAATTTGCAAACAGTATGACAGAATGGAGGATTGCCTGCTCTTGAAGTGCTCTATTATTAATGAACTCACAGCAGCTCTGTGCTGCATTTCAGGATAGGAAGAGAGGAACACCATGTGCAAGTGAAACTGTAGGCTTGTTTGAGTAAGCAGCATGTAATTATCCAGACTGGAAGGTGGCCAGTGCACTAAAGCTGACACTCTAACACTAACCTTGCAGCATTCAGCACCCAGCATATTTGCAAACTGTGTGCTGCAGTTCATTTTCCAAGGTTCAGCATTAGACAGGAATATATTCTCTATTATATTCCGAAGGCAGCACATCCTCCTCCCGATTATAGCCCCATAATCTATTTTTGCTGCCTAGCTCTGATACTTTTAATTTTTCTCTATTAGGAAAATGAAAGAATGAGAACAATAGCTTATTCCTTCCTTTACAACAGCCTGGATACATTTAAGTGACAGTGGAAAATTACTCCCCAGAGTCTTCTCTCAGGTCCAGACAACACAGGTCTTGAAATGATGAGAGTCATGCACGTCAGGATGAAGGTCATGCGCATCAGAATGAGGGTCATGCACGTCATGAGCACTTCACAAACAAAGACACTCTCTACTGTGTCCCAGGGAGTACAAGATATCTTTGAAATCACAACCATTAGCAAGCTTGCCAAATTTTGCTTATTTTTAATTTGTCTGTTAAGCTGCTGTCAAAAGCAATGTTCTCTCTTTCCTCATTCCTCAGACAATATCAAATGACTAAAGAAGGAAGCTCAACAAGTCACTACATGGAATAGCTGGGAGGGAGAGGTCATTCGGTTTGTGTTGGGGTGGGAGCAGGAGCCAGTTCAGCTGTGGGGTTTGTTTTGGAATGATGTGAAATGGGTGGGAGGTGCAGAGATTTGTCGAGACAAAGGTTGGTACCCGCAAGGAAGAGGTTATATAGGCTTGTTGGCAAAACTCAGTTTACAGGAACAAAATCTTTTATGAAGCATGGCTTACGAACTCTGCCACCTGGGATTCAGGCAGGGATGCCTAGTTCGATGGAAATATCAAGCTTCCAGATATTGCATCAGCTTTTGGAACTGGAACCAAAGAATGGGTCTTTTAATAATCGAAATATTTCTATTGTGAACTACTTAGTTACTCAGCTTTGCATTTTCCCTTAATGGCAAGGCTTTGGGCCCTGATGATTACATTTTCCAGAGGGAGAGAACAAATCCATACAGTTTTTAATCTTATGTATGTGGGAGGGGGGAGTGTGCCCGTTGCTGGCTGTCTCTGAGCCAGAGGAGCCAGCACCTAAACAGAAAGCAAAATTGCAAAAAACCAGCTCTAACAATAGAGAGGAACACGGACCTCGTTGTTCTTCCGAGCACATTTCTACAGCAGGTAGAACACAGTGATGCCTCATGATTTAAATCTGTGGCACGCAATGACTGCGCATTTTGTTGTTCATATTTAGCTAACTGATGGATACCCTGTAATTTTGTGTCAGGCAAAGTGTAATGCTTCATTTTTTTTTTTTTTTTTGAGAGAGAACTGGATCCTCAGAATAGTAATTTTTCTCATTAAGACTTTTCCTGGGCAGTTTCTGGGCACTTTCACAAAGTTGTGCTTTGGGCACTTTTTTCATGCACTGTTGAAATTGTTGACATCTTTACTGAGGTCAGCCAAACAGCAGGATAATTGTGTATTTCATAAACACTAGTGAGGAGGCTCACTAGAAAGTGCCAGAACATTTCTGAAAACTAACTGTCCCAGAGCTGTCTGCAGATGTTTATTTAACTAACTACTCCATCACTGAGGTTTTGTCTTGCTTATTTACAGACATCAGCATTGACTTCAAGACAAATATATTGAACAACAAAGCTTTTTATCATCATTACTTCTATTGTAGGACCTTCTAAGCATTCATATTCCAGTGTTTCTACTGCCAAAGCACTTTTGTACTACCTACTTGTCCTGTGGCTGAGACTTTTGTGAAAAAGCTTGAATTAAATGTTCCACACTCATTTTCGGTGACAGCAAGTGCTCATATAATCTGCATTTCTACATCTTTCCTCAGAGTATACTTTGTTCACTTCTATGTTGTTTCTGTATTAAACCAACTATTTGGAAAGCTGTAACAGAAGGAAGTGTTGGGTGAAACCTCTGTAACAGTAATTTGACCTAAATGGCTAGAGATTTCCATTCAAAGGCATAACTGTAATAGCGTAATAATGAGAATATAAGTAAATATAGCTGCTTAGCATTAGCTGATGTAGTAGCTTGTTAGTTCATTGATCCCAGCACTGTTAAAACTAGAATTTATCATTTTTTTCTTTCTTTCTAAGATTCAGTCTCACATGTAATGTTTCTACTTTGAGCTTTATGAGTTCCTCTATAGCTAGATAAACATATTCATAGTATATTCCTGACATTTGAAGCCTCTGTCAGGAACTAGCTTTTGACACGAACAGATTCAACTTTCTAAAATGTCCACAGAGTTGAAAGCTTGCTGTTTTAGAAAAACACTTTTCTGTCTTGTCCAGCCCCAAAAAGCACTTATAAACTCTAATGTAACTCCCCAGAATTTAATTGCATATTAATATATTATACATTACACAAAATATTATTATACATTTATATTCTGATCAAAATGGACACCATACAAATAGCATTTGAGACATTATTTCAAATGGTCATGACAGAACCATAAAATAAAACAGATGGCATGGGCTAAATAAAACGAATGGTAATCAAAATGGTATTAAGTACTTTGCAAATAAGACAATAGTTTTGATTAACATCAGCAGGAATTACAGAGATAATGGGAAGGTCTACAGAGCTCTGAAATGGTTTTTGGTGTTCCAGTCTGAAATAATCTACTGTGACAGAAACAGATCTCACACCATTTAGCCAGATCAGCTTTCTATATTGACTTGAGCTAGTGTGTTTTCCTCTATGGAGAGCAGAGGTCATGATGAAAAATAGAATATGAAAATTCAAAGCTTATTGAAAATGACTTTTGGCTATTTCTTTTTTATCGGTTATGGCAGTGACAGTTAATAACGTAATATGGGAAACTTGTACTTGCTTAGCAACCAGCAGCTCTGAAAAAAGATAAAAGGATTTTGTAGACTATTGCAAAGAAAAGTAAATGTAAAAGAAAAGACCATTTGGTGATAATACACTGAGCATTACAAAGCATACAAATGCTGGAACAGTATATAATTTTATTTTATAAAATGGAATTTTTCTTCATGTGACCCAGCATCTGTTTATTAAAACTACTCAAATGCAATTTCTAATGGACCTTTTAAATTTCCTTTAAAGCAGGGTGACCTCCTTAGTAGGAAGGAACATACGGGCAGCGTGACACAGCTCCTCAGACGTCAGAACAGGCTTCGCGTACCAGGGTGGATCTCAGCTATGCCTGGGTATGAATTAGAACAGTTACATACTGGGAACATACTGTAGAAGCAGATCTACTAATTCAGTCATCAAAATTATGAGCAAAATATTTATAGTTAAATTAAGGTCAGAAGTGTGAAACAAATGAACCCCTGCTGAATTAATTTTCAGAAGTACAGAGCAGAATGACAGTGTTTGAGTTCTCAAGGTCAAAATATGATCCTTATATCTGAAATGTTGTGCTTTTCTCTTGTTTACCTCATAATAAAAAGTGAACTATAACCTCTCCCTTTTATGCTTTTCTCCCTTTACACAAGGGCAATGGGAACTATAACCCTAACAAAACTATATAAGGAAAATAGCATAGAGCAAACTTTATCCTTTAGCTACAGCTGTTGAACTCATTAGTTCCATAGGACTAGCAAGATCCAGCAGAACAAAGAATTTCTCAGGGGATTTAACTGAAGGGTCTGAGAAGGTCTGATCCAGCTCTCAGAGAAATAAATGTGAACTTTTCCAGTGATTTCAGAGAAAACTGGATCAGATCCAACAGTCAGAGAATTCCGAGTTAAAGCTGAAATTTATCCCATTTAGTCTTATGTGCTATTTCAGTCCCCTCTCCAGTCAAAAACTGTCAGAGTAAATGAGAAATGACAGAACAAATCTTAATATTTCTTGATCTCTGTTTTCCCACAGCTACTCCTGCATGCTCTATTATATCAAAAGACACAAAATGAAAAAAATAATTATGTAAAGTTCACTATACACACAGTTGTTTATTATAAATACAAGCCAGCCTCTAATGAGGACAATAGAGATAAGGGGAAATTCATCTGTGTTTTAAAATCTGGTTTTAACGTGCAAGTGATTTTATTGAAAATAATTATTATTTGTAAAAGTTGAAACCCAAATTGTCAAAAAAATTTCTGAAATTCAGACCCTGACTTTTGCAGATGTTGATTTAATGGTTGGACTCAAAGATCTTAGAGGTCTTTTTCAACATAAATGATTCTATGATTCTATGATTTTAATGGAATTAGTCAGAAATCAGTGTTTTCTAAAGACAAACATCTGGCAAAGACCTTTAGTTCCTTTTTAGTTACCTTATTTCAGTTACTGCAAATGAAGAAAGCTGATGGTATACAAACCAATAAACTTCACAAATATGGCAGCATTAGTTCTATAATGTGGGTATGCAATTCCTCTCCCACAACCCTACAGACATTTTCTTTCACATTTTCTGTTCTACCAGTACATACAACCTGTCCTTCAAATATCTTTTTAAAAGAAATATTAGTACTGGCAACCAGTATGTTGTAGATGGACCTTGGCAGAACAGAAGCCTCTTGCTTAAAAAAGTACCTGCCCTGGAGCGTTTAACAAGAATGTCAAACCCTCAACTACGTCAGCCTTGTAATTCTGAGCAATCTTCTCGTGACAAAAGCAATGTAAACAGCACGTTATTTTTTTTTCTGTGAGTTACCATCCTCATGTTTGCCATATGTCTCTTGACCTCTTTTATATTTTCTTTGTTGCTATTGTTTGGTACCCAAAACTTTTATTCATGGACACTGAAAACTTAGAAGGAGCTCAGAGCTGGCAGATGTGTCCACTCTGGCCACAACAGGCAGAGATGTAGGAGGGCTGTTCTCTGGGCCACTGTCGCAAAGTTCATTCCTTGTCCAAAAAGCCAGATCACTTGCGTTCCTAGAAGAACTTCACCCCAAACCTCAGAATTCCTTACAGGTTTTCTTCCTTTACAGTGAATGTTATTTACTTTAAAACAGCCCAGAGGAATATGAATGCTTTAAGAGGCTCAGCACACTCTCTGGTGGTGGAAGTGGCTGTTGGGTGGATGGCAGCTGGGAGCCTGGTGAATGGCCACGCCCAGCGCAAGAAGCAAACGTTGGGACTGGAACAGGGACTGATAAATGACACGTTTCCTTCCCTTTCCCTCCATGGGATATTTCCATTCTGGAACATTGAATATATTCAGTTTTCTTGGGACAAAGTCACTAAGGAACACTTACAAGTCTTCCAATTTTATCAGTATGCGTATGGCAATCTTAGCAGATGTTTAAGCAGGACTCAGATATGACATTGCAATGGCAAGGGCAAGCAACTTTGCTGACTGGAAATAAAAAGCAACAAAGTTAGAAACAAGGAAGAATGTTTTATTTTAATGAAGATGGTAAGAATTTCTCTTAAGAGAAGCAGATGTTTTTCTTTCAAGTGCATAAATCTCAAACAGTTCATTTCATTTGCTGCAACGTGTTATTTAAAATTGTTCTTACAATCAGGTGTACTATGTTTCAACACATATTTGGGTTTGTTCTTTTTTATCTGTACAACTGCTGTTTATTCAAAATGGAGACATAGGTAATGTTTTGCACTTACAGGTATTGAATTGTCAGAGATGTGTTTTCCATAGATCTTCAAAAAAAGGCTACAGATTGCACAATGAAATCAAAGCCACATTTGATAGAAGCACAATGTCCAGATTATTGGGCTTGTTGCTTATAATACTGAGTCAATGTCTGCCTTCCACTGAGGAAGGAAGGTACCTACACATGTACATAGCACCATTAAAGTTGAAATTCTCACTGACTTCAGTTGGGCACAATATCACCAATTGATATAGTTTTGCACTGCCACTTAACAGAGACAGAAAAATATTCATTTGCTTTGATCACAGCTGATTGCAACAAATGTCAACAGAATTAATTTAAGAAGGTGAAGTAATGTCTAGATGTAACCTATCTTTTATTGGCCACTGGAACATTGTGCTCTGTAATTCTGCTGGCCCGAGTGTATTTTCATTTGCTATCAATAATTGACATTTTGTCTATAAAACAGAACACGCCATCACAGCACACCTGTTAATCACATCAATGAAATAAAGCAAACTGGCAATAAGCTTGAAAGTAAACACAGTTATTCTTTAACAAGCAACGTCCCATTACTCCCAGTACTTAGTTTAATTATGTCACTGGAATGCATGTTTAATATCACCGATAACAGTTAATGAGCTGATTCTTCCAAAGTCACCTGCTCCTATTAACCAGTAATCTAATCAGGCTAACTCCTACATTTCAGGGAATAACCAATAAAGGAGGCAGCAGGTGGTCGTGAACTCTGTAGTCCCACTTCGACGCTCATTAATATTAGACTTGTGAACTAGCAGACCACCTGCCAGTACAAATTTAATCTAGATCAGACATAAATCCGTAACCACATTTCTGTCAAAATAACCAGAGCACACAATACGGTGTTTTGTCACCTTTTTGTTGTCTGCACAGGGATCACAGAATCACAGTAAATAAACAGTACTAATAAATAGTATAGGATAAATAATACTAATCAGGCATATATAGGATATAGGATAAATAGTACTAATCAGGCATAAGGTCTGGTAGAATGAAATTAAGCTTTTACTTGTTTTGTGTGTAATTATTTTAAACCATACTCGAACCAGGAGAATGAATCTATTCCCATTCAATTCTTAATGCATGTAGCCATGCCATTTTTCACCTCAAAGACCACCAAAGTAACTGTTGTCCCAGAACATATGAGATTAAATTGGCCAGGTTTAGTTAGTAAGGACAGAGAAGGAACTGGGAAGGACATTTTGTGCCTGACTCAGTTTATGCTGCTGTACATGACAAAATGAGAAGACGTCAAAATAATTCAAGTGGAAACCCAAAACCAGTGTAGTGAATTCTGCCCAGCAAGCCTAGCCGGTGCATTTCTCTGACATGTGGGTGGTGGCAAGGCAACAAAGTGGTGTCTGTAGCAGCTTAGCAGGGTGTGATCACTACGTGGGATGTTTTCATTTCTGTGATAGTGAATTGCAGTGCATCAATTACAGACTAAGGACTGCATCAGAAAATAGAATAGAAACCAATGGTCAGGAAAGGACATGCAAAGTATGATGTGGAGAAGCTGGCTCTCATGTAAATAGCTTTCACACAGGTATTCTCCAGCTCAAACACGTCATTTGAATGATCTCTTGTTTCAATGGGGACTCAGACGTTTTACAGGTAGGTAGGGTGTACAATTTCATATTCAGTAACTGCACAGATTGGAAGGCAGATGTATTTAAATTTTGAATTGTAGATTTCCTTTTAAAAAACAGGCAGAGAATGACCCAAAACCTGCAATCTGTGCATTTCTAAATTGCTTTTTAAGTCACTAGAATTAGAGGCAAATTTTGCAAGACAAAATAAGCAGTCAAACCTGTTCTTAGAAAGAACTATGTTTCTTCATTTTTGTTTTCTTTGTGCAGTTCCCTAGAAAGTTGTCTGTAATGGACATACAATATGTGGTTCAAACATCCTGTCAAACAGCTTTCAGAAGGCAGATTGCTGTCAGCTATTGTATAGTAACTTCTTTGTATATATATGTTGATATATTTCTACCAGTTACCTGGCGTTCTTCATATTAGCTATTGTTCAAATTGTGGTTTATTCCTGACAACATATTGCAGTTTGCACTGGTTTATTCCCTGATGTGGCATTCCTGTCACTCAATGACTGTCCAGGAGAAACAAAATATAATGAAATGGAAAAGGAGACTGGAAATGAAGCCAAGTACCAGAGAAACACAAAAGCACACATGAGGAAAGCAATTTTCAATGCAATTTTCCACCAAGCTGTAAATTTTTTAGAGATTTTTTATTTCTATTTTTAAATGTAAGAAGGAATGAAAGACTCTCCATTTAAAACAAAAGAAAACCAGGTCTTCTTTACTGTAAGGTTGCTTCTAAACCAAAAGAAAGATCTCATTACCATTACAAGATCTGCCACCTCCTATTTTCTCCTTGTTTAAGTGGAGAAACATGGTTTTAGATAATTTACTAATACAACACAGGGCTTGTGACCCTGGTCTTAATCTTGGATTTACATCACTGTTTCTGATATGAATATCATGGTTGTGCTTTAGATGAAAATTACAGAATCACAGAATCAACCAGGTTGGAAGAGACCTCTGGGATCATCGAGTCCAACCATTGCCCTGACACCACTATGTCAACTAGACCATGGCACTAAGTGCCATGTCCAGTCTTTTCTTAAACACATCCTGAGATGGTGACTCTACCACCTCCATGGGCGTTATCTCAGAAGTATTTCTTTTGTTATATTTTAATGTGAAATAGAGTTGGTGTTTCAGGAGATTATGAAGAAGAGTAAGAAGTACTCTAAAGAGTCAAATAACTGGAATGCATCTCATTAAAAAGAAAACATTACAGCGAGGACAGAAACAGGTGCAAAAATGGGTTTATAGGTAAAAAACTGACCAATCTTGTCATTCGGACTCATTATATTCTGAAGAAGAGCTAACTTACTTCAAATTTCAGAGTTACAGAGAGAGAATTAGCTTCTGTATCTATGCAGCTAAGATAAATTCTGGAGATGGGAATGACATGCCATAATGTGTTATTAATAGTGTAATCATTACAAAATATTCATAATTAATTTCTAGTCTTCAAAAAAACTGATCAAACTGGAAATATGTTCTATGCTTTACCTATCTGTGTTAAGTAAATGACCAGTCCCTTCCCTGACCACGTAACATGGTCCACTGACTAAGAAAAAACATGAAAAGAAATGCAGGGCTAAATGCAGGCTCGGAAGGTTATGCCTGTCTTGCTCAGGGGGCAGTTGAGCATCAAAGTGCTGCCTCTGCTATTAAATTATTTGTTCTTTCCCAGGCTCCCTTTGCGTTGCATCAATTAGCTCTCCCCAAGACAGATTTATGAGAGAAGGGGCTAGTCCAAAGAAGGGTGGACTTCATCACTTGATGCTATTGGGAAAATCGTAGTATAGCTGGCTCAAGTTCAGTTTGAGGAGCACAAAGGATTAGTTTGACATGTTTTGTTCTTGACATCCATAGTGCTTGCTGCTTAGCATTGCACTTTCCCCTGAGAGCTTGCAAGTTTATAATTTAGTAATTTGTTACAGATTCTTCCCTGGAGCACCTTTTATCTTTTTTAAAAAAATAGGTAGTATACTTATCCTTCATGTTCTGTGATGTTGCCCTTCACTCGTAGTGGTACAGGCACTGTGGTGACTAGTTCCTGAAGTATTTTAGCATGAAATTCATTAGTTGCTACTGATTTGTGTATATCTTGCTATTAATTAAATGGTTTTTAGTAAGCCAGCTGGGGACAAAAACAAGGAAACATGATAACCATTATTTAAAACTTACTTCTGTTGACTCCAAAGTGATAGAAACAGAATCACACAGAATCACAGAATGTTTAGGGTTGAAAGGGACCTCTGGAGACCATCTAGTCCAACCCCCTGCCAA
The DNA here is from genome assembly GCF_013368605.1 of Nyctibius grandis. Lineage (NCBI taxonomy): Eukaryota > Metazoa > Chordata > Aves > Nyctibiiformes > Nyctibiidae > Nyctibius > Nyctibius grandis. Next base: position 83,606,062 of record NC_090660.1, read on the forward strand.
TGAATATATTGCACAAGATTGTGTCCAGGTGGGTTTTGAATATCTCCAGAGACGAAGACTCCACAGCCTCCCTGGGCAGCCTGTTCCAGTGCTCTGTCACCCTCAAAGTAAAGAAGTTTTTCCTCATATTCAGATGGAACTTCCCATGTTTCAGTTTGTGCCCGTTTCCCTGTCACTGGGCACCATTGAAAAGAGTCTGGCCCCATCCCCTTGACACCTGCCCCTAAGGTATTTGTAAGTATTAGTAAGATCCCCCCTCAGTCTTCTCTTCTCCAGGTTAAACAGACCCAGCTCTCTCAGCCTCTCCTCATAAGGGAGATGTTCCAGTCCTCTGATCATCTTTGTAGCCCTCCTCTGGACTCTCTCCAGTAGTTCCTTGTCTTTCTTGAACTGGGGGGCCCAGATCTGGACACAGTACTCCAGGTGTGGCATCACTAGGGCAGTGTAGGACAGTGTAGAGGGGGAGGATAACTTCCCTTCACCTGCTGGCCACACTCTTCCTAATGCACCCCAGGATATCACTCGGCCTTCCTGGCCAAAAAGGCACCACTGATGGCTCGTGGTGAACTTCTTGTCCACCAGAACACCCAGGGTCTTCTCCACAGAGCTGCTTTCCAGCAGGTCGACCCCCAGCCTGTCCTGGTGCATGAGGTTATTCCTCCTGAGGTGCAGGACCCTACACTTGCCTTTGTTGAACTTCATTAGGTTCCTCTCCGCCCAGCTCTCTAGCCTGTCCAGGTCTCGCTGAAAGGCAGCACAGCCTTCTGGTGTATTGTCCACTCCTCCCACTTTTGTGTCATCAGCGAACTTGTTGAGGGTACGCTCAGTCCTTTTGTTCAGGTTATTGATGAGTAAGTTTAACAGGACTGGACACAGTACTGACCCCTGGGGAACACCACTAGCTACATGCCTCCAACTAGACTCAGCACCGCTGATCACAACCCTCTGAGCTCTGCCATTCAGCCAGTTCTCAATCCACCTCACTGTCCACTCATCTAATCCACACTTCCTGAGCTTTCCTATGAGGATGTTGTGGGAGACAGTGTCAAAAGCCTTGCTGAAGTCAAGGTAGACAACATCCACTGCTCTCCCCTCATCTATCTAGCCAGTCATATCATTATAGAAGGCCATCAGATAGGTCAAGCATGATTTGCCCTTGGTGAATTCATGTTGACTGCTCTTGATAACCCTCTTTTCCTCCACATGCTTAGAGATGGCATGTGGAGAAACAGCTTTAGTTATTTTATGAACAACACTGGGTAATATCTTCAGCATTTTCAAAAGTATCATCTGGTGAATTTGTAGCCTTACTATGTAGCAGTCAAGCAAGATCCTTCACAGGGAGTGTAAACACCATGTAAACAAAGAGCGAGAGTGCACTATTTACAAAAATCAGAAGTAGGAAATCAGGTATTTGAAAATTTTAATCATCTTAAAATATGTCTGTAAAGTAAGTTAAGCTTTGAGGGGGAAGAAATCTGGACACTTGATTTTGTGTACTGTATTTTGGCATGTTTTAGCCAGTCCATCTTATAAACTCCCAGAGTACTTCTGGTGATGGTTCCGGGATTAGCATAAACCAAAAGCATTCTTGGTTGGCCATTGGCATGGAGCTACACTACTTGTTAGCTAAGAGTATGGCTGTAGCTATTCTATGCCAGCGCTAAAAAACAATCAATCAATCAAATGCATCCTTAGTTTATTATAATAATGTGCCTATGTTAGATCAAAAAGTTAAGACATGGATTCAAACTTCTCCAAAGTTCTGTTTAGATTTGGGGAGTTTTGCTGCATTTTAATTTATTAATATACTTGAGGACACGCTGTCCAACCAGTTAGCTAAACCCACATCTAAGAGCCACTGTGCCTCCAAAGTTTGTGTACATGTGTAAAGTGCAAATACACACTGAGAGACACACAAAATACAAATAAAACTTGTTTAAGGCAAAACATTCAAGGCGTGTTTTTTGGAGAGCTTGCTATGTGTGCCTGGCAATATTTTTCACCAAGGATTACTTTTGTTCAACAAAATTCCTTTAAACTTGGCTGGGAAAGAAACATAATGAAACTTTGATGGCACATGCACCAATATAGCAACAGAGAAAATCCTTCATGATTTTGATGACAGTAGGAGAAAACAAGGAAACTGAAACCGCAAGTAAATTTGACATATTTGTCTTCTGAAGTGGGGTTTTCTAGCACAAAAATGTAGCACATGTTGAGGGAAAGTACAAGCAAAAATGATGTTGTGATCAAGCTCTGTTCTAAAATAATTAGAAATGCAAAAAGATTTGTGAATTATATGTTTAATATCTGAAGATGAAGTCCTTAGCTTGACAAAAACTTCACTGTTCTCACATAGGGACTTCTCCCTGAGAAAAGGACGCAGGAAAGAGGCTATGTCACTGCGATTCCTTTATTCTTATTAGAGAAGGCTATTGTTTATCAGAAGACTTACATGCATACAGACAGAGAGTCTAAGTCTCTAGGATTCCTGCAACAGAAGTTTGAAGTCCATTTAAATAAACGGTAGAGCATCAAATACACCTTTCCTCATGTACTAAAGACCTCTCACAGACTCTTCTCTGCATGTGCTCAGGTAAACAGAGGACTCTGGCAGATCATTCTGAAGGGAACCATACGTGAGCTGTGCTGGACCAGCAATAAAGCTTGTGTAGAGTATGGAGTCCCTCATAGCGAATGTAACGCCCATCTACAAGAAGGGTCAGAAGGACGATCCAGGGAACTATAGGCCTGTCAGCCTGACCTCGGTGCCAGGCAAGGTGATGGAACAGATCATCCTGAGTGCCATTACACGGCACATGCAGGACAATCGGGGCATCGGGGCCAGCCAACATGGATTCATGAAAGGCAGGTCCTGCTCGACCAACCTGGTCTCCTTCTATGACCAAGTGACCCGCTTAGTAGATGAGGGCAGGGCTGTGGATGTAGTCTCTCTAGACTTCAGTAAGGCATTCGACACTGTCTCCCACAGCATCCTCCTAGACAAACTGGCTGCCCGGGGCTTGGATGGGTGGACTCTTAAATGGGTTAAAAAGTGGCTGGATGGCTGAGCCCAGACAGTGGTGGTGAATGGGGCAAAGTCCAACTGGCGGCCGGTCACTAGCGGTGTTCCCCAGGGCTCAGTTCTGGGGCCGGTGCTGTTCAATATCTTTATAGATGATCTAGACGTAGGGATTGAGTGCACCCTCAGCAAATTTGTGGATGACACCAAGCTGGGTGGGAGTGTCGATCTGCTGGAGGGTAGGAAGGCCCTACAGAGGGATTTGGACAGGTTAGATAGATGGGCCGAGACCAACGGCATGAGGTTCAACAAGAACAAGTGCCGGGTCTTACACTTTGGCCACAACAACCCCATGCAGCTCTACAGGCTGGGGGAGGAGTGGTTAGAAAGCGGCCCGGTGGAAAGAGACCTGGGGGTGCTGATCAACAGCCGGCTAAACATGAGCCAGCAGTGTGCCCAGGTGGCCAAGAAGGCCAATGGCATCCTGGCCTCTATTAGGAATAGTGTAGCCAGCCGGTCTAAGGAAGTGATCGTCCCTCTCTACTCGGCACTGGTGAGGCCGCACCTTGAGTACTGTGTCCAGTTCTGGGCCCCGCACTTCAAGAAAGATGTTGAGGTGTTGGAGCGAGTCCAGAGGAGGGTGACCAAGCTGGTGAAGGGTCTGGAGGGTCTGACCTACGAGGAACGGCTGAGGGAGCTGGGGTTGTTTAGCCTGGAGAAGAGGAGGCTCAGAGGTGACCTTATTGCAGTCTACAACTACCTGAAGGGAGGTTGTAGTGAAGTGGGAGCTGGCCTCTTCTCCCAGGCAACTGGAGACAGGAGGGATTAGAGTGCGCTGTCAGCAAGTTCGCTCAGGACACAAAACTGGGAGGAGTGGCTGACACAACGGAAGGCTGCGCAGCCATTCAGAGGGACCTGGACAGGCTGGAGAGTTGGGCGGGGAGAAATTGAATGAAATATAACAAGGGCAAGTGTAGAGTCCTGCATCTGGGCAAGAACAACCCCATGTACCAGTACAAGTTGGGGACAGAGCTGTTGGAGACCAGCGTAGGGGAAAGGGACCTGGGGGTCCTAGTGGACAACAGGATGACCATGAGCCAGCAGTGTGCCCTTGTGGCCAAGAAGGCCAATGGCATCCTGGGGTTATTAGAAGGGGTGTGGTCAGCAGGTCAAGAGAGGTTCTCCTCCCCCTCTACTCTGCCCTGGTGAGGCCGCATCTGGAATATTGTGTCCAGTTCTGGGCCCCTCAGTTCAAGAAGGACAGGGAACTGCTAGAGAGAGTCCAGAGCAGAGCCACGAAGATGATTAAGGGAGTGGAACATCTCCCTTATGAGGAGAGGCTGAGGGAGCTGGGTCTCTTTAGCTTGGAGAAGGGGAGACTGAGGGTTGACCTCATTAATGTTTATAAATATGTGAAGGGCAAGTGTCATGAGGATGGAGCCAGGCTCATCTCAGTGACATCCCTTGACAGGACAAGGGGCAATGGATGCAAGCTGGAACACAGGAGGTTCCACTTAAATATGAGGAAAAACTTCTTTACAGTGAGGGTGACCGAACACTGGAACAGGCTGCCCAGAGAGGTTGTGGAGTCTCCTTCTCTGGAGACATTCAAAACCCGCCTGGACGCGTTCCTGTGTGATATGGTCTAGGCAATCCTGCCCCGGCAGGGGGATTGGACTAGATGATCTTTCGAGGTCCCTTCCAATCCCTAACATTCTCTGATTCTGTGATTCTGTGACAAGAGGACACAGCCTCAGGCTTCACCAGGGGAGGTTCAGGTTGGACACTAGGAAGAATTTCTTTTCAGAAAGGGTTATTAGACATTGGAATGGGCTGCCCAGGGAGGTGGTGGAGTCACCATCTCTGGATGTGTTTAAGAAAAGACTGGACATGACCCTTAGTGCCATGGTCTAGTTGACATGGTGGTGTCAGGGCAACGGTTGGACTCGATGATCCCAGAGGTCTCTTCCAGCCTGGTTGATTCTGTGATTCTGTGATTCTGTGATTCACCAACCTCTGTTGTGAGCTCCCTCCAGGAGTTGCGTATGCAGGATATGAAAAGAAGGGAGACCTTTGAAACAGTAAAATACCAAGTATTTCAAGGCTTCACCAGTCAAAACTCTTACTTTGAATCCAACCAGGAAATCTCAGGTTCTCATTAGAAACCATGAAGGACTGAGAATAAGGAGAAGATACGTTGATGAATCTGTGATTTCTTTCTTAGACAGGATACATTTGATAGTCATAGGGTCTACAATTTACGGATGAATGCAAGGTCAAAATACTGGAATCTGGTGCTGGGCTGTAAATCTAACAGCAGAATGGAGATTAAACAGTGAAACAGCTAAACACCTGAAGAATATGTTTGGTTCTCTATCTGTGCCATTTTAAAATCTAATTGAATAGATTTTAAAAGATATGCTCTAGCTCAAACAGCAATTAGCTCAAGGGATTCCTGTGCCTACAAGGTCAGACACAGATGATCACAAAAGTCCTTTCGGTCCTTATAGTACCTGAATCCCTATTTCTCCATAAAGCAGTATTACTTAATTCATGGCACCTAACTTAACCATGTACAAGAGAAGCATCTAGTCTTAACTGGTCATTGGGAATCCCTCTATAATCTCTGGAGAGAGACAGGAGTCCTTAGAGGGCAGTTTAGCCTGTCTCTCTCCATAGACATTGAGAAGATGAAACCTTTCATGCTTGCGTTTTTTTTGAAGTGTAGGTTAGGAAACAACTTTTTCATCCAGAAATTGACATTTTTTTTCCATTTGAAAAACAAAATGCTCTTTGATACAACAGATGTACTGTAAACAAACTTAGATGGAGTTTGTAAACCTTCTTCCAAAACTCAGTATCCACGTCCTTTCAGGTTTCACAGTCCCTTAACTTTCTTTTTCATGCAACTACTTCATATCTGGTTTTAGTAAAAATTGAAAGCAGAAATATCAAAACTCTGAGATGGCAACATTTGCAGCACATTGCAAGTCAGAATGTTCCAGAAGAACTCGCAACAGATAAGTTTCTTAGTCAAAAACTTATCAAACATATTCCAATAGGTTTTTTTGTTAAGTATCTGAGTGACTACATGCTGTTTCAAACCGTGGGAGCTTAGGTTTTCTCCAGTGATAGTTCTTTCTTTTTTGCCTCATTCTTCACCGGCAAGTGCTCTAGCCTCACCGCCAAAGTCGCAGAAGGCAGACGCAGGGACTGGGAGGATGAAGAACCGCCCACTGTAGGAGAAGATCAGGTTCGAGACCATCTAAGGAACCTGAAGGTGCACAAGTCCATGGGACATGATGAGCTGCATCCACGGGTCCTGAGGGAACTGGCAGAAGTTGCTAAGCCTCTATCCATCATTTTTGAGAAGTCTTGGCAGCCTGGTGAAGTTCCCACTCACTGGAAAAGGGGAAACATAACCCCCATTTTCAAGAAGGGAAAAAAGGCAGACCCAGGCAGGCCAGTAAGTCTCACCTCTGTGCCTGGCAAGGACATGGAGCAGATCCTCCCAGACACTATACTGAGGCACACGGAAATCAAAGAGGTGATTGGTGGCAGCCAACATGTCTTCACCAAGGGCAAATCATGCCTGAAAATTTGGTGGCCTTCTACGACGGGGTTACAGCACTGGTGGATAGGGGAAGAGCGACAGATGTCATCTACCTGGACTTGTGCAAAGCATTTGACACTGTCCCGCATGACATCCTTGTCTCTAAATTGGAGAGACATGGACTTGACATGGCTAGTATCTACATTGCCTACTAGCAATGTAGATATCCTACATACACAAGAGACCAGTCAGCACCAAGACATCAGGGAGGCCTCGAACACTTGATCTCAAACAATTAGAGGAAAGCAGTAGCTGAAAGCACAGAATTAGGCTCTTGAATTAAAGGATAGCATTTCTAGTGAGAGATACAATTCCAGCTTTAGATTTTTAGATGTTATTTGTGTTTCAAAACAGACTATATTTAGAATTTAATTAAAGCATATGGGGCTCCACATTGGTTTAACAGTTAGACCCTACTAATCTGATTGCAGGATCAATGGTATAGCTTGCATGAGTCTTTGAAATCCAAGTAAAATTTACAGTGAGTTATTGAATCAGAAAAGTCTGTGTCAAAGAAAAGCCTGCATTGACGAGACAAACTAAGTTCTCTAAGTAGTTAGCCTGTTTAAACAATTCCCTATTTGTTCTTTCTGTCTATGTTACTATTGGCCTAATGTAAGCTCTGATGTAGAACAGTACAGAAAGAACTGGTCGTTTTCAGATATCAAAGCCTAAGACTTGTTTTGGGTGCCTGTAGGCATCTTACTTCAATTATTACTGGAGAGTACCCACAATTCCTCTTGATTCCAAAGCACAAAGGGAAGTCAGGTCTGGGGAATTTCTAAAAAAAATTCCTGAAATTTGCCATAACATCCTTCAGAGTATCTGAGATCTTCAGGAGGAAAATAACTGATATTCCGTGAGATACTCATTATAGGTACCCTATATCACAGTGAAAATCACCATGTCTGCAGGAAAAACTTCACAGAATCAGAACAGTTTGGGTTGGAAGGGACCTTAAAGATCACCTAGTTCCAACACCCCTGCCACAGGCAGGGACACCTTTCCACTAGACCAGGTTGCTAAAAGCCCCATCCAACCTGGCCTTAAACACTGCCAGGGAGGGGGCAGCCACAGCTTCTCTGGGCAACCTGTTGCAGTGTCTCACTACCCTCACAGGAAAGAATGTATTCCTGATATCTAATCTAAATCTACCCTCTTTCAGTTTAAAACTGTTCCCCCTCATCCTATCACTACATGCCCTTGTAAAAAGTCCCACTCCAGCTTTCCTGTAGGCCCCCTTCAGGTACTGGAAGGCTGCTAGAAGGTCTCCCCAGAGCCTTCTCTTCTGCATGCTGAACAAGCCCCAACTCTCTCAGCCTCTCTTCATAGCAGAGGTGCTCCAGCCCTCTGATCATCTTCATGGCCCTCATCTGGAGTCGCTCCAACAGCTCCATGTCCTTCTTATGTTGGGGGCCCCAGAGCTGGACGCAGTACTCCAGGTGGGGTCTCATGAGAGGGGAGTAGAGGGACAGAATCGCCTCCCTCGACCTGCTGGCCACGCTTCTTTTGATGCAGCCCAGGATATGGTTGGCTTTCTGGGCTGCAAGCGCACACTGCCAGCTCATGTTGAGCTTCTCGTCAGCCAACACGCCCAAGTCCTTCTCCTCAGGGCTGCTCTCAATCCATTCTCCACCCAGCCTGTATTTGTGCTTGGGATTGCCCTGACCCACATGCAGGACCTTGCACTTGGCCTTGTTGAACTTCATGCGGTTTGCACAGGCCCAGCTCTCAAGCCTGTCATGGTCCCTCTGGGTGGTGTCCATTCCCTCCGGCGTTTTGATCCCACCACATCCGCAAACTCACTGAGGGTACACTCAATCCCACTGTCCATGTTGCCGACAAAGATGTTAAACAGGACCGGTCCCAATACCGATCCCTGAGGAACGCCACTCGTCACTGGTCTCCACTTGGACATCGAGCCATTGACCGTAACTCTTTGAGTGTGACCATCCAGCCAATTCCTTAGCCGCCCAGTGGTCCATTTGTCAGTCCATGTTTCTCCAATTTAGAGACAAGGATGTTGTGTGGGACAGTGTCAAATGCTTTGCACAAGTCCAGGTAGATGACATCGGTTGCTCTTCCCCTATCCACCAACGCTGTAATCCCATTGTAGAAGGCCACCAAATTTGTCAGGCATGATTTGCTCTTGGTGAAGCCATGTTGCTGTCAAATCTTCTTATAGTTACACTTGCAGGGAGAAAATGCAATGGAAACTGGTTTGTTTGCTTTTATATTTTCTACAATTTAGCAATAAAACTAATAGAAATACTTATATTAGAACGTGTAAGATACTGGTGGCTAGTACCCAGAATGGAAAATTACAGTTAGTACAATTGATTATCATTGTGCTGCCAGGAGTGAAGAGTTACTGAACTCTGCTAAAATGCCCTGAAATGGGAAACTCATAGACTGGCTAAATCATAAGTATTCAGAAAGGGAAGGTTTAAAATAACCCATTTAAAGGTCTGTAAATTAGGTCTACTTTGTTTATATGATAAATATTCTGAAAGGAGGTTGAAAAAGCTAAATATAATGTGGCCAGCAAAAGGAGAAGAATGACCTATTAGACCTATTACATGAAGAGTTGTGTTATTCTACCAAAATGTTTTCAGTAAATGCAATAGCAGAACTAGAACCTCCTGTATGATTTATATGAATTTTTGATACTCTATAATGAGTTATTGAAATCTAAGACACAATGTAATTAATAGCAAAAATAACAATACTTCTTAGCTGCAATGTTGTAATTTTTCTAGAATGGATTTCCTGGTGTTTAATTGAAGTAACCACCATAGTAAATGGGCTCATTAGAATTAATTTTATAGTAAAATCTTATTCTGATGTAGATTACTGTCAAATTAAATAACGACCAGCAATCCTTAGAAAACATACAATAAATTCTATTGATTCTTTCAACTGAGTTTTAATTCTTCGAACGCATGAGGCAAGGGGTACAGAAATAGCTTTATTAATCAATAAGCTATGTTTGAAGGTCAGTTCCAAACCCTAATAACCAATTGGCCCAAATTGCACTGATATTCTTCCTCCGTGGAAAGCAATGTAACTGCTCTGGATCTATATCCTGTGAGTGCAAAAAAACATTTGTCCCACTGACTACAATATTAGTTTCCCCTTAACAGCACAGACCAAACCTTATGACTACCAGCCCTGAGCTATCACTTTATGCTTGAATTACAGAATCATAGAATGGTTTGGGTTGGAAGGGACCTTTAAAGATCATCTAGTCTGCCTCCCTGCTGTGAGCAGGGACATCTTCCACCAGATTAAGTTGCCCAAAGCCCCATCCAACGTGACCTTGAACACTGTCTTTAACTCCAGGAGCTTATTTAGGGCTACATATAATAATTTCTCCCGTAATGCCACAAAAAAAAGTTTCTTTTCTCCTTTCTTGTCAGGGCACACATAGATTTTGAAACATATATTTTTTCGTGGTTGCACTCACTCTAAAACATTACCCAAAGCCCAGTATTAAGCAAAAGAGAGCTTCCTATAGGTTGGAATTGGTCTCTATTTTTACCGATAGTTTCTTTGATGAAGACGAAACAACGGAAAAGAAGGAGGTCCTCCATAGCTAGAATGAAAGTCTGAGTATAATGAAATATATTTTCAATACCCTAATCTCCAGGTATTTTCTACAAGCTTGGATATGGCTGTCTGACTTCCCTACCTCACACAGGTATTATAAAGATAATTACATTTGAAGTGTTGAGCCAAAAAGCATCATGTGATATAAATATTATAGATAACTAGGGTTTATTTTATATTATTGATTAATAACTGATATTGGTATTTCTGGTTTGAAAGAGTTTATGCCAAGGAAGGATTTATTTATAAATCTGTTACTATTCCTAATCTATCTTTGGGCCACACATTCCTTCAAAAAGAAATAAAGGGCAGCATTTGGCCGTCTGGGCTTCCTTCAAGCGCATTACTCAGATTATCAGCTACACCATTGGGCATCGTAATTCCTAGTGAGCAGAGCTGGCATCCAAACAAGCAGTGTGGCCGAAAGCACTCGAGCCCCGAGACCCCAAGATAGACCACAGTATTTGCTTTTAGTTTGTTTTATAATAAGATGTAAGTTTCTTAAATGCTACCGTAGTTGTAATACCTAGTTCTGATACATTAATGAACTCAAAGCATGTTTCTTTTTATCTTCATTTGTATATAGGATTAGAGAGGTGAAACAACGGTCATCCATGGACTAGCTAGAGCCAGACGGCAAAGTATCCGGAAGATAAGGTATTGCTTTATCTACTAAGCTGACGCATCTTTCACTGACTGTAGAAATTGTTATATTAAAATTTTATTCCTTTTGTGTGGATAAAAATGTATTTTTAGCTAGCATCAGTTATTTCCTAATTGCCCATTTGAGCTGTTCCAAATCACAAAGACATGTTTTGAAATAAGAAAACCCTATCTACCTTATCTATCATGAATATCTGATAGCAAATATTTAGCTACTTAATGGCAAAAGAAAAATCCCAGGGCTTATTTTAAATGTGATGTTATTCTGCTTCCTGTATACAGAATGTAAGTGAAAAAAAACACAAAAGTGTCTGGAAACTCTTAAGACCAAGTAAAATATCAGCAGTGGTTACCTTAGGAATTGATTCCTCAAAGGCATGCAAATGGTATGGGCAGAAGGCACATTCGATATGTCACATCGTCCTAGCCTACAAATAAAAATCTAAAGCTTATTAACAAAACAACTTCTACTACCTCTTGTTGTTGGTCATGTCCAGTGACTGCTTGCATGGGTAACTAATGTCTTTTATTAGCAATGCATCACAAAATTACTATTATTTGCCAACCATTATAACAATTAAAGCCCAAATTTTTCAGACACCTGTTATAATTCAAAACTAGTTGTCACAACTCTCTCCTCTAACAATCCTTATATTCTCCTGTTTTACTAAAATGAACATTTGTTAATCAAGTCAGGAAAGACTGGATAATTTCATATCTACAATAACAGATATTTTTAGTAATGAAACTCTGAGTATTGAAATATTTTGACACATTTCAGAAAATTTAGTGATGTTTTATAGACTGAGAATGATGATACAGTCAAGCACAAAAGTGCATTTTAAACATGCATATTCCTTGTCCTTGTGCAGATATCTTGATACAAAGCCATCAACTGCTTAAGGAAGTGGTGTATTTTCTGCAGACCAGGAAGGATGTGTTTGCTACATGCTGAAAGTCACTGCCTCTCTCTGATAGCTAATGGCAGATTAAGGCTAAAGACAGACTGTTGTCTTGTAGCTAGGTGTGCAGACTGCAGACAACGCCTGCTTTCCGCAGGTTGTTTCTCTCTCTCTGATGGAGGCCATTGTCCTAGTGTTCGGCTGGCTGAAGGACTATGTGTGTGTATCCCAGCTCACTTCAGATAATCTCAGGTTTAACCTGGTGATTATGGTGAATATGACCTTAATTTTTTGCCTAAAAAACCTATGAGACCTTATAGGAGCCCTTCAAGGCTCAGGAAAACAGGAAACACTGTTCATAGCGAAAAACAGCTGGAAAAGAATCATAGAATCATAGAATGGTTGGTGTTGGAAGGGACCTTAAAGATCATCTAGTTCCAACACCCCTGCCACAGGTGGGGACACCTTTCCACTAGACCAGCTTGCTAAAAGCCCCATCCAGCCCGGCCTTAAACACTGCCAGGGAGGGGGCATCCACAGCTGCTCTGGGCAACCTGTTGCAGTGTCTCACCACCTTCACAGGAAAAAATTTCTTCCTGATATCTAATCTAAATCTACCCTCTTTCAGTTTAAAACCATTCCCCCTCATCCTATCACTACTTGCCCTTGTAAAAAGTCCCTCTCTTGCTTTCCTGTAGGCCCCCTTCAGGTACTGGAAGACTGCTAGAAGGTCTCCCCAGAGCCTTCTCTTCTGCACGTTGAACAGCCCCAACTCTCTCAGCCTCTCTTCATAGCAGAGGTGCTCCAGCCCTCTGATCATCTTCGTTACCCTCCTCTGGACTCATTCCAACAGCTGTGTGTCCTTCTTATGTTGGAAGCCCCAGAGCTGGATGCAGTACTCCAGGTGGGGTCTCACAAGAGCAGAGTAGAGGGGCAGAATCACCTCCCTCAACCGGCTGGTCATGCTGCTTTTGATGCAGCCCAGGATATGGTTGGCTTCTGGGCTGCAAGTGCATATTGCCAGCTCACATTGAGCTTCTCGTCAACCATCACAGCACAGCTTGGTGTTGTCAGCAAACTGGCCGAGGGCGACTCAATCCCACAGTCCATGTTGCTGACAAAGATGTTAAACAGGACCGGTCCCAATACCGACCCCTGAGGAACGTCACTCGTCACTGGTCTCCACTTGGACATCGAGCCGTTGACCGTAACTCTTTGAGTGTGACCATCCAGCCAATTCCTTATCCACCCAGTGGTCCATCTGTCAAGTCCATGTCTCTCCAATTTACAGACAAGGATGTGGTGTGGGACAGTGTCAAATGTTTTGCACAAGTCCAGGTAGATGATATCGGTTGCTCTTCCCCTATCCACCAGTGCTGTAACCTCGTTGTAGAAGGTCACCAAATTAGTCAGGCACAATTTGCCCTTAGTGAAGCCATGTTGGCTGTCACCAATCACGTCCTTGATTTCTGTGTGCCTCAGTATAGTTTCTGGGAGGATCTTCTCCATGATCTTGCCAGGCACAGAGGTGAGACTGACTGGCCTGTAGTTCCCTGGGTCTTCCTTTTTCCCTTCTTGAAAAGGGGAAAAGGTATGACCTTGCTCTGGTGACCTCACATCTCAAAGAGGACAGCAGCTGCCTCCACACTGGCTGGCCAAACTTACCAAGCTTGCCTTCTGCCACTCTTATTTTTTCCTTGCAAGTAAAGGAGGAACAGATTGCCAAAGCAGCCCATGCTGACATTTTGCCTGGCCTTAATAGTTTCTAGAGGCCATTTTGTCTTTTCCGTGTGTATGCAGTTAGATACTCTGCACTGTTAAATACATTGGTGAACATACATACAGATGAACACTTTGGGAGCACCTATACTAGCAAAAGTCTTACAAATGTAACAGCAATCAATCACCAGGACTGGCTATCAGTACTCTCAGAGTACACAGAGAGTTTTATGTCTGGGAGGTTCTCAAACAACAGATGCTTCCCAATATGGCCTATGAACAAGTTAACCAGTACGTAAACCAGAATATGGATTTTCAGCATGTTTGCTCTTTCATATGAATGCTTTTACCACAGCTAAACCAATTCAGATCACACAGCACCTGTTCTCCACGTTACTCAGGGAGCAGCCTTGGAGGCTTGCCACGCTAGTAAATGTCATCCCAGAGGGAGCAGCACTCATGGGCCTGCAGAGCCATTTGCTTGACTCTGCTTGAACTCAGTGTGATAAAATATTAAAAAGCTGGTCTGAGGGACATTGGGATTTACCGTATCCAAAGAGAAAAACTCAGGCACAGAGACAACAGCATGTCCTGCATTGTAAATTTGGGATTTTCTTTTCCTCTTATGCCAAATAAAATATAGTTCTCTATTTGCAACACAGATTTTGGAGTCATTGTCTTCAGATTTCAACTTCTGTTCAGAATTCTCAAGAGACAACAGTTTACAATTAAGGTTGCACCATCTTCTTCACACTCATGGGAATGTCTTTGCATATATATCACCTTCCTGCAGTAAAAATACACAATATCATCAATATGATACCGCTGGGCACAATTCAGATGCCCAAAGATAGTCCTTTAACATTAAAGATCCCTAGGGTTTCTCATCTGGTCTTCAGCTGTTGTTCCAGAAGGGCATGTGCCTTCTGAAGACCCTGTGTGACACAACTACTACTGAGATGTCTCAAATGCCCTAAGGTATCTCAGCTGGCACATTAATAATCAGTCTTCAGTTATTGCTACAAAATCCATTATTGATCATCTGTCAAAATATGAGACAGCACTGATCAATCTGTAGATAAACAGCCTTTCATAAGTCATCTAAGGGCAAAAGATTTTATGAACAACTGGTCCTCCTGTAAGGATTATGTCTAGCCCTCATTTATAGTCTTAAACTTGTGAGGCTTTTCCTTCATTTTCCTGCATTTGCCTAAAATAAACCTTGCCATCTACTGCTTACTGCTATAAGACTGTTAACTGCAGTGCAAAGGTTCTGCATAGCTGCATTTCACTCCAGAACAAGTGACATATGTGTGTTACACCATGATCCAGAAATAGTGATTTAGCTTGACAAAGCTGGAATATCTGCCTGTGGATGCAATTTTTCCCTTTTAGGGGTCAAAAATAACATTTAAAGGCAGCTAGTAATCTATCATTTCCATGTCATTGACTGAAATTTTCCAGAAATAACAGAGAGGTAAGGCACTTAACATAAGTACCGCAGTAAAAGTGCGGAGAGATGATGATGTAATAAAGAAAACAATTCCCCCAAACAAACAAAAACCCACAAAGCATTCAGAGTGGATTTCAATTATGTTCCATTTTCATAAGCATGTTGAATTGATGTATTTCTAATATAGATTCTTACCTTACTACAAAGCCCCCAGATTCTTGTTTAAACAGCAATTTTTAGTAATTAAATAAAATATTAAGCATTTCACTGACTAAAGTAGACACTTACATGTGAATGCTGGAATCTAGGCTTTGCTCTCATTTACATTAATTTGTAATGTTTAACATTTTCATTTTAAAATGATCACATAGAAAAAGCCAGTCCTCAAGTAAGAACACATGCAAGACATGATTTTGTTGGGATGATGATAGGAATGTCCAAGAAACACAGAATATTCCATTAACACCTAGAGAGGTGCCTTTGTAATGAAAATGTGTACTGTCCTACCATCCACCCCTGCACTGGTAACTGCCTCTGCAGCAGCTTGTTCTCTCATTGAGCCCCATTGACTCCCCAGTGCCTTGGGAGAGTGCATTTGGTTATGGTATAGGCAACCTCCTTAACATCCAGTATGACGGGACAGTGTTTATTGCCTCTGCACTAGCTCCTACAACCATCAGCCCAGGGACTGTGGAAAACTCATCACTCCGTTGTGCCATTTACCATTCAAATCAATGAGCCAGCACTGAAATTCTTTCTGTGTTTTCCCATCCCACTTGGTGCACTCTCCTGCTCAGTCCCTCCCCAAGAGCACCTTCAGGGCTTTGTTCTCTGAAGCTAGCGACACAACTGACAGCAGCACTCATGCTCAGCTTTCCTGCTTCCCAGGCGTTTCATCTCCTCAGCACATTTCTAATCCAGCCTCTGAGCTCTCAGGAGAAATGTCTGCCCTCACTGTCTGCCCTTGGCTGTCTGTAGATCTCAGCCATTTCTTCTGGATGTTCAAATACTTTTCATGGGAGAGTACTCCTTGGCATCTGCCAGCTCTATTCTTCTGATAACCTGTTCTTACATGATTTAGGACTATAATCCCATTCCAATAAGCTAAAATTGACATTATTTACTGTTGCCAGTGCTGCAACAGCTGCAGCACAGAACAGTTCCTGACTGGAATCACCAAGAACTTTCCTGCTAATTGTGACTACTTCCTTACCTGCACTTTACCTGCTTTCTTGTCAGGAGTCTGAGCTTTCAAACACAGGAGAACAAGAAAAGATTTTGGACAAGAATCCACATCAATCCTATGAGCAGCTAACTGACAACTCTTCTACATGTCTTTCCATAATTTGGCTCTTTGCAAGGCAAATTATTTGTGACAAAGAAGGATTTCCTATATGAGCTTGCAAGGAGTCATTCACACTGACAATGTTGTATGAGTCATTCAACGTACAAAGTATTCTGAATAATAAGGAAAACAGATTCAAACTGAAAATCACTGCTTTCCAGATTATGAGGAGCTTGGTCATAATCACACCTTCCTGCTTGTGTTGGTATAGGACCTGGCTAGGCAGGAGAAGGCTCTCCAGGTACAAAAGAGGCTGAGAACCTCTGCACCATGCAAAACAAATCAATCTATAGCCAGCACATCACTGCTTCCCTCAGAGCAACTCAGATGCACTTCCAAAGAACCGAAGACTTACAATCTTCTTTTTCATGACCTCTGCACTTCTTTCTCTGCCTTCCACAGCTATTTGAAGATCATCGTTGGACTTAAAAATATGTATATACATAAAAGTCTTTTTTTCTCAACTGACCTAAATCAGCCCTTTCAAGCACAGCACCTGGGTGTCAGCTTTGGAGGTCAGTCTTTGCTCTGGGGAAGAAGGGCCTAGTGGTCCTGCTGAGAAAGTGGAGTGGAATGTAAGATTTCAAACCCATACAAAGGGACTGGGTTTGGGAGAGGATCACAGGACTTATCCTGCTTTGTTTCTAGGACTTTGCTTTGAGCTTTTTCACATCGTTGGCAATAGAAAGTTATTCACTTCTGGTAGCTCTGTGGTGAACTCACCAGGATTGCTAATCAACACATTTCATAGGTCCTATCTGCCCACGCAATTTCTCTTTAATCCCTTATTTCAGGACTGACAGACTTAATAGCTGTTTTAAAAATGGAGGGCACATGTCGAAAGACCTATTTTCTAGCATGTGTTATGTATAAAAATATCAGTGTCAGCTGGCAGGCAACCTTTTCTTTCAAAAATACAGCTTTGCAAGCTAAAATCCAGCTGGGATGAAAGGCAACTTTAAATAAAGTTAGTGCTGCTCTGCCTGTTATTCTCTCCACTCTCAAAGTAGTGAGGGCTGCTCACAACTTCATGCAGATCTGCTGGAAAGAAAGAAAGAAAGAAAGAAAGAAAGAAAGAAAGAAAGAAAGAGAAGAGAAGAGAAGAGAAGAGAAGAGAAGAGAAGAGAAGAAAAGAAAAGAAAAGAAAAGAAAAGAAAAGAAAAGAAAAGAAAAGAAAAGAAAAGAAAAGAAAAGAAAAGAAAAGAAAAGAAAAGAAAAGAAAAGAAAAGAAAAGAAAAGAAAAGAAAAGAGAAAAGAGAGAAGTTGCTCACAAGCATTAACTGGTGCCAGAGAAAGTTGCTCAGGATAATTCCTGTGCTTTGAAGTTGCCCAGGACAATCCACAGGATTTGTTCTTGTTGTGGGGTTTAGTGGGCAATGCATCCTGTTGAGGCTTCTGGAAGCACAGGCCTGCAGAGGTTATGTGCATGGCTGCTCAGGCTTCAAAACGTGGGCACTCCTCACGGTCCATTGTTCAATGACTTGCAGAAGTGTGTTTGGGCTCTATCAGTTCTTTAGCCTTTGGATAGGTTTGCAGCATCCAAGTTCAGCTCAAATGTGAAAAAGGTCCTCTTACTTGCAAATTTTTCTTTACTTTTTCTTTCTTTTTTTCTCAGCAGCCCAGCTGATGGAATTCATTTATTTGATAATTATTTTATATGATGTGTTAAACTATTCAAGGAATTAATTTAAATTGCTCTCCATCATTTAAATTTAAATAAAAAAATCTTGTGGTCAGTTTAATCCAGAAGGCCTGTTATTCTGTCTACTCTTTACCAAGTATATCTTCATTGTTTTCTCTTTTGGAGTCCTCCATTTGGAGTGTTTGATCCCTGTTGTTTTCAAGTAAAGGCTTGAATTTTCACCATGGAGAATTTGTCCTAGTTTGTTTAAGATTAGTAAATTTAACAGGAAGACATCCATTATCACAAAGTATTTGATGAATAAAAAATGTACATTTAAGTCAATAATCAATCAGGTTCAAATCAAGTTCCAGTCAGTGAGAGGAGAACAATGTTCCATCAGCAAATGTAGCACAGAGGGTTTTGCTCTTCTCTGCTTTTTTCCTAAATATTTTTATCTCTGAGGTAAAGCTTTACATAAACCTTGTAAAGAAAAAAACCTCTGAAGTATCTGAATTTCTATCCTGCTAAGCACTGTCACGGTTTAAAGCTGGGCTGGCGATTAAACCTGCGGCAGATGCCCTCTGTTATCCCCCCCCCCCTCCCCCCAGAGGGAAAGGGAAAGGGAAAAGGGAGAGAGACTTCTGGGTTGGAAAATTAAAACAGTTTTAATAAACTATAATAATGAAAAAAAAAAGAATAATAATAATAATAGAAATAATCAAATATATACAAATATATATACAAAACCAAGATTGAGCTCCCCTGAAGTCAGCCACGTCACCACCGGCACTGCAGGGCAGGCTCCGGGAAGGCCCAGCCTGGGCCTAGCGATGGTCGAGAGCTGGATTCAGGAACGCACGGATCGGGATCGGGGGCAGCAGGAAAACAGACGGAGTCCTCCCTGGACACCGGCCATAGCAGAAAGAGAGCGAGACCCTCGTGATCCCCCCACTTTATACCGAGAATGACGTGTATGGGATGGAATACCCTCGTTGGTCAATTTTGGGTCACCTGCCCTGTCTGCTCCCCACTGCAGCTGCGACCCCCCCCTTCGGCTCTTCACTCGTAAGCAATGAGGAATTCAGCAGTGACCTTGGTTTCTCTCAAGAATAAGTACAGCAAGAGCCTTTCTGCACAACATCCCTACCAGTGCCTCAGTGATAACTACAAACTTCGAGCGTTATCAGTCCTGGAAGCAGACACTGTCTGCAAAAACATGCAGTTAGTTAGAGGAGACTTAGCTGAAAGTAAAAATCACTGAAAGGAAAATCGGTCTGGTTTAGGCCAAACCAGGACAGCACAGAAAGCTTTGATGAGTCACTGCTTTTCCAAACTTATCTGAACACGCCTGATGTGGGATTTGGGTTAGGACTGCATAGGCGCAAGTGCATTCAAAGCATATCCTGGAGCTCCTGGCTGCAATCTAGTTGGAAGGATCTTAGAGCAACTTTCTTTGGGGCTGCCTAGGGTTCCATCAGGCAGAAACAAGCACATAGATTTGCAAATGTTAAAAAAAACAAACCCAAAACCAAACCAAAAGCCAAACCACTTCAAATGCTCAGTGTTTTGGTGTTTGGCTCATTTGTATTTCTTGTGAAGAATCATAAAAGTATCAGAGCATACAGCTTCCAGCTCAGTTGCCAAACTTGCCCATGACACAGTGGGAAAGAGGTTGGAAGGTTTTGGCCCCATTTGTCTGCTCCTTGGCTGCTCCCTCTGGGAAAGTGATGCTTCAGTACCGCCTTGTGGCTTCCTCCTCTGCGGAGACGGGTCATCCCAGCAAGATACAATGCCACTGCTACCTTGTGTTTGCTCTGCGGTATTGAACAACTATTCTATTTTTTTAATATCATAAACAGAGCTCTGAAAATGAGTTTGTGATTAGAGATAGTGCTTAGATCTGATGAACAGTGACGGCACAGTCAATGCTGCAGCTCACTGCAGTGCACCTGGTGCCCCTGGATAGGGTTAGGCTGCTGCCCTGGGGACACCCGCTTTGATATAGTCAGTAGGGTAAGTGCAAGCATATGTCCTCAGCCTTCCCGTCTCCTCTCTAGCTACAGCAACTTCCCCAGGGCTGTCAGCAAGCACCTCCATTCACTCAGAACTGATCCTTCTGCTACAAATAGGCACTTGCAAAGGCCACGGGAGGAGGGAGAGGCACAGCCGGCCACCGCTTGCACTAAAAAGTAGGATATCATCTTGCACAATCATACTGAAGTATCATAACAAAGCCACAGCATTAGTGATGAATGGGGTCAGGCAGCCAGATCAACCACCCCCTACTCTCTTCTTAGACATAGTCAAAATTATAGAGCCATAATTGTGTTCATGGAGTCTCCTCTCAGATCCCATTAATCTTTCATGTTTAGCTGAAACTGCAAAAGCGCACACCACCTTGCACAGACCCTGCTAGCCTGGGATAGCCTAGAGTAGAATAGCTCCACCCTGGGACACTTAGCTGGGAATGGGGAGAGGGACACACATGTGAGTTTTAACCTTTGAGGAGGAGCATGTTGAACTCAGGTCAAAGATCTGCTTCAACCCTCTAAAACTTTCTTTTCCTAAACTGGAACTGAATTAAGACTTCTGAGCATTTTAAACTGTATGAGGCTTTGCCCTACTTGGCTTCTACTTCCATATTGAGCTCCAGGTACCAGGCAGGGCAACTCAAACTCCTCAAACTCCTCAAACTCCTCATACACATCCAGGAAAAAGGACAAAATATTTCAGAAAAAAAGGACAAAAGGTCAGACGTGATGTTGTTCAGACTAAAGGGAACTTGTTATATTTTGAACCGTTTGTGTCTGTGGTGTCATTATGTACATTATAACGTGCTTTCTTTAAATGAACATGAAACTTCGTCACTCTTTGGCAATGTCTGCTGGGAAGATGAGTTTGAGAAAAGCTGCTGCTACAAGCATTTTTAGGGATTTAATTGCCTGCTCTGGCAGCCAATCCAAAGTCTTGATTTAATTTCTTGTATTTTGTCAAGGTTATAATTAGCTTTAAACTTGTGATGAAGACTTGCAAAGCTGAGGTAAGCAAGTTATTTGCAACTGGGACAACAGTTTTGCCAGGTACCCAGTCCCAAATCCTCCCACGGACCTTGCCTATACAGTGACTTACCATAATTTTCCCTATGATAAAAACAAATTACAAAAGCCCAACATCAATTAGTCACTAAAACATGTAGGCTTTCATTTCCTGTTTGATACTTAACAGAGTCCTTCTAACATCCAATGCAGATACAGCTTGATTTTAGATCGCAGGATGTTAAAAACTGTCCTTCATCTCTTTTTCTAATCACCAACATTTGCAATGTGCCCGTCTGCCCCCAAACTCCACACATACACTGTATTTTGAAGCTGTGCATTTCTCTACAACTCATTTCCTGCAGACCCAGTCAGACTCTAGGACGTGAAACTTGCTTAAAACTGAAGTGGATATGTTTTATGTCGATATGTTTACACATCAAACAAAACTGAAATGTTACCTTACTTGGGAAAATATATTTCAACTCAATTTACCAGAGGAATGTCATATGTAAATATCACAGCACAATCTCTACACAAATGTACTTTTTTCCTTCAGTGACTTGTTTGAGATTGAGCATTCTTTTGGGAAATTATATTTCTGGACATGCTTGGTATCTAGAAATGATGCTTCTTGTCAAATAGTAATACTTTATTTCTGCTATTCAGCTATGCTTTTCTCGTGCAATGAGAGGCACAATAGAATGGTCTTCTCTCTGGTACCATCAGAAAAAAAAAAAAAATCAGTTTGAAGAGTTTACCATGACTACTAAAAAAAGTACATTTTAAGTATAACAAAGAGCCACATAATGATATTAACAACACAAAATGTAATTGAAAAGATTAAAAAAGCATAAGTAATTTTTCTTCTGCTTTCTTTCTGGTTTTATTGTCTTTTTGTTGTTTGGCTACTTTGCCACCATTTTAAAATGCCACCTCTAACAGAGACCTTTCTCCAGGCAACATTAAGGAACCCTTTCTGCCACCCTAATCGCAATAACTTCTATCCCTGTGGGTATCCTGAAACAATGTGCTAGGATTATTCACGGAGTTCCAGGGAGAAAAACAGGAATAAAAATATCAAAACCCTTCTGACTTCTCTTTGTGTTAACCCTGCTGCTTCTAAACACTGTGAGTGAGGAATCTTGTTTTATATCATATCTTGGCAGTATGAAAGAGAAGAGGCTGAGAAGAACACTACCTTGGGACTTACTTGCTTCTGTCAGTTTATGTCACAACATTACATTTATTTTAATGAGGGGGTGTTACATTTCATGTCTGCCTATGATAGCTAGATTAAAACAAATGGAAAAAGACACAAAAGCTAGCAAATTCTAAAGCATTAGATATTTTCATAGCTAATGAGACCACTTTATTAAATTAGAAAATATAATCTATTAAATTAGAAAATATAAACTCAGTTGCTTTTTAAAAAATAAAATTTAAAAAAAAAATCTTCATTAATCTCTTATAAGCCAAGCCATGTTGGTTAAAGGTAGACAGAAGTGTTTATATCTCCTCAGAGCTTCCCTGAAGAACTTCCTCCAAAGTTTCTGGTGCTGGTTGCTAGCAGAGAAGACAAATAAACTCAAGCAGTCTAATAACATTCTCTAGGATTGCAGCTTCCGTGCTTCCTTGTGAGAATGGCATGAAGAAATTTCAATACGCTACCTATACTAAGGAAAAAGACAATTTTAGCTGCTGAACAATAGAGTCCTGGAGTTTACCCTCTCATCCAAGCAGTGTGTACAACTGTTGTTTGAGCAGAGAGTACTGTGCGATGCCGTGCAGTGTGTTGTATTCTATTATGTCCCTACAGCGCTGGCAATTCTTGACTTAGAATGTCTCATTCTATCCTCCTGTAGCAGACACCGAAGGGAAAGTCAGCTGCCCGCTACTGTCTTTTAACCCAAATAAACTAAAATAGATGCTTTTACTTTCATCTGACAAAAGGGAAAGAGACATCTGTTTCCTTGGGACTGTATTTATCCCCAGATAAGAACTGTCAAAGAAAAGGGTTTTTTTTTTTTGTTAAACTTTGTTTTTAGACTACATAACAGAGTGAAAAACAGAACAAAAGCATGAGGAATAGGACATTGCTTTAGGTTAGTCTTTGCACTGAATTTAGAGGATAAAAAAATTAACTCACAATTTGCTGTGGCACAAACTAATGGTACATAAAAATTTTAAAGTAAATACCACCCAGGCTATCAGTTTTATGGCTTGATATGACATATTACAAACTACAGCTGGTTGTAACATTAAAAAAAAGATGCTGCTTTGAATTCAGATAAAGGATACAAAAAAACCAGTTTCCACTCAATCCCTTATCAGCTTTTGCTTCACTCTATATTTTGTAATTTATTTTCCCCCAGGCAATATTATTTTGATTACAGGCAAGGCAATTCATCCTTCACCTGGGCAAATAAAGTTTCATGCATATGTATTCACTCATGAGTTCTTTATATTGCTAAATAAGCTATTCAACACTTTTCAAACAACCCAATTAACATACTTGCTTTATTAAAATTAATTTATTTTTATATTTGCTTTATAAATCTGCCACCTATACACCATTTGTTTATGGAAAAACTCTGAGGGATTTTAGCATAAACAAGACATGTGACTCTAATATTTTATACTTCATTTTCATCTCCTTAATAATTTTTCATCAAAGTGCTAATAAAATCTTTCTGTTCTTCATCACGACCTCAAATACCACATAATTCTCTTTCCACCTAATCACAATTGTTTATTCTTTTAAAAAATAATATTTACATTATATGATGCCTTTTAATCTGTCAAATCATTCTTCTGTTCTACTGCTAACTTCTGTAAACTGTCAGATGTATGTATTTCTAGACGAATATGAACCATCTTGCAATACATGTCTCTTTCATAACCGCCTGAAGAGAAGTAGACACATAGGTATATCACAGGTAAAACTATACATGTTACCCAGCTGTATTAACCTAGCACTGTTAACACTGTTAGCACTGTTGCCTGAATTTGTCCTCTAGTTAATCTCCCCAACTCTTGTTCCAAGTCTCAAATCAGATCCCAAGACTTTAGGTTAAGCCAAGAAAAAACCCCGATCTTTTCTTCCACACACAGCATTTCCACCCAACACTGCCCACACTGTCTTAGTGTAAAGGCCAGAATAGGTACAACTCACTCACAGAGAAAAATTTCCTACAGATAAAAAAGGCGTGACTATAGTCTGAGATCTTCTATTCTTGGAAATCTAGAAATATGCCAGTGGCCTGGAGTCCACTCCGTTCAATTCAAACTCATTTGCAGAGCAGGTCCTGTCAAAGCTTTTCTTGGGCTTCGTCATGATTTCATAAATTCTTCTATGCTTCCTATGTCCTGAAAAAAAAGGCACCAAGTGTCTTGGCATAACTAATAGCCATGGTATAGCTGAATAAGAGAAAGAGGACTTTCTGGTGCTAGCCACTTCTACAGCAATAAAATTGAGCAGTGTGAGGAGACCATGGTTCACATGGCTATAGTGCATTCTCTGCTCTTCATTGACTACCAAGAGCCTTGACTTTTCTAGCAGTGAAAGCGGGACAGAAAGAGTCGCCATTTGTTTCAGAGTGTGAAGCAATTATCAGGTGTTCAAGCTCAAGTCCAACACTGAGTATACACTTTACCTACATGTTGCTCTGCAGTACAGCAGGTCAACAACTCACTCTCCTTCAACGTATCTAATTGATTTTGACTGCACACACTCTGTTCTGGTCGGTGCACCACATCTTGAGATACAGATCTCCATAGTACTGCATACTCCAAGACATGGGACTAACGGATGTTTATGCTCTCAAGAAAAGCACATTATTTCTTTCAGAATAGCTAATGCAATCTCTCAAGAAAACTTCCAGCTGCTCTGTTCATGCTGTTTTACCTTTAGGAAGGATGCAGTTGCAACTTGAAAACAGTTTTTAAAATTACACTGACCCATTTATGTTCAATTCATTGATAAAGTAAGTCTCTGGTGGGAGAACTTTCTTTGAAGATTCCACTGATTTCTTTGTTTGAGATTCCAGTAACTCTGTGAAACTTATGTGCCAGGTGTGCACACTCCATCAAGATATACGTTTTGGTAAAAAAAATCCGAACTAGTAACTGTGTCATGTTTCATACTTGCTACACGACCTCTGTGGCTCTCACAGGCACTTTAGTTTCTCTGTGTTTTATCCGAAGGAAATAAAAATAGATCTAGTCTCTCATAAAACTTCCTAGGCATGAATCAGTGCAGGGCCTCCTCCAAAGTCTAGTCAGGATGACATATAAGATCCATGGTGTATGTCACTTCAGTCTGCAGAGACACAAAACCAGCAGCTTCGGTAGAAAGCCAAGACAGCTACTCACTAAGTAAAACCTGTCAATTATACCATTTCATTCTTTTCTCACTTCTTTTATTCAACCCCCAACTTTCACTGTGTCTTGTGATTCCCAAACCTATTAACCATTTAGATTGGATATCACTATTTTTTTATGACATTTGTAGAATGGATTCTTCTGTAAAAGGAAGTGTTTGGAATATTTTAGTGTTTTCTAACAAGGAAACACAGGAACAAGAGGTACAATAACTGTCTGAGTCATCAGAATGTACAAATGCTGCCTCCAGAAAGCACAACTATTTTACCATCCACACAGCACCTATAATTTGGGACACCACACAACTTAGGGAAAATTTTCTTGAGGCAACCTCCAAGTCACTTAGATTTCAAATAAGAAGTACGTTACTTGCATAGGCATTTCCTTCCCAGCAGAATGCCATTAGGAGATGTCTCTGCCATGTCTTATTCTGAAGGTTTGGCTTAAGCATATCCTGTCCCTTGTAAGTGAATTGACACGAGTATTCATGGCTCTTAATGGATGCAAGCCACACCAGCAATCTTCCAAAATACATTTCTAAGACTGGCTCTCGGGAATAGAGCTCTATGGGGTGGTAGAGACTGAGGCAAAACACGGCACTCGGTGTCTGGGAGAACTGCCCAGTTTCCTGCTATCACCCATCTCCAGTTGATCCATGTACCAGCAGCGCTGGCAGGAGTTTGTCTGTTCTCTGCTTGGAAATAACACACACCTCTGGGTGACATCGGCCGGCAGCCGTGCCTTCCCCAGCCGAGGACTTGCAGAACTTGGCAGCGAGGACTCGAGCTGGCTGGAGAAGAAGCCCACTCTCCTCCAAGTGACAGATACGGAAGTCCTTGGGCATTGCACTGAATGGTGGGGTTTTTCTTTTCTTTTGTTGTTTCTTTTTTAATCTGGCAAAGAACAGTTAACACTGGAAATTGGCTGTGTAGCTCAGGAGCATTATGGAGAGTCCAGGCACTGAAAAAATCAAAGCAGAAATGAGTCATTTACTAGGACCATATATTTACATATATATATATAAAAATACATATAAACACATATTTACACTATCTAGAACTTAATCAGTGGTTTAATCAGTCACAGATTTTCCACGTTTTTCATGGGAGTTGACCTTTGATCTTTCCCTGGTTTTAATTTTGCGTCTTTCAATTCTTTGTTTCTGAAGCAAGATGTCTTTTGCCATGTGTTGAAGCTTTTTCTCCATATCATTGTTTCCCTTGACATTTACCTGCTCAACAGATCTTGAAAACTTTAGATCACTGCCTTCTGTTGTCTAAGTCTTTTTATCTCTGCCTGTTGGCTTTTAAGAGACGTGTCAATTAGTATAGTGTTACCGAGGTGATATGTATTTTACAGTCACCTTGGGTTTTTTTGGACATGACTAATCTATTACTTCTTTTTTGTGTTTTTAATCACTGTCCTTACCTAGCACAGGATTTTGCCACTTCTATTTTTGACACATTTTCTCTGGAGCTGAGGTTTGCTTTAGCTAGTTTCACGCAGTTACAGGTATAACCACACGTAAGCGTAGTTACTCCAGTACCTGTGATACTGCCACCAGAAAGGGCCATGACACATTCACTTCTGATTCTCACATTCACTAAAATGCATTTTTCACTTCTGTATGAAATTATTGCTTTATTATCTGCTCTTTTATGTACTTCATATGTATCATTTTGGGAATGGTACTTACCCATCCATTACAATCACTGATACCAGGAGAGGGACTGGCTTACTTTGGGGTGGTTGGGGTTCCTTACTCCTGATCCTCTCACAGTAATTCCTTTCCCCAGGGCAGGTAAGGCTCTGCTCCTATATCACTGCCATTTGCAGATGGGCTCATAATGGTACATTGGCACAAATTTCAGGTTACCTAAGAAACCAAAACTGTAAATTTTGCTAGCTAAATTGTTTTGCATGGACAGCTGAGCCATCCATGCAAAAGGGATAAGAAATTTCAAGAAAGGGATGGGGCAGAGAGCTGGAGGAAGGGAGTACTGTTGTAGCTGCTCTATAAGCTGTCCTTGCTGGGGAATGTGAGACTCAGTTCTTCCACTGTTGTGATTCTGGGAGCCACAGTTGTGCTGCTTTGTTATATCTCCATTTACTATTGCCCTTCCTAGCCTTGGCACTGCAGTCACCCATTACCAAACTGATGTCCTATTTTGTAATACTTCAGTTAAAGTTTACAGGCAGTTGTGGAACTGACTTTGACAATGATCTGTTAAGTGTTTGGTAGCCCCTAAGCGATTGTTCTGCTTTGGGAGGCATTATTAATACTGCTCCAAACATGTGGGAGTTGTCTTACCTTCCTGAATATATTACGACATATTTTCATGTTCAAACTTTTATTATCAGTTTTTGCCCATCAGTGTTGCTTCCATCAAGTGTTTCCCACCAGATCACAAGCAAAGGAAGTAATTACCTTTTCCTGTTACTCCAGTGTGCTTTCTAATTCTCCTCTTTTGAAATCCCTTCTTTTCACCACAGTTCACAATCTTTTCACTGTTTTTTTTTCCATCACGTGATGATCTTACAACGAAGCTCTGATGTTAGGCTACATAAAATGAACAAGTCATTCAATACAGAATAAGTTTCACAATATATATAAGTGTATGAATCTATACCAGTCTCTCTTTACAGAGTTTTCCTCTGCTTCATATCTTCATATATTTGGCTTGCTTAGGCTTTTAGGGTCCCAATCCTGATCTGGAAGTACACATATGGTCTGAGTCAAATCAGTGAGGTCTCATCCTTACAGTTAATTATGCATACGGATTTTGTGCCATTGAAGAGCAGTTTTTGTGTTTGTTTTTATATTTCTTTTCCAAAGAGCTATGAAAATGTATTGAATTGTGTAATAACAAATAAATAAATACATAAATAGACGGATAAAACGTCTGGCAGTATAAGGCTCACATCTCCAGAGAAAGCATCTTATACGGGTTTCTTTGGTCACAGGAAATAAGAAATGGAAGATCTTGGGAACTACAAGCCATCTTGCTAATATTTCTGCTGAAAATCTGATTTATAAATTTTATCTTTCCCCAGTTAGCTGCCTAGGTAATATGAAATTAATTTTTTATACAGGAAATATCCATTCATTATTACTTCAGAATATATTAGGCCTAAGTCTGTTCTGAAATAGGTGTAACTCCATAATTTGAGAAGTCAGAATCAAGCCCAGTATGCTATACTCAGTGTATCAAATGATTTAGAGTCTTTTTCCCACCTGCATAGAGAAGGCTTCTGACATTCATGTATACTTCAGGCCTTTGGCTTGAAAGACAGTTTTCAAATACTAAATTCAACAGAATATCACGCTTCTGTTATACATATTTGACAGGATTAGATCTTTCCCAAGAGCAAAACAAAGCCAAATATCCCTGAATCCCTCAGAGTTTTCACGAGACATATTTTTCTGCTTAACATGCACACTTTCAACAACATCATGCTTCAGCCATGAAAGAATTGTGGTCTCCCAAAAAGTTAAGCTACTGAACTTCTATATAAATGAAAGTGTTTTCTTTTAAATAACATAAGAGCACTCATCTACTACACAGAAACAATTTGCTTTGAATTTGCATGCATGGTGACCAGATCTGCTGCTTTATTTATTTTTTAGTTTATTTATTGTTACAACTTTTTAAGGATTAAAAAATAAAAGATAAATTAAGATAAAAATATTCAAATAAATCTGTAATCAAATAAATCAAATTATAAAGATTGTATGGTATGTGCAACTGAATAGACAAAAGTATTGGTCTGGTCAAAAAAATGTTTCATTAAATTTGAAAGCTTAGAAGTTCACAGAGTTCAAACCATTCTATGTTTTTAAAGTATTATAATTTGGTTTTCTTTTAAATATTAGATTTTTTATATTGTTTATACAGTAGCTCAGCAAGGTGAGTGGAGATCACAGAACGGATAAGTCAGCGTACTGCATCAGAGTGAATGTGATAATTTGGCTTTGGGTCCCATGCTTGTTCTTTTTCTGTCTGTCCTTGCCTCTATCCACTCAGCTCACCCCATGTCTATCCCTGTTCCTAACCCCAGACTCATCACAACTGAGATCTGATCATTGCCTCTTCCCTGTCAGTCAAAGCTATCCTTAGTCTTGTCCTTATCCTAAAGATAACAGGTCTGCTGAACTCTACTTCTGTCTGCTACCAGCCCATATCTACCCTGCCATCTGCTCTATACTAATCTAATATAATCCTCAAAAAAACCTTCTCTTGCAAATTCCTGTTCTATTGCTCATGTGATTGCTAATCCAAAATCCAAGAATGTTTCTGCTGTCAGTCAAACTTTGGTGCTGTTTGAAGGGGCTTCTTTTCTGACCTGCCAGCAAGGTTGGTCCTGACTAGGCATAACTGAAATTATGTGTTAGAAAGGAATTAGCTCCCTGGGAAATGGTCGTTATACGATAATGGGGCTTGAGCAAAGTCATGGTGGGAAGGGGGGGCTTTGCCTGTGGAGAGCTTCCAAAGGAGTGTGAATTAACTTTAGGCTACCTGCTTCTGTAGAAAATAGAGCTTCGCTCTTTAGACATGTGTGAAATGAAAGCATAAATACATTGTACTGTTAGAACTTACTGAAGTGGTTGGGTGTGATTAGTGAATACTTCTGTCACCACTGTGTTTTGAGGACTTCCTGAGCTCCTTTGCAAAAGCAGAAAGCTATCCCTTATAGCCCATTGAAACTACTCTGCCCAAAAACTCTACTGCAACAAGGTCAGAACTCAACTCCAACCATAGCAATGTGACAGATATAGCGACAAAACGTTGTTTTATGGCATCTAGTCTTCCCTCACCCTCCATGACACTTTCCTTCCTTCTACTTCCAAAAAGCTTCCACTGTTTCTGCCCCTCTTTGAAGGGGCTCCCATCTTAATGACCTTTTTATCTCCACCTTATCTCTGTTCATCTCATTCAAACAACTTAGTTCAAGTGTTATCTCTAAGCTGCTTACACTGAGATTGACTTCTTTACTCCTAATTTGTCCCTTCATATGCCAAGTAAAAAAGTTATATTATCTTTTTGACATCTTCTCATACTTTTGAAAGGAATTCAGAAGACAGCAAGAATAGAATAACATAGCATAGCATAGCATAGCATAGCATAGCATAGCATAGCATAGAATATTTCAGTTGCAAGGTACCACAATGATCATCTAGTCCAACTGCCTGACCAATTCACAGATGACCGAACGTTAAAGTATGTCATTAAGGGCATTGTCCAAATGTCTCTTAAACACTGACAGGCTTGTGGCATCGACCACCTCTCTAGGAAGCCTATTCCAGTGTTTGACCAACCTCTTGGTAAATAAATGCTTCCTAATGTCTGGTCTAAACTCCCCTGGCAGAGCTTTGATCCATTCCCACACATCCTATCACTGGATACCTGGGAGAAGAGATCAGCACCTCCCTCTCCACTTCCCCCCCTCAGGAAGCTGTAGAGAGCAATGAGGTCACCCCTCAGCATCCTCTTCTCCAAACTAGACAAACCTAAAGTCCTCAGCTGCTCCTCACAAGACATTCCTTCTAGACCTTTCACCAGCTTCGTTGCGTCCTCTCAACACATTCAAGGACGTTCACATCCTTCTTAAATGGTGGGGCCCAGAACTGCACACAGTACTCGAGCTGAGGTTGCATGAATGATGAATAGAGAGGGATAATCACCTCTTTTGACCTGATTTTACTGTGTTTGGTGCACCCCAGAAAAGAAAAGGTGCAATTTCATTGCATTTGGTTCCTGGTTATAAAAGTCTCTGGGTCTTCTCCTTGCATAACCAGAGATTATGCATTTGGTCCATCATGTCATCCCATGTGTCCCTGACATCAGCCTTGGCACAGTTCCAGAATTGCTCCAGTACCTTTAAGTGCTGGAGGAAGCTGCGGAGGGCAGGCAGGTAGCAGGCAAGGGTGTTGATTAGATAAAATCAGTGCACTGTACCTGAACTGAGGCCTTTAAATATATCACACAATACAGCAGCCATTGCTTTCTAAATGAAAGCTCATGTTCAGCCTGGATGTATTTGCATGATATATAAATTATCCTTTCATTTTACTGGAGAATAATGTAGCCGAATATATATTTAAGTTTAAATAATAAAATATATTCTCCATTTTCTACTCTGTTATGTTTTATAGTTTAAAATAACTGATGATACTCAGAATTGCAGGGCCTAGCGATCTTCTTTGAGACAAATGGAAGTTACAGACTTTCTCTGGCTTGGTAGCTTGCATTTAAAATGCTGCTTTTATGGTTTTCTCTGTATTATGCTTACCTTTATTAATATTAAATTAATAATCTCTATTAATATCAATATATGTTGACATTTATTTTTTTTTTTCTATTATTAGTATGCTCTTTCTTTTGCTGAAAAATGTAACTTGTTCAATGGTTTCAACAGAAACTGAGCTTTTTGTCAGGTAGCAAATTAACGAGGCTAGTTATCCTTGGTATATTTTTAACAAAGTAGTGCTGAAGCAAAACTGGCTGAGGGAGAAGACTGAGAAGGACTCTTTTAATACAGCTATATGTTGTTTCTGCTAAAGAGCATGAGTATAATTCCACTTTTTTCAGCTAGATGCTTGCAATTACTGACCATACATAGCACATTCAAACCTCACAATTTGACTGCCTGCCTTATCACTCTGGCACCAACTCCTTCCTGCTGCGCCACTGCGTTGAACCTTGACCTGTAGAGATTATCTCAGCCTAGAGAAAGGAGTAGTTTCATCTCCCAGCCCTTTTGTTCTAATCTTTTCTTCTCAGACTTTCAGGGATGTTACCAGAAAGTGTAGCGTCTGTTAGTACTTTGGTGACTTTTTTATATTTTATACTTGTACTTTCCTCCAACAAAATAGTATTTAAATGATACCTTCTGGAAAGTGAAACAGTATGATGGGTTTGTAACTGATAATATGGTACTAGAAGATAATCAGTTGTTGTTGAAGTTAAAACATTCGTTAAACTGATGGCAAAACTACAAGAGCATTACTGTAATTCCGAACACACATAGTCAAAAGACAACAGCATGACTGAGGATTTTAAATTGAATGTGATATCAAGTAATATGCAACAAAATTGCTTGAAAAGAATCATGCCAATCAATAAAAGGCATTTTATTTCTCTGCTTTATATCTAATATTGCCATCCATTCAGATACTGGTTATTCCCTTCTGGCTACAACGGCACACACTTTGATGTTGACATGTGGTGAAAGAAAGGACTGTATTTATCACAGCAGTGGCAAATACTCCAGTGTAACACTTTTGCCCAAAACTACACTAAATTATAACTGAATAGCACAAAACTAAATGAATTATAGAAGAACAGGATCTGACACTTTTTGGATTCCAACTGTATATAAGAAAGACAAATTAGACTTTGTGGTTCTAAATACCTTTTAAAATAAATGTGGTGGATCCTACCTATATGCACTTACATCAGTGTCGATATGCCTCCTTGATTTCAAGAGAAATAAAACCGAACTGTGACTGATGGAGCATGAGCAAAAGTATACGCAGTTTTCTCACTTCCCTGGATCATCAGACTCAAATTTTTCCAGGTTTTATTCGCTAGAACGGCGGGTTTACTCCTTTTTTCATTTGCTACTAGGCTTACAAGTATGCAAAACTTAGGTTTCATTCCTCAAGAGGAACACAGATGCCAATAGGTTATATGGTCATACAGGAAATCTGCAGCGGAGCCCAAAGCAAAGCCTACAGGATCTAGCCCCATGTACAATGTGCTAACCAACTCCCCTGTTTGAACCATTTCGGTGCAGTTTCCTAAGCAGCCTAAGCATAAGATGCTCCCAAGCTCATCTGTATTGTAATGCCTATTTATCTCTTTTGGAGATCCTCAGACTGATGTATCCTCCTCCCAAACCTGGCAGAATATTATTCAGTGCTCTCCTACCCCGATACCTGCACACGTTTCACCTTTGTACCCATTTCTGTTCAACCATTCTCATCTAATTATTCACCCAGTTCTGTAGGTTGGAACTCTCAACAGGTTTGAAAGTTACAAAGCACCAAGCACATGCTTTTGGCCACTGCCCTTTTAAAATCCAGATGGTGAATTGATTATCTCAGTCTGACCTTGATAAAATCCATGCAGCTGTGAGCCTTGGCACCAGCTAATGGAGATGAATAACTCCCAGTTGCTCTGGTGACTTCTCACGTGTCATAAACAGACAACACTGTTTATCACATGTATTAACCTACCTTGCATTTTATCTAACAGTTTAATTGTGAATCAACAAAATACACATTTCTAGGATGTGTTTGGGCCTTTAAATATTTGCCAATTAATTACAATCTGCATGTACCATATTGTGCTCTGAATTCAAACATCTGCTCCGTGTTCTAGATGTTCTGGAAATCGTGTATTTTTAGTTTGCATTTTCACCCAGCTCAGCAAAAGCAATGCCATGCCAGGACTCACATGCTTCCCAGACTCGGGCATTCAGCTTGCTGTCAGGACATATATGCATATATCCTCAATTATCTACGTGTGGGAGCTGACCCTTTCGTCAGACACAAACTTTCCTTTAATGAGGCTCTGAATCAGCTGACTTGACAAAGCTAATTGTTAAGTTTCCTCTCCACAAATAAAACACTTTGCATTTTATCTTAACTACAGTATTGTCCAGTGACTAAATGTGAATAGTTGTTATAATAAGCCATTATTGCTGCAGAGACTATTTGAAGTTTATCTTGTGCGGAACACCAGAATAGAGGGCTGCATGTGCTTTGTTTTACTGAAGCT
Source organism: Nyctibius grandis (assembly GCF_013368605.1). NCBI lineage: Eukaryota > Metazoa > Chordata > Aves > Nyctibiiformes > Nyctibiidae > Nyctibius > Nyctibius grandis. Next base: position 83,640,216 of record NC_090660.1, read on the forward strand.
TTTAAGTTGCTCAGTGAACTGTGATCTTTAAAGAAGCTTGACTTTGATAGCTTTATGTCCTATCAGATTTACATCAAAGCCACTGCTAAGCAAGGTTCCCATTACTGTTCAGATAGCTGTGTTAATTAATTATAAGCAATACAAGATGACATGGCTGTGTCCCACCATTTTTTCCTTCTCTTCTTCAAAGCTCAGTCTTCATTCCTTCTCCTGAAGTCCATGTGCAACTCCAAAGCCTTTCATTAGGGAAGGGAATTCCAAAAGGATATCTCAATGTCACACTCCCTCAGGTTCACCCACATCGTTAGAGGACTCAGTCTCTGGCCAACAGTGATACCAGTTTGTACTTGCATTCGCAAAATTTACTATTGTATTTTTTTTGCAAGCTGTGAATTTCTTAAATGCAACTGGACTTTTAATGTGCTACATTTGTTAGAAGGCAGCAGAATGAGATGGATACTGGACCTGCCTTGGTGTCTGACTGGGCTTGTAATGGCCTTTCATTCTTTTGTTTATAAAGGTCTATAAAAGGTTGGAAATCAGTGTCATGAAATACCAGTGGCAGGGATGTGTGTGTGTGTGTGTGTGTGAAGGGGAGGAAGAAGTATGTAAGTCTTCATAGAACATATTTGAAATGCAGGGTTAAGGACAAAAACCATGAACAGTTAAAAGACAGAAGGATGTGTCTGCATATGAAAAAAAAGACCATTTCAGAAAAAACACAAAAAAATAGGGTTCTTTTTGGTCTTATGTGGGTCATTTAGGGCATAGAAGGAAACTTGAAAGATCATAATATTTATCACAGTGAGTTCTCTGACAAGCATCTGCAGCTTTGTGAAACAGGACATTTTTCACTGATGAAAATCTGCTGCTCTGATTCATTGTCATGTAAAGGGCTCCATCCTGTTTAAATACACTTATCAAAAGTACAGTCCTACAATGGACCTTTGTAGTGCCTAGAAGCTGGTACCGCAGGGTCCAGGCATGGCTTTCCTCTCTTTCTAGTTGCCAATGGGAGCAGGAAACCAGATGCTGGAACATGGATTCTCTAGTGTTCAGCAAAAAGAAAATTAGCACATCTAGCCACAAATGATGCATTTTCTTTGTCATTCCAGAAGGTAGCTTTGTGTTTTTAGCTCTGAGTTTGGTGATCTTCGATATCAGAGAGGACTTCCAACAGATCCTCTCCAAGAAGCCTGTTCTCAAAAAGCTTCAATAAGCAAAACAAACCCGAAAGAGTATTTTCAAAATACTGAGCCCAGAGAGTCCTTTCTAGAATAATCTAATAGAGTCTTTCCAACAGTCATATCCTTGTTGTCCAGTTCAGCTGCAAATTTCAATATACTATAGAGCTGCAGTAGATTAAGTTATCAATTAACTTACCCATTCCTTGCTCTGTTACTCTTTTCACTAAATTGAATTTACTTTGGATACATTTATTAAACAAAATAATTGCAGGTGCAAACACTCCAGCCTTAGGGAGAACTTAACACAGCAGTGTTAGCCAGGGAGAGGGAAGAGATTTGAGAGTACAAGATAAAGGGTGAAAAGTTAGTCAGAACACGGGTCTAGATTAAAACACAAGCCCAAAGACAAATGACAAGTTCAGCAGAACAAAAATAACTGGTTTGACTACATTACTGTAAGTGCAGGTCACCTTCTAATCTTTCTATCACTTGGCTAAGATGTGTCTTTCTAATGGAATATTAATCTACTTTAGTTGTAATTAGTAAAACCAGTCATCACTTAAATAACAGACATGCAAGATAACTCTCAAGAAGGCTTGCATTTGGCCTTCTAATTGCGGCAATGAACTTGCACAGCTCTCCTTAATGGCGGCTGTAACTATTATTCAACAAGGTTTTAAAGAAAACATTAACAGGCAACACGTGCACGCCATCAATCATGTGCGCTCTCACAGGTACAGCCTGAAGGTCACTTGGAACATCAGGTTTGTTTTTTTAATCTATATGTCAAAGGGCTTGTAACTCACTGGCTGCTCTAGGAGCAGAGCTAGCCAGGGCCATGCTTTATTCACATGTTCCCTGGTGTGCCTCATGGTGAAAGCAAGCAGCGTTGCCCAGCCATGAGTGCTGGACACCAAAGATATACTCAGATGATTTTCTAAATCGCAAGAGTCCAGCACAGGCTCTCTGCTCTTTTCTTTCTTCTTTTTTTTTTTCCTCCTAGTGAAAGCATACCAAATGCTCTCTTAGCAATTATGAGATTTTTATGGCTTAAAATAATTATGCACTAGTCTCTGGAGCTTAATATATATTATTTAATAGTACCTTCCTTCTTGCCTTCTGGCCACAATATGTCTACAGTGACCCCTCATCAAATGGCAGTGTGGTGTAGACATTAATTTTAACAGTGAAACTCTTGCACATTACATAATCCACATTATTCTCAGCACTGTCCCATGAAATTAACCTCCTCGATAATTGCAATATTGCACAGAGTCATTAAAGTTCAGTTTAAATCAGTTCAACCAATACACACACAGTTTCACTGGGAGAAGTGGAATATCAGTCCGAGACCTGAAGTCTCTGAAGAAATTATCAGCCATACCCATGCCTTGTGTCCAGTAAAAATAAATTTTGACACTTTGAACACTAATGTTCACCAAGAGCCTTGGAAGATTAAAATACAGATTGCCTGCCGTGCTTCAGATATATTCCTGCAGACACACTCTTCAATACTGCAGTCCAGTAGCTACTGAACAGCATCTTACCATACTTTATGTATCTTTATGTATGTAGATACCAGAGAGCTACAAACAATGGTGAAAACCTACTGTATGTCCAGAGCTCCAATCCCACTAATATTTTTTTTTATACATACTAAAAATTCAGGAGCTACAGCTCATTGCCAGCTTTCTGCGCTCGAAAATAAAGATCAATGGCAAGAATCATAGGGAGGAAGAGAGAGAGGAAGGAAGGAATGCACAGTGGACCAGAATAGAATAATTTTTGTGTTTAGCCTTCCTATTGGTAAGTCATTACAGATGACTAGAAATATTTTCACAAAAGAAAATTTCATTTAAAATGTCCCTACATCAAGCATGAGTGACTTTGCTCAAATATATGCACTAGCTCATAGGTGATGGATTTTAATAATGGAAAAAAGGAGATAAACTCTTTTGGCACATGCACCTTTTAATCATATGAGTTTGAAAATATTTGAATCCACCATGACGAAGCATGGCTCATGGCAAACAACGAGTGCGTGTAGTGAGGGAGGCTCAGATCTTGTTCCAAAGTCCATGGCTTCAGCTCATGTATGCTGAAGATGTAGGAGTGTGGTAAAAGCAGAACAAATAAAATTCCCATAAAAGTTTATTACACACCCTGTTTTGGCTACAATGAACTTTGGCAAAGGGTGACAAAAATAACCTATTCCTTGGGTCACGTTGTACTTACTTATACATTTCGTCATCTCACTTTTCCCTCCCCCCTCTCTGGAAATGCTCTGATAAGTGTAATGAAAGATGCTCAACAATCTTAAGAGCAATGAGTTACTCTTACCTGATCTGAAGACACAAAGAATTAACCCAAGATACTTTCTCAGCTATGAAGAGAGAAAAGATAAAACATAGGGGAAAGTGACAGAATCAGAGAATCATAGAATTGTCTTGATTAGAAAGGATCTTTAAGATCATCAAGTCCAACCAATAACCTAGCACTGCCAAGTCTACCACTAAACCATGTCCCTAAGCACCACATCTACACGTCTTTTAAATACCTCCAGGGATGGTGACTCCACCACTTCCCTGGCCAGCCTGTTATAATGTTTGATAACCTTTTCAGTGAAGAAATTTTTCCTGATATCCAATCTAAACCTCCCCTGGAACAACCTGAGGCCATTTCCTCTCGTCCAATCACTCATTACCTGGGAGAAGAGACCAACACCCACCTTGATACAACTTCCTTTCAGGTAGTTGTAGACAGCAATAAGGCCTCCCCTCAGCTTCCTTTTCTCCAGGCTAAACAACCCCAGTTCCTTCAGCCATTTCTCATAAGACTTGTGCTCTAGACCCTTCACCAGCTTTGTTGCCTTTCTTTGGACTCGCTCCAGCACCTCAATGTCTTTCTTGAAGTGAGGGGCCCAAAACTGAACACAGTATTCGAGGTGCGGCCTCACCAGTGCCAAGTACAGAGGGACAATCACTTCCCTAGTCCTACTGGCCACACTATTTCTGATACAAGCCAGGATACTGTTGGCCTTCTTGGCCACCTGGGCACACTGCTGGCTCGTATTCAGCCGGCTATCGACCAACACCCCCAGGTCCTTTTCCACCAGGCAGCTTTCCAGCCACTCTTCCCCAAGCATGTAGCAGTGCATGGGGTTGTTGTGCCCCAAGTGCAGGACCCGACACTTGTCCTAGTTGAAACTCATACAGCTGGCCTCTCCCCATCAATCCAGCTTGCCCAGATCCCTCTGCAGAGCCTTCCTACCCTCAAGCAGATCAACATTCCCACCCAACTTGGTGTCATCTGCAAACTTGCTGAGGGTGCATTCGATCCCCTTGTCTAGATCATTGATAAAGATATTAAAGAGAACTGGCTCCAACACTGAGCCCTGGGGAACACCACTTGTGACCAGACGCCAACTGGATTTAATTCCATTCACCACAACTCTTTGGGCCTGGCCATCCAGCCAGTTTTTTACCCAGCAAAGCGTACGCCCATCCAAGCCATAAGCAGCCAGTTTCTCCAGGAGAATGCTGTGGGAAATGGTATCAAAGGCTTTACTAAAGTCCAGGTAGGCAACATCGACAGCCTTTCCCTCATCCAGTAACTAAGTCACCCTGTCATAGAAGGAGATCAGGTTAGTCAAGCAGGACTTGCCTTTTATAAACCCATGCTGAGTGGTCCTGATCACCTGGTTGTCCTGTACGTGCCGTGTGATGGCACTCAAGATGATCTGCTCCATAACCTTCCCCAGCATCGAGGTCAGACTGACAGGTCTGTCGTTCACCAGATCTTCCTTCCAGCCCTTCTTGTAGATGGGCACCACATTTGCTAACCTCCAGTCACTTGGGACCTCCTTGGTTAGCCAGGACTGCTGATAAATGATGGAAAGTGGCTTGGTAACAGTAAATAGAAAACATTCATACAATACTATCAATTTGCGTGATGCTTTTCACAGAGAGATGACGTACCGCAGCTTTGCAGTGGGATCAGGAAGGGCTGGGTGGGCAGCAGTACGGTGCAGCTAGGTGCTAGCACTGACAGAAAAATTCAGGCTGACAAATATTAGTACCTCTCATATCAAAGTGCAAAAGGCTTCAGGAGTACAGCGACCTCCAGATTGCTGCCCCATAGTCCTTTCCAAAATCTCACCTCACAGCAGGAAGAACTACAGCTAGATCTGCAGAAAACAATACAGATATATCCTATTTTATACTCAGTGTTCCTGAGAATAGGTCAAAATCCCACAAAACCCGACATCCATAACAACATTCAGCTTTGAGAAAACTGAATTTAACCTAGATTTTTTCTAGGTTTAAGGGGAATGTTGGTGACATCTGATTCTAGGTAAGTAAAACTTATGCAGAGAAATTAACTCAGACCCAGTTTATAGGAGCAGATAATGACTATTTCTGTGATATATTAGATTTATCCACGTCTATGAAACCAGAAGAAGATCTGCCATTTAATCAACTTAAAGTCACATAGTTTTACAGTTTTAATTGAAATTATGCATAGAAACAGCTTTTCTCAAAGAAAGTTTGTTCTGAACACTCTTTAAATAACTTGCGGTAACACAAAGTATACCCTCAAGAATAAAAGGTATAGTGTTAATACAGATTGGCATAATACAATAATGTTATCATTTTCTGTTACTCTATTAAAAGAAAACAGATTGTTGTGACTACATTAGCAAAGTGTGATTTGAAGGGCAATATCTTTCTTTTAGTCAGCTGAGGTAACTGGGAGAAAAATCCAACGAACCAAACAGGTGCACTTCAGGCAAAACTGCAACCTTTAGTTTAGCACAGATTGAAAAAAAACCTGCACTGAATTTAACTAGGTTATGTTAATGAGCTAAACAATCTGAAAGAGAAGATGTTGACGTCTGTAGAGGACAAGAGAGTTTAAGAAGAGATCAGAGAGAGAAGGAGATAGAGACAAAATGATCTTCAGTGGAACCTTGAAGTGTTTGCAGGCAGACAGGGGACGGGGAAGCTACGATGAACCATAAAAGCAATAGCCCTGTTCTGTGACTTTGAATCTCATCAGAATAATGACTTTTTATTCCTAGATTCAACTCCGGAAGGTGCTTCTTGCCTCCCTTCAGGACCAGAAGCAGTTCAGTGATGCTGTGTTTTGTCTGTGAAAAATACAAGATTTTATGTCACAGTATTTGTAAAACATTAGTTATCTCAACTTTTCCTGCTGGGGAAAAGCCTAATCGAATCAAATTCACTTATAAATGCTCTGCTTGTTAAAAAATACTGAACTGAGTCAAATAACAAAGGCAATCTGAAACTGTGTGATCCTGAGGATTCATTTATCAATGCAAATGATTTACTGTGTTACAGCTGGAAGGTTATTTCACAACATCTCAGTGATACGATATCTCAGTCTACATCATACTCACTATTGGGTAAATACTAGTACAGGAGTCATAATGAGTACCCAACACGGCTGGTTAAAATCTAGCTTAGGCATGGCAGTGCCAGGCTGAAGTCACCACAGTTATCTTACCCTTACTCACATTCCAGCAAAATCTGTGAAGCATTGCCTAGCCTAACACACATTTGGGTAGAGGGTTTTTTTTCCCTCTTGAAGCAATGTTAACACAAAACATGATTTCCAAAAGTAGCTTGTGGGAGCCGGTCCTAGGTGACCCTGGGACAAAAGGGTAGAGGCTGTATTTAGCTGCTGGTTCTTGAGTCATAGGGAAGTCACAGCAGAAGTGTTACTGCAATAACAATTTGACTGTGTAGGGAAGGATGCAGTGGTACCTCTCTCCATAGTTTTGCAAGTTCCATTCAGGAAATCCCTGCTCTCTGAGATGAAACATCATCACTCACTGAACTACAAAGTTAGTTTTCCACTATAGTGCCGGATATCCTATATGGAGACATCCTGTGGGAGCAGGATGAGGCTGGAAGAAAGAGCGTGAACATTGAGTCTGTTTGACTTCACCTTGGAGTCACCTTTTACAAAACATTGCAGTTCAGAGAATGTTTCTGATGGGCTACATGAGAATAATCAGTACTTCACGGCATAGTACTTAGGGAATGATCTAATTAACCTGCATGTAATAGAGAATATTTCTTTCATATTTAGAAACCAATGCTACTTACAATTACCTTCACAAGAAGCATAGTTCTAACCAGCATTTAACACACACACATAAAATAGAGCATATTTAGATACAAGCTACTCACTTTCAACAATTGAATTAAGCTGAACACATGGTATTCCTGACTTCCTAAAAACAAAAAGTGACATTTAACTCCCCCCACCCCATTTTTTTTTTCCCCGGAGACCGTTATAGACTCAACATGTCCACACATTGGTAATTAGCACAAGGAACAAAATGTACCTTTCTTTTCCTCTTCCTCAGAGAATACATCACACTAAACTGTTTTCAAATAGGTAATAACATGACACTATTATTCTTTACATCACATAAATACTTGCTCTGTTATCTCATATTTTAAAGTGATTTTCCAGGTGAGAACATTGGTAGCAAATAAACACCTGCATGTTTCCTGTATGGAACTGCTCTCATACACCAAGTAGAATAAAAACTGTCAAGATCTAAATAATGATACAACTTCTTTAATGAAAGCAGATTTATTGGATATTTTATTTGTGTTTTGAATGATTTTTTTGGTTTCCATTTGTGTAGGAAGTTTTCTTGTGAGGGAAAAAAAAATCCTGAAATAAAGCTTTTGTCTTCTCCCAGACCTCAGTCGCCCACGATGGTACCAATTTGAAAGTAAAGTACAGAAGAATTTTCTTCTGAAACCCCCGTTTGTCAAGTATATTAACACTTGTTTCCTACAAGCAACCTATTATTTTCTTACATCGTTTCTGCACTGAGAAGTAGCCAAGTGGCTGAAAAGTGCCATCTACTGCCTCTGGTAGAAATAGCTGAGGCTGAGCAGTCGCACCATGACTGGAAGAGCAAAAGAAGTTCTGGCATGGTCCTTCTCAGGCCACTACAGGAAGGACTGGGAACTTGGAGAAGACAAAAGCACTTTCTCCCTTAATTTTGATGCTATATCAGTCCCGCGGGTTTTTATTTGTAGCAGCAATAAGATATTTTCCACTTGGAGAAATGCACTTCAGCAGCACTGACCTTTTTCATGGAGTGCATCATCTGGTACATCATGACCGTGGCTTTAAAAACCACTAATGCATGTAGTTAGCTCTATTTTGTATGTACATACATACCTATGTATTGGTATATATACACAGATCATCCACTATGTTGCTTTTTTTGGCCTTGGCATACTGGAAATAATTTCATTTGTACTTCCTTAGCAGCACAGTTGAATTTAAGTCAGTTGTCAGACATTAAAGTTATGGACATGAATCTGGTTTCTACATCTATTTCCTGATTCCTTTTGCTCTATAACTTCTTACCTCTGACGGCTTTAAGACCCCATTTCTACACAGCAGACAAAAAACCTTAGCTTGTATCCCTGTGAACTTCAGAGGAGTTATCCTGGTGTGGCCATTCCAGTTCACTCAGAGAGTACCTCTGCCTGTGGTTGTTTTTGTTGCTCTACTCCTGCTAGTGTACTGACATCCTAAATCTGAAAAAAAACCCCACTTTTCCTTCTTATTCCAAGAAGAACTTGTATCTCCTAAAATAGAAGATGTATTGCGTGCAGGTTTTGTGAAGGCTGGGTGGCAGCGCACTAAACCACCACAGTTAGAATAGTCTTTCCCAGCTCCTTGACAGCTGGAGGACTTTCCAATTCCTAAGGATGATAATGAGAAGAAGGGGAAGCAAAAAAAGAAACAGAGGAAAGGTTGCTGGGTGCAGCATCGCTGCAGGATCTAACAAAGGAACTTGAAGACTCCAAATCATATATGCAAGTGTTGAAACAGACCTAAATCCACCAAATTTGTGTACTTGTGTTTTGTCAATGGTTTATTTTTAGCCACTTTAAACAAATATTAAGTCTCAGAGACATATGGTTGACAATTAATTGAACAGGAAAGTATTTATCATGGGACATAAAGGGTCTGAAGGGAACTGACTGTATGGAACAACTTAATGAGAAATTTTGGCTCTTACATGCAGAGGATTATCAACTACTGCTCAGATCTTGCTCCAAAATTTGGTGACATTCAGAATTAGTGGATTACTTTTCTTACAAGAGCATATATACGTTCATTTGGAAGGAGCATGGGACGGCCCACATAATAAAACCTGAAAGTCTTGAATATGTTGGGCAGGTGGTTCCAAAAAAATACATCATTTTTTTACTTCACTCCACCATATGCTATTTTATATACTTCACACACTGCATACTTTCTTGAAAATGTGCCAAATACAGAAACTAAAATGATGATATTTTCCAAATTGTCTGTTGTATTTGTGCATCCCAGCTGAATTCAATCAAGAGTTCACATCCTGTAAAAGATAAAGCTACTTATACTGCAGATGATGTGACAAATACTTCTTGTCATGGCAGAGAGACTTGAGACATCACTTATCAGTCAGTTCAGCTTACTTTTCCCCCAGTTGGCTGAAACGAACCTCCATCTACCTCATTTTGGAAGAAGGTGCTCAGCTATTTATTGCCTTGTAGTTGAGTTTCAGTATTCGCTCACTGAAGACGCAGTACCTTCCACCTGAGGATACAATAACACTTTAAGTCAATTTGTCTAGTTTAACTTCAGTCACACTTTCAACTAAATTGAACAGCACATACAACAGATATGTAAGTCCTGTGAGAGAAAACGTTTGAAGTTTAGATGATGGCTACATTCAAATTACAGAATTACAGCATTATCTGTCTGATACACATTTCTGAAGAAGATTTTATGACATATAAAAGGATAAAATTCAATCTGTGATCTCTTTAGAAGCTGAACTGTGTTTATTTCCCCTCACCACCACCACACTTTTTTCTTATATGTTTTTATGTACTCAGTATTTCTCTTAATAGCCTAGCCTGAAAAGTATATTTAATGTGATGCAGATTTATAGCAGGAGAAAAGTTTAAAAAAACCACCCTTAACATTTCTATATATACAGTTTACTCTGGAAACAAGTTGGCTCAAGGAATTAAGCCAAGAACAAGCTCAGCTGACAGCTGATTTTTGTTTGCTTTGTGGCAAAAGAAAAAAAATATTTTAATTGATAAAAAATTTAGATGTCACTGAAGTTGCAACATGAACTACATATATCAATGAAGTGTAAAGCCATTTGTTCTCTTATTTATCTTCAGGACGTTTGTTACAGCCATAAACCACTTTGCAGCTCTTGACACATAAAGAATTGTCACGGTTTAAAGCTGGGCCGGCTATTAAACCTGTGGCAGATGCTCTCTGTAATCCCCCCCCTACTCCCCCCAAAGGGAAAGGGAAAGGGAAAAGGGAGAGAGACTTCTGGGTTGGAAAGTTAAAACAGTTTTAATAAACTATAATAATGGAAAAGAGTATCATAATAGAAATAATCAAATATATACAAATATATATACAAAACCAAGATTGAGCTCCCCTGAAGTCAGCCACGTCACCACCGGCACTGCAGGGCAGGCTCCGGGAAGGCCCAGGCTGGGCCTAGCGACGGTCGAGAGCTGGATTCAGGGATGCACGGATAGGGATCGGGGGCAGCAGGAAAACAGACGGAGTCCTCCTTGGACACCGGCCATAGCAGAAAGAGAGCGAGACCCTCGTGATCCCCCCGCTTTATACTGAGAATGACGTGTATGGGATGGAATACCCTCGTTGGTCAATTTTGGGTCACCTGCCCTGTCTGCTCCCCCCTGCAGCTGCGACCCCCCTTCGGCTCTTCACTCATAAGCAGTGAGGAATTCAGCAGTGACCTTGGTTTCTCTCAAGAACAAGTACAGCAAGAGCCTTTCTGCACAACATCCCTACTGGTGCCTCAGCGATAACTACAAACTTCGAACGTTATCAGTCCTGGAAGCACTGTCTGCACAACATGCAGTTAGTTTCAGAAAGTGCAGTTACTTAGAGGAGACTTAGCTGAAAGTAAAAATCACTGAAAGGAAAATCGGCCTGGTTTAGGCCAAACCAGGACAAGAATTTTCCCCTATTATCTGATAAGCCAAATTACTTATCTCCACAATTCTTTGAAAAAGTTTCTGATATGCCAATGGGTATAGGAAATGGCTCATTACTCTATTGGTGAACATAAACAAAAAGCGATTGTTTTGTCAAAATTAATAAATGGACTACAACTAAAACTATAAGTGAGAGACAGTTATAGTTGTATACTTCTCATGAACAAAAAATAAAGACATTTGTCAATACACTCCAATATTACTATTAATCCATTCCATGGTTTGGATTTGAGAATGAGATTCCTGAAGATGCTGACTGGAAGAGAATTGCAAGGAAGTCCCTTGAAATCCAGAGGGACCATGACAGGCTTGAGAGCTGGGCCTGTGCGAACCCCATGAAGTTCAACAAGGACAAGTGCAAGGTCCTGCATGTGGGTCGGGGCAATCCCAAGCACAAATACAGGCTGGGCGGAGAATGGATTGAGAGCAGACCTGAGGAGAAGGACTTGGGGGTGATGGTTGACGAGAAGCTCAACATCAGCTGGCAATGTGCGCTTGTAGCCCAGAAGGCCAACCATATCCTGGGCTGCATTAAAAGCAGCGTGATCAGCAGGTTGAGGGAGATGATTCTGCCCCTCTGCTCTCGTGAGACCCCACCTGCAGCGCTGTGTCCAGCTCTGGGGCCCCCAACATAAGAAGGACATGGAGCTGTTGGAGCGTGTCGAGAGGAGGGCCACGAAGATGATCAGAGGGCTGGAGCACCTCTTCTATGAAGACAGGCTGAGAGAGTTGGGGCTCTTCCGCCTGGAGAAGAGAAGGCTCTGGGGAGACCTTCTAGCAGCCTTCCAGTACCTGAAGGGGGCCTGCAGAAAAGTGGGAGAGGGACTTTTTACAAGGGCAAGTAGTGATAGGAACAGGGGGAATAGTTTTAAACTGAAAGAGGGTAGATTTAGATTAGATATCAGGAAGAAATTATATACTGTGAGGGTGGTGAGACACTGGAAGAGGTTGCCCAGAGCAGCTGTGGATGCCCCCTCCCTGGCAGTGTTTAAGGCCAGGTTGGATGGGGCTTTGAGCAACCTGATCTAGTGGAAGGTGTCTCTGCCTGTGGCAGGGGGTTTGGAACTGGATGATCTTTAAGGTCCCTTCCAACCCAAACCATTCTATGATTCTATGAAATATGAAGGAAAATGAGACTTTTAAAATATTCCTTTTCCGTTTTTTAAAAATTCTGTTCCTCACCAGTGAGGGAAGGAATATTCAGTGTGCTTTCCAAAATGCTGCAATGTGTTATTCTGGAGTCACAAAATTCCAGGGCTGGGAACAACCATGTCACAGCAGACAGAATGAATAAATGCATTGTTATCCCCTGGAGAACAATATATTTAATGTCTGTCTTTCTGTCAATTTCCAGGCCTAGCTTGTATAACGTTAAAATTAATCTATGAAAGGCTATATATTCCCTCTATTCAAAGGGGAAAATAGTAGAAAAAATTCAATCACAAAAACATCTCGTCTACCTCTTCTCCAAAATGCACTTCAAATGCTACCTACCAACAAAGATATGGATAACAAATCTCACAGCAATGATAGTTTTGAAAACTTGGGACAATTACAAATAAGCAGTTCTAAAAAACATCCCGTGCAGATGAACTGAAGCAACCAGTGCCACTGTCATTTCATTCCCACAGTCAAAACATACCACCCTTTGTGGGGTTTTTTTCTCCTGGTATCTCAAAGCCTTTACACGCTGCTTGAATCCTACAGCCTTTCAGAAGGATCATGGAAGTAATTAGGAGCTCTGCACTCCTTTGGTTTCAGTTATAGATACATGCTTCTCATGCATGTCTAACTTCTTCAGTAAAATGAAGAAAATAAACTGTAGAAAAAAGAAGGAAACACCCCTCAAAAACCTACTGCTTCCCCCACATCTGGGATGCAGGATCTCACTGCTTTTCAACAGCTAATGAAACATAAGAAACAAAAATCAGACAAAAGTCCTTAGTATCATCCCTTGACATCTGCCAAAAGTCAGGCAGAAATTACTACAGCTGAAAACTAGATCCCAAAATCAGAAATTAATCTGATCAAAGACTGGCTATTTCCACTGCCTAGCCCTGGCATTGAAGCAATTCTTCAGAAAAGTCAAGCTCCATTCAGTCTCCATGCAGTCAAGTTCAAAAACACAGACTTTTTATATATTCTTGCTTTCTGCCTTATACACTCTTATGGTACACAACTACATTGGTCTTTTTTGCATTATTCTCTCCTCTGCATCCTTCAAGAATCATGTAAAACCATGTAAGTGAAAGAGTGAAAAATTTGTGGGAAAAAATAATATGAAATTGCTGTAGAAGTGGTCTCTTAGAAAAGAAGATGTTCTTCCAAAAACTCTGATGAAAAAGGAGAGGCAAAACTATCTTCATCATGTTTCTAAAAAGCTGCTGAAAAGTTTTGCACCACATGTTCCTCTTCAGTACGAAATAGTGTCTTCCAAGCTCTTCTAACACATAGCGCTCTACCCCCAGAGAAATCTGTTTCTGCTTTCCAAAAAATATAAGGACTGAATTGAAATGTCACATTGAAAAGTTACTAAGAACTATTTTAAACATCCCAGCCTGAAAAGCAGTGCAGCATTTATTGAGTTCCATGTTCAATACAAAAATGAAATCTGTGGAAAGTATATTTCAGTGGTCACACAAAAAGCTCCAGTCCTTCCTCCTGAGAAGGCAGAAACACAAGTGGAAAGTTTTCAAGCATTTATGGTAGGTAAATTTTTTTAACAAGAATGCTATCTTTGGCTCTCATGGTCCCAAGACTGGAACAGCAATAGGACCACTTAGGTGTCCACTCTAGAGTTCTGGCAACCAAAAGGGTTGCACAACAACACTATGGTATCAAGAAGCAGCTCTTAATCTGAACACTGACTCTTGTTTCAGTTGCCAAAAAAGGCATCAGAAATGCAATGTCCTGAGAAGTTCAACAATGGCACACTGAAAGCATCAAAGCCTCAGGTAGCCTTGTGAGTCTGCAAGAAAGAAAGGCCAAAGAACCGAAAATAAAGAGAATGACAGGGAACAAATATGAGTAGAAAAAATTAAAAATTTCTAAAAGAAAAACCAAAGCAAAACTAGCAATGTCATTACCCTATGCTACCCTACGCTTTCCTAGCCATGTCTGAATCTAACACATCACGTTTTCATCTTTATTTCCTTTTATATACACACATATCACATTGTTGATTATATTCCATGGTAGGCAATGCACCACAAATCTATCCAGTTTCAGACCAACTTCAGCTCTGAGATTCTCTTTCTCCCCCTGGCTTTGGTAATGCACCATAGTAACCTTGGCTACAGGGCAGCTATTGATTTGAAATACAAATACAGGGTGAGAGAATTTCACTGTACAACAGGGTTATTGTGACTGATCTGAACAGTCCATGTTTCAGCAGCAAATGCAGAACCCATGTATCTGATGACCTTGTTAGATGTTTTGCACTTCTTTTATTTGTCCATGAACTAACAACTAAGATATAAAAACCAGAATGTACACGTGACATACTATTCTATTAGTGTGGCACAAACATAGTACTACAAAAGTGTACCACCAGAATGACGTATTTTTCCATTGCCAAAATAAAAAGAATGGTATAAAAATCACAAGACCAACAAAACAAAAAAAAATTGTCATCAATGCCACCACTGCAGTTATTGCCCAACAGGAACATGGACAAAACTTCTTAGCACCATTCATGCTCTCCAACTTAGCTCATCCCTCCTACTACCATCATGACTGATGCTCAGGTATTTTTCACCAAGATTTTGATTACGTCATTTTAACTTCATTGTAATAATAGCTCTCACTGCTAGTGTGCTGTTGATTAAAGATGGAGGTCTGACTTTAAAATTTGGTTCAGATGAATTATTTCTTTAGAACAAAAAATTGCCTGGACATAAAGCTGTGTTACAGCAGGTGTAGAATTTTAAAAATATTATTAAATACTGCTATTTAATTATGTTTCAACACTTTTTCACTAACATTGCTTGTGGAATAGTATATTCATTGCAAACTTCATGTAGAAATAACCTTTTCACAGCTGAGTGATATTATATGGTCATTTGTGCTTCAATGGAGTAGAGAGAGGATGCAAAATCATATTCAATCAAAGTAAAATCTTTCTACCTAAGTTTGATTAATGAGCAAAGATGCAGACCAGTGGTGAGTCATGCCCATGGGAGCCTGTGTCTGCCCCTGCACTCAGTCCCTTCCAGGCATGAGCAACTTTCCCCTGTGTGCTCCTCGCAGTCCTCTCTGTCTGGCTCCTTACAAAAACAGACACAGGCTGGACACCTTTCCAGCCAGACACCTGTGGTAGCAGTAATGCCAGTAGAAGTGGAGCAGCATCCAGAAGGATTTGTGCATAATTATCCCTATGTGGTGCTTTCCTCCTCATACTGGTTGCACTTTCTTCTTGGATCAATGAGACTTGGTACTGGGGGGAACTGAATTTTCAGGAATTTTCTGTTCATGATATTGTTTGGGCATAATTTTTCAATAAATTGTACAGATGAAAGTACAGTCACGGATATAGCATATCAAAGCAATCACACTTCATTCCTCATGTTCTTTTCTCCAAAAGATGTTTAAAAGCTGATATGAACCCTTTCAAATGTCTGCAAATTCTTCCAAAATTAATTTTGTAACTTCCTATTTGAAGATCAATTCTGAATTGAACCATGAACACACAGCTGACTTCAAAAACAGCTTTTCAAGCTGTTCAAAGTCTTTTTTACAGAAGTGAGAAAGGTAAAAGTGACTATTCATCAAAGAACAAACCCCAATGTTGGTTCATTCTCAGCCAAGTGACTGCTCTATCTATCAGGCTATAGAGTCAGCCTTTGTCACCAATAACAAAAAATACTTCTTATCAGAGCCCAAGGAATAAAACCCTCATCTGACAAATGCTGTTAGGCCAGTTACCTGAAAGGGGTGATCCCAAGGAGGCTCCACTCTGCTAGAAATGTATCCTCCATAGCAGAGCACAGGGCTGGGAAGGTAGAGTCTTAAATTTACTCAACACAAACAGGCAGAGCTCTTTAATAGTCAAGTCCTCCAAACCAGGAGCAATTCATGCTTTAGGAATAGTGAATCTCAGTCAGGAACGTCACATCCATCAAAAAGGCTATTTCTGAGTGAGTCTGGTCTTAATGAGTACATATTTTCAAATATTATTGCAATAATTTTCTCTTCTATTAAAATTTAATTTCTTCTGGTAAGTGATTGTATTAGTACCTGTGAACAAGAAAATTGTGTGTTATCGTGAAATTTTAATAATTTAATATGACATATTGTACATCCCAGTGATTGTTAAAGAAGGTGTTGCTTTTCTGATGTTGAAGAAATGGGGACACAGACTCCATGTTCTTGTTTGCATGATAAGGACTTTATATTATGTACGTAAAATAGCTTCCATAGGAATACATGTTTAATTTGCTGTACATTTACTAAGTACATTATAATTAATGGAAACTACACATTGAAATATTAGTGCAACATGCTAAAACTTCAATGACTTGCTTACAAATCACTTGTTTCTTTTTTAATGCAATGAAACATAAAGCCACAGGGTAAACTTACATTCCCACCTCTTCCCATTTTACTGGATCCCTTCAATGTCCTTCTTTGCCTAAGAGTGTGAAGTCAGAACTGGAAGATGTGTTTTTATAGAATAAAATTTGTTTGCAACAGATATGTTAGCAAGTCTTGGAATGCATTACATTTAAATGCACAACACTTCCAATAGCAAAAGAAGAGATGTGGCACTGCACGCTCCGTGATTTCACACTAACCACAAGCATCTGGCTGGACTTCTGTAGGAGGGGAGGTTCAGACAAATCCTCAGTCTTTTTCTTCCTTCTCCACATATTTTTGTTTTAGATTCACTAAATTAATTTAGTTTGAATGTACTCCCCAGGATCATCTTGGTGCTCTTCCCCCAGCAGCAAATCTTTGTGCTATGCTAATGTCATGCCAAGAAGTATGATCACAGTTTCTAGGCCAGGTAAGAGGAGAGAAGCAGAGGAGAGGAATCCAGAGTTACTAATGTGAAATAAAACCACAGATCCAAATCCCACTGGTACTATGGAAATCCTTAGTCAGTTTGGATCTGAGCAGGAGAAATGTAAATGAATTTAGGCTTAAAAAATACTCTTTGACCACTTGCTCATGTTCTGTCAGTTAACCCTTTTACTTACATGTGAAAGATAAAAGTGTTCAGGCATTATAGCTGAGATTTTAAAATATGTTCAGCAGTGGCCTTACATTATTTCATTTTCAATTCATGTTTAATTGACTTATTTCACTTGAAAAGGACACTAAATGAAACGCTGAGCATGTATGAACAGATAATATTTTAATAGAAAATATAATTTTAATATAACAATAATATTGAAAACAAATTTAAATAAAAATATTATGAACATGCAGAATAACTCTTACTGTAAAAACCTATTTTTCTTGCTATAGCAAAATAACATTTCCTATCAATGAAAGGCCACTGAGAAGGCCTTATACTTTTATACAAACCTACGTGAACACAAAGTGTTTTCTGAGGAAAATTTGAAAGTTGCAGTAATGTTTCCGTAATGGAAAAATATAGTCTGTTATGTTCAGAGCAGTATGGGAAATACCAGCGGCAAGAAACTGGAGCTGGGATTATGCCAAATTATTTGGGTGCAGTAACGTGAGTATGCCCTAAAGCCTATTCTGTGAATGAAGGACATTTATTACACTTACGTAAATATGATGTAGGAGGTAAAAGAATTTTGATAAAACTATTTTTATCATAACAGTTTGGACATAGATCTTGATTTTCAGGTACATTTGGGAACTGACAATATCCAGGTGCAGACTTCAGTGGTTCTGCACTTCTGTGACCTCTGCTTTGAGCCAGAAATTGAAACATTGAGCTTTCAGGTACAATTACTAGACCTACTGCCTGCATAGGGGGCCTTATTCTCATGGAAGTGATCTGTTTATACTTTGAACTGCATGATCAGGCAAGCAATGACATACAGCTATCTTAAAGGAAAACCGTTTTAGGAGATATGAATTAACATGAAGGATTAAATGATAAATAAAAAAGACTGACAGATAACAGAATATATTCAAAAGAATTCATATATTCAAAATTCAGTCAAGAATTTTATCATCAGTCATCACAGTTTCAAAGGTGTTTTCTCTGGACTACATTAATAATGAAAACCAACAAATATTAAATATATACTCTGCCTATCTATAGGCATCACTTTGCGACGCCAGACACTCACAGGAGAGCATGAGCTGCAACATCATCCTGTAGACAGGAAAATCCTGCAAACATATTGGTGAGGAGTTTGAATTCTGCAATGCACCTGGGCTTCCATTCTAAAACATATTTAGAAGCTGCAGTTCTGATTCAAGTAACCAGCTTGTTTCCAAAATGGGATATATACAGTGGAGTGTGAGAACTCTCTCTGAGGACTTTGTAATTCACATACTTAAAAACCTTTGCAATACACATGGCAAAGACATTTCTGTTTTGAACTTTTCTCCATCTCTGTGATGCTCTGCCTTGCCTATCCCATGCTTGTCTCAGGTGCGGTTTTTAAACACTTGCAAACAGGAATTTTGCAAATATTCAAAATATCTGAAGTATTTTGTTTTGCACAGAGCTAGGACCACTGGTATGCTGCAGAGCATGTTTAGTAGCTTTTATCTCACTTTTGATGGAAGATCAAATAACACTTTTATGCAATTTAGTTTGTGCACCAGCATTTTGAGTACCAGACAGTAACAGGGACCAGTGTATCATGAATCCTAAACAGTTTATCAATTCATTAGTTGGACTAGAGATAACACAATTACTTTATTACCATGTCTGCTTTCTCTTCACACATTTGTAATGAATTAGTTATTAAAATTAGTTATTAGTATTCTTAAATGAAGCTAATGAATTAAAATGTGAATAATTAAGGTTTGTGTATATGCTCGTGTCCCTAATACCATTTTTATGTAGTGTGCTTGTAAAAAGTTACATGAATTCTGAGTTGCCATATCAACCCTTTTGAATTCACATGCGAGTGATTTTGAAAAATTACGAAGAAGTTGTACCATCACTGTGTCCTTTGTATTAAAGCCATCACAATGAAAACCATATATTCCATACATCCATGCATCTGTAACAGTCAGACACATTATGTAAAATGGCTTACTATGCAATAAAGAAAATCAATACTTCATAATATTTAGCAAAGGTGACTGCGAATCTTTGTTAATTACATTTTGCAAACTGCTATGTCCACTAATGAGCCCACAAGCTGATTGAGTAGAATTAGTCCTTTGTATTCAGTAGAGTAATATATCCCTCTTTGTATAGTGGGGACAAAAGAGAAGTGTCATCAGGGAGCTGCCTTCCTGCACACACAAACACACTCTATAGAAACTGCCATGTTATTGGAAGCATGGAGGAATGTCACTAGAAAAACACAGGAAACCCAAGCCAAGATTTGACATAGTTAAATTCAATTATCAGGCATTTTCATTCAGATTTGAGAGTGGTATTTCAAAAGCCACTGCTTTGTTACTGCCTGCTAAAAGCCCCTGTGGCATTCTTTATGATTATTAGTGAAACAGAAATTAAATGGCAACTGACCCATACAGTGTTCACTGGAGTCACATGTTTGAGAGACCCAGATACTGCATCTGCATCACTGTGTGATGAACGGCACGTACATTCCTAATTAGGATCTGCTTTGGAGTGCCAGTATAGATGAATGAAGGAAATTTGATGAAACTTCTTAAACTGATGCCACACTAAGAATGAATATTCTTGTTTTCTATTTTAAACTATATATGATTGGTTTGTAAGCTTCTGTTCAATAAAAAACAAATGATGGTGGCTCAGTAATGTTTAATAGAAATAAATTAATTAATACAGAAGCCTGAAAGATTCAAAATGCCTCTTAAAAGAAGACCTAGGAAACATAATATTGCTGTTCGGTAAGTGTCCATTGATTATCTCAAATATTGAAAAAACATAGCCATGCACTTTTTAACATGCAAAAGGAACAGCAACATCCTAACGCCGGACAATATAAATCTGCTAACAGCGTTATGCAGGAAGAGCATTGTTTCTCAGGCAGAATATTCTGAATTAGTTTGTCTAAAAATACTTCAGTGCCTCCCATAGCTTTTAATATAAAGTCAAACTGATGGCAAATTGCCAACTATATCAACCACTTCCGCTGTTTTCAGCAGCAACCTATGCACTGCTAGCACTAATTTCCTACTGTATGGTTCAGGCAGCAATCTGCCCTTTTTCAGCAATCTAGACGACCAGAAAAAGAAGTCTGCTGTTTGAAGATGCCCAGAAATTGATTCTAGGAATGATTCAATGATTCTATGAGATTGAATTGTTAGTTACAATCCTTTCTAATATATTTAATTGAGTATGTTTAACTGGTTGAGTGTGTTAATGACAGCCAAATGTTATTGCTATTCTATATGCATTACTTCTGCCTAAATATATGCTGCCACATAATGTATGTCATAAGTATTCATTTCATCCAAGCTTTCCGAATTATCTTTTTTTGTATAAGAAAGACATGAAAAGTAGGTTATAATTTCCTCATTTCTTAACACTTTCTAATAAAACACATTTGAAAGTGTTCAGTGACAAGCATTTGGGGAGCACTTGGTATCTTTTCTTCTCCTTTAGCAGACAAATGGTATACCATCACACGTAGACCAAGCACAAACACAGACAATCTGGGAAGGATTAGTCTCCAGCTATTAGTTTCTAGCTGTAACAGTAGCTCAAAACTTTGTGTGGTTGTTTTATATACAAAGTGTATAAAAGTCATATTTCTTAATAAGCCCCTGTGCGGCTTGCAGAACTGGTGCCTGCACAGCTCCACTCTCAACTATCTTTTCCCAATACCATCCCTTTGCAGGGCCATGTTTTTCGCCAGTAGAGAAATATTTGCTACTGCTTCTCCACACATAACCTAGCACACTCTTTTTGAAAGCACCTCCTCTGCTTCCAGAGATGTCATTTTCTGCAAAGCTGAGTTCTGCACTCACCTCTGCAGAACCAACCAGAGGCTAAGCCTTTCCTAGAGGTTTCCTTGCCACAATAGAAAAAGAACATGCAGGAAACAAAATCAGATACATGTTAGTGAAGGGCCCGCCAGCAGCTTGAAAAGCAGTTGAACACCGGTCAGGCATAAAGCACTTCCATTAAAACTTTGTGAAGACTCTATTTAAAATCTCTCTGCAAGGAAGCTCAAAATTGTCATTGTTCAGCAGGATTTAACATTTTTCTCTGTTAGGCTAGTGTCCTGGTTTGGCCTAAACCAGACCGATTTTCCTTTCAGTGATTTTTACTTTCAGCTAAGTCTCCTCTAACTAACTGCATGTTTTTGCAGACAGTGTCTGCTTCCAGGACTGATAACGCTCGAAGTTTGTAGTTATCACTGAGGCACTGGTAGGGATGTTGTGCAGAAAGGCTCTTGCTGTACTTATTCTTGAGAGAAACCAAGGTCACTGCTGAATTCCTCATTACTTACGAGTGAAGAGCCGAAGGGGGGGGTCGCAGCTGCAGTGGGAAGCAGACAGGGCAGGTGACCCAAAATTGACCAACGAGGGTATTCCATCCCATACACGTCATTCTCGGTATAAAGTGGGGGGATCACGAGGGTCTCGCCCCTTTTCTGCTATGGCCGGTGTCCAGGGAGGACTCCGTCTGTTTTCCTGCTGCCCCCGATCCCAATCCGTGCGTTCCTGAATCCAGCTCTCGACCATCGCTAGGCCCAGGCTGGGCCTTCCCGGAGCCTGCCCTGCAGTGCCGGTGGTGACGTGGCTGACTTCAGGGGAGCTCAATCTTGGTTTTGTATATATATTTGTATATATTTGATTATTTTTATTATTATTATTATACTTTTTTTTTCATTATTATAGTTTATTAAAACTGTTTTAATTTTCCAACCCAGAAGTCTCTCTCCCTTTTCCCTTTCCCTTTCCCTCTGGGGGGAGGGGGGGGGATAACAGAGGGCATCTGCCGCAGGTTTAATCGCCAGCCCAGCTTTAAACTGTGACAGCTAGATAAGGGAGACAGAAGCCAGAGCTCCCTACACCAGACAAGATCCAGTGAAGGCTGTCTTCCTTTGTTACCATCAAACTTCCCAAAATGAAATGAACCTAAAATATAACAGCATCTTTAGGCAGACAAATGAGAGTCTGGCCATTGAATTTTCATTCATAGAGGCTTGTCCAAATAATAACCCTCTGTCTGCAGTCACTTTCTTATGAACAACATAATTTAAGATGATTTCAGGAGCAGAAAATTAAATCATTCACAGTGGATAGATCTTCTAAAAACAAGACACTTTTTCTCACAGGCAGCAGTGTTGTCTGTACTTGGGCATAATGAGGACCAGAAATTGGTAATTTTGTTGTAAATCATCTGACTGAACAATAGAGACTATTTAAAATAGACTTAAATTAAAATCTTTAATATTGACTCAGATTGTTTAGTTGAAAACTTCCACACAGCTACGTGACATTTTGCTTTCCTGAGTATTACAGAATCACAGAATCACAGAATCAACCAGGTTGGAAGAGACCTCTGGGATCATTGAGTCCAACCATTGCCCTGACACCACCATGTCAACTAGACCACGGCACTAAGTGCCATGTCTAGTCTTTTTTTAAACAGATCCAGAGATGGTGACTCCACCACCTCCCTGGGCAGCCCATTCTAATGTCTAATAACCCTTTCTGAGAAGAAATTCTTCCTAATGTCCAACCTGAACCTCCCCTGGCGAAGCTTGAGGCTATGTCCACTTGTCCTATTAACATGCACAGAGTCTAAGGTAAGCCTTATTTTCTAACTAGTCACTTCCCCTTTGGATTTGGGACCCATAGTTATTCATATCCCCTTAGGAGACTGGTGGCGGAACCAAATTTCTATTCTGGGATTTTGGAAAAATGTAAACACCTAATGGAATCTTTAATGCAAAAGACAACCCTATCGCAACCTAAATTGTAGCAAGGTAGTGTGGGAAGCTAGCTTTTTTAGTAAAATAACTGAGTACCATAAAAAGCCCATAGGAATGTGAAAGAACAGAATCACAGAATCACAGAATCACAGAATGTTAGGGATTGGAAGGGACCTCGAAAGATCATCTAGTCCAATCCCCCTGCCGGGGCAGGATTGCCTAGACCATATCACACAGGAACGCGTCCAGGCGGGTTTTGAATGTCTCCAGAGAAGGAGACTCCACAACCTCTCTGGGCAGCCTGTTCCAGTGTTCAGTCACCCTTACAGTAAAGAAGTTTTTCCTCAAATTTAAGTGGAACCTCCTGTGCTCCAGCTTGCACCCATTGCCCCTTGTCCTGTCAAGGGATGTCACTGAGAAGAGCCTGGCTCCATCCTCTTGACACTTGCCCTTTACAGATTTATAAACATTAATGAGGTCACCCCTCAGTCTCCTCTTCTCTAAGCTAAAGAGACCCAGCTCCCTCAGCCTCTCCTCATAAGGGAGATGTTCCACTCCCTTAATCATCTTCGTGGCTCTGCGCTGGACTCTCTCTAGCAGTTCCCTGTCCTTCTTGAACTGAGGGGCCCAGAACTGGACACAATACTCCAGATGCGGCCTCACCAGGGCAGAGTAGAGGGGGAGGAGAACCTCTCTCGACCTGCTGACCACACCCCTTCTAATACACCCCAGGATGCCATTGGCCTTCTTGGCCACAAGGGCACACTGCTGGCTCATGGTCATCCTGTTGTCCACTAGGACTCCCAGGTCCCTTTCCCCTACGCTGGTCTCCAACAGGTCTGCCCCCAACTTGTACTGGTACATGGGGTTGTTCTTGCCCAGATGCAGGACTCTACACTTGCCCTTGTTATATTTCATTAAATTTCTCCCCGCCCAACTCTCCAGCCTGTCCAGGTCTCTCTGAATGGCTGCGCAGCCTTCCGGCATCTCAGCCACTCCTCCCAGTTTTGTGTCATCAGCGAACTTGCTGACAGCGCACTCTATTCCCTCATCCAAGTCATTAATGAATATATTGAATAGAACTGGTCCCAGAACCAACCCTTGCGGAACTCCGCTAGACACAGACCTCCAATTGGACTCAGTCCCGCTGACCACTACTCTCTGGCTTCTTTCCTTCAGCCAGTTCACAATCCACCTCACTACCCGATCATCCAGACCACACTTCCTCAGTTTAGCTGCGAGGATGCTGTGGGAGACCGTGTCAAACGCTTTACTGAAATCGAGATAGACCACATCCACAGCTTTACCATCATCTATCCACCGGGTTACGTCCTCATAAAATGCTATCAAGTTGGTTGAGCAAGACTTCCCGTTGGTGAAGCCATGTTGACTGCCCCTAATGATCCCCCTATCCTTGATGTGCCTAGAGACAGCACCAAGAACAAGTTGCTCCATCACCTTTCCGGGGATGGAGGTGAGGCTGACCGGTCTATAGTTACCCGGGTCCTCCTTCCTGCCCTTTTTGAAGACTGGAGTGACATTCGTTTTCCTCCAGTCCTCAGGCACCTCTCCTGTTGCCCACGACTTAACAAAGATGATGGAGAGTGGCCTAGCAATGACTTCCGCCAGCTCCCTCAGCACCCGCGGGTGCATCCCATCAGGGCCCATGGATTTATGGACATCCATGTTGCTTAATTGGTCCCTGACCCAGCCCTCATCAACCAAGACAGATTCCTCCTCTATCCTGACTTCTTCTGAGGCCGCAGGGGTCCAGGGATCCTCAGGACAGCCTCCAACAGTATAGACAGAGGCAAAGAAGGCATTCAGTAACTCCGCCTTCTTTTTATCCTCTGTCTCCAGGACCCCCACCTCATTCATCAGTGGGCCTACATTGCCTCTAGTGTTGGCTTTACCTGCAATGTATTTGAAGAAGCCCTTTCTGTTGTCCTTGACCTCTCTTGCAAGGTTTAATTCCAAGGAGGCCTTAGCTTTCCTAGTTGCCTCCCTACATCCTCTGACAACAGACTTATATTCCTCCCAAGTGGCCAGCCCCTCCTTCCACGATCTGTACACCTTCTTCTTCCACTTGAGTTTGCCCAGCAGTTCCCTGTTCAACCATGCAGGTCTCCTGGTACCCTTCCTTGACTTCCTACCTGTTGGGATGCTCTGATCTTGAGCTCGGAAGAAGCAGTCCTTGAACGCTAACCAACTATCTTGGGCCCCCTTACCTTCTAGTACCCTGTCCCATGGGATTTCCCCTAGCAATTGCCTGAAAAGGCCAAAGTTGGCCCTCCTGAAGTTCAGGGTTGCGATTCTGCTAGCTATTCTGTTCCTGCCACATGAGATCCTGAACTCTACCATCTCATGGTCGCTACAACCAAGGCTGCCCTCAACCTTCACCTCTTCCACCAGACCCTCCTTGTTAGTGAGGATCAGATCCAGCAGCGCTCCTCTCCTAGTTGGCTCATCCACCATTTGCATCAGAAAGTTATCATCAATGCACTGGAGGAACCTCCTGGACTGAGGATGGCTGGCTGAGTAGGCCTCCCAGCAAATATCAGGGTAGTTGAAATCCCCCACAACCACCAGGCCCTGTAATTGAGAGACTGCTCTCAGCTGCCTGTAGAAGGCCTCATCACCGTCCTCATCCTGATCCGGTGGCCTGTAATAGACACCCACAACAGTATCACCCCTGCCAGCCTGCCCCTTAATTCGCACCCACAAACTCTCAACTCGCTCCTGATCTGCCTCTGGACAGAACTCAATACATTCTAGCTGCTCACTCACATAAAGAGCAACTCCACCACCTCTCCTTAGTGGCCTGTCTTTCCTGAACAGGACATAGCCATCCATGACCACATTCCAGTCATGCAAGGCGTCCCACCAAGTCTCTGTAATTGCCACTAGATCATAGCCCCCCGACCGAACACGGATTTCTAACTCCTCCTGCTTATTCCCCATGCTGCGTGCATTGGTGTACAGGCATTTCAGGGAGCGAGCTGGGCACACCGATTTCATCCCAGATTCACCCCCTGATTTCACCCCAGGGGGATAGGGGGCCTCCTGGTCTACCTCAACACTAGAGCGTTGCCCCAGTGGTGCAAGCCCAGCTACCACCCCATCCCCCTTCGAATCTAGTTTAAAGCTCTCCGAATGAGCCCTGCTAATTCCTGTCCCAGAACCCTTTTGCCCCTACGACATAAACCTTTCCCATGTATCACTGTCATGCCTGTTGTCTTATAAAACCAGCCATTATCAAAGAACCCAAAGCCCTGCCTGTAGCACCAGTCTCGTAGCCAGGCATTAATAGAGAGAATCCTACTATTCCATCCCACGTCATCACCTGAAAATGGAAGGAGGGAGGAGAAAACAACTTGTGCCCCAGACTCTTTCACCAACCGTCCTAGGGCCTTGTAGTCTTTCTTCATCCCCCTCAGACTACGGGATGCAGCTTCTTCCCCACCTGTCTGGAAGATCAGCAGGGGGTAGTAGTCTGTGGCCTTCACCAGGTTGGGGAGTTGCCTGGTGATATCCCTGATTCGGGCTCCAGGCAGGCTGCAGACCTCCCTGGGATGGGGGTCAGCTCTGCATATTGGGCCCTCAGATCCCTTTAGGAAGGAGTCTCCAACCACTAAAACTCTTCTCTTCTTCCTTGTGGAGGAGGTAGCTATACGCCTGTCAGGTTTTTCTGACTGTGGTGGGACCTCTGATATAGGTTGCCTCTCCACCACATCCCCATTGGACCGGCTGCATTCCACTAGGGCTTCATATCTATTGCTCAGAGGCACCTGTGGAGGCAAGGTAGGCAAGGAGGGCACTCGCCTTTTGCCACGGCCATAGACTTGTCTCCACTCACTCCTCCCCTCTAGGTTACTGTTTTCCACCTGAGAGGGGCAGAGTACAGGGGTCCCTCGATCCTGGGAGCTCTCCGGCAGGTGCTCCCATTTTTGTTGCAGGGAGGGCAGAGCCTGGCTCCACCAGTCTATCTCCATTTCAGCCTCCCGAATGCTCCTAAGCCTTTCTACTTCAGCTTGAAGCCTTTCAACCTGGTTTTGCAGCTGTGCCGCTCGGCCAAGCAGATCATCTACTTGCTCACAGCGCACACAGCCCCCTGACACCACAGA
This sequence comes from Nyctibius grandis, assembly GCF_013368605.1. NCBI lineage: Eukaryota > Metazoa > Chordata > Aves > Nyctibiiformes > Nyctibiidae > Nyctibius > Nyctibius grandis. The sequence continues at coordinate 83,667,611 of NC_090660.1, forward strand.
GACGGTGTAGCATTCCCTGCAGCCTGCGACCTGCACCATCGCCTCCTTCCGTGGGAGCTCTGTCTGGGTTCCCACATCCATTTTGGTCTTCTTCCACCGGGTAGATACCATTGTTCTCCCACTGAGCTGGGAAATACCTGTTGGTGACACCCCTGGTTCACAGCTCCTTGGCACCTTCCTCGCCTTGTGCACTGGGAGGGAGTCAGCGCCCTCCCCAACGAGCTGCAAACAACTGCAGCCTCTCCTGCCCTGGGACACACCCAGTCACTGCTGACTCACCCAGGCACTGCTGAGTCTCCCTCACCCTCTCCCTTCTGGAGCCTCCAGGAGGCTCTTATCAACGGTAACAGGGGGTGGTGCCTCCGGCTACGCCCCCTCCTCTCCTGATTCGTTGCCGGGAACCTCCGGGTCCGGGGTCAGAGGGAAGCAGCTCGGGGCTGATGCTCGCGGGGGGCTCAGGGGGGGCCCAGAGTACGAAAAACCGCCCGGTTAAGCCCGATTTCGCCCTCGCCCCCGCACTAACCTCAAGTCGCTGCCGCCGCTTTTCGCTGCTGCCGCCGCTTTTCGCTGCTGCCGCCGCTGTCAGCTGTTTGTTCTGGTTTCACCGCGTTTAAATCGCCAACGCGATTTAAATCGCCAACGCGAACCATAATAAGCAAAATATATTAAGTGATAGGTAAGTCTAAGTTAAGATTAACATTTGAGAGCATGAAAATTCAAAGAAACACTAAGTCAGCATTTCCCTCTAAAATGTATGTCTCCTATTCTCTTTCTTTTAAAGATGAAGGAAACAATATATACATAATCTACCATACAACTATATACTGTATTTGCTGTGAAATTTTTACATTTCTGTTATCAGGCACGATGCTTCATCATCCCACAAGCCTTTCACTTCATTTCATAAAAACCTAATTCTCATCAAGACTCACTGGGTATAAGTCACCTTGAAATTTCCTTTAAATCCCTTCCCTCATCATGGTTCCATTAAAGGTATTGCATAGTGTCCCACAAGCTTATCTTGTAAGTGGTTCATAGGCTATTTAGAAATATCCTTACATCGGACAGCAGTATATGACTTTTTTTTTTTTTGCACCATAGTGTCAATGCAGGAGGTGCCATCTGGCACATAGTTACTAAAAAAATGTACCAGGACACTCACAGGCTCTTGGGATCAAGGAAACTATGATACTAAAAGAACACAGGGTCACTGTTGACTTAAATCCTGATCTGCACAGATGATCTTTTACATCCTTTTTTATTGTCATTCATGCAAGTTTCTGGACATTGCCTCCTGAAGAGTTTCCTGATCTCCTCACACAGACAGAGATTGGCCTAACAATAAAATTATATCATCCATATTACTCCTATTTGCTAGTTTTTATGTTTTGCTTTATCTCCTGATTGTCTATGACCAAAAAAGAACAGTAATCACCTATCTTTCCTTTCCTAGTTCTTTTTCCTTGCCAGATGTTTAGAATCATACTGTTTACTGTCTTCTAACTCACTATTGTATATAAATAAAACAAAGAGGGCTACTTGTTATGTTCTGAAGCATAGTGTGGAGCACGGTAGCAAGTTTAGGTGAAATAAAAACAAACCAGAAAGAATAACTATATCACTATTGGATTTTATAATTGCTTTAGAGCTCCTTCCACTGGAGATGTTACTCTCTATGATATAGCAACCAAGTCAGAATTTGTCTAAAATCCAGTCAGATGGATTCATTGATAAAGAATGTCAAAGACACTGTTAGGGATGCACAGGCTTTCTTCCAAGGTCCATGTCAAAATTCAGCATGAACTCCTGGAAGCTCTGGAACAGATCATATACTAGTGCCTGGACCAGTACCCAATAGGTCTGTGTACGTCCCAAGAACCATGTTATTTTCAAGTTATTAGGGGGAATACATACATTGACGCTTTCCTCACTCCCAGAATATGAAATAAGCAGGAGATGAGGCGTGTACAATCCACTTCCTTCTGATGGTTCCTTTTTTGTTCTACCTGGAAATTTTGTTTGAGCAAAAAGAAAAAGAGGACTTCATTTGCTGGGAAAGCCAGCCGCTCCAGGTTGGAGGAGTTTCTCTGATGGTGCTACAAAATTACTGAAAATCTTAGATGAACAGCCATTCATAGACCTGTGCTGACTCCACATCCCATGCTCAGATTCCTCTGGACTCACTGAGCATGTCATTTGTATATGAGCACTAAGTCCGACACATGTAGAATGTATCAGATTCTGCTGGCAGTTTATGTGCAGTTTGTCTGACGTATACAGTACGTGCTGGTGCACTCTCTATGTCCTGCATGGTATGTGCACCTACATTTCCATCCAATGTCTTGTGAAAGAGTCCAGAGTGGACCAGAGACATAATAAAGAAAAAGAAACCTGGAAAGGTTGCTGTGTAGGAAAACTCATTCAAGGCAGCAAAACTTTTGACTTTATAGAAGGCAAAAGTAATATGGGAAAATATTAACAGCATTCCATTCTCTTGAAAAGCACTATTCATATACTGATGTCTGATTCTTCTTTAAATTGCACTGGTTTATAAATTACATGAATTTTAATATTTCATTATCTTTCTCGGTGAATTGCGTTTCAACACTTAAAGAAACTAGTAATTCTTTCATATTTTTAACCACGTACATCATAGGATATGACGTCATAGAATGTGACAGTACATGGTTATCACGCACCTGTATGTCATCGGATTTTGACATTTTTAAATTGTTGTTTCTGTTGCTGCAATAACAAATAAAGCCAATTATTTTAAGAAATCATGAAACACCAACTTCTTGAAGTTTTAGCTGTAAGCTGTAGTCATGACATCACAGAATGCTTTAGGTTGGAATAGACATCTGGGGAATATTCTGATACCCTGCTTAGAGCAGAGCCAATCCTGACATTAGACCAAGTTGCTCCAGCTAAGTTTTTAAAATCTCCAAGGATGGTGTTACAGGGGAATTGGGTGGGGTAGCCACAAAACCAGAGCCATACATCTCATACAATTCAAAAGTTACTAACTTTCCTATTAACAGGATGGATGCAGAAGCTGAATAATGATTTCTGTTCCGAGTTTTCTATTCTGCCGCATGCACTAATATCACACACTCACAAATCAGGTCCCAGCTCCTCTGGGCCAGTCAGCATAGACCTGCACCATGAACCGGAGGGAACAGGCACTCACTCTGACCACTTAGTGCGTGGGGTCCTGGCTGGCAGCCTGGTGCTAACACATAACTGTTCCACCTCAGGCTCTGCTTTCTACGTGTCCAGATATCCTTTCATGGTGTTTCTCTCTCTTCCCAACCGCTAGAGACTACTGCCTTAATTATTTACTGCTTTCTAAATTAGATTGCAAACATACACTGTCAATGGCTTTGCTAATCACACAGCCCCAGGCCAATCTCTTTGACTTTCTCCTTATCTAAGAACAATTGCTGATTGTCCCTAGAGATTCAGTTACCCTCTGGTCTCCTGCCCCTAAAATGTTACAAAAAGTGTGAAGCTAGTAGCAGTTGCCTAACAAGGTTCATCTGTACTTCGTTTTCCAGCTCATGCTGGATTAACCTAGTCAGAGCCAGGCAGACGCAGTCAAGGTCTCATTTGCAGTACTTTGGTTATACTTGTAAATTGTTGGTTTGGTTTTTTTCCTCCTCATATCCAGTCAGAATTTCTCTTGCTGTAATTTGTAGCGTTGTCTCTTGTCTTCTATTGTGCACCTCTGAGAAGAGTCTGGTTTTGTTTTCCCTATAAATTGCCATTATACAGTTGAGGACAGCAAATAAGATTCCCCTTACTGTGTTGGGCTTCTCTGATGACTCATGTTTAGTTTGCTTGAAAAGAAAAGAAAGGAAAAGAAAGTAAAAAGAATGGTTTAGATTTCTTTTGCCTTTGTTGTTGTTTCAAGAATGAGAAAGAGCATGGGTATTCTCAAATGTATGAATTCCATTGAATCAATCTAAAAATCATACATTACATGAGAAGAGGACACATACAGCCTTTATACAAACATGTCCAGTAAAGACTGGCTAAAAGGCAACTTCATTTTAGCAGCCGATGTAGTGGAACTAGCTGAAATTTCATTGGAAAACATTAACCCAGAGACATCTGCCTGAAGCAGTCTATTAGAGCCAGAAACATAGAATAATGCAACCCTCATTTTTTTTTCAGATGTTTTCAAAGTTTACTGTTTAATGGAACCTAGGTTGCTAATGCTTATCTTCAATGATGGTGGTGAAAAAGGCAATTGGTTACAGCTAAGAAGCCTTATATATCACCTAATGTGCTAATTGTTCCCATGTGACCCCATCAAACTCTTTAGCTTTCTACGAAGAATTTTCTCTCATTGTAAAAAAAGAGCTGCTAATAGTTACTTTACTGTGGCACTGTGAGAAATAAATAATTAAAGTTTGTTTACTAATTTTGAAAACAAAAGTTGTCATTTAAGTGCTGTTGGGGTCTGCGCGAGGAAGGAACTACAGCACACCAATATGGTGCTCTAGTAGCTTCTTTATTTTGGTTAACACACACTTTTATAACCTACATACTCTCTTATGTAACGGTTACACACTAAGCTATTGGCTACAAGTATTGTCCATAATCTGGCTGCGTGCCACCTCTACTGTTCTAATTGGATACTTACTATAAACTTAAGCAAGCCACATCCCTATGCTTTCTTGCTATCTCATGCTGTTACATAACAGTGTACTGGTATGTTCTCTCTATAACTTTCCCACGGTCCAGGCCCCTACAAGTGCTAAGTATATTATCACCATTTTCAGTCCCTTAGCGCTGAAGTAAAGTCCATCTCTGTATAAATTTATAGGCAAAATACCCTAATAGTCCCCCATATCTGTCATTAAACCCTAAGGCTGACAGCAAGAAATAATACCATTTTCTTCTGCTTGAGCTAATGAAGCCAAGTTTATGTGCCAAGTTAACCTGGAAAGACAGCTCTGAAGGCAAGTCACAACAAGCCACAGGATTTCCATAAGAAGATTATGGAAAAAGATGCTTCACTAGAGAAGTTTTACATTGGATCAAAAGTGTTATAACTAAGCAGTTATATCTTGAATCAACATGTTTGCTAGCTACAATAAATTGATGCAATAAAATTATATATTTTTAATGAACTTATGCTTTAATATGTGATTGAGTGTGTGGACAATGAATAAGACCATAATTATCTAGAGACAGTTAAGGAAACAAACTAATCTGAAATACATTTAAATTAATCTGAAATACCATCTATTCAAGTTTTGGAAATAGAAAGATGACATTTCAGAGAATTATTTTTACCTCTTCAGGAACACAGCAACCGAATGAGCTCTATGGCCTGTCTAGTCCTCCAGCAGTGCCAGAATCTGACTATGCAAAATATTTTCAACATCTCCTGTCCACAGGGGATAATGTCAGACTGTTTGTCTGTAACTTGTAATCTGAAGTAAGGCCTATGGATTTAGATTTAATTTAGATTTTACAGATGAAACCATTATCAATTTTAATAATAGTTATTTCCTTCTTTTATTTCAGGCTGTAAATAGCCTAAAATGAAACTTACTTCACTCATACAGCAAATTGAAACTTCAGTGTGTATGCTGCTTGTCTAAATGACAGAGAATAGATACTTCAAAGAACAATCTACATTTAGAAGGCAGGCAAAAGATTTAAGATTCTCATTGAAATTCACTTTAAAAAGACATAATTTAGTGTAAATGGTGAAGTAATCACTGTTTGCTGAAAAAAAATAATCATACCACACATGCAAGATCACAAAAATTCTTGTACGGATTTTCACGGGCTTCTCACCTCTGATTACAACTGAATGTATTAAAAAAAACCCTAATCTCCAAATCATGTAAAAATTTTGCAGAGTCAGCTGGGGAGTCCTGTCCTGCTGAGCTGGATATCTTCTTAGTTTACTAGGTCTTGGAACCTGACATCAAAGCATATCCACATCACAATACAAGGAGGATGAACAACTATTTAGATCAAGTACTAAAAGCAAAGTAGATTTGATGACATGGACTTTTGTTGAAGCTGAAGCCCACGCTGCTTGTGCTCTACTGAAGGTATTTGGTAGCTAAGCTAGATCATTTATGACTATATGAACTGTAGTACAGCTCTGGAACAGAGAAGCAGAGATAACATTAATTCATCTTGTGAATATTGTAATTGGCCAAAGATCAATTTTTTGAGCCTGAATGTTCTCCAAAGACTTGAGACAATAAATATCTTGAGACAACAAAAGTGTATAATAGCATCACAAAACCAGTCTTATCAGAAGGTCACAATTTATAAAATCCAGAACTTCACTTTGGAGCACACTTAATCATATCTTAATCCATCCTAGCTCAGACACAGGCAAAGCATTTACTGCTGCACTTCAAGAGAAATATGAAGCAACTGGAGAGAATCCAAAGAGCAAAAAGAATGATCAGACGTTTAAAGAACATTTATTGTAACAATATATAAATAATTACATAACAATAATAGTAATGTTCTACATGTCTAAGATAAACAAGCAATAAATTCAAATTTTAGTAAGGAAAATTCACATCAGATATTAAGACAAGCTTTCTATGGACAGTTCCACTATGGACAGTGGAACACAGCAGCAAACTGCTTATGAAGTTTTTAGGAATAAGGCAGACAAATATCTGTCAGAAGTCACAAGTAGTTGATCCTACCACGGACAAAGAAGGGTCCAGATTCTCTTTCCAGGTTCCTTCCAGCTCTGCTGTACTATTACAGAAGGGAATTTTGCAAGGATGCAGTTATGTGCTCCTGTGTTTTCTGGAGTAAAATGAAAGTACTTTACCAACTAGGGCTTGACTAAATCAAAAATGGACACTCAATTTCAAATTTTTTATAGATATCTAATGTTTTAATTAAAGCTGATTCTTTGCATTTTCAGAGGAAGGAATGGCATGTACAAGGGATATTATGATGCCATAGATTCATTTGATACTCTGTCTTAAAATTTTTGAGCACATTGTAAGCATTCTATAGATTTGATGAAAAGGTGAAATATTATAAATTAGCCCATTTTGTACCATGCATTTATTTCAGATATTTTTCTGACACTGCTCAAGCTAGAGTGTTTTTGGAATGGTTTCTGTTAATTTAGCATGTTTCACATGTGGTGAAACTTGATGAAGTATACACGATGGAATTGAAGCCTCAGGTCTCTGCCCTAGTAACTAAATATAATTTTGGCCTAAAAGACTGATCAACAGAGAAGTCTAACATACAAAAATATAGACAAGGAAAGAACAGGCAAGGAAAGGAACTTCAGGGCCAGAGTTTCAGTTGCATTCACCAAAGCCATTATTTTAAATCTTAGAGCTCAGATAACAATTAAACTTGCTCTCTTTCCTTGTCTAGATAGTTAAATATTTAGGCCATTCTTTAAAATCTGTAATTCTAAAAGATAAGAGTGCTTTATTTTGTAGTCCTTTAAAAAAAGATCTGTGGAAAACCGACATTAATTAGACAAACTGGAAACTAAAAGCACTCCTAGATACCAAAAGTGCTTAAAAGAGAACCCTTCATTTTTTCAGATATTCCTTTATTAGAGCACAGCACAAAACCAGTCTAGTTTTAAGATCTGAACACATTTCCTTTCATGAGAAGGCCACTTTGCCCCAACTTTAGCTACTAAAAAAGCTTATACATAAGTCCACTCATCATCTATGAATGTATCATCAATAAGCCGTACTCTGCCCAAAGAAAATGCTGACTTGATAATCAGGATGCTAAAACGCAGACAAGTAGATCTGCTGATTTTCAGATGACAGTCAAGGTTAGGTATACCTGAGCTTAGATACTTTTTTATTATACACAACTAAGCTGTGCTTATCCCCTTTGAAAAGTTAACTTTCCCATAAAAAGCTAAAATCACAGGCTGCCCAGAGAGGTTGTGGAGTCTCCTTCTCTGGAGACATTCAAAACCCGCCTGGATGCGTTCCTGTGTGATACGATCTAGGTAATCCTGCTCCGGCAGGGGGATTGGACTAGATGATCTTTCGAGGTCCCTTCCAATCCCTAAAATTCTGTGATTCTGTGATTCTGTGTGATTCTGTGAAAATCTTAAAAAAAAAGAGAGAACTGTTTTTTATAATAACAATTAAAGACTTTACATAAGAAACTTGATGGTATTTTTGCTAACTGAAGGCAATACTTCCTATCTCTTAACAGAACGGAGGAGAATGTGACTTCATCTCCAGAGCCAGAAGAACAGAATGACAAGCCTAGAAATGAAGCACTCTTTCCTCTGAGCTGCAGGACTTGTATAGATTCCCTCTACAGAAGTATTTTATGTATGTATTTGTGTGTGTGTGTGTTTGTATACGGATGTTAGCCCATGGAAGGTGTGCCTTACATCTGTACAATGACCATGCTGCTATTATAACAGGTATTATCTTTTCAGGAGATGACTCAGCTAATTCTCAAACAAACAGCATTCATATGACAACCATTTCTTCTCATTTCATTTTTTGATTTTTATCTTTAGTAGCATTTCTGGCAATATTACCAGCAGGAACTTGAGTGATATGAAATGCTGCCACTTGAATATAGTCTTTCTATGTTTTACTCTGTAGTTTGTATTTTCATTTGATTGGTGAGGCAGACGTAGCCATACAATCATACAAAAGATTTCCAGAAAAGGCCACTAATTTGAGGTCACTCCATCCCAGACACCCTGAGGCACATTTTCCAGAGACAAGTGGAAATTAGGGCACCAGTCTCACCAACGTCATTTGGGAGTCAGTTGCATTACAGCCTCCTTTAGCCTAGGAACCATCCTCCATGGATCAGATTTTCAAAGACACTTAGCATTTATAGCTCTCAATACCTACAGATAAACAAGGTTTGTGAAATGGAAAAATGAGTAATCATTTTGCAAAAGCTGGGTTATATATCCTAGAGTTGTAACGTACTTAATGGATTATCCAGTTCATCTTCCTCAAAGTATTGATTCTCTGCCCTTCATTAGGGTCCTCTTTCATTGTGAAATAGTTATATAGTCTATGGTTTATTTTTCTAAAGAACAAGTTAGAAAGGAATGCATTTTTCCCCCCAAAATTCCTACAAGCCCCTTTAAATTTGCAATTTTAAATCCTCACCTTTATATTCAATAGCTCAATTTGTACTTGTTTAATAAATAAAAAATATATTCAACTCATAAAGTTCAAATTCATTCTTTTAACGTGTAAATAATCAGGTTGAAATAATTCACTGCTAACATACAGTGAACAGACTCACTGACTTCACAGGGATTATTTAAAATTTTTATTTGTATCTTTAATATAAATAAGTTCTTTGTTTTAATTGCAAAGCAAAATTATGAAATTATGAAGTAACTCATTCAAAATATATAGTTATGCTAAAACTCTCTTTATGAAAAGGTGTGTTTTTATTCTAATAAATACCACTCTTGCCTGAACAATTTTAATTGTACTTTCTTTGACAGTTGTCATTCATACAAACTTGTAAGAGAAAAAAATAGCTTTTAAAGAGCCTGCCAGCAGGTGAATCTGATGGAAAATCTCAGCCCTGCAGCAAAATCTACCCAGAATTTTAGTCCAAGCACAAAGAAATATTTTTATAGTTAAGAATATTCTATCAACTTGCCTTCTGAGTTACAGCTAATGTTGGGAATTTCAAACTGAATCTGAGTTAAGAAGTCAATGAACTGGCAGGGAGGACAATCTGCACTGTTATGTCCGTGGAGACATTTAAAAATGAACAGGACTAACATCTTTGGCAGCTATCAGCAGACACTACACAAGCCAGACAAAGTGGGACAAATTCCTTTCTATTTAAGAACCTTTAGAAACAAAAAAATTATAGGGCTTTCTGAAATGTGATATAACCATTACAGGAATAGAAAGACAGCTTTGCAGAATCCTTGCAGGCATTAATGCATAGCATCATGAATTAGAAGAAAAACAGTGAACAGAAGCCTGCCAGAGAATATGAGCTGAGCAGAAAAGTACTGAAGTAAGATGTACTTAAGATTTATTTGCTTTGTAGGAGAAGGGAAGGAAGAGGAAGGAAAAAAAGAATTTTTTTAAAAAAACAAAGAAAAAATTACAATCTTCTGAAAACTAATAATGGTAATTTCTGGCATGGTGTCTTGTTTTATAGTTATGAATATTTTAAAGTCATTGATAAGTATAATCTTGTGAATATCACTTGGAAATTCTCTGGGTCATAGTTAAATGAAATTCCTTGGATCAAAAATCTACTAGCAAAATAAATGTACCTAATATATCACTTAGCAAACTATGCTGAAAAATTCCATATTTTTTATGAATTTAATTTTAAATTCAAGACAATAACCAGCTGCTATTCAGCAGCACCTCTTGGTTACACTTGTTTCACATTTCTGTATTTACACACTCTATGTGGCTCCAGGGGAACCAGTAGATTTACCTGAAATTGCAGTAGCAGAAGATGTAGGAAAGCCTACGTTAAAGCAATTTTTACTGTAAGAAGCCCAACCTAACTTTTTTCCAGTAAATTATCTTCTCCATAGTTGGAGTTCTTTCCATATCTAATAATTTGTTCACACATAGACCAATTAGAGTGAAAAGACTGCATGTACAGTCACAGCTTAAACCTTCACTGTATTTCGCTTTTGTTCATAATATCAAAGGCGAGGAACTGTAAATGTAATTTGCACAAGATAATACACAGAGCACAAGGAGATTCAGGAATTAACCAGGCATTTCACGGTATTATTTTTAAACAAGTCCTTTACCTGTCTTCTATAACTGTTTGCATAAAATCATCACATTTTGTTATAAAGTCAGAGTTTGGTGAATATGCTTTTATTTATGTAGATAGGAATCTGCTGGTTATTCATCTTGTGGATCAGATTCTTTACTCTCAAAGTATTTTAAGATTTTCATACATATTTATTACAAAGTACTATTGTGACATCAGCTACTTTACTCATTTAATTAAGAAAATGATGATATTCAGAAAGAGACAGGTACCTTTAAATTTCATAGTTTATTTCTCTAAGTCAGACAAAACTCTGATCTGTTTGCTGACATTCATCCTGTCCATAAGGCTGAGAAAAATTTGATAACTCATTATACCTCATTTTCTGATGCATTGGGACTGGGATTCAGAGGGTCAGAGATGCAAAATTTCTGGATGTTTCATTCAATATTCCTGGCATTGCAGCCACAGAAATCCAAGTTTGTACTTTTCAATGCTAAATCAGACCCTAACTGCCAAAGTAATGGGGTATAAAATATCTTTGCATTTTTTGACTGAAGTATATGACTCTTTACTGGAAAAGATAAACATGAAATCACTGTCCCGAAATAACCTCTCCCATGATTCATGTGCTCATTTGGGTTCATAGGAAAATGCAGTATTAAGAACTTTTATCCTGAATAGCACTTGCATTTCTTCTAGGGTTTAAATCCCTACAGTGGTGTGCTCTGGCAGCTCAGTCACTCATGGTGCTGCAGAGTGATGACATACAGTTTTGTTTAAGCAGGAATGAATAAAGGGGCTCAAAGAACTCTACATATAAATTTTAAAAATACATGGTAATTGTTTAAAACCAAATCTGCCATTTTACTGAAGACTGAGATTAATTTATGAATGAGATTCCAGTGTGCCAGAGAGAGAACAATCTATCAACAAAAGAGCTTACACAGCTAGCAAGGCACCTATTAAAATGTAACAGAATATGTGCTATTTACAATGCCATGTGTTTTGTAAAATTAATAATTCTGCATTTTAATAATTCTTAGGAGGTATCAGAGCTAGCATAATGCTTATCAGAAATTGAAAACAAATATTCAAATGGAATAAAAATATATTCCCAAGTTTAAATGCCCCATTTACAATATATACTGATTTAGCTCATAATATCCTTGCATATTTGAAGTTCCTGGCACAGCAGTTCAGTGAAGGGCTAGCATTTTAAGAAGGATACTATTGCTCCACCTAGTGAAAAATTAGTAACTCATCAGGCTTCAAGTCTGAAGCTGAACAATGTACTTTTTGAATCTACCCGCTTCATGTAGCCAAAAAAAAATATATTCAGCCTCGAGTTAAATTCTATTTATCCCCCTGTTGAAACAGAGTTCTGATTTTGCAGTACCTCACAGGTTTAAGACTCTACTCATAATCTTTTGAGATAGAAGTCATAAATGGAAAATGGAACTGTAATGAAGATTAGAAGAAAAAAGATATAGGAGGTGTTCTCAATCTCAAAGGACTGAAGTCATCCAGTGTTCATCCCATCTCCAGTTGCTTCCTCTTGCAATAAAATCCTCTCAAATCCCTACTGTTCATCTAATTTTCCATCTTATTCTTTCAGTTGTTCTTGAGAATTTTTAATGATCTTTCCATCCTCTGGTACTCTATCTCCCTTTTCAAACCCTGTTCAAGTTATCCTCATAATTTTCAATAACAGACATATCTTTCAATGGCCTCTTCCCCATGTTCATTTTGTTAAATTTTGCTTTTTGTTGTCAGCAATACACTTCCATATCAACTTCACTTATTAAGCAGTGGGGAATTCAGCAGAGCTAAAATACTGAAAACTGCCCTCCAGAAAGATGTTTTTCCTCTTCCCCAGGTGGTCCACTTCCAGTCAGGTCAGGAAGGGCTGGCTGATTTTCAAATTAATCTTTGTGGTTTTTTTGTTCTACATTGAATAACATACTGAAAATGAAAAAAAAACCCAAACCAAACCCAACCATTCATTTTGGACCCTATCTAGTATCTCCTATTAACGGAAGGTTTTTTTGGATTTCACATGTTAAATCACAGCCCTTGTTAATTCGTGCAAAGAGACTCATCTTGCATTTGTGGACATTGTTATTTCTACATGATCCATTGTACATTGTCCATTTGTACATAATGTTTGTAGAACGTAAAGTAACACAAAATGCTGTGAGAACTGGTGCAACTACCTAGATTTCATGAGGGAAGATATAACAGGAGGTCTCTATTCAATGTCTGGAATATATGACTTTTCTTTCCCATTTAATAATTATTTAACAAGGACCCAATGTAGTTAGGAACATGTTATTATCCAGTAGACTGGAAAGAAAGCTTAAAGTGACAGCAGAACATGAAGACAGCTGAAAGTAAGAATTTAATGCTTCTAATTTTATTCTCTTTCATTCTGGATCTGAATACTTAATAGGCTTCACATTTGATGCTTTTCTCTCAAGTCATAAGCAGATCCAATCCATCCTATAATTTGAGTTTTTATCCTATTTTCTGGAATCCATTTTCAAGAATAAGAATTTAGATAGGTGGTGGTGGCAGCTAGCAAAAGGAAAAAAGCAAACCATAGTAACAACAAGAATGTTCTGCATTTATTGAACTCCTTATATCAATGTTTAAAACTGAAGGAGCTCAGAAACACCAAAGGCCATTATGTCACCAAAAGTAATTATCCCTATATTCACTGTTTAAACATGAATTTTGACAATACCTCTTACTACTTTATCTGAAATGAGATTTGTTGGATATAATGTATTAAATGATATCCAAAAGTTAATATTTTGCAACTCTACCCTTCAAAGAACTACCATTTCAAAGTACTGTAAAATCTATTTTTTTCAGTTCCATTTTGTCTTCCTATGAGGTCTGCAATTATCTACCATGAAAAGACAGCTAGCAGACATCTGGTATGATACACAGGGCAACACCAGTACACTCACAGTCATGTTTGTTGCTTTAGAGTGTTTAACTGCTGTGTTTATAGAGCAAGAAATAAAGGATCCTCCTGTAAGCTATCTTCAACTTAATGTCATGTTAACAGAATGCTACATTGTGCAGTCATGTACATCTTCTGGTTGTTTTCTGAAGTGGATAAAGTTGGCGGTCAAAAAGATATTAATGTCCAATTGGTCTATCAGCAAAAAAAGCTGTCAGAATTTGCATCTGTGTTAGAAATCGATATGATGATAAGGAAACCATTCAAGTTATGGTCCTCAGAGTGGAGGATCTGGTACAGAAGAGAACTGTAAATGTGGGGAATTAATGGACCACCTGCACTTCATATTGAGCTGTCTGTACTTTTTATCTTAAAGTTGTATCATCCTTATTTTGTTTTCAGGATGTATCAAGGATAAAACCTTCATGATACCTGAAGGAATCGAAAGATACTACCTGTTGATTGTGACTTTTGTGACAGGTAATGAATAAGTGATCCATGAAGAAGAGAAAAGAGTGCTCACCTGCATAAAAACATCTCAAGAAGAGGACTAAAAATTAAGATAACAGAAAAAAGAACTGACACTGTGCAGAGAAAGGCTTAAGGACCTTAAAGATAAACAAAGGATCTGAATTCTTGCCATCCTCATTAGAATTAGCCAGACCTTGGGTCCTGAGCAGAAGGCTGCCAAGTTCATGTGGATGTCAGTGCCCAAAAGTACAAATTATTCACACCAAAATAGGCCAATTTTGCAAGTGACTGTATAAATTTTTTAAAATTGCAGCTTCACTTCTGAAGGCATTCCAGAGCTTTGTTAATTCTCTCAAATCTGCTTTTCTCTGTGTTTACATGTACTGATAACAATTTCTCCTGGCTTCTCTCCACAGACTTAACAGTTTAAGTCTTTGATAAAATCCTTCTTATTACACTGACATGTAATTCCTTGAACAAAGACCAAAAAAACAAAAACCTGCAAAGCTGCTAGATTGTCTTTTGAAGGCAAGGGAGGGGAAAAAGGAAGCTCTTTGATATTTTATAATATTAGTGAGTGATGTTTGTGAACCCAATACCAAAATAACACTTCTAACAAGGAACAGGAGTAAAAGACCTTTTTTATGTAAATTCAATCAAAAGTTAATCAAGTGTAGGAAAGTTGGGGTGTGTAACTTCTGTGAAGACTGTCAGTAAAGATAGTGTAAACTGGGTGGGGTGTGGATTAGCACTGTGTGTGTCAGCTAGGTACAACATTTTTATTGGCACATGATGGCTTAGCTATCAATAAGATCTGCATGGGAATGCATCTTTATCATGCCTTAAAAACAGCTAGAAAGCATGGTAGCTGGATTGTGTCTATACAGGTATAGCCTATCATTGTTCTTAATTTTCATACTTTTTATGAAATTATAATATATATATTTTATTTATTTCATATATTTTATTTTTTAAGCAATCACAGATATAACTGCATTTGGGGCTGTTTCTTCATGGCTGAGAGCAGTTCAGCAAAGCTCAGAAACTGGGACAAACGTAATTGTGTTAGCTGTAGTTGAGCTACACTTCTGCTACCCATGCTAGCATACTTCTAGCTATTTAGGGTGCTAGGGTCCATATTTAACTGTGTTTGATATTCATCTTACAAGAGCTGCAGGTACTCAACGCCTCAGAAAGGCTGAATCTCAGTTTACATATTGCAATCAGAATTGTTCTGCTATTATTTCAGAAAATTAGGGATTTCAAGAGATCACATTTTGGAAGGATTTTTAGGCATGGGTCACACCCATCAGAAATTTACCACAGAACATTCCAGAATTTACAAAGTTTAAGGAGTTTTGATGTAGTTGGCTTTCAATGCCAGTGCAAAGATATGTAATCAAAAAAACCACTGGAAACATTGCATTACAAAGTCTCTTGATCAGTTTAGATACTATTAAGTTGCGTTAGAAAATTAAAATAGTTTAACTTTGAGTAGTGCACAGCTCATAACAATTTTTACCTAGGTGATCTAAAAAAAAAAATCTATTTTTGGGGTGGGGGAAACAGCTGAAAGAACAGGTTATGTTTTTAAAAGCACTTCTGATTTATAAGTAAGGGAGGCGCATTTTCCATTGACAGGATAGGAACTATAGAGTCAGTGTTAGGTCAAAAATCTCCCACATCCAAACAAAAGGAGTCAATATATACACAGATGAAGAAATCTGTTTCACCCACACATTAAAGCAGGTATATTGATAACAGTCAATCTGGCACACATAACTAATTATGTGTGTAAGCAACTGTACAGTCAAGACTTGAGTGAATTTTGTTTCTGAATAAGCAAAACCACAATTTAAGCAGACATCTGCCTGGCTAAAGCTGTTATAAACAGACTTTTAAATGAGATTCCAAGATGACAAATATAGCATCTTTAAGTACTTCTAATGAAAAAAAGTGTAACTTTGAATTAATGTGATTCAGTCAGCATTCCACTGGTATAACACCACTTACTCACTCTTCTGCTGATTCTTTGTCATTTGTTCCTCAGTATTAACCTCGTGGCTAGGAGCTGGCAACACTGTTAAAAAAAGAAAAAAAAAAAGAGGAAGCTCAGACAAAATCTGTGCATATAGCAAAAGTACAGGTAAAGCGGAAATATTTTGTTTGTTGCTCTGAGTAAATAATCAGTATACGTGGTTTTTATTGTTAACTTTAGATTAGCTGAAAACAAATTTAAAAATCCAGAACTTTTTTCCTATTTCTTTCCAAGTTTATTTCTTTCAGTGGAGGTGAAAAAACTGAAGAAAGGGGATTTACAGCAGTGCTATGATGACCTCTTGTGGTTAAATAATATATGCAATGTTTCACAATTTCTCAAAAATTGTCAGTATCAAAGGTTAAATTCTGCTCTCAGATCTGAACATTTTGTGTTGCTAATTCTGCTTAACCTGAATTAACTTCTCCTCCCAAACAAACTACCAGCATTTGTTTAGCTCACCTGCTAAAAAATTATTTTAAAATATCTCAACTTTGCACTCCACAAACTAAACAGGTGAGAGTATCATATTTTCTCACACGGTAATTTGTTAAAGCCAATTCACAGCTCTATATAAATAAACTCATTAATATAAAGAACTATAATTTTTAATAAAAACTTACCCACTACAAAATGTTAAAGAAATCATATGGCACTAGTCACTCATTATAAGAAATTAGAATAATACATATTGAACATGATATTGATAGATTACTACAATAGATACTGAACATACATATATTTTTATATAAAAACTTAGTGCATTAGCTAATTATATGTATCATGTCTAAATTACCGTTAAAGCTGTCTCATCACTTTTTCTTGTAAGAAATATCAGAGAACTGAGCATTTTCTGAAGTTGTTGAATGCAGTCTATTAACCTGGATCACACCATCTGACACCTCATCCCTTAACAGACAAAATCACTCAAGACTTTAGCCTGATTTTGCAATTTCCTGAAATCATTCAAAATTACACAGATTTCATGAAACAACTTTGCTGAGTAATTATACTTCAAGTGATGGTCCCGACAGTATTTATGGATCTCATGGCACCACTTTCTCACTGGAGGATCACCAGTGGTGGTATTTGCACCTGCCAGGCAGTATTCACATGACCCCGCACCTTACTAAATTTAGGATCTATTGCAAAGCTATTTCTGCACCAGCTCTGCTGTCTGAAGTTTTGGAAGCTGGTCGACAGCATAACCTTGGACTGCCACCAGCTGGGTATGTGCCACATTCTGATACGCTGTGATTGCAGCTGGGGGAGGCCTGAATTCGGCTGCTGTGAGGCATTACTTTTTTATGTAACACACACATTAGAGACGTGTGGGTTAAAACCAAACACTGCTCTTAGTGTACACAATAAGGAGTCCCTCAGGTTATTACTTCTCCTCATTTCTTTTCCTTGAAAAAATTATTATCAGAGGCTGTCAAGCAAAACATGCTAGAACAATGATGACGACAACAAAACCAAAGCAGGTTTAAGTTAAAATGTGGTTATCTTCATATGCCAATAAGGAAGCACTGAGACTGGTCACATATCCTGAAAAATCTCCCTGGCTTTTGAAACATCATTGACAAACTTATTCTTGCACGAGGAGGTTCTGAGCACTGCTGGCATGCAGACTTAGGAGACAAAACCAAATTGTTTGTGTGGGCAAGGGAGCTGCTGTATTTCAGCTGTCAAATAGGCCTAATCTGTCTCATTCTCCTTTAGCTGGGTTAACTCTGCAATGCTAAGAACTGACTGACTTAAAACTGTAAGCCTAATTTACAAGGAGCAAACTTCAATACTCTAGGCACTATTTGAACCCTCTGCTAATTAGAGTTTGCATGTCTGAGCATGCAATTTTTTTAAATGTCTAAATGCTGTAATCATTTCCCCTGCAGTCGGTTACAGGTGTGGTAATAACCAGCCTGAGACAATTATAATTTGACCCTCAAGGTGCTGTACTATTACTCCCCTGGCTCAGCCTGGCCTGCCTTGTGGCTCTTGGTCACTTCTTGCCCCTTGGAAGCTCCTGGCCAGCCAGCCAAGCAGCCAGCTAGCCAGTGACCTTCCTAGAGGAGGTAGTGGGTGGCTGCTTGGGCAGCAAACGCCCAAGCACCTTGTGCCTCATTGTATGGCCTGCAAAGCCTTGCTGCGCCAGGAGCAAGGCGGTATAGACAGGAATCCCCTGGTGAGTACCAAGCTGTCATCAGGCTCTCAGCTCCCAGGACAGGGGAGTAAGTCTCATAGTCACAGCCTTGTGCCCATAGGTGCTGACTCACAACTCTTGCTGCAGCTTCATTTCACTGCAAGGGATCAATAGAAAAGGCAAGCTGCATGTCTTCAGCGGACACAATACACCAAACATGTTCAAAGCACTGAAAATTGAGTCTAAGTGCTGAGATGCAGATGGCATACAGCTGTTGTAGTTTCTGTTGCTTGTGTTAACCCTCCAACCATGCAGCAGTCTTCAGACACCTCACTGCAACGTTTCCGAGCTCCAGTTAAATACATGTCTAAATATCACCTAGTGCAAAGCTTGAAGACGTGTTGCATATGTTAGTGAATTTAGGGAGAAAAAAGACTTTTTGTGTTGATTACAGAAGCATAGCCACTTCGAACTGTCAGCTTTGGGGCACCTAAATCTAAAGTTGCGCTACCTTTACTAAAGATAGTAACTTTACTAAAGATACTAAATCTAAAAGGCAGCAGACTTAACAGTTCAGTATAAAAGTCACTGATAGATTTAGCAGTTTCGAGTTTAAATTGAATCAAAATTAGGAAGTCTAAAGAGGCTCTAAATTTGCATTATTGAAATCAAGATTCCTATTTTTATAATCTTTATTTTGTAAGAAGAAAAAATATGAGTTATTTCCACATCTTAGTGGATATAACCAGAGCATTTTTCATTGGAACTTGGGACAAACTGTAGTTTTTGAGGTGAGCTCTGGATGCTCACTTTAAAGGCTAATGAAAGTCAAACCCTTCAAAGACCTTTTACCTATGGGCATGATCTAACATTCACTGTAATAATTAGAAGAATCTTATAATTCATATACATATTTATTGATAGAGGTGAGCAACAGAAAATTTCCAGCAAAAATGTTAAAAACCAAAAGTTATACAGAGACACTAAAAAAACATCTATGTTCCTTGAATAGGCTATGTTCTACCACAACCCAACATTTTAGAGCAGAAATATTTTTTCAGTAGGTATTCACAGATAACTTCCTGTTTATAATACATTTAAGAAATGTGAAAATGCTGTCAAGCTTTGTAATATGCTTTCTCATTTTTCCAACCAGCACAGAGCATTCTTGTAAGCAATGGTTAAACTTATACTTCCTTTTTGGCTTCTCTTTCAACAATAATAGGTTCATTTTCTGGCTCTGACAGGAGGGAGTTGGATTTGCTGACTGGCTGTTGTGTAAGCATCAACTATACTGGAACTACACTATGAGCAAGAAACAGGAAGAAACCAGTTGGTAAAACACAATCATAGGCTGGCAGGAAATCAGTGACTCTTTGTCACTCCTTCCAAAGAGGAGGAAAACAGTTGGTGGCAGATATTCAGTACCATAGAGTACCCAGCAGAGAGATTAAATCTCCTTTTCTCCATGCCGGGATACTCAGAGTTTTACTTCAATGTGGACCATGGCTACTTGGAGGGTCTGGTCCGAGGGTTCAAAGCTGGGATCTTGACAAGTGCGGACTATGTCAATTTAGCACAGTGTGAGACACTAGAAGGTAAGTCTGCTGGTTTATTTTATTAAGGAAGAAATACTGTTGCTTAGACCTTTGAAGCAGGGAAGATAAAAGACTGAGAGCTTATCTTAAAAAACAGAGATAACCCTGATGTCCTTTGAAGAACTGTTCTCATATTTAAGTTAATAGCTTTCCATAGAAATTACCCTAGGATTGTGCAGACTGTGATTTGCAAAGCAATCCAGATGATGGGATTTCTAGTTTACATGATAAGGTTTGGAAATCTCATCCATAGAGTTCCCGTGGAGACTGGTAACCTTCTCGCAGATTTTAAACCACCACTATAGAACTGTTCAAGTATAGAAGTGTCATATCATTTCAGCTGGTTAAAATAGTTCCCAAAATCTTATTAAAAACTTACCATTTGGCTTTGAGTTTCTCTATAAAAGATATAATTTCAGTACTTAATTACTTCATGAGTTTTATGGTTGTGGGGGACATTCTTCTTATCAGGAAGAGAAAGCTAGACTTCACGAAGATAAAACTGAACTATTCTCAAGCTTAAAAAAAATTTTAAAAACCCTTGTTTTCAAGGTGACTTTGCCACAGTAATAAAGAGAACACACACTAGTTTCCAAAACAACTTTCTGTGGCCAAGACTGGTCACAGCCTGATGAAGACAGACTTGTACAAAGAATCATATGACATACCTCTAGACACTTAGCAGGAAAAAAATGCAATAGAAAAAAATCACCTTTCTAAAGGAACATAAAGTTTCTTTCCCTGACTGCAAAATAAAAGCTATGATTGTACACTGAAATAATTTCTGTAACATGCAGTATATTAGATTAATTTGAAAAACGGACAAGGAGAAATAATAAGCTCACTCTGTTTTAAGCATTGGTTGCTTTGTGTATGCAGTAATGGATTTGGGGAAATGAGAAGTGCAGAACCTGATGATTCCCATATACAACGGAGTTTTGAGGCTGTCTAAACTGTTAATATAATAACAACATAAGTCTGGGAAGGTTGCTTGCCATTCATCTTGCAGATTAAAACAACTACATTTAAATAGATATATGTAGGTATTTACCTGTCAGCAGGATAAAGTTCCTCTCATAGTTAAAGAAGAAATTGTCAGTACACTTGAAGGGATCTGGAGACTATTCAACTGACCAGTGCATGTACATACTTCAGCTGATAAGCTGGAGAGCTGTATCAGCTCTCCGTGTCATACAATGGCAGTTTAGACACACAGACCACATGTGTACGCTTACTCCGAGAACTGAAATCTATTCCTTATGTCAGCTGCACAAAATCAGCAGTTTCTGTAGCCTGTTTGTACCAGCAGTTGTGATCTACACAACTTAAAGACTCTACAGACACTCTTGATATTGTATTTAATTGTTTAAGTTGAAAAGTCCTGCTCCATGAATATACAGACTTCAGAAAAAGCTAATAGAGCTTCAAACATCTATAAAAGATACAAAGGACAGAATAATGGAATTATTAAACCTTGCCCTTACTCTATTTGTCTCTGCAGAGGAGCTCAACAAATGATGTCATCAAGGCTCCACAAGGAAAAAAAAAAACATAAATCCTGTTACTTCTGAATAAGATGAAAATATACAGGTTTAAATATTTTTAAAAACATACAAAAAAAAAAGGATTTCTCTCATCCTTCCCAGAAGAATACTTACTCATGTTAAGAACAGTTAAGAAAAACTATCTGTATTTTAAGTCATGCTACAAGAAAGTTATTTACAACCTGAAGGTAGTTTTTAAACATTTCTGATATATATAAACCTTCAACATTATTAAGAGCATGCAACAGATGGATAGATCACAATAGAGACAAAAAATCCTTTCCTAAGTAAGATTTATAGTAGGAAGAACAATGACTTTTTTATTTTTGAACCTTCTTCTTTCTAATGTTCATTCAATTTTAGAATGCAAATTATTTCAGCAACAGAAGCAGCAGCCTTCATCAACCCATCTACAAGCACATCTCTACTACCCACTATCACTTCCCTTTTTTCTCTATTCAGCTACATTTCTTTCTCCATTGTAATACTTTCTACTTCTTTTAGACCGCTAACAGATTACCACCAGTTATCTAACAAATGTATTATTTTTAATGAAAATATGAGAAATATTGGATTTGTACATGAGGCTAAATACACTTCTTTCTCTGCACATGTAGGATGCTGTAATACTGAACTTGCACCACGAGTGTACAGTGCACCAAAGACATAGACCTTTACCTCTAAAGTAAAAAACAGAGCTGCATGCATACATTGTATTTTGTTTCCAATTAAAAGATCCAGCATGGTGGATTTGTACTGTGGTACTATTGTGCTTGTTCAATAGTCCTTCAGATCATGTCTTCACATTAAAAGGTAATAAATTTACCCCATTCTGCATTCTGTGGCATAGCACCACACCACAAAAACTGGACTAAGTTAAAAATATTATAAATATGCTAAAACAAACAAAGCAGAAAACAAAATCAAAACGACCCCAAGCAACCCATAATAGAATCAAAAAGATCTTTAATTTCAAGTGGTTTTGATATCTCTAGAGGGGAAACCATAATGTCAGTACAGAAAAACCACAAGAAAACCTGTAGGTTAGCGCTTTACATCTTCTTGATAATCACAGAGTGTAACAGCGAGAGTGAAAGAAAAAAAGGAGGACGCTAATTGACTCACGGTACCACTGTGTCCTCTCAATACAGGGCCGCACAGAGAGGAGAAAAGGCCTTCAGCTTAACTTAGACATCCTTTCGGGCTTGTTTGAATTATAATTTCCATGGAGCTACCTTGTGAGCTGCAACACTGGCTGAAACCTCTGCAACACGGCATAGAATCATAGAATCATAGAATGGTTTCAGTTGGAAAAGACCTTAAAGATCATCTAGTTCCAACCCCCCTGCCACAGGCAGGGACACCTTCCACCAGACCAGGTTGCTCAAAGCCCCATCCAACCTGGCCTTAAACACTGCCAGGGAGGGCGCATCCACAGCTTCTCTGGGCAGCCTGTTCCAGTGTCTCACCACCCTCACAGTATAGAATGTGGCATGCTACTAGTTTGGCCCTATGTCATCATCTGTTTCAGGGGAATGGGATCCTCAGAGGAACCCTGCTGACAGTCTTTGAAGTAGAATATGGGAGGGGTTAAACTCAGCACTTTATTCTTTCCTTGCTTCCTTGTGTGATGGAAAGGCTACTACTCTCTAGAAGAGATAATAGGTCACTGAAGAAGAAGCAGTCCAGCTCTGCTCCCACCAACATCACTGAATTAAATTCGCTTAACCTGTCAGAGCCAAGACACACCAGCATGCAGTGGCTGAAATAACAGCGTAACTGAAAACTGGGGGTAGTTGGCTAGCAAAGCGAGAAGTCAAGACTCCATGTGCTTGATGCCGAGAGACCAGGCTAACGCTTTGTTCAAGTTCTTGCAATACTCCTTCTTTCTGATCAGCATCATTCCTGTCTTAAGTACATTCATCTTAAACTAGTACCCCTCTGCGCATTAATTCCCTTTAGACAGACTGTTAATTGGTTGCTGTTCAATTGTGAGCAAAATCATGTGATGTAAAATCACATTCTTTAAAGTCATACATTTCCAACATATGATTTTCCTGCATATAATTGTATGAGGAAATACACAATGCAGATGGATGGCAATAATGCTGACAGCTGAAATACAGAATTTTTTTTCCTAGGGATCTTGTGGACATGCTGAAAAGCCCGGACTCTTGTGTAGGTCTCCAAGAGGCCCTGAGAAAAGGAGCAGCTACTATCACTAAAAAGTTTTGGTGAACAGGAATGTCTGAAGCCCCTGTAATGCTCAGTCATCTACTCCTGCCAGATCATCAGGTGTCCTGGTTTGGCCTAAACCAGGCCGATTTTCCTTTCAGTGATTTTTGCTTTCAGCTAAGTCTCCTTTAAGTAACTCCTTTAAGTAACACTAAGTGTCTTGGAGGCAGACACTGTCTGCAAACATGCAGTTACTTAAAGGAGACTTAGCTGAAAGCAAAAATCACTGAAAGGAAAATCGGCCTGGTTTAGGCCAAACCAGGACATCACGTCACGTTACTAGTACAGGTGTCTGACTGTGTTAGTCCCCAGGTCTTATTTATGCCAACAGCAAAGAGAATATTATAATTTAAGACCAGCAAAGCAGTCTCTGAGCTACACTGAACTCTGTCATGGTGTGAACTCTGATTATGACATTCCTGGTTGATATTATATGGTATTGGAGCTTGTGGATGACTATTTTCTCAATTGTTTTGGCCAAGGCCATGAGATAGGGTTGAATATGTTTCTTACATACAGTATGCATGCTGGCATTTATTAAATCGTTTAGAAGAATCACTTCTCTAAAGCAGGCTGTGGAAGTGACAGGGTCATAAATCCAATATTCCTCGGCATAGTATTTCCTCCAGAGCTTTTGAGAGCCAGGTGGGGCTTTTTAATGTGTTATAGCTAATATTTTTCATGCCTTATGTTAGGGCATGGATTTTGAAGCCGCTCACTCAATGAGAGAACTGAGGAAAGTAACACAGTCTCATCACACGACTCTCAGTCAGCTGGGTTTGGTTGCTGTTCATCTCATGATGATGGTAAACACACTCCAGAATGATCAATGCTTGGGGCTGATATTTGGGGTTTGCAGTCTACTTTAGAAAATCACTGTATTCGAAAGGCACTTATAGAGTGTGACTCAAGGTAGATATCAGTGGTTTGTCTGAAAAGGAATTGAGGAAAGCTGGAATTCAGATCTCTGCATGTAATGAGGTAGTATTATCTAATCTCACCATATGCCAAGTATTTTTACCTTCTTTGCAATAAAAAGAGAAAGTAAAAATAATCAGTTTTCACAGGAAATGTAGATATCATATGAAAATATTAGTGATTTTTTAAAAAGTTGGTCTTCCATATTTAGACTAATTTCTGGGCATAATTTTTCATTTTTATTTATCTCCTAATCTTGCTTACCTTTCTCTCTTTCTTGAATTAAGTGGTCTTCTTTTTTCATATTTGGATTCTCTTTCTTCTTCCTACATGGAAGCCTGTACTGAAACATGACTATTTCCTAGTATCTGGCTCTGACCACTGAAAGACCAATTACCTCTGTCTTCTTTTGTCAACAGTTTTGTGATCACTTAAGAAGCTATTAGTTTACAATAGAAGCATAAGTTCAGTCTTTTGCAGGAAGATCTAGAGAAATGCTAACAGCTCCAGAGCGCATAAGGCTGTCCTATCCAAGAGTGTGTTGATGTGATTTGATATGGATTTGATGGATGGACCATTCAGTGGATAAGGAATTGCCTGGATGGTAGAATCCAGAGAACAGTGGTTGGTCAATGGCTCAATGTCTAGATGGAGATCAGTGATGAGAGGTGTCCCTCAGGGGTCTGTGTTGGGATCAATACTATTTAATATCTTCATCGACAATATAGATGGTGGGATTGAGTGCACCCTCAGCAAATTTGCAGATGGCACCAAGCCGAGTGGTGCAGTTGACACGCCTGAGGGACGGGATGCCATCCAGAGGAACCTGGACAAGCTCAAGAAGTGGGTCAGTGTGAACCTCCTGAGGTTCAACAAGGCCAAATGCAAGGTCCTGCACATGGGTTGGGGCAACCCCCAGTATCAATACAGGCTGGGGGATGAAAGGATTGAGAGCAGCCTTGAGGAGAAGTACTTGGGGGTACTGGTGGATGAAAAGCTGGACATGAGCCGGCAATGCGACTTGCAACCCAGAAGGCCAATTATATCCTGGGCTGCATCAAAAGAAGCGTGGCTAACAGGTTGAGGGAGGTGATTCTGCCCCTCTACTCTGTTCTTGTGAGACCCCACCTGGAGTATTGCATCCAGCTCTGGAGTCCTCAGCACAGGAAAGACATGGACCTGTTGGAACGTGTCCAGAGGAGGGCCACAAAAATGATCAGAGGGCTGGAACACCTGTCCTATGAGGAAAGGCTGAGAGTTGGGCTTGTTCAGCCTGGAGAAGAGAAGGCTCTGGGGAGACCTTATTGCAGCCTTTCAATACTTAAAGATGGTCTTATAAGAAAGATGGGGACAGAATTTTTAGTAGGGCCTGTAGCAATAGGACAAAGCGGGGTGGTTTTAAACTAAAAGAGGGTAGATTCAGGCTATATATAAGGAAGAAATTTTTTACGATGAAGGTGGTGAAACACTGGAACAGGTTGCCCAGAGAGCTTGGAAACATTCAAGTTCAGGTTGATGGGGCTCTGAGCAACCTGATCTGGTTGAAGATGTCTCTACTCACTGCACGGGGATTGCACTAGATGACCTTTAAAGGTCCCTTCCAACACAAACCATTCTATGATTCTGTAATTGCTAAAATGAGTTCAGGTGGCAGCCGACCTGCATAGAAAACTCTGAGAGTTATCTATCACAGTAAGCGAGAGCGCTAGACCTAGGAGTTTGAATTAGCAATGTAGTAGGTCTTTTGCTTTAAGTCTCAGTGTAGGCAACCTTACTGCATACTAAGAAAGTATACACATGGGGAAATAGGAAAGAGTAGCTACTATACTGAAAAATGCACACCTTGCTAACTGCATATTAATTTCCCTTACAGGTACACCCTTATTTCAGTCAGTGGGAGTGTTGCTGTCCTTTTCCCTAAATATCACTTCAGATTTTACCTGAAAATCTAATCATTATGAACGCCCAAACCGTTTAGCATTATCCCAATCTATAATTTACAGTAGTTTTAATATAGCATTTGAACATAATTATGCAATATAGCAGGGGCTTGTCTAAAAGGAAATGTTAAACTGCTTTGAACACTAAGAACTGATTCAAGTTCTTACTTTTGCCTCATGGTGGAAAATGGCTAGCAGAGGAAATTTTTCGAATGAATTCTTTGATATTATGAAAGCTGCTTTCAACTTTGTTGTCTAACCAACACATTTTCCTCAGTTACCAGGGTCAGGAGCTCAGGCAGAATACGTCACGATAACTCAAGTTTCTGGAATAGTTTCTGAGGATCTGGTAGTTGCAGCCATAAATCAGACAAAGCCAAACCAGAAATGCTAAGAGAGTGTAACTCCGCCCTTTCAAGCGCTCCTCTTCAGAAGCCATTTGGAGCCCAGAATCTGAGCCAAGCAAGATGTGTTCTCTTCTTCAGGCAGCCTGATAAGATTTATAGTCTTACCTGAGATTTAAATGTTTCATATGAAAATTTATGATCCTAACTAATTTAATGGATGATTCCTGTTGATGTGTAACAGTCCATAGGAGTGCAAGAGACAACACAACTGACGCATGCCGTGGTTTAACCGCAGCTGGCAACTAAGCACCACACAGCCGCAGTCTTACTGGTAGAAGGCAGTACAAATTTGCATTAATTATGCATTTGCTCTATATTAAACCTATACCAAAAACTTTTCAATAGAG
Organism: Nyctibius grandis; assembly: GCF_013368605.1. Taxonomy (NCBI): domain Eukaryota; kingdom Metazoa; phylum Chordata; class Aves; order Nyctibiiformes; family Nyctibiidae; genus Nyctibius; species Nyctibius grandis. The sequence continues at coordinate 83,694,963 of NC_090660.1, forward strand.
TATGATCAGACGCTTAATACAAAAATAAAATGTTAGAAATTAACGTTTTACATGTTTTTTTATTGCTTTCTAGACAATATCATGACAGTTTATTCTCATGGTCTTCCCTGAATCTAATTCCAGATCTGAAGTTACATCTACAGACTACAGACTATGGCAACTTCTTGGCTAACGAAACTGGCCCTCTCACTATTTCCACCATTGATGATAAACTGAAAGCAAAACTACTCACAGAATTTCATTACTTTAGAAACCATGCTTTTGAACCACTTGCCACTTTTCTGAATTTTATCACGTAAGTAATATTACCATAGCTTACCACAGAGACTCAAAAAAAACCAAACACAGTTATAAGTTAAAACTGTAAATGCATCATACTGGAATTTCTATTAAGTTTCAAAAATAGCAAAATTACTTTGATACTGCAACATTTACATACTTTACTTGCTAATATAAGTTCTGAAAAGATATATATATGAAGAGCTGTTGTCTTTGCAACTACTTATTTTAAAGAACACAAGCAGATTTTTTTGTGTGTACAGTGGCAGGAGGAGTGGTAGAGATTGAGAAAAATGGTTATCCTTTTCAGACATCATTTAAGTCAGAGAACTTGCAAAACTAAAGTTTGTGGGTGTGACTCATGCAAGATTAGCAATTTCATGATGTACAGGGCAGTAATGTAATTCCTAGGCATATGGCAAGTTCTAGACTTTTTTAAAGAGGGAAAGACAACACATCTACCATACTTCTTATACCATTTGAACATTAAAACCAGAAGAATTTTATGTTGCATATTGCAAGATACTTAGATCCAAGCAGCTTTTCTTAAAAGTATAAGTGCTGTTTGATGCCAGATGAAGCGAAAGTTCTGATCTCAATACAATCATAAACAGATAAAACTTGTAAATGAATGGCTTAAACAACTTTAAGAACAGGGATCTGCTTTATAGCAATATGACAACATTGATTAGTGAAATGACAGCAGGATATTTTACCTAACTGTTTACTCCCCTTGATCTTATCTTTTTAATATATTATAACAAGAATGCTAGACTCTTCAGCTTACTTTCAAGGAGCATTTTTATAACAACAGCAAAATAAAGTATCATTATTCTTTCTTTTTCTTTTTTTTTGGTCAAATGTAGCTGACCAGTTTTAGGCTAACATATCAACAGGATCTTAAAGACTGCCCTAGGACAGCTCTGACCTGTAGGCATACAATACTTATATTTTGCTTCAGGGAAATGAAAACAAAAATATGAAAATTACGGCAGCTCTTTTCTCACACTGATTGACATGCATGTGTACATGTGTATGCACAAACTCTCCACACTGCTGTTTTTTTAATAATGGAGACACTAGTTTAAGATACGTAACACAATTATTAAATCATTGAACTACATTTCACCAGGTCCCTGAGCCCCTCCCTGATTTTGTGAGATCATATTAATCCCCGTATGTCTCTAGCTGTGCTTTCCCGTTTCCAAGTCACTGACAAAACTCTTATCAGCCTCTCTGACAGTAAAACTAGTAAGAAGCCAATAGAAAACTTCTACTGAAAAGAAAACTTTTAGCAATAAAGAAGAAATCTGTGACAACCTGTTCTTAGTTTCCTCATGGGCAGATGTTTAAAGCTGAGTGAGAAGAAAGCCCTAAGACTCGTCCATCTGCAGGAACACTGCAGTTTTAGTGCCAAGATTCCCACGCACTTCTTCTCTGTCCAGCTGGTCTATATGAAATACCAAAATCCCAAACTAGAGAAGCTGCTAGCTCAGGTGATTTACTTCTTGATACCACTCATTGTCACTGGTTATAGTAAATCTACATTTCACAGGTGTTATGCTTATTATATTCATGTTTCAGTTTCCCCTTCTTTAAAAGTCTCTTTCCCAAACTCAGTCATGTGTTTAAAATTTATATTGTGTATTATCTACTTGCTATAAAAACTTGTGTTTGCTTTTGATAAATGAGACATTGATACAGAGTGAACATACAAATCTGCAAATACTGTGGTCGTTTTGACTTTAGTATTGTTACTAATTTTCAAAAATCTTGGTTTTGTATTTTTTCAAAGGAAAATTCATTATAAAGATAAGGTTCATTTCTTTTACTTTTTGTTTCAAATACAGATACAGCTACATGATTGACAACGTAATTCTTTTAATAACTGGCACATTACATCAGCGGCCCATAGCTGAACTTGTTCCCAAGTGCCATCCACTGGGGAGCTTTGAGCAAATGGAAGCAGTCAGCATTGCCTCAAACCCCACTGAGCTGTTCAATGCAATTTTGGTTGACACACCATTAGGTAGGAACACTAAATTATTTCCTATTTGCTTTTTTAAACTACTCATCCTGTATTCTTAAGAATATCTCAGGTGATGTAGCATGTTTTCCACTGGGTACGCTGTGTTTCGGTAACACAAAACATGAAGTGTGGATCAAGCATTTCTGAAGTGGCCTTCAGGACATTTTCTAGTAACATTTAGTAAACGGCTTCTTTATCAACCTTGTGTAGTAGACACAAAGAAAACATGCTACTCAAGAAGTGTAATGGATACCTTTTATACCCAAAATAGCTACTGATTTAGAGCATCTAGATTTTTACTTTGACACCGGCATCTACAGTTAAAAAAATGTAAGATGAAATCTTGCCTATCCCTTACTAAGGATCACGAAGCAGACAGTTACTAATAAATATTAGATGTTGTGGTAGAACCTAGATTCCCTCTTGGGATTTGGGTGTGATTCAAACACAGAGGATATCCCTATTTTGAAGAACTAAATCTAAAAGCAAAACAGAGTGAGGCTTGGGAATGTCACATTCTGAAATTGGGATGAAACTCTGCTCAATGTTGGCTGCAGCAGCCAACATGAACAAAAACTAACCAGCTGTGGGGCGGTGCTGGGAAGGGTACTGAGAATAAGATGAAACTGGATGGATTTGAACATAAATGAAACCACTGTGTGCCCTCGTCTTGAGTACTGTGAGTGGATTTAGGTTCTGCTTCTCAAGAAGGCGTGGTGGGTTGGCCCCAGAGAGAAGCCAAACTCCCACCCAGCCACTCACTCAACACCCACCCCCAGCACAACAGGGGAAGAAAACAGGTGGGGGAAAAAAGGAGCTTGTGGGTTGAGATCACCTACCAAGTACTGTTGCAGGCAAAACAGATTCAATTTGGGGAAAAATTAACTTATTTATTGTTGACTAATACTAATATATTTAATTACTGATTCAGGCTTTAGGAAACAAACAAACAGAAAAAAACCAAACATTTGCACATTCATGGAAAAACACCTTTCCTCCCCCCTTTCTCACTCCTTTGCTCCAGGCTCCTCTCCTTTGCCCCCTTGTTTTCACCGCAGGTTACCCTCGGTCCCTTTGGAGGTGCAATGAGCAACACAAGGAGCCGGGGGAGTTTACAGTCAGTACATAGTGATTTCTCTGTGCCACTTCTTCCTCCTCAAATTCATCCTTTGCTCCAGCGTGGGCTCTCCACGGGCTGCAGTTCCTGTCAAGAGTATCTGCTCCAGCACAGGTTCTCCACAGGCAGCAGAGAGTCCCTGCTGCAGCGCCAGGGAGCGACTCCTCCTCCTTCTCTCACCTTGGTGTTCCCTCTGCTGTTTCTCAATTTTTTTTCCCTCTTCCTCCCTACATCCTGCGTATTTTGGCCTTTCTAAAACATGTTATGACAGAGGCACCACCAGCTTGGCCGAGGGGCTCAGCTGTGCCCTGTGGTGGGTCTGTTGGAGCCGACTGGAACCGGCTGGATCCGGCTGTGTCCGGCACAGGGCAGCCCCGGCCTCTCCTCACAGAGGCCACCCTGCAGCCCCCGCTGCCAGCACCTGGGCACCCACACCCCGTACAGCGAAATCAGAGAAGGTACAGAGCAGGACAGCTAAAATGAACAAGGGGATAGCGCTGCCGTGCACAGACAGTCTGAAAAGGCCGGACTACAGTTTGGAGTGGACAAGGCTGAAGAGAGATATGGACAATGTTTACAAAGGCCTGACGGCAGTGGTTTGTCCACAGTGAGCTGTGAACTGTTGCTTACCAAATCCTTTAGAAGACCAAATCCCAGGAAAAAACTAGTTTTAAAACAGGTAAAATAAACCACTTCATTTTTTTTACACAGCTGGTAGCAAATTTCTGGAAATTTTTTTGCTGAACAAGTTTGTAAAAGCAGAGAGTATATTCAGATCTTTAAAAACATGGAACAAATTCACAGGCAATGGATCTACAAAGAGATATTAAAGGGAACTGTCAGGGCTACACCCTCTAATGTTCTTAATCCAAAATCTGGATGCTGGAAGAGTAGGAAGGGAGAAGACCACAAAACACGGCCAGGCTCACATACTCTCTCTAACTACCATCTTCCATTGCCACTGTTTGAGCCAATGCTCTCTGTCATGCAGCATTGGTCTGCCCCACTGACAGCTTAGGAACAGTAAGGGACTGGCGTACTTTTGCTGGTTATGAATAGAGTATTTTTAAGTGGTCCAGCTGCACAAATGAACTTCATCCTCTGCCCACCTGTTCAAAAGCTTGCTCTTTAGCCAGTTCTGCAGAGGACCTAGAACCACAGATGGTCAAGGTGAAAGATTGCCCCTTACTAGTTGCAACCTGTAGCCCTTCCCCTACTACAGACGTACCCAAAGAGGAAGAGGGAAAATAGGAAAGAGGATTCTTCCTAACAATTGCGGAATACCTGAATGATTTAAGACAAAAATTATCTTTCGTGTTCCTTACTAGAAAATCTCCCTAATGCCCAAACCATATACTTCAGAGAAGATTAGGGCTTTCATTAGCATTTCCCATCTGATTCTCTCTGGAGATGTGGACTCTAGCTGCGGTACTGATTGATTCCCCTCACAGCAGATTCTCATTAAAAAGGAGGGAGTAGGAGGATAAGGGGAAAATCAAGAGGATTTATCTTCCTCTCTGTTAAATGACTCTTTCTTGTACAACAGAAACCTCAGATCCTTGCTCACACACTGGTGAATGGCAATAGACAAAAGAAAGATGCATGTTACCAGTATGTAGATTTATACCGCAAAATAATAAACTCTGCTTTCAGCTGCTTTCTTTCAAGACTGCTTATCTGAAAATGACCTGGATGAAATGAACGTTGAAATAATGCGCAACAAACTGTACAAGGCAAGTTCTTGCAACATGGGGTCTTTCAAAGTGTCTCAGAAAAGGAGGTCAGTATCATTAACCCTGTTTTATGGATGGGGCAACAGAAGCATGGTGAGATAAAGCAAGCTGTCTAAGGTCATGTGGTTGATGACAAGTCCAGGAATCAAATCCAGCTCCTTTCATTTCTACTCCACTGTTTGGAGAGATTTCAAATTCTATGTCTGCATCCAAATTCTAATTTAATATCTCATTAATGAAAATGCTTTAGATGTCAGGGTAATATCCAGATCCATTTGTTTATGAATAACTCAGTTATCCACCACATGCCACAGAACTGTTAGCTCCTAAATGAGCCTAGACAAGCTTTTGGCTAACATTTATTTTTATTTATAAAAGGTAGGTGTGATTTGAAAAGGTCTAATTGCTTTGAGTCTGCATAACACTTTTTTTACTTAAGGGTTTTGTTTAATTTTCATTCCTTTTTAAATTATCTTTAGCATTGCTACAGTACGCTGCTGTAAGCATCTAACGTGCCTTGCATTTTCAAAGTACTTTACAAATATTAGCACACAGGTCAATACTAGGATGGTCCCTTGAAAGGCTATACATATTTCATTCCATTAATAGTTCCTCCTGGCACATTCTCTCCAAATTCTTTGTTATCTTTCTTTCACAGTGGATGCCCCAGGAAGTATTCTTACAGTGATCTGATTGCACTAGGGGTGAAGGAAAAAATCCTTCTGTTTGTCTTACGATATTTTTAAATTCCCAAGCCAATATATTCTGCTACTTCCTCTCATTCAAAACAACATCAGTTATGCTCAAGTATTTTAATTCTTTCACAGTACTACTAAACTAGACACTCTTTTTCCATTTGATAACATACAGATTTGATTCTTATATCCTGTGTGGATAACCATACATTTAGACTTATTAAATCTATTTTTTTTTCATCTCACTCTACTAAGTATCAGGGGGATCATTCTGCAAACACTTCTAAATTATTAATATATCCTTTCTCCTCTGCTTCAGCTGTCAATGTGATCGATTATGCTTCAGCTGTACTATCAGATAGCATTAAACAGAACCTAGCGCATAATCCCATGCAGCAGATCCCCCTTGAGATGTCTTTACTTAAATTCACTTACTTGCATTGTTAGTGACAGCTTCTTTTAATAAGATTGTGTGAAGTTGTAGCAAATGCATTTTCATAACATAAATGTTCCCTAAGACAGTACTTTGGGGGATGGAGAGGCAGGGGAACAGATATTTAGGGTCCTTCCTGCACAGGTATTTTGAAATGGGTGCGAAGGCCAGAAAACTTAATAGACCAGAGCACTCTGCAGACCAGTATTACAGAAGCTTTGTCTGCTCTTCTGTCCTAATCCAGGGTTTAGAGTAGAGCAGCAGGGATTAGTTTGTGTATCCTCATAGTGCTGGCCCAACAGCCATGGCATATCCCTAATCCCCTCCTCCACACTATAAATGCACAGTTCCCTTCAGCCATCTGCTTATTATGCAGTGGAAGCTCAATGGAACTCAAGAAGTTCCTTCTTTAGAGAGAAAAGAAAAAAATATTTGTCCTATAACAAATTTTGAAAACATTTGAACACGTATTGTAATAACAAGGTATTTGCATTTTAATATTTCAACTTTCAATCCAGCAAAGTAATTAAGCACATACTTCAATTTAAATTCATAGGTAGTATTATCAAAGTTAATGGAAGTATTTAAAAATGAGGTTCGTAACTATGTGCTGTGCTGGTCCAGGTCTTAAATAGCATTTAAAATATTTCTCTTCTTCTCTCATGTAGTCTTATCTTGAGGCGTTTTATAAGTTTTGTGAAAAACAAGGTGGTACTACAGCAGAAATAATGAGACCTATTCTTGAGGTAAGAAAAATCCAGTCTTTGTACATGAAAGCACTCCATAATGTTTTTGTAATTAGGTTACTTTGTTCTTCCGGTTCCTCCTCTCTCCATTTGCAAAGTTATCTATCCAATGTTTCCTTCTCCTCTGAATAATAAATGTTTTTTTAAGACACAATGAATACTGCATTCTAGGATGACTTTTACCTCTTGACTAGAAAAGCAGCTAGTCCATTACCAGGGAGGAATTAGACTCAGTCAGTATTTTTCTGTAACAGAGAGCAGAACAGAATAAATGGTTCACTAATCTCAAACTGTTGCCCCTTAACATTTTTCTGTATTATGTGGAAAAACTGAAAAAGTGGACTGTTCTTACACATCCTAGCTCAAAATTAAATTTGGGAAGCTAAGGTCTGGCATTACTGTATATTTACTAATAAATAATCTTTAAGCTTCATGGCACTATTACGTTTGTTTACTCTCCTATTAAAATCAATGGTTGAAGTTAGAGTTGAGTGACCTTTGGAACTAGTGTCATACAGAAAAGTCCAACATTCCATGTTTTATTTTTGTCTCAACTCAAAAAATGTTAATATTTATTTTTTCCATGACATACAAAATTCCTAACATCCTCCTCCCCAAGCCATACCTGCAGCATAGTGAATGATGTTCTTGTATCTGTTATTGTAATAAAAGATGTAGAAATTTCTAAAATTGAGTTCTTGGCATTCAGCTCATTTTTTTTTTCACATGGTTTATCACAATTCTTTGCAGAGTTTGAGAGCCAGATCATCCATTTGCTTCCAGGAGTCTTTTTTTTCTGGATAAGCAAAATTTACACCCTGGAAACTAAACGAAATTCACTGAGCTCTGATGACATCACACTAAAAGTTTGCATTATAAGAGAGAGATAATAACCCTGGGAGCTCAGCCCTGAAGAAAGAATGAGCTTAAATTACATCTTACAAAATAATGTCCTGAAAGGGAATGCAATTTCACATTTTATTTAACCAGGTCATAATGTTTCAGTTTATGTTCTAAAGAAGATATTCTTAATCAAGTTAAATTGACCAGGAATTAGGTATTCTGACTATTCTTTTCTGAAAAAAATAAAAATCAAGAGATTGGCTGGCAGAGGTAAAGATATTTCCCACAGTCGACTCAGATTTTTCAGAAAGTTAATTTTCAGCTAGAAATTCATGTTGAGAGCAGATTACTTACAACACTAGTTTAAGCATGTTGTAAAACTCTCTTTATGCCAGTGGTAACAGTTTGGTCTACGATAAGCTTCTTTAAAATCCCTATCTAATGTCAATCAGCTAGGAGGATAAACTTTTCTCTAGATTTCCTTTTCTATAACATTTTAATAATCTGAAGACACGCACAGAGCAGATTGCTAATGGTTGAATTTACAAAAAGCCAAAGTTTAATTATTCAAAAGAATACTTGCTATTTATTCTGTAATCTTATATGTAAGACCACCAATCTGACCCTATCAGAATGAGGCTGAAGTATTTAGCTCCCCAACTCCTCGACCACCAGTCATGGTGCCAACCCTCCACATTAAAAGTACTGACGATCTCTCTTCCACCATCAACAACAAACATTGCATATTTAACCCTGAATCTGGCAAGAAACTGCAGGACTGCACTGCAGCTAGTGCTGTGCCTGTTATTAGGGCCCCATGCTAATTCTCAAGTAGCAGACATGCTACTTCAGTTTCCCATACAGAAACTAAAGCACTTAGGAAATGGTCATCCTGTGACTCCGCCTCTACATGCAGCAATCAAATGGCCCAAGTCACCAAGTAACTGCCTCATGGCCTTACTCATTATGGAGAACCTCATGTGACAATAATTTGATGAATTGAGAGGTCTGTTTGGATGGGACTGATCCTGCAAATTTTCTCAAACTGGGAGCCACCAGAACTAGGCCCCAAACTTGCTAGCATAGTTGCAATTACCTCTGAGCACACTTTTTTTCCCAATAAAATATTACAAACCTAACAGCTAGATTCTACATGGCTTTAACAAGTTAAAAAACCAAAGCATTTGTCCTTCCAAAACAGTTTCACTAGGGCTGATATGCCTGTTCATATTAATAAGGCAAGTGAAATTTGGCCCTGTTATTCATTAGCTAGAAATCTTTTCAAGCACACTTATTTTCTTCTCATTTTCTCTATTGTTTGTTCATTTTCCTTACTCTGAAATCAGTGCCAGAGGGCAGCTGGGTCCCTCTTACTGTGTGTTCCAGTACACAGGAGTAGGATCTATGAATATGTGCTTAACTGCTAAAGTTGTAAAACTGTGTTGCATCTGTAGTCTTATTATTCAACAGAAAAGAGTACCTTTCTGCTTAAAACAGTTCAAAAATTCATAGCATATGAAATTTTGCAAGCTGCCTAAAATGTGTGTATACTGTATATGCTTCACTTGGAAGATTTTCCTACGTAATCACTGCAATTAGCAAGCACTTTGCTGTTCTTACAACATGAAAGTAAGTAATAACAGAAAGAAATACAACCATAGTCAATTTAGATGTCAAGACAGAAGAATAGGTTTAAATCGGACAGAACTGTGTAAGATTATTTTTATTTACCATTACATTTTTAATTCATACTGCAAGAATGGCAAGTGAAATTTTGCCTTGTATAAAAGAACAACCTGAGATCTAGACATTAGAATGACTTTCAGTCTACTGCTGCAGGGAAAATACAGATACTACAGGCATCTAAACCTGGCAGAAGAAATATAGCCCTTGATTATATGTGTTAAAAATTAACTGTTATTTGAAACACTTGAAAACTTTAACTTGGCAAGTAAGCAGCCCCCTCCACCTTATTAAATTATCATTTTAAATATGCATTCAGAAACTATTTTTTTTTCAGAACTTCCATTCAATCTTTACTCTCAACAGCACTCTCAGTTGCCCCAGGACAGTACTATTGATTCTTGGTGCTTTCCTGTATTGTTATTATTTATATGAGTATTATTTCATAACTTCAGAAGGGTGTGTGAGGAGATTTTTTGTTGTCAGCCTCTGGGTAGCTAAGAAGGGAAATGAGGAAGTAGAGATATTTTCAGTACAAAAATCACAGAATAAAAGCTGTGCTTGCAAAACAGTTTGATTTTCTAGTTAAAATTTAACAAGTATTTGCAAATAAGGATTTACAATTTTTAAAATAAGGTATGTTTCTAATGCTCTGAAGTCCACTTTTTTTTTTTAAGGTTCCATAGTTTAGCTTACTGAAAGAAAAAATATCCCCATCTTAATTTTGAATGAGATCTCTAATAACACTTCTTTATTCTTTGTTTTGCACATTAAGTTTGAGGCAGACAGACGTGCCTTTATCATCACCATCAATTCATTTGGCACTGAATTGAGTAAAGATGACCGAGAGAAGCTGTACCCAACTTGTGGAAAACTGTATCCAGAAGGCTTACACTTGTTGGCCAATGCAGATGACTATGAGCAAGTGAAGTGTGTTGCAGACTACTATGCAGTATGTAATCTAATTTCTTAAAACAAAAAGCCAAAATACAAATACTTAACATCTCTTGATATAAGCAAACTTTTAAAGAGTATTCACATAAGTTAAAAGCATTTTTGAGAGAGAAAAAAAATCAGCGAATATACAAAAGATCCCATAAAGATGTGTATGGAACCAAAGGCTGTCGATATGAAGATGTAAGATATGTTATTACCTTAGTGCAATACCAAGTTCCTCTTACAGTGATGTTTAAATAAGACCAAATCACATTCTAGTAAACAAAACTCTTCCTACTTCATTAACTCTCCCCAAATTTAGTTTCACTTCACAGCTGCTGCCTCTAAGATTTTGGAGCAAAAGCATAAGTCACTTTAAAATGAACTGACCAAACAATTCATGTCACAGATGACTGCAAACCAATTTATTGCTAGTGTACTGTAAAAATGTCCTTCTGAAAAGTTTTCTTTAAATCACTGATTGATTCAAAGAAGTAGATGAAGTTGTTAATACTGACGTGTCTAGTGCTGTTATTAAAGATGAACCAATATGCAACACTTGCTCTACGAATTAACTGTGGTACTCTACCTATAATATTTAAGCTACCTCCAAGTAGATACACAAAATAAAATGATGTCTGGCCTACTGCTTTTTCCACAGAAGAAACAAAGCTGGAGATGCACATCTGTTCCTGTGCATAAGCAATATGTTGGAAGCATGTGTCACCATGTCAACGTGGTGCAGAGAAAGCCTATTCATGTGAGGGTGGGATATTTAGATGAATTTAGGAACCATTGTGCTAGACCTATACTGCACTGCTACTTTACAGGAAAAACAAAACAAATACACAGAGAAGCAAATTACACAGAAATGTAACACTCAGAAAAAGAAGTCAAATATATCTGCGCAGAATATTCCAGGATGACATATCAGACTAATGGATTTAGATACAATATTAACACAGACAAAGCAAATCCAGCTGACTACTGGAAATAAAATGAGCAGTGATGTGAGGATCAGAGTTCGGGGTTTTGGCTCCATTTACAGCTCTGGCTGTCATGGATACTATTTGTACAAGAAGTTCAGTGCTCTCTGTCCAAAGGAGTGAAAGGTCATGTGTCATTCTACAATAAGTCTCTTTTAGGGCCTTCAGTAAATTACGTTTAAGTCGTAGGAAATGATGGTAAGGAATACAAGAACGAATGTGATTTTTCTTTCTTTTGCTGACTATATGCTTTTAACTTTTGATTTATGTAGAACTATCATCTATACATGAGTTCTTCTATACAGAAATATTACTGCAGGTAATTAATGCAGGTTAATTCATAAAGTAATGTAAGGTATCTGTGCTGCAAAGAATGCAAAAGTACCTTATTTCCATTGGGTGGTTGTCTATGCTTTTAGGAATACAAAGCTGTGTTTGAAGGTGTAGGGAGTGGCACTGGAGAAAAGACACTGGAAGATGCATTTTTTGAACATGAGGTAAGAGCTTCTAACCTTAAAATACCAAAAGAAAGTTACCTACCTGGAATAATATTTAAAACAAGAATGAGGTACTAGGTTTTTGATTCTACTATACCGCATCATTCAGCTTTGTAGTCAAGAACACAGTATTTCTACAGCTGTCAACATTTGGCTGAATTAAAATAGTAGGATTTACCTTTTTAAACAAAATAAATCCCAGGAAATTCTTCTGAAGACTAGTTATAGAACTGTCAACCCCAACAGCCTATTCAAAATCCATCTCATATAAACCGCTTAATGAAATTTATTTTGAACAGTCTACTGAAGAAGGTATTTCACCACTGTCCTTTACTTACCTGTAATGTTGCTGTAGTCTGTTACCAAAATTAGTCCAGAGATCACATTTCAATTATATTTAAACTCAACAGACTCCTAAATATAGCCATGGTTGCAAGGTTACATACAAAACTTGACCATAAAGACTACCACACAAAAATCACATTTCCCTTCTTTAATATTTGATCATAACACTTCTTTCATCTTTTCCACAGGTAAAGCTGAATGTGCTTGCATTCAACAACCAGTTTCATTTTGGAGTATTTTATGCCTATGTAAAGTTAAAGGAACAAGAATGCAGGAATATTGTATGGATTGCTGAATGCATTTCTCAGAGACACAGAACCAAAATTAACAACTACATTCCGATTTTCTAAATCTGAGAATTTACAGTCCTACAATGCCTGAAAAGATGCATTATTTCATAGAAAAGAAGAAAAATTGTATTTCAAGAGTTAACTCTTATCAGATATTTCAGATTCTATTAATGGTCCTCCTTATATACAGCAGTGCAAGAAAAAGTAATGTAATTTGAGATGAGTACTTTATAAGGAAATATTAATGGGCTTATTCATAGTTTTTGTTGGTAGATTTGTTCCCCACTGTGCCATTTTAATTTAATTGATCAATAAAAACTCCCTGCAAGGTCTTACATACATATTCTTTCTCTTTTGTGGAAGTAACCTTTCTACCAATGACATTTGAAAAGCTCTTTAATGGCTCAGTTTTGAATTAACGGTTTTCTCAAAGGGCTGACTAAGCCACTACTTCTGTCTTACACTTATGGTCTTCTTCATGGCATACAAGATTGTATGAAGGACTTACATAACTAAGAGAGAAACTTCAGGGTTACTCTGTGATTCCCCTTAAGGAATTTCAAGAGAGAGCTTCCTGAACATTTCTAACTGTGAGACCTCTCTGCAGCTAAATGAAAATAAGTAATTTAATTTTCATGAAAATGTCTTCCCTTATTCCTTTATGGTCACATGAGGAGCACCATAAGTGTCAAACAACGGGTGTCTGATCTACTCCACAGCAATACAAATATCTCCTCCCAGCACACCAAAGACACTGTCTTCATGTATGCACTAGGGAAGATTATGAAACATGAATGAAAATACCAGCCAAGTCTGTATCAGTTTTACATCAGACACAAACAACCCCAGCTCTGACCTATTTGAGGACGTGGCTAAGATCAGTAACTAAAAATAGAGCAAACAGTTGAAGCCAGATTGTAGCAGGACAAGATTAATTCTGCTGAAGAAAAAGGAAGGATTTTGAAAACCATTATCAACATTCTGCCTTCCTACTCCATTCAAAATATTTGCCCTCTTATCTTTGAAACAGGCCATACCTTGACTCTCTGCATGACTCCTTAGTTTCAGGCTGCACAACAGCCAATCTCGATCTTCAGCTGACTATGCCTCCAGTAATACGATACAAAAATAAAATCCATTTCCTGCTGAGTAGACAGAAAAACAAAATATATCTGATGTCAACACCTCAGAGTTATGGAAAACATTCAGGCATTATGGTTTTAAGAACTGAGATCGTATATCTCTCTATAATATATGCAAGTGCACATGCATACATACATAAAAAATAGAAAATGTTACCATTTTTATAGCTAAAACCACAGTTCCGAAATTGTAAATGTAACCAAAGGGTTATATCCCAGAACATCTCATACTGATTTAATAGAGAATTGAAAAGATTTTTAATATTTTGTTTTATTGTGAATCACAGAGAACCTTGCATTATTACTTTAAAAAATACTTTCAGAGAGTTTCCTTTAGAAATAATTTAGTAGGAATTTAGAAAAATTGACTAAAAAGAAATAAGTGTATAAGAAAATAATATAAATCTTATCTCTATATGGAGGCTTCTTTGTTTAGTAGATCTAGTAATTCAGAAGGAAAAAAAAAAGAAAAAAGAAACTGAAGTGTAAGATTTGTGGATTGCAATTTCTTTTTGGCATGTGTAGTTGCTTCCTTGTGCTGCTTTTACTATCTATCTTGGTTTTCTTAATTTGTATTTCCCAGTCTAATCTGTGACCAATGCTTTCCAGTTCACACCTGTATCGCACAATATATCAGAAACTCCAATGAAGAAAGTAATAGGGCTACATTCTCTCAAATGTGCATTTTTTTTTTATTTTTTAGTAATTGCGTTAAAAAAGTTTGTTGTAAGCAGAAGAATAACAAAGTCAACTGCTCTGGGACACAGAAACAGAATTCATACAGTTCAGCACAGTGCATGAATACTCCTTCTGTACTGATAAATCAAACCTCCCTACTTGAACAAAACAAACCAGCTGGCTGCCTGCCAAGAATTTTCTGAAGTGATTTGAAGGGGAAAGAATCTGCTCTCCACCCTAAATCGTTCTGTGCCAGGGAAGATACGCAGCTGCTATTGCTACAATCTGTGGATACTGTTGGCTCAGAAAGAAATGACCAGGAATCGCAGCTTACATGACTGTGTTGTCAGCAGAACTGGTCTTTAGACTATGGAAAGGACAACACCAGTGTTGATTGATGCTTTTTTCAAAATAACTTTCTCGATATTTGCTAAGGACAGGATGTACTAGGCATTGATTATATTCAATTTAAGAATAAACAAGAGAAGCAACAGACTAAGAAAGGAATTATGACTTTAAAGTTCTAAGAAATCCTCGAACACCTAGCTTTTTCTACAAATAATATAATTTACATCACTCTCTTGTTAGCAAATTAGTCCTCATGCTGGTGTGTGTATATATATACACAGACAAATACAAAAAATATATTGTCATACATCATCTCTAACAAGATCTTATAGTGGAAGTCCAGATCACGGAATCACTACTATGAGTATCATTAACTTTTTAATAATAATGTCAATTTGTAGTATAGGGGAATGTGAAGCAATAAGCTACTTGTTCTTTCTTATACCTCGCAAACAACAGGAACTTGTGTTCACGCCCTTAAATGGCTAAGCCTATCCAGACAAATTTGTTCAATGTGATTATGCTGACTATGCTGCCCCTTTGCCCATGCCTTCACTGAGAGATGAAAAGCAGGACCAGGAACGAGCTTCTGGTGAGCTCTGAGAGCTGTGAATCTTTCTTTCCCATCATTTGCTGTAGCTCAGGCTTGAAGTGCTCTCCATCTGCTCACAAACAGCTGAGCAGCAGTGAGCTGTGGATGGACAGGGCTGCAGTGTTTGAAGCACTTCCCATGCCCCATCCCTCCTTCCTGCACAAATGACAATTTGTGCCTACGTTAGGAATTGAAGATTTATAGGATGAATCATATCAGAGTGTGGTCCTAAGACTAGCTCTGGACACACAGCCAGCTGACAATACTAGACTCTTTTATTCTGGTTCTATATATTCCAGCATGACATTCAGGTAACATGAAAAGCAATCCAATACCATACTTGGCTTATTCTGCACATTTATGGATATTAAAGCTAATATCATGCAACTTAATTTTCTTTCATACTTGACAATGCGATGCTTTCTGTTTTTACTAAATAGGTCTAAACTACAGAGTATATTTAACACTTTACGTGAATGGAGCGATAGCTGGCCATCATTTGGATTTGCATCAGAATAATAAAGCTGTTAGCATGAAGATTACTATAACGGTTTAAACAAGAGATAAGACAAAGTCCACTGATGTGCTGGACAACTGGATTGCTTTACTAAAGAGTGTAGAGAAATGGTGTAATAGAAATCACAGGAAAAAGACGTGATAAATGGCAATAATATCTACCAGGCAGTTAAAACAGTTTACATGACACAAAAGCTCATCTCAAACACACAGAAAATCAATCAGTATATTGGGATATCTCCCAAATGACAAAGAGAAAATAAGAAATGGGATTCAAGGAACAGCAAGACAAACCTCTCAAAGAACCCAGGTAAAAGTTTTCATGTCAATGACACACAGTGAGAAACATTTGACTATTTGGAATCCATATTTATTGGGATTTCCAATTAAAAAAAAAAGGAATTCCATCCCACATAACTCAGCTGGCAGTGTTAATGCAAACATTCCAGATGTGGAACACAGTCACTGACAATCCCGTCTTAGTATGCAAGCCAGAAAAATGAACCCCCTATTTTATATTAGTTTGGAGCTTCTCCAGGAGTAAAGAAGAAAAACTAATTGCTCTGAAAGTATGCAACAGATAGATAGCTGCAATAAATATAAGTCACAAGCGTACTGACAGGTGCCATTTTTATAGCATAACTCATCTGTTAAAATGAAACTTGAAAGTTCTGAATCTCTTGGAAGGCATAGGCCTGAAGCACTAACCTTAAAAATGATAAAAGTTATAAAGTAGGAGAAAAAGTAGTCTTGTAAGGAGGTGATTATCTCCGATTTTCTGTTTAAATTTTTTTTTTTACTCTGTCTTTGCACTTATTGTCTGCCATCAAATGACATACCCAGGGGTGGTTCTCACCCTCAGGCATGGGTGAAATCTTTAAAAAGCTTGCTGAAGTCTTTTTTTTCTGTCTAAATACTGACATGTACCAGTGAAGTTTAAGAGGAAAATATCACATAAACCAGTATAGGTTATTTATTATCAAGAAAATACTAACAAGGTGAAACTAACTGTTATATTTTTGAAATGGAAGAAAATGGTCATTTCCACACACAGGACATTATAACTTTGTCGTATGTGCCCCTTTTCACACTCAGCCCAAGTTGCTACATGTTCACCTCTGTCAGCTTTGGGACAGCCAGTGAAACCCTCACTGAGTTCTGTTGCACAGGCACAGGGATACAGGGAACTCAGCAATGCTTTTAAGCATTACTTAACAAAAATATAATCTATGGAAGTTCATATGTGTTCTAACTTGCTACTCGTAACAGCAACTCAGACTGAGTTTGAAAAGGAGCAGGTAGAATTTGCAAGGTGCTTGATAAGATAATGACCATATTTTCTTGTTTTCCAATCTAGAAAAACTAAATATTCTTATCTCATTAGTATTATATTGACAATGTATATACTGTGTTTCTATTGTGCCATATTGTTCTCTTAAATGTCTGTTTTGTTATATGCACATGTATGTACTCACACACACACACACACACACGTGCATCACACACTGGCTAGAAATTGAGAGCGACAACACTGGGTAAGTCAATCTAGAACAAATAGAAAATGTTGCTTTACCACACTTTTTTTCCAGTGAAAATGTAAAGAGCAATTAAAACACTTGAAAGATTTGTAATAAAATCCATTAAAGTCAAAGAAAGCAAAGGAAACTCTTTTCGCATTTTCAACTAAACTAATTTAGATCATTCTCTTCATACCATATAGCACAAGAGCAAATGAGAGCACTACAGGCCTGATCTAAGCTCATAAAAATTCTTTATACCTATAACAATACTTAAGTCAAGTTCAGATGAGCCCTATACCAGTGTTGTTTACAACCTCTGACTGTATTAACCAAAAAACCCAAACAAGCTTGAGTATGGCAGAGTTTGGGGACAAAAGCTGTTCCTTATCTGGACAAACCAAGAAACAAAGACAGGGAGGCCACACATTCTCTGCCCTTAGTAAGGACATTTTAAAAATTCAAAAAGCTGAAACTATTCTTTTAAAAAGTCTCCCCCCTCAACCAGAGCTTCAACAGAAATGGCTTAATGCACTATATATATATTAGCAAAGGATAGGATTGAACCATCATAGCTACTACAAAACCAAAGAGTTTTATCTATCATCTGTTACATGAAGAGGCAGTACTAACACTGTTACAAATGTGCAGAAGCCAAAGGAGCCAAAATAAAACAGATGAAGTTCATTTATAGCAAATATTATGACTTCCATAGATGTATGAAAACCACAAACAAATTCCAAATTACTCTAAACAATATGCTATAAAATCATTTTAAGGCACAAAAAATTAATGAATGATTTAACAAAACCATATAAATAGATACAGTAAAAGTTACTGTATGTAACAGCCGACTAATCTGCTCTTATGGAAAAAAATGACAGTGTTCCTATAGAATTCAGAGGGACCCAAGCTAGAACCTCCGGGATGAGTAAGTTGCTGTGTCCGTGTGACCTGTATACACAAGGTTTATGAGAAAAACCTGAACCTGCCCTTAGAGCTGCCCAGTGTGGTAGACAGCTCTACAGTGTCCTGCAGCAGCCACGATGCTGAGAAGAACTATTGTGCTAGGTAGTTAACCAGCACGGTCACTGTGCCCAGCACAGGTCACAAAGCACTGAGCAGCTGACTGAAAAAGATAACATTTTCTTAGAACCCTTAGATGCATTAGTGTTGATGGCTGATGCTATTAATTTCTTTGAGCACATTTCTCTACCACTCCTTGTTGGCAGGAGACAATAACTGAGTTCTGCCAACACTATAATCACTACTTCCTTCTCTGGTCTTCATGACCTACAATTAGAGCACTTCTGAGTAGGTGCATTTCAGTTCACATTCAGAGGTTTGACCATCTGACTAATTAAACAGACCTATTCAATTTAGTATATTAGTGCCCTGGTTTGGACTAGGACAGACTTTTCAGTTAAGTTTCTTTTAAGTGACTTTACTTTCTGAAGTTGACTACACACGCCTGTTGCCATGAGAACTAGGGTCCCTGTTGGGTATCTCTGTCCCACGAAGGAAAGGACCGTAAAGTGTCGCACCTATGGGGAGGAGCAGACAGGACAGGTGACCCAAACCTGACCAACTGGGTGTTCCATCCCACCCATGTGATGCTCAGTTCAAAGCTGAGGGACCGTGAGAGTCACATGCTCATGAAAGCCACTGAAACCAGTGAAAGCCACTGCTATTAAAGCATGCTAGTAAAAGTGATTGCATAAAATCATGTCGTGACTTCCATATCAAAACTTTATTTCTATCATTCTAATGCAAAGTCTGTCATTTAAAGGTGCGAGCTTTAATTTTTTCTCTTAAAAATAGCAGTAACAGTTTACAACCTCAACCATGAAACAGAGGCTATCAGTCTAAATGCAATCACAGCAGTATAGCTTTTTCCTCCTATGGTTTTCAGATCAGTCCTTGCAATTGAATCTTGACAAATAAGTTATAGTTTGTAGTTTATCTTAATCTCTCAGGACTTTATCCTTACCAAAGCTCAAGCCAAGTTTTGCATTAAAACAAACCCTTGCCGAAAGTATTAACTCACTGATCAAAATGCCGGCCTTTGCAATCAGACCTACTCATTTTAATCACATGTGCACTAAATGCTATTTTATCTAAGTGTCTCTCAGCAAATCAAATGTTTAATCGCACAAGGCTTCAAGAGGTGTGGGCCAGACCTTGAATAAACATTCCACCCAGCTGTCCAGTCTTGTCCTTGAAGTGGGCAGCTCCACATTTCTTGGAACTTACTCCAAAAAAAATCAAGTTACTAAACCAGATTGCAACCATTCATTGAAGAACTCGGAGTATGTGAACTCTACAGCCCTGAACTGTATTTGAGACCTAGGAGGAAAACAGGATAGTGAAGAAGAAATCAAGGAACTAGAAAGTTCTTTCTTGTAACTATTACTTAGGATGCAAGCTGCTGTATTCCATATCCACTGGAACAACTTTATGGATGACACATGCATTTTTAGAAATGGGATATTTAAACTCTAGGGTTATAAAACCAGTGCAAATACTAGAATCAAACACAAAGCCAACTGAAGGTGGGAAGAGTGGTTTACTAATGGGCATTATTGACTGCAATTACACTAAGTAGTCCATATGCTGCTCTAATGATCTCAAGAACGAAAAAAAAGTCTGCTATCTTCTTAAGGAACTGCATAAAGGACTAATCTCAGAAGCCCCTTTACTGAGAGCCAGGACTTTCAACTCCAAAAAAAAATCACTGCTATGGGAAGATCCATATTGTTCTTAAATATCACCCAATGAATGGTATCACACATGATTTGCCCCTACAGGAGAGTTAAACAGTACAGATCACTAGGCAAACTATTTTTCTATGGTTTCTCGGCAACAGGACAGGCAATGAATTGCCATTTTGTGAGAAACAACAGACAATTAAATTTTTAAGCGGCAGCTCAGAACAATACAGAGACCCTCTTTTTTGGGTATGAAATATGCAGATATGGTTTAATATCCCAGAGTATTTTTAACCAAAACCCCTAATGCTGAAGAGTTTAATGCAGTTAGTTGTAACTACAGCTATACACAGAGAGAAGGGTGGCAACAGGAGTTCAAAGTAGTGACAACAACCAAGGAGGTACAGGATCCATGCATGTACAACCATAATCAGCATTACCTTAATCATGGTTAGGTTCAGTTTTAGCCAGTCGCTGCTTTTGTCTAAATGTTAAGATCGATAATATGGGGAATGTACCATCTGAGGAGAACGATAGAGGACAAAGTCGACCCAGCTCTCTGCCTTCTAACAGGTTGAAACTACTGCAACATTTTTTCTTCTACTTAGGCTTTGTGCTCTTAGGGAATTAAAAGTGATAATACAGTTCCATATGAGTAATGAGCCTCTGAAATGCTGCAGTCAGGGCATATTTACCAAACAATACTCACTTGTATTCTAATGAAGTGATAACAAGTAAAATGTAGACGCTTTCAAATATGTTCTACTCTTTGATTTTACTTACAAAATAGGTGAGGTAGCTGGGTATGTAGGTATGTTTTAATTTGTATTACAATGCTTATAGGTCTTAATTGAGATAACGATTCCCTTCACCCACCGTCAGAGTGCACAATCTAAGAGCTAAAAACTGAAAGCCTGTCAGGTACATGGCCACCTCACGGGGTGCCCTAACGTTAACATGTACTGTCTGGACAGCTTAAGCAACTCAAAATGGATCCTGCACACTGAGCAAAGAGACATATATTGCTGATCAACAGCAAATGTTAAGCGCAGAGCACAGCTATACTTCTCAGGAGCGTAAGTGGGCTATCCAGTGCTGGAACAGGAGGCTGCTCCTAGGTATAGATGCCAACAACTACATTAACTTATCAATTAAATCCCTCAGCAGGGAGATCTTGGAGTTGCTCTCTGCTGCCAGAACCACTTCTTTATCTATAGCCAACAGTGAAAGAGCTGAAATAGTTTTGTCTGACTGCTGAACAACTCAAGCTCAATGAAATGTCCTAACCAACGTAATTTTAAGGCATGAACTTGCAAGTCTGAGACACTGGAAACCAGATGAAAGTGGGCCTTGAAACCAACGCATTTTAGGCCTCTAGACTTTTTGCAGACATACAGAGTGACTCTGCATGACAGGAAATAACTTGGAGTTGCACCAGTTCCTGCTCCTGAGTTTAAGCAAGTCTTAGTGACTAACTTGTTCAGACTGAGACAATGCTGGGCAAAAGACAGGCAGAAATCCAGCAAACCAACTGGAAAATTTTGAAACCAAATGACAGGTGAATCTAGACATTTTGAAGAGTTAGAGGCTGAACAAGGTTTGCTTGGAGCAATTTTAGAATCAAAAGCTCCAAGCATGCCAGAATGCTGTTTTCAGTGCCAAAGTCCTAATTGGTTTAAGCCCTATAAACAACACAGAGTGGAAAAATATTAACACGTTAGTGCTGGTGGATCAAAGAACAGAGTGATTTCCCAAGGCTGCTTTGGCAAAAGAGACAAGAACTGAGCACACACTTCTCAAGTCCTAGCCCAGCATTTCCATCAGAAGATACTTTTTAAAAGATTTGTTTCCCAAATAATCTTACCAATAATGCATAGTTCACCCCCCTAAGAGTAGGTCAAATTATCATCAAAGAATAACTACCCTGAAAAGATTCTCTGTTTTCTCTTTCATTGTGCTAAATAACCTAAACAAACTCAGTCTTTTCTTGTAGATCACATTTTCTAGATATCTGATAAAATCTGTTGGTTTGCTCTGGACACTTTCCAATTAGTACACATCTTCTGAAGTGCACCAATTAAGATTAGTTTTGGGCACAGCACCAGGCACATTAATGAGAATGATGATCATTAAAAATTCTCTCAAAACATTTCAGTTTGTGCATTTATGACGTACACGATATAAGCAGAAAGAAAAATAATTTTTTTTTGAAATTTAAGTCTCCCAAAAGAGTTCTATCACCCACTCAAGGATGCTGGTAAACAAAGTCGGATTATTACTCAGACAGTATTTGAAGTCACAGAAAGAGCAAATAACTGACATATTCTGGCAAAGTCACACAGCATCCAGAATGGGGACAGCAATCTAATTCCACTGAAGGAAAAACAGTTAGGCAGTTTGTCGCTATGAAATCAGAAATTCAGAAATATACAGACCAATACTAAGACCTGTCATAAACCTGGAAAAGTAAAATGACATAATCTATTGGCACTCTTAATACCAGTTCTGCCCAACTTTATAGAAATTTTGCTTGAAGACAGTATTGTATTTATCTCAAGCAACGTGTCTGAATTCGAGCAAAAAAACCCTGTTTTTCAGGAGGTATCTGCTAACATATACAAAGTCGATACTAGCTGCAGTAGGATGATTTTTACTAGATAAGCAGTAGTGCAGACCATGACATATTTTGTCCAGAAGTGTTTGGATGAAGTTTCTCCTTGGCTAAGAAAAATGATGCTCACACTCAGCTCAATGGCTTCTCTAGCTGTAACACAGTAATTTATGAATCCTAACATGACTAATACCAAAATTTCAGAAAATAATCTATCAGTTCCCTGTTACAAATGGGATCCACCAACTTAATGGGAGTTTTGACAGTTTGAAATGGTCACGTATATGTGTATACATTCATGATGCATGATGTAGCTGCACTCCTGCCCTCCACAGTCAGGCATGGTCTTATATTCTTAAATAAGGAAATACTCAATAGTGAAGGGATTCTATCTCAGAAAGAAGACCAGACTACAGTAAAGCTATTGGTAAGCTGAAAAACACTTGTTCTTTGGCAACAGAACTTTTGTCCAGATGGAACTTAAGTTGTGAAGCAAAAACCAAAACACTTTCTTCTTAAAACAATAGCAAAGAATTTTTACCTCCTCCCTGTTTAAGACATTCAGGTATTTATGGCTTATACAAAGACATGAGTTATCATTATCAATAATAACAAATGCAATTGGGGTTGCTTTTTGCCACATTAATACAATAACTTGTTCCCACTTTCTTCCAGGCTGCAAGCCACATGAAATTAATTAATGACCTTCTTCCAAGCTCTAAGTGTCTTACTCCCATCCAAAAGCAACGAAAAATTAAATTTATCATATTTCATGCCCTTACTCTCTCAAAGAGAACATTGGGTAAAACTGAACTTAGAAATGTACGTAAAACAACAAAGGTGTTTGATGAATTTAAACCAAATTAACCTCTGGCTTTTGAAAGCCTTGCTGGCTTTTGAAAGCTAGATGTTCAGGAATTATACTACCTTGTCAGACAGAACTACATTAGTTAGAAAATGAGTCCTCTGGCAAAAATACAGAAGGCAAAAAAAAACAGAATAAACTAATTTTGTATTAAAAGCAAAATTAAAAAAACTCACTATTGCTGCACATCTTGATAACTCCTTAGAGAAATCTTCATAAAATTGTCAACATTTCATGCCATTGAGTGGATTACATACATCAGAGAAATTACAACTGGTCAGTTTACTGGCCAGGTCTAAGTCAGTTCTTTTCCTCAGTATGTGAACGACTGAACTCAATGGAAAAACTTCCCATACAGTGACTTTCCCTGGTCCACTTTACACTTGCTCTGCAGTCTCCTAACAGTGATTTTCAGAAGTCTTTTTTTTTTAATTATAATAGAAAAACAACTACAATAAAAATATTTTGGAATTTTAGATGGCAGATTTTGCATTAAAACATGCAAAAAAAAATAATAATGTATTAAACTCACACAGACCTTCCAGGCCAGCAGTACAAGAAAACAGCCCTTTCATAACTGAAATACTGGCAACATTAAAGACTAGAGAATATTTTAATAACTGACCATCATGGGACAAGGAGTCCACTCCACCAACTAATGATTACAAAATTAAACTCCTTCACAAAGGTCATTTGACTTGAGTCTTCTGACTGGAGCCTATCCAGCTTTGTCAGTCATATTAGTTACAATAAAAAAAACATTGCTTGCAGATCAGTCTTGTAATCAATTATTTATTTGCAGGTATTTCAGTATATTAAAAATTATAGTGAAACTTTAGAATGCATTTAATTATGAAAAATTTGTAATTTTTACACTAACCCTGTATGTTCAAGCTTTGCTTTTTAAAAGAAAATGCCTTCTCATCTCCATCACAATGTAATCCAGATTGACTGAAAATGCAATTACAACATCCTAGCTGTTGTCCAAGTTTTGTGTTTGCTGTTTGGCCACTGGTAGTGCAGCAGGCACAGCTGCTGAAAAAATAATAATACCTTGGAAACAGCAAAGGCTAAGTATGTGGATCACTCTTATGCATAACATTTTAGGAAAGAAATCTGACTCAATTACTACCAAGGGGCTAATGTAATTGAACAAGAACGGATTGCCATAGCTTTTTTCAGAAAGCCCAAACAGTTGTTTGCTATGAGCGAACTGTCTCAGAAAAACTCTGGATTATCTCTGCCTTAGAAGGGTTATTACTTACGCAGAAATATCTACACTTCCTTCTGCTTTTCTTACCATTTCCCTTTCAAATAGTGACTGACCTTGAACCTTCATGAGTGTATAAAATCACTCAGATGCAAGGCAAGTTATCATTAAAAAAAATTACGTATCCAAAATCATATGAGTTCTCACTTTGTTGCTGGATGAATCTTTTACCCTTCATGTTTCATTGAGTTCCAGTTTTCTTAACTTCTCTCTCATTTTCTTTGCATTTTACTTTCATAAAATAGATAAGAACACAAACTTGTATCCCAAGACAAATAAAAAAAATTGGTCTGTAACTTCCCTGAATATGGCAAGACTAGCATGTTCCTTAACATAGTTAATGTGATACATCTTGGGAGAGAGAGGAGAAAATAAAAGACTTATATTTGAGAAATGTAAGTTAACCCTCTCCTCCTAAATGTAGTGTTTCATTTAATTCATAATGAAATCTATATCTCTAGGGAACTTGGTCTTGCTAACTGACATTTTTATATTATGACAGGTATTCAACACAAGTTAGAATGTTTCAGCATTTTCAGATAAACTGTTATTTTACTGGAAGTAAGTATCAAGAAACACCATTGTATATCACTGGAAAACCATTTCTGAACATTGTGCAGACTTCAATACCGTAATCAACTGTCTGAAAAGAGTTACATCAGTCAATATACCTTTTTTTCTAGTAAATTTTTGGAAAAGGTCTGAAAATGAGTCATGTTGGGGTTACAAAATTATTATTTTTTGTAGGTAACACTGTTGTTAAATTTAAACAAATTCCATGTAAATATTACTCCCTCTAGTTAATCATTCCTTCATTTGTCATTTAAGTCTAGAGAGAAAAATAATACACCTTAAAAAGAACTACGCTGGTGCATGTTTCATTGCCATACACTATATATTGTTTCTCCCTCAGCAATAGTTAGAATTGTTATCAGGAATAATAGTAATAGTATTAATAATGATATATATGGACATTAATCTTGCTGATTTCTGTTATTCCAAGCAATCCATCTTCCATGACCTTTCTCCTTTCAACCCTGCTTTCATTTTTCCCCTACCTACCACCCAGTGAATGTAAGAAAGCTGATGGGTAGTACTATTTTCTGAAAATAGGAACCATCCCCGAGGCCATGTTCATAAAGCAGACTCTTTGTGCACAGTATCTCACGTCAGTTCTGTAATTCACTCAGTGCTTGGTAGAGAGCCAAAGGAGAAGCCTACAGTTCATACACAGAGATGTGCAAGATAGGACTCACCCTTTAAAAACACAACAAAACAAATCTATTTAAGCTTATCTCCCACATATATCTTACACGTACCTTTGCATATAGGAATCTATGCACTTGAAAATTCTGAACTAAGCCTCTTCTTCAAACTCTTACATCAGACAGAGAAAGAGTTATGGAAAAACCTCTATTTTCTGAACTAGAAGTCATGGGCTTTCACTCACGGCAGAAGCTCACTTCCCTCCACTATACCACAAACAGCTGAGACTGTGGCAGGAAATACTGACTTAGACTTCATTGAATTACTTGTGACATTGCCCATATTTTAGTGACCATGTCACAAACTGGCCCACCAAAGCAACAGATGCCATCTAGGTGAATGCAGAAGACAAAAGAGAGCAGAAGAGCAGCTCTATTTCAAACGTGTCTTTTGTCATTCCATCAGATTTGTGCTAAAAATGTTACATGTTAAATTGAATGTACAGAATGTGGAAGAAAAAATGCAATGCATTTTTAAATGCTTTTAAAGAGCAACAGTACACTGATTTCTACCGTGAACATGCAAGTATTGTTCCATATTAACATTTAATTGGTTAAAACACCTCTGTATAAGTCATAAGAAAAAAGAAGTTTTAAAAATAACGGTTTAAAAATATTATTACTCCCTTTCGTGCCTAAAAGATTTTAAATAGCAAATTAAGTATACATAAGTTTTATATCTCATTTTACAATATACAACATGCACAAATTGCTAGTGAAACTTTAATAACAATCTGAGGACAATGTCTTGTAGCTGCATTAAAACAGAGAATAATAAGAAAGTCAAAAGTGGCATAGTTAAACATTCTCTAGTCTATTCCTATTAACAGTTTAAATAGTCATGGAAGGAACCGTTCACCAAGATTACTATGTTCTACCAAGGATGTGTATTGCCTTAAAATTGAAATGCATTTAACTTACGTTAAACATTGGAATTATGCACAAAGAAGCAAAACAGTACAATACTGTAAACACTTGACAAAAAAAAAGACTTTCACAAGCTGTTAAAACACATGCATGTATTTGTAAGTCTATTTTATTTACTGATATACACACAGTACCATGGTCTAGTTCTTATCTCCAGTTCAGGAAAAGAAGAGAGGAATTTCACAGACAAAACAAATACTAGGGCTTGAGAAAAAAAGGCCTGCAGTTAAGAATCCAAGAAAGGTCAGAGAGGCAGGTCAGGAGAAAGCTGAGGTTCAAGAGCTTTGCTTTTCCTTAGAATAAAAGAAAGTCATGGCAAGATTTCTGCACAGAAATGCAATATCGACATGTTCTAGATTAAGTGAAGAGAGAGTTCTCTGCTCTTAAATAATCATGAACATCAGAACAACCACTGTAATGTTGAGAGAAAAAATAAATGGTTAAGTCTCAGAAAACACGAAGTTGAAGATTTGGATTTCTTAGTTTTTCTGATTAATGGTCAGAGAAGGATCAAGAAAAGACAAGAGTAACTTGCAGCTCAAACTGATGGCTGACTCTGGTTCAGTTAGGCCTTGCTCTCACAAAGGACAAACACAAATTACATCCACTTGAGCATTTTCAGTTATGCTACCTAAATAGGGCAATAAAGGAAAAAGGACATATGGTCTCTTATAACAACCACAACCTTGATTCTCTGTTTGTGGTCTCTAGATCATTACATTTCTCAACCTTTTTAACTGAAGGAACACTTAACCTCTGGAAGAAAAACAAACTCAGAGACCATCTTGTGCTTCCTGTGCTGAAGTAGTCACAATGGCCTCTAAGAGACAAAAAAAAATAAAGATTAAAAATTTATCCTGATTTTTATTCTCCTCTTCCATTTTGCTTGTATGTATGGGAGAATATGGCCGTACAGGAATTTCTGTTTTTGACTTGCTTTTTGAGCTCCCTTTTGATATTTTATTAACCATCAATTATCCATAGACTATGGGCTGTATAGCATTACTTTAGGTGGTGCTGCAATTAAGTCACATCACTCAGTGAGTACTGTAACTAATGAAGCTTGGTCCCTTAAAGATTTGTTTTTCATGGTTGATTGACTTTGGTGCCTAAGAATGCAAACTCCAGCTGAAGTTTTCTCTTATGGCAGGCATTTATAAGGGCTGGCTGGCTTATTGTTTACTCTTTCTCTCCCTGCTCCCCATTCTCCAGTGGTTAATAGTGTGCAATTTAATGATGTAGCTTTTTCTTTGTCTGTAGCCCTTCCAGGGGACATTTACAGAAGCTTTCTACTATACTCTGCCATCTATTTTTCTCAAAGTTTGTAGGAATTTATCAGTCTTTGTAAGACATGTTTGAGGTTGGCCACTGAATTAAAAAAAGTTATTATGGAGATGTAGGGGTAATTGGTCACTGAACACACACTCCGTAAACATGTATCTTGCTTCCACAGGAAGTGAGTCTAAAAAAATTTCCCATACTCTGATTTTCTCTTCCAAAACTCATTGTCCATTTATTGGGGAGAAAAAAATACAAAATCTTGCTACCGAAATACGAACAGAATAAAACAAACCATTCCCCTTCCCTTACTTAAATGCCCTCCCCATACCTCATGCCTTCTAGACAATCCTATTCTCTTCCTTCCTCCAGCCCCAAACTGAGCTGCTATGCTCTTCTGTTGCACACCACTTACTCTCGTACACTAGAACCAGAGTCCCTCATTCTCCATTACCTGTGTCCATACTCTATCATCTCCTCAGACATCTCAGCCACACTCAGCCTACTCCTTACCTGCTCCCAACCTCACCCTACCTCAGCCCCGCTCCCGAGCCAGAAGTTCAGGCGTGCTTCAAAACGGTACCCCTGTATGAAGGAAGAGATTTCAAACAGTGGCTCAACATTTATCTGCTACAATTTCAAGAGAAGTGAATTTACATTAATACATTTCACTCTATTGTCAGTGTTAAAACAGTACTTGATAAAAAGATAACAGTATGCTTTGTCCGCCTTTCAAATACATTCCAATATGTTCACATAAAACCTGAGGTTTCTGAGTTTAGAGGAGACCTTGCAGTACCGGACTTAACGCAGATGTTTGTGTCCATTACAATAGGAGGTGATACGTACTGATTTGTAAATTTTTTTTTCCACAAAATAAGTCTTACATCCTGTGCTAAGAGGTAGCCCACCAGAAAAAACACCATTTTGATAATCTGTTTCCATAGATTTTTAGGATTCAGCACACAAGCCTCTAGGCTTACATGAAAAAGTAATAAATTAGTTGCTGATTCACCAGTGAATAACAGATCTGAAAAGACTACAATGTCAAGGTATTGAAATTTGTATTCTCAAAACACAGCGCCATTTTGGAAGATATCTGTACACAGGAAAATACATTTTATGGAACTGTAGATAAAAATCAATGGTTTTTACCCTTCTCAATCATTCACTCATCCTTTAAAGTTACAACTTTTGAATTAACACTTTTTGGTCTAGGAAAAGGGCATAGGAAGAAGATTCTCCTTATAATTCCAAATTTATAGTTAAAGAAACTAATATTGTCTAAAACCAGAGGCAAGCAATTTTACCGATTTCTACTAACTGTAGTCAAGTCTTTGCAATTTGTAATTTTTGAATTTTTCCACAATGCTGCTTAAAAAACTTAAGCATTTGAATGTAATCAGACACCAAATTCTTGCTAGGCATCAAGTTAAATTAAGTGTGCCCAAGGTGATTACTATTGCATATTATTTACACTGCTACATATGAAAAAACCCATCATATTACAGACTAGGAGCTTATTGTGTCAAATATTGCATGCATTATAGTAGAATCCACATCTCATAGCTTAAATTAGAAGTAACACATGCATACCTCAGAGAGATGGGAGGAAACACAAGACAGTAAATAATTGGAAGGTGCAGTACCCAAGTTCCTTAATCATTGTAAAACTAGAGACTTCAAATTACACGCAGCAAAAAAATGACTAAAGTAGGATTCTACTTTAAGTATAATGTCAACATATACCACCATAAGGACAAACCCCTGCTCCTTACTTACCATATAAATAAGATATTTTGTAATGACAATATATATTTAAGGTATAGTTTTACAGACACAAACATATATATGTATATAAACAAAACATATACATAACTATACTCAGTCTGCTTTCAGAACATCAGTATCATGGAATCAGAGAGAGAAATATGAGGAGACTCTGACCGAATGCCAACAGTGCAGACATTCAGTTGTTATAGGGAGTGTTTATTGTCCTGGAACAGGAGCCAATATTGTGCATTGAAAAGCCATTGGTTAAAATGTCTGAACACTGTTGGAAGGAAGGATCAAAAACTAAAACTTCCTAGCTGTTCTAGCTATGTTCCTATTTGCTGAGTTGTCTGGCAATACTCTCTCACACTGCTTCAGTGTGCCTTTGTGAAGCTGCACAGAGCTGGCACAGCAGGGATCCCAAATCCTGATCCCAAATCAGATAGCACTCATTGGTCATAGTCTGCCTTGAGAGGAGAGATTGTTTGAGCTTAGGAGGGCACAGAACACAGGTTTTCTAGGTCCCAAGTACTCTGACCATTATGATACTGCAGCCCTGGTGATCACTGCTACCAGGTTTCCCTCTGCTTCTGTCCTTACTGCGACTTCTGTACTTTGTGTTGATGTCAGATCTTTTGTGTACTGGATATACCCTTAGCCATGCTTCTCTGATCCACCCCTCCATGGATTTCAGATTATATACCACCCACTGTTTGGACCCCAAACAAAACAGGCATAAGTCAAACAGCAATTCTTTTGCTGCAATGAAGACATCAGGTGCCCACTGCAGATGCTTATGGACACCGAGTGCATCCACCAGAAGACTTGGGTGACTACATCTACAGGGTTTTGTGGCTCATGCTCTTGAAGGTAGAATTTAAGTTCTACCTAAACCACATTTCAGGTGCCTAAATGCTTTTTTGCATATGGCCCAAAGAAACTTATCCAAAAGTTTTCTTACTCTGTATGAGTTTTGTAATAATAAATCTCCATGTAAAAAATAACAATTACCACAGAAATCTTCCCTCTACTCTCATTAGATACTGCTTTTTGGATTTTTCACAGTAGGAAGATTAAGGCTGCACAAGCAACCAAGCTAACCACTTGCAGTTAAGAGTTGCATTATAAAACTTTGCTCATTTCAAATAACAGAAACCACACATATACGTAGACTAGTTCTGCATGCCTTTGCTGAGGTGAAATCAGCTTGTATTTGACTCTATTAAAGGCAGAAAGATTTGGTTTCAGCCTCATCTTTTACTACTGCATCACTGTTAAGGAAGTTGAATCATTACACTTCACTTTTCTGTAGAATTTTTTAAACTATTCTGCAGCATGAGGGGATTACAGTTTAACATAGGGTTTTTGTAAGATGTTTGAGAAATTTAAAAAGAGCAGAAATGCAAATAGATGGTACAGTATAGTAATTTTACGTGCTACTAGAGATATTAATTTACAGTTTTACTGGTTCATTTCCTGTTAAGTTCTAGAGGAGTTCTCTGGAAGTATAGTTTGAGCAAAACTACTGCCACACAGCTAGACCTTTCAATTAAAGGTGAGCAGCGCTCACTGCTAATCCTCTGCGTGCAGTAACAACAGCAAAAAAATTCACTGAAAAGGAAAGATACAACTCCAGCCAGTGGGTGCTCTAGTCTTCTATTACCTAGATTTTACAAAAGCCCATCCTAAAATCCATGCTTAACAAACATCCATTGCTCAGCCATGCCAGAAAAGATCTATTAATACCTAAGGATAAATCCAGTGTATTCTGCAGTCTATTTTACAGATATCTATTCTGAATCTCAGTTCTCCAAAACTCTCCCTACTTTGCACGGAAAAAAGGAAGACATGTCAGAAATACACCCAAGGAGACACCATTAAAAACTTTCAATAGGCTTATAAATTACTATCTCAGGAATATCATGTATAGAAGCTACTCTTATATTTATTTCAAATAAATCTTCAAGTACATGATTTGCATGTAAAAATTTTTTGAGACCTTACCTTATTAACAGTGTATTTCAACCCTCTAAAAAGCAAAGCTCTGAAGCAATGAGGCAACCAAACCTGCATTAATTTCTCCTAGCCTTTAGCACTCTATGGTAGAATTTGTAATCTTTACTGGCCATAACAGAGTAGAAAAAATAAAGGTGGTTATCTGCAAAATGAAAAAAACTGTGTTTGTACTTTTTCAGATACTTAACAAGTACAACTTAAATGTTTTCAGCAAGTTTTCTGTGTATGGCTTCTAACCGTTATATATTTATTTATTACCTACTGCCCTAAAAGTAATTGGAAAAATGCAAGAATCTTGAGGTTTTATAAGACATTCAAAACCAAACTTCTGACATTAACAAACTTGTGACATTTTGCATTCGTAAGTGTATCAAATGTCTTTTAAGAGGGAATAATACTTGGAATGTCACTGTTCCCCATGGTGAGACAAATGTATGACAAAGCCTGTTTTGAAACAGGGAGGAGGCAAGCCAGAGAAGCCCATAACTTGTGTATAGGGTATTGTTTCAAGTCACTACATACTTCTCATACTTCATAAGGCAAGAAAGAAGCACTTAGCAATTTTAGACATAATCTATTAAGAAATAATGCTCATACTTCTCATGAAGTATCAGCATCAGATTACTGATATTAGGAACAAGCAAAGCCTAGGAGTAGAGAAATTAATAGCTTATGCAAAGAGCAGAGATAGAAATATTGCCATTTACACCTTCTCCTGCTCTTTGCTGCTGGGAATATAATGCTGCATCTAATGGAAAGTTCCTAAATATAATTTTTTCCCCATTAAAAAGCATTCCTACATAAAAGTACAGGTATTTTTTTCCTCTAGATTTCAATTAGTTTGCTTTACATCAGAAAAACAAACAAACAAAAATGAGGAGAGATGGAGCTTACTAGCAGACTGTAGAAGTGTCACCGAAGGACTGTAAAAGTAGTCCCTTGGAGTAAGTACCTAATTTTGGACAATCTCAGAACAAAAGCAGGACTGTAGCTTTCTTCAAACATAAGCTTTAGCTGATGTACAGAAAACAGTATTTCTTGAATCCTGCAAATCAGATGGAGTAATCAGGTTGCTAACTGTAAACAGCTAGTCTTACTGCCCATGATGGATTTTGCGAGTGTACAGTTCACATGTTCTGCTACAATTGCTGCATGCAAATACTCAAAACTACCAGTTTTCAGGCACTTGTACTAGTATTACCAGTTAAGAGAAGACCTAGTATTCTTTTTAGAATAGTCTAAGGTTTTAAAGTTAAACTGTACATAATGTTCCTGTCTTTTCCAAAGTGGTTTTCCTACAGATTTTCTATGAAGAATTAATAGGTTGGAAAGCAGTACTT
Organism: Nyctibius grandis; assembly: GCF_013368605.1. Taxonomy (NCBI): domain Eukaryota; kingdom Metazoa; phylum Chordata; class Aves; order Nyctibiiformes; family Nyctibiidae; genus Nyctibius; species Nyctibius grandis. Next base: position 83,728,421 of record NC_090660.1, read on the forward strand.
TTAAGAGCTTCCCTTTTGTTTCCTGAAGGAATTTACATGCCCAAATCAAGACTGCTGGCCCTCATGTTTTTTAAAAACAACAAAATACCAGACTTTGCTGGAAAGTTGCTTTGGGGTCTCATACTGTAAGCTTTTGTTCCTTTCAGTTAACAGTGGCGCTGGACTTTCTGGGACAACCACCCAAAGGCCTTGTTTATGCACAAAAGCTCATGTTACCACTGCCTCCATAGCGTTATGTTGTATGGTACGAAGCCAAAGCTTCGTTTGTCTTCAACGTAAGGCACAAGCCTCACGTTTGTGCATGCGAGTTCTTTTAGGTTTGTAAATGTGTGGGGAACCCCTGTGCCTTTTTTAACGGTGCCTAACGCCAAGCGTCCCCCACCTGTGCCGGGGATGGTGCTCAAGGTGTGGCTGGGGTGGAAGGTAACTCGTGAGGCGGCCACTGCCGGCCCCGCGACCCTGTCAGCCGCTCCACCTCCGCCGTGGGCTGCGAGGAACCGCCTCTCCCCCACCTCCCTCCGTCCTCCGAAGTACGGGAAAGCAGAAGTTATTCAGAGAGGGAGAAGAGGTCAGAGGGTAGAGGAAGGGGACGAGACCAGCAGATCCCGCTGGCTCCGGAACGGGGCGACTGTCAGGCCGGGCGCAGGAGCCCTCCCTGCCTTCTCCACCGCCGTCTTTATCGGCTGCACACCACCGGGGTGTGCTGGCTCTCGGCGCCTCCGCCACAGAGGAGCTTTCTCGGGTGGGCAGTGGCTCCCAAACGGCTTCCTTATCCGGCCCGAGCACGCTGCCCCACGGCGGGCGGCACTCCGGCCCCTCCTCCCCTGCCTTTGGAGAGGTTGTTCCAGTCCGCTCGGCTCTTCTCCCCGCCGCAGCGCCGGAGTTGGTTCCGCCCGGGGCAGGCGCTAGGAATAAGCCCTGTTCCCTTTGAAGAGCCTCGGTGCCGGGCTCTCCTTTTCCCTCCCACCGCCGCTGCGCACTGCTCGGTTCCGACTGCGCCCTCCCGCCCGGGCGGCGGCGGCGGCTCCACAAGTTCCTGCTCCCCGTACCCGGGGCGCGCGCACGAGGCTGGCGCGGCCTTTGGGGGCGCGCGGCAGCGGCGGCGGCAGCAGCAGGGGGGTTGTTGTGCAGGAGCCGCCGATGCCGCTGTGAGATGGCATCATTCTGCGCGGCGGCGACGGCTGAGCGCGGTGCGGAGGGGTGAGGAGCCGCCGAGGCGGCGAGGAGGAGAAAAAGAAGAAGAAAAAGGTGGGAGGAAGGAGAAGAAGGCGGCAGCAGCTGTGAGGCTGCGACCTACGGTAAGGAAACAAAACAGGCTGTGCCGCAGCCGTTTCGCTTTGCGGTCTGGCCCGGCAGAGCCCGACCGGCCTGCGGAGAAAAACGGGTGCCGTTTTTCTCGCTCTTCGCCGCCGCCGTTCGGCCGTGGGGAAGCGGGGGCGGCGAGGGCAGAGGGGTGGGCTCGGGAGGGCAGTGAGCTGCTCCTGTCATTGAGGGGCGGGGAGGAGGGCAATGGGCGTGGGGGCTAAAATGGCGAAGGGAGCTGTAGTATGGTCTCGGTCTCTCCTTTCCGGCACTTCAACTCGTCGCACCCCTCGGGCCCTGCTGGAGCGGGGTGGCGGGGGTGGTGGCTGTTGCTTCTCCCCGTTCGGTGTCCCCGTTTGGTGGCTGGAGGATTGCCGTGTTTCCCTGCCGCCTCCCACCCTGGCTCACGCCTGGACAGGGCTGCGGGCCTCCTGGCCCACACCTGGGAAGGGTAGCGGGGGTCGGTGCTTTGGTGAGCGTGTGGAGGTACGGGGCGGTGGGGGAAGGAGAGGGAGTGTCGCCGGTGTCCGGTGTCAGGCGAATAACCTTGTTTATTCCTGCCTTCCGAGTTAGGGTGGCTGAGGGCTGAGTCCTGACCTGTGCCAACGCTGAGTGGATTGCGAGAGGTATTAGTGTCTGTGAGGCAGTCCCACGGCCGGCCCTTGCTTGGTTGTCTACGGGATGAAAGCGGAGGAGAAGGATATTGTTACGTTTCAGTTGACCTTCCTTTGGTGAAACTGAGGAGGGAGGAGGTGAAGGGCCGTTTCCCCTCTACAATGAGCTGCTGTCACCCCTCACAATGTCTAGTGTGCCTCCTCTCAAGAGGAGGGGGCACAGCAGGGTGGGAAGTCGTTACGGTTACTGCTCAAGTTATAGGTGCCTGCCAGTCTCTCTGGGTCCTCTTAATGTATGTTTTTCTGAGCAGACTGTGTGAATTCAAGACCTCAAAAGACCTATTTATGTCATTTGTCTTTGTTTATGTTGTGGCAAAATGTTACAACTCAGTGGAAGTGTTTATTTACTTGTTTTTATTTGCAGATGTCTTATTTTTGGAACAATACCAATTCTCATCCCAGTTTAACTAGGATAATCTAGCTCTGCTTCCAGATCTATAAATGTTTAAATTGTACATCAAGGAGAGAAAAGGACTTAACACTGTCTGATCATTTTAATGCGAGCTCTTTGATGTTTGGGTGAAACTGTAAAAAGAGCTTTTTGTATTTCAGTCGTATTTTCACATGATACCTGTGTCATGTAGAAAATCATCAGTATATTTTGCATTAAAGAAACCCCAGGTCATGCAAGTTTAATAACATTGGCTTACTAGGTGATACTGTCACTGACTGCAGGTGGCTGGGTTATACATGGTCATACATGTGAAAGACAATTCATGTTCTAGTTTAATCCCTTTGTGATATAGGAACAAACTGATTAGCGGTGGGCTGTCATAATGCTTCACTAACTTGGGCTGTTGGTTTTTTTTTAAGTTTTGTATGCTGCCTTATCTGAGTCCATGTTGGTCAAAGTATAAACTGAATTATTTCTCATTGATTTTAATACTAATAAAGATTAAAGAAATTTTGCATAGGAAAAAATCTGAAGGACTGTGCATCCTTTTGAGAAAAATTTTATAGTTGTAAAAGCACAGTTTATCTGGACTGTTGACAAAGATATTTTCAAATGGGGCAACTAGAAATACCTTCAGCTGATGTTGCTTGTGAAACTGAGGATTTAGAATCCTTTTGTCACCTCTTTGGTGTGTATTTTGAGCTATATTTTAAAGATCTGATCCTATAAATGCATCTAGCTTGAGTAACTTACCACTATTAGTAGTCTTTTCCAATGATACTGTAGAATAATTCCCTTAAGTACGTAATTTTACGTGAAAACATGAAAGCAATTTTACATACCTGGGAGTGATTTAATCTCTCTGCGTGGGACACCTTGTTACCAAAAGGATATGGATTATTTTTGTTGGAAAAATAATTTACATTTTTTGCTAAACATCAGTGAACAAACATTGTAAGTCAGCCTGTGTGTTTTTGTTAAAGGGTTGGCAATAAAGTTTAAATAATCACCTGTCTACAAGTGCTTCTTAAATCATGGGAATACTGACAAGAGTTCAGAGCTAACACCTTTTCCTGAGTCTGTGGAACCCTTGGAAGAAGGAGGAATGTCTATTAGTTCTATTGCTTTTAATTTCCCTCCTTACTTTTCCATATGAACTTGGAAATTTTGATAAGTTGGAATTTCTACCCATTTTCCTGTTTTTTCTCTTAAAAGAATGTGTGTGAGGGAAGACATTTCTCCTGGTCTTTGGTTATAAAGAAGAGTCGGGGCTAAGGATCTATAACAGGAAGTTGGTATTGCGTTCAGTTTCTTCATGCTTTGGCATTCCTATGTCATTAAAACACTAGATTTGAAAACTAAGGTACCGTAATAAAAACATAATGACCTAAGCCTTGTTTATTAATTGGAAGTGACTACTATTAATGCACTTAGAGCAAACACTCATTGTTAGCTTAAAAAAAACACAACTCAAATCCCCCCCAAAAAACCAAGTTCATCCTAGAATTTAGTTGGGTGAAATGCAGATAATGAAGTGGGAAGGCTTGGAGAGGGAATGGATGGAGTGATAGACAAAACAAAACAAAGGTCCTTCCTGCAAACTGTGCTTAAGTGATTCTTAGAAGTTATTTTTAACTTGGTTAAAAAGAGCCTCTTTCTTCATAAAGACGGAAGAGAAGGAGTGAAACTACTGATAAAAATGTCGTATCTTTTAAGCTAGGTTAGTACTGCTCTTACCTGCTGCTGCGCAGTGTGACATTCACCTCAATTAAAAAGGCTTTCTTGCTCTGCGTCAATTGCATACAATTTAAAGTCAGCAGAAAAGCTGCTCCAGTGTGCCTTCCTGTACCTGTATGAAAGTGTGTAAATTGGGGCAGGGTTCCCTAGTTTCTATGGTAGTGTCATGTTAACCAAAATCCTGTCATTTTTGCTGTCCTTCTGAAACTTGTAAACCAGCACTGCTGAACTCTTCCTTTGAATTCTGAGTTAAGCAATGTCTAGTGACATTCTTTTGTATTGCTTTGGTGTAAGTACAAATGCAGACAATAGGAGTTTGTTACATCCGAGTCCTTCTTTAAAAGTTTGTTCTCATTGCATCAGTAGACCACTTCCTTTCTCTCTAGGTGTTAGTTCGATTTATCATAATCTGCTGACATTCTCCTGTAGTGACATAAAATTGGAAGTATCTGAGATCTCACCTCTGTTTTCTTGAAGGAAAGAGATACGACTGGAGGGAGAAATCTTCCTCCTCAGCAGGAGCTGGAGTGTCCAGATGAGGCATTGCAAAGGTTTATTAACAAGTAACAGATCTTATGAGCAGTGCACTTTTTTTTTTTTTTCTGTAGAACAGTGACATGGCATGTTTTTTTGCTAAAATTTGCTACAGTACCTTGTAAGGGGGAGTTTTTGGTTTTATTTGCTTTCTGTAAGTGAAAAGTTCTAATTACTGCTTCTTGGGATATGTTTTTGCTGTGTTTGAGGACCTAATAGTTTAACCAGAAGCATACTTAAGTTTAGCTCTGTTTTGCAAGCATAGTGTTGCTCTACAGAGGAACACGAGAGATTCCAGGAAAGCTATCAGCTCTCAGAGTTATAGTATGTCAGGATTATTTACCTGAGAGAGTGCTATGTTTCGTGGTGTGGTTTTTTTTTTTGTTGTTTTATTTTTTAAAATTTCTTCTCATTTCAGGGAAAGTATGGCAGTGAAACCTTTATCCTCATGTTATGTGTAGGTCTTAGTAGCTACTACATGTGTGATATGTAGTACAAAGCAATTAATCATTGCAGGTTTGCATGACTCTATGCTGCTGTGGTTCTGCAACAGCAGATACATGGCAAACAAACAATTTTTTTATTCCCTCTCCCCTTAGTCCATGTTGAGGATTGTGTAAGTTTGTAATCTAATATACAGTTTGATAATTCAGTATTGTCAAAGAAAGCACTTTCAAAATCCTATTTAAAGAGAGTATGGATTTGGATTTAACTTACAAATTCTGACTTTGAAGAATAAACTGAAATTTACTTAACTGGTTGTGTTACTTTATAACGCCTTTTGACTGAAATAAAGTATTTAATGTAACTTGGAGTGAAACGTGTTTAACAAAGCAGATTACATTCTTGGGCTTTTGAAACTTTTTTTAGTAATCGCCATTTTTCTTATTGCTGGAGTATGTTAGAGTTGCTTGTGTTCTGCTTTAAGTGACTAGGGTCTGAGCTTATTTAAATGTAACCACTTCAAAACCTGAAGGCTTCTTAACATCCTCACTGTTAAGGATGTTAACTTGGAGTGATGTAACTAGTATTGCCAGTAGTCTTTTCTTTTGTAGTGAAATGCAGCCTCTGATGTCTAATGCAAGGAATCTTTCATTGGCTCAAATCACTTCAGAATATTTCTTTCAAATATAAATATCTGTTACTGAAAACACAGTAGGACATTCTCTTGGCTTGCCTTATGTGTAAATGGCATTGAGAATACACGTACGTGTTTGTAACTGACCTGAAGAAGTTCTAACGGCACAGAATTACTCCATCTACTTTTTTTCTATTAGGATTTTAGAGTTACCTTGCTGAAAATCAGTGTGGAGATGGAAGAAAACAATTTAAAAAATGATAAGAAGAGGATGTCACATTTAAAAAATAAACAGCAAAATAACTTTGTTTTCCACATTCAAGTGTCTTCACCTTCCAGCCTGAAGTGGGCAGAAGAGAGCTCTTGTCTGTGCTTCTGTGAGTACAGACAAAGGTATACAGAGTATACTCTGTTCACATTTCTAGTTACTGGGGTTTCTAACCAAGATTTTTGCTATAAGCATTTAAATGGAGCAGAAGATTAGCAGAAGAGTGCTTTAAAAAAAGAAACTAATGAAACCTCTTATCTGTTCCTTGTATAGGTGGGTGAAAAATATGCGAGAACTTTGGATTGTACATGCATTTCAAGGTGGCCGGTGATTGCTCAGTGTAAATCAAATCAAAGGAGTTGTAGTTTTAGAATAGGGAAAAGTAAACAGAAAAGATAGAGTTCATGATCTGTAAGATTGCACAATATACTTGGACATCAGAACTGAAAAAAGAACACGTGTCCAGTTTTGAAACACAGTGCTCAGCTAGTCCTTGGGAAATTCAGTAAGATTTTTTGTTGTTGGTTGTTTGTAAGCATGAACTAAAACTGCTGAAAAGATCAAGATACATTCGTCTTAAAAACTGACTGTGTTTTTACTAAATGATATATTGGAATTAGCTCTCTTGTGTTTTCTAGTATACACAGTGACATTAAAGTATCTTTGTGTAAATGTAACAGTGAAAAAGCAAAATAAAATATAAGAGGAAGACTAAACAGAAAATGAAGAACAACAAGATTGCCAAACTTCCCTTTTCTATTCCCCTCAGGCTGGAAGTGTGGAAGCTGCTTTTTCTTTAATTTCAGTCCCCTTTATTCATTCTTTCATGGCACTTTGTATTTTCCTCTTCCAGCTACCTTCTTACACTGTTATCCTTTTAAAAAATGATCCCTGTCTGACTGTAGTGGCTGGAAAGATTTTGTGTTTAAGAAAAAAAGAAAAAAGTGAGTTTTGACTTCTGGATGCAAGTTACAAGGACAGGAAAAAATCAATTAGTATTGAAAAATCTGGTGGAAGACTGATATTTGTGTGTCATTTCAAAAATAAAATAAATCTCTGACCGAATGTCTTGTGAGAGATTGCTGACAAAGCTATGTTGTCATGGGATGGTGAGTAAAACTGCATTGTTAAGAGAATAGCTATGGGGAAGAAAACTAGCTGGAGTCTCAGTTCGTAACATGTCAAAAAGACTGCTACTAATGAACTGGCAAAATCTGTAGGTGGTGAAATTATTTATTGAGTAATGGAAGTGGAAACTTCAGAGGGACATAACAGGGGCTAGTTTAATATTTGGTAATAGGTACATTTTTGTGTTAACATAGGAGACCTAATGCGTATTGGGAAGAGTAGCTAGAGCTATACATCAAAATGGAGTGTATGTTAAGTATTTGGTAATAAGAGCTTGACGTAATTATGAATCACTTTGTGAAAATGTCCTGTTGGGAAGGGAATAAAAAGTAAATGTTGGAATGTATTAAGAATATAACATAGTAGCTTGCATACTATTTTTGTATTAGTTACATAAGTGTATTTGAAAACTGCTGTTACTGTTGTATGGCAAGTGGTTCTGGTACTATGTGGGGACCTCCTAGCTTTAGCTCTTACAAACGGACTGTTGTGTTTCTTTGTATTCCATCTTGGATCCGGAAAAAATAACTGATTCAGGAGAAAACTGTTAGACTAGTACTGCTCCTGTGCAAATAAGATGCAAAATACTGTTTATTTTTAGCATAAAAAGAAGTGAAGGGAGAGGAGGCTTCCAGCAGAGGCCAACAGAACCTTGAATAGAATATGGATAAATTTCAGCCTGTGCTTTTAGCCCTTTGTCATGCAACTAAACAAGATATTTGAGCACACTTGAAAAGTTGAGTAGGGTAGTCTATCAGAAGTAATTCTTACAAGATTCAGTTGGGATTGGCTGATGTGTGATTCAAAATGAGGAATAGATTGTTACCCAGACAAGGAGAAAATCCGTTGCTAAGTAATAGGAGTTTTAATAAAAAAGATTAAACAGATTGTACTTCAGTGCATAAACTAACCACATTTTTAAATACTTCCTATGAGCAAGTTAGTCTAGACTGCCCACTACAGCCTTTCTTGGATATTTTTTTTTTTTAAACTACCAGAGACAGCTTGTTTTCCGAGTTGGTTGGTGTTCTTGTCTATTTTGATAAAATCTGTTGTGCTGGTTGCTTCAGTCTCAACGCTTGAAAGCCATAAGAAATTTAAATTAGATCAAATAAGTCTCTGTTAGCAGAGACATACACTTTGGGCTTATTTTCCTGCATACTTGACAATTTTGTGTTTCAGTCCCTCCCTGCTAACAGAAGGGAAGTAGGAACATTTTTCCAGATGTTTATTGACACTCCCAGCTTAAAAGCTGATGGTTTCAAAGGCTGATATAGAAGGTGTAGGAACAGAATAAAGAATAAAACAGACAACATCATCATGCCACTGTTTATATCCACAGTGCATTCCTATCTTGAATGAATGCTTTATGCATTTTTTCTTTTCCACTTTCCACCTTGTCTCAAAAGGTATATGGTAGAACTGGAGAAGGTACAAAGCAGGACAGCAAAGATGACTGATTTATATGGAAGAAGACTTACAGAATGACTAAGGATTCTTAGTAATCTTTAGGGTGGAAGACCTGTGTGTTGACCATGTCCTGCAAGTGGAAGTTATGTGGGTAAAGGATGCTGGAGATGCTTTTCCCTTTCTTGTCATTCCTCTGTCTCTAATATCTGCCCTCAAAAGTTCCTCGAAAATCTACATGAATAAGGGAATAAGTTTGAAAATTGGCTTCTTTCAGTGGGGAATTGGATGACCTTTTCTGTGCCGTTTCTGTAGTCACTTGGTTTCAAGGCAGTATTGTTCTCAAGAATTAGCTGTTAATGATTTTAGGTTATATAATTCAGTCTTTAGCTCTTCACCAGAAAGGATACTGCCTCATGAGAGTATCTGCATTTCTCATGAACTCCGTCTGTTTACCTAAAATGGAAATAACTAATATTTCAAACACTGTTTTACTACAAAATTTAAGTAGTTTTCTTATAGCCCACTGATTCCTTTGTAACATTGAGTTAAACTTAATATGAAATGTATTGCTGTGGTCCAGTATTGACCCTTGAGAAGTCAAGCTTTGAGCTCTTCTGGTAAGACTTCTGTGTTATTCATTTTCATGTTCTCAGCTTGTCATTTTTGTGTAGTTAAATTCTGGAATCAGATTAGAATCGTATTGGAAAATGATTAGCAGGAGCAGGCAACTCTTTGTTTTAAGAAGTGAGAATTATTTATCACCTGGGAGCCTTACTGAGGATCAGGTTGAATTCTTCAGCACCGTAGAGACTGAAGGGCTATTTTTGGAAAAATAAGTGACAATGATTGGGTGAGTGCTCTCAGGTGGTAATAGGTAACATTAGTGCAGTTTGTGGTTGGAATTAGGACAGACACGTTTTCGTGTTTTAACACTGCTGAGATTGACAGCTGGAAAGAGGCTTGCATAGCACATTTTAAAAAGCAAATATTCAGAGAAAAGAGGGTGAGAACATGCAGTGAATTCTACTTATACCTCTTTGAGCTATTTTTTGAGATAGAGTTACTGAGGACAGGTGGATCACATCAAACCTCTTACTGCTGAAAAATGTGTCAAGACCCTTTCTGCCACTTTAGCCCATAACACTGTGTAGGTTTCTTTTCCCTTCTTCTTGGAGTTGTCATCTTCTGCTGACTTATCAGTACAATGGGGAGACTGGGAGACTATTTTGTGAGGCACTGTTAATGTATTTCCCATTATTGGTATTCCTTAATCATGATTTCTTCATATCTCCACATAAAACAAGGGGGAGGGTGTAACAGAAACAGCAGCTCTCTTGGTTAACATCTTTAATGTTGTTTTATGTTCCTTTTGAGTTTGTCGGTTTGTTAATTTTGCTGTGACTGCAGTAGAGGTGGGCTTACAGCAGTCATGGCTATTGTGACCAGTAGGGTTGTGGTGACAGGCACAAATTCTTGTGAGTGGTCCTGAAGCACATACTTATGCATTTTCCATATTGTTAATATGGAAATAATATTTAATGTGGAAGTGCCTACATGTAACTACAGTAAGGTTTTCTTTTTGCAGTGTAAGTATATTAAACTTTGCCCATATTTTAGAGATATATCTTAGTATATTACTTTACATTGCTCTTGATGCAAGTCTGATAAATAATAACTTATACCAACCGTTAGGATTATCCGTAGCAGAAGGCAACTCAGAGAGGCTAAAGACTAGTGTGTAGCTAGCGTATTGTGTGTTCTGGCAGATATGAAGGCTATTCAGCTGAATATTAAAATGAGAGGGGAAAATAGTCTTCCCTGATTTCTTGACATACGTGTTGGAGTGTCAGCCTTTAACTACCATTTTTCTATTCAAGCAACCTGGAAGTTGTTTACTCCATTTGTTTCACTGTACGTGTGGTCCTATCTATAATGCACAGATTGTGATATTTTTCATTATTTGATATTGTGGTAGGACCTAGAAGCATCATCATGATTAAGATTCACAAATGAGGTGTACCCTAAATACTTTGCCGATAAGTTGCCCTGTGAGCGGTGGAACTAGGCTTCATATAAATTTTTCTTAGATCATCACAATTCTCTTCTCCGTCTCCTGTTCTAGACTTTTCATACTTGTAGTAAAAAAGCCACTATGCACAGCTCTGGCTCAGACTTATTCAGGTCTGTGTCTGTGATACTGTGTTGCCTCTGAGCCAGGCAGGATGGGTAGCTTAAGTTCATGCTGCAGCCCTTTGCTCAGCAAGCGCAGGAAATCGTGTCTTTTTCCTCTACTTAGCTGTTGATTTTCATGAAGCTCGTGGGAACTTAGTATATCAGAGGACATTACTTCTCAGTTTATTTTAACTGAATCTAGCAGTGAACAGATTCATTTAGAGGGATGGAGATGAAAGGAAGAGTGGGAAGAGGCAGGTGGACAGTATGAATCATACATGTGATGTTTGCTTGGGAAACCAGGCTAAAAAGGTCTTTGCTAGTCTAAGGCAGAGAAAAACAGGCAGACATGTCCAGTGGAATCATAGTCTGTCATTTGTTTGGACCTCCTGCATAACCCTCTGAAAGACATTTTTTTTTAAACCTCTATAATTGTACTATATTTTTTCTTAGACACTAATATGAGGCTGGAAATATGTTGTAGGTAATGCATGGGTCAATATTGCAGCATCTGAAACAATGGTCAATGAATGTGCTTGGAAAAATACAGAAAATTAAATATTTTTGTATGTAGCTTGCTCTCCATGCCAATATGAGTAGACTGGGCTGGGGGGAACTGCACATAGGTTGGCTTGAGAAAGATAAATATAGAAATGTTTGTATCAAACCTGACGTGTGAAGACTATTAAAATGTGTCTAAAGGAGGGTAGCAAAGATGGTTTGACTTAGAGGGCATGACTTAGTGAGGATATTTAGTTTGTTCAGCTTAGAGGAGACTGAGGGGTGACTTCATTGCTGTTTATAACTTCCTCCTGAGAAGGAACGGAGAAGGAGCTGCTGATCTCCTTTTGGTGTCCAGTGATAGGATGTGAGGAATGGCTTCAAACTGCATCAGGGGAAGTCCAGACTGGATATTAGGAAAAAGTTCTTCAATGAAAGGGTGGTCAAGCTGGAACTTGCTGGAACACTGGAACAAGCTCCCCAGGGAAGTGGTCATGGCCCAAAGCCTGTCGGTGTGCAAGAATAGAATAGACTAGACTATTTCAGTTGGAAGGAGCCTACAATGATCATCTAGTCCAACTGCCTGACCAGTTCAGGGCTGACCAAGAGTTAAAACATGTTATTAAGGGCATTGTCCAAATGCCTCTTAGATGCTGACAGGCTTGTGGCATTGACCACCTCTCTAGGAAGCCTGTTCCAGAGCTTGACCACCTTCTCGGTAAAGAAATGCTTCCTAATGTCCAGTCTAAACCTCCCTGGCACAGCCTTCAACCATTGCCACGTGTTCTGTCACTGGATAGCAGGGAGAAGAGATCAGCACCTGTCTCTCCGTGTACCCACACCGGCCCCCCCCCTCCCCGCCCCCCCTCCCCCCCCGGAAGCTGCAGAGAGCAACAAGGTTGCCCCTCAGCCTCCTGTTCTCTAAATTAGACAAACCCAAAGTCCTCTCAGCACATTCCTTCCAGCCCTTTCACCAGCTTTGTTGCCCTCCTCTGGATGCATTCAAGGACCTTCACATCCTTCTTAAATGGTGGGGCCCAGAACTGCACACAGTACTTGAGGTAAGGCTGCACCAATGCTGAATACAGCGGGATAATCGCCTCTTTTGATGGGCTGGTTATGCTGTGTTTGATGCACCCCAGAATGCAGTTTGCCCTCTTGGCTGCCTGGGCACGCTGCTGACTTGTATTGAGCTGGCTGTGAACCAGCACCCCCGATCCCTTTCTGCAGGGCTACTCTCCAGCCACTCCTCTCCCAGTTTATACTTGTGCCTGGCGTTACTCCCTCCTAGGTGCAGAATCTGTTATTTCAACTTGTTACATTCCATCCCATTAAACATAGCCCAATGCTCCAATTGATCTAGATCCCTCTGCAAAAGGCCTCTTGTCTCTCAAGAGAGTCAACAGCACCTCCCAGTTTGGTATCATTAACAAACTTGCTAATGGTGGGTTCAAATCCTGCATCCAGATCATTGATAAATATATAGAATGGAAGTAGCCCTAGAATTGAGCCCTGATGAACACCGCTGGTGACTGATTGTCAGCCAGGTGTAGGCACATTCACTACAACACTTTGAGCTCTGCCCTTCAACCAGTTCTTCACTAAGTGCACAGTGAACCTGCTCATCCCACAGTTGGACAACTTGTCCGGAGGTTGCTGTGAGGGACTGTATCAAAAGCCTTACTAAAATGCAGAAAAACTACATACACCTCCTTCCTTTCATCCATGAGGTGGGTGACCTTATCAAGGATATCAAATTAGTTAAACAGGACCTCCCTTTGTGAACCCATTTTGGCTGTGCCTGATGCTTGCATTGTTCTTTAAATGCCTTTCAATAGTACACAGTATAATCTTCTCCATAACTTTCCAGGAACTGAGGTTAGACTAACAGGTCTGTAGTTTCCTGGGTCTTCCCTCATGCCCTTGTAAACTGGAGTAACATTGGCTGGCTTCCCGTCAGCGAGAACCTCCCCAGACTCCCAAGACCTTTGGTGGATGAATGAGAGGGGTCCTGCTGTAACATCTGCTAGCTCATTCAGTGCTCTGGGATGAATCCCATCAGCCCCCACGGACTTGTGAACATTCAGCTGATACAGCTGGTCCCTGACAATTTCAGTGTTCACAAATGGAAAGTCTCTGTTCCCGCACTCGTTGTCCTCTGACTCAGGGAACCGGCCAGCCCAAGATCTATTAGTATTATTAAAGACTGAGACAAAAAAAGCATTGAATGCCTCTGCTTTTTCTTCATCCCTAGTAGTCAGATGACCATCTTCAACAAGTATTGGTCCAATGTTTTCTTTAGACCTTCTCTTGGTAATAATGTACTTAAAAAAGCCCTTCTTGTTATCTGACACAGCACTGGGCAGTTTCAACGCTAATTGAGCTTTGGCCTTTTGAGTCTTCTCCCTGCATATCCGAACCACGGCTCTGTAATCTTCCTGCGAAGATTGACCTTGGTTCCAGAGATCACACGATTTCTTTTTCCTCTTGAGCTCCATGAGGACTTCCCTGTTCAGCCAAGCTGGTCTTCTGCCCAGCTTGCTTGACTTACGACACAGTGGAATTGCCTGCTCCTGTGCTTCTAAAAGATGGTTCTTAAAAACTGACCAGCACTCGTGGACTACTAAGCCCTCACAAGCAGATTCCCAGGGCACTTTGCTAAATAGCTCCGTGAACAGTGTAAAGTTTGCTCTCTTGAAATCCAGGGTAGCAACTCTGCTGTCTTTTTTTCTCATTACACTGAAAATTTTAAACTTCGCCATTTCATGATCACTGTGGCCAAGACAACCACCTACCATCACATCTCCCATGAGTCCTTCTGTATTCACAAATAACAAGTCTAGGAGCATCTTTCCTAGTTGGCTCACTAAGTACTTGTGACAAGAAGTTAGCTTCCACAAACTTCAAAAATTTCCCAGACTTGCTTATCACAGCAGTATGGTATTCCCAGCTGATATCTGGGAAGTTGAAATCTCCCATAAGGACAAGGGCTACCGATGCAGAGTTTTCTCCTAATTGCCTATAGAATAACTCATCAGTGCTTACATCCTGACTGGGTGATTGGTAGTAGACATCCGCTACAACATCTTTGTTTTCCATCCTTGTAATCCTCACCCAGAGGCTCTCAGCCACATCATCACTAACTGTAAGGGCTGTACAATCGGACCCTCCCTTACCTACAGTGCAACTCCTCCACCTCACCTACCCTGCCTATCCCTCCTGAAAAGCCTATAGCCGTCCATCCCAGCACTCAAATCATAGGACTTCTTCCACCAAGTCTCACTAATACCAATGATACCATAGCTCTGGGAACTGACCAGTGCTTCCAGTTCAAGAATTGTTCAGACAGTGCTCTTAGATACATTGTTTAACTTTTAGGTTGCCCTTTGTGGAGTCAGGAGTTGGACTTGATGATCCTCATGGGTGTCTTCCATCTCAGAATGTTCTCTGATTTAAGAAGAATGGCAGTTTGCTTTCCAGTTCAGATCTGTGTAGGTCTGCTGTAGAGTTGACAATGTGGAACTCAGTAACAAAATATTTGCAGTGTATCGCTGATGTTGAAGTATCTCTGGAGAAGCTGTGAGTTGTCAGGAAGAACTAATGCCTTGCCTTGCTGACAAGGCCTTAAGACCCTGAGGAGGAGACTGCTGAATCTGAAGTTCTACTAATGTCAAAGCAGATCCTAAGGAAGCCACTGGTATATCAGTATGTGCTGTGGGCTCAGTGAAAACACGAGAAATTAAATGCTACTCTGTCCCTTACTGTTTTGGTTAGCCTGCAGATTCACTCCCAAAAAGTGTGTTGATGATAACAAAAAGTATAAGGATTTTCTCATAGCTTTATTCGCCTTTGTTTTATTGAAGTTGGATTTGCCACTTAACATTTTTGGGTCCTTTTTCATTCCTCTCAGCCTCAAGTAATTCCTTTTTTTGAGAAGGCTTGTAAGCTACTCCTAGGTAAAGGAGTGAGGGATATTGTCAGTTGAAGATGGTTTTGGTAGTACTTTTGAGTTTTAACACGAAGAAGCAAGACATTCTGCTGGCAGAAAAGGACCTGGGGGTCCTGGCGGACAAAGTTGAACATGAGCCAGCAATGTGCCTTTGGGGCAAAGATGGCGAATGGTGTCCTGGGCTGCATTAGAGAAGGAATTGCCAGCAGGCTGAGGGAGGTGATCCTTCCCCTTTATTCGGTGCTGGTGAGGCCACACCTGGAGTCCTGTGCCCAGTGCTGGGCTGCTCAATACAGGAGAGACATGGACATACTGGAGAGAGTTCAACAAAGGGCCATGAGGATGATTAAGGCACTGGAGCACCTCTGAGGGAAGGCTGAGGGAGCTGGGACTGTTCAGCCTGGAGAAGGCTCAGCGGGACCTCATAATGTATATAAATATCCGAAGGGTGGGTGCAAAAAGGACAGAGCCAGGCTCTTTCCAATGGTGCCCAGTGACAAGACCAGAGGCAATGGGCACACACCAAAACACAGGAGGTTCCATCTGAACAGTGGGAAGTGCTTTTTCACTGTGAGGATGACCAAACACTGGCACAAGTTGCCCAGAGAGGCTGTGGAGTCTTCATCCTTGCAGACAATCAAAAGCCGTCTGGACATGGTCCTGGGCAACTGGCTCTAAGTTGCCTTGCTTGAGCAGGGGGGTTGGACCAGATGACCTCCAGAGGCCCCTTCCAACCTCAACCATTCTATCTTTCTCTAATTGCGTAAGATAAAATGACTTCGATGCACAGCTCCAGGAGTTAAGAAAATTAGTGATGATGCATGTTTCTGCTATTGCCAGTGATGACATATAATGTCTAGTTAAATAATGAGGGTCTAAGAACTGTTACATGTAAGAATACTGCAGCATGCTTTACTTCAGAGGGCTACCTGAATAAAGTCCATCAAATTCAAAGCAAATGCAGATGCATAGAATCCCAGTCCAATGAAGCTCTTTCAGACTTGTACTTCAGTGGTTTCTTCTTTAAAACACTCCATCTTTGCTACGTATCACTTACAAAGTCTCTGGAATTGGATCTTTTTTTAAGAGACCAAGCGCCCCATCCCACCGGGGTCGGGAAGGAGTGAGTGAACGATCGTGTGGTGCTTAGTTGCTGGCTGAACAAACCATGACAAGTTTGAGCATAGGACTGTAGCTTAAATTGTTTTCACAGGGTTTCTTGAAGTTAATAACCTTTCCTTCCTTGAGCATACTGTCACGAAAGTTACGACTGGTAATGTTGCAGGTTCTTTCATCTTCATGATGCATAATTTTAAGACAGTTAGAAAAACTGATGGAGAACATGCGTGTTGCATGTTTCCAATCTTAAATATTTTTTATTTCATAATGTGGCTTTCCTGTGTACTTCTGTGGTAGATATTTAAAACATTTCCCAGAAAAATTCTAATATAGGTGTGAAATTCAAGGACAAAAATATACATAGAACTGAAAGTTAAAGGTAGTAAAGGTGAAAACAAAAAATAATGGGTTTAAAAACCAGGAAATGATTGAACTCATGCAGATAAAAAGAGGAGTGTGATTGGGAATTGGCATCTTGTATTGGGGCAAAAGTAGAATACCAAAAGATGAGGAACTTGACTTAGTCTGTAAAAAACCCGTAACATTTCAGCGTCATATAAACAGATCTATTGAATTAAATTGAAAGAATCTAAGACCTTCAGCATAAAGCATTCAGATTAGAAAACAAAGGTTAGAGCTGTTTGTGTAACTTGGACTTTGCCTTCCTTCCGTTTGTCTAGCAGGAGTCACAAATCAGAGCACTGGTTTCTGTTTTTTGCTGCTGGACTGTGTTTCTTTTAGTGTGTGTGTAAGAGAGACAAAGCAAGGCCTGCTGCTTAATGATGCTTTATTAGTCTGTAGATATTGTTCTGTTCCTTGACTTAATTTCAATAAATTAAAAAATGTTGAAGCTTTCTATTTGACATTAAAAAAAATATTTTTAACATTTTTGCAACTTTTAGTAATTTTAAGGGGGGCTTACTGGCTGCGTAACTGTTACAATATGTTCATTTAAAACTAAATATAAACCTTTTTAAACTCCTTGCTAGCTAGAAGGATGTGTAATGTGAGATAATTAAAACAATAGTTTTACTAAACAATATTTTCCTTTTCTTAAAGTTTGTCCTTGTGTTTGAACAATTTGCTTCCTTAAGAGGTGAGTGTAACGTAGTGCATACATGAAGGAAACCTTCTAAATGTCTGCAGCATGTCAAGGTACCATTTCACCACCTTTACATTTAATTAGTTGTACCTGAAAAGAAGGGTTGTAGAACAATGTGTGAGTATTTTAAATTCTGGCATCCTATTGAAAGGAATCAAACCAACAAGTATTTTGATTAAATATATAAGATGTTCATGAATATAGCTTTTTTTCTGGAAGCTTCTGTTCACAGGAGAGGGTTTTTCTCCTCACATACACCAATAAATTACTGGTTAATAAAAGTTAATACCTTGGCCTGCACAGTGTCTCTTCGCTGTATCCCTAGTCCATCACACCTAAAACAAAGTACTGACTGGGCTTCACAGTATATTGCTGGTTACCGTATATTTGGTGTGAAATGAGCATGGGATTTCTGACACTTTGAATTAGCTTGCAATAGTAGATCTTAAAAAGGAAGAGGACATTTGAAATGGAAGGGGATAGATGAAATTTTCATGAAGAACCAGGAATTCATTTTGTCACCGACATCAAGCAGAAAGTTCAGTGGTTCTCAGGTGGCCGTGTTGGTGTTTGTGGAGGATATCCCTTGCTGATAAGCGTAGTCTTTCCATTCCTTCTTAAAGTAGCAAGCAGGCATTCAAGGAAATAGAACTTTGACTTTAAAGTTCTCTATTTGCCTAGGTGTAAATATTATTGTAGTTTTAGTTGTAGATGACCAAAGATATCTGTTTAGGGAGTGTCCAGTCTTAGAATTTTTTTGTTAGTGTTGCTGAAGGCAAGATGAGTTGTAGAAATGATCCTTTACTGTCCTGCTCAGTTTAATAAAGGCCAACACATTTTTGGGTCTACAGATTCTTCTCCAGACCTGAAACAGATCTCGTCTCTTATTTGTGTGTAACCAGTTTCTAAGATGAAACTTTCCCAATGTCAAAGGGACATACCCTTATTTTTTTAAAAATTATATAGAATTACTAGTTCTCTCTGTAAGGAATACAATTAATATCCATAGCTCTTTCTTTAAAAAAAAAAAATCAGTTAGTTAGGCACACATGCCATTTACTGTAACAAAATTAGAAAAATATTGTGCCTTTCGTGGAGATGTGATCAGAATATATGTAAATTTAAAGGGTCTTGGTGTTGAGAGTGTTCACTTAAATTTAATGATCCTCCTGAGATTAGCAATTATCGCCATTTTTATTCTTGATAAATAGTGAAATAGACTTTCAGATCAGAATTGCATTGAATAAAAATTCTGGATTTTGGAAGTCTGAATGGGAAGGAATCTGTTAAGAAATTTACTTGCATCTGAGATAAGAAAAGGTCTTTTTTCTTTTCTTGTTTTTTTTTGTACTTATGATACAAAAATCGGAGATCTCCAAACCCCCTTGCTTTCTAACTTTCCTCACCGAAGTGGGAAGCGAGGTGCAGCTGGGTAAGGAGTCAGAAAGAAAACTCAATAACACCAGAGTGTGTTATTAAGCAGGCATTCTTTATTGCAGCGCTGGGCAGCACTGGGGATTATCCACCATGAGTGCTCCGCCGATTTTACAGATTTTCAGAGATTATATACCATAAAGTTATACATAGTCATAAGAGTCCCAATAACTCATTTGCATAGTCATGAGATTTCCTGGAACTCATTAATATACGTAAATGTCCGTTCGCATGCGCAGTCGTTTTCTCTGGTGGTCGTCAGGGGTCTTCAGATGAAGGCTTATAGTCTTCCTCACTGTGTTCGCTGACTGACCCCTGCTTCTGCGCAAACTCAGTCCATGGATCACGTAGGTCATGTAAGCTATGTCCTTCAAGGCAGCTGTTGCAACTCCCTTATCTTTAGGTTTCTGTGCCTCTGTTTTCCCAAGGCCAAGTTGTCTGAAGTGAAATACAGCCATCCTAATTAGAAACTATCTTTTCAAGGCCCAGTTGTCTGAAGTGAGATATACCCATCTAAATTAAAAAAAAAAGGCTCCCCTTTGTTTATTTATATAACTAGGTTAATCGAATGTCTAAGGTATTTACAACATCCTCCTTGTTCTTGGGGCCCCCAACCATTTCACTTTGTTCTTATTTTCAGATGAAGAAACTTGCTTCCAACCTTACACTTCTTGATTTTGTTGTAGAGGAGTCATGACTCCCCTCCCTTCTCCCATGCCCCCCTCCATTGAAGGTAAACCCTTTTTTGAGAGTTGAAGAGGAAAAGTGGAAAGTTAAGTTTTCTTTGGTATATCAACAATTTCATTGCTTTTAAAAGCTGTCTCTTCTATTTTGGACTGTTGCGTAACTCCTTTAGTATGCTCTTTTAGGAACTATATTATCATAAAAGCTACTATGCTTCTCTAACTTTTCTATTTCTGGTTTTACCACCACTTAATAACACCTATTTTTGGTTTTATCTTGTGCTTTTATGGTATTGGCTTTTTTGATAATGTAAAAAGGCCAATTGTTGCAACAGTGCTAAAAGTTTTGGACAAGTGACCAGTGATTTCAGGAGGCTGTAAGGGTCAGAATCCCCGTGTACTGTAGCTGTTCTGATCTTCTGGAGTGTGAGGTGTGGGAAGGAGGGATGTTCCTGGGAGACTTTGCCCATGGTGGAGCCTGCAGTACAGGACAACAAAGCAACTCTGTGAGCATCTTTCAGGAAAGACAGTTGTTCCGCTGTATTGGGGAGAGTAGGAAATCATCCACATTTCTAGTCCTGCCTCCAGGCCCTCTTTTTCCACTGAAGGAACAAGGAGGTTGTTGCCAGCAGCATTATCCCATCTGGAAAACAAAGTGTGTGTATGGAGGCAGGAGAACAGGAAGGGAATGTCTGAAGTGTAGAGCACAAATTCATATTGCTAATACTGTGACAGTGTACATATCGTTCAGTTTTACACCTGATTGATAGAACCATGGCAGTATTGTGGTAGCTTCAGGTAATCCAGCACTAAATAATATTGATAAAGGCATGATTGTGTCATTGGATAGATTACTAATCTGAATCTAAAACATTTTTCATTTTTTTTTTTTAATTTTAAGGATTTCTTACTTATAGGACTTTATAATCAAAGTAACATGGCCTTTCTGATGTGTGTGTGTTTATGCTTTGTAACAAGGAAAAGTAGCTAATGTCAGTATTGTTATTTTCCCATGACTCTCCATAGTACTATTTATTGTGTTAAATAGCCATAGGTTTTAAGAGTTTCAGTTCACTTATTTCTTCCCTGGCCTGTGCTTCTTCCTTCAACCTTTCCTACCTTTTTGCTTGAGGAGGGGTAGGAAAAATCTTGAATAGATGATCTTCCTTGTTTAAAAAAAAAATCTATTGAGAAAAGATTTTTCTGCATTTCAATTTTTGTTTGGAAGATATGCTCCGACATAGTAAAAATAATATTTATGGCATTGTGGTGATTTTACCTAGCCAACTGAATTGCTACTTATATTTCCAGTAAATTGAATTAAAGATGTTAGTGGGGAGGTTAGTAATATCTAGGCATATTACTCATCTACTTACTTTGTCCTTGCTTGGTGCATTTATACAGCTAAATTTCAAGTTTTCATATTCTGGTTTTGGGCATTCAGGAAGACTTTTGATTCAACAGTGCTTATTCATGGTGTAATATGTGTTTATTTTTTCTCTTCCATCTTCCACCATGTTCTATATTTCTGGCATGGAAGTGCCAGATTAGCAAGAGAATAAATCAGAGGTCATTAAAGCACCATCAGTAAACCCAAATACATTGTGATTGAATATAACTCGTTTTGAATTACAATTGTATTTATTTTCTGTTAAGTATTCTGTCTTATGTCAGATGAAACTGCAGTCAGTTTCAGCAGAGGAACACAGTGACTTGTGAAATTCTCTACCACAGCTTTATGGATGGTTTCTGAGTTCCTGGCTATGTCACTGTTTTTTGTTTGTTTGGTTGGTTGGTTTTTTAGTGGGTTGACCTTCTGCAGGTAATTGTGGGGGAGGGAGACTGTGCTTCTTGGATAAATATTCCCTTGATACTTTACTGATTTGCAGATCTTCTGATTTAAAGTTAAATTGAAAAGCCATGCTGTGTAACTCCTTGTTTCTACAGATTTATCATTCTTCCTATATTTTAACTGTTTTGTGTGATAGGATTTTCCATCCATTGTGAGATGATATCACAGATAATTCGACCCTACTATCTTAAACTTGTTACATTTTTTTTTGTTTTACTCCTAGCTTGACTCCTGTGGTATCATATGAGTAAGGAAAGGACTTTCTGTGTTGGTTTCTATACTCTTCTACATCTGAGTTTCTTGGTTCTTCATGAAGAATCTCCTCAATTACTGTTTAAAAGCATCAGTCAATTTATAAATGTGTGTTTGCTGCTCCAGTGATACTTTTTAGCTTTCAACTTCACAAGAAATACCATCATTTGTTTCAATACAGCACAATAGTAAGTTCCAGCCAGGCGCATTCGTTGCCAAGTGGGTAATGTAATTTAAAATATATGTGCTTAAATTCCATGAATAAGTAAATCTTCTACTAAAGACTGAAAAGTAAATTAATAAAATATCCACTACCATGGTTGTCTTTTATTTCCGATGTTTTAATTTGAGATTTAGAGAAAATTTTTCACAAAAGTGTAAATTTATAAATGCTGTTACTGTTAACTAGACTGGCTTCCATGAAACTGTTGATTCACATGAATTAGGAAATGATCCTTTATTTTTTTAATAGACTACTATGTCAGCAATTCCATGGTTTTGCTAGGGTCTTATTTTGTCCTAATTGATCTGTAGTTACCCAAAATAATTTATACAACTGAAGTAGTACTAATTTTTAACATATCTGTTATAGGGTTTAATGAGTAGATTGTACTCTTCCAGTTGATATAACAGTTATGTATGATAAGGATGGTTTATACAGAAGCATTGTGATACCTATGATCTTTGTGTGGCTCTAAAGATTCTCTCTTAATTAATTTTTAGTGTCCAGGAATTTGAGGGAGAGGGCTGTATGTGTTAGTGAAACAGTTCTGAAAGTAAAGCTTCACATCCTGTAGGCCAATGAAGTTTAACGTAGAACTTGAATAAAGAGGTGTAGCAAGTTCGTACTCGGGCATGTGTGGTGACTGTAGCCCTGATAGAATTAATCCCCTGATTTTCAGGAGGATTATAACTACAAGGATGGTGACTCTTACATTGCTTTATGTAATCCCCTTTTTAAGATTATGTAGAGATAACCTCAAAGATTTTAACCCTTAATCAACATGTTCAGTAGCCAAACCGGACATTTATTTTGAGTAATAAGAAAAAGGGATTTAGGGCTGAGGAAAAAGAAGTGCATGCACGGTGCAAGAAAGCAGTAAATAGTGCCCATAGGACATAGTGTTCCCTTGCCCATTAGTGGTTAGGGCTTGCATTATTTGAAATAAAACTTTAAAAAATTGTTCATTTCAAAAAAACCTCCATCTTTCAGTGCTTCTTCATCACCTGTTTTTCTTTCTCATATAGGCTTTCTTGCAAATTAGATCAAGAAAGTCCTGGTATTTTCCTTTTGAGGTTGTCCCTGGTTGTGAAAACTTCTCAATCCTCCAAATGAATATCATCACTTTGTGTAATTGCCATCTCTCACCAAGATCAGACAACTTGTTTAGTTGAAAGTTTGGTTATTTTTGGCTATGAAGACATAGTTTCTTCTGGCTCATAAAGACAGGAGGCTGCTAGCCCTTGAAGCTTCCAAGCGTATGCTTGTTTGCTCGCTCTCTCTGCTGCAACCTTGCCCCCCAGAAATGTGAGATTTTTTTGAAACACTTATGTCAACACTATTCTTTTAATTCAGCAGCCTTTATTTTTGTTTTCTACGTAATTCTGGTATACTTATAGATGATGAGCAGATTTACTTCCAGTCTTTATTATTTTTAGACTGCTCTTTCATTTTCTTTATTGTCCCAGTAGTGCTCTTCATGTCCTGTCCTTTTCTTGAATATGACAATCAGTACTAGTACCTTACACATGGTCACCAATACTGTTCTTATCACTACTGCAAACAGTTCATGCGATAAATAGGGTTGCTGTCCCGTGTCCCGTCCTGCCCCACCCCGCCATGGCTGCATCGTGGTAGTAATTTTCCTATCAAAGGCCGAGAGGCTAAGTTTTGGATTACACTTTTCTTCTTCGACTGTGCAGCAGCATTTGCCGTATCTCCAGACAGCCTGCAGGGAGTAATAAGTGTCCAAAGCTCTAGATAAGATCCTTCATCTTGTACAAAGTATCTTGGCCAACTTGTCTTCCTGAAGGCTTTGTTTACCTGGAAGAAAGACGTGTTTGACTGGGAGTGAGCGTGACGCAGTGTGCATCAGGCAGTGAAGACTTTCTTGTTTGTTTTTTCAATAATATGATAAGAGTAGCTTTTTGGATCTTGAATGAAAATTACAAACATCATGATTGTGAGCAGGCTCTCTCTTCTCCCATGAGAACCAATCAGCATCAAGGCTGATTGGACAATAGCCTGTTAACTTCATTTATGAATGTCAGTAGCTGAGTTTGGACTGATGAAAATAACTGATGACTGAAGCCTTAAATAAATTTTCTTGATGTATTCCTGAAATAAAAGTTACTAGAAAAACCAATTGATGAGTTTTCTTCTTTTGACTCAGAGAAAATTTCTGGTTCATTCCTAACCAGTTCATAATTCGTAATCAGTTAAACAAGGAGGCGGAGGGGCTGCAGCTTTGGAACCTTTGGAACATGACAAGACCAGAATCAGTCAGTTGACCTAATTTGCTCTGTTCAGTAAAGCCCTTTTGGATATAAAATATGACATAACACTCTCTGCATGTATTGTTGATAAAAATTTATATTTATTTAAAAAACTTTAAATGCTTTTTTTGGACTTCCATATGTTTTAATTTATTTTTCTAAATAGTATTTGACATACATGTTGATGCAGTATTTTGTTTACAACATACTAAAAATTTGGAACTGTAATCATTGTTGTGTAAATGTGCCTAGGTGTACCATATTGGCAAGAATATAAGATAGACTTTATTATAGAAGGATATTCATTTTACAGGGGCAGAAAGAGAACATCGGGGCACTGCTGATGTGGGATGCAGTCACGTAGTTGCTGCAGAAACACGCAGCCCTTCAGCCGACCCCAAGCCTAACTTTGCTTCATCTCCATCCTCTGTTGGGATCTCCCTGGCATTGTGAATCATTTTTCCCAGCCATTATGGTCATTTTTTCCTTCAAGGGGAAAGATGCAAAGCTAAGTGTAGTGAATTCTCACTTCCCTGGTATCAGGAGATTGGCAAACACGTGTTTTCCAAATGCAGTTAGCAGCTTAGTAGCAAGCAGAGCCAGAAACTCAGGTTAGGGAAGGTGGTATGCCTTGCAGATAAATCAGCACCTGAAACCTGAAGTTTGAGTAGATTAGGCAATGAACTGTCTACCTGAGGACTTTGACACAGTTTATTACTTTATTTCTGTATTTGTTTTGCTTTGTGCATGCTAGGAGTAGAGTTAAAAAAAGCCCACAAAACCCAACCAACCAACCAACTAACTAAACAGTTGAACAGTAGGAGGAAAAAACCCCAGTGAAAATAATCATCCTTTGTCAGTTATAAAAGTATGCCTAAACTAATTTTTTAATGTATGATTAGAACTGGATTGCAGATCTTGGTTTCTTGTGAAGAGTTTGAGTTTACTTGCCACAGAATTGATTGCACGCGTTGCTCCTTCGATGTCTTCCATATCAGTGGCTCCAAAGTGGGGTGCGCAAGACCATCCATTGAGATGTGGGAGGAAAATATTAGGACTTATATTTTATCTGAAAAATAAGAAAGAAATTAAGCTCTATTTAATGCACGTATTGACACTGGCACCCTCACTCAGTCCATATGTCAGATGGTCCTGTGTCACCTATGGTTTACGAGGTGTCCTGAGGGCAGATTTGCTGTTCCTTAACGTGAGGGGTGTCACAGTAGCACCTTCACTTTTTCGTTCGCTTTCAGTGTATTGCAATGTGTGCAGTTTATGTGTGCCCGGTTAGGTGGATTTATGGATTATGTTATGTAATTTTAACTAAACTAACCCTCACAAAATGGACAAGTGGATTAAAAAAAATTCCTGCAAAGAGACCATGGATTGAAGGTGATACTAATAATGTGAGCACAAGTGAACAAGAACATGGCAGAGCTGATGTTTCTCCTACTCCTAGTATGAGCTGCTGGTCAGCCGCATTACGAGGTAAAAACAATGACAGTTAGATCTGACAAGATATTGGCCCAAAAAATTTGAGTTTATCAAGAAGGCTATTTGAAATATGGATGTATATCCACTGTTGTTAATGATTAACTTCACCCTAAAAGAATACTGTACACTGAGATATCAGCTAATGATAGTATGAAGCCATCACAATTAGTAAGGCATTTAAAAACTAAGCATCCAGAACATGAAGACAAACCTCTACATTTTTTTCCAGCAGTGTTTGAAGTCCTGTGATACTCAGTCTAGTACTTTATAAGATTTCACTAAACTTAATGATAGATCTCTAGAAGCCTCTTTTAAGGTTTCTCAATAGCAAAAGACCGAGAAGCCACATACCGTTGGGGAAACACTTGATCTTCCTGCTGCAGTGAAAATGTCTGAAATAATGCAGGGAAAACAATATGGTGACAAACTAAAATGCATTCCTTTGTCAGCAGATACTGTTGGACGATGTCTGGAAAACATTGCCAAAGGTTTGAAGAAACAAATATTAGAACAAATTACACAGACTGGGAGGCTTGCTATACAGCTGGATGAAAATATAGATGTTTGTAACGTGGCTCAGCTGACGGTAGTTGCTAGATTCTGTGTTGATAATGAAATACACAAAGAACTAAGTCACTAGGGAAAGATGTACCAGAGAAGATACATTCTTAACAGTAGATGACTTCTTTAATAATAGATTTTTTTTTTAAATGGAAAAACTGTGCAAGTATAACCACTGATGGAGTGGCTGCTTTGACTGAAGTAAAAAAGGATTCTGGGGTAAGGTTACAAGGAGAACACCACACATGGAGTTCATTCACTGCATCATGCGTAGGCAAGCAACAAGGAAGTTGGAGGAAGTTGGAGCCAGAAGTGCACAGAGTGCTGCAGGATGTCATCAGTGTGTTTAACTGTATGAAAACAAGACCTTTAAATAGTAGAATCTTTACAATAATTTGTAATGACATGGGGACTTACCATGAATATCTTTTGTACCATGCAGAGGTTAACTGGTTATCACAGCAAAGTGCTTAGAAGAGTTGTAAAACTTAAAGATTACTTACACATTTCTCTTTCACAAGAAGATGAATATTCTGAATTTGCTGACCTGTTCTGTGATGACAAGTGGCTGTCAGCAGTATGCTGACTAACAGATATTCTCAAAAAAAATGAGGACACTTAACGTGTCCCTCCAAGGTGAAGGTGATGTTTTAACAATGAGCAAGAAGGTGACTGCTTTTCAAAAGAAACTCATGCTATGGAGAGAATGTTTTGGAAATGGATGTTTGGAAATGTTTCCGTCATTGTGCGATTTTGTTGCTAGAAAAGATGTGTGTCATCTATAAAAACTCTCATATTTGTACACTTACACTTGGAAACAGAATTTCCTCACCGGTTTAAAAATCTTCCAAATGAAGAGTTTCGGAGGATTTTGAACCCATTTGTTAAAAACCTAAAATTGCAACACCTTCTGTTAGTTTGCAATAACGACTGAATGACATTGGGGAAGATGGAAATTTACTGGCCAAATTTCAAGAAAAACCTTTGTATAATTAAGTGGATGGGAATGAAAAATGAGTATCATGAGTTAGTAAGTGCAGCCAGTGATGCACTTTCATTTGAATGTACGTGTCTTTGTAAGTTGCTTTTTGCAGCTATGACAGCCATTAAAACGAAGTATTAAAATAAGCTGAGTTTAGATCAGACCTTAAAATCACTGTATCACAAAGTGTTAAGCCAACATTTTAAAAAATGATGACGCATATTCAATCACATGGCTCTCACAAAAAAATACAATTTTTTTAATGAGAGCAAAAAGGTTTTTTATACCATTAATAATAAAAATTTAAAAATACTGTTTATTTCATCCTCACCTCATCCTTTTTAATTTCTATTTTTATATGTTTTATAATGTACATAATATATTAGCACAGAAGTACTTATATGTAACTTACAAATAAATATACCCATATTGGAGGTGTGTCCTCAAAAATTTTTCAGATAGAGGTGCACGATGAAAAAGATGTGGTGACAACTGTTCCATATTATTATTGATACCAATTAACGTTCACAGAAATAAATATATAGAAGTTCATCCAGATCATGGAAAGTGTATTTTAAATGTACATATTATTTTCTAATAGTAGTCTGATAGAAACAGAGAATATTTTGTAGCTTTGTTTCAGGTCTAGTAATTCAGGAGGACAGGAGTGATGTTGTGTGCGTGTGCTTCAAGTGCTGGGATGCCCCACTAAGATCAGAGCCACGCTATTTTAGTCACCGAGTGATAAGATGGGGAGGTCCTTGTAAAGTGCTTACTGTCTCTATAGATGAGGGAAGTGATTTGTGGGTGGACAACAGTGGTATAGAAAGCTGATGTCAAATCTAAGGATAAAATTCAAATGTTGTTTGTGTGAATTGTGTTATTTATTGAGTATATCGTTCTGGGGACAGGTTGGTTTTCAAGCATGCAAACGTTTCTGACATTTTGTTCATTTGAAGTTGTTGGTGCTTAGCTCATCTGAAATCAAGCCATAAGCGTACCTTCTGGAGACAGGAATATTGATGTATCACAGCTGAATTTTTTTTTTTTTTTTTGCCTTACACAGTTGTTCTAAACTATGTAAATGTATGCATTATTGAAGTGTCTTGGCATCCTCAAAGATAACGTGGGACAAATTTCCAAAGTAATTGTTTTTTTAAACTGGTGTTACAGAATAATGCGTTCTGCCATACCTAAGTAACATTTGGTAACTTGCCGATTAGTTGCACTTTTTATTTAATAGTTGTAACTAACATGCAGAGATAAATATTTTTTAATAAGCTACTTGTGTGCCTTTTTTTAGGCTAAAGCCTAAACCTCTGACATGGCCACAGCCTCACCAAGATCTGATACAAGTAACAACCATAATGGAAGATTACAGATGCAAGTAACAGGCAAGTAGTGATTCATATCATGCTAATTTTTACAGGAAAACATACGTATTCTAAAAAAGCAATCTTTGAAATAAGTGTAAAAAATGGATCAGTGTAGTTAATTTTTTAATTAATAACTTTAATGTTACAGTTAAGAGTATGACTACAATATATGTAGATGAAGTTAGGTAGAGGTTATGCAGTGAGTTGGATGACAGGGTTTAATGATCTCTTCAAATGAGAAAAAGAGATTTGATACAACAGTAGGGACAAATGTAGGGAATTTTGCTTAGGAACAAATAATTAATGACACAACTTCTGTACAGGGATCATATATTATTGAATTTCTACAAAAAAATATGGACGGTTGTAGTGACCCCTAAGCTGAAAAGGGGTGCAAAGTTATAGTGAAGCTGGAGAAGAACTGCAGATCACAAAATCTGCTATCCCTTCAAAAGTTTAAGGTCTCTGACTACATATCAGGTGAACATCTTTTGCGAATAACATAGGTATTCTGTATTATCTTTAGGGCAGGAGTTTGGATTACACAGCCATATGGAATAATTTAAGTTGGAAGGGACCTTTGGGGATTTCCTGGTCTACTCTACTGCTGAAGGCAGGGCTAACTTTGAAGTTGGATCAGGTTGCTCAGGGTATTGTCCAGTTGAATTTTCAGTATCTCAACGGCTGTAGATTACACAGCTTTCCTGGGTAGCCTGTTCTGTTGATAAACCACATCACTGTGAAATGTTTTTCCTTTTATCCAATTGGAATTTACTATGTTGCATCTTGTGACTGTTTACTTTTTTCCTTTTGCTGTGCTGGCTCTCATAGTTCAAGGCAATATTCAGCCATCCCAGTATTTGCTGGAAGGGAAACGCAGGGGGCTACAAGCAATTCTGGAAATGTCTGATTGTGTTGGGCAGACTTTTTTCAATAGATGTTGAACAGGCCAAGTAGGTTATACATTTTGCTATTCATGGATAAGAACTGGTCAGGGATGTGACAGGCGGTGTCAGTCTTAGCTGTTCTTTCTGTGGGATGGCAGAGCAGAATAAAGACTTGTTGTAGTCTGAAGATAAGCAAAATGCATCTAGGTAAACAAGTTTGATAGCTAATTATGACAGTGTTACAGTAATTTAAAATGAAAAAATTACCCGCAAGTAGTTAGATATTGTGCATAAATATACATATACATAAATGTACGTGTGTGTATGTATGTATAGAAGTATTATTTTAGTATTGATAAATACCTTGAACTTACCAGGGATCCTGAGGAATCTGGGAACCCTGAAGTAAGAATGAATGCATGACCAAGAATGTATTAAGGCTATCTTGAACAGTTTAGAAAAAACACGAGTAAGATGCTATATCTTACAAAAAGCTATATCTCAAGAAAGATACATCATGCTGGATGGTCCAAAGATGGCCAGGTTATCTGAGAAAAAATACATTGTTGGACAATGTAAAAAATGAGGTATTTTGTCAAATTAGATAGGAGAGGAACCTTAAAACTGATTAACCTTGTGTAAGGGTAAGATAATGATAACGTGATGAATCATCAAAACTGTTAATAACTAATAGCATAGATGGAGCCACCTGTAGATTGAATATATATAACTGTAACAAACTGAGTTATACAAATGACCCATAACTTCAGATCTGTGTATGCAGAAATGGTCATTTTGATATCCTGTACTGTACTGCTCCTTATGTTAAGTAGTCTTGTATTTTTCTGGCGCTGGAGCTTCTCTTGACTTCAAGACATCTGGTTCAAGGGTCGACGTAGGAAGAAATCTGTAAAATTTTTAGGATTAGTTTTCTGAAGGTTTAGTTCTCTAACCAGTCTTTATTGCAAGATCAGAGGAATGCTGATGGTGGTACAGGGAAAGAAGTGGCAGACAGGAGTGTGGGACTGTAGTATTTCTGACTTGCACTGGTTTATGTTCAGATTAGTGTATGCTGCTGTAGAATCTAGACTTGTATTTCAAGAACTATACTTAAAAAGCACTTTTATAAAGATAGCAAGTAGCATGTACTCATTTTGAAGACAAGGAAATTCATATGGAGTGGTAAGTGACTTGTTCAAGTTTGGACAGTTACAGCATGTTGCCGACAATTTTTTCCAAATATACTTGGCGAGGTGTCTTGCCTTCTTAGTTCTTTTTGAAGTCTTTTGTTAGTATTTGTTATTACTCCTGATTTTTTTAAAAGAAGTCTTAACCAAAAATGATAACGGTCTCCTTTCATGTTTTGCGACTCAAAACTTAATGACTTAAAACTTAATCAGATAAAAGGCGGGGGGGAAACTAAAAGGAAGCTTGAATATTATGACGAAATAACTATGTTTTAACAAATGTAGCAGTTGCTTTTTGAAAGCAAAATATGGAGAAAAAAATGTGGAAGAAATAGAGGTTGTTAAAGCTTAAAAATATATCATGATTTCAGATGAAAAATATTACTTGTGTGAAATTATGGCTTTAGTCTTCTACATATAATCTTTCATCATTATCAAGGTTACAGTTCCCTTTTACGACATGTGATGCATGACATAGGCTGGACTTTTCAAATGTGAGATAGTTAAGTGTGCACCTTTTGATGGAAATTAAGTAAAAGTCCATGGCTATGTCTTTAGAATCTTGGATGGTTGCATACCACTAACTTTTTAAGTAACTAATGTATACATCTCAGAATACTGTAATCCAGAAATACATGACGGACCTTTTTTGTCTCCCTTTCAGAGAGTTTATTTGACTTCCACTTATTTTTGAATTAGCAAGTACCATACAGAAAAGTAACAGGGAAGGATTATTTCCAAGTGGCTGAAAATACTCAGCTTTGCTTTAGTTTGAAAGTGAAGGGAAAGAGAATCACACTGAAGTATGGGAGGAACGATAGAGGAGGCATAGTCAGCAGGTAGATACAGCTGTGAGTTCATCAGTGTCGTCTTCTGAAGACAAGATCTGCCTGAAATAGAATTTAAAATGTTGGCAGTTAGGCTGGTTTTTATAGTGACTTCCTCAGCTGGGCGAGGAAGTGGGAGAACAGATTTATGTTCAGGAGCACTGAGGACCTCACCAGTGACTCGGAGGTGAAAAATAGCTTCTTTGGTCATTTGCTATTTCTTAATTGTTGAATATTTAGCTGAAACTTTTAAGTTCATCTGCCAGCTGTTTAAATAGGGGAAATTTGAGAGTTGATTTCTTACTTTTAACACTAATGTGTTAAACCACAGGTTAACCACACAAGTAATATAGGCAAGGAAATGAAGCTTTGTATACAGGCGTTGCTATACAGGGGCATTTTGAAATAGGCCTGAACTGCATATGCTTTCATAAATACATATAATTAAAAAAAACCTGCCTGATAATCTCTTGGATGTATTGTACTTAGATATTTTTCAGTTAAGGGAAGAGCAGGAAGAACAATGAGAAAACAAACAGAAGAACCCACATGATTTTCAGTGTTTGTCTCTAAATAGTTGTTTTGCTGTCTCTCCAACCCATTCTGCCAGTACGTGGTGAACATATGTCACACTTGGTTTCAACTATCTGACAAAGTAGCTTTTGAAAACAAAAGATACCATTTTAATATTGACCTCTTTATGTTCAGCAGCAGTAGAAAAGGTGAAGAGTAAGATCGCCATGCTATGTTTAATATGTTGTGTAGACAGCATATTCTCTGTTTTTCAGCAGCAGTATTTTATTAGTTTCTAGTGCCAAACTGAAACGGAAAAAGAATTGGTTTGGAACAACTTTCTACACAGAATTAACTGCAGATGGAGAAATTAAGAAAACAGCAAAATCAAGTAGTTCTTCAAATCCAAAATGGGATGAGCAGCTGACAGTGTAAGTAGATTTTTTGGTTGTTTAATACTATTTATTAGGCAGATATTGCAGGCAAATATTTACTAAGCTTAGCTGCCTACGTTGTTTTCTCTGGCTGTTGATGACTAAATGCAGACATAAGATGATATTTATCTCAAATGAATTTTTTTTTCTCAATTCTTACGTACAGAGAGTGTTCCTTGCATACAGTTGGTATACATGGTATACTCTTGATATTTGTTAGCACTGTGGACCATTCAAGTTTAAGATTCCTCTCTAGAAGATGTTACTAATTGTAACCTTGTCATTCTCAGCTTCAAAAAGAAAAAAAAATCTCAGCTGGATAAATAGTAGTTACGAGGAAGGGCACTTTTTCCTTTAAATTTCCTAATAAAGGGATACACAGAGTTTACTGCAAAGTGACCTTGCAACTTACCACAATATTTGACCTTTTTAATCTTCTTGTGGTTTAATTTGGTTTAACTGTGCTACAGGTATAGGCATATGTGAATATGACTCTGTGAAGAACTGGCAGTCTTGCTCTGTGCAGTTGGCTAGAACGCATTATTATAGAAGCAAGATCATGCTGCTTTCAGGTCTGGGTCTGGAAACAGCAGAGCTACTATCAAGTGGCATTGAGGATGGGCCAGTATGTTTTACAGCATCTGACCTGTCTTTGTGCAATAGCCGACTTTGTTGGTAGTAGGAACCACGCCAAGTTCCTATAACAGTGCTGGAGAGTGGGGAGTGGTACAATACACCTAGCTTTGGGGAATTGTTTGCTTGGGAACACTTACTTATTAACTACAGACCTGGGCTGAAGCAAGTAGGGTATTCCTGTGCCACATTTCTCAATGTTTCAGATTTAGTAGAGCTTATTAGCCCTTTGCAATATTGCAAAAGAAAATAATATAGTCTTGGACCTGACAATGATTTCCAGGAGTTATTACTAGCACAACTACAGAGCTATCAGTATATTCACAGGGACCAGAGTTTCTGTTGAGGAGGCAGGTTTGATTTGACAGGATTTGGTGAGCTGATAGAAATGAGGTAATTTGGCATGCACAGTACAGCCAAACAAACTCATTCCATCATCAGTATTACTTACTTAGGTTCTTACCCTTATATATAAAGGTATTCTGTCCCCCTCTTCCTCTGGCTATTGGAACGGTATTGTTGCTTCAGTTGCCCAGTCTATTTGAGGATAAGTGAACTTTCTGGCTTACCAAATTTCCTTCGCTTCTATGGGTCTGCATGAGCACCAGCAATATATTCTCTGTATGTAGGTGTTTTTTTTTCTTTTCTTTGTTGAGCTGGTCTTTTATTAAGACTTCCATTAGAAGGCAGCCTATTCAAAATGCAAAAATATATTTGCTCATGGGTTTCAGCAAAAATGATCCATGTTGTCCAACAAGTTCAAGCGACTATAAAGCTAGCCCTGTTGTTGAGAGGGTGGAGGTTGTTTTTAGTATTGTTTTCATCAATGCTGATATAACATTCTGTATCCAGTACTGATGGATATGTGGCCTTCGACTTTTTGCAGTACAGTGGTTCTACTCCATTTTTCACAGCCAGGAGCACTCTTGTAGTACTAGACCCTATACTACAAATAATATTCTATTAACACTTTCATGGCAAGCTGACACCTGTTAAGTGGGTTCTTCCCGCTTGCAAGTACCTGATTGGTTGTTTTTCCCTTTTTTTTTTTTAATATTTAGTATTTTTCTTTCTAGTGACAGACAAATTACTTACCACCTTTTTCTCCACGTTTAATAATGCGAGTTTTTAGTTAGAATTCTGGAATAGCGAGGAATAAGTGAAAATATGTCTTTCATAAAGAAATTAAGATATATTTTATATAACTGAGATTTGAGCTTAGTGTAGGTTATTCTAATGCTCCTCACATGCTCCAGACTTTAAGTTTGATCTTAAGTATAAATATCATAGTGTTTGCAGTTCATGGTTAAAAACTTCCCCTTGCAGTACAAAAACTTCTTTCAGTTAATTAACATCAAGAAATACAATTAATATGAGAAAGTGAATTAAGTTCAAATACTCCTAATAACAAGAACAAATACTTTAAAATCTGTATATATTTTTTTTAAAAATGTATTTTATATGCAGGAATGTGACTCCACAGACTACGCTGGAATTTAGAGTGTGGAGCCATCACACTTTAAAAGCAGATGCTTTATTAGGAAGAGCCACTGTAGACTTGAGACAAGCTTTGGAAATACACAATAGAAAATGTAAGTTATCATGAAGGATATTTTGAGTAAAGTAGAATTATTATTACTAATCTATATATCAAACCGGCAACCAGACTACTAACTATACGTGCAATTACAACTGACTTGCAGTTGATGTCTTTACTTGTCTCTTCTAGAGATGTTTGTGCTATCAAGAGCAATTTAAATGTAACAATGGGATATAGTAATTTTGAAACAAACATTAGAGTATGAGTTACTACAAATCAAGTAAAAGTGGAAGTGATTAAACAATGTTTTGTGGCAAACTAATAACTAATTTGCTAGAAGATCTGTTTTAGACTTGGTAAAAAAAAAAAGTCTAAACTTTCAGAAAAGCCATCTATGTAATTTTTCATGTTTTCCTTCTCTGGAACCACTAATAGAAAAGCTGAATATTTTTCCCTCACAATTTAGCTGCCCAGAGAGCAGTAGGAACCACTGATTAATGAAAAAATTGAGAACTTCCTTTTAGTACATTAGAGATTATTTTGTTCTCTGTAACTTCTAATTTTAATTGTCTTTAATAGAATTAAAACAGGTCTTCGTTATCTAATTTGCTTTTTAGATTTTTTTTTATTAGTACAAGAAGATGGTGAATCCACACTTTAAATTCCACTCCAGAGTGGCAGTAGAATTCCAGCTAAACCAATCTCTAAGCTTTCTCACAAGTTAGATATACAAACCTGCAAGCTCTGTTTAGGGAGGTGGGGAGAAAGGAGAGCCAGAAAAAAGCCTAATTTTTCTGATTCTTATAGAAAATTGAAACAGGGTCCAAAATCAAGTGGGGTTTCTTCAGCAGTATTGTAAAGATTCTGCCCAGGATTCCATAGTTAAGCAGAAAAATTGCTTCATTTTTAAATTAAAAAAAAAACTGTCTCAGAAGAAACTGGGTTGTAATAGTGATTGCAAAAAAATAGTTAATATTTTAACTATTTCTAACAAAACAGTTAATATTTTATTACCGTAGATGCAGGGATGTAGGATCCAACACCTTGGCAAATTCTTTCAGGGAATAGTTGACTGATTTAGCTGTACATTGCACCAAAAGTAATTTATGTGCAGTGTTTCTGATGTGGGCAAGTCAGCAGTTTGACACACACTGAATTATCCAATAATTCAGTAGTAGAATAATCTGATTGGTGTCCTTCAGTCGTTCAGTTATTGATACCTAATCTAAAATGCAGCACTTGAAAGGCTCTTTACTGAAGAAAATGTAAAGGGGAAGTCCTCTAAATCCAGGAACTTCAGAATTAGTGCTGTTACTTTCTCCTGCTAAACACCACCAGTACTGAATTGCTGCCCACACCCCTCCCAGCTTTCTTGCTGGCTCAGCTGGATTACTGCCAACTGTTGATCTCGTTTGGGGACATAATGTTAAAATAGTAGAAGCTGAACCAATCACCCTTTGCAGAAACAATGATTTATAAACGTTAATTTAACAACTCAGCACTAGGCTGGTTTCTTCTTTCTCTTCTTTCAGATAGTACCATTTTCCAAATGCAGATTGCTAAATCAATAATTCTGTAGATTTGGGAGCCTTGTACTTGCTCCAGCGATTTAAAGTACTTCGAAATCCATTGTAATATAGCAGTGGGTGTCTGCTAGGAACTGCTGCAAAACTACACTGTAGAACCTGCTCTTTAAAGTAACAGCGTGGGGGTATCTGGCAATAGCTTATGGTAGCCTTCCCTGTTTTCATGTTTGTTGTTCATTTATGATATATGTTCAGAATGAAAAAAACAAGGAAGCACTTGTTTAGTGCATAGAAGTGCACAGTGAGCTTTAACTTTAGCTTGGAATGCTATCATATGGAGGGAAATATTGTGGTATATCTTCAAAAATTCATCTTTTAATCTGAGACCACAAATAGTAAAAGGCCTTAAGCGTTTTAATCTGATTAATGTGAGCTCATAGCTGACTGTGTTTGGATTTATGACATGTAGCTTTAACTGCTGTACTAGTAGTAGCTGATTTACAGAGAATTATGCAGCATCCACAGCATGTTTTACCTCCGGATTATGTATGTCTCTCTACAAATGTGTGTATTGCTTATCAGTCATACTGAATTCTTTTACTGCACCATGTACACGTTTTTTGGTGTATCTCAATTATCTCAAAGTTTCTTTCGGTGAAAATAGTTTCTGATTTAATTTTTGGTTATTTGGGGTATCCTCTCTGTTACTGTTTAGTCCTTGGAGTTGGGATCTATGAAAATGCGAGTAAGGATTTACTAAAAATAATTTTTAAAAATGAGGAAGGACTCTGTGCAGCCTTTGCATTTACTTCTTCCTCAAAGTGATGTTCTTTTCAGTTGTCTCTTAGAATTAGTTTTGGAAACTGAAATGAGAAATGAACATAAGCTGTGGTTGTAGAATGAGGTTCCCTGTGACTTATAATATTTGGGTGTATAGTTCAGAAGTTGTTTGACTTTAAGCCTTCTCATGTTATGTAAGTAGTGCATAATTTCAAAAGGGCTTAGTGGAAACAGCAAACCTGGGAAAATCATTAACAACAAAGTACTGAAACCATGTGGATCCTATAGCATATCTATAGAATATAAATAGCCAATTTATTTTTACAATAAACTGTGCTTTTACCCACAGCAGATGTAAATTTACACAGCTCCTTAGTGATTTCTATGTTGATTTGAATCATCTGAATATCTCTTATGTTCAGTTTTGTACAACTAAATATATGTATCACATATTTGTGTTGAAAGACTCTTTTAATGCTGTTTAGAATTTAATCTTTCCTGTATCCCTTCTCTCCTTCTCTCCCTCT
Organism: Nyctibius grandis; assembly: GCF_013368605.1. Lineage (NCBI taxonomy): Eukaryota > Metazoa > Chordata > Aves > Nyctibiiformes > Nyctibiidae > Nyctibius > Nyctibius grandis. The sequence continues at coordinate 83,765,773 of NC_090660.1, forward strand.
ACACACCCCAACTCCATTTTTAGTGGAGAAGGTGAAAGAACAGTTGAAACTTTCTTTGGAAAACAAGAGTGGCATGGTGCAAACAGGTGAACTGACAGTTGTGCTAGATGGTTTGGTTGTTGAACAAGAATCTCTTACAAATCTCAGTTCATCAGCAACCAGTAAGTTAAAATAATTAAATCAGACGCTAATATTTTGATCAAGATTTCAAACAGATATAATAGAATATTTGTGTTGAATTTGTTTCTTACTGTTCAGTAGAAGTTCAGCAGAATGGCGAGGCTGTGCATGAAAGCAGAGATGATTCAGCAAGAAGTACATCCAGGTTGGAATTTATTTTTGTGTTTTATCCTATATGAAGTATATAAGCAAATTTATCAGTTGAAATGTTTGGATTTGTGTTTTGTTTCTTTTTTTTTAAATTATTTTGAAGGGAATAGATTTTAACTGTCAAGCCCTAAATTATGTTACCACAGGTTTTAGAAACATTGCTTGTAGGATAATTACATAATTTAGCTTGAGAAGAATTAAATTTACAACTTTGTTCTTCCTCTGCTGATAGTCTGCTCTCCTCTACTTTATCATTGCCTCTTGGATGTCTAGTCCTTTGAACATAAAAATTCATCTGATTGGACGTCTACCAAATGCTGCAGGAGAGATTAGGGGAGCAGTGGTTTGGTTTGGTTTTATGTACTTATTCAATTCGTTTTCTTCTGCTGTTTAAGAACCGTTTCTATTCGTGTCTACCAACTTGTTGCAATGTACCATCTGAACGGAAGGAAGAAGAAAAAAAAGCCTAAATTACTTCTCCCTCACCCAGTTTCTTTTTAAGGTCGTGATCAGGAAGTTGTTTAAGAGACTTGTATTGAGTTTAGGAAGCAGAATTGAGAACACTGAGGCAAAGGGGTTGCCTGCCTCAACCTGAAGTCGCAAGAAAAAGGCTTTGCGATCAATTTAGAGCTTCATTCTTGGCTTCTCTGTCTTTATACCAGTTCAAGGACTGCCTGGAGAGAAGTAGGAGTAGATTGTTTGCCCCCTCACCACTAGTGAGTCAAATAGGTCAACATTCAGATCAATTTAATGATACTGGCCTGCTCAGTTACCTTGCAGTGAACCCCTTTCCGTTTAAGTTCTTTACACACGATGGACTGAAAAAACATACAGTTTTGAGTGGCAGGGACAGATTTGTCCTTGTATGTTCAACTTGATTCTTTTTTTGGATATGTGGGTGTTTGTCTGTCTTCCCCTGTGGGTGCCCAATATGAGGGAGTGAGGATAAAAAGTTGCTTCTCCTTAGTTTTCTTTAGAGAGGTTTGGAGCTGTTGAAAGTGATTTGAAACCCATCTGCATGCCATTTTGAAATATTGGTAACAATCATTTGTTTTCATACAGCTATTGTTGCTGGAGGTGTGGCTTTTACTGGGATCTTGCTCTTAATGTTGATGTTTTGATTACAGCAGTTTTCCATACAACTATCCATCAGTTTTGATTTACAGTTTTAAAATTAAGAGATGAAGAAAAGTTTTAAGATAGCTTATGTGCATATCTTTAGGAAGCAAATTGGGTTTGTAGTCTAGAGTTGAAAAGGAATACTACTTTAGTTGTGTGTTTATACTACTCCTTTGGAGTTGGGTAAGGTAGCATAGAAATGCTGCTTCTTCCTTTCTTACTCTGCAAAGTGGGACTTCTACCAATTCTTACGTTTTTTTGTCATCTTTTTAACTTCTCTTTAATTTTTAGCCTCTACTGCTTGAGAAGATGGGGAGTTGGCATTGAATGTAATTTTCACAATATGTGTCTCTGGTGGGTGGCTTTAAGCATTTTGGGATATATTTAAGTAAAAAACAGTGTAATTAAACAAGACTTTCCATTCACAAGCCCTTACACTACATTTATTTCCATATGTCCTTGTAAACACAGAGCTGCCTGTGTATATCTGTCCTCACAATGTCCCATCCTGCCTATGCATAGAGAAGCTCATGTTATTTTCCTTTTACTGAGGGAGACTTTTGTTACTTTCTTACGTTATGACTAGAATAATTTTTGGAGATACAACAAACAGAACCAATTGTTCCACTTGCTTAATGAGAGAGAAAGTTTTCCTTCTCATAGCTGCACTTTGGAAGGGTCCCTAAGGCAGTTTTGGAAGATGTGGCAGGCACATCAGTCTGCCCAACTCAATTCTAATATGTCGTTACAAGTAAAAGATGAAGTGGAAATGGAAAATCTTACCTGTTTTAAGTATCTGAAATCCTCAAAACCAAAATTTGCCTTTTGTTCCTTAGTTGTTTTGGTCTTGCACTTGACTGTTATCTAGGCTGCAAACATTGTGTTATAAACTGTTGTAATTTACTTTCATTTCTTTATTTGTTTCTTTAGCGTGATTTAGTATAGGATTTGGTTTAGTTGCATAACTGTTAACATGTTGCTTGTGGTAAGCTAAAATGATCTTTTATTTTTACCAAGATCTGCTTGTGACATTTCTAATGGGATAGATAATCAAGTACCTTCCAACTCTGTAGTAGAGAACACGTTCTGTGTAGAAGCTGTTAATGGAGACAGCACACCATCTCCTACTCACGTTGCAGCCAGACCCAAAAATACACCAGTACCAAAACCACTTGCAGCTCAGCCTGTCAACAGCACTGGTAAGAATGGGAATGGTTGAAATGTGTCTGAAGTTGAGCCACTTTTTCTGTACATTTTTTGTTAGATTTCAAAAATACTGAAAGGATGTTTCTGGGCTTGAATTTATAATCTTGTGTGTCCACTTCTGTGAATTTTTCTGGAGTAGATCTATTCTTAAATGTACTAACTTTCATGCTTTCCCATCAGTTCTCTTCTCTGATGAAGATGTAAAGCATCCAAAACTTCCATCTCTCTGTCCCATATTACTGATTGTCTGGAGGAAAAAATCACATTTCTTTCATAATTAATTTCAGTAACTATAGTTAAGATTCTTTTGCCATTAGATAAATCTGATTTTTAGTGCTGTCAGGGAACTGCTGTGCTCTGAGTTGAGATGTGTTGCAGACTCTCCTTGCCTTCCATTTTTTCAAAAGGTATGCTGTTTCAAAACAGATATTGGCAAATACTAAATTTCATTTCCCTCTTAAATGCAAAAATATTGATTATGACTACAAGTAACATTTGGTACAGTAAAACAAGTGAAAAGAAAGTATTTTTTTATTTTTGTTCCTCTGGCAAAACTTTGCATCTAATGATGACTGCTTTCTAAGCACTTTTGGCCTTTTCTCAGCTGTTTGAGAGAGATTACAGTGACAGCAGAGGAAAAAGATGACCTTAAATAGAAAGAAAGCTGTTAAACGGTAGAACAGAGACTGTCAAACTTTCTGTTATAGAGTGGGAAATGCGGGTATGGTGGGAAGATAGCAGAAACAATTATGAACTTTAAAAGCCAATAATTAATTAGGCCTTCTGTGAAGCTTTTTTCCATTTAGAGAACTTGAATTTGATTCCTCTCTCTTTGCAGTTGAAAGCCAGAGGGCATATATATATTATTTAGGCGTTGCTCCCTTTTTCTTCAATAGCAGAGATATCCATTTAAAGTCTGTATTAGGATAGGGTAATTGCAAAAATAATTGATTTGTTCAAATAGTAATATTGATGAAATCATCACTGAGCTTGCACTGAGGCACTGATGTAACAGTTTTCAACTACTGTACCAGCTGGTGGAGACGTTTTTTAGGCAAGGCATAAAACAGGTCTCCAGCATTTGTTGATGACGGCCTTTTTCCCCCACTGTTGTGCTTAGCAGGATTGTAATTTCATGTGGTGGTGCCAGAATTACTGCTTTAGATCTAATTTGTGAGGTAATTGGCTGATGTAGTGTTTTATAGATCTGGTTTGGAGATCAGCTTACTAAAAGAGCTGATGATTTGTCAGTTATTTTGTTTCCGACTTCATTATGTAATCCCATTCACTCTTTCATGTGGATGAATTGAATTTTTTTTTTAATGAAAGCTGAAATTTCAGTTGGCTTTTTTCCTATTTAAGTAAAATTGTTGCTAGTTAAAGCAGAAGTTTGAAGAAACTTGATCAGATTGTCTGTAGTTATGATTTTTTTTTTTTTAACGTCATGCTTTACATTTGCTTGGAATAATACAGAGTCTTGACGTGTCTTACTATAGTTAACCTGTTTTGTGTGAGCTGGAAGTAGTGATGTATTACCCTGGAATAGTTGTGTTCAAAAAGCAGTACCTTTACAGATCTTACAAATCTGCTGCTGCCTGTAAAATCATACTTATCATTATGCATATCAAGAAAATATTTATAGCCCAGTGATAATTCCTTGAAGAAACTGGCACGCTAATTTAAATACATTGCTGGTGACTGTTTTGTTGTTTGTAATTCTTTGACCTGCTTTTCTGACTATGTGGGAAAGCAAGAAATTGCTGCTATTATATAGATATTGCAAGTAGTAAGTAGAATCTAGCTGGTTTTTTATGTCTAAGAGTGTTAGATGGAATTAAAGTAAATGAACTCTTTAAAATGATGGAACAGCATTTTATAGGCACTTATCTAAGGTTAAATTTTGCAAATCTGTATCAATAAGGTTATGAGTATAGAGCAATTGTATTTGCCCAGTTCTTAGAATTGTAAGCTGATAGTACGCTGTTAGAGAAGTACTTGAAGTCTATGTTGCATGTTATATTTAGTCTTGTGGAAAAATAGTTCCAGCTCTAGAAGGGCTACAAACTGATGAGTTTATAGAATTGTCACTGTCTGGTGTTGATTAGTGGCACAGAAAATGAAAGCTCTGAATGATGTTGCACTGCTTTTAATAGGGCCTTGACTTTTAATGGGGGTGCTACAGACTACCGTACCCGATTTCGCTTGTCTAAGGCAAGATCTTTTTGTGCTGAGATACTGTTCTGTTAAGCTCTACAGGTGACTGGTTTTGTTGTATTGTTTGCCAAGTGGGCTTGGGAGTAATAAAGTCGTCTTAGCCCCCTTTTCCTGCTAAATCCATACCTGCTTTGAACCTTTTATGCAATTGTGCTTGGTTGAGCTGGATGACATTTGTATTGTTCTTTAAAAGACAGAAATTGATTTACTTTGTGATTCTAAAGTAATTTTCTTCAGTCATTGAACTACGTAAATAACGTTAGCCAAATACTAATTTTTATATTTTAATCCTGCTTTTGGAGGGGGGATTTTTTTTCGAAATCACACACAGGAGGTTTTTGCTTAATTGTAGGTTTGTGTACCTCAACTCTGAAAAAGGAAAAAAATAATCTGTAAGAACTGCCTCTTAGTTTTCCATATTTCATGTAGTTATTTATCTCTTAATATTTTTCTTTTGTGTCATACTAATCAAGATTCTTTTTTCAAGTTGATACAAGTTCAAAGTTTCAAAGCAAATAAAGCAGTACTGTTTTCTGAGAAGCAGATGGGTACCTTTTGCTAATCTAAAGAGTAAGATACAATGTTGAGTTGACCAAGATATGCAGAAACTAAGAAATTACCATAGTAGGGAAGTACAGAGAATGGCTTGCAGACTAAGTTTTAATTACAGTTTTAACTGAGGCAAGTGCATTGTGACTTTTTGTCATCTTGGACAAAAATGCTGCTTATGGCATATACGTGCAACTTAAACATATTCCTTCTGTGTTGTTTACTCCAAAAGTTGGTCATTTGAAAAGCAAATCTCATCAGATTCTGGTACTCAAATGTTCTTGTTTCCCATTTCTCAGTTAATGGCGAGTCATCTGCCTCTGCACCAGAAGCTGGTAATTCTTCTGTCTCTGAGGCTCCGATAGGTTCAGTCGAAGCTCCCATGTCTTCAGATTGCACTAACACTACAGCAGAACCTCAGTCAACAACAGAAGCAACTAGCTGTTCTGAAAGCCACACTTCTACATTACCTGTTGTGTCTGCTGGACTAGAACCTACAGCTGCAACAGACTGTGCTCAGCCTAATGTTAGAAACAGTACAGCAGCAGATGCAGCAAAACCAAGGGAATCTTCCTCCACCTCAAGTGCATCTGCAGAACCTGTAAGACAGCAGCCTGGTAGTGCCAGTACAGAACCTTTGCCACCAGGGTATGTGGGCTGGATTTTAATGCTATAATTATGTTTTGTCTGAACATGCATATAGAGAAACAGAAATGTAATTCTGTACTGGGATTGCCAAATGCAGGTCAGTTGGCTGAGATGGGGTTATTTGATCTAAAATGGGTTTTGTACTGCTGCTATAAGTGGCTAGTAGCTCTTGCCCCAGAAAGTAACAACTGATAACTGATTTGCTGAGACAGTATTGTGATCTAAATAGACAAACTCTTGGGCATTACAGATGTGAAGACTTTTCATTTGATATACTCAAACTTATTTGGGTCATAATTTGTTACTCCTTTGGTTCTTAAACTATGAGAATGTTGTAGGGACCAAAATATAGAGAAGTGAAAATTAGTAAAATAGTCTAGAAATACTTGTAGGTGCTTGCTGTGTAATGAGAGCAATAATGTTATAGATAAAAATATAGATTTGAAGTGTATGTATGTGCTCAGAATAGCTAGAAACTTTTAATTTTACTAGACTGTTAGAAACTACTTCTATAGTCCTAAACCTTAAATGCAAAATTAAAGATGTGCTTAGACTTTAAATGAAAATATAGTACATGCTCAAATATATATATAGATCTTAAAATTGTTTTATAGATGCTTTCATGTTTGGGTGAAAAGATGTCTTCAGTAACTAATTGGAAATACTGACATTTCTGTAATATTCTAAGTATTAACTATTTTGGCATTTTCTGAACACAGAAATTGTTTCTTACCCAAAGTGTATATACCTTGCGTCATTGTAGCTGATCTTTCAGGGAGCCTGTCTTGTACCTGCTCCCTCTGAAGGAGGTTCAGTAAGTTATTAGTGACACTTCACTTGAGTTTCTGCAGTTGGATAAACATGAAAACAAGCATCTAAAAAGACAGAAATATTGTATATATATTGTTGGGGAAGAGTTACAAAGTTTTTAATTTGCAGATGCCTTGACAATGGAAGCTCTTTATAGGTGGGAATTCCTGTGGTCATGCCCCCTCCACACATGCTTTTTTTTTTTTTTTTTTTTTTAATTAATTACATGCTTTCTCATTGAGGACAAGGTCATGAGTTCCGGGCATAGTGCACACTGTGGTCAAATGCATTTCTTCATCATTCCTCCCTGATCACGTTTCTGTTGGGTTTTTTTTTTGTGTCCTGCCCCCCCCAGGCTAGTTGAGTCTCCAGTATGTTTAGCCCTAGTGACTCTGTAACATGCTGCTGCTCCTCTCTTACCTCCTTGTAATCTTGGCATTTAACCTCTTGAACCGCAGAAAACATTTTGTAGGAGTTTTATAGGATACTCTGTAATAGTGAGGAAATGCACGTCAAATCCTACGAGTAGCAGGCAAGGTGTTCTGCCTACGATTTTAGGAGCAATTGATTACGTATATAAGAAAAACAAACATATATCTAATGCAAGCAAGGGCTTCAGCTTTTTGTCTAACATTTATCCTGGTTTCCTCTCCCATTTATAAATACTTTTATTGCGTTATGGCAGTTCTCAGCAGCATCTGTCCATCTTCGATGTAAGTTTGCTTTGCAACTAAAACTGAAGAAATAATCCCGAGGGATATCAGAGAATTTACCAGGATGGGAAATAGAAACACAGGAAAACCATCTGATAGCACACATTTCAGATTCACTCTGTAAGATCCTGTTGCTTGTTGGATATAGGAAACAGTGCTTCAAAATGTAAACTCCTTTTTTTTTTGAGAGGCATGTACTTGGAAATGCAAAGAATGCATCTCCAAACACTTTTTGAATGAGGTTGTTTTAGCATCCAAGCCTTGAGCAGATAATTAATGTACTTTGTTTTCATATATCTTAAATAGAATTTGAAAATGCTTGTGAATATTGATGTATACTCATTTTATGTACCAAGTCCCTTAAAGACGTTTTTATGGTGATACCAGTTCAGATAGGAAGTAACTGATATGTATTGTAGTGTGAGTTCTCTTTGCTGTTTTAGAATGAGTTTTGGATCATAGCATTTTCATTCAATACCAAGGTACTTTTTTGGCTTAGTGGGAAATAAGTCCTAAGGAAGCATTTTCACCTTGACCTACATGAAAGTCTTTTTGTCTTGAAGGTGGGAGCAAAGAAAGGATCCTCATGGTAGAACCTATTATGTTGATCACAACACACGAACTACAACATGGGAAAGACCACAGCCTTTACCTCCTGGGTAATGTAGACTTTTGATTTAAATATGATAAAAGGTATACGTTGCTTATTCTGATCGCTTGTTCAAATACAGTTACTTAATTATTTTGTTCTTCCTTTAAAATGTAAGCATTAAATAATGGCGTATTTGATCACCTTTATTTACATGGCACCACTAGGTGTAGTGCACTGATTCCAAACCTCAGATTTCCAGGCAAAGTGCTTTCTGTGAAACCCTCCAAGATTGCTTATGGCCACAGGAGTTTACAAAGTTAAAAATGAGGTGACAGAGAACTAAGCATACTATTGCTTGAAGTCTGTGTTTGCTCAATGTGATTGTCTTTCTACTAATAAAGCTGGGGAGTGCTTTTGTGTACTTCAGAAATTTAACTCATGCCTGTGACTCCAGTACTTCATTCAAGTACTGTCTAGGAATTTAGTGTAAAGAGAAAACTAGTTATGTAATATTACTGAAAAACTTAGCTGTTAACATTTGTGTTTCTTGAAAGCTGGGAAAGAAGAGTTGATGATCGTGGGAGAGTTTACTATGTTGACCACAACACCAGAACAACAACATGGCAGCGACCAACAATGGAATCAGTCAGGAACTTTGAGCAATGGCAGTCTCAACGGAATCAACTGCAGGGAGCTATGCAACAATTTAACCAACGATACCTCTATTCGGTAACTTTTTCATAAAATTCAGAAATTAGTAGAGAGGTGTAGGTATACTTTTTGTTCTTTAACTTTTTCTAAAGTTAAATATAAATAACTATTCAACTACATGTATTACGAGACGTCTGGCATCAGTAATTCAGATTCTGATTCTGTTGAAAAATGTTAACAAAAATCTTCCTTAAAGGCAAAAAGTACTCCCTTCTGAGTCTGTTCCCTAACTTGAGCCATGTGTACTGCATGATACTTAGGACTTTTAATGGCAGTAGTGAGAGGTAAAACTAAAGCAGTCCCTTAACTGAAAAGGAACATAAAAGCTGAGTTATGGACATTTTGAACATTTAATGGCCTTCAGAACTGTTTTAGTGATTCATTCATTAGTACAGGTGCCAATTCTTTTACTTTGAGCTCATTTTGAAGCTTATGTATCTGGTTCAGATCTGGAATTTGTGCTTTTCCATTTCTCTCAGATAGTTGCTCATTTACTTCTGCCTGAAGAAAATATCATGAGTAGCTTCAAAGAAGATATTTCTTGAGACAGATTTTTCCATCTGTGACTGGATAAATAGGATGGTTGCTTTTTCAGAGTTGAGAATGATGGTGCCTGCATGTCACTGTCACTCTAAACAGTCCACTTTAAGAATTGTGCTTGGTCTCTTAAAAAAAATCCAATTCCAGAGACTTTGTAAGTGATACGTAGCAAAGATGGAGTGTTTTAAAGAAGAAACCACTGAAGTACAAGTCTGAAACAGCTTCATTGGACTAGGATTCTGTGCATCTGCATTTGCTTTGAATTTGATGGACTTTGTTCAGGTAGCCCTCTGAAGTAAAGCATGCTGCAGTATTCTTACATGTAACAGTTCTTAGACCCTCATTATCTAATCAGACATTATATGTCATCACTAGCAATAGCAGAAACATGCATCATCACTAATTTTCTTAACTCCTGGAGCTGTGCATCAAAGTCATTTTATCTTACACAATTAGAGAAAGATAGAATGGTTGAGGTTGGAAGGGGCCTCTGGAGGTCATCAGGTCCAACCCCCCTGCTCAAGCAAGGCAACTTAGAGCCAGTTGCCCAGGACCATGTCCAGACGGCTTTTGATTGTCTGCAAGGATAGAGACTCCACAGCCTCTCTGGGCAACCTGTGCCAGTGTTTGGTCATCCTCACAGTGAAAAAGCACTTCCCGATGTTCAGAAGGAACCTCCTGTGTTTTGGTGTGTGCCCATTGCCTCTGATCTTGTCACTGGGCACCACTGGAAAGAGCCTGGCTCTGTCCTTTTTGCACCCACCCTTCGGGTGTTTATACACGTTGGTAACTTTTAATGCAAATCCAAGAATCACAGCTGAAACATATCAAGCCAAGATCTCTAGCTGAGAACTTCCTATACTTGGGCACTATTTTGATCAGTTGCATAAACATCTAAGGAAACTCACTTTTCCTGATCCTAAGATTTATTTTGTTTTGAGCTACATTTATTCTCTTAGAGAACAATATATTTTTTTAAATTAAATTATGTTCCTTTCTTCATTTAATGATAACTCTTACTGAAAACCACGGACTCATTTCTTAAAATGTCCCATCTGACCTTAGAATCATTAAATTAGGGATTGTTTGTGAGACAGAATGTACTTGAAGGAAGAGAAAAGATAACTCGACTGTTTGCATCCTATTTGCATCTCTTTATAATTCTATATTCTAAATAGTGTATCAGTTGCATACCTAGAAGTCACATTTTGTTGGGGGAAAAAAATTGAAATTATGTTGAAAAAAGTGGAAATGCTTTTTTTTTTTTTTTTACTTTAGAGCTGCTGTATACTTTTCTTCTAGAATTGTTATGGTCAAACTACAGCTAAGTTTTCTTCCTCTGGTGACATAACAGGACTCTGCCTATAAAGCAGTATAAAGCAGTTTATAAGTGAGACTGTAATTTATTTTAATGTATTTTTTGAGAAAAGGTGAATTAATACTTCTAATGAGTAAGAGAATGGTTCAATTACCTTGAATGGTCAAAGCTAAACTATGTGAAGGAAGAAAAATGGATAGGATATTGTTATTTTAGTTACTTTTATTTTTACCTGGGTTAATATATTGTACTCCTTTTGATATTGAATCTGGCTCATTCTATGCCACTGCCTAGTGTTGCAGTGTGTTCTGTTAAATATATATTACCTAGCGGCCACACACACCTTGGATGCATTAAGAAGATCGGAAATCTCTGAATCGTGCCACCATTCAGTTCTTTGGCAGACAGCATTTTCAGTTGTGCGCTATTCTTTTTATACTCACCACAGAGAAGTCTTTGGTTACAGGGTCATTGTGACTGTATAGTCTCCAAAAGCAGAAAAGGATAACTGCATTTGCTGCTGAGATAGTGGTGTCTATCACCAGCTACACCTAGTAGCTGGTGGCCGCAACAAAGAGGCAACTTGATTTTGAATGTACCTATTGCATTTTCTTCTGATTCTTGCTCTGTTTCTGTTTCACAGGAAAAATATTGTAGCTTTTTTTGCCTGAGTTTGCTGTTGTAAACTCTTAAGTGGATTTGAGATTTTTGGATTGCAAATGCTATATAAAGCAGTATTAGCAGCAAGGTGATCCTTAAATTTTAGGGAGTGGATGCTTTAAGTTATGAATCAGAGCATGGATCCTGCAGTCTGGGGGATTTCTGCCTTTTGCATTTTATTTTTCCCATGCTTTATATTCTTGGGAGCTACTGGGGGACTTCTGCAAGGTTGCAGTATATTATGAGCTTAATATGGTTTTACACAACAATTTAATCTGATTTTTTTACCTTTTTTTGTTCCTTTTAACCTTACTATATATTGATATAATTTTAACCATCCACATATTTTAATGAATGCAGCTGCATTTGCAAAGAATGACAAAATCTGAAAATAGCCAGACATCCAGGGAAGACATCATGTATTGAGGAAGCACAAAACACTATGTTGGCAGTAATCACTATACTTGGAAATATTTATTACGGTAAAGCATGTTCTTAAGCAAGAACATTGTGTTTATCTGCTTAGACATGCTTCCACAAAACTTCTGTGAACTGTACATCTTTAAGAGCACTGACTTTCTCAAGTTTGCTGTAGGAAGGGAAAGGGAGGGTACATTGGCTTGGAAACAGTGGAGGCAAGTGCACAAATCATGTCTTATTATCACATAATGTATGTTTCTTCACAAAAGCAGACTAAAATGACATGATTTTTTTTCAGAATGGACAGTCTTCAGAACTAGTGGTTCTTAAAACACATTAAGGAAAAAAATATTAATAATATTTGTCCTAACTGAATGTCGTCTTGTTTTTAAATAGGCTTCGATGTTGTCAGCAGAAAATGATCCACTTGGGCCTTTACCACCAGGTTGGGGTAAGTTAATTAACTGTTGATTTCAGGAAGAGACAGTTACAGAAATTTGGAATGCAAATGTTGTATAGTGGGTTTTTTCTTTTTTCCCCCTAGAAAGGAGAGTGGATTCAAATGATAGGGTGTATTTTGTAAATCATAACACAAAGACAACACAGTGGGAAGACCCTCGAACTCAAGGGTAGGTGTGTATATTGACTGTGCAGATAAAAAGGTCTTGCTTAATTCTTATATGTCATGATATGGGGGAAAAATTACTGTCTGCAATTTCTTCTGCAGTTTACAAAATGAGGACCCTCTTCCAGAGGGCTGGGAAATCAGATATACCAGAGAAGGCGTCAGATACTTTGTTGACCATAATACAAGAACCACCACCTTCAATGATCCTCGTACTGGGAAATCTTCTGTGTAAGTGAGAAATTAAATATGTTTTTTAATGTTTTAACTTGTTATAGTTTAATGAGGAAGTCTTCTCATACTAGAAAACAATCTATACTTTTAGCTGGAATTGAGCACTAAATTATGAACAAACTGTTGTCCTGCAAATTTAATCTATTTTTAGGCTTTAATTGTTAGTTTATCTATAACACACTTTGCTGTACTGCTCTAAGGTTCAATAGCTTTTATACACTTTTCAAATACCAAGGTTGTAATTGTTTTATAAATAGAGAGGGGAAGTGGGGTAAACTTGAATACTCAACTAATGTAACTAATAGTTACGTTTTTAAAGAAACAGCAAGTGATTGTAATGAGTATTGCTTATAGTTACACACCCTCTAGCAACATTAATGTCTAAACAAAGTAGTTCTAAATACTTTCCAAAATTTTACGTGCAAATATTTTTTAAAAATAGTTTAATCAGAAGTATTTGACCCAACCTATGGTGGCTGTCCTAATGTCTTTTATGTAGGATAGGGTTTATGTCTGATGACTTTTCATTCAAAGAGCCTATAGAGTATTGTAGTGGAAATTCCTTCATAGTTCCACAAGCAGCTGAATTTATGAAGCCTAATTTAGCAGTCTTTCTGTCAGTGAAGACAATAAATTAGATGTCTCTCCTTTAGCTGGCTTGTAGTTTTTACAAGATTGATAGGGATTTGAAAACCTCTAGATCTCTACTTTTCTCTCAAATTTGGTAAATTGGCTAGCATCTTAAACAAAAATAAGGGGGGGGAGGAAGACTGGCTGACCATCAACTACGTTTTGTTTCTTATCATATCTTATCATAATTTTTGTGTACTTTTGAAATCTACGTGCTGTTGTTTAGCATTGAAAGTACTGTTTGATGTCTGTACGGTTGATCTATCTCAAATATATTTCCTTACAGAAATAAAGGGCCACAGATTGCTTATGAGCGTAGCTTTAGGTGGAAACTTGCTCATTTCCGTTACTTGTGTCAGGTACTGATTAAGTAATTATTTACTTTTTGAAACTATTTGAATTTACATTTATATGTGCTGCCTTTTAATGTTATTGCCTTATGATTACAGTCCAATGCACTGCCAAGTCATGTGAAAATCAATGTATCCAGACAGACTTTGTTTGAGGATTCCTTCCAGCAAGTAAGCCTGCAAAGATTGTTGGGTTTGTTTATCAAGACAAAGCCTAAGAACAAGAATGGCCATAGCCAGTTCAGACTAATGGTCCTTCAGGCACAGTAATCTTCCTCTGGTATTAGCCAAAAGGGGATTCTTAGGGAAGACTGTAAGAACAGAAGTCACGTATATAATACTTCTACTAAATGATCTTTCAGCTCCCAACTGTTTACAGTTGAAATGCTTCTTGAGCTTGATGTGGTTTCTGGGTATTTAATAATCCTCAAGGGGCTTCTCTTCTCTGAGCTTGCCTGTGCTCCTCTTGTGAACTTTTTGCATCTACAGCATCCTGTGGTAGAGTTCCATAGCTTAACCACATTGCATACTGTATTAACTTAACCACATCAGATTTGCTTTTCTGATTCCTGTGTGGTTATATACATTACAAAATGTTGTTTTCTCCAATTAAAATGGCGGGTGTCCTGCTTTGTCCTTCCAACATCAAATCTGTGTAATTGAAGCTTACAGTTCTTGAGCTCTTACAGTCTGCAGCCAACCTATCTTCCTTCCTTCTTTCTCTATAACAATGAAAATTCTTGCTGCTGTCATCACATCAAAACCTCTTGGGAGGGATTCTTTATAAGTAAAAAGTATATTATTAATTGTTGGGGTCCGCACGAGGAAAGAACTACAGCACACCAATATGGTGCTCTAGTAGCTTCTTTATTTTGGTTAACACACACTTTTATAACCTACATACTCTCTTATGTAACGGTTACACACTAAACTATTGGCTACAAGTATTGTCCATAATCTGGCTGCGTGCCACCTCTACTGTTCTAATTGGATACTTACTATAAACTTAAGCAAGCCACATCCCTATGCTTTCTTGCTATCTCATGCTGTTACATAACAGTGTACTGGTGTGTTCTCTCTATAACTTTCCCACGGTCCAGGCCCCTACAATTAATCAAAGTATATTACACTTATTTTGGATTAGAGTAAATTACTTTTTTAAGTGATTTGCCTAACCCCAAAAATCTGTAATATATCAGATGAAATGTCTTTTCGCCTGTTTTCCCTTAATGATAGTGAATGCCTTAGGAAGAGTGTAAGAATAGGGCAACCATGTAGTGATACTTTCCAGATATGCTGTCCTACTTGCTAGCAGTCTGCTGTTCAAGGATTTTAAGTCTGAGTTGATATTTTTGCATGCAGTTCATTGATTGCATGTTCCATGAGATGGTCTAACTGCTTGTCAAATCTGTGTAAACCTTTGACATATATGGCATTTCTATATAAATTAAATAAAATCTGAAGAAGAAGCAGCGATTGTATTGACAGTTCATAATTTATAACTTATTATTTTTTTTTGTTTTTTTGATAGATTATGGCATTAAAACCCTATGATTTGAGGAGAAGATTATATGTTATATTCAGAGGAGAAGAAGGATTGGATTATGGTGGCTTGGCAAGGTAAAAGAAAATTTGTTTAAAATAGTTTTTATTTTTTGAATAGCACTCTAACTTTGATTTCTAATGTCATTCTGTTGGCAAAGAAACTGCTTGCTTTTGCAGTCTGACCCTGATTACCTTTTTAGCTCCCCTTAATGTATTAAGGAGGTGGAACTGCTAGCACTGTCTGTTGTTATGGGTTATAACCTTGCATTAGTAAAACTGTGGTCTCAGTTGTTCAGTTCCTTCACAAAGGCTGATGGTTAAATTGGAATTTTTTAATGCCAGTTAATCGCTCTAGGCTGAGTTATTGCAGAAACTTTCTATCAGAAAGTTCCACTTTCCTGGAAGTGGGGACTGTGGAAAAATAAAGTGTTTTGCTTATTTGGAAAAAAACCAAGCAAACACCAGGTTGGGGCTGATATGAACAGACAGAATATAAGCAAGAGGAGAATAATGCAGGCATGAGGTAACAGCAGACAAACAGACTATGTAGGCTGTGCAGGAATGCAAAACAGCTAGACTACAAGTTTTTCTAGAATCTGAAGTGGAATTCGGAGGGAAAATCTGGTAACAGGAAGATCATAAAGTGCGTTTCATCTGTTGACCATACAGAAGACAATGACTGACTGCCAGTTACTTGACTGAAATGTTACTATTAGGATGAAAATTTCAGTACTACTGCAGATCCAGGGAATTAGAAGTAGTCATAGGTGATAGAATTTTTCTTGTTTGGTTGTTTTTTTTAAGGTAAAGGTGTTCTGTTTTGTTTTTTTTTTCTTGGTTGTCTTTCCATACACAAAATGTATAGTATTTGTACGTAAGGAAGCTTGCCTCTGAAGGTTGAGCTTCTTTGGATATGTGGGTGGTTAGGCTTCTGAATTACAATATCTGATAGGCTTTTGGGGGGTGACTGCAGGGAGGAATCCAATTTTTGCTTTGCATAGGTTTTGTTTGCTTGGGGGCCCTATCATGGTGGCCCTAGGCATAGGAAGGGAAACAGGAGAGTTCAAGTAATCTGTTCCAGAGAAACAAGTATTCCAAAGAAATTATGTTAGAATAATTTAACTGAAGAGTGTTAGTCACAGAAAGTAGCAGAATAAATAAATAAATAAATAAATAAATAAATATGTGTCGTATAGTTTCGGCATTTTAGGAGTAAGTCTTGCCCAAGATTTTGTACGTGAAATTAAAAATCAGCAAGGATCTCACTGTAACGAGCTGAGAATTTTTAAGTGACACTGAGTAAGTGTTCATGTACTGACTTGCTAATGTAATACTACATTTATACAAATATAGAAAGCTGATGCACCTGATTTATCACTTATCTCTCAGCAGCCTAAACTCAGTGTTCCCTCCAGATTTTTACCTTGTGTTTAGCAGGACCAATCTAACACTATGTCCTGTGGCTAGTTCTAGCTGTTCATGTGAAAAATTTATTGCTTCTGCAAACTTCTTGTTGATGACTGATGTCTTTGATTCCTGTTGTTATCTGGCTTTGCTCTAATTTAAATGCCTATTAAATCTGATGCTTCTATGCAGAGTTAATATAATTGTCTCAGTATAAAAATTTCATACAACATTCTTGTGCTTATTAAAAGATGCACAGAACCCTGTTTGGGTTATCATATCCTAGCTACCTTTCTCAGTTTATTCTTTCTGCTTGGTTGGAAGCGTATTGTAGCGAATCATGATCCATGACTTGAATTTCATAGAACTCAAGTAAATACAGGGATAAAAAAGATGCCTCTTAAATGTGACAGCTGAAAGGCAGTCAGGATGGAATTCAGTCCCTGCAGTTATTATAGGACAGACTTCTAGCTTTTTTTTGCAGCTTTTCCCTAAGCCTGGTTGTTCAGTTGCAAGCTTTTAGGGCCTGATACAAAAGCTCCTGAGTACATACAACTGCTTCTGAGGTGTCTGATTATATGCAAATACTATAAAGCAACAAATATTTCAAAAATCAGGTATCCTAACACTGAAATACCAGATTCCATTATTATTTCAGGTCAGCTGAGTTGGAAACTATGAAAGCACTGAATAACATGTATTAGTTAAACCTCAACAAAAATATATTTTTACGTTGTCATGTCCTGTGGGCTTAACTGATGCACAGTAATTTGTTAAACCACAGTAACTGTGTGTGTTCTGCTGTCAGATTGGGAAAGCAAATAAGGTGTGCTGTGGTTTGAGTTTTTTTGTTTTGTTTTGTTTTACCTAGGTTGTTTATAATAAGCACTGCCCATGGAATAATCTGTAATTTTTTTGAATAAAGATGTATGAGTTGTATACAGTAAAGCAGGCGTGAGGAGGATAAGTACCGTGTACTGATTGAGGCAAGGACTCTGTAGGCAAAAATGTTACTAATATGCAACTAAAACCTGTGCTATTAGGGTGTGTTCAAGGTGACAATCTTAACAACCGTTTCTAAACTTTGGAAACCATGACTTCCTAACATTATTGTTTTTAATAATGAATTTTTTCTATTTAAGAAGTATATAATGCTATATGTTATTATGTGATTCTAATACAGCACTGTTTATATTATTTTTCTAAGTTTGCATATGTTTTGACCATTTTGCTAGTTACCTAAGGGGTATGGTAATAAACATCTGTATTTGATGGTTTTTATGTGTATACGTGTTTTTTTTCCTTAGAGAATGGTTTTTCTTGCTTTCCCATGAAGTACTGAACCCTATGTACTGCCTATTTGAATATGCTGGCAAGAGCAACTATTGCCTGCAGATAAATCCAGCATCAACAATCAATCCTGACCATCTTTCATATTTCTGTTTCATTGGGCGCTTTATTGCCATGGTAGGTTAGATTTTAAGGTTTTATTATTTGCTGTAGCTATACATTTATTCCTGAACAGTATTTGTTTTTACAGTTATTAAAGGTTATATTAATATCTTAGAAATGGAAGATTAAGGCATGTAAGGTTATTGAGCCAAAATATTCCCTGAGACTTAAGTCATTACACACTCAAGTTTCCTGGGATAGTGATGAAAGTTAATATAACATTCAATATAATATTTTATTTTCATTAATTGGATGTGTGTACTTCATGCAAACCGCTGTTTGATTGAGTGAATACTGACGCTCTGAAAAATGTGACTAGTATTTTCCAAAAAAGGCTCCTCAGTTACACTTGGTATACTTACTGTATTTGAAAAAATGAGTTAGAAATGTTTTGCGGAGTACACTGAGCCTTAATTTAAATGTACATACTTGGATAGAAAGGTCAGATACTGAGGAGAGCAGAAGCTGGCAGGGAGCTGATTCTCTGCCGTCAGGTTTCTCTTAAGCTAAAAGCTGACGAGGCATGTTGTATCATTTCTTCTTCTGGTATCAGTATCACTGAGACAATTTTCTATGGAGGACTCGTGCTCTGTCACATCTCTTTCCTTCCATGTAGTGATACAGTCATCTTTGCACATAATCATCATGATCACAGAATCACAGAATCACAGAATCACAGAATGTTAGGGATTGGAAGGGACCTCGAAAGATCATCTAGTCCAATCCCCCTGCCGGGGCAGGATTGCCTAGACCATATCACACAGGAACGCGTCCAGGCGGGTTTTGAATGTCTCCAGAGAAGACATTTGATGCCTACAGGTAGCCCTCAGCAACATCCCTGAACATAGAGAAACCAAAAAGAATAGATAAAATTGCATTTTCAGATTGAAGAAATTGTTGTCTACTCCTGTTGTTCAGGCTTATTGTATGAAATCAGAATAAATACAAGCAAAGTGTAACATAAATGGAAAAATACTTTCAGACTTAAAATAAGTTAGGTTTGGGGGTTTTCTTCATTTTGTTTTTCCTACAGATGCTTCTTGGAAACAAGTTTGTTCCATTTTGATGATAACACCTCTGATTTTGAGGATTTTATGGCCAAGTTTCCCATTTCTGTGCTGTCATGAAAATTTATTTCATTGGGTTAGCACTTTCAATAGGCTGCCAAATTTTTTCTTTCTTTTAGAACCCTGAGCGTGCTATAATGCCATTTAGCAGGAAGACATGATAAAGCCAGTTAGGTGCTAGAGGCAAATTCTGTTTCTTTTAGTCAGTGATTTTTGATCTTGTCCACAAGATAAATCTGTAATTGAAATGTTAACTTTAGAAAAACTACTTCATAAAAGGACAGATCATAGAAGAGAAAGTAATTAAAGTATTTAATGTAATTAAAAGACGGACTTCTCTTTGCTGAAGTAATGTGGTCAGTTGCAAGGTTTGAGTATATTCATGGTCTACAATGGATGGCACTTCCTCCAGTACTTCCTGAGATACCCTCTAGTGGCGTAAAATAGCTCAGGTAATAATGTAAGTGAGAATCATTGGATCATTTTAAGGAGTCTAGATAGGCTTTTTAAGTGCAGTTGTAGTTTCTGTCCTTCTCACAGTTCTAAAATAGTTGTGATGTTCAGATCATAAAGGCTTCTTTTGGTTTTAAGTACTGAAATAACCACAGACGTTTTCAACTGAAACGGGGTTAAACATAATGAATACACATCTTACTCTGTAACAAAAATCTGTTAAATGTGGTTGGCTGAGGCAACTTTTATATTTTGCTGTAAGATTATCATGGACATTAAATGAGATGATTTAAGAGCTTACTTTTGCAAAAAGAAGGAAATTGTATAGCTGGATGCTGCACTTGACACTTATTTTTTCTGTTTCTATCTGTTTGCTCTCCCATGGGAAGTATAGACTAGCTTAAAAATAAATAAATAAAGGCCTCTGAGAGAACCTTTTAAAGCTCTCTTAAAGCAGAAGAAAATGCATGCTAGAGTAAGCCTTAGGGGGCGAATTAGAAGGTGGGGAAAAAAGATGGAGCCCTGCTTTGTTCTGGAGGGAATGGGCCATTACATTGGCTCTTCTGTTCATAGAGTTTCAGCTGTAAGGAAAGACAAACAATGAATGCCATACGTGGCCTATGTTTAGGATGGTTTTATAATGAGGTATTTAGTGAAGAAATTGTACTTGATAAGGATGAGGAAAAAAATGTTTTCATAGTTATAGCTGTGCTGTTAGCTTTCAGATGCAGAGTCAGTATAGAGGTTAACACTCTGTGTGTGTGCGTGTGTAATGCTATGCTTCAGTACTAGAAATTAGCTTATACCCTTTGTGCACGCGTGGTGAGACAAGTGTGACCACGTTTTGTTTTGTTTTTTTTCATTTCATTTTTGCAGTAGAAGGGAGAATCTCATTTCTCAGTTCTGTTACTCACCTATAAAAAATGTGATTCCCAAAGCTCTTTCTGAAGCAGTCTGTGATTGCATTTTTAAACTCTTTTTTACAAGCTGCAGCAGCATTGTGTAAAGGATGATTTTGCAGGATGTATGTATGTATGTAGTAGAAAATGGCAGTAGTACTCAAGTAGTATCAAATATTATGACCAAGTAGGATCAAATAACACTTGGTATATATACCTATCCACATAATAAAGAGGAAACGTAGTAATTTCCTCTCTTGATAGACTTGAAGTTACTTTTAATCAAAGAATTTCTAAATTGTAATGATAACATATGCTTGGATAAATTTTGTCAATTAATCAATTTTTTTCTCTCCCATTTAATGTAATGTTTTGTTCTTTTTAAATACCAAGCTGCTACTGCTGCTTGGTGCTTTTTATTATTTGAAGGAGAAAGGAAAAAAAGAATTCAAGTCCAGAAGTACTTCAATAATTCAGTAGTTCAGTAAATGCTAAACAGACTTTTTTGTGTTCGACAGGCATTGTTTCATGGGAAATTTATTGACACTGGTTTTTCTCTGCCTTTCTACAAACGAATGCTGAGCAAGAAACTTACTATTAAGGACCTAGAATCTATTGATACCGAGTTTTACAACTCCCTAATTTGGATAAGGTTTGTAGATTATTCTTTTGTGTATGATGTTTTATGGATTTTTTTTTGTTTATATAGAATTCATTGCGCTTTTTTTTTTTTCATTCAGGGATAATAACATTGAAGAGTGTAACTTGGAAATGTACTTTTGTGTGGATATGGAGCTCTTAGGAAAAGTAACCTCACATGAGCTGAAATCAGGAGGTTCAAATATCTTGGTAACTGAGGAGAACAAAGAAGAATATATTGGGTAGGAAAGTGTAGATGTTGCAAAAAGTGTTCCATATTTCTTCTGTTGCTCTAGTCAGTTTTGACACAGTATATGATTTGTTTTTTTCTTTTTTGTCCTATTACTGTGTAATTCTTGGGACTATTACTGAAATGGTATCTTGGTACACATGATCTCTTGGTACATTTTGATCTCTCCTATTCCCCTCTTCCCTCTCCCCCAACTGCACCTCCCCACCCCCCCCCCCCCCAAAAAAAAAAAAAGAGAAGATCTGATAGAGAGAAAACGGACTCGTCTTGTTATTATATGTACAATGAGAGAACAGGTGAAACTGCAAATGAGCAAACCTATTTTTCGGTAACTTCAGGTAACAAAACCAGGGGGAGGGAAGCCATGTATTTGACAGAGGATTTCAAAATTGTTCAGAGCTTTGCTGTCACTGTGGAAACTGAAATTCAGAATGGTGTACAGTGTGGTGTGACTTAAATTATTTTTTCTCTTTATTCTGTTATGCTGCACTTTCCTGCTTCTCTGCTAATCTTATCATTGCCTTTCTTTTTCTGAACCTGTATTTCTGATCCATCTGTTCAGAGTGATCTCAAAAGCAGATGTACACAGATCGTTTTCTGTGATACAGTGTATGTCCAGTGCTGCACATAAAGTTCCCACTTAAATTAGCAGTCTTCAGTTTCTCAGTTCAATAGTTTCTATAGTATGTATACCTATTTATCATCTTTTTTTATTCAGAAGTGACTTGGCCTTTTTAATTGAAACATAGAAAACTTTACCTTTTCCTCCTAATCTTAGCATAAATCAGAAGCTCAAAACAGAATTATATTCAAAAACAGTATTATAAGCAACAGTATTTCTTATTATTCTCTGCCTACATAGTGTTTTTTACTCAAGAACAGAATATTTTAAAATCAGTGGAAATTTTTCTTTTCTACCGTTGAAACACTAGGATTATGCACTTTTTAAGCTGAAGTGAATTTTGCCATAACAAAATTATAATGCCCAAGTAGCATTATCTTAATGAAAAGGCTGCTGAATTTTGATTAGTGAAAGGTTAATAATAATAAATTTTTTTTTAAACTGGAATGCTAATCTAAGTACATCTTGCTACTTTTGCAGTTCTCTGAGTTTAGAGATTTGTGATAATACTAGTATGGTAGGTCCCTTATAGTCTATGGCATCATATAGTGTAAGAAAGTAAAATTGGAAGGTGTGTTCCCACATGGGAACACACACGCAATCATACATGTTTGAACTTCTTCATGTTGAGTGCTAATTGATGTTTAATTTTTCCATCCTAGGCTAATGGCCGAGTGGCGATTTTCTCGGGGAGTAAGAGAACAAACCAAAGCTTTTCTTGATGGTTTTAATGAAGTTGTTCCTCTACAGTGGCTACACTATTTTGATGAAAAGGAGCTGGAGGTGAGGTTTTCTGTTCACCATTTTTACCTTTTGCAGAGGTAATACATATGGAATGATTAAACGGATAGGTCTGTTTGAATCTCTCATCTGTGGCATGCTGCATTTGACAGCTTCTGGAACATGGAGAATTTAATAGGAGCAGTGGGGGTAAATCATGGTGAAAACCCAGTGTCTATTGAATTGATGTTTTGTGGTGTTCAGCAGTTAGGAATTTGAGATTCCATCCGCAGTATTAAATTGTGTTTTGCAAGTTTCTATGAAAGGATCAGAATATGAGGTCCCAGATGGACCTATTAGTCATAGAAAACTTTTCCCTCTGTGGTAGATGGGTAGAATTACCTTGTAACAGATGGCACAGAAGTTGATTCTAGTGTATAGTGATCGCTTAGTTTCACGTACATAGTCTAGGATAGGTTCTAGGGTTATTACACTTAGGGACAGAAAGTTGGAGGAACCAACAAGGTTTGAAACTGAATTTTGCAGGTCCTCAATATGTAGCACAAGGGCTGATAACAGGAATTGCTTGCATGCACCATGTTTACTTAACAATCAGCCTGACCTATGTTCACTGTTGGGGTTGTGATTTGAAGCAGGGACAAAAGGCTTTGTAGTGCTACACTTATTTATTTCTGTGAGACCTGCCAAGGTTCCCTGTATATAATGAGGAGTGTTCTGAAAGCTTCTTAAGTTAAATGAGAGTTTTTTCTGAGAAAGGACTTTGATCTATCTTATTTAGTGTTCAGTTTTCTAGGAGGCTTTGCATTCAGCACTTTCAGCTTTCATTGTGTCTCATAATGAACACTTTGCAGACTTACACTTTGCAGTGTGTTTTATCTTTACTAGTAGTAGCAGTAGCAGTAATGTAATCACCATCATCTTGGAATATGAGGCAAGTTTTTAATGGGAAAGGTAACATCCTCTTTAACATAAAATTTACTTTAATGGGAAAGGTAATATCTTTAATTATTAGTTGGAAGAAACTAAGTTTCTGATATGCAGGCTTTCAGACCACTTAAATAATTTTGGAGGAGTTCTGTGAACTTAGGATAAAGGAAAATCTAACTGTGGAGTAAAATGAAAAAATTACCAGTCCTTTTTTTTGAGCAAGAACTTCCGTTTTTGTTAGCGTGTCTCATACAAGATACAAAATTAACTCTTAATTTATGTGTGTGGACATGTATATTGCCACGTAATCGTTCTCTTTTCTAGGTTATGCTCTGTGGTATGCAAGAAGTTGATTTAGCAGACTGGCAGAGGAACACTGTTTATCGTCATTATACAAGGAATAGCAAGCAGATCATATGGTTCTGGCAGGTATGTTGATCAGTAAAATTTCCGACTTTAGATTTTGTTTTGTAACACAAATGACGTGGGGAGTGGAGGGATGCCATCTGAATGAAGGTTCTTGCTGCTTCCTTTCTTTTTTCTTTTCAGAGAAGGAAAGGAGGATTACTGGTCTTTAGGGAGCATACTTCAGGGTAGGAAATGGCAGATAGATACCTATGTTACATTTGGATGGCTGGGTCATGAATACTTTTTCTATATCTTGTCCATCTTATTGATTATGCAATGACAGTTTTTTGTATTGTTAGCAGTGATGTACCTTTTAAATGTTCTTATACATAGTACACCTCCACATCCGAAATGCCACATATTATTTATGATTATTGTCATATTAACTGTTCCAGTCTAGCACTGACTGATTATAACTCACATTTTAATGAAGTTGGCTAAGAACTATTTGCAGAATAAAACCTCCAAAAATGTTATACAGGCTCCCAGTTTCCATGAATTTCCCTAAAGAGAAGTCACAGCTCGGCAGTTCCTGTCTTGTGGTAAATCACCATTTTAGAGATGCTTTTGACAAAGTTACTGTAAGAAAATAATGCAAATCAGTTATTCCCTAGCTTATTTATATTGTCAGAATAATGTAAGATCTGATGATATGTTCTCCTTTTGAGAAGCTTGGTACTGAAAAAATCTTATCCAGAAGTTCAGATAACTTGGATATGGTTTCAACATTTATAGAACAAAAATATTCATTTTGTTATCCAGGTTTTTCTGAGTCAAAATTCTAGTTGTATCAGTGCCCCCTCTCTTACTGAGATGTTCTCCATCTCCCCTCTCTTTTCTTCCTCTTCCCTTTCCCAGTGAATTTCCTTACAAAGTGATGCAGCTGTTATGATGGTGTTTGCTCTCACTGAGACTGCCACATGCAGGGAATACTTCAGTCTTGAAATACCCTGAGCCTGTGGCTGGGCTATTGCTGTGTTTAATCAAAATGGCAATAGTCTTCATATAAAACATTGGCATGATTTATATTTTAGTGTAGAATAAAATAGATAAAAGATTATTCTTATTTGCTGTTCCCAGCCTTCACATTGTAACAGTTGACAGTGCCTATAATCTGAAATCACTGTCTTCTCCCTCCACCCAATTTTGCTGAAATCAAGAAAGATAAACTGTTCTCCAGGTGGTGTCTTTAAATGGAATTATACTTTTTCAACAGTCTTGTGGGGTTTTTGTTTTTCTCCAGATATGTTAAAGATTTTTATTAAATAATTTGAATTTCTGTGCCTAGTTTGTAAAAGAAACAGACAATGAGGTTCGCATGCGACTTCTGCAGTTTGTCACTGGCACTTGCAGATTACCACTGGGTGGATTTGCTGAACTTATGGGTGAGTAAAAGGTGACCAAAACTTTTATACTGTAACTGTTCCATTTGCAGATGAACCATGCTGCAAGTATACAGATAGCAGGAACTTCATGTATGTCAGCTTGGATCTAGAAGGGCTTTTTATATCAGAAATCCCATGAATACATTTATAAATGATTAGGAAATTAGCTCATTTCTAGGAGAAGAATGTTCATATTCATGTAACATTGAGTAGCACTTCTGTCTGCTGTATCCGAGTTGTGTCTTATGTCACGTATATGTCATGTGTGCTACTTAAAAGGAACAGATTACACTTTTAAAAATCTTCTTTTCTAGGAAGTAATGGTCCTCAGAAATTCTGCATTGAAAAAGTTGGTAAGGAAACCTGGTTACCAAGAAGTCACACTTGGTGAGTTGTTACATGTAAACTTTTTGTACCTTTAGTAGTTCTCTCTTCTGGTCTTGCATTTACCAAATCAAATGAAATCTCTTTTGAATCAGTTCTCTGTCTCCATTTTGAGCGTCGTCTTTGATTGCTCTGACATGCCAGTATTGACAACTTTTCTGCTTGCCCTATTCTTAAATTTTGCTCCTGCACTGTACACAGTTAGTCAGTATCAGATCTCTCAAAAGTATGATATCATCCTTCTTGCATAGAACTGAGAGGTATTTCCCTAATTCTTTAGAGAATATTAAATAACTGAACAAAAGTCATGTTGGTATTAGGTATACACAGTTACTAGATACACTTATTATACAGTAACATTATAGAAGATAAATGCATAGACATGAGAAAAAGTAGCGTGAAAGAAATGACAGCAAACGTTGCAAACAAGGATGCTTAGCCAAGAATGCAGATAGTTTTTCCTGCCAGGCCTCAGTCTATTATTGGCTTGGCATTCCTGTGCCAAACTGGTACAACAGGTACGCAGATCAGTTTCCTGTATATGCTGTGTGAAAAATGGACACACCTTCCTTTGGCAACACTGGGACAGTAAGATTCATCATGCTTTTAAACTACTTAAGGGAATACTCCATTTTACCATTTTCTCCACCGGTGCTGTTTTTTCAAGTGATGATTGTAAGAGTTAAACATCCCTCTTTGTCTAAGATAATTCTGGGTAAGACATGGAATGAAACAGAATTTTGGCAGAAGCCTTTTAGGGCAAAGTTTAGAGGGAAAACCCCCCTATATCCAGGCATGTGTGAGAAGAAGAGATCAACTTTTTTCATGCTCTTGCTGGAATTTGGAGATGCATCAAACTAGGATGATATTAAACGTCACAGTGAACATTTCCTTTTCTCAGTATTATAGTTCTCTGTATCTTGGGCTGTCTTTAGTCTTCAAACCGTCCTGGTTTTTATCTGACGTGATAATAGTCTCTCGTCTCCTCGAGTATTCCTCTCAAATTTTGTCTGTTTTTACTGCTCTTAGAAATGTCAAGGCAGTGAGATTGCACTGATTGCTATTTCTTCATTTCTAATTGTTAGATCAGAACATTTTTAATTTCTACTATAGCAGTCAAGTTCTGTAGTGTTCTACAGAGGATTTAGATAAACTTAACAAAATTTTGTTTTTTTCTGCTCAGTTTTAATCGTTTGGATTTGCCACCATATAAAAGCTATGAACAACTAAAAGAGAAGCTGCTCTTTGCCATTGAAGAAACAGAGGGATTTGGTCAAGAGTAGAAGTGGCTTCTAGTCAAAAAGGAGATCTTGTGTAATGACAGGCCCGGCCAACTAAAATTGCACACTTAATTGTATATAAGCTTTTTGTTCTGTACAGTGATCTTTCTGGAACTCTAAAAGTATAATTGTTCTCCGTTCTTCCACAAAGATATGCAAAACAGTTCAGCCTTTTCTACTTTTATTTATTGCCCTTCCAAAAGACCAGAAAAACCCTTCATAAATTTTGAAAGCAGACAAAAGACTTATTTAAAATATATATAAAAAATAAAAATATATATACTAATAGGCTCTAGTTTTATAGAGCTTTAAGTGTATGAAAAGTTGCAGCCATTTAAAAGGGCCTGGATTTGCTTTATCTTGGCTTTATTATTCAGAAAAATGTTTAAACTGCTCTGTGTTCTCTCTTAAGAAACATCTCCAAGTTTGTTTTATTGCATGGCTGTTCTAAAAGGTGTTAAAGGCTTAGGCCAAATGTATCCTAAATATGTAGAAAGATGCTGCTGGTATTTGAGACGACAGAATATGTTGTTCTGTCAGTTTAATTTTTTTAAATGCATAAATAGCTGATATATCCCTCTCTACTGATGTAGCCGAGGTCATGAATAAAGCCTTTACTACTTGCACAAGAGTCATGTACAATAAGATGAATGTGATTTACTGTTGAAAGGAATTGGTGCCACTGTTCTGACTTATTGTAGGATCTGAACAGAATATTTTAATTCATTTGAGCAGCATTGAAATTTGTTTACATATTACCTTGGGTTATTACCACGAGGATGTTAGGTAATCTTCAAAGAAAAAATAATAATAAAAGAGAAAATATTACATTCTCTCCTTGGTCTGGTGTCTTACAGGTTTCTTTTTTGTTGTTTTTTGTTTCCCTTTCCAATCCGTGATGTCCTTTTTACAACTTTGTAGAGTGTATTGATGTAAACTGAGCTATAAGGCTATATAAAAGGTAATGTGAACTTTGCTGCTTTCTATGTTCGTTTCACTTTCAGTTATTGGATCTAGTAAACCCAAATAAAATGAAAGTTACATAAGCTTTGCAAAGATAAAAATACTCTTAAGTATTAAATACTCTCATTCCTCTTAAGTTCTTACAGAAATTCAGATGTACCTGAATTAAGTAAGTATGTCTAAAACCTGACATTCATTTATGTAGGTCAAGTTTGTCTCAAGTGCACAATAATATAAAGCCATTTTAAAATTAGTTTTATTGGCATTGAGGGCATTTGCTGAACTGCAAAGATGTGTTTTAAAAAAAATGAAAATTTAAGACCTTATTCATGTGAATTATATTAAATGCTACTTTTAGCAAACCGTGCTTCCTTATTATAGAGTAAAAACATGTTTAAAATTACCGTTTGCATTATGCTTTAAATATTAACTGTAAATTCCATTAAACTTACACAGAATTTTGTACACACATGAAAATGATTTCTTAGAATATGATTAAAAACACTTCTGTAACATATCATACTGAACTGTTAAAAGTGTACATGCAGAAAAAATAGCTATATCTGTTCATGTATCTTTCCAATACAGCAACTGAATTCTGCCAAAATTTTATTTTTCTACATACTGGATTCTCTTGAGGCTTTGTATTCAATATGCACAGCTCACTGTGGAGCTGTTAACCTGTACACAGCTGGGGTAACACCGGTAGTGCAACGGGCCCAATAGACTATCTTTACATGAACTTCCTGTAAGAGTTTCGAAAATCTCCACCACTTTGAGGGTTTTTCATACTACACCAAATATCTTCTGCAAAACCATTTTCGTAAATATAGCATTGAATTAATTTCAAGTGCAAATCCACTTAGATTATGACTTATGCTGGTTAGAATGGAGGAAGCTTTAAAAAAAAAAAAAATAACCAACCCTCAAAGGCCGGGCAACAGAAGTGTGTGTGGCTTGCCTAAAAGACAGTTAAGAGGGCTAAATGTCATAGAGTTGAACTTCATGAATTTGCACTAATGCGTGACTTGGTGACCCACTACCAACTGCTGAATTTTGTGAATCTGTGAGTAAGTGAACAAAATAATAAAGAAGACAGCACATCACAAGAATGTAGTTGCTTTATTGTTTTGATAATTTTAGCTGTCTCATAACTGCAATAGCTTCTCCTGTGGGTAAGGGTTAGTAAGCAAGGGAATAACCAAACCCAGAGGTCTTCTGTACATGTATATGATCTATTAACTGGTTTCAGAGGACTGACTGAAAGCATGGCTCTTAAGAGAAAAAAAAAACACAACTATTTGTTTACTTTTGTGTGTGCGTGCATACAGTTAACACGGACTTTCTGGGAATTTCAGTAATACTGCATTGGAACTTTTTCTTTTCCCATTTGCACTCCCCATAATTCAGAGGTACTTGGGGGGAGGGAGGAAGACAGCAAAGAGAGGGAAAGCAGCAAAGGCTGCAGATCAGACGAGGGAACCAGTGAGGTAATATTACTTGAAGGAGCTCCTGTGGAGTTCACGGCTTCCGTTTCCCTTCCTCCTGCAAGCAACTCAGCTGCTCTTCTCTAAACACTCAACAATCCTTACTTGGTACCTGGATAGCCTTCCTCTTTGTGCAGATACTGTTCTCTGCAGCAGAAAAGGCACAGAAGGTGCCACGAAGCTACTAGAAGCGGTTTTGTGTATGGCAGATGTTTTTGTAGTGTATGAATGCAGAAAATTCAAATCATCTCTCTGAAACACTACATGTCATCCACCCCAGGACCCTGACATATCAAAGACTTCATTTTGATGCTCTACTAATAGAAAAAGAAGAATTACTTTACCGTAGTGGAGAAAACCATCTTTTAACTAGTTTTGTGATGTGAGGCTAGAATTAAAGCTCTAGATTGTCTCTTGGCTGTGGATTTTTACTACTGATTTGGCACAGGTTTCGTCTGTTAGTCTAAGCAGTTTAGGCCCTCCTTCATCTTCCTCCTATAGATCGCAATATCCTTTTCTATTAAAGCAAACACTAGGTATTTATAGTCAATTTGTTCTAGATTGTTAAGACTTTCTACTGGCAATGCCATGCATATGTCATTGCCTACCATTTTTCATTATTTGGTCCTCTTTTTCTATTAGGTAATCAGAATATATTGTTTGAAAAGTATGTAAATATTTTCTATACTGGATACCAACAGGTATTTCCCAGTTCAGTGAAAGAACAATGGTATCTACCTGGTGGAAGAAGACCAAAATGGATGTGGGAACCCAGACAGAGCTCCCACGGAAGGAGGCGATGGTGCAGGTTGCGGGCTGCAGGGAATGCTACACCGTCTCTGTGGTGTCAGGGGGCTGTGTGCGCTGTGAGCAAGTAGATGATCTGCTCGGCCGAGCGGCACAGCTGCAAAGCCAGGTTGAAAGGCTTCAAGCCGAAGTAGAAAGGCTTAGGAGCATTCAGGAGGCTGAAATGGAGATAGACTGGTGGAGCCAGGCTCTGCCCTCCCTGCAACAAAAATGGGAGCACCTGCCGGAGAGCTCCCAGGATCGAGGGACCCCTGTACTCTGCCCCTCTCAGGTGGAAAACAATAACCTAGAGGAGAGGAGTGAGTGGAGGCAAGTCTATGGCCGTGGCAAAAGGCGAGTGCCCTCCTTGCCTACCTTGCCTCCACAGGTGCCTCTGAGCAATAGATATGAAGCCCTAGTGGAATACAGCAGGTCCAACGGGGATGTGGTGGAGAGGCAACCTATATCAGAGGTCCCACCACAGTCAGAAAAACCTGGCAGGTGTATAGCTACCTCCTCCACAAGGAAGAAGAGAAGAGTTTTAGTGGTTGGAGACTCCTTCCTAAAGGGATGTGAGGGCCCAATATGCAGAGCTGACCCCCATCCCAGGGAGGTCTGCAGCCTGCCTGGAGCCCGAATCAGGGATATCACCAGGCAACTCCCCAACCTGGTGAAGGCCACAGACTACTACCCCCTGCTGATCTTCCAGACAGGTGGGGAAGAAGCTGCATCCCGTAGTCTGAGGGGGATGAAGAAAGACTACAAGGCCCTAGGACGGTTGGTGAAAGAGTCTGGAGCACAAGTTGTTTTCTCCTCCCTCCTTCCATTTTCAGGTGATGACATGGGATGGAATAGTAGGATTCTCCCTATTAACCCCTGGCTACGAGACTGGTGCTCCAGGCAGGGCTTTGGGTTCTTTGATAATGGCTGGTTTTATAGGACAACAGGTGTGATAGTGATACATGGGAAAGGTTTATGTCGTAGGGGCAAAAGGGTTCTGGGACAGGAATTAGAAGGGCTCATTCGGAGAGCTTTAAACTAGATTCGAAGGGGGATGGGGTGGTAGCTGGGCTTGCACCACTGGGGCAACGCTCTAGTGTTGAGGTAGACCAGGAGGCCTCCCATCCCCCTAGGGTGAAATCGGTGTGCCCAGCTCGCTCCCTGAAATGCCTGTACACCAATGCACGCAGCATGGGGAATAAGCAGGAGGAGTTAGAAATCCGTGTTCGGTCGGGGGGCTATGATCTAGTGGCAATTACAGAGACTTGGTGGGACGCCTCGCATGACTGGAATGTGGTCATGGATGGCTATGTCCTGTTCAGGAAAGACAGGCCGCTAAGGAGAGGTGGTGGAGTTGCTCTTCATGTGAGTGGGCAGCTAGAATGTATTGAGTTCTGTCCAGGGGCGGATCAGGAGCGAGTTGAGAGTTTGTGGGTGCGAATTAAGGGGCAGGCTGGCAGGGGTGATACTGTTGTGGGTGTCTATTACAGGCCACCGGATCAGGATGAGGAGGGTGATGAGGCCTGCTACAGGCAGCTGAGAGCAGTCTCGCAATTACAGGGCCTGGTTGTTGTTTGGGATTTCAACTACCCTGATATTTGCTGGGAGGCCTATTCAGCCAGCCATCCCCAGTCCAGGAGGTTCCTCCAGTGCGTTGATGATAACTTTCTGATGCAAATGGTGGATGAGCCAACTAGGAGAGGAGCGCTGCTGGATCTGATCCTCACTAACAAGGAGGGTCTGGTTGAAGAGGTGAAGGTTGAGGGCAGCCTTGGTTGTAGTGACCATGGGATGGTAGAGTTCAGGATCTCATGTGGCAGGAACAGAATAGCTAGCAGAATCACAACCCTGAACTTCAGGAGGGCCAACTTTGGCCTTTTCAAGCAATTGCTAGGGGAAATCCCATGGGACAGGGTACTAGAAGGTAAGGGGGCCCAAGATAGTTGGTTAGCATTCAAGGACTGCTTCTTCCGTGCTCAAGATCAGAGCATCCCAACAGGTAGGAAGTCAAGGAAGGGTACCAGGAGACCTGCATGGTTGAACAGGGAACTGCTGGGCAAACTCAAGTGGAAGAAGAGGGTGTACAGATCGTGGAAGGAGGGGCTGGCCACTTGGGAGGAATATAAGACTGTTGTCAGAGGATGTAGGGAGGCAACTAGGAAAGCTAAGGCCTCCTTGGAATTAAACCTTGCAAGAGAGGTCAAGGACAACAGAAAGGGCTTCTTCAAATACATTGCAGGTAAAGCCAACACTAGAGGCAAGGTAGGCCCACTGATGAATGAGGTGGGGGTCCTGGAGACAGAGGATAAAAAGAAGGTGGAGTTACTGAATGCCTTCTTTGCCTCTGTCTATACTGTTGGAGGCTCTACTGAGGAGCCCTGGACCCCTGAGGCCCCAGAAGAAGTCAGGTTAGAGGAGGAATCTGTCTTGGTTGATGAGGGCTGGGTCAGGGACCAATTAAGCAACCTGGACGTCCATAAATCCATGGGCCCTGATGGGATGCACCCGCGGGTGCTGAGGGAGCTGGCAGAAGTCATTGCTAGGCCACTCTCCATCATCTTTGCTAAGTCGTGGGCAACGGGAGAGGTGCCTGAGGACTGGAGGAAAGCGAATGTCACTCCAGTCTTCAAAAAGGGCAAGAAGGAGGACCCGGGTAACTATAGACCGGTCAGCCTCACCTCCATCCCCGGAACGGTGATGGAGCAACTTGTTCTTGGTGCTGTCTCTAGGCACATCAAGGATAGGGGGATCATTAGGGGCACTCAGCATGGCTTCACCAACGGGAAGTCATGCTCAACCAACTTGATAGCCTTTTATGAGGATGTTACCCGGTGGATAGATGATGGTAAAGCTGTGGATGTGGTCTATCTTGATTTCAGTAAAGCGTTTGACACGGTGTCCCACAGCATCCTCGCAGCTAAACTGAGGAAGTGTGGTCTGGATGATCGGGTAGTGAGGTGGCTTGTGAACTGGCTGAAGGAAAGAAGCCAGAGGGTAGTGGTCAGCGGGACAGAGTCCAGTTGGAGGTCTGTGTCTAGCGGAGTCCCGCAAGGGTCGGTTCTGGGACCAGTTCTATTCAATATATTCATTAATGACTTGGATGAGGGATTAGAGTGCACTGTCAGCAAGTTCGCTGATGACACCAAACTGGGAGGAGTGGCTGACACAACGGAAGGCTGCGCAGCCATTCAGAGAGATCTGGACAGGCTGGAGAGTTGGGCGGGGAGAAATTTAATGAAATATAACAAGGGCAAGTGTAGAGTCCTGCATCTGGGCAAGAACAACCCCATGTACCAGTACAAGTTGGGGGCAGAGCTGTTGGAGACCAGCGTAGGGGAAAGGGACCTGGGGGTCCTAGTGGACAGCAGGATGACCATGAGCCAGCAATGTGCCCTTGTGGCCAAGAAGGCCAATGGCATCCTGGGGTGTATTAGAAGGGGTGTGGTTAGTAGGTCGAGAGAGGTTCTCCTCCCCCTCTACTCTGCCCTGGTGAGGCCACATCTGGAGTATTGTGTCCAGTTCTGGGCCCCTCAGTTCAAGAAGGACAGGGAACTGCTAGAGAGAGTCCAGCGCAGAGCCACGAAGATGATTAAGGGAGTGGAACATCTCCCTTATGAGGAGAGGCTGAGGGAGCTGGGTCTCTTTAGCTTGGAGAAGAGGAGACTGAGGGGTGACCTCATCAATGTTTATAAATATGGAAAGGGCAAGTGTCAAGAGGATGGAGCCAGGCTCTTCTCAGTGACATCCCTTGACAGAACAAGGGGCAATGGGTGCAAGCTGGAACACAGGAGGTTCCACTTAAATTTGAGGAAAAACTTCTTTACGGTGAGGGTGACTGAACACTGGAACAGGCTGCCCAGAGAGGTTGTGGAGTCTCCTTCTCTGGAGACATTCAAAACCCGCCTGGACGCGTTCCTGTGTGATATGGTCTAGGCAATCCTGCCCCGGCAGGGGGATTGGACTAGATGATCTTTCGAGGTCCCTTCCAATCCCTAACATTCTGTGATTCTGTGATTCTGTGGATATCTAACTTAACGTTAATTTATATTTCTGGTGAAAGTTCCTGCTAAAATAGTAGCAAGAACAAGAAGAAAGTTTTACTTTACTTTATCTCTACAAAGAGAAGTCTAGGTGCTTCCAAATTGTATTTCCCGTCTAATGTACTGGGAGCATGCATTCCTCCTGTCATTGTAGTCCAGGGAAGGGAGTGCGTATGTCCAGCAAACATTGGGCAGCCACTAAATCCTCAGAATTCACAGCCTCTCAATGTGCAAATAAGTATTCACGTTTCACAGAAAGCTGCTCACTGCATATGCTGGTATCACCCATAAAAGGATTTTCTTAGGTGTTCCCTACTTCACTTTTTTTTTAAACCACAGCAGTTTTTGCAAATTCAAACACTAGCGTTTAAGTTTATTGGAATCAAGATTACTTGTGCAGCCTTAATGAGAAATCTGTAGGAGTATCTAATAATGTGAACATATGTTACTCTTGAAGGCCATTGAACCCCATGGGAGAATGCTCTAGAAAAAAGTGCAGGTTTATAATTATGTTGTGGCCCTGTACCTCCTTTCTTTGAAGTTAAGCTAGTCATGTTTCCTGTTATTCCTCAGATATAACTATTAGCTGAACAGTGTAAAAAAAATTAAAGACCTGTGCAACCACCCTCCCAGCCCTTCCCTTCCAATTTATATCCTGCTTGTCCTTGAAGCCCTTTATTCCCGCGTAAAGCAACAGACAGGATCACATAATGAAACAGATCTTCTAGTTGACAGTTTAATTCAAAGGAGATTGAGATAGGTGTAGGCCATACTTTTACTCACAGCTTCAATAAACCAAAGTAGTATTTAGGGTCTTTTTCCTATGCTGTTCAAACCTGAGGCACTGAATTCCCATTATCTTGTTTCTTGTTATATAGAATTAAGCAACTCCAAAGCTTCTTTCTGTACCTGAAAGAAATCAATACACTCATAACAAAACAGTGCCAGGTAGTTACAGGCTCTTCTAGCAGAACTTACCCTGGAAACACCCAGACGTTTCACTGCAGTTCTGTAAATTCAGAACCCTCCTAAGACTAGTCATTTTTCTTCTGTAGTTCAAGATGCTCAACACTTGAAACATGAATGGGAATAAAACCACTTAAGCCAGTGTCTTCAGTGTAATTCACTTACTATATGTAATAAGTTTATTTGTGTTAAATACAGATGATTAGCTCTTGATTTGCTGTAGTCCAACAGTAGCATGTAGTAAGTTGTCCTATTTCTGACCATAACCAACCAACCTAGGGTTTTCAAAACTGGACAGTGGTTAAGGAAGTGTGAGAAGACTGTTTCTGAGACTCCCTTCACCTAGGGATTCCGGGTAAAATCTAATAAAATTTGAATATGACCTCATCTGCATATGACTACCTACTTATGCCTACCTCTGACACATGCAGAGACCAGAATCCAATCTCTTTGCACAGGCCACTTTCCTTCTTACTGGACTACCAAGTCTAGTTCCCAATGAATTTTGCGTTTTACACATTCACCCAGAGAATGGAGAGAACACCACCTCTCTCAGTTCAGCAGCTCTGCACCCTTCTAGGAAATAGGGAAACAGATGTTTGTACAAGGAGGCCAAGCACTGCTGCAGCAGATAAGCGCTTTAACAATTTGGCTACTGCACAAAAATCACTACTGACTTCTTTTGTGTGGTTTCTAAAGGCAGGCAAGCTTTTGTGATCACTGGTTTTGCATGTGCCTCCAACTACTAGTAACTGTCAGAAGAACTGACAAATTCCATACATACCTGAGACCACTATTCCTTTAAGCTATTAAATTCCTATATGTTTTGCAAAACAGTGGAGAAACAGAACCCTTACTCCTATTTCTACTGAAAGAGGCTAGTGAAGGAGCTCACTTCTGGGAGAAACAGTTCAAGTCTTACTAAATCTACAGAGGGGAAACCTGAGTAGTTTTTCTTCTGAAGTGCAAAATCCTACCAAAGTATTTCTTACAATTAGGACATGCAGAATGTCACAACACATTTCGATATTTTCTGTAACAGTTAAAGCATTTCACACTGCAGCTTAATGCTAAAGGAATTAGAGGTCAATCAACCATAAGAAAAATCAGTTGGACAGCAGGCTTTGTTAGTCCTGATGCTAACAGGATTGTTTATGAAAGATAATTGTAGCTGCTGTGGTTTATACAGAATGCAGTATTAGGTCTGAACAAGTCTAATGGATTACCCTCCCGAAGTACTCTGTATGTGTTTAGGTAGCAAGTAGATGTCTACCCATCCAAACCAGGATTCTTCTGAGCACTTGAAAAGGGTAATTGCGTTCCTCATGTCACATAGCATTGGAGATTTCCTGTCAAAGATACATTATTTCCATTTGCCTCAGTTCAGATTGTCTGAATCTCTCCCTTGGGGCCTGGAAAGGACAACTATGTTAAGTTTTATGGAGCTAGCAAGTTTTTGATGCATCCATGCTTTTTTCTTTCTCCTGTTCATGTGATTTTTAGCTCTCCCAAACTATGTTTTCTACCTCTCCAGTTTTAGGCATATGAGAAGTGAATCTTTGCTCACATAGACATAGGTTAGCTTAGGTGCCTGCCTTAACTTCAATAACACAGGTAAGGGTGGGTGGTTGTTAGCACTACAAAAACATCACGAAGAAGAAAGCCTAACAGTTCTTTATTACAAACAGAATTTTTCCAACCATTGTGTTCAGAGGCAGTTAGGAACATACTAGAATTTTTTGGTGTCTGGATGTAATCCTCGAATAGAGGTGCTGAACTACAATTTACTCTGAGTTAACTTTAGAAAACATTCCACTGCCATGATGTCACACATGTTGGTTACAGAATATAATTGTACGATTACAGTTCTTAACTTCCTACCTGTTTGTCCTCTTCTGTATGTGCAGGATACTCCTTCGCTTTGCTTAACCACAGAAGAGCCATCTTTTTATTGTTTAACTTCAAGTATGTCTTCCCCAAAAAGAGCAAATTTTTGCTGTAGAAATTTGGGTCAGCTGTATAGAGACAGGAGAAAAGCTTTAAATGAGAATGAGCCGCATACTATCAAAGCCATGATATAGTGTCACTACTTTAAATACTTATTTCAGAAAAGATGAATAGTGTTTTGGCTTTGGATCAGAAGGAAGCCAATGTAAAACTTTTACTTTCTAGATTTTGGTCTCATATACAGTTACATTAGCTAGCAGCTTGTTAGTTAATATATTAAATGAAACAAGATTCCTCACAAAGAGCAAAGCAGTGAGCTTAATGCATAACAGCTTTGCTTTGCAGATTCTGTGCCTTTCTGGACCTAGAAAGGTGCAACGGGCAATGCAGCCAGCTTGGCAAGTATAGGCAAGGAAAAAAAGGGCACATTTCCTAGCTTTAGGCCATGCACATAGAGGTATTAGCTTAGCTTTTGCTACAGAGGAAGACAACTTAAAACTGTTTGTACCCACATTTAACTTTTTTAAAGGAGAGATTAAAGAAGTTGCTTTTATAAAACATGATTTGGCTACCAATCATTACTAAAGACTAGTCTTGCCTACTGTTCTTAGTTACAGCACAGGCTTTCCCTGCTGCTGGATCTAAGGTCAGGATTCAAAATGCTGGTAAATCAAATCTTGTAGTTCTTGTGCAATAATAAAAAAAGTATGCAAAGACAGGTAAATTCCTGGTTGAGGAAAGAGTGTAGTTTGGTAACAATGACAGAGGCTGACAGCAGCAGTACTGCCTGCTCTTATCTCCTCTTCTAGCAGGTGGACCCACTACCTGCTATAGTCCCGGATATACAACAGCTTCAGTAAAAAGTTCCAACTGTGCCCATCATTGGCATAGTACTCTATTAAAAATTGAGTGACTTTACATGTTCATAGAAAGCGGATACGCAAACATGAGCAATAATGGTACTTTCAGAACTGCTGCAATACTTGATAGATTGTTTTAGTCACTGACTATTATTCTGTCCTTAACATTTCATAGAATCAGAATCGTTTTGGTTGGAAAAGACCTTTAAGATCATTGAGTCCAACCATTAACCCAGCACTGCCAAGTCTACCAGTAGACCATGTCCCCAAGCACCACATCTACTCGTCTTTTAAATACCTCCAGGGATGGTGACTCCACCACTTCCCTGGGCAGCCTGTTCCAATGTTCGATAACCCTTTCAGTGAAGGAATTTTTCCTGATATCTAAACCTCCCCTGGCACAACTTGAGGCTGT
The DNA here is from genome assembly GCF_013368605.1 of Nyctibius grandis. Taxonomy (NCBI): domain Eukaryota; kingdom Metazoa; phylum Chordata; class Aves; order Nyctibiiformes; family Nyctibiidae; genus Nyctibius; species Nyctibius grandis. The sequence continues at coordinate 83,804,362 of NC_090660.1, forward strand.
TTCCTCTCACCCTATCACTTGTTACCTGGGAGAAGAGACCAACACCTACCTCACTACAACCTCCTTTCAGGTAGCTGTAGAGAGCAATAAGGTCTCCCCTCAGCCTCCTTGTCTCCAGGCTAAACAACCTCAGTTCCCTCAGCTGCCCCTCCCAAGACTTGTGCTCTAGACCCCTCACCATCTTCGTTGCCTTTCTTTGCACTCTCTCCAGCACCTCAATGTCCTTCTTATAGTGAGGTGCCCAAAACTGAACACAGTATTCAAGGTGCAGCAAACTCCAGCAAGCAAAGTTCATAGCTGTACAAAAGGATACAGAGCTTGGCCCACTAACATCAGTCAATAAAACCAGTAAAAAAATTATGTCAATTACAGATAAATATATGGAGGCAAATTCTGAGATTAAGTAAGTCCACCATTCCAGTTCACAGCTGCATTACTTGACACCGAGGGGAAGATACAAAATGAACTTTTCCTTTAAACTTCACTGATAAACCTATATACAAATCTTTCAAATAACACTGCCTTCCCTTGTCTTCCTTTATCTTTCAGCTAGTCAGTTTTGCTTATGGCCTCCCTCTTGCAGAAATAAGAGGTCCATATTTTTTTTACATCTGGACAGTTTTACTGCCAGTTAGATTGGCACTCTGATCCAAATAGCTTCTGAAATAATAAAAAGAGTGTGGTTTTTCTGTTGTTCTATTTAGAATACAGAAGACTTTTGAATTTTAAGAAAATTTAGAAAAAGTGACATAAAATTCCCTTTTATGCTTGCTTCTTCCCCCTGCGTTCCAGTTGAATGCCTCGGGGAAGAGTACTTTATTCTAATGAAGGTACAAATTTCACTTTAATACTTATTCCAAAGAAAGAGTCACAATACACTCTAAGTGTAACTTACTACTATGTTAGTAACATGCTTTTAGTATCTCTGATGAAACATTCCATTGTAACAGTCTAGTGCGTTGACTAGCAGAGCAGGCTGATACGTTTATCAGCACATCATACGCTATTAAGATGATACCAAAAGCTAGGGGTTTCTTGCAGATCATCATTCATAAAAGATACTATTCTGTCCAAAAAAGCTAGCAGTATTACCTTCCTCTGCCATGTGGAAGTAATGAAGAGCCTGCAAAAGAGAAGGTTGACTTCTTTAAAATGGAGAATAAACTGAACAGTCATCAAACTAAAGCCTTATGCGCATGCTTAACATAGCTGAAGAAGGACTTCCTCTCCATGACCTTATTTGTATTAATTCAGCATGCTACTGATGGTTCTCATTCAATGTACAGATTTGACATCTTCTCAACAGAACTGGTACTTATCCAACTATTCCCCTGCCACTTCCTCCATAAGCACAGTACCTCGTATTTTTCCCTAGCAGATTGGATCGTGTTTTTCCAGTCTTCAACTGGTCAAGATAATTTTGAATTCTATTTTTACCTTCCAGCATATCTACAGTTTCCCCTGTCCAGTTCTCATGTATAAATTTAATACATGAAACAAATCTTATTATTCAGGTCATTAATGTTGACAAATACTTCAGGGAGAACTGATTCCTACAGAGCACCAGTCAGTATCCTCTTACTTGAGAATAAACCTTTACGAAATCCGCACACATTTTTCAACTAGTTTCCCAGCCTTCACATCAGGAATTTCATTCCATTCCTACCCCTTCCTGATGGAACTAGCTGGAGGGAAAGTACTGTCAGAGAACTTGAAAGTGTGGATATATCTACAAAACAGATTTTGTACTGAAACTGCAGAAGTCTTACCAGTATGGCTGAACTACAGGTTCTGAGACAAGTTTGCTTCTTCAGCCACTCTTAAATGCTACAGAACTCGATGCTGGGACAAGCATGATTCTGCAGCATTTGAAATCCTCGCTGACACTTCGTATTGTTTTGAAAGTGATTTTCAGCAAAACTTACAAGCTTGACATTCCATTAAAAAGTTTTATTTTTTAATCAGAGCTTAAATTCTTTTCTGTGTAACAGCAAGCAGCCTTCTACAATTACTTTCTAGTGACTCCTGCCCACCCCACCTTGAAAGAACGAAACATAGTGGGCCAGTTATTGGTTGATCTAAACAAACAAGGATGATAATAACTCCAGCAAACTTTCCTATTATAAATTTAATTTTCAAGTTTTTATGTATGTACAAATGCTTAAATAAGATGCATACTGTGGTAGGCACCCTAGAAGATAAACACCTGGACAGCATGTTTTAGGGTGTATGATGGCAGGAATTTTCATAGCAAAGATGAACAAAAATACTTTCAACTGAAAAAAACCCACCATATATAGACAGGGGATGAGAAGGTATTTGTTAGTGGTAAGTAACAAAACAAGCTGTTACTTTTTGCATTTAATATAAAGGGAAAGATTCTAATAGTCCTATCAAATAAGTACATGGTATAACACCACCATATAAATCATCAGCACTGGAACTAGTACAGTTATCTGCAATACACCATAATAGTAAACACAAACTAAGTTATATATACCTTGTTATTTTCTGCTGCACAAACTACATGAAATAATTTTCACTATTCTGTGTGTACTACAGCTGAAAAAAATTGAAGATTTTTATGTATCCCTCACTCTCCTGTTACATTCTGATTTTATTATGACAGTTGTAAACTCAAGTTCATGCTTATTCCATAAGCAGAGGTCAGCTTTGTCAGAAAAATTAGTAAAAGTATATCAACAGCTTTGTGGGGGGAAGAATAATCTGTGAAACATTTTGATATTGTACCTCTTGAAATGTGGAGGTTGGTGGTGTGGCAAATAGCGCAGAAGCTATTTTTCTTTGGTACCATGGCATTTCAGCAAAGGAGTAACACCTGGAGCAAAAGGAAACATTCGTATATACCCTTCACATTTTTCTTTTGTTTTCGAGTAACATTGTCATATCTTGGACATCATAATTGTTGTTTCCAAGAGTCACAACAACTCCAGCCACACTGCAAGTTCTATAAGCAAGTCCTTATAACTGTACAACAAAATAGCAAGAAGTCTGAAGTTGCTGCGTAGCTCTGCTAAAGAAGTTTTGGTGTGTCTTTTACTGGGAACTGATGTTACATTAGACAAAACCGGAGACAGTTCTAAACCGTGAGAAAGCTTTTGAGCTTGAATGATTTTAACGATTTAAGTGTATTTGATATTGTTCTAATATATTTGCAAAACTGGGCACAACTGAGTAATGTCATTGCCTTACCTCAACATTACCTTGTTTTTCTCGATTATTAATATAAAGCAGATCCGCACAACATTTCTGAAAGACTCTTATCTATAAGAATGAAAATAAACCCAAGATTCAAAGTACTATGTTCTAGGTTAGGCCCTTCTACGCTGTTTTTCTATCTACTAAATAATAAAGGTAATGAGTCACCTATCTTAGAGATGCTGAAAGGACTAAACATTTGTGAAGTATTTCAAATACTTAGAACATTCTAGGTGTAAACATCAAACAACGCTATTCACTTTATTAACCTCCTACAATGAGTATAAAAAAGATTCTTCACTGTGTAAAATAGAGCACTCAGGAAGAGGTGAAAAATTAATAAATGCAAATATGGAAGTATTCAGAGGAGAGTGGGGTAAGGCATGGAATACACAGTCCGAGTTGAAATTTTGCCTTCAGACATGCCTTATCAGAAATGCCAATAAAAGAGGTTCAACCCAGGATAGACTAGAAAGAGAAAGGAGAAAAATACTCAAGAACTGGCTGATACCAAATCCCAGTTTCAGATGAAGACGTTCTGGCATTCAATAATGAGTATATTTAAATATACAATATGGGGATATTATAGTGCCAAAAGCACTAATAATCTCACATTTCTGGTAATATTTTCTAATTTTCCTTAGGAACAATGTCTTAAGTACTTTCCAGAACAGGCTTCCTCTCTCAAAACTGACTTTGAGGCTCATTTAGTTGGTAGCATACATTTCTGTTTAAAAGTTTGGACTATTGCAATGGTTAGGTCATGTGGGAATGACCAGTGGATGCTGATAAACTGAACAAACTAATAAAGAAAATCTGGAGCAGTACATTGCAGTTTACTCTGATACTCAAGAGTCCAGAAAAAAACACAGAGAAGGTGGCTGTGGTTTTTGGTATTTTTTTAAGCTACAAATACATTGTCTTGCTTTATTTTCAATCTCTCAATCTTACAGTAGAGATTTCCTGTAAAACAATGTAGCTGCTTTGGTCTCTGTCAGCCAAAGAACCAGAAATGCTGTCTGGAGTCTCTCACTAACACATAGAAAATACTGCTTTTAACCACACCGCTTCCACAGAATGCCCTGGTTAGTATGGAAAGTTGTATTTCCAGTCCCTTCACCTGCTTTGTAACAGTAATTCTTAGTACCAATTTCACTGAGCAGTAAATTCAATTTCAGAGATTTTTGTTACGTCATATGCATTTATAAGCTGCCTTTACTTAAATGTAACTTTTAAAATACAGTACCATGACAGATAATATCAGAAGTATTTTGGGAACACATATCACTTTTGATAGCTTTTCACTATATACAGATTGTATTAAGTTGCAGCCATCTCTGAAATTCAATTGAAACTCAGTGTTGAGTTTTGTCTCCATTCAGACCAGTAGAACAAAATGAGTAGTACTCACAATCTCTGCTATCTGCTATGGAAACATACTTACATCTGCAAAATCAGTTTTTAATGGTTCCATACAGTAAAACAAATTGAATGGACAATTACTTTTCATCTTCTTGAACTGAATAAGAATTACCAGCCAGACTTTTTCAAGGCATGATGTCCTATACCCTTTCAATAGGTTTGCATGTTTGCATCAACTAGTTACAGGCCACTGAATTATTCCAAGCATTTTTGCAATTCATGTAAGACATTTTACATTCTGTCACTTTTGCTACATGCTAACTTTTGTTTGAAAATACGCCTTACCAAATGCCTATTAGATGAATTGTTGTAGCATCTTTTGGATTCAGTTCGCTGGCTCTCTAGTGAGGGGGGAAAAAAAAAAAAACAAGATGTAAAAAGTTGTTCTGCCAGATTTGGATTAAAATATATTAAAAAAAAGTAGACTTGTTATTCTTCTGTTAATTAAACCAGATTAACGGTGTGTAGAATTTCAAGGCGATACGGTATTTATTCAGTGCACAACTGGATCGGCTCACCTCCAAAAAACTAAAGACACTGACAGATTTTTAAGCACTTCTGTTTAGTAGTCATTAAGAGTTTCATGGGAGACTTAGCATGTTCAGATTTTGATACAATTTCTGGTGATATAAAACTAGTAGTCCTTTATGTTCTCCAGTATATGTCCTTCACTGCTACACAACCCACAGTTAAAAGGACGGCCACACATCCATTTCTCAATAGCACAGTTACATTTTATCTAGTCCTAAGAGGTGTCAAAAGCACTTAGCTATTTCAAGACTCTTTTCTATAGGGACTTAGTTTACTGCAGGAGATAATTTGTACTCCTTGTTGCTTGGGCATTCAGGACTGTCACAATAACCCAAAAAACAAAGTGTCGCCAAGAGATTTGAACAGAAGTACGCTTGCAAATTATTGCCAAAAAATAGTTCACAACTCCCACACCATCTACATATTGGACAAATTAACGCTGTCATATGCAAAAAACTGTTTACATTACCTGGAAGTGCTCTTTGATAACAATGGCATTTCCAATTTTAGTCTTGATTCCTTCAAAATCTCCAACATCACTGAGGCAAATTCCATACCACTATAATTCAAAGTACAAAAATAAAACATTTAATACAGGACTATAGCTATTAATAGTAAATTTAAAAAAAAAAAAACAAAAAACCAGAACCACTGCCACCACCATTAACGACAACAAACAAGAAGTATTTGTTATGAACAGCACAGACAGCATCAGAGCAACCTGCTGGTCTGCATGCGTAAGGGAATCAATGTGCTCTTCTCGGCCAAGATGCCAGCATAATTGACTATACTTTGTTACCTCTCTGCCTGTGAGAGAAGCAGCACAAGACAAAGAGCAGAATGAAGCCAGAGCCTGAAGTATTTCCAGTGAAACTCTACAGAGCTACTATTCTGCACAGAAACAGCATGCTGAATGTGGGGCGTGTACAACATTTTTAAGGCTACATCAGAGCAGGATGAGCTGTAATCAACCTGATCAGTCATCTCTTTCCATGGTCCTGCACACATTTAACCAGCTCCTGTTTCCTGTATACAGGAAATTTAGCAGCAAGTGTCTGAACTCTGATCTTCTAAAAAAGTTAGTCAGAATTAGGTATCACTCATTCTCAACTGAAAAGTTAAATTATGCTCAAGTTTGCTGAAACACCACAATGACATTTGTTCCAGTTTCTACTGGCAGAAATCAAAGAACAAGATTTCAGTTGTTATTTTGCTTGGCTCACCTTGTGCGCTGCAGAATTTGATTCATTTTTTTCAAGTGCCTTTTTTGCATACTCAAGGGATTCATAGGTCAGTTGTCTTTTCTCCTCTGCAGAAGTACTACTAAGCTGAGCTAGATCTCGTGATGCTCGCGCCAGCCGCCATAACAACTCTGCGTCATCACTAGTTATGAACAGAAACACTAGCATTTTAAAGCAATAATGGAAACAAAGCAAGCAAAGGTCTTAAACCAGTCTTTCAATATGTATCTCAAGTGGGCGATAAGACAACAGCACATCATCTGTCATTCTATACAACCCCAAGGTAACAAACAACAAGTGAAAGCCCTCCATTATAGACTGACGATACCTTTGTTCTGCCATTCTGGTCTGTGAAACAAACATATCTGTAGGAAAGGATTTTGTTTTCCCAAAAAAAGATGCAGATTTAAAAAACCCAACAGTACCAAACCAGAAGGAAAACAAAGACTACTTTGTTCTTAGCTTTTTTCAGCATTCCACCGATATGATATCAATGTTTACTAGGCATGTTAAAATACTATGCATCTTTTTCCCTATAGTTGTACCGAAATAATGAAATTCTTCCTAGAACAGTGGAAAAACATAGATTAGCCATACCACCATGACATAAAGCTGTACATTTACATATTTATTTATATCACTATATCAAATGTTGTATGGTATGTTACAGCCAAAGATAACAAAATAATAAAACTTAAAATTGCTTAACATATTGTTTTGAAACACTGCTTGCGCTTTACTATACTTTTACCTAACTATGATTTTACCTTTGGCTTACTATTTTAATAGAGTCTTTAATATTTAATTTAAGTTTAGAAAGTCTTTCAGAGGTACTGGCTATAAAGCTCCCCCTCCCCCTCCCCCAACAGGAATACTTATGTCAAAACTACCAGAAACGAAAAATATTAAAAAGCGAACACAAGTTATTGCTAAACTCACAGTATCGATAAAAGCCAGTCTTCTTACCTGGAATAAAACTGAGTCACTGCTCACAGCACAGCAGTCCTGCTCTAACTAACACAGTAACACAGAAATAGCAGACTAATTTTTCAGCCAAGTCACAAAAAAGTTAAGTACTGCTACTGGAATCATTACCCCTCACAGAATAATTAGTATTGTTATACACCTAGTAGCAAGCTTACACCTTGCTTATGACATGGTGTCCTTTACAGGCTAGTACCTTCATTTAACTTCCCAGACTTTATACTTGTGCCTCTGGCAAGAATGAGGGGGGGGAAAAAAAAACCTGAAAACTACTGAAAACAACTTGAATGAGATGCCTTGTCTCCTCCAAAGGAATGGACTCTTCAGTTTGCAATGCATTTTGAGCTTGTCCCAGTTCCCTTATGAATCACGTTTTGAGCAGTTAAAACACAGCTACATGAGTAAGGAGCTTTTTTTGTTCAGACTCAAATCCTAACATGAAACAAATGAAAACAGAAAAAACAGCTGGTCAGCAATGAAAAAGAAATGAAACAGTGACTCTCAAAAATTTTCAATACCTGAATTCTAGGTACTTTGATCATTTAGTAATGTGTAGACACATTATGAGTTTTTGCATTGTATTTTAAAGGATTCCTAGAGTAACAGAGCAAATAAACAAAAACCCTCCTTTGCAGGACTGAAAAACTTGAGTGTTAACCCTCGCCTTCTACAGCTAACAGTCCTTTCTTCGTTCATTTTTCCATCAGGAGAAAAAAGATCAAGAGTCCTACTTACACAACAGTGAAAGCAAGGTTCTCCAGCATACCACAATGAGAGCATTAGTTGAAACACTGATACAGAAGAGCACAGGAACGAAGTCACAGTAATGTCTCCATGCAATCAAGTACCTATTTTTATGCTGAACCAGCAACCGATAGAGCTTTTCAGTTTCTCCACTCCCATACAGGTAGTCTGCTTGCTCTATAACTTCTTCCACTTAAAAAGGAATTAAAAGTGTGGAAACAGAAGAAAAAATTACATGTAATTAGGACATTATAACATAAACAAAACATTTTAGGGCAAGACAACCTAGCTAAAACACAAAGAACAAATGACGTAGTTCCTTTTTAGGCCATCATTCCAAAGAACTTACATGCACAGCAGGATTGGATAAGCTACATTTACAATGAACAACTAGGAAAAGAAACAGTGCTGAATACATGCCTCTCATGGAACTACAAAACACCTTTCAGCAACAGAGCTTTGGATGCTTAATAGATTTAACATTCAAAAGTGTCTTTCTCCATGCATCAGAGTACTAGAAGCAATTTGTTTTCTTCTTTGTGAAAATGCCAGAAAAGAGGAAAAAAAAAAGGTATGAAAAATATGACCAGGAGGGCAAGGGCAGTAGAGATCAGACAGTAGCAGGACCCCTTCATTAGTATATGTATACAATTTAGAATTAATAATAAAAATGAAAAAAAAGTATTTTTTAAAATATTCTTCATTCTCAATAAGGTTTCATAGTTTTGCCAGAATATGACCACAGATTGAGTGCATCCCATTATCTTATTCAACAAGCCAAAATGAAACATTGTGCAAAGGTTTTCTGACTGAAGTCCTTAAGATTTTCACACACACGACTCCAAAAAACACAGTTCATCTACAGAAACCTCTATGTGTTCAAGATACTAAAAGCAAAAATAATTTGAAAAATCACAATTGGCTTTCTAAAGTGTCAATTTATGAACTACAAACCCATTGTTCTTATGATACTTTAATTATTTTTCTAGAGAATACTGTAAAATGCAGTGGAAATGGGGGAGTACAATTTCCACAACTGGCTGAACATAATAATATATAAATAAATATAATATGTATGTAGTACATAAAACAGCATTCCAGAAACAGAAATATCAAACACCACACAATACAGGATTCTAGCATGAAAACAGATGGAATTAGGAAGAAAAATACCCAAAGGGAAGCAGGTAGATAATTCTATTGAAGTACAGAATTGTACAGGAGAAAAACAAACTCCGAGTTTACTCTTCTGCCACCACTCAAACAATTAGCTTTTAAGTCAAAAGCCTTATCTAATTTCTTACAGCACTTTCAGCTATGCTTATCGTCTCTTTGGTGTTACTCCTGCATCCGTGATCAAACTTCTAAGTCAAAATATAAGCTCTACGCTCCCCACACTCATAAAATGTGTTTATAAGCTTTGTTTTTTCAAGTTATCTGCTGAATATGGTAGTGGAGTTTCAGAGCAGCACAGTTTTACTTATAGAAGCAAAAAACCATTGAAGGCTACTAAACACAAAAGCCTCCTCTTCAGCTTAAAAAGATCCTAGAATATAAATCACTGAAGATAGGAGAGCACTCTGGATAATTTTTAACCCTGCCATCTCTAAATGCCTTTTATCAACCATTTCAAAGATAACAGTCTATGTGGACTTTGGATTTTAGTGTCTGAGATTAGCTTCATGGTACATCTTCATTATTATCTTCAGTGAACTGTTATGTTTGTTTGTTGAGACTCCCTGAACACTACTAACATATCTAATGACTAAATGCTCAGAACTCAAACTTCTGAACACATTTCCTGCCAGGTGTTTTACATAAATTATTAGACTTTTATTTCTTTAAGAGTATTTTTCAGGTATTTTTTTTTTTTACTCTTATTTTCACCATATCCGCTACTTGTCTTGCATAGAAAGCACACTAACATTGCTTTTCTTGGCAATGTAAATGCCAGGTTCAAGTGAGAGCACTAAAAAAGACCAGAGGATATTAAGTAGTGTTATTTATGTTGCTCATGGGAAATTCTTATTTGTGTACTGAGTAACTATCTTAAATCTATTCACTGAACCTCCTTCTATTACAGCAAATGAAACAGCTCCTTATCCGTTCAAAAGGCTATTGTCTGAATTTTTAATTCTATATGCATAAATATCTAAGATGTTCCTCTCTTTGAGACATAAACAGGTTATCCGAACTGACTACTATCTGATCTACACAGTAAGCAAACATTTCAGTTACGCTCATTCTCCATTCCATTAGGCTTACTCTCAAAAATCCCTAACTTACCATATGATAGACAAGTTCTAAGTCTGCAACAATATCCTCTTTTAAGATAATGTTACTTTTCTTCCTGTAGTGAGATTATCTTTATTCAGATCTTAAGAAGGCCATTTTATCACTTGTTCTATTTGTTTCTGGTAGGTAAAGCAAGGCTTTTCTTCCCCTTTTTCAGTGTGACAAAAATAAGACATTTCTCAATTTTGTTTGTTTGAAATGCAATCTCAGTGCTGCTTGACTAGATTAAATGGGAATCACAGTGTGTTCATATTGAAAATCTGAACTAAGATTTCTAGAAATCGATTAAGGTTTAATTTGCATTCCTAACTGAACCATATCTGTCTCAGTAAGTTTTTTACAGCTTGGGCAACAGGTTAGGTATCATACACCCTGTATGTGTGTTTATATCCTGGACAGGATGAGCTACTAGATCTGCTTTCAGTGACACTTGAGAAAATCACCTGTTAGCTACAAGGCTACTCTGAACGAATTCAAAAGCATCCTGTCATGGAAACACACTACAAGCAGTCTTAATGGAGAAAATCCAAAGCATTGCACCATTTTCTTATATAATTCTGGCACTAAAAATTTTAAGTTTTGCATTAGAATAACCTAGGTACTTCAAAATTTGAAAATATTACCTTTGAAGCTTGCATGAACCTCAGCAAAGCCAGAAATCAGCTTGTGAGCTTCATAAACCAAAAAGGACCCTGTTGCCAGGGCAACCCCCCTTTGAAGGCTTTTTCTAAGCACCTGCATGGGATCATAAGATATGTATTAATAAACACTGTCACTCCGAGTTAAAAAGCAAAAAAAAAGCAAACTCGCGGTTTTCAGTCAAGCACAGGGATCCCAGCGATTGCAAGAACGAACCAGCCCTTCGCTACCCCCCGCGGTGCCGCAGCCTCCACAGCTGCTCCCTCCCCGTCTCCCTCCCCGCCGGCCACACGCCCGTGACAAGAGCCTGGAAGCGGCCGTGCCCGCGGCCCCCGAGAGCGGCAACCCGGCTACCTCACTCCCACCGGCCCCGCGGAGAGCACCGGGCTCCCCCCGGCTCCACAGGCCGCACGTCGCGCCTCCCGCCTCCCGCCGGAGCAGCCTCCCCAGGCAGGCGGGGCCGTGGCGAACGGGCCGCGCCAGCACCAGCGCCGCCATGACAGCCGCCGTCACCGCCGAGCGCCGCCGACACCAAGCGCCGCCGCCAGCACCGCCCCCCGCCAGCGGAGGAACCCGTCCGTCCCCCAGCCGTGCCCGGGCGAGGGAAGAAACAAGGGCAACGGCCGCCCGTTCCGCCTGCGGGCCCGCAGCCGCTCCGATCGCCAGCCATTGCACAGCCCCGGGACCCGCGCCACGCCCCGACCCCCGCCAGGTCGCCGGCCGAGGGCGAGGAGGGTGGGCGTGGAGGGAGAGGGGCAGTCTGCGCATGCGCCCCTACCCCACGGCGGCCCCGGGGCGGGGCGCGCCCGGTTGGCATGGGCGTGGCCGCCGCCGGCGCCAGGGGTCCGCAGCCTCCGCAGCCTCCGGCGGCCCTGATAGGTAAGGGGTCCGACGGCGGGAGTGAGGGGCTGTGGCTGTTCCGCGGGGGAGCGGCGTTGCGCGCCATGCCGCTGTTCGGGGCGGGGCTGGGCTGGGCGTTGTCCGCGGGCGAGGCAGAGCGCTCGGGGCCCCGGGGACGGCGGCCCGTTGCCTGGTGGGGCCCCGTCGCCTTCCCTTGCCTCGCCTCAGGGGCGAGTGTTCCGCCCGCCTGGCCGCGCAGGGCGTCCGTCAGCCCGTTTGCCGCGTGGTTTGCTCCCCTTCCGGCCTGGGCAGAGGGAGTTGATGCCTTCTGCGCGTCGTTCCTTCGAGCTGCCGCCCGCCTGAGCCGCTCCACCCCTCCGGGCAGGCGGGGTCTGCCGCTTCGTACGGCTGAGAGACGAGTGGGGCTGGGGCGGGGAGACCGGGCCGGGCCGGGGAGGGCTGGGGAGGCCGCCCCTCTCCGGCTGCAGGCGGCGGTTCCCAGCTGTCCTAACCATCTGCCCTGGTGAAACATCCCCCAGGTGGCCGGCCCGCTCCCGGAGACCGGTAGCTGTCTGCGGGGAACTGGACACAAAGTTGTGCAGAGCTCGAGGGATCAGTCGTCTGGGTCGCCGTCCCTCAGGTAGTGTAACTCGGTGCAGTTACAGCTGTACGCCAGAACTTTTTAAGTCCTGGGTGTTGATCTCCATGGCGGTGTGATACTACTCTGAAGAGCGCCCTCCCCCTTCAGAAAGGAGACTGTCAGAAGTCGCCATCGTTCCTGAAAACACATCTGCTGTTCTTCCTGAGCTGCTGTTAGAGTGGGTTGTTGTTTTTGCTTTCTTTGTTGCAGTTGCATCGTATCTGTAAGAAAAACCTTAGCTGATGTGCGTGTTGTCATAATTTACTCTTCCACTAGGGAAAAGTTAAAACATGAAAGCTCTTCACTTTTGCTTCCATACTCATATCTTCAAAGTGCATTAAGGTAATACACATCACCCTGCCTCCAGAACTTACGTTTGTTTTCTTGGGAGTTTTATGTCTCCAAACATTCAAGTTAAAGGTATTTCTGTGGTAGTACAAAAAAAATTATTTAGTAGAATTAATTAGAGTCAAACTTAATCCCAGGTTATTTTTTTAAATGGAGTTTTAAATTTTAACTTTATATATGTATAATCACAGAGGTAAGATTTTTCCAAGGGTATGCAGAGCACCAGTAAGCATTAGAAGAAAAAAAAAGTAAGCAAGAATGATGTGTAGAGGAGCAAGGAGAACCAGACAGAGGTCTTTCTGTTTTATGATGTTAGGGAGAATGCAGTGTTTTTCCAACGAGTATGTTTGTGTTAAATGTCTCAGAATTAATCTATGCAAGTCCATTATATGTGACCGTTAGACTAATTTTAGTTCAGTTGTTGAAAGCAAAAGTCCATTTCCGGTAGGTTGAATAGTTAAGCCATTATTAAATGTTATTTGTCAGAATTCCAAGGTAGCAGTGCTGTACCACAGTGTTTTTACAGCCTTGTGTTATGCCCAAGGCATTAATGTTTCTTCAGAATTTAAGGCTAGAGGAAAGCCATAGTAGCTGTTTTGTGCAAACACCACGAAAGATCCTTCTTCTAGGGGTAATAAAACTAAAATCTCAACTCCACAGGTAGGTTAATGTTATTACCTGGAGTGGAGTTCGTGTTTGTTTTCCCCATTATTCTGATTTAGAATCAGGTGCTGTCATCCACCTCCCTGGCAGTGTTCAAGGCCAGGTAGGACGGGGCTTTGGGCAACCTGGTCTAGTGGAAACTGTCCCTGCCCATGGCAGGAAGGTTGGAACTAGATGATCTTTAAGGTCCCTTCCAACCCAAACCATTCTATGATTACCATGGTTTTCTTTAGGAAATGCCTTTAGGGACGCAGGTAAGTAGTAAGATATGTTTTGTCCTTCCTTATTGATTCTGTTTATTTTTCAGTGAAAGTCAGGGAGCTTTTCCAACATAAGTAATACATGATCAAGTTAGTATTTGTAGGTATTAGTTTCTGTTAAGCCCAACAAAGTTACTTCTATTCTTGGATCAATTAGTCTTAAGATTAATAAACAGCCCCTTCTAGCATCACATTTGAAGTTGTGGTGTGGCTTGTGGAAACAAGTAGACAGGAAGTAGAATTATGGTTCTCTTTACTGTTTTATGTTTGATTTCTTTGGTTTGTCTTTAATATTGCTTTAGATGAGTTGCCCAGGGATTTAAAAATGGCATTATTAAGCATTTGAAGGATTTCTGAATGTAGTTTTGGAGCTGGGTTGCTGGGTCCAAGCTTCTGTTTAAGAAACAGCCTTGCTTCATACTTTTGTGGTTGAATGAAGACCACAGAATCCTGTAGGTCCTTCCCATCCTGTAGCTGGATCGAGTGCATATTTTCACTCAGTGCTTTATTCAAGGCACAGTTAGTAGCCAGCTGAATTAGTTCTAGTGGTGGCAACTTGCTTCTGGTGCTCCTCACATCCAGGAGGGTTATTACTAAATCCTCGCGATAGGTGGTTAGCACATGTGCAATAGTCTGATTGTTCCAGGAAGCAGCACTATGGCTGTGTGCCTGTGTTCAGAGCCACTACCTGTGTATGTACAGAGCATGTATGATGCCTCCCAGGCACAGTGAATGCAGAGTGCAAGTAGCTGCTATGATACAGAACTGAAGGACAGCTGGCTGGAGAGCTCTTGGTTTGCCTATAGGAACGTTTGAAATATATCTGGGCTATAGTAAAGCATAATTTTGTGACTGTCAGTTTGAAGTTAGTGTTATTGTTTATACTGAGATAAAAAACGATATGCCGGAGCATTGTGGGATAGTCTTTTTATGGATTTTTATTAGACGACCCTGAGCAGCATAGGAAAGTATAGGTTTCTTAGAGCGTAAGCCATATTGGGAGCTTGCAAGCCACTGATTTTTGTCTACTTACTTTAAAGCACTATCACCTTATTGGAAGAAAAAGTATTAAATGAATAGGGCAAAAAAGGTAATCTGAGCTTTGTTCTTAAAGGGCATTTCTTACTGGACTTTTAAAATATCTAATTCATATTGTACTTTGTTCTCTAACAAAGGCTCCGAGTTTCCCATAAATAATCTTCACAGTGCTGCTGTCATGGGCACATAAAACTGTTGGACAGGTTACTTATTTTAAGAGGAGCTGTAGTTCCTCAAAGTATATGCATTTGAACCTGTTACTTTGATTGATATATGGGAATAGCAGTTCTTGGTTTTATTTTCCTTTCATTTCACATTTTAATGCTACTGTTGAAGCTTTAGCCTTTTGCTGAGAAGCCCAGAGGCAGACCTATGAGGTAAGTTACCAGAAACTCGTTTTTAAGAACTGGTATTTGTAATGGTGAAGTGTTACATGCCAGACTTGAAAGAGACTGTAAGAAGGGTTAGTCTTGCACCTTGTTTCTGCAATAAAACGCAGCAAGTTTTAGTGAGCTACAAGTTTTTCTTTCTTCTGGATAATATTAATTATGTAAAGTCAGTCAGTGACTCTACACAGAGAAATTGCAATGAAGAATACACAATTTAAGATACTATTAAAATTGCATAGTCGATAGATTGTTTTCCATAAAGTAATTGACATAAAAATATTCTGATAAAACATATATGCAGGGAACGTTTTCCCCTGGTTGAATGCTGTCTGCTTAAAACAACTAAATTTTGAAGTCAGGAGATCCGTGTTTCTTAATTTTCTCGTTCAGGGCATAATATTACCTTTTATAGTTTAGCTCACTTGGATCAAAACATCACCCAAAATTCTTAAAATACTTGTGTGAGGAGGATGCTGGGAAGAACCTTCAGCATTAAACGTATGCCTAAAGGGTGAACACACATATTCAGGAATAAAAAAGTCAACAGAAGGATACTTAGCAATGGCTGTTTCTAAGTCATCTTGTGAACAGGTGTCCTAGAAGTCAAATTGATGGTTTCTGATCTGCACAGTGGGATTTTTTTTAAATAGAATTCTAAATATATCCTTTGGCAATGTAACTTAATGATAAATTTTTATATATAGGAACTATCTACAAATAGTTGCCTGACTTGTTACACCAGTGTATTACCAATCCAGTAGATAAATATTTGACCTGCCTGAGTGTGATGAAGCTTGTATAAATAATGATTCATTTCCCATAGAGAAAACAATGTCTCCCTTCTAACACACTCATATGCCTCAGATTTCTGAAGTACTAGCTCTTATTTTTGTTTGGCATAATCCCAAGTAAAATGAGTTCTGTGTCATTAGGGTTTTATCAGCGTAATCTCACTTGTTCAGTTAAAAATGATATAATTCCTTTGTGCATACTAAATAGTGAGTGTGAGAAGATGTAGCTTACACTCAAGGTTTTGTGTGATTCTTCAAATACTTACAGAACAATTCAAGTTGAGGTTTATTACTTTCAGCTGCTTCTGTTATTCAACTTGTGAGCACATCAGCTAGTGCCACATGAGAATTTTATCAGCTGTATTGCCTGTAAAGAGAGAGAAAGAGAGGAGCCAGAATTCAGATTTAGAAGTATGATTTTTAGAGAAGCCTCTAGTTTTCAAATGCAGTGTTGAAAATAGTTTATGAAGCAATCTTAGGCTCTATGACTTCATATGAAATGTCAGCTACTGTGAGGTGGTCTGTTTCCTTGACAATTGAAGGGTTATTTTGAGATTTTTTTAATTATACATTTATATACATGTCGTCCAAGATCACTAGAAATTGTGTCGCAACTAACCCCATCAGCGGAAAGAAGGATCAGTTTGTCATAATTTCATTGTCAGCTTTTTGCAGCAGACGTGACATTTCCTGGGAGTATGTTGTCATTCCCTGCTCGTTGCATATGCAACTGTGATAAAGAGATGCTAGAGGACTACACTGAGATTATGGATTGGGTAGGTTATACTGTCAGATAGATGTTGTCTCCCAGGTTATTTTAATTTAAATCTAGTTTTGTCCGTCTTTGTGCAGGCTCTTCGCCAGAACCCTTCTTGTGAAAGGCTGTTGCAAGAAGTGCTGTTACTGCTTGGTCTGAGATGCAGTAAAAGAGGTTCTAAGGAATACAGGCCTTGGAGATCTTTACTACAGAAATTTCTATTTGCAAGAAACGGTATCTTAGTCCTGTCTGAAAGACCAGACACTGAACAATTGCATATACTGAATGTTCAGAACATAAAGCTTCATGTGCATTATTTCAGGTTTAGGCTTGGTTCAAGACTTCCATTTTTCTAATCTGTCTGAATAAGTAATTTATTTCCATGTTGCCATCTGCCCAGGTTCGTGGGAAATACTTAATAATCCAAGAAGGATCAGAGCACTGCTTGTATACGGTACTGACTTTTTCAGTCTGTCACACGGTTTGCATAAAATGCCTAAGTGTATCATTATAGCTACAAGATTAGCTAATCAGGAATAGACTTATATTAGCAAGTTCTGAAATGTTTCCTCTGCTTTTTCTGTGTCTATCTGGCCCTGAGGTAACTACAAAATATGGATTTTTGGTCTCGTGTCATTCGTAGTTCACAGGAACTAGGAAATGTTCTATGACAGCAATAGCTTACATCAGAATAGGTTTGAGACTTGTGACTAAAGGCAGTGATACCAAACCCAGCTAGAGGAGTGCTCACCTCATTAGTCCTTTTGTCTTCTTGTAGTTATGTATTTCTGTTTGTCAGATTGGGAAGCACCTGTGGTTATGGACATATCACTGTACTACTCTGGAAGGTTATCTGGGTAAGCCTATGCTCTCTGGTATTGCAGCATTGACAGGATTGCTTCAGTCTGACAGTTCCCAAGCGCTCTGTTAGAAGATTATTCTTATAATAGATCTGTTCCTTTCCAAGTAAAATGCCATGTTTACAGTTTCTGTTGAAAAGCAGACATTGGCTGGGTTATTTGATGGATGCCACTTATCTTCAATAGAATCATTAGTGGAATTCAATGGACATTATGATCAGTGGAACTGTGAGACAAGACTAGTCCTTGACTTAAGAGTTTTGCTTTGATAATGACAGCTCAAGCAGAAGGACTCGTAATATACTTAGTTGACTAATCATGTTCCTGAGGAACAAGTACCTCCTTTGTGACTGGACATTGCTGTAGTTCAGAGTCTGGATGTTGCAAGTTCTGCCATACAGTTTATATAGTAATTTTCAGTCTTCTGTCCAGAATTGTTGGTGGTTTTTTAAGAGCTTGATACGTTTCTGTGGTCATAAAAGCTAATGCAATAAAAAGGACTATTGAGCTGTCATCTGGCCCCATTCTGATGTGCTTTGCCTCACTTATGGTGTACCCTACGTGGAGAACAGACAGTTGATAGCTTGAGAAAAGCAGAGGTTTTAATTATATTTGGCCAATGGGGAGCACAGTTACTTTCATAACAATAACTAATTGAATAAATAAGTCTCTTGATATGTGATGTAACTTACTGACAGTCAAGGCTCATCCTACCAGAGCCCAAACAATATCACCTGTCCATGTAAAGTTATTCCAGTATCCCAAATGTGCAAGTAATCCAGTCATATATCTAGAGTATTTTACATCTGATTTACCTACTAGATCTGATAGTGTGGTAGAATGATATGTCAAGAGGTAATACACTAGTGCAGCTGTGATTTCTTGTTTCTACCATCCTGAAGAGACTGCAATTTGCCAGACTCTATTCCATCAAGTCTTCAAAAAGAGCATGCTTACTTACCTGACAGTGATTCTGATCCTTGAGGATGTTTATCATCTTTAGGAATCCTACCACCCCCCTCCCAAACCTGTTTTGGAAGTTTTCAGCTAACACAGGCTTTCAGACGTGAGGAGAATTGGGTGTAGCTGAAGTCATTCTTCCTTTTATGCCGTATGGGATTACGAGGATTCATGCAGCATATGCAGAGCTGCAACAGCTGTTGCTGTTCAAAAGAGTTCTGAGTTCACATGCGAAACACCTGTATGCCCTCTACAAGTTCTGTAATGACTGCTGTGTTTTAAGAAAAGTATCTGTTTTTTATGTATTGAGCTTCACTACCGTAAATACTGTTTTGGGTTAATGAGATATGACTTTTTCTCACAAGTATTTTACTAACTTCTAATGTTTATAACATTATTGAAAATCAGGTTGTATACAACTCTTTACTGTAAAACATATCAGTCTTATGGTATTTTGGATAACCATGTTGCCTTTTTTTCAAGTAAAATAGCAAAATTATTTCTTGAAATGCATTAGAAGGATGACAGACCTCTTCAACCCATTATACAAATATTAATTCCTTGTTGTCTCAAACTCTGAGGAAAATGCCTTGCATTATTTTTCATCATGGATTTTGCAAAACTGGAAACGGAATAGATTAAAGGACCATCTCAGGATTTGGGAAATTTTACTTTTGTATCTGGGTTTCAAGTTGAATGTCCTCCACTTGGATAAATGCGTGTTCTTGTTATAAGTTGACTTTTATCTAATATGGATGCAATTATTAGGTCTCAAACAAGAGCATTTGTATTTCAGGGAAAGGAAGCAGGTTTTTTATTCTTCCTTTCTCTGTGTGTTAAAGGATGCTTTTTGCACAGCACCTCTTTTGCTACATCTGCTCTTTTCCCACATTAGATGCATAGTGAGAGAGTCGGTGACATGTGAAGGAGGAGAGGGAGTTAACAGGATTGATGTATTCATGTGAGAAAGTACTTGTGATGTAAGAGAAGTGGGACATGCACACACACACAGAGGCTAAGTAGAAAAAGCTGACCAGATTTTTAGGTTGACTGGATGCTATCCATTTTCCAGTGATTTTGGAAACATTAACAAAAGAAATCTGGCTACAAGTCCTTCTGGATACTCATAATAATAATGAGTTTCAGGGAAGTTAGATAAAGAAAATATTGACTGTTTTGAGAAATACGTCTCAATTCAAGTTTGACTTCTGTTTAATTTCATGAAAACCCTTTTTACTTGCTGTTGCAGCATCAGTGAGTATTAGAGCATCATTTTGTCAGCAGAAAGTTGTTTTTCTGGAAACAGCCATTAAGGAGTCACGCACTGGTCTGCACTGGATTCTATGGGCAAAGCCACTGACCGTTAATGAGCTCTGTCTGGTAGCCAGGAAAGCAGTAGGGAATGGAAAATACCAGTATCAAAAGAGAACCAGGAAAAAGGGGGCAGGCTGCTTTTTAAAGGTATGCTTTCTATGTCTAAAAAAAAAAAATGGTTTAAAACCAATTTAAATACTTAGAGCTTCACTTTTTTTTCGCCTCAAGGACAATGACTGAAACTTGATAAAGTCATGAGAGCAAAAGATACTGAAAGATGGAATCATGTTTAGGTGTTTGGGAGGTGCAGAAGGATTTCCATGAATCTGACATGCTTAACAATAATGTATGTGCATGGATGTTTGACTGGTTCCTTTACAGATAATTTATATTTACTTTAGTCTTCGAAAGGTCCCTCTCTAAGATAGCAAAACAGAGATGGAGAGGCAACATGTGACGTGTGCCCTAGTGGAATACAGGAAGCCTCCCATCTTCCTTTCCTTTTTTGCCTCTAAAGAAAGTTCTTTTTCACCAAAAGTCATATGAATGCAGTGAAAGGAAGAGAGATGGGTTGGGTTGGGTTAAGTAGAGTTTCATGTTCAAGTACGCTATATGTGCATGATGCAAGTGAGCTGGCTAGATAGAAGCAAGTGCCTTTCCTTCCTTATTCTGTTTATTGTCAAGGACAGTTGTACTATAGAGGCTCACCTCCGAAGGAGGTGTTGGAAATGATCAACTGTATTCTTGAAGAGTGTAATTACAGAGATTTTTTTAATATAGAAAATATCTGCTGATCAGACCTGGTTAGGCTTGCAAATGCACGTTATCCTAGAGTGGGATTCGTAACGGATAATGAAGTTGTTTCTGTAGGTCTGTAGTATCTGCTGGTCTTTTCAGCTCCAGTGGAGAATGATTGAGATAGTTAAGAGGAAATGTAAGAAAGCGTTCAGTTGTTCTTTTTTAAATGAACCTCCAGAAAGAACACTTCCTCCTAATTCTCAGTTGTTACTTGACTTTGTTTATCCCTATTATTAAAAATTGTAGCTGTTTTTGAAGATGTACTAAAGCAAGATCCTATTCCTGTTACCCACTTAAACTCCTTTTCCAATTCTGCCATGCTCATGGCTTCAGCGTTTTGTTATAAAGGTTTGGTGGGGGAGTATATCATATGATTTTTTTCCTTATTCATTGCATTATTATTAATATCTACATTATAAGATACTGACATTCATGTGGGCTTTACAGGATGTAATTTAAAGCTTGCGAAGTTTTATTGTTGGCAGTTCAAACCACTGTGCTTTCTTTGTGGTGTATCCTGTTTTCCATTTGGTTCCTCAAGCATTCCAAGAAACCTGATCTTGTTTCTTATGTGCAGATTTTGAAATGAAGTTTTATACCTATGTGGCAAAGCCAAGAGTATCACAGTAATACCGTAATGTTGGTACATCAGAAATCTTAAAATTTGCATTTGGAGCCTCAAATCTCTCTCCTGACAAGCTAACAGTTCTAATGATCAGTCAGAGAATTAATGCATTGTGACAACCTCACTGTTTGCTTTTTAGCCTGTGTTTAAAATAATGATTTCTGTTGCTGCTTTCTAGCTTAACAAATGGCGGCACAGTGTGTGACAAAGGTGGAGCTGACTATTGCCTGCACCAATCTCTTGGATAAAGATGTTGGTTCCAAGTCAGACCCGCTGTGTGTGCTTCTCCAGAACACGAGTGGTCAGCAGTGGTATGAGGTACAGTGTGAATCTGCTAAAAACAGTCTAACTTGTTGGACCTTTTAAAACACTAGAGCATATGATTTCATTAAAATGTTTTAATTATGTGCCAGCACCTCTGAATACTTTTCATTAGATTATGTCTATAATAGTTCTACAGGTAGCACACTAATAATAGTTTTCTAATAAATACTTACACCTGTCTGATTTTAGCACTGTTCCCCCAGCCATGTGTGGACGAACAGAAGAAGCCTTCCAAGTGCTTTAATGTGCTTTCATAAATACAGTACTCCAAAACTAGGGTCTTATCGTGGATTTGGCAATATACCATTTTTATGTTGGTCTTCCCTATGCAGGAATATATAATCCTTACAGAGAGCACAGAAAAACAGGTCCTCAAATATCTCTGACTTGCAGCAGTGGGTTTTGTAATATAATGTGGTTATTTATATTTGATGAAAGGTTTGTAGGAAGGATATGGCTTATGGCTTTATACTTTACACTAAGAAGAAATTTTGAAAGTCTTTAATAATGTGTTATTTGATTTGAGTGCTTGTTTAGTTGGTGAAGTACTGGATAAAGTGATATCTTTCTAACTGCAGGTTGATCGCACAGAAAGAGTTAAGAATTCCTTGAACCCAAAGTTTGCCAAGAAATTCCTAATTGATTACTATTTTGAACTTGTTCAGAAACTTAAATTTGGAATATATGACATCGATAACAAAACCTTTGATCTGAGTGATGATGACTTCTTAGGAGAATTTGAATGTACACTGGGACAAGTAAGTATGCAGATGATTTCCCTTAGAATTAAGAAAACATAAGTTAGTGCAAATCATTAACCACTTTTACCTTAAATTTATCACTATATTCCTGTGTAGTTGGGGTACTGTGAAGTTGAATAGGATTCCCTTCATTTGTTTTTCTTCAAGCCTCAGTTCAGTGTATATACATTTTATTTGCAACAGGTCTTGAGATGATGCCCTGAAATGTACTCTAGAATGGTGACTGTCCAGATTGCTGTAAGTGGACTGTCAATGAGCACAAAGTAGTAATTGCTGTTTATTTGCTCTAATACTAAAATTCTTAATCTTTTGTGCTCCATAGAAAGAGAATTGGTGTATAGCAACGTAAGAGTGTTCACAAGAGCCATCTTAATGTTGTAATTTGCTTTCCACTCAAGGCAAGCAGTGATTCTCATTCTGCCTACTGTTGATTTCAAATTGTCATTTCCCTGTCAAATTCTGCTATTGGTGCTATCACAATCAAGCAGCTCCTTTTTAACTTGTTCTTTCTAATAGATTCTTTGAAGGCACTTCTTCTCAGGAGAGTCTTGGGATTTTTCCTCCCCTATGTCTAAAGCATTATGAAGATGGAGGCATTATGAAATGAAATTCAGTAACAATTTAAAATTAATTGTTCCTTTTTAAAGTAAAGAAGGACCTGTAGAATGAGTGGACACACTTCTGAGAAAGCATTGCCTGGAGAGGATAAAAAAAATCGACTAGAAACACTGCAGGGGGAGGCTGATGTTTGTTTGCATGATAAACGTGTTTATAAATCTGTTTGCTGAAGCTGTTTATGAAACATGGCTTGCATGTGTTTGAATGGTATGTGTGAAAGACTTCAGAACAATTTGAGATTGGAACTTAAGATTATTATCTTTGTCCATGTATGTGTATCATGTTACTACAAGACTTTTACTTTCATATTACTCCTGACCTGTATGTGTTCATCTGCATATGTATTTTAAAATTTTGAAGTGTATCGAGTATTACCTATTTATTTATAGGAGATCATGGGAAGTAAATGTAATGCTGCCTTCTTCATGATGAAGGAAAAATTCCTAAAGTGAAAATATCTCACTATCTCATTTAATTCCTTTGAAAATCTATTAAATTGCACTAATAATGCTTGATACTCAAATTTTGTCTTGGCAGATAGTTTCTAGCAGGACTGTAACAAAACCATTAGTACTTAAAAATGGCAGACCTGCTGGAAGAGGAAGTATTATGGTAAGACAATTAAGACAATAAATCTCTTCAACATTTATCCTTCAATGTTTTTGTGGGGTTTCTTAAGTTAGTTAGTAGCTTGAACACAGCGTGTCTAATCTACAGTACTATAAAAAAGTATCTTAAAGCATTTTTTTTGCACTAATTGTGCACTAATATTTCTTTATCATCCAAAAGGAGAGCAGCCCGCCTTTTGCATCCAGAAGTCTCATTGCATCCATCAAAATAATTAGGGCATCTGATGTGCTACTGTTTGGGCAGTGTCTTTAATTGTCAGTGTCATCATCTAGTGAATCCCCATGTCAAATCAAATTGTTTCTCCCTCCCTCCACCCCATTTCTTAATTTCTTAATTTCATTTGTGAGCAAATATGAATTTTTTTAATGGACCTGTGATAAGTGTTGTGAGTATGAGAAAACTATGTAGTTCCTGAATACAAAATAAGTAATTTATTTTGTTTGCCTATCTAGATTACAGCAGAAGAGGTGAAGGATAACAGGGTGGTTGTATTGGAAGTAGAAGCAAGGAAACTGGACAATAAGGTATTTAAGTGATTGCCTTTTCTTTGATAAAGTACTAAAATCAGAATCTTGTCCAAACAGGAAACATTAAAATGTTCTTTCTTATTGGACCACTCAGTGGATAAGGAGTTGGCTTGATGGTCACACTCAAAGAGTTACAGTCAACGGCTCGATGTCCAAGTGGACACCAGTGACGAGTGGCGTTCCTCAGGAGTCAGTATTGGGACCGGCCCTGTTTAACATCTTTGTTGGCGATATGGACAGTGGGATTGAGTTGCCCTCAGCAAGTTTGCAGACAACACCAAGCTGTGTGGTGCGGTCGACACTCTGAAGGGAAGGGATGCCATCCAGAGGGATCTTGACAGGCTTGAGAGCTGGGCCTGTCTGAACCGCATGAAGTTCAATAAGGCCAAGTGCAAGGTCCTGCATGTGGGTCAAGGCAATCCAAGCACAAATACAGGCTGGGCCGAGAATAGATTGAGAGCAGCCCTGAGGAGAAGGACTTGGGGGTGATGGTTGACGAGAAGCTCAACATGAGCCAGCAATGTGCGATTACAGCCCAGAAGGCCAACCATATCCTGGGCTGCATCAAAAGCAGCATGGCCAGCAGGCTGAGGGAGGTGGTTCTGCCCCTCTACTCCTCTCTTGTGAGACCCCACCTGGAGTACTGCGTCCAGCTCTGGGGCCCCAAACATAAGAAGGACATGGAGCTGTTAGAACGAGTCCAGAGGAGGGCCACGAAGATGATGAGAGGGCTGGAGCACCTCTCCTATGAAGAGAGGCTGAGAGCGTTGGGGCTGTTCAGCCTGGAGAAGAGAAGGCTCCAAAGAGACCTTCTAGCAACCTTCTAGTACCTGAAGGGGGCCTCCAGGAAAGCGGGAGAGGGACTTTTTACAAGGGCAAGTAGTGACAGGACGAGGGGGAATGGTTTTAAACTGAAGGAGGGTAGATTTAGATTAGATATGAGGAAGAAATTCTTTCCTGTGAGGGTAGTGAGACACTGGAACAGGTTGCCCAGAGAAGCTGTGGCTGCCCCCTCCCTGGCAGTGTTTAAGGCCAGGCTGGATGGGGCTCTGAGCAACCTGGTCTAGTGGAAAGGTGTCCCTGCCTGTGGCAGGGGTGTTGGAACTAGATGATCTTTAAGGTCCCTTCCAACCCAAAGCATTCTATGATTCAATGATTTTTTGCTGAAAGAATTAAATCCATTAGGATTTTCCTTACACTAAAAAAGAAGTTGAAGAAAGATTGCTTCAGAGTAACTTCATTGACTGTTTTGAAATGAATTATCACTTATTTCTAAATAAGACAAGTGCATTGCAGGGATATTCCATGAATAGCATGCTTCCATTTAGATGTAAATCTTTACATTTAATTATAAAGATAAGGGAGTTTTGGTATTTCCATTGGTTTGAATAGTTGTATAAATGATTACCTGTTAGCTCGCTCAAATAAATGCTAAAGAGTGTACTTGGAGTGTAGAAATCTGTTATGTTAAATATTTTGAGGCTGGCTAAAAATACTGTAGAAAGACATTGAAAAACAAAATTAAAAAAAATAATAGAAAAAAATATTATTTTTCCAAGTCAATTTAATGATACTTTTTTGAACTGGATGAAATCCTTAGTTTCCTAACTATCCATCATAGTGCTTATTAGTATAAATATTCTTTTGCTTGAACTGTCAGGTATTTCATATATGGACACTGCAGAACTTTTATCCTGCATTGACAGACATGCCCTGTTTTCTTCCTCTCTTTCACAGGTGGTAATATAATCAGACTTGGATTTCTTCATCTAAAGCTTCTGTTCTCTGAATATTTAGTTTACTTTTTGTTAATCTAAGTGTGTTTTAACTAGCATTTAATGGCATTCATGCCACAGGCTGTTCTGGGATAATTACATGTTCTTTAAATACAGGATTTTTTTGGAAAGTCAGATCCTTATCTGGAATTCCACAAGCAGACTGGAGATGGAAACTGGGTGATGGTTCACAGAACAGAGGTAGGATATTTTCAGTTAACAACCAGAGATTAAGATTATTTGATTTCCACTATATCACAGCACTAGACGTACAGTGCCTTACAAAAAGGAGAGAATGGTCTGGTAGTTGACATGCAGACCAGTTAGAAATCACCTCAGCACTTCCACTGATTATCTGATAGGACAGGAAGTCTACCTTACTCTGGTTCTGGTTTATGCTATCCTATTTTAAAGGAAAATACTTTTTTTTTTTTAAACTTTCTGCCATCTAGAAGAAAACAAGTGTTTTGAAAAGGTACTGCATGCTGACACAGGGACATCTGTCTCAGTGCTGCTCCGAGGTTAGAACTTGGGCATTTGTGTGACTGTGCTGTTCTTATGTCAGTGTCACCTAGCTGTACCATTTACTAATGAAAGTAATTATACCGAACACTTGCATAGCAAGGGCAAGCCAAAGATACTGCCCAGTGAGGGAAAAACGTGACTCAGCAGCAGCAGCAGCCTTCCACCCAGGTGAAGGTGCAGAGTTCCTGTGGCAGCAAGTCAGAGGGTAGGAGTAGGTTCAAAATGTCTCGCTGTAGTGGAAGTTCAGGCCTTAGTCACAACTGAGGTTTTGAAGTGGTGACCATAGTAATTTTGAAACACGAATGTTGAAGAAGTATAAATCCTTTTTGTGTCAGATGTGTAAAAATAGTTTCTCTTATGAGGTGGTTCTTCTGCATAAAAGGTATCTTTTCCATGAGGATTTCAGTCATCTTCAATTTCAGTAATGAATCCAGAATTTGCTGTTCCTGGCTAGAACTGTCTGGAGGATTCATTCTTTATGTTACAGATTTTTTAAAACCTTTCTATGTTACTATTACTTACTATTTGCATTTTCAAAAGAGAGATTTGTTTCTCTGCACTCCTACAGTGCTGGAAGTATAAGTATTACTATTATTAGGTATTATTAATAAAGTATTGCTTGTTGTGTGTAGTTTCTTGTGCTTTCTAAGATCATTATTTGGTGTATTGGGTATATTACAGATACTTTCCAGTCGACATATTCTGCACGTTCTTCAGTATTATTCTTAAATATCACTTATTTAGTGATACTCAGCTTGAGAGACTGTATGCAGTAGGGTGTCTCTTTATCCTCATGCACTATTTCTGCTTAACTATACCATGAATTTCTTGAGGGAACATCAGTAAGTGGCATTTCAGAATAACTATATGCAGGAGTGAGTTGTGATCTCCAGAGCAATGATGTATTCAGAAATTCCAATGTAATCTTTTTCCATATTTTTTTGGTAAGTCATGCTTTTATATATGTTTGTGTGTATGTATATATGTGTTCTTATTAAAAAAAAAAAAAAAACAACAGTATCAATATTTATGTAATGACAAATTCAGATTTTTGCAGTGTAGTAGTTGAATGATATAGTAGATCACAGTGCAGTCTGGAAAAATATGGAGTTGAAAGATACCACCTCTTTTGGACAATAGTATTGTATGTTAGGAATGTTTAGTTTGTTTGTATCCTATATGTTAGGATTTGGATTGCAGGAAGTGATAGACAGCAGCATTAGTCTACTGTTTTTGCTTACAAAAATCGTGGCATGAAGGTATCACCAATTACAATGACTACTTTCCACTCTCGTGAACAATACTATTCTGGCTTTTTTTTTTTTTAACAGGTTATCAAAAACAACCTGAATCCTGTTTGGAGGCCCTTTAAGGTCTCTCTCAATTCTCTGTGTTACAGTGATATGGATAAGTCAATCAAGGTAGTGTATATGAAATGTATGTATGAATCAATGCATTAAAAAAAAAGTAGGATATGTAATAAATGGAAGATGTGTATTCTAGTTATTGCCTCTTTTTGTTTCTTATTCTTATTTGAAAGTCACAGAGATACATGCATGTTGTAGGAAAAAAAAATCTCACATTTGTGATGCATTATCTGATAAAAGTTGGCCTTTGAAAGTCTGGGGAACCTGTTGAACATAAGCAGCTTTGAAATGTCCAATTCAGTTTCTTATTTAGGTCATACAGTTTTAGTGTTGCATCAGCCAACATTGGTGGTGTTAAGATATTGTATAGTGAAAGATTATGTGGTAAAGGCTGCAGTATGCTTTGCTCTACATTATGGATCTTGTAATACTTTGTTACTGGTGCAAAAGTGAATATTTATGAAATCTTAATACACTACCTGATACAATTAATTACATGTAATATACTAGCTGAGGTGACAGGTGTGGACCAGATGTATCTTGTGGTAACCAGATGTAGCAACTCTTCTCCTGAGATGAAACTTTCTGTCAGAAAGTCCACCAAATCTGGGAAGTGATAATTTTACCAGGACTGATCTTTAATTCTTTGTATCTTCAGATCTTATCTTGAATAAGTTATGTTTAACTTCTGAATGTTTTTCTTCAGGAATTCCCTTTAGGGGAAGCTAAACAACCAATCAAAATGCCATTTATAAGCTATTATGAACATGTTAGGAACCTGATGTTTTAGCATTTGGGGAAAAAAAAAAAAAAGTGAAACAAACCACTATACTTACCATCCTTCCTCTGGGAAGGAAAAATGAGAGCATGATCTGCATGTGACAGGTATTAGTCATATGACTTGAGGCAGTCCTGGAAAATGCTTAACAGCCACAGGGATCTGGGTGTTACATGCACCTGTGTAGATTTAAATACATAATTATAGAGCAGACTAATGGACAACTTTACAAGCCCAGAACCTGCTTCCCTTGTTGCTTCTGTGTTTTTTCCCTTCTCATTCCTTTCTGCTTCCCTTTTCCCCAAAATAGCTGTGACAGCTCTTACATTTCCTTATACTGGAAATATATTTATCTTTTTCAGTAAACAGCCGT
Source organism: Nyctibius grandis (assembly GCF_013368605.1). Classification (NCBI taxonomy): domain Eukaryota; kingdom Metazoa; phylum Chordata; class Aves; order Nyctibiiformes; family Nyctibiidae; genus Nyctibius; species Nyctibius grandis. The sequence continues at coordinate 83,833,398 of NC_090660.1, forward strand.
ACTAAAACTTAGACCATTGATTAAAATATAGTTACTAAGATGGAGTTATTCTCAGCTCTATCATCATTTTAATGAAGTCTGTTCTTTGGAATCTTACCTGAGAAGTGTAGGTTTATTTCCAGAGGAAATAGATTTTACTTGGAATTGTTATAGACTTGCAGACAGACAGTAGAATTATGTCTTGTCTTAGAAATCTGGGAGCTCTCACTTCAAACATAAAAATGCAGACAGAATTGTATTATAATGTTGTTGAAGGATTAAATAATACTTTTAACACTTTTATACACGCACAGTTCATACGTAATGGGCTATTTGTCATAGTAAGTAAAACCACCATTTTTCCATGATGAGTGGCTTTTCACCTATTTAATGACTTAGTTTGTGTATTCCCAGCAATGCACAAACCAAGTTGATTCTTTTGTCGTCTTTATTCTTTATTGTTATATTCCATGTGAATGTGTTTGCAGTCAGTGAAGTTTTTTCTGTGTTGAGAATGTGAGCCTTTCATCTGGAGCAAGCATGCCTAGTTGTGCTGGGGACAATATGTGTGCAATTTTATCACATGGTTCCCTAGCGCTGTTTCGTGTCCAGGAGAGCATACATGGAACAAATGAAGTATTTCTGTCTTGCCTGGAGTAAGTTTTGAAAATTAGCTTAGATGGGTCAAATATATCAAGCAAGGCAAACTTTAATTCTTTTAAAAGAAAAAATAAATAACTGTGCTAACTGTGAACAGGTATCATAACTTTTGGCTCAGGAAATGTCTTCAGTTTTAAATTTCAGGTACTGAAGCACTTAGCTGAGTATTTGATTGGCTTAATTTATGGTGTTCAAAAGAATTTTTACACGGCATCTGCCATGAACATTAATCTGTTGGTACTGTGGCTGCTTGTACGAGATTTAAGTTGCTATTCAGTGCATGTGCATGGATTTCATTTATTTATTAGTGCATTCAAAATGTTTTAGGAGTAGTGCAAACCGCAACACAGAAGCATGTTCTGCACAGTGTAGAACTTGCAATCAGCGCATTGTATTTTGTAATTCAGCATTATTGTTTGTTTTCAGAAAGTTAATTCCTCTCAGAACCTCAAGTGTGTGTTGAAGTTGTTTGCTTTACTTTGTTACTCTTAAATGAAGTGGCCAAGTAATCAACTAAATTGTTTCTTGAATATAACATGGGATTTTTTCAGTCTGGAAAGATGGACGTGAAAATAGCTGTTCAGTTTAAGCCATAGATATTCAGAAAATTTTTTCTTGAGATTTATGTTTTGATTCCAAATCATGGGGGATTCCTGCTTTGACTCTTGACTTAGTGTTGGTATTATTCGTAATTATAATAATTATTATTATTTTAATTTGTTTTTCTGTGATTTGATTAAGTTAGCTAGCTTCTCTGTGTTGCTAAACTGAAATAAAATATCAGAAGTGGATGGAATTACATATGCTATTGTAGATAAATACCCAGCTTTTTACCTAGAGAGGCAGTTGGGGCACACTGATAAGTTGGGTTTTTAAAAAATAAAAACTTTAGACACTAGAAGGTTAAAGTGACAGTGGTAAAATAATCACTCTCACTCAAACTGATAGGTTCTCAAACAAAATGTCTATTTTTCACTTGTTCTGCCTTCTTTGGTGGGTTGGGTTGTAAAAAGATGAATTCATTGGATAGTAAAACTTAGCATTAAACATTGAATACAGGAAAAGAGGGATTTTTAGTTGACATTCAGATCTGTGAAGTGTGGATCATAGTGACTGTTTAAATTTGCTAATCTTAAAAAAAAAAAAAAAATCAAGTTTTGTTTCTAGATTTAGGGCTGAACCTTCATCTACTTATAAATTCTGAGTTATCCTGAAAATTAATAAAGTAATATAAAAGTATTAATACAACTCTCATGTAAGTCGCTGAATAACTGATTTACTAAATTTTTAGTTTTTCAGAGGTATTAAGGAAATTTAACTAAGTCTTTTAATCCATGGTGATAGTAAAAAAATCCTACAGATTGTTTTACTACTCTTCCTGACACCCCCTCACTCCCAAAAGGTAGTTCAATATAATTGATGTTACCCACTCATGTGGGACCTGATGCTGCTTAGTATTCTTGTCTCTCCTTCACTTCAGCAGAAGATAGCCTTTTATGAGGACATAACCCGGTGGATAGATGATGGTAAAGCTGTGGATGTGGTCTGTCTTGATTTCAGTAAAGCGTTTGACATGGTCTCCCACAGCATCCTCGCAGCTAAACTGAGGAAGTGTGGTCTGGATGATCGGGTAGTGAGGTGGATTGTGAACTGGCTGAAGGAAAGGAGCCAGAGAGTGGTGGTCAATGGGACAGAGTCCAGTTGGAGGCCTGTGTCTAGTGGAGTCCCTCAAGGGTCGGTACTGGGACCAGTACCATTCAAAATATTCATTAATGACTTGGATGAGGGAATAGAGTGCACTGTCAGCAAGTTCGCTGATGACACCAAACTGGGAGGAGTGGCTGACACAACGGAAGGCTGCGCAGCCATTCAGAGGGACCTAGACAGGCTGGAGAGTTGGGCGGGGAGAAATTTAATGAAATATAACAAGGGCAAGTGTAGAGTCCTGCATCTGGGCAAGAACAACCCCAGGTATGAGTACAAGTTGGGGGCAGACCTGTTGGAGAGCAGCGTAGGGGAAAGGGACCTGGGGGTCCTAGTGGACAACAGGATGACCATGAGCCAGCAATGTGCCCTTGTGGCTAAGAAGGCCAATGGCATCCTGGGGTGTATTAGAAGGGGTATGGTTAGCAGGTCGAGAGAGGTTCTCCTCCCCCTCTACTCTGCCCTGGTGAGGCCGCATCTGGAATATTGTGTCCAGTTCTGGGCCCCTCAGTTCAAGAAGGACAGGGAACTGCTAGAGAGAGTCCAGCGCAGAGCCACGAAGATGATTAAGAGGGTGGAACATCTCCCTTATGAGGAGAGGCTGAGGGAGCTGGGTCTCTTTAGCTTAGAGAAGAGGAGAGTGAGAGTGACCTCATTAATGTTTATAAATATGTAAAGGGCAAGTGTCATGAGGATGAAGCCAGGCTCTTCTCAGTGACATCCCTTGACAGGACAAGGGGCAATGGGTGCAAGCTGGAGCACAGGAGGTTCCACTTAAATTTGAGGAAAAACTTCTTTACGGTGAGGGTGACCGAACACTGGAACAGGCTGCCCAGAGAGGTTGTGGAGTCTCCTTCTCTGGAGACATTCAAAACCCACCTGGACGCGTTCCTGTGTGATATGGTCTAGGTAATCCTGCTCCGGCAGGGGGATTGGACTAGATGATCTTTTGAGGTCCCTTCCAATCCCTAACATTCTGTGATTCTGTGAAGATCTGATCTGAAACTGGGTATATTGGCTTTTACCCAATCTTAATCTGTAATTTTTAGATGCCACTCTATGTTGTTCTAAGACTGCGATGTGAGAAAAACTCCATGATATAAGAGACTTAGGAATGTTTTGGATGTTCAGGTTTGCCTGAACTAGAAATGCCATGCAGTGTTTATTGCTTTTGTAGGGCCATTTCTGTCACTAACATTGAATAATGCTTCATTTTAGGTTGAGTGTTATGACTATGATAGTGATGGGTCTCATGATCTCATAGGAAGTTTTCAAACAACGATGTCAAAACTGAAGGAAGCGTCTCGGTCCTCACCTGTAAGTCTTACATAGTCTAAACTGCCTGTGTGTTTTTAATAAGCTGTTTTAGTCATTTTGGAGCAAAACTTACATCACTTGACTTGCAGATGGGGAAGCTGTGTACTGTAGTTGAGGCTGACTCAGCATTTACATTATGCACCCGCTTTCCTAGGGTTAATATCTTGGTTACAGTTTTTAGTACTACATATCCAAATACCCAACCATCAGCACAAATGAATTTCACTAATCATAAAAACACAGAAATAAAAAAATTTAGAGTGTCAAAGACAGAATGCAGTACAAATGTCACTGCAGTTAAAAGGCCAAAGCTTGTAGTATTTTTTTTCAGATTTTACTCAAACCTTTATTTCAACTGTGGCACTTACCAACTATCATGCATATTTTAGTGAATACGAAAAAATTCAACATTTATGACACTGCACAAAATTGTAATTAAATGTGTTACATGAGGTGGCTCTTCTTTAAAGTGAACTTACCCTCCTGTTTGCACGAACTATATTAATTTGCAAACCTTTTAATAGACAAGGTTTACATTTTGAAGAAGAAAGATGGCATAGCAACCTGAACATAAAAGTCTTTATTTTATGGACATGTATGGCGTCAAAATATTTTACCATCTTTTCCTTTATTTCTGTAAAACCTCCAGAATTGTTTCTGCATTAATAATAATAGGATATATTAAGTGCCTCCTTGTACTTTTCCAATATCGAGTGTTTCATTTGTACTAAATTCTTCAGAGCTGTTGAATGTGAAGAATCAACCTTGACTAGTGGTTTTTGATTGTTGCTTTGTGCCCTGCCATCCTTTTCTTCTAGATACCTTTTCCTGAATTCATTTTGAATTAGGCATGGTTCAGTTTAATGCCTTTTAAGGTTTTATATTGTTTGTAACAGATTTTGAACTCGTATCGTACGTGTGTAATTCATATGCTGCCTAGTTGGAGCTCTTAGGTGTTTTTCTCATTTTTTCTAGATTTTCAGGGGCCAGATGGTGTCAGTTTAGCTTTCAATGCTGATAGTGATCCTTTTTTATCATTGTAATTAATGTGTGCAAAAAAAAAAAAACCAACGGGGGAGCAGGAGGAATTCATAAAATAATTTTTTCTGCTTTTTTAATGAAGATGTTATGGATCTTTTAACAAGATGTTTTTCTCCATTCATTTAAAAAAAAACAAAAAAAAACAAAAAACAACAGAAATTGCACTTTTGTTATAGTGCAGTATCATAAATTAAACAAACCTAGCAGGTTTGTATGTTCACATTTTCAAGCACATAGTTTTTGTAAGGACTGTGGTAGCAAGTTCCTGTGCAGTGTGAAGCCTGTTGTGTAAAGGCTCCTTGAGGATAAAATTACCTATATTCATTGCTCCCCTAGTAGCATAATAGGTGTAGTCTCTTTTGAATTTAAAGAAAAGGTATTTTAAGTTATAATCTGCCTGTGCTGGTTTTGGAAATCCTTTAAGGAAGTTGTTTTCATGAGAACTGTGGCTGTATCTCTTCTAAGTAACTTATTATTGCTGTGTCAGTAAGATGAAGTTAAGAGACAACACAAATAATGTGCTCGAGGTTTCCTCTACTTTTAAAAGGAACTAACCTATAATCCTCCATGGTCTGATTAATTTGATGTCTGTAAAATATTTCCAGTGCACATTGGAATTTGACTTTATATACTCCCAAGTGTGATCATTTGTTACTCCTGCAGTTCTGACATCAGCTGCACCTGTGGGAGATTTGGCACAACTTCTTTCAAGCTTACTTGAGGCAAGCGTGGGTGTGACTCTGTATCCTCAGTTGCTGAAGAAGCTGATCTTGTATGACTGGAGTGAATGGGTGGCTTTTCATTTTCTGGAGAATTGCTGATTTCTTTTTTCCGCCCAGCCCTTCCCTGAAGGTGTATCTTCTCACCAGGCATGCTGTTAGTGTGCTCTGGTTGGAGGATAATAAAATGTAGTTGAAAGATTGTACGTGCTATGTATCCCATGGCTGTTACTAGTGAGTACCTCACCAATTGACATAGTACAAAAACAAGTCCCTGAAAGACAATTTCCATCAAATAGAAGTGATGCTGGTGGTGAAATGTCCAAAAAATGAAGGTAAAGAAGCAGCATGTAGACTTCTCAGGTGATGACCTTGTTAGTGCATTTTTTCGCTTGAGATTAATTGCAAGATCACTTTTTAAAACTTAATTAACTTAAACCAAAGCAGCAGAAACCTGTTTTTCGCACTGAGCCAGAAGGCATTTATGTAACACCTCCTCAGACTATTTATGTACCAGACACGCTGCATTGTGCCATCATGACTGTATGATGGCAGGAGCTGCTTAACCTGGCTAGCTGTTGAGTGACGAAGCCTCAACAACTGATTTTGGAAAGCTTAAATGTATGCCTCGTTTCATACGTTACTGCCATGGCTGCTGGAAACAGTGATGCTTTGCCTGAATCACCGTGTCTTTACCAAAAAGGAAGTTGTTAACAGAATGCTCAGTGGTATAACAGTACAGAATTTCTTCATCTGGTTGAAGTACAGTTGTTTAAACAAACATTTTTGTAAGCTTTGGGGTAAGAGGATTTCTGTCTTGATAATGGGGTTTTTCTTGCTGATTTTGGGCAGGCTGGCTTTAATTTTGCTTGATAGTGAAACAAACTGCATTTTTAATATAAGCCCAAAGTATTAGTCCTAGAATAAAAAATTTTTAAATTTGTTGCATAAATTATATTTATAGTGCTTTTGTTGGATTTGTTTGCATTCATGCAGGTTGAATTTGAGTGTATCAATGAAAAGAAAAGACAGAAGAAAAAAAACTATAAAAACTCCGGCATTGTGAGCGTTAAGCACTGTGAGGTCAGTAATAGATTCTGGTATGACTCTTTGTTTTTAAGTGTTTAGGCATGACAACTCTCCTCTAGTATGCCTTCACCCTCAAACCGTAAGAAACTTTAAAATTTCTGAAAGTTCCAGACAGTAAATATTTAAGGGCTGTGATTCATATAAGGAGACAGATTGACAGCTGAATTACATGTCTGTCCTCCCCTGTCCCCTCACTTTCTCTTGAAGATGCCATCTATATGGCAAAGGTCACTTGCCAATTTGTAAGGCCATTCCTGAACCACTGCATTTCCCAACTCACTGTTTTATGGTGAATTAAAATCTGCTAAGTCTGTCATAATATGTTGTTTTGTAAATGATGGTGCTTTTGGAGCTGCTTTGTTATCTGCATTTTTAATTTTGTAAAAGGCCTGATTCTGATGCACTGCGTGTGTGATGGCACACGCTGTAAATATCCTCACTGCAGTGGGTGAGTGGGTGGGATATCTGTAGAGTAAAAGTAGTGCTTACCGCATGAAGTTCAACAAGGCCAAGTGCAAGGTCCTGCATGTGGGTCAGGGCAATCCCAAGCACAAATACAGGCTGGGCAGAGAATAGATTGAGAGCAGCCCTGAGAAGGACTTGGGGGTGATGGTTGACGAGAAGCTCAACATGAGCTGGCAGTGCGTGCTTGCAGCCCAGAAGGCCAACTGTATCCTGGGCTGCATCAAAAGAAGCGTGGCCAGCAGGTCGAGGGAGGTGATTCTGCCCCTTTACTCCGCTCTTGTGAGACCCCACCTGGAGTACTGCATTCAGCTCTGGGGCCCCAAACATAATAAGGACATGGAGCTGTTGGAGCGAGTCCAGAGGAGGTCCATGAAGATGATGAAAGGGCTGGAGCACCTCTCCTATGAAGAGAGGCTGAGAGGGTTGGGGCTGTTCAGCCTGGAGAAGAGAAGGCTCTGGGGAGATCTCATAGCAGCCTTCCAGTACCTGAAGGGGGCCTCCAGGAAAGCGTGAGAGGGACTTTTTACAAGGGCAAGTAGTGACTTGACAGGAGGGGGAATGGTTTTAAACTCAAAGAGGGTAGATTTAGATTGGATATTAGGAAGAAATTCTTTCCTGTGAGGGTAGTGAGACACTGGAACAGGTTGCCCAGAGAAGCTGTGGCTGCCCCCTCCCTGGCAGTGTTTAAGGCCAGGCTGGATGGGGCTCTGAGCAACCTGGTCTAGTGGAAAGGTGTCCCTGCCTGTGGCAGGGGTGTTGGAACTAGATGATCTTTAAGGTCCCTTCCAACCCAAACCATTCTATGATTCTATGCTTTGTATGGGTAAAGATAACAAATCTGGAACCTCAAAAGCTGCTGCAATAATACTTACTGGTTTTCTCCCATTAAAAAAAAAATCTTAATTTCTGTCTTTAACTTCTATTTTTAGATCATAGTAGAATGCACATTCCTTGATTACATCATGGGTGGCTGTCAGCTGAATTTCACAGTAAGTTAAATCATTTATATAAAGTAGCTTTTGTGTTTTGGAACAAACTGAAGTACATAATTGATTGCCTCTGCTCTTCATTTGATTATTGTGTGTTTTTTTTTTCTTTTTTGTTCTGTAGCATAGAGGGGGGAAGCCATTTTGCCAGGGTCCATCTAGTCTGTTTAGAAAAAATTATTTTCTTTGCTCATGGCACAAAGTTCAGAACCTGTAGTTAGGTTCATTAGGAACTAGCTGAGCTGTGTGGATGGAGACCAAGGAGAAATTTACAGTTCTCTGATTTACTTCTTTCATAAGGGCTCTTTTTTTTTTTTCTTCCCCTTTCCTCTGACCAAAGACTTCACTTTTGCCCTTGGTGGTTTTCAAGACCCTTTGCTTAATGAAAGGAACATACAGAAGCCATCATATGGGTTAGGACCCTTAAGGTACAGAATTCATGAACCAAATGCAGCACAAATAACAGTAAGATGTCTTCTCCCTGGTAATATGCCTCATCAGCAAAGCAGGGAAGACCCATTGAGGTCAGAGAAAGGACTATTTCTAGGCTTTTGTGGTGTCTGGCTAGTGATACTTCTGAGAGGAAAGATATGTATGGCAAGATACAGGATGAAATTAATTTAACAGCTGTTGAAGAGCTGCTGTGAATCGTAGCTGAAAGTAAACACAGTGAAAACCTGAGATGAAAGTCATTTCAGCCCTCTGAGAGATGCAGAGCTTCTGCTGGTTTTGTAGTGGTGGTGTTTTAAGAGTGTTAGTATTCCAAGAAACCTGCATCGAAGTATTGTGCCTGTTAGATTTGTAGATGTCCTGGTAACTACTGTTTAAAACTCTCATTATTTTCACTTTGACTTTGCCAGAGATAAGAAACAGAGATAAGAATTTTACCTCAAACAGTTATTTGACATAAATATTGCATTTGACAGGTGGGGATAGATTTTACAGGCTCCAATGGAGACCCTCGTTCTCCAGACTCTCTGCATTACCTCAGCCCTAATGGAGTTAATGAATACCTAACAGCTATTTGGTCTGTAGGAATGGTCATTCAGGATTATGATACGTAAGTTTTAGATTTTTATTTCAATCATTTTTAGAGATGCATAGATTTTTGTGGTAGTTTCTTCAGCCAGTGTTGAAGATGCCAGCAGATAACACACACACACACAGAATGTTAGGAATGAAACTTCTGACCTGAAATGCAGAGCTAAAAAAGACTCCATAATCACTGCATAATCACATAATCACAAGCAGAAGCTTGTGTTTACAGCAGACAAGCAAGGCTTTTCATCTGTGATGTAAAGAGCAGTGTTAATTTAAATAAATGCTTGCATTCTTGCCAGTTTGGTGTTTAAGACTGGTTTTGGTTCTAAAAATAATTACGGGGGGAACTTCCATTTAATTTTACCTCTTAATGCTTAATAAACAGCATTTTTAATGATCAAAGCAGCACTGATTAGCTAAGCTTACTGAACTATGACAGCTGTTAAAGGAAGGCACTCACTTAATTTTCTTTAAAATTGCTTTTTTAGAGATAAAATGTTTCCAGCCTTTGGATTTGGTGCACAAATTCCTCCTTCCTTTCAGGTAATTAAATATGTACATGCACTACATAAGGCAACTAAAAGCACTTACTTCAGGAGGAGTTTGTATATACAGTCCTGACTATGTCTTTTGTGTATTGACAGGTGTCACATGAGTTCCCAATAAATTTTAATCCATCAAACCCATTCTGTAATGGTAAGTCTGTGCAAGTAACATTAGACCTAGAGAATAAAATGTCTAAGGTGAAGGAATAAAAACACTTGAAAGGTGAACTGTGAAGCATGCTGTTCTAATTATTGTGTAGCAGGAAACAATTTTATAACTCTTTTCTTAGTTATTAGAAATAGCATTTGGTCTCTCTTCTGTAATGGTTTGTAAAAGAAGTGTTTTAAAAAGCTGGGACACAGTACAGGTTAGCTGGGAGCAGTTCGCTCATGTTGTCAAGTCACTTCATTCTACTTCGCTGCTGTTATGGAGTTGTCTGGTTTGAGTATGATGCTGCTAGTGCCTGTTCAACATGGCCTTTCTGATCACACTGCTAACTACCACAAGCTGCCAGGCAAAGAGAACTGTTGTAATTCAGTTACACGCACTTGAGCGTACAGTATTTGGCCTTTCTATTCACATAAAGCCAAGCATGTTAAGCATGTGCGTTAAGCATTGGTCAAGCTGAAGGCCTCCATTGCTCATGAATAATTTTTTCTTTTTTCATCATGGTTAGTTTTAACTCTTTGCATCATCACTTTAAATAACTGATATGTACAGTGTTTTAGGAAGATCAAGTGCTTCAAAATATCCTAATTCTAATATGAAAAAAATAAAATGATCTGTTTGTGTTCTCTAGGAATCCAAGGCATTGTTGATGCATATCGGGCTTGTCTTCCTCAAGTGAAGTTATATGGGCCAACAAATTTTTCTCCAATTATAAATCATGTGGCAAGATTTGCTGCTGCAGCTACACAACAGCAAACAGCATCTGTAAGTTCTTTATGATAGTGTGTGTGTTTTTCTTACTTTTTTTCTTTACTTTCTAGTTTATAAATACTATTTTTCTCTTTTAAGCTTGTAAGTGTACTTGTTTCGATGGCTGGCCATTTACCTTGTGAGCTGATGCTTAGTACCCTTAAAACGAGGTAAAAGTTAACTGATTTTTGCAGATTGTACGCAACAATTTTCTCTTAAATTAACTAAATAAACTCTTCAGAGTTGAAATATCAACTTAAAAATACATGGCACCTTTATGGTATCTTCTGTTCAAAGCTCCTGCAGTGCTGTACAGGTGTTAAAGTCTAATTTAAGCATTTGCATATAGGAGAGTGATTTAAACTCAGCTGAGAAAAATCAACTAGATCCTTGTTCCACATGAGGTAGCTGGAAGAGAGAATTAAATAAGGTAACGAAGAAATGGAGGATATAGCTCCTGACACCTAGGTACCAACATAGATAATTAACTGTCCTTCCTATAAAGCTTTAGGTGCTGTATGTGCTGTGCCCTCCTCCCTATTAAAATTGTATATGCAAGTTGTTGACCATATTAAGAAATAGGAAGTCTGGAGAGCAAGTCTTGTGTATCAAATCGTTTAGATAATAATCCATGCAAGTTCAGCAAATCTGAAGCCATATATATTCTAAATAATTGATGATGGCAAATACTGGTATCTCAGACATCGTGTAAAATCAGAAAATAAGATTAGCTATTTTTGCATATAAAAGTACCTGTGGAAACCAATTTGGAGAAGAGCTATGGATTTTCATATGCTGAGAGGTTTATAAGGTTTTGCCTTGCTAGTCTTTCAGTAGTGACTGTCATCAATATATGTATATATTAGGAAAGTAGCAAAATCTCTTGTACTTTTTTTTCTGAGAGTGCAATATGCCTAGCAAGAGATTTATTCTTTCTGCCTGAAAGGATGTATTGAAGAAAGTTTGCTGCCTTGCCATTTACTGCATATTGTAAATATTATGGGTTAGGTTTTGATTTTGGGGTTGTTTTTTTTTCATTACGGGGGAAGTAAGAGAGAAATAAATCCAATGTTATGTGCTGTCATGCTGTTGGTCATAGCCTTCTCTGATCATGATTGCTTTGTAGACATTCTTACTGGAGTGGGGGAATGGAATGGTGGGGAGCAATGAAAAAAGGTGGTACTTGAACACAGGAGATAAGGGAAAACCAATTATTTTGGAGGCAGATAAGGGAACATGGGAAGCAAAGTACTGAAGAGGAAGACTTCTAAGAATACCCGGAGTACCTTTGGAACTTGAATTTGTGCTGCCCAGTAATCGTCTGAAGTGAACGGAGTGAGAGAAGACCAGAAATTCAAAAAGCATTTGATAGTATCTGAACTTTGTACTCCTGGGTTGTTCTTGATACTGCAATCCAGAACAGAGGCTAAGATCCCAATGTTTAGAAGCCCTGGCAGTATAGTGGAAACAACTCAAGTGGTACTTGAATAAATTGCCAAATACTGCAAGGTGGTCTCAGGTGCCTTGATAATTAACCTTGTAAAGCAGCTAGAAAACATGACCAAAGGAATTTGAAAAGGAACAGGCTATTTTTCAGCACAAAAAGATGTGTTTTAATCTGTATTTAGGATTTTAGGGATACACTGAAAAAATGAAGGCCTGTTCCTTTACTCTTGGTTGTGCTATTTTGTTAATCAGTTCTTAACTGAATGAAGCGGAGCATTTTAAAAAAGTATTGATAGACCAGAAAGGAAATAAGTAAAAGTTTCACAGGTGTTAGGTGTCTAAAACATCAACAAACTGCCTTCTGTCCCAGGACAAATACTTGGAAGGTAGGTTAACGGTTGGTTTGTCTGGGGATTTTGTAGAAGAGAAGGGTGATACCATTGGGTTTCTGGGAGGCGGCTGTTTAAAGATAACTTCTTTTCAAAGATTGATTATGTTGTTCTTATAAATTTCTTTGGACTGTACAGATGAAGCCTGATCACAACTTAAATGTTTGATTGTAAAATTCAGTGAGTGCATTGAACATGCTCAAAGTGGCAACAGTATGTAGTCTGTATGTGCATTTTCCTAAGTGTACATGCCTATATGTTTTCTAATTCTTTGTCATAACACAGTGTTTATTGATTTGACAGCAATACTTTATACTTCTGATCATAACGGATGGTGTGATAACAGACCTTGATCAAACTCGAACTGCCATTGTTAATGCTTCGAAATTGCCCATGTCCATTATCATTGTTGGTGTTGGAGGAGCAGACTTTGATGCTATGGAGTTTCTTGATGGTGACAATGGAGTTCTTAGGTCCTCATCAGGAGAACCAGCTGTCAGAGACATTGTCCAGTTTGTGCCGTTCAGGAAGTTCCAAAATGTAAGTAATCTTAATGGTACGCTTAATAAATATTGTAGAGGTATGCTACGTTTGTTAGGATATCCTACATATAGTCTTAAGCTTTTGCAGTGTCTCTAAAATGAACTCTGAACTCTGAGGTAAGTCACAGAATCACAGAATCAATCAGGTTGGAAGAGACCTCTGGGATCATCGAGTCCAACCGTTGCCCTGACACCACCATGTCAACTAGACCATGGAATTAAGTGCCATGTCCAGTCTTTTTTTAAACACGTCCAGAGATGGTGACTCCAGCACCTCCCTGGGCAGCCCGTTCCAATGTCTAATGACCCTTTCCGAGAAGAAATTCTTCCTAATGTCCAACCTGAACCTCCCCTGGCGAAGCTTGAGGCTGTGTCCTCTTGTCCTATCGCTAGTTGCCTGGGAGAAGAGGCTGACTCCCACTTCACTACAACCTCCCTTCAGGTAGTTGTAGACTGCAATAAGGTCACCTCTGAGCCTCGTCTTCTCCAGGCTAAACAACCCCAGCTCCCTCAGCCGTTCCTCATAGGTCAGAGCCTCCAGACCCTTCACCAGCTTGGTCACCCTCCTCTGGACTCACTCCAGCACCTCAATGTCTTTGTTGGAGTATTCAAGGTGTGGCCTCACCAGTGCCGAGTACAGAGGGACGATCACTTCCCAAGACCAGCTGGCTACATTACTCCTAATGGGGGCCAGGATGCCATTGGCCTTCTTGGCCACCTGGGCACACTGCTGGCTCATGTTTAGCCGGCTGTCGATCAGCACCCCCAGGTCTCTTTCTGCCAGGCCGCTTTCTAACCACTCTTCCCCCAGCGTGTTGCACTGCGTGGGGTTGTTGTGGCCAAAGTGTAAGACCCGGCACTTGTTCTTGTTGAACCTTATGCCGTTGGTCTCGGCCCATCTATCTAACCTGTCCAGATCCCTCTGTAGGGCCTTCCTACCCTCCAGCAGATCGACACTCCCACCCAGCTTGGTGTCATCTGAAAATTTACTGAGGGTGCACTCAATCCCTACGTCTAGATCATCAATAAAGATATTGAACAGTGCCGGCCCCAAAACTGAGCCCTGGGGAACACCGCTAGTGACCGGCCGCCAGTTGAACTTTGCCCCATTCACCACCACTCTCTGGGCTCGGCCATCCAGCCACTTTTTAACCCATCGAAGAGTCCACCCATCCAAGCCCCGGGCAGCCAGTTTGTCTAGGAGGATGCTGTGGGAGACAGTGTCGAATGCCTTACTGAAGTCTAGAGAGACTACATCCACAGCCCTGCCCTCATCTACTAAGCGGGTCACTTGGTCATAGAAGGAGACCAGGTTGGTCAAGCAGGACCTGCCTTTCATGAATCCATGTCGGCTGGCCCCGATGCCCCGATTGTCCTGCATGTGCTGTGTAATAGCACTCAGGGTGATCTGTTCCATCACCTTGCCTGGCACCGAGGTCAGGCTGACAGGCCTATAGTTCCCTGGATCGTCCTTCCGACCCTTCTTGTAGATGGGCGCTACATTTGCTAATTTCCCGTCAGGAAGTCTTTATCAAATGCTAAAAATGAAGGCAGAAGCATCTGTAAAATTTCCATTAGGTGAGCTGATTCATGTTTAAAAAGACTCAATTTCTGGGTTGAGCACTGCATTTCTGACAAGTTGCTGCAGGGGAATGACCTTTGTAAGTCTCCCTCAGACTTGATTAAACAAATGGATGTATTTTTCATTTGGGAGGAAGAAGTTACTATGGTTTTGTTCTTATGGAAAATGTTTTATTTTATTGTGGATACCCATTTGTAGATGTGGATTAGTGTCACATTTTAGTGGTGTTAAAATTCAAGACTAAATCAGGGAGGTCATAATCAGTAGAAATTGTGTGTGGGCACAATAGTGGTGACAGTTTTTGTTTTCATTAAAGCAAATATACCAAAAAAACAGGCGGTGAATGAATGGAGTCTTGATTTTTTGCTGTAGAACCCAATAAAATATGCCCAGGCTAATATAGTCTGGCTTTTAAATGTCCTATTGCTGGAAAAAGTCGATTTAAAAAAAAAAACCAAACCACAAACAAAAAACAAACAAACAAAAAAAACCCACACAAAACAAAACAAAAACAACAACAAAAAAAAAAACCCAAAAAAATTCTTCAGGATGGGGAAGGTAAGATCAATATTTTTATTTCTATCCTAATATGTTCTGATTTTGTTTTGTTTCTTAATATTAACCCTATGAATAATACTCACTATACCTCCTTATTTTGTCTTTGTATTTTTACTTTTGAAACAAGTTCTTTGTTTCATCTCAGAGCAACTCAGGCAAACTGAAAGGAGAAAGAGAGCAAAATCAATATAGAAAATACTTATGAATAATGCACTTGGATGTAGATTATCAGGGTCAATATTCAGTATATAATTATACATTCAAATGCTTTCGGTTTCTAGAAAAAGTGTGCTTTGTTTCCCTGTGGATACTTAGTCTTACAGTAAAAACAGTACTTCCAGAAGAGCTACACTGTCGCAATACAGTTACTGTGGGTGACACTTGTTGCAGAAGGTTGCAGATGATTAGACGAGCCCCTAAAGGGTCATCTTTAGCAGATAGTGAAAGTGTATTTACATGGCTGAAGTTCAGTGTCTGCACTGGGTGTGTGTATTGCATATGACAAAAGGTATCTTAAGACGTGGCAGCCTTTTGTGCACCCAGCTCCTATTACTTCAGTGGAACAAGGCAGCTAGCTGGTTCCTGGTAATGGGAGCGAGCAGGTAAAGATGTCAGGGAAGCTTCCATCTGTCCCTCAAGGGCTCTGTGTAAAGTCCTCTGTAAAATGTCAGACTTTAAATTGGCCTAGTAGAGGAGGTGCTTATTATCCATCTTAGGATCTCCTTTAACAGCTGGAAACTGAAATTTGGTGTTCTTTTTTTATAAGTCTCCAAAAGAAGCTCTGGCGCAGTGTGTCCTGGCAGAAGTCCCTCAGCAAGTGGTGAACTATTTCAGCACCTACAAACTGCAACCTCCCAAGAATCCTGCTGCAAAGTGAATGGGCTGAGCAGCAGAGCTGAGGCTTTGTGCTTGCTTTACTTGCTGTATTTACAGACTGGTTCTCAAGATAGTTCTGTATACAGACACATCTGTATGGTGACATCTGTTAGCTTTTGCCTGCAAATCACTTTGCCAAGTGTGCCTTATAAGGGCCAAAATTGTAATTGTGTTAATATATGTTGATTTGAGAGAGAGGGCTTACATGGGTGTGTTTTGTTTTGAAAAGAGAGAGTGGAAAAGAAGAGGTTGAATATGCAGAGAGAAGGGGAGAATGTTCTGGAAGTGGAACAGCTGCCTGTTTGATAAATATGCCAGCCAGAACAAAATTTGTCGCAGGAGTTTCATAATTAGACGAGTGCCAGAAACAGAGTGTAAAGGCCCTCCTTGCACGTCTACTTCACATTTGCCACTTCAGTGCCTTTGGCCAATGCCTCTGATTCAGGGCTGTGTGAACATGAGCCAAACAAGTCAGTAAAGTGTATATTCTTTTATAGAATGCAGTCTCTTAAGGTAGTACAGGAATAACTAGGGTGAAGCAAGGTAAACCTCATGCACATCATCGGAAGAATACTATTGCCTTTGAGCTACTGCTGTAAAGGCTGTAAGATGTGTTTCTGTGTGTACTGTGCTGGAAAATGGGAACTCCAGATTTTATTTTGGTTGGGGTTTTGTTTTGTTTTGGATTGTTTTTCTGTGAAACAGTCATGACTATTGATCTTTAAAGGGCTTTTTGTGAAGTGGGAACTCACTTTTCAGTTAAAAAGTTTTGTCTGATTTGTAACTGTATAGTTTCAAGCAAAGACAGTTCTTGAAAGTGCTACCTAATTTCTATTGGTTTTGTCATATTTTGAATTGTGCTGCTTTTTCATGAGCTCACTAATGAAAAGTGCAAAAAACCCAGTCTTCCATCTTCTCTCCCAGTAGGAAGATGTAAGAAAGTCTCTAAGCTCTAATCTTATAATCATATTGCATTTCTCTAGGGCAAACAATTTCTGATTTATTTTCTTGGCTTGAATTTTCTCTTCACCATTTACACCACGTGTACATCATGTTGTGTTTGCTTAATGGGTAGATGAAACTTTCTTGTCTCCCAGTTGTATACTACTTGCTGAGGATCTCTTCTGATCCTGCCAGTGCGTGTAACATAAGTGGATGTAAAGGTCTCATTTGTCACTTCCAAAGTGCCCATCTTGACCATTAATTTTGCCGTTTCCCATTTGAAGTGTTTTAGAGTTAGACATCCAACTGATCTGATTTTGGATGGTCTAGCTATAACATGTAAGAACAGAATGGACTAACTAAATTTAGCATACTTGGACACTCAAGATTGCACCAGGTTGGTTTATTTTTTTTTTTCCATACACGTATAATCTTGTCAAAAATCTGAATTCACATTAACATTGATGGATGAAAGATATACGTATTGAGATTGTCTTGTACAACCTGTAAAACATACTGCATGTTTTGTAGACAATTGACTAGTTATCAATCACAAATGAATATGTTATACTCCATTTTACTTGGTAGAAATGGGTCCTGAATAGTTTCCGTAGTGGAATACTAAGGAGGAGTTTTTGTTTCATATAAAGCCAAGCTCTTTCATTTTTTAAATCTAATTCATATATTTGTTTATATAAAAATCTACAGTCATCTTTTTATCAGTGTAGTGCAAAAATGTGTTACTACTTTATACATAAATTATAATGAAGTGTAATGCCAGATACGCAACACAAAATATTAAGATCAAGGAAGTAGTTATAATGTACCTAAATCACACTGCTGCAAATTTCTTGTATATTGATATTGTATGATTTTGGAACAGTGAACTGTGACACAGCTACGTGCTCCATGTGCAGACATAACGGGATGCGGTATTAATGCTTTGTCTAGATTCATTGACATGGACAAGTACTACTGACAGCAGTATAGGATACTACTGAAGTTCCTCTGAGCTCTATGCCGAAAATATAATGCTGCATCTGAGTTCTGACACCAATTCTGTTTTAAGGTGCCGTGGAAGTGCATTTAAATGCATTTAAGTATGTTAATAGCTATTATACTAAATAAACCCTTTTGTCTGTATTCCATACATAAATTGAGTTTCTACAGTAGAGAATTCATTATCTTTTATTGGAAATGTGTCCCCATGTTCCTCAAGCCTAAAGAATTAAATAGCACGTCAATGACACCTACTTGTCAAAGTGCCCTATTCTGTGTAAAAGAAAAGTATTTCAGACCTTAGAGCGACAAGAACCATTTTCCTGGTATAACTTCTCTTAGAGGTATGCAGCTAACAGTCTGTTGGAAAATTTGGAAACTTTCAAGTTAGGCTGAAGCAATATTCTGAGTCAAGGAATGCAGCAGATTGTGAGTCGGGAGAGGGAAGTTATTTTGTTGTTTTGACATTTTTTATTTGTTTATTTTTATGTGTAAAAAGTGCTTTACGAGCTTGAGGGTGACAAAGCAAAATATTGTCAGTTTTGTAAAGTCAATGTGCTTGTAGGTCACTTGCACCACCTTGTGATAAAAGTGATGTATAGCAGTCTTCATATTCAGAATTTTTTTGCCATTTATTAGCCGTAATATGTACGTATGTACAGCAGAGAAATAACCTGTAACCAGAATTTTTTTACTTTCCTATGTATTTCAGTTCTGATGAAGTTAACTGATTTACAATGCCTATGAATTAAAAATATAATTTCAGTATACTGTTCTTCCGTTGTGCTTTTGTATTCAGATTTTCTGTGTAATGATAAATGCTGCTTTTGCAGTTCGTATGATGAGTATTGCTCAGGCTGAACAGCTCAAATTTATAACAAGTATTATCAGATGAGAAGAAAAATGCTTTTTCACTCAGTGACTATGAATGTGCAGTGTATATTTCATAAAGCATCATGTACGAGCTTTTAGCAAGAAGATATTCTGAAACTGGACCGTTTTATCAGTGGCTGTTTCGTGCTCTTTGCCACGTCAGTGTTCTCCCATGCATGCTTATTGCATACAAGTATTACCAGGTTTTCCAAATCTTCAGAACAGCATCTACATTTTAAGTAGAGAGGCATGGAGATTTGTTTATTTTTAGTTTTCAAATACATTGTCCTACTCTACCCTTCAGTTTCTTGAGATTCAAGTGTAGTTGAGTCTGAGATGCTTTATTGGAAACGGAAAGATACTAGAGACACAGTGTTGCAGTGGACTGTGATGACATACAGAACCTTAGTGAGCTTTGATACTAGAAGTTAACGTCTTCTAAGTGTTCTGGAGTAATTTGCTCAACTTTTCCACCAGATTCATCCACAGGGTAGAATTAGTTCCTGAAAGGGTTTAATACATTTTACAAAAGGAGCAGGTCCAAACCTTTCTTTTGTTGTTCCTTCTGGTGAAAGCCCTATAAATAGTTGCAACTTGGATTCCTGGACCCTTCCTGACCCTCCCTGCCCACAAAAAATGGAGGTATTCTGGGAAGAGGAAGATACTCCAATAACAGAAAAGTAGGATGTCATAGAATCATTTAGGACTCAAGATCAAGTGCAACCATAAACCTAACACTGCAAGTCCACCACTAAACTATGTCACTAAGCACCACATCTCCATGTCTTTTAAATACCTGCAGGGATGGTGACTACACCACTTTCCTGGGCAGCCTGTTCCCATGCTTGACAGCGCTTTTGGTGAAAAAATTTTTTCTAATATCCAATCTAAACCTCCCCTGGCACAAATTGAGGCTGTTTCACCCTATTTCTTGTCATCTGGGAAAAGAGACCAACACCCACCTTGCTACAACCTCCTTTCGCGTAGTTGTAGGCAGTGATAAGGTCTCCCCTGAGCCTCCTTTTCTCCAGACTAAACAACCCCAGTTCCCTCAGCTGCTCCTCGTAAGACTTGTGCTCTAGACCCAGAGAAAACCAGATGGACGTTACTTCTGTGTGTCCATGATCTCCTGCAAATGCTGACATTTCTTCTCTTTCATTCTGGGTCTAAGGAACTTGAAAGCTGTGCATAACTTCGTAGTTTTACAGACAGAACTGACAAGCTTTCCTGCAGTCCTGAGCTGTTAAGAGCTGTGGCAAAGCAGCAACTCGTGCGATGCTCTGTTGCTGCAGTGTAATGCTTGGTGCTGCAGTCTCAGCCCTTACTTTGTAATATATGTCAGTGTGTGATTAATAAACTTAAATATGCTGACAGTGAAAATATTTGAAGGTACCTGGCAGAATTTGTGTAGGCAGAAGGGGATCGGATCTTTTGCAATGAGAAAGCTTTACTCGTTAATATCAAAATGTTAAAATATGGTGGTTTGTGTGGTTTTCCCCCTTCCATAATGTTTTGACAACTCCCTTTGAATAGAAAGATATGAGAACTGTATATTGTAATGAATTCATAGGTGATTATTATTTGCAGAAGGCTTCATTTATGAAGCAGTTCTGCAATATTTCTAATTTTGGGATTGCATTGAGATGTTCCTGGATGTGCAATGTATGAATAATTCTTTATGATGCATCTTAGCGTTTTCTACCTCTGTTGTGACATGCTTTTTTTCGAACATATCAAATAACAGCATAAAAATAAAGATGGTTCTTCCCATGTAGCAGTTGAACCTTGACCTCACTGCTAAAGTGACAGAACTTTCTTTTTGAGAGAGACTTGGGTTTTGGCCATGTCAGAAAAAGTGTGGAATATACAACAAATGGAATTCAGTCATCCAGCTTTCACTTAGGCAAAGCTCCCACTGATTCTGGTTGAGCTGCCAGCTTTGCCTGTGATTAGGGTAGTTCAAAAGCTTTAAAGAACGCATAGCCCACAGGGTCATATGTAGACTGCGAAGTGAATGTTTAATTTTGGCATGGTGCCTTTCTTGGTTGACTGGTCAGCTGAGGAGCTGTGAAGCCTGCCCTTACAGTTTCTTGGCTTGGCCTCTGCATAGTGGTTTTAGTTCCCAGAACTGTTCATCCAATGGGGACTGAAAGTGGATAGAGTGCAAACCCATGGAGGAAAAAAAAAGTAATTGATAATTAAGCTTAAAACACAGCTTCAACCTTTTGTTTAATATTTCATCCCTTTATGTCGATGCTCAAGGTCGACAGTGTGGGAGCTCCTTGTTAGGAAGCTGCATCCCTCTCAGCCATGGTGCTCGTAAGAATTTACTTTAGTTCACAGATACGGTGTAGCTCAACCCTGGTAAGGCATGGGGCTCACTTTATACCATCAATCGAGGTCTGTGATGGAGTGAACAACTAGAGCATTGGTTGAAACCATGCACCACAGAGCCCGGAAGTGTACATCCTGCTTTTTATAAAATAGCCTTTGGTTTTGAAGTGGCCAGTTTAGATACCAAGATTCTTCAAAAAGTTTGCCAGTATCAACTGCTTGCTCTTCAGAGAGCATATTAATGCCCAGCCCCTGGAGAAGACCAAACATGTAAATTGGCAGCCCAAATTTAAAAGTCAGCCCTGGGGTGGGGGTAAACATCTAAGTTTTTGTCATGTTTATTCACCAGAGTCAAAGACAACTGGAGCCGATGCTCGTGTTTTCAAAAGACTGGCAATAATTCTGCAATATGCTTCCCATTGTGATTTTTGTGATTTTATCTTTTGACAATGGTTTTGTTTTGTAGCCCTCTGTCCCAAGCTAAAACATCCCAACACAAAGCATCACAGCTTTCTGCGCTGAGCCACACTAGTCACAAAAGCAGGTCACGGATTAGAAGTAAAAGGGGAGGAGAGAGAAGGATCGAGAGAAACATAAGTAACCTCAGCAACAGTAGGGCAGTAACAAGAAAAAGGATAACTATGGGAAACCAGAAAAGAAAATAGAAAAGAACACATACAAAAATTAAGAGCAAACTGAGCAACAGGAACAGCAATAAGAAAGCGAGGATAAACAGGAGAGGGAAGAGGAGAGGCAGGAACAAGATGGAGTAAGAGACAAGGGAGAGCATGGATCAAACAAGAAACAAGTGGTTCTGAAATACGATCTGAGCTCTAATTCCTATTAAACCAGAGGTTCTCTCTTCAGGCTCAAGGTTAAGAGGTAAGTATATAAATAATTTGTCCAGTTGTCTCAGGAGAGGAGGGAGAGAAAACAAGAATCTGGGGTAGATTTTTCTCTTGAGTACTCTCTACTTTTAATCTTTTGTACCCAAAAGCAAAGTAACACTGGCCCTCTGAACTCAGCAAGACAACAGATGGGGCCACAGCCCAAAGCACCATCTATTTCTTTTTTTTCTCTTTAATTTCAACTTTAAGGATCTCTCCTTCTCCTGCCCTGGGGGATGGAGACATACTAATGATCAGAGACTCGTTAGTGGTTCCTCTGTGCATAACTGCAGGTAGTTTAGGCTTAGCGTCTGCATTCAGCTCTTCCTTTTGTGCAGGGGGTGCAGATGAAGCTGTGGGCTCCACGGGTTTCTTCTCCTCTAGTTCAGGCTTATTCTCTGCTTCAGCCTGAGATTCCTAGAAACAAGAAGTTACATGTTTTCCAATTCTGTGGAAGAAATTCAGGAAGTAGTTCAGTTCTGTATATGCAGTGGAAAGGCACAGCATGGATACTGTGATTAATGGTATGCAGCATATGTAAATTTCTATATAGATGCTGAAAATCAGTTTCTAAATGAAAAAATGCAATTTCAGAATCTGAATGTCAACATAAAACCTAGGGAAAGTTTGTGGATAGCGATAATATCTGCTTCTTATTAATACAGCAGGATGAAACAAGCACGTTTTGGGGCACACAGCCCTTCCTTAGGTCTTACCTTCCTTTATGTACTTACACTAATATGGAAAGAAAAAGTGTTATGTAGATCTTGACATATTGCCCACTGCCCCAGTTCCTTGGCCAAGCCTGTTTGCTATTAAGTTCACAAATACACATTAAATTAAGCAATGTTTCTGCTCCAGTCATAGTGTTGTAGTCATTTGTGTAATCAAAGTTCATTATTTAACTTAAAAAATTAAATAAAACCACTGCCAGTTCAGATATAAAGACAGAAAACAATTCTGCCACTTTTGGGTAAACACGTAGAACGGAGAAGGTTCTTATTAGCATTTCTCAGAACAGAGTAGAATGTGGGAATTATTTTTCATCAACTAAAATAACAGTTTTCTCATAAATGCGACATGTTAGAGATTTAATCAGTTTTGGCTGTGTGGGCTAAACTTCAAATTTTGTCTTCAGGATTTGTGACAACCAGAGATCTGACTTTGAATTGGAAATTTCACCATGTGCTTGAGTCAGCTGGATCCGATTACTGTGTTAGGATATTTCTGTATTAACTACTTACATAAAATTAGAAGATCAGATACCGTAGGGTCTTTATAAAGTCTGTTTTATCCTTATGTTATTTGAGGATTTTTGTTTGCTTGCTTTTTTCCTTGCTTTTTCTTTGCTTTTGTTTGCTCAGCTCTGCATAGAGTCCAGGTCCAGGAAGATTTGAGCCAAATTTTAGAATTAGTGTTTACAGAGATTAGGTACAGTGATTATATCTCAGCTACTGGGAGGTTTTGCCATTGATTGCAGTAAGGCTACATTTTCATTTACTCTGTTGGCCCAGGCCCTGCTAGTATCTTTCCTATTTCCCTCTTCAGCACCTGGAATTATCTACTCTATTTTCTGTGGCATTACCTGAATGTCTTGTTGTCTCTTCAGCTGCAGCAGCCTAGCAAGGCCTTCTTTTCCTTTACCTCCAAACATCGCTTTAAACAATTTTGGAGTTTCCTGTTTCTGCCCAAACAGACTGGCCAAGCCCCGTGGTTGTTGCACTGGTGGTCCTGGAGCAGGTTTCCCCTTCTCCTTCAGCAGCACCCTGGAGAGAGGAAGGAATGAGAACACACAGCAGTGCTGTGAAACCAACCAAAGTTCCTGCAAAGCTAAAATGTCACATTTATGGATGAAAATCTGGCAACTTTTCCAGTGAATTTTTTTTTTGTCCCAGCTCCAGTGGCAAGAGCAAAGCTGGAAACGATAAGGGTTTTACCCTAGGCTCTGGTAGAGTTGGAGTTAGAATCATAGTATCATTTAGGTTGGAAAAGACCTTTAAGATCATCGAGTCCAACAGTTAAGTTAGCACTACCAAATCCACCACTAAACCATGTCCCTCAGCACCACATCTACGCATCTTTTAAATACCTCCAGGGATGGTGACTCCACCACTTCCCTGGACAGCCTGTTCCAATGCTTGACCACGCTTTTGGTGAAGAAATTTTTCCTAATATCCAATCTAAACCTCCCCTGGCACAGCTTGAGGCTGTTTCCTCTTGTCCTGTCAGTTGTTACCTGGGCGAAGACACTAACACCCACCTCGTTACAACCTCCTTTCAGGTAGTTGTAGACAGCAATAAGGTCTCCCCTGAGCCTCCTTTGCTTCAGACTAAACAACCCCAGTTCCCTCAGCCGCTCCTCCTAAGACTTGTGCTCTAGACCCTTCACCAGCTTCGTTGCCCTTCTTTGGACTTGCTCCAGCACCTGAATGTCTTTCTCGCAGTGAAGGGCCCAAATCTGAACACAGGATTCGAGGTGTGGCCTCACCAGTGCCGAGTACAGGGGACAATCACTTCCCTAGTCCTGCTGGCCACACTATTTCTGATACGAGCCAGGGTGCTGTTGGCCTTCTTGGCCACCTGGGCACACTGCTGGCTCATGTTCAGCTGGCCATCGATCAACACCCTCAGGTCCTTTTCCGCCAGGCAGCTTTCCAGCCACTCTTCCCCAAGCCTGTAGCATTGCATGGGGTTGTTGTGACCCAAGTGCAGGACCCGACACTTGTCCTTATTGAACCTCATACAGCTGGCCTCGGCCCATCAATCCAGCCTGTCCAGATCCCTCTGCAGAGCCTTCCTACCCTCAAGCAGATCAACACTCCTGCCCAACTTGGTGTCGTCTGCAAACTTACTGAGAGTGCAGTGACTATGTTTAGTCTTCTCTGGTGGAATTTCAAGTCTGGGAGCAACCTTCCAACTTTTGATACCAATGCAAGGCCACAGCTGAGAACAAAAAGAATGCTGAAGTACACTAATAATCACAGAATCACAGAATCGCAGAATCACAGAATGTTAGGGATTGGAAGGGACCTCGAAAAATCATCTAGTCCAATCCCCCTGCTGGAACAGGATAATGACAAACTGTTTCATGTATTTGGACCTTTTACAAGGTACTCATTTTGTCGTAATTTTATGACAAAATCACAGAATCACAGAATCACAGAATGTTAGGGATTGGAAGGGACCTCGAAAGATCATCTAGTCCAATCCCCCTGCCGGGGCAGGATTGCCTATATCATATCACACAGGAACGCGTCCAGGCGGGTTTTGAATGTCTCCAGAGAAGGAGACTCCACAACCTCTCTGGGCAGCCTGTTCCAGTGTTCAGTCACCCTCACCGTAAAGAAGTTTTTCCTCATATTTATGTGGAACCTCCTGTGTTCCAGCTTGCACCCATTGCCCCTTGTCCTGTCAAGGGATGTCACTGAGAAGAGCCTGGCTTCATCCTCATGACACTTGCCCTTTCCATATTTATAAACATTAATGAGGTCACCCCTCAGTCTCCTCTTCTCTAAGCTAAAGAGACCCAGCTCCCTCAGCCTCTCCTCATAAGGGAGATGTTCTACTCCCTTAATCATCTTCGTGGCTCTGCGCTGGACTCTCTCTAGCAGTTCCCTGTCCTTCTTGAACTGAGGGGCCCAGAACTGGACACAATATTCCAGATGCGGCCTCACCAGGGCAGAGTAGAGGGGGAGGAGAACCTCTCTCGACCTGCTAACCACACCCCTTCTAATACACCCCAGGATGCCATTGGCCTTCTTGGCCACAAGGGCACATTGCTGGCTCATGGTCATCCTGTTGTCCACTAGGACCCCCAGGTCCCTTTCCCCTACGCTGCTCTCCAACAGGTCTGCCCCCAACTTGTACTGGTACATGGGGTTGTTCTTGCCCAGATGCAGGACTCTACACTTGCCCTTGTTATATTTCATTCAATTTCTCCCCGCCCAACTCCCCAGCCTGTCCAGGTCTCTCTGAATGGCTGCGCAGCCTTCCGTTGTGTCAGCCACTCCTCCCAGTTTTGTGTCATCAGCGAACTTGCTGACAGTGCACTCTATTCCCTCATCCAAGTCATTAATGAATATATTGAATAGAACTGGTCCCAGTACCGACCCTTGAGGGACTCCGCTAGACACAGGCCTCCAACTGGACTCAGTCCCATTGACCACCACTCTCTGGCTTCTTTCCTTCAGCCAGTTCACAATCCACCTCACTGTCCGATCATCCAGACCACACTTCCTCAGTTTAGCTGCGAGGATGCTGTGGGACACCGTGTCAAACGCTTTACTGAAATCAAGATAGACCACATCCACAGCTTTACCATCATCTATGCACCGGGTTACGTCCTCATCAAAGGCTATCAAGTTGGTTAAGCATGACTTCCCCTTGGTGAAGCCATGCTGAGTGCCCCTAATGATCCCCCTATCCTTGATGTGTCTAGAGACAGCACCAAGGACAAGTTGTTCCATCACCTTTCCGGGGATGGAGGTGAGGCTGACCGGTCTATAGTTACCCGGGTCCTCCTTCTTGCCCTTTTTGAAGACTGGAGTGACATTCGCTTTCCTCCAGTCTTCAGGCACCTCTCCCGTTGCCCATGACTTAGCAAAGATGATGGAGAGTGGCCTATCAATGACTTCCGCCAGCTCCCTCAGCACCCGCGGGTGCATCCCATCAGGGCCCATGGATTTATGGACGTCCAGATTGCTTAATTGGTCCCTGACTCAGCCCTCATCTACCAAGACAGATTCCTCCTCTATCCTGACTTCTTCTGGGGCCGCAGGGGTCCGGGGCTCCTCAGGACAGCCTCCAGCAGTATAGACAGAGGCAAAGAAGGCATTCAGTAACTCCGCCTTCTTTTTATCCTCTGTCTCCAGGACCCCCACCTCATTCATCAGTGGGCCTACATTACCTCTAGTGTTGGCTTTAGCTGCATTTGAAGAAGCCCTTTCTGTTGTCCTTGACCTCTCTTGCAAGGTTTAATTCCAAGGAGGCCTTAGCTTTCCTAGTTGCCTCCCTACATCCTCTGACAACAGACTTATATTCCTCCCAAGTGGCCAGCCCCTCCTTCCATGATCTGTACACCCTCTTCTTCCACTTGAGTTCGCCCAGCAGTTCCCTGTTTAACCATGCAGGTCTCCTGGTACCCTTCCTTGACTTCCTACCTGCTGGGATGCTCTGATCTTGAGCTCGGAAGAAGCAGTCCTTGAATGCTAGCCAACTATCTTGGGCCCCCTTACCTTCTAGTACCCTGTCCCATGGGATTTCCCCTAGCAATTGCTTGAAAAGGCCAAAGTTGGCCCTCCTGAAGTCCAGGGTTGCGATTCTGCTAGCTATTCTGTTCCTGCCACATGAGATCCTGAACTCTACCATCTCATGGTCGCTACAACCGAGGCTGCCCTCAACCTTCACCTCTTCAACCAGACCCTCCTTGTTAGTAAGGATAAGATCCAGCAGCGCTCCTCTCCTAGTTGGCTCATCCACCATTTGCATCAGAAAGTTATCATCAATGCACTGGAGGAACCTCCTGGACTGAGGATGGCTGGCTGAGTAGGCCTCCCAGCAAATATCAGGGTAGTTGAAATCCCCCACGACAACCAGGCCCTGTAATTGCGAGACTGCTCTCAGCTGCCTGTAGAAGGCCTCATCACCCTCCTCATCCTGATCTGGTGGCCTGTAATAGACACCCACAACAGTATCACCCCTGCCAGCCTGCCCCTTAATTCGCACCCACAAACTCTCAACTCGCTCCTGATCCGCCCCTGGACAGAACTCAATACATTCTAGCTGCTCACTCACATAAAGAGCAACTCCACCACCTCTCCTTAGCGGCCTGTCTTTCCTGAACAGGACATAGCCATCCATGACCACATTCCAGTCATGCGAGTTGTCCCACCAAGTCTCTGTAATTGCCACTAGATCATAGCCCCCCGACCGAACACGGATTTCCAGCTCCTCCTGTTTATTCCCCATGCTGCGCGCATTGGTGTACAGGCATTTCAGGGAGCGAGCTGAGCACACCGATTTCACCCCAGGGGGATGGGGGGCCTCCTGGTCTACCTCAACACTAGAGCGTTGCCCCAGTGGTGCAAGCCCAGCTACTACCCCATCCCCCTTCGAATCTAGTTTAAAGCTCTCCGAATGAGCCCTGCTAATTCCTGTCCCAAAACCCTTTTGCCCCTACGACATAAAACTTTCCCATGTATTACTGTCACGCCTGGTGTCTTATAAAACCAGCCATTATCAAAGAACCCAAAGCCCTGCCTGTAGCACCAGTCTCGTAGCCAGGCATTAATAGAGAGAATCCTACTATTCCATCCCACTTCATCACCTGAAAATGGAAGGAGGGAGGAGAAAACAACTTGTGCCCCAGACTCTTTCACCAACCGTCCTAGGGCCTTGTAGTCTTTCTTCATCCCCCTCAGACTACGGGATGCAGCTTCTTCCCCACCTGTCTGGAAGATCAGCAGGGGGTAGTAGTCTGTGGCCTTCACCAGGTTGGGGAGTTGCCTGGTGATATCCCTGATTCGGGCTCCAGGCAGGCTGCAGACCTCCCTGTGATGGGGGTCAGCTCTGCATATTGGGCCCTCACATCCCTTTAGGAAGGAGTCTCCAACCACTAAAACTCTTCTCTTCTTCCTTGTGGAGGAGGTAGCTATGTGCCTGTCAGGTTTTTCTGACTGTGGTGGGACCTCTGATGTAGGTTGCCTCTCCACCACATCCCCATTGGACCGTCTGTATTCCACTAGGGCTTCATATCTATTGCTCAGAGGCACCTGTGGAGGCAAGGTAGGCAAGGACGACACTCGCCTTTTGCCACAGCCATAGACTTGCCTCCACTCACTCCTCTCCTCTAGGTTATTGTTTTCCACCTGAGAGGGGCAGAGTACAGGGGTCCCTCGATCCTGGGAGCTCTCCGGCAGGTGCTCCCATTTTTGTTGCAGGGAGGGCAAAGCCTGGCTCCACCAGTCTATCTCCATTTCAGCCTCCCGAATGCTCCTAAGCCTTTCTACTTCGGCTTGAAGCCTTTCAACCTGGCTTTGCAGCTGTGCCGCTCGGCCGAGCAGATCATCTACCTGCTCACAGCGCACACAGCCCCCTGTCACCACAGAGACGCTGTAGCATTCCCTGCAGCCTGCGACCTGCACCATCGCCTCCTTCCGTGGGAGCTCTGTCTGGGTTCCCACATCCATTTTGGTCTTCTTCCACCGGGTAGATACCATTGTTCTTTCACTGAGCTGGGAAATACCTGTTGGTGACACCCCTGGTTCACAGCTCCTTGGCACCTTCCTCGCCTTGTGCACTGGGAGGGAGTCAGCGCCCTCCCCAACGAGCTGCAAACTGCTGCAGCCTCTCCTGCCCTGGGACACACCCAGTCGCTGCTGACTCACACAGTCACTGCTGAGTCTCTCTCTCCCTTCTGGCCAGGGACTAGTCCCTGCCCTCCAAATCTGACAATATTTTGCCCTTTCAAAGCTATGGAAATGGTGATCCTAGTAAGCTACAGCCAAAGCAAGAAGAAAAGCAGTTTGGGTTTGACGTCCCGTTTCAGAATCCTTTTGAACAAAATGCACATCTCTCAAATCTGTGTACTTCCATCTTATCAGGCCTTACTTTAAATCCATTCCTAACTACTGCTTAAGGTTTTGGAAATGCATACAAGTTTGTGGGTGCATTGAAGCGTATCTCTGTAGAATTAATTGCAGGTGTGCGGTTGCGTCTTTGAAACTGGCTCCTTAACTAACATCTGTCCTGTAGTTTCTTTCTTGACTATGTAAGGAGTCTTGATCTGCATCTCTATCTCCTATTTTTGTTACCTTAAATACAATGGAGAAGGCAACTACATTCAGGACTTCACTCTACTTACCACATTTCCACAAGCCTTGGAGTGCCTGCCAAGAGCATGGCTTCCACTAAATACTACCTGGCAAAACAGACCTCTAAATACAAATGTGTTTAAATCTGATACTCTTCCAAGAAAGGAACACAAATCTGTCTAGAAGCCAGAACTGTCCATTCTGCAGCTAAATAATGTGATTTAAAAACTGTTATTAGGACATACTTTGCTTTCTTCATGAGAAGTTTTTCTGAGTCAGGATAGTGCACCAAGATTTCATTGAGTGTTTTCTTGTCCAGAATGAAAAGGTTGGCAAAACCATGAGCCACCACGTTGGCAGTCCTTCGATTTCCTCCACCTGCGGCTAATAGGCTGGAATGAAAAGAAACGTCGTCAGTCACATTGTTACTTGCCCTAGTGAGGAATATCTTTGCTGGTGGTTCTCCATTAAAGTCATTGTAAAGCTCAATTACGTACCCAACCGTTCTATCTGATGTTCTGTAAGGGCCTTTGCGGCTGGGATTAGAAATATCTTCTTGCCTCAGGAAGGCAAGTTGTCACTACTGGTCAGGAGTATGTAGATGCTAAGGACTGTGAAAGGTCTTGCTAGACAGAGACATTTCTCCCCAGAGACACCCACTGCAAGGACTGCATTTGTTTTTGTCCTGATGTGAACTTGGCATTTCCTCAATTTTATTGTTGAAAATGATTTACATCTGAAGTAGAGCAGCACAAGTCTGTTATTATTGAAAGTTATTTACAATGAATTAGTGATTCTCCAAGATTTTTAATTTTCCTGAGTGAATAACTTCTGTGGGACTTTGGTTTTCAGTTTTCTCACATAACACATCTCATGTTTGAACGTTGAATGATATGGATTAGGAAAGTCAAGTTGACAGTTACAAATGTGTCTGCCAGAAAAAAGAAAGCTATTTTATTTTGAAAGTAAGGCATTAGACAAA
The DNA here is from genome assembly GCF_013368605.1 of Nyctibius grandis. Classification (NCBI taxonomy): domain Eukaryota; kingdom Metazoa; phylum Chordata; class Aves; order Nyctibiiformes; family Nyctibiidae; genus Nyctibius; species Nyctibius grandis. Next base: position 83,864,084 of record NC_090660.1, read on the forward strand.
TTTAGCAAGCAGCGGTTGGCCATAGGAATGTTATCCACATAAAAATTAGATGTAGTACAAATAAAAATTAAATTGTTCATCTTGCTTTAAGCAAATGAAATGAAGAAACTTCACTGCTCAGCTGTGGTGATAAGCAAGAGAAGTTGCATTTTGCTCTTAGTACTAAAATTACTTTATCGCTGTATTCAAGGGGATCCACCCTAGAAATTTGTCCCTTAAATGTTTCCCAGTGAATTAATAGTTTTAGGCATTATTTAGTAATCTCAAAATTTACAAGTTATTAGTAAAGGATAGTCTGAACCCCATAAAACATGAAGTAATACTTATCCAAAATATTAATCAAGGATATCTAAATATTTGTTTTAATAATAAATATATTTATAGAACTTATTTATAAATATTAGGTCATGCAGATAATATATTATATTTGATTTATAAAGGATAGTATGAGGCCTCTGCAACTGTGTGTACAAGGCTATTTTTACACACAGACACACAAACACACCCAGAGTGTTTTTCTGCGACCCAAGATAGCAATCAATATATGACCTCAAGCTGAAAATGCAGTGTTATCATCTTCTTTTTAAACAATTCTGTACAATTCCTCAGACAGAACAAAACTATTTGCGCAATAAGAAAAGCAACTAAAGAAAATTGCAAACAGCTTTTGAGTTCTGATGAATCACATCTTAACAAGTCATTGAACAAGTATTTTCAGGATTTCCTAAGAGAAAGCTCATTTTGTCGAGGCAGATTAGGACTAAAGAGATCAGCTTTTTCATTATGGTGATGATGTGAGTTGAATTTTACAAGTAAGGCAGTCCTTGCTCAAACAGAATGACTAAGGACAGCATTATGGACTTCAACATTGAATCTGTTTTGGCTAGTGTGCTAAGAGTTATGTGATAGACCAAATTTTTAAAAATAACTACATTTGCCCTGCAATGGTCCTTGATACTGTAATATCTATATTAATAGAGAAATTTGCTTTTTTTGCCTTGCATTTTTTACTCCAGTTGTTAGCCTGAAATGCTATAATATTAGTGTGAGATGGTAACTTTTCAATTCTTATGCTAGCAAACTTCATTTAGAGGCATAAAGTTGTCACAGTGATGACTCGGATTATCTATTATTATTTTTTAATAGCTGATCTCTGTAGGAAGCTGTTGTTCATAGAAATTAGCATATTGATCCAGGGAATGGTGTGCGTATCAGCTGAAATTGCAGGGTTGTGGCAGCTCAGCTCGGCACCTATGTGCATATGGAGAGAATTGGTAAGTCAGGAAAGGAAAATAGGTTTGTGTCTTGCTTCCAAAGGGCAAAGCTCATTGAAAGCAGCAGCTGCCACTTTGTGGGAAATTCTGGGCCAAAGTGGAAAATGTAATCTTTCACAAAGCTAAATACTCCATTTAGTTTTGATTTTTAACATAGAAGTTAAAGTTAACAAAACAGCTGAAAGGCTAAAAACTGAGACCAAACTTTAGAGATCTTTCTTTCAAAAATTTGCATAAAATGGAGAAATGTTTTATTTTTTCCAGAGTTACTATTTTCTGATAAGAAATTGTTCTAGTGAAATATCAGTAAATGCATGAATAAGGACATCTGGCTTGAAGTGTAAATTTCTCTGGGCTAATGAATTGTTGTGTTATAGCTGAATTTCTCTCCTTCCCAATTGTCTGTGCAGACAGGCTCTCATTAAGGCAGCAATCTGTTTGCCTCTGATTCTGAGATTATTTTGCTTCCCCAAAGTGATATTATCTATACAGGAAAGTAGTAATGAGGGTAAGATGTTAATTGGAAGGCAACTCCGATTACTTAATCTGTTTCTGTAATAATTTTCAAGGATGAAATTGGCAAAGGACTTGATTGAACATTAGTCTTTCATTAGCCTTCTGGTATAATTCAGGGAAATTTTTTGAAATAAACATTTTTTTTCTTCAACTCCTTTGCCCTTAGAGACTTTTTAAGCATCATTTACATGCATTTTGAACAGAGTGAGATTAAATAGCAAGTGTCTTATAAATCATGTAGTTATACCACTCGGAATGAAGCTGACATTTCTCTAAACAAATCTTGAATCAGAAATCAGAAGGAAATCAGTCTGATATCAGGTGATAACCATGCTATGAATACTGAGGGGAAAACTTGCATCTGGTAAATGAAGGAATATTTCATCCATTAAAGAATATTTTTTCATTTTCTTCCACTATACAGTATTCAGAAGACCTTGACAAAACTTATATAGAGAGGTGCTAAACAAATTCGTTGTTTTCTAACACTTCAAGGAAGAGGATAAATCTCTACCAATACACTTAGTTCTTCATTTCTGTGCTTTTCTTCAGTTTAGGAGATGTCTGCCAGTTGTTCTGTATTTTCTCCTCGAGTTTATCCACTGCTTGTCATTTATATGCAAATTACATGTGTCTGAACTGGTATGCTGCCACAGTAGGTCAGTGATGAATAAAACAGGACGAGAAGTGTAGGGTTGTAGCATTTACTCCGCTCTTGTGAGATCCCACCTGGAGTACTGCGTCCAGCTCTGGGGCCTCCAACATAAGAAGGACATGGAGCTGTTAGAACGAGTCCAGAGGAGGGCCACGAAGATGATGAGAGGGCTGGAGCACCTCTCCTATGAAGAGAGGCTGAGAGAGTTGGGGCTGTTCAGCGTGCAGAAGAGAAGGCTCCAGGGAGACCTTCTAGTAGCCTTCCAGTACCTGAAGTGGGCCTACAGGAAAGCTGGAGAGGGACATTTACAAGGGCAAGTAGTGACAGGACAAGGGGGAATGGTTTTAAACTGAAAGAAGGTAGATTTAGATTAGATATGAGGAAGAAATTTTATACTGTGAGGGTGGTAAGACACTGGAACAGGTTGCCCAGAGAAGCTGTGGATGCCCTCTCCCTGGCAGTGTTTAAGGCCAGATTGGAAGAGGCTTTGAGCAAGCTGGTGTAGTGGAAAGGTGTCCCTGCCCATGGCAGGGGGGCTGGAACTAGATGATCTTTAAGGTCCCTTCCAACCCAAACCATTCTATGATTCTATGATTCTATGATTGCTGAGGGTTTTACTGACCATATTGGCAATTATGTGAAGGATAACATGTACTGGGAAATGAACCTTTAAAGGATGTTGTGTAGTTCTCATGTGGAAACAAGTGCTCACCTGTATCAGATCAAAAGTTTGAAAATCCCTTCCTTGTTTGAAAATCCCTTCCTTGTTTTAAAACCAATCTTTATCATTTCTCAGTTTAAAAAATAAAGTCCTTGCTCCAAATGCAAGACTAACAAATAATTGAAAACTATGTGTGTGTTACTTATCTAGGCTGCTGTAGCTTTTTCTTTTGTCTTTTCAACATCCATCCCTTACTGAAAACCAGTTCATTCTCAGCCTTTCCACACAACTTACGGTACAGCATTTTGTTTTTAGGCTTTGCTCAGCTATTATATTGTTACACAGAGAAATACCTTTCAAATAACCTTCTCTCAAAGAGCTGATATAGTTTCACTTTCCTACTCAATTAAAAAGGTCTGTATCTGTGGCATATATTAGGTCTTTTCAACTTGAGGCCTAAGGAAGTCCTGTACACACATCACTGGATAAACAGGAATGTCTCCACTACCACAAAGGGAGACACAACTAGAAGATAAATGTAAACCTGGCGCAGAGCTGATTACTGCTTTTCAAAAGGCAGATTAAAGCTACCAGCAAGAGGATTAACAGTAACAGGAAGGCAGCTGGAAGAAATCAAGAATCCAGTTTATCACATGCAGCAGCACATGTATTTTATTACTTTTCCTCAGGCCAACCTCAGCAGGGGATGCCATGCCTAAAATCTAGCACTTGGTTGGCTAATTAGGGAACATGGCACATAAAGTTCATGGATTTTGCATAGCAACCACATGGAGAATATAAAAAACATTTATAACCACCTGAGAAAAATTTTCTTGTCCAGATAAACTCACACCCAAAAATCTGGTCTGTCAGCCTTTTTCTAGTTTTGTATGCTCTTAAACAAATACATTTTCAAATGTGGATGCCTGGTTTTTGGCAACTTAATCCCTACTTCAGCTCCTAAATGAACCAGTCTTATTTGCTATTTTAGATTTTTTATCTCCTTTGTTGGAAATTAATTATCATTTTTACCATCTGCTATGTAAGGGCACCTAGTCTTACTATACAGGCAATAAAATGCGTTTACTCCTGCTGTATTGCAGACCTCAGAACAGGAAGATGTGTTAAATCTTTTAAATGTTGAAGGAGAAATCCGTCTGTGTATCTCTGTGTACATTGCCCAAAACATTGGTCTCAAATCTTGTTGGATTAGTCTCTGATGTTTCACTTTTAGGTTTTCCTTCACTGTCCTGCATCTCCTTGCTCAATGTCCTCTTGGTTGATCCCACCAGCTTTCAAGCCTCCCGTGGTAGCTGTCATGCTTACCACAGAGAAGTTAAACAACCATTGATTATTTGATCTGTTCTAAAGAAAGTGTTAAAAATAGCAATGGACCTACCTGATCTCCCCAAATACAGCTCCTGCTCTGAGTGTAACCAGAACTTTTGTACCATCAGGGCCTCCAAGGACTTGAACTTCACCCTGTTTGATGATGTACATCTCGCTGCCAATCTCTCCCTGGGAACACAAACACATAAAGATCTCATGTTTTAGCAGGGCAGTGTTTTTTTGTTAGAATAATCTGACAAACTCTTCTTTAAATATCTTTCACCTTTCTTATACACAAGTTTACCAGCATTATGGAGAAATAAATGTTTGTGCTACTTTTCCTAGCACTGAGCAGAAGCTCAAGGACTGACTCTGGCAGATATCATAGAATCATAGAACATCCTGAGTTGGAAGGGACCCACAAGGATCATAAAGTCCAACTCCTGTTCCAGCATAAGGCAGCCCCAGAATTCACACCATGTGTCTGAGGGCATTGTCCAAATGCTTCTTGAATGCTGTCAGGCTTGGCGCCATGACTGCTTCCCTGGGGAGCCGGTTCCAGTGCTACACCACCCTCTGGGTGAAGAACATTTTCCTAATATCCAACCCAAACCTCCTCTGGCTTATCTTCCTGCCATTCCCTCAAGTTCTGTCACTGGTCGCCAGGGTGAAGAGGTCAGCGCCTACTCCTCCACTTCCCCTTGTGAGGAAGTTGTAGACTGCAACGAGGTCTCCCTTCAGTCTTCTCTTCTCCAAGCTGAACAGACCTAGTGACTTCAGCCGCTTCTCACACGGCTTCCCCTCTAAACCCTTCACCATCTTTGTGGCTCTCTTCTGGACACTCTTTAATAACTTCATATCCTTTTTCTACTGTGGCCCCCAAAACTGCACACAGTACTCAAGGTGAGGCCGCACCAGTGCAGAGTAGAGCGGGACAATCACCTCCCTCGACCGGCTAGCAATACTATGCTCGATGCACCCCTGGACACGGTTGGCCCTCTTGGCTGCCAGGGCACACTGTTGGCTCATGTTCAACTTGCTGTCGACCAGAACCCCCAGATCCCTTTCGCAGGGCTGCTCTCCAGCCTGTCATTCCCCAGTCTGTATGGACGTCCAGGGTTGCCATGTCCCAGGTGAAAAATCCAGCACTTTTCCTTGTTAAACTTCATGCAGTTAATCATATGATTGTGATGTGGGACAATATTGGAACAGGGGTAAGACTATCTAGGCCAGCTTGGGAAAAGACGATTATTCCACCCTTCCTAGCCAACAGTAATTCTGGAATCAGTCTTTGAAGGGACACACCTGATCCTTTGATGCATTCACAAATGTTTAACTTCCTACACTGTAGAGTCAGTGGGACTGACTCAGCATTTGGGAAGAGGATCATATGCTTAACTCTTGGAGGGAGCAGGACCTTAGTGAAAATGCTGGACCAGAACAGCTAAAGACAAGTTAAAGGGTTCTAATGATCACTTCTGGGTGTGGAATGAACTGTGGGTCAATTGCCAGAACAGTAACAGTACTGATACTTCACCTTCCCCATGCTTTAATTACATCCAACACTGCCTATGAGTGTGTTTACATGCCTTCTGACAAGACACTTGGGCTCACTTGGTCAGAAGCTGAGCTATCTACCTGTGTTACTATAAGGTCATGTTTGAGCCAAAACGCTAAGAGAAGATAGTCATCTTTCCTAAGGGACACTGTGACAGCATTCAGCTGGAAGTCTGGAGATGGCTCCAGGCTGTGAGTGAAGGTAGAGCAAGATCAGATCCTGCTGTAAGGAGCGGTATGTGATGCAGTGTTTCATTTTCTACATTCTTGGATAATTCCACTTAGGAATTTCTGAATACACAGATGAAGCACATACAAAGCATCACAGATTGAGATCTGTAGGCTAGGTTTGGATGTATATATGTATAAAAAATTAAGCTTGCTCCATTTTAAATATTAAAACTTCATGATGTATCATTAGATAAGCCATATTTACATTAAGTACTTTCCCATATTACTATAATTTTATGTTTGATAATATAATAAAATCCATATTGTCTTGTTCTAGGTTGAAACTTGAGAGCACATTTGTTATTATTACACAGAATACCTTAATTATTTTTATGCTATCTAATTCACTCAGGATTAATTTTATTTAAAGGACACTGTTGACCGACACCTGAACTCTTTCTAAAATACATACTATAATTACTATTTGAAAGAGACAACAATGCTCACCTTTTTGCAGACAAAGTCACCAGGTAAATACACAATGGATTTCAACCTTAGCAGCATGTCATATATCATCTGCGTATCGCAACCCTGTTAGAATAGTTAGAATTGATTGCTCTATTAATTCAGTAACACAAGTGATTATTACTGCTTACACTGGGCAGCAAAAACCAACAATACATAAATGACCCAGGGATTCGTAAGTGGAATGCAAACTCAAAGCATCATAAAGATCAGCTTTTAGAGCAGAGAAAAGACTGAGTAGTCATTTCAGATACTTATAAAGTTCCCTTTGGGTTGAACATCTCTTCATTTTTTACAAAGTAAGCTTCTGTACATTTAAATTTGCTGTGGAAGCTCAGTTAGTGTTATGTTCACAGCTTTATGGGTCTCTTATGTGACTTTTTTTGTACTTATCCAGGTGAAAAAAAACAGATCATGTCAAATGTTGGTATGAATCTATGAATTCCATGTCTTCAGCAAATGTGGCAGAAACTGTGCAGGTATGTAATGTTTATACAGAGATATAATGTGGGTTTTTTGCAATTATCCTAATATACAAATTAATATTAAGGTTACTGTATGTCAAGACTACTTCTAAAAATGCAGTGTCTCCTTGGTTTTGTTATCAAAAATCCAATCTTAAGTACCACATTTAAATTGTATCTCTGGAAAACTGAAATCATGATAGGAAAGAGAAAGCTCCTTTGCACAAAAAGTTACTAAAAAGTAGCATTCACTACATCAAAGTGATGTTGCCAGAGCACAGCATTAGTGATCTCTCAGGCAGTGCTAGGCGACATACAGCAAGGTGGACTGTATTAAAAATCACATTCTTCTATGTCTGACTTTTGAGACTAGTTATACACTGCTATCACTTACAGTCTGACCATAACATCGTCTTTAATATGTCAATATAACAGGGCTGTGTCTTAACCTCATTTGCTTTTTGTTTTTAATCTCTGCTTTGACACAAAAAATACAAAGGCAGGCACTTGACTTTGTCCTGACACGTCTTCATTGACTGAAATATTTCTTAGACCTATTTTGCCTTGCATATTAACAAACACATTCTTAAGTGTTGCAAGATGCACAATACAAGGTTTCTGTCTCAGGAATACCACACATTTCTGCATTCTCCTGTATAACTACTTGCTTTGAATAAGTCAACGTTATTGACAATGGCAAAGTTCACATCAATTGCAATGGCTAATTGCATTTTCGTTGGCATCTGCTCCAGTAATTCTGATTCATCTGTAAAACAAAAAGAAAAGCAAACTCTGTTAGTTAGAATATATAAAGGAAGAATTAAAGAATGTCCATAAAAATGAGCATTGTACAGAAAAACTACTTAATGGAGCTATTCTAGCATTTATGAGTTCAAATGAGGAAGCTGCTCATATGCTTTCACTAAGATATTGTCATTTAAGTCACGTATCTTGTCTAAAGTTATAACCAGAATATTATATAAATTACTATGATTTGTGAGGTAATAAGCATCATATTGCTTTATTTTTTTTGTTTTCTAAAGTAAACTGAATACCCTCTCACTTCTCGCACGCAATTCAGAAAAGGAGAAATGTGAATTTCACCCTGTATCTATACAACCACTCTCACTTGGAGTTGCTACGTAACTGGAATTGGAAAGCCTTACCCAACATTCCCTGAGACTCCCATGTGTATTCATACCAGGTTCGAACACGATTTTGGACCACTTTTGGAATAGAATAAGTGTTCATATAGGAGACAGTGTTGTCCATACTGGAACGGAAGTAGTTCTGTCCTGCTGTAGCTGCTCCAATTACATCTCTCATCTACAAACATCGGTTGTTGTTACTACACATCTCAGCAAAAATAGTCTTGATTTGAATATCTTGTCAATAACATATAAAAAGAAGAAAACATTTGCAAAATCACGAATTAATTACACGTTGAGTTGCATGTTTTGAATAGGTGCTCCATCTGCTTTTTCAGAAGCATTACAGATTTAACCTAATTGTGTTGGAGAGTCTATATGATTTTAAAGGAATAATTTCTGGGTTTTAGCTTATTCTTCTGTCTCATATTTCTGGAAATGGATGAAAAACATAGGTAGCTTTTCTTAACAATCCATAGTAAAGCTACTCTGCATTTGATGCGCAATGCAAGTCAGAAAGAATTGAAGCAAACTGGGTTAAATTTCTCTAATATCATCAGCTGGCACCACTAGAATTAAGATCCTGCCACTGTTTAAGGAGTTATGAGAATCTAGATCAGTCCTAAAAATGCACTTTGAACTGAAAGGTGACCTTTTAAGTTTTCAGTGCAGGAACATTATTTAACATTCCAACACAAATGTTATTTAGTTTTTAGGAAGTGGATGAGTTAATGTTCATAGACATTCCTTCTTCAAAAGCATAACTATATAGACATGTTTTTAGTAGAATGGCTTCATATTGCAGTGGCCAAGGATTAGTGTGCTGGTTGCCCGAATTCTGCTTTTTATTACAGAGGTGCAGTTGATTGCAGTAGGAATAACAATTTTTAGGCAAGTGTGCTACACCAGGAATAACTCAGTAATTTTAAGAGCTCTTTCTAAACAAGAACTATAACAAAGTGCAATGAAGCTGTTTATGTGTTAAGATTTAAGGTCTGAGTCTGCAAATTACTATGCTGGTAACAAAAACTAATCATCTGCAGAATCTTCTTGGGGAATGGTTCTTTCATTGACAGTTATATCAATTTAGGAAAAAATTATAAATATGCAAACTTTAAAATTTAATCCAATATACTTGAATTCAATAGTTTTCTAGAATAAATATTTTATGTGAACTACTTTGTTTTATATTTGGTAATTCCTGTTTATGGATGAGTTTTAAATCTTATAGGCAAGAGTCTGTTTCATGACTGTTATCTCTTCTTGCACTTCAAAACAGCAAGAAACATATGCCATTTTTCACTGTTTGATTGAACTTTTCAAATCCTGTATTCAAAATAAAAATTAAATTTCAGTTTTCATCTTTATTTTTGTGTAATTGTTCTTCCAATAATAAGCATGTACAAATCAAAAGGTCTGGCATGATTTCTACAGGAATCGGGTAAGACACAGTCTCACATAGCAACCATGAGATTTGTTTTTCTGTAGGCAAGGTATTTTAAAACCTATGGATCTAAAGCTCAAGTTTAATAGTTACAAGCCAGACATACTTTAGTTATATTCATTTGGAAATAGAACTGATTTGCTGTGCTATGGGCTTTTTTTTTTTCCTCCTGCCAAATGAGAACCAAGAGAAATAGAAAACAGTTTATTTTCAGGTTAACAAATAAATTGTAATTTATGGAAGAGAGCAGAATTCTAGTTTGACAAAAATAGTGGGATTTCCATTAATAATATTATATTGGCAGTAGTATCAAGAGTGATTTATTCAATAATTTGGACATATTAATACCATACCTACAATTATAATTTTTATATCAGATTTAACAGTATCATGCAAATGTCAGGGAACTGTCTCCTTCGATGTGAGGAAGAAAAAAGGACTTACTTATACATAGTTTCAAGAAGGAATTACACATAGTTTCAAGAATCATCTGTGTCCTGCAGAGTCTTGGCTTTAAATCAGCGTGTGTGCAAAAGGGCTACAAAACTGGGAACTGAGTAAACACGTGTATTTTCCAGAAGAATAAGTACAGATGACAGTTAAATAGAAGGACATTTAGAGGAAAGCTGTACTTTTTCCCAGAACTAAACTCCATTAAATTGAATATATTACCACTACATTACAGTAATTTGAGTATCTAGTTATTGATTTTTTATGTACCTGACCAATTAAGCTGGAGAAGACAAAGACACCCAAGAAAAAATTCAGCAGTTGAAAAACTGTCTCAAACAGAGTTTGTGGTTCTGGAAGGCCACCGATGGTGATTAAAGTACGAACCGCCCAGTAGTAACACCTCAGATACCTGTGGATACAGACAGTGTTTTTGTTATTGACTGTAGGTACTTAAGTGGTTGAAGTTAAGCATATACCTACCTGAGTTGGGCCTTTCAGTGATGCTTTTCAGTCCAAAAGACCTTCAGCATTTTTTATAAAGGGTTATGATTTTACAAATGATACAATTATGTACATCATATTGAGCTGTATGTTCTCACTGGCAGCAAAATAAGAATATATGGGAAATACAGCTGTTACTGTTCTCCAGTAACTCTATGCAGCATTAAAAAAGACTTCAGTAACAAATTTCCAAGTGGTCATTACAGTGTTAGAATGCTACTAGTGAAGATGCCATGGTGTTAAAAGCAGTGTAAAAGTGTTTGAGCCTTCCCAGAGTTTATCTGTAGCATACTAGATGCACACACGTCTGAAGGTTTCTTCCATGGCTTCACTTGATGACACCAGTGTGAAGCCTTATGGTGGGCACGACAAATGCAGTGTTGCTCTTCTCATGTCCATTCATTTTCCTACACCTTTAACCACGTTGGTTCTCCTCCCACTCTGCTTCTGAGCACCCTTCATTGGCTTTTCCTCCTGGGCTATGTCAAACAGAAGTTATATATTTCCACAAACTGCATGTTAATCCAGCTTCTCAAAACCACTTCACGTATCCTGCACTGAAAGGTTGACTCCTGAATTAACTTCTCCTAGTGGCTGGCCTCCACTACCCCTTCTGTCACCTTATTAAACACTTTCTTGCTTTCTTCACTACTTTCCCTCATGCCTAGGAAGAGCTGTCCATCAATGGCTACAAAACCACCTTGTTAACACCCTTCAAGACTTTTCTCAGAACTCTCGATCTAGAAACCAGATATAGCAGTGAGCTGTGGTCAGTCACTAAGACTCTGCTTCAATGTATGGCTTATATTGATGCCTTCACAGTATCCGTCTGCTGTCTGTCAGTTCTCCTACCTGAAGTGTGAGCTCTTTGGCCAAAGTCGTCTTTGTTCTGTTTGTACAGCCCTCTTTGTCCAGCCTTGTGCATGACAGAGCCAACTGCATTCAAGCAGTGTATTTCTATTAGTATGATAACAGAAGTTTATGAAAACAACAAAGGACCTGGACAGAATTTTTTTTTTTTAGATTTTGTGAGGATAGTCATACTGACTCTCTTTTATATATATATAAAGTGCCTTGGCATCTCTAAGATTCTGTTTTAAATTTTGTTTTGGAACATTGCACTACTAGTAATGCAGCATCCCCCATACTGTGCAGTCGGGATTAATTAGTTCAAATATTTGTCATGAATGTACTATCATTTCCTTCTTTTCTGAGCTAACAAGTAATTTGTTTAGGAAAGCCTCCTATTAATTAGAATTTGACTTCCTAAGTCTCTGTACAATCAGACTTCAGCTTCACTAATGATTAGGAGTGGAAGTTTGTTTTCCTTCATTGTACAATGATATTTTCTATTATTTCGTCTATGACTGTTGCTTTTGATGCAATGAAGATTCCTTCTATTTGTTGAATTTTATTGAGTTCGAAATAAAAAAAAAAACCACAGAAGAAATACTTTTGGAGATGTTTGTTTTGAAATAGATGGTCTTGCATGCATCTTCTCATACCTACCCTGAGTCTGAGGCCACCTGATCTGCTTGCAGACTTCAGGTGTACATTTTAATTTGGTGGCCTCTGCTTTTAAACTCCTCTCTTATTAAGATATGAACTCCACTCCTATTAATAAATGGTCCATGTAACAATACAATTGGATGCTCAGTTTTGTGCAAATACGAAAAAATAAACACACAATAACACCAAATTCCAGTGAGGGTTTTTATTTAAAACACTTGAAAGTGTTTCCAAGTCTTTCACCTAAAATGTCAGGCTTTACCAGGCAATCAAGTTTTGCTTTTCATTAAAAAGTCACTTTTTTCTTGGTTGCAGATTAATGAAATGCAGTAACAATGATCACTTTTACCATAGTTTTCTAGTTTTAGATTTTAACAGACAGAACTGGCTGTTTTCATTCAGAGTCCTTAAGTCAAAAACTTCATTGCATATCTGCCATCATATCACTTTTCCCTGTTAAGGGTACAAAATGGACAGCCAGATTACACCACTATAAAATTTTCACTTGGGTTCAAAAAAAAATCGTCACCTATGCATGCTTCCAGCAAAGTATGAAGAAGTGGCAGCTTTCTCTTAGACTTCTGTAGCGTAAATAAATAGTAAGAAAAAGCCTCAGATCTGTTTTGGAAGAATTGCAGATTTAAGCATAAAATGATGTCTCTAGCTTGTCTGAGGGGAATTATCATATAAAGCATATTAATATCATATTCATTTGCCATAACTGAGAATGCTGTAGTGCTTGAAACATGTATAATTATGAATAAAAAAGTAAAGAAATTAACATTAGTTCTGTGCTGATTCCTACAAGAAACAAAAGTAAATAACCAACTCCCTCAACCCCAATGGATGCCAAGCTTGCTAAGTCCGCCATGATAGACAATATAATCTTCTGGGAATGTCTAAAAAAATGAAAGCGGCTCCTCAAAGGAATTTAGGGGTCAAATTATTCTTTGCAGTGTTGTATACCCAAAATGTAAGAGATTTTTTCAGATCTGCCCACCCCTTTCTGAAGATGTAGCTAATACACTATATTCTTTAATTTTACTTCAAAAGAAACTTTGTACTGGCAGTGTTACGTGATATTCACTATCTCCTAGGCGCAGATTTTATATTTTCTCCATTTACGCATTTTATTGTTTTTATTTTAATCTGAAATGAGAGTTACACAGTTGAAATATAAAGCAGCTCTTTTTCCCTAAGAAGGGGAAAAATGAGATTGTAAATTTTGTTTAAGGAAAGCCAGAAAAAACAGAGTCCTATTTCAACAGTATTAGCAGCTCTGCTTCCTACTAGCTAGTGTCTGGAAATGATCATTGCTCACCATATGGCTTACTAGCCTGCTATGAAATTACTGATGAAGCAAACAACATGAGACAAGAAAGGGATTTTCCCTCTCCACAACATAGAGAGTATGTTTATCCTTCAGGCCATCAAACTACTAGATTTTTTCCTTAAATTAAGTCCTAGGTATGAAAACATTCAGAAACACTGCAAATAAGATACCTTGTAATATTATGCCAATAGAAATATCTTTTTCATAAAAGTCCATTTCAGAATATACTAAACTTCTTACATGCTTTTGGGTAAATCAAATCTTTGTGCATGTGGCTATCAGATTTAAAGTGGTATTCACACATTCATTTCAGCCGAGGGAAGCATTATTTCAGGGCGCTCATGTTTGACTCCTCTCAGATTACAACCAGGATGGGTTTAAGCAGAGTAAAGAAGTGGCTTTTATAAACCAGTACTATGATGACCTCCTTCTTGCTACCTCTTTTTCTTGAGTGCCTTATTCATCAAGTGGCTGTGGGTATGATGATCTCCGACAGAATGGTGTAAACTACAAAGCTTTTCTCTAAAAAGTATGGCTGCAAGTAGCAGGTCTGAAAGCATTAGGTCTGACATACTTATGAGTTGGGCTGTGCATTCACAGATTGTCTGGAGGCACAAAACTGCCTCTGTATAGCAAGCACTGCGAGTGTGACACATCAGACCTATTGCAAGTGCAATGTATAGCTGATACCCACGAGACAACTTTTAAGATATGCCAGTCTTTCTGCGCATTGGGCAATGAGTATGAAAGAAGCAGAGCTGTTCTGGACACGTACAGTGACTGTTTTGTGGGACTTCCAGATATCCACTGAGTCTGCGCCCAGAGCAGGAAGGCGGCAAGCTACAGAGAAACATAATCAGGATGCAAATATATGTCTTAATTAGTAAATATGCCGGAGAATTTTGCACACTACTTGTGGATGACTTGCAAAGAGCAGAAGAAATATACCATAAGCAAAGCAGGATGATTTGTTTTGCCTAAACTTAATGTGTGGTTTGCATGAGAATTTCAGCTCCCTAGTTTTGGTTTCCCTTATAGGCAGTAATGAAAGAGACTGATACTTCCACGGGACAATTCAGAACGACGACATTACATTCCTGCCTTGAATCCCTTTCTGAAGGATTTGTCCATTTTCCCGAGGAATTAGGGAGACCAATCTCTTACTTAGGTATTTAAATTAAATTGTAAATAAACACATATAGTTCAAATTGTTCTCTTAGCTATAATTAAGAGACCTTTTCAATATCCTGTTGCCATGGTTACATAGGCTCTACACTATTGTTTTGCATCATGGATGCTATCCTTCTACATTGGCTGTTGCTTATCAACAGCCAGCTAAACATGAGCCAGCAGTGTGCCCAGGTGGCCAAGAAGGCCAATGGCATCCTGGCCTCTATTAGGAATAGTGTAGCCAGCCGGTCTAGGGAAGTGATCGTCCCTCTGTACTCGGCACTGGTGAGGCCACATCTTGAATACTGTGTCCAGTTCTGGGCCCCGCACTTCAAGAAAGATGTTGAGGTGTTGGAGTGAGTCCAGAGGAGAGCGACCAAGCTGGTGAAGGGTCTGGAGGGTCTGACCTATGAGGAACGGCTGAGGGAGCTGGGGTTGTTTAGCCTGGAGAAGAGGAGGCTCAGAGGTGACCTTATTGCAGTCTACAACTACCTGAAGGGAGGTTGTAGTGAAGTGGGAGTTGGCCTCTTCTCCCAGGCAACTAGCAATAGGACAAGAGGACATAGCCTCAAGCTTTGCCAGGGGAGATTCAGGTTGGACATTAGGAAGAATTTCTTTTCAGAAAGGGTTATTAGACATTGGAACGGGCTGCCCAGGGAGGTGGTGGAGTCACCATCTCTGGATGTTTTTAAGAAAAGACTGGACATGGCACTTAGTGCCATGGTCTAGTTGACATGGTGATGTCAGGGCAATGGTTGGACTCGATGATCGCAGAGGTCTCTTCCAACCTGGCTGATTCTGTGATTCTGTGATTCTGTGATATGATATGGATATCCCTTTAGTCAGTTTGGATCAGCTGTCCTGGCTGTGTCCCCTGCCAAGATCTTGCCCACCTCCAGCCTACTGACCTTTGGGGATGTGTGGGGTAGGAATGTTGGAGAGACAGCCTTGACGCTGTGTGAGCACTGGTCAGCAGTAGCCAAAACACTGGTGTATTATGAACACTTCTCTAGCTACCAATACAAAGCACAACACTATGAGGGCTGCTATGGGGAAAACTCGATGACCCCAGAGATCTCTTCCAACCTGATTGATCCTGTGATTCTGTGGGAGAGACTGAGGTGTGTCTGCTTAATTATACCAAGCTCATGAGTGCAATTCTAATGCTGGGAACATCTTGTGTGGCTAATTTAGGTACGTCACAGGGGGGTAAAGTCGTCTGCCTTTTGCCCTTCAGGTCAAAGGCTTTGATTGAAGGCTGCCATGCAAAAGCACTCCAATCTTCTTGGACTGGCACTGACACTTTAGAGTTTGGACATGAGCTGGAAAAGAATACAGCTAGCAGAAATTTGCAAAAAGAGCTACTTTGATAATTGTGCTTGTGGTTTCAGTGCTCTGTACAGCTGTTACAAATTGAAGTTCACCAGTTAGTATTCCTGCTCAGGAACATATATATAATCAAACTGACAAGTCAACAACTTATGACAACTGTCAAAAATCCCCAAATATCTGGCAATCAGATAATATAACATATCTGATTCTCTAAGGTGATGACTATCCCACACAGAAGGCATTTGCTGTTAGTGGGATACCAAGCTCTACTTTATGAAATGCAGCTCAACATGGACCCCGCTTTGGGGGTCCATGTACAGAGGACCGTATAATCCAGTATGAGTTAGATACAGGCAAAGAATGAAGTCATACATTCACCAGCCAATGTCAAGATGAGGTAGGTTAATGGCTTAATAAGACTTATGTGCATATATTCTAATAGGCATTTTATTTCAGCATCTCAGTTTAATGCAGACCTTGAATTATCAGTTTATTATTATTGCTTATAAAAAATTCTGCCCTAAATCCTATGTGATTTCAGTGTGACATCATTTGAGAAGTGTTTTTGTCTCCTCATGGAAAAGGTATCACAAAATATTAAAAAACCTGACCATTCCCTCTGGGTACAACTGCATTGTCTGTGATCAAGCTAGCAAATAATTTCTACCAATTGTTTGCCTGAGTGAAATGTAAAATATTCTTGTCCATGAAAAACAGGAAGACTTTCTTGCCTGTTCTCTTGGCTGTTCTGAAGAAGCATTAAGAACTTGAAGACTGAGTAAGCACTCTACTTTCAGAGTTTTCAAGTTGCTCAGTCTTAGTTACCTTATTTTTTAATTATGAGGCAAGTATTCCCAAGAATGACATTAACAAAAATAGCTATAATGGAAATTTATTCTGCATTTTTCGTGTCAGATTTTTGGAAGCCTTGATCCTGTGAATAAATACCTGTGTATAACTTCACTTACATGAGTGGTCTCACTGAGCTTCATGACCCTGCTTGCATGTGTCTGCAGTACTTAAGCAGTGTATTTTAGTGGTGTGTGGAAACTTCAGCCATGTTATTTTTTTGAGAGAGAACCCTAATTACAAAAAATCAATGCTGCTTTACACAAAGTGTGTTTTACTCTCAAAGGATATTTTGTTACCCTTCAACATAGTGTTTTCACACAAAACTTGTGAAGTCTGACAAAATTACTTAGAAGAGGAACATGTCTCCAAGAGAAATGTGAAAAGTTGTCTAAAGGGTGATTTATGACAGCAGTAGTATATTATATGCAGTTTTGCAAAGAATGTAGTTAATGAACAAATTGAGCTTCTGTGGCTTTAACTGTATTATAGCCTTTGAAAGAAATGAATGTTCATACATTGGAACCTACTAGATAGGTTTTTATGTAACTACACACAAAATATATTATGACTTTGCTATTTTCTCTTGCTTTTTTTCCATCATCTTAATGAATGTCCCTTACTTGGCACCCAGCCTAATGCTGTCACAGGGAAATTTTGGAAAAGTGTGCCAATATCCAGTCCTTCCCACTGGAAACACTCTGTCACATGTTTAAGCATGACCATCTCAAAAGATCAGAGAAAGTGGGTGGAACCTTTACAGATCAGTCACCATGGTGTTTAGAGGGACTAAAATGTTACATTTTAATGACACAATGCTGTGTGGCAGAAAAAAAAATCAGTGCCTCTAATTCCTTTGAGGGATAGTTCTGCAATCCTTCAAACAGTTCCCAAGTGCATATGCAATCAGTGAGTTTAATTTATGGCCCTTGTTGCTTTCTAAATGTTTAATTAAGTTAGTGCTTAGCACTGACTCATAAACCTATAAAAGCTGAAAGTCGTAAACGGATTATTCACTGCACCTGCCCTCCAAATATGTGTTAGTAATGAAAGCTGCTAATCAGCAGTCATGGTGCTAAAAGTTTGCTATCCAAGCACTTGTAAAGTAAGGGCATACTCTGCAAGAAGAGGCATGGGAAAAGGAAGAGGATGCAGGAAGGAGCAAAATCAACAAAAATCTCTTGCAAGAGAAAAGGACTTACATGTTTCCATTGCCATCGTATACCCATCTAGTGCTGCCAATTCCTTCATAGTCTGAAGCCCAATAATACAGGCATGCATTAATGTGCAAGATAAACAGCAAGTATCCAGTTGTTCGAATGACCCTGTGAAAGTCAACAGATTCCTGTAAAACAACTTACATTTTTCCTTCCTTTTAATATGGAACTCATTGGGTTTTTGGATCAACAATGTTAAGCATTCACTAAATAGTTCCCCACTTGTACTGATTCTGTGAAAAAAATAGCTGGCAGTTACCTGTCTCTCACATTTGTCCAAGGTCAAATAAATATCTGTCCTAGAATATGTGATGCTGGGTAGCTTTTAAATTATGGTTCCTCAGGGACGTTATAATCTACTTCTTTAACTGGCTCTGGATGTTTACAGAAATTTGAAGCTATATTAACGAGGCTAGAGGGTACAAATTAATGTGTTTGCCAAACTGTTCAAGGTAGGCTCTAAACTTGTGAACCAAAGCCAAGAAATATCTGAGGTCAGATATGAACTGCTTTACAAGAGCTGTGCTAGGAAGCCTGCAGTAGATCAGCTAAATAGTATGATTTAGTGGCTACAGCAGGAATTACATCATTCCTAATTCCAGTTCTTATGATTATGGCCAGTTCTTTGAAGAACACCAATGGCGAACTACTTAAGCACCAAGCAGCTTTCTGTTTAACATAATTTCCTACCACAAACCTTAGCAATGCACTGATGGGAAAGCCTATAGATAATAAAGCATCAATACTGTTAGCCCTGTATATGCTGAGCAATACTGAAGGCCATGTGCTCTACCATTGTTTTTCTGTACATCTTCAGTGAGTCTTAAAATTGCATTTTAGTTATGAAGGGTGCTCTATTTCACACATTTTAGGTTTCTGGTCTCTTAAGAGTATGAGGTAGAAAACAGATTCACTTTGTAATATTTACATTCTGCAATTTACATTCTGCAAGTGATTTAATATTGGAAAATGTAAATAGACCTGTGACCAAGAGATAAAGACACAAACAGCAACACACAGTTGTGATCCTCAACCAATACCATGCTGCAAAACTGTAGCATGGCAAAACTCTAACAAGGCAGAATAGCTTTGCAGGGTAGCTGGCTCTCTTTTCAGCTACTTTGTACATTTTAAAGGACCAGCAATATCTTGCTGTGTGTGTCTTAGCCTTTCAAAATGAGCACCTTCCCTGTTTTTTTAACACGCAAATCAACATCACATCCTTCAAAGTTAGGGTAGTTTGAAGATATACACATCTCATTCTCTAATTGCCCTTTAAACAACCATTTCCGTTTCCATACTTTTATAAAATGTGAAACTCTGTCCGTTGTAAAACTGCCTATTTGGGTGAAAATGGGTTTTCTAATTTGTTCCCATTTCCTTGAAAGCCATATACACACAACATTACTGTTACATGCAAGCTAATTACTTGATTCAAAGCCATCTATATTAAAAATCAGTATCTCCCAGTACTCACTGCAAATATTATAGGAGATACGGAAAAGTCATTGAATTAAGACTCCAAAGCAGAGAAAGTAATATGGAAAATAATTAATTAATTTTAAAAGTTCTCAACATTAGAGAAAGTTAAAAAATATAAGCAAGAGAGATGAAAACTCATGCTTTTTAATGAGATTAGAAATTAGAGAAGGTAGAGAGGCAGTGATTCAGAAACTGAAAAGCAATTTCTTCATCTTGTGGAAATTCAGACAAGCCTTCTCTTGTACCAACAAGAATTTTAAAAAAGAAAAAAACAAAACCAAAACCAAAACAAACCACAAAAGACTCTTCAATAAACGAAAGCGGAGGGCAACATGAGAATAAGCTTTGTGGAGGTCAGCATCTCAAAAATACTTTAACAGAACTTTCAAACTTTTAAGTTTTGTTTTATTTTGCATATACATGAGAATATGAAACAAACAGATGACGTTACAAACTCTTTTTCAAATTAACTAGTTTCTAAAATATCCCATTTGCAATGTATAAATACAAAGTCTACCATTTAAGTGCAATAATCTCTGAAATAGAATAAGATGGTGAACAATAGATTCTTATTTCTGCTGCAGCAGCACACAGGAACAATACATGCCCCAAAACTGGGATAGGGAAAAAATCTGTTGGTGTAGGAATTGCACAGGATAAACTAGGGCTCATGACATTGACAATAAATGACAATAATGGTCAGAAGATGGGTTAATTTGGTCTTAGCAGCATGAGGGCTGAAGGGCCTATGAAACTTACCATAATCATGTCCATGGACTGCTTGAGTTGGTTCCAATATTATTCTAGTCAATGCAGAAGGTGAAAACATAGTGCAGTGGATAACAGTTATAATCAGTATTTGAGATCTGTGCTGACTTGATTCTCATTCCAAGTTTACTCAATGCAGTGGAGGATCAAGTTTCTGTATATGCCAGGTTCATGGTGAGAGTATATTTGAAGAAAAATGTTGACACAGGCTCAAACTCATGACTCTTATTAAGTAAAAATAAACAGCTACTGAGGATTTGGCACTGCTATTAGCAACCTAAAGAAACCATTCTTCAGCTCTTTCACTAAAGAAGCTTCTGATACTTCTGATCAGTTACATTTTGACAGGAGCCTCAGTTTGGTGAACATTTTGCCTGAAACAGGCCAGCTGAACTGAGCTAGATTTCATATGTGAGTGAAGCTTTAGATTTATTATTTTAATGATTACAGTAAAGACAGGTATTTTAAAAAATCTTAAATTGAACAGTTAAAGATGTATCATATTCCATCCAGTGCTTCACTGACAAGTCATGAAATCAAATGTAATGCATTCTGTGCTGGGCTTTGCATGCTACAAAGGTCTAATAAGCATACCTGTAGATGTATGCTTTGTCCAGGATAGCTTCCAAACGATCATTAAACTCAAAGAATGTGTTATGCTGAATGGAAAAGAAATGAAAGTAATTCAATCACTATTCCTCACCACACATCTTTTTCTAATAGTACAGACATTCATTCACATACACATTGTGAAAATAATGGATTTTTTGGTAGTCTGAATTTCTTTAAATATTTAACTAAAAGGTGAACTGCAAAGCAAAGATGAAAATTGTGTTAAACATTGTTTTGGGTGTTCAGTGTCCCATTAATCTGATTATAGAAATAACAATAACCTTGCTGTTTAGGTCAGACTGCTGCAGATGAATGACTTCTATTTCCTCAAACATACGTAATTGCTTGGACAACTTTACCAGAGAAAATTACACACATAAAAATTCCTTTTCACTATTTCTGAAATTCTAGTAATTCTCAGTAAGTGATCATATGTATCAACAACCACACACTAGATGATAACTATGTAGTAACAAGTCCTGCTGTATTGAATTCCTCCTGTTAATTATTTGTCATTTGCCTTTAGTGATAGCCCTTAACATTCGCATGTAGCTTTTTTCTTTGTTTTTGTTCAGTACACGTCTGTTTGCCTAATATGAGGTACTGTTTAGCTTTTCATTCTTTCATATTTTTTTGGTTCTGATTTATGGAATTCTGAAGTTTTGTTGAAAACTGAAGTGAAGAGCACCTTCATTTTTTTCTCAGAGTTCTTGTTCCCCCTCCAACTGTAAATGAAAGCTAATTCTTTGTCAACTTATTGCTTATGTGAAGGGTAATGTATTTAGTATCAGAGTGGCCTGCTAGGTACCATGAAATGCAGGGAGAGACCTGTTGTCTAATCCCTTCTCAGCCACTTCATTGCACAACTCCAGATGTCTTCGGACTTGATAACAAAAGTGGGGTTATGCTTGTTAAATATGCTGTGTGTAGCTTATGTTGTCCTTAAAATTCCCTCCTTTGCTTTTAAACATCAACATTACCAACAGAAGAGAAAAATACTTTGGCATTAATTACTGATCTTAAATTAATTTTTTTTTGATCTTTGAAAACTAAACAGGTAATTTAAGGTTAATCTAGTTTAAATAATGGAAACAAACCACCCTTGATCACAAAAAAAACTTTTGAAAGTAGAAAATAATAAAGTCAAATCAGAAGAAAAATAAAAGAATAAGGGCTTCATTTGGCTAGGCTATATCTTGTATTCTTTGTTGGTTTGTTTACTGATGTTGAGGGTTATCCTGAAGATATTTTCCAATTTCTAAATTTCATATTCCTAAATATTATAAACAACTTTCCACTGGGTTGTAAAAACATACATATGTGGTTAGCCATCCATCACTAACACAGATCTTACCTTTAGCATCCTATTTGCTCTAAATACTGGGTTAAGTCCAAAGAAGTAGTATAAAACTTCAAATGGCAATACTGATATCACATCAAGCTGTTGAAGAGCAGAGAGGTCAATTTAAACTTCACAATAATCATAAAGCATTTACTTGCTGTCAAAAACCTATTTAGATTGAATCATGACTGAGTGTAACTTAACAGTCAGCATGCTAAGCCCGTAACTTCCCAAGTACTGGCAGGCACGATTATCTCTTTGAAAACACCAACAGCTTTGCTCTGCCCTGCTTTTAAGTCTCCTGTGCCTGAGATTTTAATCTGTTTCATGGGGATTATTAACAACATCTCAGATATTTGATTACCAATACATTCTGTTATTTCAATTATAGTTCTGACAAGGCTAAAATGGTAGACATGTGGCTGGTGAGTGGAGGTGGGGAGACCACTCCACAAGCACTTCTTAGAAGTCCTACGGCTTTTAAAACTAGAATGCCTAAAGCAATCTGGGGGAGCACGATGAATTAGACTCCTTGCTTGCAACCTGCAGAAGCCGTGTGTTCCAAACAACAGATTCATCATAGGATGATAAGTTTGGTTGTTGTTTTTTTGGTTTTTTTTTAATAGATACTGTCTTTTGTTGTATTTGGATGCTGCTTCTTTCCATATCGCTAAGATTTGCAACATCTCCCTGCAGTCCATCAACTGTGCAATTACTCTTCTTATTTGCCTACTTTACTGTTTCCAAGAATTCTGTGGAGAGACGGAAAGCTGTGGCAAACTTGGCTTTGTCTTTTTAAAGATCCTGTGATGCCTTGCTCTGTTGCTGATATCATTTGGGAACAAAAGAGGGAAGTGGAACTGTAGGCTTCATCTCACTGTAATCAGAAATGCCTTTGCTCTGAGAGATGCAACTCATGTTGGGAGCAACTAGCCTGCAGCACTGACCTTTGATTCCATGCAAGTAAGATGCATTTAATACCTGAACTCTGAAAAAAGTAAACCAAACCAAAAAATTCATTGAGGACAAACAGTCTTTTATGGCCTTTCTCCCTCTCTCAGACACATGCTTAAGGGGAGGCAAAATTTAGTCACAAGTGCTTCAATATCAGTAACTGTTAATTAGTACTTAATCATATGGCAAATTCTCAGATTACATCTATGTCTTCATGTGGTGAGATCACTCAATTCTCATTAGTTTCTGCAGAAATCAAGAGCACTGAACATACTGCAAGTGTGAACTTAAAACCATATATATACACTCAGTTCTCCTGCTGTAAGCTTGACTCTGTCCTAGTCACTTGCCTGTATGGTTTGTGTCCTGTGCTTTCAGCTAGCTTAACCTCAAGTATATAAGTAATGATATCACAGTCACTGAAACAAATTTAACTCTGAAACAAGGCAGGTGCAAAAGTATTTACAGAAGAGGAGGGGGCAATAACTGAGTTTTCAGAGGTGTGGGCTCAGTGTCACAGAGCTGTGTGTGTATCAGGAATTCAATAGACTACCTATCCTCTGTTGGCAAAAACAATATTTAGGAACAAAATGAACAGGTTTCCTAAATCAAATGCATCTTTGTTTTTACAAAGTGCAATGATCATCAAAATCCTTAGTTTGAATTTTTGTTTACTTGTGTGAGTGATGACCTATTCAATACCACGAGATGCTTCATAAGACTTCACAGAATAGACTTATCATCTAACTTCAAGACTTCTTATTTTGTTTAATGAATCTCTGGCAAACTGTGCTATTGTCTTTCAGTGTGTGGGGATGACCTCACACAAATTCATCAAAACAGAGAATTTTATTAATTCTATTTTATTAATCTATTATTATTCAGAATTAATAATTATAGTTGCATTTATAATTATCCTATTTTACAATTAAACACTGTTTATGAAGATGGCAATCTTCAGTTGGTGAGCAATGACATGCAATCGAGCCAATGCTTTCTGGTGATGTTCTTAAACCAACAGTGATTTCCAGTGAATGAAAAAAATCCTGGGAAATCCTGCAGCCAGAACTTGCATATTGACACCAGTAAAACAGGGTCTGCTTACCCGAAACTTCATAGAGCTGTGGTAGAATTTCTTCATTTCCATTCTGTCTGACTACAGTGATAACGAAAGGAGAAAAAGGCATAGTCAAGAACAGAATGTCAAGAATGAGTGTCTGCTACCTGACAATAATAATAATTCTCTTCTGATAGTAGGGATGATGACAGTTATATTAATGATGGTCTAAAAGTATGAGAAATGTCTGTGGGAAGAAATAGTACTTTTATTAGACCAGTTTATGCTAAACCAGATTTTATTAGACCGACTTGAAAAAATCAGGTTTGAGTTTTGTCTGATTTTTTTCCAAGTCTGGCTGTTGGTCTAGCAAAGTATGTTACATTTTTCCCACAAATCTTCCCTCTCGAGACATCTGTACCAGTTGGTGCTTGACCCAAACCCCTTCAATTTCAGGGCCAAAAACTCCATTTGACTACAGTGGTTCCAAGAAAAATGCAAAGAACATTTCTGATGGTGCTGTACAAAATTAGCTCTTTGAAAGTTATCATTAACATGCTATCATTATTAGCATTATAATAATCAACATTGCATTCATTAATAATGATTAGCTATTTATTTTTAAATTGCTCTCCATGGGAACTGATGCTAATACCTTAATAAGACAGGGTAATCAGAAGTATCTAAATAAATGTATCTATTATTATGCTTTCTGTATTTATACCAGGGACACTTTAAAAATAACTTTAAAATCTTAAGGATATTTCCATGTCAACTTTTCACTATTATCAGTTTAAGCATTAAACTAAATGCAGGAGATCAGGCAGTAGATGATCTCTTCATGCACTGAAATCTATGAATTGTATAAACAGCTTCAAGGGAAATACAAGGTAATCTTCCTATGTTAGAGTTTTAACCTTGTTCAGAAAAACTTGAGTTTTGTAGTATTCAGGCAAGATTGCCAGTTACTGAATGTCTTGGCATGGAAAAATACATGACATTGCACTGCATTTAGTATCTATCCAAACTGTATTTGCAGTTTTATCTGAGATTCCTCTATAAAGGTATCAGTAGTATCTTGTATGCACAATGTGTAAAACTTTATGTAAAAGCAGTGAACTAAAACTAGTTCCAAATTACATTTGAGGATGTATAACTTTGAATTTTCTGTCTGGTGGGCACACTAGTGTCACAATGAAGTTATCTAAATTCATTTTTTTCTGCATTAGGTTTTCTTCTGTAAGAAGTTAAAGAATCAAAAGTAGGGAAGATTTTAAAGAGAAGTTAATGTTCCAGGTGCCCTTTTGATATGTTAAGGGCAAGCTTTTACCTTTTTTCAGATACTTAGAGTTTTATTTTGCATTTCTCTATAAAAACATAACACAAAAATAGTAGCAATAAGCAAAATTGAATGTACATATTTTCCCAAAATAAAATATCTAAAATAAACTATTTTCAAATCTTCCCTGAAATTACAGGGATTTGCTCTGATTTTGGTAAAAAACCCCGACAATCTCACAATCTGTAATAAAACACGCATATCCTGTGCAGCTCTAGCGGAATAAGCACTGTCTTCAACTATGACTCCTACACAAAGTGAATAGAAAGGTGAAAGTTTCACACAAAAACACATGCATATATGTGTGAGTATATAGTCATATAATCACTGATTCCAGTGAAGCTGCACCAGTTTACTCCTGGTGAGGAAGAGCTTTATGCCTGTGCCAGCTACTCTCATCTGTTACTTTCGAATCTGTTTTTTCTTTTTTTAAGAATGTAGACAATGGGTGTGTTTCCTTTTTGCAAAATAGGATAATGGAAGGTCAGTGAAGAAGAACATAGGTATCCTTCGATAAATAAAAAAGTTACATAGATTTGACATAGCAGGAAAAAATGTGTTACATTAAAGGAAATTCTTATAATGTACTTTAACACACAACTACTACCTGTGGAAATCCCAGTGCCAATACTTACTATTATATCTCCACCTTTTAAAAATTGCACTCGGGGCTGGAATATCAGTAAGTCACACAGGTAGCAGATATCACAAATGATGTCTATGGTAAACCAATATATTGTATTACTCGGGGTTTGATATGGAAACACAAAGCGAAGGGGAATAAACCAGCAATTCCAATTATAGGCGAGTGTCACAAGCATAAGCCATGCTACGTATCGGCGATCTGAAAGAAAAAACACTGAATTTACAGGCATGAACTTAGAATCTTTTCTCATTCTTTTAGACACATATATTCTACTGATGTCTCTGGGAATGTTTCTGCCCAGAGCAACCTACCATTCTCCCTTTTTCAATGGCACAGGCTGCTAAAGTGATATAGGTTGGGACTAGGAGTCACACAAAGAATTTCCAAAAGCGAAAAAAGATGAGTTTATGAGAGTGTATAGAAGTTAATTCAACTGAAGAAACTCGATACATTTTGCATGCTGCTGGTATATGTTATAACTGACAAAAGAATTATTTGGCCGTAATGAATGGGACAAATTCTAGATCAAAAATCAGAAGACTTGGGTTTTAATTGTGGTTGGTTTGCATATCAACTTTGTGCATACCATCTTTACAACTGTTGTCACTTTTCATTAATTTTCCCTGTTTGGAACAAATGTTCTTTAGGGCAGGATCTATGCGTCCCTCTGAGTTGCAGACTGGAATGTGGATCTTATGGTGGCTCACAAGGACTATGTAATACTAGGCCACTTCAATATGCCTTTACCCTATTCTATTGTATGGCTTTTAATTTACCTGTGTATGAGTCTATGCTGTCTGGTAGCTGCAGATACTCCATGTATTTTTTCAGTGAAGGTTTTTTGAATTTGCAGCACAGCATATCACAGTAATGATCCTCCTCTGGCTTTGCTTCTGCATCCTCTTTCTTTTCTTCTTTTTTTTCTTCTTTTGGTGGGGGTGAAGGTTTCTTCTTTGATGGTGCTAGCCACATAGAAGGCCACAAAGGACGACATTTTAATAATGGCTCAAGTACTACACCCCGTTTAAACATGTACAAGAGCCTCATCATTTTAAAACCTCTTTTAAAAATACTTGGCAGTGACTAAATCTACAATTCGTTATAATACTGAATACATTCAAAAAGAGATCGGAGCATAAAATCACCACTGATATAATCATGTACATCTGCTATCAAGAACAGGGCACTTCATGTTACAGAGTGCAATATATATATTACTCTATTTCCTTGAACAGTGCCCACAACTAATACCATAAAAGACTGACAAGAAATAAGGTAATTCATAATTCAGCATTCATTAGTGCAACTCGGCATTTCTCTTTACGTGACTGTTGCAAATAATGCATGCAGTTAGGATGGAGATAAGAAAAGGTCTCTCCCCTCTCCTGAGAACTGATATGCAAGATGCAGCAGGTGAAACTAATGGGAAGCCTATGATTTTGTATGTTTCTAGGCTTACAAAAGTCTTGTGGCACTCCTTTTAGCCCAGTTCTTCCGTCTTTGGGCTGGATAATTTTGTCCACACATTTGTCCCATTAATTCAGGTAGCTTTACCTCTAAGTAGGATACACAGTCCTAGCAGTAAACTGGCAAACTGGATCTATAATGATTTAGGAAATAAAAGATTGTAAGTTCTACAAAGAGGACAAAAGATGTAAATGAGCAAAAAAATAATAATTAAAAAAAAATTCCTTTATCAGCTGGTATAGTTGATAATACTTCAGGAACTATTTTTTCCAGCTTATTAAAAAACAGGTAAGCAGTAAACAGCTTCTAAAAAATGTCAGAATATAAAATCACCACACTCAATTCTTTGTGAAAAGTAAAAAAAAAAAAAAGTCACTTTCCTCTAAAGAGGAAAAATATTATATTTGTTTTATGTTTCATATTTTGTCAAACGTAAATGTTTAAATTAATTTCAGATGAGTTTGCTCTATTCAAAACATGTACTTAAAGTCCTCAATGTGTCTGCTGCCATGGTTAAAATTTTATTTACTTTTACACAGCAGATCTAATTTCAGAGTGACTAATATCTACTCATAAGATATGTACATTTCTTCAGATTCATCCCCATGAATAAAGATATCTGGGAGCTATTTTAAAATATATAAAACTGCTTGACAGGGATGATTCTAGACATTGCCCGAGATTTTTTCCCCAAATTCTTCAATGATGGGGTTCAAAGGGAGCTGGTACCTGATGACCTGGCTTACTGTAGACTCAAGGATAAATTGACTTCAGTGGGCACAAACTGCTCCATTTCAGTGGGCAAACAAGCTATACGTACTTGAAAATTTTATTACAGTGTTTTCTGTTCCCACAAAATAATTTTAATCTTTAAACTCAACAAATGCACAGCTATTTCTGGAGTCACTTACAAGCTGTAGGACTGCCTTCAGGGGAGGACAGCACTGGGTCTTTCAGCTTTTCCTTATAGACTGTTGCCCTTTCCCGCATATTTCTGACAATCTCTTGAAGCTGGGCATCAGCATACTCATTTGTTTGGAAACGTGAAGTTGTTGGCTTCTGTATGCTACTTAAAACAAAAGGAAAAAAGCTTAATGTACTGGAAAGCAATGGAAGGAAACAGTACTAATTCTACTTCTGAGCAGAAGTCAGACATTAAGACTGGATCTTTATTGGCCACAGTGCTTATTCACATCACTTAACTCACGGTAAGTGGACACCTAAGTTAACCGTTCTGCTTATGTCAACTGATATTGTTGGCTATGTGCAGCAGTCTATATGATATTTCCGGCAGAGGAGGTCAGGGTACCCTGTGCTCTGCGTAGCCCACTACACTAATGACTTCCCTCTGCTGCTTTTCACCAAGTTCTACTGTGGCTATGTAAGGCCTAGAGCTTATCCTACGTATTCGATAAGATACAAGGCAAGCTGTTCCCATCTGTGCATAAAATGTGCTCTTTATATATGGTAATATCCTAATGATGACAGGACATAATAGAATTAAAGACTAATGTGCAGGTAGGGGAGGAGAGATTATGCTTACTTTATGCTTCCTAATATTGGGAAAATTGATTTCATCTAGGTGTTGTTATGGGTATTATCTAACACGAGGTAAAAAATGCATCTGTTTTACTAAACAGAAACAAAACACTGGTGTTCTTGCTGAAGTTTCTTCTATTTCCACTAAGAGTTTACTCAGGGTCATAGTAACACTGAGCTGATGTTCTGGTACTTGCAGCGTTTCTTCAAACTGTTGATTTTCAAACACCTGCAAGCTCACATTCTGCACTGAAACTAATGCTTTTAATACGATCTATGCATGTTGCACAGTCAATTAGAAAATCTAGGTGAGTGTGATTCTTGATCAACTCTTTTGGGCTTATTCATACTTGAATAGTATACAGGGAACTGCTAGAGAGAGTCCAGCACAGAGCCACGAAGATGATTAAGGGAGTGGAACATCTCCCTTATGAGGAGAGGCTGAGGGAGCTGGGTCTCTTTAGCTTAGAGAAGAGGAGACTGAGGGGTGACCTCATTAATGTTTATAAATATGGAAAGGGCAAGTGTCATGAGGATGGAGCCAGGCTCTTCTCAGTGACATCCCTTGACAGGACAAGGGGCAATGGGTGCAAGCTGGAACACAGGAGGTTCCACATAAATATGAGGAAAAACTTCTTTACGGTGAGGGTGACCGAACACTGGAACAGGCTGCCCAGAGAGGTTGTGGAGTCTCCTTCTCTGGAGACACTCAAAACCCGCCTGGACGCGTTCCTGTGTGATATGGTCTAGGTAATCCTGCTCCGGCAGGGGGATTGGACTAGATGATCTTTCGAGGTCCCTTCCAATCCCTAACATTCTGTGATTCTGTGATTCTGTGATTCTGTGAAAATTCATCCTCAATTACTTGCTACTGTCTGATTATGCAAACTGGGGCTATTTTTGAGTCCCACCCAGCTAGCAGCTGAGCCATGCATTTGGACTTCCTCTATGTGGAGACCAGGATATGGGATTTCTTCTGTATCCCAGACTCAACACTTCTCAGCTGGTGTCACACACTGGTGTCAAAGCTGGCTAGAAATGGCTGTGACTGGTGCAGGGTAGCCCAAGGCCTCCTCCCACACAGATCACAACTGACACCCCTGCACCAAAACCCTGACAGCTGTGCTCAGTAGAGGGAATACAGCATAGAATTTTTCTTTCTTTCTTAACAGTTTTTCAGCTCTGTTCCAAATACCACGGGGATATGGATGTTATGGCAAGAAAAGAGGCAGATCAACAGTGAAGCATGCCTGAAATTTCCAGATTCTTGAGAAGACCTTCACAACGCTGAGTAGAGGGAAAGTGGTATGACAGTACCTTGAGTAGAGAAGAAAGGAAAAACACTGTGAAGTGATCTTTGAATAAACACCGTGTCTCTTCAAGACCTAAACCTACTCTGAAGTTCCTAACAGAAGGAGCTGAAACTAAAAAAGGAGAGTGTCAGAGTGGGATGCGTGTAGCTTTTTGAGAAGTACAGTTTTCTGGAGACACAACACATATCACGGTGCCCAAGGAAGTGTAATTTAAGGATGTGAAAATCCTTCAGCAATAAAACCATTGGATAAAAAGGAGATAAGCTGTTTAAAGCAGAAGAAGCAGAAGTATGGAAGTATGTGCTTACCATTCCTCTGATTTAAGTCTTCTGTAGTGTCTGTTTCTTAAAACTCCCCAGACAAGAGATTAATCAAACAGTTCTGATATACTTTGTAATCTCATCACAGATCCTTTTGTGTCACATATTCCCTTCACTCGGGCCATCTGCAGTGTAATGAAATCCTTTCTTGTTTTGAGCTAACACGTCACAATTAGTTTTTCAGCTTCTATGCAAAGAATTTCAAATAGTTCTTACTCTTTACTGTTACTGTATTTGCTCAGGGCATTAGCTATCTTATAGTAAAATACACTTATCACAAGTGTCATGCCAAAGCCCCCTTCTATCTGCTTTCTAGGGATAAGCTATAAATTGCATGGGATTTTCTTGTTATTTCACAGCCTTTCCAATAAAAGTTAAGGTCTCCTCTATCATAAATTTGATGCTTTATCATTGCAATGTAACCCAAAGGAACCATGTTTTTATTTGGTACTGATTAGAAACTATGTGAATTTGTTTAAAGTTATTTGCCTCACAGTTGATGAGAAATTGATTTTTCTTGCCCTACTTCTCATTTGGTTTGCATTACCTTGTCCTCTATTATTTTCTAGTAACAAAAAACTTACTTTAAATTTTCTCTGGATAATACAGATGGAAGAGGCTGCATGTTGAACACTGTTAATTTGAAGCTGTGTATTGTACATGTGCTTTGTGTGGAGGTGCACTTTAAATTGACTTGGCTAATGAAGCCCATTCAAACTTGACTAAAAAACTTTTAATATTCACTCCATCTCTTGCATTAGGTGGCGCTTTGCCATGAATGTGTGACACCAGTGCCATGCAGCTGCCTTTCACCGCATGCAGCGGTGGAAATTTCTTGGTGGAAATTAGGGTCTGACTCAGCACCTCCTGACTGGCCTGAGACCATTTCCCCAGCAGAACTGAGGTACTTTCCTCTTTTTCTCCTCTGTTTTTTTTGGCAATGTTTCTTTCACTATATACATGCTCTTTCATGTAGTAAAATTTTATTAACTCTATTAACACGTTTTACAAATTCATTTACATAAATACACAGGTGCCAGCAGAACGTGACAGCCAGCAGGAACAAGAGTACATTTTCCAGGTCAGAGACCCTGCTAAGGTAATTCTCTTAGAAGAAACCACATTTAATAATTTTAATTTGTCCGTCGTACTACATTGCAATGTTTTCTGATTCTGGTTTGCTACTCTTCAGACTTTCAGATCTTGTGCCTGTGAGAAAGGTTAGCTTGACTTATTTTTAGCATGCTCTGGTAAGAAGATAATGCCTCATTTTGAATCCATAATTATTTTCATTCACACCTCACAGTTATAATTACAGTTTGATTGATCTCATACAGGACTTTTTGGTTTTATTCTTTGTGTGAAAGCTCTCAGGGGGTGATCAAACTTGAGGATATCGTTCAGTTCCTGGTTTGTATCTGCCTGTGTTATATAGCTGAATAGTTTGTGCTGTACAGGGGTGGATCTGCACAGTCAGAGGTAAATCTACTCCCTTACTAACACGCTGCTTAGCTGGGCAGAAAGACACTTTGCCTTCAGTTTTCTTTGCTGAGCTGTGCCGAGTGCTAGGATTTGTCTCTAAGATGATATGTTATTCTTTAAGCAAATTTATCTCTGACCTTTGTGCAATATGTTACAATAGGCCTAGGTCTATATTACTTACTACAACACATAGTCCTTTACAGAGCAGAAAGTTATAATTTCACATGGCCAAGGAAATTAAAAAGTCAGGACCACAATTCATGTACTATGCACGTAGTTTTGTTATTCAAACATATTTTATTTAACAGTAGCAACATATATAACAATAGAAGTATAATAATAATATAGTTTTCTTGTGTTTTTGATTTGTAGGTTTTATCTTTTTAAATTGTAGGTTTAAACTTGTTTGTTTAGTGAGTAAAGTTACAGTGCCTTAATTCTCCCCATGCCAAGGGAAAAGATTTAGACACTTATAGCATAGCGGAAGAAAATGACCTTGAAAGAACAGGCCATGTAAATACTGCATTGAGTGTGCTAGTGTATGTAACATCCGTTAAGTACTGTGGCTTTGAAGTTTTCTGTGTTAAGAGTTCAAACAAAATAGGGATCAAGAAATGCAATAGATTAGTTCAGAATAACTCAAGTTTACCCTTTTCTAAGTTGCAATCTAGAGTTTAATTCTTTCTTGCTTTTTGGCAATGAACACCAAATATTTGAGTTCCACTCCATCTTTTATCTACCAGGTGACCCCTGAGAAAATGTGTTTCATAAATGTATGCTGCTGCCTGGAAAAAATCCATACCACTTTTTGCTGATTTCAGTTATAACCTTTCTTTTTGCAGTGCTTAAGGAACTTTCTCCTATGTAGCTGGAAATAAAATTCTTGATCTTGCAATAGAACTTTTAATGCTTTTATTGAGCACTGACATTATGATTTATGATTGTATTTACAAGCTATGTCTTGAAAAAATAATTTGTTGTCTTAAATAAATTATGGAGAGTGTCTAATTCAAATAACCAATTTTCAGAAGGATATGACAATGCATAGCTATACAAATGTCCACAAAACATGATGGTATAGCTGAGAAATATTTCAATGAGAATAGATAGAAAAATGTAGTTCTAAGCATTGATTCAAAAACACATCCTCAGTTTGTGCTGACAATCCCACTGCGGATAATGTTACAGAAATCAGATCCCTCTATCTGTCCCCAGTTCCAAGTTTAAGCTCACACATCCTAAATGACTAGGAAACCTAATGTTTCTCTGTAACAGAAAAAAATGTTAGTCATCTGCTTGGTACAGGAACAGGGGTATTCTGAGCTATTCTGATTATGCTCCATTTACAGTCAATAGAAGGCTTCTCTGAAGAGAGGTTCAGAATTACTAAGATAGGTTTCTGCTCTGAGTTGCCTGCAAAAGGAGACTATAGTCCTTTACCTGCACAGAAGCTTATGGAGTTTTAGGAGTGAGCTTTAATATTTTCTTTAATGACATCGGTACAAAACATACTAGTGTGCTAATGATGTTTGATAGGACATGGGATTGGGAAAATTAAAAAGTAGGACTGATTTCTATACAGGGAAAATGGAATTATTTAGTCTGAGTAATAGAAATGAGAGCAAATCCAATGCTACAGAATGCAGAGATGCATTTAAGAACAAATTATAAGAATTTCTTTTGTAAATGGTGGGATCATCAATTGCAGATGACAAAAGAATAAATATCCAAGTGTTTTAGTCAACAGCAGGGTGCTTATGAGCCATACTGAAATCTGGCTATGAAAAACACTGGTGCAAGTGTAAGCCTAGGATGCACCTCACATATTGCCAGTGAAGGAAGCATTAATATTGGTATATAAGCCAATAGCGAGAGTTATTCTGACCAGCTATACTCAAAAGGTGAATTAACATAAGGAACTGTATAAAGTCTCTTAGAATGATCAAGGCTACTGAGAACTTGGCTTTAAAAAGGACAGCAAAACAGATTGAGAGGCAATAGGATAATTGCCTATAAATACAAATTTTGGTGGAGAACCAGGTAGGAAAAAGAGGTATTTGAGCTGAAGAACAGTATTGTAACAAGAATAAATGTAAATAAAAACATAATGAATTAGTATGAGTTAAAGGTCTGAAGAAAGTTTGTATGCCTTTAAAGACTGGGATTACAGACATGCTTCTAATATGAGTGGAAGTTGAAACAAGTGTGACAGATTTCATGATTGTATCAGCTAAGATCATGAAATCTATTTTAGGCAGTGGTTCCCAAGAATGTAAGAGAATGGGTGCAGCACAACAGGAAATCCTTTTCAGCAAACAAACTTGAAATATATAAAGATTTGGAAAGTGAATGAGTGACTTCCCTTGTATAGGTAACACTGGGTCCACTACTGCCAAAACTCTCAACAGCTCAAGCGCTAAGAAAGTGAGTTTCTAAGATAAATGTATTATCTTACAGTCTTGAAACAAACTGTTGACATGTTAGATTCCATGGAATTTCAAAAAGCTCTTAATTAAATTTTAATTTTCATTAGCGGTCTTGAAACAAATATCTTCCTTTGCCCCATCAACTCTTCTTTTAAGAGGGAAAGTGTTTGAGAGAGACCCATCTTTAGTGATCCAGAAGATTATGTCTTTCTCTATTTGCTGCATGTTTCGAAATACTGGCAGTATATTAGCTTTCTTTGCAAGAAAAAAGAACAAAATACATTTTTATTTCCATTCTATTTTGGGATTGAGTTATTCTTCACAATGCAATTTGAATTTAAACTGATGTTACTTTTTTCCTACTATCTACTTTCTTACATATTTCATTAATTTAAACTTAGAGATATAATAATATTTGGGTTGGTTTCGGTTGTATATAGAAGCAAGAATAGGCCATAAGCATTAATAAGCTTCATGTGGACACCATGTAAGTAAAACTTTCCATTGGAATTCATTACTTTCCCTTAGTTCAGAGTCTTTGCACAGAAATTATGCTCTTTTTGGCCCTAAGGAAGTGTTTTTGAAATAAAATGCAGAGATCATCCATTTCCCAGACCTCATGTTGTATTCATACAGCAAAATGGATATAGAAGCAACAATGTTCAAGGAAGACACTATCTTTCAGAGTTATCTACTGCCATTGGACTCAGAACAAACTCCTTGATACAGTGCAGACTGAAATCTAATCATCTAGGGTGCATGAGATGCCTCCTGTTTAGTTCAAAGGTTTGTCACAGCAGCTTCTTTGACAATCCTCCTAGTTATTCAATCACAACAGGCTGTGAATCCTCTAATCTTCTTAACAGTACTCTCTAAGGAGAAGTCTGTCTCAATGCTGAACACATGGAACTCTCAGTACCAGATTAAAATGTGAATAATATTTTATTTTAATTAGTAATTTTGCAGTATGGACTATGCAAAAGAAAGTAGGATGAATGTTGAAAGTATCAATTAACTTTGAAAAATCACCTATCTTTAATGTCACTGGTGATATAAAGTTGTTTAATTGGACTGGATATTTACTATGACGTAAAAAATAAGGGCAGTATAATTTCTGACATTCATTACTTTAGAACAAAAGTATAATATTCTAAGAACCATATAATAATAATTGAGGCAGTCTTGCCTCACTTATTTCCTTATCTGGTGCTGTTGTGTCATTGGGGCTTTCTTATCTGTTAAGTGATTAAATCTGTCAGGCATCTGCCTCTTATCAGGAATTTTTAAAGATATTTCTTATCATATACACATAAGTTCTATTGCATTCAAACACATCTAAATGCAAACTCATAACTTATTTCCATAAGCATATAAAAATTTATGGCTAAGGAAAAAATGTCTTAATCAGAGAATGATCCAGTGCTGTACTGAGTTCATGAGCACAGCACAAATCCTTCTTCAAACTTTCTCTTCTTCAGTTTTTATTAATACGCAGAGAATAAAAAGCTAAAATGAAAACACTATAATATTTGTCATAGTGAATTTTAAAAAAAGTTGCAATAAAATGTCTCAAATTTGAAAAAATTAATTTTCAATAGATGCTTTAATTTCTCATCTGTTTTCGTACAGATCCTAAAGCTTGGGACTGTAGAGAATT
Source organism: Nyctibius grandis (assembly GCF_013368605.1). Classification (NCBI taxonomy): domain Eukaryota; kingdom Metazoa; phylum Chordata; class Aves; order Nyctibiiformes; family Nyctibiidae; genus Nyctibius; species Nyctibius grandis. The sequence goes on from NC_090660.1 coordinate 83,900,596, forward strand.
TTGAGATATACTGTAATCCTAGTCCCCACAGCTCAAAGCAGGATGAAATAGCTTCATTAAGCCTTCAAGGAAAAACTTCCCAATTCGCTACCTTTTTAGCTTCAGGCTACCTACTTGATCGTTGTGCAGAGTGAATGGCATTAATTAGCATGGGTAACTGCATCCTGCAGAATGGATGGAATTTGAATGCTGTAGGAAAATACATCTCAGCAATGATTACAGCAAGTTTAATCTGTTTTGGTACAGGCAGCATACCTTTCTATTTAATTTGCAAGTTCTCAATTTAGCCATTGCAGAAATTCAAATCCAAGCACTAAAAGTGACAAGCTCTGAAAGAAGAACCTGAGCAGAAGCAATATAAGTGCTAAGAAAAGTATTTTGATTTTTTAATACATTATTGTATTCCCAGTCCGGCTTACAAAATATACTGGATGAATTCGATTTGTTCACAATTTTAAGTGCTGCAGTGATTAGCTGGAAACAAGTAAGGAAAGGTATTAGTCTCTTTATAAATTATGCTTGTAGCTATGTTTAAACTGGGATTTTTCAGAAGTGCCCAATGTTGGCCTTGTTTTACTTTATCTCAAGACGATTGGAGTTTAGTGCCATGAGTCGATTGGAGTTTAGTGCCATCTTTTTGAGTCCTGGTGTTCCCACAGTAATCAAGGATTTCTGGAGACTCTTCAGAGGGTTGATACTGGGTCTGTTTCACCAGGTTGCTGAGATTTTGTTCTTGTGATAGGACATAGTCTCTCTAAGATGCATCTACTTGGTGAATTGATGTTTTGCAACCAGTGGATGGCAAGCACTAATAAGCACGGTAATTTTCTTAGGCGAGGTAAATGAGCTAAATGAAGAGCATAACTCACTGAGAACATGCTACCAGCAGGAGTTCTCTTTATTGACCTGACTATGCACCACATAGCAAATTGTCTCTTAATCTTTGTTTGTTTTGTTCTTTTTTTTGCTATTAGCCAAATTAGAGAGGAAAAAAATCTCCTTTATGGGCCTGAGAAGGACTGGTATAGCCTACTAGGTAATAGGATGTGGCTATGAAAAAGGCAAACTACAAGCACAAAACTCAGTCTTCCTGAACCACCTGCACTCATATGGCAGTTTGCAACACTGGAGCTCCCTTTTTTGAAAATGTTGAAAGCTAGATTTCTGCGTTTGCAAAGCAGAATCAGAAGAGTACATTTACTGGGTGGGAATGTTAAACATACTTTGTCTAATTTTTATATTTTATTAAAATTTATTTAGTGCAATTTATATGAACAAGTTTTGTTCATGACACCTGGCTTCTGAAGGTGGCGTATCAGATATAATTTTTTGTTCCTCTCTAAACATAACCCAGAATATGTAAGATCTTGAGGTGAAATCTAAAAGCATCTGAAGTCCCGGTTTCCCACTGTATTTTTTTCTTTATGTATTTCTTTCTTATTCACAACCTGGGAATATGGATTGTCATTTACACAGCATTTTGCAGAGTAGGATTCATGATCCTTGACTGTGGCTTCAGAATACTGCCTTAGTATAAATAGTACTTTGTAATCACCTTGGTAATCTTGGAAGATGAAAGAGTCTTACAACTTTATCCAGGCTTAAAGGCTTTTAAAAGACACAGAGGAGAGAAGAGGTCATAGAAGCTCTTTGTATCCCTCTGTTTTCTCTGGTGTACGCTCTCAGATGCTTTGTTTACCGTTCTTCCATACTCTACTTTTTCTAGGACTTCCTGCAACTTGCTTGTCTCATTCTCTGATGCCAGGCATCCGCTACTACCTGTTCCTTAAGCATCTGTCTCCCCTCTACTCTTACATGCCAAAACACTTTATACAGTCCTCCCCTTCATCAGCCACCACATGCCACAGACTCTGTGTTGGTTCCCAGCCTTCAGTGTAGGGTCATACTAAGGTCTCACATTTGCCTCTCCCATGCCACCTTTGTCATCATCTAAATAATGTCTTTTTAATTTTATTTTTTGTTAGATTTTGGGTCCCAAACAGTACCCTCACAAAGCATGCTGTCATTTTCTCTTGTGTACAGAAGGCTATATTCCTGTTTGCAGAGCAAGGTGATCTGGAGACCTTTGCTTTCGGCAGTGGCTTTAGTGCCTGGCCCACAGCTACAGCTCCCCACTGGGTGGCTGCTTTCCTGGCTTGGCTCCAGACCTGCCTTATCAGCACAGACTTGCCTGGAGATCTGGGTTCTGGGCTGGCCTTGGCTCCTACCCCTGGGCCTGCCCTACTCGTCTTGCTCGGGGCTGGGCCTGGACCCTGGCTGGGGAGGCCCCTGTCCTGCCCTGCCCTGCCCACTGTGTTGCTGGCTCCCCATCCCTGAGGCAAGGGCTGGTCCTTACAGCTCCCTGGGGATGTGCCATGTTTGCTTAAGTGCAGTGCAGTATCTCACGTGAAATTCTTGCACTGCATTTCATAGTGCAGGATTGTGTATACGCACATGTGTTTTTATGAACCCTCGCCAACAGAAAGCAATCTTGATATATTATAAAGGCTGCAATGATGTTTTGTGCTAGTTCCTTGTTAATAAGACTCCACTGTCTTCTATTAGAGTGCAAATTAAGTCCCGAGTGTTGTTCTGTTCCCTTATTTCTTGCTGTGAAGAGACAGTGTAACCTTAGCCCTCCCTTTCAGAGATTATTATTGCTCAGCAAATAGCTGTTCATGCAAATTACCTATTGTTCTGTTACATTATCATTAAAGATGGAGGGGAGAAACAATATTCTGGCAGACAGAGATGACTTGTGTGCAACCCTATCTAAGCCATTAGGAAACAGACATTAAAAGTTTCAGTCACTTGGCTGTAATTCAGCACCTTGGCACATCAGTCATTCTTATGTGTCTCCTCTTTCAGACATAGTGTTCAGGTGGCTGAGACCAGTGCTGTGTCTCTCTACTGTTTATTAATGTCCATTGCTGTGTACTGCTGTATTTTAAAAATGAGGAAGTACTGAGAGGGAAAGCCAGAAACATTTTTTTTTTTCCTTGTGGACAAAGAGTTTCTAGGGGAATTTTCAGGAGTAAATGCAGTCTTTGTCAAAGCTGTCGTTCAGTTAGCAAGACAAAAAGTTTATTTGTTCTTTCAGAGGAAGTTCCAAACCCTATTTTCCTATTAATAAATAATACAGGCTGTGCTGCACCATGAGTAAAAAGCTACTCTAATGCAGCTGAACTGGAAAGAGGACACAGCTGGTGTGCAATCTTGCAAACTGTCATACATGAGTAGTGTTACTGATTTCAGAAAAGTTAATTGCATTAGTATAATTGTTCATAAAGAATATTACCTAAGATTTCAAAGTCTAAAATCCTTGTGTGGACATTCATTACCTTCCACTGAAATTCTGCATGGAGAGACACAGGTCTGATCTAAATGAAAAGTGTACTGTTTCAAACAGGACAACTGCCTTCTTCCCTCTTCCTTACTCCATGTATCTGAGCCTGCACAGATGCATATTAAAACATTAAAAGAAGAGAAGGTGAAACCTTTTCTATTAACATAATTTCCATGCCAGTTGGGGTGCTCTGGATGTATATGGTTTGTGAGCAGATATATATCCACAAACCTTACCTTATTATGTATCTTAATCACATTCTATGGGCATACTGATAATTTCTTACTGTGCAGATCAAGTGACTTTTTCTTAAAATGGCTCTTGGGGGATGATTAATATAGGAAAATAGTCTTATCTAAGTCAAAACATAGTACCAGGACCATGAGTACACCTACAGGCCTTAATGGCCCTGAGCAGCCTCCAGTGGGAGTTTCACCCACACCCTCTGCCCATGGGCCTGGGGTGTCCACTTAAGCTCAGGTCTTAGTCACTGCCTGAGCTACATCTAGGTGTGTCTAGCTCCAGTTCTGTCTCTGGTCCCATTTGCTGGATGGTCTTTGGAGCCATATTGTAGCCATGTCTCCAGTCCTGTCTGGCCCTGTCTTTTTTGCTCCTGACTGGACTCACTGGATGGACCCTAAACCTGGTTTATCACTTTGCCTTGTTGAGGGACCCTGTTACTAGGATCCTGCTCTGCTTGCTGTGTTCAGACCCTGTGGGACTGTACCTTGTTGGTAAAGATGCTGCTTGTGCTGGGGTTACCCTTGGCTCTCATCTCCCTTCCCTCAGGGAGAAGCTGGGCCCTTTCTGCTCCCTGAAATACAGCTGGACAAAATCTGAAATTCCAGTTAAGAAAATTCTACCAACCATTTCACCAACTTTGATTTCATTCAACCAACCAAATTACAGCTGTTTCCATAACAGTATCATAGAATCATAGAGTGGTTTGGTTTGGTTTGGTTTGGAAGGGACCTTTAAAGATCATCTAGTCCAACCCCTCTGCCATAGGCAGGGACATCTTCCACTAGACCAGGTTGCTCAAAGCCCCATCCAACCTGGCCTTGAACACTTCCAATGATGGGACATCCACAACTTCTCTGGGCAACTAGAGTCTCAACCATGCGCATCATAAAAGAATTTGTTCTTTACATCTAATCTGAATCTACCCACTTCTAGTTTAAGACCATTTCCCCTTGTCCTGTCACTACAGGCCCTTGTAAAAAGTCTCTGTCCATCTTTCTTGGTGGTCAATGGGACAGAGTCCAGTTGGAGGCCTGTGTCTAGCGGAGTCCCTCAAGGGTCGGTACTGGGACCAGTACTATTCAATATATTCATTAATGACTTGGATGAGGGAGTAGAGTGCACTGTCAGCAAGTTCGCTGATGACACAAAACTGGGAGAAGTGGCTGACACAACGGAAGGCTGCGCAGCCATTCAGAGAGATCTGGACAGGCTGGAGAGTTGGGCGGGGAGAAATTTAATGAAATATGACAAGGGCAAGTGTAGAGTCCTGCATCTGGGCAAGAACAACCCCATGTACCAGTACAAGTTGGGGGCAGAGCTGTTGGAGACCAGCATAGGGGAAAGGGACCTGGGGGTCCTAGTAGACAACAGGATGACCATGAGCCAGCAGTGTGCCCTTGTGGCCAAGAAGGCCAATGGCATCCTGGGGTGTATTAAAAGGGGTGTGGTTAGCAGGTCGAGAGAGGTTCTCCTTCCCCTCTACTCTGCCCTGGTGAGGCCGCATCTGGAATATTGTGTCCAGTTCTGGGCCCCTCAGTTCGAGAAGGACAGGGAACTGCTAGAGAGAGTCCAGCGCAGAGCCACGAAGATGATTAAGGGAGTGGAACATCTCCCTTATGAGGAGAGGCTGAGGGAGCTGGGTCTCTTTAGCTTAGAGAAGAGGAGACTGAGGGGTGACCTCATTAATGTTTATAAATATGGAAAGGGCAAGTGTCATGAGGATGGAGCCAGGCTCTTCTCAGTGACATCCCTTGACAGGACAAGGGGCAATGGGTGCAAGCTGGAACACAGGAGGTTCCACATAAATATGAGGAGAAACTTCTTTACGGTGAGGGTGACCGAACACTGGAACAGGCTGCCCAGAGAGGTTGTGGAGTCTCCTTCTCTGGAGACATTCAAAACCCGCCTGGACGCATTCCTGTGTGATATGGTCTAGGTAATCCTGCTCCGGCAGGGGGATTGGACTAGATGATCTTTCGAGGTCCCTTCCAATCCCTAACATTCTGTGATTCTGTGATTCTGTGATTCTTATAAGCCCCTTTTATATATTGAAAGGCCTTAATAAGGCCTCCCTGAGACTTCTCTTCTTCAGGCTGAACAACCCCAACTGTCTTAGCCTTTCTTCCTAGGAGATGTGTTCCAGCCCTCTGACCATTTTTGTGGCCCTCTCTGGACCTGCTCTAACAGATACATGCCTTTATTGTATTGGGGACCCCAGAGCTGGAAGCAGAGTAGAGGGGCAGAATCACCTTCTCTGACCTGCTGGCCATGCTGCTTTTGATGCAGCTCAGGATACAATTGGCCTTCTGGGCTGCAAGTGCACATTGCCAGCTCATAGATAATTTTTCATGTACTAATATCCCCAGGTCCTTCTCTGCAGGGCTGCTCTCAATCCATTCATCACCCAGCCTCTACTGATACTGGTGATTGCCCTGATCCATGTGCAGGACCTTGCACTTGGCCTTGTTGAACATCATGAGGTTCATATGGGCTCACTCTTCAAGCCTGTCAAGGTCCCTCTGGATGACATCCCTTCCCTCCAGTGAATCAACTAAACCACTCAGCTTGATGTGATCTGCAAACTTGCTGAGGGTGCACTCAATCCCACTATGTCATTAATAAAGATGTTAAATAGTATTGCTCTCAATACAGACCACTGAGGGACACCACTTGTTACTAATCTCTATTTGGACATTATACAAATGTAGATTAAACAGTGACAGGGAAAACTCATGGACAATGGAACTCTCAGTTGACTATCCTGTTGAGTTGTACGAACAGTCCTTGATACGGTTTTGACGAGTCAAACTAGCACTTTTCCAAATAATTCCCAGGTATGGGAATACACAGAAATTAGCATTAAGCAAAGGTAATTCACAAATGGCACTTCTTCAGGAAGCATTTTGTATTCTTCTAGTTGACCTCAGTGCCAGACAGTGATTTGAGCATGTTTCATTTGCTGCCATTTTTGTAGACTACGTGTATCTATTTGACTCAAATTCTCCATATGTGTACACATTTACATAGCTTTTCTCACATGATAAAGGCAGTTGATTTCTTTGAAAATATTCTAGTGAGTAAATTTGAATACATAGACTCAATAAGGTAGTGATCTTGATCCAGAACAGTGTCTGAATAGACTCCCATGAATCTTCAGGGGCAATGAATTAAATTCTCTCAAAGGCACAGTTTTAAAATGATTCTCCCTCCAGCTCTGAAAGCTGTATGGTAGATCTGTTTATAGTTTAGTTTCAAACAAATGTGATGGCATCAGTGCCATGCCTTCCAAGCTCTACTGCAGAATTTAGTGTGTAACTGTTTTCACAGTAGAATTTAACAAAGATTTGCTGTATTTTTAGAAGCTGTTGCTCAAATTAGACTGACTAGGTATATCTGGATGCACACATGACAGTGAGTCAGAACAGCTCTGGAAAGAGAATGTTTAGCATAAACATTTTAAATTTTCTTTTAACAGACAGATTTTGTCTTCTACTAATAAGCAACATAACCCTTTGTTTCATAAGCATATTGGAATTATGTTAACCATGGTTACAGGATTTACCAGTGGAAGTGTAAGCATCTAATAACATCCTACAATGACAAAAAAGGAGATGCTTTATCTAGGTTTTTATTGTTGAATTACTTATTCACATTCAAATTACCAAGTTATTATTTACAACATTTCCAGTCATTCTAGTTAGATTTATTTTTAATTGCATGTATTATTTTATAGAGGCATATGCATTAATTTTTTGCTTGTTTATTCCTTGTTACTGCACTAGAAAGTCTGTCTTGGTGAAGGAGAGGAAATAGCTAATCTTCTCTACAAGTTAAATAACTCCATGTCAGGTAAAGACTTTTGCTTTGTGTCATCAGGTTAATTAAAACAATAGAAGGCAAAAATAAGCAGGAGGAGTTTCTACCCTGTTCTGGACTGAGTGTATTCATTATTTTCCACTCAAAGGGATCTCAATAGGCTGAGGGGACAGGCTGGCAGGTACTTCATGTAGGTGAGCAAAGAAAAATGCAAGTTTCCATACCTGGAATGGAATAACCCCATGCAACAGTAAAGGCTTGGATCTGACTGACTAGAATCTAAACAGCTTTGCATAAAAGGATCTGGGGGTCCTGGCGGACAACAAATTGAATATGAATCCAGTGTGTTCTTGCAGCAATGAAGGCTAACTACATGCTGTGCTTTAGAAAAAGCATAGCCAGTTGATTGAGAGGGAGTGTTTTTTTCCTTCTGTGTGACATTTATGAGGTTGCATCTGTATCCAGCTGTAGCCTCCCCTGTACATGAAAGGCACTAATCACATGGTGCAACACTGGCAGATGGCTATTCAGATGACTGAGGACTAGAGTACAGGATATATGAGGAGATGCTGAGAAAGCTGGGTTTGTTCAGACTGGAGATGAAAAGTTGAGAAGATAGAGGTAATTGCAGTGTTCCACTACCCAATGAGTGGCTATGGAGAACACGGATCCAGACTGTTCTTTGAGGTGCACAGCAAAAGGATGAGGGGCAACAGAATCAAGTTAGAGCAAAGGAAAATTTAATTATATGCAAGGTAATAATTTTTATAATAAGGATGGTCAAACGGTGGACATAATTGCCCAGAGAAACTCTGGAAACTCCGTTCTTGGAGATATACCTTCACAATTATACTGAACAAGGTTCTGGGCAACCTCATCTAACTTGGGAGTTGGGTCTAACCTCTAAATTTGTCCTGCTCTTAGCAGGAGTTTGGACCTCTTTCCTTCTGGAGCAGCCTTCCAACCTGAGCTGCTCTATGAATCTATACTTCTGTAATGAAGGCAGACTATTCCAGGATTACTGTTTTCTAGACTTCATATTTATTTCTATTTTAGCAAAACAGTCAGCTAAGCTTTTTCCAAAGGTTGAATGACCCTAGATTTTCCCCTGAAGGAATATTACTATTTAATATGTTTGTCTCTTCTCAGGAAGAGACAGTCCTAATCCTCTGGTTGTGGAGACTAATGCTGATTTAATGGTACAACTCAGCAAAAAAATGTGCAGGGCAAAAAGCTTTTAAGTCAAAATGATGTGGCAAACATTCCAGCTATTCAGGGCAGCATCTTGGGACTTCCTCCTTTGCTAAGTCAGAGTAATAATAACTGAGCAGCAGCATAGTTAGATTTAGTATATAAGTATAGTTGAGCAAATCCTTTTCCTCATTCCTGCAATTTAGGATGGCGTACACAACAAGCTATCAAAAGCACATAATAAATGAATACCTCTTATATATGGTTGCCTTAGAATTGAAATAAAGCTCTTCAAATCCTTACAGGACAGGTGGGACTGTTAAAGAACTGAAATATGGCACACAGAAATGTTAAGTCTGGGAAAAAAAGCCTCAGATTTTTAAATTGAATTTACTCACTTAGCATCTTCTTTCCCATCATTGAGCTGACACTGTTCCTGTTGAATTGTCTTAGCTGGTTCAGTTGATTTTTCAGTTTTTGAAGGCTCAGGTGCATTTGCTGATACTGTATCTAGAAAAAAAGGTTTTAATTTTTGAATACCAATTTTAAAAGAATTATAATACTTTTGAAGGAATCACAGCTTGGCTGCTGTTATTCTTTCAGTGGACAAGAACTACACAACACTGATTCCAGGACCTGACATTTGAATAATTTCCTGCATAAATGTATTTCAGTGCCAGCTGTACAGAACATGTTTATGATGGGTGTACCTATTAGAATATGCAACTTCTTTGTGGTTTTTAAACTAAATGTTTCTGTAGCCAGCTCAACAATGGTCAATACAGATCTCTTCTATATTTATAAGCAAGAAGAGCTCACGCAGTGTGATAGAATTTTAGTGAGTGCTTATTTAGAAAAGTATGTAGAGGACAGATAGATAGATAGATCTGTCCAGAAACACCTTGTGAAATAAAGGAAGAAAAATTAAGAGTAGCTTATTTGCTTATGCATAGCAAATGCTAATGACATTATTTTTACTCCAGTGTTTGATTTGCATTAAACCTCTTGTGGCTTCAGCTGCCATGACAGTCCTGTTTGTTGCTGAGCGAATTATGATTGAAATATACCATTAAGGGTATGAGTATGTAGAACTTAGGCTAGTCTATTTCTTAATTTCTCTTATAAGTAACATTTTTAAAGGAGTTTAAGTGGGAATTTTGTAGAGTTTGAAACAAACTATGCAAATGGTATAGTCTCTTGCCATTTAAGTGGCCTTATATGATTAATTTTTCCAGTTAGTCCTATATCTTTCTTTTACATTTCCATGATGAAAAATAATTTGAAAGCTGTCATCAATCTGATACTCTACATAAAGGAGGAACAAACTCAGCCTTCATAAATACTTTAAGTAATATGATTATAGAGGAAAAATCTTGTCAGCAAAACATAATAGAAAATAAATCAGAAGCCTGTTGTGTATTTTAAATTCAAGACAGCTCAAAGAAAATCAAAACTTGAGTATTTTGGGTAGATAGTGTAAGATTAGTTTTCTAGTAGTTATTTTCCATATTTAGAGAGTTGTTATTCATTTCAGAGAGATAAAAGCAGTTACAACAGTAAACTGTTTAAGCTGCTCAGCTGGAAGGTGGTTGCTTGAAATGGCATTGAAACAAAACTTAGTGAAGGACAGTGGGTCAGTTTGTTTACAGCACTTGATAAACCAAACTACCTTCCTACTACCATTTTTTTCAGTTTTGGGATGATATTTTCTTTCAGGCATCTATTAAGAACAGACAATGTTTCTTGGGCTGAGTTTCAGATGATTACACAACCAGTGGGGCATTTCTAGTATTTTTTTGTAGTATTTAGGTTAAGAAGTGAGAATGCTGTACGTGAGCCCTGCTGCTGTAACAGAAATTCATTTCTTGAACAGGATCAAGGACGAGACCTAGACAGAGGTATCTGTGGATGCCAGAAATACTCAAGCCAGAGTCAGACAACGAACTGAACAGAAGGCAAAGAAATCCATGTTCCCCAACTTGCTGGTCAACTGGGTTTTGACTTAGCAAGTTTAGGGGTTAATTTTCAAATAGTCCCTTGGAGAAACATAGCACTATTGAGAATGAAGAGACAGCCTGCAGGATTTATATTATTTATTACCTGTAAGCTGGGAAGTTTTTTGTAAGGAATTCCATTTCAAGCTCTGACATTCGATTGGATTTATGGCTTAAATTGATAACAGTATCTTGCCCACTTAATGGAATTGCAGATTATTTTTTCCTTTCTGCAGCAGTTAGTATTGCAGTACTATCTTGAAGAAAAGTCTGTTGAAAATATAACACTAAGAAATGTTTCATCTTACCTGAAGGATCTGCCAGGGAATTTTCAAGGTACAAAATAGCAGACATTCAGGGAAGTGAGGACTCAGAAGAAGACTGTTGCTGTTCCTGTCCCCAAGAATGTCCAAGAAAGGATGAGTTTCTTATCATTTGATTACAGGGCTCAAAAATGCTTTTCTGGGAGTTCCAGTCAAAAAGGTATTTTTAGGAGGGAGGAATTTTAAAATGGTCTCAGGCTTCTAGCACAGTGAAAACATTCTCATAGTGAAATAAAAATTATTTCTCCTAGGAATTTCATAGACATCCTCCGTAAGAAAATCTCAGGGGATCTGCAGTTACGGAAAATAAAGGGGGTTTGGACCTATTTATAACTGACTAATTTGTGGGTCTTGCTACTGAACCTTAACCTGTTAAAATTTTATTTAACCCTTTCCCCAGGGGATCTCTACAAATGATGCTACCGACTCTATGCTTTCTTTGGCACACAATTCTCCTGTGGTTTTACGGTCAACATAACATGATGTAGAAAAGAAGATTCAAGAGCCAAAAATTTCAGCACTTGTGGTGGTTTATGCTCCCTTCTGAATTCATGGTTTGTAGTTTCCCAGTTCTCCCTGCCCTGACTCCACTAGCCAAAAAGCCATGTACTCAAATGTGACAGCAAGGCTAATCTCAACATTTCTGTAATTATCTCACTTTGGGAATTTTCTTTGTTATAGTAATTGCCCCTAGTTACATCTATAGCAGCAAGAAATACAACCTGATAGGAACAATCAGAACAGTGAAATGGTGCTGAAGGCCTGGCATCCACGCTCTATCTGTTTGAGGCAGTTTAAACCGGGTCTATTGTGATCCTCTGAAATGATTGACCATCAGCAGCTTAAGTAAAGTAGGCTGACTCATGAAGTACTACTTCTGGTTTAGTTTTATTCTAAAGGAATCCAGTCATGCATTCCTAGAAGTCTTTTGGTGAAAAAGCAACACAGTGGGGCACAATCAGGAGATTTGTTTCAGAAGGGCATTCTTCATCTGAAAAAAATTGCCAGTAAGGACTCACTATTTAGAGTGATGCGCTCCTGAATAAGACAATCCATCTCTGAAATGACAATGTGTGTATGGGAAGGGAAGACCACAAAGTAAAAAAATATGGTGCTTGCACATAAGCATCCCATTGCAGAAGGATAATGTCTTCTCAGCCTGCTGGATACTCTCAAAGTATTCAGTCTGAGGTCTGAACCTACATCAACCACTAAATGCTGACTGGACTCAGACTGATGGAAAACATTGTAATCCCATGAATATTCTGAACTTCCACAAGTTTTTAGAATTCATGAATCTCCAGGACCAGCATAGGGTTTATTAGTGTTAGGATTAGGATATCACGGCCTAGCACCACTGCCAGCTGTATGTTAAGTTTAGTTGTTTCTTTCTTTGCGAAATTGAGAGGGCTGTCAGTGTAGTCACATTTAAAAAACCCTGGTCACTCTTCACTGCTTAAGTCTAGCTCATACCCCTCTGATTTATGAGACCGGTCCCAAAGGAATGCCTTTAAGAACTACATAGTGTCATTTTAGGGAACATTTAGAGTACAACAACTGGTTTCTAGAATAAATAAAGATCCATCAGGTAGATGGCAAGGCTTACATGACAACAAAGAAATCTTTTATTGTCTTTACATAACTTTGGTCATGGTAAAGAAATCATGAGTGAGAAAAAGGAGGCAGAATTATGCCAAGGCACCAACATCTAAAGCAATTTTCAAAACAGATAGATCCATGCTTACTTGACAAAATAAGGAATCTGAATTTTTCTAAATGATTTCTGTTCCTGTTATATTGGAATATAGGTAGGTAAAGCTGCCAACGTATTAGCAGTGGGAACTGAGGAATGCAGCCTGCTGGTGTCAACGTATTCTAGATCATTTGGCCTTCCCATAAGAAAATACAATTTAAAATTGAGTTGGGATAAGTATTTCTGCATCTGTTTTAAGATGGAAGGGAAAAGCTCCAGCTGTGGAAGTGTAACTTCGTGGGCAAAACACTGCTCAGTGGAATCCCTCAAAAAGGTAGATGGTTAAATTGAGAGGCCCATTGAAACCTCATCATACCAGTCATCTGCTTAGGATGGCAACGAGCAAGGAACAAGATGCAGGTTATAAGACTGATTTGTTTCCCTCTTAGTCTTTCAGATTTTTCTCATTTTCCATGGGTCTTTGTTCTTTCAGGAGAGGCTTAGGCCAGACAAAAAAGTCATAAAAAAAGACTATTGGTGGGACATCAGTCTTTTACCTGTGTTATCTTAGTCGGGTTGACAATGCTTCCAGCTGAAGCTTAGTATTATTAAACCTTCATTTTTTATTCTTGTCCCCGTTTTTCATATCTCCGCTAAAACAACATTGGAACAGTATTGCAGCATCAGGTTAAGGTAGCCAGAAGACCTCTGTTTGTTGGAGGAATATACATAACTTATTCTGAGGCTGCTGAGTTCCCTTGTTCGTGTTTCCATAAAGCAGTTTTTGTTTTCAGTTTTCACTTCACAGTTTTAGACAGATACCCTTGACAGTCTTTCCAAATTAATTTGATTTTTTGCTGCCACAGACACACACATACTTGCAGAATAGCTTGTAGCAGAGTATTTCCCATTTTTGCAGTAGAGCAAAAAATCATAGAATCATAGAATCATAGAGTGGTTTGGATTGGAAGGGACCTTAAAGATCATCTAGTTCCAACACCCCTGCCACAGGCAGGGACACCTTTCCACTAGACCAGGTTGCTCAAAGTCTCATCCAACCTGGCCTTGAACACTGCCAAGGAGGGGGCATCCACAGCTTCTCTGGGCAACCTGTTCCAGCATCTAACCACCCTCACAGTAAAGAATTTCTTCCTCATATCTAATCTAAATCTACCCTCTTTCAGTTTAAAACCATTCCCCGTCATCCTGTCACTACATGCCCTTGTAAAAAGGCCCTCTCCAGCTTTCCTGTAGGCCCCCTTCAGGTACTAGAAGGTTGCTATGAGGTCTCCCCGGAGCCTTCTCTTCTCCAGGCTGAACAGCCCCAACTCTCTCAGCCTCTCTTCATAGGAGAGGTGCTCCAGCCCTCTCATCATCTTCGTGGCCCTCCTCTGGACTTGTTCCAACAGCTTTATGTCCTTATTATGTTGGGGGCCCCAGAGGTGAACGCAGTACTCGAGGTGGGGTCTCATGAGAGCAGAGTAGAGGGGCAGAATCACCTCCCTCGACCTGCTGGCCACGCTGCTTTTGACGCAGCCCAGGATACAGTTGGATTTCTGGGCTGCAAGCACACATTGCCGGCTCATGTTGAGCTTCTCGTCAACCATCACCCCCAAGTCCTTCTCCTCAGGGCTGCTCTCAATCCATTCTCCACCCAGCCTGTATTTGTGCTTGGGATTGCCCCGACCCACGTGCAGGACCTTGCACTTGGCCTTGTTGAATTTCATGCGGTTTGCACAGGCCCGGCTCTCAAGCCTGTCAAGGTCCCTCTGGGTGGCATCCCTTTCCTGCAATGTGTTGACCACACTGCACAGCTTGGTGTCATCGGCAAACTTGCTGAGGGCGCACTCAATCCCACTGTCCATATCGCCAACAAAGATGCTAAACAGGACCGGTCCCAATACCGACCCCTGAGGAACGCCACTCATCACTGGTGTCCTCTTGGACAATGAGCCATTGACCTTAACTCTTTGTGTGCAACCATCCAGCCAATCCCATATCCACCGAGTTGTCCATCCATCAAGTCCATGTCTCTCCAATTTAGAGACAAGGATGTCATGCGGGACAATGTCAAATGCTTTGCACAAGTCCAGGTAGATGACATCAGTTGCTCTTCTCCTATCTCCTGCTCTCCACCAGTGCTTTGACACCGTCGTAGAAGGCCATCAAATTTGTCAGGCGTGATTTGCCCTTAGTGAAGCCATGTTAGCTGTCACCAATCACCTCCTTGATTTCTGTGTGCCTCAGTATAGTTTCCAATAGGATTCTTTGTATTAATCTCTGGCTTTTAAGCCTTTTTTATTGAAAATTTAGGGTCTTTTTCCCTCTGCAACTCACAAAGCCTGAATATTAGAGTTTTTATTTATTATAACTGTGTAATAATCACATGAAACCGGGAGTTCAAGCTTCACAAAAAGCAGAATATTGTGAGGCTAAGCATAACATTGGAAGAGCTAGCAAAGTTGTTTTTAGTTTAGACCTGCTTATGTAGGACCAACTCCACTTTCATGTTTCTAAAATCTAGCACTGTATACACTCTCCTAAAACTGTAGGCATTAGTCCTAAGGACTTTTTTCCACAAAGGGAGCTGTTAGTATAGGCAGATTTGCAAATGCCAGGACACAGCACTGCTGAGTTGTTGTTTTTGCCATAATAATTTTGATTCTTCTAAAGCCTTCAGTCCTAAGCTTACATGAGAATTCGTCGATCAACAAACTTCTGTCGTGGGCCTAGCCCCACAGAGGTGATGCTGACTTCTCTTCTGGCAATAGGCAATGTCAGCAAAGGACTCTAAAACCCCATGGATCCACTGAGATGTTAGCTTGTGGCCATGAATGTTATCATGATCCTTCCACCAGTAGAGCATAGAATGTTATGTCCTAACACAGTAAGTACTTTGCAAACAGAAGTGCAGATTAAGTCAGTCATTTTACACTAATTCATCATTTATTCTACTTCCCAGTCCTATTGCTGTTGTTACTGGTATTCTTCAAAAGCCATAGACCTGCAAAAGGCTATTACCACCTCTCCAGGCTGGCTAGAACAGCTCCTTCCTCTTATTCCCTCTGAAGATCAACATGGCGATAGAAGAGCTGAGTTGCCTGCCTGCTGTTCAGAGCAAGAGAAGAGATTGCCTGAGCAAGCAGGCTCTTTTCTCCTATCTCACCCCTGCTTCTGTTCCTGCAAACAGCAGCAGGAGGCTTAGGGATAGGAAAGAAAGCACTTTGTGTTGTTGAGACCACCAGCCATACTGGTTATTCAGCATTAAGAGGTGTGCCTTTGGAGCAATTAGCCAATCTGAAGGGATTTTCTTCCAGAAAGTAATAAAACATACATCTCTCAGTCACTAGACTGGCTTTAAAGGCTTTATTTCTTGGATCAGTTATGTCCAGATACACATTTCATAGCCATAATAACTGGCCTTTAACATCACAAATGTATTACCCTTATTGCAAAAAATGAAGAAAAGCAAAATGACCAGTAAATGATTAGTTTTTAGAGATAAAGATATGAATAAATATCAGCAGCTAGATAGTAGCAGTTAAAGATATTCCCGAGTACAGAACAGAAAAAGTGCTCTTGCTTTGCCATACTTCAGAAAGGGAAGATTTTCTTCCTCAGAATTCCCAGCCAGCCGCATTGCCTTGTACTACCAAGTCTGACCTATGCTTCCTCTCCCTTTCTGGACTGGCTGGGCATATGTGAAGGCAGAACTTTTAATGGCTAGCAGTTACTTATGGTCCTCATATAAAAAGCAAAGAGTTCCCTGGGCTGCTTCTTTTGGCTCTACAAAAGCACATTTTAGCACAACTTGATCATTATCTGACATAGTCTCAGTTCATTTTGAATCTACAATATAGTGTTTTACAGTACCATTTACAAAACATTGACTCGCTTGTATGTTTTTCTTTGGTAGAAGCAGTAATTCCATCACAACACTTTAGTATAGTGTATATTTTGTATTAATTAAATATATTGTCAAATACTTTCTTCTACTGCTAACTGACTTTTACAAAAATGTAGGCATTTTAAAATAAACTGATGCTTAAAAAATACTATATTATCTCACAATGACAGTGTCGTACTCAATACAGTTAATTGACTTGCTATATATGTAATACAATTGTAAACCTTAACACTCAGTTCTGATGTTTATTGCCAGGATTAATGTGGCAATCTTTATTTAAAGATAATTTAATGTTGTTCTTTTGTATTCCTTCAGTAAAGAAAAAAGTCCTGAAAATCTGTTTGGCCTGAAGTGCCTTTATCAGCTTCTGAATACTTAGCAGCAACACAGAAGAGAAATAGTCATGGGAGAGTGCATGGGAATACATGAGGTTAGACAGCGTTGTTTGAAATGGGAAACACTGCATAAAGACATGGGTAGAGCCATGAGTGGCTAATATTTGAGTAATCTGTTTTTTAGTTATCTCAGTGACATGCATCCGTTAGAACCATAGTTTTAAGCACTTAAAATCAGTGATTTCTTTTGTCATTTCCTCTTTCTGCAAACTATTAAAAGTCTCAAAATAGGTTAAAATTCTCAAATAGGCTCTTAAATTTTATTACCTGCTAAGTAACACAGAGAGCATGTTCTCTTAAATAGCAGGAGTAAAGACTGGCTTTGCATTTGAAGCAGTAGAGTGGGAATGAGAGAACTGGTCTACAGACTTCCTGGGTTACTTCTGACATAGTTAATCATTTGCCTGATTGTCCTTGCCTTCCAGAGGTGTTCTTGAGCTATGTCCATAAATATTTGAAAGACGTGGCTATAAGGTCATGAATATGTCAAGAAAAATAAAAACACAGAAAACCTATGGAAGAAGGAGAGAAGCAGCTTCAGTTCTGACATTACAAAATACACACCTTTGTGACTTTCCAAGTAAAATTTTTTGAACAAATGGTCTGTGCAGGTGAGAACAGTTCAGAAATCAGTGGAGCTGAAGTAACACAATCAGTAAGTAGGTCCATCTTAACTTAATCCTCATCTTCAGTGGCTAACAAAATTTTATAAAAGTTTGTTTCCCATGTAAAGAAAGAAAGATTGTATGGAGAAGCTGGGTTTGTTTTCCTAGCATTTAGCCCTGTCATTCATGTGAAAAATGAAGATCTGAAAGGTATTAAAAGACTTCAGCAGGAGTGGAAGCAAGCTGATTAAACATATTCAAGTTCTTGGTAATCTTTAAAAAATACATTTAATGGGAATAACAGCTGCCTGTTGAGTGATTTCCAGTGAAGAGTATAAAGGATCAGGAGACAAGGAATGAGATTATTATTTAAAAATCTCTTTGCATTGACAGGTTTGGTTCATTGAGCTGCAGCATGTTATTACAAAATGCTGTACTTGATTCTTATTTTTTGAAATACAAACCAATTATTTAACCCTGGATTTTGAGGTGCTAGGAGACAGGTTTGGTAAAGCAGCTTAAGAGTCAGATTCATAACAGGTCAAAGGCAGGTTTTAGCTGTGAAATTTCACATTTAATTCAAATGTCCCTTCTCAGGGGCTCACAACTCGGTTGTAGCCCACGTAGAGTTAGTTGGTGCCTAATTAGCAGAAATTAGCTGGGGTTTGACAGCAACAGGATTTTGGTACCCTCAATAAATACATCTGCTTTATTTTTATCTACAGGAAGAGGGAGTGACCATCTTTTATATAGCAGCTAGTGATCAAAGCTTTCCTCTAAGAAGAGGAAGTCTTGGCTCTGGGACTTGTTTATTTGCGAGAGGATCAAATATCCGTTGTGAGAATTATTTTTTTCTTTTTTTAAAAGATTCAACAGTGTTGCAATATAAATATATACTGAAACCAAAGTTCTTCATTCCTCCTACAAAGTTCATGTTTCAATTAATTCTAGGTTAGATCCAGGCTCCGTGTTGTACTCTAACTTCTCAGACTTCACAGGTTCTTGCATTCTTTTCTGCATTCTTTTCTGCACGGTGGCCCAGCAATTACGAAGGCCACAGAATTTCCTCCTACATCTCTCTAGTCTAGACTTTACGTGGGTAGTTAGGGAACTCAACTGGAATATGAGAGATATGGGTTTGAACTCCCTTATTATGAAAGAGTGGAGGTAAAACAGCTGGGCTAATATATGAAAGGTGGCAGCTATCAGCAGCTTCTGCTGCTTTTCTTTTTTTAGTCAAACATTTAGTGGAAAAGTTAATATTCCTCGAGTACCTAAACAGAAGTATACTCACTGGGAGAGAGTCTGGAGTGGACCGAAGTTTCTTTTGAGCAGCCCTTCCTTTGAAGTGCTACATGTTCAGGGATGCTCCTTAAAATTCTTGTGGTTTTGTTGGGTTTTTGGTTTTGTTTTTTTTTTTACTCTATCTGAGCTTCTCACTTAGAATATAGATTTTCTGACTCTCTCAAAAGGACCAAAATCAACTCATGTGCTAGAGAATGGCACTTACATTTAATTCACAGGCAGGTATATAAACTTTTATATATCCTCTGGGTACTTTCCAAAGCATCTAGGCTCTGAAGACACTAAGTATCGCTGAAAATTAACATGATAATCTCCCAGATAGGGGGTTCTGTTTACTTTATGACCAGAGGTGCAATTGTAGCATGTACAGAAATACTATGATAGTTTTAGTCTAGCTTTCTCACTCAGGTCCTACCAAGAGCAAAGTGATGTCAATATGGACATTACTAAAAACTGCATAAATATCTTTGAGACATTTGTTGATTTAGTACAAGTAGGAAGACCAAAAACCAGAATATTGGAAACAGGCCAGTTTCTGGTGAGAGAAAAGTGAGAAGGAGATGAGGGAAGACTTCAGAAGAGCTGTACTTAAATGTGGTGCTGAGAAGTGTTTACAGGAAGGGAAAGAAAAGGGATGAGTTGGAAAGAATCATACTGGAAGGAGATGCTACAGGATGAAAGGAATGGTGATACAGAGAATGATAATGTAGACACCAGCCAGCAGGTGAAGGCTGGATGTGGCCTTTTGAATAGCATAACCACCAACAGAGCTATTGAACAACAGTGTGTAAAGCAAGTGAAGCATTTGTATAGCCAGTCAGTTATGGGAGGTGATAAATATGCAAAGAAACTATAGCAATTGGATTCAATATCACGGAGAACCTGTAATTAGGTGAATCACACTTTGTTAAATACATAAAGAAATGCAGGGAATAAATTAAAAAATGAATCCATTATGGAACAAACTGACTAAGCACAGAGAATTAATTACAGAGTGAACTAATTACTCAGAGAATTAATCACAAAGCAAGCTGGTGAGAGAGAGGGCAACTGAGGAGGTGGAGATGAGGCAATGAGTAGCCAACAAAGCAGCCAAAAGTACCAGGTGTTGCTGAGTGATGTAAGTGGCCAAGTTTTAACCAAATGGGCTGCAATTATGCCTCCTGCTGAGTTATCATCTGTGCTGGGAACATCATGCTGCCTTGTGAAGTGTCAGGAGAAAGGAAGAAGGTGATGGCTGGTTTTGGCCATGTGAGAAGAAGGAGGTGAAGATAAGCTCTACTCAGTCTGTTGGTTTGTGTTTCAGGACTATGGAGCTACAAAATGGGACTATGATTATAGGTTTTACTGGTCTATTTTATTCTAGTTATACCAGAGAAACCAATGAGAGACCTTGGAAGGGCTTTTCTCTAACTAGTTTTAACTTTGCCATTTAACTGATCTCCCTTAACTAGTGTTGTTTGAGCCCTGGCTGTGCTTTTAATAATTCTCTCCAAATTTGTATATACACTGCAAAACACTTTGTCTGGTCTCTTGTCATTTGCTTACCCACAGATATTCTTATTTTCTTCTTCTAGCAGCTGTCCACATAATTTTAGGTCTGATACAAAGTTCACCAAGTTTTGCAGAAGTCTTTATGTAGACCTTGCTATAAACTGTTTGAGACCAGCCTCACTTGTCTGACCAGAGATAATGGAGTTCGTTATTCAGCTTGGATGGTGAGAACTTATGTACAGGGTGCTGGAATTCATAAGCTTCTCCTGAGTTGTGGTGCCTGTGTAAGCCCTCTGGCTTGTATAGCTGTTGTCTATTTAACTCATTAGTACCCACATGCAAAAGGAGAAACTGTCTTGTGGCTGTTTGAAAATGTGGCTTGAAGCACCTTCCAGAAAACTATGGATTTAAAAAAACCCAAACAAACATAGAGCCTAACTATGTAATTATATTTTGCTAAAGGAATTGATGAGGTAGTTGCTTCTATGCCACCACATATTTTATATTTTAGAACGGAAAAAAAAAAAGTAGTTTACTATCCCAAAATATAGATTCATGAATTACACTAATCTGTAAAAATAGATCAGATTTTTGGATGGAAAGAAAAAAAAAATTCTATAAGCATACTTCATTCCAGTGTCCAGAAGAGAGCCACAAAGATGGTGAAGGGTTTAGAGGGGAAGCAGTATGAGGAGTGGCTGAAGTCACTAGGTCTGTTCAGCTTGGAGAAGAGAAGACTGAGGGGAGACCTCGTTGCGGTCTACAACTTCCTCACAAGGGGAAGTGGAGGAGTAGGCGCTGACCTCTTCACCCTGGCGACCAGTGACAGAACTCGAGGGAATGGCAGGAAGATATGCCAGGGGAGGTTTGGGTTGGATATTAGGAAAAGATTCTTCACCCAGAGGGTCGTGTAGCACTGGAACCGGCTCCCCAGGGAAGCAGTCATGGCACCAAGCCTGACAGCATTCCAGAAGCATTTGGACAATGCCCTCAGACACATGGTGTGAATTCTGGGGCTGTCCTATGCTGGGACAGGAATTGGACTCAGTGATCCTTGTGGGTCCCTTCCAATTCAGGACATTCTATGATTCTGTCATGGGATAGCATCTGTGATTTAATGTTGCTAAAAAGCCACAAAACATCAGATTTGATTTTTTCAATTGTTGGCTTATTGCTACAGTTAATTCATGGCAGATTTTGTTTTCCCTTGATTTAGTGCTACAGCCATTATATAAGAAGATAATCACATTAAATGAACTTCATTTAAATTTCATTATATGAGAAAAGGAATTGTGATACTTGTTACGATGACACAAAGCACAAGTATGGATTATGCATGTTTCCTTGTAGTCTTTTTCCAGTTGCTTCTCTCTCCTAAAATCATCTTTATCATAGAAAGCTGGAGGTTCCTCACCCTATACTTTGCTGCTCCGGTGAAATGAATGTGAATTGTTCTCCCAAAGGAACAGCATGAGGTGACAGGAAAACTGGACTTGGTGTTTTTCTCTAGTAGTGGAACATGGAAAAAGAAAGGGTTGCACCACTGATACTGTGAGGGAGGGAAGAGAGGACATGGCCCAGCAATAGTTGTTTCTTCACCCATCCTGAGCCTTTATTTTGGTAGCTGCTGCAGCAGTCATTCGGGCTCTGGTATAAGCAAAACAGGCTTGGCTATCGGGGAGTGAGGGAAGAGGGGGGCAGAATAAGCATGGCGAGCTGCCACTTCTTTCAGCAGCCAGCTGCTTAGGCAAAGAATTACCTTGTATTACTGCCCTGAGCTCTGTCTTCCTGTATTCCAGTCCTGGATGTCTTCTGAATGGTGATGGCAAATCATTTTTAATGGCATTGCTTTTTTTTTTAATTGTTTATTTGCTTTTTTTGAAAAAGTTTTCAATGGCTGTTCAATGAAAGAATTGATTGTCAGTTTAAAGTCTGTCTTGTCTTTGTAATACGTAGGAGAAGTATACCCAAAAGATACATTAAAAATATGCTATTTTCTTTCTTAAGCTACTAAACACCTTTATTTTAAAGTAAGGTTTCTAAGAAGTCAACTTACAGTAAGAGGAATAGATTTTGTTAGACTGGCTGATCAAAGTGGACAAGCTCATAAAGGGACTGTGTGCTTGAAAGTTTGTTGCATTTTATTATTGTTCGACAGTGCTCATATTTCTGTAATAAATTATTGGTTGGGGGTCAATGGGATTTCAGAGTTCATAATTTCTTCCACAAGTGAAAAAAAAAAAGATCATCACCTGGCAGAGCATTTGGAAGAGGAACAATTTTATTTACAGCCCTATATAATGTACATATATTTTGTTCAGATAATTTTTGAAAACTCATAAATAGCTTATTACTGACCTTGTTTCTTTGGTATGGGTTCTGCTTTCTTATTGGCCTCTGCTTTTTGTGGCTCGTCTGTTTTTTCATTTTCACCCTTAAAAAAGATAACCAGGATTAAAAACTGTAGGTGCTGGTTACTGAGAATGATAAGTATGGTTTGGTGTCTGCAACATTCTCCTAGGAATTTGATTAACCAAGTTGATGCATACTGAGATTTTTTCCTGGGTGCTCTGTGTGTGTTCTTGGACAAGACCTTCTAGTTAGCTTTGCAAAATGACTCAGATGCTGAAATCAAAAAGCGATGTCTTCACATCTGCCAGTTACGTGTCCTGGAGTTCTGCTCCTGCATGTTCCTAGAGCCTCCTTCACGTGGCTCAGTGCTGCCACTCACAAGCCAGTCTGCATCTCTGAATTAGTCATTCTCCTGGGTAAACCTTCTGCTGGGCTAGTAAACCTGGTATGTTTTGAGCTACTTTACCACACAGATCTCAATCTTTTCAAAATTCAGAGACAGTATCAACTTTCACTGCAAAAAATTAATGCTCTCTCACACTTACTGGCTTAGATCCATGAACCAAGTCCTCATGTACCTGTACCTTGGTTCGTCTTGGCTTTGACAGGGTGGTCTTTGGAGGAGGGAGTGAAAAGTGCATGGGGAGCCTTAGGTGTTCACAGTGCTATGTAAGAGCATAGTACGAATCTAGCCGATAAGCATTTGTTATCCCAGATAGAATAAATTTTCCTGGTGTTTATCATGCTGATTAATAGAGAAATATATTAGATAGTACAGGCATATGGAAAATTATTTCACTTTGGGAGATTTCAGAACTTCATGCACTTTTTTTTCCCCTCTTTCTCTCCAAACTCAATGGCCTTCTCTTTGAGTTTCTGAGATTAATTTGGGATTTGTCATTTTCTATGAAAGTATTTGTTTTTTTTTCTGTCTGCTTTTATTCAGAGAATCTGTCACTGAAGTTCTAATATACATATATATATATGTAAAATTAGATATTTTATATATATATAAATGAAAATTAAAAGCCCAATCAATCTCTGTACATACTAAGGGTACTTGCATGATGTTTTATTGTAAAGGTTATTTTCTTTGTTTCGGGCTTCCTCCTAGTAGTGTAAGAACATTAAAGTGAGAATAGTGCTTTACAGTTATCAAATACTATGTACGTTTCTTCTTTTCTCTTTAGATGGTGTCTCCTTGCAGGCAGAAAATGTCTTAATCCTTGACCCATCCATCTGCCTCCATCTTAACACTATCTATCATAGTGGAGGATGGTGGTGGTATGATCTGAGTGTTGCGCTGATGTATGGAATTATTCTGGTGACAAGAGTAATCTGTGTCTCCAGGAAAATCTAAATATGTATTTTTCCTAGAGCAGTTTGCCAAATGAGGTATCAGGCTGCACAGAAGTCAGCTGTTGAGATTCAGGATTTTTCTTCTTTCAAGACAATGTTTTATTGACCCAAGAAAACTGATGTGCGGAACTTTAAAGTGAGCATGGACGGTATTTTGCCTGCATCTCTGCAGTACATAGTTTGTTGAAGGTAGATATTTTTGCCGTTTTATGTGGATAGCAGTATGGAGATGTCTGTTCATCAAACAGTTGGTTTTTGCACACTTGTAATAATGACAAATCAAATTTGAGTTGTAGTTGGGCTGGACTAAACGGCATCTCTTCTTGAGTTTGTACAAACCTCTGAGCTTCAGAAAAATATCAGTTCTACGAAATGATTCAGTCTCACGAACATTTATGTTTCTATTAGTTTTACTGAAGTTAAGTCAGAGTCTCTTTATATGTGCTCGACTATTGTGAATGTGTTAAAAGACACTGCTTAGCTAAAATTAACTCTATAATGCTGGAGTTTCAGTTGTTTTGTTAAATATGAATTCAGACTAATACCTCAGGCTGATACTAAAGAACTTGTTTCACTTTCCTAATTATTTGATGAAACCCTAAATTGTTGCCATTTTGCCTTGTAAGGTTTTGATTATGTCAAGCTGGAAAAAAAACAAAACACTCTCTAGGATATTATTGGGAAAAGATAAAAATTCAAAGGTAATAAGTGAAGGAGTATCTATCCATCTGCCTAATTTTAAAATATTCCATTAATTAAAATGAAAAGAATGAGTTAGCTTTTACAGTAAAGAGCTAGATAAAAAATATAGACTGTAGACTAATACGACTTACTGTATTTTTCAAACAGGAGTTAATTGGTAAAACCAAGCCAAATAAAATACTTAAAAAAGCTACTAAATTACTTTGCCTTACCAACAATTATCAGGAAGCAGGCTGATATATACCTGTATGCCATTCCAGTATTCAGAAAGGATATACTGACATTTTCTGCCAGCAGGGAACAGGCTGAAGAGGAATACATCAGCACATAAAAAGCAGCCATACCAGTATTTCTAATTCCCGGTTTGCAACGTTGATCAAGACCTCTCATAAGCTTGTACTATTATTTCAGGTTAGCCCTATTTGGAATGCAACTTGCAAAAAGAGGAAATCTATATTTTCTTTATTAAAAAAAAAGGAGGGAGGAGGGGAATAAAGGCATTCATTTGATTTTACTAAATACCGATTGATATTGTGCGCAGTATGTTTGAAAATCTAAACTTTGACATTTATTTACATAAATACTTTCTAAACAAAAGGTAATATTAACCTTTTTTGTTAACCTTTATTGTTTAATAAACAATAAAAACTATACCTGGCCTGTAGATGCCTTGGGTGGTGCAGGGACACTTTCATTCTTGCAATCTGCTTCCTCAGGTGATAATTTTGCTCTAGAAAATACTGCTTTTAGTTTTTTAAACATCTTGCCTATTCAACTCTCCTGAAGACTCTATAACTCTGTTAACGTGAGCAGGTATATAGCACGTTTTCTTGCCATCAATCATCAAGCCAATTAGACACTTAATCAGGTTTAGGTCTGATTAACGCCTTAAAGAAATTCCTTGTCTGTTCAGTGACAGCTTTTTCTCACTGTTAGTACTTTTGTTTTATGTTGTAGACTAAGTTATTTCTAGTCTTAATGGTTACACTATATACAGACTCAACTTTTCATGCACAAATTCAGAGAAGAGTGAATAGTTTCTGGTTAGAATAAATCAGTGTCCAATCTTTTATATATTGGATATTAAGCATTTAGTTTATATTTAGAAATGAAGTTTTGAGTCCTAAAGACACCTGTAGTTTAACCAGGAAAGGAAAAAGATTAATTTACTAATAATCACCAGCTACCCAGTAGATTACATGAGAGCTCAAGAGGTTTATTTTTTTCCAGTCCCGAACTTTGTAAAGTTTTTTTTTTTTATATTTTTTGAGTGAATGATACTAAAATGTCTTCTGTTGGGGTTTGTTTTAGCAAGTTTATACTGTTTTATTCCACCTATCTTATTTTAAAACATGGAAATAATTTCATCTTTCGTTTTCCAATGTATTTACAGACAATACTATTTTATGCAGTCTTAGCTACAATTTTGATGAGATTAAATTTTAGCTGAATGTCCTACAAACTAGTAAAACATACATTTTTATAGAGTTTATAACAGGGACATAATTTTGAGATTCTATAGGCTTTGGGTTATCCTGTATAAATCTTTACAATATCAACCATGGTATAGTTTATAGGTAAAACTCAATTTCAAATACCTTTAGTGCCATGTTGATTCAACCTCATTTAACAAGGATCTTTACACCTTAGTGGTTTCTTCTTGTCCTTAATTCCACTTTATTTATTACTAGTCTATGCCTTCACTTTAAATTCTGAATTTGAGCTAACAGCTTATAATTGATTTATGCTGGACATCAAGGCATCGAAAAATGCAGAAACCTGCTCCTTTGAGTTATTTCCATAAGTACATATTTAGCAATTATATTGAATTATTGAAACCGTCGCAATGGTCGCCTCCTTGGGGCTTCTATTTTCTGGTGAGAATGGTTTCTAATCCTTATTGTACCATAGTTGTAGCAGTAAGAATGAACCAACAATTTTCATTAGTTAGTTTGCAAGCCTTTTCCCTACATTGACACTTATGAGGCAGACCTTATAATACTTGGCTGGACTTCAGTCTTGTAACTGGGAACCTCTCACATTCATGATTTTGTAGTTGTTAGATGCAGCAAGAGCTTGGAACCTCCCTTTTTATTAAGATCTGTGTTCTGGTTTACTTTAAAAGCAATGCAATTCTTGCTAATGTTTCAGTCTGTGTTTAAGCTTAGTGTTTGAATGACTAAATTATAAATTAATATCTGAAGTATTTTCACTTATTTATAATTTTTTTAGAATAGGTAATTTTGTTCCTTGTTAGTTAAAAGTGGTAAAGTTGTGCATAAAGCATAATACAATAAAAATATATAGCATTTATTAAATGAAAATACATATCTCTCTTAAGAATTTCTGCAAAATTATACTCATTTGCCTTTTGAAAAATGCCAAACAACAACATGCTTTAATTCTTTTTTTTTTTTTTGTTATAGTGTTTATGCTGGTTTAATTTATAATTAAAAGGCATGCAAAAGGAATGTAGCAGACATTAAAAGGAAAATGCCTTTGGGAACCTGGTAATAACTATTGACATCTGCAGTTAATGAATGTTATATTGGTTTAGTCTGTGACTAATTAAATAAATGTTTGAAACCCCTTCATATGATGTGATTTTGTAAATACTAAGCAGACCACAACAAACCTAGTATTTTGACACCAATGTTTACCTTCTGACCCTGGTAAAATGATTAATCTGCTTCAATATTTCATTTTGTTTCCATGTGCTATGGCTGTTTAGTTATTTTTATCAGGCTCTGAACATGCTAAAAGCACTTCAGTTAATTGAACATCATGATGCACTGTTAAGTAAGAAGATTACGAAAGCAGCTGCAAAGCAGGTATCCTGTGTCCAGTTAGCTTACTAGCTGCATTGGCTTTGACCAGTGCTTACTATATACTGTATTTATGGTAAACTCTACAGGGTACAGGGATTTCAAGCCTGTCTCATACATTCTCTAGATTCAGTGTATTTAATAGGCATAGAGTGAATTCCAAGGACTGCTTTGCATTCCTCAACAGGCAGTGTCAGTTGCTCCATTTGTTTGAATGTACAGATCAATAGATATCATCTGAAGTTTTTATTTTTGTATTAAATCAGGTGTAGCATGTTAAAAAGATCAAAGCCTGGGTTTCACTTATATTCAGAACTTCGCATGATGCAAAATGTAATGTGCAGATGTTTTTCATAGGTATCTTTCTTCAGTTTCTCTCCATGATTCAAGGAGCTTGACAGCTAAGAGTAGCAAATCTTTCTTTAGAGCTCTGTAATAGTACTCAGACAGAAGCTGAATCTAGCACTTATCATAATTTTTCCTCTGCACAGTGTAGGATTTGACAATTTTGCCTATTTTTGTGGATTAACAAAAATCATAGCACTAATTTATCTGCCTTCCTTAATTTTGAGGACTTTGTTAAAAGACTTTTTTTTTTTTTCCTCAGAAAAAAATGGTTCTGGAGCTCAGATTTTTCATATCTACTCATTGTCTTCTTTTTTTTTTTAACTCAGATGATACTATCATCTAATTAACTATGCCTTAATAAAGAAAACAAATTTATGCTTTTAATAGGCTTAAAGAGACATATTTCCATTATCACAGTCATGGCCAGATATAAGCATTATAACTGTAGCATTCAGTGGAGTATCTTTAGAAATAGTAAAGGTTGCTTTAAAAGATGATTCTTCATTGTTTTGATATAGCTAACTTTACACTGATACATAAGGCTTTTCTTATGTTGCAGTTTATACACGTGCACAAATGTACCACAGACAACCTCTACATCCTAAATTTGAGGCAGTAATATGTCTTATGGTCTGGAGGAATCTTGAAATACACAATAATCTTGATTGTTTCGTCCTTCAAGGAATGCAGATTCTACTTTTTCCTTTCAAATTCAGTTTTATATGTCAAATCCAATTAACAGGATTTGTTCAGTTTACAAAAAAAACCACATAGGAACACTTCTGTGGCAGTAGGCTGGAAAAGACAAGGTGCTGATATTTCCTATTCCTTTTCACATTCCTCTGTATAAAATTACTTAGTTAAGGCAGGAGCCATATCCTAAAGACTCATTTTCTGGAGCCTTCTCCAGATCCTGGCTAGCCCTGGGTGTGATACTATAATCATGTCGTAATCACAGAATCACAGAATGTTAGGGATTGGAAGGGACCTCGAAAGATCATCTAGTCCAATCCCCCTACCGGAGCAGGATTACCTAGACCATATCACACAGGAATGCGTCCAGGCGGGTTTTGAATGTCTCCAGAGAAGGAGACTCCACAACCTCTCTGGGCAGCCTGTTCCAGTGTTTGGTCACCCTCACCGTAAAGAAGTTTTTCCTCATATTTATGTGGAACCTCCTGTGTTCCAGCTTGCACCCATTGCCCCTTGTCCTGTCAAGGGATGTCACTGAGAAGAGCCTGGCTCCATCCTCATGACACTTGCCCTTTCCATATTTATAAACATTAATGAGGTCACCCCTCAGTCTCCTCTTCTCTAAGCTAAAGAGACCCAGCTCCCTCAGCCTCTCCTCATAAGGGAGATGTTCCACTCCCTTAATCATCTTCGTGGCTCTGCGCTGGACTCTCTCTAGCAGTTCCCTGTCCTTCTTGAACTGAGGGGCCCAGAACTGGACACAATATTCCAGATGCGGCCTCACCAGGGCAGAGTAGAGGGGGAGGAAAACCTCTCTTGACCTGCTAACCACACCCCTTTTAATACACCCCAGGATGCCATTGGCCTTCTTGGCCACAAGGGCACACTGCTGGCTCATGGTCATCCTGTTGTCCACTAGGACCCCCAGGTCCCTTTCCCCTACGCTGGTCTCCAACAGCTCTGCCCCCAACTTGTACTGGTACATGGGGTTGTTCTTGCCCAGATGCAGGACTCTACACTTGCCCTTGTTATATTTCATTAAATTTCTCCCCGCCCAACTCTCCAGCCTGTCCAGGTCTCTCTGAATGGCTGCGCAGCCTTCCGTTGTGTCAGCCACTCCTCCCAGTTTGGTGTCATCAGCGAACTTGCTGACAGTGCACTCTATTCCCTCATCGAATGTGATGGGTGGGTTGGAGGAAGTGACAAAATTGACTGTCAGGCTGCCAAAATTATGATGGCTGATGCCACTTCTTGCTAGTGAACTCTTTTGATGAAAGTATCATGAATCAAAAGAATGGGGAATAAGACAGAAGAAAAATGTAAGCCAACTTATATTTAATTATGCCATTGGTTTGCAGACATAATGAAAGATGAGGGAAGGTTCTTGTCTACTAGTAGAAAGTACGCTTCCCTTAGCATGTCTGGCCTTTTTTTTTCCCTTCTCCTTGTCCTTTTGCTGTTTTTTTTTTTTTTTTTTTTTTTTTTTGCCTTCAGAACAAAAAAGGCATCACCACAATATGTTTATGCCTGTATTTCTGATGTGTCCTTATGGGCAGAATTTCTTTAGTAACAGTGTGTTACTGCCTAAAATGTGACTCATCACATGAGAAAGCTTTATAAACTGTAAGAAAACATCAGGTGAGTTTAGCTTTCATATGTGTGAGCACATCAGGAAAAGGAAACTTTGATGTACATGAAGAGCAGAGAAATTCTTGAACCATGACTGAATCTCAGAATTTGGTAAGGTTTAGGTCTAGAACCTGTTCTGTTTTGGAACTCAAAAGTATTTAATGTGAAGTGAAAAGCAGACCCCATTTAAAAAAGTTTTTTTTTATGTTTAAAAAAAAATACTGAAATAAGTGTCTCTTGTTCAGAATGTTTTCAATATATAATCTCATTCTTGGTGCCTGGTGCCTGACCAAAATCCTCTCAACATTCCTCAATTATATTCTCTTATAGGAGTAGGGGAGGGAAAGACTTAGAGAAGAAAATATTTTTATTTTGTTTAGACTGAAAAATATCTGAAGGTGATAAGGATAGAGATGGACTTTCATGTTCAATATTTGTGGGCTTTTAAAGCTTCACTTTTTAATAAAATTGAGAAGTTTAAGAAAGAGAAGCGAATGTGATAACTTAAGTGATGCAGTCCCATTAATTTTTCCTAAGACTACTTTACTTTTCAATTATTTTAGTTATAAAAGCTTGACATACTTTCTTGATGAGGGACTGGGGAAATGAACACATGGCTTAATTTGGATGAAAAAGGACCCAGAAGTGCAAGGCAGGCACCTGTGGGGAAGAGCAGAAATAAGTGTGGAGGACAAACATCTGTGGCCATTGCTTTCCTATACTCTCTCATAAGTGAATGATCATTGTGGGGAGGAAGAGAGGGTAAGACATTTAGGGTGTTTTATAGAATCATAAAATCATAGAATGGTTTCAGTTGGAAGGGACCTTAAAGATCATCTGGTTCCATCCCCCCTGCCATGGGCGGGGACACCTTTCCACTAGACCAGGTTGCTCAAAGCCTCCTCCAATTTGGCCTTAAACACTTCCAGGGAGGGGGCATCCACAACTTCTCTGGGAAACCTGTTCCAGTGTCTCACTACCCTCACACTAAAGAATTTCTTCCTCATATCTAATCTAAATCTACCCTCCTTCAGTTTAAAACCGTTACCCCTCGTCCTATCACTACATGTCCTTGTAAAAAGCCCCTCTTCCGCTTTCCTGTAGGCCCCCTTCAGGTACCAGAAGGGTGCTACAAGGTGTCCCTGGAGCCTTCTCTTCTCCACGCTGAACAAGCCCAACTCTCTCAGCTTGCCTTCATAGGAGAGGTGCTCCAGCCCTCTCATCATCTTCGTGGCCCTCCTCTGGACACGCTCCAACAGCTCCATGTCCTTCTTATGTTGGGGCTCCCAGAGCTGGACGCAGTACTCCAGGTGGGGTCTCACGAGAGAGGAGTAGAGGGGCAGAACCACCTCCCTCAGCCTGCTGGCCACGCTGCTTTTGACGCAGCCCAGGATATGGTTGGCTTTCTGGGCTGCAAGCACACATTGCCGGCTCATGTTGAGCTTCTCATCAACCATCACCCCCAAGTCCTTCTCCTCAGGGCTGCCCTCAATCCGTTCTCTGCCCAGCCTGTATTTGTGCTTGGGATTGCCTCGACCCACATGCAGGACCTTGCACTTGGCCTTGTTGAACTTCATGCGGTTCACACAGGCCCATCTCTCAAGCCTGTCAAGGTCCCTCTCGATGGCATCCCTTCTCTTCAGAGTGTCGACCGCACCGCACAGCAAACTTGCTGAGGGTGCACTCAATCCCACTGTCCATGTCGCCAACAAAGATGTTAAACAGTGCCGGTCACAATACCGACCCCTGAGTAACGCCACTCGTCACTGGTGTCCACTTGGACATCGAGCCATTGACCTTAACTCTTTGAGTGCAACCATCCAGCCAATTCCTTATCCACCGAGTTGTCCATCCATCAAGTCCATGTCTCTCCAATTTAAAGACAAGGATGTCGTGCAGGACAGTGTCAAATGCTTTGCACAAGTCCAGGTAGGTGACATCAGTTGCTCTTCTGCTATCCACCAGTGCTGTAACCCCGTCGTAGAAGGCTACCAAATTTGTCAGGCGTGATTTGCTCTTAGTGAAGCCATGTTGGCTGTCACAAGTCACCTCCTTGATTTGCATGTGCCTCAGTATAGTTTCTGGGAGGATCTGCTCCATGATCTTGCCAGGCACAGAGGTGAAACTGACTGCCCTGTAGTTCCCTGGGTCTTCCTTTTCCCCTTCTTGAAGATGGGGGTTATGTTTCCCCTTTTCCAGTGAGTGGAAACTTCCCCAGACTGCCACGACTTCTCAAAAATGGTGGATAGCAGCTTAGCAACTTCATCCGCCAGTTCCCTCAGGACCTGTGGATGCACCTCATCAGGTCCCATGGACTTGTACACCTTCATGTTCCTTAGATGGTCTTGAACCTGATCTTCTCATACAGTGGGTGGTTCTTCATCCTTCCAGTCCCTACCTTTGCCTTCTGTGACTTGGGCCTTGTGTCTTGAGCACTTTCTGGTGAAGACTGAGGCAAAAGAGTCATTAAGTACCTCAACCTTCTCCATATCCCGGGTAACCAGGTCTGTTTCCTTCCGGAGAGCGACCACATTTTCCTTAGTCTTCCTTTTATCACTGACATACCTATAGAAGCATTTCTTGTTGCCCTTGACATCCCTGCCCAGATTTAATTCTATCAGGGCTTTAGCTTTCCTAACCTGGTCCCTGGCTGTTCGGACTATTTCCCTGTATTCCTCCCAGGCTACCTGCCCTTGCTTCCACCCTCTGTAGGCTTCCTTCTTGTGCCTGAGTTTATCCAGGAGCTCCTTGTTCATCCATGCAGGTCTTCTGATGTTTTTGCCTGCCTTCCTCTTTACCGGGATGCATTGCTCCTGAGCCTGGAGGAGGTGGTCCTTGAATACTAACCAGCTTTCTTGTGCCCCTCTTCCCTCCAGGGCTTTATCCCAAAGGACTCTCCCAAGCAGGTCCCTGAAGAGGTCAAAGTCTGCTCTCCTGAAGTCCAGGGTGGTGAGCTGGCTGCACGCCCTTCTTGCCGCCCTATGGATCTTGAACTCCACCATTTAATGGTTGCTACAGCCAAGGCTGCCCTTGAGCTTCACGTCCCCTACCAGCCCCTCCTTGTTGGTGAGAACAAGGTCCAGCATGGCACCTCTCCTTGTTGGCTCCTCTATCACTTGGAGAAGGAAGTTATCATCAGCTCATTCCAGGAACCTCTTGGATTGCTTGTGCCCAGCTGTGTTGACCCTCCAACAGATATTGGGGTGGTTGACGTCCCCCATGAGGACCAGGGCCTGTGAACGAGAGGCTACATCTATCTGTCTGTAGAGGGCCTCATCCGCTTGGTCTTCCTGGTCAGATGGCCTGTAGCAGACACCGACTATAATGTCTCCAGTCCCTGCCCTCCCTTTAATCCTGACCTGTAAGCTCTCTGTCGGCTCCTCTTCCATCCCCAGACAGAGCTCCATGCATTCGAACTGATCATTGCCATAGAGCGCAACACCCCCTCCTCGTCTCCCCTGCCCGTCCTTCCTAAAAAACCTGAATCCCTCCCTTCCAACACTCCAGTCATCAGAGCCATCCTACCATGTCTCTGTGATGCCAATAAGGTTGTAGCCTTGCAAGTATGCGCACATCTCTAGCTCCTCTTGTTTGTTCCCCATGCTCCGTGCGTTTGCATAGAGGCATTTCAGTTGGGCCCCCAACGAAGCTGCCTTGGTGCCTGAAATTCCTTTCCATGGCTCTTCCGGTGCTCTCCTGCTGACCTGCCATCCTTCTCCAGTCTCTGGGCACCTGTTGCTGGTCCTGGCATCAGACTGGCTGAATTGGAATGGACTGAGGTTCCCCTCCCCTGGCAAATCTAGTTTAGAGCCCTCTTTACCAGCTTGGCAAGTCTATGACCCAAGACACTCTTGCCCTTCTCTGACAGATGGACCCCGTCGGCTGCCGGAAGACCAGGTTTCTCGAAACGAGTCCCATGGTCTAAGTAGCCAAACCCCTGGCACTGCCATTTCATGCCAGTAACATTAACACTTGTATAAAGTTAACACTTCTATCTGAGGGAAATGGAAATAAGAATTTGCTTATAAATTACATCTCTTCTGGAAAGCTGAAATTCACTGTGTTATCAAAAGAATGAGAGCTCTCAGAAGTGTGTAATGTATTCCTCTAAACCCATCATATTTTCTACATACCCTCAGAGCATCCTCTTCCCACTGCAGTGATGCTAAGCCTTACGCTTTTGCTAACATAAATATTTAAATCATACCACAGACACAAGCTATCATCTAATCTAGTCAACAACATAGCAACAAACTGAGAACTGAGCACTGCACAAACAGTGGCTTAGTGGAGAAAAAAAACTCCTTTAAAAATCCTCTTTAAATGTGGAGTTAATTTGATATAGGTGATAGCACTGAATTGAGACTTGCCCCAGTTTCAAGCAGTCCATCAAACTTTTACAGTTTTTCTTTGTGTATTTTTCTCTACTCAGAGTTATAATTACTGTCTGAGGAGGCTTTCCCTGCCACTCATGGATCGAGACCAATCTGTTTTCGATTCTAGCATTTTTTTGTGCTTTTGCAGGTGTGACGAATGCCAAATTGGTAGTTTGGATGGGGAAACCTCTGGTGGAAGGGACAGGAATTCTTATTATTTTTAATCCACTACTAATGGTACTGCTAAGGCAAATTAACAGCCCAATTCACTCTGATGAGACAGTGCATTACAAAAAACAGATGTAGGCAAACATTCACTTTTCGTGTAAGTAGCTTGGTTCAGAAAAGTGGTGCCTGACATGATTAACTTCTTTGGAGTGCTGTATTGGCTTCTGCTTTCTTTTCTCATCTTCTTTTAAAAGAGAGCAGTGAGAATATTTTAATGCAACTACCTGGTGGGTTGTATCCTAAGCTCAAATACAGGACCTGGCTTCAGTTCTGACCTCTGACAAAAAGGGATTTGTATTCACAGCTCCCACTTTTCTGCAGTATTAGGTTGACCTTTTGTAAAGATGAAAAGAACTATTCTCAACATCTCCTGTTGAATCAGTACAGCTGTACAGATTATAGCTCAAATAGCTCTCTACAACTACCTGAAAGGAGGTTGTAGCAGGGTGAGGGTTGGCCTCTTCTCCCAGGCAACTAATGACAGGACTAGAGGACATAGCCTCAAGCTGCACCAGGGGATGTTCAGGTTAGACATTAGGAAAAATTTCTTCACAGAAAGAGTTATTAGGCATTGGAATGGGCTACTCAGGGAGGTGGTGGAGTCACCATCCCTGGAGGTGTTTAAGAAAAGACTGGATGTGGCACTTACTGCCATGGTCTAGTTGACACAGTGGTGTTAGGTCAAAGGTTGGACTCAATGATCCCAGAGTTCTCTTCCAACCTAGACGATTCTGTGATTCTGTGATTAATTAAAACACACAAAAAAACAGGGAAAGCAAGAGCAAGTGTTAGCCCTGCACTTCCATC
Source organism: Nyctibius grandis (assembly GCF_013368605.1). NCBI lineage: Eukaryota > Metazoa > Chordata > Aves > Nyctibiiformes > Nyctibiidae > Nyctibius > Nyctibius grandis. Next base: position 83,936,227 of record NC_090660.1, read on the forward strand.
ATTTGGGAAGTGCAGAGCAGGGTGTTAGCTTCTACTGTAAAGGGAGGAAATTTTATACAAATAATTTCATTTCAACTTACTGAATAAAATACATGAAACTTGTAGGAGTGAAAATCCAAAGGAAAATGCTTCGAACAAGCCTGGCCTATATAGTATTCATGACCTGTTTGGCCTGCACTTCACGAGGGTCTGGTGTTAACGATTGGATTTGATTTGGCAACTCATTTGATTCGGTAAAAAAAGGTAGAAGAGTAATGACTCTATGAGCAAGTCAGGCTCCACTTCTTGCTTCTCCTGGATCTCTCATTTGCAAATATAACATTAATTATACTTCTGGTAACTTGTGATCAGCTCTAACAGAAGCTGTAGAGGCTAGTATTTCACCATTAAGAGTCACTCCCACTAACAAGTGAGATGAGTTTAAAAAGAGCATTTTATGGCAAAAAAAGTCCTTTATTGATTTGGCTGACCTACCATATTCACTTTATATTGCAGCAACAGGTTTACTTATGTTCAGGTGATGCTGTGAAGAATTCATGCTCCCTTTTTACTTAGATTTTTCAGGGCAATGTGAACAAAAAACTGTTCTTCCATTTGGAAATGTTAAATTGATAGATTGTTACTAGCACATGCTCTCCTAATTAAAAATAATTCTAATTCTGACTCTTCTATCCTGTGGATAGGAAAATCCTACAACATCCACTGGAGCCCTGCTAACCCCAACAATATTTTTAAACTTAACTGATTTCATTTCGTTTTTGTTGATTTTCTCTTTAACTTCAATATCCCAACCTCTCCACAAGAGCATCTTTCTTTACTTTTAAGGTTACCTCTACAGAGCTGTCACATAATTTAAGGAGAAGAGTAACAACCTTCTCTAAGTCAATGTAACGAAATTATCTTGCACCCGTTTGAAATACCAGTCTGTCTCCTGTGTCCTCACATAAAACTGGAGTGAATCTTGTATACATACAACAGCTGTGAGAGTCAGTTACTTACTCTAGTGATTGTTTTACTTGCTATCAGCTATTGTGCTCTTTGATTCTGGGTCTTCTGACATATGTGCATATAGCTAACTTTAAAAAAGGGTAAATTCCATCAGTGAAATTGTGAGGGGAAAAAAATGAATTTGATGGAATTATTTCTCTGTTTATAGTTCACCATGTCCATAAGTCTTTGGAAGACTGTGTCTTAAGTGTCAGGAGTTATACTTGAATGTTCTTAGACTCTGAAGTACTGTGTGCTAGAGATAAACCCAGCTAAAGAGATTCCAGAGGTGATATAATATGTTTGGTGGTAAGTGCAATAAAATATTTGCTTTTTTTAAAGTCACTAGTGCTGGAAGTATACTTCTATTAAAGAAGAAAAAAAAACCTCACAGAACACCTGAAGAGTTTAAAGGAATGTTTCGAATAGGGCTTTTCCCCCCTCTCCTGTATTAGACTTCGCTAATGTATTTGATATCATCTCAGGTTTAAGCTTGTTCTTGGAACAATGAAAGTTTTAGCAGTGTAGGAAAAGAGATTTATTTAGTATTTAAAAGCTCAATCAGTGCTGTAAAAGCTGGAAAGAAGCCATTTCCCTTCTGTTATAGAGATAGCTTGGTTATGGCTCTCACTGTTACAAAATTTCCATTTCTTATGCAGATAAAATATGACTTTTTTTCTCCCCTCAGTCATTAATCAAAAGCACTAGTAAGTTCGTGACTAAGCAGTTTATGAAGAACAGTAAATTTTATGAGGGAAAGCAGAAGATTTATGTGTCTCTAAGATTATATTTCTTCCAGAGTTATAAAGCAGCAGACCAGTAGTCAGTTTTCCTTCAGATGAAATCCTGAAAAAGTTTTTAGTTACAACTTTCCTGTTTATTCATACATGGCTGTTTGGTCTTTACCAAAGAGCATCTCTCTTACAAGGAAAGGCTGAGAGCTGAGTCTGTTTAGCCTGAAGAAGAGAAGACTGAGAGGGGATCTTATCAATACTTTCAAATACCTTAGGGGCAGGTGTCGAGAGGATGGGGCCAGACTATTCTCAGTGGTGCCCAGTGACAGGACAAGGGGCAATGGGCACAAACTGAAACATGGGAAGTTCCATCTAAATATGAGGAAAAACTTCTTTACCTTGAGGGCCACAGAGCACTGGAACAGGCTGCCCAGGGAGGTTGTGGAGTCTCCTTCTCTGGAGATATTCAAAACCTGCCTGGACACGACCCTGTGCAACGTGCTCTAGGGGAACATGCTTTGGCAGGGTGTTGGACTAGATGATCTCCAGAGGTCCCTTCCAACCCTGACCATTCTGTAATTCTGTGAAAGACCTCCTATTCTTAAGGACATCTGGCTGATGGAGGTGGTCTAGAAGCAAAGCACTGTGAGCTCCTGGATAACCTCATTCTTCTACTTCCTTCTAGGTGCATATGTGTAAGCATGGAGGATGGTATCTACTCATACCTCCATTTACCCTGGTCTTTGGCATCCTCAACCCATGTGTATCATGAGAAACATGTTCCTTAGGTAGTTTAGCAAAACTTCCCCCATTTTCATCCCCAACATAGTGTCAACCCAGAAATCTGATGCATCTTGCTATCAGTCATATAGTTACTCATTTTTACTTGTATAATAATCCAAAATTCCTTTCTTCCTCATTCCTGTTCTGCAAAATGTCTCTTAAGTCTTCTGATTTCCCTCTTCAGCTTCTCCACAACCACTAAACATTATATTCTTCCTTAGGTGCTTTATCTTGATTCCTACCATGCCAACACCAGAGAATCCTGAGATCCAGTATCACATTGCTGTGAGACAACTAGACTTCTCTTGCTTCTTCAGTCAGTGCCTGAGCACTGTATCCTGCTTAAAATTATGCTAGATGTTATAGCAGGTCTCCTCCATCTGCTTTCTGACTCTAATTTATTTTCTGTTAAGCTTCTATAATCTTCTTTCTATTGCTCTGCCAAATCTGTCATAGAGGAAGCAGCCCATACAAGCTGATGGTGATGCTTTTTGGGATTCTCAATAGGTGGTCTATCAGCAAGAGCAGTGGCAACTTCTAATGGTCAGTGGAGCTTCCTGCACCACTAATGTACAAAGCAAATCACAGCCAGGGCTCTTCAGCTACATGTTTGGAGAAGAACTTTGTTTAGACCAAGCAAGGGATGATAATGGTTCACCAGATATGTTTTTTCTGCTTATTGATCAAAAGTAGTTAGTGGATCATGAGTTGAAGAGTCCTCCTATTTACCAGTATAGACATTGAGCAGTTTTGAAGGTAATGCCAAAGCCCCAATAAAAAAATTGGATTTTGTAGCTTCGTACATCCTTTTTATACCAGTAAATCAGAAGTGCTGTAGTCTTTGGTAATAGCTAAGTGCTAGATCTACAAAGGCGTTTCATTGCTTAGCTCCCTTTAAAGTCAATAAATACTAAATTACTATTACATTATAAGGTACACATAAATACCTTCTGTGAATGGAATCCTGAATGCTTAGGGACCAAGTCTGATGAATTTATAACTAAATGCTATAGATTCGGAGCCCCCTGCTGCAGTCTCTACGCTCCTACTGGATAGTACTTAAAACTGTTCATGTATTATTTTTTTCTAGCAGATAACGTTGTACAAGAAGGAACCTCTTGTGTCATCAGGTCTTGCTTCCCTATTACAGTAGGTAGATATGTATTACAGTCGGTAGATATGTATTACAGTCTTCTGGAAATTAATCAAACTTCATCTTAGGCATTAGTCAAACTTTCGGCTACCACTCTCCCATCCCAAGGTTGTTCTGAAAATGTGAGTAGCCTGTAGTTAAATTACTGATATATTTTGCCATTTCTCACAAATAACCAAGCTCTACTTTCAGCACTACTGCTTTAGTGGTGCCCTCAGGCACAAGCGATGGGGAAATTGTCACATAATTGCACCACTGTCATCTGGACAAAAGTGTAATCTTTTTCATACGCTCTAAGCTGTATGGGTTTTGAAGGACCAAAGAAGTAAAAATATTAACAAATATTTTCTAAGTGTGAAGGTATGGTCCTGGACTCACAGGAGGAGCAGTCTGTTTGGTAAGATAATGTCATGTCTTTACAGTTCCTTTTAACACAGACTGAAAATTATATCTTGCTATTTCTAAATGAAATAACTAGTTTATACTGAATATACAAACATTTTAATATGGATGTTTCTTTAAGCATTTATTTTTTTGGGTAGGAGCAAGCAAATTTTGCTGTTCTGCTCTGCAGCACAATAACATGAGATAAATACATCCTATAGGACAAGGTACAAAGAAGAGTTTATGCATTCCCATTGGATTCAGTAGCATAACTGCATGCAAAGCTAAAAATGGCTTTGAGGTGCTTACTGCCTACAGAATCTGCCAAGAAACCAAATGTCACTGCTAGAAAAATACAACAACCTCGGTCATCTACTACTCTTTAGCCCTTGATAAATAGCAGGCTCCAAATCATCAGTCACTTTCTTGCCAACGCTTTGTGTTGTATTAATTGTTTCTTTATCCTGCTGTGTATTTTATTTGCTCTCCTTTTTATGTTGGTTTACTCTTCATCACACACCTGTCCAATGAATTTGAAAAAGACAATTTGGAAAAGGATTCCTTTGACAATAAGCACTGTGTTTAAGAACTCTGACTTGATATGGTTTATTTTACTTCTGGAACCCAAGAAAGTTTCTTCCAACTTAATTTGGTAGTCAGAAAAAAGAAATCTTCAAATAAGGAGACTGTTTTGCAAGTACACAGTGACAGAAGTATCCTAGGGAGATGTTTTTGCCTTGAGATATATTAATTTTTGAAATGCAGGCTTCAGGAATGCAAATCACTTTGTCTTTGACTGCTACATTTTCTTTAAGAGGAGATATAATCCTTTGAGTTTCCATGTTAATATAATTTTATGTAATTTATAGATATTATTTTCTTCACTCGTACTACATATGTTGTTGATCTGTGGACAGTGTATGATAGGAAGTATATTTTGAACGGTAATGGTTAAAGCCTGCTGTCATAGCATGGAAACGGTCTAGGAACCGTAATTCTCAGGTTGTATGGGAAGTCTATATGTATGTATATATTTTCTTTTTAAATCACTCCATTTTTTGGCTACATGCTAATTTTCTCAGTAGAAAATCACAAAGCCTTTAATAAATGATTCCTTATAAAGAAAGGACTGCTGGTATACAGAATTTCTTTTTCTTTTAGTTATGAAGCTAAAGGAAGAGAAGGGAAAACTTTGCATTTCATATGAACAGAATATATTGTGAGCGGAAGGTTTTTTCAGCATTCTCCATAAAATTGTCCTTATTTTTATCCCTGTGTTTGTTTCTCCTCAGCATTTGTGAGACCCTGTTATCACAGTATCTGAGTACATGCCCATCTTGTAAAATGTTTATTCTCATTTCTTTGCTATGTCTTAAAGCAGTACTGCTGTCTCACTGGGGAGCTGAGTGCAGAGACTGAGATTCATCCCAACTATCTGGAGAGGGAGCAATAGACCTCCTGAAGGAAGATTAGATTCATTTATGCCTTTCTTCTCACAACATTATGGAAGGAATCAGGACAACTGAATTATTGAGTTGGGCAATTCAGATGAGTGCCTGTAGATGAAGTTACTTGACATGGTCTCTTAGAGGTCTTGTAGCAAAGCCACAAGAATATAAATATCAAGAGTTCTTCTCTAACAGATGGGCAAATTTTGTTCAGTGGTGCATGTTGACTCTGTAATAAGTCACAGCACAGAAGGGGTGATACTGTAGTCGTACCCAGGGGTGAGAGTGTCCTTCTATATTTGCTTCCCATCTCAGAAGATGCACAGCTTTTCTGTGTTCTGGACTGAGTCACCTAGTCCTGCTCTTAGCATAATTAGTAGTTTAGAGTTCTCCTGCACCATCTTTATATGCCTTTTCCTTTCTGTACAGTGGAATACCATGGCTGCTGTTCAATATTTTGTTTGTTTACCTCTGTAAAGGTAATTCAAAGAATAATATGGAGGGGTGATGGGGTTGAGTTTTTTTGTGTTTTTCCTGTATTTGGAAAAAGATGGACTGTTAATGTAGACAGGAAAACACCTTTAATAGTGATTGTATATTAGACTGATCTAATGAATTGATATGCACCAGGTACCAGACATAGTTACTGGATACATATGATATGAAGGGGGGTGTGTGAAATGTTGCCTCAAGGTCTATCAGAATTGTTGTTAAAATTTAATTTTGCTTCTTCAAGGAAGTGGATCTACTCCGTGTTATCACGGCAAGGCTGTGAGCTGGGATGAGAGCACACTAGATGGTTGAGTTTGCTGCTCCTTCATTGTGGGCAGATGGAAGGGTTGAGATTAGTGCTGGGAGACGATTTCCCCTCATTCCTATTAGTAGCTGACATACATCCTTATCACTTCCTCAGATGCAGAAGTCGGGACATCTTAGTGTAGGAAGGGTAGCTGGCAGTGCCATGCTGTCTTAATGACTACCTATTTTGCTTATATAGCTCTCAATTGGCTGTCTGTCTTAGACTTCCAAAATGTTGTTTTCTGTGACTTGAACTAAAAATATTCCCCACAATATCCATGCACGTTATGTCACTTACCTTCTCACTTGACCAACTATTCAAAAGGCCCCTGTTTGTTAACAGACCCATACACTAACATCAGTGTGCCAGATACATACAGGAAGCTCAAAAATACATGAAATCCATGTGATCCTAAAATACAGAGTTCAGTTTTTGATCCAACATCTATAAAGGTTGTTACGCTTTTACAGGAAGTACAAATATTTATTCAACTTCAGAAATTCACTTGACAACTCTGAAAAGACAAATTAAACACGGTCTCTGCTAAAAGAAGTTAATGGTGTAAAAGACAGGCACATAGAAAGCAAGATATTTTCATAAATTCAATAAATATGTGCATATATGGAAAAATTAATGAAGTGTTCTCACTTGAAATAGGCTTTTCACAGAGACTTAGTTGAAGAGAATAGGTTATGTTCCATGCATGGGTTGAACATGGCATGAATGATTAAAAGGGGACTAGAAGTAGCAATTAAATAAGCTATTGAAAATGAGACTGCTAAGACTGGAAGAACCAAGAGGCTATTTGGATGTTTAGTATAAAAAATCCAAGATGAGAGAGCAATTTCCACAGAATTTTGAAGCTAAAAATGTTGAGATATTTGCATATTGTAAAGGGAGAATTTTCTATAGAGGTACACACGATAATTATACATGGCTGCACATTAGGACAAACAGGTAAATGTGACCTGATGTCACTGTTGTGATGAATTCAGATGCCCCAAACTCTACTGGTGAGAAGAAGGGGAAGAAACTTCTCGACCTTCTTACCTGCTTACAGTGGCACCTTAATCCTGGAATATGTCTTAAATTTACAGATTGTCCCTCCATTTCTGCTATGTTTTAGAGCTATAGTGAGTGGGTTGTCCCACTGTTTTGGGGTTTGTTTAATTGTTCAGTGTCTTCCTGGGAATAAAAGCAAATTAAGGAAATAAAACACTTCTTTATTTCTCTGTGGATTCTGCTTTATTCTATGCAGCCATAAACTTTGGAGTTGCATCCTTGTATAGAGTGATCTCTGTTTTCTACAGTTTCCTCTCACGCTGTTTTTACTGATGAAAAGTATGCTTGTGTGTATATGTTTTTAATGCTTTGCAATAATCCCAGAGGATTTGTGAATCATGGACTGTACTGAATCTATGACGAGAATTTGTATTTGAATAGGAGCATAAGTCTTTCAGTCCCTTAGGATAAGAATTTTTATAGGATTTCTTCATATAGGTTTGTTTATTCGAAAGAAAAAGTTTTAAATTGCTTCAAAGAGATTTTGAGAAGAAAATCATTAAACAAGATGCATAGTTTTCCAGAGAAACTGACAATAAACAGAGGGAAAAAATTGCTGCATCTTTGAAAGCAAGCTAGTGGAGCAGTTACTGAGCCATAAACAAAAGGAAGTTCAAATATATTGGGTCCTTAAACAAAGCATGTTTCAAAAATACTAAATTCAATTTTCAACCATGCAATCAATCACTCAAATTATACCTATTATGAAGGAAAGTCCTTGCCTTCAAATCCGTGCAAGGTGAAAGATTTCAAAGAATAAAACCCAGCAGATTTGTGTTTCTGCAACATTTATTTCATATTTTCACCATTTACTGGTTTAGAACATTTTCAATACTCCTCAGTTTATAAAAGGTTCACAAGAGGTTAATGGGAGTTCTTACTAGAAGAAACCATTTAAGAATGGATGAATTCTTACCCACTGTCCTGAGACAGAATAGGAGTTAAAATGAGAGCACCACATCATTAAGTCTGTCCTTGTCAAGTCCATTTTATATATCGTTAAGGCCACCGTCACATAAATAAGCTTTTACATGCCATTGTATTACATATACCATATATATGGAGTACTATATTTGCAATGGCTTACATCTCCCAGCTATGCAAAGTGATAAAATGCTCCTGGTTGTACGCTGAATTTCTTGTCTTCTTGATTGAACTTGGATGGTGATATGTCTCTGTTCAGTTTCACACTAGACCTTTTTTTTTTTGAATGGGAAACAATGAAAAACTATGAAATTGGAGCAAGTATCTTGTAGAAGTCTTTCTTATAAATATGCTACAAAAGTGGGAGACAAAGCCTAGCAGTCTTGCGTCTGCATGCAGGGGCATGCAGACTTCCTAGGGTATAGGGGCAGCACATATCTGTAAGAGCTTGTAATGGCACAAAGTCAGAATTAAGCTGTAATGAAGCAGTGTATGACGGAAAGCAGGCTCTGAAGAAAAGAAATATGTCTTTTCAGTGTCTTGCCTTGCAGCAGCTTCTGCACTAAGAAAAGCTGTCTTGCAAGTAGGAGTGAGTGGGAATCCTTCACTGCTGTGACTTCCCTCAAGTCTATGGGATGGCTGTGTTAGATTGGAAGAGGCACCACAGCTGGGGGCAGATGGCAACAGGCTTGTCTCATCAGCTCCATTGCTACTGCATTGCACTGTCAGGGCTGGGGAGAGTGCAGGGCAGCTGCTCTGAGGCCCTGTGTAGTTCTGCACAGTTATAAACATGTTGTGTGGCAGGTGGTGGAGCTGAAGGACACACAGCGCATCTGAGGTTTGTGAGCGCTATAAAACTTTCGCGACGTCAATTGGTTTCTGTGGCTCCTGCTTACATCAGCTTCAAGAGCAGGTGTTTTAATACAGGGAGAGTGAAAGCTTCAGCTTTAACTGGCTTTTAGATGGGCCAGATACCTCTGAGGCAGCCATTTAAGGGACCCAGCATAATGCTTCTAGAACAGCAGCATGTCCAGTTTGAAGTTATGGTGAATGCATAGCAGGTATGAATATTACAACTCTTGTTATGAACTTAAGAAAGGGAATTGAGTTAGAGCTAGCAGGGATTTTCCAGTGAAAAGGTTTTTTTTTTCCATCAGAACATGTTACTTCAAGAAAATTTTCCTCGGGAGAAGAGTGAGACCGATTTTTTTAAAAAAAAAATTATTTTCATTTTTATTTTTACTTCTATTTTTAGAAATGTTGCTTGTGGTTATGTGGATTAAGTTTGTATCTTGATTCATAACCTGTATAAAAGTAGTAAGGGCTATGCAAGGAAGATAGACAGTTGAAAGTAGAAATATTCAGTTGTATGGACAACCACACATCTCATTTTTCTGTCAGTGAGATTTGGGGGCAACTCCAAACTGTGTTATGCAGAAACTTGAATCTTTACACCCCCACACACCTCTTGCATCTTAACTACTCAGCTACTGGTTATTGTAAGGTAGCTGAAGATTTTTAACATTTTTCTAAAAGTAGGAGCTCCTGCTACAATAAAAGAAATATTTAAAAATTTCACAGTACAATTAAACTAGTATAAGCATCAGAATTGGATGGCAAAGAGTCTATGTCAGGAATAATTCAGTATTTTTTCAAATGGGTTAATCTCCTTGAGTTATGGTACAAAATTTTAAGAAAAGTACCCTCAACCATAGAACTTAATCGATTAAGACTGTGATAGTAGCAGTTCCCGTGGGAAATGTGTGCCAGCTGACCATCAGACATGCTCATGGACAAGGTGGATATTACTTTATATAAGGGTAGCTGTTCTTCAGTACTCCTTTCTCCAGAGGTTTAAAAATTCTTCATGTGTACTATTCTATTTTCTAATGCTGAACTATGATATTCTTTTTCCTGAAGGCATCACTCACTGTGAAATTAAGTAATAGTAGTCCTACATGCAATCCTTTATAGGTAGTTCCTCTAGCCTTTCATCTGTGAGCCTCACTAATTTCTTGGAAAGTTGTTCTTTTTTCAGCTTATAAATGGTTTTGTGTTTGCTAACGTAACCATAAAAGAGTCCAAGTCTGAGCTAAAAAATAAAAATAAAATGAGTATCTCTGCCTTTCCGGATATGTCCAAAGACAGTAAATTAGTGAACTGCTAAAAGCTTTTTCCAGAGCTCTGCAGAGTCCAAATTTGCAATAAATCCCAAGGTCAAATTCTCAGGTCAAATATATAATACTGCAAACACAGAATTTCCATTGTGTTGCGTTAATTTAAGGTCGAAGTTACACGGAGCATTGCATTAAGTTTTTAGAACATCATGCAAAATTTTAACAGAACCAGAAGATGAAAGTACTTCCAGGGGATGATAAAAAATATTTTATTGGGATTTACAGGACATACTTGTTCAGGATTTCTATGATTTTGAAATTCTTTAAACTACTCAATACAAATGTGACTCAAAGCGTAACAGAGCAACATTTCTTGCAACAACAAAGTGATAAGGCTTTTAGCCTGACTTTTTAATAAAATCAGACTTATACAGTCATGTTACCTGTCTTTAGTTCACCTCAATAATTTTTTTATGTTGTCCAGTTTAGCCAAATCTGACAAAAACTTAAAGGTATAAAACTCTCACAAAATTAGATAAAGATCTGAATTTGTATTCCTCCTGATGCTGCAGGTAGATGTTAGCCCTGAGCTGATCAAAGAGAAATCAGCCAGCCAAGAAGTCTATGAATACTTATCAGTTTGTCCATAGCTCTGAATCAACCAACTGCATGGTGGAGTGTGCTTGGTCAAAGTGATGGGACAGGCTGAAGGACAAGTCTGGCATCTGGAGGAGGAAAGGGAAATATAATTTACTGTCCTTGGGAGAGGTGCTGTGGGACACAGGCTCAGTGATCACTGAGTTCTGCTATTTCTGTTTAGGAAATAATTTGGGAGGCAAGTGATAGCCACGCTTTTTTGTTTGCTTGTTTTAAGAAAAACAATTAAATATAGAAATGTATCTATTTAAGAATATTTTTAGGAGTTTCATCCAATGCCTATTATCTTTTTGAGCTTTGGAGCAAGTGCTGTGTCTTCAAAACTCAAAATCATACTGTTTCCACTTACAAAATCACATCAACATTTTGGAAAGAAAAAAGGAAGCCCTAGAAGTCTAATAAATGTATATAATATAAGGTATATCCCAGTACTACAGTTCATGTTTCATTTTAATTTGTTTTCAATAATCCTCTCCAGTTGTTTTGCAGTTCTGCTTTGATAAACTACCGCAATACCTGTTACAACCCTGGAGAATTTCTGCTGAGTGTTCAAAAATATTATGTATCTGAGACCTCAAGCCTGAAAAACACAGATTTTGTTCAGTGCTAAATTAATTTCCCTTGAAGAAGAGTAAAAAAAGCAGGAAACTGGAAGAAATTAGTAACACTGGAGTAAAGAATGTACAAAACAGTCTATGTAAGTCAAATAATTATGATGGGTAAATCTCTTAGCTACTTCTTCAGTGCTAAAAGATTTTTTTTTTTTATTTTAAAAGAGATGAAATCAAATAGCTTAAGATTCAAACTGACCTACTTTAAATTTCTTATGATTTTCTGTGGATTAGAAGAAAGTCATCCTGTACATGTGTGAAGCCTGATACTTCTCCTCAGATTAAACTCAAATGAAGACAACCTTCTTTGAAGATAGTGCAATTGTTCCAGTGTAACATTGGCTCTGTTGTGAGGGTAATCAGGCCAGTTAGTGGCAATACAGAAAAGATGATGGCAGTTTTTCCCATGGGAAATAGATACAGTTACTTTAGTCTCTGCAGGATATCTCTCTGACCACACTTCAGAGTATGGTCAATAGAGCAAATACACATTTTTCCTCTTGTGTCTACTCAGAAACTCCCCAGGAGTAACTTGTACCCATTACCCCTGTCTTTTCCATGTGACTCCTTGTAAAAAGGAGCGTGTTAGTTGCCTAGTCAGAACCATACCACACTTACACCTGTGATGATTGCATGTAATTTCCTAGAAATTACGATGTTTAGCTCTAGTGAGAAAATGTTTTCATAGATATCCTTACAGTGTCATTTTTAGGGAAATAATGTGAAATTCTGAACTGCAAAATTTCAATCAAAAATTATTTAACAAACCAGAAACAAATTAGTTGCCACTTAAAAATGTCATTAACTAATGTAAATAACACATTATATTGCAGAAACACCTTATTTACTAACATTTTCAGATAGAAAATAGTACTGGGCTTAAACAACTTTGAACTACACTGTGCAAATGCATGCAGGAAATGTTGCCTGATCTGATTGTATAAATTCTAACAGACTTAATATGTTAATCTTTTACACTGAAAAACAGGGAGAAAGCATATTTTTTTCAGCCTTTCAGAGTGACAGTGTACCTTGGAGAGGGATGAATATGAAGCTTGGGCTCCCATACATCCATGCCAGTTTGGAAATCTATTGAAACACAGTGAGTTGCAGTCAATGAGATGCTCCTTACAAGGGAGTGCGATACCATCAGTGTAGCTATGCCACTTTTTCCTCTGCCTAAAATAATTGATGATATTCCCATGTAGGTGATAGAACAACTTACTCCCTCTAAACTGATACTGTTTCTGATCACCAGACACCATGCCTGGGGAATGCTTCTGTGCTGGTCATGCACAGGTTTTTGTTCTTCTCTGTCTTGTGTGTGTTTGTAGGGAGAAATTTCAGGTCTTTTTATGTCAGTATGGTCTAAATTGTCATTTGTTCTTTTGTATAGCTTAGTGAAGTTAAGGCCTTCAAAAAGGTGCAAAAACCATTACATAAAAAATTGAGACCCTAAAGTTCATGCGGCTTGCAAAAGTCCATTCCAGGTCTGATTAAGGTTTGAGGCATATCTGGGTAAAACAATTGCAACAAATAATTCAAGAATTGCAATATCAAATATAATAAACCCAGACTTAGAAGTACACAGACTCCTGTGTTTGGCGATTTCTTGGAGCTGCTGTAAGAGATCATTTGGGGTACAGAACTCAATAGGAAAGTAGCAGCCATGGAAACCATAAAATTCTGTACTAGCTCTTTTTTTTTAAATGAAGAGTGGCTACCCAAGAAAAAGTTAGTCTGATTTACACTGCATGCTCTATTTTCCTTCTTTGAAGTGTCAGAGAAAAACCATGGAAAAAATGAAGTATAGGAGTGGATGTAAATGCAGGATGGAAAAGCAAAATTAGTTTTTGAGATGAAACAAAATATTTCATTGTGGGGAGAGATTAAAGGTGTTTCAAGTCACTTGAATTTGGATTACTTTACTCTTGCATATACTTTAAATGAAGTAGAACTGTTAGAAGCAACTTCAAACATTTTTTATGAGCATCAGAACTTGTAAACTTGCACCAATAAATAAATGTAAAGAGTTGGAACCGAAGCCTAAGGTCTGCTTCTGCTGAAGTCACTTGCAGAACCCCAAACTGACTTTACTGAAGTGAGTCTGGGACCTACTCTGTACAGTAGGCATTCCCTAGCACATCTATGTAGTTGAAGCACAGCTGCTTCAGCAACAGCAGCATGTACAGAAGCTGGAACTGTAGAATAATAAAAGGACTTCTCAAGGTCATCTCGTCCAACCCCTGCTCAAGTCAGGGATGGCCTAGGGCATTTGCTCAGGACCTTGTTCAGTCAAGTTTTGAATACCTTCAAGAATGAAGGTTACTCAGATAGGTAAACTGTTCCTGTGGCTGATCGCCTTCATTGTGATGTTTTTTTCCTAATACCTGTGTCTATCACCCGTCATCTTATTGCTGTACACCACAAAGAACAGTCTGACTCCATCGTCTCGCTGCCCCATTAGGCAGCATCTCCAGGTGGATCACCATTAGCCTTCTCCTGAAAACTGAACAAACCTGGCGCTCAGCTTCAGTTTGCATGCCATGATCATCAGCCCACTGTCCATCTGGGTAACCTCTGCTGGGCTCACTTCAGTGTGACATGTCTGTATCCCTCCTGTTACACAAAAAGCAAGGGATGGTTTTGTTTTTTCTGGTTTATGCCTGCAACATCCTTTCACTGAATGTAAGGAGAATGAGACAAATTAACAGAGTACGGTCCTTGAAGCATCTCTTCCAGCTTGTTTCTGCTGCTCAGTGCAAGAGTTTTACAGCAAAAGAAACTGTACATCTGCAACACAGGTATTTTTCAGAATTTCAAACCAAACTGTTTTGGAACTGAGTTGTAATAATGTGTCTGAATGACTTAGGACAAATGAGGTTGCTAGGAAGCCATATGTTGGTTATCCAGGGAGTTCAGGGAGAGGAATGAACTTAGATCCAGATAGGTAAGAGTATGAAAATACTTTTCCAAGTCACTCACATAGTCATAGTTCTGTCCTACTCCTTCATTTGCAGAGGCAGATCATGTGTAGTGGTTAAGCCATGTAATTTAAGCCATTTAAGTTCACAACCACTAAAATGCGATAATCAGAAGTGTAGGGTTTTGCATGATGTCAGACCATGAAAAAGTTAATATTCCACTCTAAGTGAAACTTCCTTGTAATAGAAAAAATTACTCTAAATCTCCACACATAGATTCTGTGCAATATTTCAGTGACGTATAGCTAGAGGTAAATGCAGCCCTGTTGGGAATACTGAACTTTGCCTCCCGTGACACTCCCAAAGCCAAGAACCGCATGATGCAGGCCATCAGGCACCTCTTCATACAGTTTTGGTAAAGACAGCTTAGCTGGCTCAACCTGCTGAAACCTCAGGGGTAAACTTCAGCTTCCTTTGTCTTCATTTCCCTCTTCTCTCCCTTACCACATGCAAAGTGCTTCAGAAAGCAAGAACTCCAAATTAATATGAAAAGCTCCTGTTTCGTTGAATTGGTATTCTTTACCAGAGAAAAGAGAAATAGTGCTTATAGACCCACATTTTATAAATTAGGCTTATACATAGCTGTTGTATTACACCTCACATCACCAATATAGACTCAAAAACTTCATTTTAATATGTATTTTGTCGGCTATATGAAACCTTCGCAGTGATTGAAATTAATATTAAACAGATTAAACATTTTCCCCTTTCTCCTTATATTGTTTGCAAAAGATCAATGTGCATATTAACAAAATTCTCCTGGAAATCCAGAAAAGTAAAAAGCAGAGACCCCATGCAGAGAGATATGTAATCAAATACATAATACAAATTTAAAAAAGGACCCTTCTTGTTTCATAATTTGCCCTATTATTGCATTTGTAAATCCATTCTTTGTCTCCCACAGCATCCTCGCAGCTAAACTGAGGAAGTGTGGTCTGGATGATCAGGTAGTGAGGTGGATTGTGAACTGGCTGAAGGAAAGAAGCCAGAGAGTGGTGGTCAATGGGACAGAGTCCAGTTGGAGGCCTGCGTCTAGCGGAGTCCCTCAAGGGCCGATACTGGGACCAGTACTATTCAGTATATTCATTAATGACTTGGATGAGGGAATAGAGTGCACTGTCAGCAAGTTCGCTGATGACACAAAACTGGGAGGAGTGGCTGACACAACGGAAGGCTGCGCAGCCATTCAGAGGGACCTAGACAGGCTGGGGAGTTGGGCGGGGAGAAACTTAATGAAATATAACAAGGGCAAGTGTAGAGTCCTGCATCTGGGCAAGAACAACCCCAGGTATGAGTACAAGCTGGGGACAGACCTGTTGGAGAGCAGCGTAGGGAAAAGGGACCTGGGGGTCCTAGTGGACAGCAGGATGACCATGAGCCAGCAGTGTGCCCTTGTGGCCAAGAAGGCCAATGGGCATCCTGGGGTGTATTAGAAGGGGTGTGGTTAGCAGGTCGAGAGAGGTTCTCCTCCCCCTCTACTCTGCCCTGGTGAGGCCGCACCTGGAATATTGTGTCCAGTTCTGGGCCCCTCAGTTCAAGAAGGACAGGGAACTGCTAGAGAGAGTCCAGTGCAGAGCCACGAAGATGATTAAGGGAGTGGAACATCTCCCTTATGAGGAGAGGCTGAGGGAGCTGGGTCTCTTTAGCTTAGAGAAGAGGAGACTGAGGGGTGACCTCATTAATGTTTATAAATATGGAAAGGGCAAGTGTCATGAGGATGGAGCCAGGCTCTTCTCAGTGACATCCCTTGACAGGACAAGGGGCAATGGGTGCAAGCTGGAACACAGGAGGTTCCACATAAATATGAGGAAAAACTTCTTTACGGTGAGGGTGACCGAACACTGGAACAGGCTGCCCAGAGAGGTTGTGGAGTCTCCTTCTCTGGAGACATTCAAAACCCGCCTGGACGCGTTCCTGTGTGATATGGTCTAGGTAATCCTGCTCCGGTAGGGGGATTGGACTAGATGATCTTTCGAGGTCCCTTCCAATCCCTAACATTCTGTGATTCTGTGATTCTCTCCCCTCTGGCAGTCTCATCTCTCTTCAAAGTGTTAATGTTAGATGAGATATGAAAGTTATAATCTAAAGGTAATTAAAATCAAGTTTTAAAATTCTGAACCACTAAAACAGAATGATAATTCAGAGTCTTTTGTGGGACCAAACAGTTAAAATTAATATCTCTGATTTTTAAATCAGCTTGATGATACAGCTAAGTAGATACTGGTAAACGTTTCAGAAATTCTGGATACAAAAAGTAACTTAAGTACTGTGGTGTGCATGTCTGCAAAAACTCAGCTTGGAGGCTGGATTCAACAGTGAAAAACTCAACCCTGAGTTAAGACAGGGCCTGACCTGATATTCACAAGCACATGCAAAGTGCCAGGTGCCTAAAGACGCCAACAGATTGTGCCATGCAGTAGGAGCTTGCTGAAATTCTGCCTTACCTGAGTTTAGGTACTGAGGATATGCATTTGTGAAGGACTGGCTGGATCATCCCTGCCTTCTTGAAGGCAAATGAAAGTGATATTATTCAGGGCATGTAACAGATTCATGGTTACCAAACAAAGCAGTTAGTTTAAGGTCTACGCACTCCTTGGTACTGTGTTCTAGACACATCTACTGTGTTACGGAAGAGCACCAGCATGGACAGGGTAGAGTGCAGTGGTGGTGTTTTTCCTCCTTTTAGCTAAGTCTGAACCATTACGCAGTTGGGAACACAAGATTCAAGGGACGGTAAAAGAAAACGAGTATGAGGGAGCATGCATTTGTATTAATGTTAGGGTACATACTGGGGAAAGGGTTGGTGCCAGTCCCGTCCTTGCTCCTAACAGTATTTTATGCATCTTAAATCAAGCAGTTACTGAATAAAGCCCCCATATACTCATGAGAACAGAGTTTGGTAACCATATCTTTCTTTTTTGGGGGAGTGCCCTAGCCTTACTTGTCTGGTGGTTAGGATACTCTTACGGAAAATGTGAACTTAATTTCTCTTTGTTATCTGGAAAGCCCAGGTGTCCTGCTCCCTGGAGGAAAGTTCTGGGCTAGAGCATGAGGCTGGCAGCACTCCTTTCTCTTCAAGCCATGTGTTTGGTGGGAACAGCTGAAACTGCTATGCTTTGTATCAGCTTCTGCACTGGTGGTGTGTTCTTATTCCTCATAGCATTTCTATGGGGCTGGGATACCTAGCGTGTGAACCCCAAACAGACTTGTATGTGAAACAGGGAGCACAATTGTCAGCACGGGATAGGAACCAAGAGTTCTGACCATAAGTGTTAGCAAAACTTAAGGTATGCAGGTGCTTCTCAAGGTATGATGTTAGTAGTTTGCATTTCTCACTTAGGTGCTTCCATACCACCTATTTTTCATCCGATGCTTAATACTTTTTTTTTTATTTATTACAAATAGTGCAGGTGCTTGCTTTCACCCCGAGGAATGTGAAGAGTAATTTGAGGAATACTATTCTCCAGTTGTGAAGGAGTGTTGTGGAAATAAATGCTGCAAACTGAGGTGGAATGCTACCAGGTTTCAGGTGGCATGCTAGCATTGCATTCGATAAGTGCATTAAACTCATGTGTCTGCTCACTCCTTGTTCCTTTGTCTCAGTAGGGGTAGCAGGGATCATAGAAATATTAGCAAATCAACAATGCTCCCAGAACTTTTTTTCCTTTAGAGCAAGAATAGTTAACTGTCATCAGGGTCTGTTCCAGCTATGAAACATGACCAAATGCCATTCCTCTCCTCTTAATGTAAGGACGGTAGAGCTAAGAAGCAGGGAAAGATAACCAAGAGCATTTGGTTGTTCAGAGAGTTTCTAAAACCAGACTGGAAGTTGAGCTAGCTCCCCAGATGTCATGGTATTGCATTCACTTTCTCTTACCTCCATTTCAACAATTCTGGCTGGTTTCAGCAAGACCTGGAAACTGGCGCCAGCTATGTGGGTGAAACAGTGTTATACTCTGACCATATAAGTAAAAGAATTGCAAATTCAAGTAAGGCAAGTGAGAACAACATCATGAACAACAGGTTGATTCATTTAAGTTACAAGCTATATTTCCAGGCGCAGTGGTTTGCAGTCATTTTTATCACATACTGTATTCTGGATTTGTGCTTATTTTACAAAGTCAACCACCCCTGTATGTTTTTGCCTGTAGTGTTGCTGAGCTACTAATCAGTGTTTCCTTCACATGAGGAGATATTGCAAGGAATAAGTTAATTTCTATCATTTATTTATTAATTTATTTGTAAGAGTATTTATATGGTCAGATCTTCTTAGTGATGATGTATTGAAAGGTTGTTTTTTCCATCTACAAAAGTTTGTCAAAACACAGAATGTTTTTCATTGTTCAGGTTGTTGACTGTCAGCTCACCCACTCCTGACCACTATTCCTTCCTAGTGTTCTTCTTTCCCTTACCTTGTTAATATCCCATGCATATTATTGATTTTTATTTGTCCTGTCCTGTCTTGGACTATCAGTTTTTCACAATGAGAAACATGATGCTTCTATTTGTTCACAGTGCAGATTTACATCATTTGCTTATTTAAATGTTTTACTGTCACTTATGAAGATTACAGAGGTCTTCTTCCTTCCCCTGTTTCCTCTCATTCTGATTAAATTTTCAATACCTACCTCTCATTATCTGGCAATGACTGTAATTCCTCCTCTTTCTTCTCATGAAATAGAGTAGGAAACTGGTCTACTAATGCTAGAGAAGGTGGAGAAGATTTTGTATAAATTGAAATGTAAAATAGGTGGCATTAAAAATGTACTGCATTGCAATACCCCTTCAGTCACATGTTGTGTCATGCCATTTCAATTTACAGTAGCTCAGACTGGATGGGACGAAGGGAGCAGAAATGGTGAAAATGTGTGGTTCCATCTTGCCTGCAGTGAAAATATGATGACAGTCAGATTACAGTCTTCCTCGTCAGCATAGCTAATTAATTATTATACTCTCTGAATACAATAGTTTGTCCCAAATAAAGATTGAGAGAAACAAAATTAACCCTTCTCAGGGTTTGTTTACACAGGAAAATTCAGAAATATTAAAGAAAACTGACGGAGATCATGAAGTCAGTGCCAACGTTCTAAGGATTATTCTGGAGTTAATTGAAACCATTTTGCTCTTCAGTCTCTTCAGTGAAGAAGTTTGTAGAGGGATTTAATGTACGCGAAAGATGAGAACTGAACTGAATTTACACCCTTAATATGTTTGCCTTACTGTTTTGGATATTGAACATACAGTCTGTAAAATATAAGTGAGCGAGTGCCAATAGTGGAATATCTAATGTAATGCTTTATTTGCATAATTAAGGAAAACACTTACTGAGATATTATTTGATGTAGAGTTAAGTAGAAAATTCTTGTGAGCCTCAGACTTCAGTGGGATCATAAAGGAATACAAATGAATCTGTCCCTAAGCCCCAACTTGCAAGGAGTAGGGGACTGGTCACAGCATTTACCTATGGTAGCATATATTCATTAATAGTCATTTCCCAGTGTTTAAGAATGTTCATATGGGACCATACCAAAAGGCAGTTTAACCCAGTATCCTGTCATTGAGAATAATCAAAAGGGGATGCCTAGGAAAAGTTGTATGAAGAGTGGAAGCAGAAATAACAACAATATTGCATTTCCCCTGATGATCTCTCAGACTCCAAGCTTTTTAAAATCAAGCCAAATGTCATTCATGTGCAATTACTGACCCTCAGTGGTTTTTCTTTCATGAATCTCTCCAATCTTCCACTGAAAATATTTAACTTGTGTAATGTTTAGAAGCATTCTGTCCTTCATTTAGATTCTACAGCTTAAACACATAACAAAGAATTGAAGAGGTGGGGGTAGAGATTTCCATATACATAGGAAAAGCAGAAATATAGAGAGAATATATGGACCTTTTTTTCCCCCTTTCACTTCAAATTATTTTCCAGTAAAACATAGAATACACAGTTCTTCGGATTTATTGAAATCTGTGAAAATCAGAAACCAAGGAACATTATTGTTGTTTATAACACACTGAAGTACTTGGCAAGGCTTGGTAACACTTCCATTGTTCAGGGTGTCTTGGCATTAGTAGTAAAGCAAATTCCAAACCAGGTATTTTTTAAAGATGTAATAGTTTTAAAATTACCATTTTTACTTGCAACCACTGTCGATCAGAAAGTTTCTACCATATGGCAGAGAAAGAATATGAAACCATATGCATCCAGCCCTGGGACTGTGTTCCTGAGGAAAAACAGTTTGCTATTTTTATACTGGCCAGCAGGTGTCAATACCCCAAAGTGAAGAAGCTGCCCAGCAGCCAGATACAGTTAGAAAGAGTGAGGCTGGAACAGGGATTATATGTATTTTGGATGTCTCACTTTGAAAGCTGACATTGTGAAGTTCTTCTCTGCTTCCCCACCACCAGGAAGGAAGCCTTTTTCTGAGGGGAAAGGGGGAAGGGAAATGAAGCAACACTTCCATCCAGAAAGGATGTATGTGTTAGTTTCTTTTCCTACTCATCCTAGTAATAGTATTTTTATTCCCTGTCCCCACAGCTCCAAAGCCCTGTGGTCTCTGACTTCAGCCTTCAAACCTCTGTGCTCCCTAGCCAGCCTGGCTGAATCCACCCAAACACTGCAAAAGTGTCTAAGAGTGGGATACGTGGCTGTTTTGATCAGTGCAATGGACTGTAACCAAAGCTGTTGAAGTGCTATTGCACCATGTCTATTTTTGTCCTAAAGGTGCTATTCTAATACATATTAATGGATATTTTTCTATTTAAGATCATAATACCTGTTAGCTGCTAAAGTGAAAAAATCTTAAGTGAAGTTTATTTTCAACACAAGTTTCAGCATTTATATGATCACGTATAAGTAATGTCTTTTTGGACCCATTTTAGACTGTTGTGAAATAGAATCGTGTAATGTTTTGTGCAGTTAAATGACACGCCCTCCCTAGATTAGGCTTTGGAAATTCTTTCATTAATATCCACCCATATTTGGAACTTCTTTAATTAATATCCATCTTTCCATATTGCTATAGATTAAGCATTATGAATACAGGCTGGGTAGCTCTTAGGAAAGATATGTGATTCCTTGAGATATTTCAGCCTTTTTTTCCTGATTTCCAGAGATGTGGTGCCTACAGGATGTATCCTACTGTTTTAACCACTGCGTAACCATAAAAATGAAATACTTGTAACCGTTGCATTCTTTCACCGATTCTTTTTACTTTTACACAGCTTCCCAAGGAAGGACATTTTACTTTGGAGCAATTTATTTGGTCTCTGGTAGTAAGCAAAGACTTGTTAAAAGCTGACATAATTTAGGCAAGCATAAAATTTATCATATTACTCTCATAGTATTGGTCTCTGTCTACCACTTATGATGAAATCCTGTCTGAAATGGAGTGTTTTAAGCTATTGAAATTCTGGCCTTAACTTCCTACCAGCTGCTATTTTACAGTGAGCTGGTAAGAGCTAGGAATTTACATACTCCATTTTTAATTTAATCAAATGTTGTCAGTCAGCATCACATGTTAGATACTATTTCCATCAGAAGGAACAAAAAAACAACAACCTGAAAGATTAAAATCCTCTACCTCTTGAAGATAATAATCTTAGTGAATTTTAACAGATTGCTTTAGCAGATGAAGATGTGATATTCACTACAGTAAATTACATTAACATGCTCTCAGACAGAGATGTCATGTTTGCCACAGTAACTTACATTAACATGATTCGAGACAGATTTGATTCCCCAAAAAGAATTAGAAATAACATTTTAACAATTCATTTTGCCTTGTCACTTCTTCAGATAATTGTCAGTCTGGAGTGGGACATGATTTTACCCATGGATGCCATGGTGAACAGGACAGAAATACTGTTGACATTTTTTTTTCCAATGGATGCCGTGGTGAACAGGACAGAATTACTGTTTTGCTGTGGCCATCTCTAAACAATATGATACACAGGATCCTGCATGGTACCACACCAACACCATGTGCCAAGATATAAAGAGAATAACCATTGGTATAGAGTAGTGGAAAATAAATTACTTTTGAGTCAGTGTAATGGATTAATATGACTCCTGGACATGATATCTGCACTTTTATATGTCTATATAGCCTTCTACCGCTGCCTCTAGGAGACCTTGTCACCCACTTTAATAGGTTGATGGAAAGCACTCTGAAAAGAAATTTAACCATCTCTACTGTATGTTAGCATCTTCGGCCAGAGGACTCTGTGGGTGCAACTTAGCTGTCTTTCAGTGTTGTGCAGGGGATCTGGGATACATGTTTGTGATGGCATCTACTATACTACTTGAAAGAGAGTATATCTGCATCTCTGTGGACTATCTGAAATAACTAATGATCCCAAGAAGTTCTTAATCTAGTCCTAAAATCAGAACAGAACATACAGAATCTATAAGCAACAAACAAGCCTAATAAAGCTGCATAGGGAGAAAATGAAGCAGCCATCTGAAGCTTTACAGAGATGCTTTCAAGTTCTGCTCCTCTAGTTACTGGATTTCTGAGTAACACAAGCAAGAGACTCCAAAGTTCTGGCTGTGGAGCTTCAAAGGGATTTTTATGGTCAGAGGGTTAGAGGCCAGCCTTGGAGAAAATGCTTCAGGCGTATTTCAGGAGAGTAACCTGAGGCTGTGGTGAGACCATTTCAAGTGATTGTCTCTGTTGATTTGACTCAAAATAGATCTAAGCAATGACTAGAAAAGTTTGGGAGACATGTTTCTTTGGACTATGAAGCCTTAAAGTCTTAAATCCAAACCTTCTTGGAGAAGCCAAAGATACTCACATTTCCTCAACTATGCAATTCTGTATCAAATAAAAACCTATATACAGCATTTCTACATGTCTTTTAGAAAAGCTGTTGCTGTACATTGAAGGATACTGAATGATATATTAGGCTGTTTGGAAAGAGAGTGTGTTTTAATGCAAGACTCCATGAAAGTCCTAATGCTTCTCCAAAACCCTGCCAAAAGGCTGTGAGTTGTTTAGCAAGCAGGCAGCCAAATACCATGCAGCCATTCGTTCACTCTCCCTGCCCCCCAGGGAATGGGGGAGAGAATCGAAAAGGTAAATAGACTCGTGGGTTGAGATAAAAAAAATTTAATAATTGAAATAAAACAAAATATTAATAATAATAGTAGAATATACAAAGTGATGCACAGTGCAACTGCTTGCCACCCGTTGACTAATGCGTAGCCTGTCCCTGGCTAGTGATGCCAGAGGAGAGAAATCCCGAAATTGCAATCCTGAAAGAGCGAAAGAGCACTTCCTGGCCAACCCTCATCTATGTACTGAGCGTGACATTGCATAATATGGAATATTCCATTGGCCAGTTTGGACCCGTTGCTCTGGCTACGCACTCTACCAGTTTCTTGTGCACCTGAACACTAGCAAAGCATGGGAAGTTGAAAAGTCCTTGATTTCTTAGCAACAACTAAAAAGACCAGTGTATTATCAACATTCTTCTCATACCTAATCCCATACTAAATCCAAAACACAACACTATTATAGCTACTAAGAAGAAAATTAGCTCTATCCCAGCCAAAACCAGGATAGGTGGCATGTGGTGAGATTTGTCTGGGGCTTTTTTTGTCTTTAACCTAGGCATTTATGCTTGAACCCTTAAATTTGGAGATTATAGTGCTGCACAGTTGTGCAGAATATGCACAATCAGAATATGACAGGATTAAGGTTGCTTTTTAATTATTTAATGTATAGTATAGGATTGTGGCTAATTTTGTCATGATTCAGGTTTGCAGCATCTGCGAAGGAGACTGCAGTCTGTGGCTTGTCTACCTCAATTATAAGGAAAGTATTGAATCAGATTGCATTGCAAGCAGACCCTCCTTCCAAATGATATGAATTCCACCTTGGAGAAGTGACTGCTGATTCTGCCTTGTCCACAGAGCTCCTTTTGATAGTGAGCAAGCCCCTAAAACCAGTCTTATCATTTTGATCCCCAAATGTCTCATCCTTTGTCTCCTGGGGGCCTGACTGAACGCCTTGAATTCCAGTTTGCAGAAGTTTGTAGCCCTCTGACGGCTGTGAACTGAGTGGGCAAGTGCTCAGTGAGGCTGTTAAGAGGTGAGTCAAATATTTAGTACCTCAAAACAGGCATGCAGATTTGGGGAGATTTGGCTGGGATATCTCATTGCCTTCTCTATTTGTAAAAAGGGAATTGATTCATGTAAAATCCTCATTCATCTTCAGTCAGGGACAGTTTAAGAAAATGAAATATCACTTGTCAAACACCTGTTAGAAAGGAAGAGCATCACGGGACGGCTAGAAGAATTTAATCATCCCCTTCAGAGCAGAGTTTTAAGGTTAGTGAATTAAAAATTGCTAGAAAAATTTTTTCAGTTGTGGCAAAACAAGGCATGGTATATAAGCTCATTCAATTAATATTGCCCTTTTTGGAATGAATGAGACAGATGTCCTGAAGACCAAGAGGTCTTATCACCATACACAAGGAAGCCTATCAAGATCTTATGGAAACCTTAATTCTGTCATTTCCTTATTTTAGAGTATTTTAATGTAGCTTTTTATTCTTAATTTTTATTCTGAAGGAAGGTGCTGTTTACAAGCAGTTTAATATACTATTTGCAAGAAATGGAATAACAGCCTCTGTTTGCTTGCCTAATTTCACATGTGTCCTGGTTTGGCCCAAACCAGGCCAATTAGTCTTAGAGAAACCAAGGTCACTGCTAAATTCCTCACTGCTTATGAGTGAAGAGCCGAAGGGGACTCGCACCTGCAGGGAGGAGCAGACAGGGCAGGTGACCCAAGATGGACCAACAAGGTATTCCATCCCATACACGTCATTCTCACTTTCCTATTTATCACTAACCCACTGCCTCCTGGAGGTGGGGCCCAGGAGGGAGGGGCCCTCCTGTCTCCCACTGATTGGTACCAGCTTTGCCAATTCTCCAGTTAAAAGCCTGCAGGTGTGATGGCAGGGGAGCTACTGCATTTTCCCCTTTGCCTGTGCTGGGGGGAGCTACTGCGTTTTCCCCTCTGCCTGTGCTGGGGGGAGCAACTCTGCCTGAGGAGGATTTCCAAGCTCTCGATCTTGGTTTTGTATATATTTGTATATATTTGATTATTTCTATTATTCTTATTATACTCTTTTTCATTACTATAGTTTATTAAAACTGTTTTAACTTTCCAACCCATAAGTGTCTCTCCCTTTTCCCTTTCACTTTCCCTTCGGGTGGGGGGGGAGGGTTAACAGAGAGCATCTGCCACTGGGTTAATAGCTGGCCCAGCTTTAAACCCTGACAACATGATTTTAGGATGATCAGGATATGTTCCCTTCAGTAGTGCAATTCTGGCTGTCTGCATCATCCACAGATATAGATGACTTTATCCTGGTATTTGATCTAATCATCCTTTAGGGATATAGCTAAGTTAGAGCAATGATCTCATTTTGTAAATGAAAGACAGGTCTTCATTTTTGGATACAAGACCCTTTAATATATTTTTTTAGAATATGTAAGTAGGTTATACTCTTCTTACATACAAAGCCAAAGAACTTCTTCTAGGCATTTTACCTGTGTAGTCAAATTCCACTGACTAGTCTTTTTTTCAGTCAGGGTTTTGCTGGTTGTTCATAAAGTTCAGGTGTTGCTCATTTGCTGTTCTTTCTCAGTCTCAGCCCGTTTTCCCAAAGCCTTCTCAGAGCTTGTGGAAGTTTAGAGCAATCTGGCTCCTACCGCAGTGTGAAAACTCCTGCACATTACAGTCAGATTGCTGAAGCCAGGTAAAGTGTTGCCTATACTGGAAATTTATAGTGATTTAAGACTGGTGCAGTAAGTAAACCAATCCACTCCTTCATCTCAGTTTGTCTTCCCCTATTATAAGCATATCATTATATGCAATATACATGCAATGGCATGTGCCCCGTTCTGTTCAGTAAAGTATTATAACTGAAAGATTGTACCAGTAAAATTTTAAGTGGAGAGGGGAGGCCAAAGCTTGTCTGAGAGGAATTTATTTGTGTAATAACATCTCACTAGAAATGGCTGCAAAATGCATATAATCTAAGGGAAACTTCTAAAACATCCTTCCTGTGTGCTCCCTTCCCCCCACCCCAGTCTGAGTGGGAAACAAAGTGCAACTTTTTTTTCTCAAAAAATATGTTTTGCTTTTAAACAAACAAGAGATTTTCATTCCTCTACGTCACAAAAAGTTCTGTTTTCCGAATCTAATTGTAGTTTCCAAAGATCTTGCACAGATTGCAGGAGTTACTACAATGTTATTCTGCCAAATAATTATACCAAAAACCCTAAAATATGTTATTGCAAAACTTTAAAGAAAAAAGCACAAAAGAGGATCAAGAGTGAGTTTAAAAAGTGTTATATGAAGAGAAGCACGTTGATGATTTTCTTCAAGAATTCCATTGTGATACAGATATTTTTTGCATGTAAACAAACATGAGGTAATACAATGAATCTGGACAGTAATGTTGCTACATTAGAGAGAGTAAAAGAGAAATACAGAGACAAATGGTACTTGCCTATCTGCTTTTGCTTTGGAAAGAATGAGGTGCAAAGAGCTGTAAATCTGTGTTAGTTGTATGACTACACGCTTGAAAAAAGCTTCACAGAAATCAGTGGGATTTCATAGAAGAACTAGAATCCATCTGCATGTATCAGCTTGGAGGACTGGGTTTTGAACAATTAAATGCACAGTGAAAAGTAAAGTCTTAATAGTCTAAGATATCTTCAGTAAAACTAACACTTATTTCTCTTCAACCTGTTTCAGAGCAATGGTTCGCACCTTGTGGGGGACTGCTGTGTATGATCCTCTGATGTTGCTTGCAGTCAGAGGGAACTGAAAGGATAAAATTGAGGACAGTGCGATGGACACAGTACGGGACTGCTTTCAAAGCACTCCTTTCACAGAATTGTTACTCAAGGACCAGTGGCAGCTGGGAACTGCTGTTCTGCACATTTAATTTAAACTAAAACCAAACTTTTCAAGAGAACTCAAAGTCTGGCCAGTGAAAAATCTTGGACACTTTCGAAAATGTTACTCCACGTTCCTGAATATAGTAAGTGTGATAAATACACTAGTTAGAATTGCAAAGCATGTTTTTCAGTTTGGATCTATTAAACAGATTCATTTTTATTACACTGAGAAAATAACCTCAGTCTTCTATTTTTCATGCTTTGTGGAAACAGACGTGTTGAGCTGAGTTTATTTTTATAAATATTCTGCACTTGCAGGTGAAGTGTGACAGAATGTCACAACTTACTTTCCATTTAATTTCTAGCAATTGCCAGTCTACACCCTCTCCTGAATTAACAGCCTGGAGACAGACATTCCAATTACACATTCTGACTCAGTTGCACTCAGATTTCGGTCTTTTTTTTTCCCTTGAAAACTTTACTGTTGTGACTGGGAAACTGTATTTTTTTATTCATTTTATAAAAATTGAGTTTTAGCTACCTGCTCTGAGATCTTCTTTCCTGACACAAATCACAGTCCCCAATGCTGTCATTGCTGATGATATTCCTTACCTTGATACACAAGTTTATATTCAATCTATGAGTTAAACTAATTAAATAAGAGACACCTGTGCAGATTTTCATGAGTCTCCTTTTAATTCACTGCTGCCAGCTCCACTCTGCGGATCTTCTGCAGTATGGGAACAGTGCAGTTATTAAAAATATCCTTTAGTTCATATGTCCTGAATACCCTGGTTGGGAGATATGAGGAGAGCAGACAGAAAAAAGACTCCAAGTTAAATTACACCAGTGGGGTGGATGCAAGTAAATAATGATTGTGTTGAGCAAAGGTATTTATTTTTCTGCTATTGTTATGGTTATTAGCAAAAATCTTGCTGGTTTAAGATTGAGAGCCAGCTGGGCCTACACTTAAGAATAATTGTTGTTGCTGTACTGTGCAATGCCTTAAGAACTCCTGCTGGGCTTATAATAAATTCAAAGTGCACTGGGAATATTACATGGCCATTCATGATGCTTTATCCTTCTCAGCATCTCTGTAATTTCTTGGACTTGAATGCTGGGATCTAGATTGACCTAGAATTCTGGTAAAAGTAAGGTTAAAGGGTGCTGTCTGAGTACAATGGGGTTAGGCGTGTTCTCCTCAGTTCTCCTCCTTGTTATCCTTTGCTCCACTGGAAAAAAATCAATGATTTTTGTAAGGAAAGTACAGGGACATACCACCTTCTTATCCAGAACAAGAAAGAGGGAGATCTTAGTTCGGATCTGAGATCCCTTTTTACTGTTTTTGTCAGTGCCAGGATCCTGATTTATGGTTTGTTCTGTGTCTTAAAATTAGTGAGTGACAGTACCTGTGTTATTGAGGTACTGGTATCTTTATTATTCATGATATAGAAGACAGCAGGGTCTTGTTCTTCCCCCCTCCCCCGTCTGCAGTTGACAGTGATGACAATGTGAGATTGCTCTGTGGTGCTGTAAAACTTTTAGCGCAGAAGCCTGTGGTCTCCAGAGACTTAAGTTTCAGCCCTAGACTTTACATGGGTTTTTGTCACCTGAATATGTTATGCTGGTGAAACTGGTTGATTGGAAGAAACACCCGAACTAAAATCTTCAGACCTGTAAAAAGTCTTAGGGACAGCAGAGTTGAGAAGCCTGTAGACCAACAATAGTATGCACAGCTGAAGAAAAGAAGAAATTGGGTTTATTACTGGGTTTAGTGTTTGTTTTCACAAGCCCTTAATTCACTGATATGCCTTTTGATAGTCCGGCTTCAAATATGCAGCACTTGAGACAAAGTTGCTGGTAGCCTTACGTGGTACTGGGGAGAAGGCAAATTATTAGATATGCTGAATTCTTCCATTGGAGGCACTTCTTCTGAGTGACAGTACTTTGCCCATGAGAGTCACCTCTTACAGCTTAGACATCTAAATCTTGGATTATTATACCAGACTCCTTCTGTTGGAAATAGAAGTAAAGAAACAAGAGTCTTTACAGGCTAGTTCATCTTCTAAAACAGGTCAGATGACTTTAAATGCATACCAGTCTAAATATATGAAGTTAACTGATGTGAATCTCTGTGGGGATCTGTTCCGTGTCCCCCTTTTTTTTTTTTTCTTCCTTTCAGCATTGTCTCAGAAACTGTATGCCACGTGCTCAGACGCCATCTTGTGGAGGCCCGGCCAACCTGACCTTGACGACGTTTTATGACACAATAAGTTAGGCGCCAACTTGGGAGGGATGCCTCCGCCCTGCACCCTCCACCCGCCTCCGGATGTGTCTCTCCGGTGACAGCCTGACAATGGGCCAATCCTACGGCACAGAAACCGGACATGTCCCGCCCTCGGACCTGTGATTGGTGCGAACTGTTGACTGGCGGCTCCAAGTCACATGACTCTGCCGAAAAACTCTATAAAAAGAGGCCGGATCGCTCGACCACGTGGGACCCCACCGCCATCTTCCGAGAAGGAACAAAGGACCCTGCGGGACGCCGCTGGATCTCAGGGTGGTGACTATTCTTTCCCTCTCAACTGTCCTCTTTTCCTCTCTTTCTTTTACTCCTCTCTCTCTCTCTCTCTCTTCCTTGCTCACTGAGTTGCCTCATTGTTGGACTTAATAAAGTCAGAGTTAAGTTTATTGATACCGTGCCTTGGTTGTGCTTTGTCTGAACTCAAGGATCACGAATCTATTTTATTTCGGGTCAGGATTTTGGGGGGGGTGCTTTACCTGCAGGCAGGTTAAGCATACCGGGTGATTTATAATTTGGCAGGCCCCGCGTGGGGGCTGACTGCATTGAACCAGGCACACCGCACGTGGGCTGCACTGGAGTTACTAATTAGGCGGGCCTACATAGGCTGTCTGCATTGTATTTCTAGATTTACTTTTTTTTTACTAATTAGGCGGGCCCACATAGGCTGTCTGCATTGTATTTCTAGATTTACTTTTGAGGCAGACCTTAATCCGGAACCTGACAATTTCATCCTCAGTTTCATTTAATATATGAACCTTTATCTCCCTCAAAAGTAAATCAGCATGGAAAGTCATTAAGCCTTCTCTTTTGTACCCTTAATGTCTTCACAAGTGGAAAACTGTTGACTGTCCTGTATTTCGAAACCTTGTTCTGTTTTAAAGGATGGAAACTTATACTTTGAGGGATTGTTCTTTGTCTAAGGATGGTTTTGAGGTCTCAGGTGACCATTCTGAACTGGCCACCTATATGAATGCTTAGTATACGCTCTCCGAGTTCAGAGGGAAATGAGATGAGAAATCTGAGGATGGAGGAGAAATCTGAGGATGGAGGAGAAACCTGAGGAAGGATGAGAAACCTGAGGAAGGACAGTTCTTATGGTTAAAGGTACCCTTCCACTTTGCAAGATACTTCTGAAGATCTTGAAAGAACAAGATGTCCTTCTCCAGCACCCTAGTAATCCTCATGGGAGATGGTGCAACGAGGTTGGTGTTCATGAGGAACTTAGACTGTGGTGGGGCTCTCCAGAGCTTTTCATCAAGCAGAAGTGGCTGTGAATGCTGTAAAGTTCATCTTTTCTCTGCTGCTGATTCAGCACGTGGTCTCTAGTGTATCATTGAAACATTTGCCTCTCTCTGGCAAGGAGAAAATGCTTGTCTTCTGCAACAAAATAGAAGAGGAAGGTTCTGGGCTCTGGTACTGGCGTGGTAAGACACCAACAGGAAAGAGTAACAGGACTCATAATAGCCGTTAATAAACCTCAAATGCTTTGGAGGTTATGTAATAACCTGGATTTCTGTGTACTCATTTAAAAAAAAAAATTTGTGTATAATAAATATTTGTTAAATATAAGACAGTTCATTACGGTATCTGTGTGTTTGTGTTATCTTATCTGATGTAAGGTGTAGACTGGCCATGAACAAACTTGGTTTTGCAATGATGAGGAGGTTCTGGAGTTGCCTCTGATCACAACACTGGGGCAAAGAGACTAGCTGCTTTGCAGATGATGCTAAATACCCTAATGATAGAATGATAGGTGGCTGTGTTGACAGGGGATTGGACTCCATGATTCAAGAGGCTCACCCAGGAGGCCTAGATTTATGATCCAGAAAGGCTGTACAAAAGGTAATACAGTGTCTGCAGTAACGTGGCTTTTATGCCATTGTACCACGATGTAAAATGCTACCATTCTGATCTTGTTTAAAATGTAGGCATTTGGTAGATGTACAAATCTACAGGGTATAGCATGGCAGAGAATCTAAACCTCTGGGCCTAATTGCTGGTGTAATCCTATTGAATTTGATTACAGTATTCTGCTGTCTTTGCCAGGTGAATGCTTTATAAGTGAATTGCCCTTGTTACTGTCTTGGTTAAGTCTCCGTATGACTCAGCTGCACTTGCTTCTTCAGCCAGCCACAGAGATAAAGTTTGCTCTTTAGTAGATATAATTCAATTCTATTCTAAGTGAGGGGCTATAAAAGCAATTGCATTGAAGCTGTAACTTCTATACAGAACTTGGACTTTGGATGTGATCTCATATCTAAGACCTTGTCATAGAGAATCTCACCAGGAAGGCTCTGTATTTCTGACGGATTTTAAATTAGACTGCTTTTTGCCTTGCTATCTTGACTGGCTTCTGGTATTTTTCTTAGAGTAAGGGCAGTTCTTGCAGAGTACATCATTTATATAAAATTTGTTCTAATGTCAAAAGCTTGTAACGACATATGGAATAACAAAAAAGGCAGATATTGACTTCAGTCAATACACTTCCATCATTCAGCCTTCTATTTTGAAAAGACCTCTTATCACAGCATTTGAAAAGCACTGTATGAAACCAGACTAATGTTCCAAAATGTTTTGTGTGTCCTGCTATTTCATGCTGAAAGCCAATTGTGAATGGTGCCTTTGAACTATTTATTTGTGGAAATTTATTTGTTGCATTTCTACACAGAAGAAAAAAAACCTAACACTCTGATTGTTATTTCATTCTTCCTGATGGAAGCTAATAGGTGAACAGGAATTCTCTGAGAACAGAAAAACATCCAAGCATACAAACCTGTTGAATTAAGGCAATTGCACAAGCCCCACATTACATTTCTTTTTTTGTCTGGTGACAACACAGGCTGAATTTCACGTGGCAGGGACCTGATATAAGGAAGTGGAATACATTAGCCAGTAACAGTAGATGATCTATCCCACATGCTCTTTGTTGGAACTTTGAATTCTCCTTGGGCTTCTCTCAGATTTTGAGGAAATTTGTCTGTGCACAAGGTTAGGGGTAGTCAAATCCAGTGATCTTTGGTACCCAGGACATTTCTTCTGTTTTAATTTTGTTATGCTCCTGGAGGAAATTACATTTGTGTCAGAACTAGCTTTCAAATTCCATCTGGGAAATATGGGAATGAACTGCCCATTGGATATATGGTCTGAATGCAGAGAATCTAACAAAGGCCTGTTTCCTTGCATTTCAAAACTAATGCTTCCCTCCTTAATGTCAGCTTCTTTCACAGATATTTTTATCATTGAGTCCCACTGCAGTTCATAAAGGAGATATCATAAAGCTGAGAAAAGCAAGGGGGGTGTGTGTGTATATACGTGTGTAAAAGTGCCACCACCAGAGTTGTACACCAGGTTAGCAGTATGGAATAACATTACCCCTTAATTGCAGTCTGACCTTGGTTTATGTGAGTATAGCTCATATAGGCTCAGCTCTAGCATGAATTTCTAAGACTTTCTGTAAGAGTGCCATGTTTGGTTAACAATATTTCATAGACATGCAGTGCAATGAATGATTTATAGTTTCTTATGGCCATTCACTGCATCTGCTAGAAAACTTAATTTTTCTACCTGTTTTCCCTCTTTTTTTCCACATTATCACTCTATACTCTGACTTAAAAAACCACAATAGTGTAATAGCAAGGAAGAGCAATTTCATTATCAGTTTGGAGACACTTAGGCAAGGTCTGGCCACACCATAAAAAATAATAGATTATAACATATATTTATTTAAGGTAATGTTGGCTATGTTCTTGTCATGGGAAGTTTCATAAAGAAAAAAAATTCTCTTCCTAAATTCCAACAGCTTAACAAAGCTGTAAAGTATTCACAATGAATAATTTATAAGTTAAAATAACTAAAATTTTTAGATATGAAATGAGACTTCATTAGTCTCATAAAATTTTGTGTCCCAAGGGTTTTTCATTATTCTTAAACTACATGATTACCATATGCATAAAAACCTGATATTCATTACATTAAAGAACTTTTTCAAGAAGAAATTTATCTTTCAACATATCTCTCATCTACATGAGGGCATTTGACAGTTCACTCTATTACAATGCAGTAAGATTGGAATGTACTTCTTAATCTTTTTTCAGCTTTTTTAAAATAGTCTCTCTTATTTTGGCTAAACTATTAACTTTAAATGAAGTATCTTCAGAAATCTCGTGAATGAGACTTTATGCCTTAATGCTTTTTCTGATAGAAAAATTTCCTTTGTGCATTGTTTTTATAATGTTGGAAAAGCTTCTAAGTGAACATAAAACATTTTAAGTCTTTTACTATGAAACACTTCAATTTTGTTCTTAAAATAACACTTAGCCAGCTTCACCCCTCTACTGACAACTATTCCTGTGTATTACACCTTGCAGATAGCTTTGATGAACAAACCCAGGAAAAGGATCCTTATTTATAAATTCGTCTTTCTTTCTAGTCAAGCATGTCTGTAAAATTTGACTGCCTACTGGCATTCTGTTTTCCATCATTCGTAAGTGCCTTCTTGATCTCTACTGCCATGCACAGCAGAGTGGCAACAAGTTTGAAAAGATGGATTCCATTTTTGAGGGAAAAAGTGTTTATTGAGTTTTCTATCTTGTCATGAACAAATTCTGCTCTTTTCTTTAGTTGCTGGCTCAGAGTATCATGATAAGAAGGGAACTCTGTCAAATTGGATCTAATTAGCCCAATAAAAACCAGGAACTTGAAATACTAACAAATTACATTTTTTAAAAAAATCCATACAAGCAAAATTACAAAGTATTTTCCCAGTAATTTCATTTCTACAGTCAATTACAGTGAAGGTTGGTATAAATTGAATATCTTTGTTTTGTTTTAATTAAGAAATTTCAATGTGTATGACCAGGAGAGAGGATAAATAATTGATCTGTTTTTTCATATCTGCATAGGGGTTTGAGAATTTTATACAATTAGGATGTCCAAAATGTGTGTATATATGTCTTGCAGTGAACTTCCTCTGTCAATTCCTGCAATTACTTTAAAACAGTTACATAAAAAAAAAAAGTGGTTTTACAGTATTTTTTCTTCTCATAAAGAGACAAGGCTATACTTTGAAGTAAGTGATTGAAATAATGGGATTACAAGACATTATGTGATGACTTTTTACATTTTTCTGTTGAAGAGCAAAACGCAAATATGAATGAGAGTCTAAGATAACTTTGTAGAGCTGTAGAGTCTAGCAACCTCTTACTAATTGTATATGACCACGTAAATCTCTTCTAGGATAACCACCCAGCTTCAGCAAGGAGGTATAAAATGGCTTGTATCCCAATATTGCACCTAAGGTATTTTTTTGTGTCATGAAAGACACAGATGAAAAGTAGCTTTAAACTTTAAGGCGTTGAGCTAGCACACCAACAATAAGCCAGTATGTAAAAGGCTGACCCTAGGGATCACTACCTTGCTAGTGTCACTCTTTGTTTAACTCTAGAAAGGAGCTGTTAGGTGAGAAGCTTCTGCTCACAGACCTGATGATCCTTATATTTTCTATCTTGCCCAGATCAGAATGTAGGACTTCAGCTGTGCTACTTGGAGTTTCAGACTCTTCTAAACAACTGACAGGTTCTGTTGAATTTGGTGGGGTCAATGGGTCAATAGGCAAAAAAATAATGCCTGATCTTGCCACTTAGTATAAGTATGGAAAATTAATATGCTCCTGTTTATTAAGGCAGACTGGCTAAAAAAAATTGCTGGCTGTTCTCCTTGGTTCACTGTTCCTCCTGGAACTTTTCAGGCTACATATTTGCTGGCTTTCTGAACTCTGTCAGCAGTCTAACTAATAAAACAGTTCATTGACAAGAAGAGTAATCCTGGAACTATGTACTAATTGGAAAGCTGATGATATTACTCATCACTTAGTTTTTACTACT
Organism: Nyctibius grandis; assembly: GCF_013368605.1. Taxonomy (NCBI): domain Eukaryota; kingdom Metazoa; phylum Chordata; class Aves; order Nyctibiiformes; family Nyctibiidae; genus Nyctibius; species Nyctibius grandis. The sequence goes on from NC_090660.1 coordinate 83,971,976, forward strand.
TTCCTAAATTTCTTTATTTGGATATAGACAATACGAGATAGACACACTGGTTTCGATAGTGGATGTAGGATTCATCTCAACAAACCTGGGATATTTCCACTGGGACTAATTGTCTAGATTGACCTCTAATACATGGATTATGGGTCGCTGTTATGACCTGGTCGCAACTAGTTCATAAATCCCTTGGAGTAAATTAAGGTGAAACAACACCAAATAACTGGTATCAAATTAAGAACAATTTATTAATACAGGGGAAGTAGCATGGTCATAAGTGTCTTGGATTTCTAAAGGCATTGTGAAAAGAGAGAAAAGGAAAAGGGAAAAGAGAAAGAGGATAGAGAATATGAGAGAGAGGAAAAGAATCACAGAATCATAGAATCACAGAATGTTAGGGATTGGAAGGGACCTCGAAAGATCATCTAGTCCAATCCCCCTGCCAGAGCAGGATTGCTTAGACCATATCACACAGGAACGCATCCAGGCGGGTTTTGAATGTCTCCAGAGAAGGAGACTCCACAACCTCTCTGGGCAGCCTGTTCCAGTGTTCGGTCACCCTCACCGTAAAGAAGTTTTTCCTCATATTTATGTGGAACCTCCTGTGTTCCAGCTTGCACCCATTGCCCCTTGTCCTGTCAAGGGACGTCACTGAGAAGAGCCTGGCTCCATCCTCTTGACACTTGCCCTTTCCATATTTATAAACATTAATGAGGTCACCCCTCAGTCTCCTCTTCTCTAAGCTAAAGAGACCCAGCTCCCTCAGCCTCTCCTCATAAGGGAGATGTTCCACTCCCTTAATCATCTTCGTGGCTCTGCACTGGACTCTCTCTAGCAGTTCCCTGTCCTTCTTGAACTGAGGGGCCCAGAACTGGACACAATATTCCAGATGCGGCCTCACCAGGGCAGAGTAGAGGGGGAGGAGAACCTCTCTCGACCTGCTAACCACACCCCTTCTAATACACCCCAGGATGCCATTGGCCTTCTTGGCCACAAGGGCACACTGCTGGCTCATGGTCATCCTGCTGTCCACTAGGACCCTCAGGTCCCTTTCCCCTACGCTGCTCTCCAACAGGTCTGCTCCCAACTTGTACTGGTACATGGGGTTGTTCTTGCCCAGATGCAGGACTCTACACTTGCCCTTGTTATATTTCATTAAATTTCTCCCCGCCCAACTCTCCAGCCTGTCCAGGTCTCTCTGAATGGCTGCGCAGCCTTCCGGTGCGTCAGCCACTCCTCCCAGTTTTGTGTCATCAGCGAACTTGCTGACAGTGCACTCTATTCCCTCATCCAAGTCATTAATGAATATTTTGAATAGAACTGGTCCCAGTACCGACCCTCGAGGGACTCCGCTAGACACAGGCCTCCAACTGGACTCAGTCCCATTGACCACCACTCTCTGGCTTCTTTCCTTCAGCCAGTTCACAAGCCACCTCACTGTCCGATCATCCAGACCACACTTCCTCAGTTTAGCTGCGAGGATGCTGTGGGAGACTGTGTCAAACGCTTTACTGAAATCGAGATAGACCACATCCACAGCTTTACCATCATCTATCCACCGGGTTACGTCCTCATAAAAGGCTATCAAGTTGGTTAAGCATGACTTCCCCTTGGTGAAGCCATGCTGAGTGCCCCTAATGATCCCCCTATCCTTGATGTGCCTAGAGACGGCACCAAGGACAAGTTGTTCCATCACCTTTCCGGGGATGAAGGTGAGGCTGACCGGTCTATAGTTACCCAGGTCCTCCTTCTTGCCCTTTTTGAAGACTGGAGTGACATTCTCTTTTCTCCAGTCCTCAGGCACCTCTCCCGTTGCCCACGACTTAGCAAAGATGATGGAGGGTGGCCTATCAATGACTTCCGCCAGCTCCCTCAGCACCCGCGGGTGCATCCCATCAGGGCCCATGGATTTATGGACGTCCAGATTGCTTAATTGGTCTCTGACCCAGCCCTCATCTACCAAGACAGATTCCTCCTCTATCCTGACTTCTTCTGGGGCCGCAGGGGTCCGGGGCTCCTCAGGACAGCCTCCAGCAGTATAGACAGGGGCAAAGAAGGCATTCGGTAACTCCGCCTTCTTTTTATCCTCTGTCTCCAGGACCCCCACCTCATTCATCAGTGGGCCTACATTGCCTCTAGTGTTGGCTTTACCTGCAATGTATTTGAAGAAGCCCTTTCTGTTGTCCTTGACCTCTCTTGCAAGGTTTAATTCCAAGGAGGCCTTAGCTTTCCTAGTTGCCTCCCTACATCCTCTGACAACAGACTTATATTCCTCCCAAGTGGCCAGCCCCTCCTTCCACGATCTGTACACCCTCTTCTTCCACTTGAGTTTGCCCAGCAGTTCCCTGTTTAACCATGCAGGTCTCCTGGTACCCTTCCTTGACTTCCTACCTGTTGGGATGCTCTGATCTTGAGCTCGGAAGAAGCAGTCCTTGAATACTAACCAACTATCTTGGGCCCCCTTACCTTCTAGTACCCTGTCCCATGGGATTTCCCCTAGCAATTGCTTGAAAAGGCCAAAGTTGGCCCTCCTGAAGTCCAGGGTTGTGATTCTGCTAGCTATTCTGTTCCTGCCACATGAGATCCTGAACTCTACCCTTTCATGGTCGCTACAACCAAGAGATATCACCACCCTTGGATCCAGCGAAGCAAGTTGTTTGTAGAGTTGGTAAATTGCTTGCAGAGTTTCTCCTCTGGTAAATCGCTTGCAGGATCAGTCCTCAAGTGGCGGGCGGGCGCGTGCGCCAACATCCCAAGCAAGAAGTTCTAAATACTTTAGGTCATTTGCATGTGAGATAGGAGAGGGTGGTAACATCCTTCTTGTCTCCGCCCTCTGCTCGCTTCTCATGCTAATTGGGACGCCTGTGCATTTGTAGTTTTAGATTGTTCTCGAAATGAGTCAGTGGTCACCCAAGGGGTGTCTGGTGGTCATGATCCCCCCTAGTTGCCCTGTATGACCCCGCGTCTGTGTAAGTGTGGTTGATGCTTTCATGTCACAGAGATGTAGGTTGGCCCCAAGAAAAAGACACCATCCTGCCTCCTCAGGACTTATCTCTTCCTCCAGCCAGAGCTGTAAATCACATCAATTAAGGCACAGCAAAGGTATTGTTCTGCTCCCAAGGCCCTTATCTCTTGCCACACTTGCAGGCCTCTGTAGCACCCATCCCCTCCTCCAGCCAGAGTTGTCAAAAAAGTTGTTTAAGGCATACAAACTCTGTCCATCACAGTCGCTATTATAGACATCTTAAATGAGTCCAGTAAATCATGCTTGTAAGTACCTGTTTATCTCTACTGCTTTTAAAGGGAGAATACTATTAGAAATATAGAATCATAGAATCATTTAGGTTGGAAAAGACCTTTAAGATCATCGAGTCCAACCATAAACCTAAGACTGCCAAGTCCATCACTAAACCATGTCCTTAAGTGCCATGTCTACCTGTCTTTTAAATACCTCCAGGGCTGGTGACTCAACCACTTCCCTGGGCAGCCTGTTCCAATGCTTGATAAACCTTTCAGTGAAGAAAGTTTTCCTAATATCCAATACAATCCTGGTGCAACTTGAGGCTGTTTCCTCTTGTCCTACCACTTGTTACTTGGGAGAAGAGACTAACACCCTCCTTGCTCAACCTCCTTTCAGGTAGTTGTAGAGAGCAATAAGGTCTCCCCTCAGCCTCCTTTTCTCCAGACTAAACAACCCCAGTTCCCTCATCCACTCTTCATAAGACTCTAGACCCCTCACCAGCTTCGTTGCCCTTCTTTGAACTCGCTCCAGCACCTCAATGTCTTTCTTGTAGTGAGGGGCCCAAAACTGAACACAGTATTCGAGGTGTGGCCTCACCAGTGCCAAGTACAGGGGACAATCACATCCTTAGTTGTGGTGGTGCAGACACCCCCTCCCCGCACCCCAAGTCAGGACCAGCCAACATTAATCACAGGTGCAGTGAATGTTCTGAGACAACCAGCCACTGATCCTGCCTGCCAGTGAAGTGAGGTGAGACTGTCCAGTACCTCCCTGTCCTAGGCACAAGTACAGTGAGTTAGTATAATTAGGCATCCCCTAACCACACCTGAAACTCCTGTTGCCTAGGAAACGGAAAAAAACAGTAAGTTGGGACAATTAGGCAGTCCCCAGCCATACCTAAAACTCCCGTTGCTTGGGAAACATACCCAGAACTTGATCCCCTCGTCCAGTTCATTGATAAAGATATTAAAGAGAACTGGCCCCAGTAATGAACCCTGGGGAACACCACTTGTGACCAGCCGCCAACTGGATTTAACTCCATTCACTACAACTGTTTGGGCCCGGCCATCCAGCCATTTTCTTACCCAGCGAAGAGTACGCCCATCCAAGCCATGAGCTGTCAATTTCTCCAGGAGAAAGCTGTGGGAAACGGTGTCAAAGGCTTTCATAAAGTCTGTGTAGACAACATGCATAACCTTTCTCTCATCCACTGAGTCACCTTGTCATAGAAGGAGATCAGGTTAGTCAAGCAGAACCTGTCTTTCATAAACCCATGCTGACTGGGCCTGATCACCTGGTTGTCCTGTACGTGACATATCATGGTACTCAAGATGATCTACTCCATAAACTTTCCTGGCACCAAGGTGCAAATGACAGACCTGTAGTTCCCCAGAGCTTGCTTCCGGCCCTTCTTGTAGATGGGCGTCACACTTGCTAAATTCCAGTCAACTGGGACCTCCTTGGTTAGCCAGGACTGCTGATAAATGGTGGAAAGTGGCTTGGTGAGCACTTCTGCCAGCTCCCTCAGTACCCTTGGGTGGATCCCGTCTGGCCCCATAAACATCTGTGTGTCTAAGTGGTGTAGCAGGTCTCTAACCATTTCCCCTTGGATTATGGTTGCTTCATGTTGCTCCCCTTCCCTGTCTTCCAGCTCAGGGGACTGGGTACCTGGAGAACAACTGATCTTACCACTAAAGTCTGAGGCAAAGAAGGCCTTTTCCTCAGCCTTTGTCACTATGTTTCCTCCCGCATCCAATAAAGATGGAGATTCTCCGTGGCCCTCCTGTTATTGCTAATGTACTTATAGAAACATTTTTTATTGTCTTTTATGGCAGCAGCCAGATTAAGTTCTCACTGGGCTTTGGCCCTTCTAATTTTCTCCCTGAATAACCTCACGACATCTTTGTAGTCCTCCTGAGTTGTCTGCCCTGTGTCCAAAGGTCATAAACTCTCCTTTTTTTCCTGAGTTCCAGCCAAAGCTCTCTGTTCAGCCAGACAGCTCTTCTTCCCTGATGGCTCATCTTTCGGCACATGGGAACAGGCTGCTCCTGCGCCTTTAAGATTTCATTCTTGCAGAATGTCCAGCCTTCCCGGACTTCTTTGTCCTTCAGGACTGCCTCCCAAGGGACTTTGTCAACCAGACCCCTAAATAGGCCTGTATAAAAATGCTATACATTCTAAATTTAGTGAACATGAATTTCACTTCAAATGTTTCTGCTGCCTCTTGGTTAGTTCCGGTTCTGGGCTCTGACAGGTGAAACAGGAAAAGAGAACGTGTTCTAAATGCAGGAAACGGTGAGGCAACTTTCCAGCATTTCCAGTTGTCTCAGGAAATGTCATTTTGTTTAGTATAATGATGTGTTTTGTAAACCATTTTTAAAAGAATCTAAGTCTTCTTATTCAACAAAGAAGGAAATTAGGCTCCTAATTTGGATTTGTGAGTTTCATTCCTGAAATCTGGTTCTTAAATATTGCATTTCATTTTATGAAGTGTTGCTCCTTGTAATCCCTCTATAATCTTTGATCCTACTTCAGTACTTCTTGAAGATTGCTTCAGGTATTCCCTGTGATATTACACTGTGGTCAATTAAACAGTCCTAAGCTTCTCTCTGCCAGACTATTTGAAGGGAGATGTAAGGAGAACTCTGAATTTGCTTAGTCTCATTCTTGCTCAGAAAGTCTTTTAACTCCACATTTGTAAAATTTGGTCTGCCATTTGTGACAAGTGTTGTTGTAAAGTGTTGTAAACTTTTGTGAGCATTTCACAAGTGCCCACAGAGCTGTCTGGGATCATTGTATGCACTTACTATTACTTGGCAGTAGCATTATTATGAGTAAAACATTTTTCCACTGCATGGGATTGCAGGCTTGTATGGCTGACCAGCTGTGGCTGTATGAAGTCTGGAGCAGAGACATCTATACAATCCTATAGATAGGGGATGTCCAAATATAAGACTTTTGAACACAATATTTCCCCTATGCCATAATTAGGTACACCTGATGTGTAGGTAGTCACGCTGTCCATGCCTGGATTCTTTTGCTCAGTACACACCAAGATTGCAGGAGCTTGGATGGTTGGAACCACTGGTGTCCCATCAGTGATGATGCTCTGCTCTGTACCATGGGCTCCAAACTTGTAGGTTTGTCTTCCATTACAATGTTTTAGCTAGATCTGTAGGATATACAGGGATGGGATCACATCTTCCCTAACCCAGTTTCTTGCTTCGGAAGTTTTACTGTTGCTCATTGTTATAAAAGTAACAGTTTATCTTGAAAGCTCCTTAAAACAGATTGTTCTGGTATCTGTTTGGCAATAAAAATCTGCCCAGTAGAAGATGGACAAATTCATGCTTTTTAGACCATTTAATTCACATGCGGATGATATTAAACCCCAGTGTGCAGCTGGACAGCTGCTTTGGCTGCTGTAGTTTTCTCATGGAAGGACAATACCAAAGTCATGTAATCTATCTGAAGCATCATATAAAAATCTCATTTTCTATATGTATTTTCTAATTCTTACAAAACTTTTATTTCTCAAAGCAAGAGTAATTTTGTTGATTCTTACTGTCTGACCTGGAAGCACAGTAAGCTGGCAAATCTTTAATATCTTTTGTATTATGAGACAAGTCTATGTCTGACATACAAAGCATTGCATAAAAGATTTAATTTTTGCCTTGCCAAATGAACAAATAGTTCCAAGTACCTTTTTAGGCTCCCCAAATATTAATATTATAAAGACATCCTTCCCCAGGAGGTACTGAAAGGCTTGGGAATAGCCTGAAACACTTGAGAGAAATGTAATAATTACTGATAAATTAATATAGTCGTAGCTTAGGTGTTTTGTGTAGTATAGAGATTTTTTTCTTTTGCTGTGATTTGCCTCTGAATGAATTTCCTATCTATCTGTAGCTGGCGTACACCATTTTTTGGACTCATGAAATGCACTTCCTTTAAACCATATCCTGACGTCTTTATCTCTTGAAGTTAGTTCTCTGGGGTGGACAGCTGTTCATCTTGTTCTGCTTATGATGAGAGTGTCATCCATCTTTTATATTATACAAGGAATACTTTTAAACAAATTTTCCCTCCTGGAAAACTTCCAGGTGCTGTTAGTATTCCATATGCCACTCTAGTACTAATATATACCCTTGTGAAATCTGAGGCCAATATGATTTAAATCTGGGAAAACTTTCACTGTTTATGCATGGACTTTACTTTGATAAAACATAAAAGGCAGCTTGTATTTTCAGTGCAGACACCATCCTGAGAAGTCGTGAATTTGTTGCTGTTATTTCCCTTATTCTTTGTCAGTCAGAAATCCAGATCATGTTAGAAAATGCTGAACACGCTAACATTAACAGACGTGTTAAAAACTTGCAGAGAAAATACATTTATTAATATATTTTTTTAAATAACACACTACTACTACTGATTATGGATCACTAAAATCAGCTAGAAGGTGAAGGTTTGTTTTCCAAAAATATATCCTAGCTATGTTTCAGATTTTGTATTCTCAAAGATTCCTTAATCTATAGTTCCTTAATTGATTTTTTCAAATGATGAAACTTGTCAGTATGACTCAGTGGAACAATCTTAAAGCCATAGGAGGATTTGGATTTGTGGTTGGTCTTGGGGGTTTTTTTTTGAAAATACTTGCATTTACTTGATTAATCTGAAGCTATAAAGGTGGTCCCTGACGAAAAGTAGATGGAAAAATGTACACTGCAAAAACAAAGCAGCATGCAGGATTCCTTGCCCTGTAGCATCAAACTCACAATTTAATTTGATTATATGCTAAATTTATTTATGAATTTATGAATGTAGTCTTCCATGTCACCTTACCTCGAAACTATAGTCTATCTTTGACTAAGGTAGCTACTTTACTAAGATCATGCTTGCTTAAGTGCACTTGCTTGCTAAATTTTAATAATAGTTATTAAAAGTGTCTAGAACATGCTTATTGTGTCAAATTGCAACATGAATCACAAGCACAAGGATGCTGGTAAATTTGTGAAATACATTTGCTCATTTTTAGGACCTCCTTTTGGACTATACCGTAGTGTTTTGGGAGTCATAGTGATAGGTATTTGTGATCTTTCTTCAGTCTAATCTTCTGAAATGCTAGCGTAACGTACAGGATTTTTCCCTGTTACTGACACAGTGAAAAAGGTCCTTGAGGCCTGAAACTGAATCCACTGAAAACCTGGTACCTAATTCTATTTCCTCTAGATTTTCCCTCTACTCCTCTTGCATTAATTTATGAGATTTATACCTTCTTTTTTAGGCAGTGTATAAGGTATGCATTCAGGACAAAGAAGATTGAACTTCAGTTCCTCCTGGTCAGGAGATTCAAACTCGAATCTCCTGTGAGTTTACCTTATCCATTAGGTTATGGGGTGGGGAATATGTATTTTCTATTCCATGACAAAATAAAGAAAATAAAGGATCGTTAAGATGAAGAGACTAAATGGAAGTGCCGCCCTCCTGCTGAGAAAATGAAATTTCTTTTTTTCATTTAAACACAAATTCAAGTCCATTCTTCAGAATTTATTTAGTCATTTACATCACTTATCTGGTAAATGCTATGAAAAAATTTATGCAGCTCTAAGTATATGTGTAAGTACATTATCATTAAGCCTGTGTCCAAAAAGGGGAACCATTTTCTTTAAGCTTTAAAAGAAAAGAATTTTCTGCTTCTGACATTCTAGAAGAAGCCCAGTGAAGGATGTTGTGCTGTGGATTGGGAGGAGACACTCTATAATAACACTGAGAATCTTTAAGTCCTTTGAAATGAAATGTAACAGGGAGGAAGACAGAGCCTGGATCCACCCTGCAATGGTGTGAGCAAAGTACTTGACTTCATTACGAATATTTTAGTGGTGTGTTCAGGAGTATCACACAAGAATATAATTTTTTAGGATGATGTCTAATTAAGAGATGTGTTATGAATAAGAAATTTGGGTGATGTTTAGTGGATTCCACATAATAAAGACTAAGGGGGAAAAAAAAGAAAAAGACACAAATGGGAGAATGAGACTCCAGTCATTAGCAACACATGATTGGCACTTTGATGGAAGTTATGGGAACCTCACATTAATTGGCCCAATTACGATCTCAGCTTCCCTGCTATAATTGTTTACTTTGACAAAACTACTTTTTGTTCAGAGACAAGAGAGATCAGAGCTAAGACGCTTGTGAGAGTAGGGATTAGTGATGTGTAAAGATTACAAGAACAGACAAACATTTCATTAACTGAGTAGTACCTGGAAGTTTCAGAAGTTTAGGAAGTTTTGCTGGCTAAACTGGAGAATGTCAGTGCTGCTCTATGTCAGGTGTGGTGTGGTTCCCGCCCCACTTCCACAGCTATCTATAGCAAAGGCCAGAACCTCTTCAGTACTTTATTTATTAACCTTATCTTATTCTTTAAGTGTTCATGTGTTAGGTGTTTTTATGGGGAAGTGAAGAGCCACTTTTTCCGTCAGTTTTTTCCCGAGATACCACTTTTTACATTGAATTGTTGCACACTGAGATTTAGGAAATTCCCATCTCCCCTGCCATGCCATGTTGCAAGCAGCAGATTTCCTTGCTTGTCCTTCATCCCTGCGGACGGTTGCATCTGTACAGAGCCTGGCTGTGCAGCTTGGAAACAGGAAAACTCGTTACAACTTGGTACTCAGGGGAAACAAGAGTAGATGATACAGGATGTTTTACAAAATTGCTAACTCTATATGGAGGAATGGCTTGTTTATTCAGTTACATGTAACAGGATTTAAAAATAAAATAGATTTAGGACCATAGATTTAGAAAAATGAATCTAACTTATTAAAAAATTAATCAAATAAATTATTAAAATATATTTCACAATAAAGCTTCTCCCTAGCAGTTTCAGCATCTAAGCTGGCCTTCAAACCTGGCTAACTGGCCAAAAAGATCATTTAGGGATTGGTGAATCTTTGGGAGCTGCTGGAGCTGCAGTTGTCTTGCTTGTGTTTTGGAAAGTGTTTACTAATGTCATTCAGGCTAGGGTTAGGGGCAAGACTTTTCTTCTTCAGTCCCAGATGAAATTATCTGCATTTCTCTTTCCTGTTTATTGCCTGGTTGTCATTTCCTGTGAATTAGCACCAGGATATCATCTTCCAGTGTAGGGAACCAGATCCTTTCCTTTCTTCCTTCTTCTTAAGTCTCTTGGTTAATATCTGTGCACCTTAATTAGCATATTCCTGGCTTCAGGCTTCTTTCTTCTGTTACCAACTTCTGAGAAGAAACTGGTAAAATAGTGTTATGAGAAATATTTATGCACGGTTTTCTTGCTGGATGCATAATTATTATTCTTTCTGTAAACTTTATGTAAATATTAAACATGAGATAGCAGATGGTAAAACTGGTAATAGGTTGCTCTGAATAACAATCCCCCACCATCCATTCCTGTGGTTTTAGGGGGAACCTCATGGGGCCCTGCCTCTTGCAGTACCAAAGCAGAAACTACATGTCGAGACACTGATTCTCATTAGCTACCAGTTTGTAACTGTGAGATGTTCAATCTGTCAAAAGAAAATGCTTTAGAATAACACTAGTTAATAACACTTCTGGGATTTTATTTGCTTGTTTCTGCATTTGTAATTAGAAGCGTGTGCTCTCCTTCATCTCTTTCCTCAGAGTACTCTGCTGGGTGCTTGGTCTTCGCTTTGATTGTCTTCCTCTGCTGGAGCTGGAATATATAAGTGCTTCAGTCATGTTTCTTGAGAAATCTCTGTCAAGAACAGAAGTGTTTTGATCACTAGTATGGAACTGAAATAAAAAATTCAGTGACTTAATTTGTGTTGATGACAATTGTCTTTTTTCAGAACCATACAGACAATGCTGAAATATGAAACCAATTCCAGGAGCACGAAGCAAAAGACAAAGAGGTCTTTGAGCCTTTTGAAGGTTTAAACAGGGAACGGCCATCACAACTTGTTTTTTCACTCATGAACTCTTCATCATGTGAAGATTTTAAATCTCATATAACAGCAAAATGTCAGGTTTTTTTTCAACAGCTTAATAATGGATCCTTTTAAAATTAATTTGTCCTAGTACTACTGTTCCTTTTTGTCTCTCATATCTTTGTTTTGAGTCTCCTGACTTTCTTCTTCGGAGGCAGTGTTCTAGCCTACCTTGGACCCTTCTGGCAACACTATCTATGATTCAGTTCTAGTGATTTAGCGAGTGCCATCAGGAAACACCAGGATGCTAAAATTTTATTTATATGCAGCAGACCCAGTTAGAAGGCCTTCTTCTGCTTGTGATGTTTCCACAGATATTTGCCCATACTTGAAGAAGGCCCTGAGCATAGGTTATTCTTTGGAAGTATGCCACTATGCAACAAAACAGTCAGTGCCCTCTAGGCTAAGAAAAGAGACTTTGAAAGAGAATTACTGTATGAAACCCAGGATTTGCAACAACACCCCTCATCACCCTCCACTTCCCCCAGGCTCAAAGCCTGCTCCCTGCTGCATGCTTTCTGCAAGGCTGCAGCTTCTGACATCTCAGCCTGTGGTCAGAACCTGGATCTTCTCCCTGCTCAAGTCCTCACTGTGCATCCACTGCTGTCACGTTAAGCAATGTGTGTGAGATAAAGGGCTCTGGCCCCTACACTGACACTGTGGCCTCTGACACCCCAGACCAGCATTGAGGACTGCAGCATAAGCCACCAGGTTGATGCTTTTCTAACACAAGCTAAAAATCTAAGTGCTGAAAGTGAGCATTTAGTAACCCAGCCAAACAGATGTTTAGATGTTATAGAGGTTTAAAGATGCACACTTGTGTCGAAAGAAGTACTTCTAGGAATCTGAGTCAGCAGTTCCTTTTGAGAAAATCACTTCTCTCTTATCAAGTTCTTTAGAATGCTTGAAAAATAACTAGGATGCTATTAAACAATTTAAGCGATTTGTAAACTTTAAAATCACATTCCTGCTTATGTTTTTCTTTGTTTTTTGCAAGTAACAGCATGGTTCTTTATAATCAAGGGAGCAAGAAATTTATTATCTTTTACCTCTTCTGAATTCATTATGCATTTGTGGCACATTGACAGGTTCTCCATAATCAGTTTTCCTCAACGTTTGTTCAGATCATTGAAATGGAAATGGGAAAGAGAAAGGAACATCTACACCAAGAAAAACACCAAACCAAACCAAAAAATCCACCTTAAAGACGACTTGGTTTGAGACTCGAACAATATATAGTACATAAAATGAATCTTGGCTCTTATTTTTTTTGTTTCATTTGAAACCAAGGTTATGTCAAGGTCAGATTCCCCTGATGTCTCATTTCTTAAATAATCTGAAAAAATTTGTGACCATTGAAGAAAGAGTAAATTAATGTGCAATTCAAGTTTGTACAAGGGGTGCATATATTTTACTCTGTATGGTGCATGTTTATTTTCATAAAGACTAATGTTTTATATAAAGCTTTAAAAAATCCATATGTGCTACAAAGTCAGCTTTTTATCAGAAACCTTAGGAAAAAGGGATGTAGTCACTTTGGTTTCAGATGGAGTAGCAGCAGCTATTGTTGCATTGATTCATTCAAATGCACAAAGCCAGTCCTAGTAATATTCCTTCTGAATGTGCAGGACCATGGTTCAGGCTGTAAGGGACATCAGGAATTCTCTGTCCATCCAACCTCCTACTCAAGGCAGTGTCATGCAGTGTCAAAAGAACCTCCTTATCTCCAGTCTGAACCTCCTTGTTTCAATTTACGCCCATTGTCTCTCATCCTCCTTCCATGCACCACGATGAAGTGCAATGCTTGCACAGAGATGTCACTGACTGGGAGGATCATATCTGAAACCTTTTCACCTAAAATAATCGACCACTAGTGCTTCAGCTAAGCTGTTGCACCTGCTTGTTTCAAGGCTGCAGTAGGCTCCTTTCTGTCCTTAAGATGGAGAAGCAGGCGGGGTTACCTTGGCTGCAGAGAAAAATGCTGAGGAATCAGAATTTGTTCTTATGAGGTGAAACACCATGGCACTTTGAAATAATCAGGTTAAGACTTCTGTGTGTCTGGTGACAAAACTTGCATGCAGTTCAACAGCAATAGAAGACATGAGATTTTACCCTACAACATTTTTTTTAATGCTGTCAAATGGCTGCTGCTCCTTTCTGGGTCAAACATCATCTTGTTTAAGCAGGACAATTATTCCTTCCATTCTTGTTTGGAAACCCCATGAAAATCCCTGAACAGTGAAGAATATGAGCTCTAATACTGATAGTTTTCCATCTGTCACATTGACTTGCTAGGAAGGATTAGAAATTAAACTCATTTACCAGAATTAAAATGAATTAAGTAATGAATGACAGTAAATTATGGATAAAACTAGGGAACACTGCAACTCTGAGATGCAAATAATCGGTTTTATTTTTAAATGCTTTTAAATGTCTTCAAAGTGAGCATGCACTTTATGTTGCCAGCCTTTACAAGGGTTTTATTTTGGGCATTTCTTCTCCTAGTTGAAATAATTATGACATTTACACCTTGAATGACACATATCTCTGGCATTCATACGATATCCTTTAGTGTGGCACAATTACTTTCAGTGATGAGTCAGGGGTGACTGAATTTGTTTCGTCCATCCAAAGGCTATACTAATACTGCTTCATTAGGCACAAGCTGTATGCCCAGGGACACTCAAAGCAGTTAAGCATCTGGGCCAATTTAGACTTTTATGTTTTCAAAACTCTTTCTTTGAATATTTTGCATCTCTCCCCACCCTTCTCCCAGTCTCATCAGAACACACTCTTCTGTCTTTCAGTCCCATAGTGCAAAATAGGTGCTAGCACATTCAAAATCTAGGTCAATTTGAATGGATTTTTACAAAGTGACTTGAACAGTGAAGGATATACAGTGTTGTTTTAAAAGGAGACACATACTCACCCATGTGCAAAGCCTCTTTTGGTAAAGTAAATGTTTTATCAAGTGATAAAGCTTTACAGGCCAGCCTCTGAAAGCTAGAGGCAACACCACTATACTGCTATTTTTGTCTAGGCTTGAATTAAGCACATGCACACAAATTCCTTGTGTGTGAGGGTGTGTGTATGCAGAGCTAGGGTGCAGCAGCACTTAGAGGAGGGGTGCAGAAGGGAATTGTTATTCCTACACCACCTGCCCAAGAGCATGCAGAGGAGTTGTTCCCATTTGATAAAAATGAGCTCTGTGTGTGTGTGCTCTCCAGGGTATTGCTTGCATGCACTGCGCATGAAATTTGTATATTAGGAGTACTGCTCATATTTGAATTTGCTATTGTTGAAACTACTTTTGTACCAAATGAAGGACCCAGTGCCCTTTTGACATTCTATCTAGCCATATTTGCTCCATGACTACCATAAAACTCTAACGCTTAGGACTCAGTATACTAGGTCCCTAAAATGCACAAGAGAGTTTTTGTATATCATTCTCTTCACCAAAAAAATGGTTTGTTTGCTTAAATGCCCTACTTTAGGGTAGTAATGGAAGCTTTGAACTCAGAATGGAACTTCAATGCCCAGGTGAGTATGGTCCTTCCAGCTTGACCTTCACAGGGGAACCCATGAAATGATTTTTTTAAGGAGGAAACTTTCATTCTGTTCTGTACACGTCTTTCTCTTTTCTGAGCTCTTCAGGCCTCTATAGTCCCTCTCCATTCATCTGTCATTACCCTTAAATATTTAGCTAAAGATAGCGTAGGAGATTGTGGCTTACTCAGATGACACATAATTTTCCCTGAAGACTTCACGAGTTCTTAGATTCTCTTATTTTCTGTCACATAGCCTGAAATCAGCCCTTTATGGTGACTTTCTGGACATATATTAGGGCTTGTTGGGTTTTCTCAGGCTTTTGAAAAGAGGGGAGTTTATGCAGAGTGTTTGTCTTTGGTTGTTTATTCATTGTTTTTATCTTCAAAGGGGTAAGACTGATATGTTTCTTTTTCTGTATTATTTGTGGCTTAAATACTGATGAGGTATTTTGGGTTACTTCTTTAAGCATCTTCATACAGAAGTAACCTGTAAATTAAATTTTCTGATTCAGAAAAAACAATTTAAAATAGCTTGTGGAATAAGTAAACTAATGGAACAAAAATATAGAGCAGAGCAACTGTATTGCTGTAGGATTTTTATAATGAAGAATGGAGTAGAAAAATGTAACATACTTGTATAAGCAGTCATTTAAAGTAGTTATTATAATTAAAATTGTAGAAATTATGTGGATAGTAATCAGTTTTCATTATAGTTCTTTGCACATTTCAGTGCTATAATTAGATTGTGGCATCTGTCATTGCTGATTAATTTGTAGACAGCTCTATCTTCCCATTAAGATTTACTGTGTACCAAGGCAAAATTTTCGTTATCTAAAAATAGGAAATAAAAAGTGGTAGTATTTGCGGGGTATTAGCTTCTTCACATTGTAATTTTGGAATTGAGAATATTGCATCAGGATCTGTACCATTCTCTGTGAGGAGCACTGTTTGGAAGGAGTCCAAACAGTTCTTTTTGGGTTCAGAAAATAACAGCCATTTCTTTCTTGAAGCTTTTTGCTGTGAGCTTACACATTTTGGGCTCAGCAGTCCATGAAAATCTGTTCTAATGGTAGGAAGAGAAGAGCTTTATGAAATCAGGCTGTGAAGAACAACAGTCTCATCTAAACTGAAAAAGATTTAAATACCTCTGGTGCTCCTGCTGTGGTCTGTAGAAGCTTGATTTTTGGCCTCAGTTGTATTATGAGGTTTTTTTACACGTATTTGCTATTTTGGTTGTTGTTTTGAAAAGCTTTCTGCCATAAATAAATGAAAGCTATAGTTTCCCTGATCTGTTTACTCAGCTACTGGGATGCCAGAATGTTGTGCTTGCTTAATTTTTGCAAAAGCATGTAATATATCTTATCTCCAGAAAGACAACTACAGCTGATTGATGACCCAGGATAGGTCTGCTTAGTTACTACGTTGCTTCTCTTATGCTGTACTTCATAGGATTTAGCAGCTAAGGTAGTTTATGAAGTAATTTATGAAGTGGCTTCTCCTACTGCTTGTTCCCATCTCTCTGCCAGATTTCACTATCTCCTTGGCTGTGCTGGCAATTTTTTTTCTGTCTTCAGTAAAAACTGAATCACTGGGCTGATGTAAGCTAAAAGATAACCTTCTGAAAAGAAGACACAGACAGCAACATATGGGCAGAAATGGAGGTGAGATCAAGAAAGACGGGAACTTTTTGATCTATTACTTTGCCAAGATAAGCATGTTGGGGCTGTATGGCCCCAGTCTAGTCTGCTACATACTAAATCACAGGAAAATCAGGTAGGCAAAGCCATCAAACCAAGACATACCTTGCATGTGCCATTTCAGGACTAGACATCAACCCTCACCACATCTTCTAGGATATTTGCTTAATGATGAAGGATCTATTTGGAATAATTTTGCCATCAGTTTCTTAATCCACCTATGTTACTGTGGCAAAATTTTTACTTAATGACAATCTTCCCTGTACTGAAAAAAACTTTTCTAAAAATTGGGATCTTCACACCAGGAAATCAGGAGCCAATGCCAAATGTTCCTGATGTATGACAAAGAATGACTATAACTTTCACTGCTTTCAACTCAGACTGACTATCATAGCTGTAGCTGATTATAACATGTAGCCAGGAAAACATTTCATAGGGACTGAAAGCAGCTTTTTCCCAGACCAGTTAGGGTAGTGGATTATGTTTGAGCAATTGTTTGTTTAGGGTGAGAATTGTGTGGAACATTCTTCCAATTTGCATATGGCCTGTCCAAATCCCATAGAAAAAATTTATTCTGTTTTTTTTTTTTTTTGTCCTTCTAAGCTTTAGGGTTTCAGATAGTGCAAGTTTACAGGCAGCTGTGGAGTTCTTTAAAGTTAATGAAAAATTAATTGTAATATAACAATGAACTCAAGTTTTGAATTCTTAATTTCTGGCACATTGATAAATTGTTTTGTGAGATAAGGTGAAAAAACCTAGACAGTATCTGGGAAAGAAGAGGTTAATGAGCTGATTTTGACATTAGCTTAAAGCACCTGTTTGCAATGTTCAAGCATGATCCTGACTTGCCAGATGGAAGAAATGAAAAGGACGGGAAAAGCCTATACTGAAGAGAAGTGAGATAAATCTTGTAGTGATAATGTTAAAGCAAATCATGTTAATGTAAACAGTGTAGGCTTGGTGTTTGATACAGTCTGCTGTTAGGAAAAGACTTATTTTTCCTTTTGAACCTTTTGTCATGCAACTTACATGTGCTACATACAGTGTGGCAGAGCAGGTATGTTATAAGCTTTCCAAATTGATTTGGCTGTAAGAAAAAGTGTGTTCTATTGCACATCTGCTGTTTTGTTTGGAGTGAGAATAGCATGAGTTTCTTGTGAGAGCTGGGATCCTGTTCCTTTTAAATTTGCTAGGGGTGAAAATTAAAGGTGGTTTCACACCTCACATACAAAGTAAGGCTTTCCTGAATGTCACTGGGGTGGAGAAAGGGAGAATCTCTTTAGCACTTAGCCCTAAGATTATCTAAGGCAACACTTAACCAAAATCATTCTGCCTCTTCCTTGCTTATTTGGGCCAATGCACTAGGAAGAAGATGGCTGTATCCTGCGCTGCTTTGGTGTCTTCTCTCTCAGCTTCTAGTTGTTGTCCTGTTTCTTTTGCAGGCATATGCTACAATCTTATCCAGAAAAAAACCCTTTTGTCTCTGTAGCATAAATTCCTGAGTACCTTTATATGTCCCCGTTCTTGGCCAGGAGCTTCTTTTTTTTGGCTCCCTGGCTCCATAATAAAATTATAAGGCTTTCTGGAATTCATTGTATTTCTACTCTTTGGATTTCAGTACATTTCAACCTGGGGCAAATAATGATTGATCTTTGTTCATTTCAGCAGAGAGAATGGTAACATCTAACATTCCTTTCTCGGACTTTCAAGTTAATATTTTTCTTCCTACAGAAGAAGCTAACTAACTAATATTTGAACCTCAAGCTACACTTTAACAAGCTGGTATAAACAGCATTGTTTCAGAACATTCTCTTTGGAAAGCAAAGTTCACAGGAGGAAGAAAACTAGATAGTTAAACTATGAGTTTGGTTAAACCATTGGAAAACCAATGTAAGCAAGCGTGATATTTAGAATCAGTGAACTCATGTCAGACTTACTCTGATCTAAGCATTATTAGAAGCAATCTTATTTCAGTCTGAGATCTAGGATTCCAGCTGGTGTAGAAGACTTCAGCCTGATTGGTTTAGCAAAATTTTAAATAAATAAAACTGGTCTTACAAGGAGTTCCATTAGGCAACATTTTCTTATCCATCTAGCTTTATCATATTTTTTGGATCCTTAAGTTACATAAATATTTACGTATATGAATAACTTCACCTGTGTAGATCTTGCACAATTTTCTAATATCCTGTGTTACTGAGCCTGAAATAAGTCCTGTGAAAAAGCTTCTACACAATTATTTCAGACTTGTGAATGCTAAAGCTATGCAGAGGACCTGGACTTCTTAGTTTTCTTTTGATGGAAAAAATATTAATATATTAACTCACTTGTCTTTTACCTTGTTAGTTCAATTCATTTTACATATTAGATAAATAAAGGTTAAGTTCTGGATCTATTTCTTTATGTAAGAGAAATGCTGGTTTGTTTTTTTTCTTCACTTTTCCAATACTAATAAAAGCCTCCAGTGCTATTTAGGTGCTATTCAGGAGAAGATAATCTCTTCCGACGCATCTTGCAAGTAGGCTTAACACTGATAAGAATGTCAACCATATTAAAACTAGAGTATGCAAGGCAAGGTGGCTCACTTCAAGAAATATTTTTATAAATTCAATTACTTAACAATATCATATGGAAAAATAAAAAACTCTCATGATTATCAAATCTATGCTACTAAAGATCCTAGTGTCAGACAAAAATATAGCTGGCTGTATTAATAAAGTTAAGACATCATGTATGTAAGTCGTGCATTGGTATAGTTGTGTTTTGTATGAAATGCTTTATGGTCCTCTAAATAACGCCAGTACACAGAAGTCTGTCCTTGAAAGAAAACAGAAGTCTTAGGCTGTCAAGATTTCCAAGCATGAAGAATCTTGGCCACATCACATCATTAATGCAGTGGTTTCATTTATTATGCTAAAGCTCACTTCTTTTTATGTTCAATAAGTTGCTTCTCTGATTTTTGTATGAGATAAATCTCACGCGAATCACTTTCTTTCTGTAGATATGAAGCCATTCAAAAATTTTAAATAAAGTATTTTTATTTTCTAATTAAACATAAGATTTAAGGCATATTAAGCAGAGAAATTGCATTATGCAAAAAACTGAAGTGAGCTGCATATTGCTGTGACTGACTAATATATTGTAGGTATCATAATCATATTGGCCCTTGATAAGCAGTTCATGAGCAGCAGCAAGAAGAGAGCAAGGAGGAAGAGGAAATTAATAGAAAAGGGGGCATTCAAATATTTATACTGAAGCTCAGCAAGGAGACTAGAAAGAAATCCAAGATACAAAAGTAAGCAGGTGAGGTGGAGAGAAGGTTGTAGCAACTGTTATTAGGCATATATGCTGTCACTTTCCAGCAATTTCCAGTCATATTCAGAGTTATCCTAAATCTGGTGTGAGTATTCTTTTAAGATAATTCTAAGACAGGTGTGATATGTAGTAAAAACAATTAATGTATTTCCCTCTCTTGTGCTGTTTATCCTCTTACAAACTTTTCTCAGATGCACTTTCTCTTTCAGCTGTTCCTTGTTTTTTCCCTATCTTCAACATTACTATGCCTTTAATAAAACCCAAGTGATACAAGTGTAGTAGGAACTGGAATCTCTTCGAGATCTCTATTTTAGTGCTAATAAATAGTGGCCTACTGCTAATAAGTAGTGGCCTTCTACGATGGAGTGACTGCATCAGTGGAAAAGGGAAGAACTACAATGCAATCTACCTAGAATTCTGTAAAGTCTTTGATACAGTCCCCCACAACATTTTGACCACTAAATTGGAGAGTTATGGGCTTTACAGATGGACTGTTAGATGGATAAGGAATTGACTGGATGGCCACATCCAAAGAGTTACATTCAATGGCTCAATGTCCAAGTGGAAACCAGTAACAAGTGGTGTCCCTCAAGGATCCATATTGGGACCAATACTATTTAATATCTTCGTCACTGATATAGATGGTGGGATTGAGAGCTCCTTCAGCAAGTCTGCAGAAGACATCAAGCTGAGTGGTGTAACTGATTTGCTAGAAGGAAGGGATGCCATTCAGAGGAACCTTGACAGGCTTGAGGTGTGTGCCCATGTGAATCTCATGAAGTTCAGCAAGGCCAAGTGCAAGGTCCTGCACCTGGGTCAGGGAAATCCCCAGTATCAGTTGAGGAATGAAGGGATTGGGAGCAGACCTGCAGAGAAGAACTTGGGGATAGTGGTGGATGAAAAACTGAACATGAGCCAGCAATATGTGCTTGCAGCCCAGTCATATCCTGGGCTGTATAAAAAGAAGCGTGGCCAGCAGGTCGAGGGAGGTGATTCTGCCCCTCTACTCTGCTCTGGTGAGACCCCACCTGGAGTATTGCATCCAGCTTTGGGGTTCCCAGCACAAGAAAGGCATGGACCTATTAAGCACCTCTTCTAGGAAGAAAGGTTGAGAGAGTTGTTCAACCTGCAGAAGAGAAGGCTCAAGGGAGACTTTATTGTGGCCTTTCAATAAATAAAGAAGGCTTATAAGAAAGATGGAGAGAGACTTTTTTCCAGGTCCTGTAGTGACAGCACAAGGGGTAATGGTTTTAAACTGAAAGAGAGTAGGTTAAGATGGATATAAGGAAGAAATTTTTTGTGACGAAAGTGGAGACACTGGAACAGGTTGCCTGGAGAAGTCGTAGGTGCCCCATTCCTGGCAGTGTTCAAGGTCAGATTGGATGGGGCTTTAAGCAGCCTGGTCTAGTGGAAGATGTCCCTGCCCATGGCAGGGGGGTTGGAACTAGACGATCTTTAAATGGCCCTTCCAACCCAAACCATTCTATGATTCTGTGAATGTGTTGTGTTTCATGAATTGTTCAGGGTTGCTTTTTCACTCTGAAAATCAAGAATCCATTAGCAGAAGCAGCTATGCAAAGCAAAGGTGCCACATTTTTATCTTGGTGTTTTTTTACTTGCTGCAAGTATACAGTATACATCATCAGATCAAGCAAGATTGCAGGCATAGATTTTTTTTTAAGATCATTTAAAATAGACAGTATTCAATAGGACTGATGTAATGTCTTTCTTCAAAAAGGAAAGCTTACGGTTTGTATTCTGACAGTATTTTTTGCCTTCAGGAAGCCAAATAGGGATTGTCAGTTTCTGAGTCTCAGGAATTAAATACTGTTCTTCCTGGATTCCTGTAAACAGCAAAATGCAGAGTAAAACTGCAGCGGCAAGGGCATTAGCTAAACGTGTGCATTCATCCTATTCACACTCCGTAACTTCTTTGTAAATTAGACTAATTTTGATTATCATAGCTTAGAGAATTTTCCTATGTGTAAACAGATTAAAACCATGTTAGAACAGCTGTTAATGCCCAGGCACATGCACGCTAAACTGATTGCTAGTATCAATCCTATAGCTGGCCATTTGTTAGGATCCTTAAGAAAGGAGAAAATTAGAGTAGTTTGTTTGGAAGAATGGCTTATACAAAGCAATGTGTTTCTTCAAGGGTTCACTTTAAATAGGTTTTCACCTTCTGAGCATTGAAACAAACAAAAGGAAGCCTAATGCACTTTTTTTGTTCTTCCGAAGTTTCAAGACCTCTTTATCCTTGTTTTTAGAAAACTTAAAGGAAGAGTATGGTGTTAAGAAGCATATACACTAGAAGTTTCAACTCATTTGCTGTTGCTACTATTAAGTTTTTGTAAGTTTTAAAGCTTCTAGGGCATTTGCACTAGTGAGAGAAACGGATGCCAGAATACAGTAAGCATGAAGATATTCAACAAGACTAATTTTAGCCTAGGGAAGCATATCCCTTGGCTACCTTTGCAGTCAAATATACTTTCTTCTTTGTTGACTTGCTCAGTGGAAGAGTGATTGTTCTCTCTATGGCTTCCCTTCTGTCCCTGAAGATGAAATGGTTGAAGAGGTGATCCCAACTTCCCTCACCACTGCTTAACCCTACAGCACTCACCCAGCTGCTTTTTAGGGCTATGATCTTACTGTTTCTTCTACAGTCTTTAATCCTACTGTCACGGTTTAAAGCTGGGCTGGCGATTAAACCTGCGGCAGATGCCCTCTGTTATCCACCCCCCTCCCCCCCAGAGGGAAAGGGAAAGGGAAAAGGGAGAGAGACTTCTGGGTTGGAAAATTAAAACAGTTTTAATAAACTATAATAATGAAAAAAAAAGTATAATAATAATAATAGAAATAATCAAATATATACAAATATATATACAAAACCAAGATTGAGCTCCCCTGAAGTCAGCCACGTCACCACCGGCACTGCAGGGCAGGCTCCGGGAAGGCCCAGGCTGGGCCTAGCGACGGTCGAGAGCTGGATTCAGGAACGCACGGATCGGGATCGGGGGCAGCAGGAAAACAGACGGAGTCCTCCCTGGACACCGGCCATAGCAGAAAGAGCGCGAGACCCTCGTGATCCCCCCCCTTTATACCGAGAATGACGTGTATGGGATGGAATACCCTCGTTGGTCAATTTTGGGTCACCTGCCCTGTCCGCTCCCCTCTGCAGCTGCGACCCCCCTTCGGCTCTTCACTCGTAAGCAATGAGGAATTCAGCAGTGACCTTGGTTTCTCTCAAGAATAAGTACAGCAAGAGCCTTTCTGCACAACATCCCTACCGGTGCCTCAGTGATAACTACAAACTTCGAGCGTTATCAGTCCTGGAAGCAGACACTGTCTGCAAAAACATGCAGTTAGTTAGAGGAGACTTAGCTGAAAGTAAAAATCACTGAAAGGAAAATCGGCCTGGTTTAGGCCAAACCAGGACATTCCACCCCTTATTCCATACCATTCACGTCATACTCAGATCACCACTAACTTTTCATTTTAAAATATATACAGATAACATTAGTTTATGACTCATCTCTATACAAAAAAAAAAAAAAAAAAAAAAAAAAAAAGTTCATCAATTTCATTTAGTTCAGGATTGTGGGTTTCCATCTGGCTAGGAGTCTCCCAGGGTAGGAGAGATGGTATGAGCTTTGTCACAGTTCGTGCCCACGGGTTGCAGGTTAAAGATGTCAGTCTCGAGGAGGTTACTGGACGCCACTTGCAGCTAGCTCCGGTCTCATCACCACTGCTTCAACCTGAAAGACACCTATGAACACTGTTAGTATTATGCAGCAATTAACATCATGCAGTTCAGAATTAAGTATTCTCACCCAAGATCAGATCACCTTCAGGGACACATCGGACTCCACCATCCTGCAGCATCACCCACCAAGTACATCCAGGTCCTTGAGCAAAAGCAATCCCATGAATGGGTTTACCTTTGCCCCTAGCAGGAAGAACCCAGACAGTTTTTCCCAACAGATTCCTTTCATGCACCACCGGGACTTTATCCCCTTCTATTGTATGTAAAAGGTCTGACTGAGCAGGGCCAGCTCGGTTGATAGATCCTCTGGTGTTAACTAGCCAGGTAGCTTGTGCCAAATGCTTATCCCAGTTTTTAAAGGTTCCACCCCCCATTGCTTTTAGGGTAGTTTTTAACAGCCCATTATACCGTTCAACTTTCCCAGAGGCTGGTGCATGATAGGGGATGTGATATACCCATTCGATGCCATGCTCTTTGGCCCAGTTATCTATGAGACTGTTTTTGAAATGAGTACCGTTATCCGACTCAATTCTCTCTGGTGTGCCATGTCGCCACAAGATTTGCTTTTCAAGGCCCAGAATAGTGTTCCGGGCAGTGGCATGGGGCACAGAGTATGTTTCCAGCCATCCGGTGGTCGCCTCCACCATGGTAAGTACATAACGTTTACCCTGGCGGGTCTGAGGGAGTGTGATGTAGTCAATTTGCCAGGCCTCCCCATATTTATATTTCAACCACCGCCCCCCATACCACAAAGGTTTTAACCGTTTGGCTTGCTTAATTGCGGCGCATGTTTCACAATCATGGATAACCTGTGCAATAGAGTCCATGGTTAAGTCCACCCCTCGGTCACGAGCCCATCTGTATGTTGCATCTCTCCCTTGATGACCTGAAGTGTCATGAGCCCACCGAGCTAAAAATAGTTCACCTTTATGTTCCCAGTCCAAATCTATTTGGAACACTTTAGCAGCCTGATCTGCTTGTTGGTTGTTTCGATGTTCCTCAGTTGCCCGACTTTTAGGTACGTGAGCATCTACATGACGTACCTTCACGACTAGTTTCTCTAGCCGAGCAGCAATATCTTGCCACAGTTCAACAGCCCAAATAGGTTTACCTTTACGCTGCCAGTTGCTTCGCTTCCACTGCTTTAACCACCCCCACAAGGCATTTGCCACCATCCATGAGTCAGTATAAAGATACAGCCTTGGCCACTTTTCTCATTCAGCAATGTCTAGAGCCAGCTGGATGGCTTTTACCTCTGCAAATTGACTTGATTCACCTTGTCCTTCTGTGGCTTCTGTGACTCGTCGTATAGGACTCCATACAGCAGCTTTCCACTTCCGATGCTTTCCTACAAGACGGCAGGATCCATCAGTGAACAGGGCATACTGCTTCTCATCCTCTGGTAGTTCATTATACGGTGGGGCTTCTTCAGCACGTGTCACCTCCTTTTCTGGTGGCATTCCGAAGTCTTTGCCTTCTGGCCAGTCCATGATCATTTCTAAGATTCCTGGGCGATTAGGGTTTCCTATTCGAGCCCTCTGTGTAATTAATGCAATCCATTTACTCCATGTAGCATCAGTTGCATGATGAGTAGTAGGAACCTTACCCTTGAACATCCAGCCTAGTACTGGTAATCGGGGTGCCAGGAGAAGCTGTGCTTCAGTACCGATTACCTCTGAGGCAGCTCTAACTCCTTCATATGCTGCCAGTATCTCTTTTTCAGTTGGGGTGTAATTGGCCTCAGAGCCCTTGTATCCTCGACTCCAAAATCCTAGGGGTCGACCTCGAGTCTCCCCTGGCACTTTCTGCCAGAGGCTCCAGGTAGGACCATTGTCCCCAGCTGAGGTGTAGAGCACATTTTTAACATCTTGTCCCGTGCGGACTGGTCCAAGGGCTACTGCATGCACAATTTCTTGTTTAATCTGTTCAAAAGCCTGTTGTTGTTCAGGGCCCCACTGAAAATCATTTTTCTTTCTGGTCACTTGATAAAGAGGGCGTACAATCTGGCTGTAATCTGGAATATGCATTCTCCAGAAACCCACAACGCCTAAGAAGGCTTGTGTTTCCTTTTTTTTAGTTGGTGGGGACATAGCTGTTATTTTGTTGATCACCTCTATTGGGATCTGGCGACGCCCATCTTGCCATTTAATCCCTAAAAACTGGATCTCCCGGGCAGGTCCCTTGACCTTGCCTCTTTTTATGGCAAAACCAGCTTGCAGAAGAATTTGAATTATTTTCTCCCCTTTGTCAAAAACTTCTGCTGCTGTATCACCCCATACAATGATGTCATCAATATATTGCAAATGTTCTGGAGCTCCACCCTCTTCTAGTGCAGTCTGGATCAGTCCGTGGCAAATAGTAGGACTGTGTTTCCACCCCTGGGGCAGTCGATTCCAGGTGTACTGGATACCTCTCCAGGTAAAAGCAAACTGTGGCCTGCACTTTGGTGCCAAGGGAATAGAGAAAAATGCATTAGCAATGTCTATAGTGGCGTACCACTTGGCTGCCTTTGACTCCAGTTCGTATTGAAGTTCTAGCATGTCTGGCACGGCAGCACTCAACGGTGGCGTAACTTCATTTAGGCCACGATAGTCCACAGTTAATCTCCATTCTCCATTAGACTTTTGCACTGGCCATATAGGACTATTAAAGGGTGAGCGAGTCTTGCTAATCACTCCTTGATTTTCTAATTGTCTAATCAGTTTATGAATGGGGATCAGGGAGTCTCGATTGGTGCGATATTGTCGTCGGTACACCGTGGCAGTAGCAATTGGCACCTGTTGTTCTTCAACTTTCAGCAACCCCACAACAGAAGGATCCTCTGAGAGGCCAGGCAAGGTAGACAGCTGTTTAATGTCCTCAGTCTCTACAGCTGCTACACCAAAGGCCCATCTATATCCTTTTGGGTCCTTAAAATACCCTTTCTTAAGGTAGTCTATGCCAAGGATGCACGGAGCATCTGGACCAGTCACAATGGGGTGCTTTTTCCATTCATTTTCAGTTAGGCTCACTTCGGCCTCCAATACAGATAACTCTTGAGATCCCCCTGTTATTCCCGAGATACTGACAGATTCTGTCCCTTTATGATTCGATGGCATGAGGGTGCACTGTGCACCAGTGTCTACCAGGGCTCGATACTTTTGTGGTTCTAATGTGCCAGGCCATCGAATCCACACAGTCCAATAAATCCGGTTATCCCTCTCCTCCTCCTGGCTAGAGGAAGGGCCCCTCTAATTAAAGATTGGATTCGTGCTGCTCACGGGGATTGGACCTTCATTTCCCCTATTCACTCTTGGAAAAAAAGGATTTGAGGCCCATCTACCGTGACTGGAGTCCTGCTCATTGGTAACTGGAGCAGCCATCCTCCTAGAAAAATTCTCTCTGGTATTTCTGTTAGCTTGCAACACACGTACTCGTGCCTGTAGGGTACTGGTAGGTTGTCCATGCCATCTGTTCATGTCCTCCCCATAATCACGCAGGGTAAACCACAGGATACCTCGTGACGTGTTCCGTTTCCTTTGAGCCGGTCCAGTAGGAGGGCGTTGCCTCCTAAAGGCTGCAACGCGGGCCTGTGTAGGTAGAGAGTCAAGTTTATTCTCTATCCTGGACAGTTTGTCTGACAGTTGTTTAAATGAGTCTTTGTTTTCCTTAGTCAGTTTTTCCACAGCCGAGACACGGGCCTGCAGTGGGGAAGAAATACTATCTTCATACTGTCGCATATAGTTAGCCATTTCGCCCACACTAGGTCGTGCCATAGCATCTTCTCCCCAGACTAATATTGACAATGTATGGGCATGTGTTGGTGGAGCACTCTTCACAACCTTCCGGAACATGGATCGGTTGCATTCCACTTCATCAGGATTTACAGGATCTACAATGTCCTGAGGGTGTTTATAAATGATCTCTTGCACAGCTAGTTCTCTAAGGTAGTTAATACCTTTTCCTATAGTGGTCCATCTGCTTAGGTGACTCATAACATCATCTTTATAGGGATACCTGCTCTTTACAGCTGACAAGAGTCGCCTCCAGAGACTGATACTGTTCGACCTTCTTGGAAGCATCTTATCAATACCACCATCTCTGGACAGGGATCCCAACTGTCTGGCTTCTCTACCATCCAATTCTATGCTATCTGCCCCATTATCCCAGCATCGGAGCAACCAGGTAATAATTGGCTCACCGTCATAACGACTAAAATCTTTTCTTATATTTCGCAGTTCTTTCAGGGATAAGGAGTGGTAGGTTATCTCTACATCAGAGTCCGAGTCCTCCTGTGATTGTTCTGCTTTAGAAGGACCTTTCTTGTCCTTCTTGTGTAATGGGCCTTCTTTAAAAAGACGATCAAGGAAACCCCCCTCTGTGTCAGGCCCTGACTCTGACTGAGAAGGGCCCTCACCTGGGTCCCGTGCTGGCTCTGCCTTAGAAGCCTCTGAGTCATCATCCTTCACTTTACTAGCTGATTTCTTTCGGTGTTTTCTCCTGGTTACAGGGGCAGCATGATACCTCCCGCTGTTGCTGCACTGACATCTAATCACATAGCACACCAGTAACGCATTCAGGACACACGAAAATAACGACATGCCCTGTTCGAATTTTGAAGGAATCAGCTTGGCAAAAAAGGAGCAGATACTATCAAAATCAGTTAAAAGACGCCCGGTGTGCGCAGCTACGGATTCGCGATTAAAGCTGCCCATCATTGTATCATAGAGATAAGAGATCGGAATAATAACTGCCCGGTTTATCATGACATAAATCAGTATCAAAACCCATACCAAAAAGACACATTTCGACCAGCACGCCCTGTTAAACCACATGAAAGCACTAACACACAGCGCATACGGCAAGTAAGGTATCATTACACATAACTCTAAAACAAGCTTTATAAAGAAAAGAGGTAACACAAGGCTCACAAATAACATTATCATCTTAGCTATCTGTTTTAATTTGCAACCCCTCGTAAATCTCAAAGGAAGAAATCTGATACTCTCTTGGCTGAGCTCTCCGAGTCCCCTCCCACTGGAGCCGGGATTCGACTTATCAGAGCAACCTGTCGGAGCTTCTCTCGAGCCCCACGTTGGGCGCCAATAAATCTGTCACGGTTTAAAGCTGGGCTGGCGATTAAACCTGCGGCAGATGCCCTCTGTTATCCACCCCCCTCCCCCACAGAGGGAAAGGGAAAGGGAAAAGGGAGAGAGACTTCTGGGTTGGAAAATTAAAACAGTTTTAATAAACTATAATAATGAAAAAAAAAGTATAATAATAATAATAGAAATAATCAAATATATACAAATATATATACAAAACCAAGATTGAGCTCCCCTGAAGTCAGCCACGTCACCACCAGCACTGCAGGGCAGGCTCCGGGAAGGCCCAGGCTGGGCCTAGCGACGGTCGAGAGCTGGATTCAGGAACGCACGGATCGGGATCGGGGGCAGCAGGAAAACAGACGGAGTCCTCCCTGGACACCGGCCATAGCAGAAAGAGCGCGAGACCCTCGTGATCCCCCCCCTTTATACCGAGAATGACGTGTATGGGATGGAATACCCTCGTTGGTCAATTTTGGGTCACCTGCCCTATCCGCTCCCCTCTGCAGCTGCGACCCCTCTTTGGCTCTTCACTCGTAAGCAATGAGGAATTCAGCAGTGACCTTGGTTTCTCTCAAGAATAAGTACAGCAAGAGCCTTTCTGCACAACATCCCTACCGGTGCCTCAGTGATAACTACAAACTTCGAGCGTTATCAGTCCTGGAAGCAGACACTGTCTGCAAAAACATGCAGTTAGTTAGAGGAGACTTAGCTGAAAGTAAAAATCACTGAAAGGAAAATCGGCCTGGTTTAGGCCAAACCAGGACACCTACCATGCCCTTTTCTACCTCTGTTTCTTTGGACTTAGTCGTTTCTTTTTCAGGTATCCAGAAAAATACAGATCCTTTCCAAGTGTTATCAGTTATGTCAGACTCTAAAGAAACTCAACCGTGTGTCACAGCTCCAGCACAATACGCATACATCTCCTATGGGTCATGCTTCAGTTATTATGGCTACCAGCTAGTGTAGAGTCTACCGTGAACTCTCATGCTGAGGATATAATATTTGGGAATTATTCTTTCTGCCATAATCTGTCAGTCCTTGCATCAGATCATCTAGGAAACAAAAGACTGGAAATGGGAAAACTTGACTTCGCTAGGAAATGACCTCGACAGTTGCAATGTTTGTATATAACTGCAATATATAACGTATGTCCTCCAGCAGAAAAGCAAACATCCTCTCTGCTGAAGTGGCATTCCTGTTTGATTTTTTTTTTTTTTTAACATGAACTCCAACAGGACAGATCTCCACACAAAAAAATAATAGGAACAATATGGTCAGAAAATTTGTAATACGACCATATGTCTGTTCATTGTTTTTCAGTTTAGAAGAGATAGAGTGTAGTCTGTCTAATGTGACCCAAGGTTACAATTACCACAGAGCGAGTGACGGAAAAGATGGTGTGAATGAAACTTTGCAATTTAGCCTTATGTTCACAAAAATCTTTGGAATTCTAAAAGCCTTTGTTTTGGTTCATCTGAGAAAGTAAAAAAAACACCTCATACATGAATTAATACCATTCTTAAAGGCATGCCAACTGCTCTCCAAACACCTTTACTGTCCTGGTTTGGCCTAAACCAGGCCAATTTTCCTTTCAGTGATTTTTACTTTCAGCTAAGTCTCTTCTAAGTAACTGCACTTTCTGAAACTAACTGCATGTTTTGCAGACAGTGTCCGCTTCTAGGACTGATAACGCTCAAAGTTTACAGTTATCACTGAGGCACTGTTAGGGATGTTATGCAGAAAGGTGCTTGCTGTACTTATTCTTAGAGAAACCAAGGTCACTGCTAAATTCCTCACTGATTACGAGTGAAGAGCCGCAGGAGAGTTGCACCTGCAGGGAGGAGCGGATAGGTCAGGTGACCCAAAATTGACCACTGAGGTATTCCATCCCATACACGTCATTCTCAGTATAAAGTGGGGGGATCATGAGGGTCTCGCCCCTTCTTCCTCCTTCTGCTATGGCCGGTGTCCGAAGAGGGCTCTGTCCGTGTTCCTGCTGCCCCCGATCCAGATCCATGCATCCCTGAATCCAGTTCCCGTCCATTACTGGGCCCAGCCTGGGCCTTCCCGGAGCCTGCCCTGCAGTGCCGGGGGTGACGTGACCATCATCGTGGGAGCTCGATCTTGGTTTTGTATATATTTGTATATATCTAATTATTTTTATTATTATTATTATACTATTTTTCATTATTATAGTTCATTAAAACGGTTTTAACTTTCCAACCCATACGTCTCTCTCCCTTTTCCCTTTTCCTTCCCCTTGTGTGTGTGTGTGGGGGGTTAACAGAGAGCATCTGCCACCAGTTTAATAGCCAGCCCAGCTTTAAACCTTGACATTTACTTAAAGCAATCCCATGGTCTTTCAAATAATTGTTTGTGAGGGGAGAGGAAGAACAAGCCAGAAACAGATACACAATAAACATGTACCCTAACAAGTTTTATTTCTCTTTTAATATTTGCATGGTGTAAATTGGGTTTTATCTTAAAAATAAAATGCACAAACACATGGAAAAATAAAACAAAAAAAACAACAAAACCTACAAGCATTAAATTACTTTTACTCAGTAATATATGCTTCTTATGGTACAGACCTCTTTATTTTGGTTCAGTGTGCTTATTCTTTTCACTCTGTTTGAGGTGTCCCTCTTACAGAGTCAGAGCAACTATAGACCTTTACTGATCGTGGTACAGGATGTGATATGAATTTAAAGCTGTGTCTGAATAATTTATTGATGGCAATAACCTTTTCATTCGGGACATCTTAGGAATGTTTTTCTGAATAATTCCAAGAAAAGTTTATTCAAGATAACACCCAGTTGAAATAATTCAGCTATGGATATACCTAGATGTTTTTGAAATTGGTTAAAAACATATCAAAGTACTTTTTTTTTTATTACGTGGAAGATATAAATTTTCATTTCCCTTGACTCTTTCAGTAAAAATTACGTGCTTTAGATGACTATTTCTATGTCTAACAAATTTGAAGGATGATCTCAGCATGCAAAGAAAGAAAGATGAATGTCCTAACTTGCATATATTTATAAGCATACCAGACTGATCTTAGATATTTTCTTCTCTTAGAAACTAATAGGCAAGTCTTCAATGACTTTGGCAGGGCTTGATACTATGTTATGGCACTTTTTACTAGGAGCATAACTGTTTTTATTTATTGTGAGCAGTTGATTGATTAAATTTACTTAGTATGTTAATAATGCAAAAAGAGATTTTGCTTGTCTGTTTATTATAAAGTACTACCTCTTCTGACAGGGAATTGCAAAGGAGATATCTGTGAAACATAGTAGAGGCAATATCTCAGTGTGTTTTATTAGGCTGATTAAATGAGGAAAGATTGAACAATTTTTTGGGCAACCTGAATATTTCTTTCAGAAACAACTAACATTGTAGAATCTTTCTTCCCTTTTTGGCTTTGACCTGCCATCTAGTAATTCCCTTGTGACACCCATCACTATTTTTTATTTTTTTTCGGTACTTTCTCAAGGTTATTTCCATTGCACACCTGCCATAAGTGTGTATAACAGTAGAATTGCACTATTGACACCTAACAGTCTTCTGTATGTATGTACTCTAGCAGGAGCCAAGAATTTTTGCATGGTTTATAGATGCTCACAGACAAGACCAATACTTTTATGTAGCTGCTTAAATGAGAGATTAATACTGTTAATCCTGAATTCTTAAGAACCCTGTTAAGGCTGTTTTTGAAAGATTTCAGTCAACTATTTAAAATCATTATGAGAACTTGACTCTTTAGATAGTAGTTTTGTTTCCTCTGGAGAAACCAAACTTGACCTTTTTAGTTACATTGTATTTGTGGCTTCTTTCTATGATACAGATTTTACATTTTCACTGTGGTGTCTTTTTTTAAAAACAGTTCATGCAAGAATCTCATCAAAAGTTTATTGAACTTTATCCTAAAGTGTTCTACCAGGAAAAGAGTGTATTGCCAAGAATTCCTGAAGCACATCTCAAAAAGCAATAAAAATCCTTTTGATTTTTTATTTTTTTTTTTGAGTGGAATGAAGTTTCTTTTGCTGTTCTTGAGAGAGATTAATAAAAAAGAGCACAATATATTATCAGGTCAAGCTTTACAACTGCATACAGTGGAGCAGCTGGAGGAGACAAAGATTAGTAGCTAGTGGTAAATTCATTTTCTGCATGAGCAGGAACATATGTTCATTGCTGAAAAGTTCATTTGTCCAACTTTTCAAAAAATCTGAGTTATACATACCCACTTCTCAGCATGAAGCTGAGTTTGTGTGTTGGAAGGGGAAGATTAAAAATGTGGCTGCTTTTATTTATTTAATTTGTTTGCAAAAATGTGAGCTCTATAGAAAGTACACTGCTGATAAGAAAGTACATATATGCATGCATGTATGCAAGTCTAGTTACATCATACTTTGCAACTATGTTGTAAGCTCCTGACCATGAGCCAGCTTGATTATGAGATCACAGTTACTTTCTGCAGTGGGATAAGATTGGCAGACTGTCAGGTGCCCACCAAGCTTCTCTATCACTCCCCATCCTCAGTGGGACAAGGGGTAAAGACAATTTAATAGAAAAAAAAGCAAATGTTGTGTGCAGAAGCAAAGTTTTCCTGACACAACAGGTGAGTGAGCCAACTAGGGAAGGTGCACCACTGGACCTGTTGATTGTGAACAGAGAAGGACTTGTTGCTGATGTGATGGTTGGAGGCTGCCTTGGGCATAGCAAGCATGAAATGATAGATTTTATAATTCTCAGAGAAATAAGGAGAAGGGTTAGCAGAACTGCTACCTTGGATTTCTGGAGAGCAGACTTTGGCCTGTTTAGGAGTCTGGTTGACAAAGTCACTTGGGAGGCAGTCCTGATAGGCAAAGGAGCCCAGGAAGGCTGGCACTCTTCAAGAAGGAAGGTGCAGAAGCAGGTCATCCCCATGTGCCGAAAGATGAGCCAGCGGGGAAGAAGACTGACCTGGCTGAACAGAGAGCTTTGGCTGGAACTCAGGCATAAAAAAAGAGAGTTTATGACATTTAGCAGAAGGGGCAGGCAACTCAGAAGGACTACAAGGATGTCATGAGATTATGCAGTGGATGCCCCCTCCCTGGAAGTGTTAAAGGCCAAGTCGGATGGGGCTTTGAGCAACCTGGATAAGCAGAAAGTGTCCCTGCCAATGGCAGGGGTGTTGGAACTAGATGATCTTTAAGCTCCCTTCCAACCAAACCTTTCTATGACTCTCTGAAAATGAGAAGGGTCAAAGCCCGACAAGAACTTAATCTGGCTACTGCCATAAAAGACAAAAAAAATGTTTCTATAAATACATTAGACACAAAAGGAGGGCTAAGGAGAATCTCCATCATTTATTGGATGTGGGGGGAAATATAGTGACAAACGCTAAGGAAAAGCCTGAGGTTCTTAATGCCACCTTTGCCTCAGTCTTTAGTAGTAAGACGAGTTGTGTTCTGGGTACCCAGCTTTATGAGCTGGACAACAGGGAAGGGGAGCAGAATGATGCCCCCATAATCCAATGGGAAATGGTTAGTGACCTGCTACACCACTTAGACATATATAAGTCTATGGGGCCAGATGGGACCCACCCAAGGGTACTGAGGGAGCTGGTAGAAGTGCTCACCAAGCCACTTTCAATCATTTATCAGCAGTCATGGATAACTGGAGAGGTCCCAGTTAACTGAAATTTAGCAAGTGTGATATCCATCTACAAGAAAGGCCAGAAGGAGGATCTGGGGAACTACAGGTCTGTCAGACTGACCTTGGTGCCAGGGAAGGTTATGGAGCAGATCATCTTGAGTGCCATCACATGGCACATACAGGACAACCAGGTGATAAGGCCCAGTAAGCATGGGTTTACGAAAGGCAGCTCCTGCTTGTCTAACCTGATCTCCTTCTATGACAAGATGACCCGCTTACTGGATGAGGGAAAGGCTGTGCATGTGTCCTGGTTTCGTTGGGGTTTTGCTTCATTTTGTGGCCAGCCATGGTGATCAGGGCCATTAGCAGTTAAATGCAGGGCAGCTGACCCAGGCTGGCCCACAGGTGTATTCTATATCATTAACATCAAGCTCACTATAAAAGGGAGGGCTTGCTAGGGAGAGGTGGGGTTGGTCTTGCTCTCCTCTCTTCTGGTCTTTCTTTTTCTCATTGTTAATGACTGGCATTCCTAAAACCTGCTGCAACTTTGTAGCCAAGTATACTTTTTGTATGTTTCTGTGTTATCTGCTGGTACTGATTTCTTTATTTTATTAAATCTGTTCAACTTTAACCCATGAGTCTCCCTCCTTTTCCCAATTTCCTTCCTTGGTTGGGGAAGGGCCATTGGGTGAGAGAAAAACTGCTGTTGTTTAACCCTGGGTGTGGGCTAAACGAAGACAGCATGTTGTCTGCCTAGACTTTAGTAAAGCCTTTGACACCATTTCCCAAAGCATTCTCCTGGAGAAACTGACTGCTCATGGCTTGGATGGGTGTACGCTTTGCTGGGTAAAAAAAACAGCTGGGTGGCTGAGCCCAAAGATTTGAGGTGAATCGGGTTAAATCTAATTGGTGTCCAGTCACAAGTGGTGTTCCCCAGGGCTCAGTATTGGGGCCAGTTCTCTTCAATATCTTTATTGATGATCTGGAGGAGGGGATCCAGTGCACCCTCAGTAAGTTTGCAGATCACAACAACTTGGGCATGAGTGTTGATCTGCTGGATGGTAGGAAGGCTCTGCAGAGGGATGTGGACAGGCTGGATCGATGGGCCAAGGCCAACTGTATGAGGTTCAACAAGGCCAAGTGTCGGGTCCTGCGCTTGGGGCACAACAACCCCATGCAATGCTACAGGCTTGGGGTAGAGTGGCTGGAAAGCTGCCTGGTGGGAAAGGACCTGGAGGTGTTGATCGATTGCCGGCTGAATATGAGCCAGCAGTGTGCCCAGGTGGCCAAGAAGGTCAACAGCATCCTGGCTTGTATCAGTAATAGTGTGGCCAACAAGGCAAGGGAAGTGATTGTCCCCCTGTACTAGGCACTGGTGAGGCTGAACCTTCACTACTGTGTTCAGTTTTGGGACCCTCGCTAAAAGAAAGACATTGAGGTGCTGGAGGGAGTCCAAAGAAGGGCGACAAAGCTGGTGAAAGATCTGGAGAACAAATCTTATGAGGAGCGGATGAGGGAACTGGGGTTGTTTAGCCTGGAAAAGAGGGGGCTGAGGGGAGACTTTATCACTCTCTACAACTACCTGAAAGGAGGTTGTAGCAAGGAGAGTGTAGGTCTCATCTCCCAAGTAACAAGTGGTAGGACAAGAGGAAACAGCTTCAAGTTGCGCCACGGGAGATTTAGATTGGATATTAGGAATAATTTCTTCAACGAAAGGGTTGTCAAGCATTGGAACAGGCTGCTCATGGAAGGGGTTGAGTCACCATCCCTGGAGGTATTTAAAAGACATGTAGATGTAGTGCTTATGGATGTGGTATAGTCGTGGACTTGGGAGGGTTAGGTTAATGGTTGGACTCGATGATCTTAAAGGTCTTTTCCAACCCAAATGATTCTATGAAAGAAAAACAATGAGAAAGGATTTATTCTCTACTTCCCATTAGCAGGTGATATGCAGCCACTTTCTGGGAAGTAAGGTCTCATTTGCTTTGGAAGAAAAACACCTTAATAATGAATTCACGCCCTCCCCCACTGCCCCACCTCCTTTCTCTTAACTTTTATTTCTGAGCATGACATCATAGGGTATGGAATATCACTTTGGCCGGTTTTGGTCAGCTGTTCTGGCTATGTCCCCTCCCAAACTCTCACTCACCCCCACCCTACTGGCCTGTTGGGGTGGGGAAGGGTTGGAGAGACAGCCTTGATGCTGTGGGAGCACTGTTCAGCAGTAGCCAAAACATTGGTGTGTCATCAACACTATTCCAGCTACAAATGCAAAACACAGCACTATGAGGGCTGCTATGAGGACAGTTGACTCCATTCCAGCCAACCCTAATGCACTCCCAAGCAGTCCATTGGCCCATGGGCTGTGTTTAGTCTTGACAGTGGCAGTAGCTGCTTGAAGTACAGTATATCTTGTTTTGGCCACTGTGGTGGTATGCAGAGTGAACATCTTTTACCCCCAAAGTCTGTGGCTTACTGAAATGCATGCCCTTGATGAACATTAGTTTGTGTGTGGAATACTAAATTATGATAACTTATAGGTTTGGTTTGAATTTTTTTTTCCTTTTCTCCTATACAGTACACTATCTAGCATGGCTTGTATGCAAGAATGGTTAATATTTTTCCTTTAGATTAAAGTTGGATTTTTAAAAGAAAAACATTTTGACAAAATTTTTTTCAACCAAGCCATAAAAGTGAATCTGCTTGTATTATTCACATGCAGGAAAAAAAGAATATGGAAGATTGGGAGTGAGTTTTATTTCTAAAATTCAGTAGTGAATTTGGTATTGTTTATTTGCTAATCCTAATGGCAATTATAATTATGTTTTAAACAGAATACTCCTAAAATTAATGGTCTTCCAAGAATGCATGAAATCCATTAATAATATCAGAAAAGAGCAGACTTCCTATACTTTTCAATATATAGTACTCTAGGGATGACTTACAGTCCAAGTTCTTGCACTTAAGGACTAGGAAGGACTTTTAAATTGGTATTAAAATACCAGTGAAGTCAAGATGCCTCAGGAATGTGTTATGCTTAGCACTTAGTAAGCAAGTTTGCCTGTTGTAAAGGTGTGTTGAAGATTATTCTGAAACTATTCTGTAACCATTTAAAATTACTTCTTATTTTTTAATAAATTTTTTAGTAATTGCTAATAGAAAAGGCAGTATGCTTTTGAATAACTAAACTACAGGCAAATGTCTGATTACCTTATGTATAATATCTCTAGAAATGGCAAATTTTGCCAAAATTTTCACTTTTATTTAGGAAATATGGGATATAACATCAAGTGAACTCCTCCTTTTAATTTTGTATTTGAATTAGTCTTGAGACTGCTGTTTAAAAAGCTGCTTTGGTTAATCAATGTCTACAGATGCTGATTATTCTGTCTTAAAAGCTAACCCTGATTTAAAAAAAAAAAAGTACATTTCATAGAACCATTTCCCTTTGGTAACTTGAAATAAGGATGAATTACTTCTACCTGTGCTCACATTTTTTTATAAACTACATCCTCATGTTCTCTCACACAAGCAGTGATCTATAAAACAGAAGTGAAATGAAGGTTATCAGTATTATACGGCTACAGTTTGCGTGGAAAAAAAAACCCCTACATTTTTAGGCCATTGATCAAATTATTCTTTGATTTACAGACTCACAGACTTCCAAGGAGAGCTACAAATCTTGCTTTTACATGTGATTCTCTTACAAGACTTTGAGATGTGTAAAAGCTATGTTGATACATTTGAACTAAGTAATGTAATTTTCCCCCTCACTGTATTGGCTTTCTCTGGTTTTTATTTTATTGTTTTTATAGAGGGTTAATAGCATGGTTTCTCTGTTCCTGTCTCTACCTTACCCTTGTTAATGCTGACAGGGACTGGGATCTAAGCTTGTAGAAAAAGCTCTCCTTTTTTTTCCTTTGGAAATAATTTGTTTTACAGGTATCAGTGGGATTACTGCATGTGTATCTGAAGACAAGATTTGGCCCAGTTGAGCTTGTTTGTATCAGGCGTAGATGAAGAGTACTGTATAGGGAATTGTTCACAGTACTAGGCAAATATTGTAATTGCTAGATTATAGACAAGAGCCCTGCAGCAACAGTGCTGAACAAAGCAATCCTGAGCTTTGCATATTTAGATTCTCCTGCTACTGAATTCAGGCTTTGAGGCGATCTGCAATTGTTTTCTTCTAGGACCGTTGAAGTTAGAATGCAAGATCTTAATTATGTGCAAGCCCCACCCAGCTTAGGATAATTTACCACTGCTTATTTTGGGTGGTTCTCTTTGTTTTATGGAAGCACATCTTCCGGTAAATTTCCTGCCCCAAATATTTCCTCCCACTTTAAAAGTCCTGTCTAACTGTATGAATGTCTTTTGAAAGTACTAATCTATTTTGACTTTGATTCCTAAAACGCATATGCGTGCAGGATGTAGAATCACTGCAGTAAAGGTGTGACCAGTACAGTATCTCACTTGATAAATCATTGGATGATATATGAGAAATCTGTTGGCTTCCACAGATGCAGGTCAAGCCTGGAATCTTAAGAGGAGCGTTCTCTGAAAGCTGCACTCTAAACGTACCAAAAAGCATCTCAAAAGGTCAGAGAGATAGGAAGAAAGCAAGACAGTTTGAATGTCTGTGGCTAATACGACATGGGTGTTTTTTCACACATAATGCAGTTAGTACACTACAACACCCTTGTTAAAGTTCTGTTTTGGCTCTCACGTTAAGAAAAACTCTACAGGACAGGGCAAGATTAATGGAAAACCAGTCAACTAGATCACCCAGTTAAACTGGTAGGGGATGTTATAACACGCTACAGCAGCCTGAGGAACAGGAACAAAAAGTACCAGGGTGCTTAGATGGAGCCAGGAAATGCTGCCAGCAGGAATTTACAAACCCAAATTAAGTGTTAGAATGAAAAGCCACTCTTGATATGCCAAGCAAATAGCTCACCAGAAGTCCTGAAGAGATGCAAGTGCCATCATTTTACACTTTCTAAAAGTTAGGAGGCTTTTATTGTAGCAGGTATTTAGGCATTTAATTCCATGAAAGGCTTCAGGGCTGTGAATCTTAAGACTTGTCCTAAATAAGCACACATCCATCAATCCTTTCTTTCAAGAGACCACAAAGATGAAACAAGAGGGTATCATCTCTTCTGTGCAGCAGTCTTGTGGTTATGGCATTCATCTGGGAAGAGGGAGATCCGAAATAATTTTTCTATCTGCCTCCCATCCTGTAGTTTATGTGATATTTTGGGATTAAGTACTCTTGATCTTGTCTCATTGGAACTCCTGTTTCACAGCATTTAAATCTTTTGGCCAGAGAAAACGGAGTTCTTTAACCCACTTCTGTTCAGTTGACCTTGGGCCAGCAATGGGAGTCCAGTGTCTTTAGAGTTGTTCCATGCTTGTGGGTTTTCTCTCCCTCATCCCCTCCTTTCGTCTGGCCTTTCTAGTTAATCCTAGATTAATGTCTCGGTGTCTCACTGATGGTGCAACATCAGCACAGTTGATAGGTGTGTTTTGCATCTATTGAATGAAGACTTGGAAGGTGGACTCCAGCCAATTGCATGTAGGGTAGGGAATGGGTTGGCAGTCTGCACCATTCGGTGTGGAGCCTTGGCACAGTTATCACTGCTAACATCTTATGGCTTTCCATGCTTGCAGTGTGGAGTGCACACTGGACTGTATAACATGTTTTCCTGACCTCTTAGTGTTCCTTTGCTAGCAATAATTATTTCTTTGGGTTGAGTGATATAGGTTCTTGCACAAATATGCTGTCTTTAGTTGTGGCAAAAGGTTTGTTAGCCTGGGGCTTCTGAAATAGTACTCAAGCATGCAATGAAGATAGACCTGGAACTTCTGTCGTTACAACTTCCACTAAGTGTGAGACACAACCAGCAATGCACCCTAGAGGAATGGCTCAATGGCTTCCTCTCTTGCCTGAAATAAGAAAGAAGCTTTGAATGTTGAGGAGTGGGCATTTGGCCTGTGGTAGTTTTGGTTGACTCCAACTTTAAAAAAAAAAAAAAAAAAAGTGTGAAGATTCTTCTTCCCCCAGGTCTTTTTGTGTTCTGTCAGTTTCACTAGTGTTCCTCATTACATGAATGTATCTTTAAGTCCTATCACAGAAGTGTACCTCTGATGATATTTAAGTAGCCGAAAAGTAGGAGAGAACTTCTTCATTTGTACACTGTATCTAAGGTCCCAATTAAGCTCATGTCTTGTAGCTTGTAGTCAAGTAAAACCCAAGCTTGCCACTATGATTTTTCCAGAAGTTTTTCACAGTTGTGTGGAGCTGACCATTGCAATGTGAAGACTCCAGGGTAGGAATGTAAGTGTAGAGAAGTTGCTTCAAACTTTCCTGTTCTGCCTCCTGCAAGTAAAATTTTAAAATCTGGTATTACTTTGGCAATTTTAATGTGCTAAGATATACTAGCAGATACAGAGAACACAGTAGCATAACTGTTTTCAATTTTTAATCTTGAAGAGCAATCAGGATGTATTATATATTTAGCAGTAATCATCCCAGCTGATATCCTTGAATAACAGAAATGTCTTGGAGGGAGATGGCTATAGGACAGAATTAATTCCTTTATGGAAATTTATTATTTAAAATACAATCTAGTCTAGTGTTTACACTGACAAGACTTTGCATCAGTCATAGACAGTCAATCTCTTTTCTTTCAGGAAGTCATTCAATAAATTACAGCACTCAGGGGACTGTTACTTATTTTTTTACAAGAGAAAATACAGATCAGCAGTGATGATTTTGTCCAAGATTCAGATAGAAGAAATATATATATACATATATTTTGAAGCAGAAGTTTTCATTCTTGCTGAGGCCCTGAAAACTCTTTTTGAAATATATTCTGAATGACCCATTAAATCATTGTTGTATATCCTGTGTAGTGTAGCTTAGAAGTGAACTAAAGATAAATAAGCTAATAAGTTTATGCACATATATTAACGACAGGGTATAAGGAATAAAGATGTTCATACATACTAATGACTTGTTTATTGCTTGATGGACAATCCTGTTAGATTAAGGGGGAGAAAAAAAGTAGTCAATGGTTCCCTTTTCTTCTAGTTTTCTCTGAGGAATATAAATGATCTTAAAGAAAATGCTCAAACATTGCAAAAAAGCCCTAGCCTACTTAAACCAAATTCAAACTTTTACACTTCAGAAAATAAAGATAGCATAAAGACAATGCTTTAATGAAGTTTCTCAGACTGGGGAAGGAAGAGTAGCTTATTGGACATGGAAGTAAGAATGGAGACAACCTGTCATGTACTTTGCAAGAGCTGAAGAGGGGCTTTCACATTACATGGAAAAAGTTTAAACAGTATTTCAGTGAAAAAAATGGGTTTGGATATAGTTTTCTTTTCCCCCCCCCGCATTTAAAAAAAAAAATTCCCCCCAAAGGACACTGCAATTCATTTAAAATAACCAGGATAAGCTAAGAATTAAAGATATAGCAAATTTAATGTACCTGGCAGCCCAAAAAGAATGGATTTTGGAAACTGGCTGTATGACTTTTTCTTAAGTTACTACTTGTATTTTGCCAGTTTTTGAAACTTTTGACCCATTTTCTCATAAAGCAGTGTCAAAAGTACGAGTAAAACTATCTCATGAGCAGTGCATCTTTATAAAGCAGCATTCCCTAGAGTAGGACACTAACAGCTGGTTAATACTCATCATTGTAACTTCTAGGCACTAGTTGAGAGTTATGTAAACAGAATCAAGTTTTATTCAGCTAAAGGTTTTTGCACTGGTTTAAAAATTTGATGTAAGTTTTCTTTGTTAGCTGAAAAATCAGGGTTTGGCAGTGTGTGAGTCTGTGCAGAGCTGTAGAAATTTCTTCCTTTAAATGAGTATCTAAATGGCTAACCGTTTAATCAAAATGAAACACGGGTGGTCAGAAGATCTCCTGGTCTATAATGGTGTTTCCCAAATGTTGGAAAGTTAAGTTAAACTTTCAGAAAAATGTATGTTTTCCATAGGATAAAGTCTGTGCTGTTAGAAGCTTTGTCTTGAGACTTGTTTAAAAATAATGTTTATTACAGAGTAAAGACTGTTTGGGTGGTTATCTTGGGTTGGTTTAAGTGGACTTGGACATAAGTGCAAGCTGAATGGAAATAAGCCATTCTAAATTTAAATGTGAATCTGTATAGGAATTTAAGTTAAACAAGTGCCACTTTCATAAATAGGATTTAGAAACTTCTGTGTCTTCCCCCTTTTGGTTCCCATTCTCTCTGCACATGCAACTGTTTGAGCCATTTTCCTACTGTGATCCCTATCACTACTTTCTTTTTTGTACTTTAAGTGCAGCTGATGCTTGTACTTGTGGGTAAGCTATGATGACACTACAGGATAGGCAGCAAAATCTTTAGATCTATAGATTGAATTGCAGATCTCTAATCGTATTGATACTGCTCTATTCCTCAAGTACACAGCGTCACACTTGCTGCAATCATGTAGGCAGGATGCTGGTGTTGGAAGGACATACAGTTAAATAGAGGCCCATAAATTAAATGCTTATTCTTTCTGACAGCATTTGGAGAATTATCCTCATCTCATGCACAAGTGTCACAGCTTGCTCTTCTTCCAAGTGAATCTTGTCTTAGCAGAGGTGTTAATGTGATGATGTTATGCAAACCTAATACATTCGCTGCCCATTTCCACAGCCATGTGTGGATGCATTAGGGAGTGCACGTATTTCCCAGTACACACCATTTATGCTGTGGTATACGTAAAAGGAGGCTCTTTATTCACTGCCCATTATGGACCCCAGTCAGATATAAGTGATCCTTTGGGCTTAGCTTGAGACAATATCTACCCCTGAAGTTGTAGAGTATAAAGCTACAAAACAGAGCTGCTCTACTCAGCAGATTCTGGATTTTACATGTGCAGAAAACACTCATGACTTTAATTGTGTAGTTAAATTTCACAGAAAGAGACCTTCACAGGAGTGAGAAACATTTCTGACACCCAGACTCTCACTGCTGCTAGCAGCTTTTTTTGTTTGCCTATTAGTGATGGTTTCCAAATGTTGATGCTTGTATTCACTGATTTATCCCTGTTTACTTGCTTTGCCACCTTTCTCATCTTTCACATATCAAATATTTCACTTTCTAATGAAAAGGACATGAAACAATTACAATACAGAAGTAAGATTATTGCTAGGCTATTTGTTTTATTTGTTTATTTTGTGAATGGCATGTATGGTTACCGTGTAGAGGTTTACTATTGATTCTCTGGCTCCCTCTTTGTTATTCTTTCTTCTCTTATTTTTTCCTGCTACTAGTAGCCATACGTCTTTCAGTTTTCTCAGTTTTATGATTTTCTGCCCATGCCACTTGGAGCAAACTGCTGTGACAAGAAAGGAGTTGCGATACGCTTTTGCATGCTCAGGAGTTGCCAGCCCACTGTTTTGACAGACAAAATAACCATATCCTAAGGAACTTCTCTTCACTATCTGTGCAACCCTAGTTTCAACCATTTGCTGTTGACTCCAGCATCACAACTTCCAAGACACACTGTGACTGACTGTCATGCTTAACCTGAAGTGTTTTGGAAGGGGAATTGCAAATCATGCTCCACAAACCTAACCACAGTCAGACGGAGGAATATATACAAGGCCATTTTTGAAATCTGGGATCTTTGCCTGTGGGCAAGGAGAAGGAATCCCAAAGTTTAATTCAGTCTAACTTTTGTAAGTGAAAAACTGGACATGAGCCGACAATGTGTGCTTGCAGCCCAGAAGGCCAACTGTATCCTGGGCTGCATCAAAAGGAACATGGCCAGCAGGTTGAGGGAGGCAGTTCTGACCCTCTACCCTGCTCTGGTAACACCCCACCTGAAGTACTGCATCCAGCTTTGGGGTCCTCAGCACGGGAAAGACATGGATCTATTGGATCAGGTCCAGAGGAGGGCCACAAAAATGATCAGAGGGATGAAACACCTCTCCTATGAGGAAAGGTTGAGAGAGTTGGGGTTTAGCCTGGAGAAGAAAAGGGTCCAGGGAAACCTTATTGTGGCTTTCAATACTTAAAGGGGGCCCCTTTAAGTATTGAAAGCCACAATAAGGGGGAGAGATGGGGACAGAGTTTTTAATAGGTCCTGTAGCAATAGGAAAAGGTGTGATGGTATTAAACTAAAGGAGGGTAGGTTCAGACTAGATATAAGGAAGAAATTTTTTTATGATGGTGGTGAAACACTGGAATAGGTTGCCCAGAGAGGTGGTAGGTGCCCCATCCCTGGAAACATTCAAGGTCGG
Organism: Nyctibius grandis; assembly: GCF_013368605.1. Classification (NCBI taxonomy): domain Eukaryota; kingdom Metazoa; phylum Chordata; class Aves; order Nyctibiiformes; family Nyctibiidae; genus Nyctibius; species Nyctibius grandis. Next base: position 84,016,532 of record NC_090660.1, read on the forward strand.
GTTGGACAGGGCTTTGAACAACCTGATCTAGTTGAAGATGTCCCTGCTCCCTGCAGAGAAGTTGCACTAGATGACCTTTAAAGGTCCCTTCCAACCCAAACCATTCTATGATTCTGATTAAATTAACATCCTGGTTTGGCCTAAAACAGACCAATTTTCCTTTCAGAGATTTTTACTTTCAGCTAAGTCTCTTCTAAGTAACTGCACTTTCTGAAACTAACTGCATGTTTTGCAGACAGTGTCCGCTTCTAGGACTGATAATGCTCAAAGTTTGTAGTTATCACTGAGGCACCGGTAGGGATGTTATGCAGAGAGGTGCTTGCTGTACTTATTCTTAGAGAAACCAAGGTCACTGCTAAATTCCTCACTGATTACGAGTGAAGAGCCGCAGGAGAATCGCACCTCCACTGGGGAACGGACAGGACAGGTGACCCAAAACTGACCACTGAGGTATTCCATCCCATACACGTCATTCTCAGTATAAAGTGGGGGGATCATGAGGGTCTCGCCCCTTCTTCCTCCTTCTGCTATGGCTAGTGTCTGAAGAGGACTCTGTTTTCCTGCTGCCCCTGATCCTGATCCGTGCATCCCTGAATCCAGTTGCTGTCCATTGCTGGGCCCAGCCTGGGCCTTCCCGGAGGCTGCCCTGCAGTGCTGGTGGTGAAGTGACCATCATCGGGGGAGCTCGATCTTGGTTTTGTATATATTTAATTATTTCCATTATTGTTATTATACTCTTTTTCATTATTATAGTTTATTAAAACTATTATAACTTTCCAACCCATAAGTCTCTCTCCCTTTTCTCTTTTTCTTTCCCTTCTCTGGGCAGAGGGAGGGGGGGAAGAGGGTTGATAGAGAGCGTCTGCCATCAGTTTAATAGCCAGTCCAGATTTAAACTGTGACAATTAGCAAGGTTTGCTATTTGTCCACCTGAATTGCTCCTATCCAGTCTCTCAGAATCAAAATGCTGTTTTTCATCTAGTCATCCTGTTTAAAAAGTTTGCATCGATCAGTTGTGGAACAGTAACACTACAATGTGATATAGACCAAACCATTCTTCTAAGAATTAATTGCAGCTCTGTATTACTCAAAGTTTGTTTGATGTGAACAAATCACATGCATTCTGCCAGTTTTGCAATATGTTCACACAAAATATGTTTTTCTGAACAACGTGTCAGTTTCTAAAAATACTCTGTCCATGGACAACTCACAAACAGAAGGATGATCTGTTTTTAAAGAATGTATTATTTGCTAGAAATACTCAGGGCACTGACTCACTTGTTTGAGTGTTATTATAGGTTATTATTATTTTATTCAACTGCTGTCTTCTTCAATGCCTTTGATTACAGTCATAAAATAGAGGTTTTCAAAGCTGTTTAATTTAGTCACACAGATTATATTAACTTTAATACTTTGAATATCTCAAAACTCCCTGATGTTCAGATGGAAGCAAAGATGTCAATCTATGGTAAGGGAATCTCATTTGAATCCAATTGTACTGGATAGTTTAGTATGTGATGTTGTCAGAACTTTTCTGTATGAAGGAAACACGTTGCAAAGCAGTTATAACTCTATACTAACACTGGTAAAGCTCCTAGTTTCTATTGAAAAAGAACACTGTTTTCTGCTATACTTTAAAGAGTATTTTTGGATTATTTGGTAACTTGGGAGCAATTTGAAAGTTGGGGGCTAAGAAAGAATAGAGTACTGTACAACCAAAATAAATGTTGACATGGGAGGTATACCACTATATTTATATCTGTACTATTGACAGATATTTTTTTTATTAAGAATTACAAAGCTCTGATGAGGAGACTATATTGAAGGCTAAATTAAATTCTGACGTGGTTATAGTATCAATAGATGATGATTTCCCTATCATCAATGACTTTGTGTCAGGATCTAATGTAACTGATAGCTAAAAAATAGGGATATCTCTTCTTGGGGATTCTATAGCTTCTATTCAGACTGCTGCAATCTTTTTTCCCCTTGTATAGTTATTTCATTTTTCATGTATGTGCAAATAGCTTCCTCTGGTGTATCTATATCAAGTGAAACACAAATTGTATTGGCACCACTGGGATTAATTAATCTTCCTTTTTCTCTTTTAAAGAAGTTGAAGAGCAGTAATATAGGAAATAAATATTGCGGGAGCAGATTTCTTTCCCAAGTGAGAGAAAACAGACTAGCTATCTCTAAGGGAGGAGTTAGTTTTGTCTGTGGTCTGTAAAAACTTCAAGCAAGGTAATGGTCATGGACAAAATAAAAACAAGGGAGAGGAGGAATAATAGAAGAGCCAGGCTGAGTATGTAAATACCTCGTTGAGGAGGATCAAGTTAGAGATCATTTAGACAAACTGGACACCCACAAATCTATGGGCCCCGACAGGATGCACCCAAGAGTGTTGAGGGAACTGGCAGATGTTATTGCCCAGCCACTCTCTATCATCTTTGAAAGGTCACGGAGAACAGGAGAGGTGCCTGAGGACTGGAGGAAGGCCAATTTCACTCCAGTCTTTAAAAGGGGTAAGAAGGAGGACCCAGGTAACTACAGACCGGTCAGCCTCATCTCCATCCCTGGAAAGGTGATGGAGCAGCTCATTCATGATGCCATCTCTAAGCATGTGGAGAGGTCATCAGAAGTAGTCAACATGGATTCACCAAGGGGAAATCATGCTTGACCAATCTGATAGCCTTCTATGACGACATGATTGGCTGGGTAGATGAGGGGAGAGCAGTGGATGTTATCTACCTTGATTTCAGCAAGGCTTTTGACACTGTCTCCCATAACATCCTCATAGGAAAGCTCAAGAAGTGTGGCTTAGATGAGTGCACAGGGAGGTGGATCGAGAACTGGCTGAACGGCAGAGCTCAGAGGGTTGTGACCAGTGGTGCTGAGTCTAGTTGGAGGCCTGTGGCTAGTGGTGTTATTCAGGGGTCAGTACTGGGCCCGGTCCTGTTTAACTTATTCACCAATGACCTGGATGAAGGAACAGAGTGTACACTCAGCAAATTTGCTGGTGGCACAAAACTGAGAGGGGTGGCCAATACACCAGAAGGCTGTGCTGCCATTCAGCGAGACCTGGACAGGCTGGAGAGCCGGGCGGAGAGGAATCTCATGAAGTTCAACAAAGGCAAGTGTAGAGTCCTGCACCTGGGGAGGAATAACGCCATGCACCAGTACAGGTTGGGGGCTGATCTACTGGAGAGCAGCTCTGCAGAGAAGGACCTGGGAGTTCTGGTGGACAAGTAGTTCACCATGAGCCAGCAATGTGTCCTGTGGCCAGGAAGGTCAATGGTATCCTGGGGTGCATTAGGAAGAGTGTGGCCAGGAGGTCAAGGGAGGTCATCCTCCCCCTCTACACGGCCCTGATGAGGCCACACCTGGAGTACTGTGTCCGGTTTTGGGCCCCCCAGTTCAAGAAAGATAAGGAATTACTGGAGAGAGTCCAGCGAAGGGCTACAAAGATGATCAGAGGACTGGAGCATCTCTCTTATGAGGAGGGGCTGAGTGAGCTGGGTCTGTTCAGCCTGGAGAAGAGAAGACTGAGGTGGGATCTTATCAACACTTACAAATACCTTAGGGGTGGTTGTCAAGAGGAGGGGGCCAGACTCTTCTCAGTGGTGCCTGGTGACAGGACAAGGGGCAATGGGCACAAGCTGAAACATGGGAAGTTCCATCTGAATATGAGGAAAATCTTCTTTACTTTGAGGGTGGCAGAGCACTGGAACAGGCTGCCCAGGGAGGCTGTGGAGTCTCCTTCTCTGGAGATATTCAAAACCCGCCTGGACACAACCCTGTGCAACATGCTCTAGGGGAACCTGCTTTGGCAGGGGGTTGGACTAGATGATCTCCAGAGGTCCCTTCCAACCCTTAACCATTCTGTGATTCATTATACTTCTTTATTTCTGGCTAGTCAGTGCCTATTTTTATATTCATCTTCAGGTTAACACAGGATGTGGAAGTGACAGTTATGCCAAGCCAGCAGAAAAAAAGGAGAAAGGTGTGAAATCTTAACAAAACACATGGGGGCTGGATTGACCAAAGAGAAACTTTAAATCTGCTTTAGAATGGAAAACTGTCTTAGGCAGCCTGTAAGAAAACAATAGAAAAACTTGCAGCATGTTCACTTCAGGGTTTGAATGAGAATCCAGCAGTTTGGGGTCATAGTGTCTTGCTTGTTTGGCATTCTGATAGCCAGAACGTTAACATTTTAATCTATTATAAACTATTACAGAAAGGAGCTTCTCTGTAAACTTCTGTTTGACAATTTTAGATTGTTTTATTTTCATTTTTTTAAATTTAATCAGAAGTCTACATTTTTTAATAACATCCTTCTGTCTGTTGCTCTGATTTGCTGTTTCCTATGGGCAAGTGAAAAAAACATGGGTTTAATTTCCCTCTTTTGAATTAAGATTTAATGAAGCACATATTGTTAAGACTGTAAAACTATAAACGATGGTGTTTTATTTGCTCATAAGGTAATGCTCAATATTTTTGCCTCTTTATAGTGAGGTATATATTTTTGTATATTGTGAAGTTTATACAGTGGCTTAAAAGAGCAAGTGAAAGGTTGTTTTAAACAAAAAGGAAACATCTAGGAATTACATATTTCATATGTGGGAGAACGGTATAATGTGCTGATGATACTTGAAAAGAATCAAATTCACATGTCATTATATCATCTAATAGAACCAAATGACAACAGAAAATACACTTCTTGTGAGTTAACCCCAGTAAGGAGTCAAGCCTCACCCAGCTGCTCGCTCACACCTCCCCAGCCGTATTGGGATGTGAATCGGAAGGGTGAAAGTGCGAAAACTCATGGGCTGAGATAGACAGTTTAATAGGTAAAACAAAAGCTGTGTGCACAAGCAAAGCAAAATAAGGAATTCATTCACTACTTCCAAATGGCAGGCAGGTGTTTAGCCGTTTCCAGGAGAGCAGGGCTCCATCACGTGTAGCTTTTACTTGGGAAGATAAACACCGTAACTCCAACTGTCCCCCCCTCTTCCTTCTTTTTCCCTGTAGCTTTTTATTGCTGAGCATGACGTCATATGGTGTGGAATACCCCTTTGGTCAGGTAGAGTCACCTGTTTCAGATGTCTCCCCTCCCATCTTCTTGTACACTCCCAGCCTGCTCACTGGTGGGGTAGCGTGAGAAGCAGAAAGGTCTTGATGCTGTGCAAGCACTGCTCAGCAGTAACTAAAACATCAGTGTGTTATCAACACTGTTTTGATTGCAAATCCAAAGCATAGCCCCATACTAGCTACTATGAAGAAAACTATCTCAGACAAAACCAATACAACGCTTCTATGTGTCGTTCTCTTCACAGTTCTGGTGGTCTGAGAAAGAGACTGGTGGAACCACGCTATGCCCTCCCTGAGACAGAAACAGAAACAGCCACCAGTAAAAAAAACCAGGATCAAGGGTATCCTGTATCCTCCCCCTGCCAGGCTGAATGCAGTAGCTTAAAGCAAAAGAGTGAATGGAGGCAAGTCCACGCTTGGGGCAGCAGGTAAACCCTCCTCCTTACCCACCTTGCCTTCCCAGGTGCCTCTGTACAACAGATATGAGGCTCTGGATGTGGAAGGCCAGTCAATGGATGATGGGAATGATGGTCCATCTACACCAGATGTGTCGCCAAGGTGAGAAAGGCCTACCCCTCATATTAAGACCACCTCCAAGAGGAAGAAAAGATGGGTTATAGTTGTAGGCAACTCCCTTCTGAGGGGAACAGAGGGTCCAACATACCAGACAGACCGTCCTCTTAGGAAGTTTGATACCTCCCTGGGGCCCAGGTTAAGGACATTGCTAGGAAACTTCCTAGCCTGGTACAGCCCCCAGAGTATCACCGATTACTGCTTTTCCATGTGGGTGGTGATGAAGCCATAACGTGTAGTCCAAGTGTGATCAAAAGAGACTTCAGGGCATTGGGACATTTGGTAAGGAAATCTGGAGCACAGGTTATTTGTTCCTCTTTCCTTCCAGTCGCGGGCAGCAACTCTGGAAGAAACAGACGGGCTTGGTGTCACTGTCACAATTTTGGGATTTTCAGTAATGGGATGGCTTACATGGCACCAGGCTTGCTGGCATCAGATGGGATTCACCTTTCTCAAAGGGGGAAGAGGGTCTTTGTTCGTGAGCTAGTGAGGCTCATTGACAGAGCTTTAAATTAGGCTTGAAGGGAGAGGGGGCTAATATCAGGCTTGCCCATGACAAGCTGTGGGATGACAGGCCAAGGTTAGAGGGACAGGGTGCTACCAAGGGCCATCAGACTGTTACTCTGAGACGTGCTGGCTACACTGCAGTACACCTGAAGTCTTATGGAGATGAGCCAGGGGCTCCTGAGGTAATAGGAACCAACAGGGAAACACCAGTGAAATACCTCAAAGGAATTAAGCGCTGTTCCTCTAAGAAGGTGGCACGGCTGACAGACCAGATGAAGCATCTCGAATCACCTCCCTGTCCTCCATGTACCTTAGCATAGCTTCTAGGAGGATGCACGCAGCATGGTCTGCCACAAAGAAAGGACTTGATTCAAAGTTATTTTATGTAAATGTGTCTTATGGGTGCCAAGGTTGGCTCTTTTTTTTCCTAGACGCTTCTGCCATCAATTACATGGTGCAAACTGGATGCAATATGCTGCCTTGGGGACACATTACACTAGGTTTGTTCAGCACAGTACCCACAATGGTGTAGAATCAGACCTGTGTACCTCAATGAGCAGAGTCTAAATCTGAAGATTAATGAACTTCAGCATTTACTATTCAAGCTTACAACTTTTTCTCTGCTTCCCGTAATAAGGCTGAATTAGAAGTGTATATCCACGTGGCTACAAGTGTTAGGGAAACTTAGATTCAGACCTGGATTTTACAGTTAGTTAGTGTTATCTGTAGTGCATGTGTCATGAGGTTCTCAGAGTCCAATAAGCCCATGCTGTCATGAATCTTAAGAACAGTTCAGTCAGTGGTCACTAGTTGGCTTTGCTTTAATGAATCCTTAGGCTATGAAATTCACCTAATCTGTGAGGACTAAGTTTATTTAAGAAGCTGTGTTAGTTTCTCCCCAGCACAGAAAATGTGATCAAGGTTTTTTAAACGCTCTCCAAGACACATGTCTAAGGAACACATAGAAGAAGAAAAATAAAACGTTACCAAAAGTGAGCTAAGCACACATTTCACCAAAGTAGTATTTTGGTGCCTAAAAACATATCAAATGGATATACTGTTCTCCACCAAGAACCGTTTTCAGGCTGCCTGAGTGGTGGGCTGTTCTGGTAGTTGAAATGACTGGTGTCTTGTGCAGAATGCCTGAAGGGATATCTTTAAATTAGAGCTGATGGAGCCCTGAATAGCAGAGGCTCTGTGAGGTCCAGTGTGAAGCAAGCCATATGATCCAAATATAGCTTAAAGCCTAATCTATTCTTTTACCACACACTGTCAATAGGAAAAAAACACAATGAAAATAATTGTAGTCATGTAAAAATTAAAACAGATGTATCATTTTGTTCCAGTGACCTGAGGAGAATACTAATGAGGCAACCTCTGAAGAAGAATCACTAATAAAAACCTTTTTATAAGGTAGTTGATTTAATTTGCCTATACACCTTAGCTAGTAAACACACTATTAACACTTTAAATTCAAATTGTTCAACATAATTTTTAAGCCCACATATGAGCCACATGGCATTCTCCGGGACAAATCTTGTCTGTAAGCTGCTTCTGGAACAGAAAAAGCTGGAAGTAGCTTTGGGAAAAAATTAGATGGTTTTGTTCCACCTCTGTTCTCATTGAAGAGAGATGTTTTGCTTGAATTCCAAATTGTTAGTTAGTTAAAGAAACTAGAATTCTTGCAAAAATGAAGGTATTCTTTTTTAAATATACAGCTCTTGCATTCACTAATGATCTTTTCTCTTTTTTTTTTTTTCACTATTAGAATTGATTATAAAATTTAAATAGTTACAGGGGACCTTTAGTGGCCTAAAGAGTGTACAGCTGTATTTTAAGTGCATGAGGTACATGTTTATAAAACTGTCTCTAATATTTTAAGGCACCAAAACTGTCTGGTCAACCTAGTATATGAAAAATATAAGATAGGTACTGTACTTTAATATTACCAGAGGTGTTTCAAAAGCTGAATTTGAATCTTTAGGAAAAGGGCCATATGGACATCTTAATAAGAATACTCCAGGAACTGTAAGTATTATGATAAAAAATAACTTTTGCTAATGATATTGAAGGGAGAAAAATAATTCTACATTAATTTAAGAGGAAATGCTAAATGAAAGAAATATATACTACTGAAATGTGGAATACGACCTGCAATCTTCAGTGATCAGCCACAATGCTTTCCTTTTTGACAGTCCTTCCTCTTGCTCCTGCTGTCTTTAGGCTGCAAATTCTCTAGAAAGAGGAATCTTGGGTTTGCATCTATCAGTGAAGTACCTACACTGTTTCTGTCACTGTATTAAAAAAAAAAAAGAAAAAAAGGAAAAGGTGATACTTGGACTGCACTGCAAGTACCTTATTATTATCCTAAGTGGTTACTACCTTTAGAAATGCACTTATATTACTAGAGAAATTGAAAGGCTAGGACTGGTTTTTTTAAGAATTACTGTCATTGTATTTCTCTGTAGTGAGGAACCGATCCATTAATCACTACTGTTAGTGCATCATCTATTTCTTATAATAGTAATTCTACTGACTCAAATGAAGTTAAGCACCTTGAATATATTTTTCTTGTACTGGCAGACTTAGAATGAGACTGTTCTTGTTATTTGGCTGTTTACTTTCCCAGTTGCAGTTGGCCCAATTTTTTCTAGTCTGTGCAGGCATAAGACATCTACTGTCCTACTGTAGTATGTGCAATAACAGCCACATATCTAATTTAACTGACAATTCTATCACTTCAAGTAGCTATTATTACTTTCAAATTATTTTTCTTTAAGTAATCAAATTCTTCTGTTTTCATGGTCATAGCTGTATTGTACTGTTTAATTTCAAGATGTTAGTTAATCTGCCCTCCAGGAATGTCAGACAGTGCTGCTGCCGTGTTGTTTGCCAGTCTTTTGTGCTGAGCTGCATCCGTTATGTGCTTTTGTAAGGAGGTGGGCATCGTGGGGGAAAGTGTGTTAGTGACTGTGTTGTGCATTGTGAATGGAACTGGTAATTTGTAATGCTGACCTGATTTAATATCTGCAGATTTGACTCAGCAAGTGACGAGGAGGGTGATGTACAAGAGACACGGTGGTGTTTGCTTTGTTGTAGCTTCAACACCACTGTCAGAGTCCTGCGGGTTCAAGTGTACAGGATTGTCTAACCTCAGAAGTTGGAGTTCTTAACTTTTTCACTGAAAAAGATAGTGGTACAAATTCTCCATTCATTTTAGAAGTTTTTAAAGGTGTTTTGTGTTTGCACAGCTCTGGTAATACAAGTTACCTTTAGGAGACATGAATGATTCTGTTGGAACTAAAAGCAAATGGGGTCAAAGATGCCCGTTCCTTGCTTCGCCTACCATTTCTGTAACTGTGCTGGAGGATTCTATCCCCACACTTCTGCTGACATAGCTGCAGATTGCATTGCTTATTCAAATGAGTGTGTGAAATGATCTGTGTAGAAAGCAACAAGTATTTAATTAGGGTTTTTTTTTTAAACAGTGTTTAATTTCCTTAACTGAGATGATTTCACAGATATGGCTTAGGGAAGGGTTAAACAGTTGTATCAATGTAACTGGCAGGAGGGAAGTGTGGGAACAAACAGCTGACAGTGGGTGAGAGGTGATAATGATTTAAACCAGACCTCCTTCTGAAAGTCTCTAATATAAATCCTTGATGTCACCAGACTGTTATATTCCAAAGAAGGGAAAATGAAAATTCTTGGAGATGATGTCAGTGTTCAATAAGACCCGAATGTCATATTTATACAAGTTTAATAGGAAACTACTTTTGAGTTCAGTGAGCCTGAAATCCACTGAAGTCAACGTATTGCAGTAGTCAACAGATACTTTCTGCCTCTTAGTATCAAATACTACGTTATCCCTAATGTGGTGTAAATGTGAGATGTGTTAAAAGAAACTCCCTCCTTTCTTCCACTCCTGCTTTTGGCTGCATGTGTCCTGTATTTCCCTTGAGTCAGATCCAATGACAGAAATTTAGCCCACCACTAAAAGAAAAAAAAAGCAAACCAAACAAAAACTGGTTTTCCATTAAATTGGGTTGCTAAATTGACTCATCCTACAGCTGTGGATTAGTTACATCTGATGCAAGGGAGTGAAACAGCAGCTGAGGCTGGGGAACAGACCACCCGGGTCAGTGACAGCTCACGGTTTCTCCAAACATGGTGTCATGTTCTGGAAGCAGTCTCACCTGCCAGTCCACTTCCCTCCCCTCCCCTCACCTCCCCTCCTGTCAGCATGAGCATCTATGTGGCAACGACGTGGAGCTGAAGAACTGACCTGTGGTATTGCTATCCCGGATCAAGTTTACCAAACAGTGATGCAAACTCATATATTGTCATAAGGGAAAGGATAGTGCAGAGCAGGGTTTAGTGGCCAGGACTAAAGTGAGGCTGCTTTTCACAACAGGGATGCTTGCTTAAAGTGCATGCAAAGCTCTGGACTTAGGATATAGCTCTAAGACATCTTAAACTAGTCTAAGACATGCCTTCTGCACTCATGCTGCATCTTCCAGTTCCCTCCTTTACATCTGGGCTAGTATTCTTGTGATGCGATGATGGCAACCAAGTTCAGAGAAGTAATATGGTCAAAACCTAAATCCATTTAAAAAATGACTAGTTTTTGACCATATGCCTTCTCAAATCAGCTCATTGCTTTGTCAGGTGAATAACAACAGAAGCAGAAGAAACTCTGAGTGTGGTAGCCCTGATTTTTTATCTATTCAGGTAGTTAGTGAATCTCACCCTTAAATGTACCTACTGGGGGCTGATGCAAGTAAGAAACAACACTGATTGGTGCTTCCCTGATGTCCCAAGTGCCAACAGCCGTATGATGTTAGTAGTTTCATTGTGGAGAGAAAGAAAGACTTGGCTAGTTCTTTCCCTTTCAGTGTTTCTCTTTTTTTTAGACACTTAGAATTTTAGCCCTGTATTGCTAATTGGTGATAATAAAACTGGAACAATGTTAATCATCCTTCTGCTCTTTCCAAGTCTAACACAGTGGAAGAAGTCAGTGATCAGAATCAACATCAGTGGAAGAAATAGTTTTTGTTCCTGGTATGATTTCTTTATGCAGCCAAAGATAGGGTATAGAAATGGGTTTCCTGATAAAGATGATGATCAAAAGAATGTTTCTATAATAATTGCAGCTGTGAAAAGCTATTTGTCTATTGCAAAAAGGAGGCTTTGCTTTTCTTAATTGTTTCAATTATTTCTGGGTAAATTTATGTAATTCATTTTGGAGGGGAGATGAACTCATAAATCAGCTGTGAAAATATTTAGTTAGCGCTTTCAGCGTAGCATGCAGTTATAAATTCTCTTGTCTTTTCAAACTGCAAGAAAGTTTCAGACTCTCTGAGAGAAAATAGGAAAAAAAAGACCAGACCCTTTTACTCCCACCAATTACTTTTTGTATGAGGATGATGGATCTGAAGATGATTATCTTTCTGTAGCATGATGATACAAGTTTTTTCAAGGAAAAGCCTCCAAAGAATGAGTTTCAGGAGTATCGTGAGTTGGGAGTTTCAGACTCTGGGCCTGGTGGCCATAGCAAGAAGGATGGGTCATGCTTTGGTTCAGAAATTCTTGGTGGCCAGTTGTCTTTGGTGGCGTATGTGACTGTGGTTGGTAGATGCTGCTAACTGTCCCAAAGGACTGAGGGAGGCTTCCCCTTAGCCAGCAGATCATTGTTTTGCTCTCTATGGGCTGATGCATTTTATTGCCTTTCCTTTTCTCTCTTAGTGCTTCTCTTGAGGTTTTCCTGTCCTATTTGTACTGAAACAGAGAAATACTTAACAGTTTGGTGAGGATGGACCATATACACCTTGTAGTTTGAAGGCTGAGCTGGTGTTGCAGACTGGATTCAGGTTCAGAGGCAAATTAGTGGTAGGAAAGGGCTCCCTATTTAAGAAAATGCCATTTATCCCTGTAACTCCAAGGCAAGGCTATTTTAATGATGCTAGGGGACCCTGACGTGGGTCAGTTTTTCCCAGTATATATATCTTGACATATTCTGCACTGGTCCAGCTGCACACTGACTGATAGACCTGGGCAATTCTTTTAAACCTGGGGTTAGAGAGTTTGAATGTTTTTTCAGAGATAAACACAAAAAAATTTATTTAAAAATGCTGCTTGAAATGCTTCCTGTGGTTCAAAATGAAATATTTTGTTTTCTGGTTATGAGATTGAATTTTAACCTTTATTTTAAATTTCTTTCCTATTTAAAAAAAATATATCACTTTGAAGCAAAACATGCAAGAAAATGTTTTTATTGGGCATTTGCAGTCACTCAGAAAATTGTGGTGGTAAAAAAATTATATATGTATTTAATATTCCCCCCCACTGAAACTGTTACCTAAATTAAATCCAAATTAATGATTAATTTGAGATCTCTGAAGCTCATTTTTTTTCAGCAAAATTCAATATTTTCTTCAATACTCTATATGGCTCTTTAGATAATTCATGATATGTAACTGTAGAAAAGCAGGCTGTTCTCCAACCTGTTTCATCCTTGTTCCAGGAAGAAAGGTTTGTCTAGGCATTTGTGGGAATGTAGGTGGGAAACTTCTCCCCCAGTTTCTTTCCCAAGTGGTCTTGCAACAGGTTTCATTTATGGAATGGTGAAAAATAGGTTTTGTATGTGCAAACTTTAAAATAACAAAACAAAAGCTTAGTTCCATGATTTGATGAATTGATTCACAATCAGTATAACGTGCAACTAAAAATTAATTATGCTGATTAATCTTATAAGTTCATACAGTTATCTCAGTGAGAGCTCTAGTCTTTGTGTTTTATTCTCTTCTGTTATAGTCTAAGATCAGGTTCGAGAGCATTTAAGGAACCTAAAGGTGCACAAGTCCATGGGACCTGATGAGGTGCATCTGTGGGTCCTGAGGGAACTGGCGGATGAAGTTGCTAAGCCACTATCCATCATTTTTGAGAAGACATGGCAGTCTGGTGAAGTTCCCACTGACTGGAAAAGGGGAAACATAACCCCCATCTTCAAGAAGGGAAAAAAGGAAGACCCGGGGAACTACAGGCCAGTCAGTCTCACCTCCGTGCCTGGCAAAATCATGGAGCAGATCCCCTTGGAAACTATACTAAGGCACAGGGAAAATAAGGAGGTGATTGGTGACAGCCAACAAGGTTTCACTAAGGGCAAATCGTGCCTGACAAATTTGGTGGCCTTCTACGGTGGGGTTACAGCATCGGTGGATAGGGAAAGAGCAACTGACATTATCTACCTGGACTTGTGCAAAGCATTTGACAATGTCCCAGACAACATCCTTGTCTCTAAACTAGTCAGACATGGACTTGACAGATGGACCACTTGGTGGATAAGGAATTGGATGGATGGTTGCACTCGAAGACTTGTGGTCAGCGGCTCAATGTCCAAGTGGACACCAGTGACGAGTGGCATTCCTCAGGGGTCAGTATTGGGACCGGCACTGTTTAACATCTTTGTCGGTGACATGGACAGTGGGATTGAGTGCGCCCTCAGCAAGTTTGCTGACGACACCAAGCTGTGTGGTGCGGTCGACATGCTGGAGGGAAGGGATGCCACCCAGAGGGGCCTTGACAGGCTTGAGAGATGGGCCCATGCGAACCACATGAAGTTCAACAAGGCCAAGTGCAAGGTCATGCACGTGGTTTGGAGTAATCCCAAGCACAAATACAGGCTGGGTGGAGAATGGATTGAGAGCAGCCGTGAGGAGAAGGACTTGGGGGTATCGGTTGATGAGGAGCTCAACATGAGCCAGCAATGTGTGCTTGCAGCCCAGAAAGCCAACCATATCCTGGGCTGCATCAAAAGAAGCGTGACCAGCCAGTCGAGGGAGGTGATTCTGCTCCTCTTCTCCACTCTCATGATACCCCACCTAGAGTACTGCGTCCAGTTCTAGGGCCCCCAACAGAAGAAGGACACAGATCAGTTGGAGCAAGTCCAGAGGAGGGCCATGAAGATGATCAGAGGGCTGGAGCACCTCTCCTATGAAGAGAGGCTGAGAGAGTTGGGCTTGTTCAGCATGCAGAAGAGAAGGCTCCAGGGACACCTTGTAGCACCCTTCCAGTACCTGAAGGGGGCCTACAGGAAAGTGGGAGAGGGACTTTTTACAAGGGCATGTAGTGACAGGACGAGGGGTAATGGTTTTAAACTAAAAGAGGGTAGATTTAGATTAGAATTGAGGAAGAAATTTTATACTGTGAGGGTGGTAAGACACTGGAACCAGGTTGCCCAGAGAAGCTGTGGATGTCCCCTCCCTGGCAGTGTTCAAGGCCAGATTGGATGGGGCTTTGAGCAACCTGGTCTGGTAGAATGTGTCCCTGCCTGTGGCAGGGGTGTTGGAACTAGATGATCTTTAAGGTCCCTTCCAATCAAACCATTGTATGATTCTAAAACAAACAGAGTCTCAAAAGATGAAAAAATATCCAGTGCCTTTTTAATGCTATTCTAGTTACAAAAATTAATTGCATACTATTTTTACCGTGAAGTATTGAACCTTTGCTCAGTCAACTTTGGTATCACATTCCCAACTCTAACATGTGAATAAATCTATTGAAGTTAATGGTAAGGAGTTTTTCAGAGTTGTTAATTCATGACCTGACTCTGCTCCTTTACTAATTTCAGCTGAAGTGAAGTGAAATTATGCTTCTGGAAATCCTTCCTTTCAGAGGAATCAAATAGCTTGAGACAGTTATGATTTCAAAAAGTTGCATTTATTATTTACAAAAAAAATTTCCTCATCTGCAAATCCCACTGAATATGTGGGTTTTTTGACCCTCCTGAAGAGGATGAACAATAACTTCAGGATTTGACCCCTTTTTTCTTTGATGTTACAGTATTGGTTTCTGGTTATCCTTTTTTTCTTTTGGCTTCCTTTGGTAAAGGAATATATGTGGAGCTTTTAAAAATTCCTTCAGTGGAGCTAGTAAAAAAGGAATTATACAAAACCATTCTCTCTCCCAAACAACAATCCCCTTGAAACAGCTAATTATTTTCATGTTTGTGGGCATCCCCTACATTAAGACTTTTCTGAACTCCCACGGTTCTAGACTGTCTTGGTTTCTGACCTCCCAAGTAAAAAATGCAGTGGAAATGCAATGTCAAAACACTTCTCCTTGATCTCTTTGAAAAGGCTCACTCTTGTCATAGTTTCAAGTTCCTCAGCTGTAAATCTATTAATTACACAACAGATAATTAGGACCATATAAAAGGCACCAAAAATCCTAAACTTTGAAATCACCTCAAAACACCAACAGAGGCTAGATCTCTTTCTAAATTAGCTAATACTAGTAAAGGATTATATCATAGAATATTCAAATGTGTTCTTCATTATCAACTGGAAAGGAAAAAAAATCTAAATATTTTCTCTTGTACACTTCCATAACAACAGAAATAATTTATTTCTTTTAGTTTTTTGTTTGTTTTTTCTAAAATTGTAAGGATAGATTTTTAAAATTCCCAGAATGACTGAAAATACCACTGAAAAGAGCCTGTCTCTGTCTTGTGTACACCCTCTTTGAGTATTTGTACACAGTGATGAGATCCACCTCAAGCCTTCTCGTCTCCAGACTAAACAGTCTCATCTATCTCAGCCTTTCCTTGTATGTGAGATGCTCCAGTGTCTTAATAATCTTTGTGTCCCTTTGTTGGACTGCCTTCGGTATGTCCATATCTCTCTCATACTGGGGAGCCCAGAACTGGACCCAGAACTCCAGGTCTGGCCTGAACAGTGCTGAGCAGAGAGCAGGTTCACCTCTCTCAGCCTGAAATACTTTCTGTAATACAGCCTGGGACATCACTCATCTTCTTTGCCACAAGGGCACATTGTTGACTTGTGTTCAATTTGGTGTCCACCAGAACCGCCAGATCCTTTTCTGTCAAGCTGCATTCTAGCTGGATGGCCCCAGCATATATTGGTGCATGGGGTTGTTCCTCCCCAGGAACAGGACTTTGTGCATCTCTTTGTTTAACT
The DNA here is from genome assembly GCF_013368605.1 of Nyctibius grandis. Classification (NCBI taxonomy): domain Eukaryota; kingdom Metazoa; phylum Chordata; class Aves; order Nyctibiiformes; family Nyctibiidae; genus Nyctibius; species Nyctibius grandis. The sequence goes on from NC_090660.1 coordinate 84,032,680, forward strand.
TCATGAAGTTCCTGTCAGCCCATTTCTCCAGATGTTAAGGTCATCCTGCTTTACATGGCTAATTTGATCATTTTGCTACTCCCGCGAAAAGGTATTTCCTCACCTAGTATAATACAAATTATGAGATTATTTTTGTTGCTCTTGAAGCCTGTCTCCAAATCAGAGTACACTTGTGCAGTCAGGATCAGGGTCTTAGCGTTTTTTTTCATATGTCAGTTGTGGATATTTAAAGTAAAATAAAAAGTAAGTCTTGGGTTGATTTCCTGCTAATTCTAGGATATTTTGTATATCTATTGAAACTATGTATATATAACAGTTTGCTAAGGCAAACTGGCATAATTTTGTTATATCTAATGTCTTTCTGTCTAACACTTTCAATCTCATTAAATGTAAAACTCCATAAGAACAAGCAATAATGATTTTAAAGAATCTTTTTCTGGATAAATATTGTGCTGATATCTGAATGAATGCATTCTGGATTACTATAAGGTCATGTGTGTCAGAACAAAGATAAAACTCTATTTCTGTTTTAAAATGGGATCACTTTATCAGTGCTATGTGATAACTGTTACGAACCTCATTTATTTTATTTCCATGGCTCAAATAAATTACGTTACTTTTCTTAACATCCTATTTTAACAACAGTCATTTGGGGGAATAGGTGCAGACATTTGCAGAACTAATAAGGGAATTAATTTTTCTGAAGGCTTTGGAAAGATTGTCTATTTCAAAACCTTTTATGGAGTAGTTTTCAAAAATGTTCTTTCAATAATTTATTATGAAGTGAATTTCTGGTCTTCTAAATTCACCTTTCCAATTGTGATATAAAAGTACCAAGTGGGCTCTTTAACCTTTGCTTTTAAGATATATTACATGCTTGCTTATGGTTGAACATAAATAATGTTATTAGGAATTTATAGTAGTTACCACTGTTGGTGATGCTGAAGTGAAATTTTTTTTTTAACACTGGAATCTTTAACATGGCTAGAAAAAAACTGTACAATCTTTAAACTTGTCAGTGGCCTAATAAATTCAATAAACTTCCAAATAATGTAAGGACAATGAAGCAATTAAAATGTTTTCAGTGGCTGCCATCACCTTCATTCTTTTGTTTTACTCAGAGTTAATCTTTGTTAGTTTTTCCTCTGAACCCTTTTCCCAGCCACTGTCAGGTGCTTCACTCCCTATGAAAATACTGTCTCGTGCATCCCAACATGGAGAATGACTCTTCAATACATCCACACTGATGATAGATTTTTTTTCCTCCCATTTAATTTTTTCTTTTTTCTTGAAATTGATGTCATTTTCTAGAGGATTTTAATTTTTGACAAAAATTTTCTGCCCATGTGATTATATTTCCAAGATTTTACACCCATGAATCTGTGTGTATAGTCCCTGAATCATTAATATCTTTTTTTTTTAAATGTTGTAAAACTTTGCTATTTTTTCTTAAAAAAAACCCACAAAAAAAAACCCCAGGCAAAACCCCCAAAACCCCTGAATACCTGTGGAAAAACTGGGGGAGGTAGCAAAGCTTGTTTATGAGCAGAGGAAAAGAAGATATTTTACACAGTTTTTGTTATTCTGGGTGACCTTAATAGCTTGAGATACCAGACTGTATAGTATAGAGTCATTCTGAAGAGCGCCATCCAAAAATCACAGTCGTTCTCACAACCCAGGAGGTAGTCAGCTGTTCCCACAGGGTGTATTAGCAAAACATTTCCACATCAGGAAAGTCTTTAGAACAAAGTCTACTTCTCCAAAAGTTATCTGATGCTGTTTATCTGCGAAAAATCTTACATAACTGAGAGCGAACTTGCATGTACAGGGCTGTCATTTGTTTCTTCAGGAAAAGTACACGAAACCTGAATGAACAAAAACAAAAACACAGTGGAAAAAATAAACTATTGGAAAGCGGATTATCTTCCTGGGGCTTTCCGCTATCAAAACAGAGCTAAATCTAAACTGAACATGCAAAGATTTGTGTTATATAGGTGAGGATCCAGAACATTGGTTGGTGCAGTTCTCATGAGGGTGTGCTGGCACCAAAAGAACTGTAAGGTGACTGTGGGGAGGATGAAGGCATTTGGGTTATCTGAGAAAATAGCTCCACCACCACTCCCCCTGCTTTTTATATAGAACTTGCAGATCGCAGCTTATAACCTGTAGAACTTTAAAAAAGATGTTCCTTACCCAAATCGGACTTCCTAACAAATGCATGGCATGTGACTCAAGTGACTATGACATGCTAATTTCTGAAAGGAGATGAAAGGTAGTCATTTGTCTGCTTTTGTAATCTACTTGGACTGCTTAGATCTCTTTTGTGCAAAAGGAACTGGCCCCTACTAATTGGATGTTTCTTAACCAGAGTTCTTTTCCTACAGAACAAGTTAGATTTACCATGATTCTTTAGCCCTTAAAACTGTTTTTTATTTGCTGAAGTAAAAGCTTATATTTTACATCCATAACAATAATAAATATTAACATAATGAATCATACAAATCTAGCTAATCCTGCTGTTTGAAATTATATTAGAGGCTTGATACTGTCATTATGAGTTATGTGGCTGGAGCTGTGGCTTCAAGATGATGAATGATCTTGCCTGTTTAATTGTTGCCATACAGTCTTGTTCAAAAACAGGTTTAAACAGAAAACTGAATCAAAATGTGATAGCGGTGTATTGACTTATCTATCTGCCCTTTTCATGTAATTCAGGTTTTCATTACTGGAGTAACCCTGTGCAAATGAGATAGTTAAGTATGTGGTGGGGAGGAAGAAACTTGCTTACGGAGTTTGATAATTTAAGGTATTCTTCCCCTCAAAATACTAAAATTTTGCAGTCCATCATTCCATTGTAATAACTATTCCTATTTGAATTGTTTTGAATTGAATTGGTTAAGTAAATAATTAGTGGAATATTCTATGTCTGCAGTGAGACAATGAGAGTAGCAACTGACTCAAGCAGCCAAACCTGGCTACTGGTGATTAGCACCATCAAAGTAGTGTCTCTCTTGCTCTTCAGAAGTACTGTGAATCCCTTCATTGCCTCTTCTGAAAACTCCCATCTGTCTAGCAAACACAAACCCAAGCTACTATGTGTGTGACGCCATATGTAAAAAATGCTGTCCCCTTCACAACAGGAAGCATATGTATTTTTGAGAGAATCATTGAAAGAGCAACAGCTCACAGTAGAAGTAGCATTATTTCCTCACCATCACCTCTTTTTTTTTTTTTTCTTTTTAAATTCACTGACGCTTTGGGCAGATACTTGTTAGGAGACCCAACAGACAGCATGACATTTTGCCCAAATACTAACACAAATGCTTATTTATTTCATTTTTGTTCCTCTGATGCTGTGTTTGCTGTTAGGCAGGATTCTGATTGTGGCAAATTAGATGCTGGTGGATGGGACACCTTACAACATGAAATTATGGGGAGAGCAGTATTTTTGGACCCACTTTTCAATTTAGAAAACTTACACTGACCTATGCTTTATCTCACTTTCTTTGGAAGGTTAATATTGGTCTTTCAATTTTCGGGTTACTTCATTACTGTACTAGTTACAAGTTTTCATTAACAACATCGCTCTGTAAATAATGTCATGTTAGCGAAGCATGTATAAAGTCTGTTGTTGGACTTTCTCATAATTTATTTTCAGCTGAGCAAATTGCATGGAATAGTTGTTAAATTTATTCATTTATCAGAATTTATACACAAATGAGGTATGCTGTTTGATACTTTTTTATCTAATGTAAGTCAAAGTAAGTCCATCAAATAGAATGGAACTAAAGTCAAGCTGAAGACTTACTCATTTATCTTCGCAGTTCTGTACAAAATATGTATTGCCTCCTGGATGGTTAGTTGATAAGAAAAAGAAAAGTTATAATATTAAAAGTTATAACACATTACTATACAAATTCTGGATCATGTCTATACACTCTGCAGAATGCAATATGAATTTGTCTTTCTTTGTAAATGAGTTTCCATTCTGGTATCACCCGAGTTCTGGGGAAATTTGTGTCACTTTGTGACTTGCCATTCCTTATATCACACTCTGATTTTTTACAGTTGCTACTTTTTTCATCTTCAGTTTAAGTATCACTTAGTGTAGGGAACTGAAACGAAACATTCAGGTCTGAGTATTCAACAGACTTTGGGTCTGGATACATTAGGCTTGAAACAAACCTAAAGCTTTATATATTCCATATTATGTGCAACGGAATGCCTTTGTTTTAGATGTCTCTTTTTCAGATAGGCTGCTCAAGAATAATAATTTTGGACTATAAGTACTCTTTTGAAAATATGAAGCATGAAAATGAAAATATGAACCACCATTACCAGAGCAGTAATGATGTATTGAGTTTGCAAGAAAACCCCTGAAACAGTAAGTGTATGAGTGGTGTCCATTTCTATATTGTGCTGTTGTTCTGAAACTTCATAATAGCAAAAGAAACGTCAGTCTTTCTTACAGTTTCTATTCCAAATGTTTGAGCAGAAGAATCCAACCAGCATGCTTATCTCTCAATTGCAAACTGCTTTCCTTGCTTTTTCAGGTGCCAAAAATTCCAGCTGCCCAATATCCTACAGTGAAAATCTTCAATTTCCCCTGGCAGCATTTATGACACAGCAAACATTATAATTATAAAAACCTTGTAGAAGGTCTTAAGTTGAAAATGCTGGGACAATCTAAATCCAACTGAATAAAAGCTTACAGGTTGGCTGCTGGTTTGATTATTCATGCTCAAACTCATTTAAGGAGAATCTGCTTTTCCTTAACAGATCTGAGATTGCTGTGAAGTTTTTCTGGAGTTGGTAGAATTGAGAAGTCTCAATGGCATTGAGCATGCTTCGCTTCAGTGGCCACAGGCTTGGCTGTAAGTGATTCTCTTCAGGAAAAGCAACAACAGAACCCAATGTGGGTTTTTGGCTTCAGGAATGTCAGGAATCAGAGAATTTACCAAATTTCTCATCTCTAATAATAGCTTTGAGAACACTTGCAAAGACAAGGACACAAATTATGTGTGGAGGGGTTGCTTGTTTCTTGTTTGGTTGGTTTCTGTTATTTCTAGACTGCTTAAATAGGGATTTCTCTCCAGTGACTTTGCTCATCAGTTTTCTATGCACATAGAACTCCAATTCTGAGTCTCTTATGGGTTATTTGAACTAAATAGAAATTGTTTTTTATTACTGACCCAGCAGAACTGTTTCCATCGTCAAACATGCAACATCTAATTGCACAAAAGCTCTTTGTGCTACACTGTTCATGTGCTTAAAAAAACATCATTTTATTTTATTCTCTGTTACTCTCTGACTCACTTTGATTCTCGAATAACATTTTGAAATGCATGAACTTTGGACATAGGATGGCACTGTTGTGCCTAAACTATCTCTGTTTAGTGTTTACATCCCCCTTGCCACGTGTGGTTTAGTTGTCCAGAAAAAAACAACCCTAAAAAAACTCCAGACAGTAGTCTTCACAGTTTTTTAAAGAAAACTTTTCTCAATAATTCATCTATTTTCACCCATCAATGACTTCCAACTTAATTTATTGACCAACTTCTTGATCTCTTTTGATTTTTCAATATTGTCAATCATTTCAGGCACTGCTTTTTCTTCTCTGTGTTTTCAAATGTGTAGGATGAAGTACTTGGGGGTTTTTTCTTGTTTTGATTGTTCATTATGAGCATAACTTGTTTCTGGCAACTCATGAAGGCTGATTCCAAAGCCAATGTTCCTAAATGGCTTTTTTAGCAGAACTCTGGGCCTGCAAGTATGTGTGCACACCCCAGTGAGTCTTTTGTAGCCCCTGGGGGCCCATAAATCTTTCATTCTAGTCGCTCAAGAATGATAATAGAGGTATATCCTGCAGGAAGCCAGATAGAAGGCTTCCTGCCTCCTTTACAGGAGCAATAAATGGGACACCAAAGGTCAAGGGATCTGGAAATGTCAAGTGAAAGGAAGCTGTGTCCTTTCATTTTCTAGATAGCTCAAGGTGGCAAAAGATTGAGTGGATAGTTTTTGCTTCAGAATTCTTGTTTGAAAATAAAAGCTAGCTTAAAAGAAAATTTTGCGGATTCATGGTTCTCAGAAACTTTTGCTCTGTTCTTTGAGTCAGTTCATATGACTTCTGGTTTGCAGTGTTAACAGCAGTAACAGACAGAGATGACGGAGTTTGCAGCACTTTGCTGTTTGTTTCCCTCTAGGGAAACAAGAGGCAAGTATAAATAGTGCTCTTTTCCTCTTTAGTTGGCTCATTAATTTAATGCAAAGCTCTTTTTTTTAAATTATTATTTTTTTTTCCCCATGGAATACCCGTCAGCCTCTAGAAGCTTATCCTAGTGTTTCAGACATCTATAACTTCCCCATGTTTTTTCTGTCACTCCCCTGCCATGGGTAAAAATGTGGTATATGTCTGCCTGATAGGTTGTTGCTAGAATGTCCAGATCACTGGGGTAAAATTTGTATCTGTAACCACTGGAGTGTAATTTTCTTGCCAATAGGTGTTTTATCTGGTATCTAATTGCTTGTCTGGAAGACAACACAAACGATTACTCTTGTAAAACTACTATGGAATTAGAGAGTGAGACAGGTATGAGTAACAGCTTCTCAGGAAGTGGTTAAAGTTACAGAGGACTGCAAAGTGAAGAAAAGACAACAATCTAATGTGATTTTGAAAGATGCCCGAGAACAAGGAGCGTAAGTAGAACAAATAGCTTATGAGTGAAGTGATCCTTCCACTCTTCTGAGCTGAGAGACTGTGTCCATTTTTGAGTGCTGTGACTGAAGACAGGGACACTGGCTGCAGGGTATCTAGACAAAAGTCACAAAAGAGATCATAAAGGTAGGAAATGACTTATGAGTACAATACAAACACTTAGCAGTTGTTTAGAGAAGACTTCAGAAAAATATAAATAAATGGATTCTGCAAAAAGGAAAACCTCTAAGTGTTTTGGTTTCTGTTTCTGTGGTGGTTAACAAACTGATTGGAAGTATGGCAGGCACTTACCTCTTCTCACTTACATTTTTTGATTGTGGCTATATTCAGCCAGCATCACCTGCTTGGCTCTCCAGTCCTGGCTGCAACCAGGAGAGACAGAAGTAGCTGTAGGTGTATGATTCTCTGAGAAAAAGACCTGAAATGGAGGGAAAATTGCATAACACCATCTTAACAACTGTATCAAAAATTCTCAATGAAGAATGAGGACTGACGCTTTTCAGGAACTGTCGTGATGGGAGAAAAATTGTCCCCAATGCACAATCCATTCAAGCAGGAGCTCATGCTAATCACTTTTATCATGCAGTTGAGTGGTAGGAAGCAAAGGCAACACACCTCCAGTTCAGCTCCATCAAGTATAGTAATTTTTTCTGCGTGTGAATCCATTTTCCAGTTGTTTTGTTTTCAGTCTTTATTCTTCTTTTTTTCATCTAATACAGTAAAGAATTTTAGGTCATCATGGCCTTTATTAAATGAGTAGTGTGGCCTCTGTATGGCAGAGATTTGCTTAAATCTTTACTCCCTGTAATATTTTTATTACAACAATGACTTCTATTTTGGATAGGAAATTCCCACCCTACCAAAAAAACCCAAAACACCTGTTGTTGAATTACATCACTTCTTTGCTTGAGAATTTTTTTTGTCATCTGTATGTGCACTGTTTCACCCCCCCCGTTTCAGTGTGGTGTTAGTTTTGAAAATGTGTATTGTGAACACATTGTGGCCTTTATTTTAAGACCATGTCTAAGCAGGGTGCACTAGATTTGTTTCTCAGATATGTGCTGGCAACATTCCTAAACACATTTAATTTGATATTTAATCTCCTGCAGCTTCTATGAAGTTGAAAGAATATTTTTGCTGTAGTCACGTTTTTTCTTACTGATATCACAGAATCACAGAATCACAGAATGTTAGGGATTGGAAGGGACCTCGAAAGATCATCTAGTCCAATCCCCCTGCCGGGGCAGGATTGCCTAGACCATATCACACAGGAACGCGTCCAGGCGGGTTTTGAATGTCTCCAGAGAAGGAGACTCCACAACCTCTCTGGGCAGCCTGTTCCAGTGTTCAGTCACCCTTACAGTAAAGAAGTTTTTCCTCAAATTTAAGTGGAACCTCCTGTGTTCCAGCTTGCACCCATTGCCCCTTGTCCTGTCAAGGGATGTCACTGAGAAGAGCCTGGCTCCATCCTCATGACACTTGCCCTTCACATATTTATAAACATTAATGAGGTCACCCCTCAGTCTCCTCTTCTCTAAGCTAAAGAGACCCAGCTCCCTCAGCCTCTCCTCATAAGGGAGATGTTCCACTCCCTTAATCATCTTCGTGGCTCTGTGCTGGACTCTCTCTAGCAGTTCCCTGTCCTTCTTGAACTGAGGGGCCCAGAACTGGACACAATACTCCAGATGCGGCCTCACCAGGGCAGAGTAGAGGGGGAGGAGAACCTCTCTTGACCTGCTGACCACACCCCTTCTAATACACCCTAGGATGCCATTGGCCTTCTTGGCCACAAGGGCACACTGCTGGCTCATGGTCATCCTGTTGTCCACTAGGACCCCCAGGTCCCTTTCCCCTACGCTGCTCTCCAACAGCTCTGTCCCCAACTTGTACTGGTACATGGGGTTGTTCTTGCCCAGATGCAGGACTCTACACTTGCCCTTGTTATATTTCATTAAATTTCTCCCCGCCCAACTCTCCAGCCTGTCCAGGTCTCTCTGGATGGCTGCGCAGCCTTCCGGCATCTCAGCCACTCCTCCCAGTTTTGTGTCATCAGCGAACTTGCTGACAGTGCACTCTATTCCCTCATCCAAGTCATTAATGAATATATTGAATAGAACTGGTCCCAGAACCGACCCTTGCGGAACTCCACTAGACACAGACCTCCAACTGGACTCTGTCCCGCTGACCGCTACTCTCTGGCTTCTTCCCTTCAGCCAGTTCACAATCCACCTCACTACCCGATCATCCAGACCACACTTCCCCAGTTTAGCTGCGAGGATGCTGTGGGAGACCGTGATATGAGTATCTTTTTTTCAATGAGCTTCAAACTTTAAAATTTCGCTATGTGCAAAGAAACTATTTTAGTCTTCTCTTTAATCTCCCCTGTGGAGGATATATTCTTATTACTCAGATGGTGTAGCTAGCCTTTGCTTTCTAACAATGCAGTCATCTAGATTTTAAGAGTTGCTTTCCTCACTTCACTGGTTCTGCTTCAATTAAAAAAGCAATTTAATGGTGCAGAAATGGAAGAGTTAACTTTTCATTAAGAGTTAACACTCAACAAGTGAACGTTTTTTTCCTAGGCTTCCAAGCCGTGTCAAGTCAAGAGCTCCACTGTAGAATATGTAGTACTTATTTTGATTTAACTTGTTTCCTTGTATTGTTTGTAGGCTCCGAATAGGGCTTCAAAGTCACATTTGCATTATTTCTTTCCATTCAGATTGTGCTTTTTGATAATAATTCTTAAATGTGTGGAAATGTAACTTCATCTCTCCATGATGTTTTTCTACGTACGTGGTAAAAAAGAACACGAACAGATTTCCTGTTGCTTTTGGAGATTAGTTAGTATCAGAAAGCTTATCACTGGATACAAATTTCTAAATAATCTTGACACAGTAGCCTCCGTCTCTTTTTTCTCAACAATCCTGTGTTTCTCAAACATGTGCTGCAGTAAAAATTATGATGCTTTGGCCAGACAATTTGAAGAAAAGGCCTTTTCTAATTCTTCCTAAACATGCTGGGTTACCACACCAGTATGAAACTGCTCAGTTCATTAAAAAATCTGAAGAAAAATCTATTTGTAAGTATCAAACTACTAAATCTCCTTCTAGCTAAATATTATTTTTCCAATTGGAACCATCATATTGTACTATAACGAACTGAAATGTGTGGTTTTATTTTCAGCCTGGTTTCCCAAAGAAGCAATGCTTACAGAAATGATCCCTGTGCCTTTGGGTTACTCATGTTAACTTTTAAATCTTTTGACCAATCTCAGTTTAATTTACTATACAGGTAGTCAGAAAGATGTGATGTTTCTACATTGCTGTTTCTCTTCTCTTGTATTCCCTTTGGTTGTCATACCACATGTCAGAAAATGCAAGGATTTTTTGACAAAAAAAAAAAAATCTGTTCATTTATATGATATCCTATCTGATCTTTTGTTTGCTTGACAGAGAAATAATGATTGCAATGTTCTATAATGACCATAACATTCCAAGGCTGAGGTTTTAAGCAAATAACTAGTTATTTTGGGGTGTCTGCAGGAAAACAGACATTTGAAAATCACGATGTTCAGAGAGAACTGAATATCAGTCTTCTGCTAGCCAGTCCTCAACAAATGTAACATTTAGAATGAGTAGAAACAATCTAAAAGTCTTAGCCAACATTTGTAGAAATATGTTTCTATAGAAATGTACGGAAGTGATCCTTGTAACATTTTCTAAAGCCTTTTTATAAGGCAAGTCTTCAATTTTTCCAGCATCACAGCTGGTAACAACCAGGCAGGAATTCTCTCAGGCTTATTCTTTACCTTTCCTGTTTGCACTGTTTAATTCCTGATCCCATGAGATATGAATGATTGCAAAAGTCTAGGATGAGTTTTGATTTTTAATTTTAGGGATGTACTCTGTCATGAGTATCTTTCATGAATGTTTTAGGAAATGCAAATAAGAGCAACAGGATTTAACTTTTACTTCACTCTTACTACTTGATGCTAGGAGATTCTGGGGAATTATTCACAGCAGAATTAGGTCTTTAATATTCCTTATTAGAGTCTTTCAAGTAAATTTGTAGTATTTTTACATCTGACCAGTATCCATAATTTTACTATTTGTGAAGCTAGTTCTAAGACATACATTTTTAATGCAACTACCCTCCTTGTGCTAGGTATTTTTGTTAGATGTTCTGAAAACTCAGAAAGATGACTGTTTCTTGATAAAGTTTTTTGATTTTTCTACCTATTGTATTTACAAATCTTTCCTAAATTCTGTTTTTTCTAATTTTGTACACTGTAAAGAATTTAGTAGAAATCTCATATATACTGCAAATTTCAATTTCAAAGGTATCTTTTAACAAGTTTTGTAATCAGAAAGATAAAAGAAGAAAAAACTCAACATGCCATATTAATGTACTTCCAGTAGGAGCCTTGCCTGTTCCAGTAAAAGAATAAACATACTGCCTATTTTTCAATTAAGGCTGATTAGCTAAATAATATTACAAGAATGGCTTAGATAATGGACAAAATGAATAATTTTTTATGGAGTAGCTGAGGCTTGAATAGTAATTATGGCTACTTGCAACAAAGGACATCTGACTAACATCTTGGTATTGTATCTGATGCTTGCACATATCTTGAAAACTCAGTAATGTCACTGCACTAAATGAAATTCATAAACTGCAGAGCAGATCTAGGTCTATGATCTGACAAGTTCATGGTGTTTTGGGGATTTAGTCTTTAAAGGACACAAAACAAAGTATTGTGAAAACAGCAATGAAACAAAGTGAAAGAAACTCTTAATGTTCAGTTAGAGATGCAGTCTGACAATAAATCTGACATCTCCTAAAAGCTGTGTAGGTATAACTTTAATTTTGAGAGCTAAAAAAGACTGAAATTTGCCATTTAAAAAATATATTTCCTTAAAATTTAGTTCAAGCAATAAAAACTTTCCTTCCTATGTAGAGATTTGTATTTTTCTTAAATTTATGCTTATTTCACGGTCCAGAGCTTAGAGCTTTGATCCACAGTGCTGCTCTATTTAACTCCATGTTAGCTAGTCAGTCTTCCTATTTGGAAGGCATATCCAAGTCTGTAGTTTGAAGGCTGGTTATTTTGCCTTAATATGAGACTTTTTTTGTTTTTGTCTTAGTCGTGTTCCCCAACCCTGTACTTCTTCTATGGCTTGGAGAATGTCTTTAATGTCAGTGTCCACTGAGGGTTTTTTTTTTCCTTAATATTGTTCATGTTCTATTTTTCACATATTTCTGTATGCATGACATTTTTGCATTTTTTATTATAAACTTGAGTGTTGAATAATTTTTGTTTGACTGATATTTTCAAATATTCTACTAAAATAGCACAGAACACATTTTGTAAAAAACAAACAAAACCTCAAATAACCTTTTATTTTTCTTTTCTGATTAAAATATGCTACTATATTACATAGTGTAAACTACTGAAAACACATTTAAAACTCATTTTCAGCTTAGCACTTTCCTAATAAGCAAAACTAACAGGTATCTTCCAGCAAATTAATCCAGCCTCCTTAAACCAGGGTCCAGAGTTCAGCAGAATTCTCAAGTGTCTGCGTACTTTTAAGAGTGTTGACAGTTCATACATCCTCAGTTATACATTTCATTATGCACTTACCTAGACTAGGGGCTAACTGAGGTCTTCCTCTAGAGTTTTCTGTAGTCTGTTGAAGGCAGCTGAAGGAAGTACAACATAATGTCAATTCAATGTTTTCTTGAGAAGCAAAATACAAGTACCTGCTGGTTCCCCATACAATATTGGCCAACTTGCAGGCTTATGCATTGGGAAGAAGACTTTTGCTTAATCTTCCAGCTTGGATGATTTGATAAATATGCAGTTTTAAATAAGCTGGTAATAGTAATTTTGTGACTAAAGTCAAGTGAACACTTTAATGTTCACTTTGTTTAAGGCAATTGTGTAGTTGATTGTCATATGTCAAAATATTGTATTTCACTGACACATTTACAAATGCTGTTATTAAAAACTCCTGTAACTATTTATGCAAATATCTTAATCAACAAGTAAATTTTGTTAGTCAATTTTTAGTTCAAGAATCACATTAACATTTTAACCATCATTTGTTACAGTCATGAATAACAAGAAGTTTTAGTCACACAGTGAGTTGCAATACTTAATCACTGTCTTAATTAGTGAACATGTTTTGTTAGTGTTACTTTATGCCTGATACTCCTCAAAAAAAATCAAAGCAAATCTGTTTGATTTTATTCTTTTTTAGCTGTTTGGCTTTCTGCTCCAAGCTAGCTAGCTCTATTCTTAAACTGAATAAAAGTAATTACTGCATAAAAAATTTAAACCACAAGGAGTCAATATTCTTTGTTGCATGTTTGCAGTCACTCTCAAAATAATTTCTTGCAAAAGCATAACCATAATGAAATACCATGCAATTGTGTACTAATGACTTCCCAGTAAAAACTTCTGGGAAGATCAGAAGCATAAAGGTCACAAGCATAAAGGTTGCTTCCAGCAAATATTTATTTATTTATAGTTAAGGTAAGAGACAATTTTTCTAGTTTTCATCTTCCTTTCTTGGTGGATTTTGTTTATTTGTTTGTTTTTTTTTAATATGTGCTCTAGCTAAGAAAGAACGCTATAATTTTACAGACTGGAAGAAATCCATTTTAGTGCAGAAAAGAGACAGAAGGCCTACTATACATGTCTTAAGTCCCTCTTTTATCTTCCTGTGAGTGATTAACAGACAATGTATTCACCATTAGCAGGTGATTCTATATTGTTACGCATAAATAAAATCAGTTGTTGTTTGTTGTGGTACTTATATAGTCTTGTCCCTAAGCACCTGAAAAGGGGGATGAGCATTTTGTATTCTGTGTTAGCCTATTACAGAATGGTAGAAAATAAAGCCAGGGAAAGACCTTAAGAGGTCAGGTAGTTCATTGCAGAGGTCAGGATTAAGAATACTTAGATCATACCACAGTATGTATACCCTTTTCCTAAAAACCTCAAAGAGAGATTTCACAGTGGCTCTAAAATACCTATTGGTGTGTTTCAGGGAGGCAAACAATGTCCGTGCTATCTAACATAAATATTTTTTACTACAAATTATGCTGATTCCTTCTCATTCTACTTCCAGACACTTGGAAAACAATTGGTTGTCCTTCTCTTAATGACAGACACTTAGTTATGAGAAGATTGTTATCAATGTCCTTCCTTCCTCAGTCTTCTCTTTTCTAGACTAAACAAAGTCCTACAACTTTCTTAGAGGGCATTTTTCTAAAACTCTAATTATTCTTGTAACCTCTACCATGGAATCTTTCCAATTTGCTTTTTTATGTTCTAAAATCCCAAAGCTGGATTATAAATCCCCGTTGTTCTCTAGAGCTCCACTACTTTACTACCAATTCTCCATTTTATTTTTGTCCATTTTATTTCTTCTTCAGTTTCAAGTAAATGGAATTACTTGATTTCAAATTGTGACTTTCATAATCTAAAAGATTAGCATTATTCTATCAGCATCTTTCCAGACTCTAAACTTGCTCTTCAGAGTGTTCTGTTTCTTTTTATTTAGTATTTTCTCAACTTTGGTAGAACTACAGTCATAATTGAGTGACTAATAGTTTTAAGACAAAATATCCACTGAGTCTATCTGTACTTTTTAGTGAAGGAAGAAAAGAGAGAGTCACAGTTCTCTTATCTGCATGAAGTTGAACCTGGTGAAAGTCAAAGCAGCTAATGAGATTTATATGGCATCTTTAGAGGGTAAAGAGAGCAAAGATCAGGTTCTTAATTTTATTTTTGTGCTTCTAGTGTGTCAACAGTATTCAAGGCATCCCAATCTCGGTACTAAGAAGCTTCTTGAGGAATGAAAAATATAGTCCAAAATATTCATACCTCACTTGCATAATTTTGAGGTATTTATTTTTATTTAATTCTCCAAATATGAGTTTGAAAGCATAATTTTCAATATGTAAAGCATCCAGATTGAAAATTTTGGCTTAAAAGTACTATTCTCAGCTTTGTTCCACATTTAAATGACAGCATAAGGCTGTGTTATGGCTTGAGATTTTTGTTGCTTGATACATATTTTTTCCTGCTTTTTAAAAAATTTAATATTTGTACACTGATCTTTCGGAGCAATGCTTTCTTCACTTTTTTTTCTCTTTTGAATTTTCTGCTCTTAATACCTATGGCACAAAAAGTTAGACTATCGGAAAACCCTGTTATAGAAATTCTGATGGCTAACTATAAAATCTAATCTTATTTCATAAAATTAAAATCATAGGACTGAAATAATTTTCTTGTGATCAGTTCTCTAAGACTGATGAAGTAGTATCATATTTCCATGAGACATGTCACACAGTTGTCTTACCCAGTAAATATTTATTTTATTTTCCTAACATGGACTTTTCTTTGTCCTTCTCTGTCATATTAACATATTAACATCAAGATCTATGGAACGTATGTGCCCTTTGTTATTGGTAGGTTTTCTACTATATTCATATTTGGATTAATTTATTCTAATTAATGTTAGATGTTTAGTGCTTATATTTGCATGTGAGCTAGTGTCTCCAGGCTACATTCATAGTCAATGTAAAGTGTGGAGAGTTTGACTGAGTTGAACTAATTCATAGAATCATAGAATAGTTTGGGTTGGAAGGGACCTTAAAGATCATCTAGTTCCAACCCTGTTGCTGTTGGCAGGGACACCTTTCCACTAGAACAGGTTGCTCAAAACCCTATCCAACCTGGCCTTGAACACTGCCAGGGAGGGAGCATCCACATCTTCTCTATCCAACCTGTTCCAGTGTCTCACTACCCTCACAGGAAAGAATGTATTCCTGATATCTAATCTAAATCTGCCCTTTTTCAGTTTAAAATCATTACCCCTTGTCCTATCACTACATGCCCTTGTAAGAAGTCTCTCTGCAGCTTTCCTGTAGGCCCCACTTCAGGTACTGTAAGGCTGCTAAAAGGTGTCCCTGGATCCTTCTCTTCTCCAGGCTGAACAAGCCCAGCTCTCTCAACCTGTCTTCATAGGAGAGGTGCTCCAGCCCTCTGATCATCTTCGTGGCCCTCCTCTGGACTCGCTCCAACTGGTCTGTGATCTTCTGTTGGGGGACCTAGAACTAAACACAGTATTCTAGATGGGATCTCATGAGAGCAGAGTAGAGGGGCAGAATTATCTCCCTCAACCTGCTGGTTACGATTCTTTTGATGTAGCCCGGGATACATCTGGTTTTCTGGGCTGCAAACGTACATTGCCTGCTCATGTTGAGCTTCTCATCAGCCAACACCCTCAAGTCCTTCTCCTCAGGACTGCTCTCAATCCATTCTCCACCCAACCTCTATTTGTGCTTGGGATTGCCCCGACCCACATGCAGGACCTTTCACTTGGCCTTGTTGAACTTCATGTGGTTCGCATGGGCCCAGCTCTCAAGCCTGTCAAGGCCCCTCTGGGTGGCATCCCTTCCCTCCAGCATGTCGACCGCACCACACAGCTTAGTGTCGTCGGCAAACTTGCTGAGGGCGCACTCAATCCCACTGTCCATGTTACCGACAAAGGTGTTAAACAGTGCCGGTCCCAATACTGACCCCTGAGGAACGCCACTCATCACTGGTGTCCACTTGGACATCGAGCCGTTGACCACAACTCTTTGAGTGCAACCATCCATCCAATTCCTTATCCACCAAGTGGTCCATCCATCAAGTCCATGTCTCTCCAATTTGGAGACAAGGATGTTGTGCAGGACAATGTCAAATGATAGTCACTCTTCCCTTATCTACCAATGCTGTAACCCCATCGTAGAAGGCCACCAAATTTGTCAGGCACTATTTGCCCTTAGTGAAGCCTTGTTGGCTGTCACCAGTCACCTCCTTATTTTCCATATGCTTTAGCGTATGTTTCATGATTTTGCCAGGCATGGAGGTGAGACTGACTGGCCTGTAGTTCCCCGGGTCTTCCTTTTTTCCCTTCTTGAAGATGGGGGTTATGTTTCCCCTTTTCCAGTCAGTGGGAACTTCACCAGACTGCCATGACTTCTCAAAAATGATAGATAGCAACTTAGCAAGGTCGTCCGCCAGTTCCCTCAGGACCCGCGGATGCATCTCATCAGGTCCCATGGACTTGTGCACCTTCAGGTTCCTTAGGTGGTCTCAAACCTGATCATCTCCTACAGTGGGCACTTCTTCATTCTCCCAGTCCCTACCTTTGCCTTCTGTGACTTGGATGGTGTAGCTTGATCACTTGCCGGTGAAGACTGAGGCAAAAATGTTCTTGAGTACCTCCGCCTTCTCTATATCCTGGGTTACCAGGTCTCCTGTTTCCTTCCAGAGAGGTTCCACATTTTGCCTAGTCTTCCTTTTGTCACTGACATACCTATAGAAGCTTTTTTTGTTGCCCTTGACATCCCTGGCCAGGTTTAATTCTATCAGGGCTTTAGCTTTCCTAACCTGATCCTGGCTGCTCAGACAATTTCTCTTGATTCCTCCCAGGCTACCTGCCCTTGCTTCCACCCTCTTTAGGCTTTCTTCTTGTGTCTGAGTTTGTCCAGAAGCATCTTATTCATCCATGCAGGCCTCCTGGTGTTTTTGCCTTCCTTCCTCTTTGTCGGGATGCATTGCTCCTGAGCCTGGAAGAGGTGGTCCTTGGATATTAACCATCTTTCTTGTGCCCCTCTTCCCTCCAGGGCTTTATCCTAAGGTACTCTAACAAGCAGGTCCCTTAAGAGGCCAAAGTGTGCTCTCCTGAAGTCCAGGGTGGTGAGCTTTCTGTGTGCTTTCCTCGCTGCCCTGTGGATCTTGAATTCCACCATTTCATGGCCACTGCAACCAAGGCTGCTCTTGAGCTTCACATTCCTCACCAGCCCCTCCTTGTTGATGAGAACGAGGTCCATCCTGACACCTTTCCTCCTTGGCTCCTTTATCACTTGGAGGAGGAAGTTATCACCAATGCATTCCAGGAACCTCCTGGATTGCTTGTTCCCAGCTGTGTTGTCCCTTCAACAGATATCCGGGTGCTTGAAGACCCCCATGAGGACCAGAGCTTGTGAACATGAGGCTACTCCTGTCTGTCTGTAGAGGGCCTCATCTGCTCAGTCTTCCTGGTCAGATGGCCTGTAGCAGACCCCCAGTATAATGTTACCTGTCCCTCCCCTCCCTTTAATCCTGACCTATAAGCTCTCCATTGGCTCGTCCTCCATCCCCAAGAACAATTCCATGCACTCCAGCTGGTCATTGACATAGAGCGCTACACCCCCTCCTTGTCTCCCCTGCCTGTCCTTCCTAAAGAGCCTGTATCCTTCCATTCCAACACTCCAGTTCATAGGAGCCATCCCACCACATTTCCAATAACAACATAGCCCCACAAGCATGCACATGTCACTAGCTCCTCTTGTTTATTCTCCATGCGTTTGCATAGAGGCATTCAAGTGGGACACCTGATGAAGTTGACTGACTGGCTGGAGTGGCTGGAATTCCTTTGTGCTGCTCTTCAGGTGCTCTTCTGCTGACCTATGATCCTTCAGGCTTTGGGCATCTATTGTTAGCACTGGCATCAAACTGGTAGGAGTGGGATGGGTTGAGGTTCCCCTTCCCCAGTAATTCATCCAGTCCTAAAGCAAATGTGGGAAATGAGTTAGGTAACCAAACCTTAAAACTGCCCATCTTTCAAAATTAAGTGAGGTGCACCCTAACCATGTCTTTTTTGTATCTCTGGTTTTCACGTCACATCGTCTGGTAGCTTACCTGTTGCAGAATCAGTGGATGTGTGTTCAGATTTCTCATTACAAAGGAAGAAATAACACTAGCCATATTCCAAAAGCTAGCCCAAGGAAGCATTGTCACTATACGTCTCAAAGAGAAGGAACTCTCCTTTATCCTATTGCTTGAAGGGGGAGAGGAGAAGAAAGGGAAAGTGTGACAGGGGGATAAACGTTAATGAAAATACCTTTACATTTTGACCCTGTATTTCTCAGGCAAGGAAATATTCAAATTTACATTTGTACTGATTAATCGAATTACTCCATGTAAATCCCTGTTTAACCTCAAAGAATCTGTAGTGTTTTAAAGGAATGTTGACACAAGCTGATGATAAATAGTTTCTGAATCTGTTATCAAAGCGATTTTGTATAGACATATCATCAAGACAATTTTTCCCAAATTGCTTGCAACATCAGACAAATGCTTTCTAAAGGCAAGCTATGTGATAGTAACTATTTCTTTCCTATCTGTAAGGAAATTAGGTTTGTTTAATATGATTTTTCTAGGCAAATCTGTGTTTGTTGTTATTCATCTCTTTTAAAAATTAATTTCTTTGGGGGAATATGAGGCACACCGTAGGGAACCTGGTTTTCTGGAATTATTGTCAGGGTTTGCATTATCATTCATTAGGCAGGCACTTGTTTACAGAGAGCTATAGACAGCTGAATGTTTTACTGAAACTCCACTCAATAATTAAATTTTGGACTGAAGGTTCAGGTGTCCAGACTGATTTCTTGCGTCAGTCTTCCTGTCTGGCCCAATTGCTTCCTTTCATAGAGTTGCCAGTCATGCTCTTTTATACTGTTCAAACAAGCATTGACTGAGCCTCTTTTTTTCTCTTCTTATTTAAGTTATTCACAAGTATAATATTTGGCATGTTAAGAGCAGAGTGAATTTTGGAGGGTACCCATTAATGATCCTTTGTTACATGTAGATATTGTAGAAAAACAGTGTTAGCTTAAGCTTGACAAAGATAGCTTTTTGCACACTGGATGCACACTACAGTGGAGTAGTTTCCAGGAAGAAAAAGCCATCTTGGATTTCCCAGATGTTGGGAAAGCCCTGTAAACTTCAGGGTTATATTTTGAAATATATGATATTAGAAGAACTTTTGATATGAAATATGTAGCAGTTCTTCCATAGATAATAGTTTTAAAAAGATATTTCAAAGATAACACACCTATTGCAATCTCTTTGTATCTCATCACTGGGGAATAAAATAGCACATGCACGTTGTAGAAAAAATAAATTTGCAGATCTGTCTTCTATTTTATCAATAAAATAAATATCAGAAGAAATTAGATCCAGAATTGATAAATTAATCAAACATAAAAATAGTATGATAAGACAAGTGTTTCAATAATAAATTGGAGAATTCATTGGAATTCCTGTAGAAAGATTTCTTTTTTTCTCAAATTTGTGCAATACAAATTTAAAATCTTTCTAATGATATTTTACCCTCTTGGAAAAGTTAGTAGGGGAAGGGATGCGAGTTATTAACTTGTAAACAATAGAACATGTAAACATTCATAGTAATTTCTAAAAGCAACAGGATTCCAGGAAGTGTACATTAGCAAGTTCTAAATCAGTCTTATTGGTACATTAAACAAGTGCTGTTTTGCCTTTGTCTACTTAAAGCAAAACTGCCCAGCTTTGTCAACTGCAAAATGAAATTGTCTAATTTTTTTATTTTGCTTCAGAAATTTAACAGAATCTGTATCCTTTTTTAAACTATAACAGACTGCACAACTATGTTTTAAATTTCACACGTAATGTTACTTTTTCATGTAGACCTTCAGTGTTATGATTTATGATGAAACAAAGATGAAGTTTGCCTTGAGTACTTCAGCAATCCCACCTTGTAATCCAGCAAACTTGGTATTCAAGCTGTACCTAAGAGAAAAATTTCCAATCAAATATATGAAATGCTTGGAGGATTATCTAGCAGTTCCCTCTAAACGTAGTGGTTCCCTGTGAAGAGGACACAAGTCCACTATGTAGAAGATGTTGTTCAGTTCTGATTTATTTTGGAGCAGATTTGGACCATCCTTTTGCTCAGAAGAGTGCCCAGACCATCAGACTAAAGGTTTTTTGGGGGTTGTGAGGAAAGAAGAGATATGGAAGTGATACAAAGAAAACCTCTTGGTTTCTACAGCTGCTGCTGCTCTATTTTTAGGTGGATAATGGAACTCTCAGGACAGAAAATGGCATTCTACCTGCCTAGGAAACATTTTAACCATAAAACTGAAGTGATACACTTTGTCTTAGGTTCACAATATTTAAGGAATCTTCCTTGCAAAATAGGACTCAAAGGAAGGGAACAAAAGGAGATCTGATTTCACTCTAATGGCATACACATGGTAAATGAAAGAAAATCCAAATATTAGGTCTGAGTCACACACACAGAATCACACAGAATCACAGACTCAACCAGGTTGGAAGAGACCTCAGGGATCATCGAGTCCAACCGTTGCCCTGACACCACCTGTCAACTAGACCATGGCACTAAGTGCCATGTCCAGTCTTTTCTTAAACACATCCAGAGATGATGACTCCACCACCTCCCTGGGCAGCCCGTTCCAGTGTCTAATAACCCTTTCTGTAAAGAAATTCTTCCTAATGTCCAACCTGAACCTCCCCTGGCGAAGCTTGAGGCTGTGTCCTCTTGTCCTATCGCTAGTTGCCCGGGAGAAGAGGCCAACTCCCACTTCACTACAACCTCCCTTCAGGTAGTTGTAGACTGCAATAAGGTCACCTCTGAGCCTCCTCTTCTCCAGGCTAAACAACCCCAGCTCCCTCAGCCTTTCCCCTCCAGACCGTTCACCAGCTTGGTCGCCCTCCTCTGGACTCGCTCCAACACCTCAACATCTTTCTTGAAGTGCGGGGCCCAGAACTGAACACAGTACTCAAGATGCGGCCTCACCAGTGCCGAGTACAGAGGGAGCAGAGGGTGCTTTTGAAATAGTATCTGATATTGTTACTTTAATTTCCCTCGCAGTAGAACATGCTTTATTCAGTTCGACCTTTTTTCTTTCTGTGAATTTTTTGCATTTCACTGAGCTAGATACCAAACAAATGAAAATTGCTCTTTACTTGGTACGGGAGAGCCCTGGAGTCTAGTCCTTCTGTACTGACTGCTTGGTGGTTTATTCAGGGCAAAACAGAATCATGCAGGGAAACTTGTCTCCTAACAACAGTCTGAAGGCCCCATAACATGATGACTAGGGAACTCTCGTGGCATGTTGAAAATGTAGGTTCAAACGGTTCAATGGACAACTGTCATGAACACAAATAAACAAACCTGTTCCTTGGTGAGCATCTCTCTTCTTAAGAGTGGAGAGGATCAAAATGCTCTGTCTCATATCAGATCAAACAATTCAGTAGGTAGATTTCAAAATGCCAAATCTGGAATCAAACAATTTCGGAATAGGGAAACAGAATGGAAAAATATTCAGGTCTCATCACCCCTGTTACAAGCCAGCATAGATCTACCCAAAGTACATTTTGCTTTTTCATCAGACTCTTGGAACAGTAATAGACCCACTTTTAGTCAGTCTGAGTCAATCAACTCGATTATATAATATCTTTTCCAAGCATGAGGACAGGTCATGGAGGAAAGCAAACAAATATTAGAGAGAGATTTGGCCTCTTTTTTTTTTAATGCCACATGTTGTTCTTCTAGCATTTTTGATGTTTGACTTTCCTGATTATGAAACTTCCTTTTCTCATGCCTGCTGACACACCTCTCCACCCAGAGAGAAAACTGTCAGTGTTTTAACAAGCAAGAAATATTACATTTAAATGCCTTCAGCTGTACAAGACTTAGGCCAGCAGCCAGAAGTGATGTGTTGTTGCTATAGTATACATGATTTTTTATTTGTGTCTTAAGGAGGAAAACTAAGAAAGGATTATTACAGATATACTCTTCCACTCTATTAAAAGCAGCCTCTTATGAGTTTATAAAATAATGAAAGGGAAATATCCCCTTCTCTGTTATTTGAAATATTTGTTATTCTTTATTCGTTATTTAAATACTTCCACCATTTCATGGAAATCTGTCCTCCTTTTCAGTAGTTGTTTGTAACCAGCATTCAGTCATCCAATTTCTGTTAATGTTGTCTCAAATAAAAATAAATATTGTCAATGTAGCTTTTTATACTGAATTAAAAGAATTAATACAGAAATGGAATCATAGAATGGCTTGGGTTCAGAGGGACCTTTGAAGATCATCTAGTCCAACTCCCCTGCTATGGGCAGGGACATCTTTCACTAGATCAGGTTCCTCAAAACCCCGTCCAACCTGACCTTGAACACTTCCAATGAAATTCTGAAAGTACTGTCTATTAGTGCATCCTAAACCTGGGGGTTTAGGACCTTGTCCACCTTATCAGTCCTTTTCCTGCATTTTTTCTACTTGCTTGGGTCTGACTTCTGATCTGATAAACTATTGATAAGCAGGACACAATCCGTTTCACTTTACTGATGTCCACGCTCTGAAATCTCCTCTCTACTTTTGCTAATGGAAGCATTGATTTGTTGAAAGTTGCTTAGTTTTGGTGGCAATATATTGTTTGGGAGTTCAGAGATTGTTGTCTGGTAGTTTGAATGGGGAAGGAACACATAGCTGCTGGCTGCTCCTTCCTGACCTAAAGACCAGATATGTCATATGCATTCCTTACAAATGCATGTGACATGACTTCCTTTCCAGATGGAAGATAGTTTAGAAAGGATAGATATTCAGTTATAACTAAATAGGGTGTGACTGAACAAAAATTCTTACGTGCATTGAAAAAAATCCTCACTTTTCTCTCCAAACTAAACCGTGCATCTCAT
The DNA here is from genome assembly GCF_013368605.1 of Nyctibius grandis. Lineage (NCBI taxonomy): Eukaryota > Metazoa > Chordata > Aves > Nyctibiiformes > Nyctibiidae > Nyctibius > Nyctibius grandis. The sequence goes on from NC_090660.1 coordinate 84,055,989, forward strand.
CCTGTCCTTTGGGAGAGCAGGCAGAGAAAAGGGAGGTGTGTCTTCCCCTCAGTCTGATCTCCCTGAAAACCTTACTTTTTTTTTCCCCATCCCATTCCTCTTTCAATTACCATTCCTGGCCATGGAAGAGGCAGAAGAACTCTTCGTGGGGAAGTCAGGAAAGCAAGAAATAAGGAAGAGGAATGTAAGTTATGCATGTAATTGTTCTGGGGGTGGTGTTGAACAGTAGTGTATGTACATTTTTTAATTTTCCCTCTCTGACCTACAATATTTTTCTTTACTGTCACTCACAAACACAAGACAGATGTTTGAGTATATATACTCAAACAAGAAAATATGTTACTTTATTCATTTATATGACCTACACATGGACATTGATTAATATGAAACAGTATTTTATAATGAAATACAGCTGCAAAAGAAGTGAAAATAAGTAATGATAAATTATTATTTCCAATGTATTGTTTTACTGTCCGCCCTCTAAAAGAGTCAGATTCAAGACTGTAGAATATGAAGTAGTGAGTGGTGAGACAGAATGAAGAACTACTAGGAACTGATGAAGATGTCATCAAAAGTTTCAGCAAACCAGCTTCAGAGACAGAAATTTGTGAGAGCCGGTTTCTGAAGACTATTACACTTAATATTTATGAAGCATATATGTAATATATATATTATGGTAATCTTTTTAAAAAAATAGTAGTTCCGTACTCATCGCAGAATGTGGATGGCATGTGTTGTAAACAACACATGGACCATTGCTGAATGGTGATAAAATTAAGCATTTGGAGCAGCATGCCTACTTGGTACTGAATGAAACAAAAGGTCCTGTGAAAAATAATATTATCTCACAATTGAAAGTCTTCAGATGCATGACATTAGTTACCTTTAAGCTAAGTTTTGCATAGAAAATCTTGAATCAAGGCTGCCTGGGCAGTTTGAATTTTTGTTTTCTAATGTTTTGATTTGCTTTGAATGTGTTGCAAGAATGTGAATATATTTCATTACACTTACTGGAAAATTTAATCTGTATTGATGCTAAGACCAGAGTTAAGGCTGTCACCTGGAAACTGATACCTCAAATTTATAAATGGCTTCTTCATTGAAGGGTGTATAAATATAAAAGTAATTTCCAGATTAATCTTAACTCAGTGTACTTGTTTAAGAATGGCTGTAACAGATACAGAACTGGCTGTGTAAGTATTTTGATTACATATTAATTTTAAAGAATTTTTTGGGCTATAAATTTTATGAAAACTAGAAGCCTGTATATTTACTGTTCATGTATGAAAAGGAACAGAAACAGAAACAAAGTAGCTAAAATTGGTAGTCATTGTAGTCTGTAGTCATTGTCTCCTGTGGTGTGAATTGCAAGTATGGTTTAGTTTACAACAGAGGAAATGGGATAAGCAATGCTATTCAGTGCTATTTTTTTAGTCTGTGATAGTTCTGCTAACGTAGTGATTTGTTCACTGGAGAGAGATAAAAAGATTACAGCAGCAAGTGGGTTTGAGGATTTATATTAGTGCAGAATCAATACTGCACTATAAAATCAAAATTAATTGTACTGAGAATTGAGCACTTTCTCAAATTTTAGCAATTCCTTCTTGTAAACAGTTTGCCTATGAAGTATTTTGATTATGTATAATGCTGTTGGTCTAGTGACCCATGCCACCATATAATATTAGTTTGACATACTGTGTAGCATCACTATAATACTGCCTAATACAGCTCAGATCTATCTTTGACAAAAAGCTATGATTATCTTCCTGCTCAGCAACACAAATGGTTGTGATGGGTAATGTGAGAGCAAGAATAATACCTGATACTACAATTGAGTTTGCAAGGGTGGACCCTTGAGCAAATTGCTAACCCTGCTGGGTTTTAAAGCTTCACCAGAACAGATCTTATTGCATATTTGAGGCTAAATCACAGAATCACAGAATCACAGAATGCTAGGGATTGGAAGGGACCTCGAAAGATCGTCTAGTCCAATCCCCCTGCCGGAGCAGGATTACCTAGACCATATCACACAGGAACGCGTCCAGGCGGGTTTTGAATGTCTCCAGAGAAAGGAGACTCCACAACCTCTCTGGGCAGCCTGTTCCAGTGTTCGGTCACCCTCACCGTAAAGAAGTTTTCCTCAGATTTATGTGGAACCTCCTGTGTTCCAACTTGCACCCATTGCCCCTTGTCCTGTCAAGGGACGTCACTGAGAAGAGCCTGGCTCCATCCTCATGACACTTGCCCTTCACATATTTATAAACATTAATGAGGTCACCCCTCAGTCTCCTCTTCTCTAAGCTAAAGAGACCCAGCTCCCTCAGCCTCTCCTCATAAGGGAGATGTTCCACCCTCTTAATCATCTTCGTGGCTCTGCGCTGGACTCTCTCTAGCAGTTCCCTGTCCTTCTTGAACTGAGGGGCCCAGAACTGGACACAATATTCCAGATGCGGCCTCACCAGGGCAGAGTAGAGGGGGAGGAGAACCTCTCTTGACCTGCTTGACCTCTCTTGACCTGAAGCATACAAAGGGCTTGCAATCCCTTTGTATACAGGCAGTATTGCAGCAAACTGCAAATATTTGTTTATTGTTATTTATTTTAAAGCTTTTTACAGCTCTGTTTCATTATAAAGTACCAGGATGTTTGAATCAATACCCACAGCAAGCCTAAAATCTAAGCAGCATGTTTTCTTTCAGAGATTTAACATCTCTTCTAATCTAGCATGGTAGGTTTTGGCACGGCCAGAATTCTGCATTGTTTAGGATTGATGTACTTGCAGAGAAAGCATTTTGACAACTTCATAATCTTCTATAATAAGGCTATTAGATGAACTTATTTCCTTAGTGTTAGAATATTAAATATTTCTACATCTGTTGTTCATATGTGCACATGAAACCTTTTTTCCATTATGGAAAGCAGCCATGAGCTCTCCCTTTCTCTCATTCTCTCTCTTTCACTCTTCCCCCTTGCTTTACATATATTATGTACGTGAATATTTGGCAGAATGAATATAAAAAATATGTCAATGGAAAAAAGGAGTAGTGTTCCACTCCATAGATATACAAAACGGGTCTATTATTTTACAGAGAAGAAAACTGGAGGCTTCCTTCAGGAAAGAACTGTGAGTGTCTTATACAGAAGAAAGACACAACTTTTCCCATTGCTCTGTATGTAGGGACATCCTCGCAGCTAAACTGAGGAAGTGTGGTCTGGATGATCGGGTAGTGAGGTGGATTGTGAACTGGCTGAAGGAAAGAAGCCAGAGAGTGGTGGTCTGTCCTGGTTTGGCCTAAACCAGGCCGATTTTCCTTTCAGTGATTTTTACTTTCAGCTAAGTCTCCTCTAAGTAACTGCACTTTCTGAAACTAACTGCATGTTTTTGCAGACAGTGTCTGCTTCCAGGACTGATAACGCTCGAAGTTTGTAGTTATCACTGAGGCACCGGTAGGGATGTTGTGCAGAAAGGCTCTTGCTGTACTTGTTCTTGAGAGAAACCAAGGTCACTGCTGAATTCCTCACTGCTTACAAGTGAAGAGCCGAAGGGGGGTCGCAGCTGCAGGGGGGAGCGGACAGGGCAGGTGACCCAAAATTGACCAACGAGGGTATTCCATCCCATACACGTCATTCTCAGTATAAAGCGGGGGGATCACGAGGGTCGCGCCCTTTTCTGCTATGGCCGGTGTCCAAGGAGGACTCCGTCTGTTTTCCTGCTGCCCCCGATCCCGATCCGTGCATTCCTGAATCCAGCCTCTCGACCGTCGCTAGGCCCAGCCTGGGCCTTCCCGGAGCCTGCCCTGCAGTGCCGGTGGTGACGTGGCTGACTTCAGGGGAGCTCAGTCTCGGTTTTGTATATATATTTGTATATATTTGATTATTTCTATTATTGTTATTATACTCTTTTTCATTATTATAGTTTATTAAAACTGTTTTAACTTTCCAACCCGGAAGCCTCTCTCCCTTTTCCCTTTCCCTTTGCCGGGGGGGGAGGGTTAACAGAGAGCATCTGCCACAGGTTTAATAGCCGCCCAGCTTTAAAACGTGACAGATTTATTGGTGCCCAACGTGGGGCTCGAGAGAAGCTCCGACAAGTTGCTCTGATAAGTCGAATTCCGGCTCCAGTGGGAGGAGACCCAGAGAGCTCAGCTGAGAGAGTATCATATTTCTTCCTTTGAGATTTACGAGGGGTTGGAAATTAAAACAAATAGCTAAGATGATAATGTCATTTGCGAACCTTGTGTTACCTTTTTTCTTTTTAAAGCTTGTTTTACAGTTAAGACAGTTAAGTGTAATCATACCTTACTTGCCGTATGCGTTGTGTGTTAGTGCTTACATGTGGTTTAACAGGGCGTGCTGGTCGAAATGTGTCGTTTCGGTATGGGTTTTGATACTGATTTATGTCGTGATAGACTGGGCAGTTATTATTCCGATCTCTTATCTCTATGATACAATGATGGGCAGCTTTAATCGCGAATCGGTAGCTGCGCACACCGGGCGTCTTTTAACTGATTTTGATAGTATCTGCTCCTTTTTTGCCAAGGTGATTCCTGCAAAATTCGAACAGGGCATGTTGTTATTTTTGTGTGTCCTGAATGTGTTACTGGTGTGCTATGTGATTAGATGTCAGTGCAGCAACAGCGGTAGGTATTATGCTGCCCCTGTAACCAGGAGAAAACACCGAAAGAAATCAGCTAGTAAAGTGAAGGATGATGACTCAGAGCCTTCTAAGGCAGAGCCAGCACAGGACCCAGGTGAGGGCCCTTCTCAGTCAGAGTCAGGGCCTGACACAGATGGGGGTTTCCTTGATCGTCTTTTTAAAGCAGACCCATCACACAAGAAAGATCCTTCTAAAGCAGAACAATCACAGGAGGACTCGGACTCTGACGTAGAGATAACCTACCACTCCTTATCCCTGAAAGAACTGCGAAGTATAAGGAAAGACTTTAGTCGTTATGACCGTGAACCAATTATTACCTGGTTGCTCCGATGCTGGGATAATGGGGCGGATAGCATAGAATTGGATGGTAGAGAAGCCAGACAGTTGAGATCCCTGTCCAGAGATGGTGGTATTGATAAGGCGCTCGCAAGAAAGTCAAACACTGTCAGTCTCTGGAGGCGACTCTTGTCAGCTGTAAAGAGCAGGTATCCCTATAAAGATGATGTTATGAGTCACCTAAGCAAATGGACCACTATAGAAAAAGGTATTAACTACCTTAGAGAACTGGCTGTGCAAGAGATCATTTATAGACACCCACGGGACATTGTAGATCCTGTAAATCCTGATGAAGTGGAATGCAACCGATCCATGTTCCGGAAGGTTGTGAGGAGTGCTCCACCGACACATACCCATACGTTGTCAATATTAGTCTGGGGAGAAGATGCTATGGCACGACCTAGTGTGGGCGAAATGGCTAACTGTATGCGACAGTATGAAGATAGTATTTCTTCCCCACTGCAGGCCCGTGTCTCGGCTGTGGGAAAAGTGACTTCTAAGGAAGACAAGGACTCATTTAAACAACTGTCAGAAAAACTGTCCAGGATCGAGAATCAACTTAAATCTCTACCTACACAGGCCCGTGTTGCAGCCTTTAGGAGGAAACGCCCTCCTACTGGACCGGCTCAAAGGAAACAGAACACGTCACGAGGTATCCTGTGGTTTACCCTGCGTGATTATGGGGAGGACATGAACAGATGGCATGGACAACCTACCAGTACCCTACAGGCACGAGTACGTGAGTTGCAAGCTAACAGAAATACCAGAGAGAATTTTCCTAGGAGGATGGCTGCTCCAGTTACCAATGAGCAGGACTCCAGTCACGGTAGATGGGCCTCTGGTCCCTATTTCCCAAATATGAATAGGGAAAATGAAGGTCCAATCCCCGTGAGCTGCACGAATCCAGTCTTTAATTAGAGGGGCCCTGCCTTCAGCCAGGTGGAGGAGAGGGATAACCGGATTTATTGGACTGTGTGGATTCGATGGCCTGGCACATTAGAACCACAAAAGTATCGAGCCCTGGTAGACACTGGTGCACAGTGCACCCTCATGCCATCGAATCATAAAGGGACAGAATCTGTCAGTATCTCGGGAATAACAGGGGGATCTCAAGAGTTATCTGTATTGGAGGCCGAAGTGAGCCTAACTGAAAATGAATGGAAAAAGCACCCCATTGTGACTGGTCCAGATGCTCCGTGCATCCTTGGCATAGACTACCTTAAGAAAGGGTATTTTAAGGACCCAAAAGGATATAGATGGGCCTTTGGTGTAGCAGCTGTAGAGACTGAGGACATTAAACAGCTGTCTACCTTGCCTGGCCTCTCAGAGGATCCTTCTGTTGTGGGGTTGCTGAAAGTTGAAGAACAACAGGTGCCAATTGCTATTGCCACGGTGCACCGACGACAATATCGCACCAATCGAGACTCCCTGATCCCCATTCATAAACTGATTAGACAATTAGAAAATCAAGGAGTGATTAGCAAGACTCGCTCACCCTTTAATAGTCCTATATGGCCAGTGCAAAAGTCTAATGGAGAATGGAGATTAACTGTGGACTATCGTGGCCTAAATGAAGTTACACCACCTCTGAGTGCTGCTGTGCCTGACTTGCTAGAACTTCAATACGAACTGGAGTCAAAGGCAGCCAAGTGGTACGCCACTATAGACATTGCTAATGCATTTTTCTCTATTCCCTTGGCACCAAAGTGCAGGCCACAGTTTGCTTTTACCTGGAGAGGTATCCAGTACACCTGGAATCGACTGCCCCAGGGGTGGAAACACAGTCCTACTATTTGCCACGGACTGATCCAGACTGCACTAGAAGAGGGTGCAGCTCCAGAATATTTGCAATATATTAATGACATCATTGTATGGGGTGATACAGCAGCAGAAGTTTTTGACAAAGGGGAGAAAATAATTCAAATTCTTCTGCAAGCTGGTTTTGCCATAAAAAGAGGCAAGGTCAAGGGACCTGCCCGGGAGATCCAGTTTTTAGGGATTAAATGGCAAGATGGGCGTCGCCAGATCCCGATAGAGGTGATCAACAAAATAACAGCTATGTCCCCACCAACTAACAAAAAGGAAACACAAGCCTTCTTAGGCGTTGTGGGTTTCTGGAGAATGCATATTCCAGATTACAGCCAGATTGTACGCCCTCTTTATCAGGTGACCAGAAAGAAGAATGATTTTCAGTGGGGCCCTGAACAACAACAGGCTTTTGAACAGATTGAACAAGAGATTGTGCATGCAGTAGCCCTTGGACCAGTCCGTATGGGACAAGATGTTAAAAATGTGCTCTACACCTCAGCTGGGGACAATGGTCCTACCTGGAGCCTCTGGCAGAAAGTGCCAGGGGAGACTCGAGGTCAACCCCTAGGATTTTGGAGTTGAGGATACAAGGGCTCTGAGGCCAATTACACCCCAACTGAAAAAGAGATACTGGCAGCATATGAAGGAGTTAGAGCTGCCTCAGAGGTAATTGGTACTGAAGCACAGCTTCTCCTGGCACCCCGATTACCAGTACTAGGCTGGATGTTCAAGGGTAAGGTTCCTACTACTCATCATGCAACTGATGCTACATGGAGTAAATGGATTGCATTAATTACACAGAGGGCTCGAATAGGAAACCCTAATCGCCCAGGAATCTTAGAAGTGATCATGGACTGGCCAGAAGGCAAAGACTTCGGAATGCCACCAGAAAAGGAGGTGACACGTGCTGAAGAAGCCTCACCGTATAATGAACTACCAGAGGATGAGAAGCAGTATGTCCTGTTCACCGATGGATCCTGCCGTCTTGTAGGAAAGCATCGGAAGTGGAAAGCTGCTGTATGGAGTCCCATACGACGAGTCACAGAAGCCACAGAAGGACAAGGTGAATCAAGTCAATTCGCAGAGGTAAAAGCCATCCAGCTGGCTTTAGACATTGCTGAACAAGAAAAGTGGCCAAGGCTGTATCTTTATACTGACTCATGGATGGTAGCAAATGCCTTGTGGGGGTGGTTAAAGCAGTGGAAGCGAAGCAACTGGCAGCGTAAAGGTAAACCTATTTGGGCTGCTGAACTGTGGCAAGATATTGCTACTCGGCTAGAGAAACTAGTTGTGAAGGTACGTCATGTAGATGCTCACGTACCTAAAAGTCGGGCAACTGAGGAACATCGAAACAACCAACAAGCAGATCAGGCTGCTAAAGTGTTCCAAATAGATTTGGACTGGGAACATAAAGGTGAACTATTTTTAGCTCAGTGGGCTCATGACACTTCAGGTCATCAAGGGAGAGATGCAACATACAGATGGGCTCGTGACCGAGGGGTGGACTTAACTATGGACTCTATTGCACAGGTTATCCATGATTGTGAAACATGCGCCGCAATTAAGCAAGCCAAACGGTTGAAACCTTTGTGGTATGGGGGACGGTGGTTGAAATATAAATATGGGGAGGCCTGGCAAATTGACTACATCACACTCCCTCAAACCCGCCAGGGTAAACGTTATGTGCGGTGGAGGCAACCACCGGATGGCTGGAAACATACTCTGTGCCCCATGCCACTGCCCGGAACACTATTCTGGGCCTCGAAAAGCAAATCTTGTGGCGACACGGCACACCAGAGAGAATTGAGTCGGACAATGGGACTCATTTCAAAAACAGTCTCATAGATAACTGGGCCAAAGAGCATGGCATCGAATGGTTATATCACATCCCCTATCATGCACCAGCCTCTGGGAAAATTGAACGGTGTAATGGGCTGTTAAAAACTACCCTAAAAGCAATGGGGGGTGGAACCTTTAAAAACTGGGATAAGCATTTGGCACAAGCTACCTGGCTAGTTAACCCCAGAGGATCTATCAACCGAGCTGGCCCTGCTCAGTCAGACCTTTTACATACAGTAGAAGGGGATAAAGTCCCTGTGGTGCATGAAAGCAATCTGTTGGGAAAAACTGTTTGGGTTCTTCCTGCTACAGGCAAAGGGAAACCCATTCGTGGGATTGCTTTTGCTCAAGGACCTGGATGTACTTGGTGGGTGATGCTGCAGGATGGTGGAGTCCGATGTGTCCCTGAAGGTGATCTGATCTTGGGTGAGAATACTTAATTCTGAACTGCATGATGTTAATTGCTGCATAATACTAACAGAGTTCATAAGTGTCTTTCAGGTTGAAGCAGTGGTGATGAGATTGGAGATAGCTGCAAGTGGCGTCCAGTAATCTCCTCAAGACTGACATCTTTAACCTGCAACCCGTGGGCACGAACTGTGACAAAGCTCATACCATCTCTCCTACCCTGGGAGACTCCTAACCAGATGGAAACCCACAATTCTGAACTAAATGAACTTAATGAACTTCTTTTTTGTATAGAGATGAATCATAAACTAATGTTATCTGAATATATTTTAAAATGAAAAGTTAGTGGTGATCTGAGTATGGCGTGAATGGTATGGAATAAGGGGTGGAATGTCCTGGTTTGGCCTAAACCAGGCCGATTTTCCTTTCAGTGATTTTTACTTTCAGCTAAGTCTCCTCTAAGTAACTGCACTTTCTGAAACTAACTGCATGTTTTGCAGACAGTGTCTGCTTCCAGGACTGATAACGCTCGAAGTTTGTAGTTATCACTGAGGCACCGGTAGGGATGTTGTGCAGAAAGGCTCTTGCTGTACTTGTTCTTGAGAGAAACCAAGGTCACTGCTGAATTCCTCACTGCTTACAAGTGAAGAGCCGAAGGGGGGTCGCAGCTGCAGGGGGGAGCGGACAGGGCAGGTGACCCAAAATTGACCAACGAGGGTATTCCATCCCATACACGTCATTCTCGGTATAAAGCGGGGGGATCACGAGGGTCTCGCTCTCTTTCTGCTATGGCCGGTGTCCAAGGAGGACTCCGTCTGTTTTCCTGCTGCCCCCGATCCCGATCCGTGCATTCCTGAATCCAGCTCTCGACCGTCGCTAGGCCCAGCCTGGGCCTTCCTGGAGCCTGCCCTGCAGTGCCGGTGGTGACGTGGCTGACTTCAGGGGAGCTCAGTCTCGGTTTTGTATATATATTTGTATATATTTGATTATTTCTATTATTGTTATTATACTCTTTTTCATTATTATAGTTTATTAAAACTGTTTTAACTTTCCAACCCGGAAGCCTCTCTCCCTTTTCCCTTTCCCTTTCCCTTTGCCGGGGGGGGAGGGTTAACAGAGAGCATCTGCCACAGGTTTAATAGCCGGCCCAGCTTTAAACCGTGACATGGTCAATGGGACAGAGTCCAGTTGGAGGCCTGTGTCTAGCGGAGTCCCGCAAGGGTCGGTACTGGGATCAGTTCTATTCAATATATTCATTAATGACTTGCATGAGGGAATAGAGTGCACTGTCAGCAAGTTCGCTGATGACACAAAACTGGGAGGAGTGGCTGACACAACGGAAGGCTGCGCAGCCATTCAGAGGGACCTAGACAGGCTGGGGAGTTGGGCGGGGAGAAACTTAATGAAATATAACAAGGGCAAGTGTAGAGTCCTGCATCTGGGCAAGAACAACCCCAGGTATGAGTACAAGTTGGGGACAGACCTGTTGGAGAGCAGCGTAGGGGAAAGGGACCTGGGGGTCCTAGTGGACAACAGGATGACCATGAGCCAGCAGTGTGCCCTTGTGGCCAAGAAGGCCAATGGCATCCTAGGGTGTATTAGAAGGGGTGTGGTTAGCAGGTCAAGAGAGGTTCTCCTCCCCCTCTACTCTGCCCTGGTGAGGCCGCATCTGGAATATTGTGTCCAGTTCTGGGCCCCTCAGTTCAAGAAGGACAGGGAACTGCTAGAGAGAGTCCAGCGCAGAGCCACGAAGATGATTAAGAGGGTGGAACATCTCCCTTATGAGGAGAGGCTGAGGGAGCTGGGTCTCTTTAGCTTAGAGAAGAGGAGACTGAGGGGTGACCTCATTAATGTTTATAAATATGTGAAGGGCAAGTGTCATGAGGATGGAGCCAGGCTCTTCTCAGTGACGTCCCTTGACAGGACAAGGGGCAATGGGTGCAAGTTGGAACACAGGAGGTTCCACATAAATCTGAGGAAAAACTTCTTTACGGTGAGGGTGACCGAACACTGGAACAGGCTGCCCAGAGAGGTTGTGGAGTCTCCTTCTCTGGAGACATTCAAAACCCGCCTGGACGCGTTCCTGTGTGATATGGTCTAGGGAATCCTTCTCCGGCAGGGGGATTGGACTAGATGATATTTTGAGGTCCCTTCCAATCCCTAACATTCTGTGATTCTGTGACAGGTAACATGGCTTCAGGTAAAACCTGTGGCCCATCATTATGGTATTCTTCCAGGTCTACACTCATTGCAAGGATTTTTATTAATTTACATTATATATAAAGCCATACCTTTATCCTTGTCCACCTATCCTTACATTGTGTATTTTGCTGGATTCTGGACATCAATTCTGCAGAAAGCCCTTGTTGTTGTCAGTGCTCCGAAGGACAGAGGGGCACTTTAATAATATCAGTACTTTAAAAAAAAAGAAAAACAAAACTAAACCAGTTTTAGAAACAGATGTGTAAAAATCTCTTGGGTGACTTGTACTACATAATTTGTTTATCAAGCTGTGGATTGCAGCATGAATGTCGTCTAGATTCTAATTAGACTGTTCCTTCTATACTTACTCTCTAGAGAATGAGCAATAGAATCTATACAGTAGTTTGTGCACTATTTGTTTTTATATTACATTTCTTTCACAAAAAAAGAAATCTGTCTTTCCAGCCTTTAGCATGCCACCAAGTTTTGACACAACTGAATTGCGCTAACTGGAAAGAGAGCGTTTTATGCATGAAAGGGGGGCTTACATCAAAATAAGATATTTGACTGCTAATTGATGAAGGTCATTGACAATAGAGTCTCTTTAAATGACAAGAGTAAAAGGATTTACATTTTACAGTTAGCAGCCCAGTCAGATGAGAGGGATGCTTTTCATCTGACAGGTCTCTAGATACAAATATTCTGTCACCCAAAGTTACAAGCAGGTGGGTGCTGGAGGGTATAGATGATCTGTAGTCTTTGATACACAAGGACTTGCTGATGTGACTAGTTAGAAGCCTTAAAAAAATTAGCAGCAGGATACTTTATAGAAAACTGTAACAGAGTTTCCCATTTCACCTGTGGCCCAGGCTCTGGGCCTAAAAGTACACCTGCAAATACGGGATCAAGGTATCCTATTACTTTTTTGCACTTGTAGGATCATGGGCTGACAGAAAAAAGGAGAGCGAGTGATAATGGATAGGGTAAGCAATGTAAGAGCAGCGAGCTCAGCTATGAACGGCCTACTTAGTGCAAGGAATTGACATCTCCAATAGCAGAGGGACCTGGTCTCATTTGTCGCTGTTCATATCTGCTTTTCATTCTGTACACACATCAAATAACAAAATTTTCCCCCTTATGTGGTAATTTATAATGCATAGAGAACCCATTTATGTCTCAGTGGCTGACTGAGACACTCTTCGAAATGCTGCCTTTGATGTACTCTCTTTCGCAAATGAGTATTCTGGGGTGGAGTGCATGGCAGAGGCTATTTGAGTAATGGGGATAGATTTTAGTGCATCTGCGTGTCTTCTAATGCTTATTACTGTAGTGCTTGAATACTTTATGACCGGGAAAATGGCCTAAACTCAGTGGCCCTTTAGCCTGACAAGAGTATGCACTCAGAGTATGCATTCCTGCTCAGATCTGTAACTGGCCTGCTGTGGAGGATTCTGGCTATGTTCACATTGTTAAATGAAAAAGAGGACCAGGAGATAATCTCAGCCCCTGATTAGCTCTTACCCTGATACTTGGTAGCAGTAGCAAAATTTTGTTGGAAATTGTTGCCTGCAGTACTCCAGAGCAGAGTCAGAGATGGGTTAACTACAGAGCCATGTGGGTAGTAAGGGGCTCAGTGTCTGAGTTTGCTCACTGATCTTCTATCTAGAAGTATAGGTATGCCCCTGGATCCTGCCAGAGGAGAATGACAAGAATACCTGAACCTGACTTGATCTGACTTGTATGTGCATATGTATGCTTTTTTGTTGATTTTTTTTAATTTTCTTCTGTTTTACCATCTTCATGCTTTTCACTTTTAATAACTAAAGCCAAATTTAGGTAGCCAGCAAGCTACTACATATTCTCTTTTGCTCCAGTATAAGCTAATACATTTAAAGTTTCTATAGTTTTAAAATGAATATTTTTTCATTTATAAATTTGGCAATTATTGTCTAAAAAGTACATTTTTAAAAAAGGTGTGTGTAGAGGTTTGATTGAGTGAGAAGGGGCACGATCCTGTGTCAGTCACTGAGCAGTCTGAGCAACCCAGGCTTTGAGCAAGGGTTAAGCCCAGAGCTAGTGACCTTGCACTCCCCTTGCACGGTGCAGAACAAAGAACCCCGTGGTGCCTGCTTCGCGGGAAGCAAAACTACGTCCGGGAGGGGGGGGGCGGTCACGGCTCTGAATATGTAAACCTTTGGACCAATCACAAGTGCGATCGGGGCGCGTGATTAACATATGCATAGTCTATATAACCACTGCTCTCTTTGTTAATAAACGAGAAGCTTCCATACTCACATTGAGATGACGTAGCTTACTCCGGACCGTTCCCCAGCACCCGCGAGCGCGCCTCCCCCGGTTTTCCCCTTACTACAGGTGTGTACTACTATTTTGTGATTCAAAAAGATGAGTAATTTTTATGTCACCAACTACTTATTTCTTAGCAGGAATAACCTTGTTTTTGTTTGATTTTCACTTGACAAATATTTGGCAAGAAAGATGCATCTGGATACAAAGTCAGTTAGAAATTAACCCTTTGTAGCTGTATGACCATATAGCTATGAAACCTCTGATGAGAATTTTCTGGATGTTGACAAAAGGTAATCAACAATTCCTGTACTGTATGTTACCCTAAATCTTTGGTGCTAAAATTTTCATGGGAATACACAACACTACAAGAAACTGAATGATGTAATTATAATATGAAACTAGATAATAAGCTCAAGAGTATTAAAAGATCAAAATTTAATACAACAAAAAGCAGAAAGGCAAAGGATTGAGAAGTATTTTCACAAGTGACTTCACGTTTTTCCTGTCCGTGAACATATGGAAAAGATAATACTTAGAAAATGTGATTACTCAGATAAGAGAACTTCTCTCCCTCAGCTCTAAAAGTGGGATTACGGCTTCAAGTCCAGATATAAACCATACTCATAATAATGTAACTATGACAATTTATAACACAGATTTCCACTGAAGCTGTAAAAACAAAAAAAAACACAAATGCACTAAGATCTTTGGAGTGCAATGCTTTATCAGTCCCAAATTTTTAAAACTCTCAGAGGCAGCTTTAAATTCATGAGTCAAAAAGATAATTTTGGCTTGTCTTTTTATAATTTTTTTTCCTCGTATTTCAGCACGTTTTGTCATTTATGTTGCATTTGTGAGTTTTTCACTGAAACTGGTGAACTGAGTTTTTGTGACTGTCCTTCATAACTGGAAACTGAAACTCATATGTAATCACTTGCCTTCCAAGAGCTGAGCTTTTCCCTATTTATGGCAAATAGCGTTAGACTATTGATGAAAGAGTAAGTGTTAATAACATTTGGAAATTAGAATTCGAGTAATATTAATGCTGTTTATGAATGTACACAGTGGGCCAAAGTGGAAATTTGGAAGTCTACTTGTAAAAATATAGAATTCCTAGTACAAAATCTAATTAAATGATCTGCAGCTTGCTTCAGAAAAAGTCTGTATGCATGTTTGATGTTCTGGCAAGTGCTACAGTATTAGATTGCTTTGACCACTGTATGTGACAGGGGTATGTGCATATAGCTATGTATAGGTACAGGCAAACACACCTGTATAGAAAGCTAAATAGAAAATTATCTCACCTCCACTAAAATTAAAAATATTAGGGTTAGGTTACTTTTCATAAAGATGAAGTTGTGTTCCTGACATGACGTTCAGATGTTAGAAGATGTCCAGCTTGATAAATACTAGAGTGCATGCCTTTTGTTGATAAATATTTGGCTAAAATGGCCAATCTATTTTGAATTCTGAAACTCTGAGAAGAACAGATTTGATTCAAAGCTTGCTGTTGTCAATGGCAGTTTCTCCAATGAGCCTTATGGCTTGAGACAGGATTTGATATAAAAGTCTAGCTGAAGGAATTTCTACCAATATCAAGATAACACAGCAATAATGTTTACTATTTCTTTCCAAAGCGTTTTTGCATTTAAGATTTGATGGTATTCTTTAGGTAAGATTTTTGCAAAACTAAAGGAATAGTCCAAACTTTACCCATTGCTTTTGTAGAACTTCTTGACGGGTATGTTGCCTTCTGTGCAGTTAGCTCAGCAATGCTAAAGGTATTTCGCAAGCAAGAAATATTGGAAAACAGGCTATCAGGAACATTCTCCCTCATGAGATTTCCTTGTAGAAGTCATGTTTCTTACCTACTTTAGTACAAAGTGAATACGAGATTCACTTGTATTTAAATAAACATACCTAGTTCAAATCAGACAGAAAAGACAATACCTTCCACAGCTTCTAGGCTACCTCTGAGCTTTGTGTTCCAGGGGTGCCGAACACAAACCCTGGATACTTACTCTGGTATTCACAACTTACAACCAACAGACTCTCTTTTCTTCTGGTTCAAATTCAGTGTGACTCTATGGGTACAGCACTTGATCATTTATGTTCAGGAGACCTGCTTTCTGTCAGGAGCTCTGATGTTGGCCTACTTGGTGACTACAGCCAACTGTGTGCTGTACTGTTCCCACATGTAAAAGAGAACTAACAATACTTCCAAAGTGAAATATTTTCCTGCTACTCTGTTTTCAGTTAAAAATGAAGAGAATATTCTTTGTTTTGGAAGCTTTCTTCCATAATTGCAAGCAATAATTTTCAGTGGCAGATGTAGATGTATCACTTCAGTTACTGAACATCTGGTCAAAACCTACAGGATATTAGTGGTTACTGAAGGGAAGTGAAAATAAATGTAGACTCTTGTGCATTAATCATACTTAGGTCAGTGGATAAAGTAGACATAAATGTATTTCAGTCAAGTTTTCAATGACTCTGAACTGCTCCTCATACACATTCGGAAATGCAGAGTGGTACTTCTGGAAGTACTGAATATAGAAGAAAAAAAAATAATTTGCAGGACAGTAATTTGTCATATTCATAAACCCTTTTTATTTCAAGAAGAAAGCAGAAACTTTTTCAGAATTCTTTTGATAAAATCACATATACCCTTTCAAACAGGTTTTGCATAAATTATTTCAAATTACCTCATGAGTAATACAGGTTAGCTATTACAAAACCATAAAAACTTCCTCTCACTGTCTCTCTCCCTGCCCCTCTTCCACATCTTCTCTTCTCTCCCCTCTGCTTCCCCTCTGCATTCCAAGAATGTCCAGTTTCTATGTTAGACTACTGTAAAAATTGTAGAATATAGAGGCAAAATATGTATTCATTTAACTGTCTTATTTTTTCTAAGATGACTGTGTGATGTGTGGCTTAAAATACAAGAACATCTCATGTTAATATTTATAGTTTACCTCTAGATGGAAAATACAAAGCATCTTTAGTGACAGCAAGAACAGATGCCACACAAAAGGAAAGTTTTTATTTGTTTAAAGAGAAATTTAAAGATGGTTTATCTACGGTTTTACATGAAGCTCTAAAGGTACAGGAAGGTACTTTTTTATAACAGACGGTAAGCTAATATGCTCATACTTTACTTATAGATGGCTAGAGAATTCCCTTATTCATTAGGTAGTAACGAATCTTGTATGTATGTAATAATTTTCCTTAGTGTGTCACTAGATATTTCATTAGGACAAATATTTCAACTAATTTGATTTTCTTAAATCAAAATTTTTGCAAGAGATTCTAACTATGTCTCAGAGTAGAGCCTAGTGGAGATAGCTGAATCAGACCTGCTTTTCTGCAGGCTTCAACAAGAGCTGCCATTATACCAAATACTTATAGCCCATCACAGACACATCTAGAAATGCTCTGTTTGCCCCTACTAGCCTTCAGTTCTAAGTGCACTCTTTGGGCTGAGATTATATGCAACCCTGTACTGGTAGGACTCAAGATCAAGATTTTCTGCAGAAAACCTGAGAGAGTATGCATCCAGGTCGAAAATTTTGAAAAAAAGCTGCTAGATGGAAAAGATGGCATTGAACAGAGCAGCATATTTTGAGGCTGCAGGGACTAGAAGAATAAAAGGTGCTTGGACCTAGAAAACTGGACACCCTGCAATGTATTTCTGTTTAACTGTGTGAACCTTCAAACTACTTCTCTGAGAAGTTTGGAAAAATTCCCTCTTTTCCGGGACTGAAACCTTGGGCGGGAGATGACGCAGCAATGGCAAAGGGACAACAACCTTATCTTCCTGCTTCCTGCTCTTTTGCCCTCTGCCAGTGCCATCTGCCATTACCAGCCTTAAGGGAGTAACAATATTTTATTATTCTAGACAAATTTCCTATCTAGGTACATCCAGGTACAGATGTACCTGGCTCATGTTTGTTTAGGACACTAATGATGTAATTAGTGGACATGATTCTTTGGGTCCTGATTGTCACTGTATTTTCAAGAGAAATACCAACCAGGACTGATATGTCGGCTCAGTAGAACGCAAAGTATATTTTAACAAGCTTGTGGAGGCATCAAAGCAGTCCAATTGTTATGGCACAGAGTTCACTACAAGCTTGTATCTACAGCTCTTTTGTCTAAATTGTCAGAAGTACCCAAACTAGCTCATTTAAAGCTATCTTGAGCATCCACACACCATAGTGCAGACATGCTCTTAACTAATGTTTTTACCTATAATATACTTTGTTAACACGTATTGTGTTGTGTGACACAGCTAGAACAACTCCATTTCATAGTAATGTTAACATTTGTTTGCATTCCACCTTGGAACATGACCAAAACCTTTTGGAACACTGCAGCAGAAATGGAATTATCAAAATCAATCTTTATGTATCAAAACATGTGGATGTGATTAAGGAGCTGGCCTGGTATGGGAGAAACCAAGGTTTGAGTTGTTCCATATCATAGGATCTTTTAAGTTGGAAAGGACCCTTAAGATCATTGAGTGCAACCATTAACCTAGCACTGCCAAGTCCACCACTAAACTATGTCCCTAAGTGCCACATCTACATGTCTTTTAAATACCTTCAGGGATGGTGATTCCCCTACTTCCCTGGGCAGCCTGTTCCAATGTTTGACAACCCTTTTGATGAAAAAATTTTTCCTAATATACAATCTAAATTTCCCCTGGTGCAACTTGAGGCCATTTCCTCTCATCCTATTGCTTGTTACCTGAGAGAAGAGACTGACCCCCACGTGGCTACGACCTTCTTTCAGGTAGTTGTAGAGAGTGATAAGGTCTTCCCTGAGCCTTCTTTTCTCCAGACTAAAGCACCCCAGTTCCCTCAGCTGCTCCTCATAAGACTTATGCTCTAGACCCTTCACCAGCTTCGTTGCTCTTCTATATATGAAGCAGGACAGACACTTTTCTTGCTAGAACATGCTGGATCAGGCAGACTAAGGATTTGGACCTCTACTTCCTTTAGTAATCAGTATCTTCTTCCCTTCTCTTTCTTCAAACTTGCTATTTCTTTGCAAAGCATCTTCTCTTGACTAAAAAGCTTATTTGATGAAATGTCATACAGTGAAAGGGTGTTCCAGCCAAAAATATCCACATATTGCTTAGCATGCACGTATAGCAGCTTCCAGTTTATAAGTAGAGAAGTTCAGTCTCAGGTGTCAAATGATATGCAGAGGATCATGATGCAACTCAGTGAAAAAAGCTAGTTTAGGACCAAGGTTTGTTTGCGCTTAATACAATAGACCACAGTGTAATACAGATGAGTTATATACTTACTCAGAACTTCGGTGTTTCCATTTTGTAAAATATATCAACAGTGGAATGCATGAAATGCGAAAGCAATCAACTTAAAATAGTATAAATTTTTACTTTAACTTCCAGAATCAGATGTATGACCATGAGCATACGGAGTGGGGTTGCTCACATCAGCTAATAAGGAACACAAAAGGGTGAGTGTGTGCCTCTCCTGAAATAAGCCCTGACCTACATTTGGCAATAAAAGTTTGCCTTGAAGGTTGGATTCTTGGCCCAAACACCACTCCTAGATTAAAATGCCCAAGTTACCTCTCTTATATATGGACTATGATCACTCTTTAGTTGGAAAGGGAGAAGAGACAAAGCAGAGATTAAGGGTCTAGTAACCTCGTGGCTTGAACACACACCAGGGAAACAAGAAGCACACATTTGTTGCATTCATGCTGAGGGAGTCCAGACCACCATTTCCAGATCCCCAGCAAATTCTGAAACCACCAACCTGAAAAGGAGATGCTAGGGGAAAGCTGGCTCCATCTCCTCTGTCGATTGTTATTGGGCTACTACAGAAAGGAAGGAAATATTATGCAAAGAGTAAGCAAGGAGAATAGAAAGGGTGGCTTACTTAAGCAAGAGATGATAAGGATAGGCAGTGTGAAAAATCCTGCGTACTCTCCAAGCTTCTAATTGTGTTTAAGTAATTATTTTTTTGTAGTGCCTTGTTTCTGCAACAGGCTGTTAACCAATACAATTAACTTTTCTTTGGGAAATGGCAGTAAATAAAAGTTCAGTTAATTAAATATGCTTTCTCAATTATTGTGAAAAACAGATTTCTTTTTTTCTTTCCAATACGCTTCCTTGAAAACAGTTCATCCTGCAGTGAAATATGTCAGGGAGATGATCAGTTTGTTGTGCTTTTTTTTCCCTACATAAGCCTCTGGGTCCTTTCAGCTGCTGTGAAAATGCACAGCAACTTCTGGTCTCTCCTTGTTGGTATCTTCAGGCACACATGGGAAACAGCTTGGAGCAATTCTGGAATGGTATATTGGCTGGTTTGCAAATGAGAAAATTGACTTGCTGATGGGGAAAAAAAAAAGAAAAGGAGTTTAATGAATGTTAAAAACCAGCTATATATTGCAGGGGTGAAATTTGCTTCGCTACATCAGGTCAGTTAGGGTCAGATGTGTTACGTATTTGGTAACTTTGGTCAGGACTAGCAGATCTCATTTGACCTTTAGGGACACATTTCATTATCCAAAAGCTAATGTTTCTGATCTTTCTTAAACTGATCTATAGGGCTCTCATGTGTAGGTACAAGTTTGGAAATGCACTTACCGTTGTTAATGCTTGCTTTTATTATTTCAAAAGCAGGAAGGGATTTCTTTTGAATGCCATTCTACCTGCTGGTAAATAACTCATCTTCCAAGAGAGCTTATTAGAGGCAGTTATACCTTAATCTAAATGATCATGGCTTTAAAGAAGTGGCTAATTTTGCTGCAGCCACCTCAGCAAATATAAGAAAATCAAGTTTGTTCTTGGCTGTGTCTGAGACCTTTTTCTAGGCCTATGACAAACCACTTCCAAAATGACATGATAACTACCAGGTAAGCTCTCATCTTCTGGAGGGCTACTGCTATGTTGTGTAATGCTGGATAACACTGATGGTGCTGATGCAGAGCAGAGAACAAAACTAAGGGGCCATTCATTCAACTTGACCAATGTGAGCTTGTACAGAATAGTGTGTACAATACCCAGTTCAAAAGTGCATGCCAGTGTTGCTGCAGATGCATGGTGAGGAGGCAAATACAAAATGACCAGCATACTGATGCTGGGGAAAGGGAGTTATGTGCAAGACAAAACTGGTATGTAAAAGTTTGGAGCCAAAGGATGAAGACAACCCATAATTGCAGAGATTTCTGAATGAGGTTCTACATGTTATTTATCAAAGTAATCTGCAATTTCATAATGAATTACACTCATCAGGGGGATTACCTTCCTTGATATGAATGAATGTACTTATAAATGATGTTTGATGGCAGTTTTCCTCATTCACCTGCATACAGTCAGATTCAATGGTCTGCTGCTTTGTTGTTTAGGCTTATTGATCCCAATACTCTTTATATTTGCTTCTGGATAGATAGAAAGAGCTCTTCTGTGTACTACTAATGGACAGGTAAGATTTTGGGGGACATACCATCTTGGGCAAAAAAGTCAGGAGGCTCATATTATGGTTATAGTTACTCTATTGGTGCTGCATTAACTACTTTATTCTAAGTGAAAATCTGCTCATGGACCTTTTGAAGATGGCTTAATTGAATAACTGTTTGAAAACACTGTTTAAAATAGTAGTCTTCCGATTTTTTTCAATATTCTATTTTTATTTCTCTTTACTTTTCTGTTTGAGAATTTCTGGTTTTATTGTAAGTTTTCCTTCAATAGAATTGAGGTACTGTGTTGTTGTGTATTGACCTGAAAAGAATTCCCAGGTAACATCAGCTTGTCCATATTGGTATTATGTGTTAAATTTTCTTTACTGTCACAAATGTCTTTTCTCTTTATGTACATAATTTTCCTTGTTTGGTAGAAATTTTAGCATTTTACAGAATATCAGAAAAATATAAGCTTTTTCTTAGGTTATTTTCTGAGCAAAATCTGTGAGCGTTGTTGAATTCGCTTCTTTTCATTGTCTAGTAATGAAATGCATCTATAATAAATCATAGGAAATTGTCATGTATTATGTGCTGAGTATAAAACAAAAATATTTTATATATATGTACTGTAATGCACAAGTTACACTCAGATTTTCCCTTCAGAACTTAGAGACTACACCCTGATGAGAAAGTGGAGGAAAAAAATCCATGTACTTAATTTTTGACTGGATAATTTTAATTGCTTTTGTTTTTATTAAAAATAATTAGATTTTCAAACAGCGATTCAAAATGAGTAAGGCTTTTGATTCTGTCTCCCATAACATCCTCCTTGACAAACTGATGAAGTATGGGCTAGACAAGTCAATGATGAGGGGGAATGAAAACTGACTGAACTACTGGGCTCAAAGTGTTGTGATCAGCAGAGTGAAATCCAGCTGGAGGCCAATCACTAGTGGTATACCCCAGGAATCAATACTCGCTTAACACTTTTTAACATCTTCATTGATGACCTGGATAGTGGGGCAGATGCAGATGATTCAAATCCGGAAGAGTGACTGATAGACCAGATGGTTGTGCTGCCATTCAGAGGGACCTTGACAGACTGGAGAAATGGCTCGACAGGAACTGCATGAAGTTCAATACAGGGAAATGCAAAGTCCTTCATCTGGGAAGAAATAACCCCATGCACCAGTACAGGCTGGGAGCCAAATGGCTGCAAAGCAGCTTTGCATAAGAGGACCTGGGGGTCCTAGGGCACAAGAAGTTGAATATGAGCCAGCAATGTACCCTTGAGGTAAAGAAATCCAACAACATCCTGGGCTGTGTTAGGAAGAGCAGTAGGTCATGGGAAGTGATCCCACTCCTTTATTCAGCACTAGGGAAACCACATCTAGAGTGCTGTATCCAGTTCTGGGCTCCCCACTACAAGACAGACATGGGCTTTTTGAAGTAAGTCCAGTGTAGGGTACAAAGATGACTAAGGGACTGAAGCATCCTTGATATGAGGAGAAGGTGAGAGAACTGGGGTTGTTCAGTCTGGAGAAGAGAAGGCTCAGGCAGGGATTTTATCAATGTGTATAAGTACCTGATGTAAGGGAGTAAAGAAAGTGGAGTCAGACTCCTCTCAGTGGAGACAGGACAAGAGACAATGGGCACAAACTGAAAAAAGGAAACTCCATTTAAACATGAGAAACCTTGAGAGTGGTCAAACACCTGAGCTGTTTGCCCAGAGAGACTGTAGAGTCCCTATTCTTGGACATATTCCAAACCTGACTGGATATGGCTCTGTGCGACCTGCTATAGTTGACCCTGCTTTAAGCAGGAGGTGGTGGACTAAATAATCTCCAAAAGTACCTATGAATCTCAGCTGTTATGTATGTGTCATTGTGAGTGATTTTCCATGTGTGAGTTAGTGAAACACAGGTGGTACTTGATCTTTATGCCCTTGATCGCCTTGAATGTGGATCTCTGGTGTTTGTCCTCATTCTTTGATGTGGATAAGAGAAGTTTAATCTGGAGTTAACAAAGGTATCTCACTAATTTACTTGTTTCTTTTTTGAGAAGAGATGGTAGAAGCTGTACTGGCATATGCAATGGAAAGTGCAGATGTGGAACATTGCAACAGAAGAAATTTTCCTTATACGACTAATGTGCATTTCCCAAAGCTGTAAATACTTCTATAAAGTATATTTACTTCTATGGGATTCACTTTGCAATTAAAACATTCAGTTTAGGTATTTGCATATGGCTTAGCTTTTAGTCGTCATCAGTCAGGGGCCAAGGTGGTGATTCAGGTAATCCTAAGACAAGTACTTACTGGCTATTTAGCTGAAGGACTCCATAGGCCACACTGAATGACTACTTTGATCCTTGCTGGCTGTAATGGGAGTTTAGATACCTAGAAACCTTTGCTCAATGCTGAATTCCACTTGACTGATTAAAAAGCGTTTCTTCTCATCAAGTGTGTGAAGTGGTCGAAATACCGGTTCTCAGCTTTCTTTTTCATAACCAATGCACAAACCATTAAGCTAGGTATAGCATTCTCTTCCGCAGTTTTCACTGAGCCAGTCTCACTGTCAGTTTTAACGGGCTTTTAAACTTTTACCTGTAAGCAAGCCTCGTACTTGTTCTCTTTTTTCTCATTTATTCTTGTTCTGAGATTTTAAAATGCCGATGCCCCATTAAACCGGGACAGACTAGCTGTATTAAACATTGACAAATCAAGATGTGAGCTGTTTGAACATTAAAAATTCAGGTGATCATCTAATTTCCATTCATTTTCATGCTTGGCTACCAAGTGAATCTGACTATCCTTATGGACTTTGCATTTGTGTTCAGATTGAGTCTGGTTTTGAAATATTTGTCTTGGAGATGAAGTCTGATAAGTTAAAATCTTCTGTATGTTGTTCTGTATATAATGTCCTCTCTCCACAGAATGTAGTTTTATCTTAAAAGTAGCAATCAAGAAATTGGGGAGTTCAAGATTCTGAAGTGAATCAGAAATTCAGTTAACGGAGCACAGACTCTGGACTGCTGGAAAACAGATTTTGGCTAATTAAGGGAAATGGTAGATTTCCTATGGGAGGCAGTTCTGAAGGGAAAGGGGGCTCAGGAGATCTGGCAGGTCTTTTAAGGCCAGCTTCCTCCAAGCATGAGAACAATCTATCCTATACAAATGAAAGAAGATGACATACAGGAAACAAACTTGTCTAAGCAAGCAGCTCTTGAGTGAGATCCGATTCAGAAAGGTTATATATATGAGGTGCAATGAGGATGGGTTACATAGGAGGAATACAGAAATGTTGACATATAGGGACAGTGCTGGAAAATAAAAAGATCAACTAGAGATGAAACTAGCAAAGGAAATCAAAGGCGACAAGAAAAGCTTCTAAAGCTACGTTGGCAGTAAAAGGATAAACAAGGAAAATGGGGGCTACTAATGGAAGACCAGGTGCATTAGTGGTAGCAATCACAGCTGAAGCTGAAGCAGTGGATGTCCTTTAGCCTTGGTCTTCACCATCAAGGTTTCTTATGCCCTTGAACACAGGGTTCAAGAAGAAGCAGAATTGCTGGTAGTGAAAGAGTAACAAGTCAGAGATCTCTTGAGAGAAATCAACTCATGCAAGTCCATGAGACCTGATGGGCTGCTTAATCTCTTTATCAGCATCCTCCTGAAGGAGAGAGCATGCGCACCAGTCAAAATGCAGATGAGGACACAATGGGGGGATGCAGTCAATACATTTGAGGACAGGACCACCATTGAAAGGACCTTGACAAGCTAGGAGAATGGGATAACGGTAACCTGATTAAATTCTACAAGGACAGATGAAGTCCTGTACCCAAGAAAGACAACTTCAGCTCCAGTCAAGTTTGGAATCCAGTTTTGGCCTCTGCAATACAGAAAAAGGATGTTGATCAACTGAATTTATAATTAGTGGAAGCATTCTTTGACAGCTCTTCCATGGGTGGATAGAGTTGGAGGCAAACATCCAAAAAAAGCAGCTTAGTTTTACTTATCATTAAAACACATTTTAACAGGAAACTCACAGGTACAACAGAGGCAGCTTAATTTATCTCAGTAGAATCTGCAGTGAATAATATTGGTTAATGAATTGCTTAAATTCTTATTTATTTTATATGTATGGAAGTTTTCTTCACCCAGACACTTCAAAGGCTTAGGCAAAGGCAACATATCATATATCAGGACAATGGGAGTGTATATCCAGTGAGTTCCTAGAAGTGTTTTAAAGAATTTTTAACTCAATAATCTTTTCAAATAGGAAATGTTGGATTGCTCTTGATGATCGAGAAAATTTTGTAGATGATTTTTAACAAAATTCAGTTCGGTTAACAACACAACTTCCTAAATGGTTATATTGACAAAGTGAGGCAGTGAATTCTGTGACAGGTGCAGGAGCAAGTGGCTTGGGAGGAGGAACTTCTCAAGATCCATCTGAGCCAAGACTGAAGCCAGTCGTGTTGAATTGCCTTGGCTCAAATGAAGTACCCTTTCATGTCAGCTGGTCTCAGTGCAGTTTTTGTTGAGTCTATATTTGTGTTTTAAGGTTTCCTTTGGATGAATGCCCTTGGAACAATATTCTCTCCCTAGTGGACTCAGCAAGCCTTCTAATTTAGATGACTGTGTGTGAACATATGTGTATAATGGAAATGTGCCCTCTCCCAGCACATTTAATAGGAAAGGAACAGTTACTTCTTTGCTAAATAAGAATTTAAATGCATAAGTGCTTTATAATATATAATTTCAGCACGGTTTTAT
Source organism: Nyctibius grandis (assembly GCF_013368605.1). Classification (NCBI taxonomy): domain Eukaryota; kingdom Metazoa; phylum Chordata; class Aves; order Nyctibiiformes; family Nyctibiidae; genus Nyctibius; species Nyctibius grandis. Next base: position 84,081,762 of record NC_090660.1, read on the forward strand.
AACCCTACACAGCAGAAGAATAAATGTGGCTCTTTCCTAACTTCAGATAAAGATCAGGCATGGAAGTAAATAGAACAGCCTTTGAGCAGTAGTGTTTTACTAATTGGCTTCTAACTATGAACTATGATTTAGCTGTGACACCAACTTAGACTAAGGTATTAGAGGAGAGAAACACTTTCTTGTGAAAGGAAAGTGAAGTTTATTTAATGGCAGTACATTCAAATTAACATTTATTACTTAAGTGCCAAACTTCATTATAAGGATTCATTTTCTGGTGCTAGACAATAATAGCACTTTTGTCTACTGTACACAATATTCACTGATGTTTTTATATTCTCATAATCTGTCCCACTGATTTTCTAGTAAATGGGAAATATCACTACCATGCAACAGCCTCAGGAATAGACCCGCTCTAGAAGTGACCTTCTAGATAGTCTACATGCTGCTTAGTAGCAAACCCTTTCAGTTTTATAACTTTACTATAGCATTAGCAGATCATGGTAATGATAGGCATTATCTGGTTTGCTCTATTGACTCAGCTTTGAAATGTAATAAAGCATTTTTTTCTGTCCTTTTAATTTATTTTTCTCAATAGACCTCATTATCCATTTTCTCTAAATGCATTTTATTATAGAATATTTCAAACATTATCTCATAGTAAATATGCTTAGGGATATGGTTTAGTGGTGGGCTTGGTAGTGTTATGTTAATGGTTAGACTTGATGATCTTAAAGGTCGTTTCCAATCGAAATGATTCTATGATTCTATATTTGCTTTTTCCTTCTAGAACTAGTATCTTTGAGATGGTTGTGAACAGGTTGCTCAGGTTACACTAGAGAATGAATAAATTAGAATCTAAGTCAGTTACGTGTCTCTAAATCAGCTACGGGGGGAACATCATTAGTGTTTGTGTTACATGCTTCAACAGCAAAGCTGGCTTAAAAAGCTCTGTCCATGGCAAATTGTACCCTTGTGACAAAGATTGACCCTTTCCAGTAGGTCTGAGATATCTGGTTTGGGTGCCATATAAACTAGATTCAGAAATGATCCAGCAGAATAGATTTTTTTTTTCAAAAAATATCAGAACAGGATTTGTTTACCCTTTAGAAAAGAAGGTTGAAAGGATACATGATATGTCTTAAAATATGTAAAACAGAACTTCATAGATGAAGGAAACAATTAAGTCTCCATGACTATAATTCTTAGAATAAGATATAGTGAGCTTTAATTGGAGCAAGAGTGACTTAGTTTGCATATTATGGATAAATTTTAAACTGACAGAAGAGGAAGCACACATTCTGCAGAGACTACAGAAATTCCACTTCTGAATTTTTCAAGCAACCTGTTCAGACAATCATCTAACAGAGAAAGTCTAGATTTTGGAGAAACGTGACTTTGGCAGAGATTTGAATTAAATGGCTTTTCGAAGGTCTTCTTTAGCACCTTTGTTTTTTTCCTCCTTTACGATTCTGTGAGGATTCTGACACTCTGGTGGGCATTATTGTCACACTTAGAATTTATCTTCTGCATCCTACCATTTAACTGCTCCATACCTTCCTCAAGCAAAAATATTTCAGGAAAGTCCTGCCTTCCTCAAAATATTAACACAAGAATTAACTGTATACCAATCTATTCCAAATAAATGGAATTTATTTGGTTGCCAACTGTATTGGTATACAGTTATAACAATATAAAAGATTGGTATAGAGTTATACCTACATAAAAAAGACCTAAGACAATAAACAATCTTGTCATTTAAAGAGCTCATACTCAGAACCTCTCCTTTGTTTTCCATGCATGACTTTTCCTCTGTACTTACTATATTTTATTTGAGATCTTTACCGAAAGCTCAGAGTGAAAATTTCTTTGCTTATATCATTTTTTGGGGAAAAAAAAGATTGTCCTGTTTTTCCACTTTCCAAACAGGATGAAATAACATGAAGTATAAATTAAACTTCATATGAAATATGTTTTATATGAAAAAAACTCCCACACCTCAAGTATTTTGATATGATTAATTGCTTTAATGCTTAATTATAATGCCAAAAAGAAAAATTTGCAAATGGAAGCAAAATAACCTGTAAGATCCTAAATAAACTAAAATTGTTTTAATTAATATCACCCTGTAACTCCAAAACTAGTAATTTCCTATATTTTGCACATCTCTTCCTTCTGGAAAAAGAAATTACTTGCCACACAGACAAAGATAAGCAGCATTTTGTCAACTTTCTCACAATGCTGTTGTGGTTTGTTAATATCAGAAATACCTCCATTGTGTCTTGGAGACCTCAAAACACTTCATCAATGATGATGGTTAAACCCAGGAATTTTTTGGGTCAGGATGATAAATTTACACTCTATCTTTCAGAAATTATGCTTTGTCTACTACAGCTCTTAGATGAAATATTCAAACATTTTATTTGTTTGCTCTAATTTAATAATAGCTTTATTCAATAATACATCTTCGAAAAGGTTGGGAAAATAGCATTCTCCTTTTCTAAATATTTTTCTACACTGAGCCACATTAAAACGCCTGAAGCAACTTTGTTTTTCAGGATTCCGAATTATGAATTACCACTGCTCATTTCCTAGGATACTACAGGGACAACTTCAGTTTAGACCAAAATAGACTATTTCCTCCCTCTACTGAGTATAGACCACTCTAAGAATTAACATTGCTTCATATATCTCCCTCCCTAGTACAAGAGGGAGACGGAGTGTGGTTTAGAGGAACCTTGTTCTGGGTATAACTCAAACTGTTCATACAGATTTTTCCAAATATAACTGATTTTTCAATTCAGTTCACCGTGTGTTGTTTTGTGAGAGCTGGTCAAGTACTCAGTATGAATGCTGTATTTGGAGACAGCTATTTTCAGCAAGTATGTGGATTTTGTCCTCTTGCTCTGTTTTAAGTAGTTGAAGGTTTCTTTCTATTCTTTCTTTCTTTCTTTCTTTTTCTTTCTTTCCTCCTTCCTTCCTTCCTTCCTTCCTTCCTTCCTTCCTTCCTTCCTTCCTTCCTTCCTTCCTCTTTTTCTTTCTTTTTCTTTCTTTCCCTCCCTTCCTTCCTTCCTTCCTTCCTTCCTTCCTTCCTTCCTTCTTTCCTTCCTTCTTTCCTTTCTTGTCTTTTGTACTCCTGTTTCAGCCTGCACTTCTTTAAATTAATCTACCTGGATTTGGAGTTAATAGCTACAAAAAAAGCTCAAGCTGTTGTAGCATACAGAACACACCTCATTAGCAACGAAGACTGTGAACATTTACTTTGTAGCTGTGTTGGCTTCCCGCTCACTTCAAAGCAGAGTTCAAAGTCTTGATCCTAATAACAGCACTAATGACAAGACTGCGGAAGTGTTCGATGCACTCAGCAAAGGCCAGTTTTTGTAACACCTCTGTTCCCATTTGGGGGACAGATAAGTGGTTAAATTCTCAGAAGAGCTCACTGTATTGGCTAGTGAGCTGTTGAAAATCTGGAGATTAATGTTACTAGGTGCTAAACAATTCTTAGTATCTGCCATTTATTCAAGGGTCTCTATGGGAGCTGAAGCCTTGTGAAAACTCAGTCCCTTCTTATAATTTTACCGGGTAATCTTTCAAGCCCCTCCCAGGCCCACTTTCTGTTATTTCTGTGCTCTGTTGAAATCTAGTCCTGATTTTCAATTTTCAAATGAAAATTTGTCTCTAAACAGATTGGCATCTGCATTGCTTAACATTTTTTTATTTTGTATAGTTTATGAAATGAGGAAAATTCTTGTACCTTACAAATCCAGTATTTTCTGATTTGCAGATTTGTATCCTTGCAAGTTAACTCTTTCTTGCAATTTATTGTCTATAACACAGTGTTTTACACTGAAGTTTTTTCCTCCTCAGTATAATCCAAATGCTTTTCACTTTAATATTGGTACACTCGTGATTTTTTAGGTGAGGCTTGACTTTGACCAGCGTCGGTCACATATAATATAATCTACCCCCACTATTTTCTATTAAAATTGTCAAATTAAGGTCCCAGTGGAGATTAATCAATGCACACCTTGCCCCCTCATCCCACGATTCTGCTCCAGCTCACTTGTGCTCTAGGTAGAAATGGGCTTTAGAAGATTCTACCCGAATGTAAACTGCAAGTTATAGCCTACATTTGCATATTTATCTTTGCTTTAATTTTGCACTTTTCATGTAAGAAACAGCTAAAAAACAAGTTTGCGATTCTCATATTTGACTGCCAGCCTTTGTGCCAGTTCTTAGATGGGTGAGGAATCATCAGTGAACTGAAGTCTTTTTTGTAAATGAGATAATGAGTCACAATGATTTTTAAATGAAAGGACAGGAAGGGCAATGCTCCAGTAACAATTGTGTGGGCAATGCAGATGCACAGACGATTCATGTGACTTTAGCAGGGCTCATTAGTTCAGTCACTGTGCTATTGACTGTGCATGTGTTTCTTCTTGAGCAAGCGCAGCTCTGGCAAGGGTCTATCAGGGCTTTGGCAGACCTGGACTAGCTCCATATGCATCCTGAGTATTTGTGTAGCAATGAGTGCAAGTCTTTAGATCTTGCCAAAAAGAAGCCATAGGACAGCTAGGGACTAGAACCGATAAAAAAAAAAGTTACCCGTACTCTAGTTGTAACATATATTTATACAGTCCCTTTTCTTGGGCTTTCCAACTCCATGTTATATTGCCTAATGCAAAGCTGACTTAATCTGATATATGTACATAAAAACATAGATATGACTTTTTGCTGTTCAATATTGTATGCTTGAGGTCTGGATCAGAGCTCAAGAATGGGAGGCTACATGACTTACAGGATGGTTTCATTTTCAGCGAGCTCTTGGCTTAGAGCTAGGGAACTAAAATCTACATTTTATAAGTATCTCAAAAGTGACAGTCAAAGAGAGTCAAGCTGTTTAGTCAGTTGCCAGATGTTGGTAGTGACAGCATAAATGTGTTATTAGAGTTCTCTAAAATATCAGTGCCAAAATAGGACAGAACCTACATACAAACACTATGCTGGAGCGGGGGACAACCCCCAAACAACACCCCCCACACACCCCGAGGGAAAACGCTCAAACAACACACCCCACATATCCCCATAAACCTCATGAATCAAAATTAATCACAAATCAGATATCATTTTTTTTAGATGTGGGTTTGGAGGCGTTTCCCAGATGTTAGATTGTGCCCAAACACATACAAATAGATGTCTGGACACCTTTGGGTTGGCTTGGAGAACTGAAATTCATGCAGAGATTCCTTTACAGCACATGGGCAAATCTAGATGCTTCTGGTACCCATGAGACATACAAAGATAATTCTGTGTGTAATATGGATTTAAGCAGTGGATTTAAGTCTTCTTTCAAATGAGGGGCTTCACATTGCCAGCATCCCAGAAAAAAAGTACATCTTCAGAGCTGAAAAGCTCTTAGACTGAGAGCTTTCTGGATCTGTGGTAATATGCTTAAATTCTGCCTTGGTTTTAGAAGTCAGAAAAGGCTTTCAAGATCACTCTCTAAGTGTTCATTTAAGGAGATAATAATATTGTACAGCTGTACACATGCACATGTTCTGTTCAGGAACTAACAGTGATTTTCAGTTTATGTTGATTTTTTAAAAAAATCTTTATTAGCACTTTTTGTTCAAGTCCTCTTTTTTTTGTTTGTTTGTTTGTTTTTACTGTAAATAAAATAGCTATCTGGTACTTCATTTAACAAGAGCCAAACTGTTATAGTTTGCATCTCCGTGTTAGTTGTATAAATGAGATTCCACAGTGGCACTCAGGAAGACTTCTGGCCAGTGCTAGATTAGAATAGAATGGAATAGAACAGGGCAGAAATTTTCAGTTGGAAGGGACCTACAACGATCATCTAGTCCAACTGCCTGACCACTTCAAGCTGACCAAAAATTAAAGCATGTTATTAAGGGCATTATTTAAATGTTTCTTAAACAGTGACAGGCTTGGGGCATTGACTACCTCTGTAGGAAGCCAATTATGTATAGTAAGTAGCACTAAAGCCTACTATAGCAGATGTTTATGTACATTGTCTAAATCCAGCATTTCATTAACATGAGTAAGGATTCAGTAGTGAATTATTGTGTTTAAGTCTTTCATTAGTTACTTAGAATTTGTGATGCAAAATTACCAAAGAAACCTAGTTACAGGAGAACAGGAGAATACAGAACCTTTGTCAATGACATTAAAGAAAAACACAAATAATCTGTTAGTAAATAGCTCCTCTGATGATGATAATTCTCCTTAGAAAATATTTGTTAATCATTATTCACCAGAACATTTTGTATCTTTCTAGTTATTTGATAATTATTGCTTACATGGGATAAAAGGAACTGCTTTTTCTAATCATTCTGAAAATAACTTATTTAAGTTGATAAAATTGAAATCAGAAAGAAAAAGAGACATATATTATGCAGTCTTGAACAAAATAATTGATACAGGATTTTAGTAGGCTAAACATAAAAGGAGCTATCAAAGCTGAAGTATGTGTGTAAAAGCCCACCATTGCTGCAGTAATGAATACAGAGTAAGATAAAATATTTTCTGATAACAATGTAGTATCTATTTATAAAATAATTACAATATATAAAGTATTGATGAAAAAGCCTTTGAAGTCAGGCAGTGTTATCAAATCTCTCAGTTTATTTGAAGAAAGCAGATCCCTTAAGAAATAAATACTAATCAGATACAAAATCTGTGTAAAAGGCAAGAATACCTGAGAAGAACTGAGCCCAAAAGCAGGTTTCATCTCTTACAAGGTTAACTGTAGGCATGTTAATCTAGGTTTTAAACCATTTCTAAAGTTATGGAAATCACAAGAAGAAAAATGTGCTGAAGTTTAACAAGGATCATAAACTCCTCATTCAACAGTTCCCAGACTGAACTGCATGTACTAGAATAAGTGTCTGCCCTAATGATGCTCATTAAAATTTCTAAGGTGATGTGCTGAGTACTTCTGTGTTTCTCAGGGTCTGAAAATCACTTAGCTGATTATAAATTTGTTATGCTGTGAAGATTTTGTGAGATGTTTTTAATTTGAAATACCTCACATTGGTAAAGTAGAAGGGAAAGGTGATGATTCCAAGAACAATTTGACTGCAGGGAAAAAACCAAAACCCCTAAACATCTGGGATGTGAGGAATAGTACTGTAAACTTTGGATTCCTGTTCTAAAGCAGACTTCAAGAAGTCATTAGCTAGCCTTGTCCTTAAGTGTAGCACGATGTTTGACGAACTGTGGCAACTAGAAATATAAATTTCTTTTTTCATCCTGGAACTGAAATTTTTTCATAATCTTGGGAAAGTAATTTAACTTTTCAGGTGCTGTTTTCATATTTATAAAATAGCCTTTTTGAAGAGATTTTAGACTTACAGAATAACTTAAAAAATTCTTAATAATTTATTGCTGTTATTCTTTCATAAGGAAAGAGCCTTCTCCTAATACTACTAAAGTTTAGAAAAAATGGTGTGGAGAGAGCTAGGGGACTGGGAAAAGATGAGAGATACAGAAAAAGATGAGATATAAAGCTGCATAAAAATCTTGGGATTTAATTGGTACTTACATTTTGAAAGCAAAAAGAATACTCACAAAAGAACTATGTGAATATTGGGAAAATCAGGTTTATGTAGCTCTTAAAAGGCTATGTCACCTTTTATCGCTGTGTCTCAGCCTTAGCATATTTATATATTTCTATTGATTTGTAGGACATAAAAGTGTGTAACCTACAGTAACCGCAATAATATAGTATTTCTAAAACACTAATACATCTCCACACACAAGCAAAGAAACAAACAAAATAAAGGAAATAGAGCTATAAATGTCCATTTAAAATTTAGCCTAATTTTTGTGTCTCGCAGTGAGAAGCATTATGGCAATGTTTCACATAAGCAACTTTGGATTGTTGAGAAAGGTGAATTTATCCTTGATGCCTTGTCCTTGTCCCCTTTCCCTTGTCTCTTTTCTTTTTTTCTGTCCCTTGTCCTCTTCCCTTTCTCGCTCCCTGAAAAATACAAATAAGGGCATTGTTTAGCTTTAGATTTATTATATAATGATATTTTTATGTGTATAGATGCCTGTGAAGTTAACTCCTATGGGTACTATGGAAAGTCTGGTCTATGAATGACAGGAAATGTGCGTTGTTTTTTTGTTATCTAAGCGAGTTAGAATCTTATGTACACATCAGAAAGTAAAGAAGTGCATTTTTCTCAGGCATTTGGACTGAATTGCTGTGCATAAAAGAGAGTAGAGAATTGTGCTTGTAGTGATAAGCTACAGATACGGGATATCAAAATGAGAGGGCTAGGAGGATAAAATGTGAAGAGTTTCAAATAGGCTTGTTCCATCTTATTCTCGGTTTGCACCACAGCAGAACTCCAGAGTTTGCATTTATGTAAAGGTGTTGCTAATTCCTTCTTTAGAAAGTTGGCAGAGCCAAAGGGAGAGGGAACTGGCAGCCTGATCTGGTCTCTGGGAATTCTTCCAGGGTGGAGAGTACTCTCAGGTGATAAAGACCCTGTCAACTTTTAGCCTACAGAGTATGATCAGAAGAGAGGGTTTGTGGCCATATTTCAACCATAGCCTGATGTTCTTTAGGGAACAGAATTAGTCATTATATTTTGGACGAGCAGGTAAGTTTTACAGCAGTTTCAAGGCTGCTATAAATTACATTAGAAGTCAAAGTGGAGCACCATAATCAACAGAACAGCTATGCCTTAAAAACATTTTTGAAATAGATACAACAAAAAGGATGAACATCTGAGTATTTCTGTGTAGCTAAGATATACTTTCTGAAAACTAATTGTATGTAGCTGCAATTGTTTGGAGTGTATTAATATAACTCCCTACCTATATCAAGTAGAATTTCACTCTGGGCCTGTAAGGTCAATTGGACCATTCCCATAGATCCCAGTAGACATTTGGTCAGGCCTTCATTTCTTGTAGATTCAACATTGTGATTCTATTTCTTAAATATGTATGCTTCTGTGATTATGTATGTAATTCCTGCTGAAGTGTGGCTGTGGGGTATACATATTTGATGAGAAATGAACTGCCTTTTTTTTTTTTAATTGAATTTCTATATTCATTTGCCTCCTTTTGTTTTTCCTTAGCAAAACAAAACTTATTCCATCTCAACTTTGCTTCTCAGTGAAGCCGCTCTTTTTTCTCATCTTTGCTTCTAACTAGATGCAATTTTTCCCTCAGTTAAATTGTTTAATGCAGATTGTTCCTCCCTTTGGAATCTGAGAGGTTTGCTGCTATTCCCCAGCCTCCCTCTTCTGCTCTGTAACTGTCAAAGGATGGCCTTAAAGTTAATGAATCCAAGATAGCAGGACGCAAAATGTTGCTGACAGTAACTTTCTGTCTTAATTCCAAACTGTGTTGGAAAATAGTCTCTTATTATCTGATACAATTTAGATAGATTGATTTACAATGAGAGCTCGCATTCATATGTTTCAGCAATCAAGAGCAGTTAATCCCTAGTGAGCCCTTGTTGACCATATACAAGTAGGATTAGAGTTAATTTTATTCTTTTTTCATATGCACAAGAAAAACAGAGGCGTTATCTACTGTAGTAAATACAGGTTTCAGATGGTGTGATTAAGCGATGGAGGATGATCTACTTCTCTCTATACCCATGGATTGAATTAAAAGTCTGTAAATCCCCATCAAGCAATGAGATTTATAACGACGAAAACTTTCAACCTGAAAATGACTGGTGTGTAGCTGCTGACACTGGGCACTGTTCAAGATGGGCACAGTGTGATAAGACTAAGGGCCTTTACAGTATACAGAGAAGAATTCCCCGCTTAAGTCTCAGAGGTAGAGCATGATCCAATTGCTCTCTCACATGTGTGTGCTTGCCCTCAAGGCAGTAGAAAGAAAGAAATAATAGCTACTTGCAATGACAGTTTACTAACCAAGAATAAAATATTATAATTTATGTCTAGGATTAAATTACTACCTATTTTTCTCTTTGAGCAACAGGAAAAAACAAGGCTGTTGTGTCTCAGAGGATTTTTTTTAAAGTCAAGTCTGATGTTATTCAGGACTTCGTGTTAGTGTACACAACATATTTTAAGTGACAGAGTGGCACTAAAAACAATATGTCAAACACAAAACCGAAATGAAACCTGAAAGGCCTGCCTTTGGTTTTGTTTTGCCTTTTCCCCTCTCTTTTTGTATGCATACATTAAAGCAATACTAAAGGGAAGTTCAGTAAATTTCACAGCTTTCCATTCCATACCGTGGTCTTTAGGCCTCATTTTAAGATAGTACAGTACTAAGTATCCACAAAAACCCTTCAACTCAATGAATGCTTCAGATGTTGAGTAACTTTAGGACTTGAAGTTATATGTTAACTTCTGTCCACTTCAGGAAGTGTGATAAGGAAAAAAATGGAGAATTAGTGAAGTGTGCATACTCTTGACTGCAACCCATACGATATCATGTGGGAAGTACCTAGAAATTTCTTTGCATTGGGCACATGCTATGTCTTATAAAACAGTCATGAAATTGAAATTCTCTTTTTTTTGGCTCATTCCTACTGTATTATAGACATCCAAGTGAAGTCATCCTAGTTTTCATATAATTTTGACACATAGTTAGCATATTGTAACTCTGCACTACTTTAAAGCTCTAGCTCTATCAAATGTTATACACCTGAACCTGAAATGCAATTTCCTTTCCCAGCCAAAGTCACTCATATTTTAGTCTTTATTATGCAGTTTTCTCACGTTTCAGTATTTGGATGGATAAAAAAAATCCAACACATTGTGTTGCTAATTTTTTTTTTTCAACTTCAGTTCTGGCCTCAGTTGATTTCTATTTTTATATAGCCATTTCATTTTCTTCCACTTTGTATTTTCCAACAATTTTTCTTGTATTTTTGTTATACATATGTATATGTGCATGTTGTTGCAGACTGACTTCCAGAGTGGGTTCTCAGGGACTGTAATGCCGTAACACTGGCATTCTGCAAACAGAGAGGTGGGCATTTCCTCGTTGTATGATGCAGTCACAGTGATAGCCCTAATTTAGTCTGGAAATAGTGGTTATCCACCTATTACCTGTTTGTTTATGTTTTCTTAAATGCCTAAACAGATACTGGTGAAAGATTTTGTGTGTGCCAGGACTCATGAAGAGATTTGGCATTGGCTGTTGCTCCATGAGAAAATCCCTATTGAGCACAGAGAAAGGTAGGGACAAGGCTCTGTTCTATTAGCAAACTTGTCCAGGCCAAACAGAGGTGCAGTTTGCTGCTGAAAATCCTTTAATGATTAATTATCTGAAGATAAAAACTGGATCATCTGTGTAGATATAAGCAAAGCTTAGCCTTTCTGTCTCTAGGAAAAAAAAAAGTATCACCTTTTTGCAGCTTCATGTAGTTTTCACTGTTTTGCATCTTCAAAATTCCATATGGAATACTTTCCCCGAAAAGACTGTCTTTAAGGTCAGGCTGGCTCAGCTGGATTCAGAAAATGGGGATTGTACTCCTGGTCTTTCATTCTACGATAAATAGAATGAGAACTATCCCTTTGGTAAAGGGCTTAAAGATTGATTGTTAAAATGGGCTATATATTAACCAAGTTATAGTATCATTGCAAGTGGTAAATTCTGCTCTGATCTAAAGCCTAAGCTCTCTTAATTTTGTTTTGGTTTCAGTTGACTCGCATGTCATAGCAGAAGCTCAGAAATTAATGTAAAATTCAAAGTGTGATTGTATTATAATTCATAAATCAGGCCTTTTCATGCCACTCTATTATAATATGTGGCTTTTGAAATCTCAGAAATGTATTGACCTATTTTAATGTTCATTTCATGTTGTAAAACTATTTTTCCAACACGCCTTTAGGCTTTAAGAGATCTTGGATATGGTCTGACTCTGTATAAATGTCATAATCTTTACACACATTCCTTATAGTTTTGCTCAGTACAGAAATTCTGGCATTTGAAGTTATGGTTCATTCTTCTTCCCTGGGTATGTTTGAACATTTTGGAGCAAGAAGCTAGCTTATACGGTTCACACAGAGATTAGAATTTAATTCATTAGTCTGTGAAAAATGCTTTGTGATTCTAGAGTAGTTCTATGTACTATGCAAGTGCAGTCGTTATTATTTTTTCCTTATAAAATTCAGATCTCGGATGCATGCTCAAGTTAGTATTGTTTAACATTTTCCCTCTGTTGAGTGAAGCCATGGCATCTGTATGCAGTGTCAGCGAAGTATTGCATTCATTTAAGACTTAGTCTGCAATAAGAGAGGTTTCAATAAATCTATAACTGCGGGTCATGTCTGTAGATTAAGGCAGTTATACCCACCCTTCTGGTGGTGGTAGTGAGCCTTCTTAAACTTCATAATACTTTAAGGCTCAGATGAAATAAAGACTTCACAAAAGTAAATGCACAAACATTGGTGATACTTTATAGAACCAGAAATGCTGTAACATGTTGCAAAGATATGCAATCTTGTTGATGTTTGGCACCCATTCACGATTAGTAGACCTACCTGTGCTGACCTTGAACAAAAATTATGATGTATGAATTTTTTGATCCTGAATATATTTTCTTGGTCTTTCCTCCACTAATATGAGATACGTGTTATTCTCAGTTACTAAACTTGCCGAAATACATGAGATTTTGCTTTAATCCATTGCTTGTGATTTTTACAATTTTCCTTAACTTGTGAAGATGTTGTCTGATAAACCATGTGTGCATGTGTTACTGCATTATGGTCTCTGATGTTACTGTGGATCATGGGGACTGGAGCATCTCTCCTATGAGAAAAGGCTGAGAGAGGTGGGACTGTTTAACCTGGAGAAGAGGAGGCTTGAGGGGTATATCAATACCTAAAGGGAGCATGCAGAGAGGATGGAGCCACGCTCTTCTCAGTGGTGCCCAGTGACTGGACCAGCAGCAATGAACATAACTGAAACAGGTGAGACTCCATCTGAACATCAGGAAACACTTTCTCACTATGAGCATAACTGAGTGCTGGAACAGGTTTACCAGAGAGGCTGTGGAGTCTCCATCCTTGGAGATATTCAAAAGCCATCTGCCATGGTTGTGGGCAACTGGTTCTAGGGGACCCTAATCTGATTTCAGAGTTAGTTCTGCTTTGAGAACAGATTTGACCAGATGACTTGTAAAGGTCTATTCCAACCTAAACTGCAATTCTGTTCTATGAATGCCTCAATTTTTTTTAAACTCTCAAATACCAGAGGAAGGTTTATAATCTTCCACATAACATTTTTCTGATTTACTATACAAGGAAAAGAATTATTTGTACATGGCAAAGATTATTTCAGAGACCTCCAACATGCTCAGGATTCCAGCAGTTTAACTGAGACTGAAACTGAAGTCCACAGCACCTTCTTTTCCAGAGACCCATTTACCCTTTGCACTGTATTACCACCACACTAAAATAAATTCCTCAGATCCAAAGTCAATTCCAGCAGCCTTTAAGTTCTGGTCTGGAGAAGCATGTGACTCTCCTAATCAATTTTTTAAGTGAAGGCTAAGGAAAGTGTAGAGTAGCAGCTCCACATCCTGGAAGAGGGGGAGTAGAGAAGAAAGAAAATTTCAGAGAGGATGTAAAACTTCTTCTCAGTTGCTACCAGTTGAAATTCTTCTCCAGGGTCCCAAAAGGTATTGCTACTGATTCCAGTAGCACTGATCTTCACCCTGACTGCTAAAGTGAATATCTGAAAATAAGCTGAAGCTTATACATAGGTTCAGGAAGTGTAATGCAAACAATGAGAGTGCTGTACGCTGCTGTATATGGTTACACTAAAAGATGTTCTTTTAACCACAGCAAAAATGGAGACGATGACAATCCTACTTTCCTTATCCCCAAGAATGCTGTGTGGATAACTTCATTAATCAAATTCTTGGATACTATGGCAAAAAAAGGCAACATAACTAGGGAATGCAAGTAAAGCCCGTATAATGCTTCAAGAATTTATTTCAAAAGAACTTGTGGATATGCAAGAAGTCACTAAGGAACCAGAGATACAGGAGAGGTCTTACATTTTAACCTTGAAAACTCCATTTTAATAGAAAACCACCTCTCCTGTGACCTGTGAACTATTCGCTGTGTGAATGCATATGATGTCACAAGTGAGAACTGAGATAAACATGCTTCATCAATAAAATATTTCACTTTCATGTAATTGTCCTTAGGAATAATGTCAAGGTAAACAAATAAACTGAATCAATACCTTTCAGGAAAGCTGTCTGTAATTTCCATAAGGCAAGAGTGGAACTGGGTACTTTGAATGTCTATTTGAAAGGGGACTTTTTTTTTCCTGTAGACCATATTATACCATTAGTATTTAAACACAATATATTATTAATTTCAAAGAGAACTTAGGCTTAATGGTTGTTGACAAGATATGGTTCTGCATCAAGGGAATTTTAGAAAACCTTTTATGTGTCAAAATTTATACTTATTAGTTATCTGATGAATCATGATCAAAAAGACTCATGCTGTCTGTTACAGCCCTGGCAAAAAGTCTCCCTCAAAACTAGATGTCTAGTTGGTTGCTCTGCCAGGTCTTAGCTTTACTTTTAGAGCCCTGTGCTTTTCGGCTATCTGAGGTGGGTGTGTGCTCTGTCTTCAATCCCTTTGTAGAAATTTCAGCTTTGATTAAAGTTCATCTCTTTAGGCAGTAGCTAAGAAATGCACAGACTATGTAAGGGTTTAATAATCACTTGTTCTTTCAGCCAGTACCAGACCTTTGCAGATACAGATAAATTAATAAAAAATACTTCAATGTTCTTTCTTGCTTTGATTTCCCTAGACTGCTTAACATGCTTTGACGTTCATATCAGAATCCTTAATGGAATCCAGAGGTCTGCTTGTTTGCCAATGAGTTCTCCTAAAAATCTTGGGGCAGGTGTCTGTACGTGTATATCTTTCCACTCTTCTTTCTAAGCTTCTAGCATATCTATTGAGAAACTTCTCCTGTATTATTTTCAGCTACTTAATTCAAGAATTCCTTGCTCAGCTGTGTCATGCGATCAGAGTCCCACAGCAGATGATGTGGGACAGCTCATTTACCTCCTTTACAGAGGTAAAAAACTGGATAGCCAATTATTTACCTCAGGAAGCTCCAGTTGATTGAAAGGTCATAAAAATGGAGTGACTGCTAATTGTGCACGGGGTATGAGAATTGCTCTTCAGGGTTTTATTTGTCAGTATAGAGACCAAACCAGGAAGGGAAGGCAACCACATGCTATGTTTAAAAGTGTGCAACCTAAGTAAATGTTGTTTTCAAAACAGAGTTCAGTGTGACTTTAACTTTTTTTTTTGGTAGAACAGTTGAACATCCAGCAATATATTCACTGGGAAAACAAAACTTTTTTTTTTCATTCAAGATAGATGGTCCTTAGAGAACAAAGACCTTGTCTATACTAGATCCATGATGTTTCATGCAATTCAAGTGCCTGAGCCAAATGCCTGTATGTCTTAGCTTATTCTTGAAAGAGAATTGAAAGCTCTATTTTTTCAGGTCACTTTCATGTTTGGTTGTCAGTATAATTTTTGAAAAGAAATGTCCTAATATATACCTAATTATTTGCATTAGTCATTAATATTAAGTGTCACTTTGTCAAGTAGGTACGATCTGTGAAAGTTAGGGAGTGTTAACAAGATGCACAATAAAAAGCTGTATCACAGAATCACAGAATCACAGAATCACAGAATGTTAGGGATTGGAAGGGACCTCGAAAGATCATCTAGTCCAATCCCCCTGCCGGGGCAGGATTGCCTAGACCATATCACACAGGAACGCGTCCAGGCGGGTTTTGAATGTCTCCAGAGAAGGAGACTCCACAACCTCTCTGGGCAGCCTGTTCCAGTGTTCGGTCACCCTTACAGTAAAGAAGTTTTTCCTCAAATTTAAGTGGAACCTCCTGTGCTCCAGCTTGCACCCATTGCCCCTTGTTCTGTCAAGGGATGTCACTGAGAAGAGCCTGGCTCCATCCTCATGACACTTGCCCTTCACATATTTATAAACATTAATGAGGTCACCCCTCAGTCTCCTCTTCTCTAAGCTAAAGAGACCCAGCTCCCTCAGCCTCTCCTCATAAGGGAGATGTTCCACTCCCTTAATCATCTTCGTGGCTCTGCGCTGGACTCTCTCTAGCAGTTCCCTGTCCTTCTTGAACTGAGGGGCCCAGAACTGGACACAATACTCCAGATGCGGCCTCACCAGGGCAGAGTAGAGGGGGAGGAGAACCTCTCTCAACCTGCTGACCACACCCCTTCTAATACAGCCCAGGATGCCATTGGCCTTCTTGGCCACAAGGGCACATTGCTGGCTCATGGTCATCCTGTTGTCCACTAGTACCCCCAGGTCCCTTTCCCCTACGCTGCTCTCCAACAGCTCTGTCCCCAACTTGTACTGGTACATGGGGTTGTTCTTGCCCAGATGCAGGACTCTACACTTGCCCTTGTTATATTTCATTAAATTTCTCCCCGCCCAACTCTCCAGCCTGTCCAGGTCTCTCTGAATGGCTGCGCAGCCTTCCGTTGTGTCAGCCACTCCTCCCAGTTTGGTGTCATCAGCGAACTTGCTGACAGCGCACTCTAATCCCTCATCCAAGTCATTAATGAATATATTGAATAGAACTGGTCCCAGAACCGACCCTTGCGGAACTCCGCTAGACACAGACCTCCAACTGGACTCTGTCCCGCTGACCACTACTCTCTGGCTTCTTTCCTTCAGCCAGTTTACAATCCACCTCACTACCCGATCATCCAGACCACACTTCCCCAGTTTAGCTGCGAGCATGCTGTGGGAGACCGTGTCAAACGCTTTACTGAAATCGAGATAGACCACATCCACAGCTTTACCATCATCTATCCACCGGGTAACATCCTCATAAAAGGCTATCAAGTTGGTTGAGCATGACTTCCCGTTGGTGAAGCCATGCTGAGTGCCCCTAATGATCCCCCTATCCTTGATGTGCCTAGAGACAGCACCAAGAACAAGTTGTTCCATCACCTTTCCGGGGATGGAGGTGAGGCTGACCGGTCTATAGTTACCCGGGTCCTCCTTCCTGCCCTTTTTGAAGACTGGAGTGACATTCGCTTTCCTCCAGTCCTCAGGCACCTCTCCCGTTGCCCACGACTTAGCAAATATGATGGAGAGTGGCCTAGCAATGACTTCCGCCAGCTCCCTCAGCACCCGCGGGTGCATCCCATCAGGGCCCATGGATTTATGGACGTCCAGATTGCTTAATTGGTCCCTGACCCAGCCCTCATCAACCAAGACAGATTCCTCCTCTATCCTGACTTCTTCTGGGGCCGCAGGGGTCCGGGGCTCCTCAGGACAGCCTCCAGCAGTATAGACAGAGGCAAAGAAGGCATTCAGTAACTCCGCCTTCTTTTTATCCTCTGTCTCCAGGACCCCCACCTCATTCATCAGTGGGCCTACATTGCCTCTAATGTTGGCTTTACCTGCAATGTATTTGAAGAAGCCCTTTCTGTTGTCCTTGACCTCTCTTGCAAGGTTTAATTCCAAGGAGGCCTTAGCTTTCCTAGTTGCCTCCCTACATCCTCTGACAACAGACTTATATTCCTCCCAAGTGGCCAGCCCCTCCTTCCACGATCTGTACACCCTCTTCTTCCACTTGAGTTTGCCCAGCAGTTCCCTGTTCAACCATGCAGGTCTCCTGGTACCCTTCCTTGACTTCCTACCTGTTGGGATGCTCTGATCTTGAGCTCGGAAGAAGCAGTCCTTGAACGCTAACCAACTGTCTTGGGCCCCCTTACCTTCTAGTACCCTGTCCCATGGGATTTCCCCTAGCAATTGCTTGAAAAGGCCAAAGTTGGCCCTCCTGAAGTCCAGGGTTGTGATTCTGCTAGCTATTCTGTTCCTGCCACATGAGATCCTGAACTCTACCACCTCATGGTCGCTACAACCAAGGCTGCCCTCAACCTTCACCTCTTCAACCAGACCCTCCTTGTTAGTGAGGATCAGATCCAGCAGCACTCCTCTCCTAGTTGGCTCATCCACCCAAATGAAAATCCTACACTTGTGAAATATAAAGTCTGATGAATGCTGAAAAGTAGTGATCCAAACTGACTTTTACAGTTAAAAAAAATCTTGTCACAGGAAAAGCAGATATTAATTTGTGTTGCAAGATTTGTAGCGACATGATCTGATTATATTTGCTTTTGCCTTTCTATGCCTCCAGCTTCATCTTGTTTTAGAGGAAGACCTGTTTTAAGGCTTTCTTTAACTAGGTGTTTTTGATAATGGAGTTGTGACTAAGATAGTGGCCCTGATCTTGGTTAAAATCTCTGATTCAAATATACTGTTAATAATAGGAAGAATAAACAACATCTGCATAATCATATATCTCTAAAACACTGTTTATGTATAATATAAAATTTGCCTGTCACAGGTATTATAGAATTAAAAAAATGATAAATAATGTAAAATAATATATTATTATATTGGTTTCTTAGGGGACAATCGTAGGTCTAGGGTCTAAATCACCATACAGTTTTATGATTTTTAGAATAGATTAAAATTGTTTCGTGGAATCATAGCGTCACAGAACAGCCTAGGTTGAAAGAAACCTTGAAATATAATCTGGTCCAACTTTTTACCGGAAAGGGAACATAGATGAGATCATCTAGCACCCTGTCCAGTCACATTTTGAAAACTTACAGTGATGGAGACTCTACCACATCCCTAGGGAGGTTGTTCCAGTGAATTATTGTTCTTGCTATAAAAAATTTCTTTCTTATATCAAGATGAAACCTTTCCTGGTGAAACTTGTACCTGTTACCCTTGTCTCCTCTGTGTGGCTCCTTGTGAAGAGAGAGTATCCACCTTCTTGTAGCTGTCCTTTAAGTACTGGAATACTGTGATGAGGTTCCCCTGAGCCTTCTATTCTCCAGGGAGAAAAGACCTAAGTCCTTCAGTTTTTCCTCATAGGGCAGGTTTTCCAGCCCTTTGATCATTTCTGTGGCCCTCCTTGGGACCTTCTCCAATCTATTTGCCTCTTGCTTGAATTGTGGGGACCAGAACTGAACTCAGTAGTCTAGGTGTGGCCTGACAAGCTCTGAGTACAGGGGGATGACCATGCCTTTACCTCTGTGAGTAAAGCCCCTGAGGATGCAGCCCAGGATCAGATTTGCCTTTGTTAGTGCA
This sequence comes from Nyctibius grandis, assembly GCF_013368605.1. Taxonomy (NCBI): domain Eukaryota; kingdom Metazoa; phylum Chordata; class Aves; order Nyctibiiformes; family Nyctibiidae; genus Nyctibius; species Nyctibius grandis. The sequence goes on from NC_090660.1 coordinate 84,100,926, forward strand.
GTGGTGCACTGCTGACACATGTTCAGCTTGTTGTCCCCCAGGGCACCCAGGTGCCTTTCAGCAAGGCTACTCCCCAGCCACGCAGATCCTAGCCTGTACAGGGCTCTTGGGTTACGTCATCCCAAGTGCAGAACTTTGTGCTTGTCCTTGTTAAACTTCATACTGTTCTTGTTAGCTGTCCTGGTTTGGCCCAAACCAGGCCAATTAGTCTTAGAGAAACCAAGGTCACTGCTAAATTCCTCACTGCTTACGAGTGAAGAGCCGAAGGGGGTTGTACCTGCAGGGAGGAGTGGACGGGGCAGGTGACCCAGGATTGACCGGCAAGGTATTCCATCCCATACATGTCATTCTCACTTTCCTGCTTATCACTAACCCACTGCCTCCTGGAGGTGGGGCCCAGGAGGGAGGGGCCCTCCTGTCTCCCACTGATTGGTACCAGCTTTGCCAAATCTCCAGTTAAAAGCCTGCAGGTGTGATGGCAGGGGAGGTACTGCATTTTCCCCTCTGCCCGTGCTGGGGGGAGCAACTCTGCCTGAGGAGGATTTCCAAGCTCTTGATCTTGGTTTTGTACATATTTGTATATATTTGGTTATTTCTATTATTATTGTTATTATATTCTTTTTCATTATTATAGTTTATTAAAACTGTTTTAACTTTCCAACCCATAAGTCTCTCTCCCTTTTCCTTTTCCCTTAGGTGGGGGGGAGAGGGTTAACAGAGAGCGTGTGCCACAGGTTTAGTAGCCGGCCCAGCTTTAAACCGTGACAGATTTATTGGAGCCCAACGTGGGGCTCAAGAGAAGCTCCAACAGGTTGCTCTGATAAGTTGAATCCTGGCTCTGGTGGGAGGAGACCCGGAGAGCTCAGCTGAGAGAATATCAGATTTCTTCCTTTGAGATTTATGAGGGGTTGGAAAGTTAAAACAGACAGTGAAGATGGTGATGTCATTTTTGAATGCTGTGTTATCTCATCTTTTTATGGAGTTTCTTTCACAGTTGAGTATTGCAATGATGCCTTACCTGCCGTGGGCACTGTGTTATTGCTTGCTTCTTATGAATGTTTACATGCAGTTTAGCAGTGGGCGCTGGTCGAAATGTATTGTTTTGGTATGGGGTTTGATACTGATTTATGCTGTGATAAACTGGGCAGTTAATATTCCGATCTCTTATCTCTATGACACAATGATGGGCAGCTTTAATCGCAAATCAGTAGCAGCGACTTCATCTGCACGCTCCAGGCGTCCTTTAGCTGATTCTGTTAATGATTACACTTCCAGTTTTACTTCGGGAAATAGTACCTTCTCCTTTTCTGCCAAGCTGATTCCACTAGATTTTGCGAAATTAGGATGGTGCTGTCTAGGTGGCATGTTTTTATTTTTGGTTGTCCTGAATGTGTTTCTGATGGGGGATAAGATTAAATATCAGTGCAGGGACAGTTGTAGGTGTTATGCAGCCACCTCAGATCCTACAGTGTGTACTGCCGCTACAGCCACTAAACCCACTGAAACCTCGGCAGCCTGTACCACAGCTGCTACACGCCGCAAGATGGCCACTGCAGCTACTCAGACTCTCAGCACTCCCACGACAGCTACTGCATCTACTCAGACTCCAGCATCTATCGAATCTGTACCAATTGCTCCTGTAACCAGGAAGAAATACCAAAAGAAATCAGCTTGTGAAGAGAAGGATGATGACTCAGAGCCTTCTAAGACAGAGCCATCATATGACCCAGCTGAGGGCCCTTCTCAGGCAGAGTTAGGGCCTGACACAGATGGGGGTTTCATCGATCGTCCTTTTAAAGCAGACCCATCACAGAAGAAAGGTCCTTCTAAAGCAGAACTATCACAAGAGGACTCAGACGTAGAGATAACCTACCACTCCTTATCCCTGAAGGACCTGAGAAATATAAGGAAAGACTTCAGCCGTTATGACGGTGAACCTATTATTACTTGGCTGCTCCGATGCTGGGATAATGGGGCAGACAGCATGCAATTAGATGGCAGAGAAGCCAGACAGTTGGGATCCCTGTCCAGAGATGGTGGTATTGATAAGGCGCTCGCAAGAAAGTCAAACACTGTCAGTCTCTGGAGGCGACTCTTGTCAGCTGTAAAGAGCAGGTATCCCTATAAAGATGATGTTATGAGTCACCTAAGCAAATGGACCACTATAGAAAAAGGTATTAACTACCTTAGAGAACTGGCTGTGCAAGAGATCATTTATAGACACCCACGGGAAGTTGTAGATCCTGTAGATCCTGATGAAGTGGAATGCAACCGATCCATGTTCCGGAAGGTTGTGAAGAATGCTCCACCGACATATACCCATACATTGTCAATATTAGTCTGGGGAGAAGATGATATGGCACGTTCTACTGTGGGCGAAATGGCTAACTGTATGCGACAGTATGAAGATAGTATTTCTTCCCCACTGCAGGCCCGTGTCTCGGCTGTGGAAAAACTGACTAAGGAAAACAAGGACTCATTTAAACAACTGTCAGACAAACTGTCCAGGATCGAGAATAAACTTGACTCTCTACCTACACAGGCGCGCGTTGTAGCCGTTAGGAGAAAACGCCCTCCTACAGGGCCAGCTCAAAGGAAACGGAACACATCACGAGGTATCCTGTGGTTTGCCCTGCGTGGTTATGGGGAAGACATGAACAGATGGCATGGACAACCTACCAGTACCCTACAGGCACGAGTACGTGAGTTGCAAGCTAAAAGAAATACCAGAGAGAATTTTTCTAGAAGGATGGCTGCTCCAGTTACCAGTGAGCAGGACCCCAGTCAGGGGAGATGGGCCTCAAATCACTTTTTCCCAAGTGTGAATAGGAGAAATGAAGGTCCAGTCCCTGTGAGCAGCACGAATCCATTTCTTAATTAGGGGGCCCTACCTCCAGCCAGGTGGAGGAGAGGGACAACCGAGTTTATTGGACTGTGTGGATTCGATGGCCTGGCACATTAAAACCACAAAGGTATCGAGCCCTGGTAGACACTGGTGCACAGTGCACCCTAATGCCATCGGATCATAAAGGGGCAGAATCTATCAGCATTTCAGGAGTAACAGGAGGATCTCAAGTGTTATCTGTATTGGAGGCCGAAGTGAGCCTAACTAAAAATGAATGGAAAAAGCACCCCATTGTGACTGGCCCAGATGCTCCGTGCATCCTTGGCATAGACTACCTCAAGAGAGGGTATTTTAAGGACCCAAAAGGGTATAGATGGGCCTTTGGTATAGCAGCTGTAGAGACTGAGGACATTAAACAGCTGTTTACCTTGCCTGGACTCTCAGAAGATCCTTCTGTTGTGGGGTTGCTGAAAGTTGAAGAACAACAGGTGCCAATTGCTACTGCCACGGTGCACCGACGACAATATCGCACCAATCGAGACTCCCTGATCCCCATTCATAAACTGATTAGACAATTAGAAAATCAAGGAGTGATTGGCAAGACTCGCTCACCCTTTAATAGTCCTATATGGCCAGTGCGAAAGTCTGATGGAGAATGGAGATTAACTGTGGACTATCGTGGCCTAAATGAAGTTACGCCACCGCTGAGTGCTGCTGTGCCAGACATGCTAGAACTTCAATACGAACTGGAGTCAAAGGCAGCCAAGTGGTATGCCACCATAGACATTGCTAATGCATTTTTCTCTATTCCCTTGGCACCAAAGTGCAGGCCACAGTTTGCTTTTACCTGGAGAGGTATCCAGTACACCTGGAATCGACTGCCCCAGGGGTGGAAACACAGTCCTACTATTTGCCACGGACTGATCCAGACTGCACTAGAAAAGGGTGGAGCTCCAGAACACTTGCAATACATTGATGACATCATTGTGTGGGGAGATACAGCAGCAGAAGTTTTTGACAAAGGAGAGAAAATAATCCAAATTCTTCTGAAAGCTGGTTTTGCCATAAAAAGCGGCAAGGTCAAGGGACCTGCCCGGGAGATCCAGTTTTTAGGGATTAAATGGCAAGATGGGCGTCGCCAGATCCCGATAGAGGTGATCAACAAAATAACAGCTATGTCCCCACCAACTAACAAAAAGGAAACACAAGCCTTCTTAGGCGTTGTGGGTTTCTGGAGAATGCATATTCCAGATTACAGCCAGATTGTACGCCCTCTTTATCAGGTGACCAGAAAGAAGAATGATTTTCAGTGGGGCCCTGAACAATGACAGGCTTTTGAACAGATTAAACAAGAGATTGTGCATGCAGTAGCCCTTGGACCAGTCCGTACGGGACAAGATGTTAAAAATGTGCTCTACACCTCAGCTGGGGACAATGGTCCTACCTGGAGCCTCTGGCAGAAAGTGCCAGGGGAGACTCGAGGTCGACCCCTAGGATTTTGGAGTCGAGGATACAAGGGCTCCGAGGCCAATTACACTCCAACTGAAAAAGAGATACTGGCAGCATATGAAGGAGTTAGAGCTGCCTCAGAGGTAATTGGTACTGAAGCACAGCTTCTCCTGGCACCTCGATTACCAGTACTAGGCTGGATGTTCAAGGGTAAGGTTCCCACTACCCATCATGCAACTGATGCGACGTGGAGTAAATGGATTGCATTAATTACACAGAGGGCTCGAATAGGAAACCCTAATCGCCCAGGAATCTTAGAAGTGGTCATGGACTGGCCAGAAGGCAAAGACTTCGGAATGCCACCAGAAAAGGAGGTGACACGTGCTGAAGAAGCCCCACCGTATAATGAACTACCAGAGGATGAGAAGCAGTATGCCCTGTTCACCGATGGATCCTGCCGTCTTGTAGGAAAGCATCGGAAGTGGAAAGCTGCTGTATGGAGTCCCATACGACGAGTCACACAAGCCACCGAAGGACAAGGTGAATCAAGTCAATTTGCAGAAGTAAAAGCCATCCAGCTGGCTTTAGACATTGCTGAACGAGAAAAGTGGCCAAGGCTGTATCTTTATACCGACTCATGGATGGTGGCAAATGCCTTGTGGGGGTGGTTAAAGCAGTGGAAGCGAAGCAACTGGCAGCGTAAAGGTAAACCTATTTGGGCTGCTGAATTGTGGCAAGATATTGCTACTCGGCTAGAGAAACTAGTCGTGAAGGTACGTCATGTAGATGCTCACGTACCTAAAAGTCGGGCAACTGAGGAACATCAAAACAACCAACAAGCGGATCAAGCTGCTAAAGTGTTCCAAATAGATTTGGACTGGGAACATAAAGGTGAACTATTTTTAGCTCGGTGGGCTCATGACACTTCAGGTCATCAAGGGAGAGATGCAACATACAGATGGGCTCGTGACCGAGGGGTGGACTTAACCATGGACTCTATTGCACAGGTTATCCATGATTGTGAAACATGCGCCGCAATTAAGCAAGCCAAACGGTTAAAACCTTTGTGGTATGGGGGGCGGTGGTTGAAATATAAATATGGGGAGGCCTGGCAAATTGACTATATCACACTCCCTCAGACCCACCAGGGTAAACGTTATGTGCGGTGGAGGCGACCACCGGATGGTTGGAAACATACTCTGTGCCCCATGCCACTGCCCGGAACACTATTCTGGGCCTCGAAAAGCAAATCTTGTGGCGACACGGCACGCCAGAGAGAATTGAGTCGGACAATGGGACTCATTTCAAAAACAGTCTCATAGATAACTGGGCCAAAGAGCATGGCATTGAATGGGTATATCACATCCCCTATCATGCACCAGCCTCTGGGAAAACTGAACGGTATAATGGGCTGTTAAAAACTACCCTGAAAGCAATGGGGGGTGGAACCTTTAAAAACTGGGATAAACATCTGGCACAAGCTACCTGGTTAGTTAACACCAGGGGATCTATCAATCGAGCTGGCCCTGCTCAATCAGAACTTCTACATACAGTAGAAGGAGATAAAGTCCCGGTGGTGCATGAAAGGAATCTATTGGGAAAAACTGTCTGGATTCTTCCTGTAAAGGGCAAAGGTAAACCCATTCGTGGGATTGCTTTTGCTCAGGGACCTGGATGTACTTGGTGGGTGATGTTGCAAGATGGTGAAGTCCGATGTGTCCCTGAAGGTGATCTGATTCTGGGTGAGACTACTTAATTCTGAACTGTATGTTGTTACTGCATAAGTGTCTTTTAGGTTAAGACAGTGGTGATGAGACCGGAGCTAGCTTCATCAAGTGGCGTCCAGTAACCTCCTCGAGTCTGACATCTTTAACATGCAACCCGTGGGCACGAACCATGACAAAAGAGAGACTGCTAGCCAGAAAGACTGCTGAGAGACTGCTAGCCAGATGGAAACCCACAATCCTGAACCAAATGAACTTGATGGACTTTTTGCATAAAGATGAATCATAAACTAGTGATATGTATATCTATATTTGAAAATGAAAAGGTAGTGGTGATCTGAGTATGACATGAATGGTATGGAATAAGGGGTGGAATGTCCTGGTTTGGCCCAAACCAGGCCAATTAGTCTTAGAGAAACCAAGGTCACTGCTAAATTCCTCACTGCTTACGAGTGAAGAGCCGAAGGGGGTTGTACCTGCAGGGAGGAGTGGATGGGGCAGGTGACCCAGGATTGACAGGCAAGGTATTCCATCCCACACACGTCATTCTCACTTTCCTGCTTATCACTAACCCACTGCCTCCTGGAGGTGGGGCCCAGGAGGGAGGGGCCCTCCTGTCTCCCACTGATTGGTACCAGCTTTGCCAAATCTCCAGTTAAAAGCCTGCAGGTGTGATGGCAGGGGAGGTACTGCATTTTGCCCTTTGCCTGTGCTGGGGAGAGCTACTGCATTTTGCCCTCTGCCTGTGCTGGGGGGAGGTACTGCCTTTTCCCCTCTGCCCGTGCTGGGGGGAGCAACTCTGCCTGAGGAGGATTTCCAAGCTCTTGATCTTGGTTTTGTACATATTTGTATATATTTGGTTATTTCTATTATTATTGTTATTATATTCTTTTTCATTATTATAGTTTATTAAAACTGTTTTAACTTTCCAACCCATAAGTCTCTCTCCCTTTTCCCTTTCCCTTTCCCTTAGGTGGGGGGGAGAGGGTTAACAGAGAGCATCTGCCACCTGGTTAATAGCTGGCCCAGCTTTAAACCGTGACATTAGCCCACTCTTCCAGCCTGTTCACGACTCTGTAAGATGGCTCTCCCTTCTGACATGTTTACCTCACCACCCAGTTTAGTGTCATCAGCAAACTTAGTGAGGATGCTTTCAATCCCATCATCCAGATCATTTAAGACTATATTGAACAGTACAGTATTGGTACCTGGGGGACACCACTTGTGACAGGCTGCCAGCTTGAGTAAAAAACACAGATCACCACTCTCTGAGTGCATCCTGTTAGCCAGTTTTCTATCTTGCAGACCACCTGTCCAATCTGTATCTTGTCAGTTTGTCTAGTTTGTCTGTTTCTGCCATGTACAGTCACACCATTGAAAGTAAGACAATGACTTCTTCAGATGAAGCATTAACTGTAGTACAAGTAAGAAGGCTATCTTTTTTTTTTCTTTTAAAATCACCTAATATAACTTATTTTCTTGAAAAATCTGAAAAAAAACCCCAATAGTTACATTCTATATTTGTTGAGATTTTAACAATGCTTTTCTTTGCATAGCTGCCCAACACTTCCTTTGGGAATTTGCAGCTTAAACATTTAATAATTTCTTTGTATTATTTATATGTTGGACAGTTAGTGTTAGATGATTAACAATATAAAAAATAGAGAACTGAAATAATTCCACTAGTATGTTTTGCAAATTCTGACAATCAGTTGTTCAGACACTTTCTGCGCTAGTAGGTGTTTATCAGTTTGTTGCATCCAAGTTACAAAATAGGCTGCTTGAATGCCTACCAGTTTGTTAAACTAAAAAACTTGTTCTGGGCAAGAGGAGCAGACTTTATATTCAAAACCAAGAATTTATTGCTAGTTTAACTACAGTCTTAATAGTCTAATCAAACAGTTCAGTTCATACGCAGTTAAAACTATATAAACAAGCTTTCTGGTATCTGTCCCTCTCTTGGTGTTATGCTCATTCTCACAAGGTTGGTGACTTTGGCCAGGCAGGGGGGTTGCAGTGTACAGGTGAATCATCAGCCACCTAGGACCTTTGTCTGCAGCAGATTGATTTTGATTTTTATAGCTTCTTCCTCCTCACTTAAGGACCACTTGGGGCCATTTCCATGTGTTCTATATGAAAATGTAAACATGAAAATTAAAACATTCTACATCTTGCTCTTTCTTCACTAGTCTGCAATGTCTTTGCTAATTTATGTAGCATGTTTTACATATGTCTTTGGATTTTTGTTGCTTCTAAAACTAGTTTTATCCAGTTTCCAAGGTTGCGTTCTTTTGATGACCACTAGTTGACGATTGGTGTATTATTAATAGCCACAGGGCACCAGGATCATCAATTACATTTTCAAGGCCACTGCTATCATCACATGCCTTTACTCTCTGGTGCAGTATTTTATTCTGGAGTCATAGACAGTTCATTCTACAAAAAATAACTACTTGTTGTTAATATCTACTAGTTACAAAACTATATATATAGCATTAAGTGCTACCTCAAACTATTATGCAAAGCTAAGAAAGAGATAGACCAAAGCAGGTAACAGTTACCTAGTCTTTAAACTATTTTTGTTGCAAACTAAAAAAATTGCCCAGATAGGCCAAGACAGCTGCTAGGTTCTCCAGCTGTAGTGGCCACTGATGAACCTACTACATTATTTAATCTAATTCCTCTTGGAACTTGTTTATATTTTTGCTGTCCACTCTGTTCTGTAGAGATTAATTCCACAACTTAATCACATATTGTAAAAACAGACTCCCTTTTGTTTCCATTCCACTTTTGTGCTTTCTACATACTGACTAGTGAGTAGCAGTAGATAAGTGATCCCCAATGAACGCACTATAACATTGATTTATTTTTTATATATACAAATATCCTTTTGTTCAAAGAAAAAGCTAGCCCACTAAATGCATTTCAGAAGCCTATTCATACCTCTGTTTACTTTGCCTCCTTTATGTTATATTTACTTCTTTATCTTTTTTTTTGGTAAAAACTATACACTACATTCAGCATGTGGATACACCAAACATTTATACAGTGGTACTGTAATATTTTCTGCCTTGTTTTCAACGATTTTTCTAATAATTTATAGCTTTTTATTTGTGTTTTAGCCACTGCCTAGCACCCACCTGTGGCTTGTAGAGAACATCTTTTCTCATTGATTCTTTACTAGCACCTCCAACTCTTTAACCAGTTTCATGTCTCTGTTGGTTTTAAAAAGGTTTTATCATTAGCAGTTATGCTTCTAATAAGCAGTCCTCAGAATATTTCTGGCCATGAGGCTTTTAAAAATCTCTTTACTGAAAGTCAGTAGTTAATTTAGACAGTGTTATTGTAATTGAATCATCAGTTTTATTTTTGAATGCATTATTTTCTATTTAGTGATATAAAGTATACTTTAAGCACTTTTACGTCATCAGTAAACTTTGTTGCTTCACTTTTGACCCCTTCTCCAAGATCACTCGTACATATGTTAAGCATCACAAACCCTGTATGTCCCCTTGGGCAGCCCTTTCTCTGGTTTAAATTCTAACCATTGTTTTCCTTTGTTTCCTCACAACCGTGAATTCAAAAGGACTTTCTTCTTATCTCACAGTGGTTTAATTTCCTTAAGAGCTTTTAGTGAAGCAACTTCTTGAAAGCTTTTTGAAAACTCAAGTATACTTCATTGGTCACAACATCTTTGTACACCTGCTGTGAGGAAAAAAAAAAAAACAAAACCAGAGACAAAGCTACCTTTCCTTAGGGAAACAGTTCCCAGTATATTTTGTTTATACATGTATCTCCCCATTCTATTCTTTATGACATTGATCTGCCTGGTATGAAGGTCAGACTTCCTGGACTATCATTCCTTAATCTCTCCTAGGAGATTTTTATCAGATTGTGTCACATTTGCTACCTCTTGGTATGGAGGCTAACTTAAATGATAAGCTGTACACTGCAGCAATTTCACATCTGAGTTCTTTTAGAGCTCTTCAGTGAATACCATCTGCTCCTGGCAGTTTGTCTCTATTCAGCTTGTTCTAAATCCTCTTCTATTGACAAACCAATTGGAGATGACTCCTCAGTCTCCCCATCTGTAAAGAATGACTTTGTAATGGAAACCTCATCTCCAGGCCTCATAAGGCCTTGCTTTCCTTGAATCTTTCTTTTATATTCTTCTAAGGTGATCCTTTTATATTATGATTGGCAATTAGATTCACTGGGTATGCCTACACTGCAAGGAGTTCAGACCAATCTGTAAAGTGATACAGCTGTTACTGAAGACCTGCTACTCCACTATCCATATTTCACAATACTTTTTTTTTTTTTAATAAATATATATATTTTTTGGTCTGCTTCTAATCTAGTCCTATGGACTGAACACCCACCTGGCATGTATTAGGTGCACTCCCTTCCATTTTAGTTTCATTTGAAAGTAATCTAGTTCATACACTCCAGGATTGCTGCTCAGCCTGGAACAAAGGATGGTGAAACAAGTTCGTGTTCACAAAGATTTCTCTGTGGGGTATGTAGCCGATGTCATACATTGACTCAAACAGTGAAAGTTACTTCTGGGCATAAATTAAACAAAAGAAGAGAGAGTGACAGAGAAAGAGAGGGAAAAGGGAAAGAGACAACTCTACTAAGTGGATGTCTGGGAAAGGAAGTGCTGGAGGAGTCCCAAGGCAAACATATTCCCTGGGCATCCTCTCCAGTGCAGCAGGGTCCCCCAGTAATACTGTGGTTATGGTAGCTATATAGTTTTTGTCAGGAATCACTCAAGCTCCCCGTTGTTTTTTTTTTTCTGCTTATAATGGTATCAGCTCTGATTGGAGCACATTTTTATCAGGGACAGTTGCATGCTGACTGGGTGTTAAACTTTGTGCGTGCATTTTATTGAGTAATGTAGATTAAATGTAAACCCTAATGCAAAAGCTACAACGCAAGGGTAGAAAATAGGAGAAAGAAGGGGTGATTCTAAAGCGAGTGCCAGTTGCTTACCCCGAGAACTAGGTGTAGGAGTAATATTGGGATTTACGAGTTAAAGGCCATAACAATAACAGAACGAGAGCCACTGGGAAAAATGCTGCCCAGAAGCACTGGAAAACAGTGCCACAACAACTTGGCTGAAAGGGTAGAGAGATGCAGAAGAGCCTTAAACACTGCCAGGGAGGGGGCATCCACAGATTCTCTGGGCAACCTGTTCCAGTGTTTCACCACCCTCACAGTAAATCTCCCAAGAGGAAGCTGTTAGGATTTTCACCATTTCCAGTACTAGACTGAAATTCTGTGATAATAGGTTTTCTTTGAATATCATTCAAACAGAAAAACTGGGAAGGGCAGGGAAGTATGTGTGTGTTGAGAGGGGAATTTGTAAGTCAGTCTCTTTACAGTTTTCAGAAAGGCTTTGACTCAATTTGAATTGAAAGTCTGAGGTACTTCATTTTTTTAGGATCAAATTGCCTCTTTATGAAATCACTTTATAAAAATAAACCAACACAATATATATTAAAAAATGTACTCAAAATAGTGTCTACAAGCTCAAAAGAGGTGAGCTGCAAAAGCTTCATACAACACTACTAGCTCTTAGACCTTTGGGAGGAGCTGCAAAGGTGGTCAGGAGAAGCAGTAAGACAGGCCATGAAATCTGAGAGATATTATGGGCTCCAAAAAGAAATTGTGCACTGCCTTTTGATATCTGCTAAGCTTTTTGATACATGCCTTTTGAAAACTAATGTCACCTGAAAGTGGACAGGCAAAATTTATGTGTTTATGTTATCAGGTGTGATTTCCAAGCAACAGGTGACAATGCTATATCCAAAAGAAAGAGATAATTTTAATCTCTAACCCACAGACTGTGAGACATTTTCATGGCACAGCTTCAGTGGGTATCTAGGGAAGTTATAAGCTCATAAACATTTCCTATACCTGGGCTCTGTACCTCTTCAATAGTTATAAAAGTCTCTAATTGGGTAAACAAATAACTTAAGGTGTTAACACAACTGAATTTCACCCTCAGAGGATGAATTTGAGCTGCATCCAGAATGGTGAGCTGTGGTACTCAAGATAAGTTAGTGAGGTTTGCACCCTATTTGTGCTCTAAGATTCCTGAAAATAAGTCTCTCATTACAGTTTCTCCCTAGAAATTTTTTCAAGTTAAGTTTGCTTCATAGGACGCAGGATATTTTACTTCTGCTCCTTCAGGCTCAGTGGTTCATTCTTACTGAAAAAAAGTGTCTTTCTTCTTCTAGCTGTTAAGACATAATATGATTGCTAGACATCTGGTACCTAAAAGCTGATTGTGAATTGTCCATCTCAGAACATAGAGTGTTTGGACATATCTTCTCGCTGTTACAATTCAAATAGTTTTTGCTATTTTACCTTCCTTTTCAGAGAACTCAGTCATAACTAAACTGCCATTACTCTAAGATGACAAGCATTTTTATTCATCTTTAAATGCCATTGAAAAAGACTCCAAGTTTGAAGAGTGCTTTAAAAAGGGAAAAAGCACATTCTTAGAAGTATGTCAACCGTCTTGCACTAAAACCTGTTAAGACACAGGCAGTCATTTTCTGGTTGAGCTCATGCATGAGTCATAGAAGAGTCCAAATCCTTTGCCTTTATACTGTTTAAACAGTTTATAAATCCCCTGAAAAATGGAACGTATTTTACTGAATGCTTTTGCTCTTATTTACTAAGAAACCTCTGCTTTAGATTTTTCTTGTCTGATAACTGCTTACATTATTTGATTGACACTGTTTTTTACTATCACAATTTTAGGAAGATGCTGCTGTTTTCTTCTTGTAAGCACATAAATTATGATAGTATTTTTTAAAAATGTAATTATATATATGGCATTAAAATAATCTTTGAAGATGAACAGTAAAAGGATATACAAAGATCAATTTTCTCCCTTGCATTTACAATTAAAATTTACCAATTCTGTATGCTATTACACCTTTTCTTCCTCAGTTTGTCATATATAAAGTTTGAGTTTATTGTACAGTTTTATTTTCACTAAGGGGAAATGACAGTACCTGAAGACTGCATTTACAAAATGTAGTCCTACCAAAAAAAAAGAAAAAAAAGATACTTTAAGTATACAATAAGCTGATTGGCCAAAAGCTTTCTCTATCGGGGTATGTCTGGGAAAAGTTCTCCCCATATTATACAGCTTTAGTGTTAGACATATGTATCTTGATGTATATCATTCTCCTGTAACAAGAAATCTTAATTTTTAATCAGCTGAGACTTTGAGGGTTTGTATTAGAAAACAAACTTTCTTCCCATAAAAGCTCACTATTTTCAGGGCTTTGCAGTGAACTAAAGTTTCTGCACTATAGCCTCCAAAAGGGCCCTTTACAGTAGCAACATCCCCACAGAAAGCACTTGTGTCAAAAGCATTTCCCATGAATAAAATAGAGAATTACATGAACTCAGTGTCCACAAACTTTGCCACAAAATGATGTTTCACAATATTAATGCCTGATCTAGTCTCAAAAATTTAGTAGTGTGGCATTCTGCTTTCACCTTTCTGCATTTTATATGTGACTGGTTAGGTATTTCATTCTTTTTATTGTTGATGGCCTTGCTAATTTGAGGGAGAAGGTGCAGTTGCTAGCCAAAACATAAAATGTTGAAAGATTAAGGCAATAAAGGACATTACTATATTTCATGGTAGAGAAAATTACTTACCTGTAATTGTTGTTCAGTGAAGAAGTGAAACATTTGAGCACCTGTTTCTTAATGGTTTTCCTTGACACTGACCTGGTGTCTCAGTGCCAGATAAAACAAAACACTGGGCAGATTTTCTAATAGCTTTTGTCTCTCTGCTTGACAAGTGGCCTTTTAAAGTCTAGCCTATGAGAGGGAACAATGAGGAATAATCCAGTGGTTAAGGAGAGAGGAATGTATCATTAGCACACATCTTTGTCATTTATCCATTCATCTTTATAACATTTAGGGCTTAGTTTTCCTGGCAATATGCTGATAAAAACCTGGCCCTGTGAGCCCAGCAACACTCTTTCTTTTTTTTTTTTTTTTTTTTTTTCTGTTATATGCATTTCCTTGTCTGGCTGTCTTATGGTCTGGAGTATGGGGATCGAAAGTGAGAGCTCCGTTCACTGCAATTCATTGAGGTTTGGGTGATCTCCAGGTGGTCCTGAAGCTAGATCTCCGTATTTAATGTCTCCTCACAGTCCCCTGGGCTATTCTTGAATCCTTTATGTCATCCAAGAATGGGCAGTTTAGAAATCAGGCGAGGTATGAAGTCCTTGATAACCTGTAAGTCTTGTACCTTGTAAATCTTGCAGCTGAAAGGAACACAGTTTGTGCAGGGCGTACAAAATACTAAGAGATCTAAGGCAGATTTCATTCTTCGATGCACATTTGGCATCACATTTAATGCAAAATCATCTGTGTAGTGTGAGCATTGGGAGAGAAATGAGAGAAAGTTCTGAGTAGTGTGTGTCCTCAAGTAAATCACACAGCCTGACACATCTGCTGGCAGGACCAAGCTATTAATGGGATTTTCACCACAGTCTGGAAAAGGATACACAAGCATTTATTTTATCCTGTAGTTTGTTATGACCCTTTTCCTTTAACAATCCGTGAACTATCTAAGCCCCACTCTGAGAGTAAAATTATTGCATATCTTCTCTCCTGACTGACTGTGTTTATTGGGATTGGATTAGGAACAGCTACTGTTTGCTTTCAGAGCAGGTTATATTCAACTGTTCCTAGTGCTGGCTGTAAACCTTGCTTGTGGCCTGTCCTTTGATCACTAACCTAGATGAAGCAATTCAGCCTGTGGCCTACAGTGACTTACTATAGAAATGGATAAAGCAAGATTTGGGTGCATATTCTATAGCTGTACAAATCTCTGGCATTTCTAGGATTTGTCATTTTACATAACAAAAGAGTTTATCTAACAGGTAGGGAAACCTGTAAGACTGGATAGTTTTTCAGTCTCATGCAATAAACACTGTAAAACACTATATTCAGTTTAATTTATTCAAGAATTCTTCAGAATTCAAATGTGAACACATTCGGCTGCAGGAGAACTGCCTCTTTCAGGATGATGGGCACTGGCTCTTAAAGGCAGGCAGGTAGTTGCACTACAGGGGGTGGACAGCTGCTGTGAGGACCAAATTTGACAATGCCACAGATCAGTCACTATTGTGAATCACATTTGAAAAATCTAAAATGTAAAATTATAGATGGCCTAATCATAAAAAAAAATGTTTTCTACGTTCACTTTGTGCCAGACACACGGAATAAGTAGAAAGTCACAGATCATCCTTCTTTGTGGTTAAAACCAAAACAGTAGCTTATACTATTTATATTGTTTATCTTAAAATTGTCTATCAATCAGAAGCAGCCTGGCATGATCATAGAATCATAGAATGATTTGGGTTGGAAGGGACCTTAAAGATCATCTAGTTCCAACCCCCCTGCCACAGGCAGGGACACAATACAATGATGTCCAATACCAATATGGGAAGCTCCAAGCAAATACCCTGTGTACATGGTTTTTACATTCTACTTTGGATATTGATTTTCTAATCATTTCTTGATCACAGTGGTTAACACAGGAGAGTGTAATTATTATTGGTGGCACAGACTGATTTTAACAAAATTACATCCTACTTATTATCATATTACCATATTTACATTATTATTACAGAATAACCTTTACTTAATTACTAACCAAAAGCAATTATAGCAAATGATTTGAACATTCTAATTTAGTGAAAATATCTTACTTCGCTTTATGAACAACAAAATGTCATCATAGACAGGCAATAGGATAACTCACATATATCAATGTACACTCAAAGTAGTTCATACAAATTCCTTAGGCCAGAATGTTCCTGCAAATCTAAATGAGCACAGTAAAGTTAACCTGAAAAGAAAATCTGATTTTCTCGACCGGCTGTTAAATCTGCACTTTATGTCGTGCTGTAATGATGGTTACAGCAATGCACAATACTTAATATGTGCTTAGTATGATCCTAGTATGTAGCTTTGGCTGATTTTTTCTTGAAGACAAGTAATAGACTGAAAATATTATCTGTAATTCTAGAGGTGCTCAAAGTTTGGAGGTGTTTAACATCTGGACTTTCTATATAGGATTTATCTCTAATTGTTGCACACTACTATTTCATGTTTGAAACAAATCCCAATTTCCACTCTGTTTTGATAAGAGTAATTTCAACAGTACCTATATATTTTGCCTATAGAAAAGGAAGATAACTTATTTCATGCTACATCATATTATTTCAGTATCCTATTGTTGAGACATCTAAGAACAGAACAGGATATGGTCAGGCAGCTGTAGTACTGGGATTAGATCAATATACAATAGCTACAAATATTCAAAAAGATGTTGTTCCAAACATTCTAAATGTTGAACAGGAAGTAGATAACAAAAGCTTGTCTTAACTGTATGATTAAGGGAAAAGTTTAGAGAAAGCTAGGAAGCCAGTTACCAAAATAACTATATGTAAAGAAAGACTGAAAAAGCAATAGGGTTCCATATGCAGGTTCACAAACTCCACGCTTGCAGGTGTTCATGCTTGCCACATTGCATAACTTTACAATACTCAGTCTCAGGGAGCAAGAGGGAATGGATTCGGGAGAACAATAGTAACTATCCCGGTAAAGCCACAGATATTTAGGAGAGAAAATGTCTTCTACTGTGCAAAGGAAACAAAAAAGACATTTCAGCAGAGCCTGGCTCAGAAGTGGGGAAGTTTCTAAAGTATAAATGCAGCTGTTGTGTAGTTTGTGATGGAAATTAAGAAACGTTACAGGTTATTTTATGTGAGCTGTGAGCTATGAGCTCTAAACCAGTAGTAAATAGAATCAAGATTGCTGCCAAACATATTTTGAAGCTATGATCCCATGGTTCTGAATCCTTTCTCAGTGCTCAGCAAGTCAGGGAAATGAAAGCTAACATGACTGAACTGTGCATACACAGCTTGGCAGACAGGTCCCCAGAACAACAGTTCTACTGCATGTAAGTAAATCGTCTTTGCATCCCTTGCATGGTTTTTCTTGGTGTAGTCAGGATATATGAGATGTGTTGCATGTACTTGTATAGACTTCAAGTGTGCAATTCGGGTATTTTAACCTGTGCTGCCAGCAATCTGTAAATTCAAAGTAGGTAGTGCTTGGTAGATCTCCCACCAAAGTCAGTGAGATTGGCAGTTCTTCATGAAGAAGGGAGGACCATTTCCTTTTTAATTTTCATGAGAGGGGATATGTCAATAAAAGCAACATTTCTAATCTGCAGTAATTGCTGTGAAGTATTTAAACAGTCTTTTCATTGCAGCTGTCTAATTGATAGGCAGTATGAATATAGAATGACTGACATTCTTTAAGGTAAACATGCAGACTTATGCAAAAGGAAGCACTGCCTTGAGACAGTGATATAACATCCAGCACTGATGCTGTGTTGTATGTTATCATCTACAGCCTTACAAGTAATTTAGCTGAAAACAAGGACATCTCTAAATAAGAACGTGTAAAACATCCTTGTAGGCAGTGATGACTTCTCTGAAAGATATCTTCCTAGACTTTTGTTTTGTTGTCAAAATTAATACGGGCAAAGAAATGGAATAAATGAAGAAAGTGCACAGGGCAATCTGGTCAGAGAGAGACAAGAAAGGGGACTGTCACGGTTTAAAGCTGGGCTGGCTATTAACCCAGTGGCAGATGCTCTCTGTTAACCCTCTCCCCCCCACCTAAGGGAAAGGGAAAAGGGAGAGAGACTTATGGGTTGAAAAGTTAAAACAGTTTTAATAAACTATAATAATGAAAAAGAGTATAATAACAATAATAATAGAAATAATCAAATATATACAAATATATACAAATATATACAAAGCCAAGACTGAGAGCTTGGAAATCCTCCTCAGGCAGAGTTGCTCCCCCCAGTACAGGCAGAGGGGAAAAGGCAGTACCTCCCCCCAGCACGGGCAGAGGGCAAAATGCAATAGCTCTCCCCAGCACAAGCAGAGGGGAAAATGCAGTAGCTCCCCTGCCATCACACCTGCAGGCTTTTAACTGGAGAATTGGCAAAGCTGGTACCAATCAGTGGGAGACAGGAGGGCCCCTCCCTCCTGGGCCCCACCTCCAGGAGGCTGTGGGTTAGTGATAAATAGGAAAGTGAGAATGACATGTATGGGATGGAATAACTCGTTGGTCAATTTTGGGTCACCTGCCCTGTCTGCTCCTCCCTGCAGGTGCGAGCCCCCTTCGGCTCTTCACTCATAAGCAGTGAGGAATTTAGCAGTGACCTTGGTTTCTCTAAGACTAATTGGCCTGGTTTGGGCCAAACCAGGACAGGGACACCAGTGTTGAAAGAAATTTCACCCAACTTTTATTCATGGAAAAGAATTCTTAAAATGATAACATGTTTTGCCACAGCGAAACTAAATTTTTGCTGCTTTATTTTTGCCTTTAGCTTTCAGCACATTGTTACTTGTTTCAGTACAATATATCCTCCCCCACCACCCTTAATTTAGCATACCACAAGTCTATGTATGTATGTCTACAATTTGATTTATTGTTACTACCTTGAGAATATTTGTGTTGAAAAGAATGTTTCAGGAAAATATGGCTGAAAATGTTGTCCAAGTCCCATGCCTAGTTTACTTTTGAAGGAGAGCATCATTCAGAGCCAGATTGCAGAGTTCATTTTGATCCCTAAGCACTTTTTTTAAAGCCAGTTAAAGCAAACAAACAAAAAAAATATTTCTACCTCTGCTGCCAGGTAACCTAGTGAACAGATAGGACACTGTTTCACTCCACCACAGGTGTGTAAGGGCCATGCCGCTTTTTCCAAGAGTATCAGAAACACGTTTGAAGTGATCAGATCTACTGATCATAGTACTGAGGGCCCTTCAGAATAACTGGGTTATTAGATTTCATACTAAGCTACAGATCTGTTCTTGAAGCATGAACATAGAATCTCTTAAATGCCTCTATGTTTTTCCAGTACACTTTGCCTGAACATCACATACACAAGGAAGGTCCTGAGATTAAATTAGCTCTGTGAACATTATAGAAAGAGAAAATATTTGATTGTTAAGTGTGAAAAGAAGTCTTTTAGCCTTAATATGGTCATCTCACAGCTGGACTTAAGGCAATTATATATAATGTCTATTAGTCCATTTCTAATTATACCTACCATAGCATGCTATTTATACTTATGACTGCTGTGTACTTCATCAGATTACTCATCGGTTTCTCCTTAAAGTTGCTTAGTTTTCTTTCCACGGTGTTTTCAGCCTCTAAGAAGCTATCAGAGTATACAAGCAGACAAAATTAATCATTTCTATGTAATTTTCCTTGCCATTTTTGATACATAATTTTATCATTGTACTGACCCACTTTATTCACTCTTTGAAATCTTAAAGCCAGCAGTATTCAACACCAAAAATAACTCCTCATGAACAGCCTCTTTTCCAGCTTTCATTATTCACCACTTCTTTCAAGCCACTGTTTAAATACGTTTAACAGTCTTGATCCCCCAAATCACTCTAGTATTAAATTATTTTCATTCTGAGAGTTACTCATTAAAAACCTCGAGAAACTGTTCTTGAAGCAGGGTACTCTTCACTCTGAGAGAAAGCAGCATATTTTTATCTTATTTATTCCCATTTCTTAAATTCCTAGTCTTTAATTTTATTCATTATAACAGTTTTCAGTTTTAATCACCCAGTGATTTTTCAGACTTTCATATTTTGGTAAGGAACTTCTATTAAAAGCTTTAAAAATGTCTGAATATATTGTAGCTACCTGGTTTACCTTAGACCTTTTATTCTTAAATCTTTAATTACTCACACAGGCAAAATACTAAAGCCAGAACTGAGATTTGTAATTTGTTTCATGTGGGCTAGCCATCCACACAACAGTCTTATCTTACCTAGTGGCAATAAAACCATATTTTTTAAACATGAATAATTGCCTGGTTACTAGCCAAGAAAGTCCTTTCTATATCTAAACAAGCGTTGCACAGAGGGGAATCGGAACAATAGCTGAATACTGATTATGGCTATTCCTGAATTTTCCTACAATTTTGATAGCGGGAAATAAAAGCATAGTTCTTCTAGACTCACTAAAGCTATAATAACATTAGTGTAACTTTTAAAACCCTGTTTCCTTCCTTCACATCATTTAAAAATATTGTTCTATGTGAGTAAATATTACCTGATTAAAATAGTAGTTCTACTTTAAAATGTATGTATTTTATATTTCCTGTATATTTAATATAAAATGTCACTTCCTCAACGCTTTAAGTGGTATTACACAGATATTTTATTAAAGTATATGAGAGTTTAAGGAAACACATTGTTTGTAGTTTGTGTGTTACATAGAGCTACTTCTGGTGCCTAATGAAAGCTACTTCTGGTGCCTAATGAAAGTCAGTGGAAACATATTTAAACTTTTACCATGACTTTTGAAGCAGTACACTGTTGAAAACAAGCTGTAGCCATGGATTTTCCTGTATTTGATTCTTGAATTTTTTCACAATAAATGAACAAGCAATATACTTTAGACCAATGATGAACATCCTTTTCATGATGTACAATTTGTTCTTGCAAAGTTATACTTAATGTAAATTGCAAGCACACATGTTAATTACAGCCAAGACCTAAAAATGTAAAGATTAATTGCATCTGAATGAGAGAGCAAAGGTAAACAGAACATTTTGGGCACCATAATTTGCTTATGTCATTGAATCTGTAGGCCCAACTAAGTGTTTACAATTGGAAGAGTAATCTGTTGGGCAAGGTATGTACTAGATATGAGAAGGCTATTGTGTTGTGTACTTGCTGTAACATACAGCTGTAATATTCAAGGTATTAGTATATGTTAATTCCTTAGGAATACTCAAAACCTTTTCAGTAAGGCCTTAGTTTCTTTAAAGATGGAAAGATTTGGTGTCTGGAACATGTTTCATCCTGCTGTCTTCCTATATTGCTCTGTATCAATTTGGTTAAAGAATTGATACCCGAATAGATTTATTTTTTTTAAATTCTGCTCAGGTTCCCTGACCAGAACTCATTCCTCCTCTTCCCCAACCTCTCTAATCTGCCTTTTTCCTGGAAATAACCTAATTCATTCAGAGAATAAGTATTTGACTAACACCAGCCTTATTTGCTGATATCCTTACTGTGTCCTAAAACTAAAAAGCCCTTATTAGTGAACCAAGGTTCCTTAATTCCAGGCCTCATAAGTATTATAGGAGATGCACTGTTCTTTTGTAGGCGGTGAGCCACTTGCTCACTCCTCCTCCCAGTTGAATGGGGGAGAGAATTGGAAGGGTGAAAGTGAGAAAACTTGTGGGCTGACATAAAGAAAGTTTAATAATTTTTTTTTTAAAAAAGTGAAAAAAAAAAACAATAAAGAGGAAAAGAAACAAACTCAAGAAAATGAAGTGATGCAAAAAAACCTGCCAGTTGCTCACCACCAACTGAGTGATGCCCAGTCAGTCCCCAAGCAACAGCAGCCCCAGCCAACCTCCCTTCTCCCAGCAGTTTTATTGCTGATCACAATGTCACATGGTGTGGAATATTCCTTTGGTCAGTTAGGGTCAACTGTTCTGGCTGTGTCCTCTCCCAGCTTCTTGTGCCCCCCCCCAGCCTGCTCACTGGTGGGGCAGTGTGTGAAACAGAAAGGGCCTTGATGCTGTGTAAGTACTGCTCTGCCATAGCTAAAACTTCCCTGCGTTAGCAATACTGCATTGGTCACAAATCCAAAGCATAGACCCATACAAGCTACTAAGAAGAAATTTAACTCTATCCCAGCCAAAACCAGTACAACTGGAGACAAATAGAAGCAATAGATGCACTACCAAATTCTAGAATAATATCTATTGGTTTTTAAATGAGAACAACTATAGTAGTAACAATATAGAAAATCATATTTGTTTTGTTTGGTTCATTTATTCAGTTATTTCCTTTATTTCCTTTTATTTCTTTGATTTTAATAAATAAACATTGAAAAGAACTGTGTTGAAGGAGTGATTATCCAAATACTTTGAAGGAATATGGGCAGATGAGTCAGAAAAAATGTAATATGATGAAGATCTATGTTTAAAGTTATAGGTTCGTATTTCTGTGGGAAAATGTGGTTTTAACTGATCACTTTTCTTCTCAACCCCTTGAAGAATTTTTCAATACTTCTTTGACTATATCAGACATTGAGACAGAAATCCAATGTCTATGCACCAGACCAAGGAAGTAAGAGGTTTTCAGATTTGTCTTGTAACTTCAACAGTATGGCTAATAGTTTCAGACAGAAATAGAGAGATACTTTTAACTTTCAAAGAGCTGATGTAGATGCAAGTTTAGCTTCAAAGTAGCTTTTAAATGGGAAAATTGTGGTGAATAAAAATTACTTTTATATTCTAAATTAAAGAGCACTTTAATATCAATATTATTAAATGTGCTTTTTAGCTACAATTTCCCTTTAGGTTACCAGATAATGTTGGGTTTGTTTTTTTTTTTTAAAGGAGAAAAGAGCAGAGAGTCATTAGAAAGTAAAAGAAGCAGTGACAGTAGGGAAATTTCTATTTAACAGGCAGAGGATATATTGGTCAATAAGTCCTAGCACGTATAAACCCACATACTTTATGTTCGAATTCCCTAAAAAAGGCATAGTTACTAAATGTTTATTGCAATAGTCCCTCTGCTTTGTTGCTGCTGGGAGTTAAATAATAACAAAAGTAATTTTTTTTTCTGTAAAGAGTCTTGATAATGTCTCTCATGGTAGATACTTAAATGTTCACTTGAATCTGTAACCTGTTATCCAATCTTCTCTCAAGCAAATGGCTGAGTTCCTGCTCAATAGCATTAAAAACACCTGAAAGAGCTTTTTCAGTTTAAATATCTAAAATTATTTTACTTCCTGGGACATTAAATATTTGTGGCTTAAAAGCACTAAAGTTTATTCGGATCCCTTGTTAAGACAAGCAGTGTTCTTTGAGGAATCTGGGAAACTGCCCAAGGTTAAGACTGTATGATCAGTTTTGCAGTGTTTGATATCACTGTGGAATTGTTTTAGTTAAGTGTTTCACAAAGACTAAAGATAACAAAGCCAATAGTGAATGAAGTGACTACAAATACAAAGTTAATACTGCAAGAATGATCTGTGATTTAAACATTAGATTTGATGGAACAATGTTGAGATACTTTAATTACTATACTAAATAAGTTAGTTGCGG
This sequence comes from Nyctibius grandis, assembly GCF_013368605.1. Classification (NCBI taxonomy): domain Eukaryota; kingdom Metazoa; phylum Chordata; class Aves; order Nyctibiiformes; family Nyctibiidae; genus Nyctibius; species Nyctibius grandis. The sequence continues at coordinate 84,124,174 of NC_090660.1, forward strand.
GGCTTGTGTAACATACAGAGGTTTAACATTAAATTTTGCAAAAGCCATAAGTAAGTGCACATACATTTGTGACAAGATATCATAAGAATATGTTATCATAAGTATGATGGCATAAATGACATAGTGCCTGGCCACACACTTGCAAGGTAAAGCCCATGTAAATAGTAGCTGTATTGCAATTGTTAGACTTAGTACAAAGCATAGTGTTGTTAACCAGGAAAAGCCAGTTAAAACCACTAAGGCTGAAGTAATGGTTCTTTGAAGTAGAATTTGACTCAAGGAGAACAAATGAACTTATTAGATGTCACTGTGATTAATAGTGAAAAAATAAATCTGAACTCTCCAAATGGTTTATATATTCATGTGTTAAAAACTTCTTTTGCAAACCTGTTCAAAGAACAGCCAAAGAGCATAAGATAGCATACAAAATGATGAAACTTACTCACAGAATCACAGAATCACAGAATGTTAGGGATTGGAAGGGACCTCGAAAGATCATCTAGTCCAATCCCCCTGCCGAAGCAGGATTGCCTAGACCATATCACACAGGAACGCGTCCAGGCGGGTTTTGAATGTCTCCAGAGAAGGAGACTCCACAACCTCTCTGGGCAGCCTGTTCCAGTGTTCGGTCACCCTCACCGTAAAGAAGTTTTTCCTCAAATTTAAGTGGAACCTCCTGTGTTCCAACTTGCACCCATTGCCCCTTGTCCTGTCAAGGGATGTCACAGAGAAAAGCCTGGCTCCATCCTCATGACACTTGCCCTTTCCATATTTATAAACATTAATGAGGTAACCCCTCAGTCTCCTCTTCTCCAAGCTAAAGAGCCCCAGCTCCCTCAGCCTCTCCTCATAAGGGAGATGTTCCACCCTCTTAATCATCTTCGTGGCTCTGCGCTGGACACTCTCTAGCAGTTCCCTGTCCTTCTTGAGCTGAGGGGCCCAGAAAACTGGACACAATATTCCAGATGCGGCCTCACCAGGGCAGAGTAGAGGGGGAGGAGAACCTCTCTCGACCTGCTAACCACACCCCTTCTAATACAGCCCAGGATGCCATTGGCCTTCTTGGCCACAAGGGCACACTGCTGGCTCATGGTCATCCTGTTGTCCACTAGGACCCCCAGGTCCCTTTCCCCTACGCTGGTCTCCAACAGCTCTGTCCCCAGCTTGTACTGGTACATGGGGTTGTTCTTGCCCAGATGCAGGACTCTACACTTGCCCGTGTTATATTTCATTAAATTTCTCCACCGCCCAACTCTCCCAGCCTGTCCAGGTCTCTCTGAATGGCTGCGCAGCCTTCCATTGTGTCAGCTACTCCTCCCAGTTTTGTGTCATCAGCGAACTTGCTGACAGTGCACTCTATTCCCTCATCCAAGTCATTAATGAATATATTGAATAGAACTGGTCCCAGTACCGACCCTTGAGGGACTCCACTAGACACAGACCTCCAACTGGACTCAGTCCCATTGACCACCACTCTCTGGCTTCTTTCCTTCAGCCAGTTCACAATCTACCTCACTACCCGATCATCCAGACCACACTTCCTCAGTTTAGCTGTGAGGATGCTGTGGGAGACTGTGTCAAACGCTTTACTGAAATCGAGATAGACCACATCCACAGCTTTACCATCATCTATCCACCGGGTTACGTCCTCATAAAAGGCTGTCAAGTTGGTTAAGCATGACTTCCCCTTGGTGAAGCCAGGCTGAGTGCCCCTAATGATCCCCCCTATCCTTGATGTGCCTAGAGACAGCATCAAGAACAAGTTGTTCCATCACCTTTCCGGGGATGGAGGTGAGGCTGACCGGTCTATAGTTACCTGGGTCCTCCTTCTTGCCCTTTTTGAAGACTGGAGTGACATTCGCTTTCCTCCAGTCCTCAGGCACCTCTCCCGTTGCCCACGACTTAGCAAAGATGATGGAGAGTGGCCTAGCAATGACTTCCGCCAGCTCCCTCAGCACCCGCGGGTGCATCCCATCAGGGCCCATGGATTTATGGACGTCCAGATTGCTTAATTGGTCCCTGACCCAGCCCTCATCAACCAGACAGATTCCTCCTCTATCCTGACTTCTTCTGGGGCTGCAGGGGGCCCGGGGCTCCTCAGGACAGCCTCCAACATTATAAACACAGGCAAAGAAGGCATTCAGTAACTCCGCCTTCTTTTTATACTCTGTCCTCCAGGGCCCCCACCTCATTCATCAGTGGGCCTACATTGCCTCTAGTGTTGGCTTTACCTGCAATGTATTTGAAGAAGCCCTTTCTGTTGTCCTTGACCTCTCTTGCAAGGTTTAATTCCAAGGAGGCCTTAGCTTTCCTAGTTGCCTCCCTACATCCTCTGACAACAGACTTATATTCCTCCCAAGTGGCCAGCCCCTCCTTCCATGATCTGTACACCCTCTTCTTCCACTTGAATTTACCCAGCAGTTCCCTGTTTAACCATGCAGGTCTCCTGGTACCCTTCCTTGACTTCCTACCTGTTGGGATGCTCTGATCTTGAGCTCGGAAGAAGCAGTCCTTGAATGCTAACCAACTATCTTGGGCCCCCTTACCTTCTAGTACCCTGTCCCATGGGATTTCCCCTAGCAATTGCTTGAAAAGGCCAAAGTTGGCCCTCCTGAAGTCCAGGGTTATGATTCTGCTAGCTATTCTGTTCCTGCCACATGAGATCCTGAACTCTACCATCTCATGGTCGCTACAACCAAGGCTGCCCTCAACCTTCACCTCTTCAACCAGACCTTCCTTGTTAGTAAGGATAAGATCCAGCAGCGCTCCTCTCCTAGTTGGCTCATCCACCATTTGCATCAGAAAGTTATCATCAATGCACTGGAGGAACCTCCTGGACTGGGGATGGCTGGCTGAGTAGGCCTCCCAGCAAATATCAGGGTAGTTGAAATCCCCCACGACAACCAGGCCCTGTAATTGCGAGACTGCTCTCAGCTGCCTGTAGAAGGCCTCATCACCCTCCTCATCCTGATCTGGTGGCCTGTAATAGACACCCACAACAGTATCACCCCTGCCAGCCTGCCCCTTAATTCGCACCCACAAACTCTCAACTCGCTCCTGATCCGCCCCTGGACAGAACTCAATACATTCTAGCTGCTCACTCACATAAAGAGCAACTCCACCACCTCTCCTTAGCAGCCTGTCTTTCCTGAACAGGACATAGCCATCCATGACCACATTCCAGTCATGCGAGGCATCCCACCAAGTCTCAGTAATTGCCACTAGATCATAGCCCCCCGACCGAACACGGATTTCTAACTCCTCCTGTTTATTCCCCATGCTGCGTGCATTGGTGTACAGGCATTTCAGGGAGCGAGCTGAGCACACCGATTTCACCCTAGGGGGATGGGAGGCCTCCTGGTCTACCTCAACACTAGAGTGTTGCCCCAGTGGTGCAAGCCCAGCTACTACCCCATCCCCCTTCGAATCTAGTTTAAAGCTCTCCGAATGAGCCCTGCTAATTCCTATCCCAGAACCCTTTTGCCCTTACGACATAAACCTTTCCCATGTATTACCGTCACGCCTGCTGTCTTATAAAACCAGCCATTATCAAAGAACCCAAAGCCCTGCCTGTAGCACCAGTCTCGTAGCCAGGCATTAATAGAGAGAATCCTACTATTCCATCCCACGTCATCACCTGAAAATGGAAGGAGGGAGGAGAAAACAACTTGTGCCCCAGACTCTTTCACCAACCGTCCTAGGGCCTTGTAGTCTTTCTTCATCCCCCTCAGACTACGGGATGCAGCTTCTTCCCCACCTGTCTGGAAGATCAGCAGGGGTAGTAGTCTGTGGCCTTCACCAGGTTGGGGAGTTTCCTGGTGATATCCGTGATTCAGGCTCCAGGCAGGCTGCAGACCTCCCTGTGATGGGGGTCAGCTCTGCATATTGGGCCCTCAGATCCCTTTAGGAAGGAGTCTCCAACCACTAAAACTCTTCTCTTCTTCCTTGTGGAGGAGGTAGCTATGTGCCTGTCAGGTTTTTCTGACTGTGGTGGGACCTCTGATGTAGGTTGCCTCTCCACCACATCCCCATTGGACCGTCTGTATTCCACTAGGGCTTCATATCCATTGCTCAGAGGCACCTGTGGAGGCAAGGTAGGCAAGGAGGGCACTCGCCTTTTGCCACGGCCATAGACTTGCCTCCACTCACTCCTCTCCTCTAAGTTATTGTTTTCCACCTGAGAGGGGCAGAGTACAGGGGTCCCTCGATCCTGGGAGCTCTCCGGCAGGTGCTCCCATTTTTGTTGCAGGGAAGGCAAAGCCTGGCTCCACCAGTCTATCTCCATTTCAGCCTCCCGAATGCTCCTAAGCCTTTCTACTTCGGCTTGAAGCCTTTCAACCTGGCTTTGCAGCTGTGCCGCTCGGCCGAGCAGATCATCTACCTGCTCACAGCGCACACAGCCCCCTGTCACCACAGAGACGCTGTAGCATTCCCTGCAGCCAGCAACCTGCACCATCGCCTCCTTCCGTGGGAGCTCTGTCTGGGTTCCCACATCCATTTTGGTCTTCTTCCGTCAAGTAGATACCATTGTTCTTTCACTGAGCTGGGAAATGCCTGTTGGTGACACCCCTGGTTCACAGCTCCTTGGCACCTTCCTCGCCTTGTGCACTGGGAGGGAGTCAGCGCCCTCCCCAACGAGCTGAAAACGGCTGCAGCCTCTCCTGCCCTGGGACACACCCAGTCACTGCACCCATTCCTGACATAAATGTTCAGCTTTCTGATGCAGAACGGAAATATCTGCATCAGAAAGGGACAACACAGCAGTCTACAAGTAATCCAGGAAGTTCCTGGAATGAGCTGGTGATAACTTCCTTCTCCAAGTGATACAGGAGCCAATGAGGAGAGGTGCCATGCTGGACCTTGTTCTCCCCAAGAAGGAAGGGCTGGTGGGGAATGTGAAGCTCAAGGGCAGCCTTGGCTGCAGTGACTGTGAAATGGTGGAGTTCAAGATCCTTAGGGCAGCAAGGAGGGTGTACAACAAGCTCACCACCCTGGACTTCAGGAGAGCACACTTTGGCCTCTTAAGGGACCTGCTTGGTAGAGTACCTTGGGATAAGGCCCTGGAGTGAAGAGGGGCCCAAGAAAGATGGTTAATGTACAAGCAATGCATCTCAACAAAGAGGAAGTCAAGCAAAACCACCAGGAGACCTGCATGGATGAACAAGATGCTCCTGGACAAACTCAGACACAAGAAGGAAGCCTAAAGAGGGTGGAAGCAAGGACAGGTAGCCTGGGAGGAAAACAGGGAAATTGTCCAAGCAGCCAGGGATCAGGTTAGGAAAGCTAAAGCCCTGATAGAATTAAACCTGGCCAGGGATGTCAAGGGCAACAAGAAAAGCTTCTGTAGCTATGTCAGTGACAAAAGAAAGACTAGGCAAAATGTGGGCCCTCTCTGGAAGGAAACAGAAGACCTGGTTACCCAGGATATGGAGAAGGCTGAAGTACTCAACGAACTTTTTGCCTCAATCTTCACCAGCAAGTGCTCAAGTCACACCGCCCAAGTCACAGAAGGCAAAGGTAGGGACTGGGAGAATGAAGAGCCACACAGCATAGGAGATGATCAGGTTTGAGACCATCTAAGGAACATGAAGGTGCACAAGTCCATGGGACCTGATGAGGTGCATCCATGGGTCCTGAGGGAACTGGTGAATGAAGTTCCTAAGACGCTACCCATAGTTTTTGAGAAGTCATGGCAGTCTGGTGAAGTTCCCACTGACGGGAAAAGGGGAAACATAACCCCCATCTTCAAGAAGGGAAAAAAGAAAGACCCAGGGAACTACGGGGCAGTCAGTCTCACTCTGTGCCTAGCCACATCATGGAGCAGATCGTCTTGGAAACTATGCTAAGGCATATGGAAAATAATGAGGTGATTGGTGAAAGCCAACATGGCTTCACTAAGGGCAAATAGTGCCTGACAAATTTGGTGGCCTTCTATGACAGGGTTACAGCTTTGGTAGATAAGGGAAGAGCGACTGACGTCATTTACCTGGACTTGTACAAAGCATTTGACACTGTCCCGCACAACATCCTTGTCTCTAAATTGGAGAGACATGGACTTGACGGATGGACCACTCAGTGGATAAGGAATTGGCTTGATGGTCGCACTCAAAGAGTTACAGTCAACAGCCTGATGTCCAGATGGAGACCAGCGACAAGTGGCTTTCCTCAGTGGTCGGTGTTGGGAGCGGTGCTGTTTAACATCTTTGTCGGCGACATGGACAGTGGGACTGAGTGCGCCTTCAACAAGTTTGCCGATGACACCAAGTTTTGAGGTGCAGTCAACACGCTGGAGGGAAGGGATGCCATCCAGAGGGACCTTGACAGGCTTGAGAAGTGGGCCCATGCAAACCGCATGAAGTTGAACAAGGCCAAGTGCAAGGTCCTGCATGTGGGTCGGGGCAATCCCAAGCACAAATACAGGCTGGGCAGAGAATGGATTGAGAGCATCCCTGAGGAGAAGAGCTTGAGGGTATTGGTTGATGAGAAGCTCAACATGAGCCGGCAATGTGTGCTTGCAGCCCAGAAAGCCAACCATATCCTGGGCTGCATCAAAAGCAGCGTGGCCAGCAGGTTGAGGGAGGTGATTCTGCCCCTCTGCTCTCATAAGACCCCACCTGGAGTACTGCATCCAGCTCTGGGAGCCCCAACATAAGAAGGACATGGAGCTGTTGGAGCGTGTCCAGAGGAGGGCCACGAAGATGATGAGAGGGCTGGAGCACCTCTCCTATGAAGACACGTTGAGACAGTTGGGGCTGTTCAGCCTGGAGAAGAGAAGGCTCAAGGGGAGCCTTCTAGCAGCATTCCAGTACCTGAAGGGAGCCTACAGGAAAGTGGGAGAGGGACTTTTTACAAGGGTATATAGTGATAGGTCAAGGGGTCCTGAAAGAAGGTAGATTTAGATTAGATATTAGGAAGGAATTCTTTCCTGTGAGGGTGGTGAGACACTGGAACAGGTTGCCCAGAGCAGCTGTGGATGCCCCCTCTCTGGCAGTGTTCAAGGCCAGGTTGGATGGGGCTTTGAGCAACCTGGCCTAGTGGAAAGGTATCCCTGCCTGTGGCAGGGGGGGTTGGAACTAAATTATCTTTAAGGTACCTTCCAACCCAAACCATTCCATGATTCTGTGATTCTCTGATTCTGTGATTCTATCTCAGCATATATACCTTCAAGAAATACCAGGAAAAAGGAAGCACATGTAGCAGTATAGCTATCACTAAGATTTTATCATCAGGTTACAAAGTGAAAATATGTCGATTTTGCTTGTGCTGTAACAGTTATATTCTGTCTCTTTTTGTGTATGTCGTCATCTGTTAGTGTTAAACTTCTGAAAAAAAGTTTATTCTTCTCAAAACCAGAACTGAAGATGCTATCAAAGGCAGATTTCATATTCTTTAGGAGGAAAAATCGGATAATCATAGATAAGTATTCTGGAATGGAATGTCTTTGCAGTGTAGGTTAGAAGTAAAATTTAAGTTCTAATTCTGTTAGACTGAATAAAAGAAATTTGCAAGAATCTTTGTTGTCCTTGTTCAAAAAATGTCCTCTCAGAGAACTTACTAATTCAGAAGATCAGTCAAAGACTAACAATAGGGAATACTGCTCAGATTTCTAAATTCTGACAAGTGAAGTTGGGTGACTCACTGTTGGAGCCTCAGCTTGATAGTTTTCTTTTCCTGTTCTATTTTGTGACACTTTTTCCATTCACAATTATGCTATAAAAAGAATTTTTGTTTTCTTCCCTAGAAATTTCCTGCTAGTTCCAATGCAATTTGGAAGAGTTATCTTGTTTTATTTCATGAGATAATAAGGTCCTATTAAATCCCTGCAGATTAGATACTGTTAGGTGGTACATTTTTTTTTTACAAATATTTTATTTTCTTTAAAAAGCATCAAAGGGTTTCCTATAAATTCTTTACCACATCTACAATATCAGGAAAGGCTTTTTTGCATTGTACATGGAGGACGATCATTTTGATGATGTATGACTTTAAATGTCACTGCCTTTATGATGAATACCACTAGGCAACATTGCTGAAGTGATGGATAATACAAAGAGCCATTGCTCTGATGATGTATTCTAGTAAGGGGACAATCCTGATGTAAAATACACAATAAGTGCAAGTTGCTTGCAGTTATCTATCATCACAGCAATAATCATCAATGCTGTATACTCTATTGGTAGCATTAGTCTGACAACACATAATATGAAATGGAATCTCTTTACAGATGTGGCAAGGACCACATTTATTGCATAAAATGAGGATGAAATGAGAAAAGCTAATCCCCATGTCTTGTTTTTTTTCTGTTTTTGAAAGTAAGTCTCACTTGAGACAATAGAGCTGTAAAAATCAGATACCATTGGTTAATAAGTCTGCTGCCTGTGTCTCCAAAATTAAGCACTGTCTGGAATATGTAAATAAATCATGCTTTGTGTAGACAAAATGATGCTTCTGACACTGCTTGTCTAATTACAGGATATATTTCACCGTGACAATATGTAGAATATGGCAGGTTTTCTGTTATCCACGACAGCATTCATCAGTGAACTGAATAGTAGACTGGAGGGCTACAGCCATTGAGCTATGCAGTAGCTATGGTATGATGACTTACAGCTTCAGCCATGAGACCTTGTTAGATTATGAAGACGCATTTAGTCTTTATATGGAATATTTTGATAAATGTTTTCAATAATGTGTTTAAAGTTATTATACAAATCAAAATGTGAAACTCAGGATGGAGGTGCTTACATTACAGCATTGCTATGTAATTAACAGACAGACTGAACTAAGATGTGAGCAGGCAGGAACTACATTTGCGTAATGATATGGAGATAATGATAAGGACAGATATAAAGTCACAGCTCATGATTCAAGTGATAGTCATGAAAATCAGCTTCTTGATGTGGTATTCACATTTGAGAAAGAATGAGGAACTTAGTTGTTAATTACCCTATAAATCTTGGTCACTGGGACATCCATGTTATGTTAGATGGGGTGCTTTATTGATTTTTGTAATAGCTAATTCAGAACTATTGGATGGTTTAACATGGAGGCAAAAAATGCTGATCATGAAGAAGTGTGACAGAAAAAAGCTGATTTTAATGACTCACTGTGACATTATGCCTTGCAGATTAAGGTTTTTTACACTGAAATGCAATCATTTCCGATTCTTAAATGAGACTAAATAACATTTGCTGTCTAATCTGATGCTATGACCTCAAAATAAACAGTAAATTGATTTTATATTAAGCAAAATAGACTTGTTCAAATAATACCTGGCCAGCGTGTTTTTAATCTCCAAAGATTATCTTTCAGAGGACAGGTTAATAAATCAACAAATTATTTCTCTGATACACCCCAACATATTCTGTAACAAGGGTTTACATGCTTATTTGCTTCCAGGTACCTTTGAGACAAATACATCCAATATTTCTGATACAGGGGATTATTTCTGCAAGCACTAAATCAAAGACAGATCTTCCATTGACTTCACTAGATAAGATGATAAGGTCCCAAAAGACTTATGTAAATACAGTGCTGTAAAAATACCAGGAAAGATCTATGATGAAGAAGTCAGTGATTTATAACTGACAGGGTTGATTGTGGACTGTAGCTTTGCATATATTAATAGTTTCTTAGCATAGATTAATAGTTTCGTATGTCTTATGATGTAATTCTTGATACAAAATCTAGACACCCCCACAGAAATACTCAGGTAATTTCAGTCAGATGATTTCAGTGTCAGAAATGCTGAGAAAATAATAATTTTGAAGAAAAATTAATGAATCCAGAGGCTGATGGGACTGGCTTGCATAGAAAAGCAAGGGTTTTTTCTTCCTGAGAAAAGATTAATGAATGAGAAGAGCTACAAACTTTTTGATGAACTAGAATGATAAAGAGGACAGAGAAGTCTAACACATGGGATCTAAACTACAGAAATGAGTGGAATTAAGGTAAAGCTTCTTAAGACTGAGAGCCAGACTTAAAATGCTACTGGCACTAACCCATGCCATCGCTATAGCCATCACTATACTTGTGATTTACACTACTAGAGAGGTACAGTTAATTTAAGAAAACAAAAAATGCAAATTGTTTTATGTTCACAAATAATCTTTTCTATCAGCACAGCCACTGATCAATGCTGTTTAATATGCATGTTTTTTTTTAAAAAAAACTAAGCGTATAGCTGTCCTGGTTTGGCCTAAACCAGGCCAATTTTCCTTTCAGTGATTTTTACTTTCAGCTAAGTCTCTTCTAAGTAACTGCACTTTCTGAAAGTAACTGCATGTTTTGCAGACAGTGTCTGCTTCTAGGACTGATAACGCTCGAAGTTTGTAGTTATCACTGAGGCACTGGTAGGGTTGTTATGCAGAAAGGCTCTTGCTGTACTTAGTCTTAGAGAAACCAAGGTCACTGCTAAATTCCTCACTGCTTACAAGTGAAGAGCCGAAGGGGGGTCGCAGCTGCAGGGAGGAGCGGACAGGGCAGGTGACCCAAAACTGACCAACGAAGTTATTCCATCCCATACACGTCATTCTCAGTATAAAGTGGGGGGATCACGAGGGTCTCGCCTCTCTTCTCTTTCCCCTTCCGCCTTCCCTTGCTTCCTCTGTTGTGTTTGGGTGCTGCTGCTGCTTCGGGCTGCTTCTGCGGCTTGAGCCTTTGGCCAGTGTCCAGGAAGGACTCTGTCCGTTTTCCTGCTGCCCCTGATCCCGATCTGTGCATCCCTGAATCCAGTTCTCGACCGTTGCTGGGTCCAGCCTGGGCCTTCCTGGAGCCTGCCCTGCAGTGCCGGTGGTGACGTGGCCGACATTGGGGAGCTTGATCTTGGCTTTGTATATATTTGTATATATTTGATTATTCCAATATTATTATTATACTCTTTTTCATTATTATAGTTTATTAAAACTGTTTTAACTTTCCAACCCGTAAGTCTCTCTCCCTTTTCCCTTCCCCTTTCCCTTCGAGTGGTGGGGGGAGGGTTAACAGAGAGCGTCTGCCACAGGTTTAATAGCCGGCCCAGCTTTAAACCGTGACAATGGCATAAGATATCATTTTCCTTACTGAGAGTTTCTTGTTTTATCTCTTGTATTCTAGGACTGGGTGCACTGAAAAAAAAAATAGGTGGAAATAGCTTCTAGAGCACATTAATGCAGTAAAGAAGACAGAGATGAGGATGAGTACTTTATATATTTTGCCAGATGTAATGGTCAGCATACCAGGCCATTTGATTACAAAATACTTTCTGTTGTTGGGACAAGTCGTAGCTCTTGAAACTGCAAATGGGCAGCATGGATGATCTAAAGGATCCTTTAAAGATCATCTAAAGGACGATCTAAAATACTACCTTTCACACGATCTTGTGAAGACACGGATTACAAAGATTTTGGCAAGTCGTTCCTCTGCCTTAAATCATTCAAATAAATTGAAGCAGAGACATTCACATATCTCTGACATGAAATGATGCCACCAAAAGGATTCTGAAATCCTGGAATACTTACTACTTGATCTGAGCCTCATAACGTCATAAATATTTGCAATTACTTCTGCTCAGCATGCTCAAGTAACACAAGACTGGGTACTTTATCTTTGTGACATCACAGATAAAATCTTAGTACAAACTGCGTCAAATTGGTTAAAAGTAATTTTTAAAGTGTTCTTAAATTTTTACTGATCCAAATTATTTACATGTGCATTTCATACAATTTACAAGGTAAAATAAATAACCTGAAACAAGCTTTTCCTAAAATAATAATAAAAGCAAACATATTTATCTCATTAAATGTTTAGCTTTTATTGTCACTTTTTTGCTTGCACTTTTGCCTGTAATAGGCATTTAAACATTAAAAAAAATCACATTCATCTAGGTATAAAATATTCCAGTGGTTACACTGCAGCACTATTAATATATGTTTAATGATTTAAGAATGTAGTTTTTTTTAAGTAGAATTTAAAAAAAATGCATTCTTACTTGATAGAAAATCTACTATGGCCCAGCTACTATGGCTTATCAGGAAAAGATGACCTACCAGATTTTAAGCAATCATAGGATCTGGGGTGTTTTTCTTAGGGCAATATTTATGAAACTTATATATAATTAAGAAAACCAAAATTTATTACATCTTCTACAAGGGATATTTATGCTGTAGGAAATTTTTGTAAATTTATTTTATTTTTTGTACATCTTTTGTTACATATTTCTTACATTTGCATTCTCACATTTTCTATTGTAAATAATTTCTGAAAAAAAATGTATACAGGCAAGTTTATCTAGTAAGTCTGTCCATAACAGCTTGAAAAATTAAACACTTTTTTATTCCAGTGGTTGAAAAACCAAGATTTTTATGCAACATTTGAAGTTTCTGTTACACAGAATCACAGAATCACAGAATGATTAGAGTCAGAAGGGACCTCTGAAGATCATCTAGTCCAAACCCCTGCCAAAGCAGGTTCACCTAGAGCATGTTGCACAGGGTTGCATCCATGTGAGTGTTAAATATCTCACAGAATCACAGAATCAACCAGGTTGGAAGAGACCTCAGGGATCATCGAGTCCAACCGTTGCCCTCGCACCACCCTGTCAACTAGACCATGGCACTAAGTGCCACATCCAGTCTTTTCTTAAACACATCCAGAGATGGTGACTCCACCACCTCCCTGGGTAGACCATTCTAATGTCTAATAACTCTTTCTGTAAAGAAATTCTTCCTAATGTCCAACCTGAACCTCCCCTGGCGAAGCTTGAGGCTGTGTCCTCTTGTCCTATCGCTAGTTGCCTGGGAGAAGAGGCCAGCTCCCACTTCACTACAACCTCCCTTCAGGTAGTTGTAGACGGCAATAAGATCACCTCTGAGCCTCCTCTTCTCCAGACTAAACAACCCCAGCTCCCTCAGCCGTTCCTCGTAGGTCAGACCCTCCAGACCCTTCACCAGCTTGGTCGCCCTCCTCTGCACTCGCTCCAACACCTCAACATCTTTCTTGAAGTGCGGGGCCCAGAACTGAACACAGTACTGAAGGTGCGGCCTCACCAGTGCCGAGTACAGAGGGACGATCACTTCCCTAGACCGGCTGGCTACACTATTCCTAATAGAGGCCAGGATGCCTTTGGCCTTCTTGACCACCTGGGCACACTGCTGGCTCATGTTTAGCCAGCTGTCGATCAGCACCCCCAGGTCTCTTTCCACTGGGCTGCTCCAGACAAGGAGACTCCGCAACCTCCCTGGGCAGCCTGTTCCAGTGCTCTGTCACCCTCAAAGTAAAGAAGATTTTCCTCATATTCAAATGGAACTTCCTATGTTTCAGTTTGTGCCCATTGCCCCTTGTCCTGTCGCTGGGCACCACTAAGAGTCTGGCCCCATCCTCTTGACACCAACCTCTAACGTATTTGTAAGCACTGGTAAGATTCCCTCTCAGTCTTCTCCAGGCTAAACAGACCCAGCTCTCTCAACCTCTCCTCATAAGAGAGATGCACCAGTCCTCTGATCGTCTTTGTAGCCCTCCACTGGACTCTCTCCAGTAGTTCCTTGTCTTTCTTGAACTAGGGGGCCAGAACTGGACACAATACTCCAGGTGTGGCCTCACTAGGACAGTGTAGAGGGGGAGGACAACCTCCCTCGACCTGCTGGCCACCCTCTGCCTAATGCACCCCATGATACCATTAGCCTTCTTGGCCACAAGGGCACGTTGTTGGCTCATGGTGAACTACTTGTCCACCAGAACTCCCAGGTCCTTCTCTGCAGAGCTGCTTCCCAGCAGGTCAACCCCCAGCCTGTACTAGTGCATGAGGTTATTCCTCCCCAGGTGCAGGACCCTACACTTGCCATTGATGAATTTCATTAGGTTCCTCTCTGCCCAGCTCTCCAGCCTGTCCAGGTCTCACTGAATGTCACCACAGCCTTCTGGTGTGTTGGCCACTCCTCCCAGTTCTGTGTCATCAGCAAACTTGCTGAGGGTACACTCAGTTCCTTCGTCCAGGTCATTGATGAATAAGTTTAACAGGACTGGACCCAGTACTGACCCCTAGGGAACACCACTAGCTACAGGCCTCCAACTAGACTCAGCACCGCTGATCACAACCCTCTGAGCTCTGCCATTCAGCCAGTTCTCAATCCACCTCCCTGTCCACTCATCTAATCCACACTCCCTGAGCTTTCTTATGAGGATATTATGGGAGACAGTGCCAAAAGCCTTGCTGAAGTCAAGGTAGACAACATCCACTGCTCTCCCCTCATCTACCCAGCCAGTCATGTCACCAGAGAAGGCCTTCAGATTGGCCAAGCGTGATTTCCCCTTGGTGAATCCATGTTGACTACTCCTGATAATCTCCTTTTCCTCCACACACTTTGAGATTACATCCAGAATGAACTGTTCCATCACCTTTCCAGGGATGGAGGTGAGGCTGACCAAGCCTGTAGTTACCCGGGTCCTCCTTCTTGCCCTTTTTGAAGACTGGAGTGACATTCGCTTTCCTCCAGTCCTCAGGCACCTCTCCTGTTCTCCATGACCTTTCAAAGATGATGGAGAGCGGCTTGGCCGTAACATCTGCCATCTCCCTCAGCACTCGTGGGTGCATCCCATTGGGATCCACAGATTTGTGGGTGTCCAGTTTGTCTGAATGTTCTCTAACCTGATCCTCCTTGACCAAGGGAAAGTCTTCCTTTCTCCAGACTTTCTCTGTTACTTCCAGGGCCTGGGGTTCCTGAGGGCTTGTTTTAGCAGTAAAAACTGAGGCAAAGAGAACATTCAGTAACTTCGCCTTCTCTGTATCCTCCATCACCAGGGCACCCTCCTCATTCATCAGCAGGCCCACATTTTCCCTAGTTTTTCTTTTGTTGCTGATGTAATTGAAGAAACCCTTCTTGTTGTCTTTGATGTCCCTTGCCAGATTTAATTCCAAGTGGGCCTTAGCCTTCCTTGTTGCATCCCTGCATTCTCTGACAACCTTCCTATATTCCTCCCAAGTGGCCTGGCCCTTTTTCCACATTCTGTAGACTTTCTTCTTCCATTTGAGTTTTTCCAGAAGCTCCTTGCTCATCCATTCAGGTCTCCTGCCTCCGCCTTTGCTTGATTTCTTACTCATGGGGTTGCACCAACCTTGAGCTTGGAGGAAGTGATGCTTGAATATTGACCTGCTCTCATGGACTCCCCTACCTTCTAGAGCCTTAACCCATGGGACACTCTCAAGTAGATCCTTGAAGAGGCCAAAGTCAGCT
Source organism: Nyctibius grandis (assembly GCF_013368605.1). Taxonomy (NCBI): domain Eukaryota; kingdom Metazoa; phylum Chordata; class Aves; order Nyctibiiformes; family Nyctibiidae; genus Nyctibius; species Nyctibius grandis. Next base: position 84,139,383 of record NC_090660.1, read on the forward strand.
CTCCTAAAGTCCCAGGTTGTGATCCTACTTAAAGAAGACTTTACAGAAGAATGTTGGGAGAAAACTTTGATTCCGGTGGAGACATCTCGTCAGTCTGCTCGGGGCTCAGTAAATGATTTATCCAGTCAGGTATGAGTTATAGCAAAAACTGATACATTGAAGGTCAATTACTACTCCTTTTAGTATCTTGTGCCCAATACAAGGGTATGAAAATACGTTAGGCTCAAACATTGGTTAAAAAGTGACTGTGCTACATCAGGTTGATATTTAACTGGTTTGTACGGCTTCAGATGATCCACTTAGATATTGAGAACCTTTCTTTGGTCTAAGGTATATGGTGACATGCAGATACATAAGCACAATTACATTTAACTATTGTTTTAATGAATATTATGAAGTAATGTCATGTTATATACACTTGCTCCAATTGTCTGCAACATCAGAATCTTATTCCCTACCATTCTCATATAGGCTGCTTTATAAAAGTAGGGTGGAGATCTGTGAATGCTTCTTATCAGCCCTCCCAAAGCGTAAACATTCAGCAAAGTTTTACATAACAAAGTTACTTTAAACTTGTATTTTGTTCTATCATATTTAAAGAATTTTTCCATCTGTAAAATAGGACATAATACTGCCGACTTTAAAATCTCTGGGTACAAAATTTCAATATAAAAGCTTTTCATTACCCTTTAAAATTAGTTCTCAAATATCTAACTGCTGTATCTTGGCAATGGCTCCTTAAGAAGTCTTCGTGTTAACTGGTTTTATACAGAGAAATATCAGAAAGGTTTCTTTTAATTAAAATTTATTTTGTTAATTATATATAGATTTTATTTTTTCCTAGTTTAATTGAAACTTCTAGTATCTTACAAGACACAACTAATAATTTCAAGATTTCTGTTCTTGCATTTTCTATTTAATTCTCAATAGAAAAAAAATGTTTATGATATTTACTTGTGTAGTTATTTATTGTAATGGGTTACATAAAGCATGTACCTACATGTTTAAGCTTAACCTCTGTTTCCTGTTTAACAAAGACTACTACTATATTGTAGCCTGTTCATTCAGAGAAATAATATGCTTCCTACTTAATCACTGGTTAAAGGCTCGTATGCACAAACATGGATGATTAACTGAGCACCCAGCAATTACTGAATGGGTAATATGAACATGATTTGTGAAAATTGGAATTGCCTGTCCTTGTTGTTGTGTAGGCTGAATAGCTCTTACTGACATGTGGAAGTTTGAGAAGTTGTTTGATTTTGTGTGGATGGCCTTGTCACTTACAGTGAGCTTACATCAGCCTGCTGGAATTGATGCTGTTAAGATTTCCTTCAAAATGTGTTAAACTTTATTGTCACTCACATATCTTGCCTCATCAAAACAAACAATAAATGAATTATAAATGCCTTCAGGACTGAGAATTAATGTCTTACAAAAGAGGACACTGAAATTTCTTGATGCCATCTCACTAAAATAAAACAGTTGACCTTGAGGAGAATGGCAAGGAGACAGGATTAATTCTCTTTTACTTTTTACCCAGTCCATTCAAAATTAAATCCTCTTTGCAGATTGCAGGCATTATTCCAATTATCTGTCGGGGTTTTTTTTGTAAAGCTTTTCTTTGTATATTTGATGATAGTCCTGATATGACCTTTTTTTTTTTTGTCACACTGGGTGAAATATTGCGCGATTCACTCAATCCAGCAAACTTAAGTTGTATATTACTTATTCAGCTGATTATGATTGCTGATTTTCTGAGTCCAGTTATTTTAGGACTGACCCTTAGGTTTACCACCATTTACTCAGAAGAAACTTTGTTTGACTGCTGTCAAGTAAAATCAGAAACTCCTCAAATGAAAACCTAAAAAAAGTAATAAATGAGATGATAGATGATGGAATGTACTAATTTCCTGCAGGTAATAATGGACATTGGGTTATAGGACAGAAAAGGAACTTTTATCTATTATCTATTTCAGTGCTTGGTTGACTAAGATGCTGGAGCAGTTTGTGAAGAACTACAGCCCATGGTGAGGACCCATTTTGGACTAGGTCATGAAGGACTAGTTCCTGTGGGAGGGACCCCATGCTGGAGCAGGGGAAGAGCATGAGGATGAAGGAGCAGCAGAGAGTAAGCATAATGGACTGACTGCAACCTACATTTCCCACCCCCCTGAGCCACTCAGGGGGAGGAGGTAGAAGAGTTAGGAGTGAAGCTGAGTTTGGGAAGAAGGCAGGGGGGATGCAGGTGGAGGAAGGTGTTTTTAATTTTGTCCTTATTTCTCACTATCCTACTCTGTTATTGATTGGCAATAAACTAAATTAATTTTCCCAAGTTGAGTCTGTTTTGCCCATGACAGTAATTGGTGATCTCCCTGTTGCTATCTCGACCCACGAGCTTTTTCATCATGATTCCTTCTCCTGTCCTGTTGAGAAAGAGGAGGCTTGGTGGGCGCCTGGAGGCCAGTGAAGGTCAACCCACCACACTAAGACTGTGCTCGTTTGTCTTTTGGTTTTACTCCTGTGCCTTTATAAACAGCAAACATACACCACTCAGCATTTTTTTCCTTAAACTAGACTAAACAAGTAAGAATTTTCTAGCCTTCTTTCTTAAAATAGACTGTTCATAATCCTGCCCTTCCCCTTTATATTGCTTCAACTGGAATTGCTAGGTGAATATAACTGTGCCATACAGTTATACTCTAATGGCACTAGTACTTCCATGTCGTCACCAGAAACCTCTCTCTTGATGCAGTCCTAAGGTTGGCAGTATCTTGTCTACTGTGTTTTGGCCTCAAGTAAATTCTTGTATCCATGTTATGACCTCCTGAAAAGGGATGTTTTTAGCAATAATACTTGCAAATCCTTAAAGGACAACTTTCTACTGAAATACACTTGAAAAAAGACAGCATTAATACAGAAGTTCTGTGTTCTCTATGCTGTTATTTAAGACACTTAATGTTTCAGTGACACCTCTCTCCTTCCCACTCTCCACGTTCTGCAGAAAAAGGGGAGTTCTGTTTTATAAAAAAAAAAAAAAAAAGAAGGTGTGTGGATTCATAAATCTAGCATTATTACTTTTTGTAGGTTTAGGAATTGATCTAATCAGCTCCTGGATGCCTTAGCTCCACTTGACTTTACGAACTCAGTGGGGGCTGTATTTCTATGTTTCTGTAGTTTATGGCTCTCAGTTCTGCGGTGTACTTGGCTCTTCCATCAAGAGAGGCCATGAGCCAGAGAAGGAAAATTTATGTTTAAACAAAACCATCACTGATAGTAAGCATGTGGACAGAAGAAAAAAAAGAAAAAGGAAAGCAAATGCAATTTAAATAGACGAACTAGAATAGAAATCAGTATTGAAGGCACTCTGATTACATAAAAGCTGATGAGCTATGAGGAAGAATCATTTAATTTGCTTCTATTTTAGGAATACATTCCACACAAACACAGTGATTAGACAAAAGTTCCTCTACACAGAGAAAAGAAAAATAAACAAGAGATTCACATTTCACTTTTGAATCTTCAGAAAATTCCCTGTTGCAGAAATACTGATTGTTCTAAAGATTATTTAAATTTGTATGCCAATACTTGGATATAATTTATGTGGGAAATATAAAAATAATATGAATCTTCTCCTAGTGCTCATATGCATCACACATCTAACAATCAGGGAGAATCATTCCTCTGATATTTAAAGTTATTCACTCTTTCAGGGACTTTTAATCTTATTTTGGTTTAAAAGATTTAACTACATATAACTAATATTTGGATTTGCTGACTGGAAACAGATGTTGCTATTGAAGCTATTTCCAACTGTGAAGCTATTTCCAACTGTGAGTATTTTAAAATCAGGATATATAATGAAGTAAATTTCGTACTTATGAAATCTCGTGGATGAATTTTAAGCTATTTAACTGCTAATATTTTGTTTTTCTATTTCTTATAGTATGAAGTGCAGATAGACATTTGGCCTGTTCTTTTTCATAAATTTAAGCAATGATTCAACACAAATTAAACAGTATGTGTGTTTATTAAACTTTGTGTCTCTTTGGAGCTCTTTGGTTTGAGCAGGTTGCATGCTTCAAGCAAAATTATTGAGAAATCCAACCATGAATTTCTTCTTTCTGATGTCTGCACAGTCAGCACTGGCAACACACACATACATCGTGAATAAATTTGTAATGTCACCACCACATTATAAGTTTATCTACTTGAATGAAACTGAAGTGAATGAAGGGTGATTGAGGACATAATTTTAATGCATCAGCCAAGGTAAACAGTAAACTGAAACTGCATCTGCATCATGGTACTGGGCTCAATGCCATAATACGGTTTACGCACCTGCTGAGCAGTTGGAAAGTATTTCCATATTAGAGGGAGAAATTCATTCTAGCTTTGAGTGTTCAGAGAAGTCTGGACCATCAAAACCTTAGTGGTTCACCTGCCTTGTGCCACACAGTACACAGATGTGGCACTATGGACCTTCCCTGACGTGCTGGGTCCGGGCAGGGTGAGCCGCAGAAGGTCAGAGGGCTTGGACAGACGGAAAGTTAGATGGAGGAGCTTTGACATCTGCTCTAGCCTGAAGGAAGGAAAGTCTCTGTGGAAAAACAAAATTAGCTCTACACCTATGGCTTAGAGGAGGTAGCTGAGTTCTGTCTGCTGGGACTGTAATAATTCCCCTCCATAAAGCCAAATTTACTTCAGGTTTGAAAAAGGGGGGTACATTCTCTTCTGGCTGATTTTGATGGGACATGTGTGTGAGTGGGGTTTATATATAGAAACGAAGGTAGCAGTATACAGATAGAGTCAATTTTAATTCTCAGCTTTGGAGGATATAGGATACAAAATCATTATTACAGTATTACAAACTCTGCAGTTTTCCACTTGTGGCATTTTGTGATTTATTATGCACTTTAATTAAACAGTGGGACAAACTCAACAGCTACATGGTGCCTAAATGTGCGTTCTATAAGATAAAGCCACATTAGGAAGAAAGGAAAAGAATATAATTTTTGTGAATGTCCTGGTTTGGCCTAAACCAGGCCGATTTTTCTTTCAGTGATTTTTACTTTCAGCTAAGTCTCCTCTAAGTAACTGCACTTTCTGAAACTAACTACATGTTTTGCAGACAGTGTCTGCTTCCAGGACTGATAACGCTCGAAGTTTGTAGTTATCGCTGAGGCACCGGTAGGGATGTTGTGCAGAAAGGCTCTTGCTGTACTTAGTCTTAGAGAAACCAAGGTCACTGCTGAATTCCTCACTGCTTATGAGTGAAGAGCCGAAGGGGGGTCGCAGCTGCAGGGGGGAGCAGACAGGGCAGGTGACCCAAAATTGACCAACGAGGGTATTCCATCCCATACACGTCATTCTCGGTATAAAGCGGGGGGATCACGAGGGTCTTGCTCTCTTTCTGCTATGGCCGGTGTCCAAGGAGGACTCCGACTGTTTTCCTGCTGCCCCCGATCCCGATCCGTGCATCCCTGAATCCAGCTCTCGACCGTCGCTGGGTCCAGCCTGGGCCTTCCTGGAGCCTGCCCTGCAGTGCCGGTGGTGACGTTGCCGACATCGGGGGAGCTCGATCTTGGTTTTGTATATATATTTGTATATATTTGATTATTCCAATATTATTATTATACTCTTTTTCATTACTATAGGTTTATTAAAACTGTTTTAACTTTCCAACCCGGAAGCCTCTCTCCCTTTTCCCTTTCCCTTTCCCTTTGCCGGGGGGGGAGGGTTAACAGAGAGCATCTGCCACAGGTTTAATAGCTGGCCCAGCTTTAAACCGTGACAGTGAAGTACTGTAAATCTGTTAGACACAGTCAATTCAACAATAAAACTTAACAATAAATTCATTAACTCCAGGAGAACGGATCTTAAAGCATTATATATAACTGTTTCTGCTATTGGGTAAGCTCTGATAACTTGAAGTTTATCTTTGTCTCTGTGTTCTAAAGCTATGTAAAGCATACACACTTACCAATGCCTGAATTTGAAGACACCGTATATTTTGTAATCTCCTTATTCAAAATGAAAGTGGTAGTAATGCTGTTGTATTTTGGTGTTTGTTTTTTTCCCTCTAATTTTTAAATCTGCCAAAAGATAGAGAAGTCATCCATTTCCTCTTGTTCAGTAGAAACAATCTTTACTCTTCCTCCTACTGGATTGCAGGATGGTAAAGATAGATTTTCTTTTAGTTTACATGCACAGGTGTAAAGACCTGAACACCACCAAGATCCTGCTCTTTTAATATACCTGCGGGGGAGAGAGTAGTCCTAATTTTCCCCAAAAACAGTTGAATAGGAACAAGTTAAGTAGAAGTGAATTGTCTAAGAAATAGGTGTCTGAGGTCTATGGATATATGCTTATATAGATATATTTTCTTACCCTCCATGCACAAGGAAAACATAGCAGTACAAGAGGGACTATTCCAGTAGGTCTGGTAATAGGTGTACAACAGCCTGTGAGGGTGACTTTTTCAGGCATATTTGCCATGTCCAGTTTCTATATTCCCACATGGTGGAAGAAGCAGAATAGCCATCTCGATCCATTTGTCTTCGGAATCCACTATAACCTATAAAGAGTGAGCATGTGTTGCCAAATATTCTGGAAATCCTTGCAATTGTCCTCCGTTGTAGGGTAAATATACTCATGGAACTGAACAGACATATATTTTAAGGGAGACTGAAAGTGTTAGTGTATATTAAATCTGTTTACTGCCTCCCATTATAAAATACATGAAAATGTTAAATTTTATTGTCATATATTAAATCTGTTTACTAATGTCCTTTTCTGAAACAATAAAGGGAGAATTTCCTTTGTATAAATTTAATCAATTTAAATTTATTACTACTACATCAGTTAAAAAAATCAATGCAGGACCCAAAACTTATGATCCCCAAGGAATTTCAGTTTGAAGATTTTTCCAAATATCTTGTTTCTATCCCATCCTGTTAAAAGAGAATCTTCTATCTTGCTGTTCTGTAGGGATTGTCTTTTGGGGGGGAATTTCTCTCATTTCTTCTTTTATATGAAATTTTTGTGATATTTTACAATGCAAAAAGCAAAAATCATCTATAGATCACTTATTTTCCTATCTACTGATAATAAAACTACATAAGATTTAGAACAGCAACTGATACCTGTTAAAGAGAAACACCAATTTCTATTAAGTTTTCAGTGATATGTAATGTGTACTTCACTTTCTTGCAACATATTCTGTTAAACCTTTGAGGACTTTGAATCCAATTACTTTGCAGCAGATGTTAGATTATTTTATTTGAGGTTTTTTATTAGATCACTCTTTAATGGTGTTTTCTTAAACAATAAATGAATGTGCTTGATAACAAGTATGACAACTGTTTCATTCTCGTAATTGCTCCTTGTTAGTAAGGTGATGCTATCATGGAGCAATATGTACCTGCTGCCTCTGGCTTAGAATTTTGAGGAAGGTATTGCCATTTAAAAGAAATCACAGCTGCAGCAGTCTCATTTAGTGAGAAACTGTTGAGGAAGAGGAGGTAAAAATACAAAGCAGAGGGATGCAGAAGAGTGATTAATTATGGAAAACTCTGCTTGAATACCATTCATCCTGAATCCAATGGGAACTATCTAGCCTTTATTATTTCTATCAAAACACTTAAATCCCTGATGAAGTGAATTTGTGCTTGTAATGATGTGCTCAGCAGCCTTAAGAGTTTGCTGTATGACTTGTGTGGTCCTTCCCAAAATAGTCATGTAATCTGCTTTTGGAATAGGATGTGTGCTAGCTACAGTTCATGAACAGTACCTAGTGTCTTGTGGCTTTGGACTAGCCTAATTTCCATAGTTATACAATAAAAACTTTCTCATTAATTAGTTCATCCTCCTAGTTTTTCGATGAAGAAAAAAACAGGAAAATCTTACTGCTAAGTCATGATAAAAGCAGTTTCTTGTGAAGTACTCCTGAGTATATGCTCTTTATGGCTTTTCTTGCCAGTGGATTCAGATATATTCTATAGTGGCAAAATAGTATTGCAAGTTACATGGCTGTGTGTGCCCATAGCTTTCATCTCGTTACGTTAAATATTAGCAACAAAGAACTGTTGCTGGCATAGGCTAACCTTGGAAGCAAAACCAGACTGAAGCAAGCTTGCAAGGTCTGGGCTGTTAATCTTATCCCTGGGGTTTTGCTTTTGGTATTTTACTAAGGGGAAAAAAAAAGTTACCTTGAGCATATCAACCCATGTTTCAGCCATTAGTAGTGCAGAATTACAAAATTGCTGATATATTTTAACCTTGCATCCTTACATTGTTTCTTCAATCTTCCTGTATCTGTGAGCATGAACATTAAGGAACATTTCCCTTGGGTACTAATAGGCTAAAGATGTGCCATAACACATATGGAAACTCAGCTTCTCTGCATTGGAACTACATCATTTCTGGTTTCGCCTGTTTTCTGTTTTCATTCTTCAAGTATAAAACATGTCTTTGAGAGTGAAAGAATTCCATTTCAGATATAGTAAGTTAGTGATACAAGCTAAAAATGTTTTAAAAGCTCTTATAGTATATAAAATTCTGAAACATTTATATCTGATCAGAAGCAGCAATGTGGATTATAAAGGCATTTTCTTGCCATTTATTCTTACAGTCTCTAAGCTTTTATTTATACTGAATATTGTCCAGTTCCTTCAGCAGCCTCAGTGAAATTAAGGGCACTGCTTCCAGAATAAGGCATCATAAATATGACTGAGAATAGTCATTGTTGTGGGTTAACCTCGGTTGGCAGCTGGGCATCACACAGCCAGCCAATGTGGATTGAGCAAGCAGCTGTGGTGCTCAGCTGCCAACCTAGATTAATCCATGACAGTCAGATTGAGTACTCTCTAGCAAGTCACCTGAAAGAAGAACTTTTTTGCCCCCTGCAGTCACAAACCTTTGAGTAGATCAAACAAGAGATAGTTCGTGCGGTAGCCCTTTGGGCAGTCTGGACAGGACCAGATATGAGAAATGTTCTCTTCACTGCAGTCAGGGTGTAGAGGTTTGGTTAAGTGAGAAGGGGCACGATCTTATGCCACTGAGCAGTCTGAGCAACCCAGGCTTTGAGCAAGGGTTAAGCCCAGAGCTAGCAACCTTGGACTCCCCTTGAACAGTGCAAAACAAAGAACCCCGTGGTGCCTGCTTCGGCGGGAAGCAGAGATGCGTCCGGGGGGGGGGGGGGGGGGCAGTCAGGGCTCTGAATATGTAAACCTATGGACCAATCACAAGTGCGATCGGGGCGCGTGATTAACATATGCATAGTCTATATAACCGCTGCTTTGTTTGTTAATAAACGAGAAGCTTCCATACTCACATTGAGATGTGTAGTTTACTCCGGACCGTTCCCCAGCACCCGCGAGCGCGCCCCCCCCGTTTTTCCCCGTTCTTCATCAGGGAGCATGACTCTACCTGGAGCCTCTGGCAGAAAGTACCCAGAGAGACTTGAAGTTGACATCTAGGGTTTTGGAGCTAGGGATATAGAGGATCTAAGGTCTTCTACACCCCAAATGAAAAGATATATTAGCAGCATATGAGAGGGGTTGAGCCACTTCAGAAGTAGTTGATATGGGAATACAGCTCCTCTTGGCATCTCAATTGCCTGTGTTGTGCTGAATGTTCAAAGGAAGAGTCCCCATTACACATCATGTAACCAATACGATGTGGAGTAAGTGGGTAGCACTGATCACACAGTGGGTCCAAATAGGGAACTCCAACTGCCTTAGAGTCCTGGAGAAGATCACGGACTTGCCAGAAGGCAGAGATTTCAAAGCATCCTCTGAGAAGGTGACCTGTGCTGAGGAGGTCCCACTGTATAAAAAATCACCAGAGAACGGAAAGCAATATTCTTTGTCTTGGTCTTTAACGTCAAGACCGGTTGTCCTCAGGAGACTCGGCCCCCAGAGCCTGAAGTTAGGGACAGGGGGCTGTGTGAACCTCCCGTAATCCAGGAGGAGACTGTTAGTGACCTGCTGTGCCAGTTGGACACCCACAAGGCTATGGGCCCAGATGGGATTCACCCTAGAGTAATGAAGGAACTGGCAAATGAACTTGCCAAACCACTCTCGATTATCTACGAGCAGTCCTGGTTAACTGGAGAAGTTCCAGCTGACTGGAAATTAGCAAATGTAACACCCATCTACAAGAAGGGCAGGAAGGATGATCCAGGGAACTACGGGCCTGTCAGCCTGACCTCGGTGCCAGGCAAGGTAATGGAACAGATCATCCTGAGTGTCATTACACGGCACATGCAGGACAATTGGGGCATCGGGGCCAGCCTACATGGATTCATGAAAGGCAGGTCCTGCTTGACCAACCTGGTCTCCTTCTATGACCAAGTGACCTGCTTAGTAGATGAGGGCAGGGCTGTGGATGTAGTCTATCTAGACTTCAGTAAGGTATTCAACTCTGTCTCCCACAGCATCCTCCTAGACAAACTAGCTGCCCGGGGCTTGGATGGGTGGACTCTTCAATGGGTTAAAAACTGGCTGGATGGCCGAGCCCAGAGAGTGGTGGTGAATGGGGCAAAGTCCAACTGGTGGCCGGTCACTAGCGGTGTTCCCCAGGGCTCAGTTCTGGGGCCGGTGCTGTTCAATATCTTTATAGATGATCTAGACGTAGGGATTTGAGTGCACCCTCAGCAAATTTGCAGATGACACCAAGCTAGGTGGGAGTGTCGATCTGCTGGAGGGTAGGAAGGCCCTACAGAGGGATCTGGACAGGTTAGATAGATGGGCCGAGACCAACGGCATAAGGTTCAACAAGAACAAGTGCCAGGTCTTACACTTCAGCCACAACAATCCCATGCAGCGCTACAGGCTGGGGGAAGAGTGGTTAGAAAGCGGCCCGGCGGAAAGAGACCTGGGGGTGCTGATCGACAGCAGGCCAAATATGAGCCAGCAGTGTGCCCAGGTGGCCAAGAAGGCCAATGGCATCCTGGCCTCTATTAGGAATAGTGTAGCCAGCCGGTCGAGGGAAGTGATCGTCCCTCTGTACTCGGCACTGGTGAGGCCGCACCTTGAATACTGTGTTCAGTTCTGGGCCCCGCACTTCAAGAAAGATGTTGAGGTGTTGGAGCGAGTGCAGAGGAGGGCGACCAAGCTGGTGAAGGGTCTGGAGGGTCTGACCTACGAGGAATGGCTGAGGGAGCTGGGGTTGTTTAGCCTGGAGAAGAGGAGGCTCAGAAGTGACCTTATTGCCGTCTACAACTACCTGAAGGGAGGTTGTATTGAAGTGGGAGTTGGCCTCTTCTCCCAGGCAACTAGCGATAGGACAAGAGGACATAGCCTCAAGCTTCACCAGGGGAGGTTCAGGTTGGACATTAGGAAGAATTTCTTTACAGAAAGGGTTATTAGACATTAGAATGGTCTGCCCAGGGAGGTGGTGGAGTCATCATCTCTGGATGTGTTTAAGAAAAGACTGGACATGGCACTTAGTGCCATGGTCTAGTTGACAGGGTGGTGTCAGGGCAATGGTTGGACTCGATGATCCCAGAGGTCTCTTCCAACCTGGTTGATTCTGTGATTCTGTCATTCTCTGTTTACTGATGGGTCCATTGGAGGTGGAAAGATGCTTTGTGGAGACCCACATAACAAGTCGCTGAAAATGTCAAAGGAAAAGATGAATTGCATCAGTTTGCAGAAGTGACAGCCATGCAGCTGGCCCGAGAGGTTGCCAAATGAGAAAAGTGGCCAGTACTCTGTCTCTATACTGACTCACAGATGGTGGCAAATGCCCAGTAGGGATGGCTACATCAATGGAAATGGACCAACTAGCAGCACAGAGGTAAACCCATCTGGTCTGCTGCGTTATGGCAGGACATTATTGCCAGGTAGAGAGCCTTGTTTTGAAGGTACACTGTGTAGATACTTGTGTGCCTAAGAACTCTGCCACTGAAGAACATCATTGAAACAATAAGCAAGTAGAGCGGCATGCCAGAAACAAAGTGGCTTAGGTGGACCTGGACTGGGAACATAAGGGTGCACTGTTGTTGCTCACTGGGCCCATATAACGTTGGGACACTTAGAGAGTGATGCAACACACATATGGGCTTATGGTCAAGGGGTGGACCTGACCAGAAAAACATTGCACAAGTTATTCACAAGTGTAAAACATGCCATAATGAAGCAAGCCAAGTGACTAAAGCCTATCTGGTATAGAGGATAGTGGCTGCACACCAATATGGGGAGGTCTGGAAGACTGATTGTATCACACTGCCACAAACTCACCAAGACAAACATCACATGTATATCATAGTGGAGGTGACCATTGGACGACTGGAAACACCCTGTAGCCCATACCACCATCCAAAACAACATCCTGGGTCTTGAAAACCAAGTTTTATGGTGGCATGGCACCCCAGAAAAGGTCAAGTCAACCAACAGAAATTATTTCTGAAGCAACCTCACAAGCACCCAGGCCAAGAAACATGGCATTGATTGGCTGCATCACACTTCGTTATTGCACACCAGCCTTCAGAAAGATTGAATAATACAATGGACTGTTAAAGACTACACTGAAAGTGATGGGTACTGGGACATACAAGCAGTAGACTGCAAATTTAGCAGAAGCTGCTTGGCTGGTTAATACCAGAGGATCAAATAACTGACCTGGCCCTGACCAAGCAAACTCCTTACATACTGTAGAAGGAGATAAGTTCCCCATTGTGTGTGTAGTGAAATGGCTGGGAAAAACTGCATGGGTTGGGTTTCTCCTCCCTTCAGGAAAGGCAAACCCTCTTGTGGGATTGTTTTTGCTCAAGGACCCGGGTACATTTGGTGGGTTATGTGGGAGGATGGGGAAATACCTCAGGGAGATCTAACCTTGGGCCATGATTTCAGTTATATGTTATAGGAGGTACTACAACAGGAATCACCTGAATCAATGGAGGATGAGGCTTGCAGGAAGCTGTGCAAGTGCAGTGCTGACCTGACTGGAGATGGCTTTGGTGCCAGATAACTCAAAACAATACACCATATCTTTTGTCCTGAGTGACTGCCATAACAGATAGAACCCAACTCATGGATCAAATGAACTCAGTGGAGATTATATGGATATGGCCCATAGCATAAGGGAATTATATCCGGGTATACATCAAAAGACAGGAAAGGGGTGGGTTAATGAGGATGTATTGTATGTGTTGGATTGCATGACTTGACCATGACATAAATGGTCCATGGTAGGGGGGTTGGAACTAGATGATCTTTAAAGTCCTTTCCACACCAAACCATTCTGTGATTCAGTGAATAATGGGTGGAGATTGTACTGGGTCTGGCTGGGATGTAGTTAATTTTCTTCACAGAGGCCCATATGGTGCTGTGTTTTGGATTTGTGACTAAAACAGTGTTGATAATACAACAATGTTTTGGCTATTGCTGAGCAGTATTTGTGCAGTGTGAAGGCGTTCTCTTTTTCTCCAACTCTGCTCCCCCAACAAGCAGACTGGGGCTGTACAAGAAGTTAGGAGGGGATTCAATCAGGACAGCTGATCCAAACTGACCAAAGGGATATTCCATGCCATGTAACACCATGCTCAGCAATAAAAACTGAGGGAAGGGTGATTTTCAGGAAGGCAGACATTTGTCTGAGAATGGCTGAGCATCGGTCCACTTGTGGGAGGTGGTGAGTGATTGTCTTTACCTAATTTTTTTTTTCCTTTTTTCTTCCTCTTTCCTTCACTTATTAATCTCTCTTTACATCAGTCCAGGACTTTTCTCGCTTTTGATCTTCCTATTCTCTGCCCCTCTTCTCTCTAGGGGCAGGGCAGTGAGCAAGCAACTGTGTGGTGTTTAGCTGCCAGCTGAGGTTAACCTACAACAGTCATATTTGCAGTCTGATTCTGTAAGGTACATATTAAATTCTGATAAAGGAAAGGGAGGTTAGGGAGGGCAGAGCCCCCGGGCTCCCGCTGCTGCCTGCCGGCTTCGTGTGGCGCTGCGGGGCCGCCCCGAGGCTCTCGAGGGGCGCGGTGCCAGTGCCCCGTGCGGGGCCGCCTTCGCCCAGCCGTTCCCGCAGCGGGGCGGCCACGCCGCTTCGGCTGCGGGGGTCCGTAGCGCCTTCAGCGGGGCAGGAGCCGTGTGCGGTGGCTCGGGAGGCGGGCACCGCGGCCAGGGCCTCCAGCGCCTCGAGGCAGGGTCTGAGAGCAGCGTCGCGTGGTTCTTGAGCGTTTGTCCACAAGCACAAAAAGCGTTCGGGTTCTAATTCTCCGCTGCCGAAAGGGATTTCGTGCAGGCAAGCTCAGATTGACGGCAGTCGACTGAGTGGAATTCCTGTCATCGTTAAGATACCGACTGCCATTAAATTTTTTAAAGGGTTCTGGGACAGGAATTAGCAGGGCTCATTCGGAGAGCTTTAAACTAGATTCGAAGGGGGATGGGGTAGTAGCTGGGCTTGCACCACTGGGGCAACGCTCTAGTGTTGAGGTAGACCAGGAGGCCTCCCATCCCCCTGGGGTGAAATCGGTGTGCTCAGCTCACTCCCTGAAATGCCTGTACACCAATGCGCGCAGCATGGGGAATAAACAGGAGGAGTTAGAAATCCGTGTTCGGTCGGGGGGCTATGATCTAGTGGCAATTACTGAGACTTGGTGGGATGCCTCGCATGACTGGAATGTGGTCATGGATGGCTATGTCCTGTTCAGGAAAGACAGGCCGCTAAGGAGAGGTGGTGGAGTTGCTCTTTATGTGAGTGAGCAGCTAGAATGTATTGAGTTCTGTCCAGGGGCGGATCAGGAGCGAGTTGAGAGTTTGTGGGTGCGAATTAAGGGGCAGGCTGGCAGGGGTGATACTGTTGTGGGTGTCTATTACAGGCCACAGGATCAGGATGAGGACGGTGATGAGGCCTTCTACAGGCAGCTGAGAGCAGTCTCGCAATTACAGGGCCTGGTTGTCGTGGGGGATTTCAACTACCCTGATATTTGCTGGGAGGCCTACTCAGCCAGCCATCCCCAGTCCAGGAGGTTCCTCCAGTGCATTGATGATAACTTTCTGATGCAAATGGTGGATGAGCCAACTAGGAGAGGAGCGCTGCTGGATCTTATCCTCACTAAAAAGGAGGGTCTGGTTGAAGAGGTGAAGGTTGAGGGCAGCCTTGGTTGTAGCGACCATGAGATGGTAGAGTTCAGGATCTCATGTGGCAGGAACAGAATAGCTAGCAGAATCACAACCCTGGACTTCAGGAGGGCCAACTTTGGCCTTTTCAAGCAATTGCTAGTGGAAATCCCATGGGACAGGGTACTAGAAGGTAAGGGGGCCCAAGATAGTTGGTTAGCATTCAAGGACTGCTTCTTCCGAGCTCAAGATCAGAGCATCCCAACAGGTAGGAAGTCAAGGAAGGGTACCAGGAGACCTGCATGGTTAAACAGGGAACTGCTGGGCAAACTCAAGTGGAAGAAGAGGGTGTACAGATCGTGGAAGGAGGGACTGGCCACTTGGGAGGAATATAAGTCTGTTGTCAGAGGATGTAGGGAGGCAACTAGGAAAGCTAAGGCCTCCTTGGAATTAAACCTTGCAAGAGAGGTCAAGGACAACAGAAAGGGCTTCTTCAAATACATTGCAGGTAAAGCCAACACTAGAGGCAATGTAGGCCCACTGATGAATGAGGTGGGGGCCCTGGAGACAGAGGATAAAAAGAAGGCGGAGTTACTGAATGCCTTCTTTGCCTGTGTTTATAATGTTGGAGGCTGTCCTGAGGAGCCCCGGGCCCCTGCAGCCCCAGAAGAAGTCAGGATAGAGGAGGAATCTGTCTTGGTTGATGAGGGCTGGGTCAGGGACCAATTAAGCAATCTGGACATCCATAAATCCATGGGCCCTGATGGGATGCACCCGCGGGTGCTGAGGGAGCTGGCGGAAGTCATTGCTAGGCCACTCTCCATCATCTTTGCTAAGTCGTGGGCAACGGGAGAGGTGCCTGAGGACTGGAGGAAAGCGCATGTCACTCCAGTCTTCAAAAAGGGCAAGAAGGAGGACCCGGGTAACTATAGACCGGTCAGCCTCACCTTCATCCCCGGAAAGGTGATGGAGCAACTTGTTCTTGGTGCTGTCTCTAGGCACATCAAGGATAGGGGGATCATTAGGGGCACTCAGCATGGCTTCACCAAGGGGAAGTCATGCTTAACCAACTTGATAGCCTTTTATGAGGATGTAACCCGGTGGATAGATGATGGTAAAGCTGTGGATGTGGTCTATCTCGATTTCAGTAAAGCGTTTGACACAGTCTCCCACAGCATCCTCGCAGCTAAACTGGGGATGTGTGGTCTGGATGATCGGGTAGTGAGGTGGATTGTGAACTGGCTGAAGGAAAGAAGCCAGAGAGTGGTGGTCAATGGGACTGAGTCCAGTTGGAGGTCTGTGTCTAGTGGAGTCCCGCAAGGGTCAGTTCTGGGACCAGTTCTATTCAATATATTCATTAATGACTTGGATGAGGGATTAGAGTGTGCTGTCAGCAAGTTCGCTGATGACACAAAACTGGGAGGAGTGGCTGATGTGCCGGAAGGCTGCGCAGCCATTCAGAGAGACCTAGACAGGCTGGAGAGTTGGGCGGGGAGAAATTTAATGAAATATAAGAAGGGCAAGTGTAGAGTCCTGCATCTGGGCAAGAACAACCCCATGTACCAGTACAAGTTGGGGACAGAGCTGTTGGAGAGCAGCGTAGGGGAAAGGGACCTGGGGGTCCTAGTGGACAACAGGATGACCATGAGCCAGCAGTGTGCCCTTGTGGCCAAGAAGGCCAATGGCATCCTGGGGTGTATTAGAAGGGGTGTGGTCAGCAGGTCGAGAGAGGTTCTCCTCCCCCTCTACTCTGCCCTGGTGAGGCCGCATCTGGAGTATTGTGTCCAGTTCTGGGCCCCTCAGTTCAAGAAGGACAGGGAACTGCTAGAGAGAGTCCAGCGCAGAGCCACGAAGATGATTAAGGGAGTGGAACATCTCCCTTATGAGGAGAGGCTGAGGGAGCTGGGTCTCTTTAGCTTGGAGAAGAGGAGACTGAGGGGTGACCTCATTAATGTTTATAAATATGGAAAGGGCAAGTGTCATAAGGATGGAGCCAGGCTCTTCTCAGTGACATCCCTTGACAGGACAAGGGGCAATGGGTGCAAGTTGGAACACAGGAGGTTCCACATAAATATGAGGAAAAACTTCTTTACTGTAAGGGTGACTGAACACTGGAACAGGCTGCCCAGAGAGGTTGTGGAGTCTCCTTCTCTGGAGACATTCAAAACCCGCCTGGACGCGTTCCTGTGTGATATGGTCTAGGTAATCCTGCTCCGGCAGGGGGATTGGACTAAATGATCTTTCGAGGTCCCTTCCAATCCCTAACATTCTGTGATTCTGTGATTCTGTGAAAGGAGAAACAAAATACCTGTAGTTTTTTCATTTTGTGTCCTATAAGAGGAAAGATCCTAAACATCCTGAAATGTAATGTTTACTTTAAAATAACAAGAATATTCAGCAGATGTACTTCACAATAGTCACAGGTAGACACTGTCACAGTGTATGAGCTCCTGGGGAAAGGGTTAGTATTGCCAGTACTGTTAAAGATGAAGGATACTATCCTGCTTAGGGAACAAACATGAAACTAAACACAGGGATATTTTCAAGGGACTACTGAGATGTTTGTGGTGATGTCAGCTCCTGATGTCTGCTTTATTGAAAACACAGTGTTTTCAGAAGAAGAATATTTCAGTTTGTTTTCAGAATAACATAAACCTTTTCTACCTTGTGGCTTCTGGTTTTTCCCTCTCTGAGCTCTCCTTCAGCAGCTCTGGAGACCTGTTCTTATACCCCTTTCTAACTGGGTATAATTGCTCCTCAGCCAGTGTGCTGGGATAATGGAGCAATTACCCTTTGCCTCGCTCAAGCTGACTCCTTCGAAGATCTGTCCAGTAGACCCTGGTTAAAATAAAGGGGCTGGGGGGACAGGAAACAGCAACAAAAATAAAATTGGAGAGGCAATACTATACTGCTCGATGAGATTACTGTTGAAAAGAAAAGCCAGGGCATGAACTTCCATGAGTTGTTTGGAAAGCTGAGTTTATTACAGGTTGCTGGTGGCAGGGAAGAGATGACTTGAGGAGGACTCTGTAGAAAACAAGGGAGCTTTTTGTTTAATCCTTGCCAGTCCAGAACCTTGAACAAATCTCACTGGGCCCACTCAGATTCATTTAGCACAACAGGCAGAGGCAACTGAGGGAGAGTTTGTTCAGTTCTGGGCCCCGCACTTCAAGAAAGATGTTGAGGTGTTGGAGCGAGTGCAGAGGAGGGTGACCAAGCTGGTGAAGGGTCTGGAGGATATGACCTACGAGGAACGGCTGAGGGAGCTGGGGTTGTTTAGTCTGGAGAAGAGGAGGCTCAGAGGTGACCTTATTGCAGTCTACAACTACCTGAAGGGAGGTTGTAGTGAAGTGGGAGTTGGCCTCTTCTCCTGGGCAACTAGCGATAGGACAAGAGGACACAGCCTCAAGCTTTGCCAGGGGAGGTTCAGGTTGGACATCAGGAAGAATTTCTTTACAGAAAGAGTTATTAGACATTGGAATGGTCTGCCCAGGGAGGTGGTGGAGTCACCATCTCTGGATGTGTTTAAGAAAAGACTGGACATGGCACTTAGTGCCATGGTCTAGTTGACAGGGTGGTGTAGGGGCAACGGTTGGACTCGATGATCCCAGAGGTCTCTTCCAACCTGGTTGATTCTGTGATTCTGTGATTCTGAGAGGTGTGGGAAGTGTGCTCACTTATTCGCTGCTGGTAGTTGGGTTATTAGGGTCATCCAGCTCATCTGAAATGTGTGAGGCTGGTTCCAATCTTTCTTTGGCCTCTCTTGAGTGGAGATTAAGGTCAAATGTTTTTTCAGTCCACCTGACGGCAGCAGACACTACGTTATTGGCCATTTTAAGATGCATGTTTAATTTTTCAGTTTATGTGGATGGAAAATAGTTAACTGTAAGAAAGAATGTGCAATCTTGAATGAAGGAAGATTCTGCTTTGACCAGATGTTGGTATCATGTGTCCCAATATGTGTGCCCTATGTCCAGGTCAACAAAACAAATGCTTTTTACCCGTTGATTTTGCATTTATCTTCTAAGAAAATATTCACCTTATTTTTGCCAATATTGTCATTATTCATAGAAATTATAAGAGAAGGCAAAAAGAGTTTAGCTCCTCTGTCATGCAAAAAAAAAAAAGTTGTAAGCTATATATCTCCTTTTTAGAAATACGGTGGGAAAAGAAAGAGGAATGTAGACAGAGGGTAGAGTTATGTAAGCCGAAGGACAATAGTCTGGTGAAATAAATACTGGCGTATGTAAATTTAGACTAAATTAGAAGAAGACTCCTAATCATCAGAATTTGTTCTGGGTCAATGTTTCAATGGGAGTAACTGGGGAGAAAATATGACTACTTTTCAACCATACTTATTTCATTTATGGAACAGATGATTACTGCATCCTGGTTCCCTGTGCTTGTGCAAGTTAATTTGCATGTATGAAGTGGACTTTCCATTTGCTGTACTAGAACACTGAGTAACTAGCATGATTGCCTCCTCCTTCAGGACGGACATTGATGTTAGGAGTCAGACATTTCATCTAAATATCTCTGAGAAAAACAGAACGTTGTAAGTATCCAATGGATGTTTTATGCATGAGTTAAATATCCATAGGGTGTATTAACCATCAAGTAAATATGAGATGAAATAAAATAAATTCTAGCGTATTAAAAATTGAGACTGAAGCTGTAAATGTTAGCATTATCTTTGAATTAGCTATTTAGCCTATGATATGGGTCAGTAACTGAATGTTTGCAATCCTTACTGAGGTCACAGTTTAGCTATGATTACAAGAGTAACAGTATACTTTTGCTTACCATTTCAGTTGGTGGAATTAACCTTTAATTAACCTCTCAGCTGATGCTGTCAAATTTTGGTACTAAAAGATTAGTTTTATTTATCCCAGCTGTTTATTCTAATTCCTTTTAAATATATATATATGTGTGTGGTTTTATTTCAGAGAACAGTAGATAATTTTTAATAGATCCTTTTGGAGCTGATGCAGCTTTCTGTGTTAGAGAACGGCCCTCAGGGACTTTTGATATTCAGAAAGGTCTTTAAATCCTTGGAAGATCCAAAGTGAAACAAAAACATGAGTAAATAAAGGGTCATTTTAAGGGAAAAAGAATACTAAATAGTAAACACCTTTGCTGGCAGATGTCAAAACTGGTTTGATTAATTCACTTTAGTAAAACCCTAAACATATATCTCTGCAAAATAAGTTATGTTTTCTGAGAAGTGGGCCAAAGTTCTGAAGCAGAATATGAAGACCTATAAAGAAAACTGTGTAGTGTAGCTACAGAAGTGAGTTATATCAATTTCTGTAATAATGCGGTATCTACTCCAAGTTTTCTGTCTAGCTTGGCCACATATTTTACAGTCCATCTGCAAAGACACAGTGGGACTGGTGCTTCAGAGAAGTGACAGACTTGATGCACATGCCCAAATTTATGGCACTGCATGTGGGATAAGAATGTATGACACAGACTTCCCTGAGTTGCCACAGAAACTAGAGCACATTCCCACAACATGAAAAATTCGTACAGCCAATTTCCAGCGCCTTCCTTCCTGAGGATAAATCAGAGAGCATGGTGAATGAATTGTAAGATGTAATAATGATCTTGGCAGCGTGAATGGGGAGGAAGCCTTTTTCTTTTTCTTGTGGGAGTGATTTTTCATTAATATTTTTTAAAGTGTTTTAGATTTTGGCTTTATTGCATGCTGTTTATTGTAAATACTTGATACCCAGCATTCTACACAAAAGTTGCGCTGCTCTGATCACATTGTTACATACATCATCGGTATTATTTTCTCATTTTGATTCCATAAACATAACCCTTGTAGTCAGAAAGAACTGAAGAAAACACTGAAGCTTTCAATTTTTGTGGAAAAGACACTTTGGTAATAAAGGAGCAAGACTGATGGAGAGAAACTGGTGGTTTATATTTCTGTTTCTCTAAAGCAACAAACATAGAAAAATTAATCTTGCGAGAAATTTGTAGATCAGATATATAATTTAAATTGCATTTTCCTCTGACACCCCCATATAGTTAACACATGCTCATTTACATTCCTGGCTGCAGGTTGTGTGGACAGATTCTTGTCCAGTGCATGCTCAGCCTGATTCACAACATCGTAGTTGATAGGAGGTTTGCTATTGGCACTAAGAGAGAAGCATTTCAGCCTTTATTACTTTTATATGAGGGATATGAAGAAGAATTTATGAACTGTGACCATCTGCTAAGTGTCTAAACATTGTTCTGTAATATCTGAAATTTACTTAGACAAATATCAAAATAGATGAGTATGGAATTTGCTTTCTTCAAATTTTACTGCATTATTATTTGGGAAATTGGTGTGAAATAAGAACCAAACCAAAACCAGCTACTTTGTGTTTATAACTACAGATTAATAATGTTGATATTTAGTGCTAAATTCCTAGGATGAAAAAGTTATTTCTGTGTCTTCATAAGTTACTTCTTCTTCAGAAGTTTTATCTATTTCTGAAAAAGATTTCTTAAAGTTCTGAGAAAAAAAAAATAGGTTAGCTGAATTTAGATAGATAGATTAAAAATGTAATTTATATATAGGCTGATTTTCAGCCATTTAATTTTGAAACTATTTTTTAAGTTGTTACATAATTAAAGTAAATATAAAATATTTTTTATATTTTAAAATTAAAGTAAAATGAAATTGGGAAGTATAAAAAAAATAGGCATTTAAAAAGAAAATCTTTCAAATAAAAATGAGGTTTTTGTTTTAAAGTTTACCTGCATTTAAGAAGCAAAAGGAGACAAAGCAGAAAGTAGAAAAAGTCATTATTCATTTAGTTCTGGTTTTTAATGTTCCCAGTTCTCAATCAATTTCATTACCTTCATACTTAAAGGAATATGCAATTGTTGCAGTTTATTGTGAAAGCAGCATTGAAAATGGAACCTTCAGTTTCAGTGAAAACACTGAATATTACTTGCTGAAATTATTTGTTCCTTGAACATTATTGTTGATGATAAAGAAAATGGAATGAGGGAATAATTATATCAGTAATTCAAAACCAGCTTATTCTACTTATGTCACAGCAGTGTAAGAACATTGACAGTACTGACATTTGCAGTTTCTGGAATCATGAATATATGATGAGCTGCTGTCTCCTTTAATTAACACTACAGAGAATGCTACTTAGAAACAATTGTACAAACATTTTAAGAGATGTTGTCTATGTTACACTGTAATGTTACAACTGCTTGTAAAGGTTAAACCTAAAAAGGATTATGTACAAGAGCATCTCCTTGGCGTCAAAAGAATCTGACAAATCTAACAAAGATAGATGGAGATTTCTATCCTTGCCAAGTGATGAGCTTTTCTAAAAAGTTTTGATACTGTCCTGAAAATTGCAGAATTGGTAGCTATAGAAATGGATAAGATTTGTAGAGTGTAGTTAATTAGTACATTTGCCTCTTAGAAATGTCAGAACACCTTACTGTACCTTATTATGTCCAACTGTATAAGAGCACATACTGCAACCCAATTGGTACAGTGAAAGAGCTGAAAACCCAACATCTACACTATGTGGATTTTAAAGCATTATTGTGGACTAGTTCTGCTAGGTCTGATGAGCAGGCACCTTTAGCAGTTTAATTTTATCTAAAAGGATGAAAGTTTACTTCCTCAAATACTGGTCTATGGTATGAACTGAAGTGTGGTAGGTGGAGAAGGTCAGGAGAATGTCTTCAACAGCATGTTTCTCATCTGAGTGAAAACAAAAAGGGTGACACACCTTGTAAGTGTCATTCGAGGAAGAATCAGAAGAATTCAATGGAAATGAAGTTAGAATATTTTGCAGCACTGTTTTTGAACATTTACTGACTGATTCTCAGTCTGTAGTTGTGCTTGTTTTATATTTGTTACTTAAAGAGAAATGGTAATTATTGCTTTCCTTTGGCTACTTCAGTGCAGATAGATACATTCAAATGATAGTGCTCACCAAGCTATTTCAAATAATTTATCAGCAGTCCTGGATAACTGGGGAGGTCCAGTTGACTGGAGGTTAACAAATGTGATGCTCATGTACAAGAAGGGCCAGAAGCAGACTCTGGAGAACTACAGGCCTGTCAGCCTGACCTCGGTGCTGGAGAAGGTTATGGAGCAGATCATCCTGAGTGCCTTCACGCAACATATACAGGACAACCAGGTGATCAGGCCCCGTCAGCATGGGTTTATGAAAGGCAGGTCCTGCTTGACTAGCCTGATCTCCTGCTATGACAAGGTCACCCGCTTACTGGACAAGGGAAAAGCTGTGTATGTTGTCTACCTGGACTTTAGTAAAGTCTTTGACACTGTTTCCCTTCAGCGTTATCCTTCAGAAACTGACTGCTCATGGCTTGGACAGGTATATGCTTCGCTGGGTAAAAAACTACCTGAGTGGCTGGGCCCAAAAAGTTGTGAATGCAGATAAATCCAGTTGGTGGCTGGTCACAAGTGGTGTTCCCCAGGGCTCAGTATTGGGGCCAGTTCTCCTTAATATCTTTATCAATGATTTGGATGAGGGGATTGAATGCACCCTCGGTAAGTTTTCAAATGACATCAAGTTGGGCGGGAGTGTTGATCTGCTGGAGGGTAGGAAGGCTCTGCAGAGGGATCTGCACAAGTTGGATCAATGGGCAGAGGCCAACTGTATGAGGTTCAAAAAGGCTAAGTGTCAGGTCCTGCACTTTGTTCACAACAACCCTATGCAATGCTACAGGCTTGGGGAAGAGTGGCTGGAAAGCTGCCTGGTGGGAAAGACCTGGAGGTGTTGGTTGATGGCCGGCTGAATATAAGCAGCAGTGTGCCCAGGTGGCCAAGAAGGCCAACGTGGCCAGCAGGACTAGGGAAGTGATCGTGCCTCTGTACTCAACACTGGTGAGGCTACATCTCAAATACTGTGTCCAGTTCTGGGCCCTCACTACAAGAAAGACATCGAGGTAACAGAGCCAATCCAAAGAAGGGTAACGAAGCTGGTGAAGGGTCTAGAGCACAAGTCTTATGGGGAGTGGCTGAGGGAACTGGGGTTGTTTAGTCTAGAGAAAAGGAGGCTGAGGGGACACCTTATCGCTCTCTACAACTACCTGAAAGGAGGTTGTAGCAAGGAGGGTGTTAGTATCTTCTCTCAGGTAACAAGTGACAGGACAAGAGGAAATGGCCTCAAGTTGCACCAGGGGAGGTTTAGATTGGATATTAGGAAAAATTTCTTCACTGAAAGTGTTGTCAAGCTTTCAAACAGGCTTCCCAGGGAAGTGGTTGAGTCACCATCCCTGAAGGTATTTAAAATGCTTGTAGAGACTCAGGGACATGGTTTAGTGGTGGACTTGACAGTGTTAGGTTAACGGTTGAACTCAATGATCTTAAGGGTCCTATCCAACCTAAATGATTCTATGATTCTATATAAACTGACAAAATTCTCTGATTTACTTTATCCTTGGTTTTGACACATTCTCCCTGGTGTCTTTGACAAAGTCTGTGTTTCATGAACACTTTCCTATGATCTTCCAGCAACAAACTTCTATTAAACAGAAGAGACAATCAAAACATTTGCTAAGACATTCTGCACAGAGGTTGTTTACCAAACACTCTTTCAAAGTGAACTTCATTATCACACTATTCTGATATAATATCACCATCCCTAATTGCCACATGATTACATGTTTAATGCATAAAATATCAGTCATTGCCAAGAAGCATAACTTGACTGTGTTTTGCAAAAGTAATATACATCAAGACTTAGCACAGACAACTGCATCAAAATATTTGGCTGCATACAAAATTCTCAGTGGAAGTGGTTGCACAAAAAATAACCTGTTAGCCTATTTTGTAGAGAAGCAGAGAAATTACCTGTGTTATTTATAATTTTATTTGTTTATTTCTGGTAGCTTGTCAAAAGAAGCTGTTTTGGAACTCTGGGAATGCTCCCATCAAAAATGCAGAGTGCCAAGTTATCAATCTTTACAGAAGAAAACTGTACAATTCTTAAAATTTCTTGCTTAGATTATATGAGAGCGAAAGATGTAAAATTAAATAGTACTATGAGTTTAGGGCTCTCTAGTATTTTTTTTTATTTTATATGGTTTGTCTGCAAGCTTAAATATCTGTCATGTAATTTTTTAAATTTTTTTCACATTTCCACTTACAGTCTCAGATTTAACCGACCTACCTTAAGAATGTAAATAAAGTTGCTTTTAGTTACATTTAGACTGTATTTTAAACCCAGTTCAAAATCTGAAGTTGCAATCATAATCTTCCTTCTTCATAATTTTATAATTCCAAATCTGGTTTTAAACTGCTGTATCCAGACCTCTAAACCCCATCATCCACCCTGAGATGTATACTCATCCATGGGTTATTACAGGCTCTTTCTGCTGTGAATTTTCTCTGCTTCCCTGCCAAGCACATTAACAAGACAACACCTAGTTCTCAACCTCATCAGTACTCACCTGCACCTCACAAGTTGTCAAATGCTAGTTCAGGCACTGAAAACCAGAGGTCTCTGCAGAGTTTTAACCTAAACTGAAAATTAACAATAATGTGCCTACCTGTGGCTAAGCAAAAGACATGAAAATTTAATGTTTTATTGAGTGCTAAGAAAGGTTGGATGAAAGGTTTTCTAGTTGTTCGTTCCCCAGCTAAGCCTGAACTTGTGAACTCTCTGATTTAGGATATAGCTCCATGCACCATTTCACTGACAGCAAAGTTAGAGACCCTTCCCCTTCTTTCTTCTCTTGTCTAACCCTTTCCTGTTTTCCCTTTTCCTTCCTTTTTCCCAATTAATTAACCAGGGTATCCACATGGTCCCGTAAGTATTTGTGTTGGCACAAGTGTAAGGAGAAGGTGAACATGGCATGAAATTGCAGTCAAGCAGGAAGGGTTAAGAGAAGGAAGGAGTTTCTAAAATGTGGTGCCAGAGAAAAAGCATCCAGGACAAATTTTGTCCAGGACTTTCAGATACGTTTACAGGGACATTTTAATTTGGATTTAACCTGGTATGCCCCAATACAGAGCACAAGTTCCAGGCTCTCAAATCAAGGTTCAAAAACCTTCAGACCCCTCACCATCAAAGGCCCCTTCGGAAATAAAATTTAAAAGCCGCTGAAACTACAAAAAAATCTATGTGCAATAGTAGCTCTTTAAATTATTAATGTTGAACAGGAAAATATACCTCTTAGCAATAAATTACTAGTCACATTTTTTTCAAGCTGAATTATTACACAGTCCAAATGTTCACCATGTTCAAATATGAGATAAAACCAATAACCAGAAAATATCAATGGCTCACTTGGGAAATTCTGTTCAAGTACACATATATCTTGGTTTTGTGTGCACAAATGTTATTCTCCACTGGGCTGTATAGATAGGATACTTGAAAATGTGGCAGCTCAGAAAAAGAGACATCTTTGGTCAGTCTCTCAGTCTCTGATTAGTGGTATCCCACAGGAGATATGTCCAAGATAAAGTGGCTATGCAAGTTGTGTACCTAAAAGCTCCCTAAAAGCTGGAAACACGACTACTGGAGGTCTTGTAGCTGCACTTGCTGCTGAGTCTGAGTTGAGGTGTCCCATGTTCTGATCTGGTTTCTGACAGACTTTCTCCAGTGAGTCCCAGCAAATTGTGCAGGATGACTTCTCAAGATTGCACTGAGGCAATCTTCCAGGACCTGGCTTTACCATATTATTTTATAATTCTGTGTATAGAGAGGGTAACTATGATCTTCTAAAAGTACTTGGAAACCTAGGAAAAGACACCACGTTTCCTAATGATGACTGTTACTCAATAAAGTACACATTGCAGTATTTCAACTTTGGTACTGATAGGATAGGTTAAAAATTCAGTCAGTGGACTTTGAACGAGTAGTGATACACTCTTGTAGAAGAAAGTCTGGAATTTGTAATAGATTCATTTCTAAGAAAAGCTCAAAACCAGCAGTTGCTGGATTTCCAAATTACATGGAAATTAGTTTTATATTGATGATTTGAACCAGTGGGCTGAAGAAAGACTTTCTTTCAGATGAACCTCATGTTTTTTAAATCATTGTGTTTTTCCCATTCTTTCTTCCTGTATGTTCTCATAAATATTTTTGGACCAGGTTTTTTTTTCTCTTTTGGCTAAGCGAAGTTATTATGTGCTAAAAGGTAAGGTAATGACTGATGGAGACAGACCAAATGATAAACTACTTTTCATACGATTTCATATCATCTTGTAACTAATATATGTGGTATAATATAACACTATGTTCTTTGGCCCACTTTTCTTTGTACTAGACCGTAAAATTTCTCAAACTCAATGAAGCCACTTGTAGTGATAGGTGACTCTGGGTATTATAAATCATATTGTCGTTTTTGAAAGATTTCAGTATTAAGACACTTTTAAGCTGCAGTGCGATATCATTGAAAGAGCGCAGAAAGATATGGTGAATGTGATAACCCTTTTAAATATAATTTTGTTTCTTCATAGGTCAGCTGTTTTTGATTGGCTAAACAGAACCTTAGTACTTCAAAGGATCAGCACCTCTATGCTGAGAATGACAAGGTTGACTTTTGAATTTAATTTCTGCAGCAGAAACAGGATTTTAGAATATGCTTCTATTCACTAAGAAAAAAGGTCCCAAAGCATTTCACAATTAGGAAAATTAATTTCAAATTGGCATTTCTCAGGTTATAATTACTAACAGTTGGTAGATTTGTCTAAGCTCTTGTAAAACCTTTGAATTATAAACTTCATACTTCTGAAAACTTTCTTTGTTCCACAGAATTTTTAGTAAGTAAATGTTGAAATGTTTTATTTGTTTTTTCTTTTATCCTAACTCTGCTGTTTCTCTTACATATTGTCTACTGTTACATTTTGAACATCTTTCAGGAAGTTGCTAAGATGAAGGAGTTGCTAAGGAAGAATTGATTCAGAACTGCTCATGTTATCAGTGCCAACCACAGCTGTATATACTCCAGTTAGCACCTCATTTGCAATGGAGACAGTTTCCTGCAAGCCATGGTTAGTTAGTCTCATTTTATTCTTTGGCTAAACTGTAAATTTAGAAAACAAAGTCAGTTTTGTGCGCACCTAGAGTAAGATAGTAGATTATGCATAATTAAAGAAGAATTCCTATAAGTGTTTGTTCCTTTACTTTTTTTTCAACTATTTCTCATTCTAACTCCATTTAAGAGTGCAATATAGACGTAACTAAGAAAGATTGTAATTTATTCAGTTCAAATCAAAACTGAAAGACAGAAGCTTTTAATCACCTAGCTAATGCTGGAGTGAATTATAGCTATAATCTGCACTGAAATGAAAAAGCAGCAACTTCATCAGAATATTTTGATTAATTGGCTGCTAAAAATGCCTATTATCCTACGCACAACATTAAATGCTGCCCATTATGATTTATCATATTCTTTATCTGTGTGTCCACTCAGATTCTGAATGATTAGGTGAGAATAGATGTTTTTAATAATTGTCTTATAAATTGTATATAAGATATGCAATATAACCTTGTTAGAAATCGTTGTCCTTTTCCCCCTAATTTGGTCTTTATAATTACTTTATTGGGTGAGCTGGTAATGTTTTAGAAAGGCTTCCATTAGTTTTGGAACACGCAATTGCCTAAATAAGCCGATGAATCTCAGCTAGATGTATATACCACTGATCAGCATCATTGATTAAAGAGAACTTGTTTATATTACAGACATAGGATTTCCCCCCTCACACACACACACTATATATATCGCAGCAAAGGAAACTCTGCAAAGGATGTCTTTGGTTATTTTCCAGACTCTGGGCTGCACATAATTTTTAGGAATGAAAGGAATTCATAATAGCATTCAAGTGTTAGTCCCATCTAACAGGTATCCTTTTATAGTGGGAAGTAAAGTTATTAATTTTCATTTATGAGTACAATCAGTTATAGATTATCAATAATCATGGTGAAAAATGAGAATAAAATTTTAATTTGCAAGCAAGATAGAGCAAACCGCATTACCTCAGTGTAGGTAGATTAGGGTACGGCGACCGGAAAATCTCGGGCTGTAACGGAAGGTGGGCGTGGCGAAAGGAGCAGGATGTGTCATTATCGTGCGAGTTCGTACGGGACAAGACGACTATATAAGGCTGTTGTGCAGTTAAATAAACGCCATTTGTTGCATCCTCACATTGGTGTCAGTGCTCAATGGCCCTGGGGTGCGGATAGCCTCAGGCCAGCCAGCAACCGAACGGAGCTTGCTGCAGACAAGCGGCAACAAGTGGTGACCCCGACGTGATTGCTGGACTGGCGGACCGCAGGCGGTCGGAGTGGGTTCGCGAGCCATGGAAACCTTGATAAAGGTGATTTCGTTACTGGGCGGGGAATTTAAGATTTCTGTGAAATCGAAAGACGTAGCCCAGTGTGTGGACGGTCTCGTTAAAGGGGGGGGCAGTGGCAGGATTGGCTGATTGTTTACAGCCGAATACCTGGGAGTGGCGCTCGATGCAGCTCGCTGAGCGAGCTATGGCAGCAGGTTCTGCCAAAGAATTAAAAACATGGGGAGTTATCTTGTGGCTGCTACGGACTGCGCGGGAGGACTGGGCGACATGGGATGCGGCTCGGACGTGTTTACATGGGGTCTACCCTGACCAAGACAGAAGTGGCAGTGGTGAAACTCCTCCAACATATACTCTCTGAGAGATGAATTAAATATGACGAAGCTGCGTTAAAGCAGTTACTGTTTTGGGCAAAAGATAAAGGACAGTTTACAACCTTTAATGATGTCTTTGAAGTGCCTTTATGGGAGAAGATTGGTGACTCTCTCTGGAATGCGGTGTCAAGTGGTGATAAGGAAGCCTTTAAATTGTCTGCTACATGGAGGCTGGTTAGTGAAGCGTTAAAAGGAATAAAAGCAGAGAGAGAAGTCACACATACAGCTTTTATGGCTTTAGGACCACAGGCGCCTACTACCCCCTCACTGTTTGCGGGACCAACACCTCCCACGGCCCCGGTGGCTGTACCAGTGGCAGCTCCTTTATCACCGTGGGTACGGACGGCTCCGAAAAAAGCTGAGGAGCGGGGAGCGAGAAAAATAGATACAGATCCATTAGAACCGGTAGTGTGCCCTAAAACACAAACTCGATTTGGACTAATTGATTCAGACGCTGAACAGGAGACTTGGCCGAAACCCCCTCCGAAATCCCCTCCCTCTCATTGATCTCTCTACGGATGAGGCTGAGCAGGAGGACAAGAAGGAGGGTAAACATGCTTTGTACCCACCTTTACCGGATTCGCCATTTACGGAGTCAGCAGTACCAGAATCACAAGGACTTAAAGGACTGTTACCATCACGAAATGGACACGAACTTGACATGACAGAGCTTGGTAGACGACTGGAAGAATTAAAGACGGAATTGCAGCAGCATCGTTCAGCCAACGCCTCGGGACACGTGACTATGTCTCCCCCAAAACCCCCCTCTGTGTTCGGGACAAGTATTAGGGCCACCTCAACCTCCTTTACAACTCCCTACTCCACCTTTAGATCAGGGCTGGGGGGGAGGTTTGCATCCATCTAGTAATGTGGGAGGTGAGGGAGAGGGTCAGCGTCTGCCCGCATATACAGGGGAAGGGGGGGGAGGTGAGGGAGGAGTGAAATGGAAAGGGGTTTTTCGAGATGCGTTATTAGAAGGAGTTATAATTCCACAAACATATCCGGTGATTGTGGGTGCGGGTCCTGAGGGAAGAAATATTTGGCAACTGTTAGATTGGAAAATTGTAAAAGAAGCATTACCACTATAGTTAGCAAAAGACAACACAGGTGAGGACTGCAGAAAAGTTGTTGCAGGGATGGCAAATAGTAATGCCACCTTAACTGAGCTAATGGATGCTTGTGAGAAAGTAGGAACCACCACATTTCAGATGGAGCATTTAGCAAAAACTTTTGTGGCGGCAATTAAGGTAGTTCATCGTTGTTATACATGCGAACAGGAAGGTCACTTTAAGAAAAACTGCCTTAAGAAGTTGAAGCTGAGTGGGAGAGATAACTCTGTTTTGATGTGTCATTGCTGTGGGAAGCTAGGACATTTTGTGAAGCTGTGCAGGTCTCAGTATAATGCTCAAGGTCAGCTGATAACAACCAGCTGCAGAATACAGGGAAACTGGAGAAAGAACAAGGGGGGGGAACTGTATGCTGACACAAATGAATCTTCCCAACCTGTTCCAGGCCTAAGCAGTTAACTCACAGCCCAAACCGCAGGGAGCGCAGGACTGGTGTTTCCACATGGGGTTAACCTGTGCGGCTGCCAAGCCTTGGACCTGTGGCAAACAGGGATAATGCTAATGCTGATTGTCAAAAGATCATTGAAGCTTTACCTGAAAAAACAGATTTGAATGCTATGATAAAGGCATGTGCAAAAGTGGGTACTGTGGAACATAAGTCTCAAGTTATGGCTGCAGCCGTACTTGGGGCTTACGTGGTCACAATTGCAGTCTCTATTCCAATTGTTAGCAGGGGACACAACTTTAACAGCACCACGACACACTACTTCAGAGGTACAGCAACTGATTACAGAAATAGAAAGCAGGCTACATTCCAAATTTGTACATCGTATTGATTTGAATCAGGAAATACAAATTATCACTTTGTTTGATAGGCAAATTCTGTATGCAATAATTGGTCAATGGAATTCAGAATGATCAGATTCGTTACAGAGCTATTGGCACAGATTATTCATCAAAGGACGGATGAGATGTCGGGAGCTTGTGGCCAGAGATCCCTGCATCACTAGCCGTTCCTATTGCAGCTCAATATTTTGAGTGGTGTATGGCTAATAGCTTTGCTTTGCAAACAGCTATGGAGAATTTCTCGGGACAGGTTGTTTACCACTTGCCCTCCCATCCTGTTATAAAATTGAGTGCAGAACTTCCAATTGCCCCAGGAGTGTTTTGCGCAGACACTCCTGTGGATGGAACTACCATTTTTACAGATGGATCTGGGAACAGAGGCAAGGCGGGCCTTGTCTGGTATTCTGATGGCAAGTGGGAATCTATGGTAGTACAACAAAAGGGTTCACCTCAGGTGGTAGAATTACGAGCTGTATTAAAAATATTTCAGAATTTTCCCATTCCCTTTAATTTGATTACTGATTCAGCATATGTAGCTGGCATTATAAAGCAATTGGATAGATCTGTTATAGAGCATATATGTAATCAGTGTGTTTTTGAATTGCTGCGAGCTCTGTGGCAAGAAATTCAAATCCGAACTGCATTGTTTTATGTTTTACATGTAAGAAATCATACTAATTTGCCTGGGTTTATTGCAGAAGGCAATGCTCGAGTGGACTCTTTGGTTTTTCATCCTAAAACAACACTTTGTACCAGAGTGGAAGCAATAGCACAATTGCTTATCAAAGTACATAAAAGGATTACAGACATTACCGGACTAGACTCAGATGCTATCGATTTACCTATCAGAAAGGAATATCTACAGTGGTTAACAAATCAGTCAACTCTTTTTCAAATGGCCTTACAGGACTTTACTGGACAATTGTTAACACATTTGCCAAAAGATAAAAAGCTACAGTTTATTTGAAAACAGGATTGGGAAGAAAAACCTATCAGATCAGAGATACCTGTGACTGGACTAACTGTTTTTACTGATGCAGGAAAGCGATCACATTCAGCAGTTATTACCTGGCAAGAGGATGGACAATGGAAACATTGTAAATTCTCAGGACAAACTGAGGACTCATTGCAGACACTTGAATTTTTTGCGATATATCAGGTTTTTGTGAAATGGAAGGATTTACCTGTCAATATTGTAACAGACTCTCTTTATGCATCAGGCATTGTAAATCGAATTGAAAAAGCTTTTATACGACCAATAAGAAATATGCAACTTTACACCATTTTGCTACAGTTACATCAAGCAATAAACCTCAGAGAGATACCTTATTTTGTCATCCACATTCGTAGTCATCAATTTGATCAAGGTTTGAGCATTGGCAATAATAAAGCAGACACACTTGTGTCCTATACGCAAATATCACCAAATTTATTTGAACAAGTACACCTATCCCATCAATTCTTTCATCAATCAGCGAAAATGTTAGCGAAACAATTTCACCTCACCATGGCACAAGCACGTGAATTAGTTAGTGTTTGTCCTAGTTGTCAGAAAATTGGCATGGGAATTGGAATAGGGGTAAATCCTCGAGAGCTGAGTGCGTTGCAACTGTGGCAAATGGACGTTACTCACATTGCAGAATTTGGAAGGCTCAAATATGTTCATGTATCTGTTGATATGTTTTCACATATAATATGGGTAACAGCACAAACTGGGGAAACAGGTCGTCATGTCAAATGACATTTACTTGCTTGCTTTACAAGTCTTGGGGTTCCACAACAACTTAAGACTGATAATGGACCAGCATACTGTTCATAAATTTTTTGTCAATTTTGTCAACTATGGGGTATTACACATGTCACCGGGATTCCTCATTCGCCTACGGGTCAGGCGATTGTGGAACGTGCTCATAGTACATTGAAACAGCTTCTGCAAAAACAAAAAGGGGGAGAGGAAACTGAACCTTCTGAGAGACTTGCAAAAGCTGTTTATGTACTTAACCATTTAACTTTAGCAGGCGATAAGGAGCGACCCCCAATTGTAATACATTGGGAGGCAGTTCAACAGGGAGCAAGCTATGTGCAAAACAAAGGCGAAGTGTGGTATAGGGAACCAGGTACTAACGAGTGGTTGGGACCAGGAGAACTATTACTAATGGGTCGAGGTTATGTTTCTGTCTCTACAGGCGCAGGAGT
This sequence comes from Nyctibius grandis, assembly GCF_013368605.1. NCBI lineage: Eukaryota > Metazoa > Chordata > Aves > Nyctibiiformes > Nyctibiidae > Nyctibius > Nyctibius grandis. Next base: position 84,173,233 of record NC_090660.1, read on the forward strand.
ACGGTGGATTGTTTCTAAAAGGATGATTAGCCACATTATTAGAGGGAATAGTTTATATAGTTGTGATTGTAATTATCATAGGGATCTGCGTGGGTTGTGTTGAGGCAATCATTGAGAATAGTATATGGAAGTAGTGAGATAATAAATCTAACTACTTCCAAAGGGGGAAATTGATACCGGATGGTTTAGCAATGGTTTAGCAAGAGTAGGCCTCAGAGTAGGCTCTAAAAGGCCTGATCTGTGTTACCTTTAAACAGAATCAGCTTTCCTGTCAGTAATTGTCCTTTCAGCTAGAATAACAGAGAATAACAGTATGTTCTGAAGTAAACTGCATGTTTTGTAGATAGAGTCTGCTTATGGGAATGTTTATAATAGGCATTATCCTACTTGTGTTACCCTGTTTGTTTGCATGTTTGCAGAAAACTGTGCAACAAATGGTCAATACAACCTTTGTGGCTCAACAACAGAGAGCAGGATTTATGGGTAACCAAGGCTGGGATTCTCTGACTGGGCTCTGCGAGACACAGGGAACCAGGTTTAAGTAAGAAACAAAAACACAGAATTAAGATTCTTGGGGAGGGGGAAGGATTCCCAGACGTAATTCCTGTCAACTACCAATCTCACATTTTACATCGCCCTCTTTATTCTTTAAATCATTTTGCCCAGGGAGACCAAGAGCGTGCCCCAATTGAGCGACATTGGGGTCCAGAGGTGCCAGAAGTGGGCCCCCCAGTCAAGGTTCGGTTCCCTGGGGCAGCGGAGTGGGAAACAGGTTGGGAGCTGCTACATCACGGGAGGGGGTATGCCGCCATCAAACGGGATGATGTTATACAGTGGGTCCCTACACGCTGTTTGCGCCCTGATTTAAAACAAAATCCTAACCCGAAGTAATATGTACGCTGTCCGAGCTTTATGTTTTGCAGGAGTACCTGTGGGGGAAGCCGAAACAGCACCAGCCTCGACCTTCAGACGTGAGGAGTCATGACAGTACAGAGAGTCTGGTAAAGCGGCGGGGTGCCAAGAAAGATGAGGAACAGCGGCCGTTGCTGAGTGAAACAAAAGCTTTAAACAATGCGCTCATGATTAACTTGCTTTTGCTTTGCATCTCAGGAGTTGCAGGGGAATCTTACTGGAGAACCTGGGCTCGGGATGTTGTATCCACCAGCTACGTTTACGCTTTGATGCAAGGCTCCAGAATCAGCGATACGCTTTACTTCGCATGACTTGAAGCATGGGGAGGGGGAAATGTAGGTAGATTAGGGTACGGCGACCGGAAAATCTCGGGCTGTAACGGAAGGTGGGCGTGGCGAAAGGAGCAGGATGTGTCATTATCGTGCGAGTTCGTACGGGACAAGACGACTATATAAGGCTGTTGCGCAGTTAAATAAACGCCATTTGTTGCATCCTCACATTGGTGTCCGTGCTCAATGGCCCTGGGGTGCGGATAGCCTCAGGCCAGCCAGCAACCGAACGGAGCTTGCTGCAGACAAGCGGCAACACCTCAGCGCTCCTTGCTTTTTCTCTTTGGTCTCTACAAATCTGAAGGCTTTTTCAAGCTTCACGCCCTCTTCTCTACCCAAGGATGATGCATGATGCAGGACAATTCTATGATGCATCCCACATCAGTCACAGACACTCACACACATACTCTGCCCAGACTTACGGTCACTTTGACACCTGGCTCCCAGGCCGCTTGTCCAACTCCCTGTCTAGTCTGGATGGATATTCACTAGCAATCACACACTGACATACATGCTGTCATGTGCTCCAGTTCTGGCACTCCAGACGTACAGGCCTCTATGACCCATGATTATAGTACCCAGACACCCACGCACACACATACTCATAAAATAGAGATCCTCTCACCCAGGAAGATGGTCAGCAGTTTAATGAAAAGATAGGACAGACCTCATTGACCAGGCTTGGAGCATGGCCAGACAAGCATACTGACCAGCAACCTGTTTATGCATCACCAAGCCCTTTTATTCCCTATCTCTTTATTTTCCAATTCTTGCTCCTCCCCAAACCACCCTGATCCCTCCCTTTTCCCACCTTTGTTTTCTCCCCTAAACATCCTGTAATAACTCTTGTATAATCCCAAAAATGCTCTTCCTGACACCTCACAATATGTCCCATACACTCTAGGCAGTAACCCCCCTCAGTCTGTAAGATACTCCAGCCACCTGTTCCTCTTTTCTTAAGGTGCTAGGTAAGACCTCCTGCCCATGGGGCTGATGACCCTCCTTTGACAGACCTGGGACCAGCTGAGACAGTTATTTTGCTGATTGGGTAACTCAGTAACTGGCTTTTCCCTGCCATGCTACCTCCCCTGGGATCCTTACTGTATGTGGAGCAAGACTTCTATCACATAAACCAACAATATGTGGAGGGTCAAGCAAAAACATAATGTCATGTTACAGTGAGCAGCTTTGCAAGAATTTTTTTTATCTTCATGCCTTTTCAATATGAAATTATAGGAAAATATTGTCTAGATATGTCTATCCTAAATTGAAGGTGGGCTGAAACACAGAACTAAGACATATTTGAGCAGATAAAATAGCTCTTTTGCATACATACATTTTTAATACTTTTTTCACTTTTTATGTATGCTTTTAGTGGTCCACATATTAACACTTTCAAAGGCCTTCCAGCTAAGCAGGGTGGGCACTGATTTCAACCAAACCTTTCTGATGCTACAAAATCTTGGCCAAAGGTTGCTTTTTGGCTTCCAGTGCAAGCTGCTTCCTACCACTAGGGCTCAGCAGTGCTGCAACAATAATCTTAACCCCAGGCATTCCGTCATGTTATGACTGCAGATCTTACTATTAACATAATTATTTTTTTTTCTCTGAAAACATACACAGTAAAATGTATTGAGAAGGAGCTGTGATTGAAGCACTTGGCCTTTCCTATTAGGTGATTAATTTTCACAGTGTGTGAGCAATAGGATATATTTTGTGCTAGAAGCTCAGCAAGCAGCATTTAACATCGTTAGTTCATCGAGGGTGCAAGTGAAAATACCCCCTTATGCATGTCAAACAGCAGCTTGAAAATGTGAACATACTCCCTGTTCTTGTAAGAAAAAGTATTTTTTTCTGCAAGAAAGTGAATAACTGGTGAAGAATGCTTGCACATATTAGAGAACATGTACTGCAAAATCATGAGCTTCTTATAAAATACAAACCCTTGGACTTCATTTACAGAGAATGGAGCACAGGCAAACACAGTTTAAATGTGTATGGGTTTGTTTAGGTTACAGAATTCTGCGTTTGTCTTGCGCTGTTCCTTTACTAACCTAATTTCCATCTCTACCTGCTGTCTTTGTGCATCTGCCTCTCAATTAAACCTCACACCTGCAGTGGCTTTGGTTTACTGACCACAGCCATTAACCCTTTCCAACACAGCTGAGTTCATCAAGTTCTCGTGTGATTTAGAAATGAAGAAAAAAAAAAAGGAAAAAGATTCTTTTGTTACCTGTATTCCTGGTAGATAACATGCTTTGCTTACAAAACTTTTTCCCAAATACATTTACTGTTTCACAATTCCATAACAAGATATAAAACATTATTTTATGTGATGACACATTCTTAAAATTATGACTGTCATTGTTATCTCACTTTATAGAGACATTGAGAGATAAAGCGAGCACACATATCTACAGATTGAGATTGGGGGTTACTTTTCCTGAGAACTAGTTCCTGACATTTGCTACTTTTGATTGAGTATATAGGGAAAGCCACAAAGTTTTAATATAGGAAAAGTGGAAAGACACATTTTTTTGAGAGATTTTAATAAAACTGTACACAGAGTACAGCCAGAACAGCTTTGGATTCTGTTGGAGGATGTGTGTAATTAGTTTAAACAACAGGATTAAAATATTTAGTGTCTCTTCAAATTTGGGTCGGAGTTAAAAGATTTGGCTTTCATCCTCACTGTAGGCACTCTAGACTGTATTCAGACAAAAAAAATCATTATGGCTAAAATACTGAGGCTATTGAAGAGCATTAATATCAATGTCATTCTGGGGTTGTGTTGTTTTTCTCCAAAATTTGAAAAATTCCTGTTACATGTTGCAAGACTAGGACTTTGCCCAATATTATTGTGAAAAGTTTCCCATTGTGAAGTAGAACAACTTGACAATTAGCTGTTGCCCTTTTCCAAAGGGACCTGCTGTGATTTAGCGTTGCTCTCTCAGCCTAATTGGTCAAACGCCAAATGTAAGGTGCTATATAAATGTAAAATATTATTACTGTATACTTTACTTAATTGGGACAGGTTTTTTATTGGATACCTCCCTGGAAACTAATTTAACCTAGTGATAGTAGATTGTAATGACTTCTTTTTAACTGGTTGATATTTACATATATTATGCAGAACAGCTACATGTACGTATGTAGCTAATGCCAAATAGTTAAATAGTACTGTGACAAAAATGAACTTTAAAGAAACAGGGTGGAATCCTGTAGCCTTTCAACAAATGATGAATCATGCTGTGTGGACCAAGGTTATAGCCATAATTTCTGAGCACCTCGATTTTCTCAAATTAAAATGGAAAGATCTTTTATAGGGCATATGAGAGGTTGTTTTCTGGAAAAGTCCAACTAAAGATCATGGAATTTACATACCTGCAATTTCAGGTCTACTCATAAGTATAAGATAAAGAAGTTAAGTGTTCTTTCCTGTTTGAAATTCATCAGACACCCCAAGTTCATTCGCTCCAATAACACTTCCATCCTTAGCATGCCTGTTGCAATGCCTCCTCAGGTAGGTCTTCAGATCTGTAGAGGGGCCTACAGATGGAAGTGCTAAGCTGATAATCATTAATATGCTGTGCTAAGCTGATAATCATTAATATGCTGTTCAAACAGAAGGTGAGTCACAGCTAAGTTTCTCAGTGTGCTAGCTGGAAGATAAAGCTGATTGCCACATGCTGCATTTCATTGTTCACTTGGTTTTGCTAGTATAATTGTGTATGGAGCCCACTGTAAGCAAGGTTACTGAAATGACTGAATTTAACAGAAATCTACAAAAGGAAAAGGTTATTTTTAATAGAGATTAAGTCAGTCATTATCTCTGGAGTCCCATAAATAGTTATATTGACACAGCAGGTCTGATGATGAATCCCAGCTCAGGCATGAGTAGTTTACACGGCTTTGTTGTCAAAGCCACCCTATCGTGAATCAGTAGCCTGAAGGACAACACAGTAAACTGCTCCTGAGTGCTCCTGGATGCTGGTTATCAGTTTATGGATGAGATGAGAATGAATTACTTAATGGAAGGTGACAGACACCTGTAAATGCTATGATGACTGCTGATCGGTGCTGCCTTTTAGGAGAGGAAAAAGCACATTGCTGTAATTTGGGCTCTGGATTCAGCTGGGAGGCAGGAGGTACTGATGTTTGTGTCTTAGCTCAGAGCAGGACTAGCTGAAACTTTCCTTCCCAGTTTCATCTAAGGGAGAATCAACAGCATCGACTTTCAACTGAAAACAGACTCTGCCTGGCTCCCAGAAATGCTTGGTAAGAAGGATAAGACTCCAAAGGTGAAGTTAGTATTAGCTTTGGGGATGTTAACTACCATGTCCTATGTGAGACCTGCATCTCTGGTTGCATGACTGGCAATCAGTAGTCTCAGTGAGTCAAGTTTTAGGCTTCAACCTAGAGTAAAGCGTGAACTTAACCCTAGATTTCTAGTTGCAGTGTCCAAAATGATTGTAATTAGTTGGTATAAGTATCCTCCACAGCTTGTCCTTTCCTCAGCTTCTGTCTACTCTTAACATGTGTCTGCTCTTGACATGTGAACTCCTCAGGGCAAGGACCATCCCTTTGTATGGAAGAATGAGCACATTATGACTAATGCTATGAGCAAAAGAGGGTGAGTTTTCACAAACGTCACAACTCCTTAACAGCTCCCACAGGGAACTTCTAGCTGGGAGAGAGAAGAAGGAAGTGTGGGAGATAGACTTATCTGAAAAGATGGTCACATATTTGGCAGCTAAATGACAGTTATCAGACCCTAACTCTTTAAACAGTCTGATCCATAAACAAACAAAATTTATTTGGTCTTCTTCCTATTATGTTATCTTGGATGGAAATGCATAATAACATAAAGTTTCCTGTAATTAACACAGTAAATCATACATTACAAACAAGAATTTCTTCTCAATTTCTATTTACAAATACATGTACTTCTTCAGGCGTGTTCTGGTTTCCTTTTTTAAATGCTGATTGAGATTCATAATACAGATAAAGATAACTAAGAAAAATCCTCAAGTCAACAGTTTTGAAGTAAGAGCACTTTTGGTTTGAGATTATCTCCACTGTGAAACGATTCTGCAGCTAAGATGAAATGTAAGTACTGAAATACGTGATAATAGGTTTATAAATGAAAATGGTCTCATAAGAAGTGTAAAATACAACTGTATTCTTTACACTGTGGACAGTTTTAGCACCTCCTGGATTGTTTTCACTATATATATATATTTCTCTGGCATATTGAGCCAGCTCAGCACATACAAAATGCCTGTGTCATTTAAAAGACATATAGCCATAGTCTTGTTATTAATTAAATTTCCACTTTTCTGGTCAGGAAATGACCATTTCTTGGTCAGCAAATGATTTAATTCCTAATTCTATAAAGAAATCATAACTCCACACTTTCATGTGTGGTACAGTCAAAGTTGAATCTTACCTATCAGATGCTTTTCCTTACCTTCTTTTTCAAGTAATTATTAAGGGGTCTCAAGGTCTTAGGAGAGTCTAGGTATTTGTTCGCACAAATTTAGAAGACAGATATTTAGTGAAATATGTCTTACAAGCACTGCCAAATCTGGATTTCTGTGGGACCTTGACCAATGAGAAATCTGTAACTTCATTTGAATATCGTCTCTGTTCTACATAGGTTCAGATTTTCTTTTCCTGCCGTTGTCTGTTTTACTGGCAATAAATTATATTTTTGGTGCCAGCAATAATTTTGCTCAATATAAAGGATGTGATTTACCTTCTTGTCAGTGAGTATCTAAAATTATTCTCTCTCTGTAAAAATACTTTTATCCATATTTGTCTCATCGCATTTTTCTGATTTTTTCATCCCATTGTTGCTTTTTTGTACTACTTTTTCTCTATCAGCAATTTTACTATTGTATCTCTGTGAGTGGAGGTGTTCCCTAGGGAGGCATCAATAATATGATTCTTCATGTCTTCTTTCATGCTTTTGTACCTACATCTTGGAAATGAAACAAAACAGGGTTTCTGATCATTTGAAACTGAGAGCTAGCAGCTGGGGAAACAATTATTGTCACTCTGCTTATTTTTCCTGTAACTTTCTTTGTCCTTGATTTTAGAAAGGATCAGAAGTGTATGAACTGCTCTATCTTCATGTTGCCATACCAGAACTGAATAAAAGAGATGCATTAATCAAGTGAAGAAAGAAGAAGAGCTGGAAGCAGAAGCCAGATAAATAGTAATGATGAATAAAATATTGTTTTTTCTTTTTAAACACTGAGAATGATCGACAAACACCATATCAAAGGAAAAAAATTCTTCTCACTGCTTATTCTTCCCATCCAAGTCTGGAGACTTTTCTGCTGGTACTTTACTGGGCTTAGAAGTAACTGGATGGAATTAGGCGGCCTTGTTTACACAGACAGTCTTCTGGGCAATGGCAGTGGTAAATGGTGAAATAAAGCAACTGCAATGGTATTTTGTGTGGAATGGAGTCAAGTTACTGTGGTTTGAGGTTGTTTACTGGATTTAAGCTTCTCGAGGTAGATTAAAGGGAATGACAATTTTGTAGGTGTTGAAGTGGTTTAGGGTTGAAACTTGCATTTAATTGCATTGTGATGCTGAAGCTAAAAAACAACTGTAGATGTCTGGGAGCATGAATTTAAACACCAAATTCTTAATGGAGTGTTGGTAACCTTAATCTTAAGTACGTAAGGGTTTTTGAGTCTCTGTGTTTTGAACTGAGGTGCTTTCATTTGCCTCATATCCTCAGTAAGAGAGATATGTCTCTTTTTTGCTCAGCTTATAGCTTCACAGGAAAAGCAAAGTGGAATCTCTTTTCCTAAATTTTCTGTTGTCTCGGTCATTATTTATGTGACTTAGTGTCTCTAACTTCTCTGTAAATGTGCGTGTGGCCAGGGCACTACTAATGCTATTCTAACTCAGTTTAACTTTCTTGAGTTTTCCTGTGGGCAGCCATTCGAAATGTCAGGTGCTTTCTTTTCCTGTTTCATCTCAATAATGGTGGGAAACCAGAATGTAATGTACCCCTCTTGCTTTGAGAAAAAATTTGAAGAGCATTTTAGCAGTTCCATTTACTTCACCTTTTTCCTGTTCTTTTCTGAACTGATTTTTCTTTAACAACGTTTCTACCTTTGATATTCTGTTATGTCTCCTTGTTATATTAACAACTAACAAGGGGAGTGTGGAAGGGATCCTTAATCCTGCTTTTTTAAAAAGGAACCACTGGAATATGTAGCAGCAGACATGGAATCTCTACCACCTAAATATCTAAAAAAATGGAATCATTTCCCCTAGCAACGTTTTTATCATGTAAATGTTCTCATTACAATAACACTTCCTTTTTTTGTTGCTTTTATTTGACTATTAAGATACTATATAGGAAATATATGTACAACACATTGGAACATACAAGGATTAGTATCAAAATTTGGATGGTCTAGGTGCATCAGACAACTGCATAAACATGACTATTGTGCTGAATTTGGTCTTGAGTTACAAACGGTTGCAAATTTTTATTGTGCTTTTTGACTCTTTCGTCTTCCTTAAAAATACATATATAACATTGTTACAGGTTTTTCTTTAGTCAATATTCTAAGGAGAATGGACACACTGGAACACAGAAGATGATAGTTTAGAGAATTTTAAACATCCTGGTTATTTTAATGCCTCATATAGCTCTATTGGTTTCAGTTAGGATGAATCTCATTTGCTCAATCCACCTCAGTGTGATTAATTGGTAAAGAAGAACAGCAGAAAACTCATCAGAGACCTGATCCTGCGTATTCACTATGTGAACAGTAGCTTATAAGTTTACCTGGAGCATCACTGGTTTCCATGGGACCATATAGCACAATTGCTTGCGTATGTGGACTCATTTATGGAAGCAAAAGCCAGAGTGGTTTGTTCTGTGAATGACGACAGAAATTCTCAGTAAATACTGTGATCTACCTTTCTGATAGAATATTTGTGGACAAATATTAACCATGGAAACTGCGACTATGAGTAATTTCTGTTTCAGAGCTACTTAAGGCTTTTGAGTGTGTTTGGCTTGTTTTCCTATGTAATAGTCTTAGCATTTTCTTCTAGTATTCTGGCATCAAGGCCAAGAACAAATGATTGTGCTAAACATATTTTTCTCGTAAAAAGATTTTAGTCTTCCTCTAAAGTGATAAGTCACTTATCTTACCTTTTGACAAGTTTGTTTCAGTGGTGGATTGGTCTCCCTATTTTAAGTAAATTTAAAAAGTCACATATTTAATTTCTTCTTTCTGTAGCTTCAGCTAAACCTGGTAGTTCAATATTAAAATAATTTCCATTGGTTTGAAACAGAAAGTTAGTGTAATGCTGCTGGAGGCAGTAGAGAGTAGGAATGTATTTGTAATAATAGATCAGGTTGTGGTTGCCAGAGAAATCAAACAAATAGAAACATAAATTTCAGTCGGTTGTCACAAAACTAAAAAATGTTCAATATTAGAATTTTGCATTCTCATTCTTCTAAGATTTAAAAAACTTCTGTCAGTAATGATGTAGTGCATTGCTGGTTTTTGTTAAGGGCCTTATAACTGATTAATGATGCTTCCATGAAATAAAAAGCAAGTGTCAAAAACTCATTCTTCTCCTTTTATTTTTTTGATACTGACATTTGGTGTTGATCCAAGCAAAAAGTGTATTTCATCTTTTAAATATGTATAATGCAATGAATTTTAGAAAAAAACAGCTGTACACAACCACTGATTATTTCTTTACTTACACATAATATATGTACTGTGTATACAGAATATCTACTGTATTTGTTTTTGGAATGATTAATTCAATATTTATTGAAAACTAGATATTTTTCAAATAAAAGCACTTTTGTTTCTTTCCTGTTTAAAGGCTGGTGCTGACAATATTATTATTTTTTTTGTTGTTCTGTTATCTCTTCTTGCTAGACTGCTGTAAATAACCTGGAAACATCAAAACCATTGTCCTGCTGTCTTTAGAAACAAGTTAATTTATATGGCAGCCTATCACAGACTTCAAATGGTGCATGTAAGAAAAGTACAAGCTTCCCCTTACATCAACATGATGTATTCCAGCCTTAAAACTTTTATTTTTTTTTTAGGCTTCAATTCAATCGCTAAAAATTTGAGATTTGGGATTTTTTTTTAATGAACATTTGAAAGTTGAGGGGCCTAATGCAATAAACCTACAAAGATTCAGAAAAGTTCGTGGACCAAACACATACACATTTACTGAAAGTACATTTAGTTTATCACATGTAAGTAAAGAAATTGCCTTACTGCCTAAGATTATATTTATAGAACAAATGAGACCAGAGGTCTTAACCACCGATGAAAGTCTGCTGAAGAGGTATTCTGCTTTTCTTGACATGAAAAAATGGAGGTGCTGAGATTAAATTAACCATTATTAGGGTTACTGCCATCTTTCGTAGGCACTACACATATGTTTGTGCACTTCACCTTCATCAATACCTAGATGCAACTATTTATACAATTCATCAGCTATATACAGTGCTTAATTAAGCCAAGAATCACTGAAAACTTTGTTCTCACATTTATTTGGACCACTTTTTTTAGTCATTGACTAAGCAATGGATGTCTAATTTCTGCCTTAGAAAAAAAATTTAAGCCTTAGACCACCTTAACTTTCAGCAGAATTACAGAGATTATGCTATGAAGGCTTTATAAAGACACAGCCACTGGAGAAGATGGCTTTCTCTGTATGTTCTTAATATGAAACTTTATTGACAGAACACATCAAACATGGGGCAGTCCAAGACTCAGTCCCTTCTTCTGCCTCAGAACTGAAAATTAACTGTGTGAGGCCATGAAAGTACCTTAACCTAACAATCAATTGGATATTTTGTGGAGTGGAGGTACCCAGTACTTTAAACTATCTACTTTGGATGGCATACCTGAATCCTCATTAGAGTTTAATAAGGTATGAAGAGTAGGGGTGAAACCATCACTACACCGTAATGGTTTATTGGGTGTTGCTGCCCAGGTGTTGGCAGCAGGGGCTGCAGGGTGACCTCTGAGGAGAGGCTGGGGTTGCCCTGTGCCAGACACAGCCAGTTCCAGCCAGGACCTACCGCAGGGCACAGATGAGCCCCTCAGCCGAGAGGGTGGTACCTCTGCTAAAATGCATTTAAGAAAGTGTAAAACGCTGCACAAGAAATGAAGAGTAAGGAAAAATTGAGAAACAGCCCTGTGAGCACCAAGGCTGGAGAAAAAGCAAGGGGAAGAGGTGCTCTGGGCACCAGAGCAGACATTCCCCTGCAGCCCATGAAGAGATCACAGTGGAGCAGATATCTACATCACAGCCTGTGGTGGACCCTGTGCTGCAGCAGGTGGATATTTCCTGAAGGGACTGAGGCCCACGGAGAGCCCAAACTGGAGCAGGATCATCCTGAAGGACTGCAGCCCATGCTAGAGAATGGGGAAAATGTGAGGAAGAAGGAGAAGCACAGAACTGCGATGGACTGACGCCACTCCCTATCCCCAATCCAAGCAGTTAGCAGAATTGAAACAAAGGAATGAAGCTGAGCCTGGAAAGAAGGCGGACAGCAAGGACTGGAGGAAAGATGTTTTAGTTTTTGTTTTTCATCATCAAACTCTGTTTTTAGGTGGCAAGAAATTAAATTAATTTTTCCCCAAGTCAGTTTTGCCTATGACAGTGGTCAGCATTAAATGATCTCCTTGACTTTATCTCAACCCATGAGTTTTTCCACCTTAATTTCTCCCCTTGTCCTGTTGAGAAGCAGAGGGGAGAGAGCATCTGGCAGCTAGCCAAGGTCAACCCACTACAGATGGTTATGTCATTTATGTAAAAGGGTTTCATTTACTGCTCTACGGAGCACTAATACAAAGTTGTTGTTTGGTTCGCAGAAACTTTGGTGGCAATACCTTTTGGTTTTCCTTTTGGAATTTATTTATTTATTTATTTGCTTTTGGAATTTGCTTTGGCCTGAATAGGACATATATAACTGTTTAAAACAAAAAACTGAGGAGCTAGATACGCTGGCTTTTTCTATGCTGTTAAAAACTTTCATGAAATATGAATTTCTCTAGACCTTATTAGGCTGTACTCTGTAGCAGACCTTGTTCACCTGGATTTTTGTGAAAGTTTCCTGAATGTAAATTATTTCAGACAGAATACTATGGGTTGAGTGAACTGGAATTTTCCAGTGAAACTTTGACTTGATCTCCAGTGCTTATATAATTAGCTTAATCCCAAACTTGTCATAGACTTGACATGTTTACCCATATTAAGTTCATTTATATGGGTAACGGTTGCACGCCACCTCTGAACCAGCAGACTCTAACTGGCTGCTGAGAGGCAGAGAGGATGAATGGCTTGAACAATTTTTTTAACTGCTTCTCAGCTGTTTCTTAGCTCTGTGAGCACTTACAGTCCATTTCATGGCAAAATTAAACATTAGTTCAAACTGTCACTGGAAGTAGTTTGGGACAACATGCTTGACTTTTTGCTTTAAAACAGTCACTTACAGCTGAGAGGGATCTTGCTGCCTCTCAGCTGCTATCTGGTGCTGGGTAATTGAGACAGTTTCTAATTGAGTGAGTACCTTTCCTTCACTCTGTACCAGTATAAATCACCCCTTTCTTGTTCCAGCTCAAGCTGCTTCAGAGGAGAAGCACTCCCATGACCAGGCACCCGTCCCTGCTGGGATTCAGCAGGCACCAGCAGCTGCCCCTCCTCAGAGATGTCCAGCACATGGTGGCAGGCTTTGTGCAGTGCTGTGCACTCCCTCCTCGCCTTTGTGGAACAAACCATGAGTGCAGAAAGTCAGAGGAGGCTCACGTAGACACTGACCTCTACAGAGGCATCCCAGACTAACAGTGGCAGTTTTCTTTGGGCTGAAGCTGATGGCAGATGGTGTAAACTCTCCTCCCAGAGGTCCTGCAACTGTTTTGTGCTGAAGCCGGCCAGAACAGTACCGTTAACACAGCCTGTTACTGATGAATCTCACTTAAGAGGTAGTTACTAACAGCTGAGAAATAAACAGCTTCCTAAGCTGCTTCCCAGCTGAAGTCTCTGTCGTACAACCTTGTTCTGCTTTTTCATTCATGTGTACACACGAAGAACAAGGATGGCAAGCTCTGTCATAAGGCCTGAGTACTGATGTGATTTTCTTTGCTATCTAGTTAACTCACAGTTATCCTGAGCTAGTGCATTTGCTGCTTTGATATTTGGGACGTTGAATCTCAAGTGTCGGTAGGTGTGTGGGTCTTATTCTAGATAATATTCCCACTGAGGTCTAGAGTTGTGTGTCTAACTGCTGAATACACACTGGACAAAGGCTGAAGATACATGATTTGGACCTTAGGAAAAAATACTTTACCAAAGAGAGTTGTCAGAGGAAAACCCACAGCCCATTTTCAGTAACACCCTGTTCTATTTTGAGGTTCCCCACATATTATGAAAGGAGCCTACAGACTCCTGAATGTGAGATATCCCTTCTTGAGACACAAATACTTTCAATTTTGTTGTTCCATAAGAATGTTCTTCCATGTTCATACTACCAGTGAGGAACCCAGCTGAACCATGAAATCTGATAGTTTTTCAGAGAATAAAGTAGTATATTTCCATGAGATTCTGAACTGCATGAGCCTTGCAGAGTATGGTCCTCTAATACAAGTCTGAAGTTAAACTCATACAAAATGGCAGCAGGCATACTGATCCCAGATCGAATTGCCTTGAGCATTGTGACCACACTTTTCAGAAAAATGTAAGAGGACCAAATTATTTAGAGATGATGGATATGCAGGATTAGGCCACAGATTATATTTATATTTGTCTGCCTCTTCAGGTTTAGATTCAGCTTATTTTCTCTGGAGAGAAGAGAAAAATGAAAATAACTGTTACATAATCCCTTTTAAGCATTGAGAGATGTGTGCCATGTACGTTAAAATACCAAAAGAAAAATTGTGCGTAGCCCAGGAGTTTCAAAATACAATGTTCATTCTAGAAAGTAATTAAATCCATGAGCACATCTTTTTTTGTGAATATGTACATCTTGCAACATATTCCATTGCAGTTGCTGCTTTACTTGACAAGATACTGTTGATGGCCTTCCTCTGATAGCAGGCCACAGGAACATTACCTAAATATTTTTGGATGGATTTTATGACTCATCCCCTAACTAGCACTTATATTGGTTTCCTTATATCTCAGAAGGTGCACCCTTGCTCAGATACAAAGTTAATTCTCTGCTACCTTGGAGAGAAGTCTGATTGTCAGATTAGATGGAGTGCACGTTACACAGAATGGGGCTGCAGTAGAAGAAATAAGACCAATGAGCACCGGACTGGTGCCAATATTCCAGAAGTAAAGGTGCTTGGTAGAAAGTAAGGTTTGTCCTTCTGTTCTTATATCAAGAAAATTCTGATGTCACATTTCTCACTTTATACGGTGAGAAAAGGAGTTTAGTTTTAGTTGTGCTTGGCGTATTCATCTTGGGTCTGCGTCATCAGGAACTCTGGTGCTTATCACAAGAGTTATAAGTTTTGATAAGTTTAGCTGTAAGTTTTTGACAACATATTAACCAAAAGGAAAAAAGGTTGGTTTTGGTGAACTGATCTAGAAATTTAAAAAAAAAAACAAAACTAATTATTTTAATTTTCAAAATAGTGCAGCTATGTTACATTTTTCAGACTTATTTAAATGAAAATTCTAAGATTCTCATGTCAAAGTGAAATTTTAAAATTCTGGCTAGTTATAATATAAAATTTTAAAATAACCTTATGTAACATTCACAGCTAGAGAAATGAAATATTTGCAATGAATTCACCTGTTTTTTCTTTCTTGTTGTTTTCCATTGTTTTTCTTTTCATTTTGATCTGTAACACGAAAACTTTTCTGATGTCTCAAACTTTCTCATAATGGAGACATAATTTTCAGTGGGCTCTTCTTGGAATTTCTTAACTTGAGTTTTTTCAGTTTTCACATATTCAAACTCAAATATTTGTTTTAATTTTCCTCATAACTTTTTGCATATGTCTTTTCAAACATCTTCTCTAGCTCTTATTTCAGACCTAAGGGAACACTGATGAGAATAGAGGTTGAATATATTGAAAATAGGACACCTTTTGGGGTAGTATTCAAAAATAAGGAACTCAAAATCATTAGAAAACCTGAATTTATTCTATATATTGTGTACCAAAGTAGGCTAAGTTAAGCCACTAAATGATACACGTAAGTCTGGAATACATTTTTGGGAAATCAACCTAGTAATATCTTTTTTGGTATATAAAAAGAAAAAAATGCACTAGAAACACAGCCTGATGTAACAAAATAGACACATTGCATGATTCAGTTTCTCAGGAATCAAATATACATTCCAAGAGGCTGCAGTACCCTCCTAAGAAAACAGCAGCCAAATGAAGTCACATTAAAAAAAACATTTTGGTTCAACAAACTTACCTGTTTGGTGGCTGTTCACTACACATATTTATTAGTGTTTCAATTTATTTCAATGGCCTATACAAAGAAATAATACATAGGTAATGTTTTTCCCTCCTAGACTCCCTCCTGTATCCCCAGCTGCACCCAGTCAGCCTTCTGCAGCAAAGCTCCCATTCATGCTGTTCCCTGCCATCAGCGTCCTCGGGAACACAGAGCCACAGAGGTTTGAGTGTTTATCTGGCAGCTACACAGAAGGTGCTGCTGAAGCGTTATTTTAGAAACTTGCTACCCTATGGTATATAGCAATTTACAGGAATTTGAAAAAATTCCCAGCATAACACAGCTTATATAAATACTTTGATTGAAAACTTTCAGAACCAATTTCATTCTGAGGAAATGACTGTTCTCTCTTGACTCTGTATATATTCTTTAATAGTCCTCTTCTAAAACTTCTGACAGAGAACAAGATTATTTTCTGAAGAAGCTGGAAAATATTTAGAATATTTGAAACTGCTGATTGAATCTGAAGGGCTTAGGGAGGCTTGAAACAATTACGTGCTGTGATAAGAAAGGGATAAAATTTTAATATTACCGCTGAATGTGTAAATAAATAGTGAAGCAATTTAAAGGAACTACTCTTTTAAAACATCCCACAAGAGCAACAAAACACACTTTGGGAGAGGGGGAGCATGCTTTTGATCTTTCTCAGCTGAGAGGCTGATTTTAGAGGAATTGTTTGTCCTGCAATGAATACAGAGCAATCCTTCAAAATACTAGTACCAGAATCCAGAACCTTCTTTCTGCATTCCAGTAGCAACCTCTACCATGGGATCTAAAGGATCCTATTTGTGTGTGAACTGAATCACGTCCTAAGTCTGCTGCCCGGGAAAAACAGTCACTAGCTATCCTCTGTTGACCAGCTGTTCTCAGAAGTTATACGTATTCCATGCATTCTGACAAAGATGTATTTGCGTTTCAGCTAGCAGTATTTCAAACATTGCTGTTTGTCCAGATAATATCTAGTTTCTTGTATTTTAACAACAACAACAAAAAAGGAATAATAATAATAATTAATAATAATAATAATAAAGGACATGAGTTAATTCTTCTCATAAACATTCAGTTTATTCAAGGGAAGGCTTATTCCCAACACAATACACAGAATTCAAGGAAGTGAAAAACAAGGCTGTGATAACTTTTTCACCATTGGAAACTTAATCTCTTGCAAAATTAATCACTCATTTGGTTATCCAAAAGAACAAATACGTTCTGTCGTGTATTATGGTGGAAAAAAAGAGGTAATTAAGACAACATCTCATGTAATGCTTACCTGGTAAATTTCTGATTATTCATCTGTGAAAGGCCATTACTGTTAATGAAAATGTACTATGTAGTACAATGTAGCTGTAGGCATCTTCATTTAATTTTTCAATACCCTGCTATACTGAAATTCATTATACCTTTAAACTAAATGAGAGCACAGACATCTAATAATTATTTGGAGAAAAACTAATAAAGATGACTCTTGAAAATTGTTCAGGCCTTAAGATAGCAAAATAGTGTATTATCACGGATCTTGATGGGCAGCTGAGAAGATCAGTAAGAAACATTATTAATATCAGCTGCAGAAGTAAACAAAGCTTGGACTTTTATGCATTCAAAGCCCTGCATAATTTTGACTAGACTTTCATCTACTCCGATTTTGACTGTTTGCTTTAATCTCCAATGTCATTCAGAATTTCTTTTCCACGTTTGCCCTTTTACCCTTTTTCATTGCTCTAACTTCCCCACACCAACTTTTTCTTCCTCTTTCAGTCTAGCTTCAACCAGCAATAAGTAACCTTCACCCTATTAAAAATGTGAATTAAAACATTGCTGCCAGCCATCAGATAATTTATTTCATCTACTTTCTTCTTCTGCCTTCCTGTGTTTGAATCGTTTTAGCTCACCGTCCTTTCATATAAAAACCCATGTATTTCTCCAAGAAAACGACCTAACACATTGGAGCTCTGTACTGTGTTGATCCTTAGTTACAACCCTAAGAAGCATGATTAGCATCCATAATTATCCTTGATGTCAGCTTGAATTAAATACACTGCAGTCTGTGTTTGACATATGCTCATTTTATAAGTCCCTAGGAATTAAATTGAACTTAAAGAGAAGACTATTACATAGGTACTAGAAAGCTGATATGTTAATAATTGAAAATGGCATATCTCAAAACTAACATCAATGGTCTCATACACATAGCACAGAGCAAGATTTTTTTATTCCATGCTAAGAGCTGCCTGTGTATATCTGCATACATAAATGACACCTACATTTGAAAGTATAATTTCATATCAACTAGATCACAAATTACATTCTCAAGACCTATCAATAGTAGAAGTTGACTTATTATGTGCCAGGTATTATTCTGAACATGTATATTCTGTTACAGATCATGGGCTAACTTAACTAACTAGGTTACATGCAAACTAAATCTGTTTAGAGTCCGCTATCCAGAGATTCACTAAGGATGTGGACCCAATCCCACTGAAATGCATAGTAATTTCACCATGGGCTTTCAGCTCATATGATGTTGTGAATAATGAGATGTTTCTGTGTTCTACACATTTCAATAGAAAATGTATATCATGCTGTCCTTTTATGAAGACTGCATTGTACACATTATGATGCAGACTGAAAAAGCATGTTGTTATTTGAGACATAATGAAAACAACTAGTAGACTATGTTTGTTTTGCATTCTTTATCATGAAGCAAGGGGGATGAAAGAACTTCCCATCTAATGTAGATGTTTCAATGGTCACCATCCCTGGAATGGCTGAGCACAGCATTCATTTACAGATTTAGGCTGTGTATTATTATATGGCAGAACTAGAACTGTGAGCAAACATGAGCCGTTTTTTGGGAATGCCTTTAAGAAGAGCAGAATACAGACAGAATAAGGCAGGAAATTTCTTTATATCTTCCTTGGAGAGGTTACCCCTGGGTTCTAATACCAATGATACACTCAGTATTTTAATTCAGTTTCGTATTATATCTTTATTGGTGGAGGTAAAATAATGATGCATTAAATTCAGGCTAAAATATAATGGAAATCCTATATTCATTATATGTGTATTAAAATCAAGTGAGTTCATTATACCACTAAAATAAATCCCAAAGAAATTCAGGAAACAATTGTTAAACTGCTATTTTAAAGTGTCATCTGTTGAGTCAGTCTCTGTAACTAGAGGTTGTCCTTGATCTCTTTCCAAAAGCAACCAATCCTTCAACCTTCCCAGAGGAAAAACACTTCAACATAAAGACGTACACCTCCTCCCCTTTCAAAATAAAAGTATATTTAATGTATTAAACATTTTTTCTGTGAGGGTGACTGAGCACTGGCACATGTTGCCTAGAGGGGTTATAGAGTCTCTGTCCTTCGAGATACTCAAGAGTTGTCTGGAGACTCTGCTCTAAATGATCCTGCTACAGCAGGTGGGGTAGATAAGACAACCTCCAGGGACCCTTTCTAATCTCAACTATTCTGTGATTAAATTATATGTTACTTTTATTGTTGGAATCACTTTCCTATTTACTCTCAAAATTCTCAGGTAATATATGTATTGCTCATTGCGCAATGGCAAGAAATCCATAGCTGTAGATGGTGAGAAGAAGGGATTTGGGGACATACCAACTTCTGGTAACCTCCAAACTAGAGTCAGTACTTATGCTTCAGAAAATGCGTTCTGCTAATAGACACTGGAAGAATTACTATATTATTTGAAAGAAGATCTGCTGTAGGTATTTTAGAAAGTTAACAACTGCAAATGAGAATGTTTTACTGTGGCTTCATTTACGTAAACATCCTTAGCATGAGAAAATTTAATTTTTACCATAGCTTATTCTTCTAATATGTTAAGATCTTAAAATATTAATCAATGTTATCTTCTGTTATTTATTTATGAGGATACAGGAAAAATTATAAAATAGAGTGTGGGACATTTAAGAAAGATTTTTTCTGTATATGGTTTCATACAACAGCCAGTCTGACACTTCTTACATATAAGCTCCTGCCGTATCTGACATTTATTGGGCCAAATCTTCACTTTGGTGTCCAAGAGAAATAGTTATTATAAAGAATTCTGTTTTAAAATTTATTTTGCATATGCCAGTTTCTATTTAAAAAGTTCTTTCTGGCTAGCTCAAAGCTTCTTCACTGACATGCTGAAAAGCACCCCTCTAAGCAGCATGTCTCTGCCAGATTTCAGCTTCCTAGCCCCAGCTACTTCTGTGGTAGATCTATTTGCCAAGAGTGGCAGTGAAACATACGATGACGGAAGAGTTTTGTTCGATAATTGTAATTTAATTTAGTCTGAACTGTTTCAACTCCCCCTTCTCCTTTCCACAAAATTTTCCTTGAACAGATACCAGCTCTTGATATTTGGACAGGAGACAGAGAAAGACTAAGGAAGGATTAGTGGAGCAAATGTCAGGCAGTCTTTACTTCTCCAGAAAGATTTTCACTGAAAATATCTCAGTATAAAATGTATGCACTGTCCATGGTGCCTCCTTTTCCAAAATGAGGACTTGGTACTATAGCCACCTTTTCCTCCAAATGGAAGGACAGCAGACTCTTCAGAAGCATCTCAGATCATTCATAAATACACATAAAAAGTTCTTAATGGCTTACCTGTGATCTACTTTCTTTTCCAATGCACACAACTTCTCAGAGGTCTCTGCATTCCCAAGAGAGTGAGGTCTTGCTCTACTTGGAAAACTCACAGGAGACAGCAGGGTCCTTATGGCTATACCTAACTAAACTAGTGGTGTAGGCTACATTTCTGGATCTAGGTGGGTGCTGTGGTCTGTACTGGAGCAGATTTGATCTAGGTGTGCACTAGCCTCTTCCCACTCCTTCAGAGAGAAGGAAGTAAAGGCAGTGGTATGAGAAGACAATGCACTGCACTCTAGGCATGAGTCTCATCTGGAGAAACAGGGTGCTCAGATCCTGGAAAGCTGCAACAAGAGCAAGCTCTGCTACAGCATCTGTTTGACCTAGCCTGGCAGCTTGAAAAGTCTGCTGCTGTAAGCATAGGAAAATTTTCATAAGCAGAAGTGTTATCATGACTCTTATTTCATTCTCCAAACCACACTCTAATTCAGGTTAGATTTATTGGTTTTGGTTTGTTTCCTTTTGTTTTAAGAACTATGTGGTAGGTCTAGAAGACTTGAAAAAGACTAGTCAGTGTGCTCCATTATTTGAATTTCAACATCTGGCCTATTTTAGCCTGGAATATGCTGTAATGTGAGAAAGACCAACTGAAGCCCAGGCAAGAATGAAAAAAAGCTCTGGCTACTTAAATATCACTGCTAATGTAGCTTGAGGACTGTTGTGTGCTGTTTCTGCTAGGTGGACAACAGCTGCCAATGGTTTATATAAAGCAAATAAACCTTTCATATGGTCAGATTGTTGTTTACTTTGTCAAGTTGCTGGATTGGGTAAACTTTTGTCTTTTTTTTTAGTAGGCTCTCTATCATTTTCCTATTTCATAGTGTGTTAGTTGTTATGGAAACATTTGTCATTGGCATGAGTCAAACTTAGTCATAGCCACGTGAGCAACATAAAACTGGCTTATATATTAGTTGAACATTTATGTAAAGGTTTGGGAGCTAATAAAGATTTTTACGATATTTATGGCTGTGCATATGTCTGTATGTACATAAATACATATACACAACTCATGAGGCTGTGATATCCAGTTTGTTATCCTCATAGGCTTGAAAGAAAGTTAAGTTACATGAGGTATCCTAAGAAAGAATCCAGTAAAAACATTTGTCATATGTTCCTATTGTATATTCTGTATGTTATGCATTTTGAAGTGAGTTCTTTAGGGAGGTGTGTTAGGGTTGTGTTAAAATCTACAGGGTATGAAAGAAGTACATAGTAATAATTATTTATACTTCATTTCCCATTTTGTCCTCTTTGTGGTATTTGTTTAGTGCATTTAAGAATAGTGAATACCTTGGTCACATTTCTTCATGCTGCTCATTCCTTCCACAAATCCAGAGCTACATGCTAGGCTGCATGGAAATAAAATCAGCCCTATGGGAAGATCTGAGGTACAGGAAGGCAGAAGACCTTCTGTAGCATTTTTGCATTACATAAACAAAGTAATTTTGTATGAGCTGAGGACAGCTATGCAACAGAAAAATAGCTATAACCTACACATACTTAATGTTAAATTTAAGGTTAAATGTGTAGTCTATGATTTTTTTTAAAATACCCTTTAAAAGTCAACAAAAACTCCTTGATTTTAACTGAAACACCCAGGCAAATAGTTATGTGTATAATTAACCATAAAGAGCTACAAATGATAATATTTTCCTATTTGGTCACCTAGAAAATAAAACATATGTAAATACAATAAAAAATGGGTTTTTTTGTAGATGAAATGGATTTGCATGTAGATATTGGCACAATTCCTGCAAGCATGTAATAAAAATAAAATGTTCTTTTTTGCTCTTTTTTTTTTTTGCAAGACTTTATGTTTAGAATAACTAGTTACTTTTTGTTTTCGAAATCTTTGCCTGAGATCCAACTCTGTTCCGTTCTGAATTGGCCAAAATCTAAGACAGGTGAAACTGGGAATTCTTTGATAAAGCATCTTTGTAAATTAAAAATAATAGAGTTAGGAGCATGATGACTTACTGATAGCAGTATCTGCTTAACACCCAGATTATATTAAAATGGGTTTTTGAATTGTAGCTCTGTCTGTGAAGTTCCATTCCCTCTTTCTTATTGCCTAGTTGTCTGATTTCTAAAATGCCATACATGGGATAGATGATTTGAATTTCTTATAAGTAACAAATTTGGAACTGAGTTAGGCTCATCTCACCTACCCTTAGCCAAGTAAAAGAACATTTTCAATCCTAGCATAGTTGTCTAGACCATCTTTATTGCTATGAAGGAGCAGAGTGGAGGATTTCTTCCAAGAACAAGCAATGAAAATCCTCTTAGTTACCTAGTTATGGATGGGATGAATTAATCACTTCCTTGCAGTGCTCGTCTCTATACATTGACTATTAGTGGGGCTTAAACAATGAACGTAAACTAGCTACACTATTAGAATCTTACATTGTGAGATGAATCTTACTTTACTTATTTAGAAATTTCTATTTTTTGTTTGAGACACTTCTTCAGCAAGAGATCAAAACATAACCATTGTCTTCTTCCGAACTAATGAATTCTATGACTGCTGTACCAAACATTGTTTTCCACCTTACTTCAGTGTGTTTGTTAGCTTTTTCATTCAAGACTTATGAAAAGTAAGTGTAATGTGCTTTATTTAGGTCTCCATCGTATCAAACTTTTGCTTTAATTTGTGCATTGCATCATTTCACAAATGTGTCACACTTCATTCTTTTCTGTGGTTTTTTTTCTGTCAGTTTATATTTTCTTGACGGTCTCTTTTAATAAGTTTTGCATCTTTCCCAACTGCTTATAGTCTCTTGATGGCTCCCATGATGCTTAGGAGGGTTTTCTCTAATGAATACATGATTCTCAAAATGATTCCTCTTTATTGGTATCATCACTTTTAGTTCAGCATGAGTTGTATCTCCCTGTACCAGTTGCAAGAACATCATTTAGATCAGCAATGGAGATTGCAAGTAGAGTTTTCATACTTGCTAAGCCTTGTCTTGTCTCTTCTCCCTTAAATGCCAATGATAAACTCTCCTCAACTTCAGGCAAACAGAACTAGGAGGAAGATAAAGGCTTTCATTTTGTGAAAAACAATTCCTTTTTTGTCTTTTTTTTTTTAAACTCTTCCAAGATGTTTTAGAAAAGGTGCCATTCAAAATATCTCTGTTCGTCTGAAACTTGTGGACTTAGATAACAGTTTCTTATTTATTCTTATTTTCCGATTTTGCGAGAGGCGAAGAGTCAAAGCCATTTTGACTGTAGAAAAAGCATACTAAACCTGGGTTAGTTGGCTATTTGAACTGAGTTAACAGCTGCTTTACCTCACTGAATAGCAAAAATATACCAATGGTTCATTTTGATCCATGCCTAATTTTCTTAGTTTTATTTCTTCCATCTATGGGGAAATATGACTGTTTCACGAAATTTAGGATACAGATAGTGTAGGTTAGCATAGCTTCACTGGAGCATCGCCTAGTTTCATGACTAGGCTCTGAATTAGAGAGACTGGAATGACATAATGTATTCCCAGCTATTCATGTGACTCTTCAACAAGTTTTATTATTACTGGCCTAATAAACATTGTAGTAGTGATAGCTTTGTTTGAACAGTAAAATAAGTAAGTAAACAAAGAAAAGGTTGCAAGGATTTCCAGCAGAATTATGAAATAATTCTTTTTCCAATTACATAAATATGGGATAGAATAAACCAGAACGACAGCAATAAGCAAATATTTGTAAACAATGTTTATAAAAAGGGGGTTTAAAATGTCTTATAAGTGTTAGACTAGGGCTTTTTCTGGCACTGGTTTAAATTAACTTCAAATGAATTAAGCAAGTTTATGACAATTTAAAGATCTGACTTATCTGTGGGATTAGAATAGCTTTAGTATTTTTCTTTGTCATTGTGGACATTAACAGTTGTGGTGGGAAGCAATGAAAGAATTTGGAAAATTTTAGAATTAAAGATTTGTATATTCTTAACAAAATGGTCTTGCCTTCATGAGAAAAATACTCAGTTCTGTTGGAAAACACTACTGGTTCCTTAGGAACACCAGTTTGCTTTGCTTATAATAAGCTTATACTTAAACACATTATAATTTCACAGAAGTTGATTGATATTTATTTGTACTGTTGTTATAGCTTTACTACGGTAGCAACCCTAAGTATAATTATGGTAAAGTTATGATCCCAAACCAAAATTAACGATATCTAAATGGATACCCATAGATATCCTGGAGCTTCCCAGAAATTGTCAGCATAGCTGAATGGGGCTTAGTAGTGAATTAATCATTTAACTTAAGTGTATATATGAAATGTATTTTCACAACACATTATAAGCCGCCTTCTATAATTTTTTATTTAAAAGAACTTCTAACAATATGCTTTTCTGTGTGTGTTGCTTTTCTTGTTGCAGAGCAAGTAAAACTAGATGAAATACGTGCATTAGTAGGATTTATTAGTTCTGCATTCTGTAATATTTACAGACAAGTCAAAGTACTAGTGGAGCTACCACTAGGGAAAAGGGTAAGTTCAATAACTTTTTGAAAAATCAGCATTTTACTTGGGTTTTTTTTTACTACTCTTGTCAGAAATTTCATGGTGAGTTTACCCAGGGATTTATTGTCGATCCAAAAAGAAAAAAAAATATATTCTTGCTAAAATTTTGAGATGACAGGTATTGAAGGAATAATTAACAATGCAGGGGATAAATCAATAGCATAAACCAGTCTGTGAGGTAAATATGTTTTACAAGCCCCAAATAAGAGACAATGTGTCTGCTGTGAAGAGCATAGCTTTGTGGACATGAAATGGAAGAGTATATTCTGGTAAGTATCAATCGAAGTTGCAGTCATGAAATGATAGATTTTTCGATTCTTGGAGAAGTAAGGAGGGGGGTCAGCAGAACTTGGACTCCCGGGGGACAGACTTTGGCCTGTTTAGGAGTCTGGTTGACAGAGTCCCTTGGAAGGCAGTCCTGAAGGGCAAAGGGGTCCAGGAAGGCTGGACACTCTTCAAGAAAGAAATCTTAAAGGCACAGGAGCAGGCAGTCCCCATGTGCTGAATGATGAGCTGGCGGGGAAGAAGACCGGTCTGGCTGAACAGAGAGCTTTGGCTGGAACCCAGGGGGAAAAAGGAGAGTTTATGACTTTTGGAAGAAGGGGCAGGCAACTCAGGAGGACTACAAGGATATCGTGAGGTTATGCAGGGAGAAAATTAGAAGGGCCAAAGCCCAACTAGAACATAATCTGGCTACTGCCATAAAAGACAATTAAAAATGTTTATATAAATACATTAGCAACAAAAGGAGGGCTAAGGAGAATCTCCATCCTTTATTGGATGTGGGGGGAAACATACTACCAAAGACTAAGGAAAAGGCTGAGATGCTTAACACCTTCTTTGCCTCTGTCTTCAGCAGTAAGACCCGTTGTTCTCCAGGTACCCAGCCCTCTGATCTGGAGGACAGGGATGGGGAGCAGAATGAAGCCCCCATAATCCAATGGGAAATGGTTAGCAACCTGCTACCCCATTTAGACACACATAATTCTATGAGGTCAGATGGGATCCACACAAGGGTACTGAGAGAGTTGGCAAAAGTGCAGCGCTACAGGCTTGGGGAAGAGTGGCTGGAAAGCTGCCTGCCGGAAAAGGACCTGGGGGTATTGGTAGACAGCCGGCTGAATATGAGCCAGCAGTGTGCCCAGGTGGCCAAGAAGGCCAACAGCATCCTGGCTTCTATCAGAAATAGTGTGGCCAGCAGGACTAGGGGAGAGATCATCCCTCTGTACTTGGCGCTGGTGAGGCCACACCTCTAATCCTGTGTTAAGTTTTGGGCCCCTCACTACAAGAAAGACATTGAGGTGCTGGAGCGAGTCCAAAGAACAGCAAAGAAGAGAACAAGTCTTATGAGGAGTGGCTGAGGGAACTGGGGTCAATGAGCTTGGAGAAAAGGAGGCTCAGGGGAGACCTTATTGATTTTTATAACTACCTGAAATGAGATTGTAGTGAGGTGGGTGTCATTCTCTGCTCCCAAGTAACAAGTGACAGGACAAGAGGAAATGGCCTCAAGTTGCGCCAGGGAAGGTTTAGTTTGGATATCAGGAAAAATTTCTTCACCAAAAGGGTTGTCAAGCATTGGAACAGGCTTCCCAGGGAAGTGGTTGAGTCACCATCCCTGGAGGTATTTAAAAGATGAGTAGATGTGGTGTTTACGGACATGATTTGGTGGTGGACTTGTCAGTGTTAAGTTTATGGTTGGACTCAATGATCTTAAAGGTCTTTTCCAACTAAAACCATTCTATGATTCTATGATTCTAAGTGACAACAGTGGAAAGGGTTTGAGAACCCTTGAGAACGGACAATCAGGTAAATATCAGTCCCAGCATGATTAGCAGATGTCCTAATCTGGTTTTTGAATTTTTGAACAAAAGAACAGCCATAGAAATAGCTAAAATACATTACAATTGCAAAAATAATTGATGAGTCCCATTGTGTTCATTTGGGGAATCAGTAGTTTCAAAAGGTTGTCAACAGATTATAAAGATTCTTCCCCATTCCCACTCCCCCCCAGAAAAAAACTCAAACCCCAGCGTAATCTGGGGTGACCTGTTTACATAGTTCACAACTGCAAACATTCATACGTTCTGACCTGTATGCCTTAAATTAGGAGTAAGGAATTTTGAACTACTGAGTTTATCCAAATATCAAACCATCTGACCAACTACATACTAGCGTGGGAGACAGATTTCAGACTGAAGATAATTCTTTAAACTGCCATCATTCAGAGAAGACTAGATTCAAAGACTGAAAGTTGAAACTATAAAATGGGGACAAAATGAAACACAGGTTTTTAATGACAAAGGTAATTAAATTGGAGCAATTTGTTTCGAGACCTGGTGAATTTTATTTTATGTAAGAATTTCATTTCAGGACTGTATAGTTTTATGAAATATGTGCTATAGACCAAACAGCAGTTGAGCACTTCATATAGTAAGGTTCATTACCCTTTTGCATGCAGGATTTGCTGGTTTGTGTTTTCAATATCTGAAATTCTAAGCCTTGTATTTATTAGGAGTGTGCTATTTGCAAGAGAACTATGGCCCATATGAATAGCCAGAGTGCTGATTTGGCACCCACAGCACTTCGCATAAAACAAATAAGGCCTGAAAAGACATCAGCAACAATGGCAACAGAAGGAATACCACCTACATAGCAGAAAAATAAAAGAGATATCTCCAAAAAGAGGGGCACAGTTCTGTAGCTGGATGCAGTGTGGAGGAGGGAGGGCGAGCCGGGCAGAGAAGCTGAACGTTGTTTACTTCACAGTGGCTAAGCCAACTTCGAGGATCTCCCCATGGATATCAGAAGTGCTACACAAACATAATGAGTAGTTTAAGAGCTTGGCTGAGCTTGAGGCAGTCTGTGACTGCTGAATTCCTCCAATGTGTCAGCTCATCTGGAAACACCCAAGCATGAGTGATAAGGCTGGGTAGGAGGACCAGGTTGCTTCTGAAGAGTGATGATATGTTTGTAGGGGCCATTCTTGCAGCTAACCAAATGTCATCATTTCTGTGAAAAAGTGGTTCTGTTTTGGAACAAAATAATAGGGACTTTTTAAAAAAAAGAAAATACTATTGTAGGGAAATAAAATTAATTTTAATATATTTTGAGAAAAATGAAAATAGTTAATTTAGGAATGCCTAAATGTCCTACTGTCCTTGTTGTCTTTCACTTTTTAGGAAGGACCCCAGGGTTTCTTGCCTCTTTATTGTCAGCCATGCGACCTTGTTACAAACAAATGTTACAAGGCATACAGCCCTTGAGGCAACACAGTCAGATGGAATTCTGGGGTTCCTACGTATTCTGGATGTATACATAACTGAGGGAATTATGAAGTATAGGCCATACATTCCCCCTTTCCCTTCTTCTTACTGGGTCAATCAGTATAGATTACCCAGAGACAGCTTTTAGGATGCACTACTTGCTAAGCAAAGTCGACAGCTGGTAAATTCAGTTTCAGGCTAGGCCTATAGGCTGCTTCTGCTCTATAATTTAGAGATGGAATTTAAGTTTTATGATGCTTTATGTAGTGCCCAGATCAGATTTGATAACACTAATTGTTGAGTAGGAATGGTATTCTGCTTGAAGGTAATGCCACAGAATCTTTCTTAGCTGCTATGTTGCCTTCCATGCAGTTGCAGGTACCCTTTTCCTTTTAAACCTTTCTTGCTTTTCTATTCCGTTCCTACAAACAAGGTGTGGTTCACCGCGCGGAGGAAATTTTCAATGAATGGAGATGGGGCCACAGGACTGCAATATGCTACTTTGTTTAAAAAAATGTAACATTTTAAAAATCGTACTTCATGTTACTTGTATGAACTGAGGAAGGAGATATGTTTTTAGTAAGTTGATTTCTGTCCTCTGAGTTTATTGCGTCAGAGGTGCATCCAAATATTGCTAGTCACCGTAAATTAAGTTAGATTTATCCCCCCCAAAAAAAGCACTGTAGCAATATTCCACAGTTTTCAGAAGGCCAAATTACACAGTCTTTTCTCAAAGTCATTAGTTCTGTTACTTTAACAATTTTCATAGGACTTACCATCAAGAAAAGTAATACTTGAAGTCAAAAGGGAAAATATATAAAAATCTGAATTAAAAGCAAAACTATCAAGGTTTAATACATGGCTGGTGCCCGTTTTTTAAAACATCAAATTAAATTTCCAAGAAAAATGGTAAGACAATCTATTACTTGTACTTATACTCAAAATTCTGAAGCAAATTAGCATTTGAATTTTCTCAGGCAGTAAAATAGAAACTTGTGACCCATCTTCTCATAGAACAGCAACATTTGGAGAAGTGCAATCATCTCAAACAAAGTGTCTTAAGTCCTCAGAACAGACATTTTATGTGTGTGTACATGTGTGTGCGCACTTGACTATATACATTAACCTTTTCTTTTAGAGTGGACTAATTTTGCACAGCTATAGTATTATGCTAAATATAGAAACCTTTGTTTCTCAACCAGGTTTGAAGAATGAGGAAGGTTGCTGTAGGCCAGATTCATGGGATTGTATCATTTGGTGAGCTGGTGTTCTCCTTCAGATTCTTTCCCCATGCACAGTTGTCACTGTAACAGCTACCAAAACAAGGACTGTCGGTGCTGTTGACATGCTGAGTATGCAGTAAGTCTTTCGTTCTTGGCATGCCCATTCATTCACACAGATGGGAGAAGCTTAAGAGAGGTGACTTTTTTCAGTCCACGTAGCTAACCTTAATCAAGTCGTTTAACCTAGTTCTTCCACTTCCCAAGGTATGGGATGTTGGGGGGGGAGAAAAAAAAAAAATACATTTTCCTTTTCATGCTTCCTGTCTTTAATATACACAGTCCTGGTTTCATATTTTTCTGAGTTTTAGTGCAGCAGTGTTTTCTCTGCAATGTAGGACATTTCAGATTTGTTTGGAGTCCTGGAACAAGACTAGAAGGTAAGGGGGCCCAAGATAGTTGGTTAGCATTCAAGGACTGCTTCTTCCGAGCTCAAGATCAGAGCACCCCAGCAGGTAGGAAGTCAAGAAAGGGTACCAGGAAACCTGCATGGTTAAACAGGGAACTGCTGGGTAAATTCAAGTGGAAGAAGAGGGTGTACAGATCGTGGAAGGAGGGGCTGGCCACTTGGGAGGAATATAAGTCTGTTGTCAGAGGATGTAGGGAGGCAACTAGGAAAGCTAAGGCCTCCTTGGAATTAAACCTTGCAAGAGAGGTCAAGGACAACAGAAAGGGCTTCTTCAAATACATTGCAGGTAAAACCAACACTAGAGGCAATGTAGGCCCACTGATGAATGAGGTGGGGGCCCTGGAGACAGAGGATAAAAAGAAGGTGGAGTTATTGAATGCCTTCTTTGCCTCTGTCTATACTGCTGGAGGCTGTCCTGAGGAGCCCCAGACCCCTGAGGCCCCAGAAGAAGTCAGGATAGAGGAGGAATCTGTCTTGGTTGATGAGGGCTGGGTCAGGGACCAGTTAAGCAATCTGGACGTCCATAAATCCATGGGCCCTGATGGGATGCACCCGCGGGTGCTGAGGGAGCTGGCAGAAGTCATTGCTAGGCCACTCTCCATCATCTTTGCTAAGTCGTGGGCAACGGGAGAGGTGCCTGAGGACTGGAGGAAAGAGCATGTCACTCCAGTCTTCAAAAAGGGCAAGAAGGAGGACCCGGGTAACTATAGACCGGTCAGCCTCACCTCCATCCCCGGAAAGGTGATGGAACAACTTGTTCTTGATGCTGTCTCTAGGCACATCAAGGATAGGGGGATCATTAGGGGCACTCAGCATGGCTTCACCAACGGGAAGTCATGTTTAACCAACTTGATAGCCTTTTATGAGGATGTAACCCGGTGGATAGATGATGGTAAAGCTGTGGATGTGGTCTATCTCGATTTCAGTAAAGCGTTTGACACGGTCTCCCACAGCATCCTCGCAGCTAAACTGAGGAAGTGTGGTCTGGATGATTGAGTAGTGAGGTGGCTTGTGAACTGGCTGAAGGAAAGAAGCCAGAGAGTGGTGGTCAATGGGACAGAGTCCAGTTGGAGGTCTGTGTCTAGTGGAGTCCCTCAAGGGTCGGTACTGGGACCAGTTCTATTCAATATATTCATTAATGACTTGGATGAGGGAATAGAGTGCACTGTCAGCAAGTTCGCTGATGACACAAAACTGGGAGGAGTGGCTGACACAACGGAAGGCTGCGCAGCCATTCAGAGAGACCTGGACAGGCTGGAGAGTTGGGCGGGGAGAAATATAATGAAATATAAGAAGGGCAAGTGTAGAGTCCTGCATCTGGGCAAGAACAACCCCATGTACCAGTACAAGTTGGGAACAGACCTGTTGGAGAGCAGCGTAGGGGAAAGGGACCTGGGGGTCCTAGTGGACAACAGGATGACCATGAGCCAGCAGTGTGCCCTTGTGGCCAAGAAGGCCAATGGCATCCTGGGCTGTATTAGAAGGGGTGTGGTTAGCAGGTCACGAGAGGTTCTCCTCCCCCTCTACTCTGCCCTGGTGAGGCCGCATCTGGAATATTGTGTCCAGTTCTGGGCCCCTCAGTTCAAGAAGGACAGGGAACTGCTAGAGAGAGTCCAGCGCAGAGCCACGAAGATGTTTAAGGGGGTGGAACATCTCCCTTATGAGGAGAGGCTGAGGGAGCTGGGTCTCTTTAGCTTGGAGAAGAGGAGACTGAGGGGTGACCTCATTAATGTTTATAAATATGGAAAGGGCAAGTGTCATGAAGATGGAGCCAGGCTCTTCTCAGTGACATCCCTTGACAGGACAAGGGGTAATGGGTGCAAGCTGGAACACAGGAGGTTCCACATAAATATGAGGAAAAACTTCTTTACGGTGAGGGTGACCGAACACTGGAACAGGCTGCCCAGAGAGGTTGTGGAGTCTCCTTCTCTGGAGACATTCAAAACCTGCCTGGACGTGTTCCTGTGTGGTATGATCTAGGTAATCCTGCTCCGGCAGGGGGATTGGACTAGATGATCTTTTGAGGTCCCTTCCAATCCCTAACATTCTGTCATTCTGTGATTCTGTGAGATCTCAAAGCATCAGTGGATGACAAGTAGGCCAGCA
The DNA here is from genome assembly GCF_013368605.1 of Nyctibius grandis. Lineage (NCBI taxonomy): Eukaryota > Metazoa > Chordata > Aves > Nyctibiiformes > Nyctibiidae > Nyctibius > Nyctibius grandis. The sequence goes on from NC_090660.1 coordinate 84,205,212, forward strand.
TTTCCAAAGACGGTTAGAACTTCACTTTGCAAGCTTTTCCTATGTCAAATAGTTTTATGTGTACTTTCTCCCTGTTAGATGACATTCACCCATCATTGTGCTGCAGGTTAACCCAAAGCCTGTGTGACACTGAGGCTTTACTTTGAACATTTTCAGATGAAGATTTACTGGAGAAAAGAGCTTGGAGTGGAAAGAGAACTTTCCTCTCCCTCTCATTACTGGCTGACATCATACATGCACCATTTCTTGTGACATGGATAAAACTATACAGTCCCCTGATATTCCCCAGTCCACTGAGGCTTTCCTCTACCCCTGAATTTAAAAGAACATAAATAGTTTGTAACAGCCTTTGGCACATGGTTAACTGAAGTCACAGAAAATATATAATAATATAATACTGTGTTTCTGTTCACTGTAAATAACCACCTTTATTTTATGATTCATGACATTATTCATACCTCTGACATCATATTTTCGTCGTAGGACAACAATGTTGAAGCTTTGTTATGAAAAGATGATAAATCCTCTAATAAAATTTCTGTTGCTGTTGTTTCACAGAAAGAGAAAAATATTTGACTGTCATTGCAATTTTTAGATTATTGTCTTTTATTTACCATTGCGCTGGTAAATCTTTCTATCATACAGTTTCTCCATACTAATGAGGTTAACTGCAGCAAGAGAAATACACATTGGGCTGTTTTATATAAAATTAACATTTCACACATGAAAGTTCTTTTTCTAAATGTATATTAACGTCTTCTACATCATCTGGCACATTCATCCACCTAATAGGCTTGATAAGGACTTTAAACGTGTTCAGATTGCAAATTTCAAGTTCTGTTAGGCTCACTCTTTTCTATAAGTATGCTGTCATAGATTGCATGCTTAATAAAATAGATATTGAAAAGGGAATAATTCTTGGACTTGTTTTTTTGTTTTATCACTATATGATATAAATACAATTTCTTTCAACTTAATTATGCCTTGTGAGCACCTGGGTCAGAGAAGAAGGAGGGGGAGGAGGTGCTCCAAGTGCTGGAGCAGATATTCCCCTGCAGCCCCTGGAAGAGACCATGCGGGAGCAGGTATTCCCCTGCAGATTGTGGAGGGGACCATGCCTAAGCAGGTGGATATTACCTGAGGGAACTACAGCCCACAGAGGTAACACACTGGCACATGTTTATCGTGAAGGGTTGCAGTCTTGAAGAGGACACATTCTGGAGCAGGGAAGAAGAGTGACGAGGAAGGAATGGCAGAGAAGAACCGTTATGGACTGACTGCAGACCCAATTCCCCATCCTCTTGTGCTGCTGGGGATGTGGGGTGGTGGGTAGAGGAATTGCTAATGAAGGAAGGAAGCTGAGCCTGTTTTGCCCATGATGGTAACTGGTATGAGATCTCCCTGTCTTTATCTCTGTCAACAAGCTTTTCCATTTATTCTCTCCAGTCCTGTTCAGGAGGGAGTGAGAGAGCCTACGGGTGGGTGTCTGGTTGCTGGCAAAGGGTAACCCACCACACACTAAAATACTGATCAGACTCTCTTGTATAAAGACTTTTTTTTCTCTGAAATGTGTTAGGTTTTTGATAGGTGGGTAGTTAGTATATTATGACTGCTGATCTTACATACCCTGGCGTATCTTCCTGCCATTCCCTCGAGTTCTGTCACTGGTCACCAGGGTGAAGAGGTCAATGCCTACTCCTCCACTTCCCCTTGTGAGGAAGTTGTAGACCGCAATGAGGTCTCCCCTCAGTCTTCTCTTCTCCAAGCTGAACAGACCTCCTGAGCTGGAGGCGGTGGTCCTTGAATACTAGCCAGCTTCCTTGGTCCCCTCTTCCCTCCAGGGCTTTATCCCAAGATACTCTACCAAGCAGGTCCCTGAAGAGGCCAAAGTCTGCTCTCCTGAAGTCCAGTGTAGTGAGCTTGCTGTGCACCCTCCTCGCTGCCCTAAGGATCTTGAAATCCACCATTTCATAGTCACTTCAGCCAAGGCTGCCCTTAAGCTTCACATTCCCCACCAGCCCCTCCTTGTTGGCGAGAACAAGGTCCAGCACAGCATCTCTCCTTGTTAGCTCGTCTATCACTTGGAGATGGAAGTTATCACAAATGCAACATTGAACTTCCTGAACTACCAGATCGCTTTTGAATTTTGAAAAGCATATAATCCTCTCAAACTGAGGCTCTCAATGCTTCTGATGTCCCCAGTTCCAAAGCAGTTGTCATGGAGCAGTCATCTCAGAGTCAGAGATCCTAAAAATCTCTACTCTCCTGCAATTCACTGGGCAATTTGGCAAGAATACTAGGCAAGGTTTTATTGGATACTTGTCTGTGTTTTGGCAAGCATTAGTCGAAACAGATGTTTATATACAACATTTTTATTTCTGAAACATGTTTCATCTTAAAACAAGTTTGGTTTATTGCCCTTGCTACTCCTATTGTAAAACTGTTACAGAATATTCTGGCTCTGATGATTACAACTACTAATTTCCTACCCAAATGTATTTATGACCCATCTAGAAGTACTTTTATTAGGTCAACGTTGTTTATTTTAAATAGCTTTTCTTCTTCTCTTGTGTTTACCTCTAACCACTCCATCTATTTATTTAGAGCAATCTTATCATGTCTCAGTTCATTTTACTAAATTAAACAAGACAAGACCTTTTTGCCTTACTTCATATGGCTTGTGGTGCTCTGGGGACCTCATTGCATACATCTTAGAATTGCATTTGCAATTTGATGGACATGTCACATTATTGTCAACAACAACCCAGCTGCATCACGCTATGTTTCTTCTCTTTTAACTGTTTAGAGCAGAACTTACTTTTGTTCCTCCTTAATCATATCAGTTTGCTTTAGTGTTGTCCACCACCATATATTCCTCCAGTTACTTCTGTATCATGGTATGTGCTATGGTCTGCTTCACGTTGTGTTACAAACAAATTTTACCACCTAGCCTTTACTTTTTATGCCTGCATGAAATGTAATGTAATGAAAATATTAAACAAGATCTGTACCATGACTAATCTTTGACTAATGCTGTTAGTAATTTATACCAGCTTGATTATTCCCTTCTCAGATCTGTTAGTTGCCAGCTTACTGGCAGTTCCGTCAGTTCACTATCCACCGCACAATTCTTGCACCAGCTTTCATGATCTCCCACTTGTTAATTCCCATAGGTAATATATCAGATGTTTTACCATATGTCTGATAGATTAACTGTGTTGTTATTTCCCCATTTATGTTATGTTATAGGCTATAGATATGAGGCTAATCTGGTTCAGTGGTTCTTGAATGACTTATTTTGGATTTTATCCCATTTCCACTTTCCATAGGTCCTGTATTACTTCTCTAAATAAATGCATTCTTTACTTTAAAATAACTTGGTTTTAACCTGTAATTTATGAAATCGTTACCTTCAGATAAAGAATGGATTTATGTAGAGTAGGGAATTCTACAAGGCCTGTGGGATATATATGCTGGAATTCTTTTTCTGTCAAGATAAAGACTCACGCTATATTTTCTTAACTCTTAAATGTGTCAGTTTCTTACATAGGATATGCTAGCGGTGAATCTCCTGTTTCCCTCTTTCTGAATCTTCTGCCTTTCAGGTGAAGTACTTAAATAGTCACTGGAATACAGAATGAGAAAGTGACAATGAGTCTGGTCTGATGCTCTTTGGAAAGAGAAGGCACCTAGCCTCCATTCTTAACCATAATGAATATTGAATTATTTATACAAGGTAGAACAAACTAAACAGGAGAGATTAAGGGGACTTCCTCTTCTGGTTTCCCAGTGTATTTTTAACCTGTTGGGCCTCTTGGGAAGTGAGAGCTGGAGTTTGAACACTCAGAAGAAGATAAAAGAATTTAATTTGAGTGCTCTTACTAGTAGGCAATTGATAAAAAAAGTGTAAAATAACTTTTCATCCTCTTCTGGCAGCTTTGTGGATATGGTCTTATATTTTTGTCTATATTTCTGAGAAAACCTGAAAAGAAACATACTGTTGTAGATCCAAAAGACTTGACTGTTTCACTTTATTTATATTGGTTTAATTGTGAGGGGAAGTGAGAGTGAAGTGGAGGTTTGCTTCCTTTGGCAAAAGATTTATAAATAAAAGTGGTTCATTTCCCACAATTGAGAGTAAAGGAGGACGTTTTTATTTTGGCTTGTTTGCTTACTGAAATGAAAAATCAGTTCTTCATACATGGTCACAAACAATTGATTTCTGTTTCTTTGTCCAACTTCTTGGTTTTTATAGAAATACCTAACATGTTGAATTGGATTAAATACTTCTTAAAGTAAATATCTAGGAAAATACATAAAGAGTAGTTCAGGATTTTCATTGATGCAGTCACATCTGTCCGGAGTTGTATGCATCTATGGATTTATGTATATTACTTACATTATTTGCACTTGCAAGTGTTCTATTTTAGTCATCATGATGTTCTTTTTAAAGTCTAGGATCACCAACAACCTTTTAAGGACAAAATCTTGTTGTATCCATGAATATAATTTAATGGACTAAGCTTTATATATGACTTTATATTCCTGAATTAAAAAAGAAAAAGTTGTTTTCAAAAATAGCTAGGGAACAGTCTGCTCTTGTATGTATATTACAGCTATATTGCAAGTTCAGTTTGTCTATTTATTAACAATAACACTTAAGATGTAGAAAATTCTTACCTCTTATTAATTTACACACGAGAATGCTCCCAAACTGCACAGATTTATTTTAATATGTAGTTACTACTAGTTGGGGAAAGATTAAAAATAAGCAAATAAGATAATAATAGGATGGTATATATTCTTTTAGAAGATGTCTCACTTTTTCCCAATTGTGAAAAATTAAATCAACAACTTGATGTTGTCTTGTAATGAACATGATTATCAACTTGTCAAAAAGATTCTGTATTCACCCTTCAGAGAGTAATGACTCGTATTTTTGTATTGACTTTTCATGTAAGGTAATCTGTTTTTTCTCTAGGATATAATAAACCAACCTTTTCTCAGCGTGGAAAAAAAATATCTCTTTTCAGCCTCTGTTCTTAGAAGAATAATCAGAAAGCTCTGATCGCATGCATGTGATAAAATGAAATATTTTTTGTGTGTGTTATCACACAATATTGACCTTCAGGCACAAGCCACTAAAGGACGCTGCAATTAGGCCTGAGCACTTGTAGATCACTAAAATGTTGCATGTGGCCTTGGACTCCTTACTAATAACTGGCTTTATTTTTATTATTTCATTGGAAGCACTGAATTAACATTCTTTTTACTGTTTCCTTGCATAACCTTGGAAGAGACAAATTAGACTTTCACAAAACCTTTAATTAGTGTGCTGCATTTTAAGATGTCAGTTTAATTGTTTGAAAAGACATGCAGCATAATTTCAGATTCTTTTTTCTTCCACTACTTTTCTGTTCATCTATTTCAAAGGTTACACTGTAGAGTTAATAGTACTGGGTATATATTTATGCAACATTTAAAATTGCACAAGGGAGACAGTGTACAACAAGCAAAATTTTATGTAAGACTGATATTTCTGCACCTGCAAAAAGGTTGGTGGATTCTCTTGTGGTGGAGAATTTGCTGAGGGAAAAGTGTTAGTTTGGTCAGTGAGGAGCAAAGCACTGTAGCTTCCTATGGAAACAACTCCAATCTGGGAACTGCAACAGCTGGAGCCCGATCTCAGAAATGAGTGTGAAATGTTGCCACCAAGTAAAACTAGATAAAACCCAATGTGAGTTTTAGTCTTTCAAACTGAGTGATTTGTTTTATAAAGAAAACAAAGCAATGTTCCTTGACAGTGTAAGTCTTAAATGGTTATCCACTGAAATAAATGGGTGCCATAATGCTTCCATTACATAGAGATATAGAGATTTCTTTTTTTTTATTGCCATCATAGGTGCCAGCATTATTAAGCTGGATAATGATATTGACTTTATAATGCTGTTGTAACTTCATGTGGTTCTGTTGTTCCCTAGCTGTGCAGATACTCTCAGTGTAAACATGTGAAATACAAAGATGGGGGGAAAATTTTTTTTTGTAATTTCAGGCCATTTGAATGCTATTTTCAAAAGAGGTATTTAAGAGACTATTGTGTACATTTCCCTGAAGTAGAGGCTTTCCTTTCTCAGATTCTCAGGAACCCTTCAGGAAAACAGATTCTGATTTAGTATATCTGCCTTATCCAATGACAAATAGAGGAGCTTTATTTCTTGTGGTAGAAAATTATGTGCCTGTAGGCAGTGCCTGGAAAATGAAGAAAAGTTTTAATATTTCCTAAGGTTTCTGGATAACCTTCTGCCATAGCAAATCCCATAGGTCCCTCAGAATTTCAAAGAGCAGACAGCCAGGAGACAATGTGGTTTTGAAGAAAGTATTTTGCAATTGCCTTTAGCAGATTTTTCTTAAATTTCTGTGTGGCAAAAAGTCAGCATTTTTCCTACACATGGAATTGAGCATGCAAATAATGCCTGAAAATGTATTCTAAAATTTTATTCAGTATAAAACTGACAATTGTACAAATGGCCTTTGTTTTGTGTAAGAAAAAGGAAATCAGTGTTGTGCTGAGTGAGTTTTCACTCATCATTTCAGGAGGGATGAAGTTACATTCACCGTATAATTGCTAGAAATTTCTGTTTTCAGCACACTTGTTACGCTACATTTTTAAGGCTCCTCCCTGGAGCTGTTCAATGACTTTTACTAATGTTTTCTTGTAATTCCCCTGTTTTATCAAGATCAGAGATTTGAGTCTTAATTCTCTAATGATTTGTACATAGCATATATATTTCTAATTCAGTAAAGCCATTAAGAATGCTAGTACTCTGAGTCAGTAGGGTTTTGTTACACTTTGAACAAAGTAAATGACTATGTAAATTACCAGACAGAAAGTAAACAAATGACTTTTCTCTTGCATCCTTCTAGATAACTATTTCTAAGATGGAATCAAATATGAGTAATGAATTAATGGTAATTTCACAATTCCTTTTTCCTCAATGTAAAGATACCTTTCTTTTAAAGAAGTCTTCTGCTTTGCTGCTTATTGTTTAGATTTCAAACCTTCGTAGTGTTCAGCATTTCTCCAAAATTCCTTTGAGGATTCCATATTATAGTTGAGTCCCTCTGAAAATCTGCTGTTAAATACCAGACAAGATTTATACGCAGACTCGAAATGGCACTGTTTCAGCAAACAGACGTAAGAAACCAGTTTAGGTGAACTGGTCTGGAACTAACCCCAGACAAATGGATGCCTGCTGACCTTGGTTTGTTATTGCCAGTTCTTACAGGTAAACTGTGGTCAGCACTATCTCAGCTAAACTGACTGTAAAAAATAGATAAAGGATAGATAAGGTTATGGACATTACATTCTTTCCTCTCCTCATTCTAACTCAGCTTTTCTGTAATCGATCAAAACTACTGTATATTTTGTGGCTGCTGTTCTTGAGACAGTCATTGACTGCTTGTTTTTTCTCCCTGTGCCTTCCTCTTCTCTCTCTCCTTGCCCTTCTCCTTCCTTCCCCTTCCTTTTTTCTCTTTTCTTTCTCTTATCTGTCTTTCTTTCTATGCTTCTTTCTTTCTTTTGCTCTCTTTCCTTTACTCTTGTCCCAGATAATCCTATTTTCGTCTATGAATTTCTAGCTGCCTAAGCTATTACTTGGTTTGATATAAATTATTCTATTCTACATGATGCTTGAAACGAGAGAAAAAAAAAAGGCATAAAAAATTTTGCCTTGTGAATGGCTGTAGTACAAATTCATGGCAAGATACTTCACTTAGACTCCCAGCTCCTGCTACCTCACAAAAGGTAACTGGATCCCCACAAACTCTTGACCAGATATGTCATGCTTCAACCAAAGGTAGCAGGCTGTTAAGGGAATAATTCCTCCCCTCCTCCAGCAATATACACTGTTTTTTAAAAATATATACATTTTAAGTAAATAACATCTGGAATAGCAGATACCCACATTTTGACCACTGCTTTCACATATAAGACAAAATCATCTTTCATCTTTTTCAAGAAGAATTTGGGGTGGGAGGGAGGGAACTACGTATGGAACTACGGCTTTGCAAATCTGCAAATCTGCAAAGATGATTCCACAAGAATTCTGATTGTATACAAAGAAATCTGTAAAGGGAGCTTGACCCAAAAGCCGTGGACATCAATAGAAAACATTCTGGGAACTAGCCTGAATTCCCATTTCATAATCTGTTCAGGTTATCGTAGTTTCACTTCTCAGTCAGCATTGCCCATACATTTTTCAAAGTCCATTTTTAACATCTTTGGCTCATTTTCAAACCTCTTTTTTAATACAGAAAATTTTCTGTAACCACAAACAGTGCATTTCGATAAAATAATTTTTTTTCCCAGGAAAGTAATAATCTAAACAGTCTCTTTTGTCAGCAATACCAAAAGGGAAGCACAGGTCTACTTGAGGAGATGTACAAGGATATGAATTAACTAATGATGGAAAACATAGCCAGTGTTTTGAAAGGACAAGTTCCATTTCTTTTACTTAGCATCATGTTCAGTACTTGACAAGTTTAAAACCTACAAAAATATCATCCAGGTAGGTAAAACTGGAATAAGTGGTCTAATATAGAGCAAAGCATTCTATAGATATATCAGGTGAAGCTGGAGTAAGTGGTTTGTTCTGGAATAAAGGTTTTTTTAACTCATTTAACGTCTGTAATTTGGTTATGTATGTGAAAGCCAAATCTTCTCTTCTAGTCAGTAGCTCTGAATACTAATTGTAGGAGATAAGCATAACAACAGGTTTCTTTCTTCTCAGATGATGAACTTCTGCTGTATTATAATTAACCTTTGACATAGATGGGAATTTTTTGTAGAAACAATTAATTGAAAATTAATTTCCTTTACAGGCTGTGGCCGTTTAGCACAAGTTTCCTCTGTCAATGTTTTTATATTTTCTCAATGAAAATTTTTGGGTTTTCTTTTTTTTTTCTTTTTATGGGAAAAGAGAATATTACAATAGAGAAAAATATTAACAAACATAATTGGAACGTTCTTGAGCATTCTTATGAGAGGTGAAACTTGTTTTTCACCCAAGTTCACTGTAACCCCATTACCTTCAAACTACAACTTAAGGTTCATAATTCCTATGCATGAAAACTTATTTGAAATAAGGTAAGGTAAGCTGTCAGTTTAAACTGGCTTAACTCATCTTGATTAAGTCTGCCTGCAAATTCTTTGTTCCAGAAAATATCTTATTCCAATTATTTCTCTTATTCCAGAAACCGAGGGTTTCACACATGGAGTTAATCAGGAAAAGGAGCTGATGAATGGCTGTTCCAGAGTAACCTCTCACTTAGAGAAGCTGTAACACAGTGCTTGAAGGTAATAGGATTAAGCTGGTGGTAATGGATTCAAACTTACTAAACACTGAAATCCAGCTCATTCCTTCCAAGGTACAGGGCTCCGTAGGTCTAGCTGGGGAACAAAATGCTAACACCTATTTTTATGGTGACATTAGTTAGTAGTTTTTGCTCTGTGTGTGCAATAAGAACAGATCTACTCTTTTTTACCTAAGCACTTCTTAAGGCTCCAGTGGATGAATCTGTTGTCCCAGGGCAACTTATTCCATGTGCCTCCTTCTCTGTGGTAACTATATTTGTACATACTCTGGACAGGGGAAAACAGAAAGTAACACAAACTAGATCATCCCCCAGTGATAACTGAGGTTATAACTTCTTAAGTTAGCACATCTTCTCTTTTTAGACCCATGGCCAGCAATTGCGCTGCAGATCAGATGGTATTTCATATCTTACCCAAATGTCTAAGCCTCCAAAGTAGAACAAAACTGTAAATGATCCAATTTGGTTTTTTAGGTAAGGCTTTGGATTTCATTCTCATTTTCCATGTCATCCATTGTGTGCAACCACAGCACTTTTTAATGTCATTGATCCAAGAAAAAAGAGAGAAACCATACTCAGCTAAAGTGTTTTCCAGATCAGTGATCCAAATCTCCACTTTGTCTCTCCGTTTTACCTCAGATAATTTATAATTATTCCTGAAATAAGAAGAGTGATTTATGAAGCAAAAACCTACCACAAGTTTCCAAACCCTGAAATATTGCAGTTTGAACAGAAGTGAAAATTTTAGATCAAGTACAGTGGTATCAAATTTTCTGTTGTGGTGAAAATGTTCATTAAACTCACTCATTATGCTAGCATTGTAATCAATTCCTATGTAACAAAAAACAAACTTCAAAAAACCTATCTTGAGTAAAAGCTAGAAACTTTTCCACAGAACTGTCTACAGCTGTAGGGAAAAAAAAAGTTAAAAATCCATGGATAATCTACAGCTTGTTCATGTGTATTCCTATTTCCCATTAATTTACATATAGAAGCTTATCATGGTTAAAGTGTCTTTTTGATATTATTCTTGCCTGAGACTTTCTCAGAAATTGGCTAATGATCAATCTGATCTAGCCTGCCAACATCACAGAGAACATAGTCAAAAGTTTTATTAGTGGTGTGTGAAAATACAGAGTTTTTTCCTTAATGTGATTTTTTTTTATTCATTGTTACTTAGTAATTCTCATTTGTGCTGTATAGCAAACTTGCAGAATTAGTATATGACAGTTTGTCTACACAGAAGAGAATAATAATTAGCATCAAATCTAAAGGGGAAAAAATTTCAGCTTCACTGAGGAAAAATGGGTGATTTAGTACTGGCCTTACGACAGGGAGAACCTAGAAATGTTGGGGTTCATTTATATGGTCTGTTTATAAGTCACCCTGTTTCGCACTGAGGAGGTACTGGTGCATGTACACCCAAGGCTAATTAACTAGTTTATTGACCAAAGCATAGAAATAGTAGAAAAGGTGATAGCAATAAAGTTGTAGAAAAGGTGATAACAATTTTATGTCCTTTCTGACGTTAACAGAAGCAATAGAAAAGATAATAGCAATCTGACATCGATGCTGATGCTGGGAATGCCAGCTGTTGCAGCATCAGAAGAGTCCCTGGATGTTGGTCATGGCACACTGTGCAGATCCTGTCCAAGGTGAGGTGAATCAGCATTGTAGTACTTATAGATTTACAGGATTTTCTTAGAGGTAAACAAATCTGTTCATCATTTCTGTTGTCAGGTAAAGGACTGCTACGTGCAGGTATGCTTCTTAATCTCAAGATAAGACAAGGTTTGTAGATGGTGTTATCCACATGTTCTGACTGGGAACCATGTACAGGCTTCTCCATTACAGTTAATCAGCCAAGTTCATCCAGCTGTCACCGCGGTTCTCTGAGAGTGGTATGCTCCCACACATTGCCATGGGAACAAGTCAAAGACAGTCACAGTACAGATTACATAGTTCTTCATGCTAACATACAGGTCCCTACAATCAAGGTCTATGATTATACTCTGCCCAGATTCTGCTTGAAAGCACTGTCTCCTCCTTGCGTCTTCGGCAGTGGCCCACTACACCTACCAGCACAGTAAGACACAGTCTTCCAAGATGTGATCTCCTTATGAGATTATCTTTCCTCCTTTCTTGCAGTCACACCCATCATATCCTAAAACAATGGCAGATTCCTTGGCCGATAGACTTCAGCAGGATGCGGCTGAGAGAGCTTTTGTTAACAAATTGAAAAGTGCAGCCAGACTGTCCTGGTGATCCAGCAAATATTTTCCTTTGCTCTTTTCTTTCCTTAGGCCCCAGAGAAGATCAGAATAATAGACCATCTGAGGGCGTGATGCAGTACATGAAGTAACACTGGGGAAAACCAAGTACATCATTAACAGCTATTATAGTATAAAGAAAACCACCATATATTTCAGGATTTGACTCTGGTATATTAACTTTATGAAAAAAAAAAAAGGAAAAACCAAGGTAAGAACTAGATGTAGTGTGAATTTTCTGGTTCCATAGAATATCCTAGAAAATATTGAACTGTTTGAGACTCAATCTTTAGGCTGTCCCAGGTAGGAAAGAGGGCTGAGCCTTCTTGATAAAAAAAAAAGAAATTTAGAGCTTGATAAGTCAATGTTTGAATAGGGGTTCCTGAAAGTGGGAGATATCCTTTAAAAATAGACATAGCTAGGCAAGGTCAATTTTGAATGGACACATATAATTCCAAAGAAATTATTAAGGCATAATAAAAGAAATCATTTGTCATGTTTTAAAGCTGGGCCAGCTATTAAACCTGTGACAGATGCTCTCTGTTTGGCCTGGTTTAGGCCAAACCAGGACATTACTGAAAAGCTGAAATATTTATTTTAGTTACCTGCTTATCAAAACTTCATTGTCTTCTCTAAGAATGAAAAATGCATTCATTATGAAAATATAGCACATCGAAAGTAATCCTAGGTGTATTTTCTCCTATAAATATAAAAATTCCTTTTCTTTGAATGATGACATACTTCTATAAACAATGGAGTTGAACTGCATTGCATACCAAAGTGCACTCATGCTTTATCGGGATACTTAAAATACTGAACTAGATTCAGAAAGGTTACTTTGCAAGATTCTGATAAGTGTGTGTGTTGTACTGAAGTCTGTCATTTCCCACTGGTCACACTCTTGGCTGTTCAGGACCCTTCCTGAATGGAAGAGACTTCTTTCTTCTTGCTAACATAAAGGACCTTGCTTCTGTTGTGATTTGTTAGAAACAGGACAGGAAAAGCAAATAGAGGGTATTTGTTTGCAGTCTCAGTTTAAATAGTATTATTTTGATCTGGTGATAATAGGTGAATACAAAGAGCCCAATTGATTTTGCAACTACTGCCCATGTCACCTTTAAAGCTGAAAAGCACTAAATGGAGTGCTTAGCTTGAGAACTGCATTATTTTTTCTGTCAAGACATTTACATGTTTAAGTTGGTATTGCAAAATCCATATGTTCTTCCTAAAAACAGAAAAAAAATAGGAAAAGTCGAGACTCTGTAGGCAGCAAATAACAAGGTATGTGTTTTGATAATTGATTTGAATTTAAAACATCAAAATGTGGACAATAGTGAGAAACACAGCAATAAGGATTCTCCTACTGAAATCACTGGAAATGGGAGTAGGCTGTCATACTAAAGTACCCTGCATATTAACCATGTTTTCTTTGACTACTACATATTTTACATCAATATCAGACATGCTATTGCAATAGTAGTAACTAAACTAATTGAAAGGGGACTTGTACATGTACAGATAAAAGGAATTTAATGCATTGTAAAAGATTAAAAACACAGCAGGGGAAATCAATAACAGGAATTACCTGCAATAGACAGTGTCTGATAAATGCTTATGAAGAGTTAATAGGAAGTGGCCTAAAAGCATTTAGAGACAATGCTTTTATCAGTATGTCAGCTAAAGATATTTGATAATGTGTAACTTTATATTAAAATTCTATCTTTTTTCTCATTTCATTACATATGTTGCCCTATGTTTTCACCTATTTTTCAGTTACTGGTCTTGCAATGTAAAAAGCAATGCAAAGATCAGTGCTGGGTTAGAAATCAAGAAATCTGTCAGAGAGCAGCGTAGGGGAAAGGGACCTGGGGGTCCTAGTGGACAGCAGGATGACCATGAGCCAGCAATGTGCCCTTGTGGCCAAGAAGGCCAATGGCATCCTGGGGTGGATTAGAGGGGTGTGGTTAGTAGGTCAAGAGAGGTTCTCCTCCCCCTCTACTCTGCCCTGGTGAGGCCGCATCTGGAATATTGTGTCCAGTTCTGGGCCCCTCAGTTCAAGAAGGACAGGGAACTGATAGAGAGAGTCCAGCGTAGAGCCACAAAGTTGACTAAGGGAGTGGAACATCTCCCTTATGAGGAGAGGCTGAGGGAGCTGGGTCTCTTTAGCTTAGAGAAGAGGAGACTGAGGGGTGACCTCATTAATGTTTATAAATATGGAAAGGGCAAGTGTCATGAGGATGGAGCCAGGCTCTTCTCAGTGACATCCCTTGACAGGACAAGGGGTAATGGGTGCAAGATGGAACACAGGAGGTTCCACATAAATATGAGGAAAAACTTCTTTACGGTGAGGGTGACCGAACACTGGAACAGGCTGCCCAGAGAGGTTGTGGAGTCTCCTTCTCTGGAGACATTCAAAACCTGCCTGGACGTGTTCCTGTGTGATATGATCTAGGTAATCCTGCTCTGGCAGGGGGATTGGACTAGATGATCTTTCGAGGTCCCTTCCAATCCCTAACATTCTGTGATTCTGTGAAATCTTATTGGTTTGTAATTTCCATGTATTTCAAAAGCATTTTGTAAGGTTTTTTTTTAGCTTTGTGCAATATACTGTAATGCATGACATCTATTAAATAAAAATCCAATAAAATGGCATTGGGAATGCTTGTATTCAGTGCATCTTTTACAAATATGCAACCTATGACAATAGAATTTCAAGAGATGTTGGATAACAAGTTGGAATGTCTGTTACAAGGGATAAAAAGCTTTTTTTTTCTATATGTTCATATATTCATATTGCTCAAAAGAACTGGAAATATAAATAGACCATTGAAAAAAAACAGTAGCCAATCCCAAAGATGAATTTTAGTCTCCAAAATAGACAGGATTTTTTTACTAGTGTATTAGCAGTGATATGTTCATCAGGCAAAGATTAGTGTACAATGGATGCAGTTTCTGAAAGGGGGGAAATTCAGAAGTAAAAGTCACAGCCACCCTTTAGCCCCTGTACTTGCACATGCCTCTGAGACTGGTGAAGTCCTGGCCCTTCTGAACTCATTGAGAGTACTGTCATTGATTTCAGAAGACAATACTTCACTTTGTGACTTTTCATACAAAGACAACTGATTTGCCAATGACTATAATATATATCAGGTCAATGTTTCTCAGTTTTTTTAACATTGAGATAAGCACTGAATATATAATCTTTTCTTTGTTGCACATGTTTTCTACTGAAAATATCAGATCCTAATCTTGTGAAGTATTTTGTAGGTAATCATTCTGCAAAGACACCCTTTCATTTCAGTTCAATTACTTGTAACATCTTTCATTTGCCAGAGTTCTGGATCTTGAGGTGAAAGACTGCTGGCAAATGTAAGCAACTACCTTTTCTAATAATATAATGCTCCCTCCACGTCTTTTCGGGGCTGCAATGCAACTGCTTTTGAAATAGGTAGAGCGGCTGATCGTAACTCAGGATGACATCCTTCCATCAGTGGACATTAGTAGATGCTTTCTGAAGAAGAAGAAATTACACAATTCAGCGGAGAAAAAGGAAATGTCTCTCATGACACACTAGTGAGCAAAAAGGGTCTAAGAGTGCAGGAGGAATTCCTTTTGTTCATAGTGTTTTATCACTGCATGTCTATCCCACACATGCACTGGTGATACATGGACAGAAAGTACCAATAAATAACATTTTGAAAGGCAGTATTAAAGCCACTGAGTAAGGCTGTAGGTTAAGACTATCAAGGAATTTATGGTTAACACGAAAAACAAGCATGTAAGGGCATACTTTCAAAACTTCGCTGTAGAAGTACTTGTATCTTTGAAACCAAATGGTGTTTTTATATGGAAAAATGTGTTTCATTTAAGAACTATTCAAAACAACATGGAAGGTTATAAAATCATGATGGATTTTTACTCTTTTTTCCCTTTGCTTTTCTATAGTAAATTGCTCCATTATTGCTGCTACTTTTTATTTTCTCCCATATAAGATACTGCAACATAAGTGATATTTATTTTGCAAATATTTTTTGGTGGACTGGATTATTATCTTTTTCCCCTTAATTAAGTTGATTATATCCTGAGTCCTGTAAAATACTGATGCTGTATTTTTTGTACTGAGATGATTTCTACCATAATTTCAGGTTAAAGGAAAGCAACTGACGTCACCTTCACAGAATAAGCTTTAGTTCTTAAGTCATATTCTTTCCTTTCTATGGTTATGATATTTTTGTGGCTCACCCTACTTGATTACCTGAACCTCTTGTCTTGCACAATAAACAGTTGGAGTTTGTTGATTTCTAAAGCCTAGAAGCATTCTTTTATCTTGTTGCAGTTTCGTTAAAATTAGTATTGTTGAGTAGGATCTGGTAGAGTGCTTTTGTCTTTTAACAGCTAAAAATTTGCTCAGTGAAAAAAGTCTTTACAATGACATCAGGATTTGCTTTGGTTTTGCAGTGTTCATACTAATTATAGCTAGTAACTCTTTTGCCATTTGAAAAACAGGGATACTACTTTTTTAAGGACCTTTTTTTTAACCTTCACATCTTTCTGGATTCCTAAAAAATCATTTACTGTTTTTCAGTGGACCGCTGGTGGGTAATTTATAAATATGCCACTTACTATACTTCCTTGTTTAGGTTCTTTTCTAGTCTTAACAATTAGTCTAAGAACTTAACAATTTTGTGTTGCATTCTTTGTGACCCTTGTCTTTTCTGCCTTTTTGTAGAAGGGAAACTATACCTATATTTTCTGAATGAAGTTTTCTTCTTTGTGTTGTGCTATTTAATTACTGAGAGCTAGTTAAACTGAGTTTATTCTGCTGATTGAAGAAAAGTTGCTGAAGTCTGCAGTAGTTTCTAGATTTTGCTGAGGGTTTTCTCCATGCTGCTAAATATTTGTCATTTGTACAAGCTAGCTTTACTTCTGAAATTAGTAAAGGTTACTACAGCTGTTATTGTTACTTTAAATAAGCTTTCTTTGCCACAGTTTAGTAAAGCTTTTAAATCTTTTTTTTAAATGACATATTATTATTAGGGGGATGGGGTAGTAGCTTGGCTTGTACCACTGGGGCAACGCTCTAGTGTTGAGGTAGACCAGGAGGCATCCCATCCCCCTGGGGTGAAATCGGTGTGCTCAGCTCGCTCCCTGAAATGCCTGTACACCAATGCGCGCAACATGGGGAATAAACAGGAGGAGCTGGAAATCCGTGTTCGGTCGGGGGGCTATGATTTAGTGGCAATCACAGAGACTTGGTGGGACAACTCGCATGACTGGAATGTGGTCATGGATGGCTATGTCCTGTTCAGGAAAGACAGGCCGCTAAGGAGAGGTGGTGGAGTTGCTCTTTATGTGAGTGAGCAGCTAGAATGTATTGAGTTCTGTCCAGGGGCGGATCAGGAGCGAGTTGAGAGTTTGTGGGTGCGAATTAAGGGGCAGGCTGGCAGGGGTGATACTGTTGTGGGTGTCTATTACAGGCCACCGGATCAGGATGAGGAGGGTGATGAGGCCTTCTACAGGCAGCTGAGAGCAGTCTCGCAATTACAGGGCCTGGTTGTCGTGGGGGATTTCAACTACCCTGATATTTGCTGGGAGGCCTACTCAGCCAGCCATCCCCAGTCCAGGAGGTTCCTCCAGTGCATTGATGATAACTTTCTGATGCAAATGGTGGATGAGCTAACTAGGAGAGGAGCACTGCTGGATCTTATCCTTACTAACAAGGAAGGTCTGGTTGAAGAGGTGAAGGTTGAGGGCAGCCTTGGTTGTAGCGACCATGAGATGGTAGAGTTCAGGATCTCATGTGGCAGGAACAGAATAGCTAGCAGAATCACAACCCTGAACTTCAGGAGGGCCAACTTTGGCCTTTTCAAGCAATTGCTAGGGGAAATCCCATGGGACAGGGTACTAGAAGGTAAGGGGGCCCAAGATAGTTGGTTAGCATTCAAGGACTGCTTCTTCCGAGCTCAAGATCAGAGCATCCCAACAGGTAGGAAGTCAAGGAAGGGTACCAGGAGACCTGCATGGTTGAACAGGGAACTGCTGGGCAAACTCAAGTGGAAGAAGAGGGTGTACAGATCATGGAAGGAGGGGCGGGCCACTTGGGAGGAATATAAGTCTGTTGTCAGAGGAAAGCTAAGGCCTCCTTGGAATTAAACCTTGCAAGAGAGGTCAAGGACAACAGAAAGGGCTTCTTCAAATACATTGCAGGTAAAGCCAACACTAGAGGCAATGTAGGCCCACTGATGAATGAGGTGGGGGCCCTGGAGACAGAGGGTAAAAAGAAGGCGGAGTTACTGAATGCCTTCTTTGCCTCTGTCTATACTGCTGGAGGCTGTCCTGAGGAGCCCCAGACCCCTGAGGCCCCAGAAGAAGTCAGGATAGAGGAGGAATCTGTCTTGGTAGATGAGGGCTGGGTCAGGGACCAATTAAGCAACCTGGACGTCCATAAATCCATGGGCCCTGATGGGATGCACCCGCGGGTGCTGAGGGAGCTGGCGGAAGTCATTGCTAGGCCACTCTCCATCATCTTTGCTAAGTCGTGGGCAACGGGAGAGGTGCCTGAGGACTGGAGGAAAGCGAATGTCACTCCAGTCTTCAAAAAGGGCAAGAAGGAGGACCCGGGTAACTATAGACCGGTCAGCCTCACCTCCATCCCCGGAAAGGTGATGGAACAACTTGTTCTTGGTGCTGTCTCTAGGCACATCAAGGATAGGGGGATCATTAGGGGCACTCAGCATGGCTTCACCAAGGGGAAGTCTTGCTCAACCAACTTGATAGCCTTATATGAGGATGTAACCAGGTGGATAGATGATGGTAAAGCTGTGGATGTGGTCTATCTCGATTTCAGTAAAGCGTTTGACACGGTCTCCCACAGCATCCTTTCAGCTAAACTGAGGAAGTGTGGTCTGGATGATCGGGTAGTGAGGTGGATTGTGAACTGGCTGAAGGAAAGAAGCCAGAGAGTGGTGGTCAATGGGACTGAGTCCAGTTGGAGGTCTGTGTCTAGCGGAGTCCCTCGAGGGTCGGTACTGGGACCAGTACTATTCAATATATTCATTAATGACTTGGATGAGGGAATAGAGTGCACTGTCAGCAAGTTCGCTGATGACACAAAACTGGGAGGAGTGGCTGACACAACGGAAGGCTGCGCAGCCATTCAGAGAGACCTGGACAGGCTGGAGAGTTGGGCGGGGAGAAATTTAATGAAATATAAGAAGGGCAAGTGTAGAGTCCTGCATCTGGGCAAGAACAACCCCATGTACCAGTACAAGTTGGGGACAGAGCTGTTGGAGACCAGCGTAGGGGAAAGGGACCTGGGGGTCCTAGTGGACAACAGGATGACCATGAGCCAGCAATGTGCCCTTGTGGCCAAGAAGGCCAATGGCATCCTGGGCTGTATTAGAAGGGGTGTGGTTAGTAGGTCACGAGAGGTTCTCCTCCCCCTCTACTCTGCCCTGGTGAGGCCACATCTGAAATATTGTGTCCAGTTCTGGGCCCCTCAGTTCAAGAAGGACAGGGAACTGCTAGAGAGAGTCCAGCGCAGAGCCACAAAGATGATTAAGGGAGTGGAACATCTCCCTTATGAGGAGAGGCTGAGGGAGCTGGGTCTCTTTAGCTTGGAGAAGAGGAGACTGAGGGGTGACCTCATTCATGTTTATAAATATGGAAAGGGCAAGTGTCATGAGGATGGAGCCAGGCTCTTCTCAGTGACATCCTTTGACAGGACAAGGGGCAATGGGTGCAAGCTGGAGCACAGGAGGTTCCACATAAATATGAGGAAAAACTTCTTTACGGTGAGGGTAACCAAACACTGGAACAGGCTGCCCAGAGAGGTTGTGGAGTCTCCTTCTCTGGAGACATTCAAAACCCGCCTGGACGTGTTCCTGTGTGATATGATCTAGGCAATCCTGCTCCGGCAGGGGGATTGGACTAGATGATCTTTCGAGGTCCCTTCCAATCCCTAACATTCTGTGATTCTGTGATTCTGTGATTATTTTAGCCAGTGAGGTAGAATTTTGATTCATTAAATGCTGTTCACTCTATAAGTGATGGGAAAGGGAAAGTGGAGTTCTTACTTGTCAGTCGTCATTTATTGAGGAAAACAAACAATCTTGTCAAAAGTTGTAGTTAAAGGAAAGAGTACACTCAGGCATCATTACAAACAGATAAGAAAATGATACACTAAGTGCAAAAAGGAAGACTCTCAGGTTAACCAGAGCTCAGCATTTAGTCTGCTTCTCCAAGTACAGAAGTTGGCATAAAATTGCCAGTGCTGTGCACTCCGAAGTGCTTCTTAATGATGGGGTTAGAGCAGCATTACAGCCTCAGAAGAGACAATCAGCCCTTTTGATCTTATGTTGGCACATGTAGAATGAGGCAGTGAGTTACAGAGAAAAGCTGGTACTTGCAAAAGAAAGGGTGAAAGCCCTTTGA